>NC_139010.1:53402021-55802021 GCF_964374135.1 Grampus griseus | reverse complement strand
GTATGTCTATCCTTATGCCTGTACCACACTGTCTTGATTATTGTAGCTTTGTAGTAAGATTTGAAATTAGGAAGTATGAGTCTGCCCAGTTTGTTCTTTGGTTTTTCAATACTGAAAGAAAAGAGAGGGGGGAACTCTTGAAATTTCATAAGGATTTTAGGATCAGCTTCTTAATTTCTGCAAAGAAGCCATTTGGGACTTGGATAGGGAGTGTGTTAGATCTACAGATCAATTTGGAGATTATTGCCATCTTCACAATATTAAGTGTTCTAACTGATCCATGAGCATGTGATTCCTTTCCATTTATTTAGGTCTTTAATTTCTTTCAGCAATATTTTGTAGTTTTCATAGTAAGTTTTATACTTCTTTTGTTAAATTTTTTCCTAAGTATCTATTCTTTATCTGTGGTTTATTTTTCCATTCAATCTTTTAATTTAAATAGTCATAAATATTTTTATGGATTTTTTGATTTCCTGCCTTAAGACAATTTCCATCTTACTCCAATGTTATACAAATGGTCTCCTAAATTTTCTTCTAATAGTTTTTTTTTTAACTTTTGCATCTTTGGTACATTTGGAATTCATTTTTGTACAGAGCATGAAGTAAGGAGTCTACCTTTGTTTTCTTCCAGATGAAGAGCCAATTATGCCAGCCATGTAAACCATACTTTCTCTACTTCATTAAATTACCAACTTTTCATCAATTTTAGAATATATGCTTATATTTGTTTTTCATGTTGCTAAACCATTCATTCCTTGCTTTGGGGGGATATACTAGAGGGATCTAGATTAAATCATTCAGAAATCTGTATGGAAGAAACAATGTCTGAGAAATCAGAGAATAGCCAATAAATATATGGAAAAAAATTGTAAATGGAGCTATACTAGATGCTAAAAATTTCTGTGAAGCTGTTCTAATCAACAGAGTATGGTATGGTCCCAGGAACAGATGAATAAACAGATACAACTTGAATTTGAAAGCTGTTTTCAGTCATGTTCCACTCCTCTATCATAGCAGCTATTTTCTTTTCTTTATTATCTTCTAGCCTTTACCTGTTTAACACAAAAGTCAGCCTTCTGGAGATACCAAATTTACCAGTTTTCTGGGCACAGTTTTGTTTTGTTTTGTTTTTCCTTTCTTGTCTTTGCCTAGCTCCCTCCTGCACTTCTGCCTCATGGTTGTTCCTAGAACATTTTCATGGGCCATTTCTTCTCCTGAAGTCTCCACCCTCCCATCCTTTTCCCTGTCTTTCTTTCTCTGATCTCAGTCTTCATCTCCACCAGCTTCTCCCCAATCCTCCCCTTCCCCCTTCACTCGCCCCAGAAATTTAAAAATTCATATTTCTTTATTTTGAAGAGCAATACTGTATTACTTTTCTCACTCTAACTCAGGCCACCCCGAAGTTCTAGACGGCCACAACCATGAGGGCCTATTAAAGTATTCAGCAAAGCAAAGAGAGCTCACATTCTCTAAAAAGCTGAGGATTTCTGTCTTCAGCTTTTTAAAGGAACAGCTTTTTCTCCCTGCTCCTTATGCATGGTTCTCACAGAGCTGTAATCACAGTTTAGGTGCATACAAATTTGTATTCTACTTTCATTTGACGTTATTTCGTCAAACGTTTATACATATAAATTTGTGTTCTACTTTTTATTTGATGTTTCATAAGTAGTTTTGTCATTCAGTCTTATCTTTAAAAACTGTATAATTTCATCATGCAGAGATGACATAATTGACACTCATTCTCTAGTGTTGAACACTGAAGACATTTGTACTTTTTTGCTGAGTAGAATTTGTTATAAACCAGTTTTAAACAATTAAAGTTCTTTTTCTGCCAAATTATTTTCTGAAAGTAAACCCCTGGGAATAGGCAGAATGGGGAAAGAGGAGTTTACATTTTTATCACTCTTGATATTACCCTTTTTTCCTTTTTGGCTGGGGAAAAGTTAAAATAAATACAGTTATTTTTCTTTCAAATTATTTTCCTGAAAATAAACTCCCCAAAATGTGCAGAATGGGGGAGGAGGAGTTTACATTTTTATTGCCCTTGATATTGTTAAATTTTATACGATGTGATTCTAGTAACACTATCTGATTTTAAGACTTATTATCAAGTTACAGTAATAAAGACAATGTGACATTGGCTTAAAGATAGACAAATAAATGGAACAGAATAGAAAATATAGAAATAGACTTCCACATATATGAATAACTGACAAAGGTGCAAAAGCAATTCACTGGAGAAAGGATAGGCTTTTCAACAAATGATGCTGGGACAACTTGGATATCTACATTTTAAAAAAAATGAACTTCAAATTATATTTCATACCATATAAAAATTAACTCAAAATGTATCATAGATCAAAATGTAAAACCTAAAGCTATTAAACTTCTAAAAAAATAGGAGAAATATTCAGGTTTTTTAATTTTTTTATTTTTAAAATTTATATTATTTAAAAAAAAATTTTAAGGAGAAATATTTGTAATATTGGGAATGGGCAAAGATTCCTTAGACATGACACCAAAAGAACAAGTCATAAAAGAACAAATTGATAAGTCAAAATTTATACTTTGGACTTCATCAAAGTATAAAACCTCTGCTCTTAGTAAGAGATAGCAAATGAAAACATAATCCACAGATTAGGGAGAAATATTTTCAAGTAAGTATCCGATAAAGGACTTTTGCTCAGAATATATAAAGAACTCTCTAAACTCAATAGTAAGAAAATAAACTCAATTTTAAGAAAGAGTGAAAGACATTTCACCAAAGAAGATATACAGATGACAAATAAATACATGAAAAGATGAACAGCATCATTAGTCATCAGGGAAATGCAAGTTACAATCACAGGAAGTACTACTGTACTCCCATTAGAATGGCCAAAATTAAAACGACTGAGCAGACCAAGTTTTGATGAGGATGTGGAGCAACTTAGAATGCCCTTGTACTATTAGTAGTTACTAGGTGTTTTCCCAAGCAAATGAAAGCATATATCCATACAGACTTGCATGTGATTGTTTATACAGCTTTATTTAAAATAACCAAGATCTGGAAACAACTCAAATGTCTATCAATAGGTAAATATATAAAGAAACTGTGACATATCCATGCAATGGAATACTACTTAGTAAGAAAAAACAATGAACGATTAATACATGCTATTACGTGGATGAATCTCAAAATAATTATGCTGAATTAATCTAGACAAAAGAGTACATACATTTAATTTACATAAAACTGTAGGAAATGCATACTAATACATAGTGACAGAAAGCAGACCAGTGGTTGTCTGGGGTTTGGGGTAGTTTCATAATTAGAGGGACAGGATGGAGGGAGTAAAAAGGGGCACAAATAAACTCTTAGGGGTGATGATTATGTTCATTATCTTGATTGTGGTGATGATTTCACGGATATATCTATATGTCAAAGCTTTTCAAACCCTATAGATAACCTTGGGTTGTTTTCCAGACCAGAACTAAATTTTGAGCCACTTTTTTCCCTGAATAAAATAGAATTTACGTTAATTTTTAAAGTTAGCCTAACAGCCAGTATTTTCACATCGCTGTGATACAGTCAGAGTGTGGTGCCCCAGGAGTCTCAGCATCAACTGGGAAATGCTAAGTTCTCTTATCCCATCCTAGACCTACCGAATCCAAAACTCTGAGGATAGGGTCCATCATTTTGTGGTTTCATGATTCCTCCAGGTGACTCTGAGACAGGCTTTAGTTTGAGAACCACTGCTATCATATATACTGTTAAATCCTATACAATCAATGTCAGTTTACTAGTTAGTGGCAAATTAAACAGTTTTTAAGTGATGGCCTTTTCTGAAACATGGCCAGAAGTATTTTCTAGAATGCAAGATCGATTTGCACTAAATTCTACCGCTGGAGTGGGTTACTGGACACACTCGGCATCGAATTTTGCCATTGGATCGTGCGCGCATTTGGGGAGTTACTTTGACTTTTGGTATAGTGGAGTGCCGTGTGAACAATCAAAGCGGTAATTTACAAAATAATATCCTAATCTTAAGAATTGGAAGAATTCAAAACAGCCTCCAGAGTCACCTTCCTTACACTTAGGAGAATGGTTTGCCTATTTTTTTGCAAATTTGCACAATAAACTTGCAGTACAAAGGGACCATTGTGTTAAGACAAATAAGACAATCTCCATGCTAATTAAAGCTAAGCACCAATTTTCAAATTCAATGTTGCCCTTTTCACCTGTTTTCTATTACCTAGGGCATCATTTGTTCATTTACTAAACAGAGTAAACCAGACTGAAGAATATAACTTCCATCTGGAATCTTCTGTTTGGTTTCCGCAGAAGGAGCCGAGTTTTCAGCGTCTGCCCCAGTGTCTCACCGGAAGTGGCTCCTCCATTCTGAGGGCTGAATCCACAAACAGGGATGGACTCTCACAGCTTTAACCCTCAACTGTGCTTTGGATTTCAGTAAAACTCTGTGGGGTAAACACTAGCTTTGTGAGTCTCAGCTTTTCCCTGCTTGTCACATGCAAGATGAGCTCGGAAGGGCAGATGTGAGATCACTGTTGAGGCTTGTGCTTTCCCCTGGACATTCCCTACTTAGACTTTGACGCATGTGTGTATGCATGCGCATCTGATCTTGTCTTTGAGTTCTCTGCATGCTTTGTATCCTAAAATCTAGGTCATTTAGACTCAGACTTTGGATTTCACAGAATAGTAAATTAAAAGAAACGCATATTTTTGTGTATCGCCCTTTGTTAGGTAGACACGAACTTTTCCTGCATGAAGCCTTGCTTGTAGAGGATGCCCAATAAGGCAAGGAAAAGCCTGGTAACTTGTGATCTGAGAGCTCACTATTTTTATCTTATCAGTACAGAAGAAATATTTCTGTGTAACTTGATCTTCTATCTAGTACTTGTCTTATTGGTAACCGACACGGAAAACTTTGTAGTGATGACTACCAAAGAAGTACATAGTAAAACAACCTTTTATTCCCAAATTATAGCAGCCATTGATGCTGCTATGTGAGTTCCATCCTCAAGAGACATTGTAAGAGAGTAAGGGGTTTTTAGGTTTTGGGTTTTTTGGTTTTGGTTTGTTCTTTTTAGTTTTCTTTCTTTTTTCCTTTTCCTCTTTGCTTTTTTTTTGAAAAAACATACACACACAGCTGCTAGCAAAAAATTATGGGGAGCATGCTTCAGAATGCTCAGCAGTTGTGGTTAACTGCCAAACCTTGGTTGCCTCTTCCTGGACAATGGAAAGAATCCTATGTTTATGACAGCGTGGGTGCTGTGGGTATGCACATGTGTGTGTGGGGGTGTGTGTGTGTGCCTTATGCCTTAACTTGGGTTACTGCTCAACTTTAGTTCTTGACTTAGTCTGGATCGTCATCTAGGTTGTACTGTACATCTCAATCTGAACTTCATCCTGGCAAAAACAAATTTGTAGGCACAACAGTTTAAGAATGCACTCCTCCAGAAGAGTATTTGATCAGGTTGACCCTGAGCCTTCTTTGGACTTTATTTGGACCTAGGTATGGAAAGCAGAAGTAGACTGTCCAATGGAAAGACATCAACAAGGAAGAGAGGAGAGCCAAGTGCTAGCATGTCTTTGGCCTCTGCGTATCTGTGTGCACCGTATGTTGTTCATGATAGCTTGTCTACAACTTGACTAGGTTGAAGTTCCGGTAATGGTGGCAATTTTGACATTCCTGCTCAGAGTTTAGCGAGATGTAAGACTTCCAATTAATGTCTTATTTACTTCTTTGGGTTGATTAGTCTTTGATACATGTGCTGAATCAGAAACCTAAATAAATAGAATTTATTTATTTTTATATTTTATTTATTTATTTTTTTGGCCGTGCCCTGGCTTGCAGGATCTTAGATCCCCAAACAGGGATCCAACTCGGGCCCCTGGCAGTGGAAGCACCCAGTCCTAACCACTGGAAATTCCCAAGACACTTTTTTATAATGGAAAAAAAAGAAACACATATTTTTTAAATTGAGAAACTGTTATAAATTTAGTCATTTCAAGTTTGCCAACTAGGGATTAATAAGAAATTAACCTTTACTATCACGATCACTTTACTTTTAACAACAATTTAAAAAAGTATAAAGGACATAATCTTAGGATAATGGGCTGTCCTCTTATAAAAGAAAGACATCATATCTCTGGCTTTATTTCCATCTACTTCTACTCCCTCTCTCACCTGTACCCATACTCTCCCCCAACCCTGATTTCTCAAACATTTCAAGCACGCTACCTCCTCACAGTCTTTGCATTCATTCTTCCCCTGCTTCCAAAAGCTTTTCCCTAAGATATCCACAAGGTTCACACCCTCATTTCCTTCAGGTTTTCTGCTCAAATGTCACCTTATCAGGGATAGATTTCCTGGTAGAGTAGAAAGAACACAGGCTTGGAGCTGGGCTGATCTGTGTTGAATCTTGGCTTTTGGGCGTGTGGCCTTGGGTAGGTTACTTGACTTGAATATCCATCATGTAAATGGAAGTTACAGCTCCTACCTCTTAGATTTTTGGGGAGAATTAAATGAAACAACATCCACAGGTGCCTGTCTCAAAGCTGGCATCCCTTTTCCTCTGGGTGAGCACTTACTCCAGCTCATGCTAAGTCTTCTATAAAAGGGGAAGTTCCAGAAGAGGCCCAGAGAAAGCAGTACTAAAGACTAGAGCATACATTCTGTATCATTCTTTGGGATAACTTCTGTTTCTCAGTCCTTCATTTTGGGAATTTCTTCTGACCCATCCTCCATTCACAGCTGGATGCAGCTGCATCTAATAAGCTGTTAAACCCATCCAGTGAATTTTAAATTTTTGTTATTATACTTTTTTATTGTGGTAAAATATCTGTAACATAAAATTTACCATTTTAACCATTCTTAAGTGTACAGTTCAGTGACATTAAGTATAATCACATTGTTGTGCAGCCATCACCTCCATCCATCTCCAGAGCACTTCATCTTCCCATACTGAAATTTTGTACCCATTAAACACCAACTCCCCATTCCCTGTTCCCCCCCCCGCCCCTGCCATGCACCATTCTACTTTCCGTCTCTATGAAGGTGACTACTCTTGGTCCCTCATATAAGTGGAATCATGTGATGTTTGTCTTTTTGTATCTGGCTTGTTTCATTTAGCATAATATCTTCAAATTTCATCCATGTTGCAGCATGTGTCACATTTAATTTCCTTTTTAAAGCTGAATAATATACCATTTTATGTCCATATAGCACTTTATCTACTTCTCTGTCAGTGGACACAAGTTGTTTCTACCTTTTGCCTGTTATCAATAATGCTTCTATGAAGTATTATTGTACTGATGTACAAATATCTTTTTGGATTCCTGTGTTCAGTTGTGTATACCCAGAAGTAGAATTAATAGGTCATACAAAAGTGAAATCAAGAAAACACTCCCATTTACCATTGCAACAAAAAGAATAAAATATCTAGGAATAAACCTACCTAAGGAGACAAAAGACCTGTATGCAGAAAATTATAAGACACTGATGAAAGAAATTAAAGATGATACAAATAGATGGAGAGATATACCATGTTCTTGGATTGGAAGAATCAACATTGTGAAAGTGACTCTACTACCCAAAGCAATCTATAGATTCAATGCAATCCCTATCAAACTACCACTGGCATTTTTCACAGAACTAGAACAAAAAATTTTGCAATTTGTATGGAAACACAAAAGACCCCGAATAGCCAAAGCAATCTTGAGAACGAAAGAAGGAACTGGAGGAATCAGGCTCCCAGACTTCAGACTATACTACAAAGCTACAGTTATCAAGACGGTATGGTACTGGCACAAAAACAGAAAGATAGATCAATGGAACAGGATAGAAAGCCCAGAGATAAACCCAAGCACATATGGTCACCTTATCTTTGACAAAGGAGGCAGAAATGTACAGTGGAGAAAGGACAGCCTATTCAATAAGTGGTGCTGGGAAAACTGGACAGCTACATGTAAAAGTATGAGATTAGATCACTCCCTAACACCATACACAAAAATAAGCTCAAAATGGATTAAAGACCTAAATGTAAGGCCAGAAACTATCAAACTCTTAGAGGAAAACATAGGCAGAACACTCTATGACATAAATCACAGCAAGATCCTTTTTGACCCACCTCCTACAGAAATGGAAATAAAAACAAAAGTAAACAAATGGGACCTAATGAAACTTAAAAGCTTTTGTGCAGCAAAGGAAACCATAAAGAAGACCAAAAGACAACCCTCAGAATGGGAGAAAATATTTGCAAATGAAGCAACGGACAAAGGATTAATCTCCAAAATTTACAAGCAGCTCATGCAGCTTAATAACAAAAAAACAAACAACCCAATCCAAAAATGGGCAGAAGACCTAAATAGACATTTCTCCAAAGAAGATATACAGAGTGCCAACAAACACATGAAAGAATGCTCAACATCACTAATCATTAGAGAAATGCAAATCAAAACTACAATGAGATATCATCTCACACCAGTCAGAATGGCCATCATCAAAAAATCTAGAAACAATAAATGCTGGAGAGGGTGTGGAGAAAAGGGAACCCTCTTACACTGTTGGTGGGAATGTAAATTGATACAGCCACTGTGGAGAACAGTATGGAGGTTCCTTAAAAAGCTACAAATAGAACTACCATATGACCCAGCAATCCCACTACTGGGCATATACCCTGAGAAAACCATAATTCAAAAAGAGTCATGTACCAAAATGTTCATTGCAGCTCTATTTACAATAGCCCAGAGATGGAAACAACCTAAGTGTCCATCATCGGATGAATGGATAAAGAAGATGTGGCACATATATACAATGGAATATTACTCAGCCATAAAAAGAGACGAAATTGAGCTATTTGTAATGAGGTGGATAGACCTAGAGTCTGTCATACAGAGTGAAGTAAGTCAGAAAGAGAGAGACAAATACCGTATGCTAACACATATATATGGAATTAAAAAAAAAATGTCATGAAAAACCTAGGGGTGAAACAGGAATAAAGACACAGACTTACTAGAGAATGGACTTGAGGCTATGGGGAGGGGGAAGGGTAAACGGTGACAAAGCGATAAAGAGGCATGGACATATATACACTACCAAAAGTAAGGTAGTTAGCTAGTGGGAAGCAGCCGCATAGCACAGGGAGATCAGCTCAGTGCTTTGTGACCGCCTGGAGGGGTGGGATAGGGAGGGTGGGAGGGAGGGAGACGCAAGCGGGAAGAGATATGGGAATATATGTATATATATAACTGATTCATTTTGTTGTGAAGCTGAAACTAACATACCATTGTAAAGCAATTATACTCCAATAAAGATGTTAAAAAAAAAAATAGGTCATACAGAAATTCTGCTTAATTTTTGAGAAATCATTGTACTGTTTTCCACAGTGGCAACACCATGGTATATTCCCACCAGCAACGCACAAGGGGTCAAATTTCTCTACATTCTTGCCAACGTTGTTATTTTTAATGTTTTTGATAATGGCCATCCTAACGGGTGTGAAGTGGTATCTCATTTTAGCTGTTGTTATACTTTCGCAGTATACATTTTCCATTGGTTCTTTCTTCATAGTTTACAGTATTCAGCCAAAATTGTTCTGTCTTTTATTTCTTTAACTATATTAGGCATATCAACCATGTTAAGTGTTTAACCATATTAACAATGTTCATAAATGAATCTGATGACTCTGTTATCTAGATTCCCTATATGTCCATTTCTATGTCTGCTTTTTTTTTTCTTTAGTTTTCTATTTTGACTTTTCTTTTTGAATTTTATTTTATTTATTTTTTTATACAACAGGTTTTTATTAATTATCCATTTTATACATATTAGTGTATACATGTAAATCCCAATCTCCCAATTCATCCCACCACCACCACCACCCCTGCCACTTTCACCCCTTGGTGTCCATACGTTTGTTCTCTACATCTATGTCTCTATTTCTGCCCTGCAAACTGGTTCATCTGTACCATTTTTCTAGGTTCACATATATGTGTTAATATATGATATTTGTTTTTCTCTTTCTGACTTAGCTTCACTCTGTATGACAGTCTGTAGATCCATCCACGTCTCTACAAATGACCCAGTTTCATTCTTTTTATGTCTGAGTAACATTCCATTGTATATATGTACTGCATCTTCTTTATCCATTTGTCTGTCAGTGGGCATTGAGGTTGCTTCCATGACCTGGAAGTCATGGAATAGTGCTGCAATGAATATTGGGGTGCATGTGTCTTTTTGAATTATGGTTTTCTCTGGGTATATGCCCAGTAGTGGGATTGCTGGGTCATGTGGTAATTCTATTTTTAGTTTTTTAAGGAACCTCCATACTGTTGTTCTCCATAGTGGCTGTATCAGTTTACATTCCCACCAACAGTGCAAGAGGGTTCCCTTTTCTCCACACCCTCTCCAGCATTTGTTATTTGTAGATTTTCTGATGATGCCCATTCTAACTGGTGTGAGGTGATACCCTCATTGTAGTTTTGATTTGCATTTCGCTAATAATTAGTGATGTTGAGCAGCTTTTCATGTGCTTCTTGGCCATCCGTATGTCTTCTTTGGAGAAATGTCTATTTAGGTCTTCTGCCCATTTTTGAATTGGGTTGTTTGTTTTTTTAATATTGAGCTGCATGAGCTGTTTATATATTTTGGAGATTAATCCTTTGTCCATTGATTTGTTTGCAAATATTCTCTCCTATGCTGAGGGTTGCCTTTTTCTCTTGTTTGTAATTTGCTTTGCAAAAGCTTTTAAGTTTCATTAGGTCCCATTTGTTTATTTTTGTTTTTATTTCCATTCCTCTAGGAGGTGGATCATAAAAGATCTTGCTGTGATTTATGTCAAAGAGTGTTCTTCCTACATTTTCCTCTAAGAGTTTTATAGTGTCCAGTCTTACATTCAGGTCTCTAATCCATTTTGAGTTTATTTTTGTGCATGGTGTGAGGGAGTGTTCTAATTTCATTCTTTTACATGTAGCTGTCCAGTTTTCCCAGCACCACTTATTGAAAAGACTGTCTTTTCTCCATTGTATATCCTTGCCTCCTTTGTCATAGATTAGTTGACCATAGGTGCATGGGTTTATTTCTGGGCTTTCTATCTTTTTCCACTGATCTATGTTTCTGTTTTTGTGCCAGTACCATATTGTCTTGATTACTGTAGCTTTGTAGTATAGTCTGAAGTCAGGGAGTCTGATTCCTCCAGCTCCGTTTTTTTTCCCCTCAAGACTGCTTTGGCTATTTGGGGTCTTTTGTGTCTCCATACAAGTTTTAAGAATTTTTGTTCTAGTTCTGTAAAAAATGCCATTGGTAATTTGATAGGAATTGCATTGATCTGTGGATTGCTTTGGGTAGTATAGTCATTTTCACAATATTGATTCTTCCATTCCAAGAACATGATATATCTCTCCATCTGCTGGTATCATCTTTAATTTCTTTCATCAGTGTCTTATAGTTTTCTACATACAGGTCTTTTGTCTCTCTAGGTAGGTTTATCCCTAGATATTTTATTCTTTTTGTTGCAATGGTAAATGGGAGTGTTTCCTTAATTTCTCTTTCAGATTTTTCATCATTAGTGTATAGGAATGCAAGAGATTTCTGTGCATTAATTTTGTATCCTGCAACTTTACCACATTCATTGGTTAGCTCTAGTAGTTTTCTGGTGGCATCTTTAGGATTCTCTATGTATAGTATCATGTCATCTGCAAACAGTGACAGTTTTACTTCTTCTTTTCCAATTTGTATTCCTTTTATTTCTTTTTCTTCTCTGATTGCTGTGGCTAGGACCTCCAAAACTATATTGAATAGTAATGGTGAGAGTGGACGTCCTTGTCTTGTTCTTGATCTTAGAGGAAATGCTTTCAGTTTTTCACCATTGAGAATGATGTTTGCTGTGGGTTTGTTGTATATGGCCTTTTTTATGTGGAGGTAGGTTCCCTCTCTGCCCACTTTCTGGAGAATTTTTATCATAAATGGGTGTTGAATTTTGTCAAAAGCTTTTTCTGCATCTATTGAGATGATCAAATGGTTTTTCTTCTTCAATTTGTTAATATGGTTGGTCACATTGACTGATTTGTGTATATTGAAGAATCCTTGCATCCCTGGGTTAAATCCCACTTGATCATGGTGTATGATCCTTTTAATGTGTTGTTGAATTCTGTTTGCTAGTATTTTATTGAGGATTTTTGCAACTATATTCATCAGTGATATTAGTCTGTAATTTTCTTTTTTTGTAGTATCTTTGTCTGGTTTTGGTATCAGGGTGGCCTCATAGAATGCATTTGGGAGTATTCCTTCCTCTGCAATTTTTTGGAAGAATTTGATAAGGATAGATGTTAGCTCCTCTCTAAATGTTTGATAGAATTCACCTGTGAAGCCATCTGGTCTTGGACTTTTGTTTGTTGAAAAATTTTTAATCACAGTTTCAATTTCGTTACTTGTGATTGGTCTGTTCATATTTTCTATTTCTTCCTGGTTCAGTCTTGGAAGGTTATACCTTTCTAAGAATTTGTCCGTTTCTTCCAGGTTGTCCATTTTATTGGCATAGAGTTTCTTGTAGTAGTCTCTTAGGATGCTTTATATTTCTGCCCTGTGTGTTGTAACTTCTCCTTTTTCATTTCTAATTTTATTGATTTGAGTCCTCTCCCTCTTTTTCTTGATGAGTCTGGCTAATGGTTTATCAATTCTGTTTATCTTCTCAAAGAACCACCTTTTAGTTTTATTGATATTTGCTCTTGTTTTCTTTGTTTCTATTTCATTTATTTCTGCTCTGATCTTTATGATTTCTTTCCCTCTACTAACTTTGGGTTTTGTTTGATCTTCTTTCTCTAGTTCCTTTAGGTGTAAGGTTTGATTGCTTATTTGAGAGTTTTCTTGTTTCTTGAGGTAGGCTTGTATAACTATCAACTTCCCTCTTAGAACTGCTTTTGCTGCATCCCATAGGTTTTGGATCTTCATGTTTTCATTGTCATTTGCCTCTAGGTATTTTTTGATTTCCTCTTTGATTTCTTCAGTGATCTCTTGGTTATTTAGTAACGTATTGTTTAGCCTCCATGTGTTTGTGTTTTTTACGATTTTTTTCCCTGTAATTGATTTCTAATCTCATAGCATTGTGGTCAGAAAAGATGCTTGATATGATTTCAATTTTCTTCAATTTACTGAGGCTAGATTTGTGACCCAGAATGTGTTCTATCCTGGACAATGTTCCATGAGCACTTGAGAAGAAAGTGTAACCTGCTGTTTTTGGATGGAATGTCCAATAAATATCAATTAAATCTATCTGGTGTATTGTGTCATTTAAAGCTTGTGTTTCATTATTAATTTTCTGCCTGGATGATCTGTCCATTGGTGTAAGTGAGGTGTTAAAGTCCCCCACTATTATTGTGTTACTGTCAATTTCCTCTTTTATAGCTGCTAGCAGTTGCCTTATGTATTGAGGTGCTCCTATGTTGGGTGCATATATATTTATAATTGTTATATCTTCTTCTTGGATCGATCCCTTTATCATTATGTAGTGTCCTTCCTTGTCTCTTGTAACATCCTTTATTTTAAAGTCTATTTTATCTGATATGAGTATTGCTACTCCAGCTTTCTTTTGATTTCCATTTGCATGGATGTCTTTTTCCATCCCCTCACTTTCAGTCTGTATGTGTCCCTAGGTCTGAAGTGGGTCTCTTGTAGACAGCATATATACGGGTCTTGTTTTTGTATCCACTCAGTCATCCTGTGTCTTTTGGTTGGAACATTTAATCCATTCATGTTTAAGATAATTATCAATGTGTTCTCCTATTACCATTTTCTTAATTGTTATAGGTGTTTTTTTTTTAATTTTTTTTCTTTTTTTACTTTGCAGTGAAAATTGATTTGTATATTTTTTGCCTCTGAGTCCTTGAGGGATTTTTTTTATTCAAACAGAAAGTCACAAAAATTATAATCATCCTCATCAGTTCACTCAGTCCCATAATTAATTTTTTTTCATCTTGATCTTTTGTTAGCACTTTTATGAATTCATAAGTTTTCCATTAGAGTTCTGAAAACGCTTATGCATTCAGTTCAGTAGTATAGTCAGTTACCAGAAACCTGTACTTGTCAGAGTCTTTTCCACGAATTCCTTGAAGATGAAACCATTTTACAGAAACATTTTTGCAAAAGCATCAGAGAACACCCAGAACTGTCTGTAAATGACAAAAGACTTAAAAATGACCACAGTTAAAGATTTGATGAAAGTTCATAATAATGCAATTGACAAGGAAATTTAGTTATTTCTGAGATATACATTTTAAAATAATAACTAGAATTATGACTTATAACATTATGCCAGAACATATAAGATATTTAGGGTTTGTTTTTGTAGGACCTTTTCTTCTCTTGTGTTTCCCACTTAGAAAAGGTCCTGTACCATTTGTTGTAGAGCTGGTTTGGTGGTGCTGAATTCTCTTAGCTTTTGCTTGTCTATAAAGCTTTTGATTTCTCTGTCAAATCTGAATGAGATTCTTGCTGGGTAGAGTAATTTTGGTTGTAGGTTCTTCCCTTTCATCACTTTAAATATATCATGCCACTCCCTTCTGGCTTGTAGAGTTTCTGCTGAGAAATCAACTGTTAACCTTATGGGAGTTCCCTTGTATGTTATTTGTCATTTTTCCCTTGTTGCTTCAGTAATTTTTCTTTGTCTTTAATGTTTGTCAGTTTGATTACTATGTGTCTTGGCATGTTTCTCCTTGGGTTTATCCTGCCTGGGACTCTCTGTGCTTCCTGGACTTGGGTGGCTATTTTCTTTCCCATGTTAGGGAATTCTCAACTATAATCTCTTCAAATATTTTCTCTGGTCCTTTCTCTCTCTCTTCTCCTTCTGGGACCCCTATAATGCTATTTTTGTTGCATTAAATATTGTCCCAGTGGTCTCTTAGGCTGTCTTCATTTCTTTTCATTCTTTCTTTTTTATTCTGTTCCATGGTAGTGAATTCCACCATTCTGTGTTCCAGGTCACTTATCCATTCTCCTGCCTCAGTTATTCTGCTGTTGATTCCTTCTTGTGTATTGTTCATTTTAGTTATTGTATTGTTCATCTTTGTTTGTTTGTTCTTTAATTCTTCTAGGTCTTTGTTAAATATTTCTTGCATCTTCTCGATCTTTGCCTCCATTCTTTTCCAAGGTCCTGGATCTTCACTAGCATTATTCTGAATTCTTTTTCTGGAAGGTTGCCTATCTCCACTTCATTTAGTTGTTTTTCTGGGGTTTTATCTTGTTCCTTCATCTGGTACATAGACCTCTGCATTTTCATCTCGTCTATCTTCCTGTGAGTGTGGTTTTTGTTTCCCAGGCTGCAGGACTCTAGTTCTTCTTGCTTCTGCTGTCTGCCCTCTGGTGGATGACACTATCTAAGAGGCTTGTGCCAGTTTCCTGATGGGAGGAACTGGTGGTAGGTAGAGCTGGGTGTTGCTCTGGTGGGCAGAGCTCTGTAAAACTTTAATCCGCTTGTCTGCTGATGGGTGGGGCTGGGTTCCCTCCTTGTTGATTGTTTGGCCTGAGGTGACCCAACACTGGAGCTTACCCGGGTCTTTGGTGGGGCTAATGGCGGACTCTGGAAGGGCTAATGCCAAGGAGTACTTCCCAGAACTTTTGCTGCCAGTGTCCTTGTCCTTGCGGTGAGCCACAGCCACACCCTGCCTCTGCAGGAGACCCTCCAACACCAGCAGGTAGGTCTGATTCAGTCTCCTATGGGGTCACTGCTCCTTCTCCTGGGTCCCAATGCGCACACTACTTTGTGTGTGCCCTCAAGACTGGAGTCTCTTTTTCCCCAGTCCTGTCGAAGTCCTGCAATAAAATCCCACTAGGCTTCAAAGTCTGATTCTCTAGGAATTCCTCCTCCTGTTACCGGACCCCCAGGTTGGGAAGCCTGACATGGGGTTCAGAACCTTCACTCCAGTGGGTGGACTTCTGTGGTATAAGTGTTCTCCTCTTTGTGAGTCACCCACCCAGCAGTTATGGGATTTGATTTTATTGTGATTGTGCCCCTCCTACCATCTCATTGTGGCCTCTCCTTTGTCTTTGGATGTGGGGTATCTTTTTTGGTGAGTTCCAGTGTCTTCCTGTCAATGATTGTTCAGCAGTTAGTTGTGATTCTGGTGTTCTCACAAGAGGGAGTGAGCACATGTCCTTCTACTCTGCCATCTTGAACCAATCTCCTCCCTGTGTCTGCTTTTTATTTTAGTTTTTGTTCATGTTGTCTTGTCAGGTGTCTGGTTATTTTATAATTAAGTACTGGATATTGTACCTGAAATTATATAGAAATATTTTGAGGCTTAAGATAATGTTACTTTCCTCCAGAGAGGCAGGGCTAGGGACACTGCCAGTCCAGAATTGCCCTAATCCAATTTCAGTGACTGAAATGATTCAAGCTGGGTTTCTGCTCCTTCAAGGTCTGTTCTATACCTTATTAGTTCTTATTCCTCAGTAACATTTTGGGGTCCCAACCCCATCACAAGGGAGGGAGGGAGTAACTGGGATGCCCCAGTATGTTGCATGCATTTGACTCTAATTTTCATCCTCCACATTCCAAGACTGTCCAAAAGCACAGCTTCATTTTTCAGCCTCTTAAGACACCTCCTTTTTTTGTTTTATCTTTTAAGACTTTTTTTAAAAAGTTAAGGTATAAACGACATACAAATTATATTAGTTTCAGGTGTACAACTTAATGATTCAATATTTGTATATATTGCAAAGTGATCACCACAATAAGGCTAGTTGACATCTGTCACCATGCATAGTTACAATTTTTTTCTTGTGATGAGAACTTTTAAGATCTACTCTCTTAGCAACTTTCAAATATGTAATAGAGTATTATTAACTATAGTCACCATACTACATATTATGTCCCCATGACTTATTTATTTTATAACTGGAAGCTTTTACCTCTTAACTCCTTCACCCCATCCCCACCTCTGGCAATCACCAATCTGTTCTCTGTATCTATGAGCTTGTTTTTTTGTTTTTGTTTCAGATTCCACATATAAGTGAGATCATACGGCATTTATCTTTCTATAAGATGCTACTTTCTTAATTGACAGTTTCCTCCAAGGGAAATATGGCCCTTTCTTCTTCTCTGGATTTCCATCTTCTCTCAGATATTGGCTTCATAATTTTTTACTTTCTTGCTAGACTTCTTATCACATTTAATATTTTACCCAAATGTTCCTGGTCATCCTTAGTGGACATGTAGTCCAAATTACCTAGTGTTCTAACCTTGCCTTTATAAGTAGTCCCCACTACATTGGAGTGTACCACATAAGCCACAGTCAAAAGGAACATAGGGATGGGATTTCCCTGGTGGTGCACTGGTTAAGAATCTGCCTGCCAGTGAAGGGGACACGGGTTCAAGCCCTGGTCCAGGAAGATCCCACATGCCATGGAGCAAATAAGCCACAACTACTGAGCCTGCACTCTAGAGTGCAGTGTCAGGCACTGACACTGTCCCTAACTTCAGTGCCACAACTACTGAAGCCTGTGTGCCTAGAGCCCATGCTCCACAACAAAGAGAAGCCACCACAATGAGAAGCCCACGCACCACAACGAAGAGTAGCCCCTGCTCGCCACCACTAGAGAAAGCCCGCACGCAGCAACGAAGACCCAACGTGGCCAAAAAAATAAAAATAAAGTAAAAAATAAAATTAAAAAATAAAAAACAAAATTAAGCTATAAACAAAACAAAACAAAGAAACAAAAAAGGAACACAGGGACTTGATTGGAATTCATCTATACCCACATCTCACTGGCAGGGTGATTCTAAAATATTCAGCAGTGGTTTGGCAGATGTACTGATTGGTCAGAACAGATGCTGTTTCGGCGCTGGAGTGGAGTGCTGGCAGCCCCCTGCTCTGCCCGACATTACTCCTTTAGGTGGAACATCGTGGAAAGGTCCAGGGGGCTCCTGAGGAAGGGATGAAAAGGGCCCTTGAAAGGATTGGGCAGCGATTACTGACTAACTGTAAGCAAAGGTGTTTTGACTTGAATGCAGCATGTGCTGTCTTAGTTCCCCTAGAAAGAAAAGCCTAAGACAAGGACATGTGTGTAAGTGGTTTATGGTGGAAGGTGATTCCAGAGAGCAGGAGTGAGGGACTAGGGAGACTGGCTGGGAAAGGAGGGAAAGCCAAGCCAGTTGCATTGGTCACTGCTGTGGGCAACTGGGTTTTAATCCCAACAGAAATTTCTGAGGAGCGGTACAGAATATGCCTCAAACTGACCAGCAAGGGAGAAATGTTTGTAAGTCTTCATCCATCAACTCCCATCCAGCATTGGCAGAGGTTGCCCTAAAGGGTTGTAATGGCTTTGCACCTCTGGGTTGCACATGAATGTCAAGTGTGCTCATTCAAGCATCCCACATCAACACATCAGAGGAGCCCTGTGGGGGTCATGGGGAGATGGGCAGTGCATGCTTGTGCTAAGCCATGACCACAAGAGGTAGGCTGAAATCTGGGGTCAAAGGTATGACCAAGGGGATATGAGGCCACGCACACTGGGGCCCAATAATTGTGCATTCCTGAAAAGCCTTGTTTTCTGCAAAACTGAGCAGTACGAATAATGGGGCTTATGGGCAAAATAGAGTTAGAGACAGATCCCTCCAGATATTTAATTGGAATGCTAATAAAAATAGTAGTTTGCACGTAAGTAGATAATTTGGATGCCTTGACACGAATCTCAGTGTGGCTGGAGGCTGTCACAATGGATATTTCAAATGCACAATATGATAGAGTGGGAAAATGCTGGCAATACTTTAATTAGAGCTGGCCAAGCGGCTGCTGAGATAGTGCAGATGGCAGTGGGCTCTGAGTGCTGTTCAGGTGAGTCCAGGAGGCAGTGCAACCTGGCCTGCTGCTGGGGAAAAGGGCTCTGGGTGTGAGTACTCATTTTTAATTTTCCTAACTAAAAATTAACTCATTTTTAATTTTCCCAATATAGCTGAAAGGCTCATGCAGTCTGTAGCAGCCGAGCTGAGGGCCTGCTGCCTTCCTGATGATGGTTGTAATTTTCCTCCTTCACTGAGCTGATCCCCTTCCAGAAGTATGCATTCTGGCAGAACGAACGTGTTTCAGTGTGTCGCTGTATGGCCGCTGTGGTGCATACCGGCTAAATGCTGGCCCGTTTCACTGTGCCTATAGGTGTCAGCTTCCTCCTGTTGATGCTGCACTTCCTCATTTTGTCCCTCAGATGCTGAGCCATTGTGCATTTAGGTTTATAGATGCGTTACCATCTGTGGCTACTCACCTGCCATTTTGGCTCCTGTTTATTGGCAGGTGTTAATTTGGACAACCTATTTATTAACTAATCTCTCTAGCTTAACATATAAGCGCTCTTCTCCCACGGGAATGTCCCCCATTCCCTTTGTGACTGCCCCCATTAGAATCCCTGATGGATGTGGCCTGGTGCTTGGATTATAGCTCTCTCTCTTGCTTCATACTCACCCATTATATATATTGGGTATGTATATTTCCATAAGATGTTATGGAAAAACCAGAATGAACTTTTTGGCCAACCCAATACATCAAAATAGGCTATATATGAATTATTGAGATTAAAAATAAAACTAATAAAAGTGAGTTGGTCATTTATCACAACTATGATAAAACAACCATTTTCCTAATTATTGAAGGAACAAGAGAATGATAATAATAACAACAGTGATGAACTACTTTTATCAATTGCTATGCACCAGATACATTTTTTGCCTTATCTCATTTGATCCTCATAAAGCTCTGTGAGTTCAGTGCCATTGCCAGTGATATCAGGTCATTGCAGATGGGAAGAGGACCTTGAGGGACTAACTAATCTGTTCAGTCACTCAGAGTGACAGAGCAAGAATAGGAATGGTGGAATCTGAATTCATACACTCTTAACTATATTTTTCTACCTTCTAACATAAATAAATAATAAGGAAAAAGTTGAACTATTAGGACATAGTGAAAGTTAAGAATATCTACAGACAAAATCTATAAAGAAGGAAAAGAAGAGTTTGGAGGAAATAGTTATAGCTGTTATACAGTATTAACATCTGTCCTCTATGAAGTATGTGAATAACAGCATCAAGAAGTCAATTACAGGGGCTTCCCTGGTGGCGCAGTGGTTGAGAATCCGCCTGCCAATGCAGGGGACACGGGTTAGAGCCCTGGTCTGGGAAGACCCCACATGCCGCAGAGCAACTAAGCCTGTGCGCCACAGCTACTGAGCCTGCACTCTAGAGCCCGCGAGCCATAACTACTGAGCCCATGTGCCACAACTACTGAAGCCCGCGTACCTAGAGCCCATGCTCTGCAACAAGAGAAGCCACTTTAATGAGAAGCCCGTGCACCACAAGGGAGAGTAGCCCCTGCTCGCCGCAACTACAGAAAGCCCGCGTGCAGCAATGAAGACTTGATGCAGCCAAAAATAAAATAAAATAATAGATAAATAAATTTTTTTAAAAAGATGCAAAAAAAAAAAGAAGTCAATTACAACTGGACGAGGACACAGACAATATACAGAAGAGAAAATACAAATTTTAAATAAGGGGTAAACTTTTCAACAGTGCCGGTAATCATGGACATGAATATAGAAATAATAACTAAGTGTAATTTGGAACTAAGTTCCAATAAACTTGGAACAATTTTTTGAAAACAAAATCCAACATAAATGAGGCTATGGAGAAATTTTCATTACTGGTGACATTGTAAATTGGTAGGCTTGTATTGTGTAAAATTTAACAACATATATTGAGGGTGATAAAGATGTAAACTCCTCTTTCCACTTCTCACATATTCCCAGGGGTTTACTTTCAGAAAACAATTTGATAGAAAAAGAACTTTAATTGTTTTAAAATGTTTTATAACAAATTTTACCTAGCAAAAAAGTGGAAATGTCTTCAGTGTTCAACACTAGAGAAATGAGTGTTAATTATGTCATCTCTGCATGATGGAAATATACAGTTGTTAAAGATAAGGCTCATGATGAGAAAACTACTTATGAAACAACATCAGATGAAAAAGTAGAACACAAATTTGTATGTATATACATTTGATGAAATAACATCAAATGAAAGTAGAACACAAATTTGTATGCACATAAACTGTGATTACAGCTCTGTGAGAAGCATGCATAAAGAGCAGGGAGAAAAAGTTGTTCCTTTAAAAACTGAAGACAGAAATCCTCAGAATGTGAGCTATCTTTCCTTTGCCAAATACTTTAATAGACCCTCATGGTTGTAGCCATCTAGAACTTAGGGGTGGCCTGTGTTAGAGTGAGATAATACATTATTGCTCTTCAAAATAAAGAAATATGAATTTTTAATTTCCTGGGGCAGGTGAAGGGGGAAAGGGAGGAGTGGGGAGAAGCTGGTGGAGGTGAAGACTGAGATCAGAGAAAGACAGGGAAAAGGATGGGAGGTGGAGACTTCAGGAGAAGAAATGGCCCATGAAAATGTTCTAGGAACAACCATGAGACATCAGTGCAAAAGGGAGCTAGGGAGGGACAAAAAAAAAAAAAAGAAGAAGAAAATTGTCTCCAGAAAGCAAATAAATTTGAGATAATCAGGAGGTTGACCTTTGGGTTACACAGATGAAGTGTGGAACATAAGGCAAGGAACTAAAAATAGCTGCTATATTAGAGTAGTAGAATATAACTGTAAGTTTTCAAATTGTTTTTATGTATTCATCTGGGAAAATACCACACTCTTTGGTTTTTTTTTTCATAGGGCTTTATTGTTGAAACTACCATCCCATTCTTCGCTTTTTCTTCAATTTCTTCCAAATAACCAAGTGTGTATTTATTTTTCTATTTGTACTTGAGGCAGTTAATTGGACAGCGTGACGATTATTCATATTCATATTGTGCCTTGCTTCCAAGAAAAAGAGGAATCTTACTGTGTCTTTTCAGTTTCATTTCCTCTTCTACACCTAAATAAGCTTCCAGGCTCACCAGCTCCTAGGCAACGCTGGCTCAAAGTCTCTCATGAGGCTGCGTCAAGCTGTTGACTGAGGCTGTGGTCTCATCTGAATGCCTGACCAGGAGTGAGGTGGGAATCTTCTTTTAAACTCATTCATGTGGTTTTTGGCAGGCCTCGGTCCTTTGCTGCATGGACCTCTCAGCAAGGTTGCCTCAGGACACGGCAGTCCGCTTTCCCAAGGGTGAGTGATAGAAGTGTTCAGTGCTTCACAAAAGTGCGGGCAGGGGCACCAGAGCCTGTGGGTCCAGAAACCGCCCCCTGCAGGATCTGAAATTTCAGCCACAACGTGAAGGATGAGCAGGAGTCAGCTGGGTGGCGTGGCTGAGTGGGCAGTAGCGAAAGGATGAGCATCCTGATCAGAAAGGATGGGCACAGTTCTCAGTGAGGAGAAGGGCACGGCAAGCCCTGCTAGTGTTGGAGGGTCTCCTGCAGAGGTAGGGGTGGCCATGGCCCACCATGGGGACAAGGACACTGGCAGCAGAAGCCCTGGGAAGTACTCCCCGGTGCGAGCCCTCCCAGAGTCTGCCACCAGCCCCACCAAAGAGCCCAGGCAGGCTCCAGTGCCGGGTTGCCTCAGGCCAAACAAACAACAGGGAGGATCAATATCACACTCTTTTGAAAAGAACAGCGTTATAGAAAATTTTAACATCTAGTGTGTCAAGTCTACTCAAAAGTTTTTTTCATGAATTTCTTAGCCATTCTCTTACTTCACAATCCTTGATTCTTCTTTATATGTTCTTAAATGCTTTTATTCCTTACTCCCCAGCACACCACCCACTCAGACCAGTGGAGTGTACAGCAGGCTCAAGTATATATTCCAAGCTTATAAGACAAAGTTGTTATTTTATATCAGTGGAGAAAGCATGATTATGGCTGGCATAATTGGCTTCATAATTGGCTTTCTTCATCTGGAAGAAAACAAAGCTAGAATCTCTACTTCACGCTCTATACAAAAATAAATTCAAAGGGACTAAAGATGCAAAAGTGAGAAAAAGAAAACTTTTGAAGATAATGTAGGAGACGATTTATCAAACCTTACAGGTGATGGTGGGGATTGTCTTAAGCAAAATAGAATCCAAAACCTTGAGAATGGTTTATATAAAAAAAAAAACTGTAGACAAGAGTCAGTAGATGGCGATGGGCTGGGGAAATCATTTGCACACGTATTATAGACAAAGGATTAAGATCCCTAGTGTTTGACAAGTGGTCATCAATTGATAGGGAGAAGATACACACCCAGTAGAAAAAGGGGTAAAGGACACTGTGCTGGTTTTTCTGTTTGGAACTCAGATCTGTTCTCCACCCTCTGCCAATGGGCAGAACCAGCAGGAGATTTAAGGGCTGAAGGAGAGAAAAGTTGGGATGTTTCCCTTTTCTGGTGATATGTTTCTGGCAGAAGTGAAGTGCTTCCACCTCAGCAGTTCCTACAGGACAGCTTTTTCTCCATGGCTCAGTACTCACTGGGCTTCCTGGGTAGCATTAGTTCTCTGTATCATCCTTCCAGCTTTGGGAAGGTGCAGCAGCTTCCTGCTGTTTCATTTCTGGGTGCCTCACCAGCTCTTCGTCTTTTATTGACTCACTTAGTCCTGCCCCCAGATCTGTAAGTAGTGCCTTCATTACAACCCCTTCATTTGAATCATTTGGGATGAATTCTGTTTCCTGCTGGGATCGTAACACATACAGATATAAACCAGCAATACACAGAAGAGGAAATGAAAATCATCAATAAAGATAGGACAATACCCTCAACCTCACTTGTACTCAGAGAAATTCAAATTTAAGTAACATGGGCAAAAAATAAGATCATTAATGATAACATGAGGGAAGGAAGACTCTCATTCATTGCTGGTGAATGTATGACTTAGCATTCAGCCTTTCAGGGGAGTGATTTGGCAATACATATAAAGATTAAAATCTCACATATCCATTGACTAATTTTGGGCAATTCATCCTACAGAAACAAAAGCTGTTGGAAGCAAGAATCTATGAACAATCATGTTTATTAAAGACACTTTCTGGGTACAAAAAGATGGACTTAACTTGAAGGCCCACCAATATAGGAGTAGTTGAACATGGTACATTATAACTGTACAATGAGATATTAAACTGGCAGCTATTAAAGCAAGTTGGCTCTATATTTATTGACTTGGAGGGACGTTATGAAATAAACAAGTTGCAGAGCGCTGTCTATAGTGTGTGTGGCAGGGACTGCTAAATGTTCCCCAAGATCCATTCTCCCCCTTCCTTTTCCTTTGGTAACAGAATATCTAAATTTTAACCAGGCACATGTCTGACCAGCTAAAGACTCTATTTCTAAGCCTACTTTGCAGTTAGTTGTGTGCATGGTTTTAAATTATGGCCAAGGGGAAATGATTAAAAGCGATCCTTACATCTCTTTTTGTTTGTTTTTGCGGTACGCGGGCCTCTCACTGTTGTGGCCTCTGCTGCTGCAGAGCACGGGCTCTGGACGCACAGGCTCAGCGGCCATGGCTCACGGGCCCAGCCGCTCCGCGGCATGTGGGATCTTCCCGGACCGGGACACGAACCCGTATCTCCTGCATCGGCAGGCGGACTCTCAACCACTGCGCCACCAGGGAAGCCCGATCCTTGCGTTTTTGAGAATCTGTCCTTAAAGGAAAGGAATACCCTCTGCCCCTACCTTTCTCCTTCCTATTGTATGGAATACAGACATGGTGTGAACCACCCTGGAAAATGTGGGTGAAGCAACTCCCAAGTATGGTGAAGCCGCAAGATGGAAGAAGCTTGGATTCCAAGATGACCTCAGAGAACAGAACTGCCTTGCCAGTTTTGGACCACCCTCCTTGGGACTGTTATGCCAGAGAGCAGTAAACTTCCATCTTGTTTAAGCCACAGATATGTTGGTCTATTATAGGAGCAGAATCTGAATTCTAACTCAGAACAATTTTATTTTTGTAAAACAAATAGTAAAATCCTTGCATATATGTGTATATGGAGCTTAGAAAAAGATGTGGAAAGATACATACCAACCTGTTACCTTGGTAACCCAGGGAGTGGGTTGGAATGGAGTTGGGGATAATGAACATTGTCTCTATTGGAGGACACAATATTCTTTCAGCTGTGTTCTAGGCAAGCTTTTTACATTGCAAGGAGACCCACTCCAGCCAAATGAAAGGGATTTTAGTATAAGGATTACAGAAAAGTCCAGTAGAATCTAAAATGAGGAACTCAAGTACAGCTGGGCTCATGGGAACTGGAAAGTAGTCAGGAACCACGGCTGATCTCTGCTTCCCTTTGTGGTCTTCTCCATCCTTCTCCCTTCCGCACATATGTTTGCCCGTGGTCCAGAAATAGTTGCACCTTGGCAGTGTCTTCATCAATGGTCCTCAGAAGTGTGGTCCTTGATCCAACAGCATCAGAACTGCTTGGAGCTTGTTAGAAATGAAAATTCTTGGGCCCCACTCCAGACCTAGCCAATCAGAAGCTCCTCAATCTTAACAAGCCCTTCAGGTGATTCTCAGGCACATTAAAGTTAGAGAACCACTGGTCTAGATGACAGTCCACCTCTAATACCTACACTCAACGGGCAATAGGTGTTGCTTAATTTAAAAGAGAGAGACTCTAATAGGCTCAGTTTTTTTTTTTAACCACGTCACACAGATGATATCTCACTGGCTCATTAATGGATTGTGTCAGGTGTCTGTCCTTATTCCAATCAGTCTTTGAAAGGGGACAGGCTCACAGTGTAACTCTTACCCTGTTGCTGTATATTTGAAAAGTACCATTTTTTTTTTGCCATTATAAATGTTACTATAATGAACATCTTCACACATACACACGTGTTCACAGAATAAAATAATACATAGTTTTATGGCTTTGGATCATTTTCTGCTTCCATTAGTAGTATGCAATTGTACCAGAGTGCTAGCATCAAATATTATAATTAAATTATTTTTGCTTTTTGGTTAACAGTATGATTAAAAAAACAAAACAATGAATGCTTTTTTTTTTTTTTTTTTTTTTGCAAGACAAGGGTTGGGAGCCACCTAATAGCCCTGACAAAGCAGGTCTGAAGGGATCATGAGACATCTGGTAGCTCATAGGTTAAAAAAGTTCACTATGTATGCTTTGTGGGTTAATAACTTTATACTTAAATAGAAGGAGAAAAAGAATGAGAAGGGGAAGGGAAAGGGAAAGGAGAGGAGGAGGAGGTGGGGGAGGAGAATTAGAGGCAGTGTGTTTTTACACATGTTCAATAACTTTTTTTTTTCCAGAAAAAAATATGGGGCGCAAAGGTAGGGGAAAAGAGGAAACGACGGGAGATAATTTTAACCTTGTGTAGACCATGAGGTTATTGTATTTGAGCACTAATTTAGCTCTGCAAAAATGAGAGAAGGGGAAAGAAGGTCTATTAGCTGAAGCAAGGGTCCAGAATCCAAGGCAACCACATAGGTTGGTACAGTAGCGCCAGCGTTCAGAATGCAGTTGCTTTAATTTTCATTTCTTTGATTACTAGCAATTATGAGTCTCGTTCTGTATGTCTATTTACTATTAATTCCCCTAATGCAAATTATCTCTTCATTTCCTTTATCTATTTACCAACTGGGTTCTTTTTTCTTTTTTTAAATAGCTAGAGTGAGACCTTTCTATTACTCCTTTGCCATATTTGTAATAAATATTTTTTACTTATGTAAGTGTATCAATAAATCTAATGGCTTTTTAATCTTAATTTTGTTTAATTGTCAAGGTTTAAAAATGAAAAAAATTATGTATTTGAATACCTGGCTTTAGTGTTACCTTTTTATTGCATTTAGAGTTGAGAAAGTTACCAATCCTCCACAGATCTAATGAATACTCCATTCTCATTTCTTTTTTATTTTGTTTAATATGATTTTTATATTTAACATTTCAGTTGATCTGGAGTACCTTTTTACAGTATGTTGTAAGGTATAGATCTGATGTAATTTCCTCCCCAAATTATTAATTATTCCAGCACCATTCATTAAAGATAGTGTCCTCACCCCAGTTTTAAAAAGCTTACAATATTATATCCAGTAATGGCTTTATATTTAGCTAAGTCTATTTCTGGATTCTCCTTTTTGTTCACTGCTGTATGTTGATTTTCTTTTTCTTTTCTTTTTGTCAGTACTATTGGGTGGGCCGAAAGGTTTGTTCGTTTTTTTCCGTAAGATGGCTCTAGTAGCACTTAGTTGTCTTTAACTTCATTCGAAACAATTTTGTTAGATTGTATGTGACAGCTGTCATATCAGTGTGCATTTAAAATAAGACTTCTCAAAATTGGTGAATTTTTGTGTAGCCATTTTAATATTGAAGATGGAAGAAAAAAAGCAACATTTTCAACATATTATGCTTTATTATTTCAAGAAAGGTAAAAGTGCAACTGAAATGCATAAAAAGATTTGTGCAGTGTATGGGGAAGGTGCTGTGACTGATCGAACATGTCAAAAGTGGTTTGCGAAGTTCTGCGTTGGCGATTTCTCGCTGGACAATGCTCCATGGTTGGGTAGATCAGTTGAAGTTGATAGCGATCAAATAGAAACAATAATTGAGAACAATCAATGTTATACCACGCAGAAGATAGCCAACATACTCAAAATATCCAAATCAAGCGTTGAAAATCATTTGCACAGCATGGTTATGTGAATTGCTTTGATGTTTGGGTTCCACGTAAGTTAAGCGAAAATTAAAAACTCCTTGACAATATGTCTGCATTCGATTCTCTACGGAAACGTAATGAAAACGTTCTGCTTTTAAAACAAATTGTGACGGGCAATGAAAAGTGGATACTGTACAACAATGTGGAACAGAAGAGATCGTGGGACAAGAGAAATGAACCACCGCCAACCACACCAAAGGCCGGTCTTCATCCAAAGAAGGTGATGTTGTGTATATGGTGGGATTGGAAGTGAGTCCTCTATTATGAGCTCCTTCCGGAAAACCAAACGGTTAATTCCAACAAGTACTGCTCCCAAGTAGACCAACTGAAAACGGCACTCGACAAAACGCGTCCAGAATTAGTCAACAGAAAACGCATAATCTTCCATCAGGATAGCACAAGAACGCATGTTTCTTTGATGACCAGGCAAAAACTGTTACAGCTTGGCTGGGGAGTTCTGATTCACCCGCCGTATTCACCAGACAGTGCACCTTCGGATTTCCATTTATTTCGGTCTTTACAAATTCTCTTAATGGAAAAATTGTCAATTCCCAATGCTGTAAAAGACACCTGGAATAGTTCTTTGCTCAAAAAGATAAAAAGTTTTGGGAAGATGGAATTATGAAGTTGCCTGAAAAATGGCAGAAGGTAGTGGAACACAAGGCTGAACACATTGTTCAATAAAGTTCTTGGTGCAAATGAAAAATGTGTCTTTTATTTTTACTTAAAAAACTGAAGGCACCTTTTGGCTCACGCAATATATTGTATTCCCTCCTGCTTTTGTTAGATAACCTACCCATGTATGAAAGTAATTATCCAGGGGTCTCAAGGCAGAGTCCTATTATAATATTTTGGATATTTTGAGGGTGAATATTTAATATATAACAAATCTATATGATGATATGTACATTTAATAGTTAAAATCACTAATTTTTTATTAGTATAAAATAGTACATGTTTTTTGTAAAGTTTTTATTAAAAATTTATTGAGATATAATTCAGATATCATATAGTTGACCTGTTTAATGGTTTCTGGTATATTCACAGATGTGTGCCTCCATCACCACAATCAGTTCTAGAACATTTTCATTATCCCCAAAAGAAACTTCATATCCCTTAGCTGTCACTTCCCACCCTGCTCTCCATGTCCCCCAACCTAGGCAACTACTAATCTACTTTCATATTCTGAACGTTTCATATAAAAGGAATCATATAATACGTGACTGACTTCTTTCATTTAGCATAATGTTTTCAAAGATCATCTGTATTGAAGCACATATCAATATTTCATTTATTTTTATTGACTAATAGTATTCCACCATATGGGATATAACACATTTATTCACTCATCAGTTGATGGGCATTTGGTTTATTTCTACTTTTTGGCTATTTTAAAAATTTTTTATTGGAGTATAGTTGATTTACAATGTTGTGCTAGTTTCTGCTGTGCCGCAAAATGAATCAGTCATACATATACAAATACCCACTCTTTTTTAGATTCTATTCCCATATAGGTCATTATAGAGTATTGAGCAGAGTTCCCTGTGCTATATAGTAGGTTCTTATTAGTTATCTATTCTATATATAGTAGTGTGTATATGTCAATCCCAATCTATCCTCCCCCACTCCCGTTTCCCCATTGGTAACCATAAGTTTGTTTTCTGTATCTATGACTATATTTCTGTTTTGTAAATAGGTTCATTTGCACCATTTTTTTTAGATTCCACATATAAACGATATCATATACGTTTTTCTCTGTCTGACTTTCTTCTTGGCTATTATAAATAATGCTGCTATGAACATTTGTGGATTTTTTTTGTGTGGACATATGTTTTCATTTGCCTTGGGAAGATACCTAAGAGTAGAGTTTCTGGATCATATTGTAAAATTTTTATAATATAGAATTGTATAAAGTGAAAGTCATCTGTGATGCCCCCCAACATCTTCCACCCTCCAAGTGAGCCAAGTACTTTAACATTTGGTATAATATCCTTTTTTCTAAGCATATATACTCTTTTTCTTCTTTGTTTTACTGTCCTTCTTGGACTTCCCTGGTGGCGCAGTGGTTGAGAGTCCGCCTGCTGAGGCAGGGGACATGGGTTCGTGCCCTGGTTCGGGAAGATCCCACATGCCGCAGAGCAGCTGGGCCCGTGAGCCATGGCCGCTGAGCCTGCGCTTCTGGAGCCTGTGCTCCGCAACGGGAGAGGCCCCAACAGTAAGAGGCCCGCGTACCGCAAAAAAAAAAAAAAAAAAAAAAAAATTCTTCTTCTACTTTCTTTAAAAAATTTTTCTCCTTTCCTTTCTCTCCCCCTCCTTTTCTTTAACAAGAATGGGAAAGGATTCAACAGAGAATAACTAGGACCAGGGGCAAAGACCTCCCTGCAGGCCATCCGATATTGTGGGCTAGTCCTCTTTTGCTGAGAGCTTTGGTTTAAGGAACAGAGAGGGGAGGGGGGAGAGGGAGAACCTGAGCCTCGCTCTCCCCCACTCACCAGCTCCTCTCTGCACCTCTGTAGGAAATAACCACCACTGGGAGTGAAATCATTGCGTGTACCGGAAGAGACATTCATGGGCAATGCTTAGTCTTCATCACCACCCTCCACCCTTTCCCTGCTAGTGTCAGGTTAGGGTGGGGAGTGGGGCTTGCAAAGAAAAGGTGATATTTATCAAGAAAAACAAAACCATTGCATACTTATTATATCACAGTCAATCAGACCCTTTACAGTCATAGGATAAAAGCTACCATAGTAATTTCTCTTACCAATTCTAATAGATTTTAGTTGACTCTCTTAAGTTTTCTAAGAATACAATTATATCTCTGACAAACAGCTTCTGTTTTTCTTTTCCTATATTTTCCTTCAGTTACTTTGCTTGTTGCACTAGAACTATGGTTCTCAATTCCATCATACTTATAATAAAAATTATGTAACAGCATCTTTACTAATCTGAAATGAAATCCCTAGGTAATATAAACTACTTAATCTCATGATTTCTAAACATCAGTATTATGCCATAATGTAAGGAGAAATAAAGAAAAAGTATTTTATGATAAGATAGTATTATTTCAATATGTAAATGTTTGGCACACAAATTCACCAACAGTCATAACAAAGTTGCAGATGCCTCTATCTATGAACATTATCACTGGGAATGTGACAACTCTACATTTAGACTAATACAGATGTGTCATATTCAAATATCTGCAGTGGTGCCACAGGTGACAAGATTTTTCTAAATAGTCAACAACTCGGTAAAATTTGGAAAAAGCAAAGTACAATACTCCATCGAATTATGTCGTAGTTTTATTCCTGGAAATTTTTCATTATATGTTATGTCCTTGCAGAACATGCCTTGTGTTTATACAGAGTAGTAAGACATTAGAAAGTTGTGTCTATTGTGGGGCAGTTCTTTGATCTGTAGAAGTGTCCTTGTATTGCAAATATCTAGTATCTTTGGCCACTACCCAACGTTTACCATTATCATACCCCCATCATTATGTTAACCAAATATGCTTTCCCATTCTTCCTGAACGTTTCCTAGGAGGTATGTACCTCCTTTGTTGAGTCTCAGTGATCCTCTTTGGAGGATCATCCTTTAGAATGATCCTCTAATACAATGGCACTTGTAATTGAAATACTTGCTTCACCATTACATCTTAGTTCCTGATGGATAATCTTTATCAAGTCAAGGAATTTCTATTACTAGTTTCTACTCATTTTTCTTTTGTTTCTGGAATGTGAGTTTTAACTTTTATTAAATACTTTCCTAGTGCCTTTTGAGATGATCTTGGGATTATACTTCTTTATAAATAGAATGATTTATATTAATAGCTTTTCTATTATTTATCCAATAGTTTTGATATAAATTATAATACGTTAAAATAGCTGGAAAGTTAAACCCCTTGGTTTCATTTAGTTTTTATATTTTTCTTTAATATACTTGCCTACATACTTTGTTTTTAAATCAACTTTTTGAGGAATAATTTGCATACAATGAAATCCATTTATTTAAAGTATACAGTTCAATGAATTTTGACAAATTTATATACCCATGTAATCACACCATACTTTAGATATAAAATATTTCCCTTATGTCCTTTCATAGTCAATTTACCTCCGTCTTTAGCCCCAGGCAACTATGGATCTGTTTTCTGACAGTATAGATTAAACTGACTTCTTAGAGTTTCATGTAAATGGAATCATACAACATATACCCCTATGTCTGACTTCTTTCATTCAGCATGTTTCTGTGGTTCACTCATGTTTTGTGTGTATCAATAGTTTATTCCTTTTTACTGGTGATTAGTATTCCACAGTTTTTCATCTGATGGACATTTGGGTTGTCTCCAGCTTGAGCTATTATGAATAAAACTGCTATAAACATTCATGTACAAATCCCAATGTGAATATGGGTTTTCATTTATCTAGGACTGGAATGGCTGGGTCTCGTGGTGTTTAACTTTATAAGAAACCGCCCAACTGTTTTTCAAAATGGTTGGAAATGGTATATTCCCATCAGTAATACTGATTAAAGCCTAATTCTTGCTTTCAAGCAGGTCTCTGTCCCCAGGATGGAGCCTAGTCTACCCTCTCCCAATCTTTGGCTTTCTATGGATGAGTGGATGCCTACATTTGAGAGAGGAAGGCGGAGGGCAGGGAGGGGAAGGTGTGGGACCACCATTTGGGTATGATGAGTTACGTAGCAGCCCATTTGTGGGCATAGCCTGGGCATCTATCTTCTCAGACAATGTGGCAGTGGCTCCGGATTCTCACCTTGGGACTTGATTCAGCACGTGCTGAACAAAGGTAAATACTAAAAGGACATGGAAAGGGAAAGTCGATAGAAAGGGCCCACTGTCATGTACATGAATGACGCTTTGTGCTTGTCTTTTATAGGATGGGAGTCCTCAGCCACTTTCTTTTTCACTGTCAGAGAAGTGTGTCTTGAGACTTAACAGCATCCCCTCCCCCAGCCCTTCACCATTCCCAGCCAAAGAGGAACCAAAAGTTCTGCTGTCAAAAGGGGAAGACAAGGTGAGGTGACTATCCCCAGACAGTAAAAACTCACATAAAACTAATTTCATGCTAACACAGCCCCATGTAGCTAAAGTCGCTGGGTCTACAGGATGTGGGTCTTCCAGTTCTTAGACTAATAGGCCAGGGCAGTTGTATACCATTATTTCATCAGAGTTTTCCTGTGGCATTGTGGGCAGCTGCAGGCTCTGTCTTGCTAAGTCATCTCAATGTTACTGAAGTGGACACCAGAATGTGCTGATAGATACCCCTTCAGAAGGACTTATCCAGCTGCAGGGAGTGCTGTCAGCAACAGCTTCAGCTGTCATCCCCCTCACAGATTGCTTCAGCTGCAGAGAGCTGCCTTGTCCAAGGGTGTGCCTACCCAGGCTGGCCCACTGATAGTGGGGGTAAGGGAGGAAGGGCTGAAGCCCAGGCCTTTGGGACCAACATGGCATGGGCCAATTCTGATGGTCTAGTTAACTCTGGAGCTCCAGTGAGGTTGGCTGAAGCTGTCCAATATCTTGACTTCTTCTGTCCACTCTTGTTCCTGCCTTCCTTCCCTTCCACAGATGTTACTTCCGAGGGTGCTTCCTAGTAAGCATTCTGCACACTAACGTCTGTCTCAGAGTCTGCTTCCTGGAGAACACACCTGGGACAATGACTTAGTAAAAAGTAAGCTGTGAACTTGTATGAACCTATTTGTGCAATGAATGAATATATACTTCCAAATGAATAGAAGATTTGTGGAACCATACCAAAGATACTGTTAAAAATAGCTACCTCTAGGGACAAGGACTGGGATATTTGGGGAGTGGCGAGGTGTTACTTTATACTCTTTACTATAAACATGAATTACTTTTTCTTTTGTAATTAAAAAGAACTTTAATTTTAAAGAGACATTGGATTGCAATATACAGAGTTGTCATGGCTACCACTTGAGGAGCGCCTCCGCACCCTGTGCTTTAGCATGCATCTAATCCTTGCAACAGTGCAGAGAGGTGGGTCTCATTATCATGCCATTTTACAGAAGAGGAAGTTGAGCTTCAAAGGTGCCCAATGACTGGTCCAGGAGCGCCTGTCACCAAGCAGTGAAGACAGAATAGACTCAGGCTCCGACACCAAAGTTCAGGCACTTTCTGAGCTCAGTCAGGGTGCATGTCCTTCTGTCAGCTCAAATGACACCCTCTATTCTGAGTGGACAGTGTGGTGTGATGGAAAGGACAGTGAACCGGCAGATGAGACCCAGCTTCTGGTCTTGCTGCCATCATTAGTGACCTCTGAGTCATTTACTGTCTCTGTGCTGCATGTGCCCATAAAAATCTGAAAGGCAGTTTGGTGTAGAGAGATCGAAGGGCTATTGGGTTTGACAAAGCTGAGTCCTGCTAGTTACTATGTGATTTTTAACAAGTTCCTTAACCTTTCTGAGCCTCAGTTTTCTATTCTCTAAAGCAGAGAAAATGGACTGTAAGACTCAGGGTTGTTATGAGAGTTAAACAAGGTAATATAACAGCACTTGATATATTGTAGGCACTCAGGAAATAATTTCCTCCTCCTTGGGATGTAAACTTTGGTCCTTAGGGTAAAGAAAAAGTGTCCATAGTTTTAGCATAAGTAACAACACTTAATTTGTTAAAGAAAATATATTTAATGAATGTGAAAGGATTGGTTTGGGATTCTTTTGTGGATCAGCAGAAGAAAGGAACCATTTTTCTCATGGCCATTGTTTAACCCCCATGAGCTCCACGTGAATGAATGATCTCCGAGGGCGATGGGCTACCCTGGATGGGAACTGGGAGAGCAAGAGATATCACCTGTGTGAAGTGTGAAGTGTGGAGAGAAAAAAATTAATCCCTAGATTTGGGAAGAGGGATGCTGTAGTGGATCCAATGGTGCCCCCGAAAAGATATGCCCACGTCTTGACTCCTGGAACCTGTGAATGTGACATAATTTGGAAGAAGGGTCTTTGCAGAGGGAATGTCAAGATGCGATCATCCTGGATTATCCAGTGAGCCCTAAATCCAATCTCAAGTGCCCTCACAAGAGACATGGAAAAGAGACATGGGGACAGAAACTCCATGTGAAGACGGAGAATTAGATTTGGGCTATGCAGCCAACACGCAACTCCTGGAACCACCAAGGAGATGGCAAAGGGAGGATTCTCCCCCAGCCCTTCAGGGGGAGCATGGCTCTGCCAAAACCTAGGTTTCAGAGCCTGCCCGCAGCTTAATTTCATACTTCTGGCCTCCTGAACTGTGAGAACAAATTTGTGTTGTTTTAAGCTCCTCACTTTGGGGTGATTTGCCACAGGAAATAAACCCAAGTGCATGAGAAGATTTCAGTACCAGCTCTGGGGAAAAAAGTAAGATTAAAAGACACTGGAAAAGGACTCATTTGACTAAATACTTAGCGTTAGGCAATAGGATTCAGACCTCATGTAGATGACATGTTGACCTTCTGAAACAAAGTCACAGGAAGAGGGAAGTAGGTCGAGTGGAACTGCCAGGAGTTAAGGGCAGGAAACAGAAGAGGCCGCGTTTCGTGAAGTGGAGACACACCATTTCAGATCCTGCCGCAATAATGGCAGAATGGATTTTCCAAACACCAGGAAATCAGACAGGGGCATACAGAGATGTGAGCACATTTCTGTTAGAATAACAAAAAATAAAAAATGTAAGAGGAGTTGGTCAAGAGGCAGGGAGGGCTTCCTTTCAAGGAGCCAATGAGTACAGACATGTGCTTTCCTCAAAGTCAAAGGTTTGAGAGGAACAACTGGCTGGTCTGTACTGAAGGATCTCACAGAGAAATGAACCCAAGAGAAAGAGTGTGAAAACAACCTAAATGTCCAACACCAGAGGACTGGCTTAGTGACAGCACAGTCACACAATGGGACACAATGCAGTCACTAAAGATAAGACTGCAGATTAATATTCACTGAAGTGAAAAATGCTCAAGACATATTATTACGTGCAGAAAGCAAGCGATAAAACAGTAGGTACAATATAATCCCTTTTCTCACGTGTAACATAGAGATGAAGATAACAGTACCCCCCTTATGGGGGTGTTTTAAGAATTTAATTAATTAATATATGCAAAGTGCTTAGCAGTACCTGGAGCATGTAAATGTCATACAGCATGATGACTATTATTATCATCACTTCTTTTAAGTATTCAGGTCAAAATTCTGACCCCTGGGGTGTTTTGGAATTCAGAATTTTTCAGATTTTACAAAGGTGCCTACTTACGGAACACATTCAGTGTGTCTGAGGCAGCAGCAATTCACAGCCAAACCCATTAAAATTTCTGCAGTGAACCATGACTATTCACACTAAGTGGGCTAACTAAAGACTGTAAATAGCATCACATCAGTTAGGATCAGGTTGTACGGCCAAAGAAATTTGCTGCAGACTTAGAAAACAAAAGCAAAACCAAGAAACAGCTTCCTGTTTCCTGAGGTTTTTACTTTCTGGAATTATAGATGAGGGATTGTCGGTCTGTGTTCTATGTAGGCATCAGGAAAGCCTGAAAGCACTGCATTGTGACAGTGCTGTTGCTGGTTGATGGAGTTGCAGCCCGTTATTATTTTTGCCTTTTGACTTTGTTGTGTTTTAGTTTTTCTGCAATGAGTATTCATTATTATTATTTTGCCTATAGTTTCCTGAATTTTAATCTATTCAGGTAAATTTAACACAGGAGGAATAATGCATTTGCTCCATGGACCTCAAAAGGATCTTAGTCAGCACCACGTTCACAATTCTCATTTTCGCCCTTAAGAAGATATTTTTCTAGTGAACGTGGAACACCTAAGGAGATGGAGTGGATTTTTCAAATCCTTTTCTTGGGTCTTTAAGCCAGTCCCAGACAATAGTCAATATCCAGGAAGATGAAGAACCCCAGAACCTTGACTTAACTAGGGCTTACCTACTATCTCCTGCTAAGTATGTACTGGTTTTATGTTAAAAAGTAAAACAACAATAACAGCAACAACAAACTAGAAAAGAAATTGTGAGAATGTGGGGGGAGAGAGGGGGAAGTCTGCATGGACAGAGTCGATGGAATGAAGGAAAAGGAACAGGTGAGGCAGAGTGCTCTTTCCTGCCTGGTGAGGAAGGGAGTGGGAGGGGGTTCAGCAGGGCAAGGAAACAGGTAGGAGGACAGCAAGTGAGCAGCAGAGAAGAGTGAACTGTTTCAAGAGCCAGGAAGGAGATGTAGGTAGTTGAGCAAGCTGTGGTCAGGTACAGTGGAGAGGCAGCTGCTGGAGGCTGACTTTGCAGCTGAGGAGAGGGCAGGGCCCCAAGGGGAAGTGTCCACGTCAAAAGGCCTGTGGAGGCCCTGCTGAGCCCTAGAGGCAGCAGAACTGGGGCCCTTTTCTGCTCAGCTACTTGGGCACTTGAACAATTTGAGGAGGGATATTACACAATCAGGAGGAAATTTCAGTGAATGTATGTAGAGTTTTCTAGTGGCTGAGAATTTCTTAGAATGAAAAACTAGGAATGTGAAAAAAGATATATGTATATGATTTTAAATAATATGTATTATTTCTATATAATATATAATATTATATGATAAGATTAGATTGCTGATTGTAGAGGGACTTCTGCCAGAAGGTTGGCCAGACTTGGAAAGGGAAGTGGCCTTAAGCCAATGGAAATCACAGAAGAACAGGGATGCAAAGGACTTGCAGAAAGTCTAAACAGAAATGGAGCTTTTGATCAGGCCAGTCATGGCGCAGACTTCAAAGACATCAAAAGGTAGAAAGTGCCAGGTGAGGAGGAGATCACGTACCCACAAAGCTAATGGTCCCAAGCTACTTGACCTGAGCCCTGCTCTGAGGACCCAAGTCCAACTGCTGGTGGGGGGAGGCTGAGGAGTGCCAGTCTCAGAGGAAGAAGACTCTCCCTCCAGAGAAAGCTCCAGGAGGCAATAGCCCTCTCAGAGCTCTCAGAGGACCTGCACCCCAACCCTACTGTCAGTCCACAGGCTGCCTAGGACAGCACGCTCAGATTTCTTACCCAGTTACCAAGCAACTCACATGGGAATCTGGGCCTGCTGGGACGGCTAGCCCTTTATGGCCTTGTACTACCTGGGGCAAGCCTGAGTGAGGAGTGTCGGAGCAGCAGTGGTTCTTAAACTAGGCCGTGAGAAACCCTGGGCCAAGGTGGTCTATAGTTCAAACAGAAGTCTTATGCTTTTGCAGATAGAATGAGCTCTCTTTTAAAAAATATTACTTATTTCTCATGATAAAATTAATAGATATTTTTTCATTAGAAAAGTTAAAAGAAGAAAAGTCATCCATAATCTTAATTCCACATATTTAGGTATATTTCCTTCCAGGCTCTTTTTCTGTGATAGACTGATCAATAATATATTTACAAGTATAATTAGATATACTTATGAATAATAACAGTTAATTGCAATATATTATATAATAACTATAATATATTATAATATATTAATAATATGTCATACATTACATAATAATGTATAATATAATATATTATAATATTATATTAATAATAATAGTTCACAACATTATTAATATATTAATAATAATAAACAACATTTAGCTATCATTATTGTTTAATTAATATTTCTTGAATGGTTACCAGGGCCAACTACTGTTCTAAACCCTTTAGAAAGCATACAATTTTCATAATAACCCTATGAGGCAGAAATTTTATTATTCCTATTTAACAGTAAAAGAAACTGAGGAACAGAGAAGTAAAGAAATTTGTCCAAGACCACACAGTAGTAAGTAAGAAGCTGGGATTCAAACCTAAATCTGACTGTGGAGCCTGCATTTTTAGCTAAGATATACACTATATCATATATAATTTTTTGGTTTTTTTTTTTTTTTTTTTACTTTTACTTGCATTTATTTTTTGCAGCATTTATTCCCAGGCCATAAGTTTTTATTTCTTCAATTTCTTCTGGGATATCTTTTTCTTCTGGGCAACCTCCTCTTCTGGTTTAGGAACAGTCTGTTCTTTTTCAGTAAGGATCATCTCAATGTGGCAGGGAGAGCTCATGTATGGGTTGATCCGACCATGAGCTCTATAAGTCCTGCGCCGCATCTTGGGGACTTTGTTCACCTGGATATGCTCAAGGACCAGAGAATCTACATCTAAGCCCTTAAGTTCGGCATTATTCTCTGTATTTTTGAGCATGTGCAGTAAAAATTCTGCACTCTTTCTGGGCCACCGACCCTGCGTCCAGCCCCACTGTTTGGCCTGGGCACACCTACCAACTCCACCATTGTAACGACGGAACGGCACACATTGCTTCTTTAAAGTGACATCCTTCACATACTTGGTGGCTTTTCAGATGTGCATACCCTTAATGGCCTGGGCTGTTTCACGAGTGTTCTTAAAGTGAACACGAAGATTTGAACCTCTCGACTTGCATGATTTTGTGGGGTTTTCTGGGTCAAGTGAATAGCGAACCATTTTTAGAGGTCACCGCGAAGACACCGGACCTCCGGAGTCGGGAACCACCACAGCCTGCCTGTACCCCCAGCCAGCCCCATTCCCAACCATCGTGCCCCGCTGAGGCCCGAGAGCACCGGGACACCAAGCGTGGGACTCCGACACGTCTCCCCGCACAGAAAGCCGCTCCCAGGGAGAAATCAGTAGCCGCGAGAGTCCTCCTCCCGAGGGTCTCAGAATCGGCACCGCCAAGGCCAGGATGGCAGCGATAACCAGAGGATTCACCACTTGGAAGAGCCATATATAGTTTTGAGTTGAGGTTTTTCATTAAATATTATATTGCATGTGTTTCCCACATCATAAAATGAATTTACTTAATGTTAAGTTTTTGCCTTATAGCTTTTCGTAATTTTTTGGTCCCTGCCACCATTTGTTTATCCTAGAATCAAGTAAAAGAAAATAACTGATTTAGTTTAAACCTACATGTTTATTTAATATAGCTGTACATAAACTATGTATTTATTTAAAATGTCAACATTTGAGTGTTAAAAAGGAAATTGTGCTGCCCAGGAGCTCCACCCCATGACTAAAAGCAAACAAACACTCCTGTCATTTTCTCAAATTCTGCCTCTTCTGTCCCTCTGTTCCTGATCTGTAAGCATCTCTTCACTTATCTGGCCAACATTTTCTGAGCAGCTGTGATGTGCCAGTTAGTTGGGTCCAATGGTCCATAGGCGCAGTCTGGGCCCTCAGGAGCTCTTTGTTCCATGGAGGAGACGGATGATTGAATCCATCATAGAGTGATGCAAGCTGGAGTAGCAAGAGGTGGGGGAGGGGAAATGGGAGGGAGCTATGCTGGGAAAGTGCCCAGAGAGAGGCTCTCTGACTGGAGTCCTGAACGAAGGGAGGGAGGGCAGTGCCAGCATAGGGAGCAAAAGGTGCAGAAGTGTGGAGGCTAAATGAAACAGCAAGACCCATTCATGGGAACTATAAATATGCTTTAAGGTGAGGGTGGTTGTTTGGGGGGTGGAGAGGAGCAGAGAGAGAGGATGGTGAGGAAGGGAAGGCAAATACCACAAGGTAATTAGGGATTAAAACCTACTATGAAGATTCATTGAGGGGGTTGAAACAGGCAAAGAACATGCTTATTTTGCTTTGGAAAGTCATTCTGGTGGAGAACATATTGGAGGGACAGACTCCAGGCAGGAAGACCAGTTAGGAGGCTTGAGTTAGGAGAAGAAGAGAAGAAGTGATGGGGGCTTGAATTAGGATGTAACGCAGTGGGGATGGAGAGAAAGGAATGCAATCAGAGCAGCAAGAAAGTCATATCTCTTGGATGTGGGAACTGGATCTGGCTGATGAAGGAGAGGGAGGACGGGAGGATGACCCAGGCTTTTGGCTTAGGCCGTTTGGTGGTTGGTGGGTAGGTGGTGGTGCCTACACCAAGATGGGGACTCTCAGAAGCAGTTTATAAATTTCAGTTTTGGAAACACTGAGTTTTAAGTATCTAGCCAGAAGTTGGAGATATGTCTCTGAACGCATGAGAGAAAACTGGACTGGGATTATAGATTTTGGAGCCAGCAGGATTTGGATGGTAATTGAACTTAGACTGCCTGGAAGAGATCATCCAATGACGGTGTATAGACTGAAAGAGAAGCAGATCTGAGACCCTGGGAAACACCAATGTATATGGAGCCGGAGGAGGACACCTGTCCACAGAGGAGACAGAATGAGAGATCAGAGAGATTGGAGGAAAACCAGGAGAGATGGTGGCCCAGAAGCCAGAGACAGAGAAAGACACAAGGAGTCAACAATCAGTAGAGTCAAATATGACTAAACCGTGAAGTGGAAGAGTGGGGAATTCCCTGGCGGTCCAGTGGTTAGGACTTTGTGCTTTGACTGACGAGGGTGCAGGTTCAATCCCTGGTTGGGGAACTAAGATCCCACAAGCCGAGCTGCGAGGCCAAAAAAAAAAAAAAAAATTAAAGAAAAAAAAATAATGGGACAGAGTGTCTGGAGAGGAAGAATTTGAAGATGGAGGAGACACAAAGACCCACAACTGTCTTGTTTGATGATGACAGTGATGATGATGGCTTATCCCTTACTATGTGTCAGAAACTCTGTTATGGTTTTCAAGTAATTTTTACAAAGCTTTCTATGATGGAATTTTCACATATGCACAGATCTAACAAATATCAACATTTTGCCAATCTTGTTTCATCTAAAAAAAATAAACTGGACAAAGGGATTGGAAAGTTCATATAAAAATAAATGTCGGGCTTCCCTGGTGGCGCAGTGGTTGAGGGTTCGCCTGCCGATCCAGGGGACACGGGTTCGTGCCCCAGTCCAGGAAGATCCCACATGCTGTGGAGCGGCTAGGCCTGTGAGCCATGGCCACTGAGCCTGCACGCAACGGGAGAGGCCACAACAGTGAGAGGCCCACGTACCGCAAAAAAAAAAAAAAAAAAGAATAGAAATCCTATAGAAGTATGCTCTCAGACCACAATGGGCTTAAACTAGAAATGAATAACAGAAAGATAGTTGGAAAATTCCAAAATATTTGGAGATTTAATAGCATACTTCTAAACAATACATGGGTCAAAGAAGAAATCTCAAGAGAAATTTAAAAAACATTTTGAACTAAATGAAAACGAAAATACAGCTTATCAAAATTTGTGAGATGTAGCAAAAAGAGTGCTTGGAGGGAAATTTATAGCATTGTATGTATATATTAGAAAAGAACAAGGATCTATCAATAATCTAAGCTTCCACTTTACGAAACTAAAGAAAGTTAAGAAATAACTAGTCTAAAGCAACCAGAAAAAAAGAAATAGGAAAATTAAAGCAAATATCAATAAAATGAAGACAGAAAAACAAGCGAGAAAAAGCAATGAAACAAAAATCTGGTTCTTTGAAAAAAATCAACAAAAATGATAAACCTCTTGCCAGGTTAAATTTTTTTAAAAAGAGAGAGGACACAAATAACCAATATCAGAAATGGAAGAGGAGTCATCTCTACTAGACATCAAAAGGACAATAAAAGAATATTATGAACAAACTTTATGCCCACAAATTTGATACCTTAGATGAAAAGGACTAATTCGTTGAAAGATAGAAACTACTAAAACTCATACAAGGAGAAAAAGATAATCTAAATAGGCCTATACCTATTAAAGAAATCAAATCAATAATTAGTAACTTTCCAAAACAGAAAGCACCAGACCCACATGGGTTCACTAGTGAATTCTACCAAACATTTAAAAAATAAATGATACCCATTCTATGTAATCTCTTCCAGAAAATAGAAGCAGAGGGGACACTTCTTAACTCATTGTAAAATTCCAGTATAACCCTAATACCAAAACCAGATAAATATATTACAAGAAAAGAAAACTATGGACCAAAGTCTCTTATGAATATAGATGGAAAAGTCCTCAACAAAATATTAGCAAATCGAACCCAACAATGTATAAAAAATTATACATCACAACCCAGTGGGATTTATTCCAAGTATACCAGGCTGGTTCAACATTCAAAAATCAATTAATGTAATACATCACATCAACAGGCTAAAGAAGAAAAACCATATGACCACAACAATAAATGAAGAAACAGCATTTGACAAAATCTATTTTTCATTCATTATAAAAACTCTCAGCAAACTAAGACTAGAGAACTTCTTCAACTTAATAAAGAACATCTAGAAAAACTTACTGCCAGCATTGGTTTTTTTTTTTTCACATCTTTATTGGAGTATAATTGGTTTACAATGGTGTGTTAGTTTCTGCTGTATAACAAAGTGAATCACTATGCATATATGTTTATCCCCATTTCTTCTCCCTCTTGCGTCTCCCTCCCACCCTCCCTATCCCACCCCTCTAGGTGGACACAAAGCACCGAGCTTATCTCCCTGTGCCATGTGGCTGCTTCCCACTGCCAGCATTGTTCTTAATGATGAGAAAATAGATGCTTTCCCCCTATGACCAGGAACAAGGCAAGGATGTCCCCTCTACCACTCCTATTCAATATTTTACTGGAAGTCCTAGATAATACAAAAAGATAGAAAAGGAAATAAAAGGTATACAGATTGGTAAGGAAGAAATAAAACTGTGTTTGCTCACAGATGACATGATTGTTTAGGTAGAGAGTCCCAAAGAATCGACACAAAAACTCCTAAAACTAATAAGCTATGATAGCAAGATTGTAAGATAAAAGGTCAACTGCTTTCCTGTATGTCAACAGTGAACAATTGGAATTTGAAATTAAAAACACAATACCATTTACCTTAGCACTGAAAAAAAGAGAAATGCTTAGGTATAAATCTAACAAAAAATATACAGAATCTATATGAGGAAAACTATAAAACTCTGATGAAAGAAATCATAGAAGAGCTAAATAAATGGAGAAATATTCCATGTTCATGAATAGGAACACTTAATATTGTTAAGATACCAATTCTTCCCAACTTGATCTATAGATTCAATTTAGTCCAAATGAAAATCCCAGCAAGTTTTGTAATGTGTGTGGGGATATCAACAAATTTATTTTAAAGTTTATATAGAAAAGCAAAAGACTGAGAATAGCCAACTCAATGCTAAAAAAGAACAAATTTGGAGAACTGACAAGACTTTAATGCTACAGAAATCAAGATGGTGTGGTATTGACAAAAGAATAGACAAATAGATCAATGGAACAGAACAGAGAGTCCAAACATAGACCCATACAAAAAGACTCTTAAAACTCAACCATAAGAAAACAAACAACCTGATTGAAAAAAGGGGCAAAAGATTTGAACAGACACTTCACCAAAGGAGTTATACAGATGGCCAATAAGCATACGAAGAGATACTCAACAGCATATGTCATTAAGGAACTGCAAATTAAAACAATCATGAAATACCAACACAAAACTATGAGAATGGCTAGAATACAAAACACTGACAATACCAAATGCCAGAGAGGATGCAGGGCAATATGAACTCTCATTCATTGTGGATAGGAATGCAAAATGGTACAGCCACTTTGGAAGACAGTTTGGCAGTTTCTCACAAAGCTACACATAATCTGGCCATACAATCCAACAATGGTGCTCCTAGGTATTTCCCCAATTGAGATGAAATTACGTCCACAAAAGAACCTGCACACAAACATTTCTGATAGCTTTAATCATAACTGTTAGAGACTAGAAGCAACCAAGATGTGCTTAAATATGTGAATGGATAAACAAACTGATATATCCATACAATATATTTGGTGATAAAAAGAAATGAACTCTCAACCACAAAAAGACATGATGGAAAGTTAAATGCATATTGCTGTTAAAGAAGCCAGTCTGAAAAGGCTATATACTGTATGACTTTGGGAAAAGACAATTTATAGAGACTCTAAAAAGATAAGTGATTGCCAGGAGTTCAGGGGTGTTAGGGGAGGGATGAATAAGTGGAGCACAGTGGATTTTTAGTATAGTAAAATGATTCTGTGTGATACTGTAATGGTGGACACACGTCATTACACATTTGCCAAAACTCATAGAAATGCACAACACAGAGAACCTTAATATAAACTATGGGTTTCAGTTAATAGTAATGTTATCCTATTGGTTCATTAATTGTAACAAATGTACCATATTAATGCAAGATGTTAATAATAGAAATTCTGTGTGTGTGTGTGTGTGTGTGTGTGTGTGTGTATGTGTGTGTGTGTGTGTGTGTGTGTGTGTGTGTGTGTGTGGTGGGAGAGTATTTGGGAAGAGGGTATATGCAAACTCTCTGTACCATCTCCCCAGTTTTTCTGTAAATCTAAAACCGTTGTAAAAAATAAAGTCTATTTACTAAAAAACATAAATGTTTGAGAATAATTTTTAAAAATTTAAAAAGGATATGGGAAGAGGGAGGACTGAGACTAACTAGGTTCACACTCAATATCCAGCTACTGAAAGACTTCATTTCTGTGCTTCCCTTTCAGATAGGGGTATAAATAAACTTGCTAGGTGGGACTTCCAGAAAAACTCCTTAAAAGGAGGTCAGACAGCTGCATGTGCTGTTTTTGCTCTTCCCCACTCTGCTTGCTTCCTGACTGGAATAAGGAATATATGGCTGGAGCTTCGGCAGCCATCTTGGAGCATGAGACAATCTTTTTCTTTTTTTTAATTTTTGAATTTTATTTATTTTTTTATACAGCAGGTTCTCATTAGTCATCAATTTTATACACATCAGTGTATACATGTCAATCCCAATTGCCCAATTCAGCACACCACCATCCCCTCCCCTGGAGCATGAGGCAATCTTGAGGGTGGCAGCCACTGCTAAGGATGCCTGAGGAGAGTAATAGAGGGAGCCTGGATTCTTGATGAACATGGTGCTACCATGCCAACCCTGGCCTACTATGCCAGACTTCTTTTACATGAAAGAAATAAACTTATGTCTTGTTTAAGCTTCTGTTATTTGTATCTACATTACTAGCTAAACACAATTCCTACCTTATATACAAGATAATAAAACTTATTGTAATGCTATTATAATAAAACCATACATAGCATAGGAATAAATAATACAAGTGGAACTTAAGAAAGATTCCAGAAACAAATTCAAGTGGGTACTTAATATAAATAAAAATAACATTTTGTTTAGAGGGAGAAAGATGGCTTACTTAGTATATGGTGCTGGCAGAACTGACTATCCATCTGGAAGAAAACATGGTTACACTTCTACCCCACATTTTATGCAAAAATAAACTCCAGATGGATTAGAAGTCTAAATGTGAAATATAAAAATATTAGATACAAATGTGAGGAATTATTTATAAGATCATAAAGTAAAAAAGACCTTCTGAAGGAAAAGATAAAATCCAGAAACCCTAAGGGTCACTACCTGAAAGTAATAGTCATACATTACCTCTTAAAAGTGGACATATTTTTGTGTAGCAAAAGAAACTATAAACAAAATCAAAAGACAAATGACAGACTAAATACTTAAAATATAGATAACAAAGGACAAATGTTGCTAATGTACCTTAGCTCCTACAAACCAAATGAAAGAAGACAATCAATCCAATTAAAATTTGACAAAGCATTCAACAGGCAATTCCAGAAAAAAAAGTAGATCATCAGCAATATGAAAATATCCTCAGCCTCAATGGTGTTCAAGAAAATTCAAATTAGTACAATAAAGAACACAGCATTTTGATCCATTAGATTGTCAAAAATAAAAATTACTGGTGAGACTATCAATATGGGTTGTAATGCTAATTTCTACAGCCTTTCTGGAAAGTATTATAACAATATGTATTTTAAAATTCACATAGCCCTCAACCCAGCAATCCTATTTTTTGTAATCTCTCCTACAGAAAGATAACACCAGTACATAAAGAAATATGTTCAAGGAAATTTATTTATTTATTTAAAAATATGGAATGCTACATGAATTTGCGTGTCATCCTTGTGTTGGGGCCATGCTAATCTTTTCTGTATGGTTCCAGTGTTAGTATGTGTGCTGCTGAAGCTAGCACTCAAGGAAATTTATTGTGGCCTGGCTTTGTAGACGCAAAAAGATGCACCTTACCTGAAGAAAAATAAGAATTTACCATGAGCTTTATCAGAAGACAGTTGATATATTATGGTACCATGGAGTATTATGCAACTTTTCAAAGAACGAGTTAGATATGTCTGAACCAATGGACTTTTCAAGTTCTTAAATGTCTACTTGAGGACTGTGTTTACTTAGGCAACAGAAGAAACAATTTGTATTTCATCTATTACGTAAGGAGTAACCTGTGGAAAATTGAGTTAATTGGCACCATATTTCTTGTTTTTTCAGTTTTTTTAAATTGAAGTATAGTTAATTTACAATGTTGTGTTAGTTTCAAGTGTACAGAAAAGTGATTCAGTTATATATATATATATATTCTTTTTCAGATTCTTTTCCATTATAGGTTATTACAAGATATTGAGTATAGTTCCCTGTGCTATACAGTAGGTCCTTGTTGTTTACCTATTTTATATATAGTTGTAAGTATATGTTAATCCCAAACTCCTAATTTATCCCTCCTCACCCCATTTCCCCTTTGGTAACCATGAGTTTGTTTTCTATGTCTGAGTCTATTTCTGTTTTGTGAATAAGTTCATTTGTATCATTTTTTTTAGATTCCACATATAAGTGATATCATATGATATTTGTCTTTCTCTGGCTTACTTCACTTAATATGATAATCTCGAGGTCCATCCATGTTGCTACAAATGGCATTATTTCATTCTTTTACCATATTTCTGATATATTCCTGTGATGTTTTAGCATTCCTTACAGAGTGGCCTCTCAGGCAACTGTCCAGCTGATCTATCTCTTTACCGGGCCCAAGATGCTAGCGATTTTAGATCTGACAATAGAGGAGTAGCTCTATTGGAACAATCCTACCACAGGTAGCGTGATAAACTCTGGAAAAAACAAACAGAAACAACAAGTACCTAAATGCTCTAGAGAGTAACAGGAAGCAGGCAGACACTGAGGGGAGTCAACATTTAGAAGGGAACAGCACTGGGTTTCTCAGCTTTAGGGCTTTTTGCCAGAGAGCCGGCCCCAGTCTGTGCCCTGTGAGGTAGCTAAAATTCAGGTAGATTATACACAGTCGAACTGTTTTTTTTTTTTTAATGAAATAAAGTGAAAAAAAATTTATAATAGATACGGTTACAAGGAGGCTTAGATAGGCTTAATTTAATAGGCATAAATGACTGTTTAATTCCCCCCCAAATCAACAGGCTCAGCTAATATGTTTGCAGCATTTCACTCTTGCTCTGTATCCACAAGTTTATTTCAACTATCAGCTTCTTTTTGGTGGAGGCAAGCATGCATTGATTTATCTGTTATGCAGCAGTTGTTTATGAGAAGCCCTTATAGGAGCCGTGAGTAGTTATGGACTTTACTATTAGTAGAATCAAATAGATAGCAAACATTTTGCTATCTGCCACTGATCAAGAATAAAAAATCAGGGAACAGAAATGTCATGCTATAATTTCTGATAGACTAATAAATATTTAGAAAGGTGTACTAAAAATAGAGTTTACATATTTAAGGATAGAGTCACAAATCGTGCATATACGTGAAATGGATTAAACTACTGGCAGATTGCTGTTAAATAAGAGCTCAGATTCTTACATCAAGTGCAGTATATACCAACAGTTTCAATTGCCTATTAATAAACAATATCCACATAACAGAGCTCATCGATATTTGGTGGCAGAGGTACAGTCAAACTGTTTTGAAGACTCAAAGGATACAGCAGCTGGAAAGGGAGGGGCATTGTCTCAGAAAGGAGAGAGCAAGAGAGGGGAGCTCCAAACCCTACCCAAACCTCTGCTGACTCTTTTTTTTTTTTCTTAATTTAGCCAATGCTCCAAATTACTATGTGATGACACCTTTGATTCTACAGACCATCTACCAAGACAATATTAGTTGGCAAAAGAGATGATTTTAGATGGTACATGGACAATGAATTAAATGACATTTAATTACATAATGAGAAAATTATTCCCTTCAATTCTCTTTTCGTCCTTGAAGTTAAATCAAACAGAAAGTTTCATTCTGGTGCGGGTGTCACTTGAACCCCTAATATCTGCTAATCTCCCTTTTCAACAGGGAGTTGGCTACAGGTTAAGGACCTTCCAGCATTTGTGTTTTCTTGATTTTATGGCAAGGGATACTGGTTTTTCATTTATGGTATTCATATAAGGCTTTCATTTTAAAATAAACTTAAGTAAACAAATGACTCAAATAAAGTATTAAAAGTAAATAAAGCAGGTGAAATGCAGCCATGACAATATTTGTGACAGTGTTTTCACATGATTGAAGTTTGGGAAACACTGTGCTGATTCTTCTATTTTGAAACTTACTTTAAAACAATGGTTTTGGCAAACATTGAGATACTTTGTGCTCTTATCACAAAAATTCTCAACTTCCCTTCCTAGGCTGGGGACTCACCTGGGATGGAGTTTTCGTCAAGTCATACAGAAGGGAGAAAAATAATATAATGTGGTGAATTTTTAACAACACCGCATATATTCAATTTAATTTTTTTTTTCTGAAATCATACTGTTTCTACTTTTTTGGTGTTAAAATCCCCTTCCTTTCTTGTGAAATGATGGTGATAATATTGATAGATTTTGTTTTGCTTTTTAATGTCCTTACCTAAAAAAAATTTTAAGATTGGAAACAAAAAAATTGTACTGATCCAGAAAACACAACATTTGGGTGCATTGCTTGTCTCTCTCTTTTCACGGTATGATTCTTCTCAGTCACCTAGCAGATTTGAGTATTTCAGGAAGGGTGATATGGTCTGCAAACTCTTGAACTATACCTATATGTGGCAGACTCTGTGCAGCCTAGCTAAGGGTAAAAGAACTGGACAGAGAGTTCTGCTGCTGCTCACCACAATGGAGAAGACAGAGTTGGCAGTCTGAGTCCAGCCAAAATAACTCCCTACTTTAGAAAAACACTTTTCAGAGGCAGAATAGAACTCAGAGTCTCTACAAGTATCTTTTACAATGTCTAGGGTACCATCCAGTATTACTACGCACACGAAGAAATAGGAAAATGGGATCCCCATCAGGAGAAAAGACAGTCAGTGAAAACTGACCCCAAGATGTACTACATGTTGAAATTAGCAGACAAGAGTTTTCAAACAGCTATTATAACTATATTCAAGGATGTAAAGAAAGGCACACTCAAAGTGATCGAACAAAGAGAAACTATCAGCAGGGAATTGGAAATTTTAATAAAGAACCAAATTGAAATGCAAGCATTTTGGAGACAACAGCAGAAAGAATAAATGCAAGTAGTTGCATTTCCCCCTTTCCTGATTACTTGCACTTATTAGCATTAAACGCATTTTGGAGACAACAGCAGGAAGAGTCAGTGAACTGACTATAGATCAATAGGAATTATTCAATCTGAAGAAAAAAGACTGAAAAATAAAGTGAACAAACACTTAAGTGCCTATGGGATAATACCAACAGGTCTAACACATGTGTTAATGGAATCCCAGAAGAGAATCCCAGAAGAAAAAAAGAATGAGGCAGAAAAAATATTTAAAGAAATAATGGATAAAATTTCCCCAAATTTGGTGAGACACATAAAATTACAGACTCAGGAAGCTTAGTTGACCTCAAGCAGAATAAATACAAAGAAAACCACACCTGAGCTTATTATAGTCAAGCTGCTGAAAACCAAAGATAAAGAGAAAATATGTAATTTAAGGTAATTATTAATATGATGTAATGTAATTATTACATTTAATGTACTTAATATTAATGTAATTATTAATATGTAGTTCTACCATTTTGCTATTTATTTACTGTTTGTCCCCTCTGTATTTTGCTCTTCTGTTCCTCCTTTCCTGACTACTTGCATTTATTAGCTATACTTAAGGATTCCTTTCCAATTTATTTATTGACTATTTAGCCATACATTTAAAAATTAACATTTAGTGGCTGTTCTAGGGATGAAAACATACTGCGCATTCTTAATTTTTTACAGTCTGCTTAGAGTTGATATTTTACTGCATCTCATAAAATTTAAGAAATTTGCCACTATTTAGAACCATTTACTCTCCCCTCAGCCCCTTACTTTATGTTATAGTTGTCATAAAGATAACATCTACATGTTTGTAATATGTATATCCATAAGCAGAATCTGCTTTCTGACCATAATGGATCTAAATTAGAAATCAACGACAATAAGATAGCTTAAAAACACCCAAATATTTGGAGAAGAACTCACTTTTAAATTACCCATGGCTCAAAGAAGAAATTATAGGAGACATTAGAAAATACTTTGTACTGGGGCTTCCCTGGTGGCGCAGTGGTTGAGCGTCTGCCTGCCGATGCAGGGGAGGTAGGTTCTTGCCCCGGTCCGGGAAGATTCCACATGCCGCGGAGTGGCTGGGCCCATGGGCCATGGCCGATAAGCCTGCACGTCCGGAGCCTGTGCTCCGCAACGGGAGAGGCCACAACAGTGAGAGGCCCGTGTACTGCAAAAAAAAAAAAAAAGAGAGAGAGAAAATACTTTGTACTAAATTATAATGAAAATAGAACATATAAACATTTGGGCGATGCAGCTAAAGTATTGAATGGGGGAAATTTATAGCTTTAAATGTTTATATTATACAAGATGAATGGCCTAAACTCATACTAAGTTCACAGACACCCCAAAACACACCACCGGACGTGACCCTGCCCACCAGAGGGACAAGATCCAGCCCCACCCACCAGAACACAGTCTCCAGTGCCCTCCCACCAGAAAGCCTACACAAGCCACCAAACCAACCTCACCCACTGGGGGCAGACACCAGAAGTAGGAACTACAAAACTGGAGCCTGAGTAAAGGAGAACCCAAACACAGTAAGTTAAACAAAATGGGAAGACAGAGAAAGATGCAGCAGATGAAGAAGCAAAGCAAAAACCCACCAGACCAAACAGCTAAGGAGGAAATAGGCAGTCTACCTGAAAATGAATTCAGAGTAATGATAGTAAATATGATCCAAAATCTTGGAAATAGAATGGAGAAAATACAAGAAATGTTTAACAAGGACCTAGAAGAACTAAAGAGCTAACAAACAATGATGAACAACACAATAAATGAAATTAAAAATACTCTTGAAGGAATCAATAGCAGAATAAGTGAGGCAGAAGAATGTACAAGTGACCTGGAAGATAGAGTAGTGGAAATAACTGCTGCAGAGCAGAATAAAGAAAAAAGAATGAAAAGAATTGAGGACAGTCTCAGAGACCTCTGGGACAATATTAAACGAACCAACATTCGAATTATAGGGGTCCCAGAAGAAGAGAAAAAGAAAGGGTCTGAGAAAATATTTGAAGAGATTATGGTCAAAAACTTCCCTAACATGGGAAAGGAAATAGTCAATCAAGTCCAGGAAGCGCAGAAAGTCCCATACAGGATAAATCCAAGGAGAAACATACAAAGACACACATTAATCAAACTATCAAAAATTAAATACAAAGAAAAATATTAAAAGCATCAAGGGAAAAGCAACAAATAACATACAGGGAATCCCCGTAAGGTTATCAGATGATTTTTCAGCAGAATCTCTGCAGGGCAGAAGGGAGTGGCAAGGCTTATTTAAAATGATGAGAGGGAAAAACCTACAACCAAGATCACTCTACCCAGCAAGGATATCATTCAGATTCGACAGAGAAATTAAAATCTTTACAGACAAGCAAAAGTTAAGAGAATTCAGCACCACCAAACCAGCTTTACAACAAATGATAAAGGAATGTCTCTAGGTGGAAACACAAGAGAAAAAAAGACCTACAAAAATAAACCCAAAACAATTAAGAAAATGGTAATAGGAACATACATATCGATAATTACCTTAAATGTAAATGGATTAAATGCTCCAACCAAAAGACATAGACTGGCTGAATGAATAAAAAAACAAGACCTATATATATATATATATATATATATATATGCTGTCTACAAGAGACCCACATCAGACCTAAGGACACATACAAACTGAAAGTGAGGGGATGGAAAAAGATATTCCATGTAAATGGAAATCAAAAGAAAGCTGGAGTAGCAATTCTCATATCAGACAAAATAGACTTTAAAACAAAGACTATTATAAGAGACAAAGAAGGACACTACATAATGATCAAGGGATCAATCCAAGAAGAAGATATAATAATTGTAAATATTTATGCACCCAACATAGGAGCACCTCAATACATAAGGCAAATGCTAACAGCCATAAAAGGGGAAATTGACAATAACACAATAATAGTAGGGGACTTTAACACTCCACTTTCACCATTGGACAGATCATCCAAAATTAAAATAAATAAGGAAACAGAAGCTTTAAATGACACATTAAACAAGATGGACTTATTTGATATTTATAGGACATTCCATCCCAAAACAACAGAATACACTTTCTTTTCAAGTGCTCATGGAACATTCTCCAGGATAGATCATATCTTGGGTCACAAATCAAGCCTTGGTAAATTTAAGAAAATTGAAATCGTATCAAGTATCTTTTCCAACCACAACGCTATGAGAGTAGATATCAACTAAAGGCAAAAAACTGTAAAAAATACAAACACATGAAGGCTAAATAGTATGCTACTAAATAACCAAGAGATCGCTGAAGAAATCAAACAGGAAATAAAAAAATACCTAGAAACAGGGCTTCCCTGGTGGCGCAGTGGTTGAGAGTCTGCCTGCCGATGCAGCGGAAGCGGGTTCGTGCCCCGGTCTGGGAGGATTCCGCAGGGCGGCTAGGCCCGTGAGCCATGGCCGCTGAGCCTGCGTGTCCGGAGCCTGTGCTCCGCAGCAGGAGAGGCCACAACAGTGAGAGGCCCACGTACTGCCAAAAACCACAACAACAACAAAAAAACCCCTAGAAACAAATGACAATGAAAACACAATGACCCAAAACCTATGGGATGCAGCAAAAGCAGTTCTAAGAGGGAAGTTTATAGCTATACAATACTACCTCAAGAAACAAGAAAAATCTCAAATAAACAAGCTAACCTTACACCTAAAGCAATTGGAGAAAGAAGAACAAAAGAACCCCAAAGTTAGCAGAAGGAAAGAAATCATAAAGATCAGATCAGAAATAAATGAAGAAGAAAAGATGAAACAATAGCAAAGATCAATAAAACTAAAAGCTGGTTCTTTCGAATTTGGGTTATTTCTTGAGACGTGGATGGACCTAGAGTCTGTCATACAGAGTGAAGTAAGTCAGAAAGAGAAAAACAAATATCGTACATTAATGCATATATGTGAAACCTAGAAAAATGGTACAGATGAACCGATTTGCAGGGCAGAAATTGAGACACAGATGTAGAGAACAAATGTATGGACACCAAGGGGGGAAAGTGGTGGGGGGCAGAGCGGTGGTGGTGGTGTGATGAATTGGGCGATTGGGATTGACATGTATACACTGATGTGTATAAAACTGATGACTAATAAGAACCTGCTGTATAAAAATAAATAAATAAATAAATAAAAGCTGGTTCTTTGAGAAGATAAACAAAATTGATAAACCATTAGCCAGACTCATCAAGAAAAAAAGGGAGAAGAGTCAAAACAACAGAATTAGAAATGAAAAAGGAGAAGTAACGACTGACACTGCAGAACTAGAAAGGATCCTGAGAGATTACTACAAGCAACTATATGCCAATAAAATGGACAACCTGGAAGAAATGGACAAATTCCTACAGAAGCACAACCTTCTGAGAGTGAACCAGGAAGAAATGGAAAATATGAACAGACCAATCACAAGCACTGAAATTGAAACTGTGATTAAAAATCTTCCAACAAACAAAAGCCCAGGACCAGATGGCTTCACAGGCGAATTCTATCAAACATTTAGAGAAGAGCTAACACCTATCCTTCTCCAACTCTTCCAAAATATAGCAGAGGGAGGAACACTCCCAAACTCATTCTACAAGGCAACCATCATCCTGATACCAAAACCATACAAAGATGTCACAAAAAAAGAAAACTACAGGCCAATATCACTGATGAACACAGATGCAAAAATCCTCAACAAAATACTAGCAAACAGAATCCAACAGCACATTAAAAGGATCATACACCATGATCAAGTGGGGTTTATCCCAGAAATGCAAGGATTCTTCAATATACCCAAATCAATCAGCGTGATACACCATATTAACAAATTGAAGGATAAAAACCATATGATAATCTCAATAGATGCAGAAAAAGATTTCAACAAAATTCAAGACCCATTTATGATAAAAACCTGGCAGAAAGTGGTCATAGAGGGAACTTACCTCAACATAATAAAGGCCATATATGACAAACCCATAGCCAACATCATTCTCAATGGTGAAAAACTGAAAGCATTTCCTCTAAGATCAGGAACAAGACAAGGGTGCCCACTCTCACCACTATTATTCAACATAGATTTGGAAGTTTTAGCCACTGCAATCAGAGAAGAAAAGGAAATAAAAGGAATTCAAATCAGAAAAAAAGAAGTAAAATTATCAGTGTTTGCAGATGACATGGTACTCTACGTAGAGAATCCTTAAGATGTTACTAGAAAGCTACTAGAGCTAATCAATGAATTTGGTAAAGTAGCAGGATACAAAATTAATGCACAGAAATCTCTTGCATTCCCATACACTAAAAACAAAAAATCTGAAAGAGAAATTAAGGAAACACTCCCATTTACCATTCCAGGCAAAAGAATAAAATATCTAGGAATAAACCTACCTAAGGAGACAAAAGACCTGAATGCAGAAAACTATGAGACCCTGATGAAAGAAATCAAAGACGATACAAACCGAGGAGAGATATACCATGTTCTTGGATTGGAAGAATCAACATTGTGAAAATGGCTGTACTATCCAAAACAATGTACAGATTCGATGCAATCCCTATCAAACTACCAATGGCATTTTCCTCAGAACTAGAACAAAAAATTTTACAATTTGTATGGAAACACAAAAAACCCTGAATAGCCAAAGCTATCTTGAGAAAGAAAAACGGAGCTGGAGTCATCAGGCTCCTTGACTTCAGACTGTACTACAAAGCTACAGCAATCGAGACAGTATGGTACTGGCACAAAAACAGACATATAGATCAATGGAACAGGATAGAAAGTCCAGAGATAAACCCATGCACATATGGTAACCTTATCTTTGACAAAGGAGGCAAGAATATACAATGGAGAAAAGACAGCCTCTTCAACAAGTGGTTTTGGGAAAACTGGACAACTACATGTAAAAGAATGAAATTAGAACACCTCCTAACAAAAATAAACTCAAACTGGATTAAAGACCTAAATGTAAGGCCAGACAGTATAAAACTCTTAGAGGAAAACATAGGCAGAACACTCTATGACATAAATCACAGCAAGATCCTTTTTGATCCACCTCCTAGAGAAATGGAAATAAAAACAAAAATAAACAAATGGGACCTAATGAAACTTAAAAGCTTTTGCACAGCAAAGGAAACCATAAACAAGACAAAAAGACAGCCCTCAGAATGGGAGAAAATATTTGCAAATGAAGCAACTGACAAGGGATTAATCTCCAAAATATACAAGCAGCTCATGCAACCCAATATCAAAAAAACAAACAACCCAATTCAAAAGTGGGCAGAAGACCTAAACAGATATTTCTCCAAAGAACATATACAGATTGCCAACAAACACATGAAAGAATGCTCAACATCATTAATCGTTAGAGAAATGCAAATCAAAACTACAATGAGATATCATCTCACCCCAGTCACAATGGCCATCATCAAAAAATCTGCAAACAATAAATGCTGGAGAGGGTGTGGAGAAAGGGGAACCCTCTTGCACTGTTGGTGGGAATGTAAATTGATACAGCCACTATGGAAAACAGTATGGCGGTTCCTTAAAAAACTAAAAATAGAACTACCGTATGACCCACCAATCACACTACTGGGCATATACCCTGAGAAAACCATAATTCAAAAAGAGACATGTACCACATAGTCAGGTCATGGAAGCAACCTAAATGTCCATCAACAGATGAATGGATAAAGAAGATGTGGCACATATATATGCCCCTCAGGTATAAAAAGAAATGAAATTGAGTTATTTGTAGTGAGGTGGATGGACCTAGAGTCTGTCATACAGAGTGAAGTAAGTCAGAAAGAGAGAAACAAATACCGTGTGCTAACACATATATATGGAATCTAAAAAAAAAAAAAAAAGGTTCTGAAGAACCTAGGGACAGGACAGGAATAAAGATGCAGATGTAGAGAATGGACTTGAGGACATGGGGGGGGAAGGGTAAGCTGGGACGAAGTAAGAACGTGGCATGGACATATATACGCCACCAAATGTAAAATATATAGCTAGTGGGAAGCAGCCACATAGCACAGGAAGATCAGCTCAGTGCTTTGTGACCACCTAGAGGGGTGGGATAGGGAGGGTGGGAGGGAAGCGCAAGAGGGAGGGGATGTGGGGATATACATATACAAGTAGCTGATTCACTTTGTTGTGTGGCAGAAACAAACACAACATTGTAAAGCAGTTATACTCTAATAAAGATGTAAAAAACAAATAGTGACTCCAGAAAAAAAAGATGGCCAAATGTTCAACCTTAGGAAACTAGATAAGAGCAAAGGGAACCCAAGGTAAATAGGAGGAAGGAAATAATAAAGAGCCCAAACCATGAAGTAGAAAACAAATGACAGAAAAATTAAAAGCAAAAGCTTGTTCTTTGGAAAGACCAATAAAATAGAGGGGCTATCATTACAAATCCTACAGACATTAAAAGGGTAATAAGGAAATATGAGTGACTTCATATCTATAAATTTTTAAAACTTAAATGGACAAATTCCTTGAAAAATACAATTTACCAATACTGGACAAGAGGAAATGTGAAACATGAATAGCCCTATGTCTTTTGAGGAAATTGAACTGGCTAGCTAAACCTGACATAAGAAAATTTAGGCTTGGATAGTTTTAGTGGCTAATTCTATTAAACATTTAAGAAAGAAATAATACCAGTTGTTCTCTATTAGAAAATAGAGGGGAAAGGAATACTTCCAAACTTGTTTTATGAGGCCAGATTAACCCTGATACTAAAAATTAATAAAGACATTACAAAAAAGAAAATTATAGACCAGTATGCTCCATGAACACAGATGCAAAAATCCTTAACAAAATATTAGTAAATTGGCAACATATAAAAATGATGATACATCATGACCAAGTGGGGCTTATCTGAGGCATTCGAGGTTGATTTAACTGTCTAGGAGCTTATGGTAGATTTATGGGAAAGAACTACAAAATTGAAACATCAGATTAAGGAAAGAATTTTCTACAGTTGCTTTCTTTTACTAATAGGGGAAAAAAAATAAGATATAGCTAAAAACCACCAGACTAGGAATCAAGACTAGAATTCTAATCCTGGTTCTGCCTCCAACTCCATGTATGATATTAGAAAGGTCACTTTGCCTCTCTTGGCCTTAGGTTCCACATGGGTCCAATAATGACCTCTTAGGGTCTTTTCCAGCCTTAACATTCTAAGAGTGTATGAGACCAAGTCCTAAACTTTTTATCACAGCTGCCTAAACTTTCTGCTTCAGCACCTCAGAAGGAAGAAGTAGAAAACGTGCAAGATATGCTTTCATGCACAAGTGAAGGCACCATCTGTGTGAGATTTGAAGTGCCAAGGACTCAAGGGGGACCCCTCACTTGAGAGCACCCAAGTATCCTCAGTAAGTAGTTTTAATTTACTCTCCGAAGTCATCCGTTATGTCATTGTGCCATGGAAAGACCATGGACATTGGGTTTAGACTGAGTTGGGTTTGAATCATAGTTATACTAACTATTGAATGACCCTGAAAAAACTAACATCTTTGAATCTTAGTTTCTTTATCTCTGAAGTGGAGATAACACCTATGATTTAGAATTATTGTGAGGATTAAACTGAGATAGCATAAGAAAATTCATGAATTATAGTTGATGCTCAATAAATGTTAGCTTCAATTCCCATATCAGTAAAGAATTAGGTTTGGTTACATATAGCAGAATACACAAATAACCATGGCTCTAGCAAGACAGAGATGTGTTTATTTCTCTTTCATGTAAAAGAATTCGAATATGGGAACCCTGGATTTCATATGGAAGCTCCATGGTCAGTAGGGAACTAGATTCTGCCCATCTTTGTTCTCTACTGTCCTTACTGTGTGGCTTCCATTCACGAGGTCACCTCAAAATCTAAGAAGGCTGTTGAATCTCCAGCCATCCATTCACATTCCAAGAAGGCATTAAAAGAGAGAGAGAAAGGCAAAAGGGATATCTGGCAGCAGAATTAAGCACCGTAGAGAACGTTTTTTTGGATGCCCAGCTAATGACTTCCAGTTACATCTTGTCAACCTCCTCCTCATCTCAGCATCTTGTCGCAACAGAGGCTGGGGAGTGGAATCTTTTAGTGGGGCACATTGCTGCCTCCAGATAAAATTGTGGTTTTGTTACTAAGGACAACAGATATTGGGTGTGCAACCAGCAATCTCTACAACACTCCTTTTTCCTGTTACTAAGGTCACTTTTGGTTTGGAGATCATGGAATTGGCACGGAATAGCTGGTGTGGCTTCTGAATCACAACGCACGACAAGAGGGTCAGCTCTTGTGTAGCACATGGATTTGAATTCAAAATCTAGCTTTGACACTTACTAAATAAGTGACCATGGATCACGCAAATTACCTTTTTGGAGACTTAGTTTCTTCCCCTGTAAAATGGGATCATAATAATATGCCTACCTGACAGGTTTCAGGTAAAGATTCATGAAAGCTGAATAAGTGACAGCACTCTGAGCAGAGTTGGCCACATAGCAGATGCCCAGCATTTCGTTTCTCTGAACCTGAAGTCCAGCCTGGAAATGGGCACTGCCATTGCTCAAAATGGCCCAAGGAGACAAGTGGCAGAAACTTTATGGGGAGTGGCCCTTTTGGTAGGTAGGGAAGGAAGCTTGCAAGAGGGCTAGGCTTCTAGGTTTTGTCTGCGAAGCTACTTGTAATTGCAGAAAACTATCAATATAAGTTCTATTAAAGAATAGTATAGGGCTGTGACAGTGCATTGATAGGGGGCTGGGGGTGGGTAGCAGGTATGGCTAACCTGGTGTGGAGGCCAGAGAAATCCTGAACATGGAGAACAGGTATAAGGTAGAGCAGGTAGCAGGCTCATCTCCTATTTCAGAATTCCAGGTCTGTGGTAGGCAGAGTAATGCCCCCTCCAAAGATGTCCGCATCCTAACCCCCTAGATCCTGTGAATACGTTGTTACACAGCAAAGAAGAACTAAGGTTGTAGGTGATATTAAGATTGCTAGTCAGCTGAACTTAAAGAGGCTTTCCTGGATCATCTGTGTGGGACCAATGTAATCACTAGAGCCTTTAAAAGTGGAAGGCAGAGGAGACAGTCAGAGAGAGATCTGATGAGGGAAGCAGGGTCAGAAAGATGTTATGTTGCTGGCTTTGAACATGGAGGTGGGGCATGAATCAAGAAATGTGTGTAATTTTCTCTAGAAGCTGAAAAAGGCAAGGAAATGGATCCTCTTCTAGAGCCTCCAGAAAGGAACCAAACCATGACGACACCTTGATTTTAGCCCAGTGTGACTCATGTTGACTTCTGAAATACAGAACAGTGAGAGAAATTTGTGTTATTTTAGGCCACTAAGTTTTGTAGTAATTTTTGTTATGGCAACAGTAGAAAACTAGTTGTCGGCCTGAACCCTGATATTTCCATTTTAAAATATATTTCATTCCTTTCCACCTGCCCTGGAACCCTATCTTTCCGTCATCTCTGCTCTCTGGACCCATCCCCTGGACCTGCATCGTGGAGGATTCCAAGGTCACAGAGCTATTCAGATCCATTAGAGGAGCAGCAAAGGGAGAAGGACAAGAAGCCGGCAGGTGAGTGCGAGGGTTAAGGGAGACCTCTAGCTATGGACTCAGACAGGCGTGGTATGGAACCTCGGGGAGGTTCCACTTCTCTGTGGAAGTCTGAGCAAGGGATTTGGTTTGTTTCTTCAGCGCTAACTTGAAGACAGTGATAGGTGCTACCTCAAAGGCATAAAAAGCAATGATAACTATACCATGCATTTATCATAAGAGATTATCATTAACGTTCATGTGCCACCAGGAGACCAGGTCCAGGGAATTCAGGCAGGTCACTGGAGGGTAATCAAGGGCAACGCCAAGCACCCAGGGCCAGGTGCCAGGGAAGGTGCCTCTTCCCCTTCCTGCCCCCTCCCTTTCCTGCCGGGGCAGCGGCTCAGGGAGAAAGCCCCAGGAGATGGGGAGATGGCTTGGCCAGCTGTGCTCAGCCCCCGCCCCAGGTCACAGAGGCCCGCCAGCTAACCCTTCTCCCTCCTTCCTCTCTCAACGCTCCCTCTACCTCAGGCTGCCCTTTGGTGGCCCATCCGGCTGTTTTCACGAGGAGTGGACACACGAAGACCCCTGCTTCCTACCTACTCTGAGTGAGCGATGGGGGGAGTGGGGGCCGCGCGGGGAGCTGGCCGACGGCCGGACGGTGGCGGGGCGCGGGGGGGGGCGGTGTTCTCACTTCCCCTCCCCAACGGCCTGGGGTGCAGGTGCCGCGGGCTGAGCCCCGCCGGCGGGGCGGGCCCTGTGGACACGCCCTCGCGGCAAGTCCTCGCTGCCCGGCGGGAGGAAGCGCCAGAGCGGCGGCTGGTGCTGCGCGGAGCCGGGCGCCCCTCCCGTTCCGCGCCAGGGACGCCGCCGGGCCCGCTCCGGCCCCGGGCCCCGCGCGTAGCGAGCCGGGCACGGAGGACTGCGGCCGGCGGCATGGCAGCCTCAGGTGCGTAGGCCGGGCTCTCCTCAGCCTCTCCTCAGCCTCTCCTCAGCCTCCCCTCCGCGCGCCCTCTCGCCCGCCGCCTCTTGCCGTACGCTGTACCCTTTCGAATCCGGCTGCTTCCTCGGCGTAGCATCAGAGTTCTTTCTGTTCTTTTCTCTGTTCCTTGTCGCAAACTTCCCACCCCAACTTTCTCACGTTTCCCTTCCCAGCCTGTTGCGCGATTTTCCTCAGCCCCTGCCCGACCTTCCCCTGTCCCCCGTCTTCTAAGTCTTCTTTTCTCCCTCCAGCACTGGCCCGAGCTTCTGAGGGTCGATCTCCCTGTTGTACTAACTCTGTGAGCCGAGAGTCAAGTTTAAAGTAGGTGGAGAGCCGACTTACCTCTCGGCCGGTGAAATGCTTCTCTTCGGGTCCCATCGGGCCAATAGGGGGAGCTCAGACAGTCCGAGGTTGGAGATGGGCCCTTGGGCCACCTTCCTATGCCCGCTTCCTCTACCCTCCTGGGCTTTGTTTTTGTCTAGAATTTCCATAGGACTCTAGGAACACCATTCCTTTAGCTTTACTTTTCTTATGTCCTTTGCAGAACTTTGGGAACTGGGGAGAGGTGGAGGTGACTGGGTAACCGACCCATCGAAAGGTGCCAAGAGTCTCTTCCCATTAGCCCTGGGTTCCCTTCTGGTTCATGGGCGTGTACACTTGGCAAGTCACTCACTCACTGAGATACAGGACAAACACGGCAATGATGATGAGAATAGAGACAATTAATGAGCACTAACTATACAATTTAATAGACAATGTACACCTAAATATATCCTCAGTGGTGATCAGGACACCCTAATCTGTGCTCTCAAGGAGTTTATAGTCTGTGAAGGCAAGCAATAAGTATACAGGGAATTACTAGATGAGAAGATTAGAGTTACCATGTTTGCAAATGGGTTTACTTGTATTTCCCCATCCCATCTTATGATGTTATAGTAGAGATAACATGTGGAAACAGGATGTAAAAGCTTCTTGAAAAATAAAATATAGTTGGCTAGGAGAAGGTGCTGTTCTTGGAGAAATTGTGGGCAGATGCTAGAATGAAGAGCCAGCTCTCCCCAGATCCCCTGAGCCTTCTAATGGTGCTTTGGAAGGAAAGGCCAGTGGAGACAGTTGTTAGATTTGGTGACGCAGGCTCATTATTTACGGGAAGTGGGAAGGTAGCTAACCTTAGCCTCCTGGCTCTCTAGCTGGGCTCTGGAGGTTAGAAGAACCTGTACTGTGAATAAGGTAATAGTAGGTTCATAGTCCACACATTCCATTCGGAAGCCAATGCAGAGTTATCTAGAGGGAATCAATTCATTCAACAAATGCAGGGCTTCCCTGGTGGCGCAGTGGTTAAGAATCTGCCTGCCAGTGCAGGGAACACGGGTTTGAGCCCTGATTCGGGAAGATCCCACATGCCACGGAGCAACTAAGCCCGAGCGCCACAACTACTGAGCCTGCGCTCTAGAGCCCGCGAGCCACAACTACTGAGCCTGCGTGCCACAAGTACTGAAGCCCGCGTGCCTAGAGCCCGTGCTCCGCAACAAGAGAAGCCACCGCAATGAGAAGCCCACACACCGGAACTGAGAGTAGCCCCCGCTCGCCGCAACTAGAGAAAGCCCGCACACGGCAACGAAGACCCGATGGAGCCAAAAATAAATAAATTAAAAAGCAGAAACAAACCAAATACAGTCACAGTTCTAGGTGTCAGGTGTATATTTAGTAAGTAAAACAGACATAAGCCATGACCCCATGGAGCTTATGCAGCAGTGGGGGAAGGCAGGCAATACAGTTAATAAGGAAAGTACATGATATGATAAGTGCAGTGGAAAAACAGTAGAGGGGTAAAGTGGGTTGGGGTTATACTTTTAAAGGAGGCAGCCAGATTAGGCCTCACAGAGAAAGGGGCATTGAGCAAAGACCTGAAGGAGGGCGGGGGAGGAATCATGTCGGGGAAGAGTGCTCTAGTCAGGGGAACAATAAATGGGTGCACGTGATGTATTTATGGAACGGGGAGCAGGCCACAGTGGCCACAGTAGGTGGGTGATTGGGGAGAAGTAGGAGATAACGTCAGTGAAGCTCCCACCTCCTCCCCTTCCTAGGAACAGGCCCTGGGCTGTTAAGTCCAGGAAACAGCATACTTTGGGCAGAGGGGGCAGAGAAAACCACCCTGGTCCAGTGTCCTATGTGCATCGCCCCCCCAGTGGGCGTGGCCAAAGGGGCTAGAAGAGTGTGCTCCTATTCAGAAGGGAACTCATGCCTGGTGGCCAAACCTGGGGCTCTTTATGGGCTCTGTAGTGGCTTTGCAGATGTCTGTAATGGGTTAGAGCTGTCAAACCTGCTTGACATAAATGTCCTCTGTGGTGAGTCGCCACTCCAGGGGCTGCAAGTGGGAGTTGGGCCTCTGGAGTCCCCGGGACTCCCTGAGGTCTAGAAGTACCAGGACCCACGGTGGCAGATCACAGTGGTGACAGTGGTGAGAGCATCTCTTGCCAAAATGCTGTAGGCTCTGGAGTCATCCAGGCCACTCTTCTTTGTGGTTTTCCTCTTCTCTTCCTTTGCCTCTTTTTTCCCTCCCCTCCCCTCCCCTCCCCTCCCCTCCCCTCCCCTCCCCTCCCCTCCCCCACCCCTCCCCCTCCCCTCCCCTCCCCTTCCCCTCTCCCTCCTTCCCCTCCTTCATCTTTTTTTTTTTTTTTTTTTGCGGTACGCGGGCCTCTCACTGCTGTGGCCTCTCCCGTTGCAGAGCACAGGCTCCGGACGCACAGGTTCAGCGGCCATGGCCCATGGGCCCAGCCGCTCCACGGCATGTGGGATCTTCCCGGACCAGGGCACAAAACCGTATCCCCTGCATCGGCAGGCAGACTCTCAACCACTGTGCCGCCAGGGAAGCCCTCATCTTCTTTTAAATAGTTTTATTGAGATGTATTTCGCATACCATACAATTCATCCATTAAAGTATACAATTCAATGGGTTTTAGTATCCTCACAGATATGTGCAACCATCATCACAGTCAATTTTAGAACACTTTCATCACCTCAAAAAGAAACTCCGTGTGCTTTAGCCATCACCCCCTTGTTCCCTCCTTCTCCCTAGCCCTAAGTTCTACTTTCTGTCTCTGTAGATGTCCCTACTCTGGACTTTCATATAAATGGGATCATATAGTATGTGACTAACTTCTTTTGTAGCATAATGTTTTCAGGGTTCAAGTTCCCTTCCACTGAAGGGTAAGCATTAGTCTTTTGTTTTTTGAAAGGCGTATTTGCTTGTGGAAATCAAGGAGAATCTTGGCTCCCTGTCTTTGAAAGAACTTGGGAAGCAAGGTAAAATGAAATGGGATCAGCCTATCCTGGAATAGTCTCTAGGTTCCTGATGACGTCTCTTGTATTTACTCTTGAGAGAGAAGAGAGAGAAGCCATAAGTGATTTTCCCAAGTGGCCAAGCCTGGTTGAGTGAAAACCAGAATCCTTTCCTCCACGTGTCAGCCTCCAGGTATTTGAAGAAAGCTCTCATACCTTTTTCTGCCCGCTTTCTCCAAAGCTTCTCTTATCTCCAGATCCTTCTACCATTCCTGGATTTATTAGGATGAAAGGGCTTGAAGGGACCTTTAATTTTTTGTCATCTTAACTTCCATGTGATCTTTGAGGTTCCTCAATACTCCTGCCAAGTCTCTAAACTTGAAACCTTCGGAGTCTGGAAGCTCCTCACATTAATTGTTTCCAGATCTCTCCCTATCCAAGTCACCTTCCCTATCTCACACCCCTCTTCAGTACGGTGCCCAGATTCAAACACGGGCTCCAGGATGGATGAACGGAGTGCCAAACTGAAAAGTGGTCTGGGCTGGGTAGATTGAGAAGCTCCCAAGCTCTTCTTCTCGGTTCTCTTCTCAGGTGGATTTTGAATCTTTTAAAGGAACTTCTCTTTTGGTCACTGTGTTTCTTACCACCACTATCACTCCCTGTTGCCACCAGCCAGCTCCTGCTTCTACTGTTATCCATTCCTTTCTCCTTCTATAGCCAAACCCGGTCTTTAAGCTCGACAAGGACAGAGACCCTTATTTCTGTCTAGGAGTTATGGACTCCCTGTTGATTCATGTACTTCATTTCTCTAAATAAACAAACAAACAACAGTGGGAAGAATGATTTGGCACACGTGAAGAAGTGACTTATGGTTAAAGGAAGGGAATTCTCCTTGAAGAAAGGGGTGTTCCCACATATGAGAGAGTCCCCGACAAAGCATTTAGTCCTGTGTTGTTACCCAGAAGGTTGTGGAGGGACTTTAACTGACACTTTGGACTCTTCTACAACTTCCCCAGCTTTCAGTTTCAGCAGCAGAGCAAAGTTCAGGAAGGTGATAGATTTTGTTGTCCTCATTTACATTGAGGAAAAATTTGTTTAGATATAGTATATTGGTCTGAAGTCACACCTTGAGTTGGTGACCAAGTAGGTTGTGATGTTAACTAGTCTGAGGTACTAACCACTTCCTTCTCAAGTACTGGCACACCTCGTTTTATTGCACTTGGCTTTATTGCGCTTTGCAGATACCACATTTTTTACAAATTGAAGGCTTGTGGCAACCCTTCATCGAGGAAGTCTATTGGTGCCATTTTTCCAACAGCATTTCCTCACTTCCTGTCTCTGTGTCACATTTTGGTAATTCTTGCAATATTTCAGACTTTTCCATTATTATTATATTTGTTATGGTGATTTGTGATCAGTGACTTTTGACTATTGCAGAAGGGTTATGACTTGCTGAAGGCTCAGATGGTGGTTAGCATTTTTTAGCAATAAAGTGTTTTTTAATTAAGGTATGTACAATTTTTTTTTAAGACATAGTGCTCTCACACAGTTAATAGACTACAGTATAGTGTAAACATAACTTTTATATGCACCCGGAAACCTGAAAATTTGGGTGACTTGCTTTTTAGTGATATTCACTTTGCTGGGGTTGTCTGGAACCGAACCTGCAATATCTCTGAGGTATGCCTGTACTTTTGCTCAAAGGGGGGTTGAATTTAACACTGGAACCTCAAGAATTAGACATTTTAAATAGGTTTTTCCATTTCGAAGAGGTTAAACCCTTAAGCGCGTTTGATTTAAATTGTATTTTTAAACATTTATTTTAGAAGTTTTAGATTTAAAGAAAAATTGGGAAGGTAATACAGAGAATTCTCATATATTGCACACCTGGTTTCCCCTATTATTAACCTTTAAATTTTCCTTGATGACTAGAAGTCTTTAATGAGCAGCAGGTATTGCAATGTGCTGTTAACAGAAGCCTACTGGAAGCCTATCGCGTCTTATATTAGTACTGAATTAGGGACTCCAAAAAGAGAGAAACTCCACAGTTTTGTTTTATTTACTGTTTTAAAAGATTTGGTACTGTCATCCTGGGGGATATCAGAACTGTGTTGAGTTTACATTTTATATGTCATTGTTTTAACTTTGAATATGGTGATGGATGGGGGCAGGAAAGGGGGTTCCTTTCATGATGTTTTCAGAACTGAGAAGCTCAGGTCTTGCTCCACTCCTGCCTCTGACCTTTTGGCCAGGAACCATTCAGCTAAATGTGGCCCACGGATGGCATGTAATTGTGATAATCCACAACTTAGATGACTCCCGTTTGACAAAATTCTAAGCTTCCTTCTCTAAGTGGGAGGAAGGATCCCTATTGCATTGTAGATGTATGGCTACTTCTCTGCGCTCACCCCTTCCAAATCCCTTAGAATAATTCATTGAATTAGTGGGAGATGAGGACCCACAACAGTGGTAACCGTTATAAGAGCCAAGGCATCTTTGAACTTTGATAATGGGAAGATAAGAGTTATTGCTCATAAGATTCTTGACAGGATTCCTGATGGGAGGCAGCAGGTAGATTGGCAAGAGGACTGGATAAGGAACCAGGGGACAACCTGAGTTTCAGTCCTGGCTCTGCACTAATTTGCTGAGTGTGAATTTAAGCAAATTCCTTTATCTTCCCAGATGAAGTATTTCTTTTATCTGTAAATGAGGAGTTTGGGCCAAGTGATCCCCAAAAGACCTTTTTAATTCAGCACTTCTCTGAGGCTTTGGACTCTGTTTCTGGCACTTGTGCTTTATTAGAGGAAGAAGAAAGCCTATGTGACAGACCATATATGGCGAGAAGCACCTTATAAATGGTATTGTGTAGGTCAACATGTTAATTCAACCATGGTTACTTTTACATTAATGCATTGTTTATATTAATGTGAGGATAATGACAGCAGCTACCAATCATTGAGGGTTTACTACACGTCAAGCACTATGCTTAGTACTTTACATGAAATATCTAATTTAATTTTCACAAAACACTGATAAATATTGCCTCTATGTTTCCATTTACAGATGAATAAATGAGGTTTAGAAAATTTAAGCAACTTGCCCAAGGTTGCACAGCTAATACTTAAAGAGAGCCAAGATGCTAAGTCTGGCTGCCTGATTCCAGACCTGTGCTTGTAACCACTGTATTTGGTAAAGAGCTAGGTTCTGGGATCAAACTGCCTGAGTTCAAATTCTGACTCTGCCACTGGGGCTCTTGGATAAATTACTTAACCTGCCATACCTCAATTTTCTCATCTTCAAAATCAGGCTAATAGTAGTACCTACCTTAGAAAGTTGCTGTGATGATAAAATGAGTTTGGGAGGCAATAAGGTTGGACGAGTGTCTGGAACATAGTAAGCTCTATATAAGTGTTGCAGTTGCTATCATCATCTTCATCATCATCATAATCATCATCATCCTATACTGCATCAGCTGTGGGGAGAAGAGCATGCCAGCAGAAGCAATAGCTTATGCAAAGATCTGAAATGGCATGGTATGTTTGGGCAAAAGCAGGGAGTCTGGAATGGTTGGAACACAGACTGGAAGTGAGAAAGAAGTTAGACAGGTAGGCTGGAGGCAGACAGTGAAAGATTGCAGGTGCCAGGCTCCTCGTCTGGATGGTATATCTTGCAGGTCATGGGAAGCCCTAGTAGGAGCAGGCGTGTTAACATGCTTCTGTGCCTCCTTCTTGCTTAGGGATGCTTGTAGGATGCGACATCCTCATCATTTATAGCTCGGATGCCGAGGAATGGTGCCAGTACCTCCAGGAGCTTTTCCTGTCCAGTCGGCATGTCCATAGCCAGAAGATGCTGACTTACAGGCTGGGCCCCAAGACCTCCTTCTCAGCCGAAGACCTGAGCTTCTTTCTCCGCACACGCTGCATCGTGGTGCTGCTGTCTGCGGAGCTCGTGCAGTGCTTCTGCCAGCCGGCCCTGCTGCCCCTGCTGCAGAGAGCCTTCCATCCTCCACACCGCGTGGTGCGCCTGCTCTGCGGGGTGCAGGACAGCAAGGAGTTTCTGGACTTCTTTCCAGACTGGGCACACTGGCAGGAGCTCACCTGTGATGATGAGCCTGAGACTTACGTGGCAGCTGTGAGGAAGGCCATTTCTGAAGGTAAGAGTCTCTCCTGCAGTACAGAAATGCAAGCCCTGGAAAGAAAGACCCATCCAAGTCCTAGACATTTCAGGGGAGACATTGTCGTGTTAACACTAGTCATTCCTATTACAAGCTGAACCTGGACCTCACTATGCTAAGAGCCCCAGTCATACTTACTGGTTTAGAGCAGCCTATTTCTGGGATGGGATAAGGATAGAGTAGGTCTCCTTGACCGCAGGGAAGAAAGATGACACTTTCCCATGGGTTTTGTGTTAGGATAAGCTAGCCCTCCTTCTAGAATTTTCTACACCTTGGGAGACATTGGATACAGGTTCCAGCCTAGAGGGCAGTGGGGGTGGGAGGCTGAGACTTAGTTTGGTGAGGTGTGAGGAATACAACTGCCAGCCTTCCTGCTTGCAAGCCATTTCCATTTTATCATCAGGTCACCTGAAGATTTTGGTTGAAAAGGTGTCGCTTTTGGATAACATGTTTATAGAGAAATACCTCCCTTCTCTATTTCCTGCCAGCCTAGTTTCTGTCTTTTGCCCTGTTCCTCCTTTTAAAGTGGGAAAATTCCGATCCTCTCTGGCGGGGCTAATGACTTCAGTGGCCCCAGGAAGTGTGACATATGCTCTGATTAGCAGTAACGGAAGACGTGCTCTGGGATGGATGCATGTCACGGCTTTTCTTCCTCTTCTTGTTTTCTATTTTTGCCTCACTGTGGGCTATGAGCAGGCTATGTGTTTATCTTCTATTCTCTTGCCTTTGAGCTCTTATATACCTGATACCAGCAAAGAAGCCTGGAAAATTATGAGGCGATGTAACTATGCTCAGTTATCCCTGGTTTGACTTGGGTATTAATTTGGCTCATCTGCCCCTGTCTCATTTAATGAACTGAATCAAGAATTTACAAATTCTTAGCTCCCTAGATGCTTTTATCCCAGGAATGCCTGCTCTAAACCAATAAATATGACCAGGTCACCTAACATAGTAATATCCCAGGTCATTTTGTAATATAAATGACTAGTGTGAGCATAGAAGGTGTCTCATCTGAAATACCTGGGACCTGGATTAGTAATTTTTCCAGGGATTGCTTATCTTTACTTCGGAAGGACACGAGGATAGAAAAAGCACATAATTCATATTTGCATGATTGCCCTTCATTGCTTTGAGGGTTCTGCTGAAACTTACAGAGAAGCGAGATGCAACTAATTGTTTCTGAGGATGAGCTTCTGTCACTGCTTAGGATGAGCTTGTGATCTGGTGGGCAGGCTGCTGTGACCCACCTGCCAGTCATTCAGAGTACCATGGATGTATTGTCACTGTACTGGCATCTCATGCCGTGTGCGCTACCAGATTGTTCTTTAAAATACTACAGTGGTATTATTTTTAAAAATAGATGGTAAAAGGAATTCTTTGAATATTGTTTGGATGAGTCCAATGTTCAGATGCCTAGGTAAGTTGATCGCTTATAATATTTTACTCTTCACTAATGACTCTGGCTCCGTGTGCTATGAGACTTTAGCTTCAAGTGTTTCAGAAGGAATGAAGTGTTTCACAGTGGTGTTTCTGTTTTGAGAGCAAATAACCTTTCATCAGAAAGAGATTATTTTCATGGGAGATTAAAATAAGCTGCTTAGTGGAAAATCTCTGTAGTTCAGAATCAATGGATATGTAGGGACAAGTGGAATTATAGGAAAAAGAGTAGGAGGAAGGATGGCTTATGCCTCCAATATCATTTTCTTATCTGGTATTAGACTTGCGAATTTGGGGATTAGAGGTCTCTGTGTGTGCCAGGATGGCTTGGGTTTGCTTTGGGAGTGTCCTGTTGGCCCAGTAATGTGGTGCTATTATCTCTGATTTTTGTGCTGAACAAGCTTTCTTAACAAACCCAAGACTCAAGGTCTGGCGTTGTAGCAAAAATGAGTAGCAACACTCTATCGCCTGGCTCTGCTGCTTACTAGGTGCCCAAGATTAGGCAATTTATGTAGCCTCTTTGAATTTCAGTTTCATTCTCTATATGAGGTGGGATTAGACTTGATCTAAGACACTTTCCACGGCTGATAACCTAGAGTCCCCTAGGCCAGAGAGTCTCAGACATTTTTGACGCACCATCTTCTTGCCCTATTTCATAGCTGCTTTGACTCCCAGGAAGTTTAGGGCTAAAACAGTGTTTAAGGACAGTATTATCCCTACACTAGGCTTCTGATATGATTATGTCCTTGGTTACAGTCTCTACAACTTGTGATTATTCATTTTAATATCCCTCTTGTACACATGAGGTTTTCTTAAGACACTTCAAAATAAAAGCAAAAAATAAAAATTTCATACACCCCACTATACAAGCTGCTCCAGTCCTATGAGAAATAAATACATGAAACTTGTTTCTTTGACTTTCTCTGTTAAAAAAATTCCACTGGGAAATGTAATGGAAAATTGATAATGGGAATGAGCTAATGGTAGGGACAGTAATTGTGGGGTTACTGATTGTGGGGCTATTGAAAGCTACAGGGAGACAAATTTCAGGCATCTTTCTAACAATTAGAGCATGCAAAGATGGGATGGGTAGCCTTTGGAGGTGATGAGTTCCACATCACTGGGAGTGTGCAAGCAGAGACTGCATGTGTGGTGTAAAAGGAATTCAGCTTTGGAACCATGATTGGACCATGTGACCTTCCCAACCTTTTGATCGTAAAATTCCCTTACCTGAAGCTTCTCTTTTTTCTGCTAGGAAAACATTTCTATTCTCAATTCAGTCTTCCTCCTTCACCAGATCTCCCTAGGGTTTCTAACTCCCAACTGAAGAAATATTGGTCATGTTTCTACTATGACCCCAGCAGACAATAGCAGGAAAAAAGACTTCAATTCATAATCTATGTAACCCTTGAAAATAGTAATGTACCCAGAACATTTGTGTTTTTTTTTTCCTCAATTTTAAGACAGTTTGTGAGAAAACATGATGAAATAAAATTTATATTTTAAGGCAGGATAAGAAAAAATTAAACATAAAATTCTCTCTTTGTGTTTGTTTGGACCTCCTCCCTCCCTCCCTAATGTGCAATGTGCATCCGCATTACACATTAACCAGAGCTCCTCAAAGATGGGAGTGCTTGCTCAACCATAAAGATCAATTTTTTTTCTTTCTTCTGACACTAGCAGTGTAACTTCTTAAAAGAATGGTGTTCTTTCCCAGCCCTGTAGGGGGTCACGGTGACTTGCTGCTTGCTTTGTATGTGCCTACTTGGACCATTTATCCTTGGTGAACTTTATGTAAAGTATCAGTATGTCATGTTGATGTGTGATCCTTTGTTTCAGAAATGTATATGACTGTGCCTTCGACTTCTAACAGGCAGAACAGTTCTCAGAGTTTTCTGAGAATCTGCTTCCTGGGATATAATCCTCAGTATGGCTCAGATAAAATTCCCTTTTTGTCTTCTTAAGTTGATAATTAATTGAATTTTTGTCAACAAATATTACTATTTAATAAGATATTCATTGAGACTATGTAAAATTTAGGATAAATTTTATTTATATTTTTTGCGGTACGCGGGCCTCTCACTGTTGTGGCCTCTCCCGTTGCGGAGCACAGGCTCTGGACGTGCAGGCTCAGCGGCCATGGATGGCTCACGGGCCCAGCCACTCCGTGGCATGTGAGATCTTCCTGGACTGGGGCACGAACCTGTGTCCCCTGCATCGGCAGGCGGACTCTCAACCACTGCGGCACCAGGGAAGCCCTAGCCTAAATTTTAGACCATTTAAAATTTAAAATAAGGCTTAAAGATCAAAAGCTTTAGAAAGTAGAGCTGGTGATGGAGGTAATTATTCCAGAAACTTGGATTGAATGTGGTTACAGGCAGTTAATTACACTTTCTCTTGCTGCTGTGTTATCTAAATAAGTATCAATACTTATCAAACTTTAATGTGGGCAGGAGGACCTGAGATTCTTGTCAATATGCAGATTCTGCCTCCATAGGTCTGGTTAGGACCCAAGATTCTGCATTTCTAACAAGCGTCCAGATGATGCTGGTGCTGCTGGTCAGGGGTCCACTGAAAACTGAGCTAAGGTCTAAGCCACCCTTCCTTTGTCAGGTCAATTGTCATGTATCTCTGTTATGCCTGGACCATTTTCTCAAATCTCTACTTTTTCTGGAAATGAAGGCACCATCACATGAGGGTGACTCCTGGACCAGTGTTTAGGTATAAAATTAGACCAGCGTTTGATGCTTAGGCCAGTAGACTTCAGAGTAGGGCTCCTGAGTTTTCTTCCTGGTCCCCAACACATAGATTCAATGTGTTAGCTCTGACAGCTTTATACCTCTCAGTTTTCCAGATGTAAGTGGTCCTGACATTGGAGTGGGGGTATACTTCCGTCACGATCCTCACTGCTTCTTCATTTAATAGGACCATTGATCATAATTACTATGCCACTAAAAAATGTTTTGGAGGTTTTATTTTATTTCCCATCCCCTCTCTCCAAATTTGTCAGCCACCTTAAAATTGAGCAAACGTTTTAATTAAGAGTCTTCAGTGTGTTGGAGCAGCCAGTTTATTTTCCAAGATCTTCATCTATAAAATGATGGGGTTGGACCAGATGATTTGGAAGGTTTCTTCCAGCCCCCCAGCGCTGTAATATATCATTATAAGTTTTCTAAATAGATGGCAAATTACCCAGAACCTTTTAAGTGGTTCAGTTTAGCTCCAAAATGTCTGCAGGGATATATACCCAGTGCATAGAAGACTGTACTATTGTTCTGAATTTTTTGGACTTGTTAGGTGATTATTTTAAAATAAGGAAGTGAGAAAAACCCAGGTACAGCACAGAAATTATTTCCTCTTTTTACTGGTGCTCTATTCTTTGCTGCAAATCTCACTGGAATATAAAAATAGATTCTGTTGATCTGTGCGGGAGAGGACTTGGTGGGTAACGTTGAGTTTTATTTCAAAAGTTCTCATAATTTTGTGTGTCCACGCATGCGTGTGTGTATGTTTGTTGTGTTGAGGGCGAAGGGAAGCAGTGAACCCAATTCTTCTAGTATTTTTCGGGATTACATTGGAGATCTTGTCTGCTTCTTTATGTGTTTTCTCTTTATGCACCCCCAATCCTTCCTCATGCCCCTTGTGCTTCAGAAGTGTTGATGGTACCCACAATTATAATGTATTTTGCCTTTTGTTTACATGGGGAAAATTTAGAGGCCTTCCTTTCTTGATATTAATGTTCTAATCTGAATGTTAAACTGGAGTTTAAAAGGAAAACAGTTGGGATACAGGTGCTTTTAGCTAGTCTAACAGATTCCAAAATCTTCACCCAGTTTTAAAAAGGAACGTTTTTTTTCTGAAATAAAACACTGTTGACCCTTGAACCACATGTGGGTTAGAGGCGCCGACTCCCCTGCCCCCACCTGTGCAGGCAAAAATCTTCGAGTCATCCCTTGGTATTGGCAGGGGATTGGTGCCAGGACCCAAGCAGGACACCAAAATCTACGGATGCTCAAGTCCCACACAGGCCCTCGGTATCCGCGGTTCTGCATTCGCAGATTCAGCCAACTGGGGATCATGTAGTTGATCATTTTTACTGAAAAAAATCTGTGTATGACTTGCCAGCGCAGTTAAACCCATGTTGTTCAAAGGTCAACTGTAATACATGTTTATCATAATGTTAAAAAAAAATGGAAAATGAAAAAATGCCTGTAGGCTATTTCTAATTTTAAAAAAATAATGTTGCAGTAAATCTTCGCACAGCTTTGTGCCTAAATCTTTGTGAATCTCTGTTGATTTCCTCCCAGCCAATCTCTGTAGAGCTCCCAGAGATGGTGTTGCACACCTGCTCTGTGCATCTCCCCACCCTCCCCATGTAACCTGAATTTATGGCCCCTTACTGTGGTTTTTTTGTTGTTGCAGTTTATTTAATTATTTTGCTTTCCCTTTATGCCTAAGTCAGTTATTTACATTTTCTCTTGCAAAGATACTCGTATGGGAAACTGCCCTGCACCCCTCCTTCCCCTAATGGAAAGAGCTAATACTAAGGTGAATGCTCTGACAGTTACCCTGTGTCATGCACTGGGCACTTCATGGGTGTTTATTCCCCTCACAACCCTGAGTGGGTAGATGGTTTTACCCCCACTTCACAGATGAGAAAACTGAGGTTCAGAAAGGTTAAATGACTTGCATGAGGACTGGGAATAACTCACATTGGAACGTAAGGCCTTCAGACTCCTTCTCTGCTTTGCCTTGCTTACATCTAAGCCTCTTCCCCACACCCTCCTCTTCCACGTGGGGACAAGAAGCATGAAGAAAGCCTGTGAAAGAGAAAGGATTAAGGACAATGAAGCTTCCCTGAGTTCTCTAGACCACAGGTTCCCAAGTCAGACTGGGCATTGGCACTGCCCCTGCACTTTGTTTAAAATGCAGGTGCCTCAGCCCCACCCTAGACGTACTGAACCAGAATCTCAGCGGTTGGTTTGGGGAATATGAATTTTAAAAAGCCTCCATTGTGGTTTATGCTCTGCAGCCATGTTCTGGAAGCTGTGCTCCATGCCTGCTGCCCTGTCCCTTGGTTTTCCGGTTAGAGGAGCTGGCAGCAACTCAGGCCTTGTGGGCTGTCACAGGGCAGGTCACGGGGCAGTGTTCCCAGGGGCTCAGGGCTTGGCCATGTCACAGCTCACTTCCACGTCACAGGCAGCAGGTCTGAGAGAGGGGAAGAGTGACAGACCTTCCCAGCAAAGGGGAAGTCACCATGCCCTCCTTGCTCTCTTTGGTGTGGCGACCTCGGCGGTGGTAAGTCATCGATGGCTTCTGGGCTTCTGTGGTGTCTTGCAGAGACTGAGGGGAGAATCTGAACTTGGGCCTCTTGAAATTGACTATTTTTGTTCTGCTGTCCTCCTGCCTTGTGGCCTTGGGTTGTTGGGTCTGCTCTGTCTCTGCTGTGGGTTAGTCCACACGTAAGGCTCCTTAAATGCCCCTTGCAGAAAAATACTTTCTTCGTACAATCTTCCTTTTGAAATAATCTTTGATTTGGAGAGGAAGATGCCCAGCTGGGATGGTAAAATCTGTCCCAGTGTCACTGAAAGCTACAGCATGTCCAAGGGTCCTTTGGAGATCCCTTGCCAGGTACCCTGACCGCCTTGTAGAACAAGATACTTTCTCCTAGCTACACCTGAAACACTTAACGAGGACTAATGCCCATGATAGATTTTTGTGCCCACAGAACTTTTCCCCTGAGGCCTCCGAGTCCCCTAGGATTATGAATCTCCCACAAAGCTGTGAACCTCGTCAGCCACCCAGAGGCAGCCTTCTGCTCCCAGTTGTTAGACTTTCTGTGGTCCCTCAAGGAAAATATCTGCAAGTCACCTTGTCAACTGTGGTTGGTGAGATGCAGTGAAAAGGGAGTGATGAATGCTGAAGTTTCCACTAGTGTGAGAATCTCAAGTTTGCACCTGTTTTTGTCTAAACTTTCTAACACAGCTGGAATGGAAATATCAGATATAGGAATTTTATCGGTTAGTTTCTTACGCTGCTGTTTCTGTAGTTTCTGCATCTCACTTCTGGGACTATGCTAGAGGAGGATACTAGAACTTAGGAGCAACCTGGCATCTGTTTTACCCCTTCAAAGCCCTTTTGCAAACACTATCTCATTTGGTCCATGCTATTTTCCTATAAGGCAGACATTATTATTATCATCACCATTTTAAAGATGAGGAAGACAAGGCCTGGCAGGTTCACACAGCTGCTTTTCCATTAGAGCTGGGATTGGGGGAAGGGCCTCTTGCCTTGTTGTTCAAGACCTGCTACTGCCTTATCTAGATATCACAGTGAGCCTTCCATTCTCAAGGCCCTGTGCTGGGTGCTGGAATAGAGCAGGGAAGACAGATCTAGTCACTGCTATAATAGCATCTATGTTCTAGACCAGCACTTCCAAAAAATGTATAATGTGAGCCACATGTGAAATTTAAAGTTTTCTAGTAGCTGCAGTAAAAAAAATAAAATAAAATGAAACAGGTGAACTAATAATCTGGTTTACTTAACCCAATATATGTAAAATTTTAACATATAATCAATGTAAAATTATTAATGAAATATTTTATATCCTTTTCTTCATACTAAGTCTTTGAAATCTAGTGTGTATTTTACACATAGAGCATACATTTTAAATGTTCAATAGCCACGTGTGGCCAGTGGCTACAACATTGGACAGTATAGATCGAGAAGGATGCTTACTTCTCAGAGAATTGGGGCCGTATCTGTTAAAAGTTTAATACATTAAATGTCATATGTGTTTTAAAAAATGCCTGTCCTGAAATAAATATTCATTTATTCACTTAGTCATTCAGAAAGTATTGAATGAGTATCTGCCAGGTGCTGGTCTGTAGGGAATAGCTCTTCATCTTTTTCTTTCCTTTCCTCTCTGATCTCCTCTTTCTTGCTTTTATTCCTCATTCCTCCCCTTTCTTTGTCTCTTTCTATATTTCGTTAGCTGTTTAGCTATGTTCCCAGGCTCCAGAAATACAGTGCCAGGTAAGACAAAATTACCTTTGATTAACAACAGGGTTTCTGTCCTTGGAATAACCAGTTTATCATCTGAACTAGTGAGACTGAGCTCCTGGCAACCTATGTGAAGGCAGAATCAAACCAGGGTGCTTCTATCTATCTACCTACCTATCTATCTAAAATTTAAAAGTATGTATATAGCAGCATTTATATATATTTATTTATATTTATGCTGGTGTATATGTGTATATATATATTTTTTATACTGGTTTATGAATTCTTTTCCTGGAAGGATACACAAGAAATTGTTGATAGTGCTTGCCTTTGGGTGGATGGTGGACATTTTGAACTTTTTGTTTTAGACATTTCTCCAGTGTTTTAATTTTTCTACAATGTTAATTTTTGTTCTCAGGGATTTTAGAAGAGAAAACTGATGGGGTCATGGGGATTTTATGGATCTAGAGGAAGGAGTTGGGCTTACACAAGCTAATCCAAGTAGTTTGAGCTTCGGGTTAAGTTCCACAAGGAGCAAGGAGTTGTACAAACTCCTTGGCCTTTTTCTCAGCTTCATTAGATTGATTTTCTGGGTAAGGGGAAGTGACGTTGGTTTGTGTTATTGCTGTAATGTCTGTACCATCACTCACTCCGTGTGGGCTATGCCTGAAAAGAGGGAACAGCTACTTATCCTTGAGTCATATTCTTACTCTTGTCAAATGGAATTTGACTCTTGTGGAATTTAGATTGATGTCTTCTTAGGTTACTACAGTCTTTATTACAAGAAGTAAGAGAATGTGGGTGTATTTCACAGACTCTGACACTAACAGGCTGTGCCACCTTGGGCAAGTCACCTGGCCACCCTGGACCTATTCTTATCTTCATTAAAATGCTGGGAGGAGCACAAGTTGACATCTCAGACCTTTGCAGCCATGAAATTCCATGATTCCAACCATGTGTGATTTTAAATATCTTACATTTCATTGCTGGTTCTCAATCTGATATTTTTCAAAATCCCATCAAGGTAATGGGAATTTTTCAGCTAAAAAGTTATCCTTTGCAACAGAATTTTAAACAGAACCTGAAATGACATAATAATAGCTTTCTGTTTATGGACATTAGCCCAAGTTCAGTCTTAGGAGGACATAACAATATGCCATTATCTGTGTGGGAATGAAAGAATGCATGTATTTAACATTTTATATATATATAGTTTATTATGGTGTACATGTAGATATATGAATGTGGGCTCATAGGAAGATAATGGGGACAACAGAAATGGGAGCAAATATGCATGACAGAATGGGTCTGTTAATTTCCCTATTTTTGCAGGATGTTTTGACAGCTTTTCAATTTAGTTTCCACTGCCATTCACATGACTGAGAGTGTGTCTGAGTTGGCTGAAGAAATAGGATGATTTATGCTGTAAATGACTCTTTATCTGCTCACTGGAGAAGTTACTGAAACCATGGTAGCCTTGTCATATAGACTGCTGGGCAGAAAACTTCCTAATTTAGCCAGTTTGGTAAAATGTAGATGTAAACAGTGGTAAGTTGGTTTTCCACGACACAGAAAAACGAACAAAATCAATAATTGATAAACTTGCCTTTTCTGTAGGGGAAAAAGCATTTGGAGACTACTTTATTTTCACTGTGTTTATGTTTTTAAAGAAAATTCTGGTTTCCACTGACAAGTGTTTTGTGCCCAGTACATGGTGGATGGATGGATGACTGGATGGGTGGGTGCAACCATGGATTGTTGTCCACTTTCCTTACTCTTGAGCCCATTTTGAATGTCCTAGTTGGAGAAAAAGATATCCTTCCCATGAGTATCCTTAGGGAGCCTGTGCTGCTGGTGCCTTTTGGATCATCAGCTGTCACCATGGAGCAGGTTTGTCTTGTGGTCACGTAGTCAGGATGCGTCTAAACAGAAACTGACTGATTCAGAGCAAGACAGGGTCTATCAAGTGCACCTTTTTTGCTCTGTTCATACTTAAAAATGTGCCAGATATGACAACCCATCCCAGAAAAGAACCAGGTATGCCATTACAGAGGCTAGTTAATAATTTGAATGGTTAACTCCATGGGGTGCATGTGGATCATTAGTAGCAGAAATTAAATTGGATGTGTCCTTCTGAAGGAGAGCATTAAAGTGAAGAAATCTGAAATGATCAGAGGAGACCTCTAGAATTGGCTTAGTGGTTTTGGGAATTCCTTGGTAGGTTTTTTTTCTGGGTTTGTATCTTCTGCATATGTGTATCTTCCTTATCACTCTTACAAGGTTAGACCCATACTAGCCTTTAATTTAAAAGAATACTGGTTGAATGTGCATATTTTATCTGCCAAGTCGCCAGTTTCACAGCAGATTGTTGGCTCACTCTCTAACATCTGATAACACAGGAAATAGAGGGGAGACTGATGATGAAATGAAAATGCTCTACTTTTAAATTGGACGAAAATAAGTCTTCTTTTACGTATACAGCTAATGTTTGAGGCTGTAGCTATTGTTAAGGCTTGCAGTGGGATAGACATTCATCAAAACTAGCAGATAGGAGAATATTAGCGTTAGCTGTTGACTCTTTTTTTTTTTTTTTGAGCGTGTAAAATGTGGGAAAACATTTCTGTTGCAGGATATGGCATTTAGCATCACAAGTGGAGTTGTAACCTGAAAAGAAAACTGGGTTCACCTCTTGGTGGGTGTTGAGCTAGAAGACACAACCTAGCCAAAGATCGAGAGAAGGACTGATTATTACTTGCAGCAAGTAAGGAGAACTCCGGGCGCTTTCCTGAAGCAGTGTCTTCCTGAACGGCAAAATTGGGGAAGTTTTAAGCTAAGGGTATATGCATATTCATGAAGGGGCTGGAGCAGACGAGAATTAAGCATAGAATTGGGGCAGAGGTGGACAGAGTCCAAGCTTTAGTTGATTGAAGTCGGGAAGGTCAACTTCATCATTCCATCCTCCACCTGGGTGGGGGCCTTAGTTCCTGTAGAACTCAAAGATATATTATTATGTATATCCCTTGAGGAGGAACTAGGACTCTGCTTTATCACTGCACTATTGTTTGACTGCCTTCTCTCTGTTTCTGCATTTGTTTGTTCCCTTAAGATGTAGATTACTGGGAATTCCCTGGTGGTCCAGTGGTCCCACTTTCACTGCTGCGGCCTCGGGTTCAATCACTGGTTGCGGAACTAAGATCCTGTAAGCCACACAGCCGGCCAGAAAAAAAAAAGATTATCAATTACTGAGACCTGTTCAAGGGCAAGCATTGTGGCCAGGCTTAGATCACAAAATGGCTTAGGCCAAAATGGCTTCTCTTAAATCAAGAAAGTAATTTTTGTTTCTCTTTCCAGGGACCCTCTAACCTATCTGCTTACAGAGTCAACTGTTATTGTTCTGAAACAGATCCCCCTTTTAATTTTCCAAAACTTTCTGAATATCATCTCCCAAAGCCTTGGTTTCTTGCTAGAGAAGGTCTCCAACTGTGATTATAAAGCATTTTCATGTTAGAAGTTTTTCAGGAAAAATGTAATGCTGAAATAATCATACAGTAATTGGGTAGCCTAAATGTTATTTTTAATAACAATCCCTTCCATGGTCCAGGGTGTTCATTCGATTAAAACTTGCCTATACTCTGGAAACAATCTAGCTTTAGAGTCTCTAATGGGAAAAGAGATACAGGGAGCCACTGAGTCAACCAGATGGAAATATAGAATATTAACATTAGAAAAGGAAACTCTGGGCTCATCTGGCACAGTCTCTCTAGTTTAAAATGAACAAAGTAGGACTCAGAGGGGTGGAGGAATTGCCCAGTGTTACACAGTTAGTGGCAGAGATGAGACTGTTAATTTATGTTTATATTCAACAAATATTTATTGAGCTTATGGAGTGCCTGCCCTGGGGGTGGCACTCTGCAAGGCCCTGGGAAGACCTGATGAAAAAGTCGTATTCAAGTCCTGCTCTTGCAGAGTTTATGTGTCCTGGAGGTAGATGGCCACTAAACAGCCTGTTGTCCTGTTAATTGCTTGATGCCAGGAGTGTCCAGCATTATGAAGCAGAAGTCAGGGAGCTCCCTATGAATAATAAAGGGGACTTGTGATTTCCTGAGGGCCCCTTTGGTAGTTCCTCATTATCATCCATTAAGGAAAGCACGAGTTTCCTGAGCATCCGTCTTGGAAAAAAGAAGAAAAGGCAAGGCTTGTAGTTATGGCAAGTATTATGCACCTGTTTATCTAATGGTAACGTATTGCCCAAGTTAACCACGGCTTTCAGGCAGGACTGTCATTTTCTCAGAGTAGTGATTAGGACTGTCTAAGATTTTACGTAGTTTTACTTAATTTTAAAATGAACATTTTGATTGTTCCCTTAAGTTTCTATATGGCAGTGATATTGAGGTGTATATATTACTATGTTCCCACAATTTGGAAGTTTTACATTCTAGTTCACCTAAATGTGAGTTGGTTGGAAGGACAGGCTAAAGATAAGTTGAAAATTAATAAGAATCAATATAAAATTCTGCTCAGGGTTCAAGAAAATAATTGAGCAGTTGTACAAGAGCAGGATGAAGGGATATATATTTAAGAGTTGCACTTGTAAGATCTGGTGGTTTTAGTTGAAGGCAAGCTAAGCATGGTCAACAGAGCACTGTCACCTCCAAAAACAGTAAATGCCACATGAGGATTTATGAACAGAAGTATTGGTGTCCTAGAAGAGGCTCCTCCTCTATGCTTACAAGTCAGTTTACCTGAGAGGTGTTCTATATGTCAATGGGAAGCACATACAGATATCCATCCATCCATCCATCCATCCATCCATCCATCCATCCATCCATCCATCCATCTATCTATCCACTCATCCATCCATTCAATTATTTTGTTTATTGTCCCCTGAATAGAATGTAAGCCTCAGGAAAGTGGGGATTTTGTTCACTACTGTATTCCCAGTGCCTAGAACAATGCTTCACACATAGTAGGCCCTCCATAAGTTGTCAAATGACTGATTGTAGTGAATGGGGTAATTTCAAATTCTGTCAGATAAACAGTTGAAGGAAATAAATCTGTTATAAGGAAGTTTCACTGGAACCATGGAAACTGTCTATGGAGTTTTGAAGGCCTTTCACATGGAAAAGCAGAGGAGCAGGGCTTTTCTGTGTTTCTGAGGTGGACAGGGCAAGGAGCAATGGATGAAAGGTGGAACAATGGCAACAATGCAGGTTTAGGAGGCCCTCATAATCCAAAGACAACTGATCCTAGGAAAAGGTCAGATTAAAGTGGATACACTTAAGCAGGGACCAAAATTTTACAGTAAATATTACAAAAATTTTTTTATTGGGACTTTATTTTGAAAAGTAACTCTAAAAGTTAAGAAAATAAATTTATTTGATCATATTAACACAGGTTTTATTATAATTTCAGCTCTATACTAAGTCTTAAGCCACACAGAGACTGAATCAACTCTTGTTGGCTTTTATGGAAGAGGAATTGAGTACAGTTTTCTGACACAGTTTTATGCCAGCACAAAATAACATTCCTTAGTTCGCATTTGACTTTTCACAAAAACAGTTGTATTGAAATAAGATTCACAGCCCGTTTGACTTTTACAGTTTTCAAGGCCGCCTCTCGATCATTATGTAGTCCTATCATTTGCTTTTGATTATTGGGCAGCATCTCTGTGGACTGTATCCCGTCCAGTTGGTCACCTTTCCAATGGACAGTGACTTGACTTGTGATTCAAACAGTTTTCCATGTCACTTTCGTCAGCTTTATAAAATGATGACTCTTTTGCAAAATCTAGAATTACCCTATATAACCAGATCACATTGCATTTATAGTTTATTGTGGATAAATTCTAAATCTAGGAGAGAATAAGCAATAAATATGTGACATGAAGCAAGCAGAGATATTTAAGTGGAGACCAATTTTGTAAATGTGCATCTTGTTAGTAAATGCTTTTACGTTATGAAAAGTTTAGCTTTCCTATGGTACCATAACTATGGAGAGTTGAAATAGGAGGACTCAGAAAATGACAAGGCTGCCAGAGTTGGAAGCCACTAACATGGGTTCAGCTCCCAACCTTTGTTTCACCAAGCAGAGAACTGAGGGAATGAGTATCTTGGAACATCTGTCACCCACCCCATTTGGTAGACCAGTTGGGAAGCTTTGCCGTTAACGATGGGATCTTGAGTCAAAACAATCTTGACAGGCAGGAACACTGGCTCCAATCCAACATATAACATTTAACAAGGCTAGGTGTTTATTTGTAATTAGGTCTCAAACTTCATCCCCCACCCAAACAAAACAAACTGAGCTATAGAATTATAACATGGCAGAGGGAAAGTCCTGGCTTCCATGGTTTACATGAAACAGAGCTGGGGGTTTGAGGTGACCACATGCTCAATATGACTTAGCAGGGTGGCACAACTGCTCTAAGATGCAGTCTTGAGCTGCCCTTCTAAACAATAGCCATATTGGCAGAAATGATAGCCCTTCTTGTTTTACACACAGACTGTAGCTACCCATCTGGAGTAGCTATTGGCAGAAGGTGGAGGAGTGGAAAGTTAGGTTGTAGGGGTGGGGAGGCACATAAGCCCGAGCTCTCTCTTTTTGGAGCCTGCTTAGAAAGGTGAGTGTATTACTCTGGACTTTTTTGTTTGTAGGGAGAGAACCCCAGCCTGGGCCAAAGAGAAATTAATTAAACTATGGGAAAGGTAGGAATGTAGTTGGTCCTCAGAGATAACGTGGAATCAAGGACTTGAACTCCAGGGTTACCTCTCCACCTCTCCTTCTATGTCTGTCCACAAAGTGGCATCATTCCCTGATGAGTTATCTCCAAGAAGGAGTATTACAACCGATAGGAGCTGCCACTCCTTACTCCTTCCAGTTCTAACTCCAAAGAGGAATCGATACTTGTTCTCTCTGGTCCAAAATTTAAAAATCCCAGGGTAAGAGCTAACTAATTGAACTTGGGTCAGGTGCCTAACTGTAGGCCATTGGGGTTGGAGGACTATGACTGGCCCATGTTGATAGCCTGGGGGGTGGGATTTCCAAAACCTTGGCAGCTTCCACTCAAGCCACTTGGTGAGAGTGGAGGGATGCAGAATTTTCCTGAAGAGGGTCTGATATTCTGTTCTTGTCAAGCAATGCAAAAGACAGTTGCCGCAGTGAGGGATCTGGAAACATGCCTGTGCCTGAGGAACAGAGGAACGAACCAAGGGGTGTTTAATCATAGAATTGGGGCTAGAGTGAAACTGAGGCTCAGTATTGTCAAATGACTTGCCCAAGGATACACAGCTGGGTAGAGACAGAAGCCCAGGCCTTGAATTCTGAACTCAGAGTTTCATCCACTACACTTGACTGTCTTCCTAAAGAAGAAAATATCAAGGAGAGGCAAGAAGATTACCTTCAAACATTTGAAGGACTGGTATGTGGAAATAAGAATGGTGTTATCTGATGATGCTTCAAAGGTCAGGTTAGGATTCATGGGCAGTGGTAACTGAAAAGCAGAATTCTACTAGATTTAAGGAAGAATGTCAACACCTGGAATGGCCAAGCAATGGAGCAGGCTACCTTAGGAGGTGGTGGCCAGAAGCCCCGTCATCAGAAGCCTTAGACTAAAGACTGTACCCTAGAGCAGTCGTGCTACCTTGCTGATCCCTATTGAGCATGTGGCCACCTCAAACCCCCAGATAAAGATGTTTATGCAAACATCTGCCAACGATGCTGAAGAAGGAATCCCTCAAATTCCTTCCAGCCCAGAGACACTGTAGATTAAAAACCTGGACGATCTTGCTTTTCACTCTTTTCCTACAGCTTCCACCAGTTGTACAGCATTTGCAGTGCTAACTGCTGTGCTGATCATTTTACAATGATTATCTCATTGAAACTTAACCTATAATATAGATACTATTATTATCTCCCTTTCACAGATGAGACACAGAAACATTAAGTTACTTTCCCAGTGGCATGTGGAAACTTCATGTTTGCTTCCAAGCCCCTAGACTTAACCACTACATTCAATGGCTTCTCAAAAAATGTTTGTTTCCAGTTCCATTTTTACAGTGTCTTTCTCAGGTGTTCTCAAAATGTGATCTTCAGAACACCTGTGTGAGAACCATATATTTTTGGTTTTGATGCGGAGCCAAATATTTTGAAACTCATATTTTTATAAATATTCATGTTCCCCATATGTTTGATCCCCACAGTTTTGGTAGATATTTATGTTCCTGGGCCCTACCTCTTACCTAAGGAACCAGAATGTCTGTGTGGAATGGACTGGGAATATGCATTGTTTTACAAGTACGCAGTATGATTCTGATGGGCATTCAAGTTTGAGAACCACTGGTCTAGAGCTTTCTAAGGAAAGCTGGAGGGGAGACCGGATCCTGAAAAGCCTCATAATTCTCTGAACAGCTTAAACTTTGCTCTGAAGGCCGTGGGGAGACCTTGAAGAGCTGAAAGTCGAGTCTGATGTGATCAGGATTGCTTTTCAGTAAGTTCAGTCTGGTGGCTGTGTGGCCAGCGCTGGAGGCTGGAGACTGAGCACGAGCCTCTTGTATCCTTTAGGAGAGAGGTGATAATGGGCCTGAGCTGAAAAGCGGCAGTAGGGTCAGGGCCCTGTTTTTAAGGCAGCCTTTTCTCCAGTGTCAGTTGGGTGTAGAGCTAAATGTATACAGATCCTACTTAAACGAGAAATGGAACCCATGTTACATACAGATTTTCTGATGAAATATTCCAGTCAATTTATATAAGCTCATGTATTCTATTGAGATAACAGCAAGTGCTAAGCTCCTCTGACATCTTATTCTTGCCCTTTGATTCTTATCACCAGCCCCCCTTTACTATCAGTGGTATATGCTCTGGAGAGCTCAGGGGGTGTGTTTGTGCAAGGCCTCATCTCCGGTGTGGGTGGGGAATGATGGTTGCCTGGAAGGAGCAGAGACCCAGTGTTGCCTATTGAATAAACAGGGGAAATGCAATGGCATGTCAGGGGGTGGGGTGGGGTTATCTGTTCCTAAAACTGCACATAAACATAACAGAGGGTGGTCAAGGCATTAAAGAGTTCTGGCAAAGCAGCCGCTCCGTAGGAGGGTGAATAAACTGAGAGTTACGGGTGCTTTTATGGATATTATGAAATGCCATTATGCTCCTAAGAGGCTGGGGAAAGCCCTAGTTTTTGTCTGATACTATCCTTTACCCCACTGCCCACGTCCGTCTTCTTTAGATTGTGGTATGCATGGTTTCTCCTCTCTCTGGACTCCTTTGGAACTCATTTGCAGGACGTCCACAGGTAACACTCATTTATCTAATCGTTTCTTGAATTTCAGTTGGGTTCCCCAGCTAGAGTTTAAATTCCTTAGGAATAGGGCCCATGTATTATTCCATGGGATTCTCCACTATGCCTAGCACAGTGTGGTCACCCAGAGATCTTAGTAAATGCTGTAAGGTTGGTTGGCTGCTTGGCTGAAGTCTTGGAGCACATATATGATAGTTACTTTGCAGCTAAAGCAGCTTCGACAGAGTGATTAAATTACTCTCTAGTAGGGTCACAGTCATTATCTGTCACAAATGTGCATTGACTACCTACATCCTGAATTGTTCAGAAAAAAAAAAATGCTTTCAGAACACTCATGATCTAAATAAGGAATCAAATGCAGTTTCATATTTGCTTCAGGTGATCCTGCTGCCCTCCCATTAATATGTATTTATCAAACACCCACTCAGTGAATTTAGTGAGGCCTTGGTACTGTAATAGATGCTGTAGAGGCGTTACAGATTCTGTAGAAAACATAGGCTCTGCCTTCAAGAATCCTCATGAGCTAAGCTGGCATGTGGGCATTCCTCTGTTACAGGCCAGTTTCGGCGTATGGGACTTGCTACCCAACAGGGAGGATGGGAACACATCTCGGCCTTGCCAGTCTCCCCCCTGTCCCAGCCTGTGTTGTCAGAACTAGCTCCCTTATTCCCTACTGCCTCATGGGATCAGAACTTGAGCACAGAAAAGTCAGTTAAGAGGGCCCTGGATAGGAAGGAAATCAGTTGGCCAAGGCAGTTAAGTCTAAGACGTGGAGTCAGGAGGGCCAGGGTTCTAGTCCTGGCTTTGGTATCCAATTCTGGGTTAAGGGGCAAAATACTCCGAGACTCCATTTCGTTATCTGTAAAATGAGGTGGAAATGCCCACCTCTCAGGGCTATCAGCAAATGTAACTGAGAAGATAAATGGAAACACATCGCCCCTCACTTTTCCACAGCCACCTCCTTCCCCTGGGCTCATATCTGCTCTTTGATCAGCATCTGTCTGCTGGGTTTGCTCCCCGCTTTCTATCCTCATGACTACTGGTTTGCTTTTAAGCCCTGATCATTTCTTGTCACAGAAACTATATCTTTTTACTTTATGGTAATCCTTTTTTTTAAGTTTTAGAAGTCTCAAAAATTATAAAGGTAATGCATGTTTGTTATATAAAAAAATTTTAACCATCAGAAATCTGTACAGGAAAAAATGAAAATATTTGTCTGTTTCCCCAAATCCTCATTCTCTTAGAGGTAACTACCATAAACAGTTTGGTGTGTCTTTCCAGACCATCTTTATGAATTTATAAAATACACACAGACATTTTTTCTCTATAAATAGAATCATTGTATACATATTATTCTGTAACTTGATTTTTTCAATTAATTGATTTTTTGTGTGTGAATTTATACACATGTGGACTTTCTTTAGAAAGTAGATTATTGTGTACATTTTATTGTGCAGTTTGCTTTTCATCTGAGCTCATAGACAGCTGTCTTTTAATTGGTGTTCTTGTTTCCATCTCATACCTCTCCAGCCCATCCTCCACCAACCTACCAGAATGATTTTTCTAAAACCCAAATGGGGAACCATTGATCGTAGGATAAAGTCCAGACTTCTTGATCTGACAGTTCAAAGCTCTCTACCATCTGTCCCCTGCTGAATTCTGCAACTTTATTGGAGTATTTCTTAGATTTTGTTGTTGTTGTTGTTAGCAGCAGAAACCTTTTGTCCTCTGAACAAAACCTATGTGTACCCCCAATGTATTAAACAGGTACACATGGAGCTCTTGGGGTTAATGTGTACATAGGTGGGGCCTCTAGACCCCAGCTGCTCAGGCACCCTTCCCTGTACCCTAAGCCCCATTCTCTATCCTGCTTTATATTCTCTCTTAGGGCGTTTTGGTCCTTTGTGAGATCAGCCTCAAAAGGTCAGAGATGTAGACAAACCTTCCCAACTTCTCTTTTTTCATCATAGGCCTGCAACTCAATTCTTAAAAAACAAACTTGGAAGCTTCTTGTTAACCTTCTTACCTGGAGGAAATGAATTTCATGTTTATTAACTTTTTGGTGACGTATCCTGAATGATTCCTCTTGGATTCTAAGATGTCCTCCCTTAGACATGGAGATTTAGAGAGCCAGTTTTGGAGACTCATTCTTGTCGCTTTTCTGTCCTTTTTCATGGTGAACATATTAGGCCTTCTCCTATTGTTGACCTTTTCTCTTTGCTCTGGAGTTACTATTATGTTTGGATCTTTATGATCCAAAGACTGTGATCCTTTATGATTGAAGCACGAAGACCAATTAGAGGACAGCTGTCCATGAGCTAAGATAGAAAGAAAGCTGCAAAACAAAATGAATCCAGCTGGATGGTCCCAGTATCTAGCTCAGAGCCTGGCACGTAGTAAATGCTCAATAAACTTTTCATCCCCAGAAAGCGTGTCAGGTATGACAGACAGTTCCCTCTGCAACAAGGGTGAGGAAGAGATACAGTTATTCCCATCGCTGGGTGTGTGAGGCCCATAGTTTGCTGTCAGTATAGCTTTGGAAGTGGTCCCTGGGGCTGCAGGCAGGTACGGATGGTCAGCATCCCTTCTTGCCAAACCACAACCTGGCTGCCTCTGCTCCTCCCATCTGCATAGACCTAAACAGAAAGGGGAGACTTGGGGGTGCTCTCTCTTTGCTTAATTCACACCAGTGATAGCTTTGTGCATCTTGAGTTTGATAACCACTGAATGACCACCCGAAAACCACGCTGGGACCATTTTAGATTCGACACCAGTCATAAGAAACTCTGAAAAAAATCAAGACATATATAACTCACAAGCTGAATTTTGTGGCTTTTGTGGATCTATTTATTTATATTTTTCAAAAGCAGTAAGTCTACAGCCTTAAGATACTCAAAATGACATTCTTTGCTTCCTTTGACCACAAAAGCCACACGTCTGCTTCATTACCAGGAGACTGTGTTGGGGGAGATTGCAATCTTCCTACTTATCTTTAAAAAAGGCAAAAACAAAAGCCAGGAACTCCTGTGTTGGTTGCAATGCATATGTTGGTTAGGCTCTTCAACTGTTAGAAAAGGATTTGAACTTTATCCTCAGCCTGTCTGGTTAATTGGCAACATGGCATATCTGTCAGAGGGTGTCATCTCAGATGTTCTGGTCTCTGATTCCTGTGCTTATATTTAGGCTTTCCATTTTTTAACCCTTCTTGGTACATTTTTTTCTAATATGGAATGTGTTCGGTTGGCTCTTATCTTTTCCAGCTATTTGGCAGGTACCCATTCTGTCTTAAATTCTGCCAATTGTGCCTCAACTTTTTTCTTAAGATTGCTGACACAGGTTCATTGGTCTTTGAATGCATTGGGAGCTTCTTTTTGATTATTTCCCTACTCTTTCCTAGGTAACTCAGTGGCATGTATCTCCTCATTCCTCCTCCAGCACGGCCCAGGCTCCCCTCCCATGGTCTTATACAGTGGGACATATTGTACAGTGCAGCCTGCCTGCTCATAGATCAGACTTAATAAATCAAGCCATCTTTTCTCACTGATCTGGTATTGGCCTCAGCATTGGTCTCACTCAGTGGTCTAGACATCCATCCCCATCCACTGGAGCAGGCACTTGATGTGAATGAAACCAGCATCCCATTCCTGGTCTTGCACTTTTCCCACATATCTCACGTAATATGTAATATTTCTCACTTTTAGGCATATAAGGTATTTTGACCATTATTTGGAAATACCCCCACCTCCTGCTCATGTTTCCTAACCAGCTATGCCAATGCTCTTGAATGGAAAAGAATGACTGAGAACCTTTATGAGCTGTCTTGCTTTCCGCAATGCCCGACTGTTAGAAGTGTTTGGGGGAGGCTTCTTTATCATTTAGGGTAGGATTCAGCCACATCTCCTGCGTGGCAGAGCTGCACTGGGAGCAAGTCGCAACGTTTTCAGAAATCTCAAAATGAATGTCCTCTGGTGAGGTCTACTAGGTCTTAGCAGTAAAAGTGAGCCATTGGACTAGTTTCTGCTGTCCAGACTGAGGTCATGGGCACAGCCATGGGATGGGCATCACCTCCTGTATACAGATACAACATTTAGTATTCATTCAGAGAAAATACATTAAGATTTCTGTGACATTTTGGTGTAAAACATCTGCCATACGACGGAATTAGAAGAGTAAAGCTCTTGAAGTCTTGGATGAAGTCTCACTCGTCTTTGTGAGATGTAGCTCTCAGCATATGTTAGCATCTAGTGCTCAATAAATATTTGATGAACGATTGGAGTATCACATTATAGTTTGGCTTTAAATAAACAAGATCAAATTATTTGGCTTATGAAAAATGACTTAATTTTGTTGTCTCAATTTTCAGTACAACTGAATTGCCAATTTCTGGGACTGTAAGTAGCAAGGGAATGAGATGGAGTAACGAGATAGGTGCACATTAATTTGTTACTGGGTTTAGGGTCATACGTAGATTTTTTTTTTTTTTTTGGTCTTAGTAAAATTTAGAAAGATCTTTTCTTACCTTTTTCTAAATCTGAAATATATTTCCAACAGCTGCAAATACTCAGGGCTCTTGTGGCATTTTACTCTAGAATAAGAAAAAAGTAGACCTCTTGGGTGGGGATATTTCATCCTTTTATCTCTAGTTTACTCTCCATTACCTTTGCATATTTCCACATGGCCTTGAGCCACATTCACAATTGAATATCTCCTCTTCAGTCAACAGGTGAATCCTGAAAATTTCAGGAGATTTGCCAATTTCACATTGAATAGTCAAACCGAAATGTTTTATTAAAAAAAGTTTTTTTTTTAAACATGATGTAAATCCATTTTGAAATTAGCAGAATTTTCTGCCCTAGCTCAGGGTCATTATCTAGGGGCACCTTTCAAGGGATGGTTGTCACAATTATGAGCGAAGCCTTGTTTTGATTTTAACAATTTCCAGTGCAGAGGCGAATCCTTGAGACTTCAGCAATGTACAGCCACCAACTGAGGGAGAAAGTGTATGGTGCTAAATGTCTAGAAACCATTTCAAATGCCTGTTTTGAAAACCTCGTTACAATCTGTTTAAATGCGGTTTTTCAAAATAGATTTTTAATGGTTATCTTCTGAATAGCTCAGATTAGCAACTGAAAAGAAAAACAGCTCTTAAAAAAAAGTAGATGATATCAGAGGGGGGAAAAATTGTATTTAATTCTGTGTGATGGTTGCTATGGTGACGGTTGAATGTAAATTTCAGTTTATGTAAAACTCTGCTAAGGTTTTGATGAGAGACCAGAGGCAAGGCTTGGTGTCAGTTGGTAAATTGGCTAAAAATCATCTATTAATGGGGCAAAAGAAAAAAAAAGTGGGGAGAGAGGGTCACACAGCTCTCTCCCCACCCAGGTATCATGTCAGCACATACTGACCACATAATGTTGGCTAAGGCAGTACAAATTAGAGCAGGAAACGAAAAATGGTACTTCTCTTCTCCCTTGACAATTTCTTCCTTGAGGAAATTGAAGACAAGAGAACTTCCCTGGGGAGGAGGCAGCTCTTGCAAAGATGAACTCCCATGTGCCAGTTTTATTGGTTTGAAATAGGCGTTTGGTTGTGGGAAAGGAGATTCAAGCATCAGATGTCCTTTGCAGACCCTCTAGCCACTCTTCCCCATCTTTTGAGTACTTGCTCAAACCAGCAAGAAGGAAAAACAAACACCTGGCTAGAGGGGTTAATAACATCATGTTACCCTAAAGCTTCAGGCATTAGAATTGTAAATCCACCTGGAGAGTAGGCTTTTGCCTCTTAAATTAAGGATTTAATCTAAGAAGGAACAGTTAAGGATCAGTTAGTAACTGAGCTAATTACAAACAGGTGTTTGTTTAACTATTGCTACCTACTTAATTCTTTAGTATTTATGTGTAGTTGCTCTAATAGCACATCCCCATATACTTATTTATTATTTATATTTGTGTTTATGTTTTTTAAAGAGGGTATGAGTGAGAAAGCATAGCAATTGCTTTCCATTCATCATGTCTATAAAACATGGGTCTTCAAGTCCCTGGGCAAAATGCCAAGTGGTCACTGCCCACCTGGCTAATTGCAGACCAAAGAAGTGAAGACAGGCATGGCTAATCTATGCTATGGGCACTCAGGGTAATTGTCAGTGTCTCAATTTCAGTTGCTGCTACTCATGTCCTAAGTAAAATTGGGAAGTAACTGAATTTACCTTTTGATAACCTTCTAGCTCTTTTTCCTCCAATTTCCAGACAGCTCACTGCTCAGCAGCCCCCTGATTCAGCACCTTCATGTCCAAAGTCACGCACTCTGACTGTGGAAACACCCTAGTAGAGTCCTTCTCTTTTTACTCAACTTAGAAATGCCCCAGTTTCCAGAATGATCTTTCTCTTCAACACTCTCCCACATTTAGTCAAAATCTCCTCTCCAAAGTGACTGATCTCAGCATAATGCGAGAAGGTAATTGGATTTTTTACGGTCCTCCTTAAAGGATTATCTAGCAGAGTGCCAGACTCTGGTCTTAGATTTCCTTTCCAGAAACCAGACCTGCTGATATCTTGATCTTGGAGTTAGCCTCCAGAGCTATGAGAAAATAGATTTCTGTTGTTTAAGCCACCCAGTCTGTGTTATTTTGTTATGGCAGCCCTAGAAAACTAATACAGATTTATAGATGCATAACATTTGTAGGTGGCTGGGTAGTTATTACACTGAGTGGCAGAAGCATTATTCAAAATTATCTTGATCTAGTTCAGTGGGGTTGATCCTAAGTTCTGCTCTGAGGTCCATAAAAGCAACTCAACTAGTGCAGCAAGTTAGTTGTCCAGCATGGCAATTGACCTGTAAAGATGAACTACAGGTTAAGGTTGACTACTTAACAGCTGCTGAAAGCTGTTACAAAATTAAGCTACATTAATAAAAAGATAGCTCCCCAGTCGTGGAATATTATAATTTCACTATATCTACCTAGAATGGTGTTTCATTCTGGGTGACACCTTTTTAGGAGGAAACTGACCAACTAGATTATATCCAGAGAAGGGCAACCAGAGAGTTTGGAAACATGTTGTATGAGCTGTCATGTCGTGGAAAGGGTTGTGGCTGTGTTTGAGTTGTGGGGGAAGGAAGAACTCTATTTGAGGTGGATGTTCCTGGGAGGCAGGAGTGGTGGACATCACAGTGGAAGTTCCAACATTCCTTCCACCCTGGAGGATTAGTGGAGTCAGTGAGTGCCTGGCATCCCCCTGGTGATAGTTATTGTGCATGTGACATAAGTTGAAACAGTCAGAGTGAAGGGAAGAGTTTATATTCCACGCTTGGGGGGAATATTTTTCTCTTTTTCCTCTGGTCCAAAGTGAACCTGCACCTGCCATAACCATCATGCTACCAACCTGAGAATGAAGCTCATGCTGAAGATGACAGAATAGAGAAATGGAAAGAACCAGGGCCGTGACGATGTTTCTGAATCCTTATGTCAGCCACCCCCAAACCTCCCAGCTGCTGGACTTGCTATTCTGAGAGATAAATGTCCTTATCGTTTAAGGCATCCTAAGTTGGAATTTCCTTTACTTGTAGCAGAACCATCTTAACAGATTCTCCAGGGTTGGGCTGAAGACAAGGATGAGCTTTCACAGATAATTCCAAATACCCATCAGTAGAGTTAGACCCTTCCAAGAAGGGAGCTTTTGTTACTGTAAGAATTCAAATAGAGTTTGACTATGATTTTTTAAAAATCCTTTATTGAGTGGAATTTTGCTCTAAATGATTTTCAGGTGTCATTCAAACCCTGATGACGTAAGATTCAAAAATAATTCTTACTAAGGTGTGAGCGACCATGAAGCTGAACTTTTCCCCGGGGCATTTGCATTATCTCCAGCATAACTCAGATGAAGCTTTTATTAGTAGAATGTGGAGGTGGGGGGAGGTTTTGTGCATGAGAGCCTTCCAGGTGCTCCTTGCCTACTTCATGAGTGTGGCACTGTCCTCTTTGCCTATAAGGGTCTGTGTCTGGAGTCCCCACTTTTGGAAGGTTGCTGAACCCTAACCAAAAGGGAAATAAACCATATTGTGACTGCTGGATTTGCAAAAGACAACATACAAAGGGCCTACAATATCATGGAGAGGAAAAGTGAGCAAGAGCAAGGTTTTGTGGATTGTGGGCTCTTAGTGGGAGGGGCACAGAGGCTGAGGGGAGGGGTGAGAGGTAGACTAAACCTTGCAAGGATTACAGGGAAGCAGTTTTCCACCTGCTTTTTTTAAAAAAATAAATTTATTTATTTTATTTTTGGCTGTGTTGGGTCTTTGTTGCTGCGCACGGGCTTTCTCTAGTTGCGGCGAGCGGGGGCTACTCTTCGTTGCGGTGCGCAGGCTTCTCATTGTGGTGGCTTCTCTTGCTGTGCAACACGGGCTCTAGGCGCGCGGACTTCAGAGGTGGGGTGCGCGGGCTCAGTAGTTGTGGCTCACGGGCTTAGTTGCTCCACGGCATGTGGGATCTTCCTGGAACAGGGCTCGAACGCATGTCCCCTGCATTGGCAGGCGGATTCTTAACCACTGCGCTACCAGGGAAGTCCCTTTCCACCTGTTTTAACCCATGCTCCCTTTTGACAAATGTCCCCCTTCCATGGTTCATATTATAAAAATTATAGTTAAAACATAATAGAATGTTGACTGTGCTTTAAAAGCTACACAGTTTCTCCATTCTAATTCATCACTGACAGGACATTTGCAAACACTCCTGCCTCTCCTCTGAGAAATTTTGAATCACTGGGATAGATTTTTCTTGATACTGGTCCCAATGTTGATTAGGTTTCTAGTGGTTTCTGTAATTAAATATAAAATAGTAGTGAAAACTGTATTTTGCCGTCATGCTCATGACTCTGAACCAGAAAGTATGACCTCACACTGTATATCTTGTATGCTACATAACCAGACTGGGCTGGTTGGGGAGAAATGTTCACAGAAGCTGAGAATGTAGTTGGCGAGGCTGGTGTGGTGTCACTCACAGAGTGTCAGAGCTGCACAGGGGCTCCGAAATACAATTGTATTGTCCACTCTATCGTAACGCCAGGGAGGCCATCTGTGAGCAGGGATGTGACTCACTGGGGGCCAATGGTAATGAATCCCTGACCTGAGGGTAGGAGTGTGAGCACACCCAGATTTTACTTCAGGGGATCATTTTTTAAGAATTTGGATTTGCAAGGAAATCAAATCTGATTGATTTTTCAGTTAGTGAGAGGGATCAACGCAAACAGCAGGCCAAGGTGGTGTGAAGAGGCTAATTACTAAGCTTGTAAATATTTTCATGTGTAATGGGGGCAGATGACTGTCCAACCAGTGTTTCTCCCTGGTGGTGGGAATTCTCAGTCTCAGGCACTGGGCATTTCTGGTGTCAGGGTGGCCAGCACTTTCCTAGCTCTGTCTGGGGAACCAGAGGAGAAAAAGAAGCCAAGTTCGGAGATGGGCTCAGTGCTCACGTTGGCCATATGTGTAAGTGGCCAGCCTGTTTACCGCTCTGAGGCTTTACCTTCACTTCCGAGACCTCATTCCCTCTCGGGTGGGAAAGCCTAGTCGGCTTCATTGGGGGGCATTCAACCAGTTTCTTTACTTCCTGCTCTTGGCTTTCCAACGTCAGGCTAAAACAAGGCAGCTCAATTGTTGGATTCCAGCTCCAACACAGAAACTTAAAATTCCCTAGAAAAGTCCCTCTAAAATGGAGAATATCATTCTGGAAGAAACAGTTTGATCAGCTTTGTTAAGATGTTAATTATTAAATAAAATCAATAATTTTTAGTTTGATTTTGACTCTTTTCAAGTTAAAAAAACCCTGAAGGTCATTCCTTCAAAGATTTAAAAAAAACCTAAAAAAACAACCAAAACCCAGAAATCCCAGTGTGTTTTTGGTAACCCTCTGGGAAATGGCGGTTAGAGAAAAAGCCTCTGAGGTAGTGGTAGAAGGGATAAGAGTGTGGTTTCCAGTTTGGGGACTTCTTTTTTGTGGGTTCTTAGTTGTTACTGCCACCAAGGCACAAGTGTCAGCAAGGCTGGGAGAGGCCCAAGCCCGCTGAACTGGGGCCATGAAAGCTGTGATTGCCCTAGGTCATAGCCAGCCCAACAGGGGGACACTGTGGATTCCAGTCAGATGGAGTGGCCAGAAGCCAGCAGCGGCCAGCAGTGACCACTACCAGAAAGTTGGCCAAGGTTTTAAAGAAAGAATTAAGGTCACAGAAACAAAGGCAAGCAAGGAGTCCCAAACAGGTGCTCAGAACACATACAGCATAGCAGGGTCGTGTCTCTCTGAGCCTGTTCTTGGGGGGAAGGTGTGCTGACTACGCTTTCATTCAAAGGTGGATAGCTGGCAGGGGACAGGCCAAGGACATTGCAGACGAAGTGCAGCAAGTGGAAGAGAACAGAGGGAGTTGTGGCTGTAGATGGATTCTGGCACAATACAACCCACCTTTCCCTTTCAGGAAATAGCCGAACTAGGAAAGTCCCTAAGACCTTTCATTTGTAGACAAACTGGTTTGGTTGTTTGAATTGTGATACTGCCAAGCCATGGTTTTAGACTCATAAAACTCAAATCCAAGTATGTTACAGTGGGGGCTGTTCTCATGTCCTAACTGTTAATAGAAGTACTTCATTATTAATAATAATAATGGTCAGGGGAATGGCAGCTGCCTTTTAAATGAGCACTTAATATGTGTCAGGTACAGTGCTCAACAATAACAATCCTAAGAGGTTGAAATTATAATTTTCATTTAACAAATAAGGAAAATAAGGCATGGAGAGGTTGAGTAACTTGCCTAAGGTGACCAGCTATAAGAGCTGGGATTCACCTTAGATTGGTAAGAGCACCAAATCCCATGCTCTTAAGGACTACCATATATGTGGCAGCCATGAGAATGCATCTTGCAGACCTCCAGCTGCCAGGAGTGCAACTGACTAAGGGCCCCAGGCCTGTGCTCTGAATCCATCATGGCATTTTCCCACGGGCTGCTCCCAGCCAATGACAGCATGGCTGTCAGCTCCCAGGTCAGCTCCCAGAAGACACAGGATTCCTCCAATAGCCAACTTTATCTTGCAGAACTTTCTTTAGACTACTCAGTGGTCTAGGTTGCTTCCACCCATCCTTCCTTCCTGCTGTTCTATCAGGCTCGGTCCATCTGATGGTTTTCCCAGCTTCCCTCCCCATTTTCTGCTGCAGGCACTTTCCCTAATAAAATCCTTGCATCCTCTTTAATCCCATTTTAGTGTTTGCTTCTCAGAAGACCTGGACTAAGGCAGTGTACCACACCAAATTTCAGGACAGCTTGGTTCAGCCTGCCAACATAAAGTGGGGATTAGTCAGTTTCCTGCTTCTCTTCAGATCCCACACTAAGAGGCTCAAGGCCCAAGGCCTTTCAGTGATCCTCCCTGTGTTGTATTTTTCCCCCCAGCTGGCAACTTAGGTGGTTGGTCTTATTCATCGATTCATCCATTCATGCAAGAAGCATTTATTGATTTCTCACGGTGATTTCTAGACCCCGGGGATCCAAAGATGAATATCAGGGAATCTGCCCTCAAAGAAATCACAGACTAGTGGAAGAACAATTTGGTCGACAGATAAACGACTCTAATTGCTAATGACTCTTCTGTGCTTACTCTTTGTCAGGTACTCTTTCAAGTGTTTTATATGAATCAGCTCATTCTATACTTACAACTATTGAATGTGGTAGGTGGTATTATCATCTCCATTTGCACACGGGGAGCCTGAGGCACAGAGAGGTAAGTGGCAGAGTTGTGATTTGAACACATGCAGAGCCCTCTCACTCACTGCTGTGCTACACTGCCTCTTGCCATGCCACTTCTTCTAAGAGTGTGACTGTGCCTGGGGAATGCAGGCTTCCACTGCGATGGAAACTCTGAGCCCAGAGCAGTTCAGTTCCCACTTTAAAAGTCCCTATCAGCTGCCATAGTGATCTGCTGGGCAGTCTGGTGGGTGCAGATGCCTGCTTGTTGTGGATAATCAAGACTTGCTGCTCCTGCCTGCCCGGAGGTAGCAGGATCTCTGCTGGTGTCTGTCTCCATGGCTACCCAGAGCATCCCTGGGTTGCCTGACACTCACTTCCTGGGTCACGTTGGACTGGCTAGCCCTGGACTACTTTATGCAGAGGTATGCTTCTGCTCATTTCCACATGGAGAATCATTTCATAGGAACTCTCATTCGTTAAATGAATAGTAACAAAAATAACAAATAACTTTGTCTAGTACTTTAAAGTTTTCAAAGGGCTTCTAAGTGTTTCTCACTTAATCCCAATAAGCCTGTGCAGCAGGCCAGGCAGGTGTGAATATTCTCATTTTAAAAGAAAGGATACTGAAGCTTTGAAAAGTCACAATACCCTGTGACTTGGGAGATGGGACTTAAATCCAGGCCTTCTGTGACTTCCTTGACTGTACTCTTCCAGATCCCCTTGGTAGCTGCATTTATGTTGCTAGGAAATACTACACCATATCTTTAGAGCCTTGCCCTTAGTAGCCAGGTTTTAATTATTGGGGGCAGTCAGCAGCTCCTGGGTTTTTTTTATTTGGGGATAAAAAATAAAGGGGTTTTTATTTTGACCCACAATTATTTGAGCAGATTTGGATGCCATCTTGTTGTTTTGTATTTTTTTTTAAAGCAGATCACTGAGGAGAGCATGCTCCCACCCCAACTTGATGGTACATGAAAACCAGACACAGCATTTCAGGGTGAGGAGTGAGAGAAAGTTACCCATTCCAAAGATGGAAAATGAAACTGACCAGTCCAGTTTCAGAGTTTCAGCTGGTTAGAATGCTAAATGTCAGCAAAAGTGGGGGCAGGTAAACACCCTCTTGGCCCTTCCTGGAAGTGTGATGACTGAGTGGTAGAGAAACAAAAGAAGAGGAGTTTTCTTTACAATTTCTTAACCTTGGTTCTACTATCAAGAGTTGCCTTCATCCTGTCAGTTCTTGGCTGGGTGAAAATAAACTGCATTTTCGTGGTCTGCTCCAAACAAAGCCCATTTGTCCTCACACCAGTAAATCCAGATATCAGTGTCTGCTTAGATTAGAATTGATTCCTGATCCAGGAAACCGAGAAGAAGCAGTTTAAAGACTAGTTATTAATGGCCTCATTACAAGTCTGGGTCATGCCATTTGAGCAAAATTTACATACAGAGAGGAAGCACATTTATAAGTGTCGGAAAGAGATGAAGAAAGAGGAAGCTTTCATGGGGGGCTGTAGTAGCCCCTGCTTTGTTAGCAACAATGGGGTTTCCTGAGCAATGAAACAGGGACCTGCTGGCCTCCAGCCCTGAGAGCCCTGGTGGAGAACTTTCTCCCCAGTGGTGGCCCTTGGAATGTAGGTATGGACAGTGTGTCTTAAAGCTCTTGATAAACTTGGGCAGTGAAGCTGTGCTTGGTTGGAGCAGCCCCAGAGATGATGGGTCCAGGATAGAAATGGGTTTCTGTGGAACCTGGATCCCATGATGTGGCAGCAGATTTTTCCCCAACGCTTCCCAGATTTATCGCAGAGACTGGTTGAGGGAACTTCAGCCTGTGGCCAGGAAGCAGCTCACACAGGGAAATTATTTCCCCACTGGGGTCATGTTTCCCAAGAGCAGCTGCTCCTTTGGTCTGGGAACTGGCTAGGAGATGGCAATCTTGAGCTCTTAATGTGGTTCAACCATTAAACTAGCAGCTAATGACCTAGGGCCAGTCAGTTCATGTCCCCATGCCTCCAGTTCTCCCATCTGCAAAAGGGAGGTGGTCACACCTGTCACATGTGCCTGGGAACACAGAAAATAACAAATGAAAACACATTAAAAAGTTCTGAGGCACTGGGTGGTGCAAGAGCTCTAAATATCCCTCAGCTTGTTGGGTGAGGATAGAGTGACTTGGCTGTGGTACTCAGAAAAGTTTCCTGAAGGTTGAACTTGGGAGGGGGTTGGAGGGCCCCAGCCCCAGCTGGGCGGGTAGGAGAGCTGGAGGCAGATTTTATCATTGGTGGGCAAGGGTGAGCCCATACTTTCATCGGTTGTCATGGCAGCCTCAGCTGTGGGGCTATTTTTATTCAAGCTGAAGAGCAAGTAGGGTGAGGTGGGGAGGGGACGGGAAGAACCATCATCCTTTGCTTTAAAACAAAACTAAACTAAACTGACACTTCGAATAGCTCATTTAGAGCAACTAGGTGGGGCCAGGATAAAGGTCTTAGGGGCCTGAGCTCTCCTCTCCTCTTGTCCTACCACCTTATCCTGAACTTTGAGTACCTTGAGGAGGGCCAGGGGAATTACCTGGTGAATAAAGGAAAAACGATTCCCTGTCTATGTGAGCTGGAAAAGACTGGGGTTGATGTACAGTAGATTCCTGATCCAGAGCCCTCTACCAAGTGCTGCAGATCCATCGATGTGTAGTGAAACTGGGCAGCCTCAGGAATCTGCAGCTGACACAGACCATCTGGATGGCAAAGCAGGTCGGATGTGACAGGTGAGTCAGCCTGTGTGGGGAAAGTCAGCAGCGTCGACTGCCTCAGGAAGTCAGTGTGGGCTTATGGGAGGAGCGGATCCATTCTTCCTTCTCCTTTCTACTACTTTCTCCTTATTTCCAGGGAGGCAGAGTGGCCACCATGAGTTTATTTAAAGTCTGAATTGGGGATGTGTCCACAGGGCTCTGCCTTACCTTTTTGGCATCATGAGGATGATGATGATGAAGGTGACAAGGACAATGATTGATGTCACTCTAATGAACTCACACTAACACCACTAAATAATCATCACCTCCTCCCTCCCCTGACTTTAGTGCCAGTAAGACATGTGGTGGGTAAGAGTCTGGCGTTCCACTGACCCTCTTAACATCGTTCTGATTGATGACTGTACATGACTTCCGGGGGTAGCTTGTGACTTGTGGGTTGGGTATACTTGTCACTGTGTTGGGAGTTTTTTAAGTGAAAGGGGTTAGGTGGATGGGAAATTCAATACCCATTAACCAAGGTGGGTGAAAAGGGAGAAAGAAAGACCCATGGGTGATGACTAAAATGAAAAAGCAATCTTGATGTTTGCCAGGAAGCTGCGAGAAGGTGGGGTTGTTGAAACCCAAGATCTGAGTCCCACCACTGCCAGCCTCTCACCTCCCCCCGCGAACCCACATGCTTTTGCAGTGGAGCAGAAGTTCCTTCACTGGGATCCACACGTTTGGAATCTGGGGACAAGGCCAGGACTGAGATCTCCCTTTGTGCTTTCTAAGGACATAACAATAGCTATGACATTGATTTTCTAAGCTTATAGCTAGTGTAAACAAGATACACGGTAGGAGAAATGTTTTGTCTACTTAAGAACCATTTTTCTAAGCATTTTGTGAACCATGCTTGTGGTATGCTTTCAGACATTGGGTTAATTATAGCATCTTATTTGCTCATGAAAGCAGGTAGAGCAGGATGTTGGCTTGGTAACACTTTGTTAGCCACTAGTTCATGTTATTTTACAGACTTAAAGACACTGCTTGCTCAAGGTGTGGTGGGTGCTCAGCCCCTCTGCGTCTCGATTCTGACCAAGATTTAGAAAAGAGCTGACATATTCTACTTGTGTGTCTGGAATTATTTCAAAAACAAGCAAATTCAAGAAAATTCTTCAACTTTCAGAAAAATAAAACTACGTTTTTGGGAATTCCCTAGTGGTCCAGTTAGCGCTCTGCACTTCCACTGCAGAGGGCACGGGTTTGATCTGGTCCGGGAACTAAAATCCTGCAAGCCACGTGGAGTGGCCAAAAACAAACAGACTAGGGTTTTAATCTATATTTTACAGAATTTCTTTTTCTCATGAATACTATTTAGTGACAGGTCTTCTATGTGTAAACCAAACTCCTAGCATGGCATTTGGGGTTCCCTCCCTGTCCCTCTCCCCTCACCCTCCCTCCCTGCTTCATATAGAAGGTGCCCCCCTTGCTTCCTGTGGCCCACACACATCATTTGCTGTCTTGCCTTCGTGTCCTTAATCATGCCTTTACCTCTGCCAGGAAAGTCCTTCCTACCCGGTGCCCGCATTCTCTGTGCCTTTCAAGGCCCTACTTGTCACGTCTTTGGGGATGTCCTTCCTTCTTTGATACTTTAGTGGCCATAAACTGTGTTTTATAAATCCCTGCTTATCCATTGTAATGTTTTGTTTTGAAGTTATTCCTGTTATCATTTGTCTGTGGAAGTTGGAGAGAAGCTGTTTCTCTCCTGTGCGGTCCCTCCACTATCAGCAAGGACAGAAATATTCTCACCCTGACATTTCTTAGGGGGCCTAGGATAGGCTTTGAATATTTGTTACTCATTGATAGGCATTGGATGTTTGTTGAAGGAATAAAGGAATGAATTACTAATTATTTTATTAATTTAAATGGAAAATATGCTTTTTTCACAAGAATGGTAATCTCAGCACCTAAATGCTATTTGCCTTAGTTAAAGTAAATTAACCTGTCTTCTTCATCCTTCAGGAAGTTTTTCTCAACTTTCTAAACTTCTGTTACATTTTTCATGTGCCGGCACTTTTATAAACACTAAGAAACATAACTCACTTTAGTTAGCTATATTTATGGTCTCATAATGCTTGCTGGTATCACATAGTTCTCTCAATTATTTCACGTGGAGCCTCACCTTCCCAGTTCAGTTGTAAGCTCCTTAAGGCCGACACTCTTGAGGCACACTCTTGGGAACCCCCGTGGGATCCTTGTCATGCATATTCAGTAGATACTTGCTCAGTGATTAGGAAGCTCAGGCTTCAGAACATTTTATGTCAGGCTTTGAGAAATAGTTGTTTTATGATTTCATCATCATGGCTTAGATAGGCTGGATGAGCTTCATAATAGCTGAGAAATTTCATCCTGAGTGGAAAAGCCTCCAGAAGTTTCTCCAGACCTCAGGCAACTCTCTGTACTCCTGCCCCACCTGTGTGGTGGTCAAATTTGGGTCTCAATCCGGGATGCAAATGCAGAGGGAACATGGCCCCTTTCCTTCATGGACCACGCTGCCTAGGTTGTTTCGCTATTCATTTCTGCTTTCTTCCAAGAAACCTTTGAATCTTCTTCACTCTTTCTTTCATCAGCCACACTGGAAATCCCGGATGCAAATTGATAATATCCTCCTACTTCATATCAGCCCAGAGACACATGTGGGCCCCTGTCTGGCTCCAGTGACCACTTCTATTTCATTCCATTTTTGGCTAGATTGGTGGAAGGCTCTTAATTCTCAGTTGAAATTTATCTCCTTAATTTCCTTCTCTGTTCACTTTCTTTTTCCTTGTTATCTAAAAGTCAGATAAAATAATTCGACATGTTTATGCTACAGGCCTTCTTCCTGCCTTCCCACCTTTGCTGTACCTTATTTAAAATAAATCACTACTAAATGTAGCTTGACAAAACGAAAGCAGTATAGGGACTTCCTTGTGGCGCAGTGGTTGAGAATCCGCCTGCCAGTGCAGGGGACACGGGTTCGATCCCTTGTCTGGGAAGATCCCACATGCCGCGGAGCAACTAAGCCCATGTGCCACAATTACTGAGCCTGTGCTGTAGAGCCCGCGAGCCACAACTACTGAGCCCGTGCACCACAACTACTGAAGCCTTCCCGCCTAGAGTCTGTGCTCCGCAACAAGAGAAGCCTACACACCACAGTGAAGACCCAATGCAGCCAAAAATTTTTTTTTAATTAATTTAAAAAATAAATAAATAAAACGAGTGATTTAAAAAAAAAAAACAATGAAAGCAGTATAGCATAATTCAGCTTTTCCCAAACTTCAGTCATTTGAGGATCATCAACATGGGTTTTGGTTTATCTTTTTTAACAGCTTTTTTGAGATATAATTTATATGCCATGCAATTTACCCATATAGAGTGTACGATTCAATGGTTTTGGGGGGTATATTACATTATCAATTTTTTTTTTTTTTTTTTTTTTGTGGTATGCGGGCCTCTCACTGTTGTAGCCTCTCCCGTTGCGGAGCACACACTCCATTCGCGCAGGCTCAGCGGCCGTGGCTCACGGGCCCAGCCGCTCCGCGGCATGTGGGATCTTCCCGGACCGGGGCACGAACCCATGTCCCCTGCATCGGCAGGTGGACTCTCAACCACTGCGCCACCAGGGAAGCCCCTACATTATCAATTTTTAAAAATTGTGAATATATACATACATATACACATATATGTATATACATATGTAACATAATATTTGCCATTTTAACCAATTTTAAGTATACAATTTGGCATTAAATACATTCACAATGTTGTGCAACTATTACCACTATCTGTTTCCAAACTTTTCCTTGTACTCTTAACAATATTTTCTTTAAGTCAATTCCCGTTTTTTTTATTTAAATAAATTTATTTTAAAAGGAAACTTTGCTGCTATAAGTGAAAAACCAGTATCTCTTGATAGAAACAAGGTAACTATAAAAATAAAGACAATAAAAACAAAACAGTGGTATTAAATTCTACTAGACACTCATGCCTGCAGAAGCCTGTGGGCTTAGGGTCTTGTTCCTTCCCTGGTTCAGAGAGAGAGGTAAGCATGTTAAGGAGAAGTTAAAAGCATCCTCTTACCAAACTGAGCCTTTCTTCTTGATATGAGTGGGATTGAAAGAATTGAAAGGGGACTGCTTTCTTACTGTGTGGCTCAGTGTCACTGCATGTTTGCTGTACACTTTGGAATCATCTCCTGTGTACCAGTCACCTGCTCCCCAGTGTGGTAAACTATCAGAGCACACGAGAGCGTGGATTTGGGGGTTAACTTTCTATACAGCGTGCACTGTGTGACTTGGACAATTTATTTAAATTTCGGTGTCCTATTTTTTTCATCTGTGAAATGGGCAGAATTATTCCAATCTCTTAGTTGTGATAAAATAGAATCACATATATCTAGGGTTTTGCATGGTTCCTGGCCTATAGTAAATGCTCAACAATGGCAGTTGTGGTCATTTTAAAGAATAAAGATACCTGTTTATAGTACTTTCCCCAAAGCTTAGCATTACCTTACAAGAGAAGTTAGCGTGTATATTCTGGAAAACAAAACACACAAACAAAAAAACGCTTCAAGATCAGAAAACATCATTCTCTGGCCATCCTTACCCTACCCCTCCCTCAGACTACCAAAAAACAGTCCTGACTGAACACCAATGTACAGGAAAGAAGCAGTAAGCACTGTGGTCTGAAAACTTATTTGGAAAATGAGACAGTTGTAGCTTTGGGGCAGAGGCCCCCTGGAGCACGTGGGACCCTGGCTGGTTCAGTTGGAGTTCAGTGTCTTTTGACTTAAACCCCATCCTTGGAATGTGCCTGTTGGCCGTGGTGGCAGGTCATGGCATACCTAACCAAGGCAGTATTGCTTAGAACAAGGCAGGACCACCAGGTGTTGGTGAGCAAAAGCCTATGTCATGTCTCATGAGCTACAGTTACAACCCCAGACCAGGAATAGCAAGTGATGCTGCTTCCTGCCCTGGTCCACATCCTCAAAGGAGGCACAGACCCCTGGGGGCTCCCGTTCTGCCTCTTGCTTGCTTGCTGCAGGACCTGGGCTGGGTTACTTCAATCCTTCAGGTACCGCATTTCCATCTATCAAATAGGAATAGGATATTGATTTCTATCTCACAGGGTTGATGTGAGAACTAAATGAGATTGACTATTAAAGCAGGCACCACGATGTTCAATAAATGGTAACTTTTATTGTTGTCAATATTAGTAATAATCAGGAGTCTGTCACCAGCCCTCTTACCTAGTATGAGCTTGTCCATGTGGCTTGGTGTGTGTCCAAGTGCATACACATACTCAATTCATTTAAAATTCATAGTTTCTTTAGACCCGAATAATGTTAAATAACTTTTTAGACTCCCTTGTAAAGGAAAAAGAATTATGAGCCTTTAGTGGTGGTAGATTATTTTGATGTTGTTGAAATACGTATAAACGTATTCAACTCCGGATGCTTATTGTTTTTCCCAGCTCCAAAAGCAAAACAAACGAACCAGATACAAATACACGCATAAAATAAATACAGGGCAAACTGACTACATTTGTTTTGTCATAGATGATGGTCATTTACTGAAGCAGCATCATGAATGTGGCTCAAAGCTGTGGTGCTCGCTGATTCTGTCCCAGGGGCTTGCTACAGCTCCCCAGTGTTATTGTGGGACTTGGATCTCCCACTGCATTTCTCTATGTGAAGCAGTGTATGGGGAAACCTTCTTGTGTTCACTTGGCACAAATGCCTCATTTACATGTCATCCTGCCCCCTGTCTTCTTTCCTCATTAGCCCCTGACAGCTTAGCATGACCTAGTTGCAAAATGATACACACACACACACACACACACACACACACACACACACACACACACGGGCACCACAGTCCTGTGGCTGGGCCCAGTTATAATGTGGTCATCCAGATAATCTGAAATGTCTTTTCATCCCATTTTAAAGGCATTGTCATCTAAATGCAAAGCCCAAGCACTGATTCTCATAAGACTTCATCTGAGGACTTTTGGCAGATACCAGTTTTGAGAAAGATTGATTCACATCCTGCCTAGATCCCCAAAGTTTTGAAGCAGCCTCCAAAAGTAAACACAATATAAAAAAGAGAAATAGGAAAGACCAAGACCTGGATGAAAATGTTAACAGTGGTTAAGAACCAAAATTGAGACTGAGCTACCTGGCAGCAAGGGCAGAAGGTGAAACACACCATGTTAGCTTGTTCTTATTGTCTAATGAGAGAAAGCAGCCAAGTTCTCTGGGGACACAAACTTCCTGCCACTGAACTCAAGGAGTGTTTGCCACAAGGGCCCTTTATAGATGAGCTGGATGCACAAAGAAAGTCTTCTTCTATAATTTCTCCAGAGTTTCTCCAGGCCTTATAAAAGCTGAGAGGATATTGTTAAATTTTAAAGCAGTAAGGATTACTATTGGTGTCTTAATAAGACTTTAACTGGCGAGGATCCTTGGGGTTTTCAGTGTGCCTTCACTCAAACTTTTATTTGAGTCGCAGGACAGTAAAGCTGGTGTTTATCTTCAAGGTGGGGAGGGGGCGAGAGGAATCTACACGTTTAAGTGGGAAACTTTGGAGCCATCTCACTCTTTCAGGTGGGTTTCAGTGGTACTTTTGTCTGGGTTGGTACATGCTTCAAAGGAAACTCTGCATCTGCTCAAGTGGTTGGACCCTGGCTCGGTCTGTAGCGCGCTGTGGAAGAGGCCGATGTGGCTGAAGAAACTTAAGTGATGGTGCTGTCAATCAGCGCCACCAGAATCTCCCTACAGAGTGAATGGCATCCTGCCTGACTTCTTGAAATGAATTAGCTGCCAGTAGCTAATTCATTTCAGGTGACTAAATGAATAGACCTACTGGAAGCGATCGTTTATAGGACCCATCTGAACGCTGGGGAAATCTGCCAAGTGCTGTACTATTAGGACCAATCTCATCATAAATGATACCACGCTGATGAAGTGATTAGACAAGAGATTCAGCTGTTAACGTCTCTCTTCACCCATCCCCATCATCAAAGTGCTTTCTCGTTGTGGAGAATATGAAAATACATGAACAGTTGGAAGGTAGGAAAGAAGGAAGAAAAGAGGGGGGGTTGGAAGGATCATGCAGTTTATCCATACATTTTCTTCTGACCTTTTAAAATGCATTTTCCTTTATATAATTGATATACTACATTATAAGATATATGATTTTATATTCTGCTTTTTTGCTTAACATGTCATAAGCTTTTACTTAAAACTCTTTGAAAATAATATTTTTAATATTCTTTTATCAGACAGATTGTTTTTAGTTTCTCAGCAATGCAAAGAATTATTTAGCAGACATCTTGGTTCACTATCTTGGTCTACATTTTGAACAGTTATTTTCCTCCTTAAGAGAGATTTCTAGAAGTAGAATTATGTGGCCAGATATGAACATTTTAAAGACTTGCTCTTTCTCTGTATATGGTCACATGGCTTTCCAGAAAGGGTGTACCAGTTTATAGTTTCTTCAGCAACAAATGAGAGTATCTGTCCTACCTCACCTTCAAATATTTCCTAATTAGAAAAGGTGAAATAGTAATATATTATTTTTATTTGCATTTCCATGATGATTAGAGATAATGAATGATTTTTAGTTTTTTTGAATGGGAAGGTAAGTTTTATATCTTCCTTTGTGAATTATCTACTTATTGGGCTTTGGGTATTTTTAAAGAGATTCCTATGACCTCTTCATATATTAAGGAGATCAGCCCCTTGGCATATTTATATCAAATTTTTTAACCAATTTGTGGTTTGCCATTGAATTTTTCAGTAACAGTTTTATTGAGATATAATTCACATAACAAACAATTTACCCATTTAAAGTATACAATTCAATGATGTTTTTGTATATTCACAGACTTGTGCAACTATCACTACAGTCAATTCTAGAATATTTTCATCACCTCAAAAAGAAACCTCACACCCTTAGCTATCATCTCCCAACCTCCCCCAGCTTCCCAAGAACCCCAGCCCTAGGCAATAACTAATCTACTTTCTGTTTCTATAGATGTGCCTATTCTGGACATATCGCATATTTGGAATCATATAATATGTGGTCTTTTGTGGCTGGTTTCTTTCACTCAGCATAATGTTTTCAACGTTCATCTATGTTGTAGCATATATTGGTATTTTATTCCTTTTTATGGCTGAATAATTTGTCAATCCATTCATCAAAGAATGGACAATGGGTTGTTTCCACCTGTGGCTATTATGACTAATGCTGCCCAAGCATTACAATTTAGTTTTTAGGTTTTTATAAATTTGTTTACTAAAATTTTAAATTCATGTCATCAACTCTATTGCTTTTTGGATTGTATTTCTTCAGTTGTTTTTAAAGTAAACAAATCTTTTCCCAAAACAATGATAAAATTTTCAACCATATTTTTGTCTTTTTAATTTTTAAAATTTGTTTTCATTGTTCATTTCAATCTATAATCCATCTAAATTTTATTTTGGAGTGTATAAGAATTAGGAAGATTCTAAACAGTCTCTCTGTCCCTCCATGCCCACCCCAAATAGCTAAATTTTTTCAGTACCATCTGCTGTCATCCTCACCAACCATTTTCTTTATTCTGTACTGATTTTTAGTGCTTTCTTTACCACATATTAAGTTTTTATGAGAATGAAACTTGATTTTGCAGTTGTCTATTGTATTTAATTGCTTGGTTTAATTTTTAAATAAATTTAATATAAAGTAAGACTATCCTTTATTGTTTTTTAAACTTTAGTAGGAGACACAAAACCTATATAAATGGAATTTTCCTAGATAGGAAAATTAAATGTTGTAAAGAAAAACATCATGGCAACTACAATTTAAAATTCAATGCAGCAGTGGGTGTGTGACCTGTACTTTACATTTTATTTGAAAAGTGAGAAGAATTTTCTGTGTGATTATTGTTTTAGTCAGATTTTCTACTTATTTTGAGACAATTTTGGTAACTTATATTTTTCTATAAGAGTTGTATTGAAATTAAAAACAAAACTCTTAGCAATGAGTTTTCACATCAGTATGTTTCTAAAATTCTCCATCTCTGCTGTTATCATCTCTTTCTTATTTGGCTTATGTCTATTTCTCTGTTCTTTTCTTGATTATATTTACTAGAGCTTTGACTCTTTGGCCAGCCAACTAATTGGGTCAGTAATTTGGGAGAAATGAAGAGATTTTCTTTTTTAAAATCAATTAATTAATTAATTTATGGCTCCATTTCGTTGCTGCACGCGGGCTCTCTCTAGTTGCAGCGAGTGGGGGCTACTCTTCGTTGCGGTGCATAGGCTTCTCATTGTGGTGGCTTCTCTTGTTGCAAAGCATGGGCTCTAGGTGCGCAGGCTTCAATAATTGTGGCACGCGGGCTCAGTAGTTGTGGCGCACGGGCTTAGTTGTTCTGTGGCCTGTGGGATCTTCCTGGACCAGGGCTTGAACCTGTGTCCCCTGCATTGGTAGGCAGATTCTTAACCACTGTGCCATGAAGGAAGTCCCTGAAGAGATTTCTTTTTTTGAAGCAATAGACTGTACTGTGGGTCTATCCCAACGAGATTATACCTGCACAGTAAATTATAATAGGTTGGTACCCACCACGCTAGCCACACAGGATAGTGTCTAAACAATTCTAGAATGATAAGTAGTTCCAGGGTGCTTCTCGCAGCTTTAAGAAACTGACTGAATGTTTTAAGTCAATGGGGTTATTTTCTCATCGAGGAAGAACCTCAGAAATGAAAAAATGGCATGTTCAGGCATCAAATAATACAAAATTAAAGCTTGATGTGGTGTTATATAATTATTAAGAAGAAGAATATCAATTATCCCTAATTTTTTGGCTCTTCCTTTCACAGATTCCCGTGGTGGGTGGGAGTTGCTTGGATGGCGTGTACAGCTCTGTCCATGGAGATGGTCCCTGGCCATTTTAGTAGTAACCAGTCAAGGAGAAAAGGATGTGGGGAAGGGCAGATCCAATGGAGAAAATGGCAGCCTTCCGTTAACTTGGCTTGGACCGCAGAGAGGTGGGAAGACCACTGCACTTAGCCTTTGCAGGGGGATAATTAGCACTGAGTAAGTGAGGTAGGACTGAAAGGAAAGATAGAGGACATTGATGGTTCTGATGCCTAATCATAAACGGTTCCTCCTTGACACTCCCAGGGTTCTTTGTCCCCTCTCTTAGCACTAAGATCCGCCTGGATTCCTGCTGTGTGAACAAGGTTGGAGACCAAGCTGCACTCAGCCCGGCCTTCTGGAGTAGTGCGTCTTGGGAGAAATCACAGACAGGGGACAAGCAGCAGGAGTATGTGCCTCACTGCCCATCACACTTTGGGACCTTGTGTAGACATCTGTCAGCACACATGTCAGGCTCTAGGACAAGACCCCTGTCCAAGGCTGTGGGGCTTTTAAATTGTTTATCTGGGAAGCCTCAGCCCCTCCCCCGGCCTGAGAAGGTCCCCGGAGGCCCTTGCCTCACAGTTACAGCCCTAGGACGTGGTGGTGCTTGGTTCCCCATCCCTGCTCTGCCACCTCAGCCTTCATGGTGGTGGGAGCACAGCCCTCCCCTGGCATGACCTGGGATCTAGAGTGCAAGCTTGTGTTATAGCTTTCTGTGGGGACATATCAGTGGCCTGGTCTGCCACCCCAGCTTTCTCCCAGGAAGGATTGCACTCCTTCCGTGAGGCCAGCCTGCAGGAATCAGCCAAGTTAACCCCTACCTCTCACCAGCCCTTTTAGATTGCAGGCTCTCTGAAGGTAGGATGGATGTTTGGTTCACCTTCATGTCCTCACAGTACCTAGTATGTTTGTCTGGCTGTCAGTGGTTTAGGAATGGAGAAGAGCAAGCCCAACGAAGGGATTAGATGAACCTTCCCTCTCCTTGTATCCATTCTTAACCATTTTGTTCCTCTTTGAGGAACACACACACACACACGCACACACACACAGAATCTTGCACACAGGTACCCTATCAATCAATGAGTCCTGGTTCAGAGCCCCTGCCCTAGAACGCTGGGAGGTTCCACTTACCCCCATCTCAGCATTATCTCATTCTGTGCCACACCCTATCTGCACACCCCTGCTCGCCTTCACTGAATCTGTGCACGCTCTAATCTTTCCACAGCAGAGGTGTTGGCTGTGGTACTGATTTGGAACCCGGTTATACTCTAAGATTTGTTGAAAGTGATTGCTTTTTACCCTTGCTCCAGAGAGAGTACGTTAGCTAGCCATGACCCTGAGGAATAATCGCTTCCTGGAAAGCGCAGTCCATTCTTGAGCCCCCCTGAGGAGACGGGGCCTCTTTCCTCACAATCACTGAAGCCAGCCCTGCAAGACGTCCCGAGGTAAAGCTTCCAGAAGTCTGTTGTTTGCGACCAGACCTGTCAGCCTCAGACAGCAGCCTGCCTCAAATGTTTTGGCTTTTCTCCACACCATCGTCCTCTTGTTTTCACCCTACCCTCATGGCCTCCATGGTGGTTGACTTTTCCCCATGAGGTCCTCTTTCATGATTTCCTGAGTCACTACCTTCAGCCTGTATTTGTTTGACGGCCGGAGCCATTTCCTATGTGGTAACTTCTGGGGTTTTAATGGGGGTGGAACATACCCAGCACTGCTTCCTTCTCTTTCCATTCAGCCGTGTTCTCTGTGCCACAGATTCTGGCTGCGACTCAGTCACTGACACTGAGACTGAGGACGAGAAGGTCCTTCCCTACTCGGAGCAGCAGAGCCTGCCATCGAAGACTTCACCTGGGAGCCTGATGGTGGTGCAGCCGGACCGCATCCGCTGTGGGGTAGGCACTGCTGGGGCTGGTGGATGGATGTTGGAGCATGGGCTTTGGGGCTTTTCAGTGGAAGTTTGTTGTAGTAAAGGGAGCGGGGTTCTCCTGTTGCACCTTACTATAATCCCAGCCTTCCTGTGGGGTTTCCCTGTGCACTAGCTACCCTGGGACCCCCGGTGCCTGGGCCCTGGGCACAACTCACTCCTTTAAGTCAAAGGGAGACGAGCCAAGGAATGTATATGTCATCAATCTAAGACATTAAGTTCATGATCAAAAACTTAGAACGTGTTGAAGACCAGCAGACATGAATATTACAAAACACTTATATGCCAACCCTGAAGTTAGAGGCCTGGGTCTGTTCCTTCCAGCCTAGCGCTGGGCTTCTCCATCAACTGGCCCCCTTTACGGCCCAAATGAATGCCTTGAAGCTCGGTGGCTGAAACTTGCTGCCCAGCATTGCTTGCAAAAGGGAGAAAATTAATGCCTGAGCATGTGACTAACGTTTTCAGGGGTAGGACCTATGTTAAGAGGTGACCTGAATGTGATGGCCAACTGATGGGCCACTGTCATTTGAATCCTACCATAGTATTGATAGTTTTTCATTATCTTTCTTTTCCTGATGAGAAATGTGTGATATTGGTTCAGAGCACCGAAACACTTTTTTGTGGGTAGGAGCCCTGTGCTAAGTTTGCCACTGTGGGCTCCTGTAGGCAAGAGTGCATGATGGCCATGGAAATGGGAAGTCCTAGCTTCCCTGCACTTGTGAGTGGTTTTCTGTGCGGCCTGAGGCCACGAGGCATTGGGCAAGGACTCCCTCCATGAGGGCTGCAAACTGCTGCTTCGGGCTGGATTGAACTCATAGACATGTTTGGTTCCAGCTGCACAGTGTTTTAAAGAGTTAGGCATGAAAACCTGTTTCCAGCCTCCTTTGAATCAGAATCTGGTAATACCAGGCCTGAGATGAGCAGCTGGGCCAAGTGACCCTTTAGGTGGGGCTGTGCATCCCCAGGTCGCTGGTTCTCATCACTCCCCTTTCTTTGTACCCACTTCACTCCTTTTCCTTACCGTCCAGGCCTTTGTAGTGGGCATTTCAGTTTCCATTGCCCTCGTACTCCTTCCTGCCTGCCCCATGCCCCTTTCATCCTGAGACCATGCTGGTGGGTGCCTGTGGGGAGAGGATTTAGAACTAAAGGATGATGCCCCTCCCATGGTCCCTGGTTTTCCAGGCTTTGGCTCCTTCTCCTGTGCTGGTTGCCACTGACCCAGGATTCTCACTGTTGCCTGCTCCAGGTCCCTGGCTCCTGGGGCAGCTAGGCTGGGGTTGGGTCATGACTGTCAATAGGAGAGACACACTCGTCTTCTCTGGCTCCCCATGCTCCCTGGGAGAAGGGGCAGGTGGGAGAGGGCTAGACCTGCAGTGGGAGTCAGGTCAACCACAAACACACTCACATTCACCCTAAGCAGTCTCCGTGAGCCAGGACCACATCCCCCTCCCACCTGTTCTGGAATCGTGGCCCTTGTCACGAAGGCCTACTATAAGGGCTGGAGAGCAGAATCTTACAATGAACATTTGGGGATTAGCTGTGGCCAGAAATTTCTCCTTTTCCCCTGCTTTTTGGAGGGCCTGTTCTTTCCAGTTCAGTGTCTTAAGAGCTTAACCGCGTAACCAGCCCAGTAAAACAGATAATTCTATTTAGCAGGTTTGGCAGGAGGTCTCAAAGCAATGTAAAATAGCCACTTAGGTTGCTCAGTGCCTTGGGAAAATTAATCCTCCAGTAAGTTATTTTTGTCCATCTAAGAACAGCATAAATTGCAGAACCCAAGAGGGCTTCTCTAAATCAGTACCTCTCACTCTGTAAGGTGCATGAGTCACCTAGGGGTCTTGGTAAAATGCAGACTCTGGTGTGGTCGGTCCAGGCAGGCTTGAGATTCTGTATTTCTAACAAGCTTTCAGGGATACCAATGCTGCTGGTCCCTTGGCCTCGCTTTGAGTAGCAAGGCTGATTTAGAATAGTGCTTCTCAAACTATCTGTGGTGAAGAACTTTTAAAAATTTTTGTTGTTTTAAATTTCCAACTCTGCCATGGACCAATACTTTTATAATATACAACAAAAAAGAAATGCTATAAAAATTAAATAAAAAGACATATGAAATACAAGCCCCAGGTTTTAAAATTATTATTAGGTTTGACAGACATAAAATTACTCTATCAAATTGCTATTAAGGTTTATACATGTTCACTCTTGGGTTTTGTAACTTGTCTTGTTGGGACCCGTGGCCAGCAGTCACTGCCCGCCACTGGACTGCAGACCCCACCCTGCTCTGGAACAGCCTCACTAGGTAGAGCTGGGGCTGCAGAAGCTGGGGAGGCCCTCTGGCTCAGCACCCTAACAGGAGGGAGAAGGGACAATGACCAGTTTCCCGTTCCAGGCAGAAACCACTGTCTACGTCATTGTGAGATGTAAGCTGGATGAGAGGGTGACAACAGAAGCCGAATTTTCTCCTGAAGATTCTCCCTCGATAAGGGTGGAAGCCAAGCTGGAGAATGAGTACACCGTCTCCATGAAAGCTCCCAGTAAGTTGCCCCATTTACCTCCAGAAATTAGGCATCATGTCAAGAGGCCCCCTCTTACTTTCTTTTACTTGCCGACAACTGTCTTCATCAGCCACTGAGAAAAGTGACAGCCAAGATGTGGATTTGGTTGCCATGTTCTATTTAAAGGAAAAGGAAGTTATATAAACATATACGTGTGATTGGGGCGGGGGGAGATGGATATACTAAAATGTTTATAAAGTTCATATATTAACATTTTTTGAAATTAGAGAAAAATAGGAAAAGTAGGGGAAAAAGTCATCTGACACCCTACCACTCAGTCTTTTTTGCCTTTTTTCATAATTTTTATAAACATAGTTGTTCCAATAGTATCTATTACCTTATATTCCGTTTTTCTTTATGTAATCTTAATTTATTCTCTCTTCATCCCTTTACCCCTGTACTATTATAGGGAGTTTGTAACTTTCTATTTTATAACATATTTTTTCTATTACAAAAGTAATGTGTGCTCAATACAGCAAACTTGGAGAATACAGTAACCATAAAAGAAAGTAGATAGAAAATTACCCATATGCCCACCCTGCCAAGGAAATCACTGGTTTCTGTATTTTCCCACATCTGTGTACATAGCTTTATGTCTTGTAACCAACTTCCATTACCTGGAAATACACTATGAATATTTTCCCATGTTAATAAATACTCTTTTACAAAATGATGCTTAATGGTTGCAAGGTATTCCATTGTATAGATGTACCATAATTTATAAAACCAGTTCCTTGTGTTGGATCTATATCTTAAAACCATAATGTTTAAAGCTATATAATACTCAGTTGAATAGAAGTATCATCTTTAAATTTTTCATTTCCTCATTGTTGCATATTTATGTAATTTCTGATTTCCTACTGTCTTATTTTATTTTTAAAAATTTTTTTAACATATTTATTGGAGTATAATTGCTTTACAATGAATGGTGTGTGAGTTTTTTGCTGTATAGCAAAGGGAATCAGCTATATGTATACATATATCCCCATATCCCCTCCCTCTTACGTCTCCCTCCCACCCTCCCTATCCCACCCCTCTAGGTGGTCACAAAGCACCGAGCTGATCTCCCTGTGCGATGTGACTACTTCCCACTAGCTATCTGTTTTACATTTGGTAGTGTATATATGTCAGTGCCACTCTCTCTCTTCGTCCCAGCTCACCCTTCCCCTGCCCCGTGTCCTCAAGTCCGTTCTCTGTCTGGTTTTATTGTCTTACCGTTTTAAATGATGATATATTGAGCATCTTTATGCAGGCAGCGTTTTTTTCTTTTGTGTTTAGGATTATGTCCTTGAGATGGAATCCCTGAAACAATGGGCATTTTTAAGGGTCCTGGAAGATAGTGCTTAATTGCTTTATGAAATATTACTATTCTCGTTTATTTGCTATATTGTCACCAATGCTAGGCATTATCACTTTGAATATTTTTGCTAATTTGATATGTTTCTAAAAAGTAGTCCATTGTTTTAATTTGCATTCCTTTGATTTCTAGCGAGGTTAAATATTTTTCCATGTTCTCTACTTGTCGCATTTCCTCTTTTGTGAATCGAATCTTTATGGTTGGTGTATTTTTAATTTTTTCTTTCCCCCTCAAAACCCCTTCCTGTGGTGTAGAAGAGAGAGAGCACCCAAGGAGAGCACATAGTAATGACGGTAGCAGAGCAAGTGAATTAATTCTACTGGCCCAATGGAGTGGAAGCTCGGCGGAGTCCCACCGCCAGGTCCCACCTCTGGCGACCACTGCCCTTTGTATAAAGTGCTTTAAATTCAACTATTCTTCCTGTCTGTTGTGACACTGGGCCTACAGCAATGAGCAAAACAGATGAAAATCTTCCGAAAGTTAAATTGCAGACCCAGTGAGGATAATTCCTCTGACTCAGAGCCCTCCCGTGTGTTAGTGTGCCCACCGCTACTTCTACTGTTTCCCTCACTTCCCAATCCTGCAGCTCACCTCCAAGATCTTTCTTCCAGTCCCCAATTAATTTCTTCACCATTTAAGTAATCCATGAACGCTTTTCCCTGTACTCTTGTACTACAAAAAACGAGCGGTTTTATGGTATCTTTTCTTCTGTTCAGAGCTTTCATCTGGGAATGTTTCTCTGAAGATATATTCTGGGGATTTAGTGGTGTGCGAAACCATTATCAGCTATTATACTGACATGGAGGAAATTGGGAATTTATTGTCCAATGCTGCAAATCCTGTGGAGTTCATGTGTCAGGTAAGGATGGTGAAAGGACACTGGAGTTTTCTAGACCTGTAGTTTCTGGTCATGGTTCACCAGTCTCAAATCTGCTGGATGGGAGATAGCTGGATTTAAAATCTGACCATCTTCACTTTTGTATTTAGGCCTTTAAAATTGTGCCCTACAACACAGAGACCCTTGATAAACTGCTAACAGAGTCCCTAAAGAACAACATCCCTGCAAGTGGGCTGCACCTCTTTGGAATCAACCAGCTGGAAGAAGAAGATATGATGACAAGTAAGTCAACAGTCCAACCTCAGGAAACCAGCAGTGGGTTGATTCCAGTTTGTCGGTTTCAGCGTGCAGTCAGCCCATGCTCATGTTTTCTGCTGGGTCCTGCTCTACAGCTCATCCTCTGAGAAGCAGTCATTCTTCTCTGGCTAGCCCGGGATTCTTCCAAATTTTAAATCTGAATATGTCATACCCTTACTAAAAAACACTTTGTGTTTCCCACTTGTCTTCTAGATAAAGTCCAAACTCCTCAACCTTTATACAAGGCCTTCCCAAGGGGCTCCTGCTGCATTTCTGCTCTCACCTCTCTCTACTCTCTCCCTTGGCTTCTGTGCTCTGCTCTGTGGAAGGTATGAACTTCTTTTACCTAATGAAAATTCCGCCCTGCCTCTTGCCACCTCGACCCATGGGAACGCAGTTTCTTCCTCCCCTCATCCTGCAGCACTTCCTCAGGTAGGTTCCATCTACGTGCTACAGCTCCCCTAGCATGTTGGGTTCTTGTACTCTTCAGCTGTGCCTGTCTTTTTTGCTAGTCTGTCAGCTGAATGACGACAGGGACAGTGCCTGGTGGCTCACTGTAGGCTCAAAACAAATATTTGTTTGATGAGGGAGGAGTAGTCTCATGGGCATATGTGACATGCCAGGAGCTGGGAGAAACACTTGCATGGGGATGATGCCTGGCGTGCCTGGTACGGTTCTTTTGTAGACACCACTCTTCCTTCACATCTCAGCTGCACTACACAAATGGGACCCAAGCCCCTGGTTACCCAGTGCCTGCGTTCCATCTTTCCACAGCCTCGGAGGACAATAAGGATGAGGTTATATTACCTTCATGTCCTTCTCCTGGGCGCATTCTCTTGTTGCCTCTCTCCATTTTCCTACTGTGGAATGTTCTCACGTCACTTCCAACAGGTGTTAATATTCTCTATTCTTGAACTTGAGGCTCAGGAGGGAGTATTTCTTTTTTTTCTTTTTTGGTATGCGGGCCTCTCACTGTTGTGGCCTCTCCCATTGCAGAGCACAGGCTCCGGACGCACAGGCTCAGTGGCCATGGCTCACGGGCCCAGCTGCTCCGTGGCATGTGGGATCTTCCCAGACCGGGGCACGAACCCGTGTCCCCTGCATCGGCAGGCAAACTCTAAACCACTGCGCCACCAGGGAAGCCCAGGAGGGAGTATTTCATAGTTTGACAATCATGGGGGATCCTGGGGACATTTTCAGACCTTCGTTCCAAGGATCATATCCTGGTGAATAGGAAGCTGAGTTTGTCTTATTAAAAAAAATACATATGGGGGCTTCACTGGTGGCGCCGTGGTTGAGAGTCCGCCTGCCAATGCAGGGGACAAGGGTTCGAGCCCTGGTCTGGGAAGATCCCACATGCCGCAGAGCAACTAGGCCCGTGAGCCACAACTACTGAGCCTGCGTGTCTGGAGCCTGTGCTCCGCAACGGGAGAGGCCGCGACAGTGAAAGGCCCGCGCACCGCGATGAAGAGTGGCCCCTGCTCGCCGCAACTAGAGAAAGCCCTCGCACAGAAACGAAGACCCAACACAACAAAAAATAAATAAATGAAAAGCAGTTTCTTTTTTTAAAAAAAACATATGTATGTGTGTGTGTGTGTGTGTGTGTATATATATATATATATATATATGCACATAAAGAATATATGTATATATACATCTATCTATCACTCTTGGGTTTAGAAATCAACTTTTATGAAAATTAAAAAAAAAGGTTTGTCTCCCAACTCCACAACACAAACATGTCTATTTCCTTGGTTGAGTTTAACTTGCTGTATCCAGATATTAGTAGGTGGAGGGTGTCATGGGGATCCAATGACTCTCAGAAGTACTTTGTTCCCACAAATCAGAGGGTTAATGGGCATCCTGGGGTTCTCACGCATTAATACCATCATTCAAAACCTGTCCTAAACAAAGAGCTCATTGAAAACCATCTTGTTAATCTTTGCAGGTCCCTTTGAGATAGTCTGGAAATATTTTCTAGTTCAAAACTAAGGGCCACAGAAAGGCTAAGGAACAGCCCCAGGACTACTTGGCATACTTTATGAAATTGGGTGTAAGAGCTAAGAAGATGGATTTTTTTTTTTTTTTTGGCTGGGCCACATGGCTTGCGGGATCTTAGTTCTCTGACCAGGGATCAAACCTGTGCCCATGGCAGTGAAAACGCTGAGTTCTAACCACTGGACCGCCAGGGAAGTCCCAGAATTTCTTTCTTTTAATCAGCATAAAGCAATTGTTTTAAAGTGCTCTGAAATTTTAAGAGAAGGTCGAAACATGATCCCTGTTGTACTTTGTGGCTGCTGCTTAAGCCCTTGGAACATCAGCACATTTTGAACTAGTATTATTTCTCAGGATTCTCCAATCTTTTTAAAGAAAGAAGGTAGGCTATTAATGATTAGATTTGCTAATTAATTGACATATCATTTCTTCTGTCATCTTCAGTGGTGCCACAGAGGAAGCTGTTAGGTCAATCAACCAAGAAGTAACGATTGAGCACCTGCTGGATGCCATACTAGGCTTCTAGCTTCATCTCCATGAGCAAGGTGCCCCGTGCCTTCCTTTTTTTTTTTTTTTTTTTTAATCTTTTGGCCGTGCCATGCAGCAAGTGGGATCTTAGTTCCCTGACCAGGGATCGAACCCACGACCCCTGCAGTGGAAGTGCAGAGTCTTAACCACTGGACCTCCAGGGAAGTCCCCGCACCACCCTGTGCCTTCCTTTTTATCTGACCATTAAGTTTTCCTTGACAATTTTTCAGATCAGAGGGATGAAGAGCTGCCCACTTTGTTGCACTTCGCTGCCAAGTATGGACTGAAGAACCTCACTGCCCTGTTGCTCACCTGCCCAGGAGCCCTACAGGCCTATAGTGTGGCCAACAAGCACGGCCACTACCCCAACACCATTGCCGAGAAGCACGGCTTCCGGGACCTGCGGCAGTTCATCGACGAGTATGTGGTAAGGTCGAGGCAGGAGAGGCTCTAGGATTGGAAATGCGCCATGTGGTCCCAGGGCTGCCTTTTCACTAAAGACCTGGGTGGATTTCATCTCTAGCATGTTCTCACGTGCCTCTTCTGGCAGGGCCAGTATGCATGGGCTTAAGAGATGAGTTCCGGAGTCACACGGATCTGGATCCAAATTCCTCACCAATACTTGTCAGCCATGTGCCTTTGGGCAAATCATGCATCTATCCTCTGTCTCTCTCAGTTTCGTGATATGCGGGAGAAAGTTTATAATAATTCTACCCTTAGGGTTGTTTTGAGACTAAGAAGAAATAATATGTGTAAAGCACTGAGATCTGCCCTCGAAGAATTTACGGAGCATTGATAGAGCGAATCTGCTGAAGGTAGACGCTGATCCGTCTTTCTCAGTCACCTCCCCACCCACCTCCAAGGTACTTGGCAGGATGCTCCCAGCTCCCTCGCCCACCATCCCACCAGGTGAACTGTTAGGCTTGGTTCCTTCCTTAGCGGAGACCACAGTAAAGCTCTGCACCTGAGGCTTCAGGGAGGCCGACCGTGAGGCCCCACCTTCTGCTGACAACCTCTCTCTCTTTCTGAGCCTCTGCCCGTCTTAAGGTTTATCTGCTTCCCTGGTTTTGGACCCACAGATCCTCCTTGATCACTGACTTCTGGGTCTTTCTTTAAGTGTAATCTCATCCCATGCCTAGGCCTTGTTCCATGCCCCGATATTGCTTCCATTGTTTTGAAGGCAGCTGCCCTTCCTGTCTCGACCCTTTTCTGGTTTTCCTCCATTTTCACAATTCACAGCAGTGACGTGGGAATAGCTCATCCTCTCATATGGGGCTGTGACCTCAAAAGGAACAATTAACACTACCTCCAGACAGGAGTGAGCCTGACACCTCCCCAGAAACTTAGCTTTCTGCTCTGTGCTTGACAGTCTACAAGGCAGCAACTCACTGAGACATACAGAGGAGGCCTCCCAAAATTTGGGGGGTGGTTAAATGTATTGAATAAACAGAATAGCATGAGTGCCTGTCTGGGGCATCATTGACGTAAATGAGGCTAAACGGTACTTACGGTCCAGGAGTGTTTACTTCACTTTGGAGTCACAAATGTATAAAATGCAGTGTTTCATTTCCCTGCCAATAGTTTTTATTAAGAACATACTGTATTCATATTAATCACTACTATCTATTGAATTTAGTTGATTGGCAAATACATTTTCTCCTTTAATCCTCATCACAGTCCTTTGAGGTTGACAGTATTGTTCTCTCTCTTCAACAAAGGAGGAAAAGGGCCTAGAAAGGCCGAGTCATGGTGCCAAGGGTCCCACACTAGTCAGGGCGGAGGTAGGATTTGAACCTAGCTGATGGTAAAGCTGGGGAGCATTCTCCTACTTTCTGTCACAGGGGCGTGGAAAGATGCACTTCCAGTTTGCACTGAACTTAATCTGGTTCACATTTATCATATCATCTTTGTTTTCTAAGTACAATCACTTCAACCGATGCATCTCCAGCATTGCCCCCAAAAGGTTGCTCCTCCGTGTTGTTCATGACCTCTAAGAACCGTCCCATTTCCTCTTTCCACCATATCAGAACCAAATGCCAGACCTTGAGTCTCCAGCACTCCACTCCTTGGGGCTCATCAGGAAATCAACACAGAGTGTCAGATAGCAGATTAGCTCTCTTGGGGTGGTGATGATGAAAATGAGGATTTTTGTGGGTTGATGCTGAAATGATTGTGAAACACCAAAATTTCTTACGAGGAAAAGTTGTGCAGGGGTTTCAGAGAAGCCACCTCTCTGGCTTCACAACCACCTGGAGGCAGAATGACAAAGGGGGCCTCTCTGACTTCAGGGCATTTCACCCGAGACCGTCTCTCTTCTTGGGCACAGCCTGTAAAACTGAGGCGGGTGCTTTGGAGCGGTGTGCTGTCGGGCACTTTGAAGCAGCCTAATAGAAAGAACAGGTGGAAGGAGCAGGAAGGAGCTAGTGGACCAAGTCCCCAGGGGACTTCTGACTACACACAAGCGCAAGAGCACCTTGGCTGCAGCCCTGTTTAGCCCATTTGAATTTCCATTTGACTAATCAGCAAGGGTTATACCTTTGTGTGCCATTTGTTGCCATTTGAGGAACCACTAGGGTATAGTAGAAAGGTCAGAAGCCAGGATTGCAGACCCATGAATAAGGCACTAGATTTTTCTGAGCTTTGGTTTTCACATCTTTTGACCAGGGAATAGGAGACACTCTCAAACAGTGGTGGAAAGGATGCCATGAGATAATGTATAGGCACATCCCTAGCACTGTCCCTGACACGTAATAGGTACCCACGAGAAAGTTTTAAATTTGTATCCTCTGGGCACTGGACATTTAACCGGTGTCTCCTCTGAGTGCATAACTCTGTTCTTAGTGTTGGAGGAAGATACAAAGATTAAAACAAAGAACATAAAACAAAGAAAAAGACTTGGAGCCTGGCCTCAAGGGGCTTTCAGTGTGGTGGGAAATAACAGACATGCGCACATAGTTGCAACCCTAATGCGTGTGAGGCTTTACTTTGCTGTCACAAGCCCACTCGAGGGCCTGACTCTACCCAGAGAGCCCGGCTGTGTCAGTGCGCCTGTGGGATCCCACCTTCTCTTTCAGGAAACTGTGGACATGCTGAAGAGTCACATTAAAGAGGAACTGATGCAAGGGGAGGAGGCTGACTCTGTGTATGAGTCCATGGCCCACCTTTCCACAGACCTGCTCATGAAGTGCTCCCTCAACCCCGGCTGTGACGAGGAGCTGTATGAGTCCATGGCGACCTTTGTCCCAGCTGCCACCGAGGACCTCTGTAAGTAGCACAGCGCAGTTCCGCTTCCATCTTTCTGCTGAGAAACGCGTTTCTTCCTTCTGCTGTGTGTGGGGAAATTCCCTTGCTTACCCCCTGCCCCACTCCGGAGTGATGAAGATCCCGTTTTACACAAAGTTAGACAGGTCATCATGTGCTGTGACAAGCAGAATCGTTCTCCAAACTTCCTCTGCTATGACTCTGCTGTGTGACTGGAAAGTTTACAGAGTCGATGAAGGCGTTGCCTTGTGATCCAGAAGCGAAACCAGTGGCTTTTGACTTTGCCAGTTCCAACGGGCCCTTTTTATAGCAAACATTTTGTAATGCCCCCGCTACTACCCTGACATGAGATACATATAATATAACCTACCTACATATGAAATTTTTAGAAATCAAATATAAGTCCCAATTGAAATATAGAAGAGAACTCATAGGAGAGGAAATGCTCAGATGTGCCTCCATGCGAGGACATAGTGCATTAGTCAGTTGCAGTCACCTACACTCAGAATCACTGCCAATGTCACAGCCTCAAGTGCTGACCGACATGTTTATTGTATCAGTGACTTGGATACCGCCAGCAGCGCTGGCATCAATGCCTGGATTTTCCTAAATGGTGAATGATTCCTCACATTCTCTTCTCCATTTTCATAGTAATTGAATTCCTGGAAAATTTGGTGTATATCAAAACCATGCAAAAATACAAGTTGTATTTTATAAATGAAGCAGTTTAGCTTCTAGGCTCAGAAAATTATAAGCAGGGTTTTTTTGATAACCTGATTTTACTGGATTAATATATAATAAACTTATTTCCAAAATATCATATCTCCAAGATATGATTTTTTTTTGTAAATTGCTTAACAAATTTTGCCCGTTTTTGTTTATCTTAATTCTTTTTAATAGCAAAAATAATACATTCTTCCAAAAATTGGAAACAAAAAAGAAATGTATAACCGAGTTATTAAAAGTTCATTACTTCACTCAACCAACTGATATAGCACTTGTAATAGTTCGGTGGGGATTTTTGCCCATATTTTTCCTTATACCTGCTGATGTTAAATTTAAAAAAATACACATATACATATAAACAGATATGTACAAATATACACATATGTATAAATCTGTATCATAAGCAGTTTTTTTTTTAACCCATATGTGTATCTAGTGAAATATTTAAAAGTCATGAGGGACACAAAACAAGGCTGTCCCTCACACTGAAGGTTGTCTAGCATCTTTCTCCCTTCTGCTAAATGCCAGTAGTGTCCCTGCATCATGGTGACAACCCAAAATACTCTCATAGATTTTCCAAACACCCTCTAGAGGGCAGTGCCACTCCCCTTGAGAACCACTGGTCTAAATAAACATTGGCTTTCGATGCACATATCGGGGTTGAAGCAGGAGGACCACACAACCGGCCCTCTAAGGGCCTTCTTTATATGTTACCACCATTTGCTACGAGATGCTAAGAGCTCTGAAACACTGCCTACAACTTCTCCCTCCTTCCCTCTCGTCTAATAAATAGATTCAAGAAAGACAAGACAAATACCTATCAATGCATCCATCAGCTTTATTGATAGAGGAATTTCTGGAATGGGCTAGATTGAGTATTGCCAATTTTCAGCCTGAGGAGAAGCGGGGACCTGGGCCCACAAGGAGTTGGGCCTGATTTTCCCATCCATGAACGGAAAAGCAGGCATTAAGAGGGTGCTTTGGAGCAGGAAATGTGGGTGGGTCAGGGGGCCAGAGGTGAACCCTGACACCAGCAGAGCCTTTGACACTGCAACCCTAACACCTGGAAGATGTGGTCCAGTGGTTGTTAGGTGCTTGCTAGTCAGACTGGCTGTGCCTCTGGGGGAGGAGAAGAAAGAGGGAAAGAAAGGTAGAAGCTCTCTCTCAGTATCTAACTGGAAGGACTTGAAGTACTTGTGGAAGCTCTTCCCGAATGAGCCGTAACCCAGCAGGAAGGTGAGGAGAGAAGGCGTCATCCTCACCATCCACATCCTCTACCTCACTGAATCCTCAAAGCAACCATACAGGGGTGCTTTTATTAACCTGCGCTTTACAAATGAGGAAACTGAGGCACAGAGGGGTTAAGCAACTCCGCCAAAGTCTCACAGCTAATAAGTGATAGAGTCCAGGTTTGAACCCAGGTCTCTCTGTCTTTAGGACCATATTCCTTATTCTGTGCCAGAAGTTTCCATCTAACACCACAAATTTTAGTCGTGGTTTCTTTTAGAAAAACCATCTAGCAGCTCCAGCCACGCCTCCTCTTTTTGCGGCCCAGATGTTAGCTCACAAAACAGCCTCTGGCGCCCCTACCCTCGTACATCCATCCATCTCTCCATGTACCCAACAAGCATTCCGGAGCATCTGTGTTTCTGCCACTTGCCGCTCCCACTCCTGGTTTTTGGTGAGACAACGGGGTGGAGGGAAGACACAGTCCTTTTCAGTCTGGAACAGAGACTCATTCACAAAAGAACATTTGGAGAAAAACTAGTACCCCTCTGGGAAGCCAGAGACCATGCATCATCATTTCTGCCCTGTGTCCCTACGGTGGGGCAGTTGAACAATTGAAGGATCCCGCACTTTACTGGCAGTTGGTTTAGTGTTGACAGAGAGCCTTAACACCTCTTATCCCTCTAGATGCTCCAACACAGGAAATCCCCCCACTACAGCAGTGCAAAGCTGTACGGAATGCTAACAGCAGCCATCCCATGACTCCTGTCTGCTGGGCCTCTCACAGCGTGAGCGCTGAGCCTCTTCAGCACTTACCAAGGCGGTGGAGTGCTGTGGAGCTTGCCTGGTTTGCGGCCAGTTGGCATCTTGTAAAGTTCCAGGGGGTGGGGGGGTGGGGGGGAATTCTGGTTGCCATGGAGCTAGAAGGAGGCCACCAACAGGCAGGCTGTAGAATTCTGCTGTTTGGGGAATGGGCAGAGGAAACCCACTGCAGTTTTCACTTGCCAGATCATATAAACTCTGAATTTTCTGAATCTAGATATGATTTGTGTTTCTGTCTCTGTGGTTTAATCTTGAGAATGACCACTTACCTACTGGCCCAGAAGCAGCAGCAACTTGTACCTGGGGAGGAACCCTTCATCTTACTACCGGTGACTCTCTAGGGGAGAAGGCAGTTTAGGTCACAAATAAGTAGGACAGACTGATAAATCTAAGATGCATATTTGTAACACCAGCCAGCACAGTAATCTTCTGGCCCTTTCAAGTCAACACACTGCTTTCATCTCTGTGATCTCATCTGAGCGTCCTGGGGCTTGGTGGATAAAGTTATCTTCATTTTATAGAGGAGACCGCTAAGGCTTCAAGATTTAGTAACTTACTTAAGTCTAATCGAGGGAGAACTAGGTCAGGAATCTGGGTCTGCATATTCCCAGGGGTCAAGTCTGTCAGCTGCCCACTGAGCTCGAGGACCCTCCTGGCCTGCCCTTCTTCTAGGGTCAGAACTTGCCAGCCCTGGGACGGATACTTACAGGGGAGCTATTGCCTAAATCTAAATAGCGGAGGTTATCATTTGTTTTGTTACCATTCAACCCTAGAGGCTGAAAATAGGAAGGAAACTAGGCCGTGTTTATTCACTAGCTGACTCACTCGCTCACTCATTCATTCATTCACTCACAGGACAAACATTATGGAGTGCAGGCTCTATGCCATCTCCTTACCACAGCTTTGGAGGTCATCTGATCGTGTTGGGACAAATCTACCTCTTTCTGACTTGAGTTTTGGAAAGGGGATAGTAATGAGGTCCCCAGAGGGAATCCAAACAAGCACTAAGTAGGAAGATTGTCAGGGAAACTCCCAGTGTTGAATGAATTGGCTGGGCAGCAATGTTGGGTTCTGATCCTGAGATTTTATGATCCTTCCCCTGAACTTGCGTGCGTGGGTGCGTGTGCACACGTGCGCGCGCGCACACACACACACAGGCACACACACACTCTTCATACTGTCTTTAGTTTAGATATGCTGCCACCAGGTGGTAACTACATCTTTGTTATCAGACTTTCAACTTTGCTCTCAATTCTCTTGAGAATTTTGTGTTCAAACGCCCACAGATTTAAACCATCATTTTCCGCACCGTACTATGTAAGAAATAAATGTCCTTAGGATAAGCTTCTGCAAACACTAACTAAAAATCACAACACACCTCTCTTTGGGTGTCTTCACTATCTCCTGATTTTTTTCTCATTTACTTCGTTTGCTTCTAACCCTGCCTTCAGAGAATGATGCGGTGGTCCTGGTGGTCCTTTGACTTAGGTAATACGTTTTGTGTGGAAAGCCTCACCCAGTGACTGGGCACTTTGGTAAGGCTCTGGGTACTAAGGCCTCAGGAGCCATTTCTGGGAGGCCCTCGTCCAGCTGTTACACAGGCAATCCGCTTGTGGATTTAGTGCTGCATGACTATCTCAGAGGTCTGTCTTTCTGCATCAGGAGAGAGGAGTAAAAGGAGAAAGATGCAGTGTCTCGCTACTAGAGACTCAACTCACACGTGTCACACTAATCCATCCCAGAGGGCTGTTCTGCTTCTTGTGACTCTTGCGTTGAACGTTTCTTTTGAGCCCCTGCTCCCTCCACCTGGGTCTGTGGCTCAAGTTTGTGCACAGTGGAGAGCCAACTTAGCCCCAGCTAACTTGCTGACTTCCCTTAGCAACCTCCTTGGTAACTGCTGTCTTTGTAACAGATCATCTCCAGCAGTGTTTTCTTTACTGGAGCTCTCTGGTTACAGTCTCTGTGAGCAGGGTCCCCTCTGAGCTGGGGGCATAACTGGGCCCAGTGAACAGCCTCATAGCCCAGCCATGTAAGGTCTGAGCCCACCTGAAGGACCATTTGTAAGTAAAATTAAGTTACTGGAACATGTTACCTTCCCCATCTGCACATTTTTTTTTAACATCTTTATTGGAGTATAATTGCTTTACAATGGTGTGCTAGCCTCTGCCCTACAACAAAATGAATCAGCCATATATACACATATGTTCCCATATTGCACACTTTTCTCTCAAGAGTCTTCCTTCCTGCAGCCGCGGAGTCTCTCCCATCCTCCTGCTATTCATCTTGGGAAGACCCTGGCTAGTAGAGCCAAGAAGTGCCGTAGAGGCAGTGGGGCTGGGTGCAAGGCATGAGGTCTTACCAGCAAGGAAGTCCCTCTGAGGCAGGGCTGGCTGTTCCTGTCTTGTCTGGGGCTGAAACTGACCTGGTGAAGCGGAGGGATCCTCAGGGCACTTCCTGACTTCTGTAGCTTTTCCCTCCTCTAGATGTACAAGAACTGTGTTGTGGAGATAGGCACTTAGTGAAAGCATGCTGGATTGAATGTTTTTAAATTAATAAGATAAAATCCTCACCATCAGCAGCGACCTTGTTCCCCTCTGCACCTGCACAGCTGTGGGTCACACCCTCCCCGGGCACGGCATGCAAATCATTTTGCACTCTGGTTATGTACACGCTCCTCCGCTTACCTGCTCCTACTTCAGTTAGGAAGCATGTATCATCCACAGGCTGTACACAACAGGTGCTCAATTATTTCTTGAATTTGAGAGTTACCAGAAAATAAGAAATCATCCTAGATGTTGTGGTGTGGAATTGTTTGTTGATGTTCCAGTGCAAGGACGTCACTTCCCCGATAGGTGGTAGTGAGATACCTGTTAGATGTCCCTGAAGGTGGGACGTCTTTGGCTGTTCCCAGCTGCCTTTTCTTTCTTGTCTCCATACATTTGCTTGTGCTGTTCCTGCTGCCTGAATTGCCCTTCTTTTTTCTCAGCTTGGGAAATGCCCAGATTCCTTAACAAAGCCCAAAGATCTCCGTATTCATGTATTCATTTGCTTATTACCCATTAGTTTGTCCATTCTCACATTCATTCATTCAACAACATTTATCGACCCCCTTGAATGTTTAAGTCACTGTGCCGGGTGATGAGGAGTCAGTAAATAAGCTGGTATGATCTCTGCCTTCCAGAGCTTCCCTTCTAGCGGGAGAGTTGGATATTAAACAAAGGTACTGCATAACTGAATATATAACTACAAACTGTGACAGTACGATTGAGGAAAGGGCAGCTAGTAGAGAATGGATTGGGGGAGGGGTGCCTGTGACTTAGCAAGTCATAGTACCCACTACACCAGATCAGGAGCTCATCCCGTGGACTCATTCCTGCAAGACAGAGGGCCTGTGTGCTTACCAGGAGCACTGCACTAAGGTACTTGTTGTCTGCTAAGAAATCCACGAAACTTAGCATGCTGCTTCTCCTAACCCTTTCATGCTTAGCTTCTTTTTCAATGTCAGTCACTCCTTAGCACCTCTAATTTCAGACTGCCATTTCTCCTCTCTCTGTCTCTGTTTCTCTGTCTCTGTTTCTGTCTCTGTCTCTCCCCTCCCCCAACTCCCTCTTTCTTTGTGTCTCATTGTCTCTCTCCCTTTCTCTCCCTCTCCTTCCCCCGCCACCTCTGCATGTGTGTGACTATCTCTTTCTCTCTGTCCCTGTCTCTGCCTCTCTGTCTCTGTCTGTCTCTCTGCTTCCCTTCACTTCTCCATGAGGGTATGGGAAGGTTGGACTTTCTTATTGACATGGTCCATCACAGCAGTCCGTTCCACCTGTGTGCAGATGGAACCAATCGGGTTTCAGGTTTTCTTCACATGTTTTACCATGCTGATGCTTGTTCTAAGCCTCTTTTCTGGCCACAAAAGCACTTGCTGAAAAAAAATTCTTTTGGCCTGCTTTCAGGGTTTGAGAGCCTTTCCAGAAGAATAGTTTCTCAGTATCCGACATTTTACTGTATTACATACTCAGATTAGGTTTTCTGTTAAATTAACAACACATAATCTGGATGGAGTTTCCACTGCAGCCGAGTGATCTAGATTTATGTCCCATGAGGAGTATCATATATGAGCTTCTTTGAAAATTAGTTATTGCTCTTGATTCATTCCTTAATTACTTGCCTGCCTGCCTTCTCTTCATCTGTTCAAGCTTCTTTCTTCCCAGGAATGGTTTCTTTGGGATTGACTCCTTTGAAAAAGTATAGTGTAACGCTGCAGCTGCTTTTCCCAGAAGGAGACTGTGGCCCCAGAGTTTCCTTGTTATTGTTTTGGGGGTTTTCCCAGTGAAATGAAAGAACTTTGCACTTTTTCCTTAGACCAGCAGGTTTCAGCACATTTCAGTTTATCTAAGTGGTGAAGGTTAAATGCTTAGAATCTGAAGTACAAACCCTGAGCATCCAGGGACGCAGGGATCTGTTGCTGTGCTTTCCTTTTCAAAATGTCCTTTGTCTGGAAACGGACTCCTTTCACCTCCAGAATTTTCTATTTCAGTCGCTCCTGTTTCACTGTGTGCCTGGGTTGTATGTACGCATGGGTTGTCACATTTACAGTTTGAGGGTTTTATCTCTCATTAATTCCAACCCACCAGGTACTTTTTCTTTTCTCTTCTTTATTATTACGAAAGTAGTATCTGCTACTACGAGGACTTACTGCCTAATATAGCTATGGCAAATAGTGTTTTAAAAGTAATTTCATGTGTCAGTGTCAGTTAGCTGGCGTTGAGTGCCTGGGGAGCTGTGTTGAGAAGGATTCTGAGGCCACAAAGAGTGCTATGATTGAATAGGGATGTTTGCCTTGAGTACACAATAGGGATGTGGAGGCCAATGTGTGTATCCACTGTTCTAATTCAAAGATACTTACGTTGAACTCAGTATAAAAATAATCATTTTATTTAAAATATAAATGGAAAGAAAAGTATTTTTCTTCATTTAAGGCAGTGCCCCTACAGAGACTCAACAGAGGCCTGTGCCCACATCAGGCCAGGGCTACTGAGTCCGTATGTGGACATGACGTGAAGGACTTGCTTGAGCGCACCCTGGTCCCTGTGCCCACTCCCCTCGCCAGTCCCACATGGGAAGGGAATTCATGACAGGTTGACTGTGCTCACATTTGGTCTTACCTGTGGTAGGCAGAATAATGCCCCTGAACCTATGAATATGCTAGATTACATGGCAAAGGGGAATGAAAGTTGCAGATGGAATTAAGGTTGCTAATGAGCTGGCCTTAAAATAACGGGAATATCCTGGATTATCAGGGTGGGCACAGTATAATCACAAGGGACCTTGAAAGTAGAAGAAAGATGGGAATTTCCTGGTGATCCACTGGTTAGGACTCAGCACTTGCACTGCGGTGGCCTGGGTTCAATCTCTGGCCCTGGTCGTGGCCAAAAAAAAACGTAAAAGAAGGAATCAGGTTAGACCAGAGATGGCATCATGAGAAGGACTCAGTTCAGCTGAGCTTTCTGTCCAACATCACTGGCTTTGAAGATGGAAGAAGAGGGCCTCGTGCCGAGGAGTGCAGGGCCTCTAGAAGCTGGAAAGGGCAAGAAGACTGAACCTCCCCTAGATCTCCCAGAAAGGAAGGCAGTCCAGCCGAAACCTTGATTTAGCCCGGTGAGACCCATTTCAGACCTCTGAACTACAGAACTGGATGTTGTTTTAAGTCACTAAGTTTGTGGTAATTTGCTACAGCAACAATAGAAAGCTAATAAACTGTCTAGGTTGCCTCAATATAATGATAACCATTAATATTTAGTGCCTAGTACTGTTGCTAAACATTTTATAAGCATCGTCTCAATTGGTTCATACAGTCTTCCAATGAGGTAGGTACTGTTATCCATACCCACTTTACAGATGGAGATATGAAAGCTTAGTGATATCAAGTAACTTGTCCAAGGACACAGAGCTGCTAAGAATCAGAGCCAGGGCTTGAACCCCGGTCTCCAGGATATCAAAGTGCACGCTGGTAATCACCACCTCCGACTGTGATCTTGACCTGCTTTAATAATAAAGATAATGGTAACAATAGTAATAGCAGCTAACATTCGTTTAGCACTTCCTACGTGCTAGGCACTGTGCTTCTCATTTAGTACTCATGACAAACCTATGAGATACGTACTATCATTATCACCATTTTACAGACATTATCGGCCAGTGTCCTGGACCTGTATTGCTTGCCTGGCCTTGACTGCTGCCTTTCTCTGACTTACATTTGCCGCCCGAATGCAGACCATTCACTTGGCTCCAGCCCTTGTCAGGGCCTTTACAGCTGACTTCCAGGCCTTCTCATGTGTCTGCAGACCACCCATCTCCTCCCTGTGCCCCTGCCTCCATCATCTTTCAGCCAAGCCTCGGATCCTCTGGCTTTAGGCTCTGACCTTAAGATCAGCCTCTACCTGTGATCCCGGCAGTATGGGGTGGGGCCAGAAGCGACTGAAGAGCTGCTAGAGTGTCCCCTTGGTGCTCATTGCTGAGCCCTCTAATAAAAAATGTGATAAGCCTCAGGAAAGCACAAGGTAATGGGCATGGGGCCTCCAAGTCAGGTCTGGACTGCAGCGGCAGAGCCTTGGCCAAGGAGGAAAGAAGCCTCCAGCTCCGTCCAGCCTGGACTTGGTGTTCAGGAGCCATGATCAAGACAACGCCTGGCAAGCCTTGTTTGTGAGTCAGGTTTCCACACATAATTCCATGGTGAAGAATTATCATTTGTTATCTTACAAGGCCTCCTTGCTTTAAGTATATGCAATATAAAAATATTGCTTGGGTGTAATTCTTTACTAGGAAAGGTAATTTGAAAATATGTGTGGATATTCAGATGTTAGAATTAACCCATAAGCATTTATTACTCTGAAGGAGGAGACTTGACTTCAAACAAATAAAGTTACTATTAAAAAGTACAAATTGAGTCCTCTTTTTAAAATTGTTCTCTACTTAGGACATTAGCGTGGGTGTAGAATTTAACAATAAAGATAACAGTAATAATAGCAGCTAACGTGCATTTAGCACTTCCTATGTGCTGAGCACTTTGCTTCTCATTTAATACTCATGACAAACCTATGATATATGTACTATTATTATCACCATTTTACAGACAGGAAAACAGATCCTGAGAGGATGTAAACAACTTGGCCCAAGATAGTTGTGGGCAAAGAGTTAATGTAACAGCTCTCATTTCCCTTTCTGCAGGAGAGTTTGACCTTTGTTGACTTCCACTCTGTTACCCTGGTGACCTGATAAAAGCCATATGTCAATTATGTCTCTAGGCAACATTGCCTATGATAAAAATGACCCCTAAATGGTGGTAAATTGCATCTGGAACTGAGAGGAGTTGTATGTAAACTATAAATACCTGAAAGGGACACCATACTTTGGGCTTCCCTGAGGGCAACGTCTCTGGATGCCTCTTATGGGGACCCTGGAAGCTAATGCCTCAGGAGTTGCTAATAAACTCCAGAGTTGGGAAATGCTGCTCCTTTGAGACACCATGGCAGCTTCTCCACCTGCCTGATATGGATCTTTTCTCCTTGCCTGCGAGTTGCTGGATTGGTGTAAAGACTGCCTTTGATGAGGAAGGCCGCTTGGTACTGTCCTGCTGGTCTGTATCCTCCATCCTTCTGAGTAGGCTGGCACCAGCATGGCCCACGGTCGTCTTGTGAGTCCAAATGATCAGCTGGATCCAAAAAGTTGGATCTAAAAGTCAGTTGGACGGGTGGGTGTTGCAGTCCTGTAGTCAGAAGTGGAAGAGTCAAAATTGGAAACTATGCATTCTGACCACAGTGCCCAAACCTCTCACCATCCTTTTAGGGTGCCTAGAAATAGGAGAAATAATTCTACTAATGTCTCAGGACTGATCTTTAGCAGATCCTAGTTTGTCTCCTTCCAAAGTCATGCTCTTAACCACCAGTGAAAGCGTGACCGTAGAGTAAAAAGATTTGTTTGGCACAGGTGGCTCATTTAGCCCTGCCTTGTTCATCGTACCCAGAGGTGCGTGGCTCACAGGAGTCCCTGGAAGGTGACTTGATAGTGTAGATGGACAGGAAAGGGTCAGCGTAGGTCATTGCCAGTGCTTATGCTTCTTTAGTTTTGCTGTTGCATTTCTTCCTCTCCTTTTCTCATCTCTTTCCCTCCTACCTGTTCTTCTTCTTAAAAAAAAACTTTTTATTTTGAAGTACTTTTAGATTTAGAGAAAAGTTGCAAAAATGCTACCCTTCCTGTATACCTTTCACCCAGATTTCCCTAATATTAACATCTTACATAACCAGAGTACAGTTACTAAAGCTGAGAAATTAACATTGGTGCAATTCCACTAACTAACCTCCAGACCTTGTTCAAAATTTCACTGTTCCCCCTAATCTTCTTTTTCTGTTTGTAAGTAGGACTAGATGCTGAACCTAGATAGGATCCTGCAGTGCATGCTGTTATTCTCCTTAGTCTCCTCCAATGTGTAACAGTTCCTCAGTCTTTCCTCATCTTGACACTCTGGAAGAACACCAATCAGTTATTTTGTAGCATGCCCTTTAGTTTGGGTTTGTCAGATGCTTTCTGTGATTGGACTGAGGTTATAAATTCGGGGCAAGAATGCCATAGCAATGATGTTGCATCCTCAGTGCATTGTAGCAAAGGATCGTGACATTGACATGTTATTACTGGTGCTCATTCTTTTTTCTCTCTTTTCTTTTTAAAATTCTTTCTTTAACCCACATAAAATTCAGCACGTTATGATGGGGTCATAGTACCAGAGACAGAAGCCTGCCTCCTTGTTATAGAAGCGTGCCAGGTCCAGCCAGGGCTGCTCTTGCTGTTTCCATTTTTCTTCTACATTTTGTTTTTCCAACACTCTTTGTAGCTCCTTCAATTTTGCAGCTACATCTCAGATGTGGAAATCAGTTGTCTCAAACTGAACTTTGTTAGTGAAGTAGCCAGGCCGTGCGTATCTCTTTTACCTCTGTCAGTGGGGGTGGCCGATTGTGTGTGTGAGGTTTGCGCTCTGGTGTTGCCAGCCTGGGAGATCTGGTTATTGGTGATTGAAACTGTCCTGACGCTGCTCTGCCCTCACTAGGTTCTTAGAGATGCTGGAGCCTGAGGGCGCTGTGGTTTCCTGGAGGATGCAGCACTGGGCATGACAGAGCCCAACGATAGGTCCACAAAGCTTTTCCCTCCCCTCATCTCTAGGGGTGTCTGATGCAAGCAAGTCTTTCCTTCAGGGTCTTTTCCTCTGTGTTTTATTGTTGTGTGAATGAAGAGTTTCAAAAGTTGGCTGGGTCAGGGTCAGGCAGCTGAGGGGTGAGGTATTGTAGGGGTAGGAGTCAGGAGGGTAGAGGAGGGTCCTGCTCCCAGTAAGGCACACCTGTAGGATATGTCTTTCTTCCCAATTTTCTAACTCCATGAGAAACATGTCCCATAAAACCACAATTAAGCAATTTAAATAGAAATCTCAAATAAGTGGCATTTTTCTGGTCTTGAATTTTTAAGGAATGAATTGTGAGTTCTTAGAAAATTTTTTAAAATATTTATTTATTTATTTATTTTGGCTGTGCCGGGTCTTAGTTGCAGCATGTGGGATCTTTAGTTGCAGCATGTGGACTTCTTAGTTGCGGCATGCATGTGGGATCTAGTTCCCAGACCAGGGATCGAACCCGGGCCCTCTGCATTGGGAGCTCAGAGTCTTACCCACTGGACCACCAGGGAAGTCCCAGAAATTTATTTTTAAAATTAAAACACTTCTAGGTGTGTTTCAGGATCAGTACAGTCACCCTAATCTCTCTACGGTTTACTTTAAATAATTCAGTGTTGCCAAGAGAAGTTCACTGAATTAACAGTTTACTCATTTGGAATTACAGGGCTCTGGACCAGAGGGTATCAAGGTACATTATATTCAATGTAATGTCTCCACTACACACATTTCAAGAAACATTAAACTGAAAAGGTAGAAAAAGGGAATTGCTTTATCTTCCCTTTTTTTGGATAATATTTAAGGTAACGAAAACATGATCAGAGCTCTGCATTTCTTTCCTTTATTTTTCCAATAGGATAGAAAAACTAGAATATAAAAAGATGAACAGTGAAAAAACCTTTCTCCAGTCCTTGTCTGTCATCTTTCTAGTTCCCAGGAAACCATTGGTCTTAATTTCTTATATCTCCTTCCAGAGTTTCTTTTTTGCATATACAGGAAAATACAAAAATAGAATCTTATTTTCCCCTTTTGGGGGCAAAAGGTAGCATATTAATTTTCAAAAATGTTGTATTTCTTAAAGATTCTGATTCATCAAGAATGTGTTTTTTTTTCTTTTGTCTCAGATCTTTTTTTAAAAAATTACATATTATAGCCCCCTATGAACCCCCTCTGGAACCTGATTGTCCTCCCTCCCTCCCAGAGGTAACCCCTACCATGAACTCAACATTTATCCTTTCCAGCATTTCAGCATGTTTTCATATGTTTACTAGATATTTATGAATTCATAAACTACATGTAGTATCATTTTATAGACCTTAAAACTTTATATAAAGTACTTTATATACTGAAAACTACTTTATATAAAATGCTTTATATACTGCAAACACCAGTCTGCAACTTTTTCACTCAACATTGTGTTTTGTTTTGTTTTATGGTCACAAGATTTATATTTAGATTATTAAAAGATTGTCAAAGTTTGAAACAAGGTCGGGTAAGAGCTATGCTATGTAATAATGTAATATCTGGTCACTGGAAAGTTTAAAAATTAGTATGGACTTCCCTGGTGGCACAGTGGTTAAGAATCTGCCTGCCAATGCAGGGGACACAGGTTCGATCCCTGGTCCAGGAAGATCCCACATGCTGCGGAACAGCTAAGCCCGTGCACCACAACTACTGACCCTGCACTCTAGAGCCCGCGAGCCAAAACTGCTGAAGCCCGCGTGCCACAGCTACTGAAGCCCACGCGCCTAGAGCCCGTGCTCCGCAGCAAGAGAAGCCACCGCGATGCGAAGCCTGCGCACCGCAACGAAGAGTAGCCCGCACTTGCCGCAACTTAGAGGAAGCTCGCACGCAGCAAGGAGGACCCAATGCAGCCAAAAATAAATACACAAATAAATAAATAAATTTTTAAAAAATCAGTATGTTTTATAATTAGAAAATCAGTAATCTGGTAATTGACAGGTGAGCCATAATTTTTTTAAATAACCTGAAATTATTTTTGCTTTGGGAATCTAATTGTACATACTTGATCATAATTACCTAGGCCTTTTAAAAAAGTGCTGATAGGGTTTTTCTCATATATGAATGCAACAGAAGCCACTATGGATAATTTGGAAGACGAAGAAAAGTGTAAAATAGAAAATAAAATGTCCATGGTCTGAAATGTCCATGACCTATCCATACTACTTCAGAAATAGCCACTATATACATTTTGATGTATTGCCTTTCAGGCTTTTTTTCTATGTACATACAGATATTTTGTTTCAAAACTAGGATTATGTCATGTGAAGTTCATTATCCTTAACATAACTTTACGACCATGACCTCTTTTCAATTAATATTCTTGGAAAATGTAATATAAATATAAATATTTCATACAAATTCACCAGACTGTATTTAACTGGTCCCCAAAGATCAAAGTAGTAGGAACAGTATATCTGTGTATACTGATTAAATTCAAATGATTTTTTTTCTCAAAGTATACTATTCAACTTCAAACTACATATTTTGCCTAAGCAAACAAGTCCCCAGTAACTGTGTGATATGCCTTACTGAACGCAACCTCTTGATATTATCAAAGTTCTGCTTTTAACACAAGTCTGAAATTTTGCTCCCAAAATGCATACTTCAGAGTCACAAAGTAACGTAAAGTAATGTTGGTTACTAAGGTTTTAGTAGAATCTGCTGTGGCAGTTGAATAGTTTTCACACACAGTTTTGGTCCCCATGGGTTTATGCTTAATAGTGAAAAACCAAAGGTCTATGTGCTTCTTCCTTATAAATGACCAATTACATGAATGACCTAAAAATAGAGTTCTGGTGGTTATGTTTTTGAGATGGTACTATGTTGATAGAGTGGCTCCCATACATTCTTTTTAACTGTTGAAAATGGTTCATTGTTTAAATAAATTACAATTTATCGATTCTTTGTTGTTTCTGCCTCCAATTATTTGTTGTTGTCGTTTTGTGGGGGTTTTTGCTGTTATAAAGACTACAGTTATATATTTAAAAATTAAGCTAATTCTTTCAAACACAAATGAGCATATCTATACCTTTTGAGTCCTGTGGTCTAGGAAAGGGCCTGAAGGTTGTAAATGTTGCTCTCCTTTATACCTCATATTTACTGAATGTCCTTATTGAGTAGGTAGATAATTGGATGTATGGATGCATGCATGGACCTATGCATGCATGGGTGATTAGATGGATGGATGGGTAGATGGATGGTTTAGTGAATTCTTGAATCTCTTGATTTGTCAAACCTTGTATATCCACTTATAAAATGTCCTTGTCTGTGTGGAAGAACAACATATAAACTCTTAGTCTCCTTTTCCTTCTAGATGTTGAAATGCTTCAGGCCAGAACATCTAATCCAATGCCTGGAGATGGTTTCTCTCAGACCACTAAGGATTCTATGATCCGCAAGTTTTTAGAAGGTAAGTTGCAGCAGTGAACAGGGAAGCAAAAAGAGGGAAAGAGAAATAAAGCTAAGATATTGCCTGGCTCCCTATGAGGGTTGCTCCACTGAAGGAATGGGCTGCCATGTACATGCCACATGGTGTGCTTGAAGGCACTCTATTCCCACAAGCTCCCCCATAAGCCTATTACAAGTAAGCCAGAAGTTCCCACCACTGGACCCACTGCTTTGGGTAAACAAGTTGCCTTTAGCAAAATTTCTTTTTAAATACACTTGTTTATTTTTATTTGACCAAAATTTAATGAGTACCTACTATGAGCAAAGCACTATTTCAGTTGTTGGGCTAGGGGACACAAAGGAAAATAAGATATAATCAATACCCTCAAGAGACTTTACTTTCTGGTGAAGGAGGAGAACATAGGGGAACATACACAGGTATTATTAAGTCAAGGTTGTATTGGAGAGTGATTATATATATGTTGTCCAGTTTTCCCACTATTTATGAAGAGATTGTCTTTGCCCCCCCCCCCCATGTATTTTTGGCTCCTTTGTCATAAATTAATTGATCATATAAGCATGAGTTTATTTCTGGGCTTTCTATTTGTTTTCATTGATCTACAGTAGTCCATTTTTATGCCAATACTATACTGTTTTGATTACTATAGCTTTATAGTATAGTTTGAAATCAGAGAGTATGATACTTTCAACTTTGTTCTTCTTTCTCAAGATTGCTTTGGCTATTTGGGGTCTTTTGTGTTTCCATACACATTTTAGAATTATTTGTCCTAGTTCTGTGAAAAATGCCATTGGTATTTTGATAGAGATTGCATTGAATCCATAGTTTTCTTTGGGTAGTATGGTCATTTTAACAATATTAATTCTTCCAATCCACGAATGTGGTATATCTTTCCATTTATTTGTGTTGTCTTCAGTTTCTTTCATAAATGTCTTATAATGTTCAGAGTACAGGTCTTTTACCTCTTTGGTTAGATTTATTCCTAGGTATTTTATTCTTTTTGATGCAATTGTAATTGGGATTTTTTTCTTAATTTCTGTTTCTTATAGTTTATTATTAGTGAACACAACAGATTTCTGTATATTAATTTTGTATTCTGCAACTTAACTGAATTCATTTACTAGTTCTAACAGTTTTTTGTGGGTTTTTTTGGCTGTGTTGGGTCTTTGTTGCTGTGCGTGGGCTTTCTCTAGTAGTCGTGAGTGGGGGCTACTCTTCGTTGCAGTGCACTAGTTCTAGTAGTTTTTTGATGGCATCTTTAGGATTTCCTATATCATGTTTTCTGCAAACAGTGACTGTTTTTCTCTTTCCTTTCTGATTTGGATTCCTTTTCTTTCTTTCTTTGTTTTTTAATTAATTTATTTTTTATTTTATTTATTTTTAGCTGTGTTGGGTTTTCATTGCCACGTGCGGGCTTTCTCTAGTTGTGGTGAGTGGGGGCTACTCTTCATTGCAGTGAACAGGCTTCTCATTGTGGTGGCTTGTCTTGCTGCGGAACACAGGCTCTAGGCACATGGACTTCAGTAGTTGTGGCACGTGGGCTCAGTAGTTGTGGCTCATGGGCTCTAGAGTGCAGGCTTAATAGTCAGAGCGCATGGGCTTAGTTGCTCTGTGGCACATGGGATCTTCCCAGACCAGGAATCAAACCGTGTCCCCTGCATTGGCAGGCGGACTCTTAACCACTGCGCCACCAGGGAAGTCCCTGTTATTTCTTTTTCTTGTATGATTACTATGGCTAGGACTTCCAATACTATGTTGTTCCTGATCTTAACAGAAATGTTTTCACCTTTTCACCATTGTGTATGATGTTAGCTGTGGGATTGTTATATATGGCCTTTATTATGTTGAGGTGTGTTCCCTCTATACCCACTATGTTGAGAGTTTTTATCATAAATGGATGTTGAATTTTGTCAAAAGCTTTCTCTGTATCCATTGAAATGATCATATGATATTTATTCTTTAATTTGTTAATATGATGTATCACATTCGTTGATTTGCAGATATTGAGTCATTTTTGCATCCCTGGGATTAAATCCCACTTCATCATGGTGCATGATCCTTTTAATGCATTGTTGAATTCCCTTTGCTAATATTTTGTTGAGGACAATTTTGCATCTATGTTCATCAAGGATATTGGCCTGTTATTTTATTTTTTTGATGTCTTTGTCTGCTTTGGGTATCAGGGTGATGCTGGCATCATAGATGAATTCAGCCACTCTATGTCTTTTTTCTTTTTTTTTTTTGTGGTATGTAGGCCTCTCACTGTTGTGGCCTCTCCCGTTGTGGAGCACAGGCTCCGGACGCACAGGCTCAACGGCCATGGCTCACAGGCCCAGCCGCTCCGCGGCACGTGGGATCTTCCTGGACCGGGGCACAAACCCGCGTCCCCTGCATCAGCAGGTGGACTCTCAACCACTGCGCCACCAGGGAAGCCCCATTCTATGTCTTTTGATTGGAACAATTAGTCCATTTACAGTTAAAGCAATTTTTTGGTAGGTATGTGCTTATTGCCATTTTGTTAATGTTTTCTGGTTGGTTTTTAATATCTCTTTTTGGTTCCTTTCTTCTTTTCCTATTTCCTTGTGATTTGATGACTATCTTTAGTGTTATGTTTGGATTCCTTTCTCTTTTTTTGTATGTATCTATAATAGATTTTTGGTTTGTGATTACCATGAGGTTTTTTTTAAATTAATTAATTTCTTTACTTTGGGCTGCATTGGGTCTTCGTTGCTGCATACGGGCTTTCTCTAGTTGCGGCAAGTGGGGGCTACTCTTCATTGCAGTGCATGGGCTTCTCATTGTGGTGGCTTCTCTTGTTACGGAGCATGGGCTCTAGGCATGAGGGCTTCAGTAGTTGTGGCATGTGGGCTCAGTAGTTGTGGCTCGTGGGCTTAGTTGCTCTGTGGTATGTGGGATCTTCCTAGACCAGGGCTCGAACCCATTTCCCCTGCATTGGCAGCCGGATTCTTTTTTTTTTTTTTAATTTATTTTATTTATTTATCTTTGGCTGCGTTGGGTCTTCACTGCTGTGCACAGGCTTTCTCTACTTGTGGCGAGCAGGAGCTACTCTTCATTGCGGTGCACGGGCTTCTCATTGCAGTGGCCTCTCGTTGCAAAGCATGGGCTCTAGGTGTGCAGGCTTCAGTAGTTGTGGCTCACAGGCTCAGTAGTTGTGGCACATGGGCTTAGTTGCTCTGCGGCATGTGGGATCCTCCCGGACCAGGGCTCGAACCCTTGTCCCCTGCATTAGCACACAGATTCTCAACCACTGTGCCACCAGGGAAGCCCCATCTTTCTGTTCTGTGTATCCCTCAGCTACTTATTGTGGATATAGGTGATTTTAATACTTCTGTCTTTTAACCTTCCTACTAGCTTTATAAGTGGTTGATCTGTATATTTACTGTATATTTGCCTTTATCAATGAGATTTTTCTTTTTTTCATTTTCATATTTCTAGTTGTGGTATTTTCTTTTCTGCTTAGAGACGTCCCTTTAACACTTTCTGTAAAGCCAGCTTAATGGTGCTGAATTTTTTTAGCTTTTGCTTGTCTGTAAAACTCTTTATCTCTCCTTCAAATATGAATGATATCCTTTCTGGATAGAGTATTCTTGGTTATAAGCTTATGTTTATCACGTTAAATATGATATCACTCCCTTCTGGCCTGCAACGTTTCTGCTAAAGAGCACCAGGTATTCTTATGGGAGTTCCCTTACACGTAACTAGTTGTCTGTCCCTTGCTGCTTTTAATATTCTCCCTTTAGCATTTTTTTTTTTTTTTTTTTTTTTTTTTGCGGTATGCGGGCCTCTCACTGTTGTGGCCTCTCCCGTTGCGGAGCACAGGCTCCGGACGCACAGGCTCAGTGGCCATGGCTCACGGGCCCAGCCGCTCCGCGGCACGTGGGATCTTTCCAGACCAGGGCACGAGCCCGCGTCCCCTGCATCGGCAGGCGGACTCTCAACCACTGCGCCACCAGGGAAGCCCCTCCCTTTATCTTTAATTTTTGCCATTTTAATTACAATGTGTCTTGGTGTGGACCTTTTTAGGTTTATCTTGTTTGGGACTCTCTGTGTATCCTGGACCTGAATGTCTGTTTCCTTTCCTGGGTTAGGGAAATTTTCATCTATTATTTCCTCAGATATGTTCTCTGCCCCTTTTGCTCTCTTTTCTCCTTCAGAGATCCAAAAAACATTTCTTCTTTTCTGTTCAGCTTGAGTGATTTCCACTATTCTGTCTTCCAGTTCAATGATCTGTTCCTCTGTATTATCTCATCTACTATTAATTCCTTCTGGTGTATTTAAAAATTTCAGTTATTGTATCCTTCAGATCTGCTTGGTTCCTTAAATTTTCGAGCTCTTTCTTAAGCTTCTCACTGTGTTCATCCATTCCTCTCCCAAGTTCATTGAACATCTTTATGATCATTATCTTGAACTCTTCATCAAGTAGATTGCTTATCTTCACTTTGCTTAGTTCTTCTGGGGTTTTTCTTGTTCCTTCATTTAGAATATATTTCTCTGTCCCTCATTTTGCCTAATTCTCTCTTTTAATTTTTGTGTATTAGGTAGCTTGGCGATGTTTCCCAATCTTAGAGTGGTGGCCTTATGTAGCAGATGTCTGTGGGGCCCAGTAGCACACTCCCCTCTGGTCCCCAGAGCTATGTGTTCTAGTGGTGCCCCATGGGCCTTTCTGTTGTGGCAGGGCCAACTACTGTGAGTGTGCAGGTAGGTGGGGCTGGCCCCCGGCCTGGTTGGCTGCCAGGCCCTACCTAATGTGGAGGTGGCCAGCTTGCTGATGTGCAGAGCTGGGTCCCAGGGCAGCTGGCTGTATGACCTGGGGGCCCCAGGGTTTGACAATAGCTTTCAGTCACCTTTCTCTCTGTTTCTAGGCAACAGCATGGGAATGTCCAGTTTGGAGAGGGAAGTACACCATCTCGGGCAGGAAGAAGATGTTTATCACACAGTGGATGATGATGAGGCCTCTTCTGTGGACTTGGCCAACAGGCCGCCTGTCCCAGTGCCCAGGCCAGAGGCCAGTGCTTCTGGCACTCACCAGCTGTCTGACAATGAACCATACATTTCTAAAGGCAAGTGTGGCAGGGAATGATGCACAGTGGGGTCTTCAGAGCCTCTCAGCAGGAATTCCCTGGATCCTCTACCTCCTGAACCATTGCTCAAGACCATTCCCTTCTGAATGGTCTCCAACCAGCCCCAGGAGACAGAGTCAGAGCTTGGGGCAGATTCTGGAACTAGACTAGGGGCAGTGGTCAGATTTAGTTCTGGCCTTCCTGGAGGAATTTATGCATAGTGTGAAGACAGAGATAAACAAGATGTCCCTCTACTCCAAATGGCAAGATCCCTGGTAAATTTTTATCTCCTGAAACTCTCATTATTATTATTTTTTAATAGTTAACATTTATTGAAATCTACCAAGAGTGCTCTATTTGGAATATGTCATAATAATCTATTAGGTAAGGGCCGTCATCATCCCCATTTTACAGATGAGGAAAATGTAAGCCCTCATTTTTGAGGCTTACAGAGGTCACTTGATTACCAAGTAGCGGAGCCAGGATTTGAACTCAAGGAATCTGACTCCACAACCTTGGCTTTCAGCCACAATGCTATGCTGTCTACCTTCGTACATTGATAAAAGTTGGTGATAATTGGGTTTTGACCCATAATGATCCCTGGGACATTAGTTAGATGCTGATAGCATCGTCAGTTTCACTATCTTTCAGGACCTGATTTTATTAATATGATTACAAGTACTGTAAGAGTATAGGAATTGCCAGATCTGTGCACTTGACCTCCATTCCATTTTTTTAAAATAAATTTATTTACTTATTTATTTATTTATATTTGGCTGCGTTGGGTCTTTGTTGCTGTGCACAGGCTTTCTCTAGTTGTGGCGAGTGGGGGCTACTCATTGCAGTACGCGGGCTTCTCATTGCGGTGGCTTCTCTCATTGTGGAGCACGGGCTCTAGGCATGCGAGCTTCAGTAGATGTGGCACGCAGGCTCAGTAGTTGTGGCGCACGGGCTTAGTTGCTCTGCGGCATGTGGGATCTTCCTGGACCAGGGCTCGAACCTGTGTCCCCTGCATTGGCAGGAGGATTCTTAACCACCGCGCCACCAGGGGAGTCCCTCCATTTCCATTTTTAATAGTATAAGCAGGTTGTGGAAGGTATGGCAAAGATTAGAAACTGGGGAAGATAGCCCTCAACCAGAGCCCCAGGTAGTTGGGCTGGGCTTGTCAAATAAAGTACATCACGCCTTGTTAAGTATGAATTTAAGACAAACAGCAAATAATTTTTTAGTGTAAGTGTGTCCCAAATATTGCACTCTTTTTTTCAGTTTTGGTTTTGGTTTGTTAAATCTGGCAACCTTAAATTGGGTAGAAATACAGTGGGGGGATATTATATATTGCCTAGTGCTATCCGTGCTCATGGTTTGCCATCCCTTGGATGGCATCTCCTTTGGCGTGTGTAGCAGACACTGTCAGTGTCCTGCTCACATCCCCCCAGCTCTTTATGTTTTTGTGCCCACTGGATCGACCCTGCCTGTTAGAACCTGTGTCTTTTAGCCTGATGGCTTTCTCTGGCAGGACAGGCTGGAAGAGTTGGGGGATTATCACCCCTGGATGCAGCCCTCAACCACTGACTGAGTAGAGTTGTTGGATGAGTACCCTAGCTTACTTGCCCCTTTATGGGAGAACTCTGGGGTGCATGCTCTACATTGCTTTCCAGAGCTCCCCAGCTTGCCCATCATGGTGACTTACTGGGTAACCCACCATTTATTGCTTTATCCACTTCCCTGTCTTACCTCCATCACCTCTCACATAGTCTACATGTACTTGGATCACTGTCCCCAGGTCTGCTTCTTTTTTTTTGAGAGACATTTTTTCCAGAGTTCTTTTTTTTTTTAATTAATTAATTTACTTATTTATTTTTGGCTGCGTTGGGTCTTCGTTGCAGTGCGCAGGCTTCTCATTGCGGAGCATGGGCTCTAGGCGCGCGGGGCTTCAGTAATTGTGGCACACGGGCTCAGTAGTTGTGGCTCGCGGGTTCTAGTGCACAGGCTCAGTAGCTGTGGCGCACAGACTTAGTTGCTCAGTGGCATGTGGGATCTTCCTGGACCAGGGATCAAACCCATGTCCCCTGCACTGGCAAGCGGATTCTTAACCACTGCACCACCAGGGAAGTCCCCAGGTCTGCTTCTAAGGGAACCCAAATGAAGAAGCTTGCAAATATATATTGATAATGCCTAAATGGCAGGGGTTGGGGAGAGGGTGTTGATGGTCTGGCTCATTGTGGGAAGTTCAGTTGGGAGGGGCATAGGTGGTTCCTAAAGAGCCTTGATGGACTTGCTAGGAAACTGTGAGGAGGAAAGGAAAGGAGAGGGGCAGGAGATGACAAAAAGGGCAATGGTTTGGAGTCCAGGACACCTGGGTTCAAGTCTCAGCTCTTACATTTTTCAGCTGTACAGTATGGAACATTGGGTAAGTCATTTCACCCTCTTTGGCCTTAGTATCCTCATCTATAAAATGGGTATCATAATAATATATGTATAAATGATGCATAATAATACTCTGCCAGAGCCTTATTGTGAGGGTCAGATGAAATCATACATGAGGAGCTATTTTATAAACTGGAAAGCACTGAGTAGACATCCCTTGTGTTAACTAGCAGGCCAAGGTATTGCTGTCTTATTGGCATCAATCTCAAGGTTTAGATGTGAATAATAAAAGTTAACATGGAGTGCTTACATGTGCCAGGCACTATTCTCAGCACTTCCCATGTATTAACTCGTGTAATCCCCACAAAGAGGAGGGTACAATTATTATCCTCATTCTACATATCAGAAAACTGAGGCAAGAAGAGGTGAAGCCTCTTTTCTTAGGTTGTATGGCTCATAAATGGCAGAGCCAGGATTTGAACCCAGAGAGTCGTGTGCAGAGCCCAGGGAGACTTAATCACTATGCAGTCCTACCACTGAGTGAACGCTTGTCATTTCCCAGTTTTCCCTACAAGTCTTTTTTTTTTTTAAATAAATTTATTTATTTATATATTTTTTATTTTTGCCTGCCTTGGGTCCTCGCCGCTGCACACGAGCCCCCTCTAGCTGCGGCGAGCAGGAGCCCCTCCTCGTCGCGGTGTGCGGGCCTCTCATTGTGGTGGCCTCTCCTGCCGCGGAGCACGAGCCCTAGACACGCATGGCCCTCAGCAGTTGTGGCATGCGGGCTCAGCAGCTGTGGCTCACAGGCTCAATAGCCGTGGCGCACGGGCCTAGCCGCTCTGCGGCATGTGGGATCCTCCCGGACCGGGGCACGAACCCATGTCCCCTGCATCGGCAGGCGGACTCCCAACCACTGAGCCCCCAGGGAAGTCCCCCCTACAAGTCTTTATGTGTCTCTTGTGCATGACTGACTTCATCTAAGCCCCCTTGGAGCCTTGCACGTATTTCACCTGTTCCACTGCTCTGAGTTCTGTCTTAGGGCACTTGTTGACACGTGAAGTGGCACTTCCTTTTATTCTCAAACTTCAGGGTGTTCCACGGCTTGCTTCAGTATTCAAGGAAAAGGGTAATCTTGTTCACCTTACCCTTTTCTTTAATGATCTCGTAAATGCTGATCATGTCCTCTGATTGGCTCTGTCTTTCTGGTTTGAGACCTTGTTGGTTTGGTCTGTCTTCATTTCATAATCCCTATAGCTTCTGCTCATTGGTTGCCTCCTAAAGTTTTGGTTTATAGAACTGTATACAGTGGTCCAAGTTGTGATCCATTATTATTATTTTTTTGTACAAGATTTTGGTAATTTTTTTGGTAAATGTATAAACTATTATAAAGCCTTTTAGAAAGGGATCTTATTTGGCTTTACTTAGAATACTCTTTATCTCATAGTTTTTGCAGAAAAAAGTCAAGAGCGGCCTGAGAATTTCTACGTTACTTCAGAGAGCATCAGGAAAGGTAAGCAGATGTCCTCAGCTTCCTTTTGTATGACCTGAACTTCTGGGTGGTGGAAGTGTTCATGTTTCAGTGATTTCCAGGTGTAACAGCTCCTTATCCTTGAAAAACAGAGAGGTCCAAGAGATACCTGAAGTGGAGCTGTACTGATGGTAAAGGGAGAGGAGAAGAGATTGGGGTGCCTTAGAACACTGTACAAATTGATCATGCCAACGACATCAATACCCTAGAAAGTGTCTGTAACAGCACACTAAAGTACAATTTAAACATTGAGACTGATACCAACAGGATGAAAGTGGGCAGCCCAGCACCCAATCTTTACCTGGTGATGCAGCCCTACCGTGCTATTTACCTACCCTATCTGTATTAGCTAAACTATACTTTAATTCAACTTTTATTTGAGACATTTTGCTTGCCACTGGGTGACATTTTTCTTTTTTTTCCAAAGACCTTTTAAGGAAGCTTGAAGAGATAAGTATTTTGTTCTTGTTGAATTTCCTTGTGCTAAACAGAGGCATTCAGTATTTTCTCATTGATGATTCTTCTGAAAAGGAACTATGACACCATCTAAGCGTTTGAAAACTTCCCTAAGGGCTTTGGTGGTAGGAGATTGGAACTGATTGGCTTTGCATTTTTTTTTTGTCCCCACACTCCATCTCCCAACACAATTAAAGACAGCCTGGAAGAGGGCAAACCTGGGAGTAAGTTATGTGAGTGTGTGTAGACAGATGAGTAAATGGTTGGTAAGAATGATACATTAGCTTCTTTGAAGCTTTTTCAATACCCACTGGTGAAGTCATCTCTCTTTTTCCTTCATACCGTCTCCCTGAATCACAATGCTCACATGGGGTCCTGCTGGAGAAATTTAGAATCAAAGATAGCCCTACAGGAAATGAGCAGTGAAATGTCAAGTCGTTTTCATATGCTCCAGTGGCCCCATCACCTCTTCAAGTAGCTCTTTCTTCCCACAGAACTTAGTGGAGTCACAGAGCCTAGAGAGAGAGGAGTTGGCTTCATACTTCCCTAGAGTATCCAAAGCAGAGAACTATAAGTTTTGAATACGGAGGAGAGGTTGGCACATGAACAACCCAAGGAGAGTCAGCTGGGACCCAGAACCTAATTTTTACCTGGTGATATTTGACTGGGTCATGATTCTGTTAGCACTCCAGTCTCCTCAGGCAGTTCATACCCGTCGGTCCACAATCACTGTGCCCCATGCTGCTTGGAGGCAGGGGGGATGGGGAGGGCTGGAAGTGGTGCTGGGAGAAGCAGCCTGGTTAGAATTGCCTGTATATTCTCTTCTGGAGTGGATTTTAGTCTAAATCAGTGGATTTTAGTCTAAATCAGTGGTTCTCAATTGGGGGTGATTTCTCCTCACTCCCCACCCCCCAACCGGCCAGAGGACATTTGGCAATGTCTGGGACATTTTTTATTGTCACAACTGAGGAAGGGGATGCTCTTGCCATCAAGTGGGCAGAAGCCAGGGATGAGGCTAAACATCCTACAGTGTACAAGACAGCTACACAACACCAACAAAGAATTATCTAGTTTAAAATGTCGATAGTGCCAAGGTTGAGAAAGGCTGGTCTAAAGGCTTCTCAGTAATTCATGGTGACTCACTCCGTGGATGCCTCACTTCCTAAAATGGTGTGGCCTTGTCTACTTTAGTGTAACAGGATTTGAAATTATTAGCTGCTTCCCTCTCTCTGATTCCATGTCATACCTCCCTTTTCTTGGTTCCACATGTAACTGTTCTTTTGAGACACATCCTCTTGAGCCCATGGCCAGCCTCATTAACCCCACTCATCCGGTCAGCTCTCCCCAGCGGCGCCGCTGTCAAGCTGAGTTTCTCCATCCTTTCCAGAGCCACCTGTCAGACCCTGGAGGGACAGGCCTCAGTCAAGCATGTATGACCCATTTGCTGGGATGAAAACGCCAGGCCAGCGGCAGCTTATTACCCTCCAGGAGCAGGTGAAGCTGGGCATCGTCAACGTGGATGAGGCCGTGCTCCACTTCAAAGAGTGGCAGCTCAACCAGAAGAAGCGGTCTGAGTCCTTTCGTTTCCAGCAGGTAACTGGCTCCAGATGGACTTTGTTTTGTGTCTGTTTCTCTGCTAGACAGTGGAGGAGGGCTGGGTCCGTGGCTGTCTTGTGTATTGCTGTAACTGGACACCTGTGACTGGGCCTGAGAACATTTGCTTGGTCAGAGACTGACCAAGCTCAGTCTCTCAGCTGCAGTCACAACCCAACCAGCCTTTCAGTCCTGCCTCTGTGGCTCCCTCACAGGAACCTTCTGCTCCAACCAGATGGTCTGGATGTTGGTCCCTGGAGCATTTCCCTAGAATGCTCAGACACTTAACTTCAAGCTGACTGTTATTTATTGATTAAAATAGCAACAAATCTTGACCCTCACATGTCTGTTCAACATTTATTGAATGACTGCGATAGACCAGACTGCAGGATTACAGAAAGGTCCGAGACCTGGTCTCTTGCCCTTCGAGAGCTCACAGTACCTCTGAAGAGACCACACGTGCGCACGCGTGTGCACACTCACACACACACACGCACAGGGTAAGGCAGTGTAGCCCAGTAGCAGATGGCATGGGCAGCAATAAGGACTGGAGCATTATGGGAGGGGGCGCTTAGAAGGTGGGCCTTGACCCAGGCTTGGAGCGAAGTCATGGAATCCATGACCCTCAGGGTCAGGGGAATGTGTGAGGACACAGTCTCAGAGGTAGGAATGTAGGTGGAGAGCTTGTAAGCAAGTAGAAGACAGGCTTTTCTAAGGGGCGTGCAAAGTGGGTGGTAGGTTATAAGGCTGGGAAAGAGCTGAGAACCAGAGAGGAGGGGAAATACTTTGCTGTGGACAAGATGTCTTCTCTTCAGGCACAACTTCTAAGAGGGCTTGGATTTCTCTGGGAGCCGATTGCAAATGCACTCCAGCCTCGTCGGCACGTTGGAAATGTTATTGCAATGTGATATATCTTGCAAATGTCATAAAATCAGAAAGAAACTCTAATGCCCAGAGGGTATAATTCTGGGGTATATTTTTAAAATAAACTAAATTTTTTTCCAGGAAAATCTTAAACGGCTAAGAGATAGCATCACCCGAAGACAGAGAGAGAAGCAAAAATCAGGAAAGCAGACAGGTATGTGGCTTCCTGGGGGTGCTGCATGCTGGGGGACTTTGCTGTGGTCTGTTGTCCTTGACTCTCCTTTCTGCTGGGGCCTGAGTGGGCAGAATGCTTGCCCAGCACCTGTCACCTGTCTATAGATCTGGGTCCCCCACTAGGCTGTGAGGTCTTTTGGGGCAATGGCTTTGTCTTGTTAATTCTATAAATCTAGTACCTGGCACACAAGGCACATCAGCAAATGAATGAAAGGAAGGCTTGAACTCTGCATCCCTCCTCCCATGAAAGAGGATGATAATGCTTTCTCCCCAGGCACCTGACTCTCCCCTTGGCATTTAGGAAGACACTTTTTTTTGAGCAGAGAAAAGAGAAAATCCCATTCACATAGTGTCTGTTTCTGATTCAAGCAGGGCACTGCGTCATCAGTGTCCACACCAAACACTGCTTTGGAAGCCCCGGTCTCAGGTGCAGCAGGGCTCCTGCCGTGTGTGGTGGGGGCCCAATAGCAGGGCCATGGATTCCAGTTGTGCTCACCCAGGACCAGGCCCCTCTGTCCCCCTTGACCCTCCCTCCCCCAGGTGCTACCCATGTGGCACCACCACCCCTGAGCAAGGAATGGGCATTTGCCCGCACTGCATATCCTCGCTGAGAGCCTCTGCCATGGTGGGTCTCTGTTATTTACACTGGCCAGCCTTATACCAAGAAGAGCTGGCAAGAAAAGACTTTCAGAGGCATTCAGATCTTGAATGGCGCTCCATTGCGTAAAGAACTACGCTGGTGCATAACTTCTATAGTTTGTCTCCAGCTGCCACCAACGGCCCGACTTCCCATGAACCTGGTCAGTCTGGTAATACCCTGGTCTTCAAACAGGACCTCTTCCTGCCACAGGCCCCTTGCTCATGCCTCTCCCTCCTCACCTGTATGAAACTACTGGCGCTGGGAGACCCAGCCCTGACAGCCCCTTCTCAGTGAAGCCTTCCTGGACCACTCCTGGCCATTGTACTCCTTCTTCATTTGAGCATCTATAGAACCTAGTATCCCTTCCGTCCACCTGGCACTTCTTTTCTGTTGCCTCTGGTTGTTATTACTTCATCCCTTCAAAGCATCAGCAATTCCCAGAAGTTCTGCATCCAAAGTACCTGTTATCATTTCTGACGACCTTCCATGCCACAGCTGCATCCAAGCCACCACCACCTCTTCCTGGATTAATGCAGAAGCCTCTTCAGTTGTCTCCCTGTGTCCGTTCTTATTCCTCTAGTTACTCCTACAAACTGTAGTCAACAGCCTTTCAAAAATAAAAATCAGATGATGTCACTCTCTTGCTCAAAACCCTTGGGGGCTCTTGTCCCAAGAGTAAAATCACAGTCTTCGTTGTGACCTACAAGGCCCTGCATGGTGTGATGCCTGAGCTCATCCTCCACTTTCCCCCACACCCTGTGTTCCAGTCGCAATGGACTGCTTTTCGTTGCTCTGTCATGCCAAGGGCATTCTGCCCAGGGCCTTTGCACTTGCTGTGCCCACTCCACTTCTTTCCTCACATCCTTACCCACTGACTCTTTTTCATCCTTCAGAGTTAGGCCATTCTCTCCAGAGTAGCCCTCCACGACTCTCCTCCTGTGCCATTGCTCACCCTCTTCTCCCAAATCACAGACTGGAATTATGTTTCTATTCTCATGGTTATTTTCCACACCCCTTCTCCCCCCATACCTGCCACCACCACCTGCATAAGCTCTGCAAGGACAAGAACTTGTCTGTTTTGTGCTCTGCTGAATCCCCAGCATGTAGCACAGTACGTTGGTGGAACTCAAGAAGTCTCTGTTGGAATGGCTGGTTTGAGTGAAACGTTTGGTGACACCATTCATTCATTCCACAGATACTTACTGAGCACCAGGCGTCCAGCCAAATACAAATCTTACACCTGTAAGATGCAATCTTCACCATCTGGTAGCTCATGAGTTAGTCTTTTATTTGTGTAGGTCTGGTTTTCCCAGCTACAGCCTGTCCCACAATGCCTAGCACAGTGTTTTGCAAGCAATACAGCCTAGTGAATATTATTGAGTTTGACTTTTTGGAAGAAGAGGGGTAAAGAGGATACAACCGTGGCAGAAAGTCAGAGGGGTCATCCTCAGACTCCTGCCTGGGTGACTAAGTTTTAAATGTATGCTGTCACTACCCACCCTCATACTTGTCTGCCTCCTTTTGAGAGGAGGAAAAAGGAAAGAAGGGAGAAAATCTGTTTCAAGAGCTGCATTCATCCTAGGGTCAGACAATAGGGTTCTAGGTGGTAGAGGGCTGAGGTGCTTTTTAAAACTAGAGCACATGAACCCAGAGGTCAATAGAAGCCTTGACTGAATGAAACATTTCAAGCTTTTAAATACAGGTAGTATCAAGAAAATTGCGATTTGGTGGGGCATGTGGTGTTTGAAGGCCGGTGAGTCGTAGTGTTGGAGTCGTGTGTGCTCAGCAGCCTGGGCTCCAGAACTGAGCCACTGGTGTCATCACACATGTACCACCCACCCAGGCTCCACCTGGGCCCACTGGAGAGATGGAAGCAAGACAGACACGCATGCTGAGGAGTAGAGGGTTGCAGGCATGGGCCCTGGGGCCAGCAGGGTTGAGGTCAAGTTCCTGCTCACTGTTTACCCCTAACTAGCTGGGAACCATGGGCAAGATACTTCACCTGCCTGAGCCTCAGTCCTCATCTGCAAAATGGCACAAATAAAGGTGCCCATCCAGGAGAGTCGCTCTGAAGATTCAGTGAGTTAGGGCATAACTGGGGTCAGGCCCAGTGCCCAGCACATGGAGGCACTCTGAAAACCACCTGCACATCAGCTGGCATCCTCTTAGCCAGGGCTTCCCAGGGAGAGTGCGCTGAGCTGGGACTCACCATCCAGGGGCCAGGCCTGGAATCATGGCTTTTGACGCATTTCACAAAGTTCACTCAAGGCTAATCAGGCTGCGAATAAGTGATACCCACCAGTGGCTCTAGTCTAGGTTAGAATGGTCCATGTCTGAAGTTTTCCAAAGGAACGTGATTTAGATGCCCTACCTTCCCTGCTACCCTACTCTTCAAGAAGCAGACCCCTGACCAGGATTTGGGGGTGGTGGTGGTGAAGGGTTAAGTATTTTTACTTTTTACATCAAGGGTTTTAATTAATGTCATAACTATTAAAAGATTAAACTATGTATAATTTGACACTGAGCAAGAACGGCTGGGGGCCGCACGTAGCCCACATGGGGAGAGTGTTCTGTCCATCAGCACTAAGAGTCTCCCTATATTTTTGTTTTTTATTTTGGTAAAATGTACATAAGGTAAAATTTCCTATTTGCATGTAAATGTACAATCTGGTGGCACTGAGTACACTCAAAATAACGTACAGCCATGAACAGTATCCATTTCTAGAACTTTTTCTTCCCTGACAAGGATTTGAGCTGATATGGGAGGTGATCCTAGAGAACACAAGAGCGGGTGGGAAGTGAGAGAGGAAGGAAAGGCGGCCAGCAGCGTGCAGTTAGAACCACGGAGACTGCAGTTTCATCTCCCCAGAGACGCTGGGGGTCAATGGAGAGCACTCTGGAAGAGTTATCCCTCCCGCGGGGCATTTAAACACCAGCTCCCGTGTCTTTGGGTGAGGCCTGCTGGGAGACGGGCACTTGTAATCCGGCTCCCAGAGAAAGCTCAGGCAGTTGGAAGTTGGACCCTGTACTGCCTGGTGAGGCCCAAGGTCATCAGAGCATCTGCCAAAGAGAAGGCATCATTTACGGTTGAGTGAATATGATATACTAGATCTTTGCATAAAACTCGATTGTGTATTTAGTACGTTCTAACTTGGAATTGCCTATTCTGGGGATTTTCACACTCAGGTGCTCCAGTGCTGCTCCATCCATGCTTGTAGGGGTAGCAGGTAGGAACTGGGGGACAGTTGGGGATGGGGTAGGGGAGTAGATTTGGATTGGAACAGGGTTTGGGGCCACTTACTCTGCTTCAACCATTGCAGCTCCTTTTTAAAAACTCCATTTCCTATACTGATCTTCTGTTTTCACTAGAGGAAAGAATCCTGCTTCACAAAAAACAAAAAAACATTTGAAAACTGTCGACACAGGATAACATTGACCTATAGGAAAATTAGGGCCGATGAATGGCATTTCTGCTTGAAGGACCTTTTCCAGGAATGGAGGCCACTCCACTCAAGGACTGACTCTATTCATTTGGAAACCTCATTTGCCTTAGAAAAGAAAAACAATGGTGATTTTTCTTTAATTTGGGTTAAAAGACCAGGGACGATTAAAAAGTAACAGATTGTTCATAATAACTTGCCAGTATTTCTTCAGCCCTGGGGAGTTGTTTTCTTCTCGCTGAGACGGTGCAGAGCGCTGATGGTGTAGGAAATCAGAGGAGGGCTGGCTGACTCCCGACTTGCTGAACGGCCTGGCCCCATGGAGGAGAATATCAATATTCGTGTTCTGGGCGTGTCTGTGGCCACTGCACGGCGGGACCTGGAGAAGCAGGCTGGGTCCCAGGAGGCCTGGGTTCTGATCCCTGCTTTGTCACTGAATCACTTCATGATCCAGGTCTTTTCCTTTAACCACTCTGTGCCTCAGTTTCCTCATCTGTGGTTACACCCAGCTTATCTGCTTCATGGAGTAGCAAAGTTCAAGGGAGGAATAGTAACACATGTGAATGCACTTTGGCAAAAGTACTACGCAGTATAGTGATGATAATTATTTTTCCTGGCAGTGTCCCTTTATTCAAAGAATATCCGGATTTTGTAGACACTTAGACTGGCTCTACTTGATTTTTTGAACTGTTGACTCCCAACTTTTTTCCTGTGTATTTTACTTTCCTTCCTCCTCGAACTGTTCAGAGTCGAAAATTGCTTCATTGAAGTGAATTAAGCAGACAGGAACCTCCCTTTAAGAGACTGTTGTTAAACAGCTCGGTCAAAGCTGGGGGGGAAAAAAGTGTCACCTGTTTGGGCTCTGAGCCACCATGGGCTCACACCCATGTGTGGGTACACTGGCTAGTCTCCACCCAAGTGCTTCCAAGCTTGGGTGGGTGCTTCCACTCACTGCTCAATTGTAAGCAAGAGAGCCCAAGGACATGAAAAAGATCTGTGTTCCACCGAGACCTGGAAAGCTGGGTTACTACTAGGACCAGACGCTACGCTTGGAACCAGAGTCTCTAGGATGAGGAAAGCTCGAGCTCATGCAAACCAGCAGTCCACTGTTTTAATATTCTCCACGCAGAATGTTGAGCACACTTGGTCTACCCTGTCCTCGCACCTGCGCTTGTTTACCCGTTTACCCTTCTTGGCAGACCTCTGGCTTTGGCAAGCGGAGCCACCCCTGCCGCTGCGCTCCCTGAACTTCCTGCCACACCCATCCCTAGCAGAGGAGAGGCGAGGAGGAAGTGGTTCCTTGAGAATGAGACCACATGTCCCCAAAAGTCCCCCCCGCACTTACACCTCTTCGCAGAGACCCCGCCCCAGGGCTTGGGAAGGTCCAGGGCCTCAAGGGGAGCCCTGTGACAGGAGATCACCTGGCTCTCACACTTCCCTGGAGAGGAAGCTGGTTTGGGCCCGCACAGATGTTTTGTTCCACTTGTCAGCTGGAGTTGTTCGCTGCTCATAGCACCCAGGGGTGGAAATCTAGGGAGGAAGAAAGACCAACCACTGGGCAGGGCTAAGCCAGTAAAGAGGTTAGGTTAACGCTTTGCAGGGCAAAGGGATAATCTACCCTTATGAATCTGTGGGGTCTCAAACCACTGATGAGCTGTGCAAGTCACCAAATCTTTCATGGGCCTGATGGATCTCCTTTCGTGAACTCTCTGGATCATTGCTGTCATTGTGGACCACCCACCCTTCATCCATCACTTACTAAGGGATTGAGAGGCAGTCTGAGTAGTGATTAAGGGCCTGGACTTTGGAGCCTGGGTTCAAATCCCAGCTGTCCCCCTTACCAATTGTGTGACAGGGACATGGGACACGCTACTTCACTTTTCTGTACCTTAGTTTCTATTGAGAATGTTGACAATAGTATTTATTTCATGGGTTTCGGGAGGATTCAAGGAGCTAAAAATACGGAAGCTCTTAGAACTCTGCGTGATGCACAGGATAACCTATTATTACAATCAATGGCATTCGCAACCCCTCCTCAGAAAGGGAAGTAATTCAGAGGGGTCAACTGACTTAAGCTCCACAGCTGGTGAGTGGCAGAGCCGGGGCCCCGGCCTCTTTCCCTAATCACATGTTCTTTCTTCTACATGATGCAAAAGCATTTCTCTGCCCTTTCTAACATTCCTCCACCCCAACTTTCTGTCAACAGTTGCCACACAGTAGTCAGTGGAGTTTCAGTGCTGAATTGGACAGGACCCCCACCCTCTTCCCTCTCCCTTTCTCCTCCTCCTTCCCCCTCCCCTCCCCTCCAGGCACCCTCCAGATTCAGGTGGAGGAGGTGGGTGGAGAGAGAGCAGCCCAGCAGTTTTGTAAATGGCATCCTGGTGCCTTAAACCTTATCTCTTTTCCCTCTAATTCCAGACTTGGAGATCACAGTCCCAATTCGGCACTCACAGCACCTGCCAGGGAAAGTGGAGTTTGGAGTCTATGAGAGTGGCCCCAGGAAAAGCGTCTTTCCCCCAAGGACAGAGCTAAGACGAGGAGACTGGAAAACAGACAGTACCTCCAGCACAGCAAGTAAGCAGGTGGCCCGCAGGTGCCTTTGGGCCTTGGAAATGTGCTCTGTTATGAGCCCAGAAGATCTTACTTGGAGCCTGATCTGGGCTTGGGAGGTGTAAGAAATGGGGGACATTTAACCTGTGAGGTTTGCCTTTTTCAGGGCGCCAAAGATCCTTTATACAAATATCCCGTGAAGCCAGATTGCATGATAATTATTACTCTATTGCTTTTATAAATGAAAAATCCTAATCATAATACTTGTTAGTATTTATTGAGCACTTACTATATGCTAAGCCTCTTCCACAGATTCTCTGATTTAATTCTCATAATCACTCTACAGGACAGGTATTATCACCTCTATTTACCAAGGAGGAAACTGGAAACTTAGTGCCTTCCTCTAGGTTAAATAGCTAACAAGTGGTAGCGCTGGGATTTGAACTCAGGTGGACCGAATCCAGGCTAAGACTCTTGCCTACTTTTCTTTTTGCTTCATCTGTGGGAAGGGGAAGGAAAGGGCACAAAGTCAGAAACATTAGAAAACAGTGAACTCGGATTTGAGAATTCCAACTTTAGAGGCAAGTTGAGGATCTAATTGGGAAATGTCTTCTTTTTGGCTTGACAGCTTGCATAGGAGTCTGATTGCAACAAGGCAATACACGCTGATGTGCAGGCAGGAGCTGGGGCTTTGTTTCCAGATCCAGGGTGGTATTAGCTGACTTCAGACACACCAGCTTCACAAGCCAAATAGATCGAGTTTCGCTGCTTTCAAACACTTCAGTGTTATCAAAACAGCTAGGAGAGAAGTGAAAGAGCAAGAGACAAGCTGAATTTCAGGACTCACGTCTCCTTAAACGTCAGGTGGAAGACCCCCACATGGATGTAGGAACTGGAAGGTCACCTAACCCAGGGGTTCTTAATCTTTTCTGTATCACAAAGCCCTTTGAGAGTCTGGTATATGATCTGGATGTGCTTCCTATAAAAATGCACATGCATGTGTTTACACACACACACACACACACAATTTTGCCCATCCATGGACTTAGGTCAAGAGCCTCTGAAATATTCCCCCTCCTTACTTTATTAATAGCGTATTTGTAACCCAGAAAGGGAAAGGGTTTTGCCCAAGGTCCCACAGTCAGTCAATGGCAAAATGAGAGTAGAACCCAGCTCTTCTCTCTGCCACTGTTACCTGTTGAAACAGACCCAAAGCATATCATACAACCACATGAGAAGCCTAGACTTAACAGAGAAGAAAACCTCCCCTTACGTTATGGGGGTGATCATGTGTATCACCCCCCCTTTAGGCAATTTAGAGAATTCTGATAAGTTCAGAAATGGGAGTGATCACAGGTGGCAGAGGAAGCAAGGGACAGGCAGGCAGCCGGCTCAGACGTGTCACAGAGGAGAGGAGACGTGGTATAAACACTCTTGGGGTGAGGGCAGGGCTTTCTGGGGTGCGGGAAGGGAAAATTTAACAAGATGAATGCAGAGTACTCGCTTCAGGTTCAGATTAATTTAAACCATTTTATGCGTATGTTTTACTTTGAGTTAGCTTGGAGTGAGAATAGACTGGAAAGCATAAACTGTGCTTCTTACCTTGTATGGTGGTGCACTGCCCAGAGATGGCTATCTTATTGGGGTAGAAAATGTTATTAAATGACAGACCAGAGGATTTTATTTTACTCTGTGGCTGTAGACTGCATCCAGGCCCTGTTGCACAGTTATCTATTGCTATGTAACAAACTATCCCAAAATGCAGTGGCTTGAAACATAATCATTTATTTATGTCTGATTCTCAACTTGGCCAGGAGTCAAATGGGAATTGTTCACCTCCACCCTCTGTGGTCAGTTGGGGTCACTCATGTGACTGTATTCAGCTGTAAGCTTGGCATGGGCTGGAGCATCCACGATGGCCTCTCACTCTCCAGGGACTCTCCACATATGGCCTCTAATTCAATAGCCTGAACTTCTTGTATGATAACAAGATCCATAAAGGGAGCATTCCAGAAGGACAAGCCCCAGTGTGCAAGTACTTATCGAGCTTTGGCTTGCGTCACACTTGCTAACGTCACATTGGCCGAAGTAAGTCACATGGCTAAGCCGAGAGGGAGGTGAGGAAGAAGGTACACAAAGGTGTGGACACTGGAGGTGAGAGCCCTTGGGTCACTAGTGGATGATCTGCCATTTTGAGACTAGTGACGATGATGATGATGATAGCTGCTGTAATTAATCAAATGCTTGCGCTTACAGGCTCTGTGCCAAGCCTGTTACCGTGCAGTCTCACTCTATACAGCAGTGCTGTGAGACCAGGGAACAGAGGCTTAGGTTAGGCATCTTACCCTGGGTCACTTGGAAATTAAGCAGGGCATCTGGGATTCACATCCAGATCTCTCTGTGTGCTCAACCATGGGGACATACTGCCTTCCAAAGAGAAACAGTTTCCAGGGCAAGGAGGGAGAGTGAGGATGGCCCAGCTCTGATCCACCAACTGCCCCTCAACCCCCGGAGTCACACCCTAAAAACAGCACTATTTTATTATGGTGCAGCTGTCATCTCTTGGGAACTACAGGAAAACAGTTGCAGGTTAAATCTGGTTGTGACTATAATTTTAAGCACAAAATATTAGTGTTATGTTTAAGAGAACAGAAGTTTCATTACAGAAAGACCATTGACCTTCTTCTAAGTTGTCTGGTTCAAGTTTCTTAAGGGTCATATATATAGGGTCATTTTTTTTCTCTCATTCATTCCTCCACCAAATATTGAGGACAGCCCTGTGCATATGGAGCTAGACTGTATACTGGAGACATAAAGCTGAAAAAGAAATAGGGTCTGTCCTCAGGGGACTTATAATGGAGGAGAGAAGGTATAAATATAGTACCAGTTAGATGCTTGTCTGATCCTTCTTCCCTGGTGACAGAAGCCTGGCAAGGGGTTGGGTACTGCCCCCTTCCCCCAGCAAGAGTGAAGATGATGGGGGCTGGGGCCAGAGCCTCCTACCAGTGGTGCAGTCCAGCCAGGTTGTGGCCAAGCAGATCAGCAGCCTTGGAGAGAGGAGAGGGCCAGCCAGGGCTGATAAACCAGGAGCGAAGCCTCAAAGCCAAAGGGTGGGCGTTAAAAATTCAAGAACACCAAGGGAAGGGACAAGGGGAGCTGGCTGGTGCGAATTTCCAGGATCCTGGAGCCAGTGCCTGGACAGCTTTTTGCTCCCTCCTAGTGGATAAACTTTGGAAGGAGTCTGGTTCGTTGTAAGGGAAGGGGATGAACAATGATGAATGACGTGGGAGGCTTGGCTCCACAGGGGTGGGAGCCCGTGGATAGGAGGGTTTACTTCCATTTGGGGGCATCTGGAAAGGTTTCGACAGCATTTGTCCTGAGCGTTGGGGACAGGAGCTTTTCAATTTGTGGATAGGGGTGGGCTGGGGGGAGCAGGGAGAAAAGGACATTCTGGCTGAGCAAGCAGTGTTATGTGTGGGTAGCTGGAGAGAAAGAGACAGGGTCACGTGCTCCTTAATAGACTAACTCTGAATCCCCTGGTTTCTAGAAATATTTTCAACACATTATTTTAAATTTAAAAATCTGCCTCCGAGAAACAATCCAAAATTATAATCTTAACCGACTCTCGTCAAGCTAACATCTAAATTAATTAGGTCAAAGTTGGTACCATAATGAAGTCAAAACTAAGGCAATTTACCCGTAAACTAATATGATGAGGAGCTATTTTGAGTGGAAATTCAGCAGACCTAAGATCTGGCAATACGGTTAAAGGCAATATTGGTAAATTAAAGTCAAAGTTTTAGTTGATTAACTGTTATTCTTCCTTCTTCACTGCTAGACCAATCACGTTCTTGAGCTAGTTCTAATGCTGTGCTGTCCGATACCGTAACCCCTAGCTACATGTGGCTATTTAAATTTAAGTTCATTAAAACTAAATAAAATTTAGTTCCTCAGTTGCACTAGCCATGTGTCTTACTAGCTACCAAATTGGATAGCACACAACAGAACATTTCCAGAAAGTTCTATTGGATAATGCTCTTTCAATGAGGTAGGTGATAAATCCCCAACTTACATCCTTGAGCACCTAAACTCACATAAGTCACAGTTCCTACCCTGCGTGTAAGTTAAACTTTTGAATCTGTGCTTTGTGTTTTGTGTCACACTGGCACCTTTTTAGAAGGTATGTATACATGTGTGATACTCGCACGTGCCGTAATTTCTAAATAGGTAAAAAAAAACTTTAGCGACAAAAGTTGTTTGCAGATTTTAGAAATACCACTGAACACGTGAGAACTGGAGCGTCTCTGCTTTCTTGTCTGTCAGATCGGAGCTCTAATATCGGGTAGGGTTTTCCTAGGGATTAACTGCAGTCGTGCTTTTAAAGCATGTAACGTGAGGTAAGCCCTCAGTAAATGGTAGCTATAAGGCAAAAAGTGGTAATACAAAGATGAACCATTTCATTTTATGCTGAAAGAAAAACTGAACTCTAATAACATGGTAATGTTATTAGATGGCAGCATTTTGAAGAAGCCCGTATGCACAGCTTGTGTATTGGTTCTATCAGTAAGTGAGAGCTAGAGTTCTGCAAAATTTCCTTTACCTTGAGACAATCCACTGTCCAGCTGATTTTGTTTGCGCCCTTTAGGCAGCGCGAGTAACCGATCCAGCACCCGGAGCCTCCTCAGTGTGAGCAGCGGGATGGAGGGGGACAACGAGGTGAGAGCCGGGGCCCGCACCCCCATATGTCTTGTCCTGGGGGTCGTTTCACTGCAGGAAATGGAAACCCAGGTGAAAGAAGCCCAACACAAAAGGTCACCTACTGTAGGATTCCGTGTGTATGAAATGTCCAGAAAAGGTAGATCCGTAGAGACAGAGGGCAGATTGGTGGTTACCAGGCCTGGGGGTAGGGGAAATGCGGGTAAACTGCTTAAGGGGTACAGTGTTTCCTTTGGGGGGGTCATGAAAATGTTTGGGGAGTAGATAGAGATGGTGATTGCACAATATTATGAATGTACTAAGTGCTACTTATTGTTTACTTTAAAATGGTTCATTTTATGTTATGTGGATTTCACCTCAATAAAAAGAGGGGAAGAAAGGAAGAGAGGGAAGGAGGAAGGGTTGAGCCAAAAGGGGTGAGAGGGAACTGGATGAGTATCAGGGATTCCAGGGGCAGTGGTCACCTTTCGGGGCTTGGGTCAGGAGCGGGGCATGCCACAGCGGGAGCCGCTGTTCACTGTACCCGCCGAGGCCACACGCTCTTTTGTCTCCTCTTCCCTGTGGGTATCTCCTTTTTCTCTCACTGCGCACTGGCCTTTTCTGCTTCTCCACATGGATAGCGGCAGACAGTTCCCGAGAGCCGCAAGGTCTCTGAGCAGAGTGTAAGTTGCTGCCTTAGGCTGAGGCCCAGTTTGGGTCAGGGTGTGTATCCTGATCCAGTGACCAGCAGCTGGGATGTGCGGGTGAGGTCACGTGGGTCACTGCCAACCTAGGAGACTCCCTGAGGTAGGGTCCTAGGGGTGGGTCGCCCACCAGTGCACAGCTCGTATGACCCTGTGACTGAGGACCAGTCACCGTTCTGTTGTCTCAAAAAGAGACTTTTGTTTAAAAATAAAACTTCTCCAGCCCTATCTGGTTACATAGAGCAATGCTCCTCAAACTTTAACATGCATAAGAAATACGTAGGATCTTGTGAAAATGTGGGTTCTGATGGAGCAGGTGTGGGGAGGAGCCTGGGACCCTGTGGCTCTCCCAAGCCCCCAGGCGATGGTGATGTTGGTGGCCCACATGTCACACTGAGTAGTGAGGAACAAGAGCTCGAATCGCTAATGATAATTTGGGTCTGATGGTCTCCTCAGTGACTCTGGGAGTCAGTGTCAGTGGAAAACTGCCCTGGTATTGCTGGGTTGATTATCAGTCAGTAAGTAACCTTCAGCCAAAGCCTGGGGAGGGCTGAGGAGCTTGTGGGATGGAGTGTGTCCAACTATGCTGTTGCTTAATGTGATTTTCACCCTTCTTTCTCATCTTTTTTGCTGTAGGATAATGAAGCCCCCGAGGTTGCCAGAAGTCGTAGCCCAGGCCCCCCACCAGTGGACAGCGCACCCATCATGCCCCTTGAGAGGCCCCCCAGGGTGCCGCCCCGAGCCGCCTCACAGAGGTAACATCGAAGCTGACGGGACATTTTTTCCTCACTCTCTGAGTTTCAGGGGAGTGTAGGATCTGGGGACATCTAAAATGACCTAAGAATAAGCACAGAGCTAGACTCACTGAAATGCATACTTTGGACACATTTCAATGTGGACTCTTCATTAACTTGAGGGATGCTTTATTCAATTGCACATACTCTAAATAACAAATGCAATATTTTGTCAGTGAAATACATCGGTAAAGGTCAATGTTTTGCATAATTTTTATCTGGTTAGAAGTCAGCTCCCGAATAACTAATTCCCTTGGCCGCATAGTAGAGACAGTGCCTTTTGGGGACAAAGAGATAAGAAGGAATTGGGAGTGGAAATAAAGGTGAGAGGCAGCAAGGTGTGGTGGTAGGGAAACACTGCCTGGGGAAGTCTCCGGCAGCCACTTGTGAACTTGGATGAATTATTTAACTGTCATGTGCCTTACTTTCCTTGTCCATAAAATGGAGATAGTAGGAACTTCCCTGGCGGTCCAGTGGTTAAGACTCTGAGCTTCCACTGCAGGGGGCTCGGGTTTGATCCCTGGTCCGGGAACTAAAATCCCTCATGCTGCGCGTGGTGTGGCCAAAAAAAAAAAAAAAACGGAGATGGTCAATGAACTTCCTCACAGAGTCGTAAGTATTGTGTTTCTGGCCCTTAGTAAGAGCCCAACAGTCTGAGTGTTTTTTATGAGAAGGATGAGCCTATGGAGGTTTGGAACTGGGCATTAGACAAAAGAGTGTGACTGACTTATGGGGCTCTGATGTATGTCTTTGTTTGTGTTCAGGCTTCTGGCAGGAACCTTTTTAAGGTCTTCTGGAGTCACAGAAGAGGTGGTCAAAGCTAGCTTGTCTGCCAAGGCAGAAAGGAGCCTTTGGGAATAAAAGCCTAGGCTTGCCTTGGGAGTTTAATTCTTTGATGTCTGAAATACAATGTGGCGTGGGGGGGTGGGGGGTGGGGGAGGGTGGGGGGAGATTAAAAGGATGAAGTTTTTTTTAAACTAGGATTTTTTTTTTTTCCAATTTGAAACTTGTAACTCAAATGAACCTCATCAGTGAAATTTGTTGAGAAAGTACCACAAGGAGGCTTTTCTTCCGCTTTTCTGGAAAAAGCAGCTGACCCTGCGCTGAGGATCCTTCCATTTCTCCCCTTGCTATTACCGCTTTTCCGTGTGCTCCCAGCAACATTCACGTACTGACACTTGCTACACAAGCCTCCCTCGGTCCCAAGCTGCTTCACACTCACGGAGCATGTTTCCCTGGTGTAGAATAGAGTTCACATATTAGAACATTAGCCCTAAAAGGAACCTTAGCGATGACCTAGTCCAATCACCTGAATTTGCATAATGTTCTGTTGCTTGAAAATTATATATAGTTGGGGATTGGGGAGGGGTGTTTTTGGAGAGCAATTGTGGTAATAAATGCTAATATTTATTGAGCGTTTACTATGTGTCAGGTGTTCTGTTAAACACACTAAATGCATCAGCTCATTTAATTCTCTTCACAACTCTAGGTGGTAGATGTTTAGTGTTATCCCATTTTGCAGATGTAGAAACCGGGGCTTAAGACTGGATGGAGACTTTATGTCTGTGGCAAACCTAGGTGTGCCTGACTCCAGGGTCCAGTCTTTTAGTCATTTTGTTACACCTGTCCAAGGAGGTCCAGGTGTCATGGGAGAAGATACAAGATCTCAGACCTTTTATTCCTGAAGGTAAAGACTTTGGAGGCAGTTATCTAATTGTACCAAGATTAAAAAGAATGTCAGTCTCGAATATATAGCTACAAAGACTCTGTGGGATTTTGTCTACAGGAGAGGGAACAACCAGGGAAATGGGTTCCAGAAATTAAAGGCTGGAAACTGGGATGCATTTAATGTGTAAAGAGAGATGGCAGATGAATTGTTTTGGGGGAGTCTGGAAGCATGTTGTGATAAAGATGGGGAGAGAAAAGGAGGAAAACATATGTTACTAAAGAAATGGTGTTTGCAAAGAAATCTCTGATAGAAACGGGGTTTGGGTGCATTTTTGGTGTGAAGATTGGAAAAGATGCAATTGTTCTGAAAGGGTGTATGTAATTTTCATAATAAAATGAGGAGATGTTTGAGCAAAGAATAAAATGGGCCTCTCTCCTGAATGCTTGACCCACTGACGGACAGGAGGGGAGGCTGACCTTGGTGGTCTCCACTCCACTTCCAGATCTGGGAATTGGCCGCTCTTCCCCACTCATGTTCTCCTGAACCCCCCCTTTCTCTCAAACAGCACATCCTGCTCATCACTCTCTCCAGCCCTGGTCCCTTCCTCTTCTCACTCTGCATGCTGTCCCCAGAGCTTGAATTGTCAGCAATGACTCCAAGTCTCCATCGCCATCTGTACCTTGGCCTTCTGTTTCCTACTGTTCGTTGGGAACTTCACCAGGTGTCCAACCAAGATCTCAGACGCAGCCCATGCAAAACTGAACTCATCATCCAACCTGCCATCCTCTGCCCCAAACTGCCTTCTTCTCACCATTCCCCAGCCTGAGACGTGGCACTATTCTCTCTCTTCCCCAAGCGCCTGCCCCCGGGGTCAGCCTCCATCCCTGCCTCCCTCAAAGCGCCCCAGGCTCTGTTCATTTTGCTGCCCTTGCAGCTTTCAGATCTACCCCTCCTCTCCATCTGCCAGTGCCTGAGTTCATCCCTGTAGGCCCACACTCACCTCCCTGCCTCCAGGCAGTCCCTCCTCCACTGCACCAGAGAGTGCCCATTCTAGAGCAGAAATAGCTGGCGATGGCACCTCCTGGCATGAAAGCCTTAAATTTAATTCTCTATTTTTTAGCATGCCATTGCCCTGAGTCCCACCCCTCTCTTGTAGTCACTGATGTTTCCCCCTTAAGAATTCCTAGTGGGCTGTGTCATTTCGTGCTGTCTTTGCTCAATCTGTTCCTTTTGCCTGGAATGTTGTCTTCCTACCCTTCCGATCTCTGCTTAGAAAATTCCTACACATCCTTTAGGACTCTGTCCAAACATTACCTCTTCTGTGAAGCCTCCCTGATGTTCCTATTCAGAGTGAACCTTCTTGTGGTTCCCCAAATACCTCCATTATAATTCATGCCATGTTGTGGCCCTTGTTTACACATCTGTCTCCTCAAGTAGATGGTAAACCTCAAAAGAATAGAGATTGTTTTTGTTTGTTTGTTTTTTAAATTTTATGGATTTATTTATTTTTGGCTGCTTTGGGTCTTTGCTGCTGCGCGCTGGGCTTTCTCCCGTTGCGGCGAGCGGGGTCTACTCTTTCGCTGCAGTGTGCGGGCTTCTCATTGTGGTGGCTTCTCTTGTTGGGGAGCACAGACTCTAGGCGCGGGGACTTCAGTAGTTGTGGCACACGGGCTTTGTTGCTCCGCAGCATGTGGGATCTTCCCGGACCAGGGATCGAATCGTTGTCACCTGTATTGGCGGGTGGATTCTTAACCACTGCAGCGAAGTCCCTAGAGATTTTTGATAAGAAAAAAATTTTTTTCTACTCTCCCCAGCACAGAATGGAGTTAAATCGGTAATTGGCGCCTGCTAGGAATTTAGCAAATATTTATCATGCAAGTGAGTGAATGGGTGGATGGATAGACTGCTACTGCTTGGGTTGACAGCTAGCCATCAAGTCGTGTACCACAGTGCAGGTGGGTTACAGATTAGTGGAAAGAAGCTTCACATTCCCACCCGCTGTAAGTTCCTAATATATTTATACTTCAAAGTTAGGAAAGGCAGATGGTGACAAGAACAGGAGCAGATGCATTATATCTTTGCATGGCATTTCCCTTGCAGGGCATTAGTCCCTATAGAGTGGGCAGCTGACAATATCACACTCTTCATAGGTAAAGTCGTGCCAGTAGAGAAAAAAAAAGAAGCCAACATCTTGCTGAGCCATTGCCCCCTTGTTTTTTAATATGTTTTGACATTTACTAGTGATTTGCCAATCACTAACAATCTATGCATTCCCCTTTAAGGGGTAGCCTAGGTACTGCCAAATCAGAACATACTTCTGAAGGCCTCCTGGAGTACCAAGAGTTAATCCTTTAGCTGCTGACTTGTAAGGAGATCTGTGAAGTCCCTGGGGGATGGGGGGTAGTGGTCAGAGAGTAAGGGGACTTGGGCCGGAGGCTGTTTACTAATAGGGAAGCTTAAAGATATTTTTAACAATGTTGTGATCATACAAAAGCATACCATCTAAATAATAGGCCTGCTTTAAAAGAATGTAACCAACATTAGGATTGCTGGGTTCTTGAACCAAACTTGTCATCAGCACAGACCTCACCCTCAACACAGAGGAGAAAGCAGCCAGTGCCCGGGTCTCTGGACTGGACAATCCTGTCTCCAGCTCCAACTTCCCAGCGTCCTGGAGAGGCCGTCTCCCCCACAGGCCACCACTTGATTCTGATTTAATAACCTTTATTTTCATGGTTCTGATATGTCTATAATCACAAACCCATTTCCCTGAGATGGGGCTTCCAATCCTTAGCTGGGTTGTTCATCAGAATGAAATGTGGAGATGGTTTGCTTGTAGACTCGCCCCAACTGCAGAGTCGGGCAGCAGAGGAAGAGGGACCAGTAGGGAATCGTGACCCTCTTTGTGATGGAAGGTAAAATGTAAGGCTTATGGGGCATACATGGGGAAAAGTTCTAAGAATACATCTTTAATAATAATAATAAAATTATTAGCTTTACCTCTTGAGTGCCTACTCTAAGCCAAAAGTGCTATCCACTTTCCAACTGTCATCTCACACAGTATAGGTATCTGCAATTCCAATATAGATACCTACATCTCCAACATAGGTATCTTTACCTCTGTCTGGCAGATGAGAAAGAGGTTCAGAGAAGTTGAACTTATTCTCCAGATGTGTGCATAAATGCCTCTGCCATATGTTCTCATAGGTTCTGAATGTGCCCTATCAAAACTTTCAGTGCAGCGTACTGATTTTCCCTGTTGTCTGTCTCATCCATTATATTCTCAGCACCTTAAGGGAAAGTTCCATGCCCATTTTACTTGCTGATATATCCCACACCCAGGAGTAGATGCACAGTAGATAAATGTCTGTTGAGAGGAAGGAAGGAAGCAAGGAAGCCAGCCTAAGCTTACTCAAGTGATAAGTGTTATCACCTGACTGTCCTTCAGCTTTCTCCTTTAAGCCCATGGTTCGCAGGGCAGGTCGGGCAATGGAAGGAGACCGTCCATTTGTTTTCTCTGGATAAAGAGACAACCACACAAAACCATCTACTCCCAGGTGCCACTGCAGACCCTCCTGAGGATGTCTGTTGTTATTCTTTTCTACTTCTGCCTCCCTCTCTGGCTCCTGAAATGGCCTGTCTTTTCCCAACTCTTTTGTCGTTTCCTTGACCTACGCAAACTTGCATTCAAGAGACATTTAGTAAATATTTACTCATTGATTCATTCAGTCCTCAAGTACGCAGTTCCAGGGTAGCACAGTTCAATTACAGCACCTGACAAAGCTCTCTTTCTTGACTTACTGACTTGCTTCCAAGAGAATTAAATATTGGTTTTACAGCACACATGAGGAAATACCATCTGTAGTTGTTGAACCCTCTGTAAATACATTCACCCAGGTCTGTCTGGAGTGTCATTTAGTACCGTTCAAAAACCACCTAGACTAACGTGGAGGGAGGCTTCTAGGAAAGCAGACATGGAGTTGGGACAACACACTTAGTGATCCCAGGTGGAAGTAGTTGTGAGAAGCCGACTTCAGAAATTCTCAAGTCCTCTCAAGGGACCTCCCCACTGCAGTGTGTCTCCTGCCTGGCTGCACATTTGAATCACTGGAGTTTTAAAATATAGGTTTTATTATTATTTAGGTATGGCAAGGTCAGCAGATCAGGAGACAACTGCCTTTTTTTTTTTTTTTTTTTTTGTGGTACACGGGCCTCTCACCGCCGTGGCCTCTCCCGTTGCGGAGCACGGGCTCTGGATGCGCAGGCTCAGCAGCCATGGCTCACGGGCCCAGCCGCTCCGCGGCATGTGGGATCTTCCCGGACCGGGGCACGAACCCATGTCCCCTGCATCGGCAGGCGGACTCTCAACCACTGCGCCACCAGGGAAGCCCCACGACTGCCTTTGAATAGGGAGTTTGTTATGCTCCTAGATCCCAAGAGGAGGGGGCACATTATGCCGGGTTGGGGCACACAGGAAAGCCCCAGGTTTAGGCAGGAGAAATGTCAGGGAGGGGAGAAACATGGGCAAGAGCCTTTATTTTGGGTTCTGCAGGAAGGAACAAGTGAGGCAGGCTAGGCAGATTAAGGATTGGCTAGTTTGAATAATTTCAGCGGGCTCCGGGGCAAAGGGGCTGTCTCCAGTTGTCTAGCACCTGGCCCTGGGGTGATTAGGGCAGTGGATAGTGGTCCCGAATATGAGAGTCCCATTAAAGGACATGGTTGGAGTATGGGCTCTGGACTGGTTAGTTTGCATGTGAAAGGTGTGCTCACTGCAGGTTGTTTGCTATCTCTAGGAATTAGCTTTCCCTAGGAGGGGCAGGCCCTCCAGGATCAGCCAGGGCCCAGATGTCAAAGCCTCAGAAAATAAACGACATGGTTAATATAACTGGTTGAAGGAGGGACACTATTTAAAAGTTGTGATGCTTGAACCCTATCCTCCAGAGATTATGATGGAATAGGTCTGGGATCGAGCCTGGCAACTGTTATTTTTCAAAGCTCTGCTGGTGATTCTGATGTGCAGCTAGGATTGCAAGCCACAGCTTAGCATGTATGCCACTGAAAGGTCCGTATGTTTCTCCACTTTTATTAATTGAAGAACATGTCCTTTGCATAGTATACCAAGTTTGCAACAAATCATGGATGCCTGAGAACTAGTTAATTAAATTCATTTGATAATAATTGTGTTATCTTTCATTTCAGGCCTCCGACCAGGGAGACCTTCCATCCTCCTCCACCTGTTCCACCCAGAGGTCGCTGATTCCACCTCCTAAAGCCTGCCTACTTCGGGACCTTGAGACTTGTGGTTTTCAGCCTGTTAATGATGTCTTCATGTTGAGTTTTATGGCCTGAATGCTGACCTTAAGACCCAGTCTCATTGCTGATATTGTCGCAGCCCTGCTGGTCTGGGCTTTCCTTGAAGAAGATATTATTAAGGCACAAAGAGGTGAAACTAAGGACTTCATTCACCATCATCAAGTATATTGATCCCTATTCTTGTTTGCCAAAAAGATGACGACTTAATTGGAATACTTACCTCTAATTTGGCATGTCAGGAGCCTGAAAAGATTGTTCAGAAATGTACATTACAAGTGATTTTACTGAAATGTACTTATATTAGGTCTTACTTATTTGCTAGTCCAATCTAATTTCTAGAAGTGATTATGATTTGACTTACAGTATTCAAGTAAGAAGGTATGTCCTAATTTTTAAATGATTCTTCAGCTTTTCTGTAGCTTCAGGAGGGTGTTTAAATGCCAGGGCTAGTCACATACAACAAACTCAAAAGGACTTTAGAGAGGGATGAGTCCTAACTCCTTTTATATAGAAGGCAAATCTGAGGTTTCACAGAAGCCTGGAACCAAGAACACTCAGTTGGTTAGACGAAGAGGTGGGTCTAGAATCAGGACCTGCTGATATCAGGTCACCATACTTTCCATCTCCAAATAGCCAAGCTCTCTCCCTCAAGAAATGGGCAGATGTAGAAATTTGGTCAGTGACTGACTATTGGCCTTCCAGAAGTTTCCTTCTTCCATATCTCCCAGGTATGGGACTCTCAAGTATTTGGAGCATTTATAAGTCAGTATGCTTGCAAAACAGTGATGCTACCAAAGAACATCTAAAAAATGGTTGGGAACCAGAAGCTTGGGATGCCAGGGACCCCACTTATTGCTCTGCACCCTTAGATGCAGAGCAATAGATCTTAGTTCTGGCCATAGGAGAGAGGAGGACCCTTGACTTTTACTCTGCTGATGGGTCAGAAGAAGAAGGAGGAACTTAAAGTAGAAATAGTTATCTATTTCGTTATATACACGTTATTACCACCAGGCTTGGGAAATTTGTGCAGAGAATGTAGAGCCTTAAACATATCATTAATTTTGAGTCCCTAGCACATCAATCTACCTTCAAAGCACAGGCCCTTAACTGATGCTTAAACATACAGTACAATTAGTATCAGACCTATTTCTTTAAAAATTATCAGAAATCTGGTGCTTCTCCATGAAATTATTCTCCATCCCACACAAAGATATAAAAGCCATACTATTAAAGATCCAGTTAAGTACAGTTTTATTGGGTCCTTTTGTAATGATCAATGGTTCTTTTTCAATCGAATTCCTCAGTCCAGCAAACAAGGACTTATTGAAGTTAATAGCTTCTGAGATCTTGGGTTTTTGTTTTTCTGTTTTTTTGTTTTGTTTTGTTTTTTTCTGACATAAAATACACTATTGGCGCCGGCCATTAAGAGAGTATTTGTGGAAATTTTACCTACCACAATGCCTGGCACATAGTAGCCATTTTGCAATGGTCCCTTTACTCTCCTGGTCACTTATCTGGGAGAAATAGGGTGATATGAGATAAAAGGAGAAGAGAAATACAAGGTTGGTATGGTTATCCTTCCTCTTCTTGATAGGCTCTGTTTTAAGCACATTTGATCTTGATAAAAGATATACTTTTAAAGATATTTAGTACCTCTAAGCTCCCTTTTGGATGGGAAATTTAGATTTTTTTTTTTTTTTACATTCTTTGGTTAACTAGCATTTAGATCAGTAACATGGCAAAATCTGCTCCCAGCCAATGGTGTTACCATCTTTGTATGCACATCACTGTGCAATATTGGAATATTTTATTGCATTTATATTCTTATATGAAAATAAGTGGAAAACATAAAATTAAAAGTGCTTATGAGATACCTGGGTTTCATAAATGTGACACACACTTGAGACACAGAAGGAAATGATCAGGAGTGCCACGTCAAAAATGACAAGTCTTAAATCCTCATTGAATGTTCACTGAACATCCAAAACGAATGGTTGTGTGTAAAAGTAAAAGAGGAAAATGAAAAATTTGGATGAAACACTGGGACCATGTTATCAAAGAATGTCTCTAATGCTGGGGTGAAATTTTTCATTCTCTAGAAACAGAACCACCCATTATAATGTAAATTTATTCAACTTCCACACACTCAACTTTTGTATACATTTTTAGGAATACATTATGTAACAAAACCATGAATTTAAATACAATGAGAATCAGAAACTAAATTGTAGCTAGGTGTCCAAAGAGACAGTTAAAAAGTTCTCTATATGATGCCTTGGGAGACAGCTGTGTGGCCACCATCCTTCCCCAAGATTTTACAAACTGGCTCATAGACAGTGAAGCTATTGGTCATATTCACTGCCATTGCCTTTGCCTCTAACTGTGCAAGGTACATTGTCCTCCAGTTCCCAGGCCAGCACTGTTCCTTCATCTTATGTTAAAACCTGTGAGCAGACAACCCAACTATATGAGCATCACAGTATGAATACTGAGAGACTCTGAACAGGAGGTTTGTATTGCAATCAAATAATTTAACTTGATGTATTTAATGATGTGAATAATCCCTAATGCTTTGCCATAATTAGGCAAAGTAATAGTATGTAAATGACTTCAGTGAATATTTTTACAAGTCAAGCTAAGTTACCTACCCTCTCCCCCTCTTTTGTCTCACTTTGTTATTAAAAAAGAGAGATCCTACTCTGTCCTACATCACCTCAATAGCTGGGATTTTTAGATCCCTCTCGCATTTGCCCCTGGAAGTAAGTTGGTTTTCTGTGCTATCTTTCAAAGCATAGTGTGTGGTTTTGCAGCTGGTTGGCTGAGGAAGTATTAGTAACAGATTTATTTCTAAGAAAGACAAGTAGCTAATTTGGATAACTCTAGAAGATTCATCCTAAAAATCTGTCCTCAATTTTGAAGAATCTTCCTGTATAAATATTTGCTTTGGTTTGATAAATAGTGTTCTATTCATTTCCAGGTGAGTTATTAAGAATATAAGATGGCCTTCCTAATTCATTCCTGATGGCCAGATACTATGTTCATCAGAGTGGTAAGAGGATGAGTGGGAGGTAGAAAGATGTGTTCTGACTTCTGAGGCAAAACTCAGAATTCGTTTTCTCATAGAAACTGTAATAAATAGGTTCCTTGGCTAGCTCGCCAGAGCCCATTTAACCCACAATATAGGAGAAAATGTGTTAGCTAGCCATGCAGTAAGAGTTAGCATGATGTAGACAAAGAACATGGCTTGGAAGTCAGGAAACCTGGATTTTATTTTGGACTGCTGCTGACTTGCTGAATTCACTTAACTTGACTCCCCATCATCTGAGAAGTAAAATGTTTTGTGTTTAGTAATAACTCAGGTCCCTTCACCTCTTTAAGTTTAGGACTAAGACAATTCCCCTTGGTGGGGAATACCTCATTCTGATGAAGGAGGGAGACAACCTTACTAGACTCACCACCTAATTAGCAAGGGATCTTATTATGTGGCAACTCCCATTCCATGCTCTGTATCAGCGTTATGACAGATCAGTTAAAAGAAATGTGTCAGAAACAGTGAAATGGGAACTGTACAAAGAAATTAATAGCTTTAGTTGCTCTTTGGTCTAAGAACCAATGTTTTAAGTGATTGTTTCCTAAAGAAAGAATTCAGACCAATTATAAAATTCTTCAGTATCTAGAACACTTCATCTAGAACAGAAAAAGTAGAGGTAGAAGGTGGTAAATAGCAATAGAAAAGTTACTAGCAAGACAAACATAAAGTAGAAAGAAGAAATAAAATTTCAAAGAAAAGGTAGCTGAAGATGGAAATCAGAAGATACGTTGTCATCTATAGACCAAGACTTTTGATGATCATGTTTATTAAGAATAAGAATAAAAGGTTGAAATTCTGGTTTTCTGGATCATTTGCTGGTCATAAACTCTTTAACCAATTGAGTCTTATTAGAATTATCATGACAAAGAAGTTGTACAGCCATTTGGGAGGGGTTTCCTTTCACTGGCATTTTCCCCTTCAACCTTTTTGGTGTCAGGGAATGAGATCATTAATCTAGATGAAGAAACTGATGAAACAAGATTTATCAATGTTTTACACTGTCCAGTTTGGCAGAACAACCCTGATTTTGATGGTGCCCCTGAGTCCTAACAATTTTTGAGCCCTGTGGGTCATCAGCCTCCAAGAATCTTTGAAGCCATATTCCTTTTTCTCTAATCAGTTATTTTATCTCCTATTCCTTCTTCCCAAGCCTACTGTTATCAGACTTTTATCCCCTAAAGCCATTTATCATCATCATTTCCTAGTACCTACCAGAGTTCCTGGCACATAATAGATGCTCAATAAATATTCCTTGAATTAATGGCCCTACATGCTCTTCCCTCCATTAAACTTTCCCAAATACTCCACCAAAATAGGGTTTGCTTTTCTCTCCTCGCCCATTGCTCTTTTTTTTTTTTTTTGAGAACCGTGGGAAATTTGTTTCATGTTTCAGTAAGTTCATATTAGTCTTGAAGAGAAATGCCACTCAGTGTAAATAATCAATGCAAACTTCAGAACTTTCCAGACATAACTTTTTTCTGCTTTATAACAAAGTGAGTCAGCTATACATATACATATATCCCCATATCTCCTCCCTCTTGCGTCTCCCTCCCACTCTCCCTATCCCACTCCTCTAAGTGGTCACAAAGCACCTAGCTGATCTCCCTGTGCTATGCGGCTGCTTCTCACTAGCTATCTATTTTACATTTGGTAGTGTATATATGTCCATGCCACTCTCTCACTTCGTCCCAGTTTACCCTTCCCCCTCCCCGTGTCCTCAAGTCCATTCTCTATGTCTGTGTCTTTATTCCTGTCCTGTCCCTAGGTTCCTGAGAACCATTTTGTTTTTCTATTCCATACATACGTGTTTTTGTTTTTTGTATTTGTTTTTCTCTTTCTAACTTACTGCACTCTGTATGACAGACTCTAGGTCCATCCATCTCACTACAAATAACTCAATTTCGTTTCCTTTTATGGCTGAGTAATATTCCATTGTATATATGTGCCATATCTTCTTTATCCATTCATCTGTCGATGGAAACTTAGGTTGCTTCCTGGCTATTGTAAATAGTGCTGCAGTGAACATGGTGATACATGACTCTTTTTGAATTAGGGTTTTCTCAGGGTATATGCCCAGTAGTGGGATTGCTGGGTCATACGGTAGTTCTATTTTTAGTTTTTTAAGGAACCTCCATACTGTTCTCCATAGTGGCTATATCAATTTACATTCCCACCAACAGTACAGGAGGGTTCCCTTTTCTCCACACCCTCTACAGCATTTATTGTTTGTAAATCTTTTGATGATGGCCATTCTGACCAGTGTGAGGTGAGACCTCATTGTAGTTTTGATTTGCATTTCTCTAATTATTAGTGCTGTTGAGCATCCTTTCATGTGTTTGTTGGCAATCTGTATATTTTCTCTGGAGAAATGTCTGTTTAGGTCTTCTGCCCATTTTTGGATTGGGTTGTTTGTTTTTTTTGATATTGAGCTGCATGAGCTGCTTGTAAATTTTGGAGATTAATCCTTTGTCAGTTGCTTCATTTGCAAATATTTTCTCCCATTCTGAGGGTTGTCTTTTCGTCTTGTTTATGGTTTCCTTTGCTGTGCAAAAGCTTTTAAGTTTCATTAGGTCCCATTTGTTTATTTTTGTTTTTATTGCCATTACTCTAGGAGGTGGATCAAAAAAGATCTTGCTGTGATTTATGTCAAAGAGTGTTCTTCCTGTGTTTTCCTCTAAGAGTTTTATAGTGTCCGGTCTTACATTTAGGTCTCGAATCCATTTTGAGTTTACTTTTGTGTATGGTGTTAGGGAGTGTTCTAATTTCATTCTTTTACATGTAGCTGTCCAGTTTTCCCAGCACCACTTATTGAAGAGACTGTCTTTTCTCCATTGTATATCCTTGCCTCCTTTGTCATAGATTAGTTGACCATAGGTGCGTGGGTTTATCTCTGGGCTTTCTATCCTGTTCCATTGATCTATATTTCTGTTTTTGTGCCAGTACCATATTGTCTTGATGACTGTAGCTTTGTAGTATAGTCTGAAGTAAGGGAGTCTGATTCCTCCAGCTCCGTTTTTTTCCCTCAAGACTTCTTTGGCTATTCGGGGTCTTTTGTGTCTCCATACAAATTTTAAGATGCTTTGTTCAAGTTCCGTAAAAAATGCCATTGGTAATTTGATAGGGATTGCATTGAATCAGTAGATTGCTTTGGGTAGTGTAGTCATTTTCACAGTATTGATTCTTGCAATCCAAGAACATGGTATATCTCTCCATCTGTTTGTATCATCTTTAATATCTTTCATCAATGTCTTATAGTTTACTGCATAAAGGTCTTTTGTCTCCTTAGGTAGGTTTATTCCTAAGTATTTTATTCTTTTTGTTGCAATGGTAAATTGGAGTGTTGCCTTAATTTCTTTTTCAGATTTTTCATCATTAGTGTATAGGGATGCAAGAGATTTCTGTGCATTAATTTGTATCCTGCTACTTTACCAAATTCATTGATTAGCTCTAGTAGTTTTGTGGTAGCATCTTTAGGATTCTCTATGTATAGTATCATGTTATCTGCAAACAGTGACAGCTTTAATTCTTCTTTTCCAATTTGGATTCCTTTTATTTCTTTTTCTTCTCTGATTGCTGTGGCTAAAAATTCCAAAACTATGTTGAATAATAGTGGTGAGAGTGTCGCCCATTGCTCTTATTGCCTATCAAACATTTGCAGAGTTGGTCACATTTTGTGCAGTTCTTTTTTGTACACTGTAATCTCTGTTCTCTTCTATGTGTAATGTTTCCTGGTTGTAGGTCTACACTCCCCAAGTGAATACTTCATACTTTTTCTTGTGTCCTCCCCACCCCAAAGTAATTGCTAACCTAGAGCACCTGACAACACCTAGCAAATGCTTACTGCCTCAAATCTGTGGAGGCTGGTGATGGATGTTTAAGCAAGAAACTACTCATGCATCTTTATTCAGCACTTACACTGCTTGTTCTTCAATTGCCCATCATCACTTGATTCAAAACTGTGATTATTCATTCACAGAGAATTTACTGAGCTTCCACTATGAGGAAGTCACTGTGTTAGGTGCTCTGGGGGATATACAAAGATGTATAAGAAGCCTCCTCTGATTTCTATTGTAATTACTGGCATATGATTCATTCAGCAATTAATCATGTACTGCTTTGTGATGCGTCTTAGACTATCTAGAATGTGTTCTTTAAATCCTTCTATGCTATGCGACTTTTTACTTATGAATGTCTTCAGTAAACAGTTATTGAATGTCTATGATGTGACAAGCACTGTCCCAGCAGCTGGGACAGATATAAACAAATAGTAGTACAGTACTTTGTTGGCTGCCATCAACAAAGGTCAGAATGTAGTACAGAAGAGGAAATGGGACTATGGTAGTTATGACATAAATGCAACTGGAATCCTGAAGAAGGGATGCTCAACTTCCTGAGGGCATCATGCAAGTTTTCACTAAAGAGGTCATTCATTTCGCCCTGTAAAACGAGTAACAAAGTTTGTCCATTCATTTCCTTTCTAGGCAAAGGGAAATCAATCTAAAAAAGAGTGGATATATGTTTAACTGATTCACTTTGCTGTAAGCAGAAACTAACACAACATTGTAAATCAACTATACTCCAATAAGAAAAAAAAAAAAGAGCAAAGGCACAGAGGTATAAAAGAACCTGGTATATTTGGGAAATATAGGGCTATAGCCTGAGGTAGAAGAGATCAGTGGGAGGTGAAGCTGAGGAGATAAATTGGGATCCGATTCTGCAGCTGCATGTTAACAGGAGTATACTTTAGGATTTTTTTTTCCTGATTACACATGTAGCACATACGTGCAAATATTTGTATGCATGTGCAATGTTAATGGTTTGAGTCATAATCTGTCAGATTGTTTTCTGTGGGTAGACTAATATTCAAAATGGAATCATACTCTATATTTTCAAGTGTTTTCACTTAAAATTATCTCTCGGCTATCATTCCATGCCAGTACATACAAGTCTATTTCATTTCTTCTTCTTTTTTTAATTTATTTAATTTTTTGGCTGCGTTGGGTCTTCATTGCTGCGTGCCGGCTTCCTGTAGTTGCGGTGAGCAGGGGCTACTCTTCATTGCGGTGCGCGGGTTTCTCATTGCGGTGGCTTCCCTTGTTGCGAAGCACAGGCTCTAGGCGTGCAGGCTTCAGTAGTTGTGGCACAGGGGCTCAGTAGTTGTGGGTCACAGGCACTAGAGCACAGCCTCAGTAGTTGTGGCGCACGGGCTTAGTTACTCTGCGGCATGTGGGATCTTCCCGAACCAGGGCTCGAACCCGTGTCCCCTGCATTGGCAGGCAGATTCTTAACCACTGCACCACCAGGGGCTTCCAGGGAAGCCCCTCTATTTCATTTCTTAAAATGACTGTATGGATGGTAGTCCATGAGTAGTAAGAAAGACTGATTCTGGAACCAGATGCTTGGATCCAGTCCTTCAGCAACCACTTAAACCCCCCATTCCCCCGGGCTTCAGCGATCATTGCTGTAAAATGAACATAACTCACAGTGCCTGTTGCATAAGGATTGAGTCAATACATGTGAAGTACTCAGAATAGTGCCTGGCAGATGAAAATCTTAGCTGTGATTCCTTGATTTATGTAAACAATATTCAAGGAGTGTTTTAAGCAAGAGAGTGATATAATCAGGTTTCTTTTTAGAAGACTCACTGGCACCTGTTGGGGAGGATAAACAGGGAGGGAAGATTGGTGATAGGGATCGTGGTAGGAGGCTGCTGTAATACATAGTGAGTGAGGTGTAGAAGATTGGCTATTACTGGCAGAGGAGAGGAAAAATAAATTCTTGATTCATTTCTAAGATAACAAACGCTAGAACTTGTTGCCTGCTGATAGCTGAGAGATGGAGACAATCCGACTCCAGTTTCCAGAGTTTTGGCTTAGAGGACTGTGTAGATGGTGATGCCATATTCATGTATATATTTAACAAATATCTTCTGAGTTTCCGCTATGGGCCTGACACCGTTCTAGTATATGTCAGTGAACAGGATCTCTGCTTAGGAGAAAAGCTTAGATTCTAAGAGGTGTTTATATCTGTGCACTGGAGACCCAACAAACAATAAATAAACAAACGAACAAGAATTTCAACAAGATTGAAATAAATATTCAGTAAATATTCACTGACTTTAAGACACTCATCCAACCCGATACCAGTTTAACAATCTCCCTTAATGACGATTATAGAGCTGGTGATTCATTCCCGGCGGGAGCCGAGCTCCTTGTGAGGGCTACTTGATCCGACCCCACCGAGAGGCGGTAGGTCAGACCATTACCCGACTTCACAGCCGAGGAAAATGAAGCCAGGAAGAGTAAAGCGTTTTGACCTAGGTTGCACAAGTTGAATGGAGGCGGCTTAGGCCCTGCGACGCGGGCCAGGCACCCGCGAGGGGCGCGAGGCCGGGGCCACTGTGCGCGCCGCCTCTCCCGCGACCCAGGGGCGGCCGGCGGGAGGGCAAGCCCTCGCGCGGTCCTCCGGGGCTGCGGGGGTCGTCCCTCTCGGGCGGGGCGGCCGGCGGCGGTTGCGGCCCCGGTTCGCGAGGCGCTTCCGGCGTGTGCCGGGGTGGCCGGATGACGTGGCTGAGTCAGAGGAAGAGGCAAGGAGGCGCCGGGAGGCGGGGAAGGCTTCGGAGCGGGCGGTGACGGCGGCGGCGCGGAGGAGCCAAAGGCTGGGCCCGGGCCCCCGTGCGTCTGTCCGCGCCCCGTGGATGCGAATCGGCCGCGGCGGAGGCGGCGGCAGCGGCGGCGGAGGAGGAGTCGGTGGGCCAGCTCCGGGCCGGTGGGAGCGCGGAGGATGAGGCCGCTGCCGGGCGCTCCCGGCGTGGCGGCGGCCGCCGCGCTGTTGCTGCTGCTGCTGCTGCCCCGGGCCCGAGCGGACGAGCACGAGCACACGGTGAGAATTGCTCCCGGCCGGCGCGACCGCTACGGCCCTCTCCCCCGGCCCACCGCCTCGGCGGGCCCGGCGCGGCCTGGAGGGCCCAGCGGCCCGCCGAGCCCCGCGGCCGCCCGAGGGCGCCTTCCGGTTGGGCCTGGCGGAGCAGGAACCCCGGGAGCGGGGAGGAGCCCTTTCCGTGCGCTCCCGGGACAGGGCTCCGCTCCCTAAGTGCCTGGGCCTCCTTCCCCAACCCGGATCTAAATGGTGCCGCACCCCTGGGTCCAGGGGCCCTGGGAGACGGGAAAGAAGCGGGGTCTGAGGGTCGGGGCTCACTTGGCCGCGGGAGTGGGGGCCGCAGGCAGCCAGGCTCGGAGCTGGTGCCCCCCAGGAAAGGGAGCAGCGCCCGGGCTGCTGGGGACTACGACACGGCGGAAGATGTATGCACCACGTATTACTCGTCTTACAGTAACCAGGAAATACCCACCACTTTATGGTGCTCACCGGCCTTTTTCTTCCCCCTCCTGCCCAAACCGGATCATAATCCTGGCGTGGGGACCGCCTTGATAAACTTGGGGTGAAGAGCACTTTACACGTGTACAGGCACTCAGCCACACGCACCCGCTTGCGAGGCCTTTCTTGTAACTTTCTCTTCACCCTCTTCTGGCCCCTAGATGAGGCTCCCATTCCGGTGGTCTCTAACTAGGCGGCTTCTGACTGTGAGGGGTCTTGAGTTTCCCAGTCCTCTTGTCTGGCTGGGAACACTCCCTTTTGCATTTGGCCTGAAATTGATTGGCTGTTTATTTAATTGGCATTTTCCACATCAAAGCTTGGATGTTACCGACTCCTCTAGTGACTTTCACTTAGGGATGCAAGTCGGTGGCTTTCTGAAAGGTAGATCTGAGCAGGGCAGTAAAGTCATGTAAATTAGAGAGTGCTTGTGAGTAGTTGTGTTTTTAGACCTTAACTAATTAATGATACGATTTTGCACGAGAGGTTGTGTGGTACTAAATCTGCAAGTCTCCTGTCATTCCTGACAGGTGAGAAAATGAAGCAACCAAACTTCTTTTCTCTAGTCGGTAGGTTAGCTGGGCTCTTACTTTAGCTAACAACAGTTCTAAACTTTTGGCGTTTGTACCTTCAGTCACAGCCAGAAACTTCTTACCTGTATATTTTTTAAGGGACACAATCCTGAGCTGGTGACATGTTTTTGTGCTGTATTTGTGACTTTTCACCTTAAGATAATTTTGTTCACTGGTTAAACAGTTAAAAACATTTTCTTGTTGTTTTTTCCGTCAAGTAACTTGTCTCAAAGTGTAAGAAGTGTTCATTTCCAATGGGCATTCTTTTAGCCAGTGGTTACTAATATTTTTCCAATTTTTTGAATACTTAAGGAAAGTTGCTGTGTAAAACTCAGAATTGTCTCAAGTATAGTTCCACCATACAGGCATATAAGCTTAAGAGTAGTATTTTACTTTTTTATCTCGTGTTTTATATAAACTGCTGTAATAGGGAAAAGTACGTATTAATTAAAATTTCACAAATTGGAGGTGAATAAAAAGGTCTTAGATTAATTTACAGATTTAAAATGTAAACGCCAATTTCATTGAAATTTTATTGCCAGGAACATTAAAAAATTTTTTATACATCTTTATGGAGTGTAATTGCTTTACCATAGTGTGTTAGTTTCTGCTTTAACATTTAAATTTTTGAAGCCAGAAATTGAATATGAAATATTGGATAAAAGGTTTTTGAGAGAATATGACACGTATGAGAGAATTGTTGGACAAAAAAATTTAGAATCCATTTTATTTCAGTCATGTTTACATTGAACTGCTCTCACTTGGTTACCTATTATTTTAAAAATTATAGGAAGAATAGCATTAAGATATAACTAAAAAATTTGTCATTCATATATTTTTTGGCTGTTAGCCAAAATATTGTATTTCTTACAAGTTTCTTGAAAATATTTCTTGAAAACTAGGCATTCACCTCAAGCAGATAATAATACTGAAAAGGCTATGGTCAAGTGAATTTTTTTTCCACCAAGAAGGCAGAAGTAGCTAATGAAGACAGAATGATACTGAAGGAGGAGAAAAATTGTCAAGGGAAGGTTGCTGAGTAAGTGTTTAATAAATACTTGTAGAATTGGATTATTAATTAAAGAACAATCTTTAGAAGTTAAAGTTTGCCCTTTAGATTAACTTTTTATGAAGACAGTTTCCAGATAGAAATAATAGCTAATAGGGCTTTTGTAGCAATATGTGGTAGGTACTGTTCTAAGTACTTTATATGTATTAACTCATATTTTAAACATACATTGATAATCTTGTGAGTGGTCTTATGTCCTTTGAATGGATGAGGAAACGGATGCCAGAGAAGTTAAGTAACTTGCCTGGGACCACACAACCAGTACAGGTAGAGGTAGGATTTGAACTCAGGCAAACTGAATTATAGTCTTCTACGCTCTCATAGGATATGCTCTACGGCCTTTTATCCTAAAAATAGGATAGTAATACACTTGGCATTAAATTGAATAATTCTCTGTATTGATAGTATTTTTAAGTGCTTAAATGTTTGGGTAAGTTTAGCTCCATAGTGGGTTGTTACTGAAGGTGTGTTTCGGTTAGCATTAAAGAGGGACAGGGCTGCAGTGGGCATGTGACCCTTGCAGTCGCTTAATGTGTGTAAGACATAAAGACTGCTTGGTTTAATGCTCTGCTGTCACCATTTGAAATTCTTAATACTTTCTGCATTTTCATTTTGTGCTGGGCCTCACAAATTCTATAGCTGGTCCTAAGAAGGAGCAGCTGACTACTTCATGCAGTTCCAGAAAGCCCTTGATTTCTCTTACTTTACCTACTGAATTAGGATTCAGCTGACCATTTGACTCATATGGCATTTTTTATGTGCTTATTTATCCAACGCTCTTAATATTCTCAGAAGAATAATGAGAAGGGAATGTGCTGCTGACTTCTAGAGTATATACACATGTAGAATATATAAAAATGGGTTCCTTTCAGTTTTTAAAAGTTGAATCATATATGAATTACGCAACATACTGGTTTTGGCTTTTTAAAATTAATTAATTAATTTTTGGCTGCGTTGGGTCTTCGTTGCTGCGCACGGGCTTTCTCTGGTTGCGGTGAGCGGGGGCTACTGTTGGTTGTGGTGCGCGGGCTTCTCACTGCAGTGGCTTCTCTTGTTGCAGAACACGGGCTCTAGGCGCATGGGCTTCAGTAGTTGTGGCACACAGGCTCAGTAGTTGTGGTTCGCAGGCTCAGTAGTTGTGGCACATGGACTTAGTTTCTCCTCAGTAGTGGGATCTTCCCGGACCAGGGCTCGGACCCGTGTCCCCTGCATTGGCAGGCGGATTCTTAACCACTGTGCCACCAGGGAAGTCCCAAATTTACTGTTTTAAATAAAAAAGAACACTTTCATGAAAGACAGGCTCTTAATAGGTGATTGAAGGATCATAAAAAGAACACTTTAGAGTGAGTGAAAGATGTATAGGGTATGGCTTATGCTTATTTGGTTTTCTGACAGTTGGAGCACTTGGAAACATCTAGAGTTAGATTATCATGTCTCCTAAGATTCCAGAGGACTCCATTAAAAGGATTGCAAATTGAGAATCATAGAATTTTAGAACTGGAAAGACTCGAGACCGTTGAATTCAACACACTCATTTTTCTAATGGCCTGAAGAGGCCCAGTGGCTGGCCCAGGGCCACAGAAAGAGTCTGAGCTACCTGATTTCTAGTCGTTTTTTCTACCTGTCTTGAACATATAATTTCCATAGTAATACTATGTAAAAATGTCAGCACCAAAAAAACAGTAATCAGTGGCACAGGAATCTTAAAAGCATTTTATGGTTTACACTGGAGCCTTGAATTTTTTTTTGGCTTTGTTTCCTCAAGGTCAGAAAATCAAAAATTTTTTTTTCTGCGTCTGTTACATACCAGGCTCTGTGCTTGGCACAGCAACTGGTATTTAATCAGTGCTTGTTGAGTGACTTGAGTAATTAGGGATCTACCAGGAATAAGAATATGCAGTGTTGGAAGCATGATAACCCTACCGTTTAAAGCAGTGAACAAATGCAGACGATTGTTCATTTAAGATGCATAGTCTTGGGGATGCCTGTTGTGATTTACCTAGGTTAAAACCCCATTTCTTTGTGGCCCGTTGTATCTCTGGTAGGTAATGTTGAAAGGACCCGATCTGTGTCTAGGATAGCCTACTCTGAACCTTTGCCATAAGCACTATTACACTACGGGCTAAAAAAAAGATGTTTTGTTTGCTTTACTTAGGCAATGAAGCCTTTAGTCTTTGTCTCTGTCGGGAGTATGGCACTAGTAAAACATATGTGAAGATTTATAAAGAGGATAAGCTGTTAGCTACAAGTGAATTTGTGAGTGCTTTAATATGGGTCTAGTTTTAGGAAGTGTCATAATTCATTGTCCTATTTTCAGCTGTACTCTATGGTAGACTAAAAGTTTATTTAGGTACAAAGCTATTTTGAGAGGGAGAGAGCAGTTATCTCGAGACTATCCAAAAATACACTGATAATTTATATGTATTAGAATTCTGATGTATGTGTTTTAAATAATTAAAAGACATTGAAATTATGATTTCTGAAATATTTTTCTGAACTGGAATTTGCTTTCTCAGATATGTATTTTAAAGTAAGCATATATCTTTCCCCTCATCCCATAAAAATGATGGCATTTGGGTGCTTAGTCTGAGCCCTCAGTCCTTTGCCTGTCTACATAAATTCTGATTTCTTTATTGGGATTTTACACGAGAAATTCAGTAACATTATCTCCTGAAGTGTTCCTTCTGAGAAAAAGTAATTCACGATCTCTATCAAGGAGGGAAACTTCCTCACCTACACTTACCCAGCACATAAATAGTATTTAAATGAGAGATCCAACATTGGTGACTTCTTGAGAATGAAGGTCATTCCTTTTGAGATCAGAGGACAAGGAGCTTCTTAGGAAGGTTTTTTTCCTTAGTGCAGATTAAAGGCTCAAATAGAAAAGTGGTTCAGCATTCAGCACTTCCTTAGGTGCTTTGTACAGCTGTATTTTTCCCATATTCCTTCATTTAGTTTTTGCTCTTCAGTTAATGAAGCTGACTAGGGATTAGCAGAAAATGTAGTCCTAAGCTTGTAAATGTGATACTAATTAGTTAGAATGATCTTGGACAAATTATTTAACATCTCTATTTAGTTTGTTTGAATCTGTAAAATGGGGGAAATAATAGGACTTGTCTTACAGAGCTTTGAGAGATTAAATGTTTATATAAAGACCTTAGAAATATGCCCAGCGCATGGTATGTGCTTGTTAAGTTTTGGCTAATAATGATACTATCCCAAAAGACGGTAAGCACGTGCATGTTAGTGATTGGTCAGTTAAAGTTTGACCTGAGGATTGGAGAAAGGAGGATTTGGGCAGTTCTGAAGGATAAGTAGAAATCGGCCAGGTGGGTAGGAGGAGGGCATTATAGACTTGGGGGAATGACGTAAGAAACAAGGTGGAGCAGGAAAGGAAAGGAAGACAGTGTTATAAGCCATTTTGGCTGGAGTGGCCAGCGTAGAAGTTGAGTGTAACAGTGAAACTTCTGAGACCTGGAAACGAATGGAACAGTGAAGTGAGGAATGCAGGTAGTCTGAATTGGCCTCCTGTCCTTTGGCTGCTTCCCAGGGAGGCCTCATGGAAGGAGCCACTCCCATGCTCAGGGATCTCCTGATCCACTGCTGTGCCTGTTTGATTTGTTTTCTCCCCTTCTTCTGGTTACACTCTGCAGGTAAGTTATAAAATTCCATCTTTCTCCGTGTCATTGGCAGCTAAGAGTTTTTCCGAGGAAAGTATCTAAAAAGAGCTTGCTAGGACGTTGTGGAATGTTTTGAAAGCAAATTAGACTAGCCTTTCAGACAAGGGTGGAGGGAAGAGCCTTACCTGTTGCTGTCTTCCCACTGAGTTGGGGGAGCCCAGGGACTTTCCTGGCAGCTTAGGGAAAGGAAAGGCTTTTCTCCTTAAAAAGTTTCTTCCATTTGGTATTTTCTAATTTCACGATATTTTAAGACACGTTTTCTCTCTTGAAAAAGAACTCTTCCCTTGACGTTGTCTTGGGAACACTTATTCTCAGGGATAAATAAGAACTATAATGAAAAATAAACATTTTTTTTTTTTTTGTGGTACGCGGGCCTCTCACTGTTGTGGCCTCTCCTGTTGCGGAGCACAGGCTCTGGACGCGCAGGCTCAGCAGCCATGGCTCACGGTCCCAGCCGCTCCGCGGCATGTGGGATCTTCCCGGACCGGGGCACGAATCCGTGTCCTCTGTATCGGCAGGTGGACTCTCAACCACTGCGCCACCAGGGAAGCCCCAAAAGTAAACATTTTAAGTTCATGAAATCTGATTGTGGTCTGCATAAGGAGCAATAGAAAAGAAAAGAAAAACAGTTTTAGCCTTAATATTCACCCTAATCTGTCTGTATTTGTGTATATATATGTTTGTGTCTATGTTACATATATATATATATTTTTTTTTCTTTCTAATCCCTATTTCAGTCCTCTTCCCGGAAGGAATCCTAGGCTAAAGAATGGTACACACACACACACACACACACACACACACACACACACACACACACACACACACACACAAAAGAATGGTACACATTTTGTTATAGTATAGTTTGCATCATGTTGTCAGATTTTTACTGCCCCATCAAGGTTTCATGAATGTTTAAAATGAGTGACTTCAGAACGTGTAGTTTAACGCATACTGTGACCCTTAAATTATTTTAGTCCTGTGTTTCAGTATGTATGAAATAAATGAATGCTCTGTTTTAACAAGTATTTATGTTCAAGTTTTTTGTCTGTTTTTAAAGGAATATGAGTATTAGGATTTATAGAGAAAGTGTTTTTGTGTTTATTTTCACGAGTTACATTTATAAAAATTCTGCAGAATAGGTCCTTTCTTTCAGTGTGGTAATCCTAAATGGATGCATTTGGTTACCTCGCCTTCCTTATTTCTCTCAAAGGATGCTATCTCAGTCAGTGCACATACTTCAAACTTCTTTCACTAAGTTGCTAATAAACTTTCATTTCAGCATTTCTTCAGTGTTTTTTCATCATATTCAATACTTTTTGTGTACATGATACTATGCCAAGAGCTTTCTACTCAGTGAACAGGTTTCAATTCTAATACCAGCCCTGTTCAGTGGATTCGTTTAGAGAACCGTTTTGAGAACTCTTACGTTATATCCCTGTGCAGAAAGGAGTACCTTGATTGATTAGTGCAGTGTAACCTTGAACATTGGATGGAAGAGTGGTGGCATACGTATATTTGTCAACCCCCTAAAGTGACAAGAGTAGTTATGAATGGGTATCTATGTATAACATTCAGACCTTTGATTGGTTCCTTCATACATGAAGGTTATCTACAGTTGTTTTTCTGAATTCACTTGAAACAGCTTATGATTTTCTATATTGTTATTCATCCTGACCCTTCTCTGCCAAAGCAGAATTAATCATTTTTATTGTTGCTACAATAGCTCTTTTTACCTTAATTGTAATACTTATTTCTTCATTGTTAATCATTTACTTGTCTGGCTCCACTATGGATTGTGAACTACTTAAAGGAAAGGACAGTATGTTATTTATCTTTATAACCTTAACACCTAATGCTGTGCATGGTACATGTCTCATGTATTCAAAAAGTCAGGTAGTTTTTTATTTCCTTGATGAGGTACCTGGATAATGTCTTATGAACAATGAGATGTTTATTAAGTTTGAAGGTGAGGTGATTAGATCTAAGTCCTACTATGGTGGTGGTATGAATCAAAAGAGGCAGATGCTTTGGCTAAGAGTAGACAAGTCAGTGTTTTTTGGAATGCGGGGGGCTTGGGGTTTGAGTCGCCATGACTGAGAGGATTGTACCATTAGAATAACAAAGTTTGGGGGGTTAGGTTTTGGGTGGGATGAGTTTGGTTTTGGAGATACTGGATTTTGATGGAAAATGTTTATTCATTTTATATGGAAGACTGGAGGTAATGTTTGGTAGTTGGACTAGTTGGATAGGTTCCTCTGTTACGTGCTCCACAGCACCCTACGTTATTATAATTGCTTGTTCAGTGTCCATCTTTCCCTTTAGGCTCTAAGCTCCAGTGTGTCAGGGAATGTGTCTTGTTCAAAGCTGTATCCTCAACAAACACAATTATTGGCGCATGGTAGGCACTCAGTAAATAATTGTTCACTGATTTAATTTCTGCACTGTTAGTTGACTTAAGCTGCAACTGTTGTCTTTAATTTGTATTGCTAATTAGGAATACTAGTTTTAAAATTACTCAGGTAACTGCTTTTCATAGAATCATTGGAATTTTAGACTTGAGGAGATCTTAGAAATCTTTGGCACTTGCCCCCCGTTGGACCCTGGAAAGGTGACGTCACCTACCCAAAGTCATCAGACCACACTCCAGGTTTAGCTGCATATAGTATTCACTGATGGGTAAAGCCATAATATTTATTCAAGGAAATTTGCATGCAGTACCTGTCTTTCAGGCTGATAAATGGAAACATAGAATGACTTGAATGGGCTGTGGAGATTTCATAGTATGGCTTTTTCTTCCGCTTGTTTAGTCATTTCTCTCCTCTCTAGTACTTTGATCAATGGCTGTGGGGAAAAAAGGAGATGAAATTTTATTTGTGCTTGCTGACAGCATTAGGTTTTTGGAGTTTCTAGTGATTAACATGAGGTTCTGGATAAGCTATTGATTTTGTTTCCTCCTTCCTTGTCCACGTTAGCATGGTGAATCATGTTGGTTTTAGGTTCATCGTTATTTGATAGTGTAAATATTAATTATAAACATGTTCTTATAGGTTATTGGGTTTTGTTTAAACAGTATCTTCTGTAAAACAAAGTTTGGAAAACGTGAATCTGCTTGAGACCACAATCAGAGGATATAATTTTAAAATTCACCGAATTTCTTTTTTTTTTTTTTTTTTTTGTGGTACGCAGGCCTCTCACTGTTGTGGCCTCTTCCGTTGCGGAGCACAGGCTCCGGACGCGCAGGCTCAGCGGCCATGGCTCATGGGCCCAGCTGCTCCGCGGCATATGGGATCTTCCCGGACCGGGGCACGAACCCGTGTCCCCTGCATCGGCAGGCGGGCTCTCAACCACTGTGCCACCAGGGAAGCCCCGAATTTCATTTTTAATGTGTAGACATTGACCATCCTCTTGAAACAAGCTTCCAGCATTTTATTTTAGAGCTTCCCAAACTGAGATAGTACATTTCTGTTTGGAACAAATAACAAATATTCCCTTAATTTGAATTAGATTTTTAAAAAACATATTATTACTTGCTGTTTTTTTGGTTTCAGTATCAAGATGAAGAGGAAGTTGTCTTATGGATGAATACTGTTGGGCCCTACCATAATCGCCAAGAGACATACAAGTACTTTTCACTTCCATTCTGTGTGGGGTCAAAAAAAAGCATCAGTCACTACCATGAAACTCTGGGAGAAGCGCTTCAAGGAGTTGAATTGGAATTTAGTGGTCTGGATATTAAATTCAGAGGTACGTAAACCTTAATAGTCCTTATGATAAAAGTTAGATCGTAGACTGGGGTTTCTCAACTTTGGCACTGTTGACATTGGGGCCAGATAATTATTTTTTTTTGTGGGGGCTGTCCTGTACAGGGTGGGACATATAGCAGAGTCCCTGGCCCGCACCCACTAGATGCCAGTAGCACTCTCCAGTTGTGACAACTGAAAAGTCTGTAAACATTGCTACTTGCCCTTGGTTGAGAACCACTGCTCTAGACCCTAAAATGTGTTTTAATCTCTAAGTTAAGTGTATTACGTGTAGAAAAGTATATTAGTAACTAACAAAGATTTATTTTGAATATTTATAAAATAATAAAATAAATGATTGTTCATAAAATTACATTTCCTTAACATATTTATTTCTGAAAAGTGTTTTCTAGTAAATCCTTTAAGGATTGGACATAATGTGGTCAGGGAAAGCCTTCATAGATTCCTAATGAGGTAATTTCCAGAGGAGTGGGGATGTAATGGGCTATATGGATACTTAAAAATTATGTGTAAAGCCTCAAATTCAAACTTGTACCATTGGCTCAATGTATTTATCAGTGTTGTATTAATTTATCTTCAGTACCTGTTAGATTGTGTGGTTTAAAATTTTAAGTCAAGGACTTGTTAAAATTGGAAAAATACCCTCCTTATCTATTTATTATGCAGGTATCTTCTTTGTTATCAGTTCCTGTGAGTGTGTTTAGATTTTTTATTTTTCTCTGTGAAGTTTGTCAGAGTGTGTATTTCCTGCATGGACATTTTTAACCTGGTAAGCAGAAGCTTGAGTAATTGAAGTTTTGGAGGATCTTTGATTAGGTGTCTTGATTTTTTTTTTTTTTTTTGCTCTACACGGGCCTCTCACTGTTGTGGCCTCTCCCGTTGCGGAGCTCCGGACGCGCAGGCTCAGCGGCCATGGCTCACGGCCCAGCCGCTCTGCAGCATGTGGGATCTTCCCGGACCGGGGCACAAACCCGTGTCCCCTGCATTGGCAGGCGGACTCTCAACCACTGTGCCACCTGGGAAGCCCCAGGTGTCTTGATTTTTGAATAGAGCATGGATCTTATAATCAGAAGCTTTGAATTTCAATTCTATTTCTTTTACTCTATTGATTTTAGTAAAGTTGTTTACTCCAATTTTGACTTCATTGTCTACATGTATAAAATGAATAGTAACTGACCTCTGATATTTTTAGGCTTTTGGGAGGAGAACGTGAAATGAGATATTTTAAAGATAATATTTTGAAGATAATGTTTAATTTTGATTTGTTAAATTCTATTCTTGTTTTTAGGATTTTTTTTCTTACTGTTGTTGAAAATAGGTATACATATTTACATTTTTTTCCCATGTATTATTTCTTGGGGCTTAATTATAAAATTAAGTTGTAAATTTAAACCACAGTGGCATGGCTTATAACTTCATGAATTATTGTAAACATGCCCTGAGGCTTGTTTTAATTTAATGAGGTAATTTAAATATTTAATTACAGGTAAGGAGAAAAGTTAGACTAGAGTATGTGATCTTTGGGAACCTCAATACTACATTTATTCACATACTCTCTCCTTTTCCATATTTGGTACACATTTCTAATTTATTAAAAAGGAACCAGAGAGAAAACAGGCAAAAACCCCAAGTCCTAGTTTGCTGCTATGGACAGATTTCATCACTTGTTGCAATCCTCACTCTTATTTACTAAAGAAGAGTACTCATTCAGCTGTCTTAACCATTCTTTTATTAGTTTCTTGAGGCTGAGATGGAAAGATTATTTAGATAGAGGGGTATGGTTTTCATGGGCTATAAAAGTGGGATTTATTTTCCTTTCAGACTAAACACCTTTAGATGAAAAGAATCAGAACTGGCCAGATGTTACTCCCTAAGAGTCGGCGGTTCCTTGGAGTCTTGTCAACTCTACACTCCATCATGGATATGCTGCTAAAGAAGCTGCCACGTTAAGTGGTCCAGATGCAATAGTAAATGCTGATTAGATTTCTCTTTCTGTTGTAGACCCTTGATTACCCCGTTCAAAGATAAAGTTGATTGTGCTTTGAAAAGTGTTTTGTGAGGTTTCCTGGTTGTTCTTTGTAGTATCGTAAAATTTTAAAGGTGGGATGCACCTTAGCGATTGTGTCATCTGATTTCCTGTTAGGGAGGCCGAAAGATGAGTTACCCAAGGCGTATCACAGCATACTAATGCTGTGTGGAAACTTGAACCCTCTGTCCCTGTGTAAACTGTAGAAATATTTATACTGTTAATCTTTCATCCCTTAAGTATTTGATTTTTAAAGGTTCTTCTGAAGGCATATTATAGTAAGAAAATAAAATTTTGGAAATATTGTGAAACTAGGAAAAACTATACATATACATACGCACTTAAATATGTGCATACACACAAACACACAACTTTTTTTTTTTTTTTAACCTAGTGGATTCTGTCAGGCTAAATGGATTAGTATGGTTTTGTAAAATGAAAGTCACTAAATAGACTATTATAGGGAACTAGCAATAGTTTTGAGTCTAATGTAGGATGCCTCAAAAGCTCCCTTTTGAGGTTTTATGCACAACTTTGTTTTTTTCTTCCTAAATGTTTTGATACTATCGCTAGACAAAATGCTGCATTGAGAACATTTAGACAAAATTAAATGAAAAGGGCAAACTTAAATTGGATATCTTTCAACCAGACCTGAAATCATTACCCTATAATTTTCAAGGGTACCCCCTAGAATATTGCCATTGTGGAGTGGAAAGAACACGTGTTTTAGAGTCAGAGAGACTTGATGCATCTCAGCTCTGCCTCTGCCTACTTATGTAGTCCTGGACAAAGTATTCAGTCTCTTTGATCTCATTGTCCTCATCTATGAAATGAGGGAAATAATATCCACTTGGTAGAATTGTCATGTTTAAATGAGATAGTGCATGTACATCATTTATCAAAGTTCCTGATAGTTTACATTCAAGAAATGGTTATTGTTATGAATACTAATAGCACATAGTGTGTGTCTGTGCTTCCAACTTGATTTTGTATTAGCAATTATGAAATGTTAAATTAGTTTATTGAGTGTAGGATTTGATTTATCCTCAAGCTGCTGCACTAGCCTGCTGGGTAATTTAGTTACTTCCACTGGGGCAGGGACAGTTGCATTCTTGTTCACTGTTGCATCCTTAGCTATTAAGACATGGTGAGCTCTTAATAAATTGTCTAGCACCTAGTTTGTGCCTACTTGTTCTTCATTATAATTGGTTCATTATGATCATTAGGTGATCTGGAATAGTAATTCCTAAGCAGGGGAGGTCACCACCCAGTCCCTTCCATCTCATTTGAGAATTCTTGCAGTATAATGAAGGATATTAATTGTTGAAAAGTTGACTTCTAGAGGATTCCTTCCTCCCATTTATTTTATTGATCTTCCCTTGAATTTTCTCTTCCTTGAGTATTCCAACTTAACAGAGGGGTGAAATTATTTTGTTAGTATTTCTTCTACTTCTCTAGAGTGAAATGGTAAGTTGAGAGTACTGCAGTTATGTAGATATGACAAGGGCTGCTTAGAGCCATATGTATTTCTAGTTCAGTGATTCTCAGTCTCGTCTGTTTTCATCCTCGAAATAAGCTTATGGAGGTGTATTATACCTATTTTTCAGATGAGGAAGTTGGGGCCCAGAGGCTAAGTAACCTTGTCTAAGGATTCACAGATGGAAAGTGGCGGAGTGAGGATTTGAACCCAGGCAGCCTAGCGTTAAGAGTTTGAGCTTTTAACTACTATGCGGTATTTCCCTCCAGATATCTGGCTGGGTAGTTAAGCCTGATTGCCAAAGGGTGGGGAAAGGGCTTGGGAGGTGGCAGTTCTTTTCATTCAGCCCGAACGAAGATTTTTGCTTAAGGTGAACCCCACCCTGTTTCCAGTCCCTGGATTCTACTATTCCTGCTCTTCCTGATTCTGGAGCCTCTCCGCTGAAGTTCTCTAGGGGAAAGTGCCTCTGGTCTGCAGCGGGGAGGTTGAGGAGATTATTCATCTAGCTGTGTGATGGGTGCAGGAGGGGACCTAGGCATCCAACCCCTCCGTAAACATATTTTTATACAGTTCCCCTGTGTGTTCAGCCCTACATCTATCTCTCCTCTACCTTTCAACGTCTGTGGTGCCTCCAAGTTCTGAGTGTCTCCTGTGTTCTGTGACAACAATCCTGTTGTCCCTTCTGTTACAGTTTCCTCTGCCTTATTAGTCATTCACCGTCTTCCATTTCCCCAACATTGATTGAAATCTTTTCTCACTGTCTTCTCCTCTTTTTGTCCTTGTGTGCCTACATCCTTTTTATTCCTTTATTGACATTTTAATGGAGTTTCAGGAGGTAAAAGACACTTGTGGTTAATCTGCCTTGTTTAATCGGAAGTCTGGGAACTTGATGCAATATTTTGTCCTATTGGTTTCAACTGAAGTGTTTTAGCTGGACCAAATAATTTGAATCTTGTATTGAATCTTGACTCTAGATATTTTGAATTCTTGGTATTAGCAATTTTTTAAACTTTGTGCTAACTGCAAATTTGATAAGCATGCTCTTTTTATAAGTTCTTATTTAAACCATTGCTAACATTGTTCTTTTCAGATTGACATCTGTCTTTTTTTTTGTTTTCTTTTCAGATTGACATCTGTCTTTTGTTGTGTGTATATATTTTTTCTGATTTTAACAGTGATATAGGATCAATGTACAAAATTTAGAAACTACAGAGAAGTGTAAAGAATATAAAAATCACCTGGATATAAATACCAGTAACAGTTTCTTCTTTCTTTCTGACCATCTTTACATTCATCCACATTATTTAAAATGTTTAAATATTGGGTTCATGTTCCATATATGATTTTTAAAAATGTATTTAATGAACACTTGTATAGTGTTTATTATGTACCAGATACCATTCTAAGCACTTGCTGGCTCGTTTAATAAGTTATGTATAAATTAGTTTTTACTCTTCTTTTTTTTCCACAACATCTTATCAGCTTGTCCTCATATTGTTAATTACTCTGTTTAAAATATATTTATATAGTATTCTATAACTTGATATTGTAATTTCTCCCCATTTCCCAATGACAAGATATTCATTGTTTTCTTCTTTCTTCCTTTTCTTCCTTGCTTTTGCTTTTTTTTCTGTTAGAAATAAGAATGCATTTAGCTATACTAGCACATAAGTATTTTAATGCATCTATGAATGTTTCATTAGGTTAAATTGTTAGAAGTAGAATTACTGAATCAAAAGGTATAATCATTTTTAAGGCAGTTCTTGATACGTGTTGCCAAATAGCCATCTAGAAAAAAATTGTACAGTTTATACTGCCAGCCAGTTTGGTCAGTTAATCAATATTGGTTTATGTAGATGGTTGATTAATTAATGGTGAATATGCCAGTTTTTCCAGTCCTGTAAAAAGTTCATTCAGCAGTTTTGAGAGCTTACTGTATTCCAGAGCCCTGTGGAAGACTCTGGGTATACAGAGTTGAACCAGAAGCTCTGGTGTCAGGGGTCTGTGGACCTCTGGAATTGTACACTTAATTTTGAGTGATTGTGCATTTTGGGAGGGCAAGAGAGATATCACTTCCATTGGATTCTCAAAGGGGTGTGTGGCTCAAGAAAACTTAACACTGTGAATATATTGGCACTTTTCGTCCTTAAAACAACTCTGGGAAGGAGATAGCATAGATGTTATCTGTTTTACAGTTGAGAGACCTGAGGTTCTCAGAGGTTAAGTGACTTGCTTTTATTCACAGAGCTAGTAAGTAGTGGAACCCAGACTAAAACCCAAGTTTCTGCCCATTTCTCTGTAGTTTGTCTATAGTGACTTCATGAGAAACTTTGCTAAGTGCTGCTGAATTTGAGGTAGAGTATTCCTGATTTTCCAGTTCAGTAATGCTGTTAAAAGAGAAACTAAACAAAGTAAGGCATGATATGTTCTTAGAGAACTCATGAATAATTGTCACATTCTTTTTTCAGTGCTTTCACTGTCTATTCAGTTGTTAGTCTGGAGTGTTGTTGAGAATTGATGACAGACTTATTGGCATGTTGTTTCCAGAATCTACCCTTGCTTTCTGTTTGAAAAATCAGTATTGACATTTGCCACTTTATAACTTTGGTTTTCTTCTTTTTTCCCTCATAAAAAGTATTTGCACTGGTAAGATATTAATTGCATCCCCTTCAGGATTCATAGGTGTGTATTTCCTGTGAGAAGGGTATGCCCTATTGTAATTTTAAAGTAGTGATTTGTGGTAATAGATTTTCAGATTGTTTTCCAGTCATGTAGAATGCTGAGTGGTGATTTGGTATACTCAGGCACTTAAATTCGTTATCTTCAAAGCGGCTCCCTCCTGAGAGAAGTGCTTTTTCAGTTGAGCAACCAGGCTCTTTAATTATTTGTGATGTTTGTATTTGCTTACTTGCCTGCAAGAGGAATTTCATTAAAATATGACCAACCAGGCCCTTATTATAGCCTTCCATAATGATGTTTTCTCTTTTACCACAACATTTCTTTTCTAGGTTTCGTATTAGTGAAAGATATTCTTCAAGACTTCTTTGTCAATCCTTCGGAGATACTCAGCTCAAAAATTTCATTTGTTTATATTGGCATTTTGTTCTTACACACAGACACACACACCATTCACACACAGATGCATGTATATGTGCATACTCTGATGTACTTAGTGACTTCCTTTGCCAAATAAATGGAAAATTATGCTCTTAAAATTTGTTAAAATATTTTATTTGTTTAATGCCTGCTCTGTGCAGTGTACTGAAACAGGCATAGCTGGAGCCAAAAAGTTTATGATCAGTTATAGACATAGCTCTCAAGACCTAATGGTCTTTTTGAGGAGCTAAGATACTGGTGTGAGGTTGTGCGCGGTGTAGGCCTAGGTGCCATAGGAGATATGGAGAGAAAGCCATGGGACTTCAGTGAAGGGGGCAGGCTGTGTGGTGAGAGGAGTGAGGGTTGGGGAATCAGGGATTACTCTGGGGGACAGGGTAAGGCATGGGAAAGATTTTAGGATGGACATGTGAGGTGGGGTTTACTGCACAAACAACAAATCCGCCGGCCAAGGGAGCACGAGGTGTGTGGGAACTGCAGGTGGCTGAGTCTGGTTAGAGTATAGGGAGAGAGGATGGTGGAGCGTGGGGAAAGAGAGAGTTGAACTAAAGTTCAGACTGTAAGGAATCTTTTAAAAGCTTTATATACGGGTAAATGTCATATTGCATATCTCAGAACTTCATACAGGAAACTGCTGTATTATTAATGACAGTTATCAGTGAATATCTGATTGTGACAGCAAGGAGTTTGGTGGCTTCGGAGAGGTAGCTGTGAGTCCTCCCACGCCACTGTGGCCATTCGTTGCTGCTCAACCTGGACCTTCCTTTGGTTCTTGCTCTCTCCTCTGTAGCTATAATTTCCTGTTGCCAGTTCTCCTAGCTCCTGCTGTAGGCATCCTTTGTAGTAATCTCTCTCTTAACTCTCCCTGCCTTCTCCTCTGCTCAGCCTCAGTTTTTGCCATTATGAAAACCCTAAATTTCTTGCTGCCTAAAAATGGCCTGGGTAGAAAGAAAATATGTGTGGAAGCCATTGTTGTTGGATACAAAGCAGTTTTCTTCTCCCACTGGGATAGAGAATTTCCCTGTCCCTCTTTCATGGGACTTCAGTGTTTCCTGCCATCTTTGGTTTTGTAGTTTTGGGGTGTCCACTCTGGGCTGAGCAATAATAAGCTATTCTCTCTGTTGAGAACTGGGGAAACGTGGTGGTGTCTGGAGTTATACGTCAGATTGTTATTTCTCGTAGAAACAACATTATAGATGGCTTTTAATTATAGTTTGGCTGCAATTTATATTTAAGTTGTTTTAATGAACATTTGGGAAATTTAACATTGTTTCTTGGAGGAAGTTGTATTTCATGTTTTAAATAACCAGTATTATAGTACAGGAGAACTTAAGCATCTGTGCTTTTCGTTGTTGTTGTTAAGATTGATTTCTCTTTTTTTTTCCTAGTTGCTTAAGTAACATACAAAAACAGTTCAGTCCTTTTGATGGACATCTAGAGTGCTTTTCAGATTTTGCTTTGTTTTATTTAGAAACTAATGATCCTAAGCACATTTTTGAAAGGTTTATAAGTTAGAGACCATCTGAATATTATTTTCAGATAGGAGTATTTTTAAAAGCAGTCAAGACTGGAAATGACTCATCTCCAGGGAATTTTGGGTAATTTATAAACAGTGATGCCTGCTAGATAGAGGTTTGCCTTTTAATCTTCTGAATTATGAAGAGTCACTGGGATTCCTCATAGAATCTGTGGCCTCCAGTGACTTGCACTTCCAGGAATGTTCAAATGAATATTTATCTCAGAGATCTCGTAGCTAGAAATTGTTAGCTCTATTTAAGATCATATTCTTGAGTTTTTGTATGAAGTGAAAACTTTCCTATGTGTTTTAAGCTTTTTCATTTCTGTTTTTAAATCAGTTTATTCATTTTAAAGTTACTTTGTAAATGTTCTGTATAATTTTCTGTATATAAGAGATGCTTTCTTCACTTAGTGAGATAATCTTTGAAAGTAAAGATGATTAAAATTCTTTTATTGTGAGCAATCTTAAACATACACAAAAAAGGAAAGAATTGTATACTGAATCCATATATATATATCACCGAGATTCAACTCTTATGAGTAGAAATTTTAACTTCAGGAAATGTTGGCTTTTTTGTGTGTTATTCTTCCTGTAACTATTTTGCAAATGAGCGTACTGATTTGCAATTTTTATTTTATGCAGATGATATGATGCCAGCCACTTACTGTGAAATTGACTTAGATAAAGAAAAGAGAGATGCATTTGTGTATGCTATCAAAAATCACTACTGGTACCAGATGTACATAGATGACTTACCAATATGGGGTAAGTATTGTATGTTATTTTTAAAGTTTGGGGAATATTTGGATAATAAGCAAGATTTATGTAATGACTATTCAGGTGATTGTACACTGAATCAATAAATGTGTTTTCACTGTTTTCCACAGAATGATTTTAACATCAATTTTATGGTTTCCTGTTACTTGAAGGGTTTTTGACATTGTCAAACTTTACATGAAAATCCCTGAAAATATAACTTTTATACAGTGTAACTTTTCATATTCAAGAGGTCAAAAGATGCTTTGAACAATCCGAAATATTCCCCCTCCCTCCATTTTTCTCACATCTTATTTTGACTTATTTATCAAATAACAATCAAAGGGACTGAATAGGATCTTAAAGTTATATTCTGGCTTTCTCTCATGTGGGACTGTGGTAGTATGGTTTTTAGATATAATAGTCTCCTGAATGACTTGTTTTGCTAGTTCCTATGTTATTTTCCAAAAGTCTATTATGTTTAAAATTTTAAAAATTTTTTTATGTTTTATGTCCTTGTTCATCTGTGTTAATGGAGAGGAACAATGCAGTAGTTAATACCAACTTATTCATAATCCAAACATTGTTTGTGCTGGGCTTGATTAAATTACTTAATATGCAAAGCAAAGCCAGCTATCACAGCCAGCATGTTTGATCACATTTTTCTCTTAATGGCTTGTTGTTGTTGTTGTTGTTTTTGTTTTTTGGTCTTTGGACACTTGTTCTTATATATAAAAAATATATAATTAATATTCTAATTCTTAAAGTTATTAGCAGACTACTGTATTCATGAACAGCAAACTGAAAGACTGAACATATCAGCCCAGAGTTTAATATGGTACTAAGATGGAATTTATAAGAAAGTTAATATCAAGATATAATTGTATGCATTGTCATTACTGTGTTACATGTTAATTAGATATAAATAGTAAGCATTTCATGTAAATGACTGTAATTAGTATAACAGACATTTCTGTGATTGTCTCTGAGGGTAGTAGGAAGATATGCTGAATATTCGCTGAAGACTTCTGAGCCTGTAGTTTTAGGAGAACCCACATTAATCTGGGTTTTCTCTTTTTTTGGTGAGAGAGCAGGTCTTTTGCATTGCTTACGCGTTTCATGTCTAGAACCTTAGGTTTTTTCCGTCATTTCTGTGGGCCTCCATAAGCAACATGGCAGCTGTGCTTTCCTGTCTTAACATAAATCTTTTCTAGCTCTGGGTTTCTGCCATGTTTAGGACAGATACTTTTGGATGTCCTAGAATGTCTGAACCATGGGAAACCCTGTCAGAAAAAAATCTTTATCTGGCTTTTCTTGGGATAAAGGTTTCACAGTCTTTTAAATGTCATTTAGAGAGAATAGTTTACTATTTGGTATAATTATGTCTCCACCCTCAGAGTTTTCAGAGTAGATAGGTAAATAAACTTTGGTGAAATTAAAATTAGAAGGATTTTATTATCCCTCTACAACCTCAAACAAAGTGAAACTGTATTCCTTGAACTTGTACGAATTAGAACAACTTTGGTTAATAAGCAAATAATTCTTAATAAGAAATGATCATTTTTTTCCCACTAATGCTTTTCATGAGTTGCACTGACCGTAGAGGGAAGGCCCAAGGAGTAACTTTTAGAGCCTAAGGCGCTAATGAATATATAGGCTTGGGTAGGGAACATTGGATAAATAGCTGACAGTATGAGGGCACGAGAGAGAGATCCTCAGGTACTACCTACTCCCTTGTTTGAGTCTTCTCCTTCAGTATCCCAAATTGTGATCAAAATGATCATTTTAATTTTTGCCTCATTACCATTTATTTTCAACTCTCCTTTCATTTTGTTGACTTCCCAGGGATAAGTCCAATGCTTGAGGTATAAAGGGGAGGTGTTTTAAGTTTTGGTACCCACTATACACATATGTGCAGCTTATTAGGAATGGGTTGATCATAGGTTATTAGAGAAAGTACTGGACTAGACCTCTGGAGACCTTGGTTTTAATTTTAGTTTGACCTCGAAACTGAGAACCTTGCCAGATAGTGATATAGTGCTCCCTGAAATTTTGAGATACTAAGGAATATAAACTACACAGTCATGATTATTACAATGAAGGTGATACTAATGACAGAGCATGAACTTTGAGGATCAAATTAGTGATAGGTTATGCTGAGCTGTGCATCACTTTTTTTTACCATGGTGTGAAAATAGTTTTGTGTTTGCCAAGTCGTGAACAAAGAGCAGTCCAGCCGGTACCTTTTCATTGTTCTAACCATGAGGAATAATGGTAGTATTGCTTTTTTATAAAAATGTTTTTTAATGAGCTTTTAGCTTCTAATGTATTTTAAATACTAAGTGATATTACATACCTTGTGTGAAGTGTTATTTCTTTTGAAGGTATTGTTGGTGAAGCAGATGAAAATGGGGAAGATTACTATCTTTGGACCTATAAAAAACTTGAAATAGGTTTTAATGGAAATCGAATTGTTGATGTTAATCTAACTAGTGAAGGAAAAGTGAAACTGGTTCCCAATACTAAAATCCAGATGTCATATTCGGTAAGTATTAAAATAATTGTATACAGGAAGCAGTATTTGTCACTTAATATCAACAATTAAGTATGTTTTACAACTTTAGTAATTGAAATTGTAGCTTGAAATGGGATGCAACAGATTATTATTAATGTATGTAAGTAAGCCTCCTAAAAGCAGGGAGGTTTACTTAAGGTCTGTAGTATTAGATACCTGTTATGCATTGGCAGGACCTACCATTTGCTTCAGCAAACTTTACCATTATAACTGGGCAGTTAGCTAACCCAGCCATGTGTTTTCATGGTTACTTTTTAGATTACATTACTCCTTGTTTCTCTTTCCTTTTTACTGTTGAAGATTAAGAGATGATGCCATGTTGAAAATTTCTGGATGAGTATAGTTTACCATATTTTGCTTTATCAGGTGGAATAAGATACTCCTGCATAGTAAGAGCTTGTCAGAGCCCCTTGCAACTGTCAAGTTAATTCTGTTCTGTTAGGATTAAAAGTAGTGGAAAGAAGAGAAATCCGACGTAGGTAGCCTCTCTTTTCAGTAGTTTTTTTCCAGGTAACTGGAATGAATCCATTGCTGGTAGACAGTTTTGAAAGTTTTTCAAGCTTTGGGCATATGTACCTAGGGCAAATAATATTTGCATAACCATACTTATAAAGAAACATCATTGTAATAAAACTAATGCAATCTAAAGTCAAAGATGTACAGATTCTTATTTTATTTGGTCTGTTTAATTGAGTTGTTATCACATTTATGAGGTCAGAGAATGTAAGTCAGCAACAGTTAATAGTCCTTGAAAACTGAAATGATCCCTCTAAGTCATAAGTTTTGTTAATACACAGAGAGGAAAGTTGGCTAGTTTTTTTAATCATGTATTTCAACTTCTCAAATTGGTAGTAACTTTCTACTGTTTCTCTAGTATCTTATTCTAAGTGTGTAAATCTTTTCAAATTTTGCTCAGAGTTTTTTTTATCAGATTATTGTTTACTGGCTTTGATTTTCAAATGAAGAAAATTTTTTTCAGGTAAAATGGAAAAAGTCAGATGTAAAATTTGAAGATCGATTTGACAAATACCTTGATCCATCCTTTTTTCAACACAGGGTAGGTAAATTGTGTATTTTAAGACGTTCAGTATGTGCTTCAATCAGTTAAACAATGGGCATCTGCCACATATAGGGCACTGTGCTAGGGTTGTGGATCTCAAAGATTTAACGAAGGCTGATTTCAGATGTGAGCTCAGAGTCATAAGAGTGATAGAGAGTTTTAGAGGAGCAGTCAAAAGCTCCCTTCATCATGCCTGGTTTAAACCAATGAAGAGATACACAAGGAAGAATACAGCATATGGGAAGCCAAGATACCACTTTTATTGCTAATGAGGCTAATACTGGAGAATGTGGCTGTAACTGTGGTCAAGTGGGCTTCTTAATATTGAAACTCAGAATTGGAGAAACTTACTACACTCAGACAGTGCTGGACTGTTTCAAGTTTTCCTCCCTGGGTGCCTGTGTGTGTAAAAATTACAGTGTGGAGAAACAGAGCAGAATGTATGCATCCTCTAGGGAGGAATGAATACAAGAGTGGAGTGATACCAGGAGTTTCTGCCAGGGGAAATCCTTCCACATACAAAGAAACACCAAGAATGGAAAGATGCCTCCCACCCCCCCACCTGCAGGTATACACTGGATCTCAGATCCTTAGTCTAGTGGCATTGCTGCTGGTTTTGTACAGATAGCTTTGGTTATTTTTAGCAAAAAACAGATTTTATTTTGGTCGTTCAACTCCTTCAAGGATGGACCTGAAAAAACTACAAGGTATAAGGGGATATATCCATTCTTCTGACTTTCTTCCTGACTTGCCTCTTCTATCTTTTGGACTGAAATCCTGAAGTTTATTAGTCACCAATTTTTGAGATGGCTTATAAGTTTTTTTTGTCTCAGAGTTATATCATTGCAGCCAGTTTCCACCTTTAGACTCCACCAGAACCTGTTACTACTTCTAATCTTCCATGGGGTCCTAGGAGAAAAAAATGAAGATCTTTGAGGTTTAGCCCCTACTGAAAGATTTAGTGAGCTACTCCTGGAGCTATGATTCCCTCCCCGACCCTCCCAGGGCTTTTCCTCAGATTTAGCGCTCAGGCAGTCCTGAACATGGTAGTCCATTTAAAGATATAGGCACAAATAACTTCAACTTTAAGTAGCATTTGAGAATATGAGGACTTCCAACTGACATTCCCTACCAGAACACCTAGGTCTACTTGCTTCTAGTCTCATGGGGTAGTGACAACTTGATGGAAAGGCTGCCTTTTGGCATTTTCACTAGTAGAACTGTATACCATATATACATATTTTTTTACCATATATATTTTTAAAACGAATATTAATCGAGCACTTGCTGTGTGTCAGGCACTGTACTCAGTAAGTGGAATACATTAGAGAATGAATGTCAAAGATCCATGCCCTCTTGGAGCTTACATACTAGTGGGGGAGACATGCAGTAAACATAATAACTAAAATGTATAGTATGTTGAAAAATGTGTACATGGAAAAATAAAAAAGAGCAGTTGGGTAAGAGTGCTGTGGATAGAGCAAGTTGTAGTTTTGAGTATGGAGGACAGGGTAAGCCTCTGAGATGGACTTTTGAGCAGAAGCTTAAAGGAGTTGAAGGGCATAAGGAATGTGGCCATCTGGAGAAAGAGTATTCCAGGCAGAAGGACCACCATGGAAAGGCCTGTTAGGTGGGAACATGCTTGGTGTGCTTGAGGAATAGCAAGGAGGCCCATATGGCTGGAGCAGAGCAAGGGGACGAGAAGTAGGAGATGAAGTCAGAGGCAGCAGGAGCCAGATCATCCATGGCTGCTTTAAGGGCTTGGAGTGCAAAGGGGGCAGGATAGTGTTTTCAGCAGGGTAATGGCAGATCTGACCTCTTCTTAAAAAGGGTCTTTCAGGTTGTGATGTTGAAAATGGGTGGTGTGGGAAACGGGGAGTAGCAGGGTTACCACTGGAGAGGCTGTCGCATTAATGCAGATAAGAAGTAAATGTGGCTCAGACCAAGGCATAGCAGTGGAGGTGGCGAGAAGACGCCAGATTGTGAACGTATTTTGAAGGTAGAGCCAGCATGATTTCCTGATGGATAGAAAGATAAAGAAAGTTTGAGAAAGACTCCACAGTTTTTGGCCTGAGCATCTATCAGAGTGGAACTGCTGTCAGTGGGGTGGAAAAGCTGTATTTGGAGAGTTGGAGGGGAAGATCAGAGTACAGTTTGGGACGTGGTGGTTTTGAAGTGTCTGTAAGATATCCAGAGATAATGACCAGCTAGTTGGATATATCAATCTGGAGTTCAAAAGAGAGGCCTACAAATTTTGTATCCATTGGCATATAAATAGTGTTTAAAGCTGCGAGACTGAGTGCAATACCAAGGAAGAGTATGTACGGATAGAAGAGGACTAAGGACTGAGCCCTGGGAGCAGTAGTATAAGTTCAGGGAGAAAAGGAGAAACCAGCTAAGGGCCCTGAGGAGATATTGGTAAGGTATGGGGCAAAAAAAAGATTGTATGGTATCTTGGAAGCCAAGAGAGGGAAGTCTGTCACAGAGGATAGAAAGATTAGTTCTGAATTGCTGCTGATGGGTCAGGTAAGATGAGTACTGAAAGTACGTGTTGATTCATCTGGGGTCATCACTGAACTTGACAAAGAGCAGGTTTGGTGTAGTGGTGGGGCAAAATCTCAACAGAGCTGGTCTAAGAGAGAATGGGAGGAGAGGAATTGGAGGCAGCAAGTTTGCTACTAAAGGGAGTGCAGAAATGGTGTAGTAGCCGGTAGGAAAGATGGAATCAGGAAGGGGGTGGGGGTTTGTTTTTTGGGTTTTTTTTTTTTTTTGAAATGTAAGAAAAATATGTTTGTTATGTTGATGGGGTTCAGTAGAGAGTACAAAACTGATGATTCAGGAGATTGGGGAGAATTACTGAAGCATTTTCCTTGAGTAGGCAGGAGTGGATGGGATCTACTGTGTAAGAGTTGGGATTGTTTCTAATACAGTGGCTACAAACATAGACTTAGGAGCCCCAGCTGGATACAGACTCTGTCTCTGCCATTTACTGTAACTGTGGTCAGATGACTCAGTTGTTTAGCTGCTTTTCAGTAGTGAAGCAGGGGTTATACTTCCTTGCAGAGTTGTTGTGAAATTCCATTTGACAGTGCATATAAAGCACCTGGTTCAGTGTTTCCAGAGCAGGTGCTCAGGAAGAGGCAGCCCTGGTGGTATAGTTAGTTAATCTCCAGTGTTCTAACATTTATGACAAACCTGGGGTGCTGCTTTCGGATTAGCAACACTAGGGGTGCTGGAGTCAGCAGTTCGTAGGGTTAGTAACCCCTCTGTGACATCTCATTTCTTTATTGTTTTAAAGAAATATTTCCCTTGGTTAATAACTTCAGAATCATGCAACATTTTATAATTTGGGGGATAAAGGAATATTATAAAATGTCAGGTTAGTACGTTAGTACTAACTAATTAGTAGTACATTATAATCGGTATTAGTTTAATGTTTGTATATTAGATTAGAAGATAGAGAGCTTTGCTAGAAAGTTTTGCATTTTGGGGTGTATCTTTCTTATTACTAAGTAGTAACTATATAAACCTTTTTCTCTTCAAAAATTTGATAAATTGACTGAAAAGAGATATGAGTTTTATATATATGTGTGTATATATATATGTATATATATGTAAATTTTTTTCTCTCTTGTCCTTTTCTGGGTCATTAATTTCCCAGATTAGAAACAAAATCAAACCTTTGGAAAAGCCTATTATTATAGACTGCATTTATAAATCTTAAGTGATACTTTTGTGATAAACTTAAATTTATACAACCCTTTTTGGTAAATATTTCAAAATATAATGCATTCATTATTTCCTTTATAATTTCAATAGGTATTTAATAAATAAATTGTTGAATGAAGGAAGAAATGACCTTATGAAGAGGCAGAGGCAGTTGACTGCCCCTTGTTTTTCAGGGGAAGCCATAGTTTATCAGTTGCCTGAAGCCTCAGGGTGGATAACAGCCAGTACTGCTTTTCACTCTAGTGCACATGCTCAGCATGTTAGCCCAAGTTAAAATCTAATTAAAATCCTAATTGTATAGAACAGTACCTCCTTCATGTTAAATATTCTATGTATCTGTAGAAGTTTAGAGCAGGAGAATATCTGTGAATAATTAAAATATGTGTATGAGAGGTTTTATGGAGGACAGGGGTTTTGAGTTGGGTTTTAAATTGTAGATAGAATTTACAAAGGTAGAAAGAAGTGGGTCCCATGTGAGAAGAAATTCTGAGAAGGATACAGAGGTGGAAGTGAATAAGCTGTACTTTTGGGTCATTGAGGAACGGTAGGCCTGATTGGAATATAAGATACAGTGGAAAGAAAGGTTGGCTAGTTAAGCTGAGGTGGCCATCTTACAAGGGGTACAGAATATTAGGGAAAATAGTTTAGGTTTGTTATGTGAGAAAATAGGGAATGTCACTGTAAGTTTTAGAATAGTGAAGTGATACATGAACATGATGTTTCAGAAAGATTTGCTGGATAAGCTTTTGTCGGATAAATTGAAAGGAAGGAGAAAGACCAAACATAAACGTCGTCAACTAGGAGGCCATTAGAGCTATCAGGTATGAGGTGATGGCATGGAAATAGAGAGGAAGGGAAAAATAAATGAAATTGAGAGAGAAGAGAAATTTTGGAACTATCCATAAGGAAATTTTGGGAATTAAAATATAAAGGAATTGTTGGACAGTGCCACAGACAGTTGAAGTCAGCTGTGCTGAATCTGGACATAATTTTGTGACAAATGTGTGGGTAAAATCAAAGTCAAGAGCCTTGGGGGCATTGAGAAACTATGGGGTACCTCAGAGTTCTCTGTACCATGGATAGCTGCTTTGGAGAGGAGTGCATGATGGTGGCGGCAGGGTGGAGAGGATGAACTGGAAGCAAGTGAAGCAGGTCATTCAGGAAGGTGGCCTAAGTTCATGGTGGGCAGCTATGATGGTTTAGTCTTATAATTTTTTTTTTGCGGTACGCGGGCCTCTCACAGTTGTGGCCTCTCTCGTTGCGGAGCACGGGCTCTGGACGCGCAGGCTCAGTGGCCATGGCTCACGGGCCCAGCCACTCCGCGGCATGTGGGATCTTGCCGGACCGGGGCACGAACCCGTGTCCCCTGTATCGGCAGGCGGACTCTCAACCACTGCGCCACCAGGGAAGCCCTAGTCTTATAATTTTAAAGATGTTTTCAGGTAGTTGCTTAGTTAGAGGGAAGGGAACTAATATTTATTATTTACTGCTCTGTGCCAGACACGGTGCTGTACAGTTTATATATGTATTAAACCGTACAAATCACTTACGATATAGTATTATTTCCTTCATTTTTGATGTAGGAAAACTGGGGTCAGGGCCTGTGTTAAAATTCAGACCTGTTTGACTGCAAAACCCATGTTCTTTCTCTCTAATGCTGAATAGCATATTCTGTGCGGCCAAATTGTATTTTATTTGTACAATAAATTTGATTGTGATAATCCGTGTAAACAGTATCATACTTTTAATGCATCTAAAGCTTACTGGAAAGAAAGCCAATCCCTTTGATTACTCTTTCCCAGTATATCTTAGTTTTGGATTTTCATGTAAAAGTTTTTAGAAGACTTTTGTGGGTTTTTTTTGCATTAACATCCCATTGTCCTCTTGAAACCTATGAATTTTGTAACTGGTATTTCAAGTAAGTAATATTTTATTTTCTGTTATTTTAGATTCACTGGTTTTCAATATTCAACTCCTTCATGATGGTTATCTTCTTGGTGGGCTTAGTTTCAATGATTTTAATGAGAACTTTAAGAAAAGATTATGCCCGGTACAGTAAAGAAGAAGAAATGGATGACATGGTAAGCAAACATTTTACATTGTATTTATAAAATAATTTAACTTAGTGTTATTGAATGTTGGAAGCAAGTCCATAATCCTGAGGTCAGATGAGCTTTAGAATTCAGAATTTTCAGGTTTTAGGAAGGTAGAAAGCTCCCTGAGGGGTCTCTAATTAAATATTTTAATGTTTTTACATGCCCTGATTACATGTCCTATAATCAAATATATTAATGTGTTTTCAGCAAAACATATGAATGTTCACCCTAAGTGGGATAAATAAACAGTATAAATAACCTCTTGTTAGTTAGCTCCAAGATTTGCCACCAGATAAGGATATGTCAACCTTGTGAGGCAGACTTTTCACTTTTCAGAGCTTTTGATTTCAGAATTGCAGCTAGGAGGTCGTAGACTTGTATTGGTATCTTTCTAATGCTGTTAAGTATTGCATAAAATTAAGGGAGTAGGTGGAAGGATTGATTTACATTTAGTTTAATAGGTTCAAAGGGGAGGGTTGTTTCTAAATTATTTTTACTAAATTGTTGAACAGTGTCGTAAATGAGGAAAAGTGGTGTTTTTTTGTTTTTAATTTTTTTGGCTGCACTGTGTGGCTTGCAGGATCTTAGTTCTTGACCAGGGATTGAACCCGTGCCCTCAGCAGTGAAAGCTTGGAGTCCTAACCACTGGACTGCCAGGGAATGTTAATGGCTATTCTTTTTTTTTTTTCTAATTGAAGTGTGGTTAATTTACAATGTGTTGGTTTCAAGCGTACAGCAGAGTGATTCCGTTGTTAATGGCTAGTCTGTGTAGATATGCTCCATCATTAAATAAGTTTGGAAAACAGTTAAACAAATTAAAATTTTAATATGCTCATGTGTATTGTGAAGTATCAGAGGGTAGATGAAATATTTGGTGCCTCTCAAACATAGCTGACCAGGACCCCCCCACCCCCCGCCAAGGCCAAAAAAACCACAAAGATTATCTTGAGGGACTGATATTTCTTAAGAAACAGTGTTTTGGTTATTTGCTTACTTGGGTTGAAAAGGCAAAATTGAATCCTTTTTAAAAAATGCTATAGACAGTTAAATGATATTTAACTATTTGATATATTCCCTGTGTATTTTCTTAGGCTCCAGGCTATAAGGGAGATTTCTGCATTGCTAGGGCATCTAGTACTGTTTTTTTTTTGTTTTTTTTTTGCGGTATGCGGGCCTCTCACTGCTGTGGCCTCTCCCGCCGTGGAGCACAGGCTCTGGATGCACAGGCCCAGTGGCCATGGCCCATGGGCTCAGCCGCTCCGCGGCACGCGGGATCCTCCCGGACCGGGGCACGAACCTGCGCCCCCCGCATCGGCCAGCGGACTCCCAACCACTGCGCCACCAGTGAAGCCCTCTAGTACTGGTTTTAATCTTCAGTTTTGCTCTCCTCCTGGCCCCCACTCATATGTGAGCCTTAGTCATGACGTAAAGGTCAAGAGTAGTGTCTGAAAGTAACATTCAGAGAGCCATTGGGCTTTTCTCCCAGTTTGACCATTTCTTTTTGCACCTAGACCTTTTCTTTTTCCATTCTTTGAGATTCTCTGAGTACAACCAGGATCCATCTTCCTGAGCCTCAGTAATATTACAGCACTTTACTATTATAAGTTATTAAGGCAGAAATTATTTTAAATTTGAACAAATGTCTTTTCTTGATATTTTGAAACCCTTTTAATACCTTTAAGTTTGTAGTGAGGGAACTTACGACTGTAATTGTAAATTTTTACCTATTTTATGTATTTTAATTTCATTCTGAATTATTTTCTTTTCTCTCAACATATATATGTATATAGGATAGAGACCTAGGAGATGAGTATGGATGGAAGCAGGTGCATGGAGATGTATTTAGACCATCAAGTCACCCGCTGATATTTTCCTCTCTCATTGGTTCTGGATGTCAGATATTTGCTGTGTCTCTCATTGTTATTATTGTTGCAATGATAGAAGATTTGTATACAGAGTAAGTTCATGTGCTTAACTTTATTACTTTTTTGTTGTTCTTGAATAGTTTTAATAATTGGAACCTTTAAGTCAATCATAATTAAATACTTGCTGATTTCAATTATCTTAGAATTTAAATAGCCTAAATATCATTATTGCAAATAAATAATGAGCAGTATTCTTTAGCTGTAAGTATATTTTTCTGTTATATCCTAAAATTAACTTTACTGAACATTTTGGTTGGTTATAAAGGTTATATTCCATTAGAGGTATGAGCAGAATTAGTTACAAATCAGAGTTGTTTGACAAAGTGAATAGGCACTTTTTTGAAATCTGAAGATCCAATTAGATCTTTATAAGAAACGCACAAGGATTACACATTTACTGAGTTAGTACTTCACATCTGCCTCCAAAACTTGTAGACTCTACAGACAGAAGAAAGCATTGTAAATAACAGCAAAAAGAGTGGTGGAAAAGGCACATGAGGTTAGAAAAATAATTGAATGACTTCTTATCCTATCTTTACATGGTTTTCTGGTACATTTTTTCTTTGAAAACAGAACCAGTTGCAAGAAATTCCTTTTTTTGATAAATTCATTTATTTTTGGATGTGTTGGGTCTTTGTTGCTGCACGCGGCTTTCTCTAGTTGCAGCGAGTGGGGGCTACCCTTCATCGCGGTGCGTGGGCTTCTCACTGCAGTGGCTTCTCTTGTTGCAGAGCATGGACTCTAGGCACGTGGGCTTCAGTAGTTGTGGCAGATGGGCTCAGTAGTTGTGGCTCGTGGGCTCTAGAGTACAGGCTCAGTAGTTGTGGTGCATGGGCTTAATTGCTCCGCGGCATGTGAGATCTTCCCAGACCAGGGCTCGAACCCGTGCCCCCTGCATTGGCAGGTGGATTCTTAACCACTGCACCACCAGAGAAGTCCTGCAAGAAATTCTTGATGTGAGGCCTTTGGATCATAAGAAAAAGTTGTACATTCACCAAGATCTCAAGTCCCTATTTAGTAGCACTATAACCTTGTGCTCAGAGAACCATGACCTCAGCAAAGCAAACATGCTCTAAGCCTGGGGTATAGATGCCACCCCATTAAGTCCTCAGTCAGAATGACACTTGTCCCCAGTTACATCTCGTACCTCTGTTTCAGTTCATGTTGCCTTCTTGCTTAAATATGCTTGGCATTTGGTGGACAAGCAGTAAATTGTTTTGCTGAAAGCATGGATCTTTAGCTGTATATTAAATATTTAACTATATTAACTTGCTGTTTTTTCCACGGGACAGTAAGCTCCTTGAGAGCAAGGACTGGGTCTTATCTTTGCATTCTGAGAGTACCTCAAGAACTTCGTATATGCAGGGTACTCAATCAGTGCTTGTTGAACTGCAGTGAATGTGTATTAATCAACAAAGTTATTTCTCTATAGTTTCTGTCATATTTCTTTAATATAACCTTTGTAATTTATTTACCGCATGAACCTTAAATAATTGGCCAAAACCTAAACTTCAGTGTTCTGGTAGGTAGTTCTTATTTTAGGATATAATATATTTCAAATGAAATCCCAAATTCAAGAAAAGCATTTCAAATCTTTCAAGAAGTCATGCTTTACATTAAATACTGGATTAACTGCATCACTACGGAATTGACACTGACTGTATACTCACAGTCTTTTTTTTTCTTGAATTTTATTTATTTTTTATACAGCACGTTCTTATTAGTTACCCATTTTATACATACTAGTGTGTATATGTTAATCCCAGTCTCCCAATTCAGCCCACCACCATCACCACCCCCCGCCACTTTCCCCCCTTGGTGTCCAGAAGATTGTTCTCTACATCTGTGTCTCTATTTCTGCCCTGCAAACTGGTTCATCTGTGCCATTTTTCTAGGTTCCACATATATGTGTTAATATACGATATTTGTTGTTCTCTCTCTGACTTACTTCACTCTGTATGACAGTCTCTAGACCCATCCATGTCTCTACGAATGACCCCATTTTGTTCCTTTTTGTGGCTGAGTAATATTCCATTGTATATATGTACCACATCTTCTTTATCCATTCGTCTGTCAGTGGGCATTTAGGTTGCTTCCATGACCTGGCTATTGTAAATAGTGCTGCAATGAACATTGGGGTAGTAATTCTTTTTGAATTACGGTTTTCTCTGGGTATATGCCCTGTAGTGGCATGCTGGGTCATATGGTATTTCTATTTTTAGTTTTTTAAGGAACCTCCATACTGTTCTCCATAGTGGCTGTATCAATTTACATTCCCCCCAACAGTGCAATAGGGTTCCCTTTTCTCTACACGCCCTCCAGCATTTGTTATTTGTAGATTTTCTGATGATGCCCATTCTAACTGGTGTGAGGTGATACCTCATTGTAGTTTTGATTTGCATTTCTCTAATGATTAGTGATGTTGAGCAGCTTTTCATGTGCTTCTTGGCCATCTGTATGTCTTCTTTGGAGTAGTCACAGTCTTATAAGTTAGTAGTGGGTAACCTCTCCTAGAATCCAAGTTTTTGCTTTGTTCCTTCTGAAACGTTAGGGTTACAGCGTTGGCAGTTCATTTTTTAATTCCGAAGCTGTTCTGCTTATAGACCTTCAGCTTTTAGAAATAAGAAACCGCATCTAATAGATGGCATTAGTAGGCAAGTCATGCATTGTTATTTTAGCCTGTCATTATTATTGATAGTTGTTCTACGTAGTGCTTATTTGAAGTGAACATAATTAATCATTTACATGGTAAGTACTACAGCTGTGAGTATTATTATGATATCAGTATTATTATGATATGATATCAGTATTATTATGATATCAAAATGACTAACATTATTGAGGTTCCGTGTTAGGAGCTTTATGCTCATTAGCTCATTTAATCCTCACATCAGCCCCGTAAAGGGACTATTTTTATCTGCATCCCACAGATGAGAAGAGTAAAGCTCAGGGAGGTTAAGTAATTTGAGTAAGATCACACAGCTATTAGTAAAGGGTGTTAGTAAGCTGGGATTTGAACCTAGGCACTCTTACTCCAGAATGTGTCTCTTAATTTTCTGGGCTGTAGAAATGAAGATAGAGATAGTAAAAATACAAAGCGGTGAGAAAATGAAAAACTTGCACATAAAATTTGTAAGACTCACTCCAGAGTAGGAATCTAAAGGATTCTAGAGGATAAAAAGCAGATAATGTAACATGTGAAAATTACTTTGCTCAATGATGGTCATAGCAATCAGGGAAGAAAAAAATATTTAGATAGAGGATCAACATCAATGTAGGGATGCAGGTTAGTGTGATATTAACCCTTGAGAAGGCATATGGTGTTTGAGAAGGTATGGGTAAGTCTGGTAAAATGCAGCTGCTGTGCTGAAACTTGCTTTGCAGTGGTGAGATGGCAAGTGTAGGTGAAGCAGCTACATAGATATCACCCTCTTCCCCCCAGCCCCAGTCTTGGAGAGATGAACAAGGAGGACAGTTCCCCACTTCAGCAGATTTTTTCAGTGTAGATGAAAATGGTCTATTTTGGGTGTAAAATACCCACAAAATATTTATGAACAAAGAGGTGCAAGGGTACGTCTGATTTTTAAAACTGTAACTTACGTACTCACACTTCCATTTAGTGGAAATGTCTCTGGGGACTACAAACTTAACCCGCTGGTAGTCATTGTGGACTCTCAGTCACATGAGCAGCGTTTTTGAACTCTCTGTCAGGGGTCACACACCCAGTTGTAAACAGAATGGATCAATTTGTTAATGATAGTCTGGAAGAAATAAGTTAGTACCTACAGTGTTTAATTGGATACTTGAAAAAACAAATCTGGTTTTAATTAATTATTTATTTATTTAATTTTAAAAATCTTTATTGGAGTATAATTGCTTTACAATGGTGTGTTAGTTTCTGCTTTATAACATAGTGATTCAGCTATACATATACATATATCCCCATATCTCCTCCCTCTTGCGTCTCCCTTCCACCCTCCCTATCCCACCCTTCTAGGTGGTCACAAAGCTCCGAGCTTATCTCCCTGTGCTATGTGGCTGCTTCCCACTAACTATCTATTTTGCATTTGGTAGTATATATAAGTCCGTGCCACTCTCTCACTTCATCCCAGCTTACCCTTCCCCCTCCGTGTGTCCTCAAGTCCACTCTCTACGTCTGCATCTTTATTCCTGTCCTGCCCCTAGTTTCTTCAGAACCATTTTTTTTTAAGAGTCCATATATATGTGTTAGCATATGGTATTTATTTTTCTTCTTCTGATTTACTTCACTCTGTATGACAGTCTCTGGGTCTATCCACCTCACTACGAATAGTTCAATTTTGTTTCTTTTTATGGCTGAGTAATATTCCATTGTATGTATGTGCCACATCTTCTTTATCCATTCATCTGTCGGTGGACACTTAAGTTGCTTCCATGTCCTGGCTATTGTAAATAGAGCTGCAATGAACATTGTGGTACATGACTCTTTCTGAATTATGGTTTTCTCAGGGTATATGCCCAGTAGTGGGGTTGCTGGGTCATATGGTAGTTCTGTTTTTAGTCTTTTAAGGAACCTCCATACTGTTCTCCATAGTGGCTGTATCAATTTACATTCCCACCAACAGTACAGGAGGGTTCCCTTTTCTCCACACCCTCTACAGCATTTATTGTTTGTAGATTTTTTCATGATGGCCATTGTGACTGGTGTAAGGTGATACCTCATTGTAGTTTTGATTTACATTTTTCTAATGGTTAGTGATGTTGAGCATCCTTTCATGTGTTTGTTGGCAATCTGTATATTTTCTCTGGAGAAATGTCTACTTAGGTCTTCTGCCCATTTTTGGATTGGGTTGTTTGTTTTTTTGATACTGAGCTGCATGAGCTGCTTGTAAATTTTGGAGATTAATCCTTTGTCAGTTGCTTCATTTGCAAATATTTTCTCCCATTCTGAGGGTTGTCTTTTCGTCTTGTTTATGATTTCCTTTGCTGTACAAAAGCTTTTAAGTTTCATTAGGTCCCATTTGTTTATTTTTGTTTTTATTTCCATTTCTCTAGGAAGTGGGTCAAAAAGGATCTTGCTGTGATTTATGTCATAGAGTGTTCTGCCGATGTTTTCCTCTAAGACTTTTATACTGTCTGGCCTTACGTTTAGGTCTTTAATCCATTTTGAGTTTATTTTTGTGTATGGTGTTAGGGAGTGTTCTAATTTCATTCTTTTACATGTAGCTGCCCAGTTTTCCCAGCACCACTTATTGAAGAGGCTGTCTTTTCTCCATTGTATATTCTTGTCTCCTTTATCAAAAATAAGGTGACCTTATGGGTGTGGGTTTATCTCTGGGCTTTCTATCCTGTTCCATTGATCTATATTTCTGTTTTGGGCCAGTACCATACTGTCTTGAGGACTGTAGCTTTGTAGTATAGTCTGAAGTAAGGGAGCCTGATTCCTCCAGCTCTGTTTTTCTTTCTCAAGATTGCTTTGGCTATTCGGGGTTTTTTGTGTTTCCATACAAATTGTGAAATTTTTTGTTCTAGTTCTCTGAAAAATGCCATTGGTAGTTTGATAGAGATTGCATTGAATCTGTAGATTGCTTTGGGTAATATAGTCATTTTCACAATGTTGATTCTTCCAATCCAAGAACATGGTATATCTCTCCATCTATTTGTATCATCTTTAATTTCTTTCATCAGTGTCTAATAGTTTTCTGCATACAGCTCTTTTGTCTCCTTAGGTAGGTTTATTCCTAGGTGTTTTATTCTTTTTGTTGCAATGGCAAATGGGAGTGTTTCCTTAATTTCTCTTTCAGAGTTTTCATCCTTATTGTATAGGAGTGCAGGAGATTTCTGTGTGTTAATTTTGTATCCTGCTTCTTTACCAGATTCATTGATTAGCTCTAGTAGTTTTCTGGTAGCATCTTTAGGATTCTCTATGTATAGTATCATGTCATCTGCAAACGGTGACAACCTTACTTCTTCTTTCCTGATTTGGATTCCTTTTATTTCTTTTTCTTCTCTGATTGCTGTGGCTAAAACTTCCAAAACTATGTTGAATAACAGTGGTGAGAGTGGACAGCCTTGTCTTGTTCCTGATCTTAGAGGAAATTGTTTCAGTTTTTTATCATTGAGAATGATGTTGGCTGTGGGCAAATCTGGTTTTTAAACTGATAGATTTTGAGAGACCCACAGTCTTCTAAACATGGGAATGACAGACTTTTATATTATGCGACACTTGTATTTAGCTATATATTGGTGTTATTAAACATTGCAGTGTTTTAACTTATGTATCTTCTTTAAGAAGTGGAACATAATTGTTTGAACGGAAGAGTGGTACATGTTTCAAGACTGTGTGATTCCTTTGTAGGTGGACAATGGAATGGAATAATAATTATTATCCAGAAGGTGGTTAATTTTTGAAAGTTGTGTATCCTTCCAGTGCACACATTAGTGTGATACTCTTGTAAATTCTATTTAAAATAGTATTTATCTCAAACTGACAAGGTTATATTTTCTATCTATAGTCTTTTACCTTCCTAGTTGTGGTGAGTTTCAGAAATGATCTTTATTTTTAGTGAGTTAAGTACATTTCTATATTATGGCATTTAAAATATTTTGTCCAGTTTTATTTAATAGGAGAGTTGGTCTGAATTGCTTAGATATTATTGGAAGAGGAGGTTAGAAATTGTTGATCTGAGTTAATGTAAAGGAAACTAAATAGGAAAAGTCTCAGTATTATACCATTTAAAGTAATAGCAATAATATAGGTTATAGTACTTCCATTTTATTTCTATCAGCAGGCAAGAATCTCCAGCAGTTAAATTATATAGAGGAATATTCTAATTATTTTTCTTAACAGATGAATGTCCTTTTCCATATGATGTGATTGGTTCACAGGGTTGCAAAACAATTTTAGTGCCAGCTTCTAATATGTTTGCCGAAGAAATGTGAAATATTTGTTTAGAATATTATGAAATTTAACTTCAAATTTAAAAAGAATGAGGATCAGTCTGTTATTATTTAAGTGCAATTTTAACTAGAAATTCTTTCACTAGGCGACCTTTTGAGGTCCTTTGCAGTCCAGAAGGATACTTTTGTGTTCCTGCTAAATTTATTTTTGAAATTAAACTAATGTTAATGTGATAGGCTATATGATATTTTCTTTAAATCGTTGGTTTTAGTTTATCATATGTGTTGTTTTGCCTTTTTAGGAGGGGGTCAATGCTCAGTACAGCCATATTTGTCTATGCTGCTACATCTCCAGTGAATGGTTATTTTGGAGGAAGTCTGTATGCTAGACAAGGAGGTAATTTATGAGTTACTGCTTTGTATTTTTAATTATAGATGCTAATATTACACTGTGAGGTATATGGAATTTAAAATGTGCAGTACAGCCATTGTAAAGTCCTTTGTTATCCCATTTCACATAATCTCCACCATACCTATTATATGTTCTAATTTGCTTTTATGGAATCCTTGTATTTTATTTCCTAAAATTATGAATAATGAATAGATTTCTCCATTGTCCACTGTGAATTAGCCCTGAGGAACATGTAGGAGAGAGTGTATTTAAGTTATTGATACTATTTTGCTTTCAGGTGCCTAGTTCCCTAGTAGTGCTCCATGGGATGTTTCCACATAGAATATATAGCTTCATAGCCGAATGTAAAGGCATGTTTCATGGTTTATGGATAAATGTCTGGACAGTGAAAGAGCATAGGAAGGAAATCTGTTTACTTCTGTTGACTCTTAAATACTTATCAAAGGACATGCACAAAGATTTTCTGTCACAATCTTTTGCTAAGAGAGCTTCATCTTGAATACCCCCTTGCTTCTTTATTATTGTGACCTGGAAATGACGGGGTATACATGGATGATACGAGGACACTGCGCCTTGGTGTTTCTTGCTGTGATGGCATTCAGGGTTTTTAAGTTCCTTTTTTTCCCCTGTAATTGTTTGGAGTCAGAAACGTGCTAAAAGTAGTAGATTAGCATATTTTAGTTTATGAATGACGGGTTGTTGAAAAACATTAAAATTATATTCCTAAGGATAGAGATTTCTTAATGTGATTTTCCCAGCCCATCCTAAGCAGTGTCGTCATTAGGGAATCCTGCCTTCTTTTAGTAGACTAGACATATCGTCTATAGGAGCTCAGAGCATTTAAAATTCCCTCAGGATATCTTGGTTTACCATGGCTTTTTAAAAAATTGGTCCTACCAGACTTAATGTGGTGTATACCTTCAGCAGAGATAGTTCTCTGGATTGCCTGAGGGAGTATCATTGCAGATTCCTGACTATTTTAGTTAGCTGTTCAGTTTCTCTGTTCTACGTCTAGATATGGGAAATGAGTCTTAGCACACAGGTCTACCAGCCTGAGGAAATAAGGATGCCTAAGGTAACTCCTACTTTGAATTTAACCTGAAAACTAGTTAGGCTAAGAATTGTACAGTTTATGACCTCCAAAAAAGTCTCCACAGCAGAAACAGATTACTCAAAACAGGAAATTTATTCATCCTTGGACATAAATTTGCTTTTAGTCCAATTGCAAGTTAAGAACACCCAACCAAACTTTACTATACTTATTCTTGAAAGTTGACAGAGTTCAGACCTAAGCCTAGGAGTATCAAATCTTACCAGGAATAATCTAAAGGTTATTTTCTGATTGACAGTGCCCTGAGGAGGTCTGATCATGTCCTGATATTTTGTCTGAGCGATCCCTAAAACCAGGTGAATATAGAGGTCAGCCCAGAGAATCAAGGATTCTTCAGGTTATCTCAGGATCTGAACTACAGTGGAGCTCAAAGACTTCATACTGTCCTCAGTGCACTGGATAGTGCTCTAGACCCAATTTAAAGACCAGAGTCTCCAAGGGTGTTGAGGAGCAGTAGGAAGCACAATGCAGATGCCTGGGCCACTGATTGTACCCAGTGGAACGTACGTGGGATTCTTTTTTTTTTTTTTTTGCCGGACGCGGGCCTCTCACTGTTGTGGCCTCTCCCATTGTGGAGCACAGGCTCCGGACGCGCAGACTCAGCGGCCATGGCTCACGGGCCCAGCCGCTCCGCAGCATGTGGGATCTTCCCGGACCGGGGCACGAACCCGTGTCCCCTGCATTGGCAGGCGAACTCTCAACCACTGCGCCACCAGGGAAGCCCCGTGGGGTTCTTTTTGACTGTTGGAGGGAAAGGGAGAAAGAGAGAGTTGAATATAGCTGAATATAGAATTTATTAACCCGTGTCTGAATCTGAGAAGATAATGGAAAGTGCAGGAAAAGAGAATGCTAGGAAAGAGTTGGAATTTAATAAGAGAAATAATCATTTTAATTAGTTCTTACCCTTTTTGCTTTGTTCAAATGCTGAGTATTATTAGTTTAGCAAGGAGGGGTTCTTGAAATGTACCTGAGAAAGAAATTAAATAGAGACAAAAGTTCAGAATCAAGGAGTTTTTCTGCAAGAATGTCAAGATCTGGGGTAGTAATTCTATGAGACAGATGTTTGAAAAGAACTTTATATAGAAGAAAATAAAAGTTAGGATATTGCTTGTTTTTCCTGTAGCACTTTCTGTTTGGGTCCTGTTGCTTATGGTTGTGGGGCTGAACTTTAATAGTGATCCCATGTTAAATCTTTACATTACGTTCCTGAGCAGTATGAAGATGTGTCCCGGAGGTGTGCTTGCTCATGTGCTCTGCTGGGTTAGAAAGCTAGCTCCTGTTGTGCTTCTGGTCATTATGAATTTGATTAAAAAATTTTTGATTACATAGTTTAAAAATTCTTTCCTTGGGTTATTTAAATAATAGATTCTCAGTAAATAGAATTTTGGCAATACAAAGAGGTTCAAAGAAATAGTAAAACTTATAAATATTTAGTTCTAATTGCTGAGAGGAAGCTCATGAAACACATTCTATTGATTTTTCCTTTTGAAACATAGAAATGAATTTAAATATATGTTTATAATCATAGAGCTAAGAGTAAATTTAGGGAACGTTAACCCAGGGGTTTTTAAACTTCTGTTTGTTTGTTTGTTTAAAGCAATGTAACCCTCTTTTCAAATGAGGGCATATATGAAACTATAATGTGTGAAACTGTTGAAAATGAACTTGTTCTGTTGAAGCAGGGCTGGAGGACCTGGGCCCTTCCTTTACCGGTGACTTCATGGGCACCTCTTAGAAGCTCCAGAACTCCAAGTAACACCTAGGTGTTTGATAACACCTTTCTAGGCCAACTTGTAGCCCAGAAAGATTGAGTGGTTTACCAACGTTCACAGCGGTTCAGTGGCAGAATCAGGACAAAACACCAGAATATTTTACCATAGTTCATTGCTCTTTTCCGGTACACCCACATCAAAAGCGTGTTTCCACTAGACATACTTGAATAGTTGGACTGGTCTTTATTAGCTGTTGTTTTGAAACAGCTATTAGGTTGTCAAATTTAAGTTCTTTACATTAAAATTTTAGATAATTTGGTACTAAATAACCACCTTTTAAACATTAATATATGTCTGTCTGTCTACCTAGCTCTCTGATTATTATAGTTTCCCTTTTCTTTCAGGAAGGAGATGGATAAAGCAGATGTTCATTGGTGCATTCCTCATCCCAGCTATGGTGTGTGGCACTGCCTTCTTCATCAATTTTATAGCCATTTATTACCATGCTTCGAGAGCCATTCCTTTTGGAACAATGGTGAGTTGCTTGCATCTTACCTTTAAACTGAAAGAGTGTAAGCATTCTCTAATGTGAGGCCTGCTGTCTCTCCAGAGAACCTCTTAACTAGGAGTTCTGCCATTTGCAGCCAGTCCCTACCCAGTCCTGGAAAGTTAGGTAAAGAACATTTTTTCTTGATTCTGTCAACCAATAAAGTGAAAGAACAGCTAGGGATAAACTGGTGAGTATATTTTAGAAGAATGATGACACACAAGCAACATGGGTGTTTAATGTGGTAGGTGAGTGCAGTGGTAGGAAGTGAAGACTCTCCACAACATTTTGTGTTTTTTTTGGTAATAGTGTACTATTTTTAGAACCTTATGAAAGCATCTGTATTAATATTGATAATATATGTGCTATAGATATTAAAATCCTATCTCATATCTTACCTGTTATCACAGAGTTTGAAATGTTTTAGATTATTTAAATATATTAAAGCTAAAGCACAGAAATACTGGCGCTTTACACAGTTAACTCACAGTCTTCAGATTCTTCCTGTTGTCTTTTTACTAGAAACAACTTTAGGCCTGGAGTAGACTTTAGTCTTAATGTACACTTTGCAAACTTGCGCACACATGTACATATATGTATGCGAGTTGGAAGGTGGTTACTGCTTTTCAGAGAGGCGGTTAACTTGGTTAAGGTCATACAGATAGTTAATGGCAGAACTGTAACTGGAACCCATATCTCCATCTGAATTTTAATCGTTTTGGCTTTCTTTCTATCGTATGGGAGTTATTGAATGGTTTCACAGAAATTCCAGATGATTGGTTGTTTTACAGTCCAGGTTTTTCAAAGACACCTTGCATGTATATTTTTACTAAGTCTTTAATATTTTTTATTTAGGAATATTTTGCAGATTGCTTCAAAATTGAAAGCTTTTGTTTGTTTTTTGTTTTTGCAAAGTAACTGATAAAGGTTAGGAAAGGGTAAAGTAATTAATTACATTCATTAATTAACTGGAAAAGAATTTGCTTCATAGTAGTTCCAGGCCATCAGGAAGTATATAGAGAGATTCAAGTTACTTCTTAAAGATGATCTACTGAATTAATTACTTTCATAATGTTTAAAAAATTAAAATTCTGGTTCTGTTATAATTTTCATCATAAAGTTTTGAATTTGATGTGGTGAAAATTATATGCTTTGTTTCACTAAAATTATAAATTTTACCACTGTGTAAATGGGGTTTTAAATGTTAATATTCACTGTAACTTGCCTTTAGATAATTGAATAATTACTAATTATTCAAATACAATATCAAACTCTCTGCTGAGCCAGAGATGGTTTGTAAAATTGATCTTTGGCATATAAAAGACTGGCTGTTGGTGCTTATCGGCCTCCTACAATGTCATGGTCTTAATTTGCATTCTAATTTATAATGAAGAAATGCTGAGTGAAGGGCATTCCACTGCCCTCAAGTTTTAATCAGGTGTGTGGTCTAACATTTTTTGCCTCTTTTTAAGCGTATCAGAACTTGTTTAGAACATGAAATTTAAGAATTGATGTGAATGTTTGACCTAGTTGTCCATTAAGTGTTTTAACTACTTAAACTTACATTTTAAGTTATTTGACTTGTTGACATTATGAAGGAAATGGTTATATATTCTCACAAACTCCATGGTTCTCAACCGTAGGTACACATTAGAGTCACTGGGGAGTTTAAAAATTTCAATGCCCAGGGCTTCATCCTATGCCAATTTATCTGTCCTGCTTTAAACCCAGTCTCTACTATTTACCTGATTCTGGTTCCCAGCATCTGAGGATGGATCTGTCAGCTGAAAAGCTCCCAGACCACATGTGTCTGAGAAGCTGGTTCTCCTACTAAAATAGCCTAGTTTGAAAATCAGAGTCTTCAGATACTCTTATATGCTCTTCCCGAGGCCTTAGCTCATTCTGTCCCCCATTCCTTTGATCTCTTGGGCATTGAGCCTTTTCTCTGGTGATCTTAGCTCTGGTTCTGTTTTCTCAGAGATTCCACAATTGAAGGCTTAATCCAGATGTAGTCATAGTGACTTCAGCCTCTGTCTTGCCCTACAGAGGCACCAGAACAATGGGGATTTTGCCCACTTGGGATCTGGAGTCTTGTCAGAATACTGCTTTTGTCCCCAGGACTAGCCCAAGATAAGATTGAAAATGGATGAAATTTGTCTCTGGACCCCAAATTCTCTGCTCATGTGTACCTGATTATACATAAAAAGCCATTAAATCCATGCCAGATTAAACTTGTTGAATAATAGTCAATCTTAGCAGGTTAATAAAGGTAAAAGAAACATAAGTAGAGGGTGGTGGTGGTAATCTCAGCTAATGTCTAGTGTCCCAGGCTTAAGTCATGGTTCCTAGAGAGTATTACAAAACAATGTAAGAGAGCATTTAAATGAAATTTGGGGTCAAAGACTGTTCAGAGATGAACATACCTGTTTCTGAAGTTGGTGTGTTCTGGCAGAGGTACTATACAGAGAGTCAGAGAGAGTGTACTTCAAATTAAATTGTATCTGGTAAGGTAAAACCTTTTTCCTTTGGAATTTGTTCAGAAATGATTTAGGTGTTATACCCAGAGTTTTTGGTCCTATGAGAGTTTCTTGGGAATGAGGAAGGGTTTGCCAGGATATTCTGAAAAAAACATTTTAGGCATCAAGTCTTTTGTGGGTTGTAAATCTCAGATTCTTAATTTAATGTTATTGGAGGCTTTCAAAGGACAAAGAGCCAAGTTGCAGAGTTTTAAACTCAGAGGCAAGGTAGCATAGAAACTAATAAACTTTCTAATCTAAATATTACTCAGTTCAGAATGTACTGATAAATCCTTGACTTATCATACTTTATGGTTTTGTCTCTTAATGGGTAGAATAGTTGATGGAGAAGTAACAGGGGTCATGAGCCATGTAATATTTGTCATCTTGAGGTTTGTTTTAGCTTGGGAGGGAAGTCATCAGAAATAGGCCCGAGGTTTTAGGAAATCAGATTTCACAAATATTTAGGGAAATGCTCTCTCATGACCCAAGTCTTGGGCCACAACTGGGAAAATGGCTTGAGAATTTGAGGTTTTCAAAAATGAAATTCATGGGGACTTCCCTGGTGGTCCAGTGGTTAAGACTGCGCTTCCACTGCATGGGGCGCAGGTTCAACCCCTGATCAGGATCCTGCATGCCGTGTGGCGTAACCCCCCCCACACACACAAAAAAAGAAATTCATGATATATAATCAGAAATTAACACAATGAGGAAAAAATGGAGACAAAGAGTAATGGATACATGCTATTTTGTGATCTCTCAAAGGTTGTGAGAAGAGTACAGTATACCTAAGTATGAAAGGATACTAAAGTCTATAAAAATAGTGTTAGAAAACCTCCGTTTCCTAACCTGAACTCTTGACAAGTGCTAAGGCTAACAAAAGGATTTTGTAAAAATATTTTGATAGCAAGACCAAAGGCTCATTACATGGGATCAGTGATGTAACAGAGTACAAGAAGAATCGCTCTATCTCATTCTTTCTCTTTTTATTTTTCATCAAATAAAATAACCTTCAAACAAGAAAAGACAAGAGGAAATAATCCCTGATAAGAGGGAAGTGAAGCCTTAGATAAGGGGATTGATTGTACAGGAGTACCCAGCTGCCTTAGTAAGTTTAGTTGCTCATATAACTGATCTTTTAGAGATACTGAGAGATCATGATGATAAGTAATGCTTGAATAACTGTGTAAGACGAGGCAAATTGTTTTTCTAGAAGGAAAATGAAGAAAGTGGATTCTCCCTTACAAAACATAGTGAACTTGATGTTGATGAGGCACAAGATTTTAGAATGTGTTATTAAAATTTACTTTTTAAATCACGGGAAGTAATGAACATTAGGAGCTGTTATGGATTCATTAAAACAAAAATGCCAGAACAACTTCAGTTCCTCTCTTCAGTAGGTTTTAGCAAGACTAGAAGAACAAAGAGTATAAATAAAGTATTATATCTTGTTGGACAAGATGGAGAAATGTGGGTAGAATAGTACAGTCAGGTAAACATGTAAATAATTATAGAATTAAAGTATTGGTATGATATTACCCATAATATGTCACATACTGTCTTTTAGTAGAACGTGACAGATATTCTTGACTTTGACCTATTCAAATCATTGTTGATGACATATAAAGGCACAGTGATCTGATGATTAAATTCAACAAGGACATGAGATGGGTGTGGGGCAGGGACTAGTAATATGGAATGATGAAGACAGCATCTAAAATGATCTCAACTGACGGAAGTGATGAGCCATATCTAACAAGATGAGTTATAGTAAGGACAGGTACATTTGCATAGCATTTTGTACTTTACAAAACACTTTCACACCCCTTGTCTCACCTGGTTTTCAGAAGAACTCAAAGAGATAGAGATAGTGGTATGCATTATCCCGCTTTTACCAAGCAAAAAACTAGGATTCAGTTTTTCACTTAAAGTCACATTTTCTTTGTTGTGGTGCTGGTGGTGGTGATGATCTGTTTTAGTTTTTTTTTCTTTTTTTCCTTTCTGCCCGGAGTTCAGGTTTATGCCGAGAGCGGTGAATGAAGAATGTTTTATGCCTTTTTTTGGTCTGTATGTTTTTACAGCTGTATTGAGGTATAATTAACATATGATAAATTGTATCTATTTAAAGTGTGACAAGCTTTGATATATGTATATATTTGGGAAACAGTCACCACAATTTTAAAAAAGTTATTTATCAAGTCCAGAAGTTTTGTTATATACCTTTGTAATTTATCCCTTTTTCCTCCTCCTTCCTTCCCTCTTTCTTTTTTTAATCTATTTATTTATTTATTTATTTTTGGCTGCGTTGGGTCTTCGTTGCTGCGTGTGGGCTTTCTCTAATTGCTGCAAGCAAGGGCTACTCTTCGTTGCGGTGCACAGGCTTCTCATTGCGGTGGCTTCTCTTTGTTGCGGAGCACGGGCTCTAGGCGCGCGGACTTTGGTAGTTGTGGCGTGCAGGCTCAGTAGTTATGGTGCACGGGTGTAGTTGCTCTGTGGCATGTGGGTTCTTCCCGGACCAGGGCTCGAACCCGTGTCCCCTGCATTGGCAGGCGGATTCTTAACCACTGTGCCACCAGGGAAGTCCCTCTCTTTCTTTCCTTTTTCTTTTTTTTACTTTAAAAATTTTCTTTTTCCCTTCCCTTTTTCATTCTCAGGTAACCACTGGTCCGCTCTCTGTCATCTTAGATTAGTTTGCATTACCTAGAATTTCATATAAGTAGACTCACACAGTATGATCTTTTTTTGGTCTTTTTTCACTCAGAAAATTATTTTAAAAATCTCTTGATGTTGTTGCATATATTAATAGTTTTGTTCCTTTGTATTGCTCAGTAGTATTTTATTGTAAGGGAAGTACCACAGTTTGTTTATCCACTTACCCAGTAATGAACTTTTGAATTGTTTTCAGTTTTTGGCTATTACATACAAATCAAGCTGCTGTGAGTATTCATATGTAAATCTTTGTGTGGACATATTTTTTGATTCTCTTGGATAAATAACTACAGTGGAATGACTGAGTCATATTATAGCTTAACTTTTCAAGAAACTATTGAACTTTCCCAAAGTGGTTTTGCCATTTTACATTCCCACTAGCATTGTATTTATAAGGGTTCCAGTTGCTTCACATTATCTCCAGTACTTGATATGGTCAGTCTTTTAAATTTTAGCCATTATAGTGGAAGTGTAGTGTTGTCTCATTGTGGTTTAAATTTGCATTTCCCTAATGACTAATGTTGAAGATATTTTTGTGTACTTATTTGCCATCCATATATATTCTTTAATGAATGTTTAAATCTTTTGCTTATTTTTTATAGCTTGTCTTGTTGAATGGTAAGAGTTCTTTATGTATTGTAGATACTAGTCCTTTGTCTTATATGTAGCTTGCAAGTATATTCTCCCATTTTGTGGCTTGTCTTTTCATTCTCTTAAGAGTATCTTTTTTTTTTTTGATGGTTTTGCCCCACATCTGCTTGATATTAATTGGGCAAGATGGGGACATGCTTTTTTTTTTAATTAATTAATTTATTTTTGGCTGCATTGGGTCTTCATTGCTGCACGCAGGCTTTCTCTAGTTGCGGCGAGCAGGGGCTACTCTTCATTGTGGCGTGTGGGCTTCTCATTGCGGTGGCTTCTCTTTGTTGTGGAGCACGGGCTCTAGGTGCGTGGGCTTCAGTAGTTGTGGCACGCAGGCTCAGTAGCTGTGGCTATTGGGCTCTAGAGCTCAGGCTCAGTAGTTGTGGCGCACAGGCTTAGTTGCTCCATGGCATGTGGGATCTTCCCAGACCAGGGCTCGAACCTGTGTCCCCTGCATTGGTAGGTGGATTCTCAACCACTGTGCCACCAGGGAAGTCCAAGAGTGTCTTTTGAAGAGCAAAAGTTATTAATTTTGAAGTCCAATTTATTGATTTTTTTCCTTTTACGATTTGTGCTTTTCTGTCCTTTTTAAGAAATCTTTTGCCAAATCAAAGATCAGTAAGTTTTCCTCATATGTTTTCTTCTAGAAATCTTATAGTTTTCGCTCTGAAATATAGGTCTATGATCCATTTGTAGTTAATTTTATATATTGTATGAGTTAAGGGTCAAGGGTTTTGTTTTGTTTTGTTTTGCTTATGGCTCTTCATTTGTTCTAGCACCATTTGTTGAAAAGATTACTCTTTCTCCACTGATTTCCCTTAGCACTTTTATTGATAATCAATTGACCACGTATCTATGTGTATCTATTTCTGAACTTTTTTTTCTGTTGCATTGATTAATTTGTTTTTTGGTTTTTTTTGATGCCAGTATCACACTGTCTTGATTATTGTAGCTTTACAATAAGTCTTGAAATCAGTTCTTTTTCAGAGTTGTTTTGGATTTTTTAGGTTCTTTGCATTTGCATGTTAAGTTTAGAATCGGCTTGTCAATTTCTACAAAAAACCCTGAGGTTTTGATTAGGATTGCATTAAAGCTATGGATCAATTTGGGAAGAATTCACATCTTAACATTATATTAAGTCTTTTGATTAATGAACACAGTATATCTCTTGACTTATTTAGGTATCTTTACTTTTTCTTTGTAATGTTTTATAGATTTTAATATTTAGGTTTTGTACAGCTTTTATTGAAATTACCCCTAAGTATTTCATATTTTTTATGCTATTTGTAAATGGTATTTTTTAAATTAAAAATTCTGATTGCTTGTTGCTAGTGTATAGAAAAACAGTTGATTTTTGCGTGTTGGCTTTGCATCCTGCACCTTTGCTAAACTCACTTATTAGTTCTAATTTCTTTTTTGTAGATTCCTGAAGATTTTTTTACATAGATTGTCATGTTGTCTGAGAATAAAGACAATTTTATTTCTACCTTTCTAATCTGTATGCCTTTTATTTCTTTTTCTTGCCTATTGCACTGGCTAGAACCTCTAGTACAATGTTGAATAGAAGAGGTGAGACCAGACTTCTTCTCTTGTTCCCAATCTTAGGGGGAAAGTATTCAGTCTTGTGCCATCAAGAAATATTACCTGTAGTTTTTCCATAGATGTCCTTAATCAAGTTGATGAAGTTCCCCTCTATTCCTAGTTTGCTGAGTTTGTTTTATTGTGAAGGGAGGTTGGCTCTTGCAATGATTTTTTCTGCACCTTTTGAGGTGATCTATGATTTTCTTTTTAGTCTGATAATATGGTGAACTGCATTGATTGATTATTGAATCTTAAATCAATCTTGCATTCCTTTGATAAACCTCAATTTGTAATATAGCTGGATTCCATTTGCTAAAATTTGTTGCTTTTTGTTTTGAACCTATATTTATGAGAAATATTGATCTGCAATTTTCTTATAATGTCTTTTTTTATGGTTTTGTTATCAGGATAATGCTAGCATTATAGAATAAGTTTTTAACTTCAAACCCAGTGTTTCTTCTATTACAGTATTGAAGTTGCCCAAGAAACAGAATGGGGAGTTATTAATTAGCATGTTGAAAATATCTATAAAATAGATAGGCTTCTTATAAGCATTTGTGTTTATGTTGGCAATGTCCTGATTGTTAGGTTTGATTATTATCAACATGCTTAAATTGAAGCTAAATAATTTTTATATAGAAATAAAGGCATAAAATGTATAAGGTAGAAAAGGAGTCATAAAAATTGCCTACTCTGAGCAAGTGTCAAGGAAATGCGTAAACGTAATGACTGACAAGATGATATATTTTCTGAGAATCACCTTACCTATAAGCAGTTACTGTCTGTCATCCTCAGTAAAATTTATATCCTTTAGTATTCCATAATAGCCCATCTTAGGCTGCCTTTTCCCTTTCCATTCCACTCACACCACAGATTTCCTTAGAAGGCCAGTCTGGAAATAAAGATAGAATAATAGTCACATTCTTAGTCTGTGACTGAGGTTGAGAATAGTTGACCAGTTGGTACATCTTTGGGGTATTAAGCAGTGATAGGCAGTACTTGTTTCTGTCTTGTTCTCATTGTAGCTAGGGGAGGCCCTCAACCTGGAGTGAGTCCTTCCTTCCCCCGTCCCTGTTTTCACTTTTCATTGGTCCATGAACAGAGGCTAGGAAGCTCTAGGGGTGGGCCCTGTATTAGTTTGAGTTCCAGGGTTTTCACCAGTGTATTAGACTAATGGTTTTTTAACTCTTAGTTGTTAAATTTCATTTTAAACGAAAGCTTAATGCAGAAGCCCAATAAAGAAAACAGATACAAGCTTGATTCTGTTAGTATAAACAAATTTTGCAAATTCAGTTTTTTTAGCATTCTAAATTTAATGAGAGCAGTAAAGTTGCGATGAATGCAGATTTAATACCAAGGGGTACAGGTAACATTCTTCTTCAGTAACCAGTTTGTTTGGTTGAATATCAGTATTGAGAAAAATCCTGACTTCTCGGATAATTTAGTTCCATGTGACTTTTTTTTTTTTTTAATAGCTTGCCTTGCAGTCTCAGAGTATTTTTCAAGTAGAGTCATCTAGAACTTGGACATAAAGGAGTAGGAAATTGGTTTCACAGTTCAGTCACTAACAGTTTCTAACAAACTGCTCACATTTTTTATCATGTATTAAAAAGTCAGGAAAAGGGGAAAAAATTAAATGCTAAACAGTTGATATTGTCTTGATGAGACCGTTTATAGGTTCCTTTGATGACTGCTGTTATGCTTTGATTAAGCACACAAGGCAAGATATGCCCTCATTTCACCTGCCACTTAATTGCTTGTGACATGCATGTGCTGTAGTGCATTTGCTTGTAAAGCTTTTAGTGAGCAAGTATGTGCAGGCCTGAATTGGGTCGAGGTGGAGGATGGGGAGGGAGAACAAGAGACCAGTGTAGCATTACAAGCCTTCCTAATCAATGACACGTTTACTAGGAGTCCAAATATATACACAGAGATAGCAGGAGAAACTTTATTCTGAGGTTTGCATGAAAATGAGTTAACATGATTGTGGTATCTCCAGTTATTAATATTTGATATAGAACTAATTTGAGTGTGTATATTTTTATTACACTTAAAAATATTATTTAAAAAAAACTATTTTCAAAAGGATACTCAAATCAAATGCTTGTGGAATTCCTGAAACTCTTCAGCAGGACCTGAGGTTCTGTGGAACAGTTTGAAGACCACTCTGCTAGACCATTGTCATTCCACATAGGAATGTTTTCTCCAGCTTCTCTTCAATCCTTATCTGAAATTAGAATTCTGGTAAATTAAGGGGAAAATACATAGGTCTCTATCACAGTGTGTTAATATTTATGAGTTTTATATGCTTAATGATAGCAAAATAATAATTTAAAAAGCAATCAACAATGAATAACAAAAATTGAGACAGAATTCACCCCCCAAATATGAGGTATGTATAATTCACAATATATCGTAGTATTTAAAATATCTTTAAAATGTCTGCTTATTTTTTATGTTTCACATATTCTTGTTATTTATATGGGCAAAAATTCATATTTTTTATTATTTATTTATTTATTGTTATTTTTTTTTTGCGGTACACGGGCCTCTCACTGTTGTGGCCTCTCGCGTTGCGGAGCACAGGCTCCGGACGCACAGGCTCAGCGGCCATGGCTTATGGGCCCAGCCACTCTGCGGCACGTGGGATCCTCCCAGACCGGGGCACGAACCCGTGTCCCCTGCATTGGCAGGCGGACTGTCAACCACTGCGCCACCAGGGAAGCCCAGAAATTCATATTATTAACAGGTCTAAACTGAGACACCAATGATTTGCCTTCCTAAGTCTGAGCTTTAAAATGGAATTTCAGAACTCTCTTAACTCTCATACATTTATGCAAGTTTTACCTGAAAGGAAGATGATAATACTCCTTGGCTTGTTTAACACACACAAGCACACATAAGGATATAATGAAGATGCAGAGTTTTCACAATGTTGCTTCAAAATAGATTCTTTCCTTCTCATGTGATCACTGTGAATTTTCTACCCCACACCTCTTCATTTCTCTCAGTCAGTTTCTTCACAGTTTTCATTCAGCTTTTCTCTCACTTTTACTTTTTTTTCCCATCAAGGTACATTTTATTGAGTTTTTTTAAAATTTAATTTAATTTTTTTTATATACAGCATGTTCTTATTAGTCATCAGTTTTAAACACATCAGTTGTATACATGTCAATCCCAATCACCCAGTTCAGCATACCACCATCTCCACCCTCGCTGTGGCTTTCCTCCCTTGGTGTCCATACATTTGTTCTCTACATCTGTGTCTCAACTTCTGCCCTGGAAACCGGTTCATCTATACCATTTTTCTAGGTTCCACATACATGTGTTAATATACGATATTTGTTTTTCTCTTTCTGACTTACTTTGCTCTGTATGACAGTCTCTAGATCCATCCACATCTCCACAAATGACTCAATTTCATGCCTTTTTAGGGCTGAGTAATATTCCATTGCATATATGTACCACAACATTTTTTAAATTAATTTATTTTATATTTATTTTTGGCTGCGTTGGGTCTTTGTTGCTGTGCACGGGCTTTCTCTAGTTGTGGTGAGAGGAGGCTACTCTTTGTTGCAGTGCATGGGCTTCTCATTGTGGTGGCTTCTCTTGTTGCGGAGCACTGGCTCTAGGCACACGGGCTTCAGTAGTTGCAGCACATGGGCTCAGTAGTTGTGGCTCGTGGGCTCTAGAGCGCAGGCTCAGTAGTTGTGGCTCACGGGCTTAGTTGCTCCGCGGCATGTGGGATCTTCCCAGACCAGGGCTCGAACCCGTGTCCCCTGCATTGGCAGGTGGATTCTTAACCACTGCGCCACCAGGGAAGTCCCTGTACCACAACTTCTTTATCCATTCGTCTGTCGATGAGCATTTAGGTTGCTTCCATGACCTGGCTATTGTAAATAGTGCTGCAATGAACATTGGGGTGCATGTGTCTTTTTTGAATTATGGTTTTCTCTGGGTATATGCCCAGTAGTGGGATTGCTGGATCATATGGTAATTCTGTTTTTAGTTTTTTAAGGAACCTCCATACTGTTCTCCATAGTGGCTGTGTCAATTTACATTCCCATCAACAGTGCAATAGGGTTCCCTTTTCTCCACACCCTCTCCAACATTTGTTGTTTGTAGATTTTCTGATGATGCCCATTCTAACGGGTGTGAGGTGATACCTCACTGTAGTTTTGATTTGCATTTCTCTAATAATTAGTGATGTTGAGCAGCTTTTCATGTGCTTCTTGGCCATCTGTATGTCTTCTTTGTAGAAATGTCTGTTAAGGTCTTCTGCCCATGTTTGGTTTAGGTTGTTTATTTCTTTAATATTGAGCTGCATCTCACTTTTACTTTTGATTTATTAGAACCCCAAAATGTATAATTGAAAGAGATCTTAGAGGTGATTCAGTCCTATTCCAGTTTTAGAAGTTCAGAGTGAAATAATCCTAACCAGATGCTGGCTGGAAAAGAGCTTGAGTGTGTCTCCTTGAGTGTACAGATTTATATAAAGAAAAAAAATCACAAAAATAAATTTATTTATTTATTAACTAACCACTTTGGTTCTAGAATCTCTGTGTGGTCTTCCCTGTAACTTTAGACTTTGAATTACTAATTGGCAGAAAAATACTCATTATTTTAGTAATACACATATGTGCATAAATAGTGATATTCTTCTATTTTTAAGATCCTAAGGCATTGTAGAATAGAAATGAGCAGACAGATTGAGACAGGCAGATCTGAATTGAAATCTTAGTTCGGCCACCTACTAATTGTGTGATCATGGGAAGTTACTTAGCCTCTCTTAAGTCTCATTTTCTTCATCTGTAAAGTAGAAAAATAACATGTATAAAGGTCCTTGTGGATATTAGGAGCTCAGTGAAGTGTAGGCAAGTAAATAAGTTGGTTATAATGATAAAAGATAAAGGATATGTTAAAAGCATGACAGCTGAAAGTGAAAGGAGAGGAAAAAAGGATTGTAGTAGGGACAGTATGGAAGAATAGGAAAAATTGGGAACTACGGTAGATAGGAAACAGTTCAACTTGTATTTAGTTTAATTCTAATATTCTAAAGCACATTCTTTTCCTATTGCCATTAGTATATATTCTGCACAATTTTAACCCATATTGAACTTAAACATTTTCTCTTGTGATCAAATTGTATTTAAATTTTTAAGTGTCGTTTTCACTTGTTTTTATTAGTGTTATTGTTCTCTGAGTAATCACACATATTTTAATTTAATTTACAGGTGGCCGTTTGTTGCATCTGTTTTTTTGTTATCCTTCCTCTAAATCTTGTTGGTACAATACTTGGCCGAAATCTGTCAGGTCAACCGAACTTTCCGTGTCGTGTCAATGCCGTGCCTCGTCCCATACCGGAGAAAAAATGGTAAAGAGAATGCTAAATTTTATGTGATTGCTTCTCACAATATATAAATTCCTAAGGCTATTATATATACATAATTTTTAGAATTGGCATGTATTTATAAGTTTAAACTTAAGAATTTGTCTTTTTACTTTTTCCTTCAATTTATATTGCTAGGAGTAGTAATAAATGATATGCTTATTTCACTTTTTTGAATATTGGTGCCATTTACAGAGAAATCAAATGCTTTGGTAAGTACACTAGTGCACAGAGGTGGGTGGGACCTAAAGCGGCAGCTGTTGTATAACTGCAGTCTATAAAGCAGATTTAACCTGCTGCCTGTTTTTATAAATAAAATTTTGTTGGAATATAGCCATGCCTGTTGACATATTGTCTGTGACTGCTTTTACAGGGTGGCATCAAAGTTGAGTAGTTATGACAGAGACCATATCACCTGCAAAACCTGAACCTGAAATACTTACTATCTGAACCTTTACAGAAAAAGATTGCCAACCCCTGACTTCTAATTTCACTTTCCTTTCCAGATATTTTATTATTTGAAACAACATTGACTTATAGCCATAGATTTTGTATCAAATGAGAGAGGAATTAGTAGTGAGACCAATTATAACTTACCGACCTATGTTCTTTACCTTCACTTCTGGGATAGTGTAGAATCTCTCAAATACATTTTTCACATTTTATGCACAAAATGTATTTTTGAGGATCTCCCATAATTCAAGATTTAATCCTGACAAAGGATGACAGGTATTTCTGTTTAACAGCTAAAGCGATTCTTCTACTGCAGTAGTGTAAGCGTATAGTTCATTTGACCATTCAGCTTTGAAATAGTGATTCTTGATGGATTTTTAACTTGAGATGGTTTGTATTTTTTCAACTTTTGGACATAAAATGAGATGTTACTAATATGTTTATATTTCTAATTTTCATAATTCAAATTTGAACAAAATGTGAACTCATTATATGTTTTGCTTTTTAAGATTAGTAAATTGAGGACTTCCCCAGCAGTCCAGTGGTTAAGACTCCACCCTTCCACTGCAAGGGGTGCGGGTTCGATCCCTAGTGAGGGAACTAAGATCCCGTGTGCCGCATGGCGCAGCCAAAAATAAATAAATAAATAAAAATAATAATAAAATTAGTAAATTGAACGTTTTAGTGCTGATTTATGCTATTCTGCATTCTTTATTTTCCTAATTCTTACTTGCAGACATAAATAGAACAGTCTTACTGTACATTTGTTTTATTTCCCGTCTCATAAGAATAGCTGTACGGTAGACTCTACATATTCATAATAAGGGATATGTATTGAAAAGCCTCCATTCCTAGATATTTTGCTATATTGTAAGTATAACTTATGTTTAAGTACTTATATAGTCTTTTGTAGACTTGGAGGTATGTAGACATTTGCAGAAGTGGAGGCTGAATAAAATAGCCCCGTAGTGTAAAGGAGAATGATCTGTTCTAGTCCTAGGAATTGTCCGTGTTCTTTTTCTCTAGGATTGGTGCTTATGAGAACTTTTGTAGTCTGTTTTTTAAAGTCAGTTTTATCTTCAAATCAAGATTAGACTGTTAAGGCTCATTGATACCCTAATGTTTGTTCCTTTACCCATTACTGGGGAGGATAAGGTTAAAGGAAAAGCATAGAAATCACAAAAGTTCCTCTGGTTCACTAGGGCTGGTGAAGGAGAGGAAGGAGCAACATGCGACCTTGCTAATAACCATGGGTCACATTTAGGTGTAGGAAGGCTTGCGTGTCTCTTCATTTTCTTTATATAGTTGTATGGGAACCAAAATCTGAATACTAGATCTGGCGGGCATGTCATTTTTAACCTCTGTGGATCTTGGCTTTCCATAAAAGGAGGAAAGTAGACTAGACTTAAAAATTTTTTTTTCGGCTCTCAAACTCATTTTCTTCTCAGTTTTGTAGTTTGTTCATTTCAGAAATAGTAGTTTACTATCTTTTATGTGCCACATACTGTGCTGGACACTGGGAATACCTAGATGAATAGCTTCTGCATGCCAGGGTTTATAATCTAGTGAGGTATTTAATTAGACAGTACAGTATAGTGTGGTAAGTGCTGCCGTGGAGTTACGTTCAAGAGACAGTGGAAGAACCCACCTCTTCTTGGGAGACCCGAGAAAGGCTTTATGGGGCGAACACTTGAGTCAGTGCTCACAGGAGAGAACCGTGAGACAAGGGAAGGCATTGCAGGTGGAGAATTACTGATTGCAATCAGTAAATGTTTGTTGAGTGAATGAATGAGGTTTGAATTTTATTTTTTATTCGTTCTTTGACTCCTTTTATAACTCAGAACCCATAATACCTTAATTGTGTGATTCATAGGAGAACAAGTTACTGAACCAAGGAAAGCATGAGCAAAGAGATTGGCAAGACCACAATTTGGGAAACATTATTTCAGATGCAGGGGGGTCTCAAGACTTTTCTTTCCCTATGGCTTTCTGTAAGGTAAATGACGAAAATTTTTAGAAGTTACTGAAAAGTATAGAACAGGAGCAAATACTCATAGTTTTTCTTGAGTTCTGCCAGTAAGCAAGTATTTGTGTTCCACAAGTTCTTATCTCGGCCTTTAATGCCAAAAAGAATTTTGACTATAACCTATGGCTAATTTGAAGTCCCCTCTCAGTATTGTGCCTCTTTGAATTTTTGTTTTTCTGTTTATTGGTTTGTTTCTATCCTTAGGTTATTTTTAAGTACCAAGCATCTGATTTCTATTATCAGGGTTTATATAATATAATGTGGAAATCATACTAGAAGTTTACTGTTAATTTTAATATTTTCCAGGTTCATGGAGCCTGCAGTTATTGTTTGCCTGGGAGGAATTTTACCTTTTGGCTCAATCTTTATTGAAATGTAAGTTTTGGCAATGTATTTATGTTTTGGGGGATTTCATTGTAATAAGAAAATTTAGGAGTTAGGATAGGTATAGAATCATCAGATGGGCAGACATCTAACAGCGTTAGTTTGTTAAGTCCATGCTTCTAGAAAGGGGTCTATGTAGTCTGTTAAAAGGTGGTTTTCGGGCTTCCCTAGTGGCGCAGTGGTTGAGAGTCCGCCTGCCGATGCAGGGGACACAGGTTCGTTCCCTGGTCCGGGAAGATCCCACATGCCGCGGAGCAGCTGGGCCCGTGAGCTGTGGCCGCTGGGCCTGCGTGTCCGGAGCCTGTGCTCCGCAGCGGGAGAGGCCACAGCAGTGAGAGGCCCATGTCCTGCAAAAAACAAAACAAAACGCTTTTTGTTTAACTATGGCTTGTGTAATGGAATTAGAGTAAAGGGTCTTTTTTTGGTATAAAATCTTAATGCCCTTTCTTTTGTGGTACTGTGAAAATGGCATGAAGCTTCCATAGGCTTTCTTTTCCTAATTATTTTTATTTTCCTAATTTTATACATTATTACTATATCAAACCTTTTTTAAATTTAATAGGGTGTTTTATAAAATATAAAATACATTGTTTATAAAGTGTCATATCTAGAAAAAAATGAAAGAACAAGGAAATTGACTTTATTTAAAAAATAAGAATTTTTAGCTATTTTCATTTCCACAGTATACTCCTTAAGCTTCTAATTTATTTAGTTTGCTTAGAGATGGATACCCTACCCTACTAATGAGTCTGTTCTTGAAAGATTATCTAAGAAAATATTTTTGAGAGAATTTTAAATGACTTAATGAAAAGGGGGTAAGGGAAACTGTTGGAAGTTACTTGAAAGAAAAATATTGAGATTTAAGTGAGAAAAAAGTGAGAACTAAGATGCAAGTGAGATTTCGCAAGAGCAGTGTGAGCTTCATGAATAAAGACTAGAAAACTGTGTCTTCGTTGTGTTGTATTTAGGTATTTCATCTTCACATCTTTCTGGGCGTATAAGATCTATTATGTCTATGGCTTCATGATGCTGGTGCTGGTCATCCTGTGCATTGTGACCGTCTGTGTGACCATCGTGTGCACATACTTTCTACTAAATGCAGAGGATTATAGGTGGTGAGTACTTATTTCTGGGAAGAACCTCTGGGGACCATAATATTTTAAAATAAGATTCCATTTGAAGTGTATCAAGTGGAGTAAAAGATCTGTATAGAAATTTTCCTCCTTAAGATAGTATAGGGATTTTTTTTTCAATTATAAAAATGTTGATGATTTTAGAGGAAAAATAATATTAGTCAAAAAAAATTTTGTTGGTATTAATGAGGGTCATTAGTTTAAACACTAGGAGACAGGTCTGAAAAAGGAAATGGTTTATTTAGTGTCATTTATAATAGTAAATTTGACAAAATTTAGGATCTCTCCTTCCAATTCTTAGGCTTTCTCCTCGTTGATATATTTAAATGCCATTGTACATTTGTACATGCATTTGTTTTTAAATATACAGAATCTTAAAGGATATTTTTATAAAAGTCTTTGCTTTAAAATCTTTCAGTGCCATCCATTCAAAAGGGTTATTTTTTTTCTTCAGGCAATGGACAAGTTTTCTCTCTGCTGCATCAACTGCAATTTATGTTTACATGTATTCCTTTTACTACTATTTTTTCAAAACAAAGTAAGTGGAGACATTTTTTCATTTTGTATTTTAGAAGCTAAGTTTGTCATTTAAATACTAGAATTTAGGCCTTATGTCTAAAGTAAAAATGGATATACTATATATAATTTTTTGGTTTTATTTCAGGATGTATGGCTTATTTCAGACATCATTTTACTTTGGATATATGGCGGTATTTAGCACAGCCTTAGGGATAATGTGTGGTAAGTTCTGAACTTCCTGGAACATCATGAGTAAATCTTTGAGTGCTTCTGAATCAGAAAAATACAGTAATTGGAAATTAAGAAACTACTTTTTGTTGTTTGATCAGGAATACCAAAATAAACTCAAGCATCTGATTTCAATTCTTTTGACTATTCCTCAAAATCTAATTTATTACCTCATTGATTTCTTTTTAACTTTCCTGTTTTTAGTAATTCTGTATAGCACTATTTTTATTTTCCATACCACAATTAGTTTCTTATTCATGTTGAGAATTGTTGTTTTTGTTTGTTTAGTTTAGATTCTTTGGAAAAGATTATTATGTAAACAGGTTAAGGTTTGGCTGAATGATTTTTGTTTGGAAGTTTCTGTTCCACCGTTCATGGAGGTAGCACAGTTGACTGGTTACCAGTACACGCTTGGGTGTCTGCAGACTGGGCTTAAGTTCTGGCTGTGCCATCTGTGGTTCTATACCTTGATCCAGTTCCCTAAGCTCTCCAAGCCTCTGTAAAATGAGGATAATACCACTGTTTCATAGGTCTATCACAATCTTCCCTTAGATGGAAGACGTGATAGTTATCACCAATGATAGAGTCTCTAGTATGTGTGAAATAACTAGAAAACAAAGAAAGAACTTTTGGAAGCAGCATGAAAAATGGAAAAGACATGGACTGAAAAGGCTGAGAGACCTGGATTAAATCTCCATGCTGCCACTCACTGTTTTTTGTGGCCATGGGAAGGCGTATCAACCTTTCTAAATCTCATTTTCTAATCTATAAAATGGGCATAGCTTTCAGAGTAGTTATTTGTGATAGTGTCATGTGTGTAAAGCACCAAGTGTAATGCAGGTCTGTTATTAGGTGTTAAGAGATAGCCAGTTACATGGGAGACATGGTGGAGAATTTCTGGGAAGAGCTAGACTTTGGGGGACCAATTAGTCCTGGTTGTGAATCGTATTGCCCCTACTTAATAGCCCTGTTACTGTGGCCACATTATTTAACCTTTCTTCCTCAACATTCTCATTTGCAAAACAGTAGTAATACCTACCTTGCAGGGTTGTGATGAGGAGTCAGTGATTGACTGGGTAAACATCAGGTGGATGGCAGATGCTCAGTGGGTGCCGGCTGCTGCTGTTACGGGGTTGAGGAGGGCCAAGCGTCTTGGGCTGTCCTTCTCTTCTGGGGTTGTGTCTTTGTTTCTGTAGATTCTTTGGGTTTCTACACCATGTGTTTTCACCTCAGAGCAATTTCATGACACTGAGTCCTGGCAGAGGTATCTTAAGGGAAAATGTACAAGCAGCTCACTTTTTTTCTGGTTCAGGTTTTTACCCAATAAATGAAGCTAATTCCCTAGTTACCTCATAGGAATGATGTAAGGCTTAATGAATAATCACTCTGGAGACGTTTCCAGATAGTGTATAATTCAGAACTACCCCCACACACACACTTTTTTTTTTTTTTTTTTTTTTTTGTAATTCTGCCTTTAGCTATAGGATGGGCAATAGAATAAGGAAAACAGAATTATCTTGTTAAAACCTGGGTCCTGGTATGACATTTGTGGACCTCTTTAGGGTACCAAGTTTGCTTTCTTCTTTCATCAGAGGAATCTGTTCTGCAGAATGGTAGTTGCCAGAGAAGGTGGTCAAAAGGTCCAAACTTCCAATTATAAGATGAATAACTTCTGGGGATGTAATGTACAGTAAGGTGATTAGATTTAAGAATATTGTGTTTTACATTTGTAAGCTGTTAAGAGAGTGGTCTTAAAAGTTCTTATCACAAGAAAAAAACCTTGGAAACTATGTAAGGTAATGGATGTTAACTAAATTTATTGAGTGATCATTTTGCAATACATACATAAATCATTATGATGTCCACCTTAAACTAATATAATATTACATGATAATTAAAAAAAAAGAATCTATACTCAGCCATAAAAAAGAGTGAAATAATGCCTTTTGCAGCAACATGGATAGACCTAGAGATTATCATACAAGGTGAAGTAAGTCAGACAGAGAAAGAAAAATATCATATAATATCACTTACATGTGGAATCTAAAAAATGATACAAATGAACTTATTTACAAAACAGAAACAGACTCACAGATTTAGAAAACAAACTTACGATTACCAAAGGGGAAAGAGATGGAGGGGAGGGATAAATTAGGAGGTTGGGATTAACATATACACACTACTAGATATAAAATAATCAACAAGGACCTACTGTATATAGCACAGGGAACTCTACTCAATACTCTGTAATAACCTTTATGGGAAAAGAATCTGCAAAAGAATAGATATATGTATATGTATAACTAAATCACTTTGCTGTACTACTGAAACTAGCACAACATTGTAAATCAACTATACTCCAATATAAAATAAAAGTTAAAAAAAAAAATCTGTTCGTATATACCATGTATGTGACCACTGTGTACACACATAAACAAATGACACTGACTGTAAAGTAGTAAAAGTAATTTCACCAGCTATAAGGGAAGACAGTTCTCTGTATTATAGTTACACATTTTTATTTATAGCCGCTGTGATAACCTTGCCTTGTGATAATTAGTTAACCAAATTTGAGAGAAAGTTGAATAGGAACTGAAAGCTAAGTCTGGATTTGTGTTATATGCGAACATCCTGTGTATCCCTTGGCAATCAAAAATTTCGTTTAGTATTATTGGCCATCCTTCCTTCAGAATATTGTTCCCCGAACTCCTCGTTATTTAATGAGATCTTTCGTTTTTTTTTAATTTTCTAATTTAATTTATTTTTTTATACAGCAGGTTCTTATTAGTCATCAATTTTATACACATCAGTGTATACATGTCAATCCCAATAGCCCAATTCAGCACACTACCATCCCCACACCCCCGCGCCTTTCCCCCCTTGGTGTCCATACATTTGTTCTCTACATCCATGTCTCAACTTTTGCCCTACACACTGGTTCATCTGTCCCATTTTTCTAGATTCCACATATGTGCATTAATATACGATATAAGTTTTTCTCTTTCTGACTTCACTCTGTATGACAGTCTCTAGATCCATCCACGTCTCCACAAATGACTCAGTTTGGTTCCTTTTTATGGCTGAGTAATACTCCATTGTATATATGTACCACAACCTCTTTATCTATGCATCTGTCGATGGGCATTTAGGTTGCTTCCATGACCTGGCTATTGTAAATAGTGCTGCAATGAACATTGAGGTGCATGTGACTTTTTGAATTATGGTTTTCTCTGGGTGTATGCCCAGTAGTGGGATTGCTGGATCATATGGTAATTCTATTTTTAGTTTTTTAAGGAACCTCCATACTGTTCTCCATAGTGGCTGTATCAATTTACATTCCCACCACCATTGCAAGAGGGTTCCCTTTTCTCCACACCCTCTCCAGCATTTGTTGTTTGTAGATTTTCTGATGATGCCTATTCTAACTGGTGTGAGGTGATACCTCATTGTAGTTTTGATTTGCATTTCTCTAATAATTAGTGATGTTGAGCAGCTTTTCATGTGCTTCTTGGCCATCTGTATGCCTTCTTTGGAGAAATGTCTATTTCGGTCTTCTGCCCATTTTTGGATTGGGTTGTTTGTTTCCTTAATATTGAGCTAATTGAGCTGTTTATATATTTTGGAGATTAATCCTTTGTCCGTTGATTCGTTTGCAAATATTTTTCCCATTCTGAGGGTTCTCTTTTTGTCTTGTTTATGGTTTCCTTTGCTGTACAAAAGCTTTTAAATTTCTTTAGGTCCCATTTGTTTATTTTTGTTTTTATTTCCATTACTCTAGGAGGTGAATCAAAAAAGATCTTGCTCTGATTTATGTCAAAGAGTGTTCTTCCTATGTTTTCCTCTAAGAGTTTTATAATGTCTGGTCTTACATTTAGGTCTCGAATCCATTTTGAGTTTATTTTTGTGTATGGTGTTAGGGAGTGTTCTAATTTCATTCTTTTACATGTAGCTGTCCAGTTTTCCCAGCACCACTTATTGAAGAGACTGTCTTTTCTCCATTTATATCCTTGCCTCCTTTGTCATAGATTAGTTTACCATAGGTGCGTGGGTTTATCTCTGGGCTTTCTCCCTTGTTGCATTGATCTATGTTTCTGTTTTTATGCCAGTACCATATTGTCTTGATTACTGTAGCTTTGTAGTATAGTCTGAAGCAGGGAGTCTGATTCCTCCAGCTCCGTTTTTTTCCCCTCAAGACTGCTTTGGCTATTCAGGGTCTTTTGTGTCTCCATACAAATTTCAAGAATTTTTGTTCTAGTTCCGTAAAAAATACCATTGGTAATTTGTTAGGGATTGCATTGAATCTGTAGATTGCTTTGGGTAGTATAGTAATTTTCACAGTATTGATTCTTCCATTCCAAGAACATGGTAAGTATATCTCTCCATCTGTTGGTATCATGTTTAATTTCTTTCATCAGTGTCTTATAGTTTTCTGCATACAGGTCTTTTGTCTCCCTAGGTAGGTTTATTCCTAGGTATTTTATTCTTTTTGTTGCAATGGTAAATGGGAGTGTTTCCTTAATTTCTATTTCACATTTTTCATCACTAGTGTATAGGAATGCAAGAGATTTCTGTGCATTAATTTTGTATCCTGCAACTTTACCAAATTCATTGATTAGCTCTAGTAGTTTTCTGGTAGCATTTTTAGGATTCTCTATGTATATTATCATGTCATCTGCAGACAGTGACAGTTTTACTTCTTCTTTTCCAATTTGTATTCCTTTTATTTCTTTTTCTTCTCTGATTGCCATGGCTAGGACTTCCAAAACTGTGTTGAATAATAGTGGTGAGAGTGGACTTCCTTGTCTTGTTCCTGATCTTAGAGGAAATGCTTTCAGTTTTTCACCATTGAGAATGATGTTTGCTGTGGGTTTGTCGTATATGGCCTTTATTATGTTGAGGTAGGTTGCCTCTCTGCCCACTTTCTGGAGAGTTTTTATCATAAATGGGTGTTGAATTTTATCAAAAGCTTTTTCTGCATCTATTGAGATGATCATATGGTTTTTATTCTTCAATTTGTTAATGTGGTGTATTACATTGATTGATTTGCATATATTGAAGAATCCTTGCATCCCTGGGATAAATCCCACTTGATCATGGTGTATGATCCTTTTAATTTGTGGTTGGATTCTGTTTGCTAGTATTTTGTTGAGGATTTTTGCATCTATATTCATCAGTGATATTGGTCTGTAATTTTCTTTTTTTGTAGTATCTTTGTCTGGTTTTGGTATCAGGGTGATGGTGGCCTCATTAGAATGAGTTTGGGTGTGTTCCTTCCTCTGCAATTTTTTGGAAGAGTTCGAGAAGGATGGGTGTTAGCTCTTCTCTAAATGTTTGATAGAATTCACCTGTGAAGCCATCTGGTCCGGGACTTTTGTTTGTTGGAAGATTTTTAATAACAGTTTCAATTTCATTACTTGTGATTGGTCTGTTCATATTTTCTATTTCTTCCTGGTTCAGTCTTGGAAGGTTATACCCCTCTACGAATTTGTCCGTTTCTTCCAGGTTGTCCATTTTATTGGCATAGAGTTTGTTGTAGTAGTCTCTTAGAATGCTTTGTATCTCTGCAGTGTCATAACTTCTCCTTTTTTATTTCTAATTTTACTGATTTGAGTCCTCTCCCTCTTTTTCTTGATGAGTCTGGCTAATGGTTTATCAATTTTGTTTATCTTCTCAAAGAACCAGCCTTTAGTTTTATTGATCTTTGCTATTGTTTTCTTTTTTTCTATTTCATTTATTTCTGCTCTGATCTTTATGATTTCTTTCCTTCTACTAACTTTGGGTTTTGTTTGTTCTTCTTTCTCTGGTTCCTTTAGGTGTAAGGTTAGATTGTTTATTTGAGATTTTTCTTGTTTCTTGAGGTAGGCTTGTATAGCTATCAACTTCCCTCTTAGAACTGCTTTTGCTGCATCCCATAGGTTTTGGATCATCATGTTTTCATTGTCATTTGTCTCTAGGTATTTTTTGATTTCCTCTTTGATTTCTTCAGTGATCTCTTGGTTATTTAGTAATGTATTGTTTAGCCTCCATGTGTTTGTGTTTTTTACGTTTTTTTCCCTGTAATTCATTTCTAATCTCATAGAGTTGTGGTCAGAAAAGATGCTTGATATGATTTCAATTTTCTTAAATTTACTGAGGCTTGATTTGTGATCCAAGATGTGATCTGTCCTGGAGAGTGTTCCGTGCGCACTTGAGAAGAAAGTGTAATCTGCTGTTTTTGGATGGAATGTCCTATAAATATCAATTAAATCTATCTGGTCTATTGTGTCATTTAAAGCTTCTGTTTCCTTATTTATTTTCACTTTGGATGATCTGTCCATTGGTGTAAGTGAGGTGTTAAAGTCCCCCAGTATTATTGTGTTAATGTTAATTTCCTATTTTAGAGCTGTTACCAGTTGCCGTATGTATTGAGGTGCTCCTATGTTGGGTGCGTATATATTTATAATTGTTATATCTTCTTCTTGGATTGATCCCTTGATCATTATGTAGTGTCCTTCCTTGTCTCTTATAACACTCTTTATTTTAAAGTCTATTTTATCTCATATGAATATTGCTACTCCAGCCTTTTTTCATTTCCTTTTGCATGGAATATCTTTTTCCATCCCCTCACTTTCAGTCTGTATGTGTCCCTAGGTCTGAAGTGGGTCTCTTGTAGACAGCATATATATGGGTCTTGTTTTTTGGTTTTTTTTGTGGTACGCGGGCCTCTCACTGTTGTGGCCTCTTCTGCTGCGGAGCGCAGACTCCGGACACGCAGGCTCAGCGGCCATGGCTCACGGGCCCAGCCGCTCCGTGGCATGTGGGATCTTCCCGAACCGGGGCACGAACCCGCGTCCCCTGCATCAGCAGGGAGACTCTCAACCACTGCGCCACCAGGGAAGCCCTGGGTCTTGTTTTTGTATCCATTCAGCAAGCCCGTGTCTTTTGGTTGGAGCATTTAACCCATTCACGTTTAATCAATATGTATGTTCCTGTGACCATTTTCTTAATTGTTTTGGGTTTGTTTTTTGTAGTTCCTTTTCTTCTCTTGTGTTTCCCACTTAGAGAAGTTCCTTTAGCATTTGTTGTAGAGCTGGTTTGGTGGTACTGAATTCTCTTAGCTTTTGCTTGTCTGTAAAACTTTTTTTTTTTTTTTATGCTTGTCTGTAAAACTTTTGATTTCTCCAGCAAATCTGAATGAGATCCTGCCTGGTAGAGTCATCTTGGTTGTAGGTTCTTCCCTTTCATCACTTTAAGTATATCATGCCACTCCCTTCTGGCTTGTAGAGTTTCTGCTGAGAAATCAGCTGTTAACCTTATGGGAGTTCCCTTGTATGTTATTTGTCATTTTTCCCTTGTTGCTTTCAGTAATTTTTCTTTGTCTTTAATTTTTGTCAGTTTGATTACTGTGTGTCTTGGCATGTTTCTGCTTGGGTTTATCCTGTATGGGACTCTCTGTGCTTCCTGGACTTGGGTGGCTATTTTCTTTGCCATGTTAGGGAATTTTCAACTATAGTCTCTTCAAATATTTTCTCTGGTCCTTCCTTTCTCTCTTCTCCTTCTGGGACCCCTATAATGCGAATGTTGTTGTGTTTAATGTTGTCCCAGAGGTCTCTTAGGCTGTCTTCATTTCTTTTCATCCTTTTTTCTTTATTCTGTTCCACAGCAGTGAATCCCACAATTCTGTGTTCCAGGTCACTTATCCATTCTTCTTCCTCAGTTATTCTGCTGTTGATTCCTTCTAGTGTAGTTTTCGTTTCAGTTATTGTATTGTTCATCTCTGTTTGTTTGTTCTTTAATTCTTCTAGGTCTTTGTTAACATTTCTTGCATCTTCTCGATCTTTGCCTCCATTCTTTTTCCAAGGTCCTGGATCATCTTCACTATCATTATTCTGAATTCTTTTTCTGGAAGGTTGCCTGTCTCCATTTCATTTAGTTGTTTTTCTGGGGTTTTATCTTGTTCCTTCATCTGGTACATAGCCCTCTGCCTTTTCATCTTGTCTGTCTGTGAATGTGGTTTTTGTTCCACAGGCTGCAGGATTGTAGTTCTTCTTGCTTCTGCTGTCTGCCTTCTGGTGGATGAAGGTATCTAAGAGGTTTGTGTAAGTTTCCTGTTGGGAGGGACTGGTGATGGGTAGAGCTGACTGTTGCTCTGGTGGGCAGAGCTCAGTAAAACTTTAATCCGCTTGACTGTTGATGGGCGGGGCTGGGTTCGCTCCCTGTTGGTTGTTTGGCCTGAGGCAGCCCAGCACTAGAGCCTACCTGGGCTCTTTGGTGGGGCTAATGACAGACTCTGGGAGGGCTCACGCCAAGGAGCACTTCCCAGAACTTCTGCTGCCAGTTCCTTTTCCCCACGGTGAGCCACAGCCACCCACCGCCTCTGCAGGAGACCCTCCAACACTAGCAAGTAGGTCTGGTTCAGTCTCCCCTGGGGTCACTGCTCCTACCCCTGGGTCCCAGTGCACACAGTACTTTGTGTGTGCCCTCCAAGAGTGGAGTCTCTGTTTCCCCCAGTCCTGTTGGAAGTCCTGCTGTCAAATCCCACTAGGCTTCGCAGTCTGATTCTCTAGGAATTCCGCCTACCATTGCCGGACCCCCAGGTTGAGAAGCCTGATGTGGGGCTCAGAACCTTCACTCCAGCAGGTGGACTTCTGTGGTATAAGTGTCCTCCAGCCTGTGAGTCACCCACACAGCAGTTATGGGATTTGATTTTACTGTGATTGCACCCCTCGTACTGTCTCATTGTGGCTTCTCCTTTGTCTTTGGATGTGGGGTATCTTTTTGGTGAGTTCCAGTGTCTTCCTGTCGATGATTGTCCAGCAGCTAGTTGTGATTCTGGTGTTCTCACAAGAGGGAGTGAGCACGTCCTTCTACTCCGCCATCTTGGTTCCTCCTCTGAAATCTTTCTTGATTATCACCAGCAATCAATGAGGTATGGAGTCATGGGATTATGCAGAAGGTTACTTTTTTCTTGAATCTTTCTATAATATGATTTAAGGAAGACCTGGAGAGGTAATATCTTGACATTTACAAAGAAAATGGAATTAAGTTAGCTAAAGTTTTTGAACGCATTTCCTGTTGAAATTTCATCTTACTGCCTAACAGTCTTGGCACATTTACAGTTCCCTGCTGTTCTGGCAATGTCCCAACATTTATTCTTTAAAGGGTTTGTATGCCTTCAGTGTTAATTGGTGTTTTGGGGGGAGGGGAAACATTTCACAGTGGAAATGATTAAAATGTCATAATACAAAAGTTATACATACGCATCAGGTTATGTTGCTAAAAATGCTTTTTCAGTCAGTAATTGAAAGAAAAATATTAGATTTTTTTTAATGTAGGAAAAATAAATAATTATAAGGTGGGAAATAATTAGATATTGTTGTAGACTTTATATTTTGAGCATAGCATTTTAGTTTTAAGGAAATTAAGTTTTAAAGTGTATTATTCCCAAGACATTTACTTTTCTAGAGTGCATATTCAATATCTTCCTTTTATAAAGCCATATTTTTATAAGCTTATTCTTGAGATACTCATAAGATTAGGAAAAATGATACTCTAGGTTGACACTGTTTTGCTTTTAAGCGTACCTCTGCTCAAAATGGAACAAGGTTTTGTAAGTCTGGAAAACTGGATTTGGTTATTGGACTAGTGTTGTATTATGCCAGTTAAATTTTTGATTCTACTTAAAATTTTATAGATATTTTTATAAGAATTCAGATTTATTTTTATAAAATTGAATGGTATTTTCTCTTACCTTGTAAGGACTTGTATATAATTATTTCAAAGTGAATTATCACTATTTTCAAGTGTAGTATAATTATTTCATATTAAAAAATAAATGTCTATTGATTGCAAAAATAGGTTTGCTTTGTTTGGGTGGGTTTTTAAAAATATTTTCAATATTTAATAATGGGGAATTTTCAAATATATACAAAAAGAGGAACAGTGATATATATGTAGTGAGTCGCCATGTACCTAACACACCTAACACATCAGTAATTATCAACTGGTAGCCAATCTTGTCTTATTTATAGTCCCACCTTACCCCGCTTTTTTTCTGACATGAATCTTGGACCTCATGTTATTTCAGCTGTAAATATTTCAGTGTGTGTGTGTATAAAATGTGCAGTGTTTATATACTATAATATTATATAACTATAATATGGATGAATGCAGTTATATAATATATAAAATTATTTCAGTATATATTCAATATATAAGTATAATTTATTAATATGCTCAAATATTCACTTAGTGTTCAAATTTGCCCCACACATCCTCATTTCTCTTTTAATACAGTTTGTTTGCATCAAGATCCAGTTTGCTCTCTTTTCCCTTGCAATTATTTAAGAAACTTGGGTTTGGGTTGGTTTGTTTTAATTCCTGTAGAGTTTTTCACACTCTGGATTTTGCTGATTATATCCCTAAGGTGTTATTTAATGCTTCTCTATGTACTTCTTCCCCCCATATTTTCTGTAAAGTGGTAGTTACAGCTACAGACTTAATCATACACAAGAATATTAATACTTGTCCAAGAATACTTAGCAGGTGGTTTGTGAACTTTCATAAGGAGGCCCTTAATGTCTGGTTGTCTCTGTGAGGTTAGCAGCCATTGATAATTATTGCCTAGCTCAAATAAGTCGTTAGTGGTTATAATATTCTCGTTCTGTTGTTCCTTTTATATTTATTAGCTGGGATACTTCTCTAAGGAGAAACTTCCTTTTATCAGCCATTTGGTTCCTTTGAGGTACAGTTTACATACGTAAAGGCAGAAGAGACTTATTTTTTCCTTGCATACACCAGTTGGGCAAATAAAAGTCAGTTCAAAGGTGGACAATTAGGTATATATGTATGCATCGTTAACTCATGGAAGATATACTTTTAGACTTTGAATAATGGGCTTAGATGGTAAATTCCTAAATCCAGTGGAGAATCTTCTCTATGATATGAATGACCAACTGTCTTGTTTTAAAGATCCCTTATTACTTGCTCTAAAGAACTATACAGTCATTCATTCATTCAACAAATATTTATTGAGTATCTTATCATGTGCCAAGTACTTTTTGAGGCCCAGGAGGCAGAAACTTAATTAACAAAACAGACAAAAACACCCGTGTTCTCTGGTGTTTTGGGTCCCATTTGAAGCTAATTATTCAAAAACTCGTGATCTACTTACCTGTCTCTCTTATGCATGCCCTCAAATGCCTGCCTCTCTACCAATCACATAGCCTCTACAATTTAAACATAAAAAAAGAAGCCTCAGGGCTTCCCTGGTGGCGCAGTGGTTGAGAGTCCGCCTGCCGATCGAACATGGGTTCGTGCCCCGATCCGGGAAGATCCCACATGCTGCGGAGCGGCTGGGCCTGTGAGCCATGGCCACTGGGCCTGCGTTTCCGGAGCCTGTGCTCCGCAACGGGAGAGGCCACAACAGTGAGAGGCCCGCGTGCTGCAAAAAAAAAAAAAAAAAAAAGAAGCCTCCTCTCTAGAGCTTCAAATGGCACTTGGTCATGGTTCTCAGTCCTTCCCTGAGAGAATCCCCAGTCACTTCTTACTGAATTATCCATAAGGTATCATATGGTTTGGGGAACATGTTAATATTGTTTTAATGACCTAGAATAATCTATGCTTAAATTTTAAAAAAACATGTTTTTTTCATTTAACAAATTTTTGTCATTCTGAAATTATTCTTTATAAGAGATTATTTTAATTCATATAGTTCATAATTTCATGTATTAATTGATATTTAATTATAAAAACATTACATCAGGTCAAACTTGGTGTATTACAGTAACAGGTGATTTGCAGAACAAATGATACTATTTTAATAAGTTCAGAGAGAATACTAACAAAAGATGTTATCATGGAAAAATAATACCTTTACAGAGCAGAGAGCATTTAGTGTTTGTAAATGATGGATACTGCTCTATATGTATTTGTTTCAAAACATCTTATTTTATCTTTACAGGAGCAATTGGTTACATGGGAACAAGTGCCTTTGTCCGAAAAATCTATACTAATGTGAAAATTGACTAAAGACCCAAGAAAACCTGGAACTTCGGATCAATTTCTCTTTCACAGGGGTGGAACTTGCACAGCAAAAAAAGCGCAAGAAGAGATTTGGGCTTTAACACTGGGTACTTTGTGGGTCTCTCTTTTGTGGATGGCTTAAAGTAACATCTATTTCCATTGATCCTAGGTTCTTAACTGACTGCTTTCTCCAACTGTTCACAGCAAATGCTTGGATTTTATGCAGTAGGCATTACTACAGTACATGGCTAATCTTCCCAAAAACTAGCTCATTAAAGATGAAATAGACCAGCTCTCTTCAGTGAAGAGGACAAATAGTTTATTTAAAGCATTTGTTCCAATAAAATAAATAGAGGGAAACTTGGATGCTAAAATTACATGAATAGAAATCTTCCTGGCACTAGTGTTTCTATGTTATTGAAAAATGATGTTCCAGAAAGATTAATTTTTTCTCTTATTTTTACTGCCATCGTCAACTTATTGTGGGACATTTTTATATATTGAACCTGGGTTCTTTTTTGACCTGCCTTTTTTTTTTTTCCAATTCAACTGCATCCTTTTTTTTTTTTTTACAGAGAGAATTTAAAAATATTAAATCCTGCGTGTAATATATCTGCTGTCATCTTAGTTGGACCAACTTCCCATTTATTTATCTTAAAACTATCCAATTACATCTTAATTCCATCCAAAGAAGATACAGTCTGAAGATAGAGGTGTACTCTCTACAATGCAATTTACTGTACAGTTAGAAAGCAAAGTATTAAATGGAGGAGATATTTGTTTTTATTAAACATTTTGTGATTTAGATAAACTACATTTTAACTGAATGTCTAAAGTGATTATCTGCCCCCTACCCCCCAAGTTAGTCTTACATCTTTTTGGGGTTTGAATGAAGGTTTTACATAAGAAATTATTAAAAACAAGGGGGGTGGGTAATAAATGTATATAACATTAAATAATGTAACGTAGGTGTAGATTCCCAAATGCATTTGGATGTACAGGTTGACTACGGAGTACTTTTTTCTGATATGATTGGTGTAGAAATGTGTGAATTTGGGTGGCTTTTTACATCTTGCCTACCACTGCATGAAACATTGGAGTTTCTTCAAAATGTGTGTGTTCATGCTTCTTTTGGGAGGGGGGATTATTTGTTTTTTTCCTGAGACTCCTACAGGAGCTAAATTTGTAATTTAGAAACATTTAATTTTGTTAATCCTGTCTGGGGCACTTAAGTAACATCTAAAGCGTTACTGCTTTAGAATGTTAAAATAAAACTTCCTGACCAAATTGTTTTGTGAAAATACATGTGTTTGCAATTTGAAGATATCTTTTTCAAAAGGCAATTACTGAATGCAAATTTTTTACTATACTATAAACCATGCTTTTCTAATACAGGGTACAATTACTTTAAAATCCCCAAACTTGCGTACATCTAGATTATCCAGTACAGTCACAAAGTGAATGAGAAGCCCTTTGAATGAAATTGTGGCACAAAATCTGTTCAGGTTGGTGTACCATGTAAAGTGGGGATGGGTAAAAGTGGTTAGCTTACTAGGGGATGAGCAAATAAAGGTTATAGTTTTCTAAGAGAAGTAATTTTAATTTTGAATACATCTTTCTGGAACGATCCATAATGTGAAGTTTTCCTAGAACCATTGAGTTTCTAGTTTAATAGTTTGCTATGCAAATGACCACCTAAAACAATACTGTATATTGGTATTTTTAGAAAGACTCAAAACAGCTGTAATTTAAACCTTAATGTGAAACTCATGCCATTCAGAGTTACGTAAGGTGTTTTCATTACAAAATACGTTTCTATAAATTAAGAGACTGCATCCTATAATGTAGCATGTAAGGACTATAAAGGGTGAAAAATTTGATTTCTTACTACTTAAGTATGGCTGACATGAACAAACAGAAATTTGATCAAAAGCTGTAGGTAAATCCTCTTCTTCAAACCAAAATATTAAGTGTAATCTACTGGTTCCTCCATTTTCTCTTTCTTCTCACACCTTCCTTTAAGATCTTAAAAGGAACTAAAAGTCAGTACTTAATGGTTTATATTATGTAAATTTTAAACGTGTAAAGTACTTATAAGAACATAGGGTCTGATAGATTGTAAATTGGGTGGCAAGCTTTTGTCTTAATAAAATGAAATTTCTTTCTCATGAATCTTGCAAGTAAGGTGTAGGGGTTTTAAAGAATGAGTGGTTTAGCTGCTTTCAGGTACACCAGTTCTTTTACTAAATTGATCTGTATTTAAAGTCCTTTGGAATCTTCACTGAAAAATAATTTTCTAATTTCCACATACATTAAGAGCTTCATTAAAATGAGTATAAGTCACCTTGAAAAGTCCTTTAAAAAATAGGTTTTGGTTTATGGCTTCCTAGAGGGGCTGGGTGTGTGTGTGTGTCTCTTGAAGAAGATGTAATGCACAAATAGTTTAGCTCCCTAGCTCTCAGTTGTAAAATGGTAAAATATGTTACTTAAGTTAATTAAAGGGTAGAGCTTTTCCACTCCATAAATGCTAGTTGTCTTTCATTTGTTAACATTTGCTCAACTTATCAGCTGATGCTTTGAACACTCTCCAAAACTGGGGATTTGTATCCGTAAGCACGCTTCTCCTGAAATTTAGGTACATTAGTAAGTGACATTGTTAATACATATATCCTAGTACAAGAGTAGGATAAGGTGGAAATGTAATGGCTGGAAGGGTGGTAAAGCATTCTTTAGTATATCATGTTGGGCTCGTAGATTGTGCTGAGTTTGCCCATAAATTGAGCCCCACGCCCTTAGAATTCATTATATTGTGGTGATTTCTGAACCTAGTGAACGGTATGCTTGAGTGTTTTCCATTGCGAGTGGATGGCCCTCTTTCTAAAGGCGGCTGCTGCAAATTCCAGTTCTTCCAAAAGCCACTTATTCAGGGTTTATCCACAAATTGTATTCATTTCGATAGACCTTTTGTTTCCTAAATGTTTATTGATCACCTTATGCCAAACGTCTTGCAAATAAATATTAAGATTTCCTGAATTTTTACAAATGTAAAAAAGAAAAAAATGTATTAATGTCATTTGTTCAGGAAAAGCTATATACCGAAGGGCTTCTGTATATGAATTCTGGGAAAGAAAAGCCTATTTGTAATCTATACACTGCAGTTCCATCTGGGTTTTAAGTTTAGATTTCAGCGTGTCTTAGTGCTTCATTCTGTTGATTTATTGGAACACGTAATAAATAGGAGTAGTGACATATGAGAACACAAGTATTCATTAATGTTTTATATCTTCATAAAAATTGCATACTTATGAAGCTATATTTTAGCAATTGAGATCAGAGAAGTGAAAATTTATAAAGATTGTTTGGAAGTGTGTATAGAAATAGACTAGATTTAGAGGTAGGGTAGTTCAGAAAGTTAACATATAGCTGCAGAAATTTTATAAAATTTAAATTCATTATGAGGAATAACTCTTGTTCTCTCCTATGAGCATTTTCTAAAAGCCATCTAATTTGACATTCTCTTTGGAACTGTAGGCAGAATTGTGCAAAGACAAAAGTAAAGTTTTAAGTTTCACTTAAAGTTATAAGTTCTTGTTTCACTGTATTAGGAGATGGAAATAAACTGTTGTGAAGAATGTTTACCTTGAGGTACTGGTGAACGAGTCTTGCTAATAATTGACTGGTAAAGCAGCATTCTGTGTGTTAACTGTAATTCATCAGTTTAGGTCATTTGAAAGTTATAAACATTACAAGTAAGAGCTTAGGCAGGGAGGAAATAACATGGCATTCTATTTGAAGGACAACAGAGTATCTTTGGAAAAGCAGTCCCACTTGGGATTTTCAACTGTGTCAAACATGAATCTATAAATCCCCACAGAGTACAGACAATCGGTGACAGAGTTGAAAGGAAACAGTTAATGCTCAATGATTACTTCCATTTTTGTACCCACCCGTGATTCGTGTAGGCCATATTCCAACTGGCTTTTTAGTAATAGAAATCCAGTGCAGTATAATGTATCACATTTGAAGTTCTAATCTCGTCTGTTAATCTAACTGAAGTTGGATTTTTAAAAAGTAATAAAAAGTCAAATGTTCTTCCCTTGGATGCTTTATTTCTTTCCTTTTTGAAACAGGTGAACCAAGCATAAGGGATAACCTATTATTATTGGCACGCATACGAAGAGATTACTAATAGCTTTCCACAATTAAATAAAGCAGGGGTCAGCAAACTTTCTGTAAAGAGCCCGATAGGAAATATTTGAGGCTTTGAGAGTCGTACAGTCTCCGTAACAACTGCTCTACCATTGTAGCACAACAGCCATGGGAGAAAGTACATCAACTAATGAGCATGGCTGTGTTCCAATAAAACAACAAAAACAGCCGGTGGGCCATAGTGGGCTGACCCCTGAAACAAAGGATTTAAAATTTGAGATTTGGTTTTTTCCCCAGCTTTATATTTTGAAGAAAAAAAAAAGTACAGAAAATGGAAAGAATGGCACAATGAACAAGGTTTGTCTTTTTAAGAAATGATTTTTATTATCATTCCTTTGACTTTCTTTATATACAAACTCTGACTCCTGCATTCAAACCCCACTACCCCTATGCCTGTCATTCTTCTGATTGGTAATGCATTGCATTTGTCTAGTACTTATTACTGTTTCACAACAGTTTCACATATGTTTTCTCACAACTATCCTGTGAAGCTGATAGGGTAGACAGCTACATTTTATAGGTATAGAGCAGCTAAAGAGTTTCTTATTTTTAGCCCAGAAGTAATCAAAATTAGGGTCCTATTGTCTTGACTGGTGTAACTGTAAAATGGGGATGTCACCTCTCCAGCCTATGGAGGAGATAATATTGGAAATATTGTCATAGAGATCATATCAGAAATGAGTGTTCTATACCAACGGAAGGGCTTATTTTTATTGTACTACATCAAAATTAGTGGTTAGTTTCTCCAGGTCTATTTGTACTTTTTTTTCTTCTTCGGTTTTAACTAGTTACTTAAATTATTGTCAACCTCCTTGGTTCTTTTCTCCCCTTGATTTTATTACCAGACTCAGTTGACACATATTATACTTGGCAATTCCTGTTAGCCAAATAGTTATATTGGTGCAAATTTGAGTTACTTTTGATCTCTTTAGTGAACACTTTTTTGTCTGATTGGAAAACTAGGAGTATAAAGGAATCTGCTATACAACCACCTTCTGGATTTCAAAGTGAGAACTTTTATTAAATAGCTAATCTACAGTTTAACATTAGAAAAGGGGGAGGGAATAAGCTTGCATTGGGACACATGGAGTCAACGGTGGTAATGTAGTCTACAAACGTTTTTAAAGTTATTTTCAAAGTGTTGCATGCTTAAAGTGATAGGAGTTTCAAATTTTAAAAATGGAGGACATGGTTGTAGGGAGAACTTGATGTCAGTCATTTAAACTGGCCAATGTTGCAGTTCTTAGTGGCTCAATCTAAGCCACTAAGATTATGGGACTTAACCTTGGAGGTCACTGAAGGGAAGAGAGGATCTAGAGAGTAAGACGTGGAAGGCACTTTCCAAGTTGGAGTTGGTCAGACAGATCCGCTGCAGGCTAGAGACCCAGAAGGGTAGGATAGACATAAATAGGTAAATGTCATAGGTGTGGTAGCTGCAGTAATGGTGGCATGAAGATGCAGGCTGTGTGGTTATGAAGTTGTCCCCGGCAAAGACATGGAGGTGTGAAGCAGCAAGGCCCTGTTAGGATGACTGCAAGGTGTTTAATGCAACAGGAGTGGAGAGACGGAGGTGGCAAGAGCCAAGGCTGGAATCCATGTGGAAGGACGGCCTGGTCGTGGATGGAGGACCTGATGTGCCACCCTCACGGGCTTGGGTAGAGGTTTCAGAGGAGCCACAGAAGGTTTTCAACAGCTGCTAAAAATTGTAACAGTATTAAATATTTTTAAAACTCAAAGTACCTCTCAGTGGTCAGTTAATGTAAACTAAGAAATGAACCAGCAAATGAGAGTGCCCGCTTTACCCTGGAGGTTCTGCTCCCTGCCTTGGAGAAGGTGGTGTATAGTAACCTGGACAGGCACAAGGAGGAGAAAGTGGCCTCTGTGGAGTAGGTAAGGAGGATAAAACTTGGTAGATGTGGAGGCATTTAAGAGCTGCTGCAAGAGAGCTGCATCACTCAGGGCATAGGGGTAGAGCTGGAACGAGTTGAGTGGAGGACAGACATCTGACTAAAATGGGGGGAAGCTTGTAATGACATTCAGGTTTCCACAGGACCATGAGCTGTGGAGGAGGAAACCCACAAATAATTATGAATGTGATAATGGAACTGAGTTGAGTGGCTTTAGGTCACAAAGCCTTTTATTCTAAATCTATCTCTAGTTTTTTCGTGGGATTTAAAAGAATACATTTTAAAAGTTATTTGAATCCCAATTAAAGTTTAAAATACAAAAATGGTGAGTGAAATCAGAAACCATAGAACTGAGAAAAAAAAATTAACCATCCCTTTCAATTGTTCCTAACTTCTGTACTATAACTCAAATAGTTCATTGATTTGTTTGATAGCCTTTAAAATAGCATATAAACAGGGCTTCTGACATAAAACTGCCATTTGCTCATCCCAGAGCATGACTGTCTTCAAAATATTTGGGCAAAGAGTGTTGGTGAGAAGCCTGGCAGCTACTCATGAGGTGGGGATTAGAGGCAATAAAAGCTCACAACCTCAGTGTTTGCCCAAGAGGTTGCCTGTAATGTCTATTTTCTGGAGGAATTCCCTGCTAATGAGGAGGCCAGTTGGCTGTTTGCCTAGTGCCATCTGGAGACCTGGAAGTGTCACAGAAGGTTGTTAGGCTTTTGAGCTGTTGACTTTGTGGACTTCTCTACTGACAGGTGGTGACCTTCACTGGGTTGAATGCAGAGACCTATGGCGTTGGGTTTGACTCCTAGTGTTCAGGCAGAAATGACGTTTGACCCCTTCCCACACCTATTTAATGGCCACTTGGCCTTCCCTGCCATTTGGTGACATCCATTCCACCCACACACCCACCCCAGATTACTTCCTCCTGTCTGTCAGTTCTTGCCCAATCTGGCTCTGTCCTGTATGTGCCCATTTGATGAAGACTTAGCATGAAGCAGGGTCAGCTTGCATTTCTGAGGGCCAAGACAAAATATCCAGTAGCCCCCTTCTAGTGGTTAACTTTTAAGTCTACTGGTTTGAAGGACTTGTTACCCTACTTACTAGATGAGAAGACAGATGATCATAATGCAAGAAATTCGGAATTCTGTGTAAAGCCCAGCTTGGGGCTCCCTGTCAGCTCTTTTGTCACTAGTGGCTGTGAAACCATATAGAAATCTAAAAGGAAAGCTCAGTCCACTTTTTCTGCTTGCAGTTTAAGTGAAAAAAGATTCTACTGGGAGTGATGCTGAAAATCTCTACACATTGGTGTGTTTTACTTCAAGACTGGGGCAATTTTGCTTGCATAGAAAGGTCTTTGAAAAGTCTCTCTGTAATAGTACTTTTTACGTCTGTAAATCGAAATGGCTCAGTTCTGACAATTTTTACATTTAAGGTAAAGTTTACATTTAAGGTACAACGTAGGAGGGGGTTTCAAATAGCTCTTGATTATTCTCTTAAATTATTTGGGCATATGTTTTTAATTGGCACAAAATTAACCAGACTAAAGAAATTGGTCGTTTTTGTTCATCAAGTTAATGGTGAGTGGCTTATTTAATAAAACATGTCTGTAGTTTAACACAAATAGCACGTACAGCTGTTTGTCAATCTTTTTGCTTGTTTGAAGCATCTTACACTGTTTTACTAAAGGATGGGGTCACAAAGAGGGGAAGTCCATCATTTTAAATCATCCTTCCCTAAGCCACTCAAATCACCAGCCACGCGCTAGGCTAGGTCGGCGCTGCAATCAGGCGCCCTTCACAGCTGGACGAGGGAAGTTTGAGAAAGCTGAGAGGAGCTTAATCCTCTATCTATCTATCTATCTATCTATCTATCTATTTTCTGCTCCGAAAGCAACCAGAGAGAAGATTCGCTTCATCCCTACAGAGAAACGATTGTCCGAAAAGCACATAGTGATTTGGTATCAGGGATCGCTCGCATCGGGTTCCTGGCCCTGAGCTCAGAGCTCTAACCACTGCTGCCTGCCTTCGACCCACGTGTGCATCGGGGAGTTGCAAAGTGAATTTTCAGAATACAACAAGGCGGGAGGTCCAGCCCTGATCTTCCAGAGCAGCGTTTTGGGGGGCCGGAGGCGCGGTGGCGCCCGGAGAAGGGCTCCCTTGGCTCTGGGGCAGCGCGGCTGGCCCAGGGTCCCTGCCTTCAGCCTGTTCACCTCGCTCCCCTTCCTCCGAAGTTGCGGAGGTGCCGGGAAGAGGAGGGGCCTCGCCTCGGGCGCCCGAGTGATTGGCTGCCCGGGGCCCCTGGCGAGGTCTGTGCGGTCCAGCCCGGGTGGAGAGGGGCGGAGCGGCCACTGCTCCAACCACCGCCGCCACTACCACGGTCGCAGCCGCCTCAGCCTCGGCAGCCGGGCAAGTAGCTCTGAGCGGCTGCTGCTGCCTGGGCGCGCCGACGCGGACCGGGACGCCGCGCTCTGCTGGTTCCACACCGGAGCCATGCCAGGCAGCCGCGCGTAATCGCCTCTCCCGGGTCGCCGCCGAGCCGACCCTGTGCACCGTCCCCCGCTAGGGCCCAGATTTCGGTGCTCCCAACTCCCTCGGTCTTCGCCGGCCCCTCGCAATCATGCCCCGGGTGACTGCGCCCGGGGCCCTTGTGCCACTGCTGCTGCCTCTCCTGCTACTGCTGCTGCCGCTGCCCCGCGACGCCTGGGGGCTCGGGGAGCGCTCGGACACCACCTGGGACTACTCGGTGCTGGAAGGCGAGGAGAGCGCGGAGCAGCAGCTGGAGCATTACCATGACCCGTGCAAAGCCGGTAGGTGCCGCCGCCGCCGCCGGGGATGTCCGGCAGAAGTTTGTCTTTGAAATGCAAATGAGGTGGTGGGCAAGCCAGCTCAGCCGTCCGTGGGGCGGGTCTCCCCTCCCCTCCCCACCCCAAACCCCCCCCCCCGAGATCCCTCGAGCTCCCCGGGAAAACAATGTCCCAGAGGGGCTGCTTAAATAACACTCCGACTGGGACGTCCCGGCCCCTGGTTTGCGGCGCGCACAGGGTGGCGGCCGCGGGAGCGTTCCCAAAGCGAATAAGGGCGGGTGCCCGAGGCCGAGAGGGCGCCCAAGGACTGGGGCGGGCGCCGGAGTCGCCTGACAGCCAGGTGGTCAACACGGGCCACCGTCGGTCGCGCTGGGCTGGAGCAGAGGAGCGGGAGCCGGGCTGGGCGCGGCGTTCTCAGGCTCACACGGTGTTGCTGGCTCCGATTTCATGGCATTTGTAAGTTTAACGCAAAGTTTCCCAAGATCTTGTGGTTACTCTTGGGAAGAGAGTATAAAAAGCGAAAAGCTTCACAGCAGGCAAAAAGAAAGAGGTAGCCGAGGGGGAATGTGTATGACTCAAGTTGCCGCAAACTTCCCTGTAGCCCCCTCAGTGTGGTCGCGCCTGGGGGTCTCCCTGGGCCGGCGGAGATGGACGCCGTCAGGTGCTCTAATCCCGCCAGGAAGCCGCGCCCCAGGACGCGGGGGTCTTTCTGGCGCACCTCGCGGCCCAGGCACTGCAACTCCCGCTTCCCACTAACCACCAACTGGCTTGTGTGTCCCAAGGGGAGCAGCTTCCGAGCCGGAATAGTTGAGGCGTCAGCCCCAGAAGGGCCCAAGCGCATGTTCCAAAGAAAGCCGATGGGTCTGGGACAGTTCCCAGCTGGGACAGAGGGATACTCACGCCCCCGAGAGCGGACGGTCTCAGAAGCCCGCCGAGCGGCTCCTGGCCGGTGGCCAGGGGCCGCCGGTCCTGGTGTTTATCTCTAGGCAGGGTCCGGCCGCTTCACTCGGCGGGCCGCAGAGATGAGCGGACCAAGGGAAGCTCGCAGCCTCCATCTGCAGAAGGACAGGGTGCTTTTCTCCTGGTTGATGAGGGAAGTGCCGTGCATGATCCAGTGTGGCCCCGTTCCCTCACTCCCTGGAAAACTCTAGTAGCCTCAGTTTCCTCATCTGAATTGGGGACAGTAATTGTAGGAGAACTCAGATAACCTATGGAGAAATTCTCTGCAAATGGAATAATTGTGATGACACTGTAATTATTTGTGTTGTTACTGCAGCGAGTGTGGTCTAGGCTGGGGGTTGGGCAGGTCAGAACTGGGTGAAGTCTGGGGGAGACCAAGTTACTGGGAGGTCAGAGGACCTAGGAGAGTGTGAGACTTGAGAATCTTGTGAAGGTTGAGGATCATACCAGGTTTGAGGGTCCTGGGCTTATGCTGCAGGAAGATTCCTCCAGTATAGCCATCTATTACTGTACCTTGTGGGGCTTTTGAGTTAGGAAGGAGGGCAGAGTTGATTCCTGGCTAATTTGAGAGAGTATCAGCAGGTAGTATGCCCTGACTAAGGTATCTCAGTTCCTCATGGGACCTCCGTCCTGACCAGGTTGAAGAGTCTCTGGAGCACTGAATGGTGCCCTTGCCTGAAATGAGGGGCACTGGGGCTGCAAAACTGGGATGAGGGCGAAGTGATCAGCCATCACCTGCACCTGTCAGGTCCTGGACTTTACTGGATGTGAACTGGGCCTCTGGGAGGCAGTGTGGGCAGCTGGGGCCTGGGCTGAGGCAGCAATCAGTGTGTTCGGGAATGTATCGAGCACCTCTGTGATGCTGGGTGCTGATCTAGGGCCTGAGAATCCCTGTGAAAGAGGCATAGGTCCGTCTGTGAGGGCTCTCCAGCTCCTGGTCTCAGCCTTGTGGAATAACACTAAAGCAGGTTTGCCTGTTGGAGCCTCAGTTTTCTCCAGTAATTTTGGAGAAAATGCTAGATTACCAGGGCATGCGTGTTCTGTGACTCTTCACAGACTGGACAGGATGGGCAGCAGGGCCGGAAAGTAGCTGTATGGTTTCAGCCAGCTCCATTCATCCTCCGCAGCCATCCTCCATATTCCCAACCCCTTGACCTCTCCTTCATCCATGCTGATGCTAAGAGTGACCAGAAGAGGGCGATGGCAAGGGAGACCTACTCATGCTTCTGGAAATTACCTGAGCAAGGGAACTGCCTTCTGGAAGGACAATAAGCAGTTCACCAAGGACTGGAGACTCAGTGTAAGAAAGTGCCTCTTGGCTTGCGGGGAACACTGTCTTTCCTGGTTCCATATTCAAACCAAACCTTAAGGGGCAGCCTTTCCTCCTATCCCGGTCCCATGCTAACTCCCTGACTCCTCTAGCCAGAAGTCCTCTGCCTAGGACCTGCCTCAGGGCTTTGAACCTAAAACACCTCCCACCTGCCGCTTCTTGTGCTGGGGCGGGGGCGGGGTGTGTCTCCATTCTACTGTGGATGCAGAGTACAGAGAGTCTGGGGTCTGTTCCTGGCCTCTCAGGAGCTGTGTTCCCTGGCAAGCCCCTCCTCTCTGGCCCTTAATTCCTCATCCATAGAGTGAAACTGTTGGACTAGTTAGGGTGGCAAACTGACAGGTCCAGGGAGCTGGCTCCCTTAGTCCACATCCGCCATCTTGCCCTGCGCCCTCTTCACTCCTTGTGGGCACTTGAGTTTGTGCCCCTGGCCCCTTCCTTCTCAGTGTTCTATGGTTCTATGACCTTTGCTTCCAGCTCAGGATCTCAGAGGCTGAGCAAACGGGTCAGTGTTCTGTCATTTACAGTTTTACCATTTACACATTTTACTATTTACTCTGTCATTTACAAACTGTGTGTGCCCTTGGGCAAGTCACTGAATTTCTCCATGCCTTAGTTTCCTCATTTGTAAATGAGGATGATTCCCAACAGATTAATGTGCTTAGGACAGTACCTGACATATAGTTAGGTACTTTATGAACAGATTTCCTAGAAACTTGTGAAAGAACATCTTCATGCTGACCTTTGAAGTAAGTTTTAAGGTGTAAAATTTAAATTTACTAGCAAACAATCTATTTGATGCTGTAAAAAGGGACCTTTTAAAATCAGATGATTGTGGAGTGGGAGTGGGCCTGGGAAGCCCTCCTGGCCTGGGGCTGGTAAATGCCTGGGACTTCCTGGGTGTGGTCTCTGTCTGGTGGTCCGCTGCTCTGCTGTTTGTTTTTCATCTGATACTGTAAGTGAGGTCAAGAGTTCAACTGACAGTAAATTACAAGACGTCCTTCCAACCACCACCGCCCTGAGAACAACTTTTGCAAAGCTTCTGAGGGCTTCTCCAGGTTGCTTGCCCTCACCCATAATTCTTTAGCTGCGTTCAGAGCCAGAGGCCTGGATTCTTGTCCTGCCCCTGCCTCTTACTCTTCGTATGGCCTTGAGCAGGTCCTCCACGTCTCCATGCCTCAGTCTCCTCATCTGCAAAATGGGGGTGGGAACAAAACTGCTTGCCTTTTAGGATAGACATAAGGCTAGTTGTAGCTGTACTCCTGAGAGAGCAGAGTCTTAGACAGGACTTGTGTGCAGATAAATCGTTTAGGAGGTGACCCCAAGGAACAGGGTGAGGGAGCAGGGCTCGTATGACAGGGAAAGAGGAAATCCAATGAAGGGAGTGGAATTGAGGTAGCTGCTTTAGTTGATGGGGCCATGTCCCCACCCGGCCCTTCCATAAAGCCTCCCGTAATCACGTGCCCAGGGAATAGGAGGCTGGAGCATTTATCCAAAGGCTGCTGTCCTTCATTGTTTGCTCCCTTTTCCAGTTTCTATTCCTGTGTAAAAAACTACCCAAACTCTGTGGTATAGAACAGCCACCATTTTACTATGTTGGTGGGTCTGTAGATCAGGAGTTTGGAAAAGGCACAGCAGAAGTGGTCCTACCTCTGCTCCCCAGTGTCTGAGCCTCTGCTGTGAAGACTTGCAGGCTGGGGGCTGGAATCATCTGGAGGCTCTCTTGTTCTCTCATACCTGGCAGTTGAGGATGGCTGTTGCCTGGGGCCTCAGTTGGACTCTTAGCCAGAACCTACAGGTAGCCTCTCTGTGTGCCCTCCATGCGGGCTGATTAGGCTTCCTCACAGCATGGCAGCTAGATTCTAAGTGTACACATCCCAAGGGAACCAGATGGCAGCTGTATTGCCTTTTATGACCTTGCCTCAGAAGCTACGTATCATCACTCTCACCATAGTCACAAGTTCTCCCAGATTCAGGGGAGGGAACATAGCCCATCTCTCCACCAGAGGCATGTCAAAGTCACATTGTTAAAAGAGCATGTGGAATGGGGGCTATTGTTGCAGCCAGTTTGGGAGAATATGACCATTCCTTGAGGCATGAACTTCCCTGCACCTGCGTGGGCAGGCGCTTTGAGCTCTATGGATTCCGAAAAATTTCTCAAGCAGAAAAGTGGGGAGCCATGCAGGGGATGCATGGAACTGCCCAGAGTTGAGCTGAGGATGTGGGACCCAGGTCACCAACATTGTCTACCTGAGGCTCAAACGATATGCAAATAACCTTGTAAACTGTAAAGTGCTCTGTAGCCTTTTGGGTTTATTAAACCCAAGGGAACTGGCTGACAGCAGCTTTACTTTTCAGCTGGTGGCTTGATAAATGCCAGGGCCTTCACATATGATAAACATATATATTACTTCATCAATAAATACAGTCGGCAGTCCCTGACGGCTAATGGCTCAGGAGCCAGGGTGAGGGTGCTAGCCTGGGAACTAGCTCTTTCCTCACGAGCAAGTCTGTAGTCCTTCCTCTCACTTTTAGACCTGACTTCTGCCTGGAATTTGGGGCCCCACTCCATCTTGTCATTCTCTCCCAGAGACAGTGACCTTACCAATCAGCTCCTTATTTGGGGGGTCACCAGAGCCCTCTAGGACAGCACTCTCTGGGCAGCTCCTGCCAGCAGCCCTCACGTTACTGATACGAGGCTGGAATGTCAAACTGTGTGAGGTCAGGGATTGTTGTCTGCTTTGATCACTGCTGTAATCCCAGTGCCCAGCGACACGTCATAGGTACTTGTCAATATTTGCTGAATGAGGGAATGATGATTCTGGACCTGTGTGGGTTGGGTCCATGGCTGAAGGAACCTCCAAGCTCACTGTCAGCCTGGAAGGGAAGCAGAGCCATCCCAGTGGGCAGCAGCCCTCCTGAGAGCGCTCTGGGTGGAGCTGGGGGATGTGGTCCTGGGCAGAGCTCCTCCAGAGTTTCCATCCTTCATGGCAGGGGCAGGTGCCCTGGATTCTTCTGTACAGATGTGAGGCTTCCATGGTACCTCCTGGAAGGCTGTCTCCCTGGCACAGCCTGTCCCCAGAGCGGGAGCAGCTGCCATCTCCCTGGCACCTTGTCTCTCCCCAGCGGCCACACCCAGGTGAGGGCGGCTGGCAGTTTTACAACTTTATTTTTATCCCTACTTGTCATGGTGTCCTTGCTGATTCGGGCAGGTGCTGATTTGATGGAGTCAAAATATTTCAGGGCTGTATGGAGATGAAATGTTCATCTTTCCCACTTCTCCAGGCAGGAGGCGCATCTAGTCCACCTCTGTCTCCAATTTTTCACCCCTGAAGTGCCCAGGGGCAGGGCACGAGGTGGTGAAGAGCTTGGGCTTTGACACTTGACAGACCTGGATCCAAAATCTGTTGCCCATGCAAGGCTTTGTGACCTTGAGAAAGTTACTTAACCTCTCTGAGCCTCAGTTCCCTCCCTTGGGAAGTACTAATATTCACTTCTCAGGGTCATGGCAAGGGTCAAATGATAGAATGTTTGTCACGTGCTCGTCACATTTTCTGGACGAGGCAAGAGTTCAGTGATGGGTATGTACATTACTAGAGCACAGAGCAGCTGCTCACCAGTACTTCTTGAACTCTTGTTGAAATGCTCCAGAGGAATTTGAATTTTTGTGATAAGTGAACAAGTGATTTCATGTAGTGTATTCAGTTAGGGATTCGTAAATTCAGACCTGATAATTATTGGTAAACAGGGTCTCAAAAGTAAGTGAAGGGTGAATTTTTTTGGTATGTGAGTTATAGCCCAATAAAGATTAAAAAGGAAAAAGTCAGTGATGATGAGTAGGGGCCGGGGCAGAGGCTGGGGGAGGAAACGCACCGTCTTGGCTCCTGAGGAACTGTCGGCTGAGAGACACAGGCTGCCCACACTGAGGATTCGGCTGACCGAGTAGGCAGAGAACGTGTGGCCTTCAGGTGCCCAACAGAGCCCAGAGGTCCCAGCCAGGACCATGACTTATGCTGGGGGGTGCAGGTGGTGCAGCATCTGGGGGAGGGGAGGTCAGAAGGGGAACGCGTCAGCCCCTTTTGGGCAAGGATGTTGCAAGAGCTGACTGATAGTAAGAACAGCAGCCCGTTGACCTTCACCCCAGCCCCCGAGTAGGCAAGCAGCTGGATGGTTCCCATTTTGCATCTGGAGACACACCCTCGGGCCTAGACCCTCTGCCCGACATGGGTCCTCTTCTGACTTCTGACGCTGTCTCTGTAGGCAGAGCTCTACACTGGAGACAGAAAAGTCTCCAAGTGGGTCCGCAACTCTGATGTCAGTGGAACCCGTTTTTCCATCTTTCTCCTGCCCAGCCGTGCAGCGGCCAGTGTCTTGCACCCTCTCCTGGGGGTGGTGTGTGTGTGGGGAAGTGCCCTTTACTCCTCCATCCAGCCCAGTGAGAGGAGAGGCGGAGCCATTACGACAGCCCCTGGTCTGCAGGGCGCCTGCCAGGCCGTGGGTGCTGAAGAGCTAAGTGCCAATCAGACCTCAGCCCTGTCCCCGGGAGCTCCTGGGCGTGGCCTCCTCAGCGGGAAGATACTCCTGATGGAAGCCGAGTGCAGACAGGCCAGCAGCTCCTCCCATCAGCTCTGGACCTTCCCTGACCGCTGCTTCTCTCAGGGCTCTCCCCGGCCCAGGGGCCATGGTTGTTTGAACGCCTAGGTCCTCTCTGGCCTCTTGGTTCGGTACCCAAACTTTGGAGTCAGACTGACTTGGATTTTCCTTCTCAGCTCTGTCACTTACTGGCCGTGAGACCTTGAGCGAGTCCCGCAGCCTTTAAAGTCTCAGTTTCCTCATGTCCATCATGCAGTCAAGAGATACTTCTAGTTCACAGGCTGTTGTTGATACTGTGCTGAGCAAATAGAAGCACTCAATAAATGTGAAATACTGCTGTCGTTTTGTGGCCTCCCAAGAACCTGTCGCGCGCATTAAATTGAATTACACGAACAGCATCACTTTCCGTTCCTATGAGAGCGCTGAGGAGTGAGCTGACTCTGGAGGCGAATTGCCGGGCTGCAGATCCTAGCTCTGCCACTGCATGGCTGTGAGGCCCTGAGCCAGGCTCTTAAGCTTTCTGATCTCAGTCTTCTCACCCATAAAATGTGGATACTAGTGTCTACCGCAGAGGGTGATTATAAAGGTTGCATGAGTTAACATAGACCGAGCACTTAGTGCCTGGAACACGGTAAACATTCAGTAAATATTGTTGTTTTTATTATTATCATCCCACAGAAATCCAACAAGGTTTCCAAGAGCAGGAAACCAAGTATCTGAACAACTGGAGCAGGTGATTTCAGAGTTTTATGCTTCCAAGCCATGCTGATGGCAATAGTTCCTCTATATCCAGAGACCTTGCTCTAAAAACAAATCTGCCGTGGCACTCACTGGCTTCCTTGCTGTTAGGCTGGGGGTTCCACGCACTGCAAGCCAACCAGATGTCCAGGCCCCACCCGGGAAGCCAGCCCCTGACTGGAGATGTGTGAATGGTGTTGAGTCTGAGCCTCCATTCAGCCCGTGGTTCCTCCCAGCCACTCCTCTTTCCAGCAGCATTCCTCCAGGGTCCAAATAGCCGAGGTACAAGCAGGATTTGGGCCCACGTCGCATTTGATGGCAATGCACATCCTTCTACCATAGATAGTCAGGCAATCCGAATAGAGGCTGTGACTTGATTGGTCCCCAAACCTTTGCCTTCTCACCCTTCACCATGTTTTTCAAGAGGAAGGACAATGATATTAACCTCTCACAGTGGTTACAGCATTGCCTTAGCATTGTTTATAAAGCTCCTTTCCTTCTGTTCTCTCCATTGGTCTCTCAGATAGCCAGGAGGTGATCCGGGCACTCACGGGAGAAGCTCTGAGATCTTATGATCTTGTGGGCATTGCAGGACGAGGTCTGGGTGCTTGTCCAGGGGAGAGGCTGGGCTAGGGCCCGCATAGGACACTGAACTTGTAAGCAGTGGGACAAACACCTCAAACCCCTATTCTCCCCTTGAAGCACACCGCCTCTCCAGCCCCAGAACGGCTTCTCCTCTCCTGGATCCCTGACCCCCCAGTCAACAAGCATCTCCCTGCTGCTCAGTCTGAAGGTCATAATTGTACACTTGTTCCACAGAGCACCATAGCCCACGACCTTCTCCCCACTGCTTTCTCCGTCCTTAGCTAGGAACCCAACAAGGATGAGACAGTTCTGGCCTTTAGAGTACTCTTAGTCTCAAAGCATAGGGAAGAATAAATGAATCATACAAGGTGTTGAAATGCAACTTTCTCCCTCTCTGTTCCCCCATCCCTTTCCCACACGGCCCAGGGCAGTGCCTGGGTGTCAGGTCAGTTGAGGACGATGGGTCCAGCCACCCTCCCCAGCCCAGAGGGAGAGGGCCTCGATGGCCCATGTTTCCTAAGGAAGCCTTGGGTGAGTGGCAGCCTGGGTAACAGAGCAGAGCAGTGAAACATCCTGTTTAAGAGACTACTTTTGGCATCAGGCAGCCTGTGACTTGAAGCCTGCCTCTGTCCTCGCTGCCTGTGTGGTTTTGACTAAGTTTCTTAACCTCTCTGAGCCTCAGTGTCTTCATTTAGAAAATGGGAGTGATATGAATACCCATGAACTAGGTTTGTTTGCAGATTGAATGAGGCAGTGAACAAGAAGTGTTTAGCAAGCGGTCACTAATTTTTAGCTATTCTCCTTGCTATTATGATTACGCCTGTTATTGTTCCCTATTTAAGAATTTCCCTATAAGTGACAATTTCTCAGTGGCCTGTGTCGGCTTATCTCTCCCTCTGCAGCGAGTTCTCTTGGGATACAGAGTGTGCAGCAAGTGATAATTTATCGCTCCACAGCTCGCTTGCTCTCATCCATGAAGCAGGGAGCGGATAACAGATAAACCAAATGCATAGAAGCAGGTTTCTCAGGGTATCCTCTTAGCCCGCTCATAATACGGTTCTGCCCGGATGCAGACATAGCAACAGGAACCGAACTTTCCTGCTGATTGGTTACAGACCTATCTGTGATCACACCATCCTCTAACCACGTCTGTCAATTACCAATAACTATTCTCAAGCTCGCCTGCATGAGCACTTGAGTGTTGATGTTCAGCCCCGAGTCTTCACCCGCTCCACCAGCTGGGCCACGTATGTCCCGGCTCATCCTGCAATTTGCACCGAGCCTCTGCCCTTCCTCCCACCGGGGTTACTGGCCTTGAGTTGATGTGAGTCCTGTGTGAGCCAGTTTCCCACAGGAGCAGGCCACCTTCCGCCCTAACTCTTTTTCGCATCCCTGGGTCAGTTTTCCTTCCCGCTGAGCCGGCACTGGTTCGCCATCCTCTCCCCCTGGGCTCAGAGTCGGCTGTGGTTCGCTAAGGTCTGGGCCTCATGGTGGCATGTGCCAGGTGGCACCTTGTCGTGATGCCAGGTGCTTCAACCAGAAACCCGGTACCATCCTGGATACGGGTCTCTCCCTCCCCTTCTCATGTAGTCCAACCCAAGTCCTGCTGATTCTGTTTCCAAATTTAAGCCCATCCACTTCTCTCCATCTTTGCTGCCACTGTTTGGTCTAAATCCCACCGGCGCCCACGTAGGCTACTGCGATGGTACCTGAACCCGTCTCCCTCCCCTTGCCTCCCAAAATCTGTTTTCCATGTTGCAGGCAGCATGATCTTTTTGAATTGCACGTTTGATCATGTTTGCAAAATTAGACCCACTTAGGACCCTCAGTTTACATATCCTTTCCCCCCCAGGCCTTCTCAGGCCTGCTCTCAATCAGGTCCCTTCTTTTAAATCTCTCATCACCTGTGTTTCCCTGCACGTGTTACAGTCCGTACCTGGGTATTGGAGTGACTATTTATTTGCTCAATGTCTGTCTCCATATCAGACAGTGAACTTCAAGGGGTAGAAATTAGCCTCATTTGGTTTCCCAGTCACCAGCACAGTGCCTGGCACGTGGTGGGTGCTCAACCAATATTTGCCAAATGAAAAACTGAGCAAATGAGATACTATAGGGATTTGGAAAAGGGATCAATCACTGTGAGACAGTCAAGGAAGGCTTCCTGGTAAGGGGGGTGGTGAGCCCTGAGTTTGGCCTGGAAGGATGGAAAGGATTTGGAGAAACCGGGGTGCAGGGGAAGGCATTTCAGGTAGAATAAACATCGTGAGTTAAGGCAAGGCAGCAGGAATGCTTTGGATATGTCTGGAGCTGTGGGGGTACCTGATTTACTTTGCAGAATAGTAGTGGCAAGATTGAAAGAAGCTTGGAACAGTGAATGTCAAGCTGAGACATTTAAATCATGCCCCTTAAGAAAGGGAGAGCTATTGATGGTTTTTGAGCAGACGGGGAGCGCTTGATGGTTTTTGAGCAGACGACCATTATGATGAAGACAAATGATGTTTAGGATCTGAAGAAGCGGGAAATAGGAGGACCACCAGGGGTTCTAGGCTTGGGAGCGTGAAGTTCAGACTTGGGCCTCAGCAATGGAAAGGAAGGGAAAATGGGGGAGAGATCATGGCTTTGTGTGTAGGAGAGGTCCCAAGCTGAGCTCTGCCTCAGAGTCTAGTGAAACATAAATGAGTTCATCCAGAGATGCTCGGCAAGCATTGGGGTGCCCTTGAGATGGGCCGGAAAGGGAGATTATTGTTTTTTTTTAACATAAAGCAGTTTTCTTAATTATACAGCTAATATACATCCACTGGAGAACATTTAGAAAATATAGAGAGCAAGCAAGAGTAAAAATTTCCAGCAATTCCATGGCCGAGGAGTAACCGTTGTTAACACTTTGTTGTATATTCTTCCAAAATTTTTTCATGCATGGTTGTAATTTAAAAAAAATGCTACACATATAGTTTTGAACCTGCTTGTATTTCACTTTCACTTAGTACCATGAACCTCCTTCCACGATAATAAAGATGCTTATGTAATACATGTACTTGTATGGCAACAATTTAAGTTGTTCGGTATAGATGTAATTTAATTTAATCAGTTCTCTATTGTTGGACATAAAGATTTTTTCCCCCAATCATTTCTTTTGCTATTATAAACAATCATGCTGGAGTCATCCTTATTGCTAGATTTTTGTGTATGTTTTAAATTATTTTCTTAGAAAAAATTCTACCCATAGAATTGCTGGGTCAAAAGTATAGATGCTTTTAGGGCTTCTGATTCTTTTTTTCAAATTGCCCTTCAAATTTTTTTTTTACTCCTTTGCACTCTCATTAAGATTAACGTTTTTGTATTCTAGTTTTTAAAATCTTTGTTGGTTTCATAAGAGAAAAATAATTTACAGTTTCTTTAATTTGCATTTATATTGTAATTGTATTTCTTTTTCAAATAATTTTGAACCTTCAAAAATATATTTGGGGGACTTCCCTGGTGGTCCAGTGGTTAAGACTTCACCTTCCAATGTAGGGGGTGTGGGTTCGATCCCTGGTCGGAGAGCTAAGATCCCACATGCCTCAAGGCCAAAAAACAAAACAGAAGCAATATTGTAACAAATTCAATAAAGACTTTAAAAATGGCCACATAAAACAAAAATCTTTAAATATATTTTAACCATTTGTATTTATTTTGCTGTGTGAATTTCCTATTTATGGGCTTTTTTTCCTTCTTATTTATGGACCCTTTTTCTTTCTGCTTATGTTCATTTTTTAATTAGGTGGTCTTTTTTTAAACATTTTGTAGGAACTGTTAGAGATTAGGACTTCAACCTTTTATCTGACACGTTTGTCACAAATAATTTTTGGAGAGAAGAGTTTTAAAAAGCAGAAAGTTTATCCTGTACCATATCACTCACTTGTCCCGTGGAGAGGATTGCATGGCTCTATCAGTTAAGATCAGGTTAAATTGCTAGTAATGAACCCGTGTTAATTGGCTGTGGCCGTCAGGGTCCAGTTGGGAGACTGAAACCACATCAGTAATTTCAGAAATAATTCAAAAATTTAATATAAAGGATTATTAACTAGCAAAAGGAGGTAGAGAGAACTTTAAAGAAAACAGGAATAGTAGATATAGGGAGCAGCTACTAGGGAAGGAATACATTTGGAAGAGGTCACCCCACACACTTCCCTCCCCGGCTGTAACTTCATAGGAGAGGATGTGGCTGTGACCCACTGACAGTTGGAGAAGTTTGTTGAGATGCTACAGGAAGCGGCTGACAAGTGGGGAATTGCCCACTGGAGTCTGGGCAAAACTCTGAAAGTTGGGTGCCAGTGGGTTTCCCAAACACTGCTGGTGGCTACACTCTACAGGAGCAAGAAAGATGAGGCCCGGAAGCAGGAAGAGAATTCCCTTCCTCTTGCAGTCCCTCTAGTGCCCTCTACTGACAAAATCTAATGTGCCAGCTGACAAAGGAGAAATGTTTCGGGGTCCAGCTGGTGTCACAAAGCATGACAAAGAAGGGTGATAGGCTGATAGAGCTGATAGGCAATATATTGATAGCTGGAACACTGGCCTAAACAAGCCAGAAGTTTCTTTCTTTCTCACATCAAAGTCTGGAGGTCCACAGTCTATGGCCAGGTCCAGGAAGTCCTCTAGGGTCCAGCCTCCTTCCAGCCTGCCCCTCCACTCTCCCTGGGCTGAGGCCCTTGTCCTCATGGTCCACGATGGTAGCCAGAGCTCAAACCATCACAAACACGGTCTGAACATGGAAGGCATGGAAAAGAAAAAGAACTAAGAATGTGAGAGGTTCCCAGGAGATGCCATCTGCCATCTGCTTTCATCTCGTTGGCTGGAAGTTAATCACATGACCTCAGATAGCTACATGGGATTCTGGGAAATATTTCTTCTGGAAGGTCTGGAACTGAACATCATAGTTTCTGTTGTTAGGGAAGAAGGGAGGAAAGGTATTGGTGGCCAATAAGTCTGCCACAGTAGACTACTTGCTGGAACTTTATGAAGAAAATTTAGTCAAAGTGATGATAGGCTCATGACCATTATTGAATGTTAACTAGATACACAAGGTAAGATTTTAGAGTAAAATCTTTTAGAATGTTAGAGCTGGAAGTTACCCTTGGAATTATTTGTACTGTTTTTCATGTTTCCTATGAGAACCCTGAGGGCCTGAAAGGGCAGTAATGTGTCCAAGTTCACATGGATAGCTCCCGGCATGCCTGGAGGTGGACCCCGGGTCTCCTTTACTCTCCACCTAGTGTATCTTTCCACTCTCTGCACTACTTAGGGTCTCCATGGGCCTTTGTCTTCAGAATGAGTCCTGCTTAATTGCACTGGTAACTTAATGCTCCACAAGAGATCATTCCACAGTGGAGGTATTAGAGCTTATGAGATATACCTGTCCTTGGAATCAGGCACATAAGATGCAAAATTAGAGCCTAGGAAGCTTCTGGCTTTTAGAACCTAAACTGCTCCCTTTTCTCCGTTACTGAGTGGAAGCCATGTGAGCTTAGGCTATGGGAACATAGGAGGTGTGAGACAGCAGTAAGTCATATGCTGCTGGAATTAAGCAGTGAAAAGTGTTATCTTAGGCCAAAGTAGCCATTCAGTTTACCAGTCAGAATGCCATCTACCCATTTAGCTGTGGAAATAATGGGAGGATTTTCTTAGAACAGCAGTACAAGCCAGGTGCCAGCAGGAACCAGACTTTACCCCAGATGTTTCAAATGAAGAGACCTTCATGAAGGGACTACTTACAGAGACAGGGTTAGGATGCAAAGAAGGGTGTGAGGCACCCAGAGACTAACAAGTCTCCCCTGTGGCTGAAGAAACGGGAAGGGAGCCGTGTTACAGGAGCTGGAGCTGTGCAGGAGGGGAGGGGGCTGAGTCACTTGAAGTATAGTTGATTTTCAGTATTGTGTTAGTTTCAGGTGTACTACATAATGATTCAGGGTTTTTTTGCAGGTTATATTCCAGTATAGGTAAGACAGTACATAAGACCGTATATAAGACAATGGGTATAATTCCCTATGCTATATAGTATATCCTTGTTGCCTATCTGATATATTTTATATATAGTAGTTTGGATACAGCACCAAAGCAGGGAGAAAGCAGGGAAGAAATGCCTGCAGCTCTCTGCCCTCTTCCCTCTGATCTGCCAGGATCTCCTCCTGGTTGAATGCAAGCAGAAGCCAGAGAGCAGTGAGACGTGGAGGAAGCAGTCCACAGGATCCGCCTTCCTGGGCACAGAGCAGGGCAGAGAGGGTGGAAAGTAAGTATAAAAAGAATAACTTGAATCATAGCTCAGGCCTTGCTGCAGATATTCTTTCCCATGGATGGAACTATTTTAGTATTTTTACAACATACATTTTTAAATGGCCCATGTGTGGCACCTCCAGTGCCACTCCCTCCCCAGGCCAGTGTCAGACATGGCTAATTGATCACAGCTCCTTTTCCTGAGGGTCCAAGAAGTCACCGCACAGCACTTAGAGAAAACATCACCAATTGAGTGGGCTGGGCATGTGAGATGAAATATATTTGGAGGTGTAAAACTTACCTGGCCTTGCAGATATGACCTACCTGCTCATGCTAGTCTGGTAGAGAATCTTTTTTTCTGGGGAATTAGCTGAGCAGGTATTTCTTAAGCCAAGTGAGTCCTGCTTGGAAAGCCAAGCTGTCGCATGGCTCTGAAATGCATTGGTGCAACCTTATTGTACTGTAGATGAAGAGGCGAGACAGGAGGTGATGTCTGCCTCGAGCAAGGTGGCCTCTTGGCTCCTCTGTAAAGTAGGATGATGCCCGCCAAGGTAGAAGGCAGGACTAGGTGTTCTCTTGAGATGGAATCAGCTTTCAGAGACCAGTTGCTCTTTGGTACCCATCTGTGTGTGGTGCTCTCCTAGGTACTGATTGACCTGTAAAATTTTTATTTTAATTGAAATTTTTTTCAATTTTTCAATTTAATTTTTCAATACTTCAATTAAAAAAATTTAATTGAAGTATAGTTGATCTACAATATTGTGTTATTTTCAGCAAAGTGATTCACAGGTTTTTTTGCAGATTATATTCATTATAGGTTATTACAAGATAATGGGTATAATTCCCTATTCTATACAGTATATCCTTGTTGCCTATCTATTTATATATAGTAGTTTGTATCTTTTAATCCCATACCCTTAATTTGTTCCTCCCCCTTCCTCTCCCCTTTGGTAACCACAAGTTTGTTTTCTACATCTGTAAGTCTGTTTGTGTTTTGTACATACATTTGTTTGTACTATTTTTTAGATTTCACATATTAAGTGATATCATATAGTATTTGTCTTTCTCTGTCTGACTTATTTCACTAAGCATAATATTCTCTAGGTCTATCCACATTGCTGCTAATGACAGTGTTTCATTCTTTTTTATGGTTGAGTAATATTATATACATACATATATATATACATATATATATATATATATGTGAATATCTTCTTAATCCAGTCATCTGTTGATAGGGACTTGGGTTGCTTCCATATCTTAGCTATTGTAAATAGTGCTGCTACAAACATTGTGCTGCATGTATCTTTTTGAATTAGTGTTTTCATTTCCACCAGAAATAGAATTGCTGGGTCATATGGTAGCTCTATTTTTGGTTTTTTAAGGAACCTCCATACTGTTTTCCATAGTGGCTGCACCAATTTACATTCCCACCAGCAGTATACAAGGGTTCCCTTTTCTCCACATCTTCTCAAACATTTGTTATTTGTAGACTTTTTGATGATAGCCATTCTGACCTGTGTGGGGTAATACCTCATTGTGATTTTAATGTGCATTTCTCTAATAATTAGCCATACTGAGCATCTTTTCAGGATTGACTTTTAACATGGAAAGTCCTATGGACTTTCAGGTCCTGCTACTTTTCTGGAGTGCACGCTCAGACCCCTGAGGTCAGACTTTAAGTGGCTTTGAATAGAAAACTCCTAGCTGGAACAAATGGCCAATGGGCTATGGACATTGCCAGCATGGTTTAGGGCATAGATGGCAAATAGGTCTCAATTCATCTGCCATTTCTATCCATTTGTGCTGGCCCTCTGTAGACTGTGTTGAGATAGATTTGGAGGCTGTGTCCAGGTTCAGTGGACAGGAAGGCTGTGATCAATGAAGGATATTTGCTCTGGGACAGAGGGGCTAAGAGGGGTACATGTTTGTCTCATAGTTGCCATCACTGGTTTCGAGTCAGCAGATGTGGCTTCTAGATGTGATACTTTGAGCAAGTCAATTAACCTTCCTGGACCTTAGTTTCCTTACGTTTAAAGCAAGGACATGGCTTAGGTGACGTTTAAACTCTCTCCATCTTAGAAATGCCATGATTCAAACTAGTTTGGGTTTTTTTTTTAAGTCTTCAGTGTAGAACTTGCAAAAAGTCTGTTTGATCCAATTAAACTACTTCCAGCTCCCCACCCCTCTCTGCCATATGCTTGAGTAACTAAGCCCTCCATGCCTGTGAAGGCCATTTCCCCAGGCTGGAGCAGCAGAAGACCCTGGAGACGGAGGTCTCCCATACTAAACAGATTCTCCTCTTTAATCTCAACCAAAAGATCCAGGAGGCATGATTCACATCTCACCCTGTTTCCTCTCCTCTGTCCTCCTCAAGCCTGCGCCTCTCGCCTCCTGCTCTGCAAACACGCCTGAATGCAGAGTCCTGAAATTTAGGTTCATGGTTTCAAAGTTCATGGTCCTGAGAATAAACAAAAAAACTATTGTGGTTGCATAGAGCTGTGGACCCCATTAACACCGCCCCATGAATATTTATAGCATGGAACTACAAAAGAACATAGAGGCCATATTGTATTTCCTAGAACTTTCTTTCCATGGGGTCCTTTCTCTGTGGGTCACTTTAATGTAAGCTTTGCTTATTTAGTTGCACACTTTAAGCCGATTAACTTTTCACTAAAAAAAACCCCTCCCTGTTTGTTTGTACATACACTCCCTTGACAAAGATTCACAGAAAACTGCTTTAAACCTGTTAAATCCCTCTGCTGGAACTTGAAGTGAACTAAATGTGTCTCTGGGTAGGATTTCCCTGTAACTCTCCCTGCCTCTGGCCCCTCCCTGTTTCCTGAGAGGAATTCCAATGGTTCGAAGCCTCCGGATTTAGTTCCTCCGGTAATCTCAGCTTCTCTCTAGGTGACCATTTTCTGGAACATTAGCAAGGTCCTTCTTGAGCAGCTTGTTATTGGGATGGACAAATGGCAATCCCTGGGTGGATGCCTTACGCTTCTCTAGTAGACATTGTATAAACCAATCATCAGAGCTAGAGGGACCTCGAGACATCACCTCCATTGGTCTCCGAACTTCAGTGACCGTGAGTCACCTGTGGGGGTGGGCGGGATGTGAACTTAACATGCATGTTCCTGGGCCCTGTCCCTGGAGAGTCTGATGCCGTAGATGTGGATGGGGCCTGGGATCTGTGTATCAACACTCCTTAGACACTTCTAACAAAGTGGTCTGTGGCCTCGCCTTGAGAATCCCCGCCTTGAGAATCCCTGAGCTGGTTCAGCTTTCTCAGTGTATGGGTGAAAAAAATGACACCAAAGGGAAAAGTGGTCCACCCAGTGTCACATGCAGCATCAAGCGCCCTCTTCCCAGTGTAGGCCATGCCTGTGATTCCATACTGCTTTAACTCTGGCCCTTCGTGTCCCAAGTTGCAGCTCTACTGTGGAACATTTATGATTAGGCCCCTAAGTGGGAAACTAATTGAAAAATAAACCTGCAAGGCCAGGCTGTAGTGTAGAAATGAAAATCAGGGACCGGCCTGGTTGGTGGAGGCGAGGTGAGATGAGGCCAGGTTAGCACCTGCTGGAGGTCACCCCTGCAGGATAAATCCAGGACTCTGTTGGTTTTGGAGTGAGCCCTGGGGTAGGGCAGGGCCTGTGGCTGGGATGGGCTGGAAGGCTGCAGGGGGGGAGGGGGGGAGTTATCCTCCAGCTGTGGCAGCCCTTCCTGGGCCTCCCGTTCTCTGGGTGCCAGGAAGCAGTCTTGGGGAGGGTGTGGCTGGTAACAGAAGGTGACAGTAGAGTTGAAGGGGTCTCCCTCTGACTGGCTGGGCTTCTCCCAGGCTCACAGACTTTCCAGCTCTGCAGGCCCCAAGCCAGGGGCCACTTAATATCCCCAGAATCCCCGCTCGAGACTCTCTGGATCTCAGGGGGCGTTGGGGGGAGGGTTGTGAAGGACCCTCTGGCCAACCCCTCCTGTCCTCTGTCCCCTCCAGTCACCCCCACTGGACTGTCTGGTCTTGGACAGGCCAGCAGCTCATCTGGGAACAGAGCTCTTACCGCTGACCATGAGATCAGGCCCCACCTTGAATCCAGTTCTAGAAACGGGGTCCTCTGTGAGGCAGTGAACTGGGCTCCAAGTTTAGAGCCAAGAGGTCTGCCCTCAAGCCGCACCCCCTTCTCACAGTTGTAAGTTAACAGGCTGGTCGTGAACTTCCCTGAGCCTGGCTTTCCCCCATGAAATGGGGCTGATGGTGTTTGCCTTGCCTTCCCCTAGGACTTTGGTGAGGAACGCTCATTCACTCACTGGCTCATTTACGAAAACGGAAGGTCCCAGAACTGAAGGTCCTTGCCAGTCCCTGAGCAGGGTGTTGGGGTGGGGTGGGGTGGGGAAGAACGTGTGCGTGGAGGGGATACAAACTGTGAAGTGCTGCACCCGAGTGAGGGACTCCTTGTGCCCGGCTCCACCTTGGGTGCTCTAATAACCCTGGAATTTTGTTCCCTGTGTCTGAGACTTCCTTTTGCCCCTGCCCAGCCTCTCGGTTCCTGCAGCCTCACCTCCTGCCTCACTATCGTTGACAGTCCACGTGACTGGGTCCCCACTTCAGCCAGGGCCCCTCACCGGGTCCCTTCTGCTCCTGCCTGACAGTGCCTCACTGTTTCTCCCCTCAGGGCCTTTGCACATGCTGTCTCTTTGACCAGCATGCCCTTTTTCTTGTTATCCACTTGCCATACTTCTGCTCACAGGTCACCTTCCTACTCAAGTATCACCCCCTCTGCAAGGCCTTCCCTGATCCCACCCCCAAGGCTGAGTTAGTCCCTCTTCCTATCCACGCTTCCATCCCTGCCTGAGCAGCAGGGGTTACTTCAAGGCAAAGACGCATGGCAGTTGGGAGTTAGAATTGAGAGGTGGCCTAGAGCAAGTTGCCTAATCTCTCTGAGCGTACTTTCCTCATCGGAAAAAAGAGCGTAATGATGCTTGTTGCACAGAGTTGCTGTCTTGAGGGTTAGGAGAGTGTGGAGAGCCTAGCATGTGGCTGGTGCTCCAGAAGTATCAGTCCCTTCCTTTTCAGTGCCTTGGTCCTGAGAGAAGAATTAAAACACCAGATTTGGAAGAAACAGAGAGAGCTGTTTCAAGATAAAGGGGGATGTGTTGGAAGGGCGTGAGCTCCCTGTCAATGGAGGGGTGTGAGAAGAGGCCACTCAGGCATCACATGGTGGGTTGGACCCAACGATCAGTAGGGCCCCTTCTAGTCCTAGGAAGATTGCTGAGCATTGCAGCAGTCTCTAAAAGGTGTTCCTTAGGACGGAAGATTCAGTGAAAAGAAATTCCAGGGCAACCACATTGGCAAATGCTGCATTCTCTTTCTCTTGGAGAGTTGTGATGTTTGTTAGGATTGTAAAGGCTCTGAGAAGTACTGCAGTAAAGAAAAGCAGTTCACTGCTGGGGGCCCGGGTTTGATCCCTGGTCAGGGAACTAAGATTCCACAGGCTGTGTCAAGTGGCCCCAAAAATGAACCTATGTATGAAACAGAAACAGAATCAGGGACATAGAGAATAGACTGGTGGTTGCCAAGGGGGAGTGGGAGAGGATTGGATTGGGAGTTTGGGATGAGCAGATGCAAACTGGTATATATAGAATGGATAAACAACAAGGTCCTACTGTATAGCACAGGGAACTATATTCAATATCCTGTCATAAACCATAATGGAAAAGAATATGAAAAAGAATGTATGTATAGCATACTGAGTCACTTTGCTGTACAGCAGTAATTAACGCAACATTGTAATTCAACTATACTTCAATAAAAATAAATTTTTAAAAAAAGCTTTATTGCTTTGCCAGGCAAAGGGGGCCACAGGGGGCTCATGCACTCAAGATTGTGTGTCCCACCCTGGAGGGGGTAGTGAGGAATCTTATAATGTTCAAGGAGCAGGGCGTGATCAGCTCGTGGGCGTTCTTCTGATGGGTTGATGGTGAGGTAATTGGGAGTCAGCATCATCAACCTCCTGTTTCCAGCGGGTCTGGGGTCTGCATGCTTGTGGACAGCATACAGTTAACTTCTTCCACCTGGTGGGGGGTTTCAGTATCTGCAACGCAGCTCAAAGGACACGGCTCAGAATAGTATCTGTAGTCCTTGAGGAAGAACTAAAGGTCCCTGACTTTGTTTAATGGCTAAAGTATTATTATTTTGTCTTACTTGACTGTTGTCCTTTCTTTCTGCATTTTCTCACTTCTCTGATTAAATTTTTCTTTGACTAAAGTTCTTCTACAGAGAAAAGGAGGGTGGAGGACATGGGCGGGGTCTGTTCTGGGAAGGCCTCATAGGGTCCTGCTTGGTTACATGACTGAGCAGCCTCACGTGAGCCCATCCAGCAGAAGGTCTGGGTGGAGGTCTGTTCTGGGAAGGCCTCATAGGGTCCTGCTCAGTTACAATAGCATTTCTTATTAACTTCTTAGAATTTGAAACTTTGGGAAAAGTTGGCTTGGTGGAGGAGGACTGTGATTTGGGAATCTGGGAGGCCTTTTCTGACTTAGAACACCCATGAAACCTCATCCTGCCTACACAACCTTGGCCAATTCCTACCTCCTCTCTGGGCGGAGGAGCCTTCCTTTGGGAGGGTTAATGATATAGAAGGCATTTATCCTAATACCTGGGACAGGGTGCTGTTTGCTTCGGCTCTTTGCTTTGGGCAAGATGCTGTGCTGTGGAGACCCCGAGATGGGAGTTGCAGTGATGGACCTTTCCCTGCAAGGATTAGGTCATCTTTTGCAGCCTCGAGAATCAGGCTTATGGAACCAGATGGGGAACACGACATAACTTTAGAAACTGAGAGACTTTACAGATATTTATTGTTATTACAGTAGTGTGCTAGAGCTGGCTGTTACCTGCTTGTGAGAGCCGAGTGTACACATGTTCTCCATCTCCATGTTTTGTGATCTTGAAGTCAGCCTCGGTGGGAGTATTTACACCAGAGAAATGAGTAAATGCTACAAATTAAGGCTCTCTCCTCACCCAGGCAATTGTTAAATATCTGCACATCTTTGATTATATATCGTTCGAAAGTATTTCTTTAAAATGTCTCTTTTTATATTTTTAAATTTATTATATAATAGCTTTAAAATTTTATTTGACTACTTTAAAGGTTTCTGTTTTTGATTTCCAAAAAGCAATTTTCCTATTGTAGCTCATAATCTATTCCTGAAATAGTCACTATGCAGAGCTTCATAACAAAACACTGCCACCAGGTGACAGCTCCCTGAATTGCAGGTTGGAGGTCCAGTGGGGTCAGCCAAGACTGGAGCAGATATTTCCATTGGTGTGCCTTTTAGATCTTTCCTATGGCCTATCCATTCAAGGTCTACATTTCTGTGAAGAATTACCCTGCTTGACCTCTTTGTGGCAGCCATGACAGGCATAGAGAGGTGCAGAGGAGCCTGGGACCATGGGGGCGTGGTTGCTGGAGGCAAAGCCTTGAGTCAGTGCTTCTCAGACTTTCTCTGTGCACACGTCCTGCCTGGGGATCTTGTTAACATGCAGCTTCCGATTCAGCAGCTCTGGGGTGGGCTCTGGGAGTGGGTGTTTCTATCAGGCTTCAAGATGAGCTCAATGCTGCCCGTCTAGAGATTACACTTTGAGTAGCCAAGGGTCAGTGGTGGTAGAAGAAGAAAGTTACCCGGGTGATAGGAGTCCTTCCTTCGAGAGTCTTCTCTTAGGAGGGCTGACATGTTTTGCCTTTTGGTAACCATTCAGTAGCTCTGTGTTTTGAATGTATAGACTTGGCTCATTAGATCCTAAGTACTGTTCAACCAATACGTCAATTTAATTTTAATTTATTTATTTTTTTAGTTAGACTATGTTTTTTTTTAATTAATTAATTTTTATTGGAGTATAGCTGATTTACAATGTTGTGTTAGTTTCTACTATACAGCAAAGTGAACCAATTATACATATACATATATCCACTCTTTTTAAGATTCTTTTCCTATATAGCCCATTACAGAGTACTGAGTAGAGTTTCCTGTGCTATACAGTAGGTCCTTATTAGTTATCTATTTATATATAGTAGTGTGTATATGTCAATCCCAATCTCCCAGTTTATCCCTCCCCTCCTTACCCCCTGGTAGCCATAACGATTTAATTTTTTAATTTTTGATTTATTTTGGTGTATAGTGTGAGGTTCAAAGCCAACTTGATTTTTCCTCAAAGAGCTAACCCGTTGTCTCAACGTAATTCATTGATTAGTCCCCCTCTTTCCACAAATTTGTGAGACCTCTTTTGTCATAAATGAACTTTCTTATATAGACTAGGGATTGCTTCCAGACTATCCCATGTTGCAGGGTTGTTGAAGCTTTATAACATATTTTGATGTCAGACGAGACCAGCCTTCCTTTGGTACTCTTTTTCTTGACTGTTATCACCTAATTAGGCAGATGAAGTTTAATATCATTTTATCAATAATAAAAAAATTGTTGAGGTTTTGATTAAAATGTATTAAACCTATGCATTAATTTGGAAAGAACATTTCAGAGAAAGACAGTATGTCTTTCCTTTCCTGTCACTTCTTACACCTTTTAGTAGAATTTTACAATGTCAACATAGCACTGCTTTTTGTGTCAAGGTTTTTCCCAGATATTTGATGCTCTTTGCTGCTATTGTAAACAGAATTTATTATTTTATTTTATATTATTTATATTATATTGCTGTACTTTATATAAAATTTTATTTTATATTATTTACATTGTATACTTATAGCACTTAGCCACATGTGGCAGTTTAAATTTAAATTAATTAAAATAAAATAAAATACTGAGGAGTATCTGCTCAGCTCTAGCATTTCAGCCTGACGTGTGGTCTCTGCTGGTGAAGCCTGTACTCTTGACCCTTTGGTTCTGCCTATAAATCCTCCTCTGTGGCTTTTCACCCTGACCTCAGGGCTCTGCTGGTCCACTGGCCCTCTCGGCACCTCTGCATCCTCCCTAGGCATGTGGGAGCACCCAGAGCCCCAGACACCAGGTTCTGGGGGCCAGATTTGGGAGCACCGTGGGCCCACGTCTCTGGACACTCCCCTCTACTCATGCTGTCCCATTGCCTCTGTGTGTGGTGGATGGGCAGCTTCTCCCAGACTTGAACCTCACTGAGCTATGCCTCGGGGAGTTGGCTAAGAGCCTTATGTGCCCAGGCTCCCTCCCACCACACGTTCCGCTCCTGTCCTCTGACGTGGAGGGCTTCCTCCTACTCCCCCTTCTGTCTGATGGGGACTCCCCTGTGTCATATCCAGCTCCTTCCCTGAAGTAGCTTTCACCCTTCTTCCCTCACTGGGGCCACAGTGGCAGGATGGATGCAGGAAACAAGACTCACTCTGTATTGAAAACTCACCAGTTTAATGTTTTCAGACATTCCCGTCATCTCAAAAGAAGGAGACATGGTTACTTCCCAGGCAGGTGGCTTTGGGGATTGAACTCACATAAATAGAATTAATTTCTAGTAATTTTCATTTCCTTTCATTAATTTATCGATAAGTATTTCCTGAGCATATTCTCAATGCCAGACATTGTTCTGGGCATTACAGGGATACTGTAGCCAAAAAAGTTGGCAAAAATCTTTGCCTACATTAACAGACCTTCTAGTGGTACCTTGGGTTCTGGTTTTATGGTGGCTTCCCAACCAGGGCAGTTATTCAACCTGATTTTTGTGCATAATACTTTTTTCTAGTCTTGAGAGTGGCCTGGTGACTATCTCCCATGGGGTTAAGAGCTAATGGCCTGTCCTCATTTCCTGACATGGCCTCGGCCTGTTGGACTGAGACACAGTGACCATCCCTACAGGAGAATGTGCACTTCCTTCTATTTCGGGTGTAAATAACCTTTAAAGAAGGGTCTAGAAGCTCTGCTGGGTCTCAGATTCCATCTTAGGGTGGAGAGACTCAGGGCAGAAGACAGTTCTCTGAAGCTTCCGCAAGGCATTCATTCCACAGATATTTCCTGCACCCCGACTGTGCTGAGAATGGACCTATGGGGCAGGCAGACACAGTCCTTGCCTTCATGGAACTGCACAGATAGAAGTTAATTAACTTCGGTTGTGATGAGATCACATAGGAGAAGTTGGAGTAGAATGGCTGTTTTCGAGAGTGTGGCCTCATGACTCAGGATGGCTCAGGAGGGGTAGAATGTCCTGTGACCCTTCTGGAACAACCCTCCAGGACACTCAGGAGAGGCTGGCAAGAACTATCTTGGAAAAAAACAGGAGACAAAGGCTTTCTCTAGCTGAGAGGGGAGGCTGTTTCAGAAATGCACTCTCTCTGTAACTCCATGGATGTAGCCCTCAAAGTCCCTGCAGTGCAGGTGGAGCCTGTCTCTCGGGATGTGAGCCTGGCCGGAGGCTCTGGTGGCATCCATGCCATCTCTTAGGCTGCAAACAGAGCCCTTCCTGTGTGCTTGGCTCAATAAATGCTTCCTTCCTGCCTTCCTTCCTCAGTCTGCTCTTCATTGTGCCTTTTTCCTGGAAGACAAGCCATAGAGCCATAGTAGATATTGTGTTGACATGGAGTTGTGACCTCCGGGGAATCCCAGAGTGACACCACCTGCCTCCAAGCTGACTCCTGATCACTCTTGAGATCCTTGAAGCAACTATGTTAGGAAGAGCACGTTGTGGTAGGAGTCTGGGGTGGTGACTCCCCACTGTTGCCTCAGGATTATTTAGAATATCCAAAGCCCCTTTGGTGTTGGAGTTTTCACCCCTGGCTCCCAGCTGTATGTGGACAGATTCTACTCTGCTAGGTTAGACCAGAGCATAATGAGAATTGTCTTGGACTTGAGTCTCGCCTTTGCCAAATTACTTGGTAAGTGATTGTGAACAAGTCACTCAGCCTCTCTGCACAACATGCTCATGTCTATGGAACGGGATAAGCGTAGGACTGGAGAAGGCATCCTGATTCTGGACCTCTGTTCTGGGGTGCCAGTTACTCTGGTTTGAAGCCTGATGTTGGGGAGAAGGCTCAGAGAAGTCAAGTGATTTGCCGAAGGTCACGCAGCTATTAAATGGCAATAATGGGATTTGAACCCAGGATCTCTCTGGCTCTAAAGCACATGCTTTTAATCAACCTGCCTCCACAGGTGAACAATACAAAAGTTGCAGGCAGGAAGTGCCTTCGGGAAGAATTCCTTGCATGGGAATCAGCCTGCGGCTACTGCCTTTTGAGGTCAAGAGGATGCCTGAGTGCTGGGCATTGAAGTGCTGGAAAGGAGATGGAGACCAAGGTGGGCTGAGCAAGCCCTGGGGACAGTGCAAGAAGAGTAGAATTCTCAGCAGCCCTCTGACTTAGGAAGCAGTTGCTGAAGAGCAGCCCTATGCTCCCTTGCCCTGACCTCTGTCACACTCTGGTTTGCAAACTGATGTGTGCAGGTACACCAGAGACTTAGCAAGGGGTGCTTCCATATAAGATTCTATATGATTCTATTATAAGATTCTATTAAAACTACTGGAGGATGCCCTGGTCATGGTGATCCTTACCCCACTTTACAGAAGAGAGCCTCACTTGTCACTCATCCTGAATCCCACTGCGTGCATCGGCTGGGGTACAAAAACCTCTGAGCGCTAAAGGGAAAATGAGAACGCTTGGTCACAGAGCAGCCTTCTTTGATGATGAGTCAAGGCATCTAGACCTGGCTTTCTCCTGTCTTTTCCTGTCTGTGTGAATTTCTGTTAAGGGGGTGGCTTGGTGCTTAGTGGAATATTTTGAATTCAGAACAACTGAAATAGAGTAAGTTAATGACAGTGATTCTTTCAAGTATAACTGCAATGTTTTCTGGACTTCTAATGTTTCAAGATATGTGGATAAAAACCAAGATGAATAATTTCTTGTTTTCCTTCTGATGCAGCCTTTGTCATTCAATAAGGTGGTTAAATCTATTTTACCAAATCACATCATGAAACATTTATTACAGCTACAGTCAATCCTCATCTTATAAAATGTTTACTATTTTTTTTACTTCTTATGAACAAAATAAAAAGACATTTAAACTCATGGTGAAAAATCATAAATGTCAGGCTCACAATATACATAAGGATATGTGGTTTTTAAAAATTATTTGGGAATACACGAGCACAAAAGTTTGAGCACTTCCGTGGCTTGGTGGAGTCTTCCCAGGTCCTGTTAATCTACTCCCTTCTCCATCTGCCCTCTTGCTTCTCTTTCTGCTCTCAGAATGTGAGGAGTGTTCCTGATGATCTACCACTGTGAATACCATCATTGACACAGACGTTTTTTCTTTGAGGAAGAGATGGCACTGTATTGTGAACTTGTGTGAAGTCTTCAGGAAGGTGGGAGGGGCTCAGGACCAGCAGCTGGAAACCATCTTTGCCTGAGCCAGCTTTGTTACACATTTCAACAAGGTGAAAATAAGTGTACATTTCAAAGATTTAAGCAAATTTGAAGTTGTGCGACCATCACCACAATCCAGTTTTAGAATACTTCTACCACCTGGAAAAGTTCCTTCATGGTCACTTATAGTCAAGTCTCATTCCCACCCCCAGCCATAGGCAGTCACTAACCTTTCTAGCTCTATAAACTTGCCTTTCTAGACGTTTCATATAAATGGAATCATATAATATGTAGTCTTCTGCATCTTGCTTCTTTCACTTAGCATGATGTTTTTGAGATTCATACATGTTGTAGCATGTGTCAATAGTTTGCTCTTTTTCATTGCTAGGTGGTTTTCCATCGTATAGAGAGATCACATTTGTTTATCCATTCAACAGTTGATAGACGTTTAGGTTGTGTTCAAGTTTGGGGCAATCACTAATAAGCCTGCTGTTAACATTTGAGTATATGTCTTTGTGTGGACCTGTGTTTTCATTTCTTTTGGGAAGATATCTAGGAGTGGAATTGCTGGGTCTTGTGATAAGTTTAACTTTTTAGGAAAATGCCAAGTAGCTTTCCCTAGGGAGTATACCATTTTACATCCCTACTAGCAGTGTATGAGGTTTCCCAATTCTCTACACCATAAGCCTGAGTTTTAATCAGTCTTTGTTACTTAAAGGCCTACTCAGTTTTTGTTTTACTGTTTAGCGATGAGAATAGGTTGGCTCTTCCAACTCCTCAAGTCCCTGAATTTCTGGACTCTCTCCATTCATTCCCACTATAAATTGCTCAATTCTTTTTTTAAAAAATTCAATTTATTTAAACAGCAATAAAACAAAAAGAGTTCACCTATTTCTTCCACCTATTTCTCTTCACCTATTTCATATATATATGAAATATCTATATAGATATAGATATAGATACACATATTTCACTTAGTATAATGCCCTCAACATTCATCCATGTTGTTGCAAATGGCAAGGTTTTGGGTTTTTTATGGCTGAATAATATGGACACTTTACGTTGTTTCCATATCTTGGCTATTGTAAATAATGCTGCAATGAACATGGGGGTACAGATTTTGCTTCAAATTAGTGTTTTCATTTTCTTTAGATAAGTACTCAGAAGTGGAACTGCTGGATCACATGATAGTTCTATTTTTCATTTTTGAGAAACCGCCATTCTGTTTTCCATAGTGGCTGCACCAATTTACATTCCCACCAACAGTGCATAAGGATTTCTTTTTCCTCACAACTTTGCCAACACTTGCTCTTCTAGTCGTTTTGATAACAGCCATTCTAACAGGTATGAGACGATATTTCACTGTGGTTTTGCATTTCCCTGATGATTAATGATGTGGAGCCTCTTTTCATGTACCTACTGGTCATCTGTATGTCTTTGGAAAAAATGTGTCTTCAGGTCTTCTGCTCATTTTTTAATTGGATTGTTTGTTTTTTGCTATTGAGTTGTATGAGTTCTGTATATATTTTGGATATTAACCCTTTATCAGAATATGGTTTGCAAATAATTTCTCACATTCAGTAGGTTGCCTTTTCATTTTTGTTGATGGTTTCCTCTCAATGCAGAAGACTTTTAGTTTGATATAGTCTCACTTATTTATTTATTTAAAATTTTATTTTATTTATTTATTTTTGGTTGCATTGGATCTTCGTTGCTGTGCGTGGGCTTTCTCTAGTTGCGGCGAGCGGGGGCTACGCTTCGTTGTGGTGTGCGGGCTTCTCATCAGGGTGGCTTCTCTTGTTGCGGAGCACGGGCTCTAGGCGCATGGGCTTCAGCAGTTGTGGCATGTGGGCTCAATAGTTGTGGCTTGCGGTCTCTAGAGGGCAGGCTCAGTAGTTGTGGCACATGGGCTTAGTTGCTCCATGACATGTGGGATCTTCCCAGAGCAGGGCTCGAACCCATGTCCCCTGCATTGGCAGGTGGACTCTCAACCACTGCACCACCAGGGAAGTCCTCGCCTATTTATTTTTGATTTTGTTGCTTTTGCTTTTCTGTGTCATATTCAAAAAAATCATTGTCAAGACTTATGTCAAGGAGCTTACTGCCTATGTTTTCTTCTAGCAGTTTTATGATTTCAGGTCTTATGTCCAAGTCTTTAATCCATTTTGAGTTAATTTTTGTGTATGGTATAAGATAGTGGTCCAGTTTCTTTCTTTTGTATGTGGCTCCAATATTCTCAACATCATTTATTGAAGAGACTGTCCTTTCCCCATTGTATATTTTTGGCTTCTCTGTCATAAATTAATTGACCATATAAGCATGGGTTTATTTCTGGGCTCTCTATTTGGGTTCCATTGATCAATGTATCTGTTTTTATGCCAATACCATACTGTTTTAATTATTACCACTTTGTAATATAGTTTGAAATCAGGGAGCATGATGCCTCCATGCCCAGTTCTTTTTAAAGCCCTTATCTTTCTTGTAGTATCTTGTCAAACACAGCTAATGGTAACCAAGATGTGCTATTGACATTCTGACTCCCCATCTCTTCACTTAAAGCCATAAGCTCATTTAGTTCATCATCTGCCTTCCAAGTTAATGCAGGCAATAGTTTTACCAAATACTTCATCACTGTATAATATTGATTGCCTTCTTCCAGCTTTCAGTAATAGTTTCCTTGATACCCACTACCTGGCCCAAAGACAATGGATTTTTGTTACCAAGAAACATACCACTTCTGATAGCAATTTCTGTATTAGTCAGGATAAAGAGGTTGTGCTGCAGTAACAAATAGCCCCAAATCTCAGGTACTTATAAAAATAATGGTTTTTATTTTCCTCATTCATGTTACATATCTGTCCTAATCAGCCATCCCTCCGCTCCATATCATATTTACTCCAGAACTTAGGGTTTTAGAGTCACCCCTATCTAAGCCACTGCTTTTCCTCTGGGAGAGGGAACGAGGACATGGTGAATCATACACTAGCTCTTAAAGCTCCTTCTCGCATTTGATTAGCCAGAACAGGTGAAGTGGCCAATCCTGACATCAGTGGGGAAGGGAAATAGAATCTTTTCCCAGGGAAGGGAAGCAAATATTATGAACATAAGTATCATTTATTATATTATGCTTTTTAAAAAAATATCCTGAAAACTCTGAAGAAGGGAGAAACAGCTGTCTTTGTGTGGTGGTTTTGCCCACAGCTGCCTACAGTGACAGTAAGACAGGGTGACCTTTCAAAATACCTTACAGACCTAGGCCTTTGACCTTTATTGTGGTTGTCCCCAGCCCTGTGGCTTTGATGCACAGATATATTATCTGTTGTTCTTTTTCTACCAGTCCTATCTCTTAGGCTCAGGAAGAAATTTGATTGGATGGAATATCTTTTCTAGAGTTTACTACTCAGTTTCCAATACCCTCTGGGCCACTAGTGAATTCATTCCTTGGTCTCCAGCTTAAATTGATCCATTTCTATTTTTTCTTCCCAGCTGTCTTTTGGGGAGACATTGCCTTAGATGAAGAGGACCTGAAGTTATTTCACATCAACCAAACCCGTGACTGGATCAAGGAGTCAGTGGAGGAAGCAGAACACAGCACGGGTAAGTACTGCGTCCCCTTCACCCCTGCCCTGGAGAGAAGGGTCAGGGACTCCAGCACGGGGTGATGTGGACATAGGTATTTGACCTGTCAGTCCAGTGCCCACCTGTCAATGGAAAACCAGAGGGGTCACCCCTTGTCTGTTGCAGGCTGTGAAGCTGGAGCCTCCAAGTTTGCTTATCCTTCTAAGAAAATCTTCATTAGCGTCTTTATCCAAAGATTCAACCCTGAGCTCAGAGTTCAGAGCTGAACTCAACATAGGTTCTCAGGACTCTGGCCTCAGGGTCCAGAACTTCCCAATGGAGAGTATTCCTGGATGGGCTCCATGTAGGGCATATCTGATGGTGATGCTGATACTGATTAGCAGTGGGAAGATGCTTGCCTGGGGCCGGGGCGGGGTGGTATTGTGCACTTGTTTGGCCTACAAACCAGGTGACCATCCCCTGGGGGCAGGAAACACAGATTGGGTGTCAGACTTTGATTACTCTTCTCCTTTGATTACTTTTCCTCCTTGCCTTCACCTTGGGGTGAATAGTAATGAGACTGGTCTCCTGATTTCTCCTCACCTCCCTGCCCACTGGGCTCAGATGCCTCCCCTCTGTGGAATCTCCATTCTCAGAAGCAACCCCAGGCACTGAGCTGTGGGAGCCGATAGGCTGTGTGGCTGACTGTGGCTTATTATTCAGTGACCAAGGCTCGTGTGTGCCTGATGCTACACTGTCTCTGCTACCTGCCACCCCTCCACCCACCCTCCCTTCCTTTCTCTCGAGGATTTTAAAAAATTGTGGTAAGAACACTTAACATGAGATCTACTGTCTTAACAAAATTTTAAGTGTACAATACAGTACCATAAACTACAAGCGTGATGTGATACAGCAGATCTCCAGAACATTCATCTTGTATAACTGAAGTTTATACACCACCCCCCTTTTTTAGTACCTATCACGGATCTAATGCAGTGCTGGTGAGAGAAAGAGGAATAAGATGTGACCTCTGACTTCAAGGAGACCTTTCACGCCAGGCAGACAGGGTGGACAAGCTTGCTAACATCTCCAAAGTTCAGTTTTCCTATCTGTAAAATGGGGATGAAACCAGCACTCACTTCAGCAGGGGTTGGGAGGATCGACTCCAAAAGTAACAGGCTAACCTGGTGCCTAGCACATGGCACGTTCTCCGGCAAAGGCAGATGTTATCACTAAGCACCCCAGTCCGGAGGAATGAGGCTGAAGGGTAGATAGATAAACTGTAATTCCTCATGACAAGAGCTACAATGAATCAAGAGCAGTGGGAAGAAGATGGGCCAAGAAAGGCATCATGGGAATGGGCACTCTTGCCTTGTGTCTTGAAGGATGAGTAGGAGTTCCTTAGGGAAAGAATCAAGAAAAGATATTTCAGCAGAGGAGAAACTGTGTGCAGAGGCAGGGAGTATGAGAGGGGCTGTCTTAAGTTGAGGAACAGGGGGAAGGTGTGGGTCACTGGAGGGTGGCTCTTGCGGGGGGCTGTCGTAGAGAGAAGCACCAGGAGAAGTTGCTGGGGTAGATGATGAAGGTGCCTGTTGGCGGGGTGGGTGGGAATGTGCCCAGAGTAGGAGGCAACTCCCCTGGTGCCTCTTGCGCTGATGAGCTGGAGCTCTCCCCTGTGGGTGGCAGGGGTCCTGCCCAAGGTTTCTGAATAAGAACGTGATGTGCTCATCTTTGGCTTGGGGGAGTCTTGGTGGAGCCCCCTCTCCCGCTGCTCTCCACAGCCCACCAGCTGCCCTGAGGTTGCTGGGCTCCGCGCTGGGTGCTTGGGCAGCCTCACCATGCTGCTTGCTGGTGGTGATGATGGGAGCGGGGTTGTCAAGGCAACCCCTTTCCCTCTGCTGATGAACCTGGTAGATTCCAAGTACATCCCCAAAGCCCCCCATCCCTGAGTGTCTTGCAAGGCTCCAAGATTCCACCAGAACTAATTCACCAGTTCTTCATTTCAGTATTTCCTGGCACAAAAGGCCCTGCGATCTGTATCCACTTGGGAGGGAAGGAGAAGAATATATTGTATTCATGTTTCTGGATGTGGTCCCAATTCATTCATTCACTCACTCACTCACTCACTTATTCATTGAAACCTCTATGGAGTGTTCACTTTGTGCCAGGTCTTGTGCCAGACCCTGAGATGGTATAGACTGAGGTTTCTCTTTTTTTTTTTTTTTTTTTTTTGTGGTACGCGGGCCTCTCCCTGCTGTGGCCTCTCCCGTTGCGGAGCACAGGCTCCGGACGCACAGCCTCAGCAGCCATGGCTCACGGGCCCAGCCGCTCTGCGGCATGTGGGATCTTCCTGGACCGGGACACGAACCCGTGTCCCCTGCGTCGGCAGGCGGACTCTCAACCACTGAGCCACCAGGGAAGCCATGAGGTTTCTCTTTTTAAGGACTTACCAGCTATTGGAGGAAATAGATGCGGAAACCAAAAAGGGTAAAGAGTGAGAGGTGGAGGTGGGGTGTCCCAGGAAGCACAGTGGGAGTGGAGGGCACTAAGAAGAACTGGGACCATTGCTGTGGGGAGAGCCAGAAAGGCCTCCCAGAGGAGGGGGTCCTGGGGAGGTGGAGGGGTTTCCCAGGCTGGAGAAGAAGGAGTCAGAGGTTAGAGAAGGACATTCCAGACCGAGGGAGTCGTCCTTCTTGGGGTGGGAACTGGGATGGCAACCTACACTAAGGAGGTCACATGCTTCCTTCTTGTCCAGTGGTTGGTTCCCTCTTTCTGGGGGGGGTGGTAGGGCTGTGCCCAGAGTGGGGGGTGCCTCCCACCGCTCAGGGGGACATGAGCAGCTACAGGAGCTAGGCCAGGCTCCACACAGGATGTAAGGATGAGGAAGGCAAGAGGGCAAAGGCTGTCACAAGGCCAGGGGTCCTCATCACCAGTGGTCGGGAGGAGGGAGGAACGATTAGGCACGTTTTTGGTGTCTGGCTCTATGATTATCACTTCTTCGGATTTGGGGGACCTCTCGTGGATGTTTTGAAAAGTCCATTTGAATTTTAAATGGGGTTTTGGAATCCAGATTATTTTTCACACCATTGTATACACAACCTTAATTGAGGTCTAACAAAAGGCAGCATCTCTTCATAATTCTGTCACTCCAAGTCATCATACGCTCCCCCCTCCCCCCACCCCGCCAGATTCTTACCTGGAGGCCTAGAGAAGTTGATCTGATTGTAACTTCGTGTGATTTAATTTTTTTGTTTGTTTGTTTTTGCGGTACACGCGCCTCTCACTGTTGTGGCCTCTCCCGTTGTGGAGCACAGGCTCCGGACGCGCAGGCTCAGCGGCCATGGCTCACGGGCCCAGCCGCTCAGCGGCATGTGGGATCTTCCCAGACCGGGGCACGAACCCGTGTCCCCTGCATTGGCAGGCGGACTCTCAACCACTGCGCCACCAGGGAAGCCCTGATTTAATTTTTTAACTTTCCTTTTTGCACTATTACTTTAGTACTTAAAACTAGTGAACCTCATGTAGCTCAAACATAGAGTGTGATGTACTTTTACATGTGTTCGTGTCCACGTAACCACCACCCAGACCAAAGGATGGAACATTTCCAGACCCCTGGAGACTCCCTCATGCCTCCTTCCAGCCAGCACCCACCCCCCAGCAGCCACTAGTCTGACCTCTCTCCACACAGATGCATTTTATTTTTATTTTTATTTATTTTTTGGTCATGTTGGGTTTTCATTCCTGTGGACAGGCTTTCTCTAGTTGCGAGAGCGAGTGCTTCTCTTGTTGTAGAGCATGGAGTCTAGGCACACGGGCTTCAGTAATTGCAGCACGCGGGCTCAGTAGCTGTGGCTCACGGGCTTAGTTGCTCAGCGGCATGTGGGATCTTCCCAGACCAGGGATCGAACCCATGTCCCCTGCATTGGCAGGCAGATTCTTAACCACAGCACCACCAGGGAAGTCCCCACAGATGCAGTTTACCTGCATGAATGGAACCATGCAGTGTGTGTTTGTGTCTGTCTCCTTTCCCTCAGCTTTGTGGCTGTGAAATTCCCCCATGTTGCTGGGTGGAGCGCTGGTTTGTCCTTTCATCTTTTGCAGTGTTCTCCTGAATGAATGTACCCTGGTTTATTCATTCTTCTGTTGACAACCATTTGGACAGTTGACAGTTTGGGGCTATGATAACTAAAGCTGCTATTGTCTTTCTTGTACATATCCTTCGGCACTCATTTCCAGGAATGGAATTGCTGGGTCACAGGGTATATGTAAGTTATTAGTAGAATCAGTCAGATTTCCCAAGTGGTAGTACCAGTTTACACTCTGTGTGGGTACACATGGATTTGGAAAGCAGGGCAGGGGGTGGGGGGTGACCACGCAGGATCCAAGGAGGCCTTTGGGTCTTGGTCTCTCTGGCTTGGGGACCCCACTTACACCTCCAGACCTGCACAGCATAGGACACCATCACGAATGCTCAGGGTTGGTCCTGTCAGCAATCCTTCTGCTGTCCTTGGGGGACCTACCATGGCACAGCATGGGGACCCAAGCTTGGCAAATGTGAGTGAGAGACCCCAGAGAGAGTCTGGGCCTTGGCCAGCCACCATGGCAGTTGACCGCCATGGTCAGCCTCATGGTCTAAGAACCTGAGTACCTGTCTTCTTTTTCCTTCTCCCCTGTGAGCTGAGAGAGGGCAGAGTCCACATATATTTGACTTTGGATCCCTCAGAGGTGGCCCGGCACTTTGTATCTAGAAGGCACTGGCCAGCATTGTTGGATAGGGGAGAGGGAAGAGATAGACAGAGACTGGCAGGCCCTGGAGCATCTCCCAGGGGCCTTGGGGTGAAGAACTCCCACAGGGCTTTGCTCCCAGGAGGGCAGTGAAAGCGCTGACCACCGTCACAGGCTTTGGTCTCAGACTGTCTGGGCTTGAATCCTCGGGCTGGGCCTCAGTTTCTTCATCTGTCAAATGGGAATAGTAATAATCCTTACCTCAGAGTGATGTTGTGAGGAGAAAAGGAAGAATACGTGGAAAGTGCTGAGTGCAGTGCCTGGCATATAAGAAATGTGCAATAAGTATCAACTCTGCCTTCTCTTCCTTATTATTAGTAGTAGTAGTATTTGCAGAAAGAACACTGACCTGGGAGGGTTTAAGGCTAAAGTGGAGAATGGGAGAAATTTGCTACGTGCTGGAGGGAACTTCGGGGGCTTGGGCAAGAGGCCTTTGAAACATGTACCTTTCTGGTGTTTCCTCCTTCCCAAGCTTGAGATATGTATTTTTTTTTCCACTATGTTTTTATGGCAAGGTGATTCTTACCCTGATCAGTTTTCTCTGAGGGCCAATAGTACTTTGCATCTATCTAAAATAGTTATTTTATTTTCAGAATGGGAATATTTTAAATTATTTTTGCTGATTAAACTAACACTGCTAGTTGTTAAAAAAAAAAAAAAAGTGCAATAGCTCAAAATTGTAGAAAGTGAAAATCCCCTTTTATCCCAGGCCTGGGGGTCCCCATCATAATCTGTTTGCTGGATTCCTTCCAGCCTTACTGTGCTTAGGCCATGTGCAGATATTTTTTAAACATAAAAGGAATTTTTCTTAACACCCTGTTGTGTAACCTGTGTCTTTAACACCACACCATGGACATCTTTTCACGTGGTACTTTGAGGTCTATCACATTTAATATGCAACTCTGCCACCATTTATCGAATGAATCCATACAGATGGACATGACGGTTGTTTCCCTTCTTTTCTGTAGTGTTTTTTTCTGTTAGAAATGTTGATGCTGTGAACAACACTGTGCTATTGTTCTTTAAACATTTGCTTTGATTAAAAAAAAAATTGAAAAGGAACCACACCTTTATCTGCTCTTTCTACTTCCACATGTGTGAAAGGATGTGTTCTTAGATATCGGTTATTTCATTTCCAAGCTTTGGTAATTGCCCCTGGTTTTTTGGGCGGTGGCGTGGGAAGAGGGCTTAATCCCTGGAGGTGGATGGGATGCAATGCAGCCCTAGATGCGTCCTTTCCCTGGTTTATCCTGTGAACTTGAAGCTGCTTTCCTGGTTGCAGAATGAAACGATGTCATTGCCTTAGAAGTGATCTAGTCTCCCTCGTTTCATAGATGTGCCCAATGTCCCACATTCAGTCAGTGGAAGAACCAGAACGAGAACCCAGGTTTCCCATCTCCTAGGCTGTGTCCTCCATTGTACCAACCCATCTGCCATGTTGCCAGGTGGAAGGAATGGAAAACAACAGAGGTGCATGCAGTCATTCCTTTGCCAGCCCTGGGAAAGTAGCTGGAGTCTTTCTGGACCAGGAAGCGAGCAAAGACCTTGTGCCCGGGTTGGTATGAGAGCCCACTCAGGGTGCTGTGCTGGCCACAGAAAAAAAGCCTCTGAGAGCTCTCGGGCCCCCAGTAGGGAGCATCCTCGCTGTTCACTTAGGACCCCAGGCTCGTGGTGATTACTTCCGATCAGTCTCCCTGCCTCCAGTCTCTGCTTCCGCATCCTGCTTCCAGGTGATCTTCCTGGACCTGACCTTGCAACCACCGTATTGGGTTGAATAGTGTCCCCCCCAAATTTATGTCTACTTGAACCCCAGAATGTGACCTCATTTGGAAATAAAGTCTTTGCACATCTAATTAGTTAAGGATCTTGAGATCAGCCTGGATTTAGGGGTGCCCTCAATCCAATGACCGGAGTCCTTATAAGAAGAGGAGAGGACTCAGAGAGACACACAGAGGAAGGCCACGTGAAAGAGAGAGGCAGAGACTGGAATGATGCAGCCATAAGCCAGGGGGCACCAAGAATTGCCGGGAGCTGCCACAGACTAGGAAGAGGCAAGGAAGGATTCTTGCAGAGCCTGCAGAGGGAGCACGGCCCTGCCAACACCTTGATTTCAGACTTCTAGGCTTCAGAACTGTGAGAGAATGGATTTCTGTTTTTAAGCCTCCAACTCTGTGGTAACTTGTTACGGCAGCCCTAGATAGCTGATACCACTGTGTTTTCTAAAACCCTTCCATGGCTGCCTATCACTTATCAGAAACATTCCTTATCTGGCCCCCAAGGCCCTCCACGCTTTATCCACAACTTACATATCCGGCTCCCTTCCCGCCCCTCAGCCTCCTGCCAGACGCAGTGACATCGTGTCTACAGGCCCCGAGTGTCCTTCCTTCCAGCCTTCTGTTCCAGCTCTGCCCTCTGCTCCAAGTCCCCATTCTACAGAAAAAGAACTGAAGGTCCACGGACAGCCTAAGACTCACCCAGGGCCCTACATCTGGTGGGATTCATGATACCTCTTTAGTCAGCACAGCTGCCAGCTTGGGAGTCCACCTGGGTTGACAGCGCTGTTAAAATTAACCTTGTTTTGTGCCTCAGATGGAGAGAGCGCTATTTTCCCCCCATTTTCAGACAGTCCCGTTCCCCTGCCGTGAGAGCCTCCAGAGGAAATGGCAGCAGCCTTTTGGATGTGCTTGGGGGCAAGGAGGCAAGAGCGCATTCTTCAGGGAGAGAAAGTCCTTCTGTGTGCATTTTATTTGCAGTGAGAAGAATGGGAGTTCTGGGCAGGCATGGGCCAAGCTGTTCTATGAATGGGGCCCTTGAATTAACATTGCCGAGTTTCCTAAAGCTGCTAATCGGATTAGCTGTGTAGTGAAGGAAGTACTTAGCTGGACACACACACAGATACATGAGCAGGCACACACACACTCCCATCCTCCTGCATCCTCTTCGATGTGGTGGTGCAGAACCTGACACCCCCACTTCTGAGTTCTGGGACACCTCACCCCCTAACCACACAAGGTGTGGAGGAAAGCCCCGTGTGGTTGATGTCTGGGGACTTTTTGGTTGTTTATTTCTTCCCTAAAGAGTCCTGGAAGCAAAGTTGAACATTCTCATCTTTGCGAACGTCTTGGAAACTTGGAGAGGAAACCTCATCTTGCAGTTATCTCCCTCAGGGTAAGGGATCTGATTTCTTGCTCTTTGTAATGAAGACTCTGGAAGGGGAAATGGCTTTCATTGCTTATTGGCTCTGATGGAAGCTGATGTTTCCCGTCTTGTCTATTCTGAGCCACTGGGCCGTGTCCACCTCTATTTAAGAAACCAACCTTAGTCTAAACTCCTGCCATCTGTGTAGGGCATCCACATAAGCCTAAGAGGTTGTGCATTTGCGTTCAAAATAATAAATTAGCAGGAGAGAGTCGAAGACGTTCGTTTGGCTAACTTGCCTCCTCTCCCTGGGCCTCATCACTCAGAGATGGACCCCACAGAGTCTTCAACTCCTTGAGTTCCTTTTCCTATGCTGTCTATGACTTGGAGGGGCACATGCTACCGTCACCTGGTCTCAAGTGTCCCCTCTGAAGAGAGGGTCTCCTGAAACCATATCCAATGGAATGACTACCTGCACCTGGATTTGAACGCTGGTGTTTCAGGCTGGAGAAAAGAGGGGACACAAAGGCCATTGGGCATCGAGGGACTAAATTTAGGCACAAAAGGCTAAAACGCACCCGTGAGAGACCCTCATGTACTACACGGGTTTCTGGGTCCTGCCTTCCAAGGCTTGAGGGTCTAAAAGGGACCCAACATCTCTGTCCCCAACATGTTTTTAGCTTTGAGGCCCTTGAGAGAACTCACGAGTGGGGCTGCTTTGAGCAGCCCGATCGACAGGCTGCGGTGCTTCTGGCTCTGCTCCCATGGAGACGTTCCCCAGGCTTTGTAGACATGGCTTCGTCTTTTCATTAATTTTCTTTATTGGTGGTGGGAGTGCTGCTGACTGACCAGTGTCCAGGAAAGAAGTGGGGGCAGTGGTGGCTCCCTGTGACATCTGTAGAAAGGACAGTGTCCTGAGCTTACGGATGAATGCCAGGTTAGACTTGCTGAGACAGTTAGCTGGGTTCGAGGCTGTCTTCTCTCACATCATGGAACACCGTCTCGGTGAGATCTGGTGGCCTCTGCCGCTGGGGCCACTGGAGTAGAGGGACAAGAAGCTGTCAGGGGGCACTCTTACTCGTCCTTTCCACTGTCTCCTCAAGAGCTTTGGAATGAGGTTTTGGGGACTTCTTTTCTCTACGTGTATTGTACTTAACATTTTGTGGTTCCCACACCCTTTGAGAGTCTGATGAATATTTTCAGCACTTCTCCGAGAAAAAGGTACACACACAATTTTGTTTGCAATTTCAAGAATTTTACTCCGTGGATCCCCAGTTATGCACCTCAAGTCCACAGCCCCCTTTTTCTGTCTGTTTCCACTCTGTTGGAGGTGTTCTCACGTGGACATCCTGGATCCTAGAGTTGCAGTGTAGAAAGGCATGGGTACTGGAGTCAGGCAGGCCTCCCTGGCTCTGTACTGACTAACTGCAGGAGTAAGGGAGCCTCCTTCCTTATTTGGAAAATGGGATTGGAGAGGGGGGATTGGGCAAGTGTAGGAGGTAAAGCACTCACCCCAGAGTCTGACGCCTCGTAGGTGCTCAAGAAATAGTAGCCGCATGGCTGCCTGTATGCTGGGTCCTGCCTTCTCTCCTCCCCGGCCCACCTCTGTGTCTCAGACTCCACACTTCCTAGATGCCTTGGAAGTCTTCTCCTTTGCAGTACCCTGCCTGCACCCCCCTGGAGTCTCTGGAGCTGGACCTGCACCAGTGTGACCTGACCAGATCCTTGGATTTAGATTCCACCAGCACATGGGGGATCTCTATCAATCTCCAACATGAAGCCTTTCCTAGTCCTCCTGAGTCAAACTCTAGGTCATGAAGTTGGCCAAACAGAGATCTGAGAATTGATTAGATGCTGGTTCTTCTTTGATAGCAACAACAAAAAGAATAATAATAACTACAATTTGTTGTGTGCTACTTTTGTCTTAAATGATCTCATTAATCTTTTTTTTTAGATTTATTTATTTATTTATTTATTTATTTATTTTTGGCTGTGTTGGGTCTTCCGTTGCTGCGCGCGGTCTTTCTCTAGTTGTGGTGAGCAGGGTCTACTCTTAGTTGTGGTGCATGGGCTTCTCATTGCGGTGGCTTCTCTTGTTGCAGAACACGGGCTCTAGGTGCGCGGGCTTCAGTAGCGTGGCACACGGACTCAGTAGTTGTGGCTCGTGGGCTGTAGAGCGCAGGCTCAGTAGTTGCGGCGCATGGGCTTAGTTGCTCCGGCATGTGGGATCTTCCAGAACCGGGGATCGAACCTGTGTACCCTGCATTGGCAGGTGGATTCTTAACCACTGTGCCACCAGGGAAGTCTGATCTCATTTATCTTCAAGCAACAGCTCTATGTGGCAGGTACTGTTGATACCTACAGGTGTGTTCAGAGAGGTGAGTAACATTTCTTTGATCACACAACTAATTATTGGCAGAGCCAAGATTAGGACCTAACTCTGTCTAATGTCAAAGGCTGCTTTTAGCCTCTTCACTCCATTGCTTCTGGAAATAGATGCTGGCATCACCACTAACCCTGTTGTCTTGAGCTGTGAAGACTTAGTCCCCCCACGACTACCTTTGAGAGGTGTTGATAGGAGACATGGGCAAGTTCTACTCACTTCTGGGGCTGCACTTCATCCTGCCCTCTGTCATCTCAGGTTGCCATTCAGTATGTGCCTTGCTGCATCCACCAGACTGTCAACAGCTGTGACTTGTCTTTGTTTGGCCTTGGCCCTCCCTCTTTAGTTCCAGCATCAGCCTGGGCACAGCGACAGCACCAGAGAAACCCTTGTGAGTTGAGGATGGAGTCTCAGGAGTGCATGATGGCCTCCTTGCCCCTCTGCTCCCCTGTTTGTTTGAATGTGTGATGCTTAGAGTGGGAGCCTGCAATGGAAGAAAGGCTTATGCTCAGGGGTGATGCACTTGGGCTGGGCAAGCCCAGATCACCTTGCAGGGAATGTCTGAAAAGGGCATTCTTTGGCCACATGGTCAATAGCTTGTCTTTACTGAGCCCTTCAGACAGAACCCCAGGTGTGGTTGTTAGGTCTTTTCCAAAGCAGAGAGAGGGTGCTGGCCTTCCTGCTTACTCCTCCAGGGCTCTGCTCAGCCCTTTTCTTCACAGACCTGCGCCCACTCCCCCCACCCCACCGTTGACGGCTCCATTTCACCCCTGCCCCTCCCGTGGCAGTTCACCTTGGCTCCCATGGTCTAGAACTTCATCTTTATGGCTACACTGCTCCTCTGGCATGACCTACACTCCCCTTGTGTCAGTTCTGCTGACCCTCTCACACCACCTTCTTGATTACTGTCCTTTTCCCTCTCTCTCCTGCCTCTCCCTCTTTCCTTCCTTCAAGGAACAGATGCTAATTGGGGACCTCTTCTGTGTTCAGCACCAAGGATACAGCCGTACCCACTTTTTTCTTCTGCCATTAAGGAGATGGAGTTTTTTTTTTGTTTTTTTTTTTTGCGGTACACGGGCCTCTCACTGTTGTGGCCTCTCCCGTTGCGGAGCACAAGCTACGGACGTGCAGCCTCAGTGGCCATGGCTCACAGGCTCAGCCGCTCCGCGGCATGTGGGATCTTCCCGGACCGGGGCACGAACCCGCGTCTCCTGCATCGGCAGGCAGACACTCAACCACTGCGCCACCAGGGAAGCCCGGAGATGGAGTTTTAATGATGGAAGTGATTATGGTCATGCTTTGGCAGTACTGGAGGAATGGGGCAGGCTGTGGGGGGGGAGGACCTGTGACCCCGCTGGTGTGGAGCCCCACCGACCTCCCAGAGGAGACATGGTCCAGTGGGCAGAACTCACACCTGGAGAGAAAGCCCCAGGTAACAGTCGTCATCCAGGCAGAAGTTGGTGTTGGGTGTCCAGTTTGGGACACAGGGCCTGATGGGAGGCAGGAATGTTTGTGTGAGGCCAGAGACCCAGGCAAATAACATCAGAGAGGCCTTTAATAGAACTCACAGAGAGTTCCAGTGCTGTGCTGGGAGCTCAGAAGAACAAGGCAAGGACACCTGATTCTTCCGTGAAGTGGGTATTAAGGAGGACAAGAAGTCAGAGGCTTGGCCTGAGAGAACAAGATGGGGACAAAGGTCTGAAATTAAGCAGAATCCCTCAGATCAAAATCGGAGCCAAAGATGATGTGCTGCTGTGACCCTCGAGTGTTGAGCCCCAAATCCTTAAATCCCCCCACCCGAGGACGGGGCTGGCTGTGCGTGCAGACAGCAGTCAGCAGCTGGAGAAGAGGAGGGCTGGGGTACAGGAACCGGGTGACGCCTGACAGTTATTCCGCTCATAAAATTTTCAGTTTAGTAAGATGATTTGAGATGATAAAGAGGCATCTGATAAAGTGCACAACTGCTCTTTGGGAAGGAAAAAAGAATGCAGCATAAGGATTCTATCATCTGGTTCCCTGGGACCTCATTCAGAGGCTGATTACACCTTGGACTGAAGCCAGAATTCACTGTGAACTTGAAGCGTTGGGAAAAGTAAATTCACCTTTAGGTTGATTTTTTATTATGACTGCATTTGTCAGAATTTGGAGAAACTGGGCTGGGAGTCCATTTGGAGTCACAACAGGGTGCAGAGCCAGGTGGGGGAGGGGCAGTGACCACCCTTGGCCATCCATCCAGGGAGCCGTTATTCCAGCCACCCCTGCCCCCCGCCCCTGCCAATGGGCCTGAGTCAAAACTGGAAGATTAACTTGAGAAACCAGGACAAATAAGAGTTTAGCGCCTGACATTCTAGGCAAGGTTCTTTTGGTTTTGAGATACAGAATCGTACTCAAGATAGGTCGATAAAGGAGTTTATTTAAGAATATATTCTCATGGCCATCCAAGGACAGAAGCAGAAGAACTGGCCTGTTGGGGACTTGACTAGAGACTGAAGAGAAAAGAACAAGGCTGGCTTCTTCTCTCAGGGGCCACAGAGAATCTCTTTTTTGCTTTTTCTCTTCTTCTTGCGCCTGACCCATCATGGCCACCATGTGTGAGTCGTATCATGATCCCTCTTCTCGAGTGTCCCCCACTGAAAGCTTGTGGTACCCGCCTACATAAGGGTACCGAAGAAGCCCTAAGAGTGGAAGAAATTGCCAAGGGAAGGAGTATATAAAGTGAGCTGATCAGTGCCCCAGGGAGGCAGGAGGAAGAAAGGAACTGATAATGGTCTGTGTCTGTGGCTTGAGAGAGGAATGAAGGATGGGGCAGCCTCTGGTCAGTGGAGAGGATGGGTGAGTGAACTGACCTCCCACATGTGGAGATGTGGAGTAGCTCCCTTTGGAGTTAACCTAGTCTTGAGGTCAAGCCTGGTAACCTCACACCCACTTTGCCATTTATATTATTTTCATGGGAAAATACTTTATGAGTTCCCATTAGCCATCTTAATCCCTGGAATTTGGGAACACAGCCTCATGAGAGCTGGGGATGTTTCAGGTGAGGATCTAAACTTCGCCTGTCAGTTTTGGCAACAGAAAGATTGTGCCTCACTCCCTGAGCATCACTCTTTGCTGCTTCTTAATCTGATTCTATTTTCATGCTCTGTTAACTGTGTATGTTTTTGTTTGTGTTTACTAAATGGGATTCTATGTTTTCTGTTCTTAATTTAAATAGTAGGTGATCTCTAAAGCAGAATGAAATGAAATAAACCATACTTTGTCTTTTTATTTGTGCAACCCTCCAATTGATTGTTCTAGCATCAGTGGCCTCAATATAGACATAATTCCCCACCCTGACCTAAGAGCACCCTGTGGTGAATCCTTTTTGACAAAATAAAGGATTTGTTTATCCAAAAAGTAATCACCCCCTAAAATTTTTTAATATAGCATGTTTAGTTTTCGTGCAAATTTGCGCTTGTTTTTCTCGGCCTCTTTTGGATGTGTGCATTTCGTTACAGCTGGAAACTGACCTTTGTTTCAAATGCATTTACGACTCAAGTATTTTCTTATTGGGCATGATAATGAACTAAATTGTTTTCGAACAAAACCAGGGCTACAACTTTTCAGTTACCCACTGTACAGCATGTCAGTTCACCTCATGAGAACTCCTTATCTGTAGAGTGGACGGTTGGACTTTAAGCTTTCTGAGGGCCAAGAATGAGTCTCTCAGTCCTTTTGCCAAAGATAATCCAGGAATGTATGGGGACTCAATGCACGGTGTCTGCTGTGTCACAGCTGATTAGTACCTGCAGTGTCTTCAGCCCTCCCTTCATGTGATGCCTTGTGGAACTTTAGAACAGTCTGTTCAAATCTAACACTAGGCCTTCTAGAGACCTTCCAGTGGGCTTCCACAGGTGTTGGCAGCAACGCGGCTGTGGCCTCCCTTTGTCCCATCTTCGAAAACAACAACAAACAATGGGCTGGAGAGAGGAGGTTGAGAAAGGTCAGACCGCCCCCTGCCCCAGAGCCGCGTGAAAGATGTAGACACTGGACACCGGTGACAAGGGGGCTGGACTGGGAGAGCTGGAGACGCAGTTCAAGGGGTGGCTCTGCGGTGTGAGTTTGGGATGAGACTCCCCGCATCATGCTAACCTGTGGCTGAAGTGCTGGATGGCCCGGACAGAGTCACATTTCTCTGGGGCCATTTACACTGAGGTCTGTGGGTCATTATTTCTGTGGTTTCCAAAGAGATCCAGAGGGAGAAGGTGGTGAAGGTGGTGGGGGTGCCAGTGGAATCTCATTCTGCGTTCTGGTCATCTTATTTCTCTTAGTGTCCTGTAATAAGACTGCCCATAAACAGTGAGAGAAAAGCCCCAGCTGACCTTGATGCTGAGCCTTTGAACTTTATCCAGCCCCCATCCTGCTCCTGCTGCTACTGCCTTCTGCTTCCCAGGTTCTCCATGACCCTCCTGCATCCCTGGACCTTACTGCCATTGCCAGAGGAATTCTTGTCTTCCCTGACATGGGCACCCCCTAGAGGCACGACTTTCCCATTCACTCTGCAGCCCAGAGGTCCTAAGCGGCCAGTCCACCACACAGATATAGTCTGCAGATACGTTTTGTAGTGCTTAATATTTTTAAAAATTTACTGCCAAAATTTAAGAATCAAATTTCTCATAAAAATCCGGAACTCTGGCTTCTCTTGCAAAGTTGGAATATCTGGTCACACGGGTCCAGCAATCCCACATGGCAACAATCAGTGGAGTTGCATAACGATGGGTTGGATGCTGGAGGAGCAGGTGCTCTGTGGTTTGCCAGAGACCCCATTACTCCCTATTCATCTTTCACACTGACCTCTTTCGTGCTGATGTACTCCTTGCCTGGGCCCCCAACTCTAGGCATTTGAGTTGGCACATTGGGCCAGTGGGGAAGGGACAACATCCTTGGGCCCTAATGCAGGCCCCATGACACCGGCCAGGGCTGCTTCTCTTTTCTGCGTCCAGAGAGGAGTCCCTAGGCTTTAACTGTTGCCCAGTCGTCTGGAAGACGATCCTTCTGGAGCCTCTTTTCTGCTTTTCTTTGAACTTTCAATCTCTGGCCCTCCCCACCCCCACCCTCCAACCCCTCCCCATGCCCCACCCTCTAACCCTTCCCCACCCCACCCTCTAACCCCTCCCCACCCCCACCCTCCAAACCCTCCCCACCCCTGCAACACAGCATGCCATGTCCCAGGTTCTGGCTGGCACTGGGGTGAAATACAGAACAGGCCAACAGGACAGTGTCTTGTAGCGGGTGGTTTATGGCCCAGCACATGTATTGGCATCAAAACAGGTTCTTTCTGCCCCAGTGAATCAGAGGGATGGGACCATTAATAGCTATTAGCCTTTCTGAAACAAAAGGATCATTCCACCTCACTGACATATGCCACCACCCAGAAAAACACTAGTTACCCGAACCTCTGTTCACCTAGATTATCTCTTAAAGGTGAAGCCATTTATCTGTACTTCTCCTTGAACTGAGATGACTTCTGTCCCAAAAGGTCAAAGACAGGCCATGGAGCTCCATGGTTCTCTTTCTGCTTCTCTCCTCCAGTTCCCTGCAGAGGGCTTGGGCTGGTCTTCCTTTCTTTGATTTCTGAATTCCTTGCTACTCTTTCTGTGACCCAGTTCATGGGTCCTTTGAGACATCTGTAAATCTTTATCGGTCATTTGGTCATCTGTGCAAAGACCATGTGATAAAATCCTTTTAAGATGTTCTATGAGGACAAACTTGTGTCTCTTCTGAAGGACTTTTTACCAGGTAGTGAGAAAGTCTTAACCCTTAGTTGTAGGTTAACTTCCTACAAACTTCCTTGCCTGGGGTTTTCCATTCCTTCTCTGCTCCTGTCAGACACCAAGGGACAGGGTGATGAGGCACAGAGCAAGGGCCGGGGGTTAGAGCCTCCCAGCTCTGCTACATACCAGCTGGTGACCACAGATCAAGTGCTTTAACCTCCTTGAGCCTCAGTCTCCTCATCTGTAAAATGGGAGTAACAATAATACCTCACCCCACATAGGTGCAGTGAGAATACACACAACTGAGATAATATATGCAAGCATCAGTCAATCCTATTCAGTCCAATTCAAATAGACATATTTGTTAAGCCTCTGCTATGACACCACACAATGGAAATAGGATGTTATCTCCATCCTCAAGGGGTTAAGTGCCTTGTAGGGACAATAGACTTGGTCTGCAAAGAATTATACTCCAGGCATGGTATGATCAGGGCTGGGAGCTCCTTGAGAGGAGAGGCTGTGTCTGATCTTTTTTTCTATCCCTGGAACCTGGTACAGTGCCTGGCACAGAGAGGTGCCCCGAGGAAGCATGTTGAATGAGGGAATGAATGAACGGGTGAATGAGTAAAGGGCCACGAGGGGGATGTAGGTGAAACAGAGGCAAGGGATGGCTTCATGGAAGAGGCTGTGAAGGATTTTGATTAGGATCGAGGTGGGGAGGGCATTGCAGGTGGAAGGCAGAGCCTGAACACAGTCATGGGAGTGGGAGCTTGACAGGGTTGCCAGGTGGGTGAGAAGGTGGGACTTGGGGGAGAAGAGAAGCTGGAAAGGAGTGTTGGGATCAGACTCCTGTGGGACTTGGCTGAGGACTTGGACTCTCCTCCATGGGCCCTCCTCTACCCCGCCTCAGTGCCCGGAAAGTCTTCGTGCCCCCACTTCTGCCCTTCCCTCAAACTCAGCCAGCCCCTCTCGAGGAAGCCTCTGAATGCCCGATGTCTTCCTATTTCTCCCAGACTGGACTGTGAGCTCTGTGAGTTATCATCTATCTGCGCCCTCCCAGTGCTTAGTCCTGTGAGAGGCACATGGTAGATGCTCACCAAATTTGCTGAACAAATAATTCTTCACAAAATGAAAATTCCACTTCCACCTGACTCAGCATCATCGTTACCATTAATCTCTTTACTTTGCTACTTTAATAGTTGGAAAATGGTACCTTATTTTTGCTTCTATTTTCATTTCTCAAGGGTAAACAACTTCTATATATTTACCTACTAATTACATTTTTCTTCTATGACATGTTCACCAATTTCCTTTATCCAATGCATATTAGACATAAAGATTTTCTCATTGATTTGCATGAGCTATTTATATAATATGGATAGTAACCATTTGTTATCTTCAGTGCAGATATTTTCACTTGTATGGGTGTTTTATTTTCATTTTAGGGGATTAGTCTTTCTGATATACAAAAGTTTTAAAGTTTAGAAGTTAAATATATCAAGTCAGATTTTCTTTTTCTTATACTTCTAAACGTATAAAATTATTCCTACTATAGCTCTGGGAAATAACATATTTTTCCAAAGTTTTTCTATGGTTTGTTTGTTTATACTTAATTCTTTCAATCCATTTGGGTTTTATTTGGAGGCACCCCTCCCCCCAAGTTCTGAATAATAATCTCAACGCCGTCTAATTCATATTTTTTCCCCGTGTCTCCTTTACCACATAGTGTGTTTTTATATGTAGTGTTAGCATTTATGTCCCGTTCATCTGTGTGTCTTTTCATGTTAATTTCTTTATATGTTTTAATATTTGGTGGCCATCCTTCCTCAAGGTCCTTGCTTTTCATTTTTAGAATTTTTAAAAAATTTTATTGGAGTATAGTTGACTTACAATGTTGTGTTAGTTTCAGGTGTACAGCAAAGTGCTTCAGTTATAGATATACATATATTCATTCTTTTTAAGATTCTTTTCCCATATAGGCCATTACAGAGTACTGAGTAGAGTTCCCTGTGCTATACAGTAGGTCCCCGTTGGTCATCTATCTTATATATAGTAGTGTGCATGTGTTCATCCCAAGCTCCTGATTTATCTCCCCCCAACCCTACAATGTTTCCCCTTTGGTAACCATAAGTTTGCTTTCGATATCTATAAGTCTGCTTCTGTTCCGTTAAGTTCATTTGTGTCTTTCTTTTTAAATTAGATTCCACATATGAGTGATATCATATGATATTTGTCTTTCTCTGTCTGACTTACCTCACTTAGTATGATAATCTCTAAGTCCATCCATGTTGCTGCAAATGGCATTATTTCATTCTTTTTGATGGCCGAATAACATTCAATTGTATTTATGCACCACATCTTCTTTATCCGTTCCTTTGTCGATGGACATTTAGGTTGCTTCCACGTCTTGGCTATTGTAAATAGTGCTGCAATAAAGATTGGGGTGCATGTGTCCTTTCGGATTATGATTTTCTCCAGATATATGTCCAGGAGTGGGATTGATGGATCATATGGTAGCTGTATTTTAAGTTTTTTAAGGAACCTCCATACTGTTCTCCATAGTGGCTGTACCAATTTATATTCCCACCAACAGTGCAGGAGAGTTCCCTTTTCTCCACACCCTCTCCAGCATTTATTGTTTGTAGACTTTTTATGATGGCCATTCTGACCGGTGCAAGGTGATGCCTCCTTGTAGTTTTGATTTGTATTTCTCTGATAATTAGTGACCTTGAGCATCATGTGCTTTTTGGCCATCTGTATGTCTTCTCTGGAGAGCTACCTATTTAGATCTTCTGCCCATTTTCTGATTGGGTTTTTGTTTTTTTGACTAGAGCTACATGGGCCGTTTCTATATTTTGGAGGTTAATCCCTTGTCGGGATTACCATCTAATTCATATTCTTTCCCCATGTCTCCTTTATCACATAGTGTGTGTTTTTACATGTAGCGTTAGCGTTTGTATCCCGTTCATCTGTGTGTCTTTTCATGTTAATTTCTTTATACGTTTTAATATTTGGTGGCCATCCTTCCTCAAGGTCCTTGCTTTTCATTTTTAGAAATTTCTTGAATAGTCTCACTTGTTTATTCTTCTGCTTTGAGGATCACTTCTCCACAAAAATCTAGGAAGATCCCAACAAAATCCTCTTGAATTTGGATCATGATTGCATTAAACTTATAACTTCATTTGGAGAAATGGATACATTTGTAGCATTTACCCAATTCATCCAGGAACATGGAATGTCTTTTCTTCACTTACTACTACTTTTATAAACTGCAGTACAAATGTATAATTCTCCTCTTGCAGTTACCCACACTTCCTGTTAAAGTTATCCCAAGTCTCTTAGGTTGACTATTCGAACGGGCCCTCTGAAAATTTCTCTTCTTTTGGCATATTTCAGTGTGAAGGATGGGCAAGGGTATGCCTTTATCACATCTAAGAGCTGAGAAGGGAGTTCCCTCCATCTCTCTTCTCATATCCATCTGGGTACCGAGTTATGTTCATCCCATCACCTAAATAGCCCTCCCAAGCAAACTCTCGCCATCCCTACAGTCCTATCAACTCTCCAGGACGCCACCACTTCTTGACTGGAGACAGGCATTAATGTCCGCTGTAGCCTCACATCCTGCAGCCTCCCTTTCCCCAGTCCCCCCCTCCCACCGGCAGCCACCTCCTATGTGTTGGGTACTGTCCCAGGCCAGGGGGTACATCAGGGGAGAAGATGGAGCTAGCTTTTTAGAGGGTGTCAGGGAGGCAGGCAATAAACATGTGAGCAAATAAATGAGATCGTTCCTGGTAATGCTCAGTGATCCCCGAAGGAAATAAATGAGGACTGAGAAGATTCTTCTAGAATCTTCCTCTTATGCATTCAGCTTGGTGGTCCAAATTTTGGCCTTCAGCGTCTCAGGGGAGAATTTAATCGGTGTCCCACCGTGCTCCTGGATCCCTGTGATCCCTTCCTGCCTCACCATCAGCCATGAGCGCTGTGTCTGAATTTCTCCCCCACTGCCTCTCTACTGCCCCACCGCTTCTTCACCCAGCCACTCCCTGCTTTAGAAGCACCCCCCTGCCCCAGAAGCTTCTGGAAATCCGTGTGAAAGAGGCCCCAACTAGTCCCTCCAGGGCCTCTGAAGACCGGCAATTCCCCTCTACAGCTTTGTGAACCAAAAAGGACCAAACCCCATGGGAAGTTCAGGTGACAGTTGTCTGAGGGAAAGAGCAGCTACTCCTTTCTCATCTGTCTCCTCCTCCCTCTCTCCCCTTCCTTCTTCTAAATGACACTGGGATGTGCTCTTAGACCCTACTAAAATTTTGGGCAAGGGGTAGGGCAGAGAAAAGCTGTCATTCTGTCAGGACACTCCATTCTGTCCTGAATGGGGGAGGCTGGGTTTCGCAGGCTGGGGTCTGAAGACAGATAACAGGTTGGTATAGCTGTGCTCCTGGCCAGAGCTTAAACTTTAGTATGGTCATCAAGATACCAGAGGCTGGGCTTCCCTGGTGGCGCAGTGGTTGAGAGTCCGCCTGCCGATGCAGGGGACACGGCTTCGTGCCCCGGTCCGGGAGGATCCCACATGTCGCGGAGCGGCTGGGCCCGTGAGCCATGGCCGCTGAGCCTGCGCGTCCGGAGCTTGTGCTCCGCAACGGGAGAGGCCACAACAGTGAGAGGCCCGCGTACCGCAAAAAAAAAAAAAAAAAAGAGAATAATCATCAGTAAGGCTATGGGGTCCCTACAAGGTGCCAGACATTGTATTATGTGTTGCTCACAACCTAAAAAGTTAGATCCCATTGTGTCCTTTTTTATGGATGAGGAAACTGAGGCTCTAAGAATTTAAGTATCATGCCAAAGATCACTCAGGTCAAAAAAGCTGTGCTACCAAGCTGGGCTAGTCTTTTCTCTTCTATGGTCTATCCTGCCTGACTCCCTCCCGTCTCTACTTATTGAAACCCTTCTTGTCCTTCAATGCCACCTCCAGGAAGCCCTCCTAAACTTCCAGGTTGAGAGTGGGATTTCCTTCACCAGGTTGCTCTTACTGTTCTCTCTGCCTCATGGCTCCTGTGGATGGGGCGGTGTCTGATTCATAGCACATTGTGGAACTGGCTTGATTCAAGGCAGGTGGTGAGCCCTGGCTAGAGGTGGATACCTTAGATGGCTCTGAGGGAATCCAGTGGTCCTGAGTTCAGCCGAAAGTGAAGGGGCCCTCTTTTGTGCCTGGAGGGGACCACTTCCTATTCCTGAGGAACAACCTGCTCAGTCTTCAAGGACATCTGGCATGATCCCTGATTTGGGGCTGGAGAGCTCTGACTGTCAGTGTGTCTGGGGCAGCCGCCAGGGAGTGGAGAGTGGTTTGCAGGACAACTTCCCTGGGAGCTCAGGTTCCCATTCATCATCTGTCTTCTCCTCCTCTTCCTCAGGGGTCTTGCTCCAGTCTCCTGTGCACTTCCCACCTCGCAATACAAACACGGGTCACTGAGCCTTCAGAACCATGCCTGAGATGTAGAGAGATCTCCCTGGGAACATGACCCTTTATAATCTAGCTCAGGGGTCCCCAACCCTTGGGGCCGTGGCCTGCTACCGGTCCGCAGCCTGTTTGGAACTGGGCCACACAGCCGGAGGTGAGCGGCGGGCCAGCGAGTAAAGCTTCATCTGCCGCCCCCCATCGCTCGCGTTGCTAACTGAGCCATCTGCACCCCCCATTCCGTGGAAAAATTGTCTTCCATGAAACCGGTCCCTGGTGCCAAAAAGATTGGGGACCACTGACCTAACTTACTCTAGAGAATGAGGAGCTGGGATTTTCCCAGCCTTATATATTGGGACATTTACTGTCAATTATTAAGGTTGGAATCCCTAGCCCTGTATTATAAAGACCATCAGTAGAATCAGATGGGCCTGGGATTATATCTGGGTTTTGCTTCTTACTAGCTGTGTGACTGTGGGTGAGTTATTTAAAGTTTTCTAAGCCTCAGTTCTTTCTTTTGTAAGTAAAGCCAGTAATAGTCCCTACCTCACAGGACTGTGCTGAGAATTAAATGAGAAAATACACGTAAGGCAGCAAGCACAGTCCTTGGCACACAAGACCCAGTAAACATTATTGGGTCTCTCAGCAAAGCTCTAGCCTGTAATTTGGGACCCACTACTCAGTGAATGACTCTTAACTATCTTGGCCAAGCCACTCCACTCTCCCAGGGATAACAGGATGACTACACACAGCCTAGTCACCCGAGTCTTTCCTTAACATATATCTTTGGTTAATTTTTTAGTTATTTGATGTCTCAAATTGTTATGGAGCAAGTTTTAAAAAAATAACATGCTTGGGTACAGTGGATGTCTTATTGTCACTGCCTGCCAATGAGTATTAATGGGTCCTCAGCCTAAACTTGGTTTCGTTCAGTGCACTTTAAGGAGAACTTAACTTTTTACTTCACTTGTGGTGTTTCTGGTATAAAATGTCTTGTCTCTGTGGCTTACTGTTTCAACCCATTCTGCTCTTTCAGCCTTCAGAACAGTTTTAGAGCCAATAGTAATAATAGCTAACTCAATGAGTGCTGACTGTGAGCCAGGCATTTTTCTATGTCTTGAATGTATCATCTCTCTTAATCTTCGTAACAACCCTAAGAGGTGAATACTCTCATCCTTATTTTATGGATGAGGAGACTGAAACATAGAGAGGTTAAGTGACTTAAGATCACACAGCTAGTAAGTGACATAGTAAAGGTTTAACCTTGGACAGTCTGACTCCAGAGCTGGCACTCTAGGTCCATCTTGCAAACCACCTGACTTGCTAGAACTTTAAGTCTCTAGAGCTCAAACAGGGGGTAGGCTGTTCCATTCGTGGTCCCTGACAGACCTCACCTGGCATAGTCATTCCTTGTGACTCTGGGCTTGGTTGTGTGACTTGCTTTGGCCAGTAAGACATTAGAAAGCATGATGGAAGCAGAAGCTGACAAACACTTGCACGGTGGGGCTCATCCTTTTGGAATGCTGCCTTCCACATGAGCCATCTCGGCCATCCCTCGGCCATTTCAAGTCAACCCAGCTCAGGTCCCGGAGCAGAGAAAAGTCAGCCCCGTTTGTTCCTTGCCCAAACTCCTGGCCTTCAGAATCAGAAGCAAGCATAAAATGGTGGTTATTTTAAGCCACTCTGTTTAGAGGGATAATTTGTTATACAGCAATAAATGATGGAAATGGCCAAGAAGCCAAGGCCAGGCTGGGTGTGAAAGATGTGGACCAAGTGTGCAAGAAGACCTAGAGTCCAGGGCCCAGGAGAGCACTGAAGGTTTGAAGGCAGGTGAGCAGCAAGTCCTTCAAGAGCATCCCTAAGCAGAAGGTCTGGTGTAGCTCAGCCAACAGTCAGGGACTAGGAAAGATGCAGACACAGGCATTCAGGATGGGTGGAGGGTCCAACACCAAGCAAGATGGACATCTGGCTGGAGGCTCTGGAAAGAGAGAGCTCAAATTTGCATGATTAAGAAGCCTCCCATGAGCTTCTGCCTGGGGTCGGAGCAAATTCCAAGGCTTCATCAGCCAGTGCTAGGACACAGGTGGGAGCCAGTTAACTGACTGGGGAAGAGCGCACTGGATCTCCCAAGAGCCCATCCAACACTGTCTTAAAGAAGTTTCCAGCAAGCCCTTTCCCGTTCTCACCAATGAGCTTAGCTTTCCTTTCTTCCATCTTGCCAAGGTGTGGACTCATTATTTTTTCTTTCCATGGTGAGAGCAGAAAAGTAGAAAAAAAGATTGGACCACGACCTTTCCATCTGCATAAACACGAGTATGTTTCTTTCCCATCGGAAAAGGGTTTCCCGGCAACAGTGTGTGTGTGTATGTGTATGTGTGTACAGACATACACTACAAAGTGCAGAGCACATGTTCTTAGGCAAAGTGTATGATGTAATATAGTTCTTCTTTATTTTTAATTCCTGATTATAAAAGTAATATGTTGAATAAAATTTAGAAATTACAAAAAGTATATAAAAAAGTAACATTCACCCAAACATCACCCATCAGGGACCACAATGGACATTGTGCATATTTCCTTCCAGTATTTTTTCCATAATTTGTCGTATATGCTTTTTAAAAAGATGGAATCATACTGGGTACTACTTCCTAACCTGTTTTTTGACTTATAATATGAACATTTTTCCCGTTTAGCAATCTTTCTTCTAAAACAGTTTAAAATGTTACATTAAGTTCCTTTATATCATAATTCCTTTATTGGGGGTGTGTGGTTGTTACAGTCTGTCTTTAAAATGTTGAGAATGAACATCCTTTGTTTTCATTGTCAATCGATTCCTTAGTACTGATATTTAGAAGTCATATTATTGGGTCGAAGTCATATCATTGGGTCAAAATCATACTATTGCTTGTTTTAAAAGACTTTGATACATCTTGCTAAATTATCTCATAACATGTTACCAATGTATATTCCTCCTTCAACAGCAGTGTATAAGAATTCCCGTTTTATTATACACTTGCCAATATTGAATCATTTCATTAACAAAAACTGGCAGTGATCTTTTAACCCATTTTCTCTTTCCCTTCTGTAACATTTGAAATTTGGCACAGATATAAACTTTACTTGGCACTGAATTGCTTAGGATTACACACTGATTACCGCAGTGGTTGCCTAGTTCATTCCTAAATCAACCTGTTAAAGGGGCTTTGCCTCGTTTTTTTCCTAATGAATAATGAAAAGCTCTGCTGTGTGTGTCTCGCCAGTAGTTTTCTGACAGAGGTGTGCAGATGTGTCGTCCATCGGCCTTGCTTGGGATGCTTGTTCAGACCACACCTGTACAGGTGTGAGGTAGAGGGCAGGGGTTAGGAGCATGGATTCTGGAGTCAGAAGGGGCTGCCTTGAAAGGCAACTTCAGTCTCTTACCAGCTGGGTGACCTTGGGCAACTTATTCATGAACCTCAGTCTTCTCTTCTGTAGAAGAGGAATGATATTACTTATTCACAGGATTGCTGTGCGTATTACATATGACCAAAGGGCAAGGCAAGTTGACTGTGAGGGTAAGACTCAAAGGCAAACTGGCCCTGCATCCCTCAGGTATTAGCCTTAGTTCCAGCTCCATCGGACTCTTATTTTCCTCCCTCTGGACTTTTTTTACTTGCTGGTGTTTTGTTTTGTTTTGTTTTCTGCTAGAACACTCTCCCCAGATGGGTGTCCCCCTCTCATCATTTAGATCTCACCAACTCAGACTTTCCCTGGGCTCCCATCCCCCATTGCTCTTTCATAAACTCTGTTTTAGTTTCTTGAAAGTGCTTAATCCCTCCATAGAATGATCTCTTTTTGTTTGTTTGTTTGTTTTGTCCTGTTTTGTATTTGGCCGCACCATGCGGCTTGCGGGATCTTATTTCCCCAACCAGGGATCGAACCCGGGCCCATGGCAGTGAAAGCGTGGAGTCCTAACCACTTGACCACCAGGGAAGTCCCAGGATCTCATTGTTTATTGTTGATTTTCTTCCCTCCACTAGCACCATGAAGGCACCATGAAGATAGACTCTGCCTGTCTCTGCCTTCAGGAACCCAGCACAGTGCTGCCCAAAGCAGACACTCAATCAGTATTTATTGAATGAATGGACTGGCAATAAAGTGATTTTTAAGCTCTTGTGCTAGAGATTATTTTTTAATTTTTCTTAGAGTAAAGCAAAGCAGTTTTGTGCTAGATTTACCTCTGATGGGACGGAGCTGTAAATACAGGTATTAAAAAGTCAGTAACTGTGAGAGCTGAGGGTGTCCTAGCAGGGTTATTTGTGTTGTATCTTAAAGGCTTTGACACTAGACTGATCTGGAGAGAATCTCAACCTCTCCACCCAATGGCTGTGTGTCCACAGTGATATCTTAAGTGCTCTAAGCCTCAGTTACACTGCGTGTAAAATGGCACTGATACCCACCTCAGAGGATTAGTTTGAGGATTAAATACAGGATAACATATGTGAGTACCTGCAAATAATCAGCATTTAAAAATGGCAGTTATGGGGCTTCCCTGGTGGCGCAGTGGTTAAGAATCCACCTGCCAATGCAGGGAACACGGGTTCAAGCCCTGGTCCAGGAAGATTCCACATGCCATGGAGCAACTAAGCCCGTGCGCCACAACTACCGAGCCTGGGCTCTAGAGCCCGCGAGCCACAACTACTGAGCCTGTGTGCCACAACTACTGAAGCCCACGCGCCTAGAGCCCGTGCTCCGCAACAAGAGAAGCCACCGCAATGAGAGAGCGCCCGTGCACGGCAACAAAGACCCAATGCAGCTAAAAATAAATACATAAATAAATAAATTAAAAAAAAAAAAGAAAACTGAGGGCCAAGTAACGTTAGGCTCTAAGAATGAGACAGAAGGAATAATTACTATAAGGTTTTGTTTATTAATTATATTCATGAATATTAATTCATAGTCACTATGAATTATCATATATTCAAATGAACAGTATTGATCCAAGGCTGTCTTTTCGGGCTTTGGAAAAGCCCATCCCTTTCTACCTAGATGTCTTTGGGTGTATATAGTTAATATTTCATTAATTATGTAGAGGGGCGTTGTGTGTACATCAATGTCTCATATGATGCATATAATTAAGCCACTTTTTGTTGGGAGCGGAAGAAAATTGGGCTTTCCCAAAGAAAAGCAGCTTGCTCCCAAAGTTGCTAACAGATTGCTTCTTAATTGAACTTGGGAGGTGAATTATATGGTGAATTAGAAAAAAGAACAACTCTGAATTTAGTGAATTGTTCCATAAAGGAAACTGTGGGATTGAATTGCAAATGCTGGATAGAAACATTTCAGCCTGGCCCCATGCATCACGGGCTGCTGACCTCTGCATGAACAGGCCTGGAGCTCTCTTTTCAAGGCCTGGAGGGCATTCTTTCCCAGAGACCAGCTGTAAGCCTGGGTTTCTTATGCAAAGGAGACGTTTGAATAAGCCCCTGTGACTAATGAAATCTACGGGGTCTTTGCATAGCCTCTCACTGAAGAGGCAATTAACCAAAGATCAAATATGGGCATATATATGTATTTTTTCAAATATTTTTTGTCTTACAGTTACACCCAAGGAAAAAGATATCCCTACACCCTGAATACTCCCTGCCCCCATTGCCCCCAATCTTTGTCCATCAGACTATATTTCTCTCTTCCTTGTTCTGCGTGCTTATGGCTGCAGTTATAGCCACAGTCACACCTGTCTTATTTGCTTGCTTTTACTGAAATGGAGCAACACATTCCATTGATTTAGATGTGAGAAATGACTTTTCTTAGTACTTGATGTCTGTCTTCAGCTCCACATCTTCCATTCCTGGTGAGCTGGGGAGGAAGGAGGTTAGTTTTAAGAAAACATCATGAGTTGAGGCTACCTCTTACAGGGTTCTCTAAGTAGAGAATCTCAAGTTCGGCTGCACCTTAGAATCACCTGGGGAGCTTTTTAAAATCCCAAGGCCCAGGCCAATCAAATAAGAACCTCCGGGGGTGGGATGCAGGCCTCAGTACTTTTCTAAAAAGCTTCCCAAGATGATCCCGAAGTGTAGCGAAGGTTGAAAGCCATTGTTCCAAGAATATCTACTTCCCTCCTTCCATAAGCTGAAAAAGACAAACTTTTCCGTCAGTGATGATGAGTTAGAAATGAGTGGGTTTTCTCTGTAAGCACTGTCTACCTGACTCATCCATCTGTCTATCCATCTATTCATCCATCAATCACATATTTTATTTATTGCCAGGCACAGTGCTGGGTGTTTACTGTTGGACAAGGCAAGGTCCCTTTCTTCAGGATGCTAAAAACTAAACTAGGGGATCAGCTGAGTAGAGAGGAGATCCCAATTACTTGTGGCAAGGGATGTGAAAAGGCCCAGGGTGCTGGTAACACAGAGGAGGGGGCTTCTAACCCAAGAGGAGCAATGGGGCTTCCCAGAGGAAGTGGTGTTCAAGCTGAGCCTTGCAGGTCCAGTAGGATTTGGCCAGATGAAGAGGTGGGTGTGGCAGAGGAAGGCGCATCAACAAGAGGAGAATGGAAATCCAAGAGGACCGTGAGGAGCTTAGGTGGCTGAGCACAGAGTGGGAGTGGGGGAGTAGCAGGAAGCCCTGAGGTACCGGCTGGAGGAAGCCAGCAGGGCCATATCACAGGGGTGGGCCTCATGGGTCATGTTAGGGCTTAGAATTCATCCCGAGGGCAGTGGGAAACCTTGGCAGGGTTTTCATCAGGGGAGTGGCCAAATCACATTCACTCCAGGTAGATCCCAGGCTCAGCTGTACTAGAAGCATGCGATTTGCTGCCCTTTGGAGAAATGACGAGAGCTGCCAGTCTCTTGCTGGTAAGGGTGACAGAGAAGGGATGTGTGTTCTTAATTGCTGTGACCCCAGTCTCATCAGTGGCTTTCCCTTGGGAATAGACAGCCACCACCACCACCACCACCACCACCACCACCCCCACCCCCCCCAAGACATCCCACTTGTTCTCCTGTTCTTTCTGGGTCTGAGGCTGAGGGAAGGAGCACAGATCTGGGGAGGTCCGCCAGGACCCACCTTCAGCTTCTCCATTACTAACCATCTCTGTACCTTCAGGACAGGCAAGTCACTTCACCTCTTGGAACCTTGTTTCCACATCTGTGAGACGAGGATGTTTGTGGCTCTTTTGTCGCTGAGTCTTCATGAGGCTAGAATTACAAAACTCTGCGTTTAGCACTGTTCCCAGCACATGGTCAGCACCGTAATTGGCACACAGTAAACACTGATTCCTTCCCCACCTCCATCTGCTAGGGGGCCCCTGGTCTCCCCCCAGCTCCAGAGCTTTGCTCCCATTGTAACCCCAAGGGCCAGGGGGCCAAGGGAATCAGAAGTCCTCATCCCCCCACCTCCTCTGCCTGCTGCAAAGCTGAATATCAATCTCTCGCAGCCATCGCTCCCTCAACCACAGCTTCCAGCTAACCTTGAACCAGGCTGTGCTCAGGTATCCTTACAGGTCTTTTTTTTTTTTTTTTTTTTTTTGTAGGAGCCAAGCAGGTCTAAACTTTCCAACCCTCCATGATGGACTGGTGCTTTGCAGAACCTCCTTTCAAATCCCAGCTCCTGTGTTCCCCTCCTGTTCGCTACTAATAACACGGATCATATTCAGAGCCAGTGCAGTTATAAAACCCTTTCACGTCCTCTGGCTCCCATCTAGATCTCTCAGAATAAAAGCCAAAATCCTGAAAATGGCCTGCAAGGTCCCCCAGGAGCTGACCCCCCCAGACCCTCCACTGCTCACTGACCTCATCACCTATTATTCTTTCCCTGGCTCATTCCATTCCAGTCATACCCACCTCCATACTGTCAAGCACATTCCCACCCCAGGGCCTTTGCACCTGCTGTCCCCTCAGTTGGAATGCTCTTCCCCAGATATCTGCAGACCCTCTCCCTCACTTTCTTCAGGCTTCTGCTTTTCTGCCTTGTATGAAATGGCAATCCTTCACCCCTAGCATTCACTGTTCCCCTCACCCTTATTTATTTTCTTCATAGCGCTTGTCAACAACCGACTTATATATTTAGTCACCTGTTTGTTTATCATTTTCTCCTCTACCCTCCACCAGAATATAATTTCCATGAGGTCAGGGTAGAGTTTGTTCAGTGTCATATCCTGAGCAGCAGAAACAGCATCTGGCATGCAGCAGGTGTCGGATGAACATTTGTTGAATGAGCAAATGCCTAAACAAACCATTACCTCATTCGGAACTTGGAACAGCCCATTTGACAGATGAAAAGTACTAACACCCAAGGTCTCATCCTCAGTTACACAGGGAGTGAAGACTAAGCTAGTCTGAGAGCCTTGGCCTCAGGCTCTCCTTCAGTCTGCACAGGGCACATTCCTCTGCTGGCCAGTGATTTTCATACCATCAGGATTTCCCCTGACCTTTAGCCCTAGAGGAAATGATATCGCAACTGGAAGAATACCCAGAGGGCTGGGAGCTGGCAGCGAACGCCCCGGCAGCTGCAGGGAGTGTGTTAGTGGATTCTGACTTGGCCAGAAAGGCAGCGGACGAGCAGGATGAAGGCATGTAAAAATATCTGCGCGCGCCTGGTCCACCGCCAGTGTCAGTCACCAGAGGGAGAGAGGTGGTCTGCATGTCAGGAGTTGGGATGCAGGACCACAGGGCTGTCTTCCGTGGTTGTCAGGGGCCAGGGCATTGGGTTCCATGTTTGGGACCCTTCCTTGAGCAGCTCTGGAAGCCTGTGACCTATGGAGCACAGGAAATATCATCGGGCTTCTGACCAGGAGACTGTCCTGAGCCCTCAGCTTCCTTTACGGGCTGGCAACCCGGGGCTGATCATTTTGAATCTGTTTTCTCCTCTGTAAAATGGGGTTACACTTCTGCTACAGAGTGTTTTCATCAAGGTCAAAGGGGAGATGGGGAAACTGCTTTGTAAGCTGCAGATTTCTAAACAAATGCAAGAAATATTTTGCACGAGTAGATTGTCCTGTAGGTGCTTTGGTGTGGTTTCACGTGTATGATAGTCTCTCCTGGACACAGGCTTTGTCCTCAAATCTGCTCCCTGGTGTCCCGACCCACCCAGCTGCTCAACTGCCAAATGTAGGCATCATTCGGGACCCCCTCAGTCCCTCATATCTAAGCCATCAGCCTCTCCTGTTGCTGTGCCTCCAACTATATTCTTAATATCCCTGAGGATCCAGCCTCCCTCTCTCCACCACGGTCAGCCCCTCCACATGGCAAGCTCATTCCCAATCCAGATTCTTTCCTGATCCTCCTTCAGCTGGGACCCGCTGGCCCGGATCTCTGTGTGGCTGGCTCCTTCTTGTCTTCCAAGTCTCAACCCAACTGTCACCTCCCTAAAGGGCCTTCTCTGACCGCTTTCTAAGCAGCTGCTCCAGGCCGCGTTACCACATACTGCGTTTGATCTTCAGAGCATTTTCTGAACCTGCAATCATCTTATTCCTTTATTTTCTTACCTACCATTTACTGTCCAACTGCCCATTTGGAACTTAGGCACTGTCTGTCCTGTTCACTGCTGAATCCCTGCTGCCCGGGACTGTACCTGGTTCACAGTAGGTCTAATAATAGATGGTGATAGACCATCTTCCTGGTGGGGACAGATGTGAATCTGGTTTCTAGATGATGATACTAGCAAACGAGTACGTGCATCACTGCCCTTGACTGAGGCAGTGTCGGCAGAGTCTGATTTATAAAGTAAGCAGAGCAATTTCTAAAAGGAGACTCACACCCCAAAGAGGAAACCAGGATGCCTGTATAAGCCAAGGCAGCAGCAACTGTCACATCACATATTTAGGAGTGGCACTGGTGACGTCTCCCTGCATCCCGTGCGGGGGACTCCAGAACTTGAGAGTGTCCGGTTTGCGTTGGGCTTTCTCAGGGAGTTGGGGGTTAGGAAGCTGACTTTGGGATTCGCCTGTTAACTTTATATGTTTCACTCCAAGTGCCCTTGAACTGATCGAGGAGGCTACATTTATAATTTCTGAACTATGTTCATGGTTATAAGAAAGCAAGTTCTTTTTGGCCTGAGCATCGAGTAGGGGCCCAGTCATCCTTTGTTAACAGATCTTTACTGACCCACTGGTGATTCTGAGCATCCCCCAGGTGACCAGGTTTGTTCCCTCATCTCATGGTGCTGGTGCAAAGAAGGCTGGTGCGTCCTCACGTTTCTTTTCTTCTTTGTTCCTTTAGGTGGGCTTGGAGAGCAGCCATCTGAGAGCTGGTCGAATGCTACAGCCACGAATACCAGCAGTGAGGAAGCTAGAGAGGGTAATGTGAGGCCCCACCAGGCCTTGGGGTACTCTTTGTTTTTCAGTTGTTGTAAATTTCACATAACCTAGAATTTACCATTTTAACCATTTTAATGTGTACCATTTCGGGGCATTAAGTACATATACAATGTCGTACCACCATCACCACTATCTAGTTCCAGTCGCACCCATTTCCCTCCCCCATCCCTGATCCTGGCTTTGGGAACCTCTTATTGTACCTTTTACTTCAATCTTAGTGAACTAGAAGCAGTGAAGTCTGTGAATGAGGGGGCAGTGAGGCCTTTTGTTGAGTGGGGTGGGCCGTCTGCCAGAGAAAGGTATAAGGGTGGTATTTGGTTGCTCGGGGACTGGATGGCCTCCAGTTAGACTCTGCAGTCTGGGCGTGACTTTTCTCTGTAGCCCTTGGCTGGCGAGCTGAAGGCCCGGAGGACGGAGAGGAGGGATGACGGGGCTTTGGGAACCAGGGGTCTGACAGAATGAGTGGGCCTGGGAAGCAAGAAAGGGAGCTAAAGCTGGGGTGGGGACTGGGAGGCAGGTGTAGACTAGAGACCCCGTGGACAGTTGCGGGGGGGCTGTCTGTGGCAGGGGCCTGCCTGGAGGTACCACGTCTGCCTGTCTGCACACCAGCGCCCAGACGCGCATGCGCTCTCAGAGATTCTAGTGGAGATTATGGGAGGCACCTCACTGGAAGCATCTTGGTTTTGGAGAAGGTTTTCCTGTTCAGAAGCTGTGCTGAAGGAGAAGGGCTGCTGGGCTTCTGTCCAGCCTGCATCCTGCAGGAATCAGGGCTTGTTGCCGACAAGGGCATTCCTTCTATTGATACATAAAATTAACGCAGAGCAAAATGAATCATTTTTAAAATGCCAGAATCCTGTGTTTCAGGGATGTTTCTGTAGAGGTGAAGTACAAACCATTATTCACTTCATTTTATGTTCTTTCTTTAATGTTATTTTATATTTTACACACACAATATATATATAACTTCACAGTAATGTACAAATGTGATGATATCATCATATACTTTTCTTAGTGTTGTTTTTTTTTCTTTTCCCTTTAATTTGGCTACCTCCTTCACTTCTTTTTTCCACATGTTACCCCTCTACTCTTCCCCAGGTAATGCATGCTAATAACTTTGTTTTCACCCTTTCATATTTTTCTCCATGCACATATATTCACATATACACTGATGCAGAGATGTATACATATGCATACATAAACATACATATAAACACATAAACATATATACAGATATGTTTTGTCCTTTTTTTTAAGAAGGGATCATATTTGATACGTGTTTTTTATGCATTATGCTTTTCTCACTCATCAGTACCTCATGGAAAACCCCTCCAAGACGCTTGTATAACTTCAATTTATTCTTTTGAATAGTTGCAAAATATTCCTGGTATGAATGGGCCATAATTTATTCAATCCTTCTTTTATCAGTTAATAATAACTTCAAGTTTTTGCCATCATAAACAATGTTGCAGTAAAATACCTGAATATAGATCCTTACACACTTAGTATGTTTTAAATAGATATTGCTAAAATGCATTTCAAAAGGTGTAAGTGTGCTCCTTTCACCATGTCCTCCCTGGTACTAGGTATTATCAGTGTTTTTAATAATGGAAACGATAGCTTATTATTAGTTAATTTGTATTTCTCTGACTCCTGGTGACTTTCAGCGTCTTTTCCTACCTTTGTCAGTGATTTGGGGGTGCACTTCTGTGACTCGCTTCTTCCTGTCCTTGGCCCATTTTCCTGTTGGCTTGCTGATCCCCTCTCAGCAGTCTGATCTCCTTTAGAGAGAGGCAGACTCTTCCACTCACAATCCCCACCACCACCATTTGACAAACGTGCATCTGATTTTAAGTCGCACCAAGTATTGCTGGGACCGTGTGCAGGGCCCCTTTAAAATCTGTATTTTTCTGCTTTGCTTTCTCAAAGGTATTTTGACTTAGGCGTTTTCAGGCTCCCAGTCACCTGGTAAAATCCGTGTCACTTCATTTTGGCCGCAGATGACCAGCACTTAGTGGTGAAAATGGACACAGGGTGTGAGGATGAAACCAGAAGGATTTGCCATTACCCTTCAGTGATGTAGATGCCACACCTAATTTTTCCTTCACGATTTAAGTGATTTATTATGGCGTGAAAACCACCCCCAAACTTAGTGACTTCAAACTGTGATTTGTTATCTCTCATGATTCTGTGCATTGACTGGGCTTTCGGGGGTGGTTCTTTGGCTGACGTCAGCTGGGGTCACTCACTTGATTACATTCATCTAGCAGCTGGGCTGGGCCGAGAGGGCCAAAAAAAGCTTTAGTCACATGTTTGGTGCCTCACTGTGCCTCCACATGCTGTCTTTCCACATGGACCTTCACCATTTAGTTGTCTAAGGATTTTTTATAGCATGGTGGCTGGCTTGCCAGAGAGAGGAGACAGAAGCCACCCGTCCACTTAAGGCATGGACTCTGAATGCTACTTCTGCCACATTCTATTGGTCAAAACAAGCCAAAGGGCCAGCTCAGCTTCAAGGAAAAGAAAATAGATTCCACCCCTTAATGTGAGAAGTGGCATGAACTTACAGGGATGAGAGCTGTGGCCATATTTGGAGACCATCTACTGCCTTCCCTCCCTGCATCTTTCCTGCTCACCAGCAATAGCTATTGTCAGAATTTTTAATATTAATATTTACTGGTTTTTTGGGCATCATATTACCCAACCAAATAAACTTGAACAGTCAGACACACTTGGGTTTGCATCCCAGCAAGCCACTTAGTAGTTACAACCTTGGATAAGTTATCCAGCTCTTCATCTAAGGTTTGGAGAGAATTAGAAACAATATTTATGCAAAGCTCATCGCCATGTGTCTGGAACTTAAAAGGTACCCAATGAGTGTAGCTCTTCCCCTTCTCTCTCTCCACCTTCACCTCCAAGAATTAGATTATCCAGCACGAAAAGTGCATTGTCCACCTCTGGACTGGGATTTCACAGCTGTTTAACAGCTGCACAGAAACACCATTAAGGAAGACAGGAAGGAATAAGGCTCCCGCAGCCCAGTACAATTCTGCCTCTGGTTGGGTTGTACACGGTACTCACACGGCGACGAGAGATCTTCTTGGGTGTCTTGAGGAGGATGATGACAGCACTGCCCCACCCATGCCGCACACCCCTGCAGCTGGCTACCTCCATAGTCTGCAGCCCCTCAAATGATCCTGGTGTGTTTCAAGAGGATAATGTCAAGGTTAGGCCAGTCCCTTCACTCTGTATTACAGCAGCAGACGAGCAGGTCTTTAAGCATCCAGGGTGAGCCTGAGGAGGAAGGAGACCCCCAAGGTGAGGTGAAGGCCATCCCTTCTAGCTTGTTCCCCCAGCCTTCCCATCTGTCCCTCCAGGACACTGTCAGGTGCCAGCCTGGGTGCCTCTTGTTTTTGTTTGAATTAAAGATAAGGCAAGTTGTGTCAATCTCAGATTCCCCTTTAATCACAACCCACTCCGCTTCGGCCACCCTCAGAAAAAGGGACCGCCCAAGCAGGAGAAAGGATCTGAGGGAAGCCCCTGGTCAGCTGGCTGCAGGACCAGGTGTATTTCCTGGCATTATGTTGCTCCCCTCAGCCCTGATGGCGGGGATTTGTGCTTCCAGCTTTGGGGAGGTCTGGGGGGCTTGGGGAATTGCTCACTCGGCACCCCTTGGCAGACTGGTCTGAGGAGCCTTCCTACCCTGGAGATGAGAGCTCAGCATGCATTTCGGGGCCGATAATGGGATTAATGAAATGGAGTGTGTAACTGTTCCTCAAATGAAGCTGCGACTGTTTTGGTAGAGCCTGATTTCCAGAACCATATTCATAAAAGAGAATGGACCTTTCACTTTCTGTAGCAGTCCCTAAGGGCTCTGTGCTGCAGCAAATAATAATGGAATCAGGTTGCACCAGAGAGCAGGGATCCCTCAAACTTGGGCACAGAGCCTCACCTGACCCCTGAATGTCACTTATGTCAGCGTATCTGGGTGTAACCATTGAACCTGACTTTAGGCATTCTTTCTAGCCTGTCCCCAAATGCAGATGTGATGGTGCTAACTGCAGCTCTCATTGAGCCCTTACACAGCAGACGTTTGATGTTCATTGCCTGGTTCCATGCCCATGACATCACCATGCAGCAGGAAGGAGATCTCAGGGGACAGTGGCTCATCTAGAGCCACACAGGTAGTGAATGGCAGCATTTACCTTGAGCCTAAGTCCCCCTGACCCTGAATCTCTTGCTCGTAATCTTTGGGCTACATCAGTGGTTCTCACACTTCCTTATGCATCCGGATCACCTGGGGAGCCTGAAAAAGCACAGATGCCTTGACAGTCCTCTAGGCCAATTGAGTCCCAATCTCAGGGCAGGGGGGCGGACACCAGAATTTTTTAAAAGTTTCCTGATTGAATCCAATGTGCAGTCAGGTTTGGGAACCATCGTGCAGAATAATCCACAGTCTCCCCCTTTACTGAGCCTTTCAAGATCGCCACAGGCAAGGTGCGAATTTGCCAGTCACCCGTGGGGTGAGGGTTATGCAGGTGGCTGGACTGTCAGGATGTTTACTTCCAGTGTAGGAGGGACCGGTTGACTAATCGAAAATCCGCAGTTCCTTGCTTGAGGAGGCTGTGCCATTTATAATACGGCTGTGCCTTCAGCTGGAAACGGAACATCGAATACCTATGGCATATTTTCAGAGAGGATAGGGTACACTCCCAGAGCCAGAGAATTTAAATGGACTTTATCCCCCAGCCCACCCCGCCCCCAGCATGTTAAATCCCTTCAGACACCCCTGAAGGGAGTCCTCCTCTGCATTTGCTCCTCTTCAGATGCAGGCCTCTTGGACCATAATAAATAATTACATCCTTCTATTGGGACTCCAATTCCAGATAGTAGTAATCCAAGAAAATCCAATAATGACAGTTGCATTAAGATCCTTCTTCCAGGCTAAGCAGAACATCTGTTTAGACATATTTTTAATCGGTAAATGCTTCCTGTGTTGAGTCCTCAGCAAATTAAATTTCTCACTGGACCGAGGGGGAAGCTGTCATTCAATAACCCATCTCTGGAAATTACACCCCAGTCTCTCTCCAGGTGCACTTAAGATTTTCCCATGCTGACTCGGCTGCACCAGGCCCTAACATTACTGGGTCACGTGTGTATATAGCACAGCTTCTCTGAGAAACATTGGATTTCTTAGTGTTAGTCCCTCAGATAGAGAAGTATTGATATTTTTGCCCATTCTCCAAAGGAGAGTTGGCGGCGGAGGAAAATTAAGAGACTTGTTGAAAACCGTATGGGAAATAACAAACTTCCACTTGCTACATCACTGCCTGTGATTACTTAAGACAGGATTCTCAGGATTTAAACATTAAGGACTTCAGGGCTGCCAACATTTTGGAGAGGTTTCTGCCGCAGAATTGTTTGGACTGTTGGGTTGTTTATTTTTAGAATAACTCATCCATTCTTTAACTAATTAATTCAAAATCCAAGAGCACCGAATGCTTACCACCAGCCTGACACTGTGCTGGGTGTGAATAGAGTGGTGAATGAGCCAACCACAGTCCCTGCCCCCATGGAGCTTCCAGTCAGTCTACTGGGGCAACTCACATTTGAAATCTGGATGCAATTTGTAGTCCTGGGCTGGGAGAGCAAGTTAGAATATCTGTAGAGACCAAGCAGGTAATGTCAATGGGTGAAATGCCTGGATGGGACCCTGAGGAGTGGGAGATAGATTCTAACAACCAGGAAAACGTGTACCCTGACTGTAGAGAGCAGGTGCTACTTAACTGCTATGGGTTGTAAATGATGGAAGATGGGCCCACTGTTGCCAGATCTTTCCATTTTTAAAGAAAAACTAGAAAATCTGGATTTTTATGTGAAATTCCTTGATTTTTAAAAGTTGGCTTCTCAAATGAGAAGCCAACTTTGTTTTTAAACAAAACAAAACAAAAACCCAAAGTGTAGGCCAAAAGCATCCAGACCAAACAAAACACATCTGTGGGTTGGGTTTATCCCAAGAGCTGCAAGTGTGTGACTTCTGATCTAGAAATTCTAGCAGTAAAACAATTATGTTCAGGCTTAAAAATGTGTTATATGCCAACTTTCTTGTTCTGGCAACTGAACTGGCAGGGACCCCTTTTACAAACATAGAACTACTGGAAAAAAATATAACCTTCCTCTTACTCCAAATTAAAAATACAGAGTTAAGCTCAAAGAAAAGATAGGGAAATTGTCATTATCAGAAAAGAACAGGGAACATAAACCCATGAAACTAAGCTTCAGATGGTGGCAAAACTGTGCAGAGGGCACTGAGACTGGGCCAGGATTTGGGGTACTGAGGGCTGGTGGTTTTTTTATGCCCATGTAACAGCTATATAGGTTCAGGATTTGTGGCCTTGGTCCCGTGGCCTTGGAGACTGAGATCTTGCATAAAATGAACTCCTTCAAAGGGCTTCCTAATCATTAAAAAAGAAAGAAAAAGAGAGAGAGAGAGAAAGAAAGAAAGAAAGAAGAAAGAAAGAAAAAACAAAGAAAGAAAGAAAAGAAAAGACTAGAAAAACTCTGTCCAGTGGCTGAAAGAAGGGGCAAGAAATCTTGCTATCTTTCCTAGGTTCTAAGTGGGGGTAAAAACATATCTTCTATGAGAAACTGAATCCCAAAGCCTGTTCCTGAGACAGGTATAAGTTCTCAAATTTCATTTCCTATGTATGGAAACCATAAACTTAGAAATTAACATAAAAATTGATCTAGGACCCATAGAATCCCAAGAGCCCTGAAAAAATGAAAATCAGGGTCACACTCATTGCTGAGGGCATATGAGACTCTTGCAGAAAGGAATAACCCTCCCCCACAAAAATGAACTTTAACTGAAAACATTAGAAACACAAAAAGTTAATCCATGAAGGATAATCAACAGAGACAATAACTTGGAGAATTAGTACCCCAAGATGCAGAAATAATAGAAGAATCTGTGTGAGATTAAATAGGTATACATAAAATGACTAAAGAGCCAATGGGAGAATTTGAAACTATTGTGGGGGAGAAAAAGAACAGATCAATTTAGAAGCCACTAAATAGGGCTTTTGGTAATGATAACTGTATTTATTGAAACTGGAATGGGATAAATAGTATATTGAACACAACTGAAGAGAGAATTATTGAAATAGAAAATAGATCTGAGGGGGAGGAGCTTCAAGATGGCAGAAGAATAAGACGTGGAGTTCACCTTCCTCCCCACAAATACATCAGAAATACACCTACATGTGGAACAACTCCTGCAGAACACCTACTGAATGCTGCAGAAGACCTCAGACCTCCCAAAAGGCAATAAACTCCCCACGTACCTGGGTAGGGCAAAACAAAAAAGAAAAAAGAGAGACAAAAGAATAGGAATGGGACCTGCACCAGTGGGAGGGAGCTGTGAAGGAGGAAAGGTTTCCATACACTAGGAAGCCCCTTCATGGGCAGAGACTGCGGGTGGCGGAGAGGGGAAACTCTGGAGCCACGGAGGAGAGCGCAGCCACAGGGGTGCGGAGGGCAAAGTGTAGAGATTCCCACACAGAGGATTGGTGCGGACCAGCACTCACCAGCCCGAGAGGCTTGTCTGCTCACCTGCCGGGGCGGGCGGAGGCTGGGAGCTGAGGCTCGGGCTTCGGAGGTAATCACAGATTGCCAACAAACACATGAAAGGATGCTCAACATCACTAGTCATGCAAATCAAAACTACAATGAGGTATCACCTCACACGAGTCACAATGGCCATCATCAAAAAATCTACAAACAATAAATGCTGGAGAGGGTGTGGAGAAAAGGGAATGCTTTTGCACTGTTGGTGGGAATGTAAATTGATACAGCCACTATGGAGAACAGTATGGAGCTTCCTTAAAAAACTAAAAATAGAAGTACCATATGACCCAGCAATCCCACTACTGGGCATATACCCTGAGAAAACCATAATTCAAAAAGACATGTACCACGATGTTCATTGCAGCACGATTTATAATAGCCAGGACATGGAAGAAACCTAAGTTGATCATCGACTGATGAATTGATAAAGAAGATGTGGCACATATATACAATGGAATATTACTAAGCCATAAAAAAATGAAATTGACTTATCTGTAGTGAGGTGGATGGACCTAGAGTCTGTCATATAGAGTGAAGTAAGTCAGAAAGAGAGAAACAAATACCGTGTGCTAACACATATATATGGAATCTAAAAAAAAAGAAAAAATGGTTCTGAAGAACCTAGGGACAGGACAGGAATAAAGATGCAGATGTAGAGAATGGACTTAAGGACACGAGGAAGGGGGAAGGGTAAGCTGGGACGAAGTGAGAGAGTGGCATGGACATATATACACTACCAAATGTAAAATCAGTAGCTAATGGGAAGCTGCCACATAGCACAGGGAGATCAGCTCAGTGCTTTGTGACCACCTAGAGGGATGGGATAGGGAGGGTGGGAGGAAACACAAGAGGGAGGAGATATGGGGATATATGTATATGTATGGCTGATTCACTTTGTTATAAAGCAGAAACTAACACACCATTTTAGAGCAATTGTACTCCAATAAAGATGTTAAAAAAACAAACAAACAGAAAACCAAAGTAGTTCTAGAAGTTGTAGACACTGTAATAAGGCAAGAAAAAGAAATTAAAGGCATACAAATTGGAAAGGAAGAAATAAAACTGTTCTGATTTCCAAATGACATGTTTGTCTATATAGAAGATCTCAAGGAATCTACCACAAACAAACAACTCCTAGAACTAATTAGTGAGTTTAAGAAGATGGCAGAATACAAGACCAAAACACAAAAAAATGCTTATATTTCTAATAATTAATGTGCAGAAACCAAAATTAAAAACACAGTACCATTTATAATCGCTCAACAAAAATGAAATACTTATACACTTTAAAAAACATGTATAATATTTGTGTACTGAAAATTACACAATGCTGGTGAAAGAAATAAAGACCTACATAAATGGAGAGAAATACCATGTCCATGGATTGGAAGGAAGACTCAATATAATAAAGATGCCATTTCTCTCCAAATTGATCTGTAGTTTTAATGTAATTCCCATTAAAATCTCAACATTTTTTTTTGTAGACATAGATAAGCTTACCCTAAAATTTATATGGAAAGACACAAAATTCATATGGAAACATAGCTAAAACAATGGAAAAGAAGTCTAAAATGAGAGTAATCACTCTGCCTGATATTAAGGCTTACTACAAGCCTTCCTCAATATCCCTGGGGGATTGGTTTCAGGACCCTTCATGGATACCAAAATCTGTGGATGCTTAAGCACCTTATATAAAATGGCATAGTATTTACATATAAACTATGCACATCTTCCCATATACTTCAGATCATCTCCAGATTACTTTTAATACCTAATGCATTGTAAATGCTACATATTTGCTGGTGCACGGCAAATTCAAGTTTTGCTTTTTGGAACTCTCTGGAATTAAAAATATACTTTTGATCCACAGTTGGTTGAATCTCCAATGTTAAACCCAGGGGTATGGAGGACTGACTGTATATAATTACAGTAATAAGACAGTGTTATATTACCAGAGGGATAAACACATTGATCAATGGAACATAATAGAGAACCCAGAAGTAAACCCTATTACTATATGACCCAGCATATTGGGTATTTATCTCAGAGAAATAAAAATCTTCACAAAAACACCTGTTCATGAATATTCATAACAGGTTTGTTTGTAAGAGCTGGAAACAACCCAGATGTCCTTCAACAGGTAAATGGTTAAACAAACTGTGTACTACTCAACAATAAAAGGAAACTATTTATACATGCAACAACTTGGATGAATCTCCAGGGAATTGCACTGAGTGAGAAAAGCCAATTCCCAAAGGTTATACATTGTAGGATTCCATTTAAATACTATTCTTCAAATGAAAACATTTTTGCAATGGAGAACAGATTAGTGGTTGAGAGTGTAGGGATGGGTTGGGAGGGAGGGGAAGGGAGGTGGATGTGATTTTAAAACGACAATATGAGGGATCCTTATGGTGATGGAACTGTTCAGTATCTTGAATGTGGTGGTAGATACACAAACCTATACATGTTATAAAACTGTGTAGAACTAGACACACACACACACACACACACACACACACACACACACACAAGTATACATAATGGTGGGGAAATCTGAATGAGATCAGTAGATGTCCATATCCCAGTTGTAATAATGTACTATAGTTTCATAAAATATTTCTATTGGGGGAAACAGAGTAAAGGGTATAAAAAGTCTCTCAGTATTATTTCTTGCAACTTCATGTAGATCTACAATTATTTCAAAATTTTTTCAATTTACAAAAACTATTTCATATACAGTAAAAAAGTAATATTGAACCTCAACATTATGACCATTGCAAAACTTGTTTTATTGTTTCTTGTGGGAAATGTATTGCTCACAGAATAACACCTATTGAATGACTCATTTAAAACAAAACACATAATTACACAAAAAGATTGAAAATATGTAGATGCAGAAAAGTTATATGAGGCAAATACTAATCAAAATAAAACTGGCATAGCAATATTAATATCAGTCAAAATAATCTTTATTATGGATGAACATTATTACAGATACAGAAGGTATTTAATGATGAAAGAAGCAATTTATCTGGAACATTTAACAATCCTTAACTTGTCTTATTTAACCAGCATAGCCTTGAACAATATGAAGGAAAAATTAAAAATAAAGGAGAAGATGACAGTTCACAGGCTTAGTTCTCAAGGTTGTTTAAAACACTTTTCTCGGTAGCAGATACACTAAGGAGCCAAAAACATTTGTAAGTAGAATATTTGAACAGATGTAGCACCCTTCAACCATCAATTTTGGAAACTGATGCACATTATTTCAAGGTTATAAGGAATATTTATAAAAACAATCACGTAGTGGGCTACAAAGCAAGGCTCAAAACAACAAAGAATTGATACCTTGGAGCATGGGCCACCATCCATGGCCAGAAGGCCAAATCCAGCCTGCCATCTGTTTTTGCAAATAAAATGTTATTGGAACACAGCCATACCCATTCATTTACACAGTGTCTACGGCTGCTTTCACAGTATAATAGCAGAGTTGGGTAGTTGCAATAGAGAATATATTAACCACAAAACTTAAAATATTTACTATCTGGCTTTTTACAGAAAAAGTTTGCTGACCTGTGCCTTGGAGAATAGGTCCTTGGAACACAAAGCAATGTTAGACATCAATAACACACACAGAGAGACAAATGTTTAGAAATTAAAAATCACACCTCTAAATAATCCAAGGATCAAAGAACAAAGTCCAAATGGAACTTACAGAATATATCAAAGTCTAACATTGAAATGTACATGTCAAAAGATGGGATGCAGGCAAAGAGGAACTCAGAGAAATTTTAGGATTAAAATGGTAATATTAGAATGTAAGAAAGATTGAAAATTAATGTGCCAAACGTTCAACTCAAGAAGCTAGAAAAGGATGGCCGATTGATTTGTTACAAAGGTGCCAAGACAATTCCATGGGGGAAAAACTAGTCTTTTCATCCAACGGTGCTAGTACAACTGGATATTGCATACAAAAGAATGAAATTAGACCCCTACCTCACACCATATACAAAAATTAACTCAAAATGATTGAAGAGCTAAATACAAGAGCGAAAAGTATAGAACTAAACATAGATATAAATCATTATGAGTTTGGATTAAGCTGTACAGGTACACCTCAGAAATATTGTAGGTTCGGTTCCAGACTACCGCAATAAAATGAAAATGGCAATAAAGTGAGTTGCACAAATTTTTTGGTTTCTCACTGCATATAAAAGTTATGTTTACAATATACTGTAGTTTATTAAGTGTGCAAAAGCATTATGTCTGAAAAAATAATGTACATACCTTAATTTAAAAATACTGCTAAAAAATGTTAACCATCACCTGACAATTCAGCGTTGCCAAAAACCTTCAATTTGTAAAAAACACACAATAAAGTGAAGCACAATTAAACAAGGTATGCCTGTAATTTATTATATATGATACAAAAAGGCAACAAAAAAATGCATAGATTGGACTTCATCAAAATTAAAAACTTTTGTGCTTCAAAGGACAGTATCATAAAAATGAAAAGACAATCTATAGAATAGAAGAAAATGTTTGCAGATCATATATCTGATAAGGGTCTGGTATCCAGAATATATAAAGAATAATTATAACACAACAATAAAAAGACAACACAATTAAGAAATGGACAAAAGATTTGAATAGACATTTCTCCAAAGAAGATATACGAATGACTAGTAAGCACACGAAGAGACATTCAACATCATTAGTCATTAGGGAAATGTAAATCAGAACCACAATGAGATGCCACCCACTTCACACCCATTAGGATGGCTATAATCAAAAAGATTGATGATAACAAGTGTTGACGAGGATGTGGAGACACTGGAACCCTGATGCTTTGCTGGTGGGAATGTAAAATGATGCAGCTCCTTTGGAAAATAGTCTGATAGTCCTCTAAAAGGTTAAACATAGAATTACTATATGCCCCAACAATTCCACTCTTTGGCAAATACCCAAGAGAACTGAAAATATATGTCCACACAAAGTAAATGGCATCATGACTCTCTTGCAGATGGCAAGGAGAATGCTATGCTTCCACAGAGCCCTGGGACCTTGCATGCTGGAGCTGAGACCTTCTCTCCCCGGGTCCGAAGAGCTACAACCTCAAGGACAGAGAGGATATGGCCAGGAGGGGTCATCCCCTATGTCATTGGAGGGAACTTCACTGGTCAGTAGCTCCAAATGAGGCCTGATTTGGGGCTGGATGATTTGTCTTCCTAGGTGGGCAAAGTCCTCCAAGGAAGGACTTCGGTGGGATGGAACAGACGCCGGAGCCATAGCAGTCCCCCTGCTGAAGCTCCCTCTTGCCCACAGGGTCTAGTGCAATCGACCTGAGGAAACTGCAGTCTCTGTTGGTGCTATGTCCTCAAAAGTGGTCACCTGGTCCCTGAGTCTTCATGCAGGTGGTGACCCTATGACCCTGGTGGAGTCCCCACCAGCATCCATGCCCTTGGTTCCGTTGCACTCCCATGGCATTAACCCAGGGCCACCAGTGCCAGATCCTTAATTAGGTGCTGGTGATAAAAATATGACTAAGATGTCATCCTGCTCTCAAGGGGCCCTCAGCCCTAATAAGAGAGAGGGATGTGTTCCTAAAGAATTAAAATGTGGGACTTGTCATCAGCTACTAACTTTTGTTCCTTGGTGTCTTAACCATGTTCTTTCAGGTCTGGTGTGCTTTTCTGGCCAAAGATTTATATAATCTTCTTCCAAATTAACTAATTTTATATAGAGAACTTTGTTTACACGGAGATATTTGTTATTAGTAGGATTGCCATTTTGGTGAGTAATTGCTCTATAAACAATTTTAACTAAAAGTGTCAAGATGTCACTTGACACTTGGATGGCTAAGTTACTCTTTCTTCTATATGTATGTTTTGGGGGGACATTATGACACCACATCCGCATCTTCTACACTATGATGGGAGCCTCCCAATGGTTCGTTGGTTTGTTTTTTGCAACAAAGTCTTTCTAGAATTCAGACCCAATCCCCAACCATCCTGTGTACTTCCCAAACAACTATTTTTCTAGATCCTTCTCATTGCTTCTAGCAAAATCAAAATACAGTAGTATTATTTATTTCAGACTGATAGATTTTGAAAAGAATACTTATTGACTAGATGAAACTATCAGCCTAGAGTTTACTTTATTCTTGCTCCCAATTTACTTATTGCTTTTCCAATTTCTAATCAGGGAAATATGAAGAAAGGTTCAGAGGAAGTATGAAATTCATCTGTTTTCAAAGGACTTGCAGAAAATTAGGCTCAAGGATACCCCAGCAAGACTAAGTGAGAGAGTGGCATGGACATATATACACTACCATATGTAAAATAGATAGCTAGTGGGAAGCAGCCTCATAGCACAGGGAGATCAGCTCGGTGCTTTGTGTCCACCTAGAGGGGTGGGATAGGGAGGGTGAAAGGGAGGCTCAAGAGGGAGGGGATATGGGGATATATGTATAGCTGATTCACTTTGTTATACAGCAGAAACTAACACACCATTGTAAAGCAATTATACTCCAATAAAGATGTTAAAAAAAGAATGATACAACAGGATTATTATATTTGAAAAAAAAGGAACCCCCAGCAAACACTGAACCCCAATGCAAAAGTAGCATGAATGTACATGCAAATAGAATTTATAGAGCATATGGGAATACCATCCTGTAGGTATAAAATAGAATGAAGGGGTGGAACGCAGTGCTGGTGATTTACTTCAAGAGCCTAAAATTGCCAAATTGAATAACCTGAGTAAAATTTTAAAATTTAGAAAAGTACTTTCAATACAAAGGAAAAGTTGGGAAGCTGCGGACATTTTGAAAAATCTATTTTTACCCTCTCTCCCAATTCACAAACTCCTACTCTCTAGGTTTCGGTAATTCAGGAAAGTTATACTGTATTCTTAGCTAGGGAAATCCTTAGTCCTAGTTCATTTTTATTCTGGGGCACCCAGATGAGCTTTTTTTGATCATTAGAACATGCTTTGTTGTCAGCCAGCATCTAAGGAAGGTATGGACCTGTCATTTCAGGAAGCCAGAGAGCCATTTTTAAGCAGGCCATGAGACACTGGGAAAAGCACACCTGTGTGACCTTCATAGAGAGGACGGATGAAGAAAGCTTTATTGTGTTCAGTTACAGAACCTGTGGGTAAGTGAAAGCAAGTTCACCTCAGTGGAATCTGAGGCAGACAAGTCAGATGGCTCATGAGTCTTGAATTTTCTCTCTGAAACAAAGTGTTTCCAATATGCTGTAATATATAGAAGCCCAGCATTTGTCAGGAACTCTTCTTGCCCTCAATGAACTCACAATCCAGGGACAAAGTGGGTAGGTCAAGAGGAAGACTCCAGAATGACAAGGTGTCTGTATCTCCTGTCATGGGAGCAGTTGAAGGAATTGGGAGTGTTTCATACAAAGTGGTTCTGAACCGCCTTGGGGCCAGTGATTCCACTGAGAATCTAATGAAGCTATGGGCGCCCTCATTATGGATGTACATATATGCAAAATTCTTCATGTAATTTTGTGGGCTCCATGGGCTTACAGACTTCCTCCAGAAAACATAACAAATAATAAGATGACTGGATTATGACTGTCTGTTATGCCAATAAATGTAAGTGTGATATACTCTCCTATTGAAAGGAAAAGTTTCCCATATTAGTTCAAAAACTTAAACCCAACTACATGCTGTATACATGAGATGACTACTGAAGAAAATGATCCAGAAAGGTTTAAAAGCAAAAGGTAAGAAGGCATACAGGCAAATACCAACAAAAATAAAGCTGGGATCACAATTCTAGTTGTAGACAGGCTCTTTTGTTGTTGTTGTTTTTTAAGTCAGAAAGTACTAAAAAAAAAATGGTGAGACACTTTATAATGAGAAAGAATTCAAACTACGGTGAGAATATAACAGTCATAAATCTTTATGCACCAAATAGCATAGCATTAAGAGTCATAAAACAAGCCCCAGGGGTTTCAAGGGTAAATTGAGAGAAACACCAGCAGCAGAGGACTTTATTTCATGTCTGTGAACCCAAGTAGGTCAATGTCAAGTTGACCGAAAAATAAGTAGAGATTTGTAGAGGACTGGAAGAATATAATTAGTAGAGTTGATCCTATGAGTCAGATTCTATAACCTGATAACACATTTTTTAAATGCCTACTGAATGTTTATAGACATTGTTCATCTGTTAAGTATTAAGAACACCTCAGTGGGCTTCCCTGGTGGCGCGGTGGTTGAGAGTCCGCCTGCTGATGCAGGGGACACGGGTTCGTGCCCCAGTCCGCGAGGATCCCACATCCCACATGCCGCAGAGCGGATGGGCCCGTGAGCCATGGCCGCTGAGCCTGCGCGTCTGGAGCCTCTGCTCTGCACCGGGAGAGGCCACAACAGTGAGAGGCCCGCGTACCGAAAAAAAAAAAAAAAAAAAGAACACCTCAATGAATTCTAAAAGGCAGAGATAACATTAAAATATTCTCTGATTGCAAAGCAGTGAAACTGGACATAACATAATAACAACAAAAGATAGAATAGATACTCCTGCATTACCTGGTAAGTTAAAAGTTCCCTTTTTTACAACTCTTAGGTCATAAAGAAATCAGGATTAAAATGATAAGAAGTCTAGATAAATGAAAGCCCTACAATTCAGAATTGAAGAGATCTGGGTAAAGCTATGTCCATAAGAAAACCCACAGCCTCAGATATCCACATCACTAAGAACGACAATGAAATATTCAAGTCAAAGACATAAGCAAAATAAATAAATACATAAAACCCACCACCACGACAAAACAAACCTAGTGAGAGCAGAAGAAAATGGACAAGGTAACACATTATAGGACTGATAAATTGAAGAGTAAATTCTTTGAATAAACAAACAACTGTAGACAAACTACTTACTCGTTAGTCTAAGACAAAAAAGTGACAATGCAGAAATATACAAAATCAGACATGCAAAAGGGGGAAATAACCACAGATTCAGCAGAATCATAAAAGAGTACTTTATAAAACTCTAAGGCAAGAAATGTGGAAATCTGGATAATGTGAATGACTGCCAGGTAAATATAAAGGGCTGGCACAGGCCAGTAACTGAAAGAAATCAGAAAATTGACAGAAAAACGTTCTCCCCACGCCTCCAATGTAGAGTTTCACAGATGAATTCTTTGAAAACTTCAAGAAACAGATTATTCTGGTACTATTTAAGTTTTTTAGAGCATAAAAGAACACTTTCTTCCAATTAACTTTTAATGAAGTATCATGGCATTGCTACCCCCTAATGAAAAAGATGACACCAGGGAAGAAAATTATAGACTCATCTAACTTATGAACAGCCATGAAAAATAGAATAGAAGAGTAGGCTGCCAAGAAGGTTTATCTAAGGAATACAAGACTAGTTCAACATTAGGAAATCTTTGCATTATTCAACATATTGATAGATCAAAGGAGATAAGCCATATTCATGTCTCAATAGATGCTAAAAAGGCATCTGCACGTTTCGACATGCCTTTGTTGTTTTAAAAAAGTAGTCACGGTAGTACAAGAAGAGATGTCAGGGATAGATCCTTGACTTACACACACACACACACACACACACACACACACACATACATATATATATATATATATATCTCCAAAGCACATTTCATGTTTATCAGAGATAATTCTAGAAGCATTTCTGTTAGAGTCAGGAACAAATCAAAGATGTTCATGATCACCACAATTATTTAACATTTTTTTCTGGAAATAATAGCTAATGTAATTTGACAAGAGAAAGAGATAAACACAATGAATATTGGCAGGAACAAGCCAGTGTTTGTATTGTTTGAAGTTAATGTAATATGTGCCTAAAACACTCAGAAAATCAATCGAAGAGCTATCAGAAACAAAAGGAGACTCTATTAAAGTGACTGATTACAAAATTAATAAACAGAAAATTAATTACTTTTCCTTTAATGAAATAATTTGATATACTTTCATAATGGAGAAAATCACAACTTTAATAGAAACATAGTAGATAATATATTTAAGAATGAACTTAACAAAAATGCAAACATATGCCAGACTTATAGAAAGAAAATGCCAAAACTCTAAAGAAACTTAAAAAAGAAGAAAAAATGAAAAGGCATACCATTTCCTGATATGGAAATGCCCAACATAGTAAAGATGTCAGAACTTCCTAAAATAACCTATAAATTCATGCCATTCTGATTTGTATGTATATGTGGGTATGTGTATACATGTATTTTAAGAACTTGAACAAATGGTATTAGAATTTTTCATGTAGAAATAACTGAGAGAGAGAGAGAGAGAGAAAGAGAGAGAGAGAGAAACCAAACAATAGTGACAGGGACAGAGATAGGGGAGTGTTTGGTGTCCTATCCCAACATATAGGATATTAAAATGCAAATGAAGATAATAACAATTAAAACCATTTGGAACTCAATAAAAAATAGATAATATGGAACAAAAGAGTTTAAAATGAATATGTTTATACACAAATTTAGGTAGCATTTTAAATGAGTGAGAGAAAGATGGATTAGTCAATTGGGATATTTGAACATTGGGATAATTAAATAGCTCATTGTGAAAAAAATGAAGCTGGAATCCTACCTCACTTCTTTTTTTAAAAATTAATTTATTTTTTAATTAATTTATTTTTGGCTGCGTTTGGTCTTCGTTGCTGCACACAGGCTTTCTCTAGTTGCGGCAAGCAGGGGCTACTCTTCGTGTGGTGCACGGGCTTCTCATTGCAGTGGCTTCTCTTGTTGTGGAACATGGGCTCTAGGTGTGCAGCCTTCAGTAGTTGTGGCACGCAGGCTCAGTAGCTGTGACTCGAGGTCTCTAGAGCACAGGCTCAGTAGTTGTGGCGCACAGGCTTAGTTGCTCCATGGCATGTGGGATCTTCCTGGACCAAGGCTCGAACCCATGTCCCCTGCATTGGCAGGCAGACTCTTAACCACTGCGCCACCAGGGAAGCCCTACCTCACTTCTTATACCAAAAATTATTCTAGCTGGGTCAAAGATATAAACATTTTGAAAAGAAAAAGAAAGAAAAGAAAAAGAAACAAAAATTTGAAAAGTATTAGAAGGAAGCAAGAGTGTATTTTACTTATAATCTTGGAATGCAGATGGCCTTTCTAAACAGAACATAAGAACATAAAGAAATTACATTAAAATTTTATATGACAAAAACAACACAAAAAACAAAGTTAAATAAGAAAGCAAGAAAAATATTTGTAACACGTCTGATAGTCAAGGACTTGATCCCATAATGTACAAAGCATTCTTACAAATCAGTAATAAAAAGATGAACAACCCCCCAAAATTGGGGGAAAATGTGATCTCACAGTTCCCAAGAAAAAAATATAAATGTCACATAAAACATGAAAAACTATCCAACCTCAGTACAGTGAAATACCACTTTTCACCTATCAAATTGACAAAGATAGTTTGGCAAAACCAGTGATGTCCCAGTTGTGGGGAAACAGGGCTTTTTAATATACTATTAGTGGGCATATAAAGAGACACAACATTTTGGGATTGCAGTTTGATAGTATCTATCAAAATATCAAATGCACATACTCTTTCTTCTATTAATTCCACTGCTAGGAATTTACCCTACCACAAACGAGAAAGACCCTAATGGTTTCTTTGTTTTGCATTTTGTTGTTTGTTTGTTTTGTCTCCCTCTCCCCTGAGGCTTTGTTTAAATAGCAAAAACTGGAGTCAGCCTAAATGTACATTAATAGGAGACTGATTAAATAAATTTTAATACTATGTTGCTTTGAAAAAAATTAGATAAGTCTACATGTGCTGTTATAAGAAGATCTATAAATTAAGGAGGAAAAAAGGCAAGATGAAGGACAATGTACATGGTGTATTTTGTAATTAAAAGAATATATGTACATAGATGTATTACATATTTTGGAATAGCATTTAAGAAACTGTTAACAGTGGTTATCTTCAGAGCCTTAATACTTAAATCTTTTGTAACATGGGCGTGTATTTTTAAAATGTTTTATAGAAGTTATTTGAGTGGTGGGATTATGGGCCATTTTATTTTTTATACTTTTCTATATTAGGAATAATGAATATATATTTAAAAAGATAACTGTGCCCAGAAGGGGAGTCATCTCTAAGGCTCCTCTGGTAATAGTATCAAGACTCATGCTTTACAGAAACCATTGTCTCCTCCTTGTCATCAGAGATGGTCCAGCGGAGATTGGGGGGTGGGGGAAGTTAGTTGCTTTTTTCCTGGAAGAGAGCCCATATCTTTCTTCAGATTCTCAAGGGAATCCATGACCACCATAAAGGTCAAGAACCATTTTTGGAGGGAATTTCTGCGTTGAGAGGGAAGTTAGACAATGAGATCATTTTCAGCTCTCAAGTCTGCGTTTCTTTTAGACACACACACACACACACACACACACACACACACACACGGGAGGGGTGTTAGACTCTTGCTATTCCCTGATCTGCTGACCTGGGTATTTCTGCAACTGTCCAGCTGTTGTTCCTATGTTGGGCGCCGAGGTGGAGGCCCGCAGGCCATATCCATTGGGAAAAACTGTGACAAGTTTGGGATTGTGGCGCATGAGCTGGGCCACGTGGTCGGGTTCTGGCATGAACACACCCGGCCAGACAGAGACCAGCACGTCACCATCATCAGAGAGAACATCCAGCCAGGTAAGGAGTCTGTATGGAGCCTGGAAGACACCGGTCAGGCAGGTGGCATCCATGGGGTCAGGAAGGAGTAAAGGGGCAGGGGTGGGGAGCAGACAACACTCGTTTATAAGTATGGAGGCCTTTGTCACTAGCACTGTCCATCGGTGGCCCTTCCTGGGAGGTCATCTGCCAGAGCTTGTAGGAGAGAGCAGAAGTGAAATAACTTTCCACGTTGTAAAGGAATCCAATTCCATTTCCTAACAGGAACAGAATCTACCAGAACACTGTTGCAGCATCAAAGCTGATAAGCCAGAAAAAGAGTTCTCCCAGTTGCTTTTCTAAGACTCATTTTTGCTGATGTAGGCAACATATTTTTGAAACTGAAATATAATTAAGATACAGTACACGTAAAAAGAGTATTCCTGCCTATCCCAAGGCAGATAGTGTCTAGATTTCTTAAAAATACCTCCTCCTGTGAAACAGTTTTATACATAAATTCATACTGAACATGAAAGTAGCTGGTTGAATAATATAGTTGCCTTAAAAATGCTTTTGAGAGGCTGAATTGTGAATGTGGGGTTGAAGTTAACTCTTGGATTTGTTTTCTTTTGTTCTGTCAATAGCAAGATTAGAGATTTAAAAACAATTTTTTTTTGAGCAAGCAGACTGATAATTAACCTGTCTACTAACTGAGTTTAGGAGTTTTGTTTTTGTTTTTGTTTTTGTGTTTTGCGGTACACGGACCTCTCACTGTTATGGCCTCTCCCGTTGCGGAGCACAGGCTCCGGACGCGCAGGCTCAGCGGCCATGGCTCACGGGCCCAGCCGCTCCGTGGCATGTGGGATCTTCCCAGACCGGGGCACGAACCCGTGTCCCCTGCATCGGCAAGCGGACTCTCAACCACTGCGCCACCAGGGAAGCCCGAGTTTAGGAGTTTTGAGTGGCATTTTGGGAGGGGTGTTGTGTGGTGGGGTGTGACCACATAGTGCTGTTCTGTTTCAAATTTCCAATCTGTTAAAAACAACAAGAACCACCACCAAACCTGTCATTTGTCTGATTGGGCTAACAGAGCTCTCGGAAGTTGCTATGGGCCCTCCTTCTCCCTCCTGTGCCTCCTTTCAGGTGCCTGCCTTGGTTTTCAAAGGCCTTAACAGAGTGTTATGTCACAGGTCAGGAGTATAATTTCTTAAAAATGGAAGCTGGGGAAGTGAGCTCTCTGGGAGAGATGTACGACTTTGACAGCATCATGCACTACGCCCGGAACACCTTCTCAAGGTCGGAATCTATGGTTATGCCTCGTCTGTGTTGTAATGTGCCTGCCGCAGGCTTGGGTCGGATTCCTGGAGGTCTGCAGAGAGCGGGTCTCTGCATGTCCCTAGCACGGTTGGCGTGTCTGTCCTTGAAATACAGTGGCCTCTGGGCTGCAGTGAAATATAATCTAATCAGGTTCCCGCTAATAAGATTGAATCCCATTGTGAAGCTGGTGTTTCATCATGCCCTCGTGTCACAAACAGCAAACTAGAAAAGGGAAATTATCAAGAGGTTAGCTGGGATAATAACTTAAAGTCTCTGTATGAAATTTCCAGTGGGGGGGGGTGGGTATCTTCTGAAGTATGTCCTTGATGTAAGCATGGTGACGCCAACCAGTTCTCCTAGAAGCAGTGTGGTTTATTGGAACCTAGACTGTGTCAGAGCTGGGAGGGTGGTAAATCATGGGTTCATTTTAGAAGAAAATGAGCCTCCGGCCAGCTGGTGGGCACACAGGTAGCTGGGATTAGAGTGAGAACAAAACTCCAGGTCTCCTGCCTGCTGGCTGCGCATGAGGGTAGCTGTTTTCCTCAAGCGTGGTCACACCAGTTATGTACAGCTGGCATCAGCAGGATCTGTTTTGATGAGTTCGTGCTGTGCTGGACCCAGTATTTAAGTATTTTCTGTATTGCCCTTGCTTCTAGATCATATAAGTGTTTTGTATATAGAAGTTTTCGCCCGCTAGTCCCAGTTTTGTAGGTCTTTCCACTCGACTTAAAGGAGACACAGTGCGAGTATTCTCTCTTGGCATTTTTCCCCCGGTCTCTTCTTAAAACCAGCTTGTTTGCTCTTTATTTATTTAATCATTAAAAAAGATTTGAGGTGATTCCCAATATACACAAGAAGAAAAACTAGGTGAGAAGACTTGGGGATGGGGGAGGGAAATATAAGGGTCGATGGCTAAGTTGAAGCTTGGCATCAGTTTGGTATTCAGAATATATGCCATAAAGTCATGTACCCTTTGTTGGGGTTGGCAGAAAACCCTGCCCTGTGCTTCCTAGCAAGTCACAGCAAAGAGGGAAACAATCCATTTCATAAGTCTCTGTGTCCATAAAGATCAAAGGAAACCATTAGGTCAGGAGACATAGTGCTCTTGGGAGTGGAAGGAAGACTATTTACGCAGGCTGATTGGCTCTTGGGTACGGCTGCTGAAAGCATCCTGTTGATGAGGTCGTAGAACCGTGGGAGACATCCTCCAACCCTCAGCATCCCACGTTCCACGGGGGCACTGTGCTCTGGCCACACAGCTGAGTTAGTTAGGATGGCCATCCTGCACCCAGGCAGGGGCTCTCCAGAACTCTAATGGGAGGAGTTTGGCCAAAGTTAGCATCTTTGAACACCTGGCATGGGAGTGACCTACCCTGTTTTCTTTACTCTTCTCCTCGCTCTTTATCAGAAGACACAGAAGGCAATGTGATGTGGTGATGAGACCACTGAACTGAGAGTCAAAGGCTGGATTCTAGCCCTCGTTCTCTCCCATGTACCTTGCTGTTGAAGGAGGTCCAGACAGTAATTCGGGGCAGCTGTGTGTAGGGTCAAATCGCCACCTCCCTGGGCCTCAGTTCCCTCATGAGAGAGTTGGACCAGATGTTCCCTGAGCCCCTTCCAGCTCGAACATTTCAGGTTGTAATTTCTTAACGAGAATGGGTGAGGGATTGACAGATATGATCACACTCATTGCCGTATTGGAAGTCCGAGGCTTCCTCTTCCACGCTGGGAAACTGAGACTTTGAGGGACCTACCTGGGGGTGTGAGAGTCAGGATAAGTGGCCCCTCTGCAGATGTCAGAGGTGGGATGCTTGGGTGTGGCGGTGGGACTGATTCAGGTTTGGGAAATGGTTTAGGGAATAGCCAGCTCACATCGCATCGGCCCCAGGGGTTGCAGGCGGCTAAGCAGAGCCAAAGTGTTGATTTTTTCAGGGAATCAAGGTCAAGTTGGTCCAGGTGAGAAGCTTGTGCCTTGGGTCTTGTTTTTATAGCTGTCCAAACTCTTCATATTGCTTTATACCTTATCTATCAATTATTCTTATAAATTTATTTATTAATATTTATCTGTTGCATTCTCCTCTCCCTCACTGGACTGAGATCTTTGAGGACAGAGACTATCTCATTCTCTTCTAATCCCCAGCACCCAACACAGCGCCTGGCACAGAGTAGCTGTTCAATAAATATTTGTCAAATGAATAAATTAATGAATGAGTCGAAGGAGACAGGAGATCTGCAGTGCTGGGGACTAGGTGAGGGAAGAAATGTCCATCGTCTCATTGCAGTTCTTTCCACGTGCAGTTACAGTGGTCACTTCATTAAGAAGAATCTACAAGTTTCTATTATGTAGGAAATTTTGGATAAATTACTACAAATGGGATATAGAAACTGCATTGCCTTCTCCATGCCTGCGACGTGCCAGTAACTGTGCAAAGCTCTGAAGCCAGAGGCCGAGGCAAGAGTGAAGACAGACTGTCTTCTAGCACCAACATTTCTTTTCTTGTCTTTCAAGAAAAAAAATTCTTTTTTTTTTTTTTTTCTGATTTCTAACCCGTAATGCCATCCCTTTTGCCCCTCGGGAGATAACCGTTTTAACACCGTTGTCAGCGTGAAGGATTTTATCAGCACAGACCAATGGAAACCCATGGACCAAACCCATGAAATAACAGTTCCTCATCAAAAGTCCACCTAGAAGGGAGCTTGGCAAGGGAGCAGCACATGGGTGTGATGGGCGGCTAGTTAGGAGAGGAGCAGCTTCCCTGAAGGGGTCAAAGGGCGGCAGAAGTCCCCTTCTGCTCACATGATGTTATCTATTGTTGTACAACAATCTACCCCCAAACTTAACAGCTCATAAAAACTTATTTTTTATGACATTGTGGGTCATTCTGATTCATTCTTCTCTGGGCTTGCCTGGGATTGCTCCCACGGCAATACTCATTAAGACTCTTAAGACCCAGGCTTTAGGATGTGCGTGACATCACCTCTGTCACATTCTGTTGGCCAGAGCAAGGCTCAGGACCAGCCCAGATTCAAGTGATGAAGAAAGAGATTCTACCTCTTAATGGGAGGAGTTGCAACTTCGTATTGCAGAGGGATACGGATGTTAGGAGGCACAGACTTGTTATTTTAACAATCCACCGCAGCTACCTTCACACCCCTGCCCCAGAGTTGAGAATGATTTTGGCAAATCTATTTTGTAGCATTGTCCCCTATGCCAATTTTCTGCATGGATTTTCAGAAAACTACTTTGTTCATTGGGGGCATTTATCAATGGAGTCTTTAACTGGGTACTTTTTGTAAGATTTTCCCTCTCCCTAGTTCCATGTCATTACTCTTGGTCACATGTCCCCTGGAGCTAGCCCGCACATTGTCTTTGATTCTGTAAAAGAGTAGAAAATGGCCTATAGAACATTTGCTCATCTCAGAGGCAAATGCTATTCCTGCTGATGGGAAACCCAATCTTCATGTGTCTTTACGATTGTCCTTCCAACTTTATTCCCTCTAGTTTATTGCAGTCCCTCCCTCCTCCCCATGGTTGGACCCGGGCTGTGGGGAGTGATGTCTTTGGAGGTTTTGTTGGGCAAGGGTCCAGGAGATTAGGAAACAGTTCTCTGGTACAGGGGCTTCTTTGTTTGGAGAACTCAGAGCTGACAGTTTTATTCCCTAAGGGCATCTGCCAAACCCTTTCTTAGTTTAGCAGAATGTCAATGCTGAGAGTGTCCTACATAAAAAGGGGGGATGTAATTGCAGCGGTTTATATAGGGATGTCTCTTGTAGTAAACATCTTCCACAGCCCACCGCTGTGCTGGCAGCTCAGGGACGTGCAGGGGAGGGAGTCTCAGCTCGCAGAGCTGTCTGAGTGTGAGCCCAGGTGGTTCCTCCTGCTTTGGTTTCAGAGGTTTCCAAGCTTCCTAACTCTACCACGTACCTAACAGACATTAAGACCTGTTTCTTGGGTGGTGGGAAACACTGGCTGGAGGGAGGTAGATGCTAGGAGGCAGGTTCCAGGCCTGCCTGCGTCCAGTTCACGGCTGGCTCCCCATCACTAGCTTTGTCTCGGGTGAGTCCCTTAGGCTCCGCAGGCTTGGTTTTCTCACCTGTAGAGAGGACCCCTAATAAACAGCACCTGCTTCCTAGGGTGTTTGTGGGGATTAAATGAGATGGTGCATTTAAAGGGTCCAGGCCGGGCCTGGCACATAGGAAGGTCTTGTGAACGCACAGCGGGTGTGAGCACACACTCTCCACACAGCAGGCTGCTGCCTGAGTTGCCTGCACTGTGTGGGCTTCCACATGGTCATTTAGCCTGAGTTGCCAAGAGATTGTACTGAGGCTTGCATTTCATGCAGCAAAATGTCTTTCTCCAGGAGAATCAAGAAAACGATTACAAGTGAACACATTTTACGTTAGGGCAGAAGTACCCATTTTTAAGATTCATATGTGATTGAATTTAGAATTTTATGTAGAGTTATCACTTGTGGTTTCAAACTTGGTGAGGTCACTGAGGGAGACCAAAGATTCCACAAAAGTTTCTCTGAAGGACCCAGAGATGAGGTGATGGCAATTAGAGAGAGACAGGCCAGGTGGTTAAATGTTGGGGAGAGCGGTGCTGAAAAGGACATCGGCAGGCAATCTAGGCTCTGGTGTGCTAATATAGGAAAGAAAACGAGCTTGAAATCTGATTTAGGGGAAAAGTATCTACACAAACAAAAAGGAGGAACTCGGGATAATATATATTTTCCAAAGTAGTGCAGAATTTAGGGAAAAGGAAATGTTTGAGAGAGAAAGAGAAGAAAAAGGAAAGAGCAGCTAATAACTAGGTAACAAGCATTTTTGCATTTCCTTTTGAGTATAAATAATTATTTTGCAAAATCTTTTGATGCTAGTGTCCTATCTTGGCTGCGTAAATTAATTCAAGAAGCATGTTTTGAGTTGGCTACGCTTTGGTTCCTGAGGGCATAGAGACAAGGACCCAGCCTCTCTGCTGAAGAAACTTATTGTTTAGCAGAAAAGACAATTATCATCACCCCCAAAAAGACAATACAGTATGATAAGAATCATATCGTATTAGGCGAATAAGGCCCAGAGGAAGGAGTGGTTCACTCAGGATGGGAGGGATAGAAAGGGCTTGGGAAGACTTTTAAGAGGGAAAGCCATCTGGTGGTGTTTTGGAGGATGAACAGGAGTTTGGTAGTGGTCAAGAAGATGGGGGATGGGCAGCCTGGGCAGAGGACAGCTTGTTTAAGGGCATTTTTGGGGCTGGCAGGAGTACTAGCTTGCTTATGATAACGAGTGAGGTGGAGGTGTCAGGAGAGAAAGGCAGAAGCCAGCGAGCCACAGGCCTGGAGATCCAGGTGGTGATTGGAAGTCGGCGAAGGCCCGTAAGCAGAGCGGGCACATGCCTGTCCTTACATTTCAGGATGATCACGTTGCAGCATTGTGGAGGGTAGAGCAGAGGTGGCAGAGTCTACAGGGGGGAGGCCAGTTGAGAAGCTACTGGAAAGAGAGTTCAGGAAGGGGATGCTGATTGCTAAACCAGTGGTCTGGAATGAGGAGGAAGGCATAGATTCAGGGGATGTAGAGAGGGTGCCATGGACAGGTCCTGGTTCCCAGTTTTGACAAGGGAGTGGGAGGAAGAAGACAGAGCCAAGGGCACCTTCAGATTCAGTCTCAGGAGACAGATTCATGGAAGGAGCAGGAGGACGGAATGCATTAGGTTTTGAATGAGTTGCATATAAGAGCTCCAAAGGACAGTGCAGTGGAGCGGTCACCAGACTTCTGTCTTAGCAGATGGTTCTAGAGCTGGAATCAGAGAATTAGCTGTCAGCCTGTAAGTGTCAGTTAAAACCCAGGGAAGCAAGTGGAGCAAGAGAGAGGAGAGAGGAGAGAAGAGGGGGAGGGCGGAACCCTAGGGATAGCACTCCTGGGAAGCAGAAGAGGGAGAGATCCTAACTTACGGCTCAGAGAGAGCAGTGCCTGGGAACCAGGGAGAAGAGAGTCCAAGAGAGGAGGGGCCAGCAAAGGGGCGGTGCTGCCGAGAGGGCAGGTGAGCATTGGCAAGGGGCCATCTGACTTGTCAGTTGGTCGGGGACTGGGGACCATTGCTGGCGTGGTCAGATCGCAGTTGGATTGAGGAGTGAAGGTGAGGTAGGCAGCCAGAGAATGGAGACAATTCTTTCCAGAAACTTGGTTAAGAAGGGACAGAAAGGAATAGGGTGGTAACTGGAGAAGGTGTCCTTTCAAGGGAAGGCCCTACCCTCCAGGAGAGGTCCCAGGTTGGGGGTCTGGAAGCAGAGTGGGAAGATCAGGCAGGGGGTAAACCACACCCACCAAATGGAGGCGTGAATAGAGCCAGTACCCCGCCAGGCATCCTGGTGGACATTCGTCTGCTTTGCTCCTTTTAGGTTTCACTCCCACTGGAGCAGAATGAGATATGAACGTTAGAAGGGGCTGCCATGACCATCTAGGCCAATCTCTTACTGTTCAGAGGGGTGAACTGAGGCTCAGGGAGGGAAGGGACTTGTCCGAGGCAAGTGAGGCCTTACAGGTGGCAGTGAGGGCTTACACAGAAATCTCTAGGCCAGAGCTCTCTTGACTACCTCCTGTTCTTTGCATTCATCCCGTTTTCCGTCTGATTATCCCTCTTGCCAGCTAAGGCCCCCAAACCCTGAACTGCTTCATTCACCAACTCATCAACGAGCGCTTGCTGACCAGCCCCTGAGAACCTCACACTGTACTGGTTCCCAAGCTTTCTCTGGAGCCTCTCCAAGACTTACCCATTTTGGGAGCTGCCCGTCGCACAACTCCAGAGGGCGCCACTCACACAGTTGTCTCTCTGAATGGTGCTCCCTGCAGCTGTGCAGTGGGGGGGCCCTGCGGCCTGGACCTGTCAGGGCCTTTGTGGAGATGCTCGGTACACTTCAGTAAGGAAGCCCTCAGGGCCACTGGGCTAGGGCATAGTTTTAAACTTGGCAGAGTCATTTTCCCATTGGAAAGGGAGCCGGCAGCTGAAGAAATGGAATGCTAACATGCCAGCACAAGGGGAGGCAACGTCATGAGTCATGTCAGCCTGGGGCGAGCAGGCCAGGGGGTAGGAATGTTCATGGGGTTGTGGGCAAAGGAAATGAAGACTCGAAATCCCCACGCGGACAGCCTGACAGCCTTGACTTTTCGTTCTCCTTTCTCGCTCTCTCCTTTCTTCCTGTAGAGGAGTTTTCTTAGACACCATCCTCCCCCGTCGAGACGACAATGGCATCAGGCCAACCATTGGCCAGCGTGTGCGGCTCAGTCAGGGAGACATAGCTCAAGCCAGGAAGCTGTACAAATGCCCAGGTAACTGAATCGCAGGGGTTCCAGGGCCTCCAGAGCACCATGGAGACCACTTAACTCAACCACCACAGGCAAACATCCCTGGTGCTGGGAAGACTCCTTGGGGGACATGAAGAGTCTCCCCCTTGGCAGTTGTCATTCCTGGCGTGCTGAGGTGCTGGACAGTGCAGAAAGCCTAACGGTGGAGGGGCTGCAGGTGGTGAAGCAAACAATAGGTCGTAGAGCCCACAGCTTAACTTGTGGGAAGCTTTGGAATTCTCCGGCAAAGCCCTGACGTTCAGAAGAGGAAGAGGCGTAGTGGTGCAGTAGTGAACGGGAGTCCAGTGCGGTGTGCCTCCCATAGGGGTCAAAGCACTCTCCTTTCTATGGGAGTAGGGGACGTGGGTTTAGTAAAACAAGAACCCCAGGTTTTGTAGAAAGGCAAAGAGTGAAGGAGAATGCTTTTGAAAGGGTAGAAGCCAGCTTCCCAAACACTGGAAGGCAGAGGGCATCTCAGTGCTGTAAATGAGATCGTTTCTATGGGCTTGGGCTCTCCTAGCCATCCAGGGTGCTAGTCAGTGGCCAGTATTCTGCCATTGGAGATGGGACGGTACACTGGATCCAAGCAGATGTCTGCTTCTCTGCCAGTTCGAAACCCCCCGCCCCTTGGCTTTGCCCTCTTTGCTTCCATCTCGTTGCCTTCAGCACTGTCACCCCCGCCCCCCTTGCCTCCCAGCGGGGAGCTCACGTTGGCCCCTTTAAGCTGCTGAGCTTCAGTGTAAAGCGCTCCTTGACAGCAGCCAAGTTTTTACCAGTGATGGGTGAGAAGGCGATTTGGTGGTTTGGGGGGCAAGAAAGAAATTCCATTACCAAAAGGTCCAGCAACCTTTTCCAAACTCCCAGACCAAACACGTGGTTCGATCATGGGACAGAATATTTGGAATAGGGGCCATCTTAGAAAATTGGACTCGCAGCTTTTTTTCAAACGACACTGCCGGCAGCACACGCTCACTCGCAAAGCGACAACCATACTCGACCCCTAAAGGACCGCAGTGCTGGCACTGCTTCCCTCCAGGCCACCGTTCTGGGAGACCCCCCGACCATCTGTGCCCTGCACCTGCACAGAAAAGGTCTCTGGCTTCCCCAGCTCGTGTGCAAAGGACGGGGTGCTCAAAGGACCGTGTGGGACTGCTCCATCACGACACTCTGGGAAATAAGCCCATCCAGCTATTAGTCATCTGGGGGCATGTTAGGGCTGAAATACAGGATACACATATCATATAACCTTGCTGAATTGAAAGAGGAACCTTATAGCGTTCCCTGGGAAATGCCATAGTATTTATTTAGTTATAATGTATATGCTTCTTACTTCCCGAAAGGATTGGAAGCAGCTGGTAAATACCATGGAGCCATGCAGTAATGTATGTGTTCTTGCAGAACGTTGACGATTATTCTAAAATAATTTCCATGGAACCCTCGAGGGTGTTCACTGCTGGGCATAATCCTCATGATGCCTGGCAGTTGTTCGGTAACATGATATTGAAGCCCCGATATCCAGGATTTCCTGAGGCCGATATGGGCCATTCTCCAGCTCTTCCTTCCTGCAGCTCCAAAAACTGCATCTTCAAATAGTTTCAAGTAGTAACTGAAAGCAAAGGTGGTTGCCGCGCAGACGCTGAATTGCATGTAGGAAAAGAAATGTAAGGAAGTGTGTTTCCCACACTCTGGAGGTGGCCCCATGAAAGGAGGGGCACTCAGCAAACCGATGTACCTGTCTTTGGGGTCTGAATCCCTAGAGATGAGGGGATACAAAAGGTTACGCATAACCTTTTCTTTTGAGGACAAATTAGGGGAAATATTTTTCACATACATAGGACTAGGTTCTAGACTCCAGGCAACCCTCAAACATTCAAGGGCAGACTAGCCTACTCTAGAATATTCCAGCTTCCTGTGCTTCTGGTCATTTTCCTCTGTTTTCTTGACTATTCCGTAGCTCTTTCAGAGGTGGGTAGCAGAAAAAGAAGAGACAGGATTCCAACTAACAGCTGAAATAAATTTCAAAGCATTTTCTTTTTGCTCCATGTGCTTGCACTTTTGTATTCTCTCTGCCACAGATATTATTAGCAGTAATTATAACGGCCACTATGTAGGGGGGGAACTCACAGTGTGCTGAGCACTGCACTGAGCCATTTCATATAATGCAGATGATTTCTTTAACCCTCTAGGTAGGTCCCACCCATTTCACAGAAAAGAAAACTGAGGCCCAACAAGGCTGGGATATTTGCCCACCACCAAACAGCTGGCTAGAGTGCTGAGATTCAAACCTCTAGGTTGTACTCAATCCTGAGAGGCTCAGAAGAAACCCCTGGGGTGTTACTTTTTGGCCCCCAGGCCCGAGTTTTGCTTTTATTGACATGTATTTGCTTTTATTTTATTGACATTTTGCCAGAAAAATGTCAATCTGCCTGACATGCTTTTTGCCAAGGTGTTCTGAGAGCTTTGGCTGGTAAAGGGGTGAATTTGCTCAGCAGCCCTGTCCAGGGGGCTGCATGGGCGGGGAGTGTGTGCACATGCCTGGATCACATGTCTTGTTTTGCTTGTGCAGCATGTGGAGAGACCCTGCAGGACACGACGGGAAACTTTTCCGCACCCGGTTTCCCGAATGGCTACCCTTCTTATTCCCACTGTGTCTGGAGGATATCGGTCACTCCAGGGGAAAAGGTAGGTATGAAACCACCTCAGGAAATGAAAGCGCATTCTTTGAGTTGGGTGAGGCATGAGGAACTAGTATTATTATTAATAGTAATAATAATAGCTGTTATGAGCACCTACTATGTGCCAGTCACTGGGCAAGCTTGCTTAACGTTCATGATTTCTGGACTTTCCCACCAGCCTCCCCCATACAAATGGAGGCCTATGTACTAAATGTCTACAGGAGCTATAAATCAAGCTCACAGTATGTAAAACAAAGTAGGTGCCACCCTCCTCCCTTGATAAATACACCATCAGGATGCCCTGGAAGGTGAGGATCCAATTTAGAATTTCTTGACACCTCGGAGCGCTGTTCTGGAAGGTGGCACTACAGGGAGAGCTAGCCCCCAAACACGGCTGGCCCCTCTTCCTCTTCCCAGCCCCAGCTCCATCTAGGAGCACCCAGGGCAACCCCCAGCCCACAATCCCAAGCACCCTCCACTCCTACCTTGCAAACAGCTGTTTCTTGACTCCTTCTCCAGTGGAGGTGGACTGGGCAGGTGTGCTGTCCACGCTCGGGAGGATGGATCCAGGGCAGAGGTCCTTGTACACCTGGAAGTGGCCTCAGGGCTATTGGGGCAGGGAATTCTAAGGTCCTGGGCTCCTGAGGTGCGGTCTAGGAGCTGGGAAAACTCTGTGTAGGCAATTCCTTTGGTTCTGAAGATTCCATGACCCTCTAAACTTGAGCCCAGCTCAGGGGTCTCTTTTGCCCTGGTCCAGGGGTGGTATATTCTTAACCTTTCTGCAGGGTTCATCTCCTTATATCCATTATTTGAACAAGGAATCCGAGGCCCAGACATTTTTAAAATTGCCCACATTCAGAGGAAGATATAGAACTGGGAACTGGGGCTTCTGCACCTCGAAGCTTGTATTTTTCCCTACACTTCACTACAAAGCCAAGGGTTCTTCATGTTGTCTCAACCTAGATGAAGCTACTTTTGCATCTCTGCCCCTCGGGCCTGTCTCCCTGCAGTCATCCTGTTGTGGCTTCTCTCACAGGATCATGGCTGCTGGCTATTTGGCCGTCCCCTTTCTAGACCCTAAGCTCACTGAGTACAGACGTGGTTCACCTCAGCACCCAACACAGCCCATGGCACAGAGTCATACAATAAGTATTATTTGTTGAATGGATGTGTAGATGGATGAGCGGCTGAATGGGCGTGCAGTGGGAGGTGTTGGATTTTCAGGTGCCTGTAGCCAATCTTCAGATATTCCTAATTCATCACTATAAAAAAGATGTCCACTTAAATGTTGAGTTAAATATACTGTGATAACTAGAGAGAAACAATGGCTTAGACCATTGTGAGCATTTTCTGCAGGCTGGGCGCTATTCTCAGCATATCGTGTGGAGTCTCTCATTGAATCCTCACAACAGCTTCATGTGATTGGCACTATTACCACATCGCTTTGCAGTTAAGGAAATGGACTCGCTTAAGGCTACTCAGTTTGTTGTATTGGGGTTTGACCCCAGGCAATTTGACTCTGAGAGCCTGAATGCTTAACTATCATCCTAAATTATTCCTCAAAGGGGACAGGCTGATAGACATTTGAACATGCATTCATACACACATACTCACATGCACACATACACACACACACACGCACACACACAACAGCCACACGCACACATCCTTCCTCTGGCCCTAAGCATTTATGACTGTGTGGTTGTCATCGTGAGCCTGAGGAACTTCAGACCTGTCTGCCTTGGGCAGATGAGGTCCCTGTGCCTGCAGGAGGCATCCATGGGAGGGAAGAAGGAGGAGGGGGAGGAAGGGATCTGGCAATCCCTAAATTGTTGAATTGCCCTGAATAGCAGAGGCTCTGTGATCTGTTTGAACTGCATGAGATTCACCAAGCCTTAATTATTATTGCTGACTGGGGACAGGGAGAATATATCATTGAAATTCCAAAACCAATTATTTCAACTTCTGCTTCACCCACCCAGCCTTCCCCAGAGCTGCTGGTCATCAGCAAACTTGACTGATTTGAGTTTCACCTCTTGTTCATCACCTCTTCCCCTATGGTCTTTATGGTTCACTAACATACTTAAATAATTAGCCTGAATAATTATCCGTTCATTCAGATCGTGAACGTGTTACCAAGGAAGTTGTAATAACATTTCCTTTCTGAAATTTTAAAAAGCAAAGGCTGAAGAATTACATTGCAGCCAGTTAGCAAGGATTACCGAGCCCTTGCACCTGAATGCTAGCACCGCAGGAGAGACGAAAGAAATCTAAATACAGCCCCTGTCTTCAAGGGACTTAGAGTTTAGTTGGGGTCCGCCCTTCACCCCTAGGGAGTCTCATTTAATTGAAGGAGGGGCATTTGCTTGGCACTGGTATCTTTTTAACTTCTGAGGTGATTCTAATCCACAAGCAGGTTGAAAGAAAAGTGACATCACACACACACACACACACACACACACACACACACACACACTACAACACAGCAGGTAAGCTGGCCAGTTATTTTCTGGTACTGACTTCATCTCCTAGGAGATCACAGGGCTTTGTGGAAGACGGTGCTCCTTGTCCTGAGACCTGAACAAGGGAGCCAGTGGACACACTCAAGATGGGCAGCCTGTGTGAAGAGCACTTTGTGTGTCCGGTTCATGGTGCATGAAGTGTACGTTCAGTGTGGCTTGATGTTTTAAATCGCCATTCATCAAGTGTCTGTTACGTGCCAGGCATAGCACTGCACATGCCATGTACAGTTTCTCGTGCAGTCCCCTCAACAGCCCAATGGTGTGCATGTTTCTTTCCAGACAAGGAAGCTAAAGGCCCAAGAGGACAAGTATTTTCCCAAGATTCCAGAGCCAGGAAGGGTAGAGCTGGGAGGAAATCCAGATCTGCCTGCCTCTAAAATGCCTGCTCTAGAGTCACTCTAAGATAGGGAGGGAGGAGTTCCAAAGAGGGAAAGATCATATCCATCTGGGAAATCAGGGAAGGACTCGGGGGGAGGGAGGGGCCCCCTATCCAGGCATGGGAGGGTCTTATTAGCATGGATATATCAGGGTGCGCCAGGAAATAAGGTCACATGGGATGGGTGCTGGAGGCTCTGGAAAGTAATCAGAGCTTAATTTATGAGATGGGGGCATAGGGAGCTGCTGAAGTTTTCTGAGCACAGGAGGGATCTGGTAGACATGAGCTGTAAGTGCAAGATTGATCCAGAAGACCTAGTGTGCAGAATGGACGGGGGCACGGCAGGGAGGGGTTCCGGAATCATCTCAGCAGGAACAATGCAGGCAGGGCTGTTGAAGGGGCAGCGAGACTGACCTGGAGCGGGAACTCAGACATCTCAAAGGAAGAAAGTCCGTCAGCCCTGGGATAAGCAATAGAGGCCAAGGAGAGCTAACCCCAAGGTACAGCACCTCAGTGATCGGGGCGAGGACGTCACCTACAGACAGGGAAGCTGGGAGGACAATGCTTTCTTTTGAGGTGTCCTTACCTCAGAAGGGGAGCGGGGAGGACGGGAGCCAGCCGAGGAGAAAGAACAGTGGACAGAGTGTGGTGGAAACCAGAGAGGAGAGGTTCAAAGCAGAGGGGCCAGAGAACAAGGACAAAGAACTAAGTCCTTTCGATGTGGCCGGGAGGGCACTGCAAACTTTGACCCACAGCCCTCCAGCCTAAGGGGTTTACTTAGAGACAGTGGGACCCAGGGCTGTAAGAATAGAAAAGAAAGTGGCCAGCAGAGGGAGGAGAGTGAAGACGCTAGAAAAAGATGAACTGCCCGATAGCAAGGTCCCCCCCGAGTGGGAAAAGCCATAGATAGGGTCAGAGGTGCAGGAGCTGGGGCAGGGCACTTCAGGGGACTCTGGAGAGCGAAAGGGCTGAGAGACGGCGGGCAGGGTACACGCCGAGGACGGGCAGGGAGCCCACTTGGGAGCTGCAGCCAGACAATCCCGGGCACGTTGCATGGCGGGGCTTGAAGGGGGCTGAAGGGAGAGAGCAAACCTGACCTCGGTCTGGGCCGTCTGAGTTGGAAGGGGTGCAAGTCTGTAGGGCCCCCCCTCCCCTCCACTGCTTGTGGGCAGGGGCACCACTGAATGGCCTCAAGTGTGTCCAGAGGGACTGGAAACCTTCCTTCCCAGCCCCTCGGAACCCCCCTCCCCAGCCTTCACTCCTCCTCACCTCTTCTGCCCCCTCATTCCAGACATGCGCACAATGACCCTGCTAGATGCATGGCGCGGCTCCCCAGACATCTCCTTGCACTGCTCGTGTCAGTCCCTTGCATCAGAATTCTGTCTGGCCCTCCTTCTCTGGCCCCTGGACCCCTATTCTCCTAAGGTTAAATGCCACCTCCTCCGAGAAGCCTTCTCCAGATTTTCCCGGGCAGAATCTAGTTCTCCTTCCTTGGGGCTCCAGAGTGCCTTTCTGTCCATCCCTTTCTTCTCAGCATTTATTCCATAGTGTTCTCATTGGCTTGGCACATCTGCCCTTCCCTCATTCTCTGAGCTCCTTAAAGGCAAGTACTCTGTCTTACTGATCTTTCTATCTTGATTGGCCAACACAGACTGGCACACAGTGGGTCAACTAACAATGGTGGAATGAATGAATAAATGAATGAACGGACTAACTGTAGGAAGGCTGTTAGATACACCACACCTCAGAAGAGTGAGGTCATGGCCAGGGGAACACTGATCACAGAGGTGCTCGGATGCACTCGGGTTCACCCCAAACCCTTTGGAATGATTGATGATGTTTTAAGATCTTTTCGTATCTCTAAACTCCATTGACCTCTTACCTCCTTCCAAATCCCCAGTCTCAGCGCATCCCGACCAGTCTTTTTAATGCATCTTGCTTTCTATAAACCACCAAGTGACTTCAAAAGCCCAAGTTATTCCCCAGACAGAACCAAAGAACCCATCTCCTCTGTTTATTCCCCATCCTGTTTAAGGTTTATTATTGAATGTCATGAGGTTTCCTGTGAATGTGCTTTTGAGAGGACACTCCTACTGTGGTCTGAAAGCTCTGTATGCTAAAGGGTAACGTGAGAACACCGCTATGCCAGACGTATCTTCAAAACTCCTCAGGCTTGGCTGCCAAAACTCACTTTACGGTAACTCTTTGCAGATCGCCTTAAACTTCACATCCATGGATTTGTTTAAAAGCCGCCTGTGCTGGTACGACTACGTGGAGGTCCGGGATGGTTATTGGAGAAAAGCCCCCCTGTTGGGTGAGTTGACTTCAGAAAGCCTTAAGAAAGGAGTGCTCAGATGCTGTCTGCGATGCTGTTAATATCTGGAAGGGTCCATCCCGCCAGTCACAGGAAGCTCTCACGGGTCGGTGTCATTGTAAAACTCTGAACACTCCATTTGGCCGCACATGTTAAAAGCTTTTAAAACTGCGAATACTCTTTGACCCAGCCGTTCCACTTCTTAGAATTTATCCTAGGGAACTAATTAAGAAAGTGTGCAAAGCTCTCACTACAGGGATGTTCAGTGAAGCAGGAAACATTGAAAACAATTTAAATATTCAACAGTAGGGGTTAGATGAATAAATTATAATACATCTTTTCAATGAAAAACTATCCAGCCGTTAAAAATAAAGTTGGAGGGGGCTATTTATTGATACAGAAAGATGTTCATTGTACATTGCTACACAAAAGGTGTTGCAAAATAGGATATGCAACACGTAGGATTCCGTTTTAACAAAAATACACTTGTATATCGATGCAGGCGTTGCAAAACCAGATGCCTTCGGGTATAAGGTGTAAATGAGTGAGACGGGGCTGGTATAATAAAGTAAGAAGTGACAGGGAGTGTGGCAAACTGAACAGTAAATATCCCGACTCAAATTACCCAAAACAAAATTACTGAAAACATTGTGCAGCCTGGATTTGACTGGAAGAAACCATTTTGTGGTCTACAATATAAATATTCAGTAAAACAAGACATATAAATAAATAACACGCAGTGGTTATTTCAGGATGATGGAGTATTTTTTAAAATTATTCTGTTGTTGTTCTTGGTTTAGCTATATTTTCCAATTTCTCTATGATGAGCGTGTATTCTTTGGGGGAGATGAACAGTGCTTGAACTCATCCATGAAAAGGCAGGTGGACCTTTGAGTGAGAGAAGGTAGGCAGGTGGCATAAAGAGAAAAGTCAGTTCACTCAGGATTGGTCACCAGGGGCAGGTCTCTCAGGGTGACCAGGGAAGATTACCGTCATATAGAGGACAAATGGCATCAGTGTTAGGACAACGGACATGGGGACTCGTTTGGCCCAGAAATGTCCACCATGGTGGAGCCAGAATGAGAAGCAGAGTCATAAGGGGCCAGCTGGGAGGGTGTCCGCTTAGAGTGGGTTGTTCTCATTTTTAGAGTGCTATTCAGGGTGGGCTTCTGAGTTGGACCAGCGTAAGTTCGCGGTGCAGACTTTGTCCCTGGCATGTCTTCACGTAGGCAGAAAAGCCATACTTGTTATGCTTCGAATGACTGGCCTGAGTGTGAGCTGCTATTAGGACAACTGACCAAAGATGGAGGCCGGAAAGAAGGGAGAGAGCTAAGGTGGGGAGTTTCACTGCCAGACTGAGCCCAGCTTCGTTTCAGATTCTGGGGTAGATCGGAAGAGACGGGGACAGAGGGTCTGGCTGGACCCAGGGGGGCCTGGCAGGTACTAAGCTTCTGTATGGCCAAAGGGTCTCAGCCAGATCAGCTACCACTGAGAAAGGCACACAAGCCCACTCAGTCCAGAGGGCCATGAGTTTAAATTCCTAAAGGTACAAATAGACAGGAATTTGTAAAGAAGTTTTGATGAGCGCCCTTGCACTCTGAGAAAGGAAGCACAGGGTGGGGGGCAACCTCATGGTTTGGTGTGTATACTTCTGGATTATTTGGCTCTTTTACAAGAATGCATTCAGATATTATTTTATAATTAATAAAAGAAACTGTTTGGGAGGAGTTTCATGATAACATGGAATCTCGGGGACCTTAGAGTCACTTAATCACACACCTTCATGAGAAAACCGCACTCCCCAAGTGCAAAACCAACTCGCTAAGGCCACACAGCCTGCTGGTGGCTGAGATCAGGTCAGAACTTAGATGCCCAGCTGATGGGGCAAGGGGACTGCTGAATCTAGAAGGGGCTCCCCATAGGACTGCCATGATTCGTTGTTTATCTGAAATTCAAATTTAACTGGGCTTCCTGTATTTTTGTTTGCTAAATCTGGCAACCCTATACCCCCCAGGGAATGTGATAGACTTTAAAAAGCTCAGGAGGGGGAAGCTCTCTGTTCCTAAAGTTCCATGGAGAGGGCCAAGGCATGCTCCTGAAAATGGGCACAGGCAGAGGGATTTCCAGCTGTTCCTTGAACTTGAAACAAGAATTTTCTCGCTGCAGATCCTGGGAACTCTGATCACACGTTCAGTGATTGGGTGGAGCTTTTGCTGTTCGTCATTATCCATGATGGTTTTTTGTTTGGGTTTTTTTTTTGTTTTGCTTATATTTTACACACTTTTGCAGTGAGTGTGTGTATGTGTATGTGAGAGTGTGTGGATGTGAGAGAGAGAGAGAGAGAGAGAAAGAGAGAGAGAGAGAGAGAGAGTGTGTGCGTGCGCGCACCGAGTGTGCTGTAGCCAAGGCATGGCCCAGCGCCTGTAACCGTCATTCTTCATTTGCAGGAGTTCTCCTTTGCCAACTATTTGGCCTGCTCTGATGTTTCCAAATGCAGTTGTTAGTGAACTTTTGTGTTTGGAACAAGTGCATTGTGTGGGCCGAGCTGGTCCCTGGGAGGGGTCAGTGCCATGAAATCTGCCGGGAGGAGGCAGGTCAATGCCCCTTTGGCAGGAGAGAGAGCGGATTAGGGCAGATTGTGAAAGTATGCATCTTGCTCTGAAAAACTGTGCATCGCATATTTTCCCAGGGCAGTGTGTGAAAATCCAGGCATAATGGACGCATAACTTTTTATGAATGAACCCTTTATGACTCCCCATGGAGTCCACTTGTAGTGTCCTCATCTGCATTTCCTCTTCTTGATATCCTTATTAAACTCCTCCTCCAAAGGCAGGAACCAGATTTCAGTTTAGGAATCTGACACCTTTTCTCTAGTCCATTTTCTCTCCAGCCTGCTAGTCTCCTTGGGAGAAGGGTGTTTGGGGCCCAGCTTTTCACATAGTGATTAAAGGGAAATGTAAGTAGATTGAGAACATTTCACGGCTGCTTAAAGATAGCAGGTTGTTTTTTTCAGTGTCGGGGGTCACTGAGGAGATTGCACCTAAAGAGGGGAGGAAGGTGGCCGCATACAGAACCATCCAGTAATCTGAAACACTGGCCTGTTAATTGGATTCCCCTCCCTTATTTCTGCTAGAGGAATTACTCTAACAATGCACTTTTGTAGGCAGAACGGTCCTCGGGCATTCTGTCCCACCACAACGCACACAAAGGCTTTTCTTCCGCCTTCCCTGAAGTGGGGAGGGAAGTTCAGAAAGGCCAGGCTGGCCAATCAGTGTCGCGTGGCTCCTCTACTAAGGGCTCCCTGGGCAGGGGCGGCCCCCCAAGTGAGCAGAACCGATGGCATGAATCAAACTGGCCAGCCTGGTGTTGCCACAAGTTTGCTTTATGGTTTGAGTCTTTGATCTTCATTCCTATATGTCTGTTTCCAAATTGGGAAATGGGAATAGTGATTACATTCCAGACAGCAGATTTGATGTCTGCTGATCCAAAAAAGGTGCAGTGTTCAGAACTGCACCTCAAACAGACGAGTTCCTTTGGATGGTGGTGGCGGTGATGGTGATGATGATGAAGAGCGTGAGACTGATGATTGCCAAGGTTCAAATCCTGCTGCCACTTACAATCCTGAGTGTAACTCAGCTCAGATTCTCCAAAGCTCAGTTTTTTCAGAAATGAGATTACTAATAGCACCTATTTCAGAAGGTAGTAGGGAGGCAAGTAGAAAATCCATGTAGAGTGTGTAGGACAGCATCTGGCATAGTCTGGTTCAATTCCACAGGGAGCTTTTGTCAGAACCATTACAGTGAAGGTGAGAATCTGGAGACATCAGTCCAGGGACAATGTAGACGGTTCTAGTTAAGAATTACAAGGTGATCTGGGGAGACGTTGCTTAGACATAATTTGTAATTTATTCTACCAAGTCTAGCTCTGCCAAGGCAGTAAAACACACCTGAGCCGGTAATTCCTGTCTCCTCCGGGGTACGGAGCAGAGGCGGGTGGTCCTGTGGCCCATGGGTGCGTGGTTTCTTAGGCAGCAAGGTGGTGGAAGTCCCTTTCTCTTTTGAAAACTTCCCCAGCGGCTGTGACAGCTGGGGTTTTAAAAGGAGAAATTTGGACTTGAAACTCGGTTTGGCTAAGAGAGTTCCTTTTGTGAACCGTCATTGCTTCACTGCTGTTCAGTGGCTCCGTCTTCTCACTCGTGAGCAATACTTCCCCAGGCTTACATGCTGTTTTCCAAGAACTAATTGATACTAGTTGGCCATGCCCGAGGAACCGTTATTGGAAGTGTATAGACTTCTGATGGATTTTTCCTTGCCCAATTCTCAACAGCAGTTTTAGCTCATCTCCCTTAATATTAAGCTCTCCAAATCCGAAAGGCTACAGGCAACCAGAATCAGAAGGAAATGGAAGATTAGCAACCTCTACCCCTGTGTCTCCCCAAAGAATGTCGACCACAGTTGGCCACTAGGTAGTGTCTGTAGTGACATTTATTACTCCCCCAGTCTCAGCCCCCCGCCCCAGTTCTCAGAAGGGCAGAGCAGCGTTACAGCTTCAAGGGGTCGATCCAGTGGCTAACACAGTGCTGGCCATAAGAGGATACCCACTAAACATCTGTCAAATGGACTTTAAAACATTTTTTGGAGATAAAATTCATGCACCATAATACATCTCATCATTAGCGCACGTAAGTCAGTGGTTTCAGTGTGCTCACAGAGCTGTACAGCCACCACAGTCTGAGAGCATCTTCATCATCCCCCAGAGAAAGCCCATACCCATTAACCGTCACTCCCCCTCCCCCCCATGTTAAATGGATTCTCGAGTGACTCACACAGTCAGCGCTTGGTGGAGCCGCGGACGCTTTCCGTTCCGAGAGACCCTGGCTGGTCTGTGTTGTGAGCTGATGATGAGTATGACTCAGTCCATCTCCCACCCCACCCCCGTTCTTGCCCTGGCTGCCATCCTTATGTGGCATTGGAAATTATATGGCCAAGGATGACCATGTCCTGGGAAGGCCTGGCCTTCCCCCTTTTCCTCCGTAAAAGGTCCAAATTTCACACAATGTACCCAAGTGTCTAAGAAATACACATTTATTTGTATGTTCAATACCACAAGTTCAGTAGCAATTATGAGCCCCTTTCCATCAGGTAGTGGGAACTTAATTACAGTCAATTTGTGGTTTTTCCCACAGGGTGCCAGTGGGGGGCACACTGTGCCAGGGCATGGTGTCTGGCACATTGCCATCCCAACTGGCATTGCTGGGATGTCCTCATCCCCCTCTTGTCTCCAGTCCTCTGTCCACCTCAGTGGCTGCGGTGCCTCCTCCTTGGCTCTGCCCTAGGCCAGTTCAGATTGGTACCAAGTCCACATCTCCCTAGAAGACGTTCTATGGGAGACGTGCTATGGCTCCCCAGGCCCTCTGGGCTATGGGAAAGTCGCTTCCATCCCCTCCCAGGAGTCCTGTTGCTGCCGTCGTGTCCCGCTTTCCCTGAAGAACTCTGCATGCCAGTCTCCTGGCCTAATGTCTTACGAAAACACACAGACACTCCTGTTCTGACCCCAGGTGGGACATGGGGAATCCAGGGTCTTGTTGCCCCTCCAGGCTGTGCCAGGGACTGCCCTGGGGGCACAGCTCTCTGCTTCTCCCAGCTCCTTAAACCTCCTTGGGGTCTCTATCAACCTTCTCCACCCAGGGCACAGGGTCCTTTCGGAGGTTCCATGGTGCCCTCTCCAATCTTCTCTCCCTCTAGGAGAGGATTTGCTCCTCCATCCTAGGAATCTTTCTAAGACTACAAGGCAGGGGAAATGTGCTCTTATTCACTGTGTATTTTCCCAAATCTTTGGTATTGTGGCCAGACTTGTGGAATTCAAAAGCCAAGAACTGATTTTGTCATCACGTGTCCTCTGGCCACCCTTCCCCGAGACAAGGAAGGCATAAGGCATGCTCCCCGAATAGAAGGGTGTATATGTAATAGAAATACCAGGGAGGACACTCACCACTCGCTCAGACCACCATCCCACCACTGGCCTTGCTGGGACGTCCTCATCCCCCTCAGCACCTCAACAAGACCCACTGGTAGGGGAGGGGGTGCCTGGGCCACACGCAGGGTATTTGATCGATGGGCGTCTGAGACTCTCCTGAAGGAGGCATACAGGCGTGTGACTGTTTCCATCCCAGCTTTTAATCCCGTATGTGCTACAGGATGAGTTGCCCAGCGAGGACTGCTCACCTTGAACTGCATTTGAAGCAACACTGCTCTCTCTCTGCCTGCACTGAGTCCCTCCGTCCTGTCCGCCAGCAGCCTGACCGTTCTTTTCCGCTCCCCAGGTAGATTTTGTGGCGACAAAGTCCCGGAGCCGCTCATCTCCACAGACAGCCGGCTCTGGGTGGAATTCCGAAGCAGCAGCAACATCCTGGGCAAGGGCTTCTTCGCGGTGTATGAAGGTTTGTTCATGATGAGAGGAGCCGCCGGCGTGGTTCCTGATGTGCCTCAGTCCTTCACATGCAGCCGGTGTCCCTTCCCACCCTTGCACGTGTGGCAGCTGCCGGAGCCCTGAGGGTGGGGCAGCACCGTCCCCTTCTCCCACCTTATGGAAGCTGAGAGGCTAGCTGGGCTCCCTTCAGGACAGGCGCCACCTACCTGTCACCACCCAGCGGGGATGGTGTTGTGTTGGGGGTTATAGAACACTTTGGAAATGAAAGCAGCCTCTGAATAGCTGTGTGAGCCTGAGCAAAGAATCCAAACCTCTCTGAGTCACATTTGTGAAAAGAGGACTTTGGACAATGTCAAGGAATTTCCAGCTACATTTCTTGGAAGGGCCTCTGAGGCCATCATCGTGGTTGAGTTGAGGGAACCAATAGGTCTGGGCTCTAGGCAGCTGCCACCAGGGCAATTCTGCTTCTGTTTGTTCCACATATTGGGTTTCTCTGGCTAGTTACCCCTGTGCCCGCCCTCCACCCAAAGGAAAACACTAAATAGTTATTAAGGCCCCTTAGGGACTTAAATTGTAATTTTGGAGAGGCCAGAGCTTTGTTTTTATAAAGGAAATAGCGTGCGTGTGCGTGTGTACACATCACTCTGTACCAGAGACCTCCACCCTCTGCATCAGAATCACTGGGGGATCTCAAACCCCCGGTGATCACCCAGACACACTTGATCAGAACTTCTTGGGATGTGGCCCTGGCTCCCATAGTTTGAAAAATCTCCCAGGTGATTTTGATGCACAGCAAAGGTAGAGAACCATTGCTCTATACAGTTATTTTCTTTATATGAGAAAAATTCAGAGTTGCAAACACATGAGGTTATGCCTTCCCGGAGGCACAGTCTTGGTTGAATGGAAATGAAAATGTTGGCAAGTGGAGCCACCTAGTGGTGTACTTCCTTAGTAAGGGTCTGACCAGGGACCCCCCTTTCCTCCTGGCTCTTTTTCTAAAGCTACCTGTGGGGGAGACATTAACAAAGATGCCGGTCAGATTCAATCCCCAAACTACCCGGATGACTACAGACCTTCCAAGGAATGTGTTTGGAGGATTACGGTTTCGGAGGGATTTCACGTGGGGCTCACCTTCCAAGCTTTTGAGGTAAGTACTGCTGATCTTAGACACTGTGCTCTATAAAGATACGTTTCCATTTTTTTGGTTGAAAACAGGAACCTAAGAGGCCATTTCAAGTCCATGATGCATTTTGCCAGGACATCTGGTTATCAGAGCCTCTGCAGGCTTTGAAATCACATCTGCCTCCTTGCTGAAGGCTGCTGGAGAGGGTGGGGGAATAATTGAAGCAGAAGTCGTCTAGAATGGGATCCCAGGGCGTTTTGTTGAATCTTTCTTCCCTGTTTATCATGACTTAATCTCTTTGCAGCTTGATTCATCCTCGACTTGCACAAGTAGGAGACAGCTTGGAAAAGCCCAGGACATGTTTGGGTCCTTTTGTCTCTTGGTTAGATTTTCAAGAGTGATATTTAGGTTCCTTTCTTAAATTGAAAACCTTAAGGCCAAGCTGCTGTCTTTCACGTTGTCTCCGTTTCTCCGTTTAGATCGAAAGACACGACAGTTGTGCATACGACTACCTGGAAATCCGCGACGGCCCTGCGGAAGAGAGCGCCCTGATCGGCCACTTCTGTGGCTATGAGAAGCCAGAGGATGTAAAGTCCAGCTCCAACAGAATGTGGATGAAGTTTGTGTCTGATGGCTCTATCAATAAAGCAGGCTTTGCAGCCAATTTTTTCAAGGGTATGAATTAGCAGTTGTTTCCATTTTAGCCACAGGATGAAGTATTGCCCCCCTGGCCTAAGAATCACAAAACCCATAGGGAACCTTAGCGCCAAACAAGGCTTCCTGCAGTGAGGAGGCAGCCAGCGTTTCAGAGCTGTGCGTAGATTCCGCAGCGGAGTTCACGACTGACTCGGGAACAGGCTCAGCCTTGGCTTCTTTCTTTGTGGCAGAAAGTTGTGCTGCTGCACTTGGAAATTAGGTTTATAAGTTTCCAAGGTCAACTTCATGAACCTTAGTGAAACTGAGCATTGGTAACAATACATATTTGTGTAGTCACTATCATTAATTGAGCACCTACTGTATGCCAGGCACCGTGCAAGGTACTTGACTTACACTATGTCATTTAATTCCCAAAATAAACCTCTGAGTTGGGTTTAGATCATGCTTGATCAGGGTTGAGAAGGGCTGCTCAGGGTCACTCAGTTAAGTGGCAGATCAAGAATCTAAACACAGTCTGACTCCGAAGCTCAAACTCTTTCTAGAACATTGCCTTGCATGCCCTGATGTGGGCCAGAGAGGCAGCCCAGGTCTGCAGCTCCAGAAGCATCAGCTCCCAGTCTACAAGCCTACCCTCAAGTGGGCAGAGCTGGGCAGGGGGCGGGGGGAGACTGAGAAAGCGTGGCGCTCACAGGAAACAAACCTCAGTGCCACCTTAGGGACTGACTGCTCTGTAAGATCTTGATAAAATCAGATGCAGAATGGCATGGGAAGACCAGCATTCCTGGCCCCAGCAGAGTGAGCTTCCTAAGACTCTTTTTTTTTTTTTTTAACATCTTTATTGGAATATAATTGCTTTACAATGGTGTGTTAGTTTCTGCTTTATAACAAAGTGAATCAGTTATACATATACACATGTTCCCATATCTCTTCCCTCTTGCATCTCTCTCCCTCCCACCCTCCCTATCCCACCCCTCTAGGTGGTCACAAAGCACCGAGCTGATCTCCCTGTGCCATGTGGCTGCTTCCCACTAGCTATCTATTTTGCATTTGGTAGTGTATATATGTCAATGCCACTCTCTCACTTTGTCACAGCTTACCCTTCCCCCTCCCCATATCCTCAAGTCCATTCTCTAGTAGGTCTGTGTCTTTATTCCCATCTTACCCCTAGGTTCTTCATGACCTTTTTTTTCCCCTTAGATTCCATATATGTGTTAGCATATGGTATTTGTTTTTCTCTTTCTGACTTACTTCATTCTGTATGACAGACTCTAGGTCCATCCTTAGACTTTCTGAATAGATAGGTTTTCCTTCTCTGCTCTCAGAGCCCTGGAATTCCTCAGACCACATGCTAAGAGGAAATATCGGCTATTCCCCAATGCATTGTGACTGGGCGCCCACCATCACACCAGCAGCCACTGAATGGAGATATCCAATCTGCAACTGGTGGTCCCCAATCAGTGACCCCTTCCTCCCTCCTCTCCCAGGGCTCCTGGCTGTGCTAACCCAGAATTCCTGGTCCCTTCCTTACTCTGTCTCCCCATCTGCCCCCTCTTTATCCCCTTCTCCCAGGTTTTAGGTGAGCAGATGGTGTCAGAAGAACCCACTTCAAGCTGTGTGACCCCGAGCAAGCATCCCTTTGTCCTTACTGAAGCCCCTGCTTTCCTCTCTGTAAAACAGGGAGAAGGAAATCTGCCCATTTTACCCAGCCAGCTGTGAAGCCCCAATGAAATGATGGCTGTGGAGACACTTCATAAGCTGAAAAGTACCACACAAGTGTGTGGGATTTTTTTTTTTTTCTGCTTTGAGCCATCTGGGGACAGCAAACCCAAACAGAAACAGAGCAGAATCCTAATGCTCTGAATATTTGGAGACAAAGTTTAATTCTTTCCCAAGCAAAACCAAACAAAAAAACAAAAACCCAAGCCACATCAAGTGTATTTCAAATGCAGTTCGCCTAGTGGTTGTGGTGGGAAGAAGGACGTGGGAGTCTTAGTAGAGATGCCTTAGTAGAAGTAGAGATGCACAGCCCTCGCCTCACCCTAGCCCAGACTGCACCTGCTGGGTGTCTCTCAGCCTGGGGAGACCCCCGTCTGACTTAGCGGCCGCGCTGGTTGGGTCGCCTACAGCAAGTTATAAAACCTCTCTGAGCCCCTATCTCTCTACCTGTAGAAACAATACTACCAGGTTATCGCAGAGTTATTGTCAGGAGAAAATGAAATAGCATTAAGTGAACACACATGGTGTCATGTTTAGTCCCATTAATTTTTTTTTCTAAGGAAGGAATCTCTGAAGTTATTTTTCTCTCTGGAAAAAATGATGTGACAACTTCTTGCAGTTGCCGTGTGTCACCTTCTTATCGCTGCTGTAACAAATGACCACAAATGTGGTGGCTTAAAACAATACAAACTTACCATCTTACAGTTCTCGAGGTCAGATTCCCTTGCCTTTTCCAGCTTGTAGGGGAGGCGCCTGCACTCCCTCGCTGGTGGTGCTCTTTGGTCTTCAAGCAGCAAGGGCAGCTGGGACCTTCTCGGGCTGCATCCCAGACCTCTGCCTCCATCATCACGTTTCCTTTTCTGACCCTGACTCTCCTCCTCCCGCTTTCAGTTGTAAGGACCCTTATGATTACAGTGGGCCCACCCAGACGATCCAGGATAATCTTCCATTTCAAGAACCTGAAATCACATCTAATCACATCTGCAAAGTCCTTTTGGCCACGTAAGGGTAAGGTAACATCCCCAGGTTCCAGGACTATGATGTGGACGACTTTGGGAGACCTCATTTTACTTACCACGTCACAAATAATCGTGAGGTTTTATTCTAATTCTGTTTATCCTAATTCTCCTGTCCTTCTCCTTCCCTGACTTCCACCCCCAGGTCCGTAAATTAGGTGTTGGGCCTTCTTTCCAGTAAGACAACTGGTAACCAGTTGGCACTGGCCCACCCACATCTCATTCCTGGTTCTGCTGACGATCAGCATTGCAATCTTTGAGAGGACCAGCTAAAACTGGAGGTTAGGGTTTCCAGATTGAACAAATTTTTAAAAACCGTTTGCCCAGTTAAATTCAAAGTTCAGATAAAGAATGATCTTTTAGTATATGTGCGTCCCAAATATTGCATACTGTACTAAGAAATAATTGCTCATCTGAAATTCAACTTTAATGGATCCTTCTGCTTTTTTTGTGGCAACCCTACTGGAGATTCCAGTCAGTGCAGTGGAGAGGGGTGTTTCTATCTGTGATGCTAAACCAGTTTGTGAGGGACTGAGTCTAGAACCTTGGCCTGCTCTGAGCAGCCATGATAACTAGCTCCGTTTTAGTGGTTAGAAAATGCCATCTTCTCCCTCTTCTACCTTTAACATTTATTCAGCAGTCACCAAACTGTCTCAGGGGCTGTGGGACAGAGGAGAACATGGTGACAAAGGAGACCTGTGAGCCAGTGGGCAGTGATAGTGAAGTGTTGACATCGGAGGAGGGTCTCACTCAGCATGGGGGTGGGGTCAGCACCCAGCCTAGATATTCAAGGACATGTCAGTTGGCAAACAGCTTTTTAGATGCCTGTAAAGGTGTTAATTGAAGCCCATCTACACTAACTTAGTGCACAGGCCCAGCTTGACATCTTTTTTATGTTAAGAAGGACTGTAGAGGGCTTCCCTGGTGGTGCAGTGGTTGAGAGGCCGCCTGCCGATGCAGGGGACACGGGTTCATGCCCTGGTCCGGGAGGATCCCACATGCCGCGGAGCGGCTGGGCCCGTGAGCCATGGCCGCTGAGCCTGTGCGTCCGGAGCCTGTGCTCCGCGGCGGGAGAGGCCACAGCAGTGAGAGGCCCGGGTACCGCCAAAAAAAAAACAAAGAAGGACTGTAGAGAGCCACATTTAGAAGAGAAGAACTATACAGCATTGACCTTGACCCTGAATCTTAAAAGAGGAGTCAGGTCTGGTGGAAGCCTCTTTGGGACCTATTAAAGGAGAAAGAAAAGACATCTATCGAGTATGCCAGAGGCTGTACCAGCTACCTCACTTTGTCTTCAGGACAGCCCCTTGCTTGGCATCATTACCCCCATTTTAAAATTGAGGAAACTGAAGTTCTAAGGTGGCCGAGCTAGAAGTAGGCCCTGCATGTGTAGGACTTCACAGCTCATTCTCTCTCCTCTGCAGAGACCTGAAAGCCACAGGAAAGTTAAGTGAAGGGATTTGAATTTTTGATTTGATGCTGACATCCGTCACCCTTCTGCCATGGGAGTATAGGGAGAAGGGCCCTGGATCCAGCCTCTGCAGTTCGGGGTCTAGCCCTGCCCACACACTTCTTACCAGCTTGCTGCTCTCAGGGTCAGTTTTCCTTTCTGAGACTTGATCCTACCTGCTTTGTCCTCCTCCGTATTGACAGTGCCAGACCCACAGGGGGCTCCATAAATACTTACAGGGCAGTGGATGAATGAATAAGGCTCAGATTCTCATTTGTGGACTGGGCTTCTTGCTCCCTGCTCTGCCTACCTTTCAGGGTTCCCACGCGGATGAATGAGGCCAGAGACCACAGTGCAGAGCAGCGCCGTCCAACAGAAATAGGAGGCAAGTCACAAATGCAAGCCATGAATGTAACTTTCAACTTTCCAGCAGCCACCTTACAAAAAAAAAGCAGAGAAAGAAAGAGGCAAAATTAGGTTTAATACTATATTTAATCCAATATATCAAAAACACTATCATTTTAATATGTAACCAATATACACAATATTAATGAGAGATTTTATGGCTTTTTTTCCACACTAAGTCTTGGAAATCCAGTGTGTTTTACGCTCACAGCACATCTGAATTTAGAATAGCTGCATTTCAAGTGTTCAGTAGTCACATGGGGTCTAGCACAGGTTAGCCCAGGTCTAGAGCCCCGAAACAGCCAGCTCTTTGTCAGCCTTTTTCCAGCAAGGCTGTCAGTAGGATGTCCTGTGAGCACACAGGGGCCAGTGCGTGTGTCAGGACTTCTCCAGTGAAAGAAAGTGGAAGAGTAACTACAAAGGCCACGCAGAAGAGTCGGACCAGCCAAAGAAGCTCTTGCCTTGGTGCCAGTTGGCAGGAGTCTCTGCCCAGGGCCCAGCTGGCACGTGGCTCTGTCCAGGGTGCCAGTTGGCCTCTGCATCCCTCTCCTGGTGCCAGATGGAAGTCCCTCTCGGGGCCTGCTGGCTGGGCAGCAGGCAAGGCACCTCACATCTCTGCTTACTTGGGGAGATGGCAAGTGCATTTTCGGGTTGGCAGGGCCATTTTGGCGCCACACTCCCCACATAAATGGGAGGGTTTCCCACCTTGATCCCCGTGCTCCACAGTCCCAGTACTGATGGCCCACCATGGGATCTGTGATGTGGGGGGCTGGCTCCCTTCAAGGTACTTCAAAAGCTTAGGGATGTGCCTTGCCTCCCCTTTCCTTAACTCTCTCTGAAACAATGTTTGGGATCCTACCTGAGTCATCTCATTATCTAACCTCAGAACGGTTCCTTCTTTCACTGGTACTACTTGGGGAAGGCCAAAAAAAGCCAGAGTCAGCAAAGCTGGGCCCTGATTCAGCTTCTTCTCCCACCCCCACGCTCTCCCAGATTTTTCTGGGTTGCTTGGCCTTGGCCACTGTAGCCCAGAGCAAGCATGAGCCTGTGGGCTTGAAGCAGCTGATACTTCATTCTAGGGTGGAGGTGATTCAGAGGACACCCAGGCTCCTCCTGAGAGCAGGGCCCCTGGTTCACTTCCATACACCCGAGCTGGAGCAGGGGTGGAAATGGCCAAACATCCCACTGCTCTTTCTGGAGAGAGCTCAGGTGTAAACGTATACCTTTTACCCATCTTCCTGGGCCAAACACCCTACCCTTCTAGTCTTTGGAGGAAATATACTCCCTTTGCTTTAGGTGCAAATCCAATCCACCAGCCTCTCTCCCTCCACATGGCTAAGATGGTGCCAGGAGACTTATCAGTGGTCCTCCTTTTCTTGCCTATGACAATCGTGTGTCCTGCCCATTGCATCTTCTGGCATCAGTCTCCTCTCCCCCAACCACCCAGCTCGGCCCTTTGTTTAACTTGCTCTATGTTGATGGGCTCTTTCCATGGTTCCTTTCCGCCCTCCCGCCAGTTTCTTGACTCTGCTGTGCTGCCTTCCTGCCCATCTAGTCTTCCTTCATTGGCCCATCCTTGATGCTTTTTCCTTCTTTCTGTTCCTGCCTTGTCTCTCTCTCCCCTCCCCAGGCCTAGTCTACTCTTCCCTGATTCAGGGATGCCAGGTAACTGTATCCTTTTCACTACTCCCATCATTGTGTCTCTCCATCCACTGGAATTTCAAAAGCAACCCTGCTCTTTCCTAGAGCAATAGCTAATGTGTACTTCATCTTAAAAGTGGAGGAAGGCTCAGAAAGGTCAAATCATCCAGTTTACTGAAGGAAGATCCCCTGGTGAATCCAACCCAGGTCTGTCTGGCTCACTCTAAAGGCTGGACTTTTTCTATTCCTCATTGTTATTGATTCTCCTCCTTTTATACTTTTTAGCAAATGTCAGAGAAAGTACTTTGCCTACTGTAAAGTAGTAAATAATTGCAGGATTGTTACTACTTTAGCAAACTTAATACTTATACTTCTTTGAAGCTAAGGACAACTTCAACCCCTTGTCTAGAGCATGTCTCCTAAACCCAGTCTCCCCTACTGACCAACTTATTTAAGCTTTTGTTGAGCCCAAGAACACATCACTCTTAGAGTCACCTAAGTTTACTCCTCGCTATATGAAATGATGGGATATTTACAAACTGTCCTGCACCCAGTGACGAGCCACCAGGTTGATGAGTATTTTGTGCCTCATGGATCAGGGAGATTGGAAGGAAATGTGTTTGAGTTGGAGTTTATTTGAGTTGGAAAAAGGAGATATGGTGGTTGAAAGGTTTGCATTTTCTGCTGGACCATTGGGTTGGAAGTTGCAAGGAGTCAGAGTTTTTAACAATTCAAATTTCAAAGGACAAGAAATACCTTTAAAAACGGTAAGATTCCTATCTCTAGGTGTTTTCCAGCAGGGTCTGAAAAGCCACCTACCAGAAATGTTACTAAATGGATCCTTGCTGAGGTGGCAGGACTGGGGATCTTTTCAAGTCTTTACCAACTTGAAAATGTCCTCATTTATTTTATGTGTAATGCGAGGTGTCCCGAGATTTCGTGAATTCTGTCCTTGCTCTGTTCTTACCTTCCCTGGCGTTAGGAACCAACACTTCCACCCGCTCTCCAACCCTTTCTTCCTCCTAGGCTGGGCTTCTGCTGTTGTTTGAAGATGTCTCTGTGTCTAGTTGTCCTTTCATTAGACTCTGCAGCTGTTAGGCTACCACCTGCATGCTCTTTAGGGATAAATGTACCACAACTTGGCAACAGAAAACAATGATTTTTTTCCTTTTACTTCTGATACTCTTCTTGGAGATGCCCAATGGACTGGGTTTTTCTTTTCTTTAGTGGCCCATGGGCTGACACGTCCGGGGAGATTCTCCAATGAGTCCCACGTTCTGCCTCTGGACGGCGTCTTCCTTGCTGCTGTTTAATTGCCCCAGACACATCATTGGACACTTGTCGGTGCTGAATCCCATGTAACTCCCCCGCTAACTGAGTCTCTCTGTGGCCTCTTCCTGTAGTTTCTCCTGGAGGCATCGGTTCACCTAAGAGCCAGCGTTTTCTGTAACCTTGAAGATCACCTCTTCAGATTAGTGATCAAAATGCTAAATCACAGCTTCTGGTTCTGTCCCTGGAGAATACTTATACATCCTCATCTAGGAATGTGTCCCTTTGTCCTTACCCTTTGCTTAATGTCCTGAGACGTTCCGCATTTATGGGGGACCCCCAATTTTACGGCATTGAAATTGATCGTCTTTGGTATGAAAGCTTTGAGATTTTCTAAGATCACAGATACTGCTGACTGAACCCTGCAGAGAATGAAGTTATACCAGGCCCGGTCTCCTCTCAAAGGAGCCCTGCTTCTGGCTAACAAGTTAGCCTTGTGTGTTGTCAAGATCCCACTCGCAGCTGTGGCTGCTGCTGGTTTCTGAGACGTGGACGGGGGACTCCTTGGAGGGTGGTCACCAGGAGTCGCTCTTTTTCTTAGAGGGAATCCCGGGATGTGGAAAGCGACGGGGAACAGACCTGGCAGCTTTGTGATGACTTAACTATGGTCACCTTCCTCCCCAACAGAGGTGGATGAGTGTTCCTGGCCAGATCACGGCGGGTGTGAGCAGCGCTGTGTGAACACTCTGGGCAGCTACAAGTGTGTGTGTGATCCTGGCTATGAGCTGGCCTCTGACAAGAAGGCGTGTGAAGGTTGGTGTTGGACCTGCCAAGCTGGAGTGAGAGGGGATGGGGGACAAGTCTTAGGAGAAGGGGGGCAGGTGAAGATGGGGCAGCTGGTTGGCTGTGAAGTAACAATGGACAGCTGTGGGGATGACCCACCTCCTTCCTGGAGGGAAAAACAACTCGATGAAGCCACAAACGTGAGATGACTTTATCGGACTCCACCCCAGCAACTGTGCAGGTGGAACCATGGTTCATTTTCTTCTGTGACTGTGTGAAATTCATATGATTATTAAGGCAGCGAATAAAAGCAAAGAATAAGTATGAGCACTTCGGTGTGACTCAACGAACAGTGCATTTCATTCATTCCATTCCTACCTGGCTGGTGGTGTTTTCCTTGCCCACCTGAATGACTGCTTGTTCATGGAAGCCAGGGACATTGCATAGCTTGGTGCAAACATTTCTAAATCTTGAAATTCTGGGCAGCTACAAGTGTGTGTGTGATCCTTGGTCCAAGTCATGTGAAGTCCCCAGCTATGCCTCTGAGTGAGAGGTAAGCACAAACGCATCATCTTTTTTAAAAAAGCTGTAAAGACTTGTCCTCCACTCCATCCCTCCAAATCCTCAGTTGAAACAGACTAGAAGAAAGGAGGCTGAATTAATCAGTTCAGATGGTCTATTTGTTGTTGTTGTTATTGTTGTTGTTATTAAAGAACAGCAGGGCTTATTGCTGCTTGGGGGAAATTGCAGTCACTTGGAAATAAAACCAGATGAATCTTGCTTTTTCCCCCCCCACCCCGTGCAGTGGCCTGTGGCGGTTTCATGACCAAGCTGAATGGAACCATCACCAGTCCTGGGTGGCCAAAGGAGTATCCTACAAACAAAAACTGCGTCTGGCAAGTGGTGGTCCCCGCTCAGTACCGGATCTCCCTTCAGTTTGAAGTGTTTGAACTGGAAGGCAGTGATGTACGTTTCTGCACTCCAATTGACTGGGGACCGTGTTGGGATGTGGCTCAGGGCTGAAAACTGGCGAGGGGCTCAGCAGGCGGGGAGGTGGCCTCCTAGGGTCGCGGGGTTGTAGCTGGGTGGACTCGGGGGGGTGTTTGGTGAGGCAGTTTCAGCGGCACACCCTCTGCAGATGGAGGGCTTTGGCCCTCTCGTCACTGATAAATCCGAGGAGAATCAGGACAAGAGAGGAGGAGGCGGGTCTTGGGGGCGGGGGGTGCGAGGTGGTCAGGACAGGTACATCCCCTGGGGTAGGAATCTGGGGCTTGGTATCCAGCTGGGAGGAATGGAGGCGGTGAGATGCAGCTGGCGACCAGGGTGGCATAAACACCCCATTCCCTCCCTTGGGCGGTGGTCACGGGATGATCAAGGCAGCCAGCCGAGGCCCAGGCAGAGCCCTACAGCTGGACAGCTAGTCAGGAGTGCCTCCTGTCTGCACCTTGGGCTGGAGGGATCCCAGTAAGAGTCGAGAGGACCCTCCCACTGGGCCTGACAGAGCTCGACTGCCCACCTGGCAGGGTACAGCTCTCAGGAAGGCAGCCCTGCCATGCGCCAGGGTCTGCGGCAGGACTTGAGGGAACCGGGCGGCTCCCCATGGCTCCCCCTTGCAGGTGTGTAAGTACGACTTCGTGGAGGTGCGCAGCGGCCTGTCCCCTGATGCCGGGCTGCACGGCAAATTCTGTGGCTCTGAGACGCCCGAAGTCATCACCTCGCAGAGTAACAACATGCGCGTGGAGTTCAAGTCCGACAACACGGTCTCCAAACGCGGCTTCAGGGCCCACTTCTTCTCAGGTGTGCAGGTTTGGGGGCAAGACCACAGGCTGAGGGCAACACGGCTTTGCGGGCTCCCAGCCTCGGGGCACCCTCCCGCCCCTCTCTGCCCGCTGCCCTGGCCCTCACAGTGTCTCTGCCTCGGTCCTGGTTTTATAGCGTGGTGGCTATGTTATTGCAGGGCTACCAAAGCAAGCGACCACAAACCAGGTGGCTCAAAACAACAAAAACTGTTGTCTTTCACAGCTCTGGAGGCCAGAGGTCTGGAACCGAGGTGTGGGCAGGGCTGTACTCTCCCAGAGGGCTTGGGGAGGAGCCTTCCTTGCCTCTTTCTAGCCCGTGGTTCCAGCACTGAAGTGTTGGGTGGTCTTCATCTCTTTATTTTTTACGGGCTCTTTAAGGATTCTTAGTTGTCCTCATAGAATCAGAGGGCAAAACTAAAGCACCAAGTGTTCAGTGACACATTACCCGCAGTGGGCGGAGGGTACAGAGAGGAGGGAGATGTCCCTGACCCTTGAAGTTATCCTGGTGGGAGGGCCGCGGATGGAGGTTGGTCCTCGGTTAACAGGGAAGGAAGCTGGCTTAGGAGAGGGCTGCATACTGTGCCGGCTTGAGCTACAAGATCCATAACGACAACAGCTAACATCTGAGTCCATCCATAATAATATATAAAAACTAACACTGACTCAGGGCTGGACGCTGTTCTAAGTGCTTTCCCTGTACTAATTCGTTTCCTCCTCTCAACAATCCTGTGAGGTAAGGACACCATAAGTGACTCCACTTTACAGGTAAGGCAACTGAGGTACAGAAGTCAAGGGCTCCCCAAGGTCACAACAGCTGGAAGTGGAGGAGCAAGGCTGGCACTGGGCCGCCTGGCCCGAGGCTCGCACGCTTACCTGCTCCACAGGCAGGAGGAGGTGTGGGGCCGTGGAGTAACAGCCCAGGCCTCTGGTCACACAGACTGCTTGCTCACTGAGTAACCTTGGGCACGTTAACGTTCTCAGCCTCAGTTTTCCTACCTGTAAAATGGGGGCATAGGCACTTCCCTCCTAAGGTTGTGTGCAAATTAACTTAGATAATACAGAGGGTATAATAGAGTGATTAGTGTCCATCACAGGGTAAATACTCAGTGCACGGTGGTTATTTTTATTATTGTTAATATTATTATTAATACTAGCCTATCCTTTAAGGAGCTCCTTGGTTTGAGTGGGGAGCAGGAGGGGAGAACCTATATATGCATTAAAGTGCTTTAGGAGCATGGGGAATTCAACATGTACCAGGGCCAGGTAGTAGCCAAGGAATACTGCCCCACCCTCGGCCCCGTGGAAGGATAATCAGAGTTGGGACAATCAGGGAGGCTCCCTGGTGCAGACTCCTTTTGAGCTGGGTTCTGGGCTGTGAGGGACGTTCCCAAGTTGGTGGTTCCTCTTAGGAGAGTCCGTTGATCTCCGCAGACAAGGACGAGTGCGCCAAGGACAACGGCGGGTGCCAGCACGAATGTGTCAACACCTTCGGCAGCTACCTGTGCAGGTGCAGGAACGGCTACCGGCTCCATGAGAACCAGCAGGACTGCAAAGAGGGTGAGGCTGGAGCGTGACCGGGGTGGAGGGCGCAGGGAGGCTCACCTTGGCTGCCCGAGTGTGCGCATGCGTAAGAGTGAGAGCGAGGGGCGCTTCTTCCAGGTCTAGCAAGCCCCGAACTGAGGCTCAGCTTCTGCCTTCCCTCCTCCCACCTTCCTGCTCAAGAGTGATTTTCACCAGGGCAGTCACTCCTTCAGGAAGCTTGTAGGGGCCCTTGAGTGCTCTCCTACGGTTATTATTGCAAAGTGGTTAAACGCCAGGCTCCAGAATCAGACCACCTAGGTTTAAATCTTGGCTCTGCTACTTACTAGCTGTGCGACCTTGGGAGACTTAGTTAACCTCTCTGAGCTTCAGTGTCCTCTTCTGTTTCAAACGGACTAAACATACCTCCTTCTTAAAGTTTTTGTGAGGGTTAAATGAGAGCATGCTTAGAAAGTATTTCAGACAGGCTGACACATATTAAGCGCTTGAAATGTTGATAGATATCAGCCATCTATGTCATAATCATATTTACCGTTTGCAGGCCTAATAGTAAAATAGAATTTGGGGAAGACTTTTTTCCCGGCTCCATTCACTACTGGGAGTCCAGATGGCTTTTCACGTCCAGTCACTCTGGGAAAGGCCTTCCATGTTCTTACCCCATCCTGCAAAGGGAGTTGAGCATCTCGATGAACACACAGGCCTCCAGGCCTTGTCCCCACCACAGAGCCCCGCATGCACATCAGGGTGAGGGAAGATATGAAGACCTCACACCCCTGTTCTGGGATAAACATTTCAGAACTAGGAGATACTGGCTGGGGCGCCACAGAGACTGGTCAGGGCCTCCCCGGAAGGTTAAAGAATGAGCTTAGACATCTTCAGAAGCCCACCCTCGAGCCCAGCGCTGTGACCTGGACACAGGAGGTCACAGGTTGGGTTGAGAGGTGGGTTGGAAGAACTTGGAAGGAACTGTCATTCTGGAACTTAAAAAAAACTTTGTTTAGCCCCTGTGGCGTGGATGGGGGGGGCGGGCAGGAGGGATATAACTCCGCTAAGGTCCCATCAGGTGAACTGTATGCGTTCCCCCAGGGTGGCAGGGAGTGCGGCAGCGAACATCCCACGTCTGAGCTGCTGCCCCTGTTGGCACCCGTTCTCTGTGGGGCTGCAGAGCAGAGGCAGCAATGAGGGGGAACCTCCGTGCAGCCGCCCCTCCCTCTCACCCACCCTCAACCTCCAGCTGCCTCAGCCTGAAGCCACAGGGCAGAGACAGCAGTGGTACCTCCTCAGCGCCCTCTATTTCCTAATCAGCAAGAGCAAAGGCAGGCCTGGCTCTACCCCCGACCAGCAGGTCACTTGCCATCTCTCAGCTTATTTTCTCAATTAGAAGGTGGGAAGGATTAAATGAAAGGATGCAATCAAAGTGCTTAGTGCAGTGCTCGACACAGATAGAGACAAATTCCAGCTATTGGCGAAAACGCTACTTACTAAGCAAGTCGTGGGACCACTCTTTGCAAATAGCATGGTTACCAGGCCAACATCTGTAGCCTCCAACTGAAATTGCTTTGGAAACTAAAAGAGGCATAGTGATGGAGATCTTTGTTAGCACTTCCTGAGCATTTCACATGCATTATCTCATTTAATCCATGCATCTCCGCTACAATGTTGGCGCCCCTTTTACCAATAAGGACACAAGGCTCAGAGTCCCAGAGCTTGTAGGTGGTGGCACCAGGACTTGAACCGAGGCCCATCTGACCCCAGGGCCTGTGGTCTCATCCACTAACTCTACCATATTTCCAGTGACAATCACAATGAGAATAGCAGCAGTAAGAAAGGCGACCTGGCTCCAGGAAGGCAGCAAAGCCAAATAAATCAGCAGATCTCTGAGCTGGGGGACCCTTTATTGAGGCCAAACCCTGCCCTCACATATTATGACCATGTGACAAGAGGTCAGGGAAGAGACCCACAAATGAATTACCTCTCTCTCTCTTCTGTGTCCCCCCACCCCGTCACCCCCAGCTGGCTGTGTGCACAAGATCAGCAGTGCAGAGGGGACCCTGGTGAGCCCCAACTGGCCTGACAAATACCCGAGCCGGAGGGAGTGTACCTGGAACATCTCTTCAACCGCGGGCCACAGGGTGAAACTTGTGAGTTATTTTCAAAGTTGATGGACAACACGGACTTCGGGATCAGGCTGACACGGGTCTGAGTCTCTGCTCGGCCTCTTCCCAGCTCTGAAACGTGGGGAGGTTACTCAACATTTCCAGGACTCAGTTTTGTTATCTGGAATATGGGGCTGCTAATGAAACCTACCTCTCCGGGCTGTTGTGCAGATTAAGAGAGGAGGCACCTGAAGCCCTCCGCCCAGGGTGGTGGGTGAGAAAAGCTCTGTAAATAGCACCTGTTCACAGTGGTGTCAGTATGACCTGGCACCCATCACACAGATTTCAAGCGCTGTTTGAGATTCAATAGTTTCCAGTTACAATATTTTACAAAACAAAACATTCTCAAGGTTAAAAAAAAATGTAGTCAGTCAGAGGGTTGGAAAGTGGAAATCAAGTTTCCAGATCCCCATGCTCACTCTAGGAATGACTTCTCGGAACATTTTCTTGTGAATTCTTCCAGAAATCTCTGTGTGTGTGCGCACAGGAGCAAATACGTCCCCTTTTTCTTGCTCACGTTTCTCAAACGGGTTCTATTTTTCATATTCTTCGACTTACATTTTTTCCAGTTAACAATAGGAGGTTAAGTTATGTATGCTAATTCTCTCTTGAATTAAAAATATATATCTTCCCAGCCTTTCTTTAAAGTCCCATCCACGCATATGGTTGTGGTGGTCTGCGCACCATGCTCGGTTATTTCAAAAGAGAAATGAGTTTTTCCCACAAGTCTTGTTTCTCAGCCACCAGGGGCTCCCAGATCGTGGCGTGTAAAACAAGCCCTCTTGCCTTCCGGAGAAGTTGTTGTATTCCAGCAGACAAACAGTTTTTAAATGGGTCATTCTAGCTCTGGAGATAGCTAAGCTCTTCAGAATGTATATGGATGTCCCCCTGCATCATGGACCAATAATGCAGGGAGAAGGGGAGAGAACAAAGGAGAAGGTGATGATAAATAGACGATCACCCAGGGACTTGCGTGGGTCTTTACTGGCGAGAGCGGTGAGGAGGACAGGTGGATGAATGGGCGCCCAGGCTGGGCACGGGTGCAGGCCTGGGGCATCGAGCGGTGAAGGCAGGGCCCCTGACCACGGGTGCCCACGTGGGCACCTCGTATGCATGGCTGTCCGCGTAGGAAATGCTTTCGGCTGCTCTCCTGGGTCAGTCAGAACAGCCTTGAATCTGGGCGAGGGTGAATTAAAGCAAGTGCATTAGAGAAAGGCTGCCGTCTGCCGGAAGACGATCGCCATGGCAACACAAATCTCTGAAGACCGCAGGGGAATGGCGCGCCCTGGGGCTGGGAACGCGCAATTTGCACAACTGGTAGCGGCGCTTCCCTGGAAGGGCCACAAGGTTTTAGTAACTGCCCCAAACGTCTTTTCCTGTTCTCTACAGTACTGAGGAAATAAAGCAACCGATCACAGTGGCCAGAGTGAACCCAGATCTCCAATTGATCTGAGGCACATGCATATGCGCTAGTTCTTAAATGCTTCCTTGGGAGGTGGATGGTGGGTACACTCATCATGCTCTACCTTTTTGCTACCAGAGTGTGGGCTGAATACTTACCAGGAAGCTAGTGTTTGACTGCACAGGGATAGCCACAGGGTGTCCTATGGACTTTTGGGGAGCGCCCCGTCTCCCTGGCCCACCGTCACCCTCCCATTGCATTGCTCACCCTGGTCCCACCAGCCCCCGCTTCCTACTCCTGGCCACCATCCCTACCCCAACTCTCTGGCCCCACCTCCCTTCCTATAAGTGTGAAGAGCTTTGCCCATTTCAAAGCTCAAACACAAGATGTGTGTGTCATTCTTACGAAAGCCAACGGCCCCTCTATTTCTCCCTAACTCCATCTCTGCTCTGTCACCCCGGGCCCCTTCTTGTGAATTGCGATCCCTTCCAACCCCCAGCTAATGTTCTCTCTCCCTCTCTGTCATTGGGTCCAAGTCTTCAGTTAAACTGTCCCCTCTCACCTTGTCCCATCCCCCTCGTAGCCATGGGCAGGCCATCGGCCAGTCCTAGCACCTGAGAGGCCCTACATTTGGGGCTGCAGAGCCTGGTTTACAGCCTGGAATTATGGGGTTGCCCTGGCCTGCTTCAGGGGACGGTCTGGCGGGGACAGAGAGGAGGGAGGCAGTATAACCTGGTGATGGTTAGGAGTGTGGCCTGGAGTCAGGCTGGCTGGGGGTCCAGTTCAGCTCCATCCTTCTCTAGCTGTCTGAACGTAGGCAAGCCACTTAACTTTCCTAAGACCCAGTTTCCCCTTCTGCACACTGGGGATAATAGTAGCTCTTCCCTTACAGTATTATCAGAACTGAGTGAGAAAATGCAGGGCTCTGCATGGAAAAAAATATTCAACTCTGGCCAGCCACTCTCAGGACAATGACGTGGAGTAGCGCGCACTTCATGAAGCCTCGTTCACACGGTGCAGTGCAGAGGTTAAGCGCAAGGGCTCCTTGACCTCCTGGTCATGGCCCAACTCTGCCAGTGTGTGACCTTGGGCAAGTTATCCGACAGCCCCGTGCCTCAGTTTCCTCATCTGGAAGGTGGAGGTTCTCATGGTGGACACCTCACAGGGTCGTGAGGATGACTACTTACAAAGCATTTAAAACAGCCCCTGGCTCAGAGTGAACACCTTGGTCCCTGCTGCTCTCATCGTTGAGGGAGAAGCCGCAGGATGTGCCAGAGGAGCACAACAAGCACCGAAACGCTCTGACCCCGGCCATCTTATCCGCAAAGCGGTCGTGGTAGCAACAGCTCATAGGGTTGTTCTGGGGACCAAGAGAGGGGCCGGCTGGAGACCTGCTCAACAGATGTGGCCACCATCACCACGGGCTCCATGCCGCCTGCACAGCTGGCTGGGCAGATGCGTGTCCTCGTGCCCCTTCCTCTCCCACCGCGGGAGAGGGGGGCCCGCCCCAGCTGAAGTGACCTTGCCTCACTTTCTGCTCTTCCATCCCTAGACGTTTAACGAGTTTGAGATCGAGCAGCACCAGGAATGTGCCTATGACCACCTGGAGCTTCACGATGGGCCCGACAGCCTGGCCCCGGTCCTCGGCCGTTTCTGCGGCAGCAAGAAGCCAGACCCCGTGGTGGCTTCGGGCAGCAGCCTGTTTCTCCGCTTTTATTCAGACGCCTCGGTGCAGAGGAGAGGATTCCAAGCCATGCACAGCACAGGTGCGTGGGCTGGGAGCCCGGCCTTCAGCTGATCCCCATGTGGACTGGAGATAGATGGGTGATCAAGGCAGGGGAAGGACCACCTTTAATTCTGACTATGGGGGATGAGCAGTGTATGATAACATGTCCCTTTTAAAATGAAACATGGGCAACCATAGGTGTAGGGTTGTTTTCTTTTAATGTCCTTCATTGACAACCTTTGAAAGGGGCAACCCTTTGTCGGCGCCATGTTTCTTTCCTCTCTTTCTTTCTTCCTCCCACCGCCCCCCACCCCGCCTTTAAAATTTTACTTGTAATTTTGCTGGTCTGTGAAACCCTGAGTCTGGGTGCTGAGTGGTGGAGAGTAGCCCTTTGTACCCTCCAAGGATCAGTTCCAGAAAATGAAAAGTGTTTTTGTTCCCCATTATTTTTCCTCACTTGAAATAAATAACTTTATTCAGCCCTTTGGAGGAAAATGTTTATGCATATAACTTACATTATTTACTGTGTTAAACGGAAGAAAGTCAGTAAGAACACTGGCTCTGCTCTTTAGCCATTTAAAGGATACAACCTGGGACTAGAACCCTTGAAGCAACTTTGACTCTCTGATCCTGGCCCTCTGGCAAAGCGGTGACTGTGCAGCCCACTCAGAGTCTGAGATCATGATGACGATCACTGTGAGGTTTTCTGATCCCTTTAACAGCCCCTCCTCCCAGTTTTTTCCCAGAACCAGAAAACATGAATCAGGTGAGACAAAATGACAGCCAGCACCTTCTCCGTCTGGCTGGCCCTTGCCTGGGAGAAAACTCCCCACCGTTCACGGCTGCGTTGTCACTTCCCCGGTGAAGTTTAAAAGCCACTAACTAGTGACTTCACCCTCTTGTCCCTGCGGACTGAGTGTGGGTGCTCAGGGTAGGTCAGGGTCCTTCAGGCAATGGGGGCACACTCAGGTAGAATCGTTAATTGAAGAGAGTTTAATAAGGGACTGTTTACAGAGGGGTGGGCAGGGTGTGAGGACACCATGGGGACAGCGCAGCGACCAGGGCTAGGTTGCAAGGCTGTTACTACCCCTGGCCTGGATACCAGAGGAGGGAATGGTTCCTGGAGCCTAGAGATAGAGGGGAGCAAACAGAGGGCCCCCCAACAGGAGCGAGGACCAGGCAAGGAGGGGGTCTGGGACTAATGCCCTGACCTTCCTCCTCCCTCCTGTGATCTGCTGGTGTTCCCTGTGGCTGGATCATGAAGGCAAAGTGCTCATCCATGTAGACCCAGAGGTCTGCCTCCAGGGGCCCAGAGCAGGTGGGGAAGAATGGAGAGGGGATCTGGCAGGATGGATGGAAGGCATCCTGCCCTGCTAAGTGCCCATTTCCTTGCCAGCCATGTCTCAAGAATTTGAAATTTCCCAAAGACCTGGAAGAAATTCTAAGCTAGAGCACACATGGGATTAAGAGTTGGCAGTCGGACAGGACTGGGGCCAGGCTGGACATGGAGCTCCAGCTGGGCTGGGGAATGTTACCAGATAGTGTGGAAGCCACGCCAGAGGGAGGAGGCATGGAACACATTGAGGACCTGCTGTGGAGGAATTTGCCTTCAGAATTTCTGTTGCTTTCTAATTTCCCATCCCTCTCATTTACACATTTTTATTATGTGGTCTCTAGCAGCCTAGACACATGGTAGGATGGGACTCAGGCCAACCAGAGTTACCGTCCCAGTGAAAAAACGCAGAAGCCAAGGCTACAGAATACAAGTCCAAAGTACACGGCGCAGCTCGCCTGTAACACTCACAGGGGTTTCAAAGTTGGCCTATAGTTAGGCTCTCAAATGCAGGTTCCAGCCAGGTCTATTCTGAGGTTTCTGGTTTGAGCGCTCACCAGCAGTTTTGATGTGCTTTTGGTGCCCTCTGCTGGCAAAATAACGAATTACAGTAAGTCGGCCGGGCAAGTGTGAGCCCTTTTCAAATGCTTCTAGCGCTTCCACGCAGTAAAGTGGTAATGATCCGTCACATCCCAGCGACCAGGCGGGCAAATCATCCATTGGCCCCAGGTCTCCATAACTGGAGAGGGGAAAAGGCTTTTGTCAGTAGCACGCCCCGGTATTCCCCGAGGCCTCCTTATGGCCCAATCTGGGAACACAGGACCTTGGTTTGTACGTAAGGGTCAATTTGGACTCGCCAGTGAGCCCTGAAACTCCTGGATCTCTTTTACTCCTCTGTAAAATGGGCTGATGAAACTTTCCCGACCCTTCGCACAGGGCACACACCAGGCTTTGTGGAGAAAACTGGCCTGTACGCAGGGTGTGAAGAGAAACTGGGGGCCGGGAAGAGGGGATGCAGAGCGTGCACTCTCTGTGCGGAGGGGGCATCGCGCTTCTCTCTCCGCTCTAGAGTGCGGGGGCAGGCTGAAGGCCGAAGTGCAGACCAAAGAGCTCTATTCCCATGCCCAGTTTGGGGACAACAATTACCCGAGCCAGGCCCGCTGCGACTGGGTGATCGCGGCGGAGGACGGCTACGGCGTGGAGTTGATATTCCGGACCTTTGAGGTCGAGGAGGAGGCCGACTGTGGCTACGACTACATGGAAGCGTACGATGGCTACGACAGCACGGCGCCCAGGCTCGGCCGCTTCTGCGGCTCCGGGGTGAGTCCCGGGGATGCGGGGGAGGCGGGCCGCGGAGCTGTTGGGTCAGACACACGTGCGTCAGGGTCCCTGCTGCTTATAACACCAGCCAGGAGGCCCACTCTGCTGGAGCACAGAGGGAAACTGGAGGGTATTCGCAGAGGAGGTTGGGAGGTACCGGGGACCTAATACCGAGGTCAGCTAGGTAAGAGCAAGACCTTTTTAGGACTGCCTAGTTTTGCAAAGGGTTTGTCTCTCCCCGCCCCCCACCCCCCCACACCCAGTTTTCTTTAGCCTTCAGGATTTAAAATTTTTTTTTATTATACTTTTGCATATTCCACATATTCACAATTCTCTCTCCCAATAAAACCAAATGCCTGTGAAAATTATGAATCACTGTTTTACTCCAAACATATTAGTTATGCTCAAGGTCATGATCATTTTTCTCATTATCACCTCTTTCCTGGGCCACCTCCTCAGGACAGGGCAGGCCTGTTTTGATCACTATTTCCCCAGCGGCTGAAATAGGGCCTGGCATGTAGTTGGTGCTCAGTGACAGTGTGTGGACCAGCCAGTTCAGTGTCCTGGGCCCTCTCTGGCTGTACCATGCTGGGCACTGTCCACCTCCAGGGCTGATCACTCAAGCTTCTTTGCAACTGGCTGGACTTACATTAAATCATTTTGGAGTCATTAGTGCTTGTGCTAAACAGAACCTCAAACTGGCATTTGCATGAGTCTTTGAATAATTTCCCTTCATCTTCTCTCACCCTCCAAAGAAGAAAGGATGCCGAAGTGTGACTTAGCTGATGCAGTGCCTTTGAGAGCTGAAGTCTTTCAAACTGTGGGGTCCACATGCAGAGGAAAACCTCAGAGGGTCCTGAGCAGTGAAATGTACGGGAAGCCCAGCTTGGTTCCGTTAGAATCTGTCAGACAGCAGCCTCAGAACCTGGCTCCCCTTCATCCACCACCTGGCAAAACCTTTCTGACAAATGTAGTGGCTCCGTCCCATGTTTTGTCCTTGGACAGGACATGGACCTCAACAGTGGTCTTTGTCTTAGGTCTCCTGGAAGACACATCACAGTGGCGACCCTAGAGCCGGGTGATTCATGGTATACACGTTACAGTGAGAAAAACCTGAGCTTGCAGCCTATCTAGTTGTGTGAACTTGAGTCTCATCTCAGTTTCCTCAAGTATAGAATAGAGATAGAACCTGCCTTACAAAGTTGTTGTAAAGTTTACATGAGATGAGATCTGAAAGTGCTTAGAGAAGTGCACTTAATTAATCTATGCACTTAATAAATAACAGATTCTATATGAGCTATGCATTTCAGATTGTCTTTGGAAAAGCACGGCTGGGGCAGGGGGCGGGGGTGCTCTCTAGAGCAGATCTTGAAAAGCTTTCCTTTGAAAAAGAGCTTGTTTTGTTGCCCTTCAGAGCCTCTGGTGCCAGGGATGCCTCGCGGCATCGTCAGCCATCCTATGTCTTTGTGTAAAGTTCTTTCTCATTCTCCTTATTTTAAACTCCAACCACAGCCAACTGGCTTAAAGTCCCTCTGGTTTTCCTTTCTCCTCCCCTCAGCCATTGGAAGAAATCTACTCTGCAGGGGATTCTCTGATGATTCGATTCCACACGGACGACACCATCAACAAGAAGGGCTTTCAGGCCCAGTACACGAGCACCAAGTTCCAGGATGCCCTGCACATGAAGAAATAACGTTGTGCTTGGAAAACAGGAAATGAGAATGTTTTTATTATAACAATGGCACCTTGTGAATTTCCTTAAAGCAGTGTGCAGTATTATTCTCAAACAAAAACTCAAAATCTAGCCTTGGAGATGTGTGTATCTGATGAAGTTCGGCCAAAACAAGGAGAGAAGATGTTCCTTTGATTCCAGCTGCAATGTTATCGATCATGGAGTTTTTAAGATTTGATGTCCCTGACTATTCAAGCTATGCCTGTTCATTCTCCTTGTCCCTTGCTCCTATGAGGTAAAAGGCCACTCTTGGGTGGGTCCTTCCTCTATTTCCGGATGGGCTTCCATAGGTGTCAGGCAGTGTGACCGTGTCCTGGAGACTCGGATCATCTTCTGTCTACACCGCGCAATGAGGATAAAAGCCTGGCTGTAGCGCATGTGCTCCTCACAGCTTTGGCTGGAGACTTTTGCTATCTCTCTGCCAGGGACACGTCACCCATGAAACCTGAGAATATGGGCGTCAGGACTAGAAAAGGCATCACAGTAAGCAGTGCACGGAGGGAGCTGGTGTGTGAGGATCCCTGTCACGTAGCAAGGAGACCTCCAGCCTTTCCTCTGCGTCATCGGCTCTCCCTGCCCACGTTGGGCTCCCCCATCCCTAACTGCATTAAAGGACTAAGGCATCTGCTGTAACTTCAGCAGAACATTTGCTGGTGAGAGTCCCTATCTGCCAGGAAGACATCCTGACTTGTCCTCCTGCCCTCTCTGACTTGGAGAAGACTCCGCCTGGCCTTGGGATTCCATGGGCTGAGAACATCTATTCCTCCAGCTTTAGAGGCACTTGCTGTGGTTGACCTTGACTCTTGACAGCCAACTCAAACTGCATTTGCAAGACGTGCAAAGACATCTTATGAGGGACCATTCAGGTCCCTCGTGGGGTTAACATCATTGAAAACTGGTTAATTATAAGTTATGTAAGAATCAACACCTTGTGGAACAAGTCTACTGTGACTGACTTCCTGAAACCAGTAGGGTTCAAGAGTGCATGGGTGACGTTGCTCAGACTAACTAGCACTCAGTCACCAACCCGCAATCAGAATTCACCACACTTGGCACTTGTCCTAGAGAAGTGTAGAGGATGTTGTTTACATAATTTTGAAACCTCCAGGCGTACTTTAAACAGTGAGGTAGTTTTGAATGGCATTTCATTAAGGCATCTACGGGCATTATGAGCTAAAACCTGTGGTATGTTAGCTTTAAAAGAGTATTTATGTTGGAATAATTTTTAAATAATGTTTACATGACCGTAAGTCCCGTGTGGTTGGTATCGAACACAGGACAGCGCACGAGAGGGTTTTCGGTGAGAGCCGAGGTCACTCCCAAGCACCAGAATTCCTTTGGGATGAATCAACCTCATTTGAAACAAAGTATTTGTAAAAGATTAAAGGTGATATTTTTTAAAGATCAGAATACACTCCCAGAGGACTATGTCTAATTAAAATGATTGCTGGGAGTTTAAAAAAAAAAAAAGATGAAAAAAGAAGAATACAAAGAAAGGTAGAAGAAATGCATGGGACTATTTTTTCCTTAAAACAGCAAAAAACAAAGTATTATTAATAATAATATATGTCTGTATATATGTATGAATGTAAAGGATCAACTGTCAGAGCCTTAGTCAATGCAGTGTGATAAATACTGACCCACTGATTTGACCGAGTGGGCCCTTCTGGACTTGTGCTATGTTTTATGGGTCTTCTTTCACCAAGCTATCTCTTGGCCTTTCTTGGCCCCGAACGGAGGTCCAGCCTACATTCTTATATTGTGACCTATCACAGCCCCTGTTTCCGGGGGATCTTTTTTTTTTTTTTTTTTTTTTTTTTTTTTTTTTGCGGTACGCGGGCCTCTCCCTTTGCGGAGCACGGGCTCCGGACGCGCAGGCCCAGCGGCCATGGCTCACGGGCCCAGCCGCCCCGCGGCATGTGGGATCCTCCCGGACCGGGGCACGAACCCGCGTCCCCTGCATCGACAGGCGGACTCCCAACCACTGCGCCACCAGGGAAGCCCTCCGGGGGATCTTTGATTCAGCACATAGAGCAGCTTGTCCCTGGTTCAGACCTTACCCGCCTCATAGGGTGGATTCCATTCCTCTGATTTCTGTGTTTTGGCGGCTTTTATTTTGCCCCATCTGATCTTCAGAGTTGAAACTGAAATCGAGATGCATAAGGTGACTGGTAAGGGTCTCTCTCCAAGAACATGAAAATTCTGTAGTTTCAGCCTTTAGAAGTCTGAATAAGATTAATGAATTCCCTGGAAGAGTGAGAGGGAGTCAGAAACAGAGTCAGCTCTGCCTCAGTATTTGCCACCCTCATGAAACAATGATACTTATTTTTCTCTCTCTAGTATGAGTATTTTCAAAAACACAACTTCAACAATTATCAACCTGTGGCCAATTTGAAACAATGGGACTCTTATGAAAACCTTTATTTAGGCCTTCTGTGAGTGACGTATTCCCAGAAAAGACAAGCTCTGATTCAGCTGGGGCTGGCCAGACCACTCCCCTTGGAAACTCAGACTCACAGGACATGCGCACAGTGCAGGTTCTGCAACGAACGCACAGCTGGCTTCACGAGAGAAAGTCCACTCAGCAGAAAGACCTAGGCCCCTGCCTTGGCTCTTCCAAATGCCCAATGACCTTCCTGCACATATCCCAGGGGACATTACCCCTGCCTGCTTTGTCCTTGGGACTGTCACAGAGCTCCAAGAAGACTGGCTTCAGTTCAGAGAATTATCTTGATGACCCGATGAAATATTTGGGGTCTGGGTCTTCAGCCTGGTCCAATTCTAGTGTAATCTGGTCTAGTAGATGCTAGAACCTGGATCCCAGGGCAGGGTAAGGATCTGGAATTAACTTCAGCTTGTGGAATTTCTCCAAACAGAAAATGAGGCTGTGCATCGATTCACTGTAAGACTATTTTCCTCTAAAGTTAAGTTTCCTATTACTCATGAAATGCTCAGCCTGGTTAAATCATTTGTAAAATCTTGTTAACTAGCAAATCACACTGGGGTTTGCATTGATCTGGCCTATTTGATAAATCTCAGATAATTCGTGGTATTGTTATTGTCCAGTGTGTCAACAAGTGTTCCTCTGGCTTCAGCAGATGTTTTTCAAGTTTCCTTTGTAGACTGAACTTCTGAAAAATAATCCCAAATGCCTAGAAGGATTCTTTATAAAGAAAAAAGAAAAAGAAAAACCGTTTAGAGCATTATCTATAAATATATTGTATTTTTTATTTTGTGTAATTGTACATTTCATGAAATGTTGTCAGTTTCAAAGGGAAAGGGGAGAGGAGCTAACATATGTCTAGAAAGAAATGTTTCATTAAAGAATGAGGATTTATTGATGTGTCCTGGGTTTGTATCATAAGTTCAGACAAGATCTTTGTGATCATTTTCTCCAATACCACGAGAACTTGGGAAGGAGATAAAAAAAAAGGGGACCCTCTCTCTGGCTTTCTACTCTCTGGTGAGTACCTGGCTCCAGAACAGAGCTCCTTGTTGGACCCAGAAAGTCATGAGCAAAGCCAAAGAGGGCTTCAAAGTTGCCCCCTTTCTTGGACCCAAACAGTCTGGAAATTGACAACACGAACGTCGTGGCGCTGGTTGCAGCTGTAACAGTGCTAGATGTGGTAGACATCTTCCGTTTGTCCCTCAGCAATTCTCTCCACCTGGTTTTGAGCCTGAGGACCACATGTGATGTCTAAAACTGAAGGTCACGGCTCCCATAAGGGGGCTTTCTCTCTGAACTCGGGCAGCCACTCCTTTCACTTGTCCCTTCAGACCTGGGGGGGAAATGACACTCTGCCTGTCTAACCCTCGTGCTGCATTATTCCCCAAGGGGAACCTTTATAAATAGTCCTTTTAATAAGCCCCCTTAAATATAGCTAGTTGAGTATATCACTCATTTCCTGTGGGGGCCCTGGCTGATACAGGGTCCATTTCTAACACAAGGACAGAGACGCCGTCTGATCAAGGACGGTCTTTTGGGGTTGACCAGATGAAGAGACTTTAGGGTGTGTTTGGAGTTTTGTGGGTCAAATCAGGGAAGGGTAATATGGCGCCATGTTTTTAGAAACACTCAGTCTTAATGCAAAACTAACACACGCAACTGTTTTGTGCTATAGGTATAGTGTCAAGGTTTTATGACTTCTCTGCCCTTTTGCAGTCACCAGTACCTAAAGGATGAGCCCCAGTGGTGTAGGGGTATGAGTGCTTTATGTATCTGTCAGGATAAGGTAGCTTATGCCACAACAACAACAAAAAACCCTCACCTGTCAGGGTCTTTACAGAAGAAAGACTTATCTCTTGTTCATACTACGTGTTCGTCTCTGGTGTCTGGAAGCCCTTCCACACCGTCCTCAGTCAGGACTAGGCTGATGGAGCAGCTGCTACCTGGAGGCTTGCTGATTTCTGTGGCAGAGGGAAAGAGAGCGTGACAAATCACACACTGCCTCTCATGGCTGCCTGGGCGTGACACATCACTTCTACTCACATGGCATTGGCCAAAACAACTCATAACTCCCGTTAAGAATCAAATGAACTAGAACTGCCTGGTGGATCCCACCAATGATTCTCACGTGTGACATTCATAGGTCAGGAAACGACCAGAATCCTTCTGTGTGTTTTCACAGCTTACCTCATCACTACTTCCCTACTGATATTTCAGATAAAGATATTTTAAAACCAGAATAAGACCACCTACTATTTGGAATGGACCAGCTTTTTAAACTGACCAGTTGTCGCCTGGCAAACTCTCCGTGTGATCGGGCTTGTACAGGTTTAAATACAAATGATTAGAGAATCGCAGGGTTGGCAGCTCTAACCTCTCACCCGCTAAGGGCATCTCTTCTACAGTTTCTAAGGTGATAATTCTCAGATCCGATACCTTCCAGAGGAAGTGAGCCGATAACCTCACTTCGCCCATAACCTCTTCTTTGCGTGATGATGTCGAGTTCCCTTTGCAGAACCATCTCGTCTCACATTGGAGGGACCCACGTTGGGCAGACTGTCAGCCAGGCCTAGGTCCTGCTTGGGCACATGACCCAAACCAGACTGTTACCAACCAGGGTCCCTGGACTCTTTGATCAATAGAAATTGATAGGAGGCCAGATGAGAAATTCAGGCAAGGCCTTACTGGGACTCCTGCTGCAGCGCCAGGGAGCGAAAACACGGAACAGGTTCTCTTGCTCACTCTCTGAGGGGGCGAGCTCGTCCCTTATAGGAGGTGAGGGTCAGGCCAGAAGGGTGACTTAGGTGGTCTGCCCACCCCGCTGGTGGTACCACGTGCAGGGTGTATGCACAGTACCCTGCTTCTGCTCGGACATCTCAGAAGTGGCAGCTGGGTTTTTTGGTCTTTTTGTATCTTGTTGTTCATGATTTGCCCCAACTGCACATGCACACAGTTATTTTTAGCCCCTTATAGTTTCTTTGTATTTTGTTGATTGAGGAGGGTTTTGTCCAGGTGCAAGCCCTGCAGCAAAGGGCCCCAGGTCCCAGATCCCAGTCTGTCTCAAGACCAATCAGATCATCTTCCTGGAACTGGAGTCCTGGTCAAGGGGCAAAAGGGCCAAGCTACTTCGGAGCTGGTTTTCCCTGGGAGGATATCCTGAGGGGACTATCTAGGAGTCCTTGCTGCTGAAGCCTCAGGAACAACCCAGAGCTGGGGTCCCTGCCCTCTCTTCTTCCTGTGAGCTCCCCTACACGCAACCAACCAATTCCCCTTCTTCTTAAATTAAAAAGAGTCTGTTTCGAAGCTTATGACCAGAGAACCATGACTGACCCAGACTCTTAGGCCAGAGCACCCTCTGATGGAGGTCTTGGCAATTCTTCTAAAGAAGTAACGTGTCCGTCAGAGGGAGAGTTGGTGATCAGTGGATGCATAGCAAACAAAGAGTCCAAAAGGACCTTGCTGGCCTTGCCCGTCCACAGACAGCCTAGTCAGAGGGAACAGGGACCACCAACTCAAGTTCCTTGGTCCAGCTCTCTGGTCCAGGTGTGAGTCTATGCCCACCAAGCAAAGTTAGAAGCATAATTTGTACCAGTTGTGCTGATTTAAATAGTCCAGTCATTGTAAACTGTATTTTCTCCACTTGATAGATTCAGGCGGAGGTTGGAAGAAGTTACTTCGCTTGCCTAAGACCTCACACGGTCCAGAAGGGCGGCCAAGGCTTTCCACACAGGCCTCTGTGAACTGTGCTGTCTCCCCAACGTCCAGGCACCTGTGGATTCAGTTTAGCCGTCACTGTGGCGTCTTGGGGACTGGAAGCCCCATGAGGCAGAGGCCACGTAGGTCTTATTCAGCACAGCATCCCAGTGCCTGGATCCCCACACCCCGTTTTCCAGTATCACCTGCCTAAGCAGATGGTGCCTCCACGCCTGTTAGTCAAGCCCCAAACCCAGGAGTCGGCTTCATTCCGATCTTCCCCTCCCCTCGTCTCCCCTCCCCTTCTCTCCCCTCCCCTGCCCCACATTTCTTCCATCGTCAAGCCCCACTGCCTTTATCCCCACAATAAGCCACAAACCCATTGACTCCTCTCCATCTCCTCTGTCCTCATCCCAGGGCAGCCAGCCTCACCACTCACTTGGGCTCTGCTAACCAGTCTCCAGGTTAACACTTGTGTCCCCTATAAACCAGGCTCCGCAGAGGAGCCAGGTAATATTGTCAACATCAGTTAGATCATCCCCTCTCCCTCTCAAAAGCCCTGAAGGTGTTCCCATTTCTCTACGTGGAAATCTTACCGTGCCCTGCCTGCTCACATCACGGGCCCTTAGCTCACTCTGTCTTTAACCTCTTCCAGGTCCCTCCCTGCAGGTACACTGGCCTCCCTCTGGTCCCAGCGCACGAAGCCTGCTTCTTCCCCGGGACTTTGCATTTCCTGTTCCCTCCGCCTGGGACCCTCTTCTCATCTTTCACGTGCATCTTAAATGTCAGCTCTCAGAGACGTCTAAAGCAACTGCCTCCTGGTCACCCCAGTCACTCTTCCCTGACACCCCGCTTGCTCCTCCACAGTGGTTTTTGCTGTTTAGTTCAGATTGTTGTCCGTCTGCCTCGCTGGAACATACATTCCCTAAGAGTTCGAGCCTCATTTGTCTTTATCACCAAGCCCAGGACAGTGCTCAGAATAATACGTGACATAAAGAAGTTGTCAAAAAGATTTGTTTAGTAAATGAATGAATGCACTCATTGAAATGACCAAATGATTGGTTTTAATTGTTTTGTGGACGTGAGACTCCAACTCCTTCATTGTTTTAAAGAAGCAAACTCCTAACAAAGAACTCATAAGAATTATAAGGCAGCCCACATTCATGGCTTCCTCCAGCTCTGTGAGGCTCCCCATCAAAATGTGAGAACAGAAAGGGGGTGAAGCTAACTCACCGCCACGCATCTCATTGCCTGAGGCGTGTGCTCACTGAGGCAGCCACAGCCTCCGACACAGAGCGGGCTGCAGCCCCCATCTCCCAGGCCCCTACATCGGTGCTGGTGATGTGTTGACTCCATCATTGCTGGGACGGGGATCACGCCACGGCCTGGCAGCTGGAGGTGGAGTGGCCCGCCTCCCTCAGCCTGTGTAACCCATTGTTTCTAAAGAGATGTTGGTGCAGGAGTCGCCAGGCTCTCAGGCCAGCTCTGGGCTCTTTGCTGAGATGGAGGTGTAACCAAGGAAGGGGCTTGAAAAGTAAAAAGGACAGAAAATGAAGACGACGAAGGTAGATGACCTGGCCCTTACACAGTGGCCCTGAAGCAGAAGACCAGCTTCCCCAAGGGGCGGGCCAAGGACTGGGCTCCTCCCCTGACCATAAACGGCTTGGCCAGAGCTCTGTGGGAGCCGCCTCTTCTCCTGTCACCCTTGCTCTCCCAGCTGGATGTTCCTACAAATGCAAGACACAAGCCAATAACACCAGCAAGAAAGGAGTTTGCTGAGGGCAGTGTTTGGAGAAAGCTCTCGGGAGGCTGTCGGAAATGGTGAGTGCTAGTTAGCGTCTTTCCTCTGCCTAAGCTTCATTTCTCTCTATAGAAAACAATGCCCAGACGTTTAGATTTCACATCTCCTAATTCAAATATAAATGTACCCTTGGGGCAAGAAGTTAAGGAGCTTGGCTTTTAATTCTTTTCCAATGTACAATCATTTAAAAACATTCTATCTAGTATTTGATGATTCCATCTTATATTTTAATATTAAGGTTTTGTTTTTAAAACCCCACATACAAGGGTGCAAAGTAAATGTTTCGGCTAATTTCAGTTCCCAGTTGAAGCAATGGGTCCGACCCATGCCTTTATCCTTATTTGTTCGGTCTGCCTTCTGCTGCGTGATCAGCAACAGGGAGAGTCGTAAGTTGCATCGGAAACCTTCCACCTTCCTTATTGACTTGATACACGTTTGCTTATGACTCAGTCGAATGAAGCTTGGTAAGTTAGAAGAGGCTTCTGTGATTCCTTTTTAAAGAGACTATTAAGAGGAGTTGACATCTAGGAGTAAAGTCTGTTAGAAGCATGCACACGTGAACAGATGTAGGATGGGAGGGGTGAGTGACAGGAGGACTGAAGGGCTGCAGGCCCAGGTTAGAGGGCTGACCTCTCCCACCTCTGGGCCTCAGGGGGTGGGGAGGGGCCCTGCCTGCTGGCACCATATTGGAAGAGCTCTCCTGATCCAGAACCCGCATTTCTATCTACTAGGGGCTGGGGGAGTAGCCAGACTAGAGACTTAGGGGTCAGAATTCAACAGTCAGGACCCAGTTCCTGGGGAAAGGGCGGTTCAGGGAGGGTTCAGAAGGTTAGGAAGAAGGCTGTCCTCTAAAGAAGACGCCCTCTGCATTCTTGTTTCTTGAAAATCTTTTTTTTTTTTTCCCAATAAATTTATTTTATTTTATTTATTTATTTTTGGTTGCATTGGGTCTTCGTTGTTGCACGCAGGCTTTCTCTAGTTGTGGTGAGTGGGGACTACTCTTCCTTGCGGTGCATGGGCTTCTCATTGTGGTGGCTTCTCTTGTTGCAGAGCATGGGCTCTAGGCACGCCAGCTCAGTAGTTGTGGCTCGCGGGCTCTAGGGCGCGGGCTCAGTAGTTGTGGCGCACGGGCTTTGTTGCTCCGCGGCATGTGGGCTCTTCCCGGACCAGGGCTCGAACCCGTGTCCCCTGCATTGGCAGGCAGATTCTTAATCACTGCACCACCAGGGAAGCCCTCTTGAAAGTCTTTTAACAAGAAGTTAAAACTTTAAAAAAGAACAAAAAGGAGTTGAATTCAGGCTTTGGAGTTGGGAAGATCTGTGGTCTAGTCTCTCCCACTTACCAGTTGGGGACCTCGGTCACCTCACCCATGATGTAGAGATGAGAATGCCCCCCTTGTGGGGAGGTTATGAGTGCAGCGTGTGACCACTCACTCATAACAGTGAGTGGTGGTTATCCCATCCCCCCTCCTTCCCATCACAAACAGCAGACTCATAATGAGTGACACTCAGCCACTGAGATCCTGATGTACCTTCAGAATCATTGTGTAGATACCACCTAGTGCTTAGACTAGCAATGAGTGCCTTGTACCAAATCCCAGTACTTTGAATATTGCTAATCCATGTAGACAATTCCATCCAGCAAGATCTTCCCAGGGGCTTCTCTGTGCCTCGCTCTGTGCTGACTAGGCCATGAAGAATATGACACCATGTGATCTTCCACCTGGAGTATTTTACAGTTTCAGAAGAGCTGCCACAGACATTATTTCCTTTGGGCTTAGTTAATAGATCCCTGTTTTGAGGATGGAAAAACAGTGCCTGGTAGAATAGATTTGTTGTGAGGAAATGGAGACCAGAGAGTTTGATTCACTTTCCCCAGGCCACACAGCTACTAAGTGGCTGAGTCTGGACTCAAATCTAGATCAGGGGGCGCCAAGCCCAGGGTTGCCTTGCCCCACGCAGCTGCCTCTCTAAAGGACACTGCGTGAGGTTCTTCTCCACCCACATTTACGCGATGTTTTTCTTTCCATGAGAGCGCTGTAGTGTGCTTCTACAAAATATAAACGTCTTTCTGAAATTAGCCAAAACCTTCGTCATCCAAATGTTGATAAACAGCACGTGCAATGGCCCACTTGTTGCTGCTCCTCCCTTCTGCTGTCTCCCCAAAGGAAGCTTTGTTCTGGGCCTGCTGACATCAGTACCCGGTGCTCACTGATGAGATAAGGCTCTGGGCAGCTGCGTTTGAGGCAGAGACATCCAGTGTCCTCTGCAGGCTCAGTTGGCATTACCATGAAAGGTAGTGGTTAGGTCCCTTGAGCAGGAAGACCCTGACCTGAGGTGGCCCAGATGTCCCTCTTGTCCTAATACTGTCCTGGAAGAGGAGGTGCAGAATAATTGGGGGCTCCAATTATTCTGCAGAAACTCTAGAAGTCCTGAGGAAGCCTGTAATGTAGCAGAAAGAGGCTGTCACCAAAAGACCCAGTCGTGTGAATTTGGGCAACTTGTTCAAATTCTTCACCGATTTTCTTCTCTATAAAGTGAGGGCCCCCTGTTGCTAAGAGACAGAGAAGTGAAGAGTCGCTACTGAAGCGTGCCGGCTGGCTAGGGACATCCTAATTGAAAGACATAATCTCTGAGGCAGGGGGTAGGGGGAACTATACTTTGTAGGTGCTTGGAACATTTTTAGTTCGCAAAGGAATTTCTCATTCATTAACCTCTCTGAATTCCAACCTTCCAGAAAGCTGGCTAAAACAGGTGTCTCATCAATTTTGCATATATTGGGACTATTGCCTCTATTGCCTCTAGAACCATCTTCCAGGTTGGATTTGAGTCACATGGACCAATCCCACTTGGCCTGTTTTAAGAGATAAGCTCCACCTGTTCTCACTTATCCGTGAGGTAATTTCTGAGGAGTCCCTGGGCCTCAGCTTCCTCTTCTGTAAAGTAGGAGTTCTGCCCTCTTGCACTGTTGGTGGGAATGTAAATTGATACAACCACTATGGAAAGCAGTATGGAGATTCCTTAAAAAACTAAAAATAGAACTGCCATATGACCCACCAATCCCACTACTGGGCATATACCCTGAGAAGACCATAATTCCAAAAGAGACATGTACCACAATGTTCACTGCAGCTCTATTTACAATAGCCAGGACATGGAACCAACCTAAATGTCCACCGACAGATGAATGGATAAAGAAGTTGTGACACATATATACAATGGAATATTACTCAGCCATAAAAAGGAATGAAATTGAATTATTTGTAGTGAGGTGGATGGACATAGAGACTGTCATACAGAGTGAAGTAAGTCAAAAAGAGAAAAATACCGTACGCTAACGCATATATATGGAATCTAGAAAAATGGTACTGATGAACCTAGTGGCAGGGCAGGAATAAAGATGCAGATGTAGAGAACGGACTTGAGGACACGAGGGGGGAGGGGAGGCTGGGATGTACTGAGTGAGTAGCATTGACATATTACACTACCAAATGTAAAATAGATAGCTAGTGGGAAGCTGCTGCATAGCCCATGTAGATCAACTCTGTGCTTTGTGACCACCTAGAGGGATGGGATAGGGAAGGTGGGAGGGAGACGCAAGAGGCAGGGGATATGGGGATATATGGATACGTATAGCTGATTCACTTTGTTGTACAGCAGCAACTAACACAACGTTGTAAAGCAGTTATACTCTGATAAAGATGTATTAAAAAAAATGAGAGTTCTGAGGTAGATGATCCTGAAGGCACCTCAGGTCTGAAATGTTAGGATTCTCTTGGATTCTCTAATCCTTCCCAATCTTCCCATTGTTGGCTACCATTTAATTTTAAAACTTAGCAAACACGTTGCTTCTAGAACGACAGAACCAGGTTTTGGGAGGCTTCAGGAAGATCAGGAGCTGGAGTTTAAGCCAAGCTGTGGGGAACCAGGGAGGCTGGGGCTGAATGAGAGCCCAGCCAGGAGGCAGGAATCAGGGCTGGTGGACACGAGCGGGGGGCGTGGCAGGGGTCCGGAAAGTAGACACATGACTTCAGCTCCCTGAACAAGGGGCAGAGAGCGTCGCCAGCTGAGTTGGAGCAAAATCCACCCATTTTTCACATCCAGGCAGAGAAGGGACTGGGTAAAGAGCAGCCTGGAAAAACTGGCATCAAAGAGCCCAAACTGGAGTGACAGGACATGGGGACAGGGAAGAGGAAGGAGCCACTGGAGGCCCTGGGCAGGGTCTGACCCGGGTAGGTGGGCACGTGGGCAGGCTAACATGTTGGTGCCCCATTGAGCCGACAGTCTTTAAATACTGATGCCATATTTGGGGGGAGAGGTAAGGCTGGTTGCTGAGTGAGGGGATGGCACAGAGGGTTAGCATCTCCTCTGTCGTTCTGACCAGCTCAGCTCCAGCCTGGAACCCCTGCCTCAGACTCTGCAAAAACAGAAGCTTGTCTTCCTCAGCTTCTCCTCCTGGGAGGGGGTTGAAGGAGCAGGTTTTTTTTGTTTTTTTTTTTTTGCGGTACGCGGGCCTCTCACTGTTGTGGCCTCTTCCGTTGCGGAGCACAGGCTCCGGACGCGCAGGCTCAGCGGCCATGGCTCACGGGCCCAGCCGCTCCGCGGCATGTGGGATCCTCCCGGACCGGGGCACGAACCCGCGTCCCCTGCATCGGCAGGCGGACTCTCAGCCACTGCGCCACCAGGGAAGCCCGGAGCAGGTGTTCTTGTTGGAGCCCCTGGGGGGTCTTACTTCCCACCCCAAGAAGAAAGCACCATCACTTTACAGTTTCCTCCCTGAAGGGAGTTCCGGGGGAAAGCAATTTTTAGCACTCTGCTGAATTTCTAGTGATGTTTCTGCTGCCCTTTTGGGTCAGGACTGCTCAGGCAATAGCTTCACTGGCTGGTCCCTTAATCTGGCCCTGGTTGAGGACCTGGAAAAGGAGAGAGGCCAAGACTGCCTTGATGCTGAGGGAGGAACTCATGACCTCAGGCTCCGCTGCTCCCCTGCCGTCTTTTGGGGCCAAGACTGGGAGGGGAGGCTGGGACTGACTGAGCCCGTGGTCGGAATCCGCCAGGGCCAGTGACGTTTGGTGGAGGGGTGAGGAGCCTGGCTGACCATTCCTGGGAGCTTTAATGTTTCCTTCTCTCTTCCAGAGTTTTTCACTGAACTTCACACTGCCGGCCAACACAGTGAGTACAGCGGTCCCCGTTCACCAGGCAGGTCAGCAGAGATCAATGCAGAGTTGACACTGGGCCTCCAGGATGCCAAAGCTCACGTGAAGCAACAAGTTACACGGGTTCCAAAGGCATTACGAAGAGCTGGGGGTGCTGAGAGAAATGTTTTCGATTATAAAAATTATAAATACACATTTTGAAAAGGAAAATAGCAAAAAACCAAAACAGCTAACTTGCCATCAGCAGAAAACACTGGGGACACTAATTCCAGTCCTGTCCGACTCGACATAAATTTTGACTTTTGTTGCATTTGTACCACGGGCTTCTTATTCTACCCATAATTTTATATGATAAATGTCTTCCGTCCACCTTTTTAACCGTACTGAGGGTGGTCACATGATATTTCTTCAAGTGAATTCTTTCTTTAAGTGATTAATCACTCTTAGGAATGATTTTGTGATAAACATAGGTATAGATAAATCCTTGTCAGCACGTAAGCTGATTCCCTTAGAATGTAGCCTAGAAGGGGAATTATTGGGTCAAGAAGGATGAATGTTTTATGGCTCTGTGACATTTAGTTGCAAGTCCACATGGAGATTTGCAGTTGATGATGGTGGACCGTTTCAATCCAGAATTGGTCCTCCGTCTTCTGTTCTCGTGCTGTGTAGAGCTAACACGCCAGGTTATCTCTGTTTTCTGAGCGGAAGTGCTGCTGTGATGGAGTCAGGTGTTTTCCTGGCCCAGTTTTTCAGTGGTTTTGGCTGTGCCAAAGTTTTCTGAAAAGTCATATGGTTATTCAAAGAGAATAAACTGAATCATCAGGAAAGAGGACGCTTAAGCCCGTGCTCGTGTTTACTGTACCGTGGGGGCGTCATTCTGGAGAGCAGCAGAAAGGTAGAACCTCGAGACTCACTGCCGGCCTTCTGCTGCCACTGGCGGCCCTGACATCTGTCCGTGACTCCCTGGCACCTGCTCTACCCTCCCGGGGCGGCCCTGCCTTCAGACCCTCCCTGACTTACTCTGCTCCCTGCTTCTGCCTCTGCCTGTTGTCTGCAGACAAATTCCCCTATCCCTCTCCTTACCTGTCAAAACCTTTTAATATGGCCACTGCTGGCGCTTTCCCCCTGGCTGCTCGAAGCCAGCAGGTCCATAGAGACCCCGGGTTCTGTCTTATCCTGGCTTGGCCCAGTCTACGAAGGTAACTCAGAGAAGCAAGAAGCCGTTGCTTGGGGCGGTGAGGGTGAATGGGTTGAGAGGCAGGCCCTTACACTGTTAGTCATCGCTTTGGGAGCATCTCCTTGGTTCACAGCACATTTCTCTGAGAACTGTCCCTCCTCCCTTTGAACCTATGTAGGACAACAGCCACCCCAGCCTGCCTGGGACTGTCTGGTTTTAGCACTGAATGCGCTACCACCTAGGCAATTTCTGGGGAAAACCAGGACGGCTGGCCACCCTACCTGGCAGTCATATTTCTACCACAGAACCCTTCCGTTTTGGTGCAGCTGGATGACTGGGAACACCAGAGCCCTGGAAGGTAGGGAAAGGTGGATACTCAGCTCATGAGAGCTTCTCTGCAGGGAGCTGGGGACAGGGCCACCTATGCAAGTCCGCCCCTACTGGGCCATACTGAACTGTCAAGTATAAAAACTGGGTTGGGATGCTGCATTTGGTCATGGAAGGCAGAGTAGTCCAACAGTTAAGAACTTGGACCCTGGAGCCAGACCACTCGGCATCTGCCACTTAGGGCTGTGTGACCTTGCACAAGTTACTTGACTTCTCTGTGCCTCACTCCTCTCTTCTGTAAAATGGGGATCGTTGTAGTCCTGCTTCACTGGCTATGGTGAAGAATAAATGAGTTGATACAGGAAAAGTACTTGAACAGCCTGGCACATAGTAAGTTCTCCATAAGCATTAGCTGGTACGATTAGCAGGTGTCCATGAGGGCAGAAAAATCCATCTGGAGAGAGAAAGAAGGAAGCAAACAGGCAGGGAAAAGTACTGGTGAAGGGCCATTCTACCCAGGAGTGATGGAGAGATCCCAGGAGGAATGGCTTTGGTTCTGACAAGTTGCCGGTCCCCAGCTTCAGTCCCTAGAGAGGCCAGATTCCCACTGCACATGGGCTCCATGAGGTACCCCTGAATCCTTAGAGGTAACTCATTTTGGGGGGCCAAAGCCAGCCCAAGTGAATTTCTGTAACCTGAAGACAAAACATTTTACCCAAAACGATATGCAACTCTTGGCATCACCCTGAGAAATAGAACCCTTAAGGTAAATGCAGCTTTAAGGTGGGGGTGGGGTGAGATTGCGCTTCGGTAAAACTGTAGCTATTTATTTTTTTAAATTTTATTTATCTATTTATTTATTTCTTAACATCTTTATTAGAGTATAATTCCTTTACAATGGTGTGTTAGTTTCTGCTGTACCACAAAGTGAATCAGTTATACATATACATATATCCCCATATCTCCTCCCTCTTGCGTCTCCCTCCCTCCCACCGTCCCTATCCCACCCCTCTAGGTGGTGACAAAGCACTGAGCTGATCTCCCTGTGCTATGCGGCTGCTTCCCACTAGCTATCTCTTTACATTTGGTAGTGTATATATGTCCATGCCTCTCTCTCACTTCGTCCCAGCTTACCCTTCCCCCTCCCCGTGTCCTCAAGTCCATTCTCTGTGTCTGCATCTTTATTCCTGTCCTGCCCCTAGGTTCTTCAGAACCATTTTTTTTTTAGATTCTATATATATGCGTTAGCATACGATATTTGTTTTTCTCTTTCTGACTTATTTCACTCTGTATGACAGACTCTTGGTTCATCCACCTCACTACAAATAGTTCAATTTCGTTTCTTTTTATGGCTGAGTAGTATTCCATTGTATATATGTGCCACATCTTCTTTATCCATTCATCTGTCGATGGACACTTAGGTTGCTTCCATGTCCTGGCTATTGTAAATAGAGCTGCAATGAACATTGTGGTGCATGACTCTTTTTGAATTATGGTTTTCTCAGGGTATATGCCCAGCAGTGGGATTGCTGGGTCATATGGTAGTTCTTTTTTTTTTTTTTTTTTGTGGTACGCGGGCCTCTCACTGCCGCGGCCTCTCCCGTCACAGAACACAGGCTCCGGAGGCGCAGGCCCAGCGGCCATGGCTCACGGGCACAGCCGCTCCGCGGCACGTGGGATCTTCCCGCACCGGGGCACGAACCCGTGTCCCCTGCATCAGCAGGCGGACTCTCAACCACTGCACCACCAGGGAAGCCCCGGTAGTTCTATTTTTAAAAACTGTAGCCATTTAAGTACCAAGTGTCAGTACCTGGTTAGCAAATCTCTCCTTTGATGGGAGCTCTCTGGGAAAGGGGCTTAGGCTTGGAACGCAAACATCCACATTCGGGGTAGATTTATGGTTATCTGTGAAACCTGGGAGAAGACCTATAACTTCTCTGAGATCCGGATCTTTTTTTTTTTTTTTGTAAAATAGAGACAATAACTGTCAAAAGTCCAAGCCCCTGGGATTCCAGTGTACTCACTGAGGTTGATGAGAATATTCAATATATAACAGGTCTGGCCAGAGCTTTGCCAAGTTTAAAGGAATGACAAAAGCTTATACTCCTGGCGCTCATTTGATCCTCTTACCAATCCTAGAGGTAGGTACTCACAGCCCTATTGTATAGATGAAGAAATGAGGCTCGTTAGCTTGTGAGTGGAGAAATCGCCATTTCATTCCGGCTAGTGTGAGCCTAGGACTCGTGCTCTTAACCCCACACGGCATCACCTAGCGTAGCTTACGTGGGTCAGTTGCTAATGTGGAACTCTGTGCCCTGAGATTTATTGATCCAGATAAGACTCTCATCTGATATATCTCATAAATGGGTAAAATCCAGTGCCCCTCCTTGAGTGGAGATGTGACATGGGAACATGTACTGTACTCAGTCAGCGTAGAATTACCCCAGGAGCATGGATAATTCACAACTTCAGATACCTGCCCAAGCCATTTGTTTCATTGCAGTTTGGAAACAGGTAAGGCCTCCTTAAAGAGCCTGGCTTCCACTGGTATTGAATTTTTTTCCCTTCTAGCAATGGGGACAAGTAGGCCCAAAGTGTGCTGGGAAGGGTGTGGGGACTTAGGACAGGTGAAAAACTTTTTGAGTTCTGAAACCTGTTATGGCAAATCCACAGGGTGAATAATGAAGACCTCACCTGAATTTCTGATTTCTCTCTCCTTGTAACCCAATTTTATTCCTTCTTACCTGAGAAGCAATCAAAGAGGGTTCTGTTCGGCAGTTGTTTTTAATAAAAAGTTTAGCAAAGGTATATACTTCAGGCATTACAGCTTAGCCTTGGACAGACTGTGTTGTGTGACGTGTGACGTGTGATTTTGTTTTCTTAAGACGTATATTCTTTTTCCACCCAGACTTCCTCCCCAGCTGTTACCAGTGGGAAAGGAGCAGTAAGTATATCACTTAAATTATGGAGCCTTAGTCTGGTCACTTAGAAAATGGGGATAATGCTGTACCCATCTCATGCATTCGTTTTGAGGATTAAAGTTTGATATGTGAACTGTCACCAAGCACAGAATCTTCCTCAACTATTATTCTTATGACCAACTCAGTTCAAAAGGGAAGGAGAACACGCAAAATCACAGATGATTCCCAAAGTGTTGAACAAAAGAAGCTAGACACAAGAGACTACATACTTTCTACGTGCATCTAGATGACGTTGAAAAACAGACAAGACTAACCTACGGTGATGGATTTCAGGATAGAGGTTACACATGCAGTGACTGGAACGGAGCCCAAGGGGCTTCTGGGGGGCTGGTAATGTTCTGTTTCTTCATCTGGGTGCTGGTTACATGGGTGGGCTCATCACGTGAAAAGTCATCAAGCTGTATATTTATAATGTATATACTTTTACGTATCATGTCATTCTTTAATAAAATCATCCCCCCAAAAATGAAGAAGAATCCAGTATTATACGACATTGCATGTGTGTAGAGATTCTGAACACTATCTTTGGTATTTTCAAATAATCTGCAAATCTGAAAACCTATGGGGCTACAAGCATGGCTATTTCCACTCAGATCAAAGCAAAATGGGAGTCTGAAAATCAATTGGCTCATGCATTTAATGTAAATAAATTAAAAAATTCATATCAAAATGCTGTGGGATACACTAAAACCTTTTACTTTTTGCCAGACTAATAGATAAGAATGGTATCTAATTGTTGCTTTGAACTGTATTTCAGCTCTTCCTGTGTTGATGCAACATTTGTATTTCTGTTCCTAGGAATGGCCTGTTCATATATTTGTCCAATTTTCTACTGAATTATCACGCTTTTCCAATTGATTTAAACTATGTACATTAACTCCTATGAAAATGAGCCGTTTGTCATGTACGTTGCAAACAATTTTTCACTGTTATTTCATGACCCTTTTGATTTTGTGTACGATACTTAGGGTCCATGTAGGGTTTTGTTTTACTTTTAATCAATCAAACTCTTCCTTTTTTTCCGGGAGAACCTGACTATTTTCTCTGTGCAGGACTGTGGACCTTCTCTTGGGTTAGCAGCTGGCATCCCGTCCCTGGTGGCCACGGCCCTGCTGGTGGCCTTACTATTTACTCTGATTCACCAAAGAAGAAGCAGCAGTGAGTCCACCGAGGTGATTAGCAGCTTCTTTGGGTCTGGCCGTGTTGGCAAGAATCGGTATTTGATGAACTGGCTTTGGGCTGAGGGTGTCAGGACCCATGTCTGTTTTCTGAGGACAAGGTGGTGGATGTTTCTGTGCCTCAATTTCTGTCTCAGACTCATGACATTATCCTCCAGGCAGAGCTGATTTGTCACACAACCCTTGTGTCACTTGAGGACGGTATCTGGGATGGCAAAAAGTAGCAGCGGAGAGGGACGTTTGCTGCTACGGCAAACACGTCGGTACAGTAGGTGTGTTCTCTAATCTTGAGAAACAAGGCCACAAGCTTCACAAAGAGGATGGAGGTGATCTTAGGAAGGATGGGAGACAAACAGACCCTGAGGCGTCTATCGTAGGGATACGTCCAGGAGTATGTGACTCTGTTTATCTTTGTCTTTTTCCCACTTCTGAACACACATCAGTCACAAGGGATCTCCCGACCCCACCCCATGCAAATACCAGATTGCTCTGGAGACCAGGCTCAGAATTCAAGGGCCACCCTGACCCACATCCAGCCAGGGTCCATGGTTGTGATGCAACTGTGTTGTGTAGACTCTGGGCTCTAATTCCATCCTTATTTATGAACATTCCTGATCGTTCTCACAGTGGTAGGCGTTAACGGGGAGTAAAAAACGTAGGTTCTAACCCTGGCTCTGCCACTGTACAATTTATATGATCCTGGACAAGTGACTTAACATTTTCTGTTTCTTGGTTAGTTCAACTCCAAAATAAGAGTCATAAAAACTACCCACCTCAGGAATTCCCTGGCGGTCCAGTGGTAAGGACTCCGTGGTCTCAGCGGCCAAGGGCCAGGGTTCAATCCCTCCTTGCCCTTGTGGGGAACTAAGATCCCACAAGCTGTGCAGTGCGGCCAAAAAGAAAAAAGTATATACCCACCTTATTTATTTAATTAAAAAAATGTTTTTTGAATTTTGGCTGCGTTGGGTCTTCACTGTGGCACGCGGGCTTTCTCTAGTTGTGGTGAGCAGGGGATACTCTTCACTGTGGTGCGCAGGCTTCTCACTGTGGTGGCTTCTTTTGTTGCGGAGCACGGGCTCTAGGCACGCAGGCTTCAGTAGTTGTGGCATGCAGGCTCAGTAGTTGTGGCTCACAAGCTCTAGAGCGCAGGCTCAGTAGTTGTGGCTCGCGGGTTCTAGAGCGCAGGCTCAGTAGTTTTGGTGCACGGGCTTGGTTGCTTCGCGGGCATGTGGGATCTTCCTGGACCAGGGCTCGAACCCATGTCCCCTGCACTGGCAGGCGGATTCTTAACCACTGCGCCACCAGGGAGGTCCCTACCCAACTTATTTTAAGAGGTAAGCGGAGGTGTAAGGATGGAATGAGATCATGGGTATAAAGATGTGTTGACAAGCTGTAAACTTTAAATATATTAAGAAATATTGTGGTTGTTGGTGGTATTATTTAAGTAATGGTTCCTCAGTCTTTCAGGGCACTTTAAAATCATCTTGGAGGCTATGAAAATACCAACCACCAAAACCAATTAAATCAGAATCTCTGAATGTTAGAGCTGTGGCATTGGTACCAAAAATATCTCAACATTTTATGATGGATCACGTTAAGCAGATACTAAAGTAGAGAGAATAGTATAATGAATCTAGTTATTAACAACGGCCAATCTTGTTTCATCTCCGCTTCCACCCACTTTTCCACACTGTCAACCTGGATTATTTTTGAAGTAATTCACAGTGGTATCTCTTGTTTATGTTTTTTCTGGGAGGGGGGAGTTATTATCTGTTTGTTTATTTTGTTTTATTTTTAAAGCTCTCTGGTGATTCTAATGTGCAGCCAGGTTTAAGAACCACTGATTTTAATCATGGTCATGGGCAAATGCTGTAACCTTTCATTTCTTCTTCTTCTCTGTTTTGTTTTATTTTTTAAAACAACTTAGGAAAGTGAGAGGCCTTGTGAAATTTCAGAAATCTATGACAGTCCCAGGATAGCTGAGGTAAGAACTCTTGGTTATAATCACTATACATCATTCACATGGCAAGCAAGCTAAGGGTCTTAAAGCCTCTGGTGTACAGGAGAAGTGCAGGGTAAGCACAAAGGAGGTTCTCATTATATTTTTACTGGCTGGACAGGAATTCAAGATTTATTTAATATTAGGAAATTAATTTAATATCACTTATTTCACTGGTAAAAAAGAAAAATCATGTGACCATTTCCATGGAAGAGAATTCAAAAATATTATACAGCCATTTGTGATGTGAACTCCCAGCAAACCAAAAATTTTAAAGGCACTTCCTTAACTTGAAACAAGACATCTTTAAAAAAAAAAATTACAGCAAATATCATACCTAAAGGTAAAATGTTAATGATTCTTTTTCAGATCAGAAACAAAACAAGGATGCTCGTTGTTGCCAGTTCTATTTGATATTATACTTTAGGTCCTAGTCAACACAGCAGGATGAGAAAAAGAAGTAGAAATTAACTCAGTGCAGGAGAATCCTTTCACAATGTATATGTATGTCAAATAATCACACTGTTCTCTTTGAATATCTTACAATTTTATTTGTCAATTATACCTCAATAAAGATTTTAAAAAAAGAAAAAGAAGCAGAAAGCATAAGACTGGAAAAGAAGAAACAAAAATGTCATTATTTACAGATGATATGATTATCTACATAGAAAAGCCAAATTATCTACAGCTAAATTAATAGAACTAGCAAGATATTTTAACAAGTTTACTGGATATAAAATCACTATTAAAAAGTAATTCACATTGCTAAAATTCAATAACAATTAATTAGAAAAAGTAATTTTTAAAAAATACCATTTTGTAGTGGTAATAAAAACACACAGAATGATGAGGAATAAATCTAACAAAAACATGTAATCCCTTTATGGAGAATAATAAAACTTCAGTAAAAGATATTAAGTAAGACCTAAATAATGGGAGTTGGTATTCAATGCTCCTGGATAAGAAGACTCAATAGTATACAGATATCAAACAACTTCAAAGTGATCTGTATAATAAATGTAATTCCAGTATAAACCTCAGCAAATATTTTTCATGGAACTCAATAAGGTGCTTCTAAAATCTATACAGAAGAAGACAGAAAAAAATGTTAAGTACCAGCAGACAGGTAGAACAAATAGAAAACAAATAGGAAGATGGTAGATTAAAACCCAACCATATCAATGATCACACTGATGGTGTCCAATGTATTGAAAACTGTTCCAAACATTTTGTCTGACGGTTGGTTGTTTCAGGTGGGAGGGTAAATCTGGCTTCTGTTACTCCAACTTGGCCAGAAGCAAAAGTCTTTGATGTATTTTTTTTTAAACCTGTTTGTTTTCTCAAGAATCCTAGGAGGTTACCCACACAGGAGAAGAATATCACGGGAGCAGAAGAAGCCCACATATACGTGCAGACTGTTCCAGGAAGTGAGGAGCCCATTCGTGACACTTACCGTCCTGCTGTTGAAGTGCAGAGAAGGAGGGCGTTGTGGTGGCTTATTCCCAGACTGAGCATGGAGTGATGCAGCACAGCCAAGGAGCAGATCTGGAGCTGGAACAGAGCTAAGCACACAGGGATTTGTGCTCGGAGGGAGGAGAGACGCCACGCTGCTTCTTAACCAATCCAAATTTCATTTGCAGGTCCGGAAAACTTTGGGGTTGACTTTACTCTTTAAGGGACAGATCTGGTAAGGTTCCTTCCAACGCTCAGACCTTGTGGTTTAATAAGCAGTGAAGTCATTGTGCATCAAAAGGAGCCCTTGGGTCCTGCTCTTGACCCCGGTGGGGATTTGCTTTTCTTTGTGATTTGGGGAAGGGGGTTTGATTTCTCGGTGACTTGCCCCCTCATCTTTTTTCATATCCATTTTCTCAAAAAAGCCGTCAGACCTGGCTTCCATGGGCAGGTTGGCCAAGCTAGCATGGAGGAAGTTGGGATATAAATGAAACGTACAGGGGATGTGTGAAGAGAAGCAGTTCCTTATTTCTGAACAACTCAGGGTAGAAACCATGTGGAACCACATGTTCCCTGACCACAGGGACAGCCCACTGCTGCATCATTCATCACTTGTGATCAGAGGGTATCTAAGGAAGGCAGTTCTGTAATGGGCTCTGTGTCTGTGTGTGGGTGCGTGCGCACGGAGGGTAAATAGGGAGAAGGGAAAGCAGGGGTTGTTTCAAAAGATTATTAGAGATGAGGGCTATACCCATTTTGCGGGAGTGGAGAGAAAGGCCCAAGTCGTTGGACCATCATGGGGAAAAACTCATTAGCAGGAAGAAAGATCAAGAGGACTCTGAGTGGATGAACACAGGACCAAAGGGATGGGCCAAGCAGCAACGTGACTGTCGGCTGAGGGGAGCCCATGGACAGTGTCACCATCGCTTCTGTGAGGAGGCTTACAGGAGTCCTGGTTCCCCTATGCAGGTCCATGGCTTGTGAGCACGCCGGGTCTCCTGGTGGGAGAACCTGGGTCCAGGGCATCTTGGGGTCCACCCACCAGCTCCATGGGCCTCCTTGAAATGCTGTGGAAACATTCCTTTCTCATACGGGGTGCCTGATTGCTCAGAAACACACCTCCTCTTCTTCACATAACCAAGGACAGGTTATACACATCCAATCACTGCCACATGCTGACACGTGCTCTTCAAAGCTCTTTGTGAAATTCAGTTTTGTACCAAGTCCACTGAGTCTAGTCACGTTAACAAGCAGATTTGTCCATTTTTAAGCGGACATGCCCAGGGATCCAGGTGCTTATACTTCTCTTACACGTTGGGAAGGACCTTGGATTTGCTGAGAACATGACTGTGGCCTTAGCCTTGACACTCAAAGGTCTGAGCTCTGGAGCATATCATGGGCCTTAGCTCTCTGTGTACAAAATGGAGACAGCCGTTTTCTTCCTCCTGCCCTTAAGGGTGTTGTGAGGCTGGAGAAGGCAAGTGAATGAGCCTTGTAGTCTGTAAAGTGAGACTTGTATTTTGGATCATTTATTTTAATTCTACTTGCAATCCATTACTTAGTATCTTTATTTTAAATGGTTTCTACTAAATTCGCTAGGTTCAGTATTTCTGTCATTTTTTTTCTGCTCTGATGCACAAGAACCCATTTTAGAATAAAGTGAAAAGCAAAATGGTCATTCCTGTGGACCTTCAACACGTCTATGGTGTTTCTTCGCCTATATTGAAGTATATGACATTGACCCTGGGGCTGGAATCAAGGGTATCCCAGGGATATTCCTGGTGCTGACACTTTCTTGGCTGGGCCCGTGATGGAGATGTTCAGTCCTTCACAGAGGGCAGCCCACCTTGTGAGGAAAATGCTGAGACCAGAAGTCAGAAGCTCCAGCCCCCCAACCTAGGGTCGGTGCTAGCGTTGGGATGACCTTGGGCCAGTCACATTCTAGAAAATGCAAACTAATCAATTGGGGCAGAAAGCATATCCGCAGTTGCCCGGGGATGGTGGGGTGAGGAAGGGTGGGAGGGAGAGATTACAAAGGGCCACAAAGAAATTTTGGGGGGTAAGGATATGTTCTCTATCATGATTGTTGTGATAGCTTCGTGGGTGTTATTACACATCAACACTTATCAAATTGTACACTTTAAACATATAATCTATTGAAAGTCAATTCTACCTCAATTAAGCTTTTTTTGTTTGTTTGTTTAAAGCATTCAAGCCACACAGAGTCAAAATCTCTCCTTCTTTATTCAGCATTTTGCCAGGAGAACAAGAGGACGTGGGAATGTGATTGGTGTCCTAGAAGGACAAATGCAGTCTTTTTCTGGAGAAGTTAGAAATAGACAAAAATAGATTCATGTACTCAGTGCCTAAAATGTAGAATGAAATCTGCTCTCAAGGGCTTTCAGTGTCAGCCTGACCTGAAGACCTGAAAAGCTCCCAACACCACATGTACTGCAGAAGAATTTTACCCCGAAGAATGATGGGCGAGTTACCCAAACTAGAGGCAAAATTAGGACTCCTTTAAATGTAGTTTAGGAAGATGTGAATTCCGTGACGTTGTATGCAAATTTTATATGCATAATTATTATTCAGGGGCCAGATTCCATGATTCCCTTCAGATTCTCAAAGGGATCTGCAACACCCTCCCAACAGTTAAATGTAAACAGTGGTAATTACAGTTGAAGGTTAGTGACAAAGATGTCAAATTCAACCTTCCTTAAGCGACTTGTCGCCACACCTTTAATACAAACTGATTTGAAATTAGTAATGGTTGTGCCTTGTTAGTTTAATAATTATATTTCTATAGAGAAAGGAAAATGGAGGGAAAAAATTAACCTTTCCTATATAGATGCCTGTTTTCATGAAGGTCATGGAGATGATTTGCTGAGAATACTTGGTAAGAATTATAGGTAAGAAGCCTGAGTGTGAGTTTTGCTGTATTTCACACTCGATGCATCATGTTGGAAAATCATTCAGCCTCCAAAGGAGATCCTGTCCCCCATCATCATCATTATCATCATCATCAATTTTGCAGCAAGAAGGTAGAGATGGTGAAGGTGAATAACCTCACTCTTTCTGCCTCCTGCCCCAGGGTTAAGGAAGGCTAAAACACTGGACACACTTTCGTACTTGTTTCTTTTGAAAATATTATCCCCTACAGAACAGGGACATGTGGGACGCAAAACGGATTGCAGGCCACAGTGCCATTCGAGTCCAAGTACACCACAGTGAGGGTCATGAAGAGTCTCCCTTGTTTCCAGCTTCAGCAAAGGAGCTGGATTTCTTTAAAACAGTATATTCTTGTCCTTGGATTTACAGTGCCAGCCCGTATGAGAGGACTGATTTGTCTTCTTAAGTCGTATGCCTGCCTTTCTGGGAAGCAGTCCCCAGGTGCCTGAACAATGCCCAGATTATATGAAAAAGACTAATCCCTGTTACATTTATAGCACTTTTTAGTTTTCAAAGCACTTTTCATTCATTATTTTGTTTGATTTTTACACTGAACCCAGCAGGTAATGCCATGTGGGTGTTACTTATGTCCATTTTACAGATGAGAAAACTGGGGCTCTACAAAGGTAATTTTATTGGTCCTGGACATTGTAAAGCAAATTGCTTTTGAGGGATGATTTAAGTTTGCAGAAAGAGTAAAGGATAATGAGTTTAATTGATAATAGCGGTGGGTTTCTGTACTGTTCTGGGTCCTTTGATATACATGTTGGAGGGAAGGGTTTGAAATACTTACAGTGGTGTGAATTAATTGATAAAAAGTGCATTCAAAACAGATAAAGTTGACTCCCACTATAGCTCCCATCTGTCCGTAAGAGATAAATGTCGGTGAGTACCCGAAAGTCCCCGTAAAGTAGCCCTTGATTTCCAAGAAACTCCAGAGTCATGGGACAGGACCTTTGCCTCCTGTCACCCTCAGCCTGGTGTCTAGAGAGTTTCAGGCGGCGTAGCTGGTGCTGGTCAGGTCAAGACAGGTTCTAGTCTGGGGGTCCAAGAGCCAGGACAGTAGTCCTAATCTTCACCACCTGCTGTTCTGGCTTCAGGGGGTTGGTACTTACTGGTATAAAGTACTGCAAGTGAAGCACTGGCAGTGTACTTAAGTGCTACTTCCCCCAAGGAAAGTAACTTGTTCTTTGGTCCTTCACAATACAAAGGATCCCAGATCAAGCACTTTACAGTGTTAGCTCATCTAATCCTACAGCAGATGCAAAGGGAGAAACCATTATCATCTTGATTTCACAAAAGCGGAAATCGAGGCTCAGAAAGGTTAGGTAACTTGTCCAAGGTCACACAGCTAGTAATGAGGGGAGCCCGGCCTGTGTGCATATTTTCTGCCGAATCAACAGAGACTCTGGCATGAACTGTGTGACTCTGGCAAGGCCAGGGCCTCTCTCCAGACCTTTGTTCGTCACCTGCACAACAAGAGGGGTGGACTAGGATGTCTCCCAAGTTCCTGTTCAATATTCTTGGCCTTCTTTGATCTGCTATTATGTTGTACTTGCCGCCGAAGGTTCTTTTGTTTGCCACCAGAGGGCGCTCTGCTCCCAAAGCAGGAGGCACTGGGGAACGCTGAGTTCCCATTAATAGTCGCCCCCTTAATTGATAAAATTCTGGCCAAGAACAAAAATTCGTGTGCAGCTTTAGCAGAGGGAATTTGTGGAATTCCTAACAAGGCTTTCCAAATAAGAAAATTACTTCAAGAACCCCTGTTAGAATCTTTGCTGTTCTCATGGGGAAACTCCTCCATCACGTACCTCCTAGGGCTTTTGTGTGGTGGGGACCTTGAGAGAATCAGCGCTGGGCAGTTGGTGAGTGAAGGTAAGCAGGCCACCTGCACGTTTCCCAAACATCAGCCCCCTGTGCTTCTCTACCTTCCCTCCCGATTCTTGCCATGTCCCCATCCCGCTGGTAATATTTACTAAATGTTTTCCCTTACGTTGATTCATTTTTCTCACTTAAATAAGTGTACTCAGAAGGGAAGCTTTGTACTTCCCTGGTGGCGCAGTGGTTGAGAGTCCGCCTGCTGATGCAGGGGACACGGGTTCGTGACCCGGTCTGAGAGGATCCCACATGCTGCGGAGTGGCTGGGCCCGTGAGCCATGGCCGCTGAGCCTGCGCATCCGGAACCTGTGCTTCGCAACGGGAGAGGCCACAACAGTGAGAGGCCCACATACCGCAAAAAAAAAAAAAGGGGAAGCTTTTTATCACTATTATAAATGGAAAAGCATTATTTTTGTAACATGTACGAAAATAAACACCTTTCTAGAATATAACATCCATGCTTAGAATCAGAGAGTTTTGTTCTGTTCCATGCCCAATGCCTAGAAAAATGAGTTACTTAGTAGGCACTCAATGGATATTTTTTATTATATCAGTACAAAGATATTCATCTGCATACTACCTATATAATCTTGAATATCATACTCGGGAAACACTGGGGCAGTGGAAGGTACTAGGAGAAAACTTGGTGATTTGGGGATTTGAGGCTTGTGAACTGACCTGCCATGTGGTGTCAGACCATGAGGCATTTCTCGGTGGGAGTAGCTGCCGTCCACTCCCCACCCCCCCATTTCCCCAGCTCACCTTAGCCAGCAACTCCAGATGTGACACGTGTACATATACCTGAAGCCCTGTCCAGCATACAACTGTTTTCAGCCTGAACTCTCTTTTGATTCCAGGATAGGCAAAAAGTCTTCATCTGCCACTTCACATCCACTAGAATGGCTCTCATTAAAAACAAGCAAAACAAAATAACAACAAAAAAACAAAAAAAAAAAAAGAAAGGAAAAAGAAAATAACAAATCTTGACAAGGACGTAGAGAAACTAGAACCCTTGTGTACTGTTGGCAGGAATGCAAAATGGTACAGTCACTATGGAAAACAGTACAGTGGTTCCTCCAAAAAATTACAGAATTACCACGTGATCCAGCAATTCTTCTAGGTTTATATTCAAAAGAACTGAAAGGAAGGACTTAAACAGATACTGTATAGCAATGCTCAAATTGGCTCTATTCACAATAGCCAAAAGGTGGAAGCAACCCAAATGTCCATCAACTGATGAATGGATAAATAAAATGTGGTATATTTGATGTACAATGGAGTATTATTCAGCCTTCTAAAGGGACAAATGCCACAACATAGATGAACCTTGAAAACATTATGCTAAGCAAAACAAGGCCAAAACAAAAGCGTAAGTATTGTATGATTCCACTTACATGAGGTACCTGGAATAGGCAAATTCATAGAGACAGAAAGTAGACCTGAGGTTACCAGGATGGGGGGGAGGGGAGTGTGGCGTTATTGTTTAATGAGCATAGAGTTTCTGTTTGGGATGATGAGACAGTTCAGGAAATGGATTGTGACGGTGGTTGCACAACTTTGTGAAAGTAATTAATGCCACTGAATTTTACACTTAGAAGTGGTTAAAATGGTGAAATTTATGATACATATATTTTGTCACCAAAAAAGAAAAAAAGCTTTCACCTGATAAATTGGAAAAGCCTTTCTTGGAAAAGTCACTTGTGTTGAGAAGGTTCTGGGTCCAGCGGATTGATTATCAATGTCTACAGGGTAGAGGGAGTGGTGGCATTCCTGTCGCGCATCCGTGTTCCCTGCGGGCTAACTTCCATAAATTGACTCTCAAATGGGGAAAGTAGCTCTTGCGTCATTGTAACTTGGAAGGGTTCTTTTGACCATTCGGACTCCTGAACTCCACAGGCGAGAGGATGAGCCCAAACACTGACACCAAAGGGAGCTGCTCAGACCCTGAACGGAGCGGCAGTGACTGATGCCTGGGGGCTGGTGCTGAACTGGAGACCTCGGCCCAGCTCCGGAGGGCAGCACCCCTCAGCAATAGCCCCTGATGTCAGGTAGGAATGTGGCCCATTGTTGCCATGGATTGTTTCCCGAGAGAAGCTATAAATCCTTTTTTTTTTAAATGTACTCTATCAGGTTTTAAGCATTGGCCACTAATTTTAAAATTTCTTAAAACACAGTGAAGGCCAAACAAGATACACCTATGGGCTGTATTTGGCCCATGGGCTGCCAGTTTTTACCTCTGTCATACATAAAAAAAACTTCTTATTCCCCCTTTGACATTTTCAGCGTGCACAAGAAGGCTTGGGAAGTTCATTTCCAGAAGTTCATTCCAAAAACAGGCTCTGGGAATTCCCTGGTGGTCGAGTGGTTAGGGCTCCGTTAGGGCTTCCACTGCAGAGGGGGCAGGTTCCATCCCTGGTCGGGGCACTAGGATCTTGCACGCTGCACCGTGCGGCCCCCCAAAAATAAAAACAAAAGCTCTGGCTCCCGGATCAGCTACCCTTGTTGCTGCTTATAAAACATGATGTACTTTCCCTAGTCTCTGTGCTGGAACCACGAATGTGGATCTAAATCCTCTCATTCTTTAAAACAGTAGAATAAAAAGGAATGAAATTTTGCCATTTGCAAAACATAGATGGACCTGGAGGGTATTATGCTTAGTGAAATATGTCAGACAGAGAAGGACAAATACTGTGTGTTAACACTTATGTGTGGAATCTAAAAAAGAAAACAAATGAATGAATATAACAAAACAGAAATAGACTCACAGATACTGAGAACAAACTAGTGGTTAACAGAGGAGGGGGTGTGGGCAAAATAGAGGAAAGGAATTAAGAGGCACAAACCACTAGGTATAAAATAAATATGTTACAAAGACGTAACATACAGGACAGGGAATATAGCCAATATTTGATAGTAACTTTAACTGAAGTGTAATCTATAAAAATAAAGCATTATATTGTACACCTGAGACTAATACAATATTGTAAATCAACTATATTTCAATTAAAAAGAAAAAAAGAAAAAAACCTGCTGTGTTCCCTCCTCCTCGGTGAAGGCCTCTGGCCCACAGGGCTCTCCTACTTCTAAGCCCGCATTGCCCATTCTCCCCTCTAGGTGGCAGCACTGCTACCGTTGTGCTGACCAGCCATTGCTCTCTGGCATTGTCGTCTTGTTCATTTTCCTCTCTTGTTTTCCAGGTCTCTCCTGGAGAGAGACTGTTATGATGAAGGGGAGATCTGGATTTTGGACATCGAGGCCTGACTTCCCTTGATCCATGATTCCTCCCTCCGCCTCCCCAGGAGGCCTGGGCTCCTTGCTGACTCCCTGGCCTCAAGGCTGACATTTCTTTGGTGACAGACGTGCTGAGGGGTGCTGGGGGGTAGACCTCGAGGCCCCTTGAACTTGGAGAGTGGACCAAGCACGGAGGAGGGCCTGGGGCCTTGGGTTCTATGGGAGTGGCTGTGCCCTAAGAAGCTACAGCTCCCAGCCTCCAATGGCCATAGCCCTTCCAAGAGGAACGACCTCTACCCACACCCACCTCACCTTACACACACACACACACACACACACACACACACACACACACACACACACACACACACACACACACACACCGTCACATGGCTGATTGGACCCATAATGCACACCTGGCCCAAAGGCAGCGCACCTATTAGCTGGAGAGCAGCCAGTGACCAGTTGGCCTACATGAAACTGGCAAGCTGACCCTATCAGATTCTGTCTTGAGAAATAGAAGATTTCAATAGGAGATTGAAGGACTGTTGGGCTGTAGAAAGAGAGAAGCAAGGTGGGCATGGGAGCCCTGGGGGTCAGCTCTGGCTGTCCCTTCCAAGGAGCAGTTCTGGGGATGCCCAGCTGTGCTCTGCTGTCGACCCTTGGGCTCCTTGAGATCTTTGTTCTTCATGCTCTTTATGCCTAATGTGGTGTCTGGAGGAGCTTTGATTCAAACATCCTTCTCCACCGATTTCCTCACCTGGTCCCAGGTGCTGCTTGGCCATTGGGTTTGGGGCCCAGCACCCATGAGACAGACGTGCTTATCCTCGATCCTTAGGGCGCGGCTGCGCCTGCCTGCCATGTGTTGCTATGAGTCCATCTCCCAGATGCTGCCTGAGCCCAGCCACAGAGCATTCTGCTGAATAATCCGGAAGAGGAAGGTGGGTGATGATAACCTCACTGTCATGGACCAGCACGCTGAGCCGTGAAGCCCTGATGGGCAGTGGAACAGCTGACCAGGAGAGCAGGCGTTCCCCATGTCCCCGCCATCCCTCCGAAGCCAGCTTTGGCAGGGGACCTTGCCTCCATCCTCCTGGCACTACTGCTCCCATTTCCTTCCGTCCCACGGCTTCCTCCGTGCTCTCCTCTAGCCCTGCTCCCCTGTGTATGGGCTCATGGTCACCAGCTGAGCAGAAGAATCCCCTCCCCAGCTTCTAATGGCACCTCCAGATTTATCAGGATTAAAAGAGATGCTTTATAGGAAGAGAAAAGAATGTAAAAGAAACTAAACATGTAACTCTCTGAAGTAGCTCGTATTCATGGGCCCAATTCCTCACCCTCCCTGCATTCATGCCCTTTGCGATACATCCCATTGTGACAAAGCATAACGCCCCATCTCTGGAGGCTTAGCCACGTGAATGGCTTCGGCCACTGGATATTAACAGACATGGAAAGAGTCTTGAAAAGCACATGCACGCTGGGGTTTGCTTGCTCTCTTGTCTCCGCTGTCATCGTTGAGAAGGAGAGGGCCAGGTTAGCCCGCAGGTCCCTGGAGTAAGAGGATGGACCCGAGGAGCAGAGCCCCGCCTAGCTCAGCCAAACCCCCAGGCTGTGTGCAGATCTGTGTTGCTTTAAGCCACTGAGTTTTGGGATAGTTTGAATTTGGGGCAATACTAGCTCATATACACCCCACCCCCAGGTTCCAGCACCAGGAAGGGAAGGAGACTCCTTCCCTGTGCCCAGGGCAGGGCATCAAGCTTCTCTATGGGGTCTTGGATCTCGCCATCTCCTCTCCTCTGAGGGGGCTGGAAGGAAAGGGCAAGGATCGTTGTGAGGCCTCCCAGCTCTCCAGCAGGCTGAGGACACAGAAGCAGCTGGAACAGATGGCCTTTCGGGTCTCTTCAAGGCATGGAGTCGATGCCTTCCTAGAGAAGGCATGACGTCCAAATGGGTCTGCAGCCTGGGAGTTCCAAAGGCTGCCTCCGTTCCCTTGGGTGCCCTGAGATGAAGAGGGCAAGAGAGATCATCTCCCTGAGAGAGACTCAGAGATGGTGGTTTAGGAAATTGTGCTTCCTTCTGAGTGAAAGCAGTGAGAATACATCCCATATGTGGCCTTGTGCCAGGACACCAAGGGACACAGCTCCAGGTGACAGGGGAGGAGCAGGCTTTGACCTGAGCTGAGAGTCAGGGCTCAGTCCCCCTCCTCCAAAAGCTCCAGGAGGGACGCACAACCCTCTCTAGAATCTCTGATCTTCTGATTAAACCTGTTTTGCCCCTGAAGGTAAACCTGAAACTCTTTATTCTTTCATTTTCTTACATTTTTGTTTAAGAATAGTTTAAAATATTTGAGTGAAAAACAAAAGACTCCACCATCTTGTGTTCTCCTATTTTTATTGGAAATATACAGAATTTCAGCTACATTGTGGGCATAGTGGGCTTTGATGAGCTTTCCTGAGAACAAGCCACCAATTACAACACTGTTTTTGTGGCAAATGCATTGTGAATCCTAAGTAACAGTCCCACAAATGGCCTATTAGAGCATAAACCATTACCAGGTGGGGCATGATCATGTTTCCCAAACTATTTATTTCTAGAAGCAATCTGCATTTCAGTAAGATGTAAAGAATCCCAAACTTTCCTAAAGCATCTTTCATTATAATATGAAGCATAATTTATCTAACCTGAAAAAAAAAAAAAAAACCAGAAAAGAAGTCGACCACTTTTTCCTAAGCATTTCTTTCCCATGGTTCGATGTAATCCAATCCCAGATGTGCAAAGATTTCTTCTTCACTTCCTGCTTTGAGAAACATCCTCTGAAAGTATAACAAGACATGTGTGCATTCAGATATTTTTGTTAAGCATCTCGATGCTGACACAGTGAAAATATAACTTGTAGAACTGTTTTGTCAAAACAAATCACTGCCAAAACACATTACCCTGCTTCTGAGGATAGAAATTCATCTTACCTGACTTCCGTACTTTTTGTATTTTCCCACCCCCCAAAACTTAATAAGTTAAGGTAAAAGGATGACAGCCTTACATATTCAACTAGAGGCATTATTCTTCCTACGGATCTGTAGTTCTTAACCACAGTTGCTCATTAGAACTACCTGAAGGAGTTTTTTAAAAAAAATGTTGAAAACTGAGCTATACTCCAGTCCAATGAAGTCAGAAGCTCGGAGAGGTCTTGTCCTCCATCTGTTTAAGGGGGCTGGGAAATTCTCCTGTGCAGTCAGGATTACATACTGCTGCCATTGGTAAGGAGGAGCGGTGATTATAGGATACTTGTGTATGCTGGGGCCTCCTCCTGGCCTTCCACCCCTGCCCCGCTCCCGCCAGCCTCCCACCGCATGATCTCTGTTAGAGCAAGCACCACTTCTCCTCCAGCCCTTCTTATTATAGCACAGCGTTGGGCCTGTAGGAGGCACTCGCTTATGTTGAACTATTTGTTACGTGTCAATTTGTAAGTCTTCCTGCATCGTGTTATGTGAAGCTGTCTCCACTCACATGCTAGACCACTGAGGCTTTCCTGCCAGCATCCACAGCCCTCTCTTATGACAGCAGCACCTTGATTTTTCTTTGGGAAACCACTCCTCCCTACTCTCAGTCTCTGAGGGTCAGGTGGGGCTAATCCCACCTCCAAGGAGGGGCACATGACCCAAGCCTGGCCAATAAGAGCCATGGAAAAGGGTTCAGGGATTGGCACATGGCCCAGGCCTGGCCAGTGAACATCAGCTAGGGCTCTTGCTGGAACTATTAGGAAGGAAGCTCTTTTCTGAAGGGGTAGCTAAGCTAGAAGGATGGAATTTATAGGAATACCCTGCCTGAGAGTGAAACCAACACTGAGGGAAATTTGCATGATCACCTTGATACAGCCACACCTGAAGTCCATGTTATCCCAGATGCTACAGTATATAAGCCAAATTCTTTTCTTTTTTTTGCCATTTCCATTTTGTATTCGGTTTCTGACACTTGTGAGACAGCGCTAACTAAATACACCTCATTTAGACTATAAGCTCCTATAGGGTAAAAGCCATTACTTCTAGTTATTTTGTGTCTTCTTCCTCCTCAGAGCTCTGTTTAGTGTCTTTGATCACCGTAGGAAGAGTAGATCTTGGCACTTGTGGACTTAGTTGAATATTTAACTCTTCCTAATTCATACAGTAATCTATCATTTTGCTGAGGCAGCATTTGGACTACTGCAAGGCTAGCATACCAAGTGAGTCTCAGCTGGTGTGTGAGTCTAGCTGACTGCTCATCTACATCTCAGGGCAGCTCTGTTGCTCTCCTTCTTGCAGTGGACTCTCATTAATGACCTATATGATCACTCAAAATGCTAATTCTCACTGCATCTGAGGGGTACTTGAGTGATATTTGTGATTTGGGGGGATCCTTAGTTTTCTTTGGAGTTACTCATTGCAGTTACCAAGGATATACCAAACTCAATTAATATTCACTGTTGGACTGGTTCTAGGGGCCCAACTAGCCCATCATCTTTGAGTCCAAAGCCTCTGAGGTGCATTCTGGGCCAGGTGGGGGCTATGCTCCCATCAGGATCTTTCCAGCTGCCCTCAACTGTGATCTGTGCAGACAGGGCACTCGGGCAAAGGAAACTGAACCTGGACACTAAAATTAGTTCTGGAAAAGCACTCAGGGAGCCAGCCTTGGTGATGAGGATCAAAGAGGCCCATCTCAGGGAGACAGCTCCACCTTGGTCTTGTCATATAGAGCGTGGTTATCCAGCACCATCTTCCGGTCGTGTGTAGCATAGCGCCGGAGGTCTCTCTCAAACTGCTGGATAAGGAATAATTAAAATAAATTACTATCAGGACTTCCCTGGTGGAGCAGTGGTTAAGACTCTGCGCTCCCAATGCAGGGGGCCCGACTTCGATCCCTGGTCAGGGAACTAGATCCCACATGCATGCCACATCTAAGGAGCCCATGTGCTGCAACTAGGGAGCCTGCCTGCCGCAGCTAAGAACCAATGCAACCAAATACATAAATAAATTTTTTAAAATAAATAAATAAATTACTATCAAGTCTAGAATGTCTTCGGTATTATGTGTTTAGAGATATTTAAATCCCAATACAGGAAGTCCCCTATATACAAACGAGTTCCGTTCCGAGAGCACATTCGTAAGTCCAATTTGTTCGGTAAGTCCAGCAAAGTTAGCCTAGGTACGCAACTTACATCGTCGGCTATATAGTACTGTACTGTAATAGGCTTATAATACTTTTCACACAAATAATACAAAAAAAACAAACACGAAAAATAAAACGTTTAAAATCTTACAGTACAGTACCTTGAAAAGTACAGTAGTACAGGACAACAGCTGGCATACAGGGGCTGGCATCGAGTGAACAGGCAAGAAGAGTTACTGACTGGAGGAGGGAGAGGAGGTGGGAGATGGCAGAGCTGAAGGATCGTCAGCAATAGGAGACAGAGGGCAAGCTGCGATTTCACTCATGCCTGACGCTGATGGCTCAGGTTCTGGTTCCTTGCTGGAACCAGATGCACGTTTGCATCTTTGAAAGTTCACAGTTTGAAGGTTACTATGTAGAGGACTTACTGTAATGAAATGTCTACCTCCACTAAACATTCTCCAAGCAATTTTCTCCCCCAGGGCAATAGTCTACGATGACAAAGCTCCATGCTCACATGCACACACTAGACTGTAAGCTCTGTGAAAAAAGGAACCTGATTTGTTCTGTTCATAACCATATTTCCTCCTCAAATGACACCTGGCACATAGATGTACAGCAAATATTTGCTGAATGAATACATGAGGATTGTGAGGATCGTGTCCAAAATAATACCTGGTCCAGAGTAAATGCTGGATAAATAATACTTGGTGTTGTTTTTTATTTGGAATATCACTCATATAAAAGAGGATGAGGGGTTAGGAGACCCAGATTCCAGCCTGGATTTTGTTCCTGTCTGGCTGTGCATCTCTCTGCAAGTCACCCAGCCTCTCTGAATCTCGGTTCAGAGGGTGGAGGAAGTGCATGAGTAAGGTCCCCTCTGGCTGTAACATCCTCTCATACGAGATTCTGTAAAACTGATGGTCTGAGCCACCTGCCCCAGAGTAGCATCTCCTATGATCAGGGTGAGCTCGGAGGCTCCAGGGAGCAAAACCTGCAGCCTTAGATAGAGGACAGGGAAACCCTGGAAAAGGAAGACAATGAATGAAGTTGTCGTTGAGGTTAATTTTCCTAAGAAGCACAGATCTAGAAATGTTGTCCTTTCCATGTGGGATTAGGGAGCAAGGAGGGAATCATTGCGCCCTCTAGTGGCGAGTATGGGAAAGCTGGCAGAGACTGGGAACTGCCCTTCCTCACCTGGCTGTGTGAAGACAGACTTTCCAGCCAGAAGTTCTTTATAAGGGAGTGGAAGAGAAACTATGGCTGTGGAAGAATCAGGGTGAAGCAGATTCTGGGTGCAGTAGCTGCTGGCCTGTGAAAGTACAGGAGTGTTGCTTAGCACACGGCCTCCTACAGTCCTGGGCCACTTGCCTCCTGTCCCCCCAGCACTTAGAGCAACGGCTCCTCACACTGGGCGTGGGGGGAGGCTGGAGAGGATGGGGTAACAGGTGCAGTGAGAAGCCCCCCTTGGCTCCCCAGTTCTGTGTGGTGAGAGATCTATGCCTGGACTCCTCTGCTAAATCCTCAGGAGCATTTTTCCATATTCTGTCAGGAATTATAATGATGTCTTCCATTTGAAGGGTAATCATATTGACTCAACCAATATTTATTGAGCACCTACTATGTGACAGGTGTGTTCTGGATGCTTGGACTACAACAGAGAACAAAACAATGATGTCTGCCTTGGTGAGGCTTGGATTCAACAGGGGACACAAATAAGACACAGTAACAGCATAAGTAAATTACATGATATGTTAAAAGGTCATGCTGCGTACAGTGCAGGCCTCATAAAGGAGGTAGGATCTGAGCAAGGACTCGCCCAAGGTGAAGGAGCTAGCCAAGTGGACTCTGGGAGGAGCACACCGTGCAGAGGGAACAGCTAGAACAGAGGCCTTAGGGAGGGGCGAGCCTGCCTGGTTAGGGAGAGAGCAGTGGGGAGGAGTTCAGAGAGATGAGGGTGTGGGGAGACCACGCAGGGTCTCGTGGCCACTGGAAGGCCTTTACTCTGCGTTGAATGCGGAGCCCCTGCCAGGTTTTGAGCAGGAGAGTGACCCGATCTGACTTATGTTATGACAGGATCACTCGGCTGTAGGGGGCAAGATACCAGTCAGAACAGCTGTGGTCATAATCCGGGCAATGATATCCTAGTTAATGTTTATGGAGAGCTTACCCTGTGCTGGGTGCTGGGCTGATTTCTTGCTTTATATTAATTTCTGATCTACTCTATTATCACTAGTATTTAACAGCTTCTAAAAGAGTCTAACAATACTTCTAAAAGAACAGTATTAAGTATACAATTAGCCTCAGAATTGTGTTAAGATGAAGGCACTGTCTAATTAATCCTCATTACAACCCCGTGAGGTTGGTACTGTTATTAGTCCCATTTTTCAGATGAAGAAAGGAGGCCCAGAGAACCTAAGTAATTTACCCAAGGCCACACAGCCAATGATGGAGATAGGACTCAGACTCCTGAATCCCAAAGCTCAGGTTCTTTACCCTGGACAGTTCTGCCTTCTGCTTTACAAGCTCTTTAGTTTCTCTCAACAACCCTGTGAGATAGGCAGGGCAAGGATGGTGTCTTTTGTTTCAGATAAAGAAAACTGAACATTGAGCAGGGGCAGTGATACTACAGTCTGGCTGTATCACTGGTCACAACACACTTCAGAGGTTGGCCCGTGCGTGCTGCATACAGTTGTGCAAGTTGTGCACTGCAAAACTCTAGAGGGCGCCATTCACTGTGTAGTCTTTGTAAATATGCATGTTTCTTATGACAATTTTCTGGGAAATGGCAGTAAGGTATTTTAAGGAAGAGATGCCTTTTAAAGTTGGCGAAAGGGGGCCATTTGGGCTAGTAAAGAGGCTGGGGTAGCCTAGGCATCTAGCCACCATTGTCCATGTGTTTCCGGAGGAGAGAGTGTACCTCCTCTAGCATCTGACACAAACGTGGACAATACTCTTGAAGGAATCTCAGCCAATAAAGTCATGCTGACAAACGGCACATCTAGTTTGAAGAAATATGATTCAGAGGAAAACAAAAGCTTCTTTTGTTTGTTTTTTTAAACTAATGAAGTCCATACCCAGTCCAGAAATTGCACTGTACTTGGATGGTTCTAGAAAAACCTCAGCTTAATGTGTCCCAGTGGATGCATCCTACTCAAGAAATCTTTAGGGCACAAGATCCAAAGGAAACTTTGTCAGCTTAGTAGATGAGACAACCTGGTAACTTAATGACCCCAAACTGGGGTGAGATTAATAGGTGAAGTGGCTTAAGAACATTTCCCAGGTGCTGAAATCTTTGGGTTAAAAGGTGAAATTAAATTTCTAACCTACAAAATTTTAGACCAGATCTAAACCTGGTCACCCACCAACATGTATCCACCTGGGGACAAAACACATCGCGTTCAGCGGTCACATAAGCGGGGGCGTAAAGATGGTAACACAAGTAGCTACTGTTTGCTGAGCCCTTACCACGTTTAAACACACGCATCTCATTTAACTGGATGGCAAACTTGGGAGGTGGGCGCCACTATTATCCACAATATAGATGGGGCAACTAGGACTTGAAGAGGTTATAATTTGTTTAAAGTCACCCAGCTAAAAAGTGGGAGAGCTTAGTGCTCTGTTAGTGCCCCGCAGAGCCAATAACAGTAATTTCTGAGAACTCTGAGAAAAGAGAATAAAATGTGCTGAAGAGACGCCCATGTTCAAAACAAAGTGAACAAAGAACAACCATCTCTGCCAACGAATCCTGACTGGCATGACCTTGCATAACGCTGGGCTTCTTTTTGGAACTCTCCCCTTTCCCAACAGACTCTGTTCCCAGAGACGTATGTCTATCAAACAAAGTGCATTTATGATGTATTGTTTCATCAGCTTTTCTAATTTTAATGAATGAAAGATGCCAGCCAACGTTTTTGATTAGGGTAAGAAGCTCTAGTGCTGAGATCCTGTGCTGAAATGATTCCGGCTGAAAGCAAACACACCTGACATTTAACTCAAGGTTGAGGACAATTAATTTCTACGTCATTTATCATATAAAATCCTTTAACGACTCATGTCACTCAAAGCAACAGCCAGCTACATGGGAAAACAGTGTGGGGTGTTAGCTGGGAGGGTGGAGCACAAGCTAATGGGACGAATCTCGGGCGCCATGTCTATGAATATCACATGATGGGAGCTGGGAGCTGCCACTCGGCGAGCACTGGCCCCGTGCCTGGCGTGGTGCTGGGGGCTTCGCCAGCTTCATCTCGCTGGATCTCTGCAACCCAGGGAGGTAGAGGCATTTTTGCCCTGACTTTCCTGATGGGAAAACTAAGTCTCAGAGGACATGGGGAACTTGACGGAGATCACCTAGCTCGCAAGAGTCAGAGCAGGGGCTTGTGACCAGGTCTGGGATGAGCCACATTGTGCCTTTAGCCACCAGACTGCTTTCTCTGCTTCCATGGTTCTCATACTTTAGCTGCGTCACCTGCAGGGTTCTTCCAAACACAGATTGCTGGGCTCTTCCCCCAGAGTTTCTGATTCAGAAGGTCTGAGGTGGGGTGGAGAATTTACATGTCTCCCCTGTTCCCAGGTAAGACTGATGCTGCTGGTCAGGGGATCTCATTTTTTTTCTTCTTTTTGTGTGTGTGTTTTCAAAGCCTATGCAAGCCTTAACCTCTAGGTGGTATTGCTTCCTCTATATGCAGTCACCCAAGTCCTACTGATTTTACCACCTAAATAAGACTTGAGAGTCTTTCTTCATCTGCCCTTCCCAGCCATTACTTTAATTTAGATCTTTCTCATCCTTATCTAGACTGTTGTGTTATCCTCCTAGTCTAACTCAGTAGATGATTCAGATCATTTAAATAGTTTCCCTGTTACCTATAGGTTAAACTGTAAGATCCTCAACATTTATAATCCATCCCCACATTCTATTACCTGCCCACTTCCATATTGTATTACATTATAAATCCCCTGAGCGTGGGGACCAGTATCTTTGTATTCCTTATATTGTGAACATAATAACGGCTCAGCCAATAGTTGTTGACTTAATGAAGGAGGCAGGCTCTTGGCTTGGCAGTTAACTATACTTCTCTAGAATTAAAATGAATTACTCTGTGTAGTAGGAATAAGAAGATTCTCTTATTTTCATATATTAATAATTCACACATTATTATTTTATGGTAGTAATGTCATACATTCCTCCAGTAATATTAATTTGAATTAATACGATTTTAAGCTATTACATGCAGTTGTTCTGAGTTCCTGTAGAATTGTCTTTTTTTTTTTTTTCCCCCAGAAGGGAATTAATAGAATTGAGACATAACAGGAGCAGAAACACTTGGTTTTGGACATCCGTTGTGGTACAAAATAAAAAATTAGCAGTCATTGACTCCTTGTTAGAAACTTGACTCCTAGTCAAAGATTTATAAACTTTACCTTGTGTAAATAAGTCTGTAATCATAATCATTTATGATGCTCAGAATATACCAATGATTCATGAGCCACTCTAAGGGAATCGTGTAACTGGTATAAATCCGTACTTGGTTTTGTTTTAATTTGCAACTTTTCTTCTTAAAGTCTTTTTTAATCTAAAGTTTTGATGGGTACATTGAAACACGGTAAAAATTATTGACAGTTGTGACATTATTTTTATCAAAAATGTTTACATCATAAAAACAAGTTTCTTAGACTTATTAGAAGGGTAAGATTTCATGACAGATGAAATATTTAAGATATGCTTCATTTAATATATCAGTAAGTTTCACTAACTACATATTTTGTGTTAATTCATTTATTTTTTTAAATTGAGACATAGTTCACATACAGTAAAATTTACTGTTTTGTAGTGTACAATTCAGTGGCTTTTAGTATATTTATGAAGTTGTCCAACTATCACCAATCTGTAATTACAGAACATTTTTATCACCCCAAAAGAAATCCATGCTTGTTAGCAGTCACTTCCTTTTCTTCTCCACCTTACCCCTGGCAACCACTAATTTACTTTCTGTCTCTATGGGTTTACCAATTCTGGAGATTTCATATGGATTTATACAATATGTGGCCTTTTGTGTCTTGGCTTCTTTCTTTTTTGTGTGTGTCATATTTTTTTTTAATGTTTATTTATTTATTTATTTTCTTATTGGTCATCCATTTTATACACATCAGTGTATACATGTCAATCCCAATCTCCCAATTCAGAGGGGATCTCATTTTGAGAATAACTGTTCTAAATGCATCTGTCTCAGGTGACCATGTGCAGGTGGAATGCCCTGGTTTAGAGATTTCTGGCCACTTCCCTCTCTCCTGTCCACCCCCTCCCCCTTCCTTGTCCGTCTCCCCACCCATCCCCACCCCCACTGCCATTGTCTCTCCCCTGGGCCCAGGTAGACCCAGTCTACCTCTTCTGGAAAGCTAAGACCATCCCACGGATACAGGTAGCGCTTACCCGGGAGCCAGTCCAGCCCAGCAGGGCAAAGGCATATTGCTCGTAGGGGCACATGACCAGGTCCACACGGATGGCCTTCCAGGTCTTTCCTTCCTGTTGGGTGGACTTGTCACTGTCCACTCTCTGATGGTGCAATTTTAAAATCAGAAAGCATTTTTGAAAATGATCTAAAGCATCCACTTGTCTGCTTGGCCCCTTGAACTTTTCAAATGTCGACTCCACAAGGTCACAGTATAAAAGTAATCCCTGAAAATAAGCAGAAAGACATCAGGAAGAGTCCCTGATGCAGAGGGTCAGAGATTTCATATTGGGCTCTTAATGAACGCTCTTAAAGAAAGCTTTGCAGATTTAAGCAAAACGTGGGTGCGTTTTGTCCTTGCCTTGTGAGCCCACCTGGCGACACTAGCAGAGGGAGCCATGGAGTGGGTGTGTTACACTCCCTCTGCAGCAGAGGAACTTAGCGATTAGAGGGGCCAAGCCAAGGCCACTTCATGGCAAAGCTGCCAGAGAATCTACGCCCGCAAGGTCTGACGGCTGACCAGCGTTCACAAACGTGCCGCATTCCCTTAAGTACAAACCAACTGTGAACAAAAAGCCGTGCCGTTTCTATGCGGTTGTTGAGTTTTAGTGTCCCTGCATAAAATACTGATGACTAGGTCTACTTGGCCCCAAAGTTTGTGGCTCAGGCTCAGCCGCGTTGGGGCCTGATGACTCACTCTTTCTAGGGAGGACTTTGAGACTGTTGCTCTGCCTGCCTTGGAGACTCAGACAAAATTGGTGGCACGTCACCGAACGTCGCCTAGTCAGAAAGTTACGCCCAGCAAGCTGCCATCCTCCAATTCATCTGCTCCGTGGGACTTCCTCACGGCACAGGGCAGATGTGGGGTAGGGAAAGGCAGAGCTATGCAACTAACTGCTGAATCTGAGTATCAACTAGAAGAGCAAATAACCTGAAAATAATCTAGTCATAGCTATTAGGGTGTATGTTCTGTTCTCGGATTCTTTAGGTCAGACATTCTCAAATATTATCATCAGACGCATTTGGAAGGTTTGTTAAAGCACGGTTTGGGAGGTCCTGTCCCCGGAGTGATTCGTGCGGGGGCGGGGCGGGGGGGGGGGAGATGAATGTGCATTTCTAATAAGTTCCCAGGTGGTGCTGATGCTTCTGATCTAGGGACCATAGTTGGAGCATCACTCGTTCCATTTGCTATTGTTATTAGAAGCGCTTGGCATTTCCTGCGCAATCTACCCCCACCCCCAAGAGACATTGTTTCAATTCAACTCAACACTTTGAGGAGGGGATGCTTTTCCTTTTGCTGATCTCAGAAGAGGGAACACTTGGCCCTTCAGTGCCTCTCCCAGAAAAGGCATGAGGAAGAACCGGCGCCGTCTGAAGCTGGGGTGGGGAGTGGGGGGTTGTGGGGCAGCGCTGATGTCAGGAAGAGCCTCTGGTGCAGGAGGCAGGTGTTGCCCTAGGCAAATCTAACAACCACCTCCGGGAAGACACAATTCTGCTTTTTAATGAAACTTACTAAGATTAGTCAATATCACAACCTTTCGTGTCAATTTCAATTATGTAAATCTGAAAAGCTAGCTATTAAAATATCAAAACAGTCTTACTTTGAAGCCAAGTTTGTAACTTCCCTCCCCCCTTTAAAAAAATTCACAAAGCTGGCTTCCTAAAAGTTGTAAACTGTGTTTGCACTATCGCCACGTGGTAGTGACACTTTGGCTGGTCATAGACACACGGGCCACCCACCAGGCAGGAACCCAAACTACACCCAGCCAGCCCTCCCCTCTTTGGGGTGAATTGCTGGTGGCCAGTGGAGTCTTCTGGATGGCACTCTCCCCCCAAGATCAGTATTTCCAAGCTCTTTTCCTCCCCTTCTCCCACGGAGAGGTCTTCTACAAGGACCACATGTAGATTCATCTGATAGGCAACTGAAAACCATACCCATTGGCTGTTCATTCGTTCTGCAGGTGTTTTAAAACATCGTATGTGTATATGCGTGTGTCGTGTAAGCATGTGCTCGAGTGTGCCTGCATGAGATATAATCATTTTAATCTGGAAAGTGCAGATTTTGGTAAGAAAGGCAGGAGTGGGGAGTGAGGTAGAGGTGGAAGTTAACCATGATTCACAACAGAGGTGTTGGGGGCAGGTGGGGGCTGCAGGGGTGTGGACAGAGCTGGTGCCCGATTGTCAGCAAGGGAAGGGGAACAGATGCTCGCGTTCTCCCCTGGGTCCCCTCACCCGGCACAGTGCCTGGCTCTCCGGCAGAGTTCAGTATACAGTCGTGCAGGAGAGATCATGACTACAGCCACTGTTTAATAGGCATTTATCAAGCCCTGCACTAATTCTCTCAGTTAATCCTGCCATTAACAAATGAGAGAGGCTTGCTATCCCTGTTTCACAGATGAGGAAAGAGAAGCTAGGAGAGAGTCCGAGCTCCTACAGCCAGTACATGGCAGGGTTGTGCTTTTAAAATCCTAAATCTAAAACCCGCGTGCTTAACCTCTGCCTCCACCAGTGTCTGCCCATCTCTTTGCTTGGGGACCAGCAGTATGGCTGCCTGGCGGCCGAAGACAGACCAACGAAAATGAGGCTTCTTGTCCCCATCTCCCAACCCCATCCCATGTCGTGCTGGGACAGTCTCAGAGCGTGGGGAGGGTGGTGACTGTCTACCAAGGTCAAATAGGTCCACCCTTGCCAGAGCCCCTGATGGGGGTCCAGGCAGCCCTGTCTCCACCCAGGCCGTGGCTGGCAGAGCCCCTCAGGGTGCTGTCTGGCCATGAGAATCTTTCAGCTTTCCTGCTCGAGTGGAGAAGGAGGGCCAGCTTAGGTTCGGCTGGCTCTTTCTCGTCCGGCATTCCCCTGGCTCAGCCTATGACGCTCACGCTCAGAGCTCCTGGCTGTCTGGATCCCCGCTCCTGAGAGAGGGGCCTCGTGGGTGAATTTGGATCTGGTTCCAAAGTTGGGTCTTCGATTCTGGTACTCCTGGCACCAGAGTCGTGTGTTTCTTAGACTAACTGTGTCTGAGGTCTTCTTTCTCCTGTGTGTCAGGGAGATTTGTCCACACCCAGAAGATGCTAAATCACTCAGGAGAAATGAAGCTGTGCTGGAAAAACACCAGCCCCAGCCTCCTCAAGCCGTCCAGGCCTACGGGTTCCTAGGGAAGGGCCCTCTGGTCTCCTCAGCGCTCTCACTGGGGTTGGGCAGGAGTCAGGGCCCTGCAGGTGGCTCTGGCCACAGGGTCATCCTTAGTTCCCTCCACTGGGCAATATGCGGCCCGGGGCAAATCCGATCTCAGTGGGTGGGGGCTCCTGAGCCATGACCTCTGCTGGGCCCAGCTTACCCTCATTAGCTCACTTCTTCCCATCTCAGCACAAAGTCAAGGTGGTTATTGACCAGCATAGAGTTCAAGGCAGCCCCAACACCTCTTGGGCTGATTTTATCCTAGTCTTAGCCCCACCCCTAAGCTTGCTCTACCCTGGTTCACACCTCCCAGGTCTTCTCAGCACACGCTGTTCATTTTCTTTAGGGCTCTGATGCCTCCGCACATCCAGCAGAGAGACAAGCCGCCCTCGGCCCCTTTGGTAACAGGACGAGTGTGTATACACAAGCTCACAACCCGGACTCTAGGACCCAAAGCAGGTACGTCTCGCTGCATGTCACTGGCACTGTGTAAGCTGTTGCCAACAACTGAGAATCAGTTAGATGATCATTGCACATTTCCAAGGTCAATAGTGTGCCGAATCCAACGGTATTAACATAATTCTTGAGTGCCCAAACATCTACTTATGATCTTTCTTCTTACCTTTCTTTCCCATAAGTTTATCACTTTCGGCAAAAGTTGTTGCTCTTCATCCTCTGTTGATCCTGGGCTGGTAATTAAAAAATCTACATCATGCCCAGTCTTCTTACGCCTGATTTTAAAAATTGTATAAAATTGAAATGAATTAGATTTTTAGCTCTCAATTTAAAAAAGCCACCTGGGTTTCTATGCCCCATGCTTAAGGTTTGCAACACAAAATGCTCATGATGTATCTTTTAAACAAAAGATCCTTGGTTACACAACTCTCCTCCTTGCAAAATAAATTTATGACACAGAAAAATTAAAAAATCATATACGGTACGTATATGATTATGTACATGTGGGTAAAAATGGCAAAGATTATTTCTTCTCCACACCCACACGTGCACACACTCCCACACACCAGAGACAAGCTGGACAACAAGCAAACCAAGAATTATATTCACGTAACATGAGATAGGGTTCTTGCAATTACGACATAGACTAAGGGCATTTTCTTGGATTTGATCTTGTCTTCCCACTTTCTCCGTCACCTCCACAGCCAACAGCCACCATGTAAGAGGACCACGGGGAGAGATGGAGAAGGGTGTGGGAGGGAAGGAGTCTCTTTCTGAAACGGGGCTTCAATATCCAAAAATTGCACACATCTCTGTGAAGAGTTTATTTATTCACTCATTGACACAACCAATATTTCTCAAGTGCCTACTGTGTGCCAGGCACCACGCACTGGCTCTCACTGAGCACTAAGCTCCCGAACCTTAGTGGGGAAACACGCATACAAACAATTACTTGACAGCTGTCCAGGGAGAACTGAGGAGGTGTGCCTCGCCCAGCATGGGGAGGAGGGAGTCAAGGAAGGCTTTCTGGGGGAGGTGGCATCTGAATTGAAGCTTAAAGGATGAGGAGAAGTGAGCCAGCTGATGAGTTGAGGGAAACAAGCCCAAGCAGAAAGGTGGGACGGAGCAAAGTCACAGAGGCGAGAAAGAGCTCCGTGTGTGCTGAGAGTGACCAGCCACCTGGGGTTGCTGGAGTGAAGCATGAGGTGCAGGAGATGAGGCTGCAGAGAGAAGCTGGCGCCAGACCCCGGAAGGCCTTTTGTGCCCAAACTCCTGAGCATGGGGAGCCACTGAAGGTGTTAGAGCAGGGGAGGTAAAAGCAGCCGTCAGCATTATTTACCTCCGGAATCCTCCCGTCATGGTGACGAAGGCATCAGGCATAAATGCCCAGACGGCCTCTTTAACCAGCACACCGACTGCTTCTGCTTCGGCCCTGGTCACACAGCTGACAAGGTCTTCATAATAGAGGAATCCTGAGAGGCCATTGGACAGGTCAATGGAGAAAGGGACATATCTCGTGTGAAATGACCAGCCCTCAGTGAGAGGGGATCCGTCCCCACATAGAGCTAACGTGGCCACAGACATCAATGCCAAACTGTTCCCCAGAGACCGAGTGATCTGCGTTCTCTTGGTTGTGAATTTTTCATGTTAACAATGGCTCTTTGCTTTCTGACTGAGAGACTTACAATTTCCTGACTAAGGAAGAGGCAATATTCCATATCCTAGAACCAAGCTGTTCAAATCTGACTTCCTATTGAAGAACCAGCCCTCCTGATCAATAAGCTGTGCCCTATTATTTTAAAAAGATAATGCATAAAGATTAGGGGTGGGAAGATTTGGGGTTGCACGGTTATAGATGAATTACAGAATTGAAGTCAAGAATAGGAAGGCGGGGGCTTCCCTGGTGGCGCAGTGGTTAAGAATCTACCTGCCAATGCAGGGACACGGGTTTGAGCCCTGATCCGGGAAGATCCCACATGCTGCGGAGCAACTAAGCCCGAGCGCCACAACTACTGAACCTGCGCTCTAGAACCCGCGAGCCACAACTACTGAGCCCGCGTGCCACAACTACTGAAGCCCACGTGCCTAGAGCCCGTGCTCCGCAACAAGAGAAGCCGCCGCAATGAGAAGCCCGCGCACCGCAATGAAGAGTAGCCCCTGCTCGCCACAACCAGAGAAAAGCCTGTGCGCAGCAACGAAGACCCAACGCAGCCAAAAATAAATAATACAGTTAGTGTGGGGGCACTAACTATAATGAAAAGATTGATAATTTGGATTTCATTGAATATAAGAACGTATATTCATCAAAGGACATTATCAAGCAATGAAGAAACACGCTACCAACTGGGAGAAGATATTTGCATATTATGTATCTGACACAGTGCTGGTGGGGTGTCTGCTAGAGCTAAATCAATAGCTATTCAGCCTCTGACCCAGCAATTTCACTCCTAGGTGTATGCACAAGAGAAATGAGGACATATATCCCCAGGTACAAGAATGTTCATAGCCAAAACCTGGAAATAATTCTAATGTCCATCAACAGGAAATGGGTAAATAAATTATGATACCAATGGAAGAAAAATTGCTAAGAGGGTAGATCTCATGTTGTGTTCGTACCATATTTTAAAAAATCAATTTAATAAAATTAAACAAATCATGTATAAATGTGAAAAAAAATGAACAACAATTTCCATTTGGCTCTTTTTTGATACAAAAATTTCATCATGGCTGATAGTCACAGTACAACTCATTTGGTAACCATAAAACTCCTGTGATTACTCAGGATGTACCTAAACCAAAAGTCATGATTAACAGCAATTTCTTTAAGGACATATGCAGGTGTCAGGAATGAACATGGAGATAGTTTAATAATTTGTTGACACCTATGAAAGCAACTTAATTGGCTTTCCTTTTGGGTATGGTAGGGAGGTTAACTTATTACCCTGTTCAGGGTTACATGTGTGCTGTTATATTTCAGAAACCAATGTGGCATGTGAATCCTCAAGCCTCAGGGAATTAAAACCAAGTATGATTATAAGTAAAACTGAATCAGGGTTTCACCCCTGGATCGTACTTTCAACATGTTCAGTTAGCTTACCCTTGGCAAAATGCTAAACTATTCCCATTGACAAGTCCATTCATTGTAGCGCTGCTACAAGGGACACATAAAGCCTGGGTTTTTCAGCTATAAGTATGATAGGAAGGCATTCCTCGAGTTCTACATAAAACAAAAGCATTAGATAGTCGGATGGCCATCACTGATGGATTGAGAGAATAATAGCTGCTTCATTCATCTGTCTGGAAGAGCCCAAATAGGAAGAGAAAAATCCAGTTTACAAAGCTGGGGAATTGGGAGCTACTTGGATCCCAAGAGCATTCGGTGTCAGTTGATAAAGGTTTTCATCTAAGGGAAATACGGCATTGCCTCCCATTTTCTCTCTATGTGTTGACAGCCCTTACTATCATTCTGAGCCACGTTTAATACTTATGTATATTTTAATACTTACGTATATATTTCTATGGCAACTCTAGAGCTGGTGTCCATCACGCTTATTAAGTGTGCACTTTCAGAAGCCCAGAATATGAATGTGGGTCTTTTTTTCCCTTAGGCTCTTTTAGTTCCTATGTGGCATCTTATAAACCTTATTAGCAATTTTTCGGAGGCTAGCAACTTAATGAAGTTGGGGAATTCTATGGTAGTGTTGATGTGAACCACCAAGAATTGATTTCTTCCTCTCCTCTTCCTTGTTTCTTTTCATCACTTAAACAGAAGATAGCTGTTTTCTCTTTTCTTTTCTTTCTGGTCTCCTCTTGTAGAAGATTCCCTTACTTTCATCTGATTAAAAATGTTGACAACATCCTCATTCTTTCTAACTCAGAAGCCATAGTGCTCAGAACTGGGGCTGTGACTTCCTTTCAAATCCCAGTTATATTGTATTTCTATTGCATATTAAAAATAAACATTTAAATCATACAATTTTTGACCCTGTTTTTTGACATTCCTTGATTGAAAAAAATATACCAGGACCCTTCATAAATAGAAGTGATCAAGCCATCTTCAACCTCCGTGAGGCCCTGCCAGGCTTTCAGATGCCTGTCTCTACACTCTTCTGGGTTAAGGAGTCCTGGTTGGGTAGATAAACCCCTGTCTAGATTTCCACCATTTCCCTTCTATGTCCTGGTTCTTACAGTTTCTAAAGCAGATCCGTATTTGTACCAAGCAACAGCTCTAGTTCGTTCAAATATTCTTTACTCCCCAACTCTCCAGGTCAACTTTCTGTCTTGGATTCCTCACCCATACCTCTTACCCAGCCAGGACCCAAATATCTGAAAGGGTCAGTTCAGTAAGAACTAGATCAATGGTGCAACCAGGTTTGACAGCAGGATAAAGGAATGACAACAGCCCTCATGCAGGGTATATTTGCTCTGTGCCAGGCTAAGCGCTTTGCCTGCAAGATCTGATCTGTTCCCCACTTACGTACTGATGTTACCTCCCTTTTATAGATGAGGTAACGAAGGCTCAAAGATTTTAACTAACTTTCTCAAGATGACACGACTGGAGAGTGCCAGAGCCAGGATTTGGATCCAGGTCTGTCTGATTCCAAAAGCTTGGGCTTTTAGCCATAGCATGAAAAGAGGCCAAACAAGAGACCAGCTCACCAAGACTGGAGTTGACGTATGAAGTACAGCAGACAGGTCCCTACCACAGCCTGACCAGCCCCTGGCAACAACATGAGATTTTTTTTAGGAGAGACAATTCACCTGCTTTCTGCATTCTTGTGAATTTCAAAGTTTTGTCCGACCTTATTTTACTCAGAGATCTGAACCCCATCCTGAACCATTTCTCAGATGTCTTCAATCCCACTCCAAATACAGAAGTAAAGAGCTGAAACAAAGGGAAAGGCATGCCTTTAGTTTCTAAAACAATCATGTCAATGAAATGATACTTTTCAAGGTCAAGCGATTAAGAAAAGGTGTAAACAAGCTCTGACCTAGTTCCTCCTGAATATGACAAGCAGGTGGGCAATGGTAATCTTTCAGAGGCGTTTCTATTTCAGGAGGGTCCCTTCCTGACATATGTTATTACTAAATGAAGCAGAAGGGAGGAGCCCGCCTCTGGCACTGCCGAGGGCTTCCAGATATCCAATAAGGACTGCCTGCACTGTCAATGCGTGACCACAGGGATCTGTACCCAACCCTTGGCCAAGAGTGTCTTACACACACTCATGCACATTCACCCTCACAATTTAAAGACGGATGCACGTGTAGGTTGCGTGAATTCTCCACCATCACACAACTGGTAAGTGTCAGAGCCCAGACTCAACCCAGTCTGTCTGCCCTCTGAGCCTGGCCTTCTGCCCTCGACCACAGGTTAGCCTGAGCATCACTTCTGAACCCAAGGGATTGCTAGGTGGAAGTCTCTGGACCCTGCAACTCCAAGGTAGGGAACATTGGGAGGTAACAAACCCTGCTTCAAAGTAGACAAGGATTCAGTGAGGAACAGGTTTCTTAAAGAACAGGTTTGTTCTTTAAGAGTAGGTTTGTTTTGTCTCACAGTCTTAGGGTACCCAGGAGTGACAGACTCTTGGGAGGTAAGGTCATTTGTATCTCACCATAGCATGGCAATAAGCTCGAGCACCCGTATTTATTTAGGCATCTCCTTCCTAGACCACTGCTATGGACTGAATTGTGCCCCCCCCCAAATTCATATGTTGAAATCTTAACCTCCAGTGTGATGGTATCTGGAGATGGGGCTTTTGGGAGGTAATTAGGTTTAGATGAGGTCATGAGGTGGGTCCTCACGATAGGATTAGTGCCTTTATAAGAAGAGACACCAGAGAGTTTGCTCTCTCTCTGTGTCATGCGAGGACACATTGAGAAGGAGGCCGTCTGCAAACCAGGAAGAGAGTCCTAACCAGAGCCCAACCATGCTGGCACCCCAACCTCAGATTTCCAGGCTCTAACTGTGAGAAAATAAATATTTGTTGTTTAAGTCACTCGGTCTGCGACATTTTGTTATGGTACCCCAAGCTGACTAATACAACCACTTAGAATAAGTAATAGGATTAACTGAAAAACCATTTTTGATAAATACATATAAAAATCACGTACTTTGAAGGACTGATATCGTTCATCGTTTAACACAGCTTTAACTTCAGAACTTTCTCCATCTTCAATAATTTCCTGCACGAACAGTTGAAAAATATATTACCTTAGTGATGTTAACTGCAGTCTAAGATTTTCAAATCCCCAGATCTAGTAGCTTGATTTTTCATGAAATACACCTGCTGTATACAGGATATTTCCTTAGCTGATCTGGAGAAAACAAGACATTTCCTGCTTGAAAAATCTCAGGTTATTATATTTCCAAGGACCCCTTTACAATCCTCAAGGAGGAAGGTACAGAATGATTAGGGTCCAAATCTACAGGACACCAAACCAAAAGATTCACTGACAAAGGTGTGTCTAAATATTTGAGATAGTTTTCTTTTCAATTAATATAAACTAGCTGAAACAAGAGGACTTTTCATCTGAGCCGGTTAATTTTGGACCCACTGAAAAGCTAATCCGGGTTCAAGCCCTTATGATGTCCAGCTCAGAGCCACCCAACATCCTCTAAATAGAGCTGGGATTATTTCCCTTGAATAATTTACCTCGAGCTTGACTATATCGAAACTTACTCTTGGATGACCAATTTGCCTTGCCAGGGAATCCTTAAACATCATTAAATAAATAACTACCAAAATAAATAAATAACTACCCATCCCTGGCTCTCTTCCTAGAATATACAGGTAGAGATGCAGAATCAGCTCCACTGCCCATCACACCCACCACCATTCTGGAGGGCAATGTCCCCTGAGTGGAAGTGAGGTTCTTCACACAGCCTGTGTTTGAAGTCATAGCATCCTCTCCCGTTGAGCTTTCAGGTCACTATAGTCTTTCACTGTGATTAATGATACGGGAGAGTTATTTTCCCACTAGCTGACCCCACGTAGCTCCAGGAGAGAAAATACTGGAGTAGGAATTACACAAATATATATGTGTATCTATCTATCTATGTAATATATATGTTATAAAATATATATATCTATATAATCTATATTAGAGAAAAAGGAAAATAAGTCATGAATACCACATCTATATAGTTAACAGGAAAATCCATTAACTGCAACTCTCTCTCTCCCTCCCTCCCTACCTACCTATCAGGAGTTGGGATGGATCACCTTTCACCCTTACCTCCATGACACACTTCACTCTGTCCCCCAGGCAGGGAATTCCTTCTGTGTCCCTCATACTGATGATTGTGAATGGCAGAGATTTAAGTACAGAAGCTGCTCTAGTAAATTCCAGACAAAAGACTTCATTTTCTTTAAACTCATAATTTTCAGCCAATACCTCAAAGGCATCCTGAAGAATAAAACCAGATGAGCAAAACACAGTCTGTTTCTCGGCCCCTAGCCCCCGAGCCAGCAGCCACTTGCAAACACCTCTTGCTCTCTGTTAAGTATTAGAACACCTCGTGACTATTTCCTCAAAGATCAGGATTGGGTGTCCTGTACTTTTACACCCCTCCCTTGGTGGATGAGCGGAATGGAGTTGAAAAGACAGGCCACAGAGTGCTTTGTAAGGAAACTTTGCGCTCTCTGCCATTAGATATTCAGGAGTGATATAACTATAAAATGATACTGTGCTCATTGCATCTTCCTAGTTGTTACTTGGCACGATCCTTCCCTCTTTGCTGACTGTCCCCGCAGCCTGTGGCCAGGATTCTGTCTTGATCACTGGGAAGCCCCATCTCTTATTTCATGCGTGAAATATAGTCAGCACTTAGCACAGGCTTGTTGAATGAATGGGTATAATCATAAGTGGCGCAAACCCACAGGCAGGGTTATTTAAGGTAGGGGGTTATTTAAGGTAGGGCACGTTTGCATTTCTGGCAGAGGAGGAAGCAGCTGCAGCTGTGCGGCCTGATGCTCAGTGTGCCCAGTAGCTGCAATTTCCTGGTGCTCCTTGCACACGTGGGGCTAGAAGACTACAAAGGAGAAGTTTTGTATTTGATATACTAATGCCTGTTTTATCTGTCTGACTACTGACTCTAGGCTGGAGGACAAGCAGTTATAGGCTTGTTCGGGTCATTTGAAACATAATTATTGAATTTCAGGGCTGAATTTAGAGATGATCTATAGCTAATTCCTTTTTGAGCAGATGAGGAAACTGAGGCTCAGAGAGAGGAATTGACTTGCCCCAGCTAGTTAATATCAGAGAGGCTGAATCCAGGTCTGCTGACTCTCAATCCTCTGGCTTCCCAGCAAAGCTATTTATGCACAATTGCTATTTCTATGTAATTTGCTCTTACTATGTAATGGACTAATTACAGTACATATTTGTTCTTTCAGAATATTTGCCTTTGATAACTGTTGCGTCCATTAATGACAACTCCCGATAGATAGTAACCTACTGTCTCTAAAGAATGTGCTCCATATATATTTGTCTATTTCCATGACAAAAGGAGACCCATTCTTGACAGAAAGAGGAACCAGAGATCAGGTTAGAGGAGTGGGTAAGGGTGTGAAAAACATTCCTAGATTTTCAGGAATATTCATAACTTAATTTGGAGATTCATGGAAAGAAGCAGAAAGCCCTGCGTTTGCTCTAGGTGTTGTTGTAAATCTCCATTACCGTGAACATGTGGTTCCAGTTGTTTAAAGTGGTTTTTCTCTGACACGCGTACTGAGAGATCTTTTTTACAGCAAGTGGTGGAGTCTTCTGGAAGTCCGGGTTGGGAGTAGCTGAATAGTCTGTTCTCACCTAAACAAATGCATAAGCATCCATTTTAAATAACAATTAATAGTGGTAATAATAATAGATGTGTGTGAAGAAAAAGGCAGTTTGATGGTAATTGTCTCTGGAAAGAGAATAAAATCATAGGAGGCTCAAATTTTACGTTATATGCATCTCTAATATTTGAATTTGCTACAATTAACATGTATTATTTTTGCAATCTGAAAAAATAACATGAAAAAAAACTACCAGTTAAATATCATTTTTCTTTTCTGTGAACTTATGTAGTTATGGTCCGTTGGTGATGGGTGTGGAATTAAGAGCTTAACTTTGTTTTTTTCTTTATGAATGATCACAGTAAGAAAAAAAATAAGAACCTTCTACTTTTCTGACTGCTAGACATCAAGACTTCAATATTTTGAAATATTTGTGTATAGACTTGTTTGTAAAAACAGCTACCATTTATTAAGTGCATATATAAATCAGGCTCTGTCTTAAGCACTTTACATGTGTGTTATTCTAATCCTCATAACCATCTTACAAGATAGGCAGGCACTATTGGTCTCATAATGTAGTGGAAGAAACAAGCTCAGAAAAGCTAAGTGACTTGTCCAAGTTCACACAGGGCGTAAGCAGAGAACCTGGGGTTTAACTCAGGTCTGTTGGTTCTACAGCCCATGTTCTTAATCATCAAGCAAAAGGCAATGAAAATCACATTCGTGACACTTACAACAAGCTGGTGTTTTCCTGTAATCTCCACCGGTTTTCCTGCTCCCATACTTTCTATCAGCCAGGAGACGTCGAGGAGTTCTAGCTGTGAGCTGGCTCTTACGTTCTGTACCTGAAGCCAGTCAAGAACCTCTGAACCAGAGTTGTTTTCTGCCACAATGTGGGTGACAGAATCACTGCAGAATGCAAGACAAAGTTACCAGCTGAAGGGACTTTTGAAATGAGAAGCTCTCCTCTTTCCCTGAGGCGTTTCAGAGCATTCCATCTGATGGAGAAAGATGCACAGTAGACCTGACCATAGGCACAGAGAACCTAGACCTCCATGCAAGGGAATTCTACTTAAATTAGTGTAACAACAGTGGTCTACGTTACATATCAGATGCAAGAAAAATTAAGAAAACATTAGTAAGATTGTGGTGTCAATGGAAAACCAAGGTCCAGAGAGGATGGAGGATAAAACCGTTCTTAAATTAGCACCTTGCACTCTGCTTGTGGCTTTGATGTGCCACTTCGTTTTTATTTGTAGAGGGCTTTAACCCAGTGCCTTTCAAACTTATTTGTGACCCACAGTTAGAAACATATTTTATATCATCACCCAAAATATAGATGTAGATGTCGATATGCTTATAACATCCCACTAAATTGATCTCACAACCCATTAATAGGAGGTGACCAGCCTTTGAGAAATATTGTTTTTGGTTTTTTTTTTTTTTTTTTTTTTTTTTTTTTTTTGCGGTACGCGGGCCTCTCACTGTTGTGGCCTCTCCCGTTGCGGAGTACAGGCTCTGGATGCGCAGGCTCAGCGGCCATGGCTCACGGGCCCAGCCGCTCCGTGGCATGTGGGATCCTCCCGGACCGGGGCACGAACCCGTGTCCCCTGCATTGGCAGGTGGACTCTCAACCACTGCACCACCAGGGAAGCCCCTGTTTTACATGTTTTTCAAAGTACAACCCTGTGATGTAAGACCCTGTATCTTTTCCCTAGTAAGTACTGAGCACTTACAATGTTTCAGCACTGTCCAAGTACTTTACATACATTATCTGATTTAATACTCACATAGCTCCTCAAGTAAATGTCATACTTGTCACACTTCAAAAATGAGGAAACTGAAGAACAGAGAGGTTAAGAACATCCTGAAGGTCACACAGCTGGTAAATGATATTTATCCTTTTTGACTGTCTTTTCTGGGTCAAGTATGTTATTTCTAGTTTTTAAGAAGTCTCCACAGTCAGCATTATATCATTGGAACTAATAATTTTTAAGGCTCCTTCAGTTCAAGTAGTCTATGAATCTGGGAAATAACAAGAGCAAATAGTGTACTTAGGTTATCTAAGAGAAAAAAATCAATTTTCTTTCTTTTTCCCACTTCTCTTGCTTGACTTCTTCTTTCTCCTTCTCCTTTTCTTGACTGACTCTTGGATTCATTGGGTATTTTTTGGTTCACTGTTATATGCACAGCCCTAGGTTTCTTGTGGTGGTGATGGGTACCGAAGAAGAAAAGAGAAGTCTCTGGGCATCAGTATCTTATGTTAACAGTATGTTATGATAAGACACAAGACATGGACAGGATCTGCAGATGGTACACAGAGAGGGAAAAGAATTTGGTGTGGGCTGGGAGAGGTGGATGGCTTTGTGGAAAAGCAGGATTTGTGCCCTGTCTGGGTGGAAGGGAGGGATAAGGTACCTGGTAGGCAGAACTTTTGGTCGTCCTGGAAGAAAAGGTTCAGAGGAAAGGAAGGAGAATGGCCTGTACTGGAGTGAAGAATTCATGTTGGGAAGTAGTTGTAGATGTGGCTGAGTACCACATTACAGAGGGTCTTGGAAGCCTGGCTGAAGAAGTTGGATCTTGTTTTCTGGGATTATGGAGCCAATGAAGGCTTTTGTGAGCAGGACATGGATAGCGTTGTCGTGTTATTTTAAAAGACTAATCTGTTACACACAATGATTTGGAAGGGGGAGTCATGGGTTGGGGAAAGGTGGGGAGCTACTTAGGAAGATGAATCACTGGACCAGATGTAAGATGACTTTAACCCCAATCTGGTTCCTATAGCTCTAGAAAGGAAGGCAAAGAAGACATATGATGGACAGCTGGCATCGCCTATAAAAGATGGTGTGGAGAATAGACTCAAATATGACTCCAGCTTATCTATCACACTCAAGTATTATCACTTTTGGTAGAAACAGGGATTTAGGAAGTTGCATCTCTTTGGGGGAAGGGGTGGGGGAGTGGAATTGAAGTTTATTTCAGGCATGCTGCATTGGAAGGATGGCTGGAGATCCAAATGAAAATAGCTGGCTGACAGTTGGGATCTGAGGCTGGCGCTGGGAGAGAGGTGAGGGCTGGAGATCAGAGCTGAGACCATCTGGATGGCAGGATGTGCAGCAGGCCCAGGCAGAAATAAGTCAGGGTAAAACGACCTTTTACAGGGGATGAGGGAAGACGGCTAGCTGCTTCCCTATTCCAGATCCATATAATTCCAAAGATTATTTATGGTAAACTTCTTGAAAGATTGTTTATGTCAAGACTTGAACAACAAAAGAATTAACAGGGCTACATAGTAATTATTATTCCTTCTATATTTCTGCCCTTTGAAGGGAAATTTTACTATTACATTATTTATTATAATATTTATTCTTATTATTATAAATAGGGTTTTGTCTGAACCTCAGAGGGAGCAGGGTGTGCTGAGGAGGCGCTCTGGGGCTCAGTGTCCAAATTTAGACCCCTCACCATCCACTCTTGTACCACCATCCCCCAGTGGGGATATGTGAGCTCACCCTATTGGATGAGGACCACGTTCATCTCTTACTGAATTCATATAAGCGTATTTGTGAATATAGGCTATACATCATATGAAGGAAGACTCTGATTTAGACTTCCAACCCCTGCTCATTAAGCAACTAGCAAACAAAACAAAACAACAACGACAGCAATAAAGCACATACAAAAACAAAAAATCAAACATTCACATTGTGCTATTTAGAGTTCAGTACTGTTTGTCACTCGTTCCCACAAAGTAAGAGCTTGAAAGTCAGCATTAGGAACTTTGACATCATCACAGTACAGTCATATCTCAGAGATATTGCAGGTTCGGTTCCAGACCACCACAATAAAGCATTTGTTCACTTTCTGTTCTGAGCCCTTAGCAGATAGTATTACCAAGAAGGGTCATCCCCTCTAGTATGTTCTGCTGCCAGTGTCTTACTGCTGTGTTGTGGCAGCCCTTTGCTGATACAGTGGTTTTCTCTCTGCCCTGAAGACTCCAGTATTGAAAAGACTAATCATATTTGAATATTACCACGTAGCAGAACCATGGTAGGCACATTTCATACACTACCTCATTTAATTGTCAATAACACTATGAGGTAGGTATGATTATCCCCATCTAAAAATAAGAAAAGAGAGCTTTTGAGAGACATTAAAAATTCACCCAGCTAATATTTGGTAGAGCTGAAATTTGATCTGAGGTCTGTTTTAATCTAAAATCTGTGTACTGGGGGACTTCCCTGGTGGTGCAACGGTTAAGACTCCATGCTTCCACTGCATGGGGTGCTGGTTCGATCCTTGGTAGGGGAACTAAGATCTTGTGTGGCACAGCCAAAAAAATAAAATAGAATAAAACCTGTGTGCTAGACCACACTGAGCTGTCCCTCTGTGACTTTGTGCTTAATTCCATGGCTCTGGAGAGAGCTATTCCTTTTCTCAAAAGGAATACCATCAGGATGAGTATCACCACCACCACCACCACCATCATGATCACGATGAAGATTCTCTCCGAAGTGCAGAAATAGAGGTGGACTGACACTTCCTACATAACACTGTTAGACACTCTCTCCCTGCTGCTGCCACATAGGATTCATGTTTCGATGTTTTATGTCCAGTATAATATGGGCTACAATAAGGACTGTCCCAGAAGTCTGAAAGAACAGTTGCTATGGCTACACACCAGGATGGAGTAGTCACAGAGGGGCTGTCAGGCTCCCTGAGCTCTGGGTTTTGCCTAAACTTCGGAGGGAGATAGATGTGCTCAGGAGGAACCCCCGGGGCTCCTCTTCCAAATTCAGGTCCCTCACCATCCACACTTACCACTCCCGGTTCCTCCACACCATCTCTCACCTAGGGTATCTCTGGACTCAGCCCTGCCTCTAACAGACATTCTGAATGCCTAGGGATGTGGGGGAAGGGTGCTGTAAAACAATGAACAAACAATTAAATACTGGTATACACGAAAGAAAAAGACTAGAGAGAAACATTCCAGACAATCAGCAAGAATAACAAAAACTACGTGCATGCACGCACACACACACACACGCACACACACACGCACACACACTCTCACACACACACACACACACACACACACACACACGGATATATTCTTACTCAATCCGCCCAAGAGTCTTATGAGGTGGGGAATGAAATTTCAAATGAGAAAACCAAGCCTACAGAGGTTACATGAAGCCAAGATTCAAACCCAGGTGTTCATGACTCGCGTAATCTCTTAACGTTCTGCTAGACTGTGGTTAGACCCCTGTGCGAGGTTTTGTTTGTTTTAAGCATTTTTCTATATTTTCCCATTTTCTGTCATGAACCATCTTTCATCACTTTTCCACTTAAAGGAATAAATACACATGCATGTCATTTTCAAGGGCAAAGCAACCTGGGATCGGGGCTGAGATGGCTGTTTGGGGCTGGCCCCAAAGACCTGGGCTTTCTTCTTATGATACAAGGTGGCAGCGAGCCTCAGGCAGCCACCTTCCATCTCTCCTAAAGACCCCAAGGCAGTGCTGAGATGGCTGTTCCTGGAATATCAGTGGATTCCATTCTTTAAGTGCATCCAGTTTCTTAGCCATGACCAATTAATAGTGCCTTGGAGTAGGTTTGGCAGGCTGTGAACCAATGACAGGAATTCTGAACTCGGATTTGTCCTTCAGCTTCCCACAGGGAAAACCATGCAGGGTCCTGTTCCTCAACTGGTGCTGAACTGAAATGTGCTTGACTTGATGCTTGGCATCGCTAAGGGCAGGGACAGTGTTATAATCTGCCTGGTTATAATCATGCCTGGCGCCCAGCTCATGGCCAGATTTATAGCAATGGTCAATAGAGAGCCCACTAGTAGAATGAACTGATTAATCTATAGCTCTAAAGGAACGTTTCTAAAATTCTAGTGTCTACTAGAGACACACAGGAAGGTGGACTAAAGTTCAGATGCATGAGCCTTATTACCAGAGATTCAGATTCAGTAAATCTCACCTAGGGACCAGAAATATGGATTTTGACAAGCTCCCTTGGTGATTCTGACATAGTCAGTTCTAGTTATCTACTTGGTGCACAACCAACAATCCCCAAATGTAATGGCTTTGAAAAGGAACAGTTTTGTTACGTCTCGCAATTTTGTGGGTCAGGAATTTAGGCAGCTCAGCTGGGCCATCCTTCTGTTGCATATACAGCTGATGGAGGTACTGGTGTTCCACACAGCCTGCGTGTCTGGCACCTCGGCGAGGGTGGCTGGGAGGTTGGGCTCAGCAGCACCGATCAGCCTGAGCACCTTTAAGTGGCCTCTCTCAGGGGGAACTCAAACTTCTTACCTGAGGCTCTGGGGTCCAAGGAACAGCAGAAGCCTCAGGGCCTTTTATGACCTAGCCCCCAAAGCCACATAGTGTCACTCCTGCTGTACCCTATCGGGTACACCAGGCCCCCCACCCCCAATGTAAGGAAAGGGAAAATAGTCCCTTTCACTCCTTGGGGGCCACCATATTTCAAAACCACCTCACAGCCCAAGAACTCCACCTTGTGGAACGGAGCTATAGAGAAAGATCGCTCTTTACCTGCCCCAGCTTAGATCTGATCCCCATGCTGGACTTGCTGCTTAATTACAGCAATGTTTCCCCACATGGTACTCATTTCTCTGCAGGCACATGAAATAATTTTAGGGAGTACATAACTGAACATTTTAAAAGTTTATATGTTTATTAAATCTATATGTTTAAATTATGTATATCAGACCCATGGTTTTTATGATTATTATTCCTTAAGATAGGGCTAAATTGCAATGATTCTGTTTAGGGGCAATTAAAAGAAACACATTAGGTATATATAATCCATATGGTAAAAGATATTATAAGGATCATGAATGTGGCCCTCAGATGTCCAGAAAGCTCTAAACTGAAAGAGTAACTCACAAATCTCAGTTCCGATTTTTTTTCTCAGATACCAGTATTCCTGATCTTTCTGTCTTTCTTTTCCCAGTTGGTCCTGCCTCTTGATACAATTAGAAAAACTCTCCATGAGGAAAGAGGCAGCCATCCTTCTTTGCCAGGAGCCAGACTGACACCCCAAGCTGTCCTCATGGATGGTCACCTGCTTTTTTCTTTGTCTTTAAAACTCTTTTCTTTCCCTGGGGAGGGCATTCTTTTTTTTTAAATTAAAGTATAGCTGATTTACAGTATTGTGTTAGTTTCAGGTGTACAGCAGTGATTCAGTTATTTTTTTCAGATTATATTCTATTATAGGTTATTACAAGATATTGAATATAATTCCCTGTGCTATACAGTAAATCCTTGTTGCTTACCTATTTTATGTATAGTAGTTTGTATCTGTTAATTTCTTAATTCTTTCCATCTGACATAGGACTTATTTTATAAACAATAACTTTAAATAGTTATTTATAGTTGAGCAGAGACATTCACAGTTTAAAAATATCCTCTTGCAAATTTCCCTAGCAACTGATCTGTTTCAGAATCCCTGACACTGAAAAATCAAGGTAGTTTTATTTGGTTTTATCGCACATTCTTACTAGCACCAGTAAAGCCAAGTTTCTATTTCCAGTCCTTGATATACTTAAGACTGAGAGGGTCTTGCCTTGAGTTTTTGACCCACAGTAAATGGGACTATGAACATTTTCTTTTTTTTTTTTTTTTTTGCGGTATGCGGGCCTCTCACTGTTGTGGCCTCTCCTGCCACGGAGCACAGGCTCTGGATGTGCAGGCCCAGCGGCCATGGCTCACGGGCCCAGCCACTCCACGGCATGTGGGATCTTCCCGGACTGGGGCACGAACCCGTGTCCCCTGCATCAGCAGGCGGACTCTCAACCACTGCGCCACCAGGGAAGCCCAACATTTTCATTTTTAAAGTCCACAAATTTTGAAATATAAAGTACTTTGGACCAGAGCAGGACTAATTTTTACACTGCATACTCTTGAACTCAGAAAAATAAAGTCTTCATTACTTTGCTGATTACAAAGATAATACAGGTGCATTGTAGAAAAAAAAAGTTTAGTGACAAAAATTACTCTTGGTAATCATAAGTTCCTTTGGTTGGCTTCATATTCACCAGATAAATCATTCTTTGAGCAAATATTTCCTGAAGCCTACTCTGGGTAAGAAAATTGTCAAGGGTATGAAGATGAGGTCTACACAATGGCCCAGATGACGCCCTTGCCCTTATGGAATCAGGGACGGGCAACTGGGTGAGATGAGGAGCAAACCCAAGTGGAAGAGCCGGGGCCCAACCCTAGGCCATGGATCACACCTGTGTCCACGGAGGAAGTTTCTTCCTCTAGGAAGGCTTCCAGGGACCTTAGGTCTTAGATGCAGAGAGGTGCAGGGAGGAGCCATTCAAGGTTGGGGGAGAAAGAGTGAGAAAAACCCATAAAGAGAAACCAATGCAGATGTGTTTGGACATTGGACCCAGAAGAGGCCTAGAGGTGGACCAGTTCCACATCGTATTTTCTAGAGCAGGTAACAGCTCTTTCATCTGGTGTTTAGTTTATTTGGCAAACAATGACTTTTAATATTCTTATTTGAGATACCACAAATTTGAAGTGATCAGACATTGTCAAAGATAAACAGAGCTGGATACTACTGAAAGCAGTAAGAATAGATTTTATTCAGTAATAACTATTGCAATAGGGAAGAGGGTCCAGCATGAATGGAACTCAACTTCGAGCGAACAGAAGGCAGGAGACCTTGTAAAGGCTGGAGTGTGGGAAAGGCACCGAGAGGCATTAAGGGGGCTGGTCCTTGTGACCTGGCCACCTGGATTTGCTAATTGCTGCTTATTCAGAGGAGAAAACGTCTGGAATCTTTGTGACAGGAGGCAGTGGGGCAAGTTAGAGCAAGGGGCCCACTGAAGTTAGGCCTTTACCTTCCTGCAGAGACTGGGGGTGAGAATGATCTCCTTGGATGTTTGCTCTCAGGTCCTTGAGAAGACAGTTTTGGGTGGTTGGAAGATTTACATCTCAAAGGGGCACAGAAAGGGTTTATACTGGCAAGGTTTCTAAAGTACCTGCTCTAAGAGGGGGTTCAGGGGTCTATCTGCCTATTGCCAGGTTTTGGCTGGAACAAACAGTAAATTCTCTGGTAATCTTGAACTTTCTCAGGCAGGCATTTTAAGGCGGGGCCAGGGGTACAATCCTAGGGACATGGCCTTAAGCTGCTAAAAGCCACACTAGAGTTTAGTCAAGGAAAGAGTCTTTATCAACATTCAGGTGAAAAACCATGGATTTGACTACCAGGAAATTCTGTGAAGACAATAGTTTTGGGATAATGAGTGAGGCAGAAGCCACGTTTCAAAAATTACGTAGTGAATGGATGGAAACCAAAATGACACAAGAAGGCTCGAAGTGTTGGGTAGGAAAATGCTAATTTTAAAAAAAGAGGAAGACGAGTACATACTTGGAAAATACATTATGCTATCTTTTCATGCTAGGTGACAACAAAGGTACAGTTCCTGACTCTCCTGTCTGATTTTAAACTCTTTGCTTGCAGGGTTCAAGTCTTCTACTATTTTTTGTCTCCAGAACCTGACACATATTGTGCAGAGTGGGTACTAACAGAACCCTTTATATGTGATGCCATGATGGTCTATCTTGCTTTCAGTAAAATCAGTGCCTTCCAAAGGTACCCTTGTAGACAAATTATGCAGGTCCAGGAAGGGCAAAAGTATCCTCTGATGGGTTTCTACAGCTTGAACAGTGGAACTCAGCAAGTGTTAATCTGCTGGGCGATGTAACCATGGAGATCCACCCTTCCTACCCAGCCCTTTCTTCTTCAGCATCAATGATTTAGGTCAAGACATAGATGGTAGGCTTAGCTAATATGTTCCTAGAGGAGGGTTGATGCAGATAAAGTTTTAAAATAGCTCAAAGTACTGGAATCAAGGATAAAAGAAGAACATGACAAACACTAGATTCTGATCCTTCTCTATCTTGTCCCAGCTAGAGTAGCTCGAATATCATGAAGCCGCTCTAAAATTTAAGATGTTGGCCATGGAATAAAATTCAGAAACCTTTTTAATGAATGTGCACAAATGCCTCAAAGGACTTGACACCTCTCCTGATTTATATTTCAAGAACCAGCTTCCTATGGCACATGGAATAGCATATCTTTTGCAATATAACATAAATATTAATGAAGTCCAATCCAACTATAAAGATACAGTGCACATATGCTAGAAATTTAAATAGTTCCAGATAGTTCTATGCATTCAGGTACCCCATTTCTAAGCTGTGTGTTCAGGTCCAGGTAAAGTAGGAATCAGATTTTTCCTCAAATTTAATCCTCCTGGCAGCCAAAGAATGTGTTAGAAACTATGGAGATTACTGTCTATTTTCAGAGCATTTTTAATTTTAGCTCCTCTTTCTCTGAATCCTATATATCAAAAGGAGAGATCTAGCTGTTCTTATTGAGAAGTATCCTTTCTTTTAAAAAACAACTTCCTTTATTTTCATTTTAAAAATACACGTTTATTGTAAAAACATTTGGAAAACACAGAGCATAAAAGCAGCCATAATGTCTCCCTACGACCTCCTCCGCCTACTGCCTAGTCTCTCCCTACTACCCCTTTCCCTACGAAATAGACAATTTGATGGGTTTCCTTCCTTTCCTTGTTCTATTTATTTATGTCATTTGATCTAGTTCAGAGTGTGGAGAGAGAGCCTTCTCCTTAGGGATTTACTGTAAAGGTCAATGGATTCAGCTAAGTAACAAGAAAACAACCACACTTTACATTTGTATAACTGTTTTAATTTATCCAAGTATATTGACATCCATCATCACATATGGTATCACATCAGATAGACTAGACCATTTATCAAGAAACTAAGGTCAGAGAGAAGAGGGGGGTCTTGCCCCACATCACATGGCTGGGAAGGGTCAGAGCCAGAATTTGAGGTCTCTAGATTTCTTATCTAGAGATTTTCCCCTACAATAATTTCCATTGTCTTTTCCAGTTAAAGTCTATATAACTATGTATGGAAATTCCGTTTGAGAGCTAGGACTTTTACTTCTTGTGGTTAATTTTTGTGCCATAAAACACATTTGTATTTAATGTGTCTTCTGAGCAGCCAGCCTGGGAACCTTGCCACCGTCATCTCACAGCAGCAGTTGGCTCACCGTGCGCCAGTTTCCTCTGTCGCCTGAGCAGCTGGGCTTGGTCCCTGGCAGCAAAGCTGCCTGTTGGGCTCTTGTCAAAAGAAGAAGCTTGCCTCCCAGCGTCTCTCCTAGTACCTGCCTCAGCTACCGTGTGCATATTCGTAGCTGTGCCTGTAACTAAACTAGTCAGCTCTTGCTGGAAGTGTGGACATTTCGACAGAGAGCTTTCTATGTAAGTGATGCCTTGACCATCTGGCTCTCACCTTCCTGTCTGGCCCTTTGCCAAATTTCTTTACCGCAAAGAGCAGTTCCATATTTGCTAAGGCTTCTAGTTTCTACTTTTTCAGTTTCCTTTTTTTCAATTTCGGTTTTTAGCCACTTACCTATGTCGTCTTTCCCCCTCCTGATTCCAATATTTTATGTAAGTCTGTTAAATAAGGCAGACTCAACAATTGGATGACATCTATGATTTTGTGGAAGGGATGTTTCAATGAGATTTTGAGCTTAATATCCCAAATGAGATAGGGGTTAAAAAGGAAAAAAGAGGCAGGAGTTGGGGGAAGGAGACCATGTAAAGAGAAATCGGGTGAGGGAGACCATGGGAAACTCAGGAATTTCTGAATGGGGCACTTCAGTAAAAAATAAATAAATAAAATGTTTCTATGAGATTGACTTTTCATATGAATTATGGGTATTGTGAAAATTATCATATCTGATTACTGACTTTTGACATATGTTTCTCTAGCAATCTGAAACTGACACTTCCTCAGGAAATGCTTGTCAGTTTTATTTTTTAATGTCAAAGACCATCTTCAAAGTAAAAATGTATTTTCACACAGAATTCTTATCGATTTTCCTGAAAAAAAAAATGCGGTCCAACTATTCCTTGGACAATCAGAGCCAGCCAATTGCATTAATTATCATTCTTTATTCACTACAAGCCCTCTGGCAATTCTGTTTGGAACTGTTTATGCCAAGGTTCTAATACCATTTGTGTCTGGATTTTGTTTTGTTTGAAACCAGTGAAGAGTTTACGTAACTGTTAGAAAAAAAGCAGGGCCAGCGCTGGGATGTGAGTGGGTTTGCTAGTGAACCAGTTGAGGTGCCCCACATGCTTGCTTCAACTGCCTTCTTGTCTGGGCTCTGAGCTCATCACTCTCAGCGTGGTGTCCATCACCCCTGGACAGAGCTGCCCCTGAATCTTTAACCAGCATCCCTCTCTCTACAAATCCCACTCAGACTGCTGCTTAGAAAAGCATGATCAAAGCCACATTTGGTGCCTATGGTGAGCCAGCTAGTCACTCATCCTAGACCATCACAGACACTACCCACCTTAGCACAGTCAGATGCACAGCTCAAGGGCCAAGCAATCAAACCAATCTTTTTGCTTCCAAGCAGCTGACAGTTTTTGATTGAACTCAGTGGTGCTTTAGTTTAATTTGGTCAAGAACAAACTCGAATGGTTTCATAATTGAACTTCCCAACTAGGTTTCTGTTGATCATCCCTAGATACCTCATCTCATAATAGTGAAAGGCCAAAAAAAAAAGAAAATTACGTTATCTTTTGGTGCCAACTGGTTTCAATATAATTGCATCAAATCCCCACTCATCTTATTTCCCTTAACTAATGGCCTCAAATTTGTTGTTTAATTTCATACCTGTTCTCCCAGTGGGAGAGTCACCTCTTCTGTAGGTGGAGGAAAACACGGGTTCCAAAGAAGCCCTGCTTATTCACAAACTGAAATCCGTGATGTCTTACCTGAGCTCGTTTTCAACCCTGAATCCTTTCCTTCGAGCCAGCTCCATGAGGAAGGTTCTGCGGGTGGTTCCCATTTTCTTCTCCAAAATGAAGAGGACCAAATCTCCAAACTTGATGTCATAAGAAGGGGAGGCCATTGAGGCACCCAGCTGCCTGGGTCTCTTCTTCCGAGGGCCTGAGGGGGCCACGTGCAGCGGATCCATGGGAAGAGACTGCTGCTGCCTTTGGCTGTGCCAACAAGTGGTGTCTCCAGAAGTGAGGGAGAGCCTGCCCCTTCTTCATAAGGAGCCCTGATGTCATCTCACCATCTCACTGGGCTCTGCCCTGTTCATGACTTCCTGCTGAAGATCCATGGGGAATTGCTACCTCTGTTCATTTGTCCAGTACAGAGATGATAATGGAAATGGTAAATTAACTTTAGGGTGCCTATGCATAATCTCATCAGATCCTCAGAATAACCTTTTGAGGAAGGTAGGGAAGCATCATTTTCCCCATGTTATTAATTAATTAATTAATTAATCTATTTACTTATTATAAATTTCTTGAGACCCCTCTTGTCTTTATTTATTTCTTTTAACATCTTTATTGGAGTATAATTGCTTTACAATGGTGTGTTAGTTTCTGCTTTACAACAAAGTGAATCAGCTATACATATACATATGTCCCCATAACTCTTCCCTCTTGCGTCTCCCTCCCTCCCTCCCTCCCTATCCCACCCCTCTAGGTGGTCACAAAGCACCAAGCTGATCTCCCTGTGCTATGCGGCTGCTTCCCACTAGATATCTATTTTATGTTTGGTCGTGTATATATGTCCATGCCACTCTCTCACTTTGTCCCAGCTTACCCTTCCCCCTCCGCATATCCTCAAGTCCCATTCTCTAGTAGGTCTGTATCTTTATTCCCGTCTTGCCCCTAGGTTCTTCATGATCATTTTTTTTTTTTTAGATTCCATATATATGTGTTAGCATACAGTATTTGTTTTTCTCTTTCTGACTTACTTCACTCTGTATGACAGACTCTAGGTCCATCCACCTCACTACAAATAACTCAATTTCGTTTCTTTTCATGGCTGAGTAATAGTCCATTGTATATATGTGCCACATCTTCTTTATCCATTCATCTCTCGATGGACACTTAGGTTGCTTCCATGTCCTGGCTATTGTAAATAGAGCTGCAATGAACATTTTGGTACATGACTCTTTTTGAATTATGGTCTTCTCAGAGTATATGCCTAGTAGTGGGATTGCTGGGTCATATGGTAATTCTATTTGTAGTTTTTTAAGGAACCTCCATACTGTTCTCCTTAGTGGCTATAACAATTTACATTCTCACCAACAGTGCAAGAGGGTTCCCTTTTCTCCTTGTCTTTATTTTTGATGATTTTTTAACCTCCCAAGTAGCTTGCATTCTCTTCCCCTCATAGGTTGGCACTGCAATACATTGGATTTCTGTAGTTAGCATGGGTGTTATTCATCGTGTATGGTTGTTTTGATTTTACATAAATGGCACTGTTATACTTCTCATCCTGCTGGTCACCTTTTTATTTTTCACTCAGAACTGTGTTTTCGGATCCTTTCACATTACTCTGTGTTCTAATCTGTTGCCTCTAATTGCTCCATCGGAATTTCATGGTGGGCATTTTAACTATGCTGGTGCATTTTATAAGTTAGGAAACAAAGGCTCAATGTACTCAAGATCACAGAATAAGGGGCAGAATCAGATCTTGATTTAGGTCTTTGGGTTTCAAATGCTAAATATCTCAGCTTTTCAGTAGACTAATGTTGTCTGTTCAGGAGACTAAGTAGTCTGTTATATAAGCCTAAAATTAATCTTTTGGGATGGGATGGGATGATCTTTAGGTGAGAATTACTGCCATAAAGAGACATTTTCATAACTTTATGTGTAAAATAAATTTCGTGTCTTTCATCAATACACTTTACTAATCTCATTTCCGGAGCATCTACTCTGTGGCCATGGCAAGCACCTAAAAGCCTTAGCTGACTGAATCCTCACACCACTGTCTGGTAGGTACTAGCATCCCCACTGGGTTTAACAACTTTCTCAAGGTCACAGAACTAGTCAATGGTCACAAGTAGGAAATGACTGAATTTAATCTGAGTATGAAACCTGTGCTCTTAACTGCAAAGAAGCCTTCCTCTACATGTGTCTTCCCCAATAACAAATTTGAGCTCTGCTCATCCATTCTGCCTTATTTGAGACTGTTGCTACCTTCAAAAGTACATGAACTCCTCACCACAATACCAGGGAAAAGTGATATGACAGCTGCCTTCAAGCCTTTGCAAAGCTATCTGTGTTGATTAAGAAAGATCAAAAATCTTCAGATGGAACTTATAGAGTAATACATTTTTTTTTGGCCCCAGCCGGCAGCTTGCAGGATCCTAGTTCCTGGACCAGGGATCGAACCCACGCCCCCTTCAGTGGAAGCACAGAGTCCTAACCACTGCCTCCAGGGAATTTCCAGAGTAATAGATTTTAACTCTCTGAGAGTAAGAACTTTTTATTAACTAGGGTTCTCTAAAAATAGAGAGGCCACATTGCATAGTGGGATATTACAGGTCATGAAAATTGTTCAAATAGAGTCCAAACAACTGTTTGTTGAAATGTTACAGAAGGGATTTAAACATCTGGTAAGACCTTTACTGCAGTTCTACCGTTCCAGTGTGCTGTGATTGCTTGCCAAAGATCAAAATCTGGGATGAGAGTCCACTGTGGTCTTCACTGGTAGGCTTTTGGTTACTGAAGTGCTGAATGTTTCACGTGAGAATGCAGTCTTAACTACCAAGTGGCCCCGTGGCCTGGAGTAGGGGAAAGATTCTGGCAAGAATCTGGGATTGTCGTGTTCACCTCCAGGGTATGGCCAGAGGAAGAACCAGTATGTCACCTAAGTGGTAAAAGGGATGGAGAAGTACAGAGACATGGCTGAGAGCTCAGGCTCTGACATCGGGCTGCCTGTACAAATCTCATCATCTCCATTGCTTTGGAACTGTGACCTTGAGCATGGTGCTTCACTTCTCTAAACCTCAGATTTCCCCATCTGTAAAATGAGGATTGACTGAGGTAACCCACAGCAACTCCTGAGTGGAGTGTATGGCACAGAGGAAGCACTTTAAATAAATGTCAGTTGGTAGTGATTTCGTGTTTTGTTTTTAGAGAAGTCCCACTTTGATCTGAAATCAATTCTATATGATTTATAAAGCTATTAAATCGTTGAAATATTATGCTAACCAATGTCTTATTTAATTTGCTTTGAATCATTTGTATTGGAAAGATTACTATCAAAAATTAAAAATGTGATGATGCCTGTCTGGTTATTAGGTTATTGTCTCTCAATCAAGAAATCTCTCTTTCTATGATCTACTCTATGCCTTTGGGGCTAGGACCGTGCAAACTCCATCTCTCATGTCATCTGGCTCCGTGTTGGGCCCTGCCGATAGGGTGGCGCTAGAGAGAGAGAGAGACTGCAAGCCTGGAGAGGGGAGGACTTGACCCTTTTGATTTGCTTGCTGATACTTTCAGGGTCTTCTCAGTAATGGTTCTTCTCTCTGGCATCTCCAGCTTTTGTTTTTTTAACCTTTCTCCCCCTTTTTTGGCACAGTCTCAGCTCTGCAGGGATCTTCCTATGAACTCCTACAGCAACACCAGCAGCAGGCAGCACCCTTTCCTCAGAGATCTGGTTTCCAGCTCCATGGGGACTGCCTGCTCCAAACTTTCAGATTTCAACAATGCCTGCTCTGTCCCTTTGTTCCTGCAGCCCTTGGGGTGGGACATGCTTCCTACAGTTACTCTCTCTGAGATATCTCAGTGTTCTCATTTTTCTTTGTAGCCCTCCGATGCCTGCTAAACCAATCTCCTATATTAAATTCTCTTTGTTGAAAGATCTAGTGTGCTTTCCTATTTCCTAACTGGACCCTGACTGACAAATACATTGTCCAGTGAAAGTGAGGGTGTAGGAAATGGAGAATCACCTACACTGCTGAAGGCATACTTATTCTAAGGGGAAATTTGTCTCAGAAATGATACTCATATGACTGCTGGTCATAGCCCATTGGTCAGGATTAGCCACATAGTCCACCTAACTACAGCAGGGCTTGGAAATGCAGGGGAGCACATGGGATTTAGGGGGAGTGCCTAGGATCAAGCTAAGTGCTGACAGATGGTTGTGAAGACTCCCAGTCAAGGGGACATTACTGCACCTGAACCAAGCCTGGGGAAGAGATTAGGGAGGGCCAGAGCCCTACACCTCCTAGAGGAGAGGCTTCAAGAGGGGGACCACACTGTACAGTGGTCAGGCCATTCTGGGCGCTTGCCAGAATTCCAAGCTGTGGGTATGGTCCTGGGGACAAGAAGATGTGACCCCCCTGAAATAACTTCATACCAATTGTTCCCTCTTTCAAGCATCATATAGAGGTGAAAGTACTTTATAAAGCACTAAAGTACTTAGGGCTATCCTAAGTTTGGGTCAGGTGCCGTCTGTGCTCCCACAGTCTTCTGTGTCTCCTTGCCCATAAGAGCACATGCTATTCTGTGCTGTAATACACTAATCCCTTGTGTGTACCTTCTATTGGACCGTAAGTCCTGTTGGGACAGGAATCATGTAGGGCATGTTAACATCTGAATCCCCAGCACCTAACACACCTCCTCGTACAGTAGGCACCAGTAAAAGTAGAATAAACTAGAAATCAAATCTAACTTGGTGTTTTTGTTAAGCTTTTATGCTGTTTGGGTAACTATGATGTGAATCTTCTGCCATGTCTGCCTTTCTCCATGCTACAAGTTCCCACCTAAATGTCTCTTCAATGTGAGCAAGTATAACACAGTAATAAAGGAGCCAGACTACCTGAATTCAACACCCAGACATTTATGAGCTGTGTGACCTTGGGTAAGTTATCAAACCTGTCTGTGCCTCAATTCTCTCATCTGTGCAATGGAGGTTATAATTATTTCTATGTTATAGGTGGTTATAAGGACTAAATAATTACCTCAAAGAGTCCCGGCAGGCAGCAAGTGCTAAAAAGTGTTCATTGTCATTATAATAGCTCATCTTTCTTGCCCCCTTCCCTCCCCTGTCCCTTGTGGTGTTCCCACACAATTGAGAGGTATTTCTGTCAGTGTACTTCTCACTGGACTTTTGATTTCCCTAGACTCTTCCAAAAGTGGTGTCAGGCCCACTCAAGAACAGACCGAGGATCTCAATGAGACTGGAAGGGTGTCCTGCCATGATTCCCAAAATGGGTGCTGGGTGACACCATTCTCATGAAGTGTTCCATGCAAAACAGAAAGTTCTGTGGTGTATTAAGGGAAGCCAGAAAAGCTTTATGTGTGTTAGACTATTCGGGGAGCCTTGCAGTAAAGAAACCTGTTTATTTTAGGTTAGCCCAATGTATTCCCAACTTGCTTGTATTTTTGGTTGGTTTGTTTCCTAGATCACCTTGTTGAACACCACAGGTGTTGACAGCTGCATACACACTCAGCCTGGGGTCTTGGAGTTAGGCCTGGTAACCACCTGCCACTCACCAGGTGTGTGGTCTTGGGCAAGTCACTTAACCTGTGGGCTTTTCGGCTTCCGATTTGTAAAACGGCAATCATAGTGCCGACTTCATTGCATTGTAAGTGATGAACAAGATAACATGAACATAGCCACCTGGCCCACTGTGGGTTCGTGGTCCCTATTCTACCCTCCCCTTTGTACTGCCACTCCCATGTGCTGGAGACACAACCAGTGGTCCTGGCTTGGGTAGGTGATGGCAGCTATGAGGAAACAGAGAGCACACCTGGCCATTGGCTGCCACTCTCCGGCTCCTATGCAGTTGCTGTTCTCCTTCATTTAATCTTGATTTGTTTTTCCATCTGGGATAATACTTGGTATCCATATGATTGATCTTACAGACCTTTATTGAGTATGAGTATCTGGGGCAGGAGAGAAGGGAGAGGGTTGCAGGTTCTCCCTGGGTTGGGTGGGGAAGTGGGCTTCTTCCCGTCAAAAGAAGAAAAAAAAACCAAAACGTTATTTTTGTCCTGAGAAGTCTTGTTGTTGTTCCGTTTCTGTGCATTAGAAGAAGTCAGTTTGAGAGAGAAAACTTCTGCTTCCGGTAGTTTTATTTTCTTTTATATCAAAAATCTTGTATCATCTACTCACTTCAAGCTGTCGACCTGGGAACTCTGCCATCCTCAAATGTGCGGGCAGGGCTTTGTTTTGGTTTGGTTTCTCACCAAGCACCAGCTTCCTCCGCTGCCTGGACAGCTGTGTTTGGTTCTCAGCAGCAAGTGTTTTTTGGAGCTTTGAACTGCCTCCTCAGGAAAATTCCTGGGGTTTCCTGAATGACAAAAATCTTGGAAAATTTGCTTCTTGCCACTGAAAATCAATCTGTAGCTCTGTATCCTTGATGCCAATAAATACAAGAAAATTCTATATTTTAGTTATAACTTGAGGTTTCCCCTTCATCCACAAGGTGAGGAATGATGGCAAGAACAAGGGAATTGATGGAAACAACAGCTTATTTGTGACTTCTAGTCTTCATTCAAAAATATTTATTAAACTCTATGAACCTATCTATGAAACAGAAACAGAATCACTGACATAGAGAACAGACTGGTGGTTTCCAAAGGGGGGTAGGGTTGGAGGAGGGATGGGGTGGGAGATTGGGGTTAGCAGGTGTAAGCTATTATATATAGAATAGATACACAACAGGTCCTACTGTATAGCACAGGGAACCATATTCAATATCCTGTGATAAACCATAATGGAAAAGAATATTTTAAAAAAGTATATATGTGTATAACTGAATCACTTTGCTGTACAGCAGAAATTAACACAACATTGGAAATCAACTATACTTTGATAAAAAAAAATATTTATTGAACTCCAGCTGCGGACAAAATGGTGGGTGAAAGCATGGGTGTCAAGCATGGAGGTAAGAAAGTACAGGTATTTGCCTTGAAGAAGAGTTTGAATAGGAGAGTTGGGATTTTATTTGCAGAGAATTGGGAGCTGTTGAAGGTGTTTGAGCAAAGGCACAATGTGATGAAATGGAGCCTCAAGAAAACCAACCAGGCAGTAATGAATGGGATGAATCGGAAAGGTAGAGAAGGGAAGAAATTAGGAGACCGTTGGATTAATCTAGGCATGAGGTAATCAAAGACTGATCTGGGACGGCAGGAGAGAACCTGAACTGAGTCTAAAGTGACAGAGGCAGGCCCTGGTGACTGTGCTGTTGGCCGTAGGTTGGGTGGACGGGGTTAGCAGTGGCTGCTGGATCCCTGGGGTAAGTCCTCCAGTGCTGCCAAAACCAGGGGATTTCCTAATCTTTATCTCTGGTTCATTCCTCTCCCTTGAATGCCTAGCCCATATAGTCTCCTCTTATGGGTCTTACTCAAAATGTCTGAAACAGAACTTCTATCCTCACTCCCCAAACTTCTCCTTCACCTCTGTCCCCAGATCCTTTTAATTCTCTCCTTCTCACTTGATAGTGTTTCTGAAGTAACCAGTAACACCTCTATCCCCTCTGGATTGCAAACCAGAAATAAACACAGGAATCAGATAGGTGGCCAGGAGTGTGTGAATGTTTAACAATCCGCTCTCAAAGTTCTAGAACATTTCACCTTTGGATCTTGTTAGCTGGCACTAGCCAGCTCTGATACACCACTGTGATCTGAGTCACTAGATCAGCTTTGTTTCTAGTAAACTGGAGAATCCGACTTGATTTTTTAGCTCCTAGCTTCAGGACACCTATGATTTAAATGAGAAGTTGATGGCAGAATCGTATGATGATGGCATAGCAGTCGTGGTCATCTGTAAAGATGTTAGTCTCTGTGACGTGCGTTAACCTTCAACCTCACACTCACTCTTCAGAGCACCCTAGAGGATGTTTAAGTTGCCCCTCTTACAATCTCTTGCTGGAGGAATTCAGAGGAGAGAGGGGAGGGGAGAGGCAGAGAATTTGCTCACAGAGGAGGGGGCCTGTCCAGGGCCGGGAGGGCTGCACCAGCTCTCGGAGAGTGCTGAAAGCCTGAGTAGGCATTGAGAAGCCATGGAGAGCTTCCGAGCAGAGAGTGGCGTGAGGAAGTCAGCCTAGCAGTGATGCCGCAGTAGTCTAGAAAGGGGACACCTCAGAGACGTGGAGACGGAGAGGAGAGAGCTGATGGAGGCCTAAACTGGGGTTATTCATTAATTCATTCATTCACAAATATTTATTGTGCGATTACTATACTACAGGCGCTATCCTACACAATAAGAATACAGAGTGAATAAAACAGACTATCCTGGCCCTCATGGAATTTACATTCTATCACGGAGTGGGGTGGGGGGGAACCAATAAATACAACTAATAAATGAATTAGAGTTGGCCAGACGGTGATAAGTGCTATGGAAAGAATAAAGATGTTAAGGTAGAGGTGAGGGGGGCAATTTAAATGAAGAGGATCAGGGCTTCCCTGGTGGCGCAGTGGTTGAGAGTCCGCCTGCCAATGCAGGGGACACGGGTTTGTGCCCCGGTCTGGGAAGATCCCACATGCCGCGGAGCGGCTGGGCCCGTGAGCCATGGCCGCTGAGCCTGCGCGTCTGGAACCTGTGCTCCGCAATGGGAGAGGCCACAACAGTGAGAGGCCCGCGTACCAAAAAAAAAAAAAAAAAATGGTCAGAAGGCCTCACTGAGGAGGTGACATTTGGGCAAAGACTTGAAAGAAGCTAATGGCAGTAGGAATGGAGACTTGGGATAAATGTGACAGACCAAGGAGGCGAATCCGAAAGAAACAATTTTATAAAGATAGAATCTCACAGTCATTTAGACAGTGTTTTGGAAAACAATAGGATCATAGCCAAAATTGTAAAATAGATAATTAAACCAAATTTGGAATGTGTTTGACCTTTACGGTTTGAAAAGAGCCAGCTGAGTTTTCAATTATTCTTTACTAGATTTTATGGGGCAAATGTTACATTGCAGTAGTATTTGTAACTCTAGGGGTCTGAGATGGTCTTAGGTCAGAGTGAAATGAATAGCAAACGGAGCCTGGTGATAATAATATGCTTCAAATTCCCTGATTGCTCCTAGTTCCTTAGGAATGGGCCTTTCCGCCTCCTGCTATGAACATTTATCACCAAGGTCACCGATCCCCCCTGCAGTGGATGCTGTGGTGTACTGCCTAGAGCCCCCCTTCAGGACCCAGGCACCCATTTCCTCTGCTGCTGGGAGTGTTGCCAGCTGATGGCTCACTGCCAAAGGGAGCCACCTGGCCTGAGGTCAGGACCGTCCCTGGGGACAGCTGCATCTAATTCCTGGTCGGGGAGGTTTATGCAGGTGAGGCCATCTTGTTTCAAGGGGTGACAACTCTGAAGGAGTCCCCAGCTCCAGAGCGTCCTGTGGGATTGACTGAAGCCTGTGTTGTGACTGTGTTGTGGATCACTGTTGCCTCTGCCTAGTCCACTCCCTTCACTCCCTCACAGATGTTGATCCCAAGAGCATCCTCAATAGACTTCCTGCATACAAATCCCCATTTCAGGGCCAGCTTCCTGGGAACTCACACTAAGAACACCCCTTTGTTACTTATCTTTTTTTTTTTTTTTTTTTTTTTTTTTTTGCGGTACGCGGGCCTCTCACTGTTGGGGCCTCTCACTGTTGTGGCCTCTCCCGTTGCGGAGCACAGGCTCCGGACGCGCAGGCTCAGCGGCCATGGCTCACAGGCCCAGCCGCTCTGCGGCATGTGGGATCTTCCCGGACCGGGGCACGAACCCGTGTCCCCTGCATCAGCAGGCGGACTCTCAACCACTGCGCCACCAGGGAAGCCCACTTATCCTATATTTATTGCCTACTGATCCTAAAATACCTTTCTTTATGTAGAGAAGCATGACTTGTCCTACGCAGGTCAAAACCTCCTTTTTAATATTTTAAACATCTTTATTGGAGTACAATTGCTTTACAATGGTGTGTTAGTTTCTGCTTTATAACAAAGTGAATCAGATATATGTATACCTATATCCCCATGTCTCCTCCCTCTTGCGTCTCCCTCCCACCCTCCCTATCCCACCCCTCTAGGTGGTCACGAAGCACTGAGCTGATCTCCCTGTGCTATGCGGCTGCTTCCCACTAGCTATCGATTTTACATTTAGTAGTGTATATATGTCCATGCCACTCTCTCACTTCGTCCCAGCTTACCCTTCCCCATCCCTGTGTCCTCAAGTCCATTCTCTAGTAGGTCTGTATCTTTATTCCCGTTCTGCCCCTAGGTTCTTCATAACTTTTTTTTTAGATTCCAAATATATGTGTTAGCATATGATATTTATTTTTCTCTTTCTGACATACTTCACTCTGTATGACAGACTCTAGGTCCATCCACCTCACTACAAATAATTCAATTTCGTTTCTTTTTATGGCTGAGTAATAGTCCATTGTATATATATATGCCACATCTTCTTTATCCATTCATCTGTCAATGGACTTATGTTGCTTCCATGTCCTGATGATTGTAAATGGAGCTGCAGTGAACATTGTGGTACATGACACTTTTCGAATTATTGTTTTCTCAGGGTATATGCCCAGTAGTGGGATTGCTGGGTCGTATGGTAGTTCTATTTTTAATTTTTTAAGGAACCTCCATACTGTTCTCCATAGTGGTTGTATCAATTTACATTCCCACCAACAGTGCAAGAGTGTTCCCTTTTCTCCATACCATCTCTAGCATTTATTGTTTGCAGATTTTTTGATGATGGCCATTCTGACCTGTGTGAGGTGATACCCCACTGTAGTTTTGATTTGCATTTCTCTAATGATTAGTGATGTTGAGCATCCTTTCATGTATTTGTTGGCAATCTGTCAACTTTGGAGAAATGTCTGTTTAGGTCTTCTGCCCATTTTGGATTGGGTTGCTTGTTCTTTTGATACTGAGCTGCATGAGCTGCTTGTAAATTTTAATCCTTTGTCAGTTGCTTCATTTGCAAATATTTTCTCCCACTCTGAGGATTGTCTTTTTGTCTTGTTTATGGTTTCCTTTGCTGTGCAAACCTTTTAAGTTTCATTAGGTCCCATTTGTTTATTGTTGTTTTTATTTCCATTTCTCTAGGAGGTGAGTCAAAAAGGATCTTGCCATGATTTATGTCATAGATTGTTCTCCCTATGTTTTCCTCTAAGAGTTTTAGTGTCTGGCCTTACATTTAGGTCTTTAATCCATTTTGAGTTTATTTTTGTGTGTGGTGTTAGGGAGTGTTCTAATTTCATTCTTTTACATGTAGCTGTCCAGTTTTCCCAGCACCACTTATTGAAGAGGCTGTCTTTTCTCTATGGTATATTCTTGCCTCCTTTATCAAAAATAATTTGACCATATGTGCGTGGGTTTATGTCTGGGCTTTCTATCCTGTTCCATTGATCTATATTTCTGTTTTTGTGTCAGTACCATACTGTCTTGATTACTGTAGCTTTGCAGTATAGTCTGAAGTCTAGGAGCCTGATTCCTCCAGCTCCATTTTTCTTTCTCAAGAGTGCTTTGGCTATTTGGGGTCTTTTGTGTTTCCATACAAATTGTGAAATTTTTTGTTCTAGTTCTGTGAATAATACCACTGGTAGTTTGATAGAGATTGCATTGAATCTGTAGATTGCTTTGGCTAGTATAGTCATTTTCACAATGTTCATTCTTCCAATCCAAGAACATGGTATATCTCTCCATCTGTTTGTATCATCTTTAATTTCTTTCATCAGTGTCTTATAGTTTTCTGCATACAGGCCTTTTGTCTCCTTAGGTAGGTTTATTCCTAGGTATTTTATTCTTTTTGTTGCAACAGTAAATGGGAGTGTTTCCTTAATTTCTCTTTCAGATTTTTCATCATTATTGTATAGGAATGCAAGAGATTTCTGTGCATTAATTTTGTATCCTGCTACTTACCAGAGTCATTGATTAGCTCTAGTAGTTTTCTGCTAGCATCTTTAGGATTCTCTATGTATAGTAAAATGTCATCTGCAAAGAGTGACAGCTTTACTTCTTCTTTTCTGATTTGGATTCCTTTAATTTCTTTTTCTTCTCTGATTGCTGTGCTTAAAATTTCCAAAACTATGTTGAATAATAGTGGTGAGAGTGGACTACCTTGTCTTGTTCCTGATCTTAGAAGAAATGGTTTCAGTTTTTCACCATTGAGAACAATGTTGGCTGTGAGTTTGTCATATATGGCCTTTAATATGTTGAGGTAGGTTCCCTCTCTGCCCACTTTCTGGAGAGTTTTTATCATAAATGGGTGTTGAATTTTGTCAAAAGCTTTTTCTGCATCTATTGAGATGACCATATGGATTTTCTCCTTCAATTTGTTAATATGGTTTATCACATTGACTGATTTGCGTATGTTGAAGAATCCTTGCATTCCTGGGATAAATCCCACTTGATCATGGTGTATGACCCTTTTAATGTGCTCTTGGATTCTGTTTGCTAGTATTTTGTTGAGGATTTTTGCATCTATGTTCATCAGTGATATTGGCCTGTAGTTTTCTGTTTTTGTGACATTTTTGTCTGTTTTTGGTACCAGGGTGATGGTGGCCTCATAGAATGAGTTTGGGAGTGTTCCTCCCTCTGCTATATTTTGGAAGAGTTTGAGAAGGATAGGTGTTAGCTTCTCCCTAAATGTTTGATAGAATTCACCTGTGAAACCATCTGGTCCTGGGCTTTTGTTTGTTGGAAGATTTTTAATCACAGTTTCAATTTCAGTGCTTGTGATTGGACTGTTTATATTTTCTATTTCTTCCTGGTTCAGTCTTGGAAGTTGTGGTTTTCTAAGAATTTGTCCATTTCCTCCAGGTTGTCCAATTTATTGGCATATAGTTGCTTGTAGTAATCTTTCATGATCCTTTGTATTTCTGCAGTGTCAGTTGTTACTTCTTTTTTTTCATTTCTAATTCTACTGATTTGAGTCTTCTCCCTTTTTTCTTGATGAGTCTGGCTAATGGTTTATCAACTTTGTTTATCTTCTCAAAGAACTAGCTTTTAATTTTATTGATCTTTTCTATTGTTTCCTTCATTTCCTTTTCATTTATTTCTGATCTGATCTTTATGATTTCTTTCCTTCTGCTACCTTCAGGTTTTTTGTTCTTCTTTCTCTAATTGCTTTCGGTGTAAGGTTAGGTTGTTTATTTGAGATGTTTCTTGTTTGTTGAGGTAGGAGTGTATTGCTATAAACTTCCCTTTTAGAACTGCTTTTGCCGCATCCCATAGGCTTTGGGTCATCGTGTTGTCATTGTCATTTGTTTCTAGGTATATTTTGATTTCCTCTTTGATTTCTTAAGTGGTCTCTTGGTTATTTAGTAGTGTATTGTTTAGCCTCCATGTGTTTGTATTTTGTACAGATTTTTTCCTGTATTTGATATCTAGTCTCATAGCGTTGTGGTCAGAAAAGATACTTGATACGATTTCAATTTTCTTAAATTTACCAAGGCTTGATTTGTGACCCAAGATATGATCTACCCTGGAGAATGTTCCATGAGCACTTGAGAAGAAAGTGTACTCTGTTGTTTTTGGATTGAATGTCCTATAAATATCAGTTAAGTCCATCTTGTTTAATGTGTCATTTAAAGCTTGTGTTTCCTTATTTATTTTCATTTTGGATGATCTATGCATTGGTGAAAGTGGAGTGTTAAAGTCCCCTACTATGATTGTGTTACTGTTGATTTCCCCTCTTATGGCTGTTAGCATTTGCCTTATGTATTGAGGTGCTCCTATGTTGGGTGCATAAATATTTACAATTGTTATATCTTCTTCTTGGATTGATCTCTTGATCATTATATAGTGTCCTTCTTTGTCTCTTGTAATAGTCTTTATTTTAAAGTCTATTTTGTCTGTTATGGGAATTGCTACTCCAGCTTTTTTTTGATTTCCATTTGCATGGAATCTTTTTCATCTCCTCACTTTCAGTCTGTATGTGTCCCTAGGTCTGAAGTGGGTCTTTTGTAGACAGCATATATATGGGTCTTGTTTTTGTATCTGTTCAGCCAGTCTATGTCTTTTGGCTGGAGCATTTAATCCATTTACATTTAAGGTAGTTATCAATATGTATGTTCCTATTACCATTTTCTTAATTGTTTTGGGTTTGTTATTGTAGGTCTTTTTCTTCTTTTGTGTTTCCTGCCTAGAGAAGTTCCTTTAGGATTTGTTGTGAAGCTGGTTTGGTGGTGCTGAATTCTCTTACTTTTGCTTGTCTGTAAAGGTTTTAATTTCTCCGTTGAAGCTGAATGAGATCCTTGCTGGGTAGAGTAATCTTGGCAGGTTTTTCCCTTTCATCACTTTAAATATGTCCTGCCACTCCCTTCTGGCTTGCAGAGTTTCTGCTGAAAGATCAGCTGTTAACCTTATGGGGATTCCCTTGTCTGTTATTTGTTGTTTTTCCCTTGCTGCTTTTAAGATTTTTTCTTTGTATTTAATTTTTGATAGTTTGATTAATATGTGTCTTGGCCTGTTTCTGCTTGGATTTATCCTGTATGGGACTCTCTGCACTTCCTGGACTTGATTGACTATTTCCTTTCCCATATTAGCGAAGTTTTCAACTATAATCTCTTCAAATATTTTCTCAGTCCCTTTCTTTTTCTCTTCTTGTTCTGGGACCCCTATAATTTGAATGTTGGTGTGTTTAATTTTTCCCAGAGGTCTCTAAGACTGTCCTCAATTCCTTTCATTCTTATTTCTTTATTCTGCTCTGTGGTAGCTATTTCCACTATTTTATCTTCGAGGTCATTTATCCATTCTTCTGCCTCAGTTATTCTGCTATCGATTCCTTCTAGAGAATTTTTAATTTCATTTATTGTGTTGTTCATCATTGTTTGTTTGCTCTTTAGTTCTTCTAGGTCCTTGTTAAACATTTCTTGTATTTTCCCCATTCTATTTCCAAGATTTTGGATCATCTTTACTATCATTACTCTGAATTCTTTTTCAGGTAGACTGCCTATTTCCTCTTCATTTGTTTGGTCTGGTGGGTTTTTGCCTTGCCCCTTCATGTGCTGCATATTTCTCTGCCTTCTCATTTTGCTTAACTTACTGTGTTTGGGGTCTCCTTTTCACAGGCTGCAAGTTCATAGTTCCCATTGTTTTTGGTGTCTGCCCCCAGTGGCTAAGGTTGGTTCAGTGGGTTGTGTAAGCTTCCTGGTGGAGGGGACTGGTGCCTGTGTTCTGGTGGATGAGGCTGGATCTTGTCTTTCTGGTGGGCAGGACCACGTCTGATGGTGTGCTTTGGGGTGTCTGTGACCTTATTATGATTTTAGGCAGCCTCTCTGCTAATGGGTGGGGTTGTGTTCCTGTCTTGCTAGTTGTTTGGCATGGGGGTGTCCAGCACTGTAGCTTGCTGGTCATTGAGTGGAGCTGGGTCTTAGTGATGAGATGGAGATATCTGGGAGAGCTTTTGCCATTTGATATTACATGGAGCTGGGAGGTCTCTGGTGGACCAATGTCCTGAACTCGACTCTCCCACCTTAGAGGCACTGGCCTGCCACCTGGGTGGAGCACCAAGACCCTGTCAGCCACACAGCTCAGAAGAAAAGGGAAAAAGAAAGAAAGAAAGAAAGAAAGGAGAAAGGAAGGAAGGAAGGAAGAAAGAAAGAAAGAAAATAAAGTTATTAAAATAAAAACATTTTTAATTATTAAAAAGTAAAAAGTACTAAAACAAAAGAAAAAAGAAAGAAAGAAGAGAACCAAACCAAAAAACAAATCCACCAATGATAACAAGTGCTAAAAACTATACTAAAAAAAAAAAGGACAGACAGAACCCTAGGAAAAACGGTAAAAGCAAAGCTACACAGAAAATCACACAAAGAAGCATACACATACACTCACAAAAAGAGAAAAAGGAAAAAAATACATATATCTATATATTTAAAAAAAGGAAGAGAGCAACCAAATCAATAAATCTACCAATGGTAATAAACTCTAAATACTAAACTAAGATAAACATAAAACCAGAAACAAATTAGTTGCAGAAAGCAAACCCCAAGTCTACGGTTGCTCCCAAAGTCCAACGCCTCAATTTGGGATGATTCGTTGTCTATTCAGCTATTCCAGAGATGCAGGGTACATCAAGTTGATTGTGGAGATCTAATCCGCTGCTCCTGAGGCTGCTGGGAGAAATTTCCCTTTCTCTTCTTTGTTTGCACAGCTCCTGGGGTTCAGCTTTGGATTTGGACCTGCCTCTGGGTGTAGGTCGCCTGAGGGCGTCTGTTCCTGCCCAGACAGGACGGGGTTAAAGGAGCAGTTCATTAGGGGGCTCTCGCTAACTCAGGCCAGGGGGAGGGAGGGGTACGGAATGCGGGGCGAGCCTGCGGTGGCAGAGGCCAGCGTGACGTTGCAACAGCCTGAGGCGTGCCATGCATTCTTCTGGGGAAGTTGTCCCTGGATCACGGGACCCTGGCAGTGGCGGGCTGCACAGGCTCCCAGGAGGGGAGGTGTGGATAGTGACCTGTGCTTGCACACAGGCTTCTTGGTGGCGGCAGCAGCAGCCTTAGCGTCTCATGCCCGTCTCTTGGGTCTGTGCTGGTAGCCGTGGCTCGCGCCCGTCTCTGGAGCTCGTTTAGGCGGTGCTCTGAATCCCCTCTCCTCGAGCACCAGGAAACAAAGAGGGAAGAAAAAGTCTTTTGTCTCTTCGGCAGCTCCAGACTTCTCCCGGACTCCCTCCTGGCTAGCCGTGGCACACTAACCCCTTCAGGCTGTGTTCACGCAGCCAACCCCAGTCCTCTCCCTGGGGTCTGACCTCCGAAGCCCAACCCTCAGCTCCCAGCCCCGCCCGTCCCAGCGGCTGAGCAGACAAGCTTCTCGGGCTGGTGAGTGCTGATCGGCACCGATTCTCTGTGCAGGAATCTCTCTGCTTGCTCTCTACACCCCCATCTCTGCCCGCGAAGGGGCTTCTAGTGTGTGGAAACCTTTCCTACTTCACAGCTCCGTCCCACTGGTGCAGGTCCCGTCCCTATCCTTTTGTCTCTGTTTATTCTTTTTTTCTTTTGCCCTACTCAGGTACGTCGGGAGTTTCTTGCCCTCTGGGAGGTCTGAGGTCTTCTGCCAGCGTTCAGTAGGTGTTCTGTAGGAGTTGTTCCACATGTAGATGTATTTCTGATGTATTTGTGGGGAAGAAGGTGATCTCAACGTCTTCTCCGCCATCTTGAAATTCTCTTCAAAACCTCCTTGAGGGCAAGGAGACTGTGCTTGACCTCTTTGTGTACCCTCCAGGGTCCTTATCCGTAAATGACTGTCCCTAATTACAGGCTTAAGAGCCCATTTCTGCTTTCATCCAGGAGACCAATGAGAATTGTGTGGATGACACACCCTGGTGCATAGAAGAAGAGAGCTCAGGCCCACAGATGTTTGTGCCAAACCATTTCTCTGAAGCTGGTTTTGCAGCCAAAACCCTCTCTGATTCCCTGCCAGGAAGTGAAAGTCTTTTATCACCACCTGGGAGGAAAAAGGGGTTCAACCGCTCAGGCCCAGTAAAAACAACCTCGCATTGGTGAATATGGTATGAAACTCAGTTCTTGATACAACAACTTTGAGAAATTTCTGTTGAATGTGTGCTTCTCAAAGAGAATAATTTAGGGGGTGAGGAGCAGAGGCTCACTTCCACATCATAACTTTTTTCATAAAGGTTTGTGGCAATTGTTTACTTTCTAAAAAGCTGAAAAAAGTTCATATGCAATGTTTTAAAACAGTGGAGACAATAGTTTAGCTTGTAAGTTATATGCTAAATGGTGTGATTAAATTTAATCAAATGTTTTAGCTTGTAGAAACTATATGCTACTTTGGTGTAAAAAAGCCTGGCTCCTTTCAAAAGTTTTCTGAGGCAGCAGGTTACTTAGTCTCAGAGAAAATAAACCTCTGCACTACTAGTAAGTCTGAGCTTTATTAGAAAAGGCAGAAGAGGGTTCAGAAGAAAGAACTTTGGCTGAAGGAAGAGGTTTGCTTCAGATAGCTTTAAGGAAGGACAGAGAGAGAGAAGGGGGAGAGTTCCAGGAAAATTCAAGATGAGGCTGTCAGCTCTGAGAGGAAAACTCAGTAAATTCTAGATGTTAGAGTCTCCTGGGGCATGGCGGGTGTTTTAGTCAGCACAGGCACTATAACAAAAATACCATACACATTGGGGCTTCCCTGGTGGCGCAGTGGTTGAGAGTCCCCTGCCGATGCAGGGGACGCAGGTTCGTGCCCCAGTCCGGGAGGATCCCGCATGCCGTGGAGCGGCTGGGCCCGTGAGCCATGGCCGCTGAGCCTGTGCGTCCGGAGCCTGTGCTCCACAACGGGAGAGGCCACAGCAGTTAGAGGCCCGCGTACCGCAAAAAAAAAAACAACAAAAAAAACCCCCATACACTGAGTGGCTTAAACAACAGAAATGTATTTCTCATGGTTCTGGAGGCTGGGAAGCCCAAGGTCAAAGTGCTGACCGATATGGTTCCTGGTGAAGGCCTTCTTCCTGGTTTGCAGACTGCCACCTTATTGCTGTATCCTTACATGGCAGAGAGAGAGAGACATCATGTCTTTTGTGTCTCTCCTCTTTTCTTTTTAATTTTATAAAATTAATTTTTATTGGAATATAGTTGATTTACAATGTTGTGTTAGTTTCTGCTGTACAGCAAAGTAAATCAGTTATACATATATCCACTCTTTTTAGATTCTATTTCCATATAGGTCATTACAGAGTACTGAGTAGAGTCCCCTGTGTTATACAGTAGGTTCTTATTAGTTATCTATTTTATATATAGTAGTGTGCATATGTCAGTTCCAATCTCCCAATTTATCCCTCCTCCCTTTTCCCCCTTGGTAACCATAAGTTTGTTTTCTACATCTGTGACTCTATTTCTGTTTTATAAATAGGTTCATTTGTACCATTTTTTTAGATTCCACGTATAAGTGATATCATATATTTGTCTATCTCTGTCTGACTTACTTCACTCAGTATGATTTTTTTGTTTTTGGCCACACCGTGTGGCTTACGGGATCTCAGTTCCCTGACCAGGGATTGAACCTGCGCCTCCTAACCACTAGGCCACCAGGGAACTCCCTGTGTCTTGTCTTATAACGGCACTAATTCCATTTACGAGGGCTCCACCTTCATGACCTAATGGGCTCCCAAAGGCCTCACCTCCAAATACCATCACACTGGGGATTAGGGCTTCAACATGTGAATGTTGGGGAGATACAAACATTCAGTCCATCACAATGGGTAAAAACAAAAACAAAACCGTAAAACACTGTTTGCCTGTGACATACATACATTGTTACATACATACTTTTTCTCTACTTAGAACTTTGGTTATGACCCTGGCTACACTAGCTGAGCTTTTAAAATATCAAGGATCAGGCTCTATACCAGACTAATGGAATCTGAATCTCAGAGGGTGGGGGTGGGAGTTTAGGCATTTGTGTTTTTTACAAACTCCACAATTACCTTCCTGTACTGCCAAGTTTGAGAAACTGCTGGTTTAGAATTTTGTGTGTATGGCTGCCGTTGCTAACTCTATTTTGTCCTCCTTTATATATAGATAAAAAGATATAGAGACAGACTCCTGCCCTACTCCCTTTTGATATTTGGATTTGCTAAATGAAATCACTACTTTTTTTTAACATCTTTATTGGAGTATAATTGCTTTACAATGGTGTGTTAGTTTCTGCTGTATAACAAAGTGAATCAGCTATACATATAAATATGTCCCCATATCTCCTCCCTCTTACGTCTCCCTCCCACCCTCCCTATCCCACCCCTCTAGGTGGTCACAAAGCAGGGAGCTGATCTCCCTGTGCTATGCAGCTGCTTCCCACTAGCTATCTGTTTTACATTTGGTAGCGTATATATGTCCATGCCACTCTCTCACATCGTCCCAGCTTACCCGCATAGCCTCAAGTCCATTCTCTACGTCTGTGTCTCTATTCCTGTCCTGCCCCTAGGTTCTTCATAACCTTTTTTTGTTTTTTTAGATTCCACATACATGTGTTAGCATATGGTATTTATTATTCTCTTTCTGACTTATTTCACTCTGTATGACAGTCTCTAGATCCATCCACCTCACTACAAATAACTCAATTTCATTTCTTTTTATGGCTGAGCAATATTCCATTGTATATATGTGCCACATCTTCTTTATCCACTCATCTGTTGATGGACACCTAGGTTGCTTCCATGTCCTGGCTACTGTAAATAGAGCTGCAGTGAACATTGTGGTACATGACTCTTTTTGAATTATGGTTTTCTCAGGGTATATGCCCAGTAGTGGGATTGCTGGGTCATATGGTAGTTCTATTTTTAGCTGCTTAAGGAACCTCCATACTGTTCTCCATAGTGGCTGTATCAATTTACATTCCCACCAGCAGTGCAAGAGGGTTCATTTTGTGCACACCCTCTCCAGCATTTATTGTTTGTAGATTTTTTGGTGATGGCCATTCTGAGTGGTGGAAATCACTACTTTTAACTGGTGGAACATTTTCCTCAATATTCTGGACACCTCAAACTTACACCAACCAACACTTGCCAAATGGCATCAAGCAGGGCATCAGGAGAAGGCATTGCCCCCCTTTGAGTACTAGCTCCACTTCATCACCACCCCGTGAGACAGCGTCCAAGATGCCGCAGGGACACATGGTCACATGCTTCTCCCATACCCAGATGCCATCTTGGGGGTGTGACATTTCCTGGAGTTTTCCAAGCAGAAACTGAGATACCTAATGAGACAATTTAAATTCTTGGATTGAACCAAAACGGCCAGATGGGACTAAACTTTAGTGCTTTCCCCACATTCCAGCAAGAAGAAAGAAAATCAGCTTTTCTCTGGACAAAATAACAAAGCTCACATTTTCTCTTCACACATAAGGTAGGGTAAGTGATCTTACAACCTGACACATGAGCTTATAAACAATCTGCATATGCCGTATATGTATATGCCTCCATAGAAGGAGAACTCAGAAGTACAGGCCAGCGGTGGGCAGCACCTGGCATGGTCTGGGATTCTGGTGGCAGAGAAGAAATATCAGCTTCTTGGAGGCAAATCCTGACATATGCATATGGGAAATGCTGCAGAATGAAACCCGTCAGTGGTGCCATTGACAAGCCGGTTTGCCGGGGAACTACTGACATCATTCAGTGAGCTGGCCGGATGCAGCGGGGCTTCATTCCCAGATTCTGCTGCCCCATGCATGGAAGTTCTAGTTGTCACCATTTGGTGTCACTATTTTCTATCTTAAAATGTCTCTAGGTTGTAAAGCAAAGTTCCTGTTGGAGAAAAGTCTGGAGCATTTGACTGTGAATAAATTACTTTATTTAATTAAAAAAATATTCTTCCAGCAGTTTCTCAATCTTGGCAGCCCAGGAGGGTAAATGCGGAGCTCGTGAAAAAGCACACAGATGCCCAGCCCCACCTCCACCTTCTCAGACTGGGGTTCCATTGGTCTGGGATGGAGCCTGGTCCCTGATTTTTGTTGGGTTTTTTTTGCGGTACGCGGGCCTCTCACTGTTGTGGTCTCTCCCGTTGCGGAGCACAGGCTCCGGACGTGCAGGCTCAGCGGCCATGGCTCACGGGCCCAGCCGCTCCGCGGCATGTGGGATCTTCCCGGACCGGGGCACGAACCCGCGTCCCCTGCATCTGGCAGGCGGACTCTCAACCACTGCACCACCAGGGAAGCCCGGTTCCTGATATTTTTAAAGCTCAGGTAGTTCTATTGTGTAGCCAGTGTTGTGAACCAATGTCCTAAGTAGAGAACCAATATTTATGTAACAATGTATGCATGTAACACGCAAACAGTGGTTTTTGGTTTTGCTTTTGGCTTTTACCAATTGTTATGGGCTCAATGTTTGTCTCCCTGAAATTCACTCCTTCATTTTCTGCTTTGTAATTTTCTTCCCTTTGTGCAGAAAAAGGGCAGCATCCTCTTTATCTACAAAGGCCAGCGTAGGGTTACACCATTCATTTATATGACCAACGGATGTTGGAAATCAGCATGGTGTAATACAGGTCCCTCCTCTTACAGAGCTTTTGGGGTTCCAGCTATCAGCATAAACTGGGCAAAGGAAGCCACTGGAGGCAGCAGTACTGTGGAAAGAGGCTGGCCCTGGCTTTGAGTCTGGCTTTGCCATTTAGCAGCTGTGTGGCTTTGGGCAAGAAACTTAACCTCTCTGAGCCAGTCTTCTCATACATAAGAATGCATAATAAACATCCAGCTTATCATGAAAATTAAAGGTGTTACTTGCACTCACGGGTACTTACTGAATGTCTGTTTAACATGACAGGTAGGGGCTGCTCTGGCCTCATGGTCCTCCAGCTCTGGGGCTGTGCAATAGTGTGGGGTTTGGAACCCAGTCTAGGTTCCATCATTTACACCTGATGACAGGTAAATGGCTGAAATCCTCCATGTGTACATTTAAATTATAGCTATTGCCCTTCTGCAAATTGCTTTCCATGAGGATGTACTAATTTACACTCAGATTATATACCATTTTCTCAAACTCTTAACACAGTGCATTATCAAATATTATTATTTGTGATCTTTGACAATCTGACATGTGGAAAAAGGTATCACAGTGGAGTTTGCATTTGCATTTTCTTTAATATAAGTGAGTTTATGCCTCTTTTCCCCTATTTCTATAAATCACCCATCTATATCTTTGTCTTTTTCTGTTGGGTGTGTTGGCTTTTTCTTACCGATTTGTGGGATTTGTTTGCATATTACAAAATTAGCCCTTTTCCTGCATATAGATTGCAAATACTTGCCCCAGATTGCCTACTGACTTTTGATTTGGTTAATGGTGATGTTTTTCAAACATATAGATTTTTTAATATAGTCAATATCTCAATCTTATCTTTTATGACTTCTATGTTTTGTGTCATATTTAGAAAGCCCTTTCCCACACTGAGATTCTAAAATGGGGGAAAAAATCCCATCTTCTCTTTTAGTTTTCTTACAGCCTTATTTTCATGTTTACATCTTTAATCTGCTTGGAGTTTATTTTTGTGTACAAACTGAGGTATTGGATCCAAGTTTCTTCTCCTCCAATAAGCTTTTGAGTTGTCCTAGATCCTTTTATTAAATAATCCGTATTTTCTCCACTGATTCGAAACCTACTTAGGTTTTGAAAGAAGGTCAGTAACTTCTCCATTTGGCAGCAGGAGGATGTCCAAGCTGTAGAACTTTAGACTAGGCTCTTAGCTCTTTCTGAATTGTGTCTCTTGTCATTTGGAAAAAGAAGAAATAAACATGCATTGATCTGAAAATTTAGTTCAACAAATAGCTGTGTGGGAGAGTGGAAAGAACATGGGCTCAGAAAACCTGACTTCACTTCTCCTGTTGAGTAATTGTGGGCAAGTCACTTAACTGCTCTGTGCCTCAGTTTTCTCCTCTGTAAAACAGAACTAATAATAGCATCTATGTCATACTATATTGTGAAGTTCAAGAGCATTAATAAATGTGAAAGAGCTTTATAAATTATAAAGGGCAATATGCATATTAGTTGTTCTTTGAATTTTTACAAGTTGGTACAGCATTACCAGTTGACTTAAGCAACAAAATTCTAGATTTTTAAATTTATCAATTTTCTTGAAATCCTTCCAACTTCTTTGGAGATGGTTAACTTCTTTCTCTTTGCTGGTGAGCATTCTGCGTTTGCTAATTTTTGTTTATTTTTGTGTTTTCTGACAGCGTCTGAGTTGGGGAGGTAGTGAGAGGAAGAGAAGGGAAGATTAGAAAGTTAGAATCATCCATTCGGTTTTGAGGGAGAGGGAAGTGAATCTGCATGGGGGAAGGAGAGAGATTTGCTGGAAGGATGGAAAACACGGAGAATCATAGGGAGAGTGAATGAGCTTATCTGCAATCTTATAATTATTTCCTAGAAAATTTTAAAATTTGCTGTTTCATAATTTAATTTACAGGAGGGCAGTACAGCGTAGAGGCTAAGAGTAGGATAGTACAGTGGTTGAATCAAAGTCCCTCTTCTTTTTGCAGGCCCAGTTTTCTCATCTTCAAAGCAATGATATTCATATATGCATTCTTCATACTTGTGTGAGACTAGATCAAGGATTGGAGTGGGCAGTTGAAGAAAAAGTGTAAATTTCATAATGGTGGTCCTTGTAAAATGCAGCAGAGTCTGTCTGCAACTGATCTGGCTGGAGGCAGATGCAACTGGAGTCCAGGCAATCAGCCTTCCTCATCCCGCAGATGAATGCCTCTCCCCACGTTGAAGCTAGCAGAAGTCTGGACAGAGGAAGGTGCCACTGATATCCCACCAAGTTTGCAAGAAAGGACATGGGATGATGACTCCATCACCACAGGGGGAAGATAGAGTGTTCAGGAGGAAAATGGGTGGGGCCACTGGATGGGGATTTAAAAGAGGGGCATCCATGAGACTAGCAGAAGAAGGACCAGGAGAGAATGAAACCACCATTCGAGTTGCAGCTATGGGACACTTAATGAAGAAAAAATGTGACTGTGATTTAATTTGTTGGAACCAGAGAAATTGTTCAGGATTCCTTCAGCTGTAAACTCGGCTTTATCGGCCATTCTGTTAATCTGTTACATGATGGCTAAGGTTGATCGTGGCTGTCAATACTCAGAGCCCTTCCACATACATTACTACAAATGCTTCTAGCCCCAGGGGAAAGATGGCTTCAAAATTCCTTTTCCATGTTTAGCACATTTTGAGCATATTTTATCAAGTTCTAAAAATTTGAAAACAGGTCATCCAAAACACCCTGTTCATCAGTTGTCCCAGATGTCATAACAAATTACAATATTTTCTCTGTGTCAGTTATTGTGAATAAGTGAATTCTCAGGAAGTATATTGGAAACCACCAAAAGATGTTTGCACTTTTTTGTAAGGTCACATTATTACATTTTCAATGTAAATTTGCTGGTTAATTCTATACCAGCCTAGAGAAATGTGCATGTGTCTATGTGTGTGTCACTCTCATTAATAAAATCCCACCAGCAGGCCCAGCTTCATGGGCATGTGGCCTGTGCAGTCATGTAGGGTCCCAACTTTCAGAAAAACCAAACAGTGGTTCAGTGCTCTGCTATCACCATCTTGAAATCCTTAATTCTTTAACAAGAGGCCTCACATTTCCATGTTCTGCTGGATCCCAGAAAATATAGAGCCAGTTCTGCTCACTATGAAATATTGGACTTTGTTCAAAAGGGCAAACAGGTGTTTTTAAAAAATGTTTAATTTGCTAGTTATCATATTTAGTTTTTTAAATGCCTACTGTTCAGGTACATATAAAATTACACGCTAATGCTCACAGGGAAAAATGCTTCATTATGACAATGTATATATATATAGGGTATGAATCTGGAATAAACAGAAATAAATAAAAGGTTTTGAAAGGAAAAAAACTGTAGCTGAATTAATTTCTTTGGTTCAGGAGGATTAATTCTAACCATGTCATCTCCTATCATTAGAGGAAGTGAGAGACAAATAAAGAGACTGAACAGAGAAGAGCAGTCAAGGGTGTAGAAAAGAAATAGGGAGGAATTGAGGGTGGGAGAGTGAAATGAATCAAGTACTGAGCCCAAGAGTCTTCTTTCCATGGAAAAAAGCATTTTGCATGTTCACCCCTTCTGACTGATATGCGCATTATCTGATGATATTTTTGACAACAGGGAGACAGATTGTGTGCTCTCTTCACTGTGTGGTTTTTAAATTTTTCTGTGTCTGGCTTGCTTCAAAGCAGACTAGAAACCTCATCTTGGCGATCTCCTTGGGTGACTGGACTCGAAGTAAAACCAAGCTGTACAGGTGGCTTTGATCTCTTAACTCTCCCTGTGCTTGGAGGTACTTTACTGTTTTTCCTGAACCTGAAATAATAAAGTTTACAAGTAAGGTAACCGTTTTTCGCATACTGCGCAAATACATATCTTTACCCCTGAATTTTCAGCATTGCTATTTTAGTTTTGCAGCCCCAGTCATTTCTTTCATCAGTTATTTTAAAGCGGATATGTGTTCAGCAAAGAAATGATTCTGTTGCTTTAAGAGGGAAAAAAAGATACACTCGGTCAGTCTGAAAATGTAACACCTGGCACCCATATTTAGACAATTTTAAACACACACACACACACCAGCCTTTAGCACTGAAGTGTGCAGAACATTACAGGAAGCTCATTGCTTAAAAGCAGTTTGAGTTCAATAATTTATTTGTAAGTCCGTTGTTTGGAACTTGAAAGCACTTTTCCCCATAGAAGCAAAGCTATAAATGGTGCTTTGGTCCCCAGGCTCAAAAGACTGTTGGAGAAATGTCTGCTCTGGTGATGAAAATAGAAAACGACTCTCTGGCAATATAGTAACTGAGCCAAAGAGAAAAGCTAACAAAGTAAGAACTTGTTTGCTTTGAATGCTTATGCTTTAAGAGGAGTGGGTTTCACCTGAGGAGGTAGTAGAGGCAGCTGGAGATTCCAGGGTGCATGTGGGTCATTTCCATGGCCTGGGCTCGTTGCATGTTCAGTTTAAAGCCCTGGTGTTCTTTGTCCCCCATGCAAGGGTGCACCCCACAGTGTTTTGGTGCGACTCCCATGGTTGGGTTCTATTTTTGGCTCAGAATAGAAAGGAGAGCAAGAGAGGAAGGGAAATTTTCCCGAGGTGTCTAGAGTATTGGGAAAAAGAGAGAAGGGATAAATGAAGCTGCTTGACCTAGTGGTACCACAACTCACATTGTTCCTTTGGAATAGATAGTCCCCTTTGTGCATCTCCTGCCACATAGGGAACTTCTTACTTGTATGTAAATCTCCAGGTCACAAGTCCTCTTCTCTGGGGAGCTGCCCCCATTTTCCTAACTAACTTCCCCACTAGCTCTCAGCACAGCTTATAAATATCTCTTTGAAAACTCACTTCACATTGCTTTGTAATAATTTGTTTGTATATCTCCTCCACTTAACTAGGACCCATCACAGGAAAAATAATTTAAATTGATTTTCAAAATATCTCAGAAACCCACACAACACAAGAATGCATGTTTCATTTGTCTAAGTTGGAAGCAAGCTGTGAGCAGGAATAAACAGGACTGGGGGGGAAGATAGTGGGGACATCATTCCACCAAAGGGGAAGATTGGAGATTGTGCAGAAGAGGTCTCAGATCAGAGCCTCCCCATCTCTCCCCACGTACCAGGAGCTTCACTGGTCCAGAACCACTTGCTTCTTGCCCAAGACACCTTCAGGTGAGTTAGGGGAGATGGAGACTACATGGAAGCCACTGCTTTACAAGCTATGGTGGTTATATTTTGAAGTTTTTCTAGTAGCCTATGTCCCTTCTTCCAGTGAAAGCCCCTGATTTTCATGTGGGGATCACCCCACATACATGGGCATGGGACAGCCTCTGACCAAGGTCCAGGGTGGAGGACAGGGCATAAATTTCCCCCTGGCCTTGGTGTTTGGTTCAGGGATGGAGATATGACCAAAATATCCAAACAGGGTAGATATCACTACATTTGAGGGTGCTGTCACCATTCTGTTGTTCTTGAACCTGAGGGACTGTGAGGCTAGAGCAGAGTAGTGGTATATTTGTCAATGTTTAATAATTGGCTCTCAAAAAAAACCCAGCCCTGATTTGTAGTACAGTATTTGCCAATTCCAGGGCTATAAACATTTCCACCATGGCTGATTCCAAGCTCCAACCTAATGTTGCTGAACACCGAGTTGGGAAGCACCACCATCACGTAATCCTTCCACCACAGACATGGATGCAATGGATGTACATAACCTTAAGAGCACAGATAAGAGCAAAATGCAAAAAAATAACTATGAAAGATGAGTTTAGAGTATATTTTACCTTTTTTTTTAAGGTTTCTTTTGTTTTTAATTAATTAATTTATTTTTGGCTGCATTGGGTCTTTGTTGCTGCGTGGAGACTTTCTCTAGTTGCGGTGAGTGGGGGCTACTCTTTGTTGCGGTGCGCAGGCTTCTCACTGCAGTGGCTTCTCTTGTTGCAGAGCACGGGCTCTAGGCGCGCAGGCTTCAGTAGTTGAGGCACATGGGCTCAGTAGTTGTGGCACACAGGCTTAGTTGCTCTGCAGCATGTGGGATCTTCCCGGACCACGGATCGAACCCTTGTCCCCTGCGTTGACAGGCGGATTCAACCACTGCGCTACCAGGGAAGTCACCGTATTACCTTTGTTTTAATTATAACATTTAATTGTAGGCTTAAATAATTTATCTCTTTCAAATAATGGCTATGTTAACAACAGGCTCACAAAATTCCTAAAATTTTAACAATTGTCTCTCAAGAGCTGGTATGAACTACATCCAGCAACCCACTGAGCCAGAGCCATCTCGCCAGTAAGGAATTAACCAAGAGGCCCAGAGTACATGAAAAACAGTCCTAACCATATATGTAACTCTGTAGCCTGTTCAGTCCAGGAAGGTTCTGGCTTTCGTGGTTTTAATCCAGTGATTAATGTGATTCGATCTTCTCTCCTTTCTTAGCATATTGTTTATACTTCCTTCTTTACTTTTTTCAGTGGTTGAGCTAGAGTTTGCAAGATACATTTACAGCTAATCCAAGTCCACTTTCAAATAACCTGTGAATATACCACTTCACAGGTAGTGTCAGTACCTTATATTGATAATAAAATAACTCTTAATTTCTTCCCTCTCATCCCTTGTATCATCACTGTCATTTATTTCACTTATGTATAAGCATACATAAGCATATATATACATAAAATATATACATAAACATACATACATTGTTGATATTATTATTTTGAGCAAACTGTTATCTATTAGATTAATTAAGAATAAGAAAAATAGAAGTTATTTTACCTTTATCTATTCCTTCTTCAATTCTCTTTCTTACTTTATGTAGATCCAGTTTTTTGACCTATATTATTTTCCTTCTCTCTAAAGAACTTATTTCAACATTTCTTGCAAGGCAATTCTAATGGCAACAAATTTCCTCAATTTTTGTTTGTCTGATAAAGTCCTATTTCTCCTTTGCTTTTGAAGGATAATTTCACAGGGTACCAAATTCTGTGTTGGTGGTTTTTTCCTGTCAACATTTAAAATATTTCATTTCACTCTCTTCTAGCTTGCATGGTTTCTGAGAAGTCGGATGTGATTCTTATCTTTTTCTGTGTAGGAAAGTCGGATGTGATTCTTATCTTTTTCTGTGTGTTTTTTTCCTCTGGATTTTTTTCAGAATTTTTTCTTTAGCTTTGATTTTCTGCAGTTTGAAAATGATACGCCTTGGTGTAGTTTTTGGTACTTATCCTGCCTGGGGTTCTCTGAGATTCCTGGATGTATGGTTTGGTGTCTGACATTAATTTGGAAAAATTCTCCATCCTTATTGTTTCAAATATTGCTTCTGCTTCTTTCTCTCTTCCTGCTCCTTCTGGTACTCCCACTCTGTGTATGTTATAACTTTTTAGTTATCCCACAGTCCTTGGGTACTCTGTTCTGGTTTGGGGTTTTTTTTTCAGCCTTTGTCCTCTCTGTTTTTCGGGTTTTGAGGATTCTCTTGAAATCTACTCTAGCTTTGAGATTCTTTCCTCAGCCATGTTCAGTCTACTAATATGTCCATCAAAAGCATTCTTTATTTCTGTTACAGTGTTTTTTATCTCTTGCATTTCTTTTTGATTCTTTCTTAGGATTTCCATCTCTCTGTTTACATTGCCTACCTGATCTTCATGCTGGGTTCCTTTATCCATTTGAGCCCTTAACGTATTAATCATAGATGTTTTAAATTCCTGGTCTGATAATTCCAACATCCTTGCCATGTCTGGTTCTAATGCTCACTGTGTCTCTGCAAATTGTGGGGTTTTCCCTTTTGGTATGCCTTGGTTTTTTTTTCTTTTTTTTTTTTGATGGCTAGACATGAGGTATGAGGTAAAAGGAACTGCTGTAAACAGGTCTTTAGTAATGTGGCGGGGAGCATTCTGCAGTCCTGTGATCAGGTCTCAGTCTTAGTGAGCTTAAGCCTCTGGACCGTGAACTTCACAAATGCTTCTCTTTTTTATTCTCCCACTTAGGTGGGACAGCATGACTAGAGTGGGCTGGAATTGGGTACTTCCCTTTCCCAGGTCAGTTAGGCTCTGATAATACACCAGCAGGTTAGGCCATGGTTAACTAGTTTCCACTGGGGGCAGGGCTTGTTAATAATGGAGTGCTCTGATTTATTTCAAAATGTTTTCTTTTCTCCACCCCTACCGGAATCTCAAGGGGATTTTTCTCTGATATTTACTGTGGGAACCTGGTCAAGCTCCTAGAGGTAAATCTCAAAATATTGTCGCCTTATGACTGGGTCTTCCTGGAGTTTTTAATCCTCAGAGTTGTCCCCACTGAGCCTCCAGCAATTCATCAATTGCAGTTCAGGTTTTTCTACACCCTTACTCGTTCCTACAGTGGTTTTGCTAGGAAGTCTCTGCTCCAGTAAGCCATAATGACCTGTATGCACCTGTCGGTCTCTTCGACCTTGGGGGCAGCAGTTTGCACTGTATACTTCCTCTCTTACAGAGCAAAGAAGAATTGTTGATTTTTTCAGTCTATTCAGTTTTTCACTTGTTGTTAGGATGGAGTGACAACTACCAAGCTCCTTACATATGAAACCAGCAACTTCAATGATTTTTAACATTGATTCACTTCCTGAGTTTGAATAGTAATTGTGTCTCACAACTAATTTTTACTTTATTTACTTGCACATATCTTTTAATAGCTGTAAGGTTTAATTCAGAAAGTATTTATTATATACAAACAATATTCTAGTTTTGTGCTTGCTACAGAGAAAGACCAAAGAAATAGAATATAGTCCTTTCACTGGTATGTTTATAATCTCATCAAGGTAGTAGGATATACACTTGGGAAAAATATTAGAGAGTTGGCATATGGCTAAAAGCAAAAACTGTGGTCCAAGTTCGAAGAGCTGGAGGAGGTCAGAGTAGTAGCCCAGGTGGACCAGAAGACAGGACAAGTTTCCAGGAGGAAATGTGCCTTGAAGGTGAGTGGGATTTGGACAGGCCACAAGAAATTAGAAAGTGGTCAAGATTGGGGCCAGAAATGGGAGACAGAAAGACTGTGCTTGGGAACTCCTGAGCGGGATTCTACATTGATGGAGAGGGCGCTGATGAGGAGGCCTGGGGAACCAGGCAGTTCCAGTACCCCTGATGGCTCTGTAGAGGGCTTGAGGGTGAGAAACATTTGGAGTCCTGCCATTTTTTAAACACTTACATGAAAATTTCAAATGTATAGAAAAGTTGAAAGAATGGTACAACAAACACCTGTATACCTACCACCCAGCTTCAATCATTGCTAACATTTTTTTCTGAATCATTTGAAGGTAAGTTGTAGACATGCCTACTTAAACCTTTAAATCCAAAATCATTCACCTCCCAAAAATGTCCTAATAAGGATCTTTCTATATTACCACAATACCATGATTGTTCTTAAGAATGTTATCAATTCCCTAATATCATCTAATCTCCAGACCATATGAAAATTTTCCCAATGGTCCGCAAATGTCTTCTAGAGTTGGTTTCTTTCCACCAGTATCCTATTTGGGTTCATGCATTGCATTTGGTTGTTACGACTCTTCAGTCTGATTTAATTTTGAACATCTCCTCTATTTTTTTCTTTTTCTTTTCTTTTTTTTAAGACCAGGTAGTTGTTCTGTAGAATTCCCCACATCTGGATTTTTAAAAATTATATTCTTCCCTCTTAGTGCTGTCCAACTTGTTTCTCTACCACCTTTACTTCCTGTAAACTTAGCGAGATCTCACATTCCAGTTTATCTGGGAATGTCCTGCCTGTTTACACCTGTAGTCCTGGCATAATTGTTAAATGAATCCTCTTTCACTCTCATAAGTGCCCTAGTTTGGATGATTGATTATATGTTCACTCTCTGTGAACTGGAAGTTAGGTCTAAAAATTGATTAGATTGCGATCAAACATTTGTGGCAACAGTGCTTCTTAGTGAGATGTATTTAGTTTTGCATCACATCAGGAAGAAGTAAGGATCATGCTGAGTTTGAACACTTAAGACAATGACAGCCAGATTTCATCTCTGCAAACATTGGCTTTTCCCTTGGCAATTAGCCAGCAGCCCATGGGATGAGCCTTTCACACCTTGAGACTATCCTGTTCCCCAACATTCACCTACTAGTTTTAGCAATAACTGATGATCCTCACCTTAATCAATTATTTATTTGCCATTGCAAAATGGTGATTTTCTTATTCTGTTACAGTGTTTTTACTGTACTAGCTAGCATTCTTAGAATGCTAGCATTCTTTACTAGCTAGCATGCTTAGAAAATCAAGGAGGATTTTCAATTCCTCTTAAAAAATGGTAAATGCTTCCTTCATTTCTAATGTGTTAATTACCAGAAGTAAGGAGTTGATGGAATAGTTATCTCCAATTTTCGCAATTGACTTTGGTTTTGGGTTTTATTATCGTACACCAGTGGATTTTAATTTGTTCAAAATTTTAAAATAAATTACAGTCACTATTCTTTTTTTGTTGCTCAAATCACCCCCTTCAAAGATCTGCTCCTGGATCTTTGATGTTTTCTGGCACAAGATGTTCCAGGTTCAGCTTCCATTGTCTATGCCCCAGACCTGAAATCAACCCTGCCTTCTAGCCTCTAGCTCCTGCTAGTGGGGAATTTGTCTGTTTCTTGATATAATTGTAATTGAGCATCACTTCATGTGTTTAAAATCTGGAATGTCATTGCTTCTAGGTCCTTTCAAGATTTAGTGCTAGGAACTAAATAGTGAGTTCAGATTGATACTTCCAATTAAATTTAACATTACCAAGTTTTTCTTTGATTTTATATTTGTATTTTTTCTCTCACACTAAAAACCTTAGTTTCTGCTAATATGAACATATTTATTAGCTTTATCTACATTATACCAAAAAAAACTTTGAAAATTATAATACACATTTTATTACTAAAAATAAAAATACTGAGTAGAGTTTGAGATTTCTTTGTAACATTTTCATTCTTAGAATATGTTTCACTGAGGATGCACAGAGGACTGTGTTCAAAAGTCAAAATAGGGCTTCCCTGGTGGCGCAGTGGTTGAGAGTCCGCCTGCTGATGCAGGGGACACGGGTTCGTGCCCCTCCGCGGAGCGCCTGGGCCCGTGAGCCATGGCCGCTGAGCCTGCGTGTCCGGAGCCTGTGCTCCGCAACGGGAGAGGCCACAACAGTGAGAGGCCCACGTACCGCAAAAAAAAAAAAAAAAAAAAAAAGTCAAAATAATTCTCTTTTCCAGGGTATGTTACTATTTACATTCACTTGTTTCTGTTTACTTTTATTCTAAAGTTTGCCTTTTTAAATTTTTTGCATTAATTTTGTTTTTTTATTATATGTCAAGCCATTATCTAGTTTAAAAGTCAAAACTATGAAAAGATAGATCCCGAGAATCAATCTACATCCCTATCACTTCTGCTCTGTTTCCAGCTCCCTCCTGCCTCCTATAGATGACTATTTGTATTAGTTTATGATTTCTCCTTCTAGTGTTTATGTTTGTTTTTGCAATAATAAGTATGTGTATTATCCTCTATCTTCCTCTAGCTTACACTGTCCTGATCTTGTCTCTTCCACTTACCGTATCCCAGAGGTCACACCATTTTTATGGCGGCACAGAACTCTGCTACAAGGATGAACTAAAATGTATTCAACCAGTCCTCCACTGAAAAGCATTTAGGTTTTTCCAATTCTCGTTGTTGCAAATAAAACTGCAACAAATAACTCTGTGCAGATGTGGCATGCCTGTGTCTGTGAAAGTGTATCTTCAGGAGAGGGTTCTAGAAGTGACATTGCTGGGTTACGAGGTCAATTCATTTATTTTGTTAAATATTGCCAGTTCCCCTCCATGGGATTGTAACATGTTGTTAGCAAAGAGTGCCTGTTTCCTAAGAGCATCCTATCATCAGACTTGCAGATTTTTGCTAATCTGGTACGTAAACATGCGTATGTTCTTCGGCCTGGTTATAACCTTTCTCTTAATAGGAGATGGAGCATATTTCCATCCATTTAAAGGCTTTTCATGGTCATTTTTTTTTCCGTCTCAATTTTTAGGAGCTCTTTATCTATTAGGGAGATTCGCCTTTTATCTGTGATACATGATGCAACTCTTTACTCCCAATTTGTCCTTTGTCTTTTGATGATGTTTATAATGGTTTTTTGCCACAAACAAGTTCTTTATGTTTTTCTAGTTACATTTATCAGTCTTTTCTTTGATTGCTTCTGGATTTTAAGTCATAGATAAGGTTATAAAGAAATTTAATTGTGTCTACTTCTGGTGCAGCTATGGCTTCATTTTTATAGTTAGAGCTCTGATCCACTGGGAGTTTTTTCTGTTGAATGGTTTGAGGTATGAATCTAAATGTTATCTCTTCCCCAGTGGCTTTGCAATTGCCCTGCTTATTAAAAAGTCCATCTTTCTGGGCTTCCCTGGTGGCGCAGTGGTTGAGAGTCCGCCTGCCGATGCAGGGGATGCAGGTTCGTGCCCCGGTCCGGGAAGATCCCACATGCCGCGGTGCGGCTGAGCCCGTGAGCCATGGCCGCTGTGCCTGCGCGTCCAGAGCCTGTGCTCCGCAACGGGAGAGGCCACAACAGTGACAGGCCTGCGTACCGCAAAAAAAAAAAAAAAAGTCCATCTTTCTCCCATTAGATATGCCACATTCATAGCATTTAATCTCCTTAAATTCTTGTTTATTTCTGCACTTTCTCTTTAGTTCTGTTGGTCATGCAGAAATACCATGCCGTTTTTATTAGAGAGGCTTCATAGCGTGCTTTAAATCTGAGAGGTCTATCTCCTTCCACTCCCTTGATCTTCTTTGTCAGAGATTTCTTGGCAATTCTTGCTTGTTTTTATAGAGAGAGGAAATTTAGAATCTACTTCCCTCAGGTGTCGTTGGAGGAGAGGATCTTATTGCTATTTTTATTGGCATCACATTAAACTTATATATTAACTTGGAGATAATGGCATTGGTGACACTGAGTCATTCTACCCAAGAACATGGACCATCTCCCGATTTGTTCAAGTCTGCTTTAGTCGGGGACCCTCTGAATCTAGATGGACTGTCTGGGTAAGAGGACTAGGAGACTAGTGGCGCTCCACCAGATAAAAGGTAACAGAAATCTGTCATCAACAGCCACAGCATCTGCTCTCAAGGGCTTCTCCTGGCCTCCAGGACCTCAACCCCTGGAGGCCATGAGCCTTATCTTGGCTTTCTACTTCTCTGACACTCCCATTCCTTGGACAGAGCACTCTGCCTCTCCACCCTTGCCTGCTCTCTGGCTTCATCGTGGCCCTGACTAACAGGGAAGACCTGGCCTCCTGACCATCGAGGACCCCATGTACTTGCCTCCCACCCCATCTTTGGAGAGCTATTTCTGGCTGGTGGCTGGGCCGTGTGACTGATGAGGAGTACGGGTGTTTGCGAACCAGTCTGACCAAAGGGATGGTCACGTGCTGGGAATCAGTGAGGAATAAGATGAAGCCCCAAGGTGAGACTCAGTGACAGGGGCATGAATGACATTCATACTTGGTTCTAGAAGAAAGGAAAAACCTCTGAAATCCTTCTTGAGAGTCAGCAGTTGGGAACATGGCCTGGGAATGAGAGTGGGGGTGGATCTAGCTGCAGAGAAGAAGCAGGAGGCTGAGCAGTGATCCAGGTGAGGATCTAGGCTGGAGTGAGAACTGGGCGAGGGTGGAAATATTACAAAGGAGAGTCCTGCTCGCAGACTGGCTCTGAGGGCTGAAGGCAAGGGAGGAGGTGAAGATGAGACAAAGGCCAGGAGTTGTCTGTCCTGACAACAGGCTATGGTAATGTTCTTACCAACCAAGGACTTGGACTGATACTTGGACGGTTTTCTTCAAAGCGATTCTCCTCGTAATACGGATACTGCACTCCAGGCCAATTTCATATGCAGAATATTGAGTTTACTGAACAGATGAAATAGGGAACTGATTCATGTCACAGAAAGTGAAGCCTCGAGCTTAAAAGAGCCTTTGCCGCTTTGTTCAAGTCACAGCTGTGTCGTCTCCTTCCTTCTTCCTCCCTTCCTGCCCCCTCCCCGCAAAGGAGAACAGATAGACCACTAGCAGCGTCTGCCTCAGTTCCTGTTCTCTCTTGGCCTTTCTCTGGCCTCGTCTGCTATTTTTCTCCAGTGCTTTACCCAGGCTCCCTAACTTCCTCCCAAACCTTCCTCCATCGGGGCCCTTAACTGGCACTGGCCAATTCACCAGGCATGGGCCTGACCAACAGCAAGCCCCTGTTCCTTTGGCCTGCACGTGTCAGAAAGCTGCCAGGGCCACCGTTCCTGCAGGACAGCCCCCCCACCCCCATCCCAAGAATGGGGGCCAGCACAGGGAAAAGAGAGGGAATGGTTTGGGGGTTAAAGGGCCCTGGCTCAGGGATCAGGAAGAATGGGTGGCCTTAGGCAAGTGCTGTCACCTTTCTGAGGCTCAGACTTCACATCGTGAATGATAAGCGTACCCCCCCATAGAGTTGTTGTGAGGCTGACCTTCGAGGGAGTAGGTTATGATTAGAACAACAGAAGCATAGTGTCCATGCCTCACTTCGTCTACTTCCCTTGGCAATCTGCCTCAACCAGCCCTGGCAGGGGAAGAGCCATGAGCAGGTGGGTGGCAGAGCAGAGAGGGTGAACCGTGGCTCACCTTCCAGTTTCAGTGAGGACTTGGACTATTTCCAAAGGTCTGTAAACTGACACAACCACCTAGCCTCGCTCTGGGAAGCAATCTCGCACAGACCACCAAAGGCATCTCTTCTGGAAGCTGTGAGAGTGTTTCTGCTCACGGAATCCAGTTTCTGTGCACATGGGCCAATGTCCAGATGCCAAGTCAGAGGGAGTCTGAGCCCTTCTTGAATACCCTTTCTCATCCTCTAAAGGTGAGCAGTTGAGGCCAGGGAGATTAAGTGATTCACCCAAGGTCTTGGTTAAGTTGGTGCCTTGATGTCAGGACAGGGCCCTCTGCTGAAGCACAGGTATCTCTTGTGATGGCAAAACCCTGTGATTGTCAGCTTAGACTATGGAAACAAGCTTGGGTTTGAATCCCAGCATTGACGAGTGGTGTAACTTTGGGCCAGTTACTTAACCTCCCTATGAATCCGTTTTTTCACATGTATAATGAATGGTGTCAGGACTACCCTGGTGGTCCAGTGGTTAAGACTCTGCTCTCCCAACGCAGGGGGCCCGGGTTCCATCCCTGGTCAGGGAACTAGATCCCACATCCCGCAACTAAGAGCCTGCATGCCACAGCGATGATCCCGCGTGCCACAGCTAAGACCTGGCGCAGCCAAATAAATAAATTAATTAAAAGAAAAAAAAATGAATGGTGTCATAGTACACGAACATAAAAGCATTGAAAAAGCATGTTGTTGTTGGTTGTCATTAACGGATGCAAGGAAAAGAACCCAACAGAAACCAGGGCTGGTCGGTCTCATCCCCAGACTCCAATATAATGTCTTCTCGTTCTCAAGCCTCATCATTTCACAGAGCTAACTGAGACTTGGGCGGACTGTCCTGGCTTTGCCCCATAGCTTTAGACCAGATCTTATTTTATATATTTTTGTTAAATATTTAATATCTACAATAAGTACCCACCACTCAACTTAAGAAATAGGACACTACCGTTGCCTTCGAAGTCCTATGTGTCCCTTCACTCCAATCCCACTCCCTAGTTCCATTCACCTGAATTTTATATTTATCATTCCCTCCCTTGGTTTGACCATATATGTATATGTCCTAAATAATAAATTAGTTTTACATGTCTTTAACCTAAATATAACTGGATCATGGTGTATGATCTTCTTTAACTTGCCTTTATTGCTCAGATTATTTTTGCTATTTATCTATACTGATCAGTTGTATTCACTCCTTTTCGCTGTTGAATAGTACTCCACTGCATGAATATGCCACAATTAATTTATCTGTTTTCCTGTTGAGGGGCAATTGGGTTGTTCCAAGTGTTGTTTTGTTTTCTGTTAGAAATGGTGCTTCAATGACAATTCTTGCACGTGACTTGGTGTACATGGTATATTTTTAGTATTCTGACACAGTGCTATGTTATGTATGACCTCATGCTGGGTCATAGGTATGTATGTCATCAAGTGTATTAGGTAATACCAAGCTGTTTCCAAAGTGGTTGTACCTAGTTATATTTTTATCAGCAGTGTACAGGAGTTCCACATTTTCTTTAAGGTTGGTATTATCCATTTTTCATTTGTTAATCTAGTAATTAATTAATTGTCATGTTCACTGTGCCGTGTAGTTCGAGACTGTTTATCATGGTACGTTGATCTCCATGTGCTATGGAAACCATGTTGTGTGGTCTTACTCTTTTCACAAATCATAGGCTAAAATTTGGTGTCCTCAATTTCCATGTTTGCACTGACCAAGTAGTGGCAGCCTGGAACATCATGGCTATCACACTACGTACCACATGGGGTAAAATGCCCAGTCTGGAAAAGCAGACACTCATTTTTATCACGTCAGACTAGACACAGTAAAAAGAAGAAAGACAAGTGGCTGTAAAAAGAAAAAGCAGAAGTGTAACCCTTGTCCTTGGTCTTTTTCTCTGGGGAAATAATAAGTACACAGTGCAGGTGCTGAACAGAGTTGTTGGTTGAGAGAAAAGTCAAGTAGCTGACGGGGTGCACTTTACAGTAATTTAGAAGGAACAAGCCGATTATTGCCCCATTCGTTGGAGCTTGATTTTCCTGACCCTGATGACATTCTCCGTGCCCTCACTCTCCTGGTCTACTAGTTCCCTTCTGTTAAGACCTGTGAGGAGCTGAGGGGCGAGGGTCTAGAACTCTTTCAAGATAAATTGCAAGAAAATTGAGCTTCCTGTTTGGGGAAAATAAACAATTGGAAGAGCCAAGCACTTACATTTTTCTCATGAAAGATGATCTTTCTTGCTGGCCTGGCCAATTCAGGGGTTTGGCCGAGCAGAAGGGCCCCACCCTTCAATAGCCCTGTGGATTCTGCTCCTGACCATCTGGTTAAACGAGAAATTCAGAGACGGTACATGAATGTGAATAATCAAGATTTACCTGGAGAGGGGCTTCCCTGGTGGCGCAGTGGTTGAGAGTCCGCCTGCTGATGCAGGGGACGCGGGTTTGTGCCCTGGTCCGGGAAGATCCCACATGCCGCGGAGCGGCTGGGCCCGTGAGCCACGGCCGCTGAGCCTGCGCGTCCGGAGCCTGTGCTCCGCAACGAAAGAGGGCGCAACAGTGAGAGGCCCACGTACCGCAAAAAAAAAAAAAAAAAAAAAAAAAGATTTACCTGGAGAAATACAGAACCTCTGTTTGTACAAAGGAGAGGTACAGGAGGAAAGGCATCCATCTACTACATCCATCTCTGCCTCTCACCTTCCTCCCGCTCCTCTTCCCCTCTTCACTGGCCCATCACTAGGTCTGGTGAGGGGATGAAGGTGAGCAGTGGATGAGGCCAGGAGGGGACAAAGGCAGTGAGGAGAGTGGCACTCTGCTTTTAAGGGGACTTCTGGATGGCCTGATGTCAGAACTGCATTGTTGGGAGGTTGTTAAATTTGTTCCTAGCTGACCTTTGAGTACATCTTGATTTTGTTTGAAAGCATCTGGCTATCAGCACAACTCCTGACACCATCAACCTCATAAAGGGGCCATGCTGTACAATGGAGATCCTCTCCCCTTTTCCAGATCTCCTATCTGTCTCTATCCCTAATGACCTTGCCTAGAGAATTGTCTTCCCATTTTACACAGATCTTCAGGAAAACTGAATTCTAACTCTCAAAGTAAACTGTTACCACTGTGTCACTGTCATCTTGATATTTATTTAAAACCATTTGGGGGAGAGGAGTGAGGAGAAACTACACAAAAATGCCATTTTCGTATAACGATCCTTTAAGTGGAAAAGTTTATCCATGACTTTATGCAAATGAGCAGAAAGTCCCAAAGAGACTTTCAGATGGAATTGATTATTCTGCTTTTCCTTGAGCTCAGGAAGGGGACAGCATGACACCTGCTGAAAACAAGGACTATATGTGTTCAGGACAACAGGAAGTAGTGACCAGCCAGAAGCTTGCCCTGACCTGATTATAAATCTGGTTACAGAAGAAAGCAGCTGGAAAGCAATTTGCATGTCCAATAGGTTTCACTATTAAAGTTTACACAACGTGGAGTGATCGGCCAAGCCGGCTGGCTATCCAGATCACATGACTATGTAGAAACACGAAACTTGACTACATGCTCAAGCAAGTTTTACTTCTTCCTTGTGCAGGGGTGTCTGCCAGCAGCCTGCAGTCTCAGAAATCAGACTCAAGTGACTAGGACTCTTGAGATCAAAGGCTTACCATGCTACTCCCCAGGACAGCCAGGGACTGCTGACGTGACCACTGGACAGTGATCTGTGGTTCGTATAGTTACCAAAAATAATGGATAAGCTTAATAAAATAACTGTCCCCGCCAGTCAGAAGTTGAGGTAAGATTTTCGCCATCCAATACTTTTCCTTCTTCTTCTCCTTTTTTTTTTTTTCAATGATCTTACTGCATCTCAGAAATACTGAAATCCTGGAATACTTTGCTAGCTGTAAGGCAGTGGGGTGTCAATTGCTACAGGGAAAGGGACTTGCATTTTTAAAGAAATGTGTAGGAACAGGTGAGCTTACTCTAGCTGGCTTTGCCAGTGATGGATTGAAGTGTAAAGCTTTGAAGAGAAAAGAAAAAAGAAAAGCCAAAGGCTTAGACTCTACCAATGGTCAGCTTGGAGAGTCTGAACACAGCAAGCTTTTCTAAAAAGAGTTTGGTCTAATCTGAGTACTCAAATATTTCATTGTGGATTACTATTTAATGTTAAAGATTGTTGTAATAATTTGTATCCGTTGTCGTTTTACTGTCTCATTTATTTTGTGGTGGTATGTCACAAGTGTTTTGGGGAGATTAGATCTGTTTTTCCAGTGTCTCCATGTCAGTGTAACAATTATCTATAAAAAGCCACTTAGAAAGAATAAATAAACCAGAAGTGTCCCAAGGGGAAAGAATCAAGAAACTCTTCTGACTTATAGAAGAAAAGACTTCCCAAATTTTTATTTTGAAGATTTTCTTTTTGTCTCTTTGTGACAACATCATGGCTTTTTGAGACTGGAACTTTTAAGTGTTCAATGAGTGTTTTATATTTCAGCTACCACTTGAACTTCAGTTTTTCACAGGGTGATGTGACACGTGTAGCAAGGAAGTTATCAGAAATGATAAGGAGCTAGAGAATCAGAGCTTTTGAGACAGAATTTAAGAGAAATCAGTCTGAGAATGACAGAGGGACAGCCCTTCCCAGTTAGAATATGGGTCATAGACCTGGTAGGCACTTGGTAAATGATAGTTTGAAACGAACTGCTGGTCTGGAATCAAGAGGCAGCATGGCCGCGGTCAGCCCTTTCAAGGGTGTGTTGATAAGGAGACAAAAAGCTTCCTCAGTCTTGCCCTTGGTCTCACGTTGCTACACCGTCATGGGAGGTGGGTAGGTAAAACAGTGCAAGTAGTAAGTGACTCAGTGAGTATAAGAAGTGAATTGGAGTAGCTGGAGAGGTTTGAACAGAGAAGACGCTTCAAGTGCTGAGCTTTGTCAAAGTAAATGAACAAACAAAATCAAATGAAAACGAACATGTAGATGTTGAGAACGGAGTCGTGGTTACCAGAAGTGAAGAGACAGGGGGCGGAGGGTGAAATGGGTAAAGGAGGTCAAGTGTATGGTGATGGATGAAAACTAGATTTTTGGTGGTGAGCACACTATGGTACATACAGAGGTAGAAATATAATGTTGTAAAAGTGAAATGTACATAATGTTATAAACCAATGTTACCTCAATAAAAATAAATAAATAAAGAGCTAGGCTTTGAGAGGCAGGTAAGATAAAAGAAGTTGGAGAATTGGAGGGAAAGCCTGATGTGCTGGGAGGGAGGAAAGACGGAAGCTGACGCTGGGAGCTGGACTTGACTAGGTCCATTTGTAGGATGATGAGGAGAGTCTTCTGCCCAACAGAGGCTGTAGAATAGGCCTGTGGGACCAGAAAGTCCTCAAAAGGTTAGATGCGTAGGGTGGGGCCAGATCACAAAGGGCAGAGAGGGCTCTAACCACGGAGGGCTGGAGAACGGTTTATACAGTGACAGATGTCATGCCAGTGGGCTTAAGGGAGGTTGGCGGGATGGACTGGAGGGGGCGGAACCTGGAGGCAGGGATGCTCAGTTAGAGGGGCGGTTAAGTAACCCAAGCCTCTAGTGCTGCAGGCCTGGACTTGGGGCAGAGCAGTGAAAAGGGAGAGCGAAGGAAAGACATGCCAAAGAAACTAACAAGGCATGGATATTAAGATTTCTCCCAAATGAGCAAGAGGGTTTAGAAGGTCCTTTTCAGAGATATTCCATAACCTAGGCCTATACTAAGTCTTAGAACCTCTTTCAGGATATCCAGATGGGGATTTAAATAAAGAGAGGCAACAGAACCTAAATCACTTTATGATCCTTCCCTCGGGGACAAAGTTCAGCTTTGTCACAGAGCAGTCGATAGACAACATACAACACTAGATTAGAGGGTAGAAAACCAAAACCGTATTGTGGATAATCATATACTACCTTCATCTGCTCAGGCAAAAGTAACTTTTTTTTTTCTACTTGGTTACTGAGTTGTTTTTACAGAATTGGCCTGTTTTAATAAAATGTGCACTGTCGATGTGAAACGTTTCAAAGAAATGAAATTGTAAACACAGTGAACTTGAAGCACCATTTTAAATCTTTTCTGTAATTAGATGGGATGGTGAGGAATAGGTCAATGAATACTTGATCCCTGTGGTTTGTATCCTCTGTCCTGACAGGTTATCACCAATTCAGAATGTTGCCAGCTGTGTAATTATTTGGCATCAGATGACAGTATAAGTGAAGAGCTGTGTTCATACTCTTAGGTTTATCAAAGTTTATATGATAATTTGCTTAAATTCTTAGCCAGAAAAAACAGAGAGATAGTGAGTGTCCATCAAGGGGGAGTAAAAGGGATGACCCTGATCTAGGGGGTGTATTCCCAGGGCTGGAAAGAGACTAGAGGCAGAAGGAGTGACCAGGAGGGAGGGAAAGTAGAGTCAGCTAAGAAAAAGAGAGCAGGCATGATTGGGAAAAAAAAAAAAAAAAAGATTCTCAACATGAAGGAGAAAGAGAAGGTTCCAGATGGACCTTCCCAGATGGACAGCTGGGGATGAGTAGTCAGCCTGAGAGTTTCTACTGCAGAGGAATTGAGAAAGGCGAAGTGGTTAAGTTGCATGTGACCACAGAAATGTGTGAGCACAGATTCTTGCTTTTTTTCTCCCTTTGGGGCACTACATGAAGTTGGTTTCTCTGTTAATGGGAATTCAAAAACTCTCAGGATCTTTTAGTTGATTCTTAGCCATGATTTTCCCTGGATTTTATAAGGTAATGATATCATCAGAAACTCAGCTCAGACCTGGGGTCTCAATCCTTCCACAGTAAGTATTCCTATTCATAAAAATATTACACTCCTAGGTAAACGTTTCAACATTTACAGTCCTGAATCACAATGACTATATTCCTTTCAAGTTAGTGAAACTAGTTTGTAAGGGAAATTTTACGTTTTTATATTTTTAATAACCTCCCAGATGACTCATCGTCTGTGCGTGTGTATTTTTCTTTGTAGCTCCCATAAACACATACTCACTTATTTTTACAAATGGAAAAAGTCTTTGACACAGGTGTGGTCAAGCCAAGTCTCCCTAATCCTTATATTATTGGTTGAAGAGTATGGTATTTTTCAGTCAAACTAACATATGTGTGAGTTTAGGAAAGTTTACTTAAATTCCCTGGTCCCGGCTACTTCAGCTGAAAAGATAGAGATAATAACAGCACTGATCCCACAGGGCTGTTGTAAGGATTACAGTGATCCTGGTACATAGTAATTATTGGATTGAAAAATGGTGGTTATTTAATATCTTATTGTTATTCTTATTAATTCTATAGGTGTGCAATTGATTTTCCGAACAGAAACATAGTACTTTATGTTGATCCTTGATAAATTTCATGTCAGTTTCAGTTCTTCTTTTTAGCTATTTTGTCTATTTTACCTGTTGCTTCTGACATCTGTGGCATTTAGCTTTGCATGGGCTGTGACGTGACAAACGTCCCTTCTCTGCCCTAATCTAAGTGGCTAATAAACTGTTGAGCATGACAGAGCCCTGCCATGGGTGTCTGGGTCTCACGGCTAGGGCTCTCATTTGGAGATCCTATTTGACAGATCTTGGGACATGATTTTTCTTCTCAGGTCTTGGAATCCTCAATTGGCATTCCCAGTTACTTGACTTTTCAAGTTCAATTCTTCAGAAACAGAGTTATCTTCTTTTCACCTTTCTGCCACTAGATCTCTCTCTGGTCCTCCCTGTTTCTGTCAATGGTGTCATCATCAACTCTAAGCCTGATGCATCCTTTCCTCTGTACCTCCACTCACCTAACACAACCTCTAGTCTTTCTTTCATGATGCTTCCATATATGCCCTTTTCTTTCCTTTTCTACCACACCATCCTGGTTAGGTCCTCATCACCCTGTGTCTCCCAGCTACAAAATGAGGAGTTTGGATCTGACAATTCTCAAAGTCCCTCTCAGCTCTGATGCTGTGTGATCCTTTAGCCGTGAAGACCATGCTTGAAATGTTACATCCTCTAAGGCTACCATTTCATCCCATGACCCTCAGGAAATATTTCCTGATGGAATTATCAACTTGTTTGAGATAGTTTTCAAAATATTTTCAAACTCTTTTCTTACAAAGTTTTTGAAAACTGCCCAACTCAGAACACTGGGAACAGAGGATTAATCTAGACAGCATCCAGATGCATCATCTAGAAGGTAGCTATGATGTATTTAGAAGGACAAAGCAATTGGTACCCAAAAGGTCAGGATTCCGATTGCCAATTACGAGCTATGGGTCCTGATGAAATCACTCAACTTCTCTAAGCCTCAGTTTCCTCAACTGTCAAATAAAACTAGAGATGCCTTCCTCACAGGCTTGTTGTGAAGACATGGGCTAAAGTGCCCAGAATATTTGTCACATGGTCAGTATAACAAGTAAATAAAAAGTAAATACAACAATCAGTACTTTAACCCACCCTTCATGAGTGACCATCTGTTCTCTCTCTTCCTACTCACGGTAGAAGATCCAACCCCCTTTAACTGGAGGGCAAGCAGAGCAGGAAGCTGCCCAGGGGCTCACAGTGGGTGGATAGAGCACATCCTGAATACAAGTGTATCTCGGGCATCTCTCTTCTCATTCTTTTATAAGTTTAGATCAGAGGCCAGTGCTGAGGTGGGAGGGCAAGAGGAGGCACAGCATCTAATGGTAGAGATAAGATAGACTTCCCAGGAAGTATGGTTTCCTATTCTCCTCACACTGCCTACCTGCCTTATGTCAGCTGAGAACCTGCACAACCAGGCTATATTGTGTTGTACCAATGGATGCAATTCTCAGACAAGGTCTCTGTCTTCTCATGGGCAAGCTACATGAGAGCCACTTTAGACATTTGCTTGGTGTTTGTGGATTTCAGGATCATCACCTAGGAAAACTCAAGGCACTCTTTCTCATCCACTCTGGGCATGGGTCTGCCAGGAAAATGCTAAACCAGAGTCCACATATTCAAGGCACCCTCTCTTCTGGATCCAATAATCACCTGAACAATATGTGCTGTGGCTGAACAATTCCTCCCTCTTCGTGCAACCTGTCCCCAAAGTGGCTATGATGCAATTAATTCGGTTTCCAAGAACTGAACCACAATTACACTCTAGCCCTGCCTCTTACATCACTGGACGGGAGGAGATTGGGCTGGTACCAGATGCCTTAAGCACACATTTACAATCTCTCGGTTTTCCCCCACAGATGATTAACCTCATCTGTTCTGTGGAGAATTTACTTATTTGGTGCCTTTTCAAAGAGGATCTTACTATTGCCCTCATGCAATGACATGAAGGAATCTAGGCTTGTTAAAGAAAACATGAATAAGAAAAAAAAGAAATTAAATAATAGCTTGTTGTAGAGATATTGAAACACTGGATGGCTTTCTTTGGCTTTTTAATAAACCCCATAGAAGTTATCTCCTTCTGCCCTCCCCCAAAACATAGCTGCATCATTTAGATCAGTGGTTCTCCACCAGGGACAATTTTGCCCTCCAGGGGACATTTGACTATCCCACTTGGGGAGGGGGTGCTGCTCGCACCTCGTAGGTAGATGCCGGGGTGCTGCTAAACACCCTGAACTGTGCAGAGCAATCCTTACAGCAAAGTATTATCTGGCCCAAAATGTCAATAGTGCTGCATCTGGGAAACTCTGATCGAGACCAAGTGGAATGAATTCTGTGTAGAGCAGGAAGCACAGATTCACTTGCATGTGCTTATAGTGACAGTATGTATTCATAATACATATCTTTGCAATTGATGTGGCCTCTGCTTGCTGGACTTATTTTCCTCTGTCTGGGATGATTTGGGTCAGGGGTTGCCAAGGGGAAAGTTCAGAAGTGCTTGAGCCTATATTTCAATGAGTTGTTTTTGAAAAAAAGAATTTTTAGTGTCAAACAAAACTAGATTCCAGGAACTCCATGCACCACTGAAGCATAAGTTGTTCTCTCCTGGATAGAGAAGTGAGAGCAGGAAAAGATTTCCAGACATCATGTCGCCTTAGAATAGTATGTTTCTACCTCTCTAAGTAGACTGGGCAACTTGAGTGGACACCACTAGAGTTAGGATAAAAAGTCAGTCAGACTCCGATTCTGTAGGTTAGTGGTCACAGGGGCTGCCGCTGCCTCCCCATCAGACACATTGTGTCTCTTACTTTGTGATTTGGATCCATCAGGTCCCCTTAAATCTCACTGACCTGGAACCATTCTGCTTCTTTAAGGTGACCCTGCACCTCTCTATTTGCTCCCTTAGGTGTTGATGTCTAAGCTCTCAGAAACAGCTTTAGTTTTCTCATTCCACGTACCTGCTCAGCTTCCTAAGCCTCCAGGGACCAAGCACACAATTAGAGGTTAAGAGGATGGCACACCTGTGGCTCCAGAAATGGGCCCCCCCTGCAGATTGGGTGGAATTCCAGCCCCATCCAAGTCCTGCCTCCAGATCCAGGGAGCCGTGAACCCTGAAGCGTGCTCCAGCTAACTGTCCGCTAGGTCCCACTGACCTCAAGGACCCCCAGCACATTGTAGCGAAGCAGCTTTTGTGCCGGGCTCTGATGTTGGAGCACAGGTCCCCTGGTCTGCGGTGGAAACCCTCCCTCAGAGAAGCACACCTCCTGCTGTGGGCTGAGCCTCTCGCTGGCTCATGTGCTCCCATTCCCAGTTCTGCATCCCTCAGTGGGCAAGCTTGTCTTCCTTCCCACGCCTGTACCTCGCTCCACAGCTGAGGACTGTCTGCTCCCAACAACTCCTCCCTCCAGCTCCTCGTTGTTTGACCCGCCTTCTCCTACCTGTCCCGTCTCACCTCCCTTCCGAAAGGTCATTCATCAGCAGCTATATCTGCAGGCTGATTTTCCACTCAGGTGTTTTCACAACCCTTTTACAGCATCATGGTCTAGGCCCCCAAACAGGCCGTAGTCCCTCAGTCCAGCATGGCTTGTTTCAATGCTCATTTCCACAGCAAGGCATGGAAGCCAGCTTAAGGGATGTATTGCATGTCCTTGATGGGCGGTGCTTCCCTGTTGGCCACTTTCCCGAAAAAGGAGCTCGTTATCCCAGGGGCGTCTCTGCCTCCCAGCAGGCTAGCTGGGGGCCCCAGATCTCCTCCAGGTTTCAACACTCCCCACAGTGTAGGGAATACACAGCAGAGGCCACCAAGTTTCCTGGGCCTGTGCTGTGCAGTCTCACAGGGCCCCATGCTTGGTTTAATGTCTGCTGTTGCAGTCTTAAGATTCTCAATAATTTTCAACTAGTAGCCCTGCATTTTCATTTTACACTGAGCCCCAGAAATTAGGTAGCCAGTGCTGGCCACAAGTTCCGTGAGCCCCTCGGCTGAGCCAGCTCTCCCTGCAGTGTGTCAGGACGCAAACATCAGTGGAGAAGCCTCCTCCTTTCCTCTCCCCAGCCCCCAAATCAGAAAGGTTTACAGGGCAAGTGAGAGGGAGCGGCCATCTCTCTAGTCCCTCAGGTAAGAGGCCCAGAGAGGTGAAGTCACTTATCCAAGCTCACACCAGAAAGGCCTAGTCTAGAACTACACCTCCATGTTTGCCTAGGAGGAGGGAGGAACAGCAGGCCACGCCTTCCTTTTTTTTTTCCTGTGTTATTTACTGGCCAGTAAAACGTTCTAGCTTAGTCTGTGTTCTGTATTTTTCCGAGACTTTTTTTTTTGTTTAACTAAAAAGCAGCTAATTTACTAGTCAGAAACCCCAGTGAGGCCCTACAGAATATTACTGTCAGTATTTCATGCTATTATATGTTTCCAGGTCCAAACTTGAATTTCACACTGACTCAGTCATGTTTGGTACCCTACTGAGACTATATATTTTTCAAGGAATGCTCCCACAATTGTTCATGGAATCTGAGAGTGAATTATAATTAAAAAGAGCAGAGTTGGTCTTATGTGTAGACTAAGCATACAGGACCATGTTGTATAATTTAAGAAGGGCCCCAGAAAGGTGTTTTTTGCTGAACTTTGGAATCAGGCAGACCTAGGTTTGAATGCTTGCTCTGTACTCCCTTGTTCTTGGTCTTTGAGAAGGTTACTTAATCCTTTTTAGCCTCAGCTTTTCACCTGGAAAATGGGAATAATAATATATAATATAATAAGGGTGTTGTAACAGTAAACATATTAAATAGAGAGTAAAAGTTCAGTCAATGTCCCCTCTGCACAAGTCCCTCCTGGCCTGGGCTCTCCTGTTGCCCCAGTTGTGTCATTAGAGAGACATCCTCCTGGGATAAGGCGTGTCTCAGAGTCCTGGTCCAAACTTAAACATCACTATGTGTAATAGGTTAAGGCATTAAGCCTTAGCCGTCACTAACACCCAAGTGGGAGTCTAACAGCTCAGACCGTGGGGACAGAGAGCTGTGCTCTTCTGTCTCCAGCACAGAGGTGGCTCAGTCTATGGTTGTTAGTTGAAAGAAGGGGACATTGTTCAGGAAAGTGGTGATAAGAAGGAGGGGAAGGTCAGAGGAGGGAGACCACACCTAAGTAAAGGGAGTTCCCAGCGGGGAGGCTGTGACTGAGGTTGTTTGGACCAGAGGATTAGAGAGTTGAGCTCAAAGGTAGAAAGAAATGCCCTCCCCCATTGACTATGTTGTTGCTGTTTACTTTACAACTTCACTTGGTTCAAAGTGCAAAAACTGCAGGATGAAGAGTACCTTTTAAGCATGTTTGACATATTAATGACCATACCTAATCCTGGACAGGAAGGAAACAGTCATTTTAGTGCAAATAACTACAGTAGAATCAAATACAAACATGAGAAATATACTTTCAAAAAGGAGCATGGCAAATGCAATACCACATCACTGGAAAACTGGGCCCTCTACATACATGTAACTATTTTGCCTTTTGAATTGTCTTTACAGCCTGTTCAGGGTCAAAATCTGCTTTTTACAACTGAAAACCTTTTGATTTCATGTCATCACCACATTTACAGATTATTTCAGTTGCCCAACCAATCCCAGAGGACTGGTCAGATTCACCTGATGAATGCTGAAAACAACTCCTAACATGACTAAAACAAAAGTTATTCATGTGCCTCAAAAGTAAATTGGAAAAAAAAATCCGCTTTAAAATTGTTAATGACTACTTGGGGTGAGGAACTGTTCTGCAACTAGTTAGTGGTGGTGATTGCACAGCACTGTGAAGTTACTAAATGCCACTGAATTGAACACTTTGAAGTGGTGGAATGATGAATTTTTGATAATGAAATTATTTTCCATATTTACCATAAAATATTATGAGGATCCATGATCATATTTTTGTTCGACCAATTAGATACTGTATCAAAGCTGTTTTTTTTAAAAAAAAAATGTATTAACTGGGGAATTCCCTGGCAGTCCAGTGTTTAGGACTCAGGGCTTTCTCTATCGTACGCCTGGGTTAGATCCCTGGTTGGAGAACTAAGATCTCGCGAGCCGCGCGGTGCGCCCAAAAAAATAAAAAATGTATTATCGATAAATGTTTCTGGATGGTAAACATTTAAGAATGTCAATGCTTCCTTCCACTTCAATCCCCACACGTGATATTCCCCAATATCTTTTTTTCACTAAGATCCCAAAGAAATGAGCTTCAGTCAAATTTTTTCAATGTATCGGCAATACCATTCTGCAAAATCTCTCTTTACTCCCTGAAAATATCTTTGCTTTTAGCTATAGAAATGAATGCCCAGACAAGTGGGTGTACCATGTAGACACAGCCAAGGCTCATGTTTTTTCTACATTGAGGCTAATTTTTTAAAGAACACGCTCAAATTCTTAAAACATATTCCTTTTCTAGAATTACATAGGATTATATTTTCAGAATTTTATGAAAATGATTAGAGTTACTTATTTATCCTTGAGTCTTACAAATTTGAGAATCATCAGTTTCACACAATAATTTTCATGCTGTTAGAGGAAAAACTGTAAACATCACAAAATTCCTGCTACCAGCAACTAGTTAGAACAAGAAGCAAATCAGAGCCCAGGGACTTCCCTGGTGGCGCAGTGGATAAGAATCCACCTGCCAATACAGGGTACATGGGTTCGAGCCCTGGTCCGGGAAGATCCCACATGTCGTGGAGCAACTAAGCCCGTGCACCACAACTACTGAGCCTGCGCTCTAGAGCCCATAAGCGACAACAACTACTGAGCCTGCGCACCACAACTACTGAAGCCCGCACACCTAGAGCCTGTGCTCCGCAACAAAAGAAGCCACCGCAATGAGAAACCCACACACCGCAGTGAAGAGTAGGCCCCGCTCTCAGCAACTAGAGAAAGCCCGTGCGCAGCAACAAAGACCCAAAGCAGCCAAAAATAAATAAATTTATATTAAAAAAAATAGGTTTAAAAAAAAAAAATCAGAGCCCAGTACAGGATTAAGTAACAGGACCTCTGGGGGTTCTTCCAAACCCATGAGTCTCCCTTAACGTTTTTGCTTTTCACAACCTGCTTTCACATGTTTTAGGAAGAAGCTTCCCTCTATCCCAGTCCCTCCCTGCTGTGTGGGTGAGTGAGAGCAAGCACCAGCAAGAGGAAGGAAAGTGCTGCATCCCTACAGACCCCTAAAATCTGGGAGGGGGGGAGCCTGACAATTTCTGCTGTCACATCAAGGGGCAAATCTTCTAAGAACTTTTTACAGCTAGTATAACCTAGTTTCCTGTCATCTCATCAGCGTCAGAGCGGTGTGGCCCAAGCCTCACTGCCTCTGATAGGGTTGAGTGTGCCAGGAGTTTTTTGGAAAGGAATCAGGGTATTAGTAGGATCATCCTTGGTCCTGGTTATGCCAAGTCAGCCCAATTTCGGTCTGCTTATAACCGAGATCAGCAATCTAGATATGCCAGAGACTACCACAAAATATTTGCAGATCTCAGTGGGAAAAAAAAGAAGGAAATGGTGGAGCGTCTGCAGAAACTTGAAAATTACTTTCTCTGGTTAATAGGTGGTTAGTAAGACAACCCAGGCTGCGAGATGCTCACGTGCGATGTGCACACATGCACCTACTCCAGGACTCTTAGGTGGCCTTTCTGACTAGGGTGATAAGAAGGGCACACAGGGATAGCTACCCAGGTCTCCTTGCAGCTGAGCTCAGCCACTCTGCTTGTAAGCCTGTTCCGGACCCAGAGAGCCCCTGCCACATTCCTTCCTGCCGCCTGTGTGCCCTGCCCTCTCTTTCCGCCTTTTCCTGCCATCTGTCCCTTCCTCTTTTTTCTCTGCCCCTCCCTAAAGACTGAAACAGGCCCCTAAGAGACCACGCAACCGTCTAGCAACAAGTCTGACCTTGGGGACTAGTGGCAGGGCAGTGGGGGCACATGTGTTCCCGGTAAAACCCACTTGGCTGGTAGAGGGATTGGATGCCTTCTCCAGGGACGGAGAGAAAGGTGCCCAAAGAGGCCCGTGGTGAAGCTGGTCATCCACCCTGGTGAGGGGCCCAGGCTGAGACAAGTCAGCACATGTCATCCAGGGGTGATGAGAGCACGGGTTCTGGAGTCAGACGGCCCGATTTTGAATTCCAGCTCTGTTGTTTATTACATGTAGGACCTGGGGCAGATTACTTCTCTGGGCAAATATTTTCTCACTATAAAAATTAGGATAATCACAACAATGTGAATATACAATGCGTATGTGAATACACTACTGACTGTACACTTAACATTGGTTACGATCATAAATTTAAGGTTGTGTGGTTAGTTTTTGATCACACTTTTTAAAATGGGGATAATAATAAGACCTACCTCACACGGTTGTGAGGGTTAAATGAGATAAGCACGCGAAGTACCTGGCACATAACACATGCTCAGTGAGCGCTGGCGTTCACTGTTGTCGCCATTGATTATCCAACTGACCACTAGCCTGGCTCACTGGGCTTGGACTGTAACCATGGCTCTGGGCTATGGTATGAGAAGTTGGAAGGCACATCCCTGCCATGGAAAAGCTGCTCCTCTAGAAGGAGACTCAGACCATGTGTGGAAAGGGAAGGAGCAGGGTGTGAGGGAAAGAGCTGGGGGAATCCTCAATAATTGATCTTGGTGCAATGGGAAAATGTCTCTGGAATTTAGTGTCCTCCCTTCCAGTAGGAGGCTGACCCAGGATATTCCTAAAGTCTCTCTCACCATCAAACTTCTGTGACTACCTTGATAACAGGCAAAACTAGGAGTTGGGATTTCAGAGCTGCGTGGTCTGAGACCAGCCCGGTGACCTACTGGGCCTTGTATCTGCATCTGTGAATGGGGCTGGGGGAGCTACCTCACTCTTGGGAGGCTTCTCAGGTTATCACAGGATGGAAAGGACTTGCCAAAACTTCTGTCCCAGCTTCACCGTGGACTCGCTCTCCAGAAGGAAGCAGCTTTGGTTGCTGAATTTGCAAATCTAAATATAACACCAATAATACCACAGAAAGGCTGGCCTGGAGGAAATGGGGCATGAGGAAGCCAGGCCAGGGCTAGAAGAGGCTGTGGAAAGGACGGAGGAGGGAAGCTGGTGATAGGACAAGGTCTGCTGCATGCAAAAAACAGAATACTCACTAAAAAGTGGCATTCTGTTTCAAAATGACGGTCGGTAGCCAGACTTCAGTTTTGAGATGGAAGGAAGATATTTTGTGTGAATCAGAGAATTCCTACCCCCCACCCATCTGCCTCTCTCTGTCCTCTGGTCTGATATAAGTCATAGGCTTCTGTCATGTGATATGGTGGCAGAAGGGACCTTCCTCCTGCATTACCAGACACAGAGTTTGTGTTCAGGGTAGCTCTGGATCCACACATGCCCTACTCAGTCTGCACTCACTGAATATTTGTGGAGTAAATAAGTCAAATACATGTCTTACATAAAACAAATAATAATATTAAACTTTAAGGAGGAGGCCCCCCAAGTCAGTAAATCAAGAAATAATATTTTCATGTAATATTTTAAAAATCAAAATTAATGCAAAAAATTCCATGATGAACAAAATATTGACATTTTAAATGAAGACAGGACCAGGGCTACTGACACGGCGCTGTGTTCCAGCACAGTCCTCTGTGAGAACTGTTGGCCTTGCGGCCATCAATTCTCTCTTCTGCCCAGCTGAGGCCCTGAAGGCCACTCCTAGTGTTACTCCACTATTTTGGGGATCCCACTGCTGTGGGCTTGGGCCAGGGCCCAGCAGAGTTGCCTTCCTACTGGTCTCTGAGCCACCAGTGTCACCATGCCTAGGCCCTCCTCCATTCTTCCACCCTAATCATGACACTCCTCTGAGTAAAGGTTTCCAAAGGCTTCCTGTTGCCCATAAACCCCATCTCCTTGGCCTGACTAACAAGGTCCTTGACTCCCTGTATCCCCCCAACCCAGCCTCAGCTTTGACGGCACCTTCCCCCCCATACCCCCAATTCCTGGCACTCTCAGCTTCTCACTAGACCCCAAACATCTCAGACAATTTCCTCTGAGCCTTTGTAGTTGCTGTTCCCACTACCTAGCTGCTGTTCCTCACTCTTCTGCCTGGTGAATTTTTATTTTCCCATCAAGATCCAGCTCTCAGGTCCCTTCATCTTAAAACCTCAAAGCAGTCACTCCCTTTTTAGGATTCTTACAGCTCTCTGATCTTCCTTGTTCCCAGCAAAGAATTATGAGTAGTTTTCACTTGTTATCTGTCTGTATCACATGAATTTTAAAAAATTAGCTGTATTACTTTCATAAACTGAACAAAAAAACTATTTTCAGTTTAGGACAAAAAAACAGTTTAAGATATAAAATACAAAAAATGTCATGTGAACCAAATCATAATTCAAAAATTGCTATAGCACTGGAGATTAAATGACTAAGTACTATGTGAGTGCTATGAATTCAGGATATATAGAAATATAATTTAGAGCTGTGAAAGACTTGAATGTCCGTGTAATCCAGCCTTCTCATTTTACAGGAGAAAATGAAGCATTAAGTGTGACAAGAATTGCTCAGATTTGCACAGCCAGGAAGCTTCAGAGATTAGAGTAGAATCTGCATCTCTAGACTCTCAATCCAGTGCTCTTTCCTTAAGTGGCCTCCCTTCCTGTGCCTTTCCTGTGTACAGATCAAGAAATGATCTGTAAGGGGAAAGGGATGACTTGAGCTGGGCTGTAGGCTGGTGGGATGGAATGGGAACAATTGTGTGTTCATAACAGTGGGTTAATTATGTCTAAAATGTTTGGTGTCCAAATTTTGAAGGCCTTTGAATGCCAAGCTAATGAGTTTTTACCTTATCCTGCAAGCAACAGGGAGACATCGAAGAACTATTCATGAGTGGAATGACATGATAAAAGCAATTTAAGAAAATGAACATGGGGAAGGGGAGAGACTGAAGGTAGGGAGACAAGACGGGGGACCACAGAGGAATGAAGAAAGAAGATGTGGTACATATATACAATGGAATATTACTCAGCCATAAAAAGAATGAAATAGGGCTTCCCTGGTGGCGCAGTGGTTAAGAATCTGCCTGCCAATGCAGGGGACACGTTCAATCTCTGGCCCGGGAAGATTCCACGTGCTGCAGAGCAACTAAGCCCGTGCGCCACAACTACTGCCTGCACTCTAGAGCCTGTGCTCTGCAACAAGAGAAGCCATTGCAATGAGAAGCCCACGCACCGCAATGAAGAGTAGCCCCTGCTTGCCTCAACTAGAGAAAGCCCATGCGCAGCAACAAAGACCCAACACAGCCAAAAATAAAAAACAAATAAATAAATAAATTTATTTAAAAAAAAGAATGAAATAATGCCATTTGCAGCAACATGGATGGACCTAAAGATTGTCATACTGAGTGAAGTAAGTCAGACAGAGAGAGAGAGAAATATTGTATGATATCGCTTATATGAGGAATCTAAAGAAAAATGATACAAATGAACTTATTTACAAAACAGAAACAGACTCATATACTTGGAGAGCGAACTTGTGGTTGCCGAGGGGGAAGCGGGGTGGGGGGAATAGTTAGGGGGTTTGGGATTGACATGTACACACTGCTGTATTTAAAGTGGATGACCAGCACAGGGAACTCTGCTCAATGTTATGTGGCAACCTGAATGGGAGGAGAATTTGAAAAGGAGTGGATACGTGTGTATGTATAACTGAGTCGCTTTGCTGTACACCTGAAACTAGCACAACTTGTTAATCAACTATACTCCAATATAAAATAAAAAGTTAAAAACAAAAGATGAGGGACCACTGGCATAGTCCATCATCCATGAGATCACGATGGCTGTAGCTGAAGGAGTGGACAGGAGGGTACAGAGATGGGTAAGATGCATCTAAAGATGAATTGATGTAACTGGTGAGAGGAGATGAATAGTCAGTGAGAGAGAGAAAAAGTTAAAAAAAAAGAAAAAAAGCTTGGAAATTTCAAGCCTGAAGATCCAAGAACACCAGATTATTTAATTATTTGCTAAATTTAATAACAAAAATAAAATATACCATAAAATGATTAGTAGCATCTTAAAAAAGACATCCAGAGTCAATAATGAGATCATTTAAACTCAAGTAAAAGGGGGAAGTCAGCTAAAGAATCAGCAGACCTAGTGATGAGAGTTACATTTAAAAAAATCCGTTCATAGCGTGAAGTAGTTAAGAGACTGGATGTTCTCTTTGCCTCTCCATATACCAAAGACAATATTAGAGATATTTCTACTCCGATTTGATCTAAGAAACATAGAAGTTGGAGATACCAGGCCAGTTGTGAGGAGAACACAGGTAGATGTCCTAAGAGTACCCAACCAAGCAGGTGTAGCTAATTCACAGGCAGTCACCCTCGCAGTTCCGGGAACGCAGGGTGAGACTGAGTAACTCTCGGCCAAGAGTAACAAAAAGCCAGGCTTGATTCAATAGACACTGGGGTGCTGCAGGCCCTTGAGGAGGGAGCGGCCTGGTGAAAGCTGGGTTTTAGAAACATTAGCTGAATAGGCCCTGACAAAGCTTCAGAGCGTGGATTGGAGAGGTACACGGGCGGAGGCAGCTTCTTCCTGGTGCAAAGGGGCAGCTGTAGGCGTGGATCTTGGCTGCAGGAGAAGGACCAGCCCCGCGCATACTGAAAGGATGAAACTCCAGAACTGGGCTTGAGGTTAAGATGTGGGGGGGAAGAAGGAGGAAGGAGTTGCCTGCTCTTTTTGTTTGTGAAGAGTTGCTTGAATATGAAACCCTCTTTAATCCATTCCGAAATCCAGATTAAATAGGGATTTTCTCAGATTAACATTGCTTTACATTCCACTTTTTCTAGAAAAACAGAGTGAAAAAAAATACACTAAAACCTGTCTTTTCATGGTCCTCTGTGAGTGCAATAAGAAGCTAAAAGGAAAACAAGATATTTTCTGATTTTTTTTCTACCAAACTTTAAAAAAAAGCACTCTTGCAGATGACAGCATATTTTAAATCATGTCCTGTATATAATAAAAATTATTAGAAAGGTTTTTAGTGAAATATGTCTGTTTTTGGACTACTCTTTGCTGATCTGGCCACGTGCAACTGCCCTCCCAGTGCCCCCCACCCCAATCCCAGCCCTAGTGGAGCTCTGCATCCCACCAATCCATCCTTCCATGCCAACCAGCCATGTCAGGCTCGGGAGTGTTCTCAGTTAACCCTCCCTGCCACTACCAAAAAAAAAAAAAAACCCACAGCAACAACAATAATAATAAAACCCAATTCTGGGGTACCTTCCGGCCTGGAGGAGATCTACCCAAGTCCATCTACAATGAACATGTATTGCATACAGCTGCCATTAACAGTCTCACACAAAATAGTTTCACTGCCCTAAAAATCCCATGTTCCCTAAAAATCCTTTCCTCCTTCTGAGCTCCTAACAAACCTCTGATCTTTTTACTGTCTCCGTGGTTTTGCCTTTTCCAGATTCCAGGTGGAATCATACAGTATGTAGTTGTTTCAGATTGGATTCTTTTACTTAGCACACATTACATTTTAAATCAGAAATCATCAGAAATTAAAAATTGTACAGCCTGTGTAACCAGCCACTACTTACCTGTAAGTCCAAAAAAGAAAAGAAAAAAAAAAAAAGAAAAGAAAAATGGTTATCTTTTGCCATTCAAATCATAGTAGCCCTAGCCCACTTTTACAGACTTCCTTCCCCTGGGATTCTGAGTGTCCTGGGGCTGCTTGCACGTCCCACATCTCTACTCTGGCTCTTGCTTGTGTCCAGATCCATTCACCAGTCTCTAGGAGCCATTCTCTGGTGCAGAGGGTATCTTCTAGGTTCCATCTGGATTTCTTGGGCTCCTTCCACCTCTTTCCACCAACCCATCCCTTATTTCCCCACAGTCCTAACAGAGTTAATAAGACTTCACTGAAGTTTGAGGAATAACAGAAGGGAAGTATAACACAAAGAATGACACATATTTGCTACTAGTCAAGGCTTCGCTTAGTGTCCTGGACCCTTCCTCAGGTCCTCCCTGCTTTGCTCCCAGCCAGAGACCACGTCGAGTGCCAGCTCACCTCTGCATCATGAGAATGAATGCTACTAGAGGTCAACTCAACCTGTAGTCCAGGGACCAGCAACCGGGAGGCCCCAGGTAGACAGGAAACATCCCGGTACCAGAGCCCAAGACCTGCCGACCACATCCTCGTTTTCTTCACTGCCGGTTTCTGGACTGGAGTCTTTGCAGGATGAGTGACAGCAAGGACAGCTCATCCCCCACAGATAGGGCTATGGTTGTGTCTTCATCCCAACGCCACCACATTCCGTGTTAGAGCACCATATGAGGAATGGCAAAATCCCAGCCATAGCACTCCGCTCAGAGCAGGTCCAGTTGCTTCTGGACTACTGCACAGTGTCAGGGGCACATCCTTCCTGTAGCCCCTTCATCTCCACTCTGCAGCTTTTACAAACTGTGCCTCAAGAAGAAAGTGTGTGACTATAAGAAACATAAAAATATACAGGCACAAGGTAGTCTAAATTCCCACAGAGAAAAATCAGGTCCCATAAAGAAGTGACAGTCTGGTAAAGAATACGTCCAAATTAGGTTACCAAACTGACCACTCAGCTTCTCTGTCTGAAACTTTGCACGGGGTTAACAAGGATTTTAATTTTCCTCAAGCAGGTATTTGCTTTACTTGACACAACTAAAAGGCCCGCAGTGGGAAAAGGTATGATCCTTCACAGTTGAGCCCAAAGGGTGGGCTTCTGAGCAGTAGAGTCAGCATCACCTGGGAACTTGTTAGAAATGCAAATTCTCCAGCCCCACCTAGAAGTACCCAATCAGAAACTCCGGGGGTGGAGTGAAACTCTGGGTTTCAAAGGGCCTCCAGGTGATTCCGGTGCAGTTTGGTGTGAGGACCACGGGTCTATCAGATTCTAAAGTAAGCTGCTTCTTTGAAGGCAAAAAACTGCTTGTAACTTTCAAATGATGATTTTTCCTCTCTCAGGACCTCATGGCATCTAAATTTATTGAGATCCAGGCTCAGCCAACACACTACAGTGTGTTGTTAAATAAATTTGTTGATATTAACTCAAAACCTTGAAAAATAAATTTGAAACAATGACCAAGGAGAGAATATAAAATTCAATTTGGTTTATACAAGGAATAATAAATATAATTATTTATATTACCTTCTCACCATTTTTAAACGCCTAAATGCCATACTGCTTAAAAATTGCATATTAATATTGTTTTAAAATGTGTATTAGATAAGCTATGTCTTTTGTTTTATTTTGTTACGTACACATGGCTGTCTCTTCACAACTTTAAAAAATTAGAACATTGTGATCCTATTATTCATTCTCCCAACCATGGAAGGATATCTCAGAAACGAAAAATCAAAGTGCAGCTTTTTTATGCCTTACCTATTTTCACCCACACACAACTTATCACGGTGAAACAACTGATGTTCAGCTCGAGAGCATCCTCTCCTGAAACAGTCCAGTTGCACATTTCTTTGCTATTGCACATCCTTCAAGTTGTGGTAGAGGAAAAACTGTGCTCCAACATGGAGCAGAAGATACTAGAGGGCAGCAAAAGCTGTGCATCGCACAGTGTATGAAGAGTTGATAGAATGAGCTGAGAGCGTTACCACATTTTCTTGGTTTGGGGGACACTGACTTATAAGGTAACCTAAGTTTGGCAGCTGTAACTGAGCAGTCTGTGGACGTCAGGATTTGTGTGAATGAGACGCAGAGGGAGGAGAAAAATTCAACGATTTACTATAGTTATAGATTATAATTATTTTAATAATCTATAATTAAAAGTAATTAGGAAATGCCAAGAAGCATCAGCTACCAAGTTGAACAAATGACAAAATTACCTCAAACTTTTTTGCAACTATTTGTAACATCTGTTTGTCTACGCCTACAGCAAAGTCACTTATGCAAATCAGCCTCTGGCTCCCTATTACTCTGCCTGTGTCCCACTCTTGACAGACCTCTGATAGGATCCTTCACTCTGGCTCATTTTGGCCTTTTACCCCTTTAGGCATTAACTTAGGCTAAAGACTTTCCACTCGGTTACAGTCAGCTTATAACCAGAGGTGCCCTCTGCTCTCCACTTGAAATTATTCAAGTTCTTTCCAATCAATCCATTTCAACCTCTCTCTCAATCTCATTTCCTCTCTACTCCCAGACCTCCTATTTTTCATTTTCACCCATTCCTCTATCTCACAGATTCTCTATAGTTCCTCCGGTAAAGGAGAAAGGGGTTTGTACAGGATGTACGTGAACAAATTCTAGAATACTGTATGGTTCTGAGGTAACTCAAGAGTCCAGCTTGAAGGACCCTCTGTGTGTCTCTGATGGGCCAGTTGGTCCTCTTCTCTCTCATCCATCCTTCTCTCTCTGCCGCTGAGCCTGGTGCTTTGCTGAGCTCTCACACATATGGAGTCAACATGCCCAGCCTCCCTAACTAGCGATATAAGATGTGGCCTCATTTCCTTTGTTACCCAAATTATGACTTGCACTGACCTTCCCATATCTGAACTTGGGCCCCTCAGTGGGTCCCCCAGTTATGTAAATGATTCCCCAAGATGCAGCCTTAAGGATGTCCTGAAAGAAGTCTCTCTTCTCTTTCTACTCCACTCTCCAGCCTGTCCTCCCTCTGCACTCCACCGCTCCGTGCCAATGGGACACACTCTTCCCCACAGCCCAACCAAGGCTGGGCTACAGATCCTGACAGGATACTACTGAAGATTCAGAGACAATAAAGAGAATTATCTAGTTGAAAATGGCTGCGGATGGCGTTGTGGATGGCTCTTCTCAACGCAGAAGCCCAGACCCAGTCTCAGGTTCAGGGCTACCTCCCCACCCCTCCAGCTCCCCACCATTGAAAACCCCTCAGGTTTGTCTCTGCTCTGCAGGTCTCCAGGTCCTCACAGTGATTAGACCTAGAAGGGAAAAGCGCTCCCCCAAATCCCCAGTCTAAGTTCCCATTTCTTGTTTGACAATCTCCCTTTTCCCAAGGCTGTTGAGAGAGGGAATGTCTATCACTTATGCAATAAATCTCCCGCCATTTCCTTGATGCCCAACGGCCCTCAGGAAACAACTACAGCAGAACATCAGCACAGGAGAGTTAGCCTGAGATTAACACTTAGTGGAGGACGCAAACAGGCCAGGCCAGGCGGAGTTCCTCGGACAAGCTGTCCTCTCATCCTCTCAACTGCTCCATCCCTACACCAAAAAACTTTGCAGCATATGAGTCATAAATCCATACATAGTCCAAGAGACTAGTTCTCCCAGATTCCAATTCCAATCAATGGGGTTTCCTAGACCTATGCTAAGCCTAATTATGCACTACTCTTCATATTAGCTAACAGAGGGCTTAGCTCCCAAAGTGAGAAAAATCTGCATTTTTTAATGGAAAAAGTCCATTTTCTTCTAGAACAATGGCTATATACAAGTTTACATTTCATTAACTAAAGGGCCCAATGAAATAGTTTTCTCAGAACAAAGGAAAGGCTTGCCTGGAAGGTAAATTCAAATATGTTACTCTTTCAAGGCAGAACCATGTGAAATTTTATTTAGATATATTTTAAGTTAGAAAATCATTATTAAGAAAACAAAACATGGTCCTATACTCTGACCCTTTTTCTAATTTGTAAACTTTTCTAATTACAATTAGCTTTGAAAACCATTTAACAACTTCTTGCATATCCTTCTAAAAAGTTATGCCCATATCAGCACACATGTATGTATGTCTTCTTTTTCCCACAAAAAAATATATGCATATTCTGAATTTTCCTTCTTTCTTTTCTTTCTCCTCATCCTCCATTTTCATTTAATTTAATATCTCGAGTATTTTTACATATCAGCAATATAGCTGTATTTCTTTAAGGTCTGTGGTATTCCATTTATGGTTTTATCAATGTGTATTTAACTAGTTCCCTTTTAATGATAAATGGGCATTTAGGTAGTTCCCAGGTGTTTTTAGTGGGAAAGGCAGGGAGGAGTAGGGTTATTACACATAATTCTGCAATAAACATGCTGATATGTATAATGTTTGTATAGCTTGTGACTATGTTCATAAGGTAAATTCCTAGCAGTGGAATTTCCAGGTCAAAAGGCATAGTGGTTTTACATTTTGACAGATATTGATTGTAATAATTTATATTCCCAAGAATATCTGTATTCTCATATACTTGTCAATCCTGGGGATTATTATGCTTAAGTTTTGCCCATCTGATAGGTAGAACATGATATCTCATTGTTTCCATTTAGATTTCTTTAAATGTAAGTGATGTTAAATAACTTTTCATTGGTCTGTTGGCCACTGGTATTTTTTTTCTGTTAGCTCTGCATTCACATCTTTTGCTCATTTTCCTACCACATTTTTAAACTTTTTTAACTGAGTTGTAAGATTTCTTTGTTAATCAAAACATGTAGTTCTTCTTATTATTATGTGTTGCAAATATTTCTTCCAGCATGGCATTTATCTTTCGATTTTGTGCATATTACTTTTTGTTCTGCAGAAGTTTCAGATATCTGTGCAATTTTCCAGATTCTACCTAGTAAAGTTAACCAAGAAAAAAAAATCTTGAGGCTGATTTCTGTCTATACTGTGTCCTTCAAGGTAGCTGCATCCTTGCAATGTTGATGCTCCGAGGACAATAAGTGATAAACAGTGAGGCTTATGAGAGCTCACATGTCTCCTCAGAACAGATATTCTGTTCTGATCTGAGAATCAGAATTCCTCTTACAGCCTGAGACTGACCCAGACTTCAACGGGTGGGGGCGTTGAACGGGTGTTTGGGGGTTTATGGTAAGGTGTTTCTTTCTCTCTCTCTTTTTTTTTTTATACTCAAGAAGGAGAGAAGACTTTTTAAAAAATCAACCTAGTTGTTAATATTTTATGTTTAATTTCATTTCTTACAGGCAGCTTCAAAAAATGGTCCATGATATCAAGAACAATGAAGGTGGAATAATGAACAAGATCAAAAAGTAAGTTAGATGCCATAGCACTATGTGAACACTTATTTATGTGAATAACATCTTATGTCAGCCTGCACTAAGTGGAAGAACACAAAACTTCCCTGTTACCCGAGTGATGAGTTGCAACCTCTTTAGCATGCGACACTTTCTTACTCATGGCTAGAGTCATGGTGGTCAGACCCACATTCAGGAAACATGGTGAATGAGTGGGTGGTACTCAGGCACCTTGCTTTTCTCTCTCACTGCTGGAAAGCTGAGCTATGCCATGCAAGGTGCCTGGCAAACATCAAAAGAGACCCTTATAGAAGCAGGACAATCAGCTTCTCTGACCACTTAGCCAAGGGTCACTAGGACACACTTGGAGAAGTCCAAAAGAGAAGTTGCAAGAACACAGCCTGACTTCTTTAGGATGCCATAACTGTTTCCATATTTTGATTTCTGCTTTTTCAATTATGGCCTTAAAATGGTGTTTTCAATTGGCACTTGGAGAGGGCAAGTTAGAATTCCAAACCTTCCTGCACACACAGACACACATACAAGCCCCTAAGTTTTTTTTTGTTGCTTTTTAGAGAATAGAAATTGTACATTGTACATACCAGCATTTGCCACTCAAAATCTAAGTCAAGAGGAAAGGGGAAATGGTATTCTGTTAAGATTTTGTTTAAGGCTTTTTTGTTTTTGTTTTTATGAAAGTAATACAGATTCACCAGGAAAAAAAAAAATCAAAGAGTTCAGAATTGTACAAAGTCAAAATCTCTCACTTTCTCCTATCCCCACCCTAACCCACTCCCCAGAAATGGACACAGCATGAGTGAATTTGGTTTATATATCTATATGTGTATGCTTACATACTCACATACACACATTGACATAGATATAGTACATACATTTTCATCATGAGTGGCATCATACTACATACACATTCTACCAACTTCCTTTGTTGGTTTTAATTAATGCTAAATCACGGACATCTTTCTTTGTTAGTATGTAAAAATAACGATATACCTTTTTTTAAAAGTTTATTTATTTATTTATTTTTGGCTGCTTTAGGTCTTCATGCTGTGCACGGGCTTTCTCTAGTTATGGCGAGTGGGGCTACTCTTCGTTGCGGTGCATGGGCTTCTCATTGCAGTGGCTTCTCTTGTTGCGGAGCATGGGCTCTAGGCACGTGGGCTTCAGTAGTTGTGGCTCGCGGGCTCAGGAACTGTGGCTCATGGGCTCTAGAGCGCAGGCTCAGAAGTTGTGTCGCATGGGCTTAGTTGCTCCGCAGTACGTGGGATCTTCCTGGACCAGAGTTGAACCCTGCATTGGCAGGCAGATTCTCAACCGCTGTGCCAGCAGGGAAGCCCACCATATACCTTTTAAACAGATAATTAATAGTCTACTATAAATGTATTATCATTAATTTAACCAGCTACATATTGATGGACATTTTTTAAAGTGGGAGTAGGAGTTTAAACATACATTTTGGGGGCCAATTTGATAATATCTATCAAAATTTTGTGGCCATTTCTTTTAGTTTACCTGTCACAAATAATACTTCAATAAATATCCTTTGCAGACTTTGAATGTACCAGAAAGCTAAATTCCTGAACTGAAATTTCTAGTTTCTGGGTAGAAGGATTTGTGCCCTTGAAATTTTGCTTGATATTGCCAAATTGCTGTCCAAAAATTTTGTACCACCAATAGTGGATAAAAGTTCATTTCCTTGTGCCTTCAGAACAGAGTATCTTTTTTTTTTCTTTTTTGGTCTTTGCGAAACTTAAGAGTAAGAAACCAGGGACTTCCCTAGTGGAGCAGTGGTTAAGAATCTGCCTGCCAATGCAGGGGAAATGAGTTCAGGCCCTGGTCTGGGAAGATTCCACATGCCGCAGAGCAACTAAGCCCGTGCGCCACACAACTACTGAGCCTGTGCCCTAGAGCCTGCGTGCTGCAGCTACTGAAGCCCGTGTGTTGCAATTACTGAAGCCTGCGCGCCTAGAGTCTGTGTTTCGCAGCCACCACAATGAGAAACCTGCGTACAGCAAAGAAGAGTAGCCCCCGTTCGCCACAACTAGAGAAAGACTGCACGCAGCAACGAAGACCCAATGCAGCCAAAAAATAAATAAAATTTTAAAAAAAGAGTAAGAAATCACTTTTTGTGGTGTTTTTAGGCTATAAAATGTAAACGAGTTTCAATATGTATAACTGATCACCATAAAATAGTTAAAATGGTCTTCTGCTTGTGGGGCAGTGGTCACCTCATACAGGAGAAGAATTTGTCTTCATGTTCTGTCCTATGATGGGGAGAGGTGTGTGATTATTTTCATTTCTTATTTCTGATATATATAGAATCTCATTGAAATGAGAGAACCCTGCTAGTCATTGTTTCAATTACTAGCAATTCTAGATTAATTATCCCACAGTTGCCAATTTTACAATAAACCAATTCTCTCAATAATATGAAGTCTTTGTATAAAATGTCTCTTTATTCCATGGCCAGTCATACTTAACAGAAGCCATGGAGCTCAAAGTTTTCCATATAATTTCTACGTCATTCTGCCCATTGTCCCTAAATGCACTTTTACTTGACAAACCATGTTTTCTTCTCAGCTTGGGAAATATGGCTGCCACAGTCATAACCCTGGGTGAAGTCAATGGCCCTTTGGGTCTAAGTGCCCCGAAGTTAAGCTCTCACTCGTAACCAAGTAACAGGTGCCACCTTGAAAGGAGGAAGCACAGTTGAGTACACTGGTTTCCTAACAGAAGAGCAGAACAGAGTTGTCACTGGTTCATGGTCAAATGAGAAAATAAGGACCTTGAAGTATTGGGGGTTGGCATGCAGCTGCTGGCTGCTCAGTGAGGCCCAAACCACACCTCTTATTCCTGGTCGGTGTTCAGTGAACAACGGTAATCTCTTGAATCTGTCATTTATTCTGAGATGATGACCTTCACACATTTGGGGGTATTAAAATACCCTTTCTTTTCTTTTTTGAAAGGAAGGCAATAAAAAGTAATAGTTGGTTTGTGTTTTTTGAAATCTTAATGTTCCATGAACAGATCTCACACCAGATACACTTTTGTTTTTGTTTTTCTTCCCTTCATCACCTCGGACAATCTCTCTCTGGACCTCATCATAGGTCTAATGACAATGTCTTCCCAGCTCACCCTGCTGGCTTGCTGAGAATTAAATGAAATAACAAACAGGAGAGCCTTTGGTGAAACAAAACGCAGAATTTCTAGGCAAATATAAATATTGTTAGTTTTGCAACATTACAGTTCTGGTTTATAAGGCTTGTTTTTTGTAATCAAACGTGATTTTCTGTACCGCTTTTTTCCCCCCAAAATGAAATATGTTTTGTATGTAATGGTTACCTTATACACTGCTTATATAAAGAGATGTGATATTTTAGTATATGAAGGCTACTGAGTTTTATATAGGTTTATTTATATATATTTTAAATTTCACTAAGCAAATCATTCTTAAATAAAATGGGTAACTATTATTAAAAATAATAATTTACTATAAACCTTACACATTTCAAATAATGAAAGAGAAAGTGTTGTCAGAACTTGTAAAAAGCCTAAAAACTGGGATACGTTTTTGAAATGTAATTTTAGTTTTCTCCTTTTAATGAGTGGGGAAGCATTGTGCATATTCAGAACATTTTATATGTGCATAAAGATAGCAGTTTTGAGAGTGCTTGAAACAGTTCAACTTCTAATCTAAATATCACAATCCCCAACCTGGAGACACTCACTGCTCACTTATTTGGCATTTTTTCAATAGTACAAAAATAATTTCAGTCCCACCTACAGCTAAACTGTTGATTATAGCTAATTTTTTACTATTATTTAAAACGTTTATTAAATTATTTGTTAAAATAGAGTTCATCTTCTCCTCCCTTCTTATCAACCAATCAACATTTACCTTCCTTGGACCTCTGAGCTCAGCGCTTACATATATTCTGGCCTCTCGGAGCCCTTTCACCTCCCAACTTCACTTTTGTCGAGTCACAGCCACACCGGGGAGATGGGGAGAGGTGGGAAACCGCTCACTAATGGCTTCGCTATGTTTACAGTACGTTTAGCCTTTCAATGTGATGAGTCCAAAAGAAGCTATTATTCTATTAGTTATCTATCCATTATCTCTAAACATGCTTATATCATGGACCTTGACAACAGTTGTCCTACTCACTGACCAGTTGTCTAATTTGTTATTTACAGGCTGAAAGTCAAAGCACCTCCAAGTGTTCCACGAAGGGACTATGCCTCAGGTAAGAGTTATTTCTAAGATACTTGGACTCTTGACTACTCTAACGTTCACAGTTACTTCTTGAAAAGGGAACACTGTTCTCCTCATCTGAAAACAAAAGGAGCCCATCCTAATTTTAAGAATGACCAAATCTATTAGGCATTTGACTGTAGCAGGGAGGTAGTAATCCTTCAATCCATCCAACCATACATACATACATCCATACATCCACTCACCTATTTATCAAATATGTACTAAGCAACTTCCATGTGCCAGGCACATGCAAGGCTTTAGTAGAAATACAGTGAAAATAAAATAGATATAATCTCCATATTCACAGAATTTATAGTCTAGAAGGGAAGATAAATGATATTAAAAGCAATTACAATTCAGCGTGATGGGGAAGCGCAAAGTTCTATGGAAGTACACAGCAACAGTACCTAATCTAATCTGAGGTGGAGAATGTGCAGGAAGTGGGGAATGGAAGGCTTCCTAGACAAAGAATTGTTAAAAAGATATTTGAGGGTCAGTGAGGTGGGGGGGAGGGGTATGGAATAAATTACTGATAGCACATAGTTACTCAGTGCTCTCCAAGTTTTAGCCCTGCAACCCCATTCCACCTAAGATCAACTTCGTCAGGGAAGAGGAGTTAGTCTTGAGGTTGGTAGTGTTTATGGCAGCAGTAAGCTAAGTAAACCATCCACCACACTTGCCTTTTCTAGAACAGATGCATTGGGAGGATAAGTCTAAAATCTCTTTCTACTGGCTTAAATATAAAAATGTCCTGGATATGGACAGATCTATACAGCCCTCAGTGAAAACCACAAGGCTACAGACATTGATGAAGACTCTTCCTCTATAGGGCAACAGCTAAAACCAAATCACACCCTTAAAGGATGATTACTATTTTATTTTATTTTTTTCTGCCACTGATCAAGATAGCATTAAATCAGGTAGTTGAGTTCCCCTTGGGCACTGATGAAATCTTATCACATTCAGAAATGCTGACCAGCATACCAAGTCTGGTGCCTGACCCATTGGTCACTTTCCAGAACTCACTAGGTCACACGGTATTTATTGACCTCACATTACCAATCAGTCAGCAAGCCTAGACAGTTGATTAGGGGATTCCTTTGCAATTTGGAGCTAAAGAATAAACACCCCGTCCTGACTTTTAAAATCTACCTAATTTGTCTATGGCCATACCACCCTGAACACACCCAATCTTGTCTAAAATCTACTTAATCAAAAGCAAACGAGGGAATTTCCTGGCGGAGGGCCCGGGTTCAATCCCTGGTTGGGGAACTAATACCCCACCAGCCGAGCGGTACAGCCAGAAAAAAAAAAGAAAAGTTAAAGAGAACAAATACATTTTCCCTCCAAGTTCTAAAAAAGAAAAGAAATCAAAGCAGACTGAACCTGTTAGGTACCCAAAGGTTTGATTGGAAAATATGGAATCATGGAGTCTCAGGTTTTAAAGGGACCCCAGAGGTCATATAATCTAACATCCAATCCAGTGCTTAAAGATACCCCCCCCCATGCACCACACACAAGGCCCACTTTCCACTTGGACACCTCCTGTGATGACCTCCCAAGCCTGTCTTGTCCAGTCATGGAGAGACAACCCTGGAGTGATGAAGATGTGATCCATTTCCTGTGGCTTCCTAAGTCTCTCCGGGTGGCCACATAGTGCAAGTTTTTAAATATTAAAAAAAGGGGAAACAGAGTTGTTCTGTGAAACTTCAAGGATAGAATTAAGAAGTGAGGTCCTTCGAATGGCTTCTTCTCTAGAATAAACATCTCCAGGTGCTTCAGCCATACCACACAGTCTTTGATTCACTCAACAAATATTACATGAGTGTCCTGTTTGACACTCACTGTGCTAGATATATAATAAGGAACAAAATATAGTCTTCAACCTTAAAATGCCTAATGACTAGTGGGGAGTCACATAATAAATCAGAACATAAACAGGTAAATACAAATTACCAAACATGGTAACTGCTGTGAAGGAACATGGCAGATGCAGTGATAGGGAATCAGTATGGGGTAAGGGAACAATGTAAGCAGTCAGGGAAGGTCTCTCTGAGACGGTGACATTCAATTTGGATCCTGGGGAATTAGGAGGAACGTTTGTCACTTTGTAGATGACCCAGCAGCACTGGAGATGCTGGATACAAACATTAGGTGCTCAGAGGCAATTCGATCTATCTGACTTCAGGATGGATGTCTGGCCTCCTCATACTCAACTGTCTCCTTGCTCATGCCCTCACCCAGGCCCCTTCCTTTCCTCTACTTTTTACTTGGGCGGAAGACAGGGAGATTCATGATTTATTCACCCTTTGGCCTAACCCACACACACTGGAGATCATCCTTGATTCCTCCTCTTCCTTCAAACTCTACAAAAAAAAATTAATCTCTAAAACTTATTAATTCTCTCTTTTAAGTGTCTCTCAAATATTTTTGTCCCTCTCTATGTATATGGCTACAGCTCAGACACTGGTCATCTCTTGCTTGTCCTAGAACAAAAGCCTCTAAGTAGTCTCCTGAATTCCTAATTCCACGGGGTCCTCTCAACCTCCACCAGAGAACTGTTCTGAAATACCTTTGCTTAAATATTTTCATGGCTCTCCATCATCAACAAGAAGAACTGCAAACTACCGAGCCTGCATACAAGGTCCTTCAATGCCTAGCCACTAAATGGCTGTGTAACTTTGGACAACTCGCTCTTTTCTCCTTTTCTAGATCATGCAGGGCTGAACCAGAAGACCTGTTAGGTTCCCGCCAAAGCAAATACTCAACACTCTGGCAGAAACACAAGTCCTGGGAGCCCAGGGCCCAGTGATGAAGCAAGTCTCTCCTAACCTTCCCTGGCTTTAGAACTTTGCCTCTTCCAATCTCCTTGATGCTCAGAAGTTGCCTTTCTTGACCTCAGACACCTGCTCTCTTCCCTGAAACCCCCCAAATAGTCTTGATATCAGTACATTTGTACTTAATCTCTCTTGGAACACAGAAACCTGGCCCAGTCATGTCTTCTAAGTCTTTGCTACTCAAAGTGTAATTCCTAGCCTGGCAGCAACAGCATCACCTGGGAGCTTGTTAGAAATGCAAAATCTCTGCTCCACCCTAGAACTACTGGATCAGAATTTGCATTTTAAGAACTCCAGAGGATTTGAATGTATATTAAATTTGACAAACCCTGCTATAAACCACCAACTCTGTTCTTATATTGATTCTCCTGAACTGAAAGACAAATCTGTTGAAGTTCCAGAATCTCTAAAATTCATCCTATTGTTTCACCAGACCAGTACGGCCTTGCTTAATCTCCCTGCTCTTACACTCAATCCCTGGAAAAGGTCCTTTTGGCAAAACCACCATCATCACCTGCAGTTAGTATCCCCTTTGCCAATCCCTGCCCCCCCCAACTCATGTCCCAGGAGCATTTCCAGCTACTTTCCCTGAGCCTTGGGGTCCCTGCGCAGCTGCAAGCCTGGGGCCTCAGAAACCAACCCTGACAGTTCCTCCTGAACCTATAGCATCTTCAAGGATCTTGGAGGCCCCAGTGCTTGGAGACCTTAGCCCACCAGACCTCCTGAGCCCAGGAAGCCTATCGAGTGCTCCCTGGAGGGCTGTGCAGATTTGATCCACCCAAGGCTTCTGAAACAGCCCCACCTGTTTCAGCTGGATGCTGGAATTATGTCCTCTTTCCAGTTCCGGAAGCAAATGGCTTCCCAAACCCTTTAAGCCAAGTTGGAGAGTGTGTTGACCTTGGTGATGCTGACCTTCAGCGAGCAGAGGCTAGAAAGAGCCAGCGCCCCCCAGAGGTCAGCAAAAGAGTAACCACAGTCCCTCTAGTGGAGTGTGTAAGGACAAAGCTTGAATTATACAGAGAATGGAGGCCTGGACCTCCTACAGATGCAGGTCAGGCCAGCGTGCAGCCTGTTGCTTTCACTTCAGACCTCACAACCCTACTTGGTCTCTGAGGAGGGAACATTGCTCACAGGGAGCTCACGGTCCACTGAGCAAACTGTATTACTGCAGCTGGCATTGTTGTGGGAAAGGAAGATATCCAAAACATATTGGGTGTTTACTCTGTCCTGGGCATTATGCTAAGCTCTTTACAGACATTAGCTCATTTAATCTCCCATTAGCACATTATACAGAAATGACTATCTCAGTTTCACAAATGAGGAAAATGTGTTTCAGGAACATTAAGTAACCTGTCCAAGGTTACTGCAGCCACTAAAAAGAAGACCCACCCCAGGCTTCCATTTTTCCTCCCTTTGACCCAAGCTGGGATGGCTACACTTTTCTGGGGCATTTCTTATTTACTATTCTGAAAGCCCCAGAGCCTCTGACATTAACACCTGCTTGTTGAACTTTCAGAGTTGAACAGCCTCCTCTATCTTTGAGTCTAAGGTCTGGCTGGAGAGGGAGGGTGGGGAGGGGAGATCAGTCGTGGTGCCCCAGAGTCTTCTGGGGTCACTGCAGAAGCCCCACTCGTTACTCTGCAAGCCCCTGAGAGGTCAGAACTGAACAAGGCCTCTCTCCTTGTACCCTAGGGCCCTGACAGCCAGGGGCTGTTGTCATGTCCCCAGGAGGTCCACCTTCTCCTCCCACCACTGATAACGTTCAGGGAAGAGATCAGAGCAATGATAAAGCGGGGAGACCTCAGGGCAAAGAAAGATACTTAGACAGGGATTGCTGGGTAAATGCCCACCATAGAAGCAGAGCTTTCTGTTTCTCCTTGGTTTTATCTGAATGCTCAGTGGAGGGCCAGGGGCTCACATGAGATTTCAGCTGCAGGAGCCAACACAGCCTGGCCTCCAATCCAGCCCCCATACTCACCAGCCATGTGCCTCAGACACATGTGCCTTAGCCCCAGTTTCCTTGATTGTAAAACAGAGATAATAATGGCACCTACCACACAGTACTGCTTTGAGGATAAATGAAGAAATACACTTATAACACTTCCCCTAGCACCCAGCACATAGGAGGTATTCAATGATGGAATCTATTATTATTTTCCTCATTGTCACCCATTCAACACATTTATCAGTTTATGCTTTTATTAATGCAGAACTACAAACTCCAGACCCAAAGATAAATTAAATAGGTCTTGCTTTTCGGTACAGAGAGACACAAACAACTTAGTCATAGCACAGGGCAGAATGAAGTACATGCTACAAGGGGCCAGCAGCATCTACGAGGGCTCAGAGGAAGAAGTTGATGGGTTATGAGCAGAGGGACTGGGAGAGACCTTATGGAGGAGGGGTGACAGGGATTTCCATGGAAGAAGGAAGATGGGCTGGGGGAGCGGCGCTAGCAGAGCAGAGAACTATCAAAAGTGCAGGCTGGAGGAACCAGCCGTCTGTTATTACTAGACGTGAACAAGGACGATCCGGCTGCAAGAGGAGCCGATGGAGGGACAGCAGGTTCAGGCGTTTGAATGTGTTGATACAGAAGCTTGACTTTATTCCATAGGGAGCCACTGATGATTCTTGAGGAAAGGAACAGCATGATCCAACCTTTATTTTAAGAAAATAGCCAGAAACGGTCGGAAGGATGAATTGAAGAGGAAGGATAGTGGAGACAGGAAAACTAGTTAGACGATGGCTGTAACTGCTTTCACCAGTAGCTAATCAGAAAGTGGACCCTGCCTGACTGAGAACAGGAGTGAAGCAAGGCGGGGAAGTGTACCTTATAAAAGCATTTTATAAAGGTTTCTATTGTAAATGATTGAAACAAAAACATCTTGCTGCCTTACGTTTTGACCTTCAGTTATCCCCAAACTTAAGATATTAGAAATTTCTTCCCCCACTGTTCCATTATTGGCATATTGGGAAGAGGACTTGTTCACCTCTTCTTCTAGAGTTTCTTGGCAAACCTAATGATGAGAATACACTACAATTTGGTATAAGTCAACCCAGAAAATAATTTCATAAGAATTATTTTCTGTTAATGTCAAGGTTTTACTCACGTTTGACGTGTAGAATGAAGCTCCTTCTTAGAGCCTCTATCACGTTTCTCCTGAGAGAGGGCGCTGTTGATGCCACTGCTTAAAACCTGGCCACCTTGATCCAAAGACTTGCTTCTGGCCGTGCTTCAGCTCCATAATTCTTTTCCTTGTGCCTCTGTGGACTCCCCCTGGTTCAGGAGTCAGTGGTCTGCTGTGGCAGGGGATAGAAATGGCAAGAAAAGCTTCCACTGAGGTTCTGGGGGATTCAGGGACCATCCACCAGGCCTTCTAGCCATGGCTGCTCAGTGGGGTGGGAGGGAAGATGGGATGCTTTATGGTGCAGTCATCAGAGCCACTCTGCCATCTGAACCTGTGTCTCATTGAGTGAATTGTATTTAGACTCTGAGGTCAGTTTATGTGATGGGATTGACGCTAAGCTTCTCATACTCTAAACGTGTTTTGGTGGGAAAGGGGTCTAATAGTCTCCTTGACTGTCATAATCCAGACCTATTTTATTCTTCAAGATCATAAGCTACTTAAGACTTGTCACATCCATTTTTATACACCCTGTGGAGCCTAAGACAGTGCCTGCACCCTGGAGCCCAAGGACAATGAGGCAGCATGACGCTGGGGTTCAGAGCATGCACTTGGAAGTCAATCAACTTCCAGGGCTCAACCCTTGGTTTTACCATTTACTATATGACCTTCGGCAAATGATCTATTTTCTCTAGTCCTCAGTTTCCTCATAAGATTTTTGAGAGAGCTAAGTGAGTACAAAGCCCTGATAATATTGCCTGGCATGGAGTAAAGCATCAGAAAAAAATTTTTTTTATAAGAAAGTCAACATTTGAGCCACAGAGAATCATAGAAGTTACTCTCTTTTAGAGATCTGGGATTTTATTTTATAGATCTGGAAAATTGAGGCCGAGAGATATTAGATATTCTTGCCTACTCTCCAACTAGTTAGAAACAGATCCTGGATGAGAATTTAGGTCTATCTGACTCCCTGTCCAGTGCTCTTCCTATTACACCATCCACATATTGACTCAAAGAAATCCTTGGAAGCAGCACAGTATGGATTGCTACTCCCAGGTCCCAAAAATGTCCCTTGACAAAGACATATAAGGGTCAGATGCACCATTTCTCTGCCCCAGTGAGACTTTTCTTAACACATTGAGAACTGACTTTATTTTATTTTATATTATTTTTTTCAAAATTCTTTTTCTTATTAGTCAACCATTTTACATACATCAGTGTATACATGTCAATCCCAATCTCCCAATTCATCACACCACCACACCACCCCCACCAATTTCCCCCCTTGGTGTCCATACGTTTGTTCTCTACATCTGTGTCTCAATTTCTGCTCTGCAAACTGGTTCATCTGTACCATTTTCTAGGTTCCACATGTATGCGTTAATATATGATACTTGTTTTTCTCTTTCTGACTTACTTCACTCTGTATGACAGTCTCTAGACCCATCCATGTCTCAACAAATGACCCAATGTCATTCCTTTTCATGGCTGAGTAATATTCCATTGTATATATGTACCACATCTTCTTTATCCATTCGTCTGTCGATGGGCATTTAGGTTGCTTCCATGACCTGGCTATTGTTGATAGTGCTGCAATGAACATTGGGTTGCATGTGTCTTTTTGAATTGGTTTTCTCTGGGTATATGCCCAGTAGTGGGATTGCTGGAACATATGGTAATTCTATTTTTAGTTCTTTAAGGAACCTCCATACTGTTCTCCATAGTGGCTCTATCAATTTACATTCCCACCAAACGTGAAAGAGGGTTCCCTTTTCTCCACATCCTCTTCAGCATTTGTTGTATGTAGATTTTCTGATGATGTCCATTCTAACCGGTGTGAGGTGATACCTCATTGTAGTTCTGATTTGCATTTCTCTAATAATTAGTGATGTTGAGCAGCTTTTCATGTGCTTCTTGGCAATCTGTATGTCTTCTTTGGAGAACTGTCTATTTAGGTCTTCTGCCAGTTTTTGGATTGGGTTGTTTGTTTTTTTAATATTGAGCTGCATGAGCTGTTTATATATTTTGGAGACTAATCGTTTGTCTGTTGATTCATTTCCAAATATTTTCTCCCATTCTGAGGGTTGTCTTTTCGTCTTGTTTATAGTTTCCTTTGTTGAGCAAAAGCTTTTAAGTTTAATTAGGTCCCATTTGTTTATTTTTGTTTTTATTTCCATTACTCTAGGAGGTGGATCAAAAAAGATCTTGCTGTGATTTATGTCAAAGAGTGTTCTTCCTATGTTTCCCTCTAAGAGTTTTATAGTGCCCAATCTTACATTTAGGTCTTTAATCCATTTTGAGTTTATTTTTGTGTATGGTGTTAGGGAGTGTTCTAATTTCATTCTTTTACATGTAGCTGTCCAGTTTTCCCAGCACCACTTATTGAAGAGACTGTCTTTTCTCCATTGTATATCCTTGCCTCCTTTGTCACAGATTAGTTGACCATAGGTGTGTGAGTTTATCTCTGGGCTTTCTATCCTGTTCCATTGATCTGTATTTCTGTTTTTGTGCCACTACCATATTGTCTTGATTACTGTAGCTTTGTAGTATAGTCTGAAGTAAGGGAGTCTGATTCCTCCAGCTCCGTTTTTTTCCCTCAAGACTGCTTTGGCTATTTGGGATCTTTTGTGTCTCCATACAAATTTTAAGATTTTTTGTTCTAGTTCTGTAAAAATGCCATTGGTAATTTGATAGGGATTGCATTGAATCTGTAGATTGCTTTGTGTAGTATAGTCATTTTCACAATATTGATTCTTCCAATCCAAGAACATGGTATATCTCTCCATCTGTTGGTATCATCTTTAATTTCTTCCATCAGTTTTCTGCATACAGGTGTTTTGTCTCCCTAGGTAGGTTTATTCCTAGGTATTTTATTCTTTTTGTTGCAATGGTAAATGGGAGTGTTTCCTTAATTTCTCTTTCAGATTTTTCATCATTATTGTATAGGAATGCAAGAGATTTCTGTGCATTAATTTTGTATCAGGCCACTTTACCAAATTCATTGATTAGTTCTAGCAGTTTTCTGGTGGCATCTTTAGGATTGTCTATGTAGAGTATCATGTCATCTGCAAACAATGACAGTTTTACTTCTTCTTTTCCAATTTGTATTCCTTTTATTTCGTTTTCTTCTCTGATTGCCGTGGCTAGGACTTCCAAAACTATGTTGAATAATAGTGGTGAGAGTGGACATCCTTGTCTGGTTCCTGATCTTAGAGGAAATGTTTTCAGTTTTTCACCATTGAGAATGATGTTTGCTGTGAGTTTGTCATATATGGCCTTTATTATGTTGAAGTAGGTTCCCTCTATGCCCACTTTCTGGAGAGTTTTTATCATAAATGGGTGTTGAATTTTGTCAAAAGCTTTTTCTGCATCTATTGAGATGATCATATGGTTTTTATTCTTCAGTTTGTTAATATGGTGTATCACATTGATTGATTTGCATATATTGAAGAATCCTTGCATCCCTGGGATAAATCCCACTTGATCATGGTGTATGATCCTTTTAATGTGTTGTTGGATTCTGTTTGCTAGTATTTTGTTGAGGATTTTTGCATCTATGTTCATCAGTGATATTGGTCTGTAATTTTCTTTTTTTGTAGTATCTTTGTCTGGTTTTGGTATCAGGGTGATAGTGGCTTCATAGAATGAGTTTGGGAGTGTTCCTTCCTCCGCAATTTTTTGGAAGAGTTTGAGAAGGATGGGTGTTAGCTCTTTTCTAAACGTTTGATAGAATTCACCTGTGAAGCCATCCAGTCCTGTACTTTTGTTTGTGGGAAGACTTTTAATCACAGTTTCAATTTCATTACTTGTGATTGGTCTGTTCATATTTTCTATTTCTTCCTGGTTCAGTCTTGGGAGGTTATACCTTTCTAAGAATTTGTCCATTTCTTCCAGGTTGTCCATTTGATTGGCATAGAGTTGCTTGTAGTAGTCTCTTAGGATGCTTTGTATTTCTGCGGTGTCTGTTGTAACTTCTCCTTTTTCATTTCTAATTTTATTGATTTGAGTCTTCTCCCTTTTTTTCTTGATGAGTCTGGTTAATGGTTTATCAATTTTGTTTATCTCCTCAAAGAACCAGCTTTTAGTTTTATTGATCTTTGCTGTTGTTTTCTTTGTTTCTATTTCATTTATTTCTGCTCTGATCTTTATGATTTCTTTCCTTCTGCTAACTTTGGGTTTTGTTTGTTCTTCTTTCTCTAGCTCCTTTAGGTGTAAGGTTAAATTGTTTATTTGAGATTTTTCTTGTTTCGAGGTAGGCTTGTATAGCTATAAACTTCCCTCTGAGAACTGACTTTAAAAAAACAAACAAAAAAAGGATTTGAAAGGAATGAACATGAGATGACTGTAATAACCGTTCAAGGCCTAGTAGATAGGAGCTGGTGGCTCAAAGGCAGAGAAGGCAGGTTCGGGGTGCTTGTGGACAGGGTGGAGCTGGTCAGCTGAGACTTATGTTTGTGCATTCTGCTTCCCACATGCCATTTCAGAGAGGCCAGCTGACGAAGAGGAGCAGTGGTCAGATGACTTTGTAAGTATTTGTTCCTGGGACCAGAAGGGTATCATTTCCACCAGGGCCCCTGGGAGGCCTTTATAAAGACTTGTTTCTGAATGACACGCTGGTGGTCAGCTGCCCATCATGGAGGGGAGATGGCTGGGCTGGAAGGGCCACCTATAGGCAGGGCAGCAATAACCTCACAACGGCTGACTTGAGCAAGCACCATCATGTGCCAGGCTAGGAGCTTCCTACTTATTCCCTCATGTAATCCTCATGACAGCCCTATGAGTAGGCATTCTTATCCCCATTTTCTGCTGGTATTCAGAGTACTCAGCACAGCCAAAACAGACGTTAAAATGCTTGAATATTTCCACCTCAGTTGGCAAATGCCTCTGCCCTGAATTCCGCAGTGCCCCATCACTGCTTGGTCCCTGCCAGGAGCCCTAAACAAACTAGAGAGTGAATGCTTGGCACATCGGGGAGTCTCCGGGACACTCCTTAAGGTCACGGTCAGTACCTGGGCTGGATTTGTTCTTAAACAGTTTGGACATCAGCCCTGCCCATTTTACAGGTGAAGAAACCAAGACATGGAGAGTTTAAGTAACTTGCAATTCCAAAATTCAAACCCAGTCTCTCAGATCTCAGAAGCAGACTTTTAAAACTCAAGGGGCTTGCTGTGACCAAGAAGATATGAACGGACTCTGGGGGCCACAGATGGCGAGGGCTCTCCCTGACCATGATGACATTGGAGTGGTGTGTCAGAATTAATTGTGAACCTCTTCAAGATGGCTCTGCAACCCACAGGGCCCCAGGGGCCACTTCTCTTTGGGCCTGAATCTTATAGAGACAAGACATCCTAAAAACTTTTCTGTACAATGATTATTCCTCACATATCAGATTCATGCAGAATGTTAGGCTGCTCCAGTCTGTGAGCTTTATATCTGGAAGGGATCCAAGAGGGCCTCCACACAACCACATACCCCATAAGGAAACTGAGGCCAAGAGCCTGAAAATGACTTGCCGACCATCTCTCAATTACTCAGTGACCCAGTAGGATGAGAACCCAGGACTCCTGTCCAGGGCCCAGAATTGAGCCTGAGCCCAGCTCTGCACTGTGTACATCACCTGGGGTTTATTCAGAGTATCAGGAGACGGAAGTTCCTTCCGTTTCAACTGCAGAGAAAATATTTTTGTAAAGAAGGAGTGAGGTGGCCTCACTGTGGGTCACCTAGGCATGGAGAGCCTCCCAGGGCCCAGCAGCACTGATCCCTCAGAAGCACTGCAGCTGCGCCCCCTGCTGGAGGCATACACACACACACAGGGCCACATCGGAAGCAAAGTTAAGACGCTGGACCAACCTCCCCCAGGCAACCGAGAAAACTGAGCTCGCTGGCTGGAAGAAGACAAGGTGGGGACCTAGCAAACACAAAATAAAATCAGCCTGAAGAGGAGGGAATGACTTGTGTCCCCAGAGTTAAACAACCAAAATGAAGGTACCAGCTATAGTAAGGATTGATTGAACATTCACTCACAATGTTTACCTTATTGGATTCCCTTGGTACATAGAATGAAATCCAGGCTTGTTGCTAAAGCCTCCAGACCTGATGGAATCTGACCCCTGCAGCCATGTCTAGCCTTCCCTGCACCCCCTCAGCAGGGGTTGCTCATCCCAGCCCAGGCACACAGGCCTGCCCTCAGTCCCTACAGCAGGTCGAGGTCCTGCCTAACTCAGCAATATCAGACTCATGGTCCTTGGGCAGGTGAAGGAAGAGCAGAAGAAAGGAGAAACCAGGGTATCCCCATCCTTCTTCACTTGGTTGGCTCCTTCTTGTACTTCAGGCTTGGCTTAAGTGTCTGCTTCTCACCAGGAAGGCCTTTCCAGCACCCCTCTCCAAGACAGAATCCCTCTTCCCTTTGCTCTCTGTCTCAGGAACCTGATCATTCCCTCAGTGCATCTATGACCAGGCATATCTATTTTATCTGTTTGATTATTTACTTATTTATTATTCACTATTTGTTTGTTGTTGGTCTCCCATGCTAGCACACAAGCACTATGAGACCAGGGACTGTGCTCTGAGTCAAGCATGATGGCTGGCACATAGTAGGTGCTCAATAAATATTGATTACATGCATGAAGAAATGGACAATTTGAGAAGATTTTTGTCTGATTACACATTCCCTTCTTCAAAGTTCCCATTAGACTGTGCAAAGTATTGTACTTCCTCAAGTATTGAATGAATGAATGGATTAATTAATTAATTAATTAACAAAAGAAGTTTGTTTGTCATAATTTAGAATAATTTGGGGGGAGGGGATTTTTTTAAACTCTCAGAAGTTTGAATAGATTCCCTTTTAATTCTCTTGATGAAAAGGTATTCAACGCATTCTACTGTGCTTGAAGTAGGAGGGGCTTGTGGTACATCTCCCACAGAAAAGACTTCCCAAATGAAGGGCGTCCATTCCCTCCTCCTCAGTCCCTTCAGAGCCCAGGCAGCAGCTCAGTGCATTCATTCATTCCAAGTATGCTGGGTGTGCACCTACCCTGCAGCAGGTCCCATGCTGGGCCCTGGATATATAGTCTCAGTCTGGTCCTCATGGGGGCACAGTCTGGTAGGCAGCTCAGTGTCAGAGGACGGCTGCCAGGAACAGCTGACGTGGGATCTCTCTTTTTCTACCTTCTCTGCCACCTCTGCCAACCTGGTCCTCTCAGTCAGACTGCTGTGCCGGAGGGGCTGCAAGGACTCCAGACTCCTCCCCGGGATGCACACTGATCCTCAGCCTCCAGGTAATTAAGTCTAGGAAGCCAGTCCCTGCTCCACGAAAACGGAAACAAAGTGGGGTGCCCAAACCGTCCCCCACTCAGGCACATGTGTCTGGCTGCCCACTGGTTCTTTCACTTTCTGAATGTCTATTAAAGCAACTGCTTCTCAGTGCTCATACTGACGTCTCCCTGGGATGCTGCAGCAGCACTAATTGGGTCCTTGGCCTGGATGAAGAGAGTCCCTGGCTTGGGAAGCCAGGGTCTTGCTCTGTTAAGCCTCCCCCTGGCCCACCCTTTCACCCCCACTCCACCTCCCAGGCCTCCAGCCTGGGAACAGTCTTTGGCTTCCCCAGAGCACAGACCGCAGGCTTAAATTACTCAACTCCTCTGGGCCTCAGTTTCCTCAAGTGCAAAATGTGACTTTTTAAAAAACTACCTCATATGATTGTGATGAGGGGTCAATGAGGTATACAGTGCATAGATATGTTAGTGATAATAATAATCATTACTATTATCATTACTTTATTCAGCCTAATTTCATATTCCCATTTGCTATTTCTGACCTAGGGGTTTGGGAAAATCCCCCCTACAGGAATTTTCTTACCTCCCCCCTCTCCCTGTCCCTTCCTGGCTCCCCCATGCCAGGGTAAGGACAAGCACCCTCCTTTGGGCTCCTTCCTCCTTTCATTCTGTCTCCCCCGACTCCTCCAGCCACCTCGGGAAAAGCTCTATTTTCAGCCTCCTTTCTCTTTCCTTATCCCACTCTTCACCCTCTTCCTCTCCTCTCCCGCATCTCCCTACGGACTGAGGAGGAAAGCACAGTGCTCGCTCACTGATTCCTTCATTTGTTCCAAACATCCTGAGTGTCTCTCATGTGCTGGCCCTGTCACGGGCCCTGAGGATACAGCAATGAAGGAAACGCTATACCTGCCTCAATGTTACACAATTGCCAGGGAAAGGAGACAGGCCAAAAGGCAGGTACATCATAGATTCATCGGAAAATCATGTATGGATTGAGCAACATGTCAGGCAGTGTGAGGGGGCAGTGGGCACAGAGGTCAGAGGACCTCTTAAGTCCTGAATCAAATATTTCCTCCATATGAGTATATGTATGTGTGCTACACACATAAACTATCTCTGAACAAAACGCACAAGAAGCTAGTCCCTCTGTTTGCCTCTAGGGAGAGGAACTGAGTGGCTGGGAAGACTTCCCTCCTTGTGAACTGTTGGAACTTTAGACTGGCTCAACGTATTTTCAATATGGACTTAAATAAAATTTATATGAAAAAAACAAACAAAAAGAAAGAGAATGGACTCTGAGTCAATTTGAAGTCCTTGTCCCTGCAACTGTCCAGCTCTGTTTAAAACAAACAAACCTTATCTCCTCAAAAGTGTCTATATTCCTGAGCTTCTCCTTACCCTCTCTTATTAAACTTACATTTTCCTCAACCATCAACCTTCATGATTAATAAAACCTATTTGGTTATTCTATTTTATTGGGTCCTTTTTCTGTCTTCTTAAAATATATTTTATCTCTGGCTGTTCTTTGCAGACATACAGAATTCAGCCACCCTTGGGGTTAGTAGTCCATGCGTTCCCCCAGGATAGTAGTCCAGGTGATACGTTTTGGAGGCAAAAGGCCTGGCTTCAACCCCAGGGCTGCTGCTAACAGCTGCCTAACCCTGGTTAGCCGACCCCTCCCAGCCTTGCTTTCTTGTTCCTCCGTCCCTCCTAAGCACGCGTGGGGCGCTGAGCATGGTATCTGTACTTGCAGGACAGCGATTATGAAAACCCAGATGAGCACTCCGACTCGGAAATGTATGTGCTGCCGGCGGAGGAGGCTGGGGACGACAGCTACGAGCCACCACCCGCCGAGCAGGAGACTCGGATAGTTCACCGGGCCCTGCCCTTCACCAGGGGCGAGTACGTAGGTGAGTCCCCACCCAGACCTTGGGCGCTAGGCCTTCAGGGCAGCAGGGAGCCGGGAAGGCCAAGGTCGCAGCATGGTGGGCACCTCCCACTCTCACCACCTCCAAGTGGGTCATCTGGTCACTCACAGGCACTGGAGGCCCCGCTGGTAAGTTTGCCCTTTGGGGAAGGGAGGGGTATCCTGCCTAAACTGGGAATGTTGAAAACAGGCAAAAGATAAAACAAGCACATCCTGACGTGGTTCCCCACCCCACCTCAATTCCTAATAGTCCCCAGAGAAATCAACCCAAGATTAGTCCCTTCTTCTCTTCCTTCTTCCTGCGTACAAGGTTCTGGAATTTCTCTTGAGATGGCTGTATGGAACCAGGATGACCTTCAGGGATCCCAGTGTCTGCTAAGGCCCCTCCTTCCTCCATCCCTCCCACCGCAGCCCCACGCTGGCAGGCTGTACAGATACACTGAGTCTGGACAGTGGAGTTTTAATTGAGGGGAGGGGCAAGGGGAGGGGATAGGAGTGAAGCCCTCTAAGCCTGGAATTAGCCTTATTGTTTAAAAGGACGAGTCTTAAGTGTGGCCTCCAGGCCTGAGTGTAGCTTTTAATGCCCCCCCCCCCGCCCTCCCCCAAGAAGAAGTCTGTGTTCCATTCTAACAGGTGACTAAGTTCAGCAAGGTGAGGTGGGGAGTGTGTCCATGTGATCACCGTGAGGCTAGGAGTCATACAGAGCATCCCTATGTGTAAAGGGTTTAGTGTCCCTTATCCCTGAGGATAACTTCCTCCTTACGGGGTACCAGGTACTGCCCCTGCTTCGTGCCACATCTGTTGAGGACCTACTATGTGCTGGAGCTATGCTAAGCAGCAAGCAGGACAGGCAGACTTCCCGACTTTTTACAGTTTACAACTTAGTGCTTTACAGCCATGGCCTACTTCACCTTCTCGATAATCACAAAGGAGGAAAGTGAGGCTCAGAGGAGTGAACTCACTGGGCCAAGGTTTATAAGTGGCAGAGCTGGGATGCAAGTCGGGCCTTTCAGCCTCCAAAGCCCGTGCTCTTCACCACTCTGCTCCACACACCGCAACCAAATTTGTGACCTCGTTCAATCATCGCAACAACCCTGGGGAGGAAGGGGCTGCATCAGGCCTGTTTACAGACCAAGAAACCGCTATTCGGGATGGTTACGCGGCTCATTCCAGGTCATACTCTTCGAAGCCTGTCTTCTATGTTTTGCTCCTTCTGATGGGCTTAAATCTTATATTAAGAAATCTCAGTAAACTCCAAGAGCTGCCAATAAAACTACAAAAACTGACAGTCATAGGCATAGTAAAGTAGATGCCTTGGCGCCTGAACGCAGCTACGCCACCAGAAGGAGGCACCAAGTGTAAAGTTAACCACATACCCTCAGCGAGGCAGAAGCGCGGGCCGAGGGCTGGAGCAGGCGCCGGGAGGAGAGCAGAGTGGGCCAGGCAGGGGCAGGGGCAGCTGTACCAAGGGAGGGGCCGGCCGTAGCAGGAGGAAGGAGCAGGAAGCCAGGGTAAGCGCCTGGGCTGGTTCCGGGAAGGGGAACCCGCCAGCTTACTCCTATGCGAAGATTTTCCTACAGTGTATCAGTCAGAATGTGTGCTCGCAGATCAACCGGGTAGACGCCCTGTTGCCTAAGCCCTCCACCACATTATGCAGGTAAGGTTAGTTGTGTATATTAGGCATCGGCTCTGCCTTGCTGCTTTCTCCCTAATCCCTACAATAACTCTCTGAGGTGGATAGCTCCGATCCTCATTTTAAAAATGAGGAATGTGAGTCCCAGAGAGGTTACATAATGAAGAAGCAGCCCAAAGGAGTGCCGCTGGTGGGTGGAGAGCAGGAGCCTGGACTCCTTCCCTGACACCTGGTGAGGACGGTCCTGGACCAGGGGGTACTCACGACTTCCCCATGATTCGAGGACATCATCAAGGGGAGGAACGTATAGGTTCACCCGCATAAGTAGTTGCAACCCTGAATACACCTTAGAATAACCTGGGGAATTTTAAAACTTATAATACCAGGTCCCTCCCCAGAAGTTCAAACTGCATGTCTGGAGTGGGACCTTGGCATTTTTTAAAGCTCCCAGGTGGTTCCTATGTGTAGGCAGGATTGAGAATCACTGCCCTTAAGGCTTCATGGAGCAAAGTGAACCACTGAGGAGTACCGCCCCCCCGAGACCCTGCCCCCCCCCCCCCACACACACAAGGTCACCATCCATTCTGTTTAGCAGAGTGTTTGGGCTGTCTGCTCTCCTGGGTCTGTGGGTCTCCATCAGTCCCTAGGAGGATGTTTTTGATGAGGACATTCTCCTGGTTTTTATAATGTAAGTCAATGGGCAGTTGAAATCTTTGCCTAACATGTCATTCTACTCTTTAAGGGAATGCCCCAGTTAATAATGTGTTGGCTACATAGATGCTGGGGGTTTTATACTTTCTAGATCTCGGTGGCTTCCGCCCAAGGAATGATCCAGAACCCGTTCATCTTATGCTTTGTTGTTCTTGTTGTTTTTCCTCTCAAAGACAATCGGTCAAGCCAGAGGCAGTCTCCGCCCTTCAGCAAGACCCTTCCCAGTAAACCCAACTGGCCTTCGGCAAAGGCGAGGCAAGCCGCCACTCTGCCAGCCCCGACTTCTCTGCACAAACCTCAAGTCCCACCCAGACCCAAAGAGCTCCTTGAGGATGAGGTAAAGTAACTCGGTCCAGAAGACTGCCCAGACCCAGTGGAAGGCAGGATGTGGGCCGGATAGGGGGAGGGGCAGGACAGTGTGGCCTCAGGCGTGTCTTCCTTCCTCCAGGCCCTGCTCTCCAGCCGGCACTAGCCACCCTGCCCCCTCTAACTCTCCACTGTTAATGCTGAAAGGATGTTTTCTTTAAAAATGGCATATATGGTCTTATTTTAAGCACTTTCATTTACTACAGGCATATATATCCATACTGGAACTGTGCCCCTCTAATTATTCCTTCGAGAAAGAGTCCCTCAGTTTCCTGCAAGCCTCTCTTTCCTCCATAATATATTTCCCTCTTTATTCCCCATTGCTTCTCTCCCTGTCCTGCCTCATTTTCTTTCCCCCACCTTCTTTTCTCTCTGATCCTCCACCCCCCTCCTCTAAAATGCAGAGGGGTGCAGTGGGACATACACTGGAGACCCCTAGTCTGTAGGAAGACCCTGCACAACCCGTGGAGGAGCTGACCCCTCGCTTCCCTCGGCAGCTCTTGCTTCTCACTCCCTCTCCCCAGTCCCGGGTATCCAGGGACCATCTTTGCCGATTGTCCAGGACCCAACTCTCGGTTTATGTCATCAATCTCCCTTCTGCCAGCATCTAGATTTTCACGTCTTATTCCATATGGAATTGTTCCAATTTAAAAATGAACAGGTAAACCCATTCAGGCTATTGGAGGAATGACTGATAAAGCCTAATATGTTATGGCTCCCAGATGTACTTGTATTTTAAATAAAGTCAGACAAGCCCTCAAACTTAGCCATTAGAACAACCCTACAAGTGTAACAGTCTGAGAAAGAAAAGAACATTAGGGGCAACTCTTAACCATCACGACATAATCTTACTGCAGCTTCTCGAAGAAGTAACTTGTTTTTATAAATTTATTTATGTATATATTTATTTATTTTTGGCTGCGTTGGGTCTTTGTTACTGCGCGCGGGCTTTCTCTAGTTGCGGAGAGTGGGGCTACTCTTCGTTGCAGTGCACGGCTTCTTATTGCGGTGGCTTCTCTTGATGCAGAGCACGGGCTCTAGGCACGCGGGCTGCAGTAGTTGTGGCACACGGGCTCAGTAGTTGTGGCTCATGGGCTCTAGAGCAGAGGCTCAGTAGTTGTGGCACACGGCTTTAGCTGCCCCGCGGCATGTGGGATCTTCTGGACCAGGGCTCGAACCCATGTCCCCTGCATTGGCAGGCGGATTCTTAACCACTGCGCCACCAGGGAAGCCCCAGAAGTAACTTGTTTTTAAATGCCTGTAGATGGTAAAACCTACAGCTTATGAGCATGTTGTGAAATGACCTTCATTTCCACCTTAGAATAATTTGTAGCCGAAGAAGAGATGGAAAAGAGACTTTTAAATAAAATAGAGGCAGCACCCAAGCTCAAATTCTTGCTTTGACCCTTACTAGTTGTGTGACTTAGGCAAGTCAGATAACTCTCTGAGTCTCAACTTTTCCTCTCTTCAGGTTATTTTAAAGATTTAATAAAGGAATATATATATATATATATATATATATAATCACTAAATACAGTGCCTCACACAAAGGATTCCATGTATCATATATAGATATTGGATTCCTTTCTACCATATTCTAGATTCTTTATAAAATCCAGTTTTCTAGTTTCTCCTGAAGACTGAGGGCCTGTCAACACTTGGCCAGCCATGGCCTCAAAGCAGCTGAGCCTCATGGCAATACTCCAGCTCAGCTGTGAATCCCTGGCCCCTGTTTCCATTTGTCATCATCCCCATCACTCATACAAGACTTGCACACACCCTGACTCTGTGCATGTCCCCTTATTGTTCCACGCCTGCTCCTATAAGTATTTGAGTTTATGACCCCCTCTCTAGAGACAGTTTAAGTCAGGAAGTCAGCAGACTGAGAATGAGTATGGTTTGTCAATCCTCAGTCTGTCTGTCAGTCTGAGAGGGGATGCTGCCCTTTCAGGGTGAGAACAGGGTGGCCGGGAGAATCTGAGCGTGGGACATGGTAGGAGACCATCTGTTAGGGTCTCACGGTGAATTCTTTCAGCATTCGGCAAATCCATATGAAGATATCAATTCAGACACAGAATACAAATGCAGACTGTGGGTTATGTGAAGCTCTCCATCTCTGTGACTAACTGGAGGTGGGCCCCAGTGGAGAGAGGCCGAGCTTTGCTAATAGCAGCCTGTGGAGGTGGCTCAGGCAAGCCTGAACCAGTGGGAAAAGGAGAAGTCTGGAGGAGGCACATTCTGGAATGGGCAGATGGACAGTCAAGATGAGAAAGAGGTTTAAAAAAGAAAAAAGAAGCCAACATTAAGATCTGGCTGAGCCATTAGACAGGAAAAGAAGTCAAACAGAAGCATAAATGAAGACGTTTAGCCCTACCATGCAGGTTACAGGCATAATATGGGGGTTCAGGCTGACCAGAGAGTTGGCAGTGGGAGGAAGGAGCATCTGTGCTATAACAACGAGAGCGGCTGACACTTGACCAGTGCTGTGTGTCGGTGGTGTTCTGAGCACTCCGTATGTATTATCTCATTACATCCTCACAGCAACCCTAGGAAGTGTGTGCTATTATCACCCCCATGACAGATGAGGAAATGGTACAGATGAGGTGCAAAGGGGTTGAAGAACTTGTCCAAGGTCACAGAGGTAAATGATAGAGCCAGCATTTGAAATCAGATGATTACATACTAGATCCCAGGTGCTAAAGAGCTATCCTGTGCCACCTCTCCAGTATCCACTGAGAAGAGACCAGCTCTTCATTCAACACAAATGTGCCAGGGCTTCATTGGTGCCCAAAGCAGACCCAGTACATGTCCTTGCAGGGCATCAGTTTTGTGATTTTATGTGACCTTGGATAGATTACTCAACTGCTCTCAAATTCCTCACCTGTAAAATGAGGATAAGTACACCTAACTTAATCGTAGGTATCATTGAAAGAATTCAGTAAAATAATGTATGTAAAGCTATTAAATGTTCACATGAGTTGTATTAAGCAAGAAACTCATGTGGGCATTTAATAGCTCATCTTAACGACTCCTGACATGGAATGGGGTGAAGGGCAATGGGAAAGTGAAAATAAGATGAATCCGTGGTGCTCCTATTTTTCACATTTAAAGTTTGGGGGAAGGCAAACATGTAAATACCTACAGCAGGTGTCTTAATACTGAACATCTAAACACTGGAGTTGATCTAAGATGATTGTTTAAATAATCATCTATATTTTAATCATGCCATTGTAAAAGCTGAGGAAGGATTCTAATAGCATGTAGGTTGTGGCAGTAGAATAATCTGCCTGGCTTCAAAAGACCAATTATTCATGTAACTACAGCCAGTTTTTTGTGATGTGAACATGGGATAATGGGGTTTATATCAAAACACCGCAGCACTGTGAAGATGAACTTGTTAGGACACAGATTATGATGATTCTTGACCATCTGCTTATTTTGGCAGGTAACAGCTTTAGTATAGTGTTACAGCATAGTACTAGTGGCACCTGCCTTTCTGGGTTATTACAAGGAGTAAGTGAGATTACACACGTAAAGTACTCAGAAGAGCACCTGGCAAGAAGCGCTCAATACATGTTTGGTTTTTGTTTCTCCCAGTCCCCATGTTGGCAACCAACCAAGGCAGGTTGTAAAAACCACTTCTGAGATCTGGTTACTTTATTTACCTCTTATAAAATCCCTCCCTCCCTATATTTATGGTCAATCGATTATTGACAAAGGTGCCAAGAAAATTCAACGGGAAAAATTAGTTTTTTAAACAAACAGTGCTAAGATAACTGTATATACACATGCAAAAGAATGAAATTGTACTCCAATCTCACACCATATATAAAAAGTTAAATAAAACTGGATCATAGGTCTAAGTGTAAGAGCTAAAACTATAAAACTCTTGGAAGAAAACATAGGTATAAATCTTTCTTTTTTAATTTTAAAAATTTATTTATTTTTGGCTACATTGGGTCTTCGTTGCTGCGCGCGGCCTTTCTCTAGTTGCGGAGAGCGGGGGCTACTCTTCGTTGTGGTGTGCGGGCTTCTCATTGTGGTGGCTTCTCTTGTTGTGGAGCGTGGGTTCTAGGCACGCAGGCTTCAGTAGTTGTGGCACACAGGCTCAGCAGCTGCGGCTCACAGGCTCTAGAGCGCAGGCTCAGCAGTTGTGGCGCATGGGCTTAGTTGCTCCGCGGCATGTGGGATCTTCCCGGACCAGAGGCTCCAACCCGTGTCCTCTGCATTGGCAGGCAGATTCTTAACCACTGAGCCACCAGGGAAGCCCAGGTATAAACTTTTATGACCTTGGGATAGACAATGGTTTCTTAGATACAATACCAAAAGCACAAACAACAAAAGAAAAAAGTAGATAAAAGTGACTTTAAAATGTAAAACGTTTGTGCCGCAAATGATACCATAAAGAAAGTAAAAAGACAACGTGTAGAATGCGAGAATTTTTTTGCAAATTATATAACTGATAAGAGATTTAAATCTAGAACATTTAAATAACTCATAATCCAAGAATAAAAAAGACAAACAACCCAATTAAAAGTTGGCAAAGGGGTTGAACAGACTTTTCTCTGAAGAAGATATACAAATGGCCAATAAGCAGACGAAAAGATGCTTAACATCATTAAGGGAAATGCAAATCAAAATCACAATTAGATACCACTTCACACCTACAAGGATGCTTACAATCAAAAAGACAGACAATAACAAGTATTAGTGAATATGTGGAGAAATTGGAACCCTCATACATTCCCAGTGGGAATGGAAAAATTGTGCAGCCACTTTGGAAAACAATTTAACAGTTCCTCAAACTATTAAATATAGAGCTACAATATGACCCAGCAATTCCACCACTAGGTATCTTCTCAAGAAAAATGTCCATCTACACAAAACTTGTACATGAATGTCCACAGCAACGTTATTCATAATAGCCAAAAAAGTAAAAACAACCCAAATGTCCATCAACTGATGAATGGATAAGTAAAATGTGGTATAGTCATACAATGGAATATAATTTGTCCATAAAAGGGAATGAAGTACTAAAACGTGGTTAAACCTTGAAATTACTATGCTAAGTGAAAGAAGTCATGAAAGACTGTGTATTGAAATATTGTATGATTCCATTTATATAAAATGTCCAGAATGGGCAAATCTTAAAGATAGAAAGAAGGTTGGTGGTTGACTAGGTCGGGGGAGGGGATGGATGGGAGTGACTAATGGGTGCAGGGGTCCTCTTGGGGGTGATGGAAATGTTCTAAATCTAGATTGCAGTGAGGGTTGCACACTCTGTTAATAAACTACAAATCACCAAACTACTTTACACTGGGGAATTTAATGGTATATGGATTATATCTCAGAAGATTTTTCTAAATATCACTGCTTCTTATGCAGTAAACTCTGAATATACAGCATTTCTGTATTTCTTTTAGGCTGATTATGTGGTCCCTGTGGAAGATGAAGATGAAAACTATATTCATCCCACAGAAGACAGTTCACCCCCATCTGAAAAAGGCAAGAGTTTGTAGTTTTAAGCACCTGAAAACTTCTGCAGTTGATAGAGGCATACAAGACCATTTGGTAGCGAGCTCTAAGGGGCTCAGAAATGATAGTGCCCAGGCCTCTCTCCTCTGTGGCCGTAGCATTTGCCTTCTTTGGCTAGTGGAACAGAGAGCATAGTGAGCAACCCATCTCTGTGTTTTATAGCCTTTACCCTTCTTTCTCCATCCTCTTCCATGATTTAATACTCTCTTCTCAAGGTATAAAAGCACCTAAGTTCTTCTCTTTAGCTACTCACTTAGAATGGATTTCTTATAAAACCTAATACTCACAAAGTCATGAGCCACCATGTTGACCTTACAAATATTGCCCCAGAACAGTTTCTGCAGAGGACTGAAAAAATGAAAGAGTAAAATATGCTATGTTCTAATTCTTTAAAATTGAGTACTATCTCAGGCCCATGAGAGACATTTCACTTGTAAATCCTTCACGAAATAACAAACGCAGCTACAAACAAATCATCTCCAAAAGCCCGTGCCACATAGCCTCAGATGAGGTGTGGAACAGTGTGTGATTACTCTGGATATAGTCGCTATGGAAAATATAATCCTGTATAAACGCTGCCTCTTCAAGTAACATTACTCATCTAATAAACTTGACTCCAAGGTAGCAATACTCGGTTTTTACACTGCCATCACGTCGCAGCCCTCTCCCACGCCCTAAATATCACCGACAGCTTCTAGACCCACCAGAATTTCTGAATTCACCCATCACCATGAAACAATAAATACAAATTAAATGCCCCCACCTCCACCCCCCAAAAACCTACAAAATCCAAGAGGAATGATATGTGCTATGTGTGTTACGTGTGGCAGGGAAGGTGGGGCTATTAATCTGGCCCCTCCATTGTTAGTTCAATGCACGTCTCCTGGTAAAAAAACAAACTCTTTCATCTCCTAGACACCCAGTTTGGCAAATGAAATTCCAAGCCAGTATTCACTTTAATTATTAATATATTCATTCTAAAAATGTTATTTTCTTCTGAGAAGGCTTCTTTTAATGGCTTGTGGCTTACTAATTGTGTCCCCCATTCTTTGCAGATTCTCTGGTCTGACCCATCATTTCCACAATGCATTTTTCCATAAGTGTGAATCTCCCTCAGTAGACTATCTACTATATATGTATATGTGTGTGTGTGTGTGTATGTGTGTGTGTGTATATATATAATTACAATATAGGTGTGATTTTGTGTTTCAGCTCCCATGGTGAATAGATCAACCAAGCCAAATAACTTCTCAAAGCCAGCCTCACCTCCAGGGACAGCTTCAGGTAGAGTGTACACAAGATTTGGTGGTTTTGTTTCTGTTTTTTTTATTGTGAAATGATTACATTTGGGGGTTTCATTTTTAATCTGTTCTAAATAAAACAAACAACTCAGAGCAAATATTAAGAAATAATCCCTGTATATCCAAATGTCCTAATAAATGGTAACAGAGGCCTTCTCCTCAGGCTCATCCACCGTCTGGGGGCACCTATGTGAGGGGACCCTCGCCCCCATGCCCCTGTGCCTCTATCAGACAAGTCCTTTTTTTCATCCTACCTCTCTGGGCACTTGGCTGGCTTGCCCTCCTTCTCCCCTCCCCTGACTGAGGACGCCTGCACCGTTCAGCCTCAGCCCTCTGCTCTTCCTTCAGAACGTCGTGCAGTTAAGAGCTTGGGTTATGGGCCAGGCATCCCAGTGCTCCCCATTATCAACTGTATCACTTTGGGTCTGTACTTCACCTCTCCAAGCATCACATTTTCTCATCGGTAAATGGAGACGATAGCCCGTGCCCTGAGACAGGAGAATTCTGAAATTGTGAATGGGAAATGCTTAATGCAGTGCCTGGCACACAGTAGGTGCTCGGTAGAGTAGTATTTTTCACTTCTTCCTGGTTTATCCATTCTTCTGGCTTCACTTCTCTGGTCTAAGCTGATAACTCTCTGGTGTCCAACCTTGACCTTTCTTCCCTTCTGAACACACTGACCTTCCCACTACCTCAAGCTCAGTGCATCCAACACCCTTACTCTTTGGGCATCCTTATTCCTCTTTACACATCAGCCTCTGGCTCCATGTCTCAGAGTGCCCATGTTCTGTCCCAATTCTGCTTTGCTTTTTCCTGAATTTGCTGTTCTATTTTAGTTGCCACCACCTGAGCCAGGCTTTCTTCACTTTATCACTTCATACCTTCTGTCTTACAGAGTCCACTAGCCATAATCTTGCCTCTAGGCTCTCTCCTCAGTCACTGAGATGAGCTTCTGACCCCCTCCAAATGTTGCTAGCTTCATTCCATTACAAAGTTAGTTTTTACCATGTCATCCCTACCCAAACCATGAACACTCAGTGGTTCCTAGATGTCTCCTGTAGGGTTTGGCAAGCCCCAGACTGAGGCCCACAGTACTGAGTGGCGCCCATACCCCAACCCTTTTACAGCACAGAGAAGTGCAGGAGCTTCCTCAACAGCATTCTCTCCTTCTCCTCTCCCCCACCCTGTACCAAACACACACACACACACACACACACACACACACACACACACACACACACACTCTCTCTCTCTCTCTCTCTCTCTCTCTCTCTCTCTCTCTCTCTCTCTCTCCCTTCTGTCCCAGACCTGAAGGCTGAACACAGAGACTGGGAGACTGACCTCTGCTTTCAGGGACGTGCTCCTTGAGAGAAAATGAAAGAAGAGTATTTTTAAAAATCTTTTCCTAGACTCATTTCCTGTGCAATTGCTCATCCTCTTCACAAGTTCTTATTTATCCTCGCCCTCGGAATCCACAGGGTTTTTATACTTGGGGACTAGAGGTCAGAGCCATCTTATCCAGCTCATCTTAATTTCTGGGAACAAATGTCAACACACCAACCTAAAACGTCACGGCAAGGTCGCTTTGGTCCCAACTGAAACGGAGACTCCTGACACTTGATAACTCAGAAGGGCTGTTATTACTGGAATAGAGAACCTTTCACTGATACAGATAAATGAAGGCTTAAACCCTCCTTTAGAGTAATAGTTTAATACTCTCTGGTGCTTACATCTTAAAATGCTCTTCTTGCCTTACACAGACCTCTCCTTCCTAAAACACACCCAGTACTCCAATCAGCCTGTCTTTCCCATAAGACTCTCAGCTCCATGTCTTGCTCATAGCTGTGTTTCCAAGGCCTAGACAGGACCTGGCTCAGAGTAGGTGCTGAAATGGTAGATGGGTCAGTTGGTTGAGAGAGAGATTGAGTCCCCCAACTCTGGCTGTCTTTAAGGAATCACATGGCCCCATCATGAAGGCATTAGCCCACTGGATTTTTTTATTCATTAGTTTTTATATTAACCTAGTATAGCTATATTTTATCACTAGAGGCATCAGATGAAGAAACCAAACCTGAACAAGAGAATAATTTCCTGGTTAAATGATTATTGGATATAGACAGGAGGAAGTTCAGGAGGAGGAAGGAAGTGAGATAACTTGAGCGGGGGGACGTGGCGGGGCGTGGGTAGGGAACAAACCTGCACAGCTAGAGCGAGTTTCTGAGTGTGCAAACAGTACAGTTTTCAGAGATGATTTTTATAAAAGGAATAATCAGACTACTTGCCTGTGTTTTTAAATAACAGATCATTGTCTTTAAAGGCTTCAGAAAGTTCCCTGATAGGCATCATGAAAGTGCTAAGGTTTCAGGGTTTCTGTTAAAGTCCCACGCCACGACACTTGCCTCTGGTTAATGTTGCTTTTGGCTCTTTGATGGCTAATAAGCTGCTGGCCGCAGATTACACAGCGAATTAGGTGCAGAGGTCGGCTCTCCCTCTCCTTCATGTTCCATACTGGGAAGTACAGTAGCGGGAGTTAGCACAGACTCCAAAGCCAGAGGGTCCAAGTCTTCACTCACTAGGTGCCAGACTTTGAGCAAGCTAAGTAATCCCTCTGTTTCTTAGTTTCCTCTCCTGAAAAAAATGAAGGGGAAAATGGCACCTATGCCTAGGGGTATTGTGAGAATTACATGAGTAAAAAGATATGAATCACACTCATAAAATGATAGCTTTGTGATTTATTATTGTTATTGCTCAGAATCCCTTGTTTAACCTGCCTTGATTCATGACCAGCCTGGCACATCACCCGGTACACACCTCAGAGAAGTGTTTCTTCCTTTCCATATAAAGTTTTACTCTAAATTTCGGGGGTGTTTCAACCTCAATACAGCTGGTGTTTGGGGCTAGGTGATTTTTGTTGGAGCTGTCCTGTGCATCGCAGGCTGTTTAGCGGCATCCCTGACCTGTGTCCACTAGATGCCACTAGCACCCCCTTCCCCAGTAGTGATAGGCAAAGATTTCTCCAGTCATTGCAGAAAGTCCCTGGGGGAGGGGGACAAAATCACTCCCAGTTAAGAAGCACTGGTCTCAACAAACTGAAAGACTGAAGTCCATTGTGCTTTATCTCTAAATGAGCATTTAGAAGAAGGCAGCGCAACCTCTGCCTAATTTGTAGCTTTTGTCAGAAAAGGGTAGACAGAGCATGTATTTCTGAGCTTGCTCTAAGTAAACAGCATTTTTGAAGTATTCTATCTCTTTATTTCTTAAAATAGGGGAGGAGTTTAGGAATTTACAATGCCCTGCTGATATGCAAGCAGAATTTTACCCATAGCCCAAATTATTCTTAAGTTGTTAAATTAAATCTCTTTTATGTATTTTGTAAGAGTTCATATAGTACCTGTGAGTAAGGGATGCTTCGGCTAGTATGCAAGCCCCACTAATGATAATAGGGTGTCTATAACAGCTAAAAGAGAGTTAAATCCCAAGGGCTTACAATGCCAACACTGAGATCATTAAGAATAAGGAAACCTACCACCACTGTATGCAAAACTGAAAAGAGGATGATGTATAAAATATACGTGGTAGAAGGAAAAACTAAGGGTAAATTGTTTTCCAAGTTAAGAAACTTCGGTAAGCACCAGCTTGTGCAAGGCCTGTGCTGTTAAATCAAACCTTAACATAACTTTTTGCTCCCTATGATTTAAACAAAGATGATTTTTCTCTTTTATTAGTAAGCTTTTGGACACATCTCCCTCTATTGCATCCCCAGTTTCTCCCTTGGAGCTTTCCAACCAAGAATTCGGCTTGGCCAGGAAGCAGGGATCCTGGCAATGAGAAGGGTACAGTGTTGTCCTACCCCAGCCATGCCCCGGGGTCTGACTTCAGCCAGGGCGGCAGAGAGGGTCACTGGCCTACGAGGAGTAACTCTCCATCCTCCCGTGGGCATTCACAAAAGCAGCCCTCTGTTTCACTAATCTTTCCCCACATAAGGGAGAAGCAGCAAGTGAATCTGACATGCCAAATCATGCCCCAGAGTAACATTATGAGATATTGGCTAGAGAGGACACTGCCTGCCTAGGCTTTCAACTTGAATGGCCTTGGTTTCCAACCCTGGCCCTGCCCGTTAACCCCTCTGAGCCTCTGTTTGCTTCCCTTGATGTTATGTGAGGCCTAGAAGTGGCACATGTGAAGTACCTGGCACAGTGCCCGGCACCTAGAGATACTGCCGTGGTAGATAACAAGATGAGAAAATGAAAATAGCAATAATCATATTTACTAAGATCCTTTATGAGCTATAACTTATGTATCATAAAACTCACTCATTTTACATGTATAATTCAATGTTTTTTGTAAATCATTACATTTATAGAGTTTTGTAACCAGCACTACCAGTTTTAGAAACTTTCTGTGCCTACCCCAACTCCAAAAGAGCCATTATGCTCATTTGTGGTCAATGCTGTTCCCATCCTCAGCCCTGGGTAACCCTGATCTGCTTTCTGTTGCTATAGAGTTGCCTTTTCCAAACATTCATATAGATGGAGTCATATAATATACAGTCTTTTCCATCTCACTCCTTTCACTTAGCATAACATTTTTGACCCTCAAAACTTTCAGTCCCTTTCCAGCAATATTACTTTATATTTGGCTAATTCTTTACATGTTCAAAGTTACCTTATTACCTAACCACAGTAACTCTGTGTTAGATAAAGTAGCTAGTGGCATCCCCATCTCACAGAGGGGGAAACTGAGACACAGTGGCTCGTAAGAGGTCACACAGCCAGTTTGGTGGTGGAGAAATAACTGGAACCCTGTCTTCCTGATGCAAAACCAGAGCTTGTACTGGACTCCACCACCACAGAGGACAGCCAGCATGCCCCTCCCTCTCCTCTGACTGCAGAAGTTATTTACGAGGAGGGAAGGGGAAAGGAAGACGTTGGCCAACTGTTTGCAGATATGAAGGAAAGGGAAGCTTAGTAAAGAAGCCAGGCAGTAGATATGACAACAATAACATGCTCAGGCCAAGCGAGCCCTTGGTGAAAAGAGAGGGGACCCCTGGGAGGAAATTCTGACTTAGACCTTCTTTCTGCTTCCTTATTTTTCAGACGAGGGATTTTTTTTCTCTTCCCCAAAACTTTCTATCAACATCTATGAGTAGCAAAGTGTATTTTCACAATGTGAATCTTAAGTATTGAGAATGTGAAGAACAATATCAACTTGATACCCTTGCTAATAAAACACAGACTCATACTACTACACATTCAGATGACATTTCAGTTTATTGTCGGAGGAAATGTTAAAAATTCCATATGAGGCTTCCCTGGTGGCGCAGTGGTTGAGAGTCCACCTGCCGATGCAGGAGACATGGGTTCGTGCCCCGGTCCGGGAAGATCCCACGTGCCACGGAGCGGCTGGGCCTGTGAGCCATGGCTGCTGAGCCTGCGCGTCCGGAGCCTGTGCTCCGCAATGGGAGAGGCCACAACAGTGAGAGGCCTGCGTACCGCAAAAAAAAAATAATTCCATATGTAGTCTCTTTCTCAAAATGTTTTTAAAAATCCCATCAGGGTCAGCTTACATCTAAGTAAGGGTTACATGGGAGGGGCCGTTCCTTCACCAGATGCCACTGGTGAGTGCTTATGGAAATTAGCCCTATGTAAGGACTATGTGTAGAAAGAGTAAATGGGCTCTGAGTGAGAGCCTGAAGGCCTCTCTCTAGTCAAGTACATGAGAATGAACTTTATGATCTCTGTGTTTAATACTTTTCGAGGACTTTTTCCCTTTTTTTGTGTTTGGAATAGGTGGTCCTGTCAGATGAGGTGGCATGGGGGTGCATGTGTCTTCTCTTGTTATAAATTTTGGGAGTGCAGAAGCCTATGTCTACTTCTTCAGCTCTTCCACAGCCCCTAACACAGTGCCTCCAAGGGCTTTACACATACCAGGTTCTCAATAACTCTTGCTAATAGATTATTACCTCAGTGTTTACTTATGTGTGCTTTATCTTGCAAACTCAAATACATACTGTGGGCAAGTCCAACCTATATGTACAGAGTATCCCCTTTAAGTCCATTAGGAATTGTGGACTTATAAATGTAGTAAGTTCTTAATTAAAACATTTATTCAGTTCAATTTAATTCAGTAGAGAGCCTTTATCTCACTGAGCAGTAATGTCCAGGCAGGCGGTATCAGCCTGAGAGGAGGCAGCTGGGACACGCTGAGGGGAGCTGGCTTAGCTCTGGCCTCTCCGCATCCAGGCCTGCTGCCTATCTCAGCAGTGAATCTCTGCCTGTCTCTCACCTTCTTCCCTCATAACGATGCTCTGGCTTCTATCTTCAGGTAGAGGGAGGGGAAATGGGCGTGGGGGACAAGGCCCTCTGGGTCCCTTCTGTGACTTCAGAAGATGAGATTTGGGTAATAGCTTGCTGCTTCTCTCCATTTGTTTATTTCTGCAATGAGCGAAGGCCCTAAGAACTCAGAGATGAATGAATGAATGAGTGTTCTCCAAATGTGAGGTTAGGTTTGTGTACTGTGTAAATGTGGTTAGGAATGAGCAGTGTCTATAGGTGTGATCAGGAGTGGTGGGTCTGTGCCCCTCTGTCTCTAGGCACTGCTGTTGTGCACATTTGTGCAGTGCATATAGATACAAGTGTGAGAGCTCTTAGCTCCCTTCCATAGGAACCCTTGTGAGCTCTTATTGAACCCACAGAATCAGGGGCTCTGAACTTGTCCCATGGGGGAAATAAGAAGGTCATTTAGCAATGTTTAGATGGAGTTCCTAATTAACATCCTAGTTCTGAGCTTATAAATTGGCATTTATAAAATGTTTCATCACCTTTGCCTATAGGTTTTCCCCCAAAACTTCAATGTAACTACTTATATATGCTTAGCTGAAAGTAAGAAAAAATGTGCATGTATTTCTGAGCCTGCCAGCAAGGCCAGCTCACTGTGACCATCAGCCCTCAGTTCAGGGCTAGAGACTGACCTGTGTATATGTCTGCGCAGGTCGAAAGAGCGGGGCCTGGGACTCTAAGTCAACCTCTTCACCTGCTGCACCATCCCCACTGCCCAGGGCTGGGTAAGTTCCTGTTGCAGAGAAGCAACTCTGTGAATTCAGTGTATGGTCTCCATCACTGCTGTGAGCAGAGCTGCCTGGAATCCACATAGGAGTCCTGCTTGAGAATCTGGGGGCCAGAGGGGGGTGTTTTTCTGCTGTTTCCATTCAGAAGAGCATACCTGCCCAAGCTCATATGCAGGTGCACCTAACATTACAATAGGTGTGTTCCTGAAGAGTGTGGAAATGAAACCCTATTGCCCTGGTGTTCTCCACACCCATGCATGCTTCAAGTTGGACTAGGGGTGTCCCTGCTGACATCAAAAACTAGTAGTCTTTCCTCCCATAAACTTATAGCTAAATCTTGAGCTCATTGACTTGTGTTCCACAAGACACAAGCTCCAGCACCTGAATAATTTTAAGACTCACTAGCAGGTTTCATTCCTACTTTCTACTCCTCGGTTTCTCTTCCAAGTAGTTAGTGATCTGCAAACAAATGTGTACACAGAGCAGCATGCACTGGGTGTTCAATCAAAGCAACACTGCCAAGGTTCCTTTCAAAAGGGAGATGAGAGAGGCATTCTTTCTCATTGAACTTAGAAGAGCTTTGTAAGATATTGGGTGAATGTAACGTATTAATATTACAAACAGTGACCCCATAATTTCATATTGGCTCAATAGGTTATTTTAAAAGCACATTTAAATCTGTCCAAAGCAAGCCTGCGTGGTTATAGCCTTAATTCTGCCTCTGAGTGAAGCAAAGAAATTCTCCATTTCAGGGGTTTATTGAACAAAATTCTGCACACTTCTCTCTTGGCTTAGGTTTACCACTTCAGGCAAGTTACTTAGTCTCCTAATCTCTAAAATGTAATAAAAACACCCATTTAAAAAGGACAGTGTGAGATTTAAAAAATATATGAAGAGCCTAACCCAGTGCCAGGCGTCTTAGAGGCACTTAGGAATTGTTAGTATTCTTCCCCCAATCTTCTAGCTCTCAGCCAAAACAAAGTGAGAGATAGAGAGAAAGCCAGTATTCAAAATAAACACAGAAGAGAATTATAAAGCCTTAGCAATATTAGAGCCCAATCTCTACTGAACTAAGACAAACCAGTACGTTAGGTCAGGCAAGCACCTTCAGGACCAGAGATCAGAGTGGGTTTCAAACTTGTGTTGTGCTGGTCTTGGGTTTATCTGTTTGGAATGAAATTCTAGGCAGACGTCTAGCAGAGAAGAGTCACCTGAAGCAGGGGGAACATTGGCGTGGGGAGGTGCTGGCTACAAACGTACCTGCTTGGCCACCCTCGTGTCTCCACCCTCCTTCCCAAGACAGTAGCCCTGGGGTGCTGTTGGGGGAAGGGACGGCTCTACATACACACTTTGCAAACGCTGATTCTGGTCCTCATTTTACAGATGAAGAAACTAAAGTTCAGACTGGCCCTCACAGCTGAGAGAAACGGGCCTGAGGTTGCAGAGTAATCAGTAGCAGAACTGGAACAAGAGCTCAGTTATCCTGATTCCCTGGCAACTGGTCCTCCTGTTTATCCCCATTAACCCCTTTGCCATCTGTCAGCAGACCCTATCTGAGGCTATGAAGGATCATGGCTAAATCCTGCTTTCATCCCTCTCTTCCCTTCAAGGATAGTCTTCCTACACACCTGTATCACTTTCACTATTCTAGTTTAAATTTGAGAATAAAATCAGCTCCTCTTTATCTTTGTTGTGTTTTAACAAAGCCAATCTCTTTTCATCCCCCAGGAAAAAAACAGCTACGCCGCTGAAGACGGTGCGTTAATTCTGCTTTTAAATGTGCTTCATGTTTCCCGCAATGTTTACTCTTGTCCACTTATTTAAAGTTGACGATGCTTCCCGCTAAGGTGAACACAGCAATCATGTTGCTGCCCAGACAGTCCAAGAGAAACTTGGAATCCTCACCTGGGTAGGGAAGATGCTGCATGGGAGGGTCACATCCTCCCTGAACCCGGTGGCTTCACTGAATATGAACGGCCGATCAGCGGTCAGGCTCCCTGCGTCCCAAGACCTTTGTCTTCCCCTGTGTCTGCTTCCCACCCACAGGCCTGGGAACTAATGACTGACAACTGCGTATCAGGCACAAAGGCCTGAGTACACTCAACTTCTGGGCAGAACGTGGGGAACCTGGGCCAGCCCACTATTCGAGGAAGCCCACCTTGACCTGGTACCTATACTGTAGCCTGACATTTACAGTCCCTTACAAACACCAAGACGGTGGGGCCCTGAGACCAAAGCCGGATGCCAGATTTCCACTGCATAAGCGCTACTGCCCAGCAGCTGCTGGGGATCATGGTATCCACCAACCCTGTTGACAGAGTGGGGAGGCCAGGATGACACTGCTCCTTCCCTGACACACTTCCAGTCCATTGTCAGTTAATGCAAAAGTGGGCCGGGGGACTGTGTGTTTTTAATTGTTGGTCTTGTGACTGAAAAAAAGCTATGCATCAAAGAAATGTTCTCCCCCAGTATTTATTTTAATAAGATTGCTTTGACTTTTATTTCCACATAACACTGTATTGAAGATCCTTGCCTTTCTTTTTTTTTTAAATAGACTCCAGTTGTCTCTCAACAGAATGCCTCAAGTGCTTGTGAAGGTAAGCCTATGTTACCTTGACAGATGAGCATGTCCTCCGAAAGTTATTTTGATTAAGGATTTGTATACAAATGTATTTCTAAATTTCTTTAATTATTCATAAGGCAACTGTGAACATAAAACTCAATTTTCTAAACAGAACAGTCTTTACTTTGCCATGAGTAGTGAGTAGCAAAGCTGATCAGGACCTGCGCATGCCAGGCTGCACCTTTGGGGCAGGCCACAGTCTACATGCCCAAAACCTGCCTGTTTGTAGACAGATATGACTTGCCAGAAACAGTGCCACAGTGTTACATAGGTGTGAACACTTATTTAGAGCCAGTCATGTATCTTCGAATTAATGGCTAAGGTAATGAATTTTTAAAAACCTGTTTGTTCGAACAAGTTCTTGTGCTAAGTTTTCAAAATAATGTTTCCTGAGTTCAAACATCTATCTTAGTACATCTTCAATGCTTCCCTTCCTTTGTTTTATCATAACCTAAAACCCTTATGTATACTTTTTATTAGAACTTTCCCATTAAAAAAATATTTGTATTTGAAAAATACTGGGGGAAAAAAAACAGAAAGAAGAAGAATCATCCATAATCTCAACACTTAAAACACTATATAGAAATTAAAATCCTGCACCCGTCTAATTCCAATCTTGAAGGTACCCAATGTTAAAAGCTCACCATTTCCTGAGTTAATGTGGGCACACCTGGTCTCACAATGGACGGTAGACATTTTCTGAATGTGCATTACAACTCACCTGTCTGCTTTGACTGCTCTGTTGAGTTTTTTACATCATTTCCCACATCTTTCTCCCAGGCTGTTCCTGAGGTACCGCTCCCTTCCTGTGTCTTGCTTTCTTCTGCCTTTCCTGATGCTTTTGCCTTGCTCTCCTTCCATTCCTTACAGTCTTCCATGCCTGCTGAGCAGGGAGCTTGGAGTGATAATGGAGCATTAGGGTGAGACTCTGTAGGAAGTAAGTACAACCCTGTGCAAATTTCATGGCTTCAGAAGCTTCTGAAAACCATCAGAGAACAGGCTCTTGGCATGTCCCATGCGGCTCGGGTGTCCTCATTCCCAAAGGGCTCCCAGTGCAGGAGTGTGGTCTCTCATTTCAAGAGTAGAGGCAATGGCCATCCAAACCCAAAGCGGGTGAGCGGTCTCTTCTGACCTAGGAAGGAAGCCTCCTGGAGGACGGGCGCAAAAGCAGGGGTGGTCAAAGCTCATCAGGCCGTGGGAAACCAAAGTGTTCACTGTTTCTCCTGAAATTACCATGTTGTAAAGTCATGAACAAAACATCTCACGTGGCAGCTCGAAGTAACTTGCCACAAACTTGAAACAATCTTCAGAGATTCAAAACCTCTGAATTTCTCTGCACCTCAAGAAACCCTGAAGTCTATCATCATTTATTTGAGTCTTTGAGTTCTTACTGCTTTTATTTATTTGGGGATCCTCTAGTGGGAGATCAGTAGTTCTCAAACTTTCTTCCATGCAGGAGACAGACCTTTGGACATACCCAGACTTTAACACACCCTAGACGAAATTCGAGGGAGAATAAAGCATTACAATAATTTATAATCACTTTTATTAGTGGTTCAGCAATAAATGTTCTTCACCATAAACTTCTTAGATTTCAGGTTATGCACATTTCCCTGTGAACTAATTATAACTCCACCCCTTCCTCTCTCACTCAGGAAAAGAGTGAAATGCAAGTGAGATTTAACGTTATTATAGGGATAACCTTGAATTTGCTCAATTCAATTTTCAAAAAAGTAGATCATTCTCAAACGCTGATATTTTGCCTCTTATCAGTAAGAAATTACTTATACCATGTCTTATGACTAATGAAGACACAGCAGGGTGTTGTAACACCTATGTGGAGGCCACATAGGAATCAGGGGTGGCTAAAGCTTGCCCATCTTCTGGCTTTTACTTGTAATCACACACCTAAAGGTCCAGATTCCACAGGTTCAGTCCCCACGTATTTGTACATTGCCAAGAGGTGAATGCAGAGGTGGTAGGGTGTGCTTGTAACACCGCTGAGTAGGAGTCCTGGTCTTAATAGCTCAGACACACCACCACACTGACAGGTGCACAAAGGGATGACATCCTGGTGAAAGACATGCTCATGGGAAGACATGTGACCAAATCTGGTTCCTCTTGGTTGATGTTTCTGAGTTTGGGCATGGAGACAGACATTTCACCCTAATCCTACTATGATAATTTTCTTAATGCAGAAAAACCTATACCTGCTGAACGCCACCGAGGGTCTAGTCACAGACAAGAAAATATGCAGTCACAAGTTTTTCCTCCTCCTCCCCAGAAGTAAGAATTCTTTCCTTTAAAACTAAGTTTCCTTGGGGCTTCCCTGGCAGTCCAGTGGTTAGGACTCCACGTTTCCATTACAGGGACCACGGGTTCAATCCCTGGTCGGGGAACTAAGATCCCACATGCTGCGCAGTGTGGCCAAAAAAGTTAAAGTTTCCTTAACACCTGCATTGTTATACTGCACAGAAACACTGGCTTGTTGTGATTGGTAAAGATTTAATATTTCATTGCTTCGCAATTAAATTTAAAAAGGTGTTAAGTAGGTAACAACTTTAAAAAAAACTGCTTAGAATTACAGAGACTGAACTAATATTTGGGTTAATTATTGGACTTCACTAAAAAATAACACTAGTCAAGTCTCCTCTTTTTATAAAATTAAAGGGGACAATTTTACTTATCCTGAAGGTTTTGGTGCCTCTCCTATCTTTAGATATGTTTTATTGGCCATTCCTGTTGATCTTTTGTGATGCACCTGTTCTGAGTATCTTCAGTGCAAGCAAAAAGTCAAACTTATTCATCTTGTGCTTTGCCCTTTAATTAATCTGAAATTCTTCCTTTCAGACCAATTCATCAAAAACCCATACCTCTGCCAAGTAAGTACAATGAAGGCACGGAGAGCAATATCAGGTATCGGCTAAGGCTGGCTCTTCACGTCTGAGCCACCTGGGGGTCCAGGGCAACACTGCCTCTTCCAGCTGGAGTATCTTAGTATCCTCTCTAGCTTGTTTCCTCATCCGTAAAACGGGGCCAAGAATATTTATTTCATGGAGCTGTTCTGAAAAGTAAATAGATTTGAGATCATTTTTACTTTTTTAGTTTTGATTGAATATTTTACTGGTCATACTGGTCATCTTTATTTATTTAATTTTTTTCACAACAACAATACAACTATTTTCAAAATAAGATGATTAAGTAAAACAGCATATTGTGCTTGGTACATAGAAGGTCCTCAGTAAATGATAGCTATTTAAATTGAATCTAAAATACATTTTAATGATCGTAAAATGTATCTACAGAGGGCACCCTGAAAAGAAGATCTGGCAGATATCTGGATAATTTTCCCTAGGCTAATAATACAATACCCTAAAAATATATGAAGTCAGACTCACAGAACACAGCTGCCCAAACCTTGATTTACTTTCTACTCAATGTAGGAAAAAAATGAAAACACAAAATAAAACCCTCCTGTACATGGATAAGTTGGAAAATATTCCAAAGTAATCAAGATTCAATAAATTTAAATAAAGAGAATAATTATTATATACAAAAAGTATGTGTGTTTATATAAACATAAATCTGTTTCTTAGGCTTTAATTGGATTTTTGATTCATCTTAAATAAAAGAAACTTTTCTAAAATTCTGAACACAAAGTGAAATGGTATAGCTATAGAAATTTTATTGTATTTTTACTACGTAAAGCTTTATTATACCCTTTATTGTTTTTCAACCCAAGTCATTCTTTCAACTGACAAATACTTATTGACTGTCTGCCATGTGCCAGGCAATATTTTAGACCCAGAGGATACAGCAGTGAATAAAACAGAGCCCCTTCCTTTATGGAGCTTCTTTTCTACTAGAGGAGAAATAAACAACTGGATAAGCCATACAATATCAGGCAAATGTTAAAGTGATATAAAGAAAAATAAAGCAAGGTGGCAGTGGGTGGGCACAGAGAGGAATGGAGACAGTGAGGGCTGCTGTGGTCAGGGAAGACGTCACCTGTAAAATGGGGTCTGATAGCTCCTCCCATAAAGGGCGGAAGTGAAGGCAAAGTGAGCTAAGATGCGAGAAACAGGACAGGGCTGGCACATATTCAGGGATCAGAAAATGTCAGCCTTGAACCCCCCCAACTGCCCAAACTGTGGAAACCACCAACCTCCTTGTACTACGTACTTTAGAAGAGCGTGACCTCCCACCCTATTTTTGCTGCTCCCACCCGGGAATACTGTCCCCACCTGTCAGAACACAGCCTTCCTTCATACTCAGCCCTCCTGGGCCTGCCAAGCCCTCATTGCTCCCTCCTGTTAACAATGGTGGCTGTCACCTTTGAATGTCCAGGGCACTTTTATCTGAAGCAGTTGGTTCATCTAAGCCTGTTTCTCTTGTAGACTTCCCCTCCTAAGAAAGGACAACTCTAGTTGCTCTGGTCAAAAACCTTAGAGTCACCCATGACTCCTCATTTGCTTTCCTTTTTTTTTTTTTAATAAATGTATTTATTTATTTTTGGCTGCATTGGGTCTTCGTTGCTGCATGTGGGCTTTCTCTAGTTGCGGCGAGCGGGGGCTACTCTTCGTTGCGGTGTGCGGGCTTCTCATTGTGGTGGCTTCTTTGGTTGCGGAGCATGGGCTCTAGGCGTGCAGGCTTCAATAGCTGTGGCACACGGGCTCAGTAGTTGTGGCTCACGGGCTTATTTGCTCTGCGGCATGTGGAATCTTCCCGGACCAGGGCTTGAACCCGTGTCCCCTGCATCGGCAGGCAGATTCTTAACCACTGCGCCACCAGGGAAGTCCCCTCACTTGCTTTCTTCACACCTTCCAGCCGTTCCTTCAAAATACATTTGGAATCCAGTCACCCTTGCTAATTCTGCTGATGCCATCTGTTCCAAGCCACCATCACCTCCTGCCTGGGCTTGCAAGACTCAACTGACCTCCTCTCTCTGCTCTTGCCCCCTTCTATCTATTTCCAGCCCTGGAGTCAGAGTGACCTTGTTAAAAGACAGGCAAATCACGCTATTCTGTTCAAAACCCCCCAAAAGCTTCCCATACCATGCTTGTTAAAGCCCAAGTCATGCTAAGTGTCCACTGGGTCCCACAAACCTGGTCCCTTCACCACCTCCTGTATGACTTCATCCCTTATTCTTCACCCCTTTTCTCACTGCAGTCCAGGCACAGTGGCCCCCTCTCTATTCCTCAAATATGCCAGGCCCTTGCATTCACTGTTCCCTACACCTGCAACATTGTTTCCTCAGATATCCACAGGCCTCCTCCCTCTCCACCTACAGATCTTACCCAAGTGTCACCTCAGTGAGGCTCTCCCTGACCAGCCTATTTAAACATACTACTTATCCGAAGATATCCCCCACCCACTTCCCTGCCTACTTTTCTTCATAGCACTTACGACTTTGTAATATTTTATATATATTTACTTATGTCTTTATTGCCTATCTCACTCCGTTAAAATTTAAGCTCCAAGAGGGAGGGGCATTTTGCTGTTTTGTTGACTGCTGTATACTCCCAAAGCCTTGATCCATGGCAGGTACACAATAAAGAATGAATGAGTGAGTGGATGAATGAATGAATGAATACAGCTAAGTATTTTCTCCATTTCATGTGTCTCCATGTCTCCACATTTAGATGGTAAACTCCCTGAGGGAGTTTATGCCTTAGGGCAGAAATTCTCAATCATTTTGACCTCAGGACCATTCTAACACTGTTAAGATCACTGCAGACCCAAAGAACTATGGTTTATGTGTTTCTTTCTAACGATATTTAATGTATTAGTTAGAAGACATTTAAAACATTTATGAATCCATTTTTAAAATATTAAACTCACTACATGTTAACAACATATTTTTATGAAAAAAATATATTTTCCAAACAAAAGAAATTTAGGGGGAAGAGTGGCATTGTTTTACATTTTTAAAATCTCTTTAATGCCTGGAATAACAGAGGCAGCTGAATTCTCATATCTGCGTCTGCATTCAATCTGTTACAATATGTTTTACTGGTCGAAGTATATGAGGAAAATTGGGCTTCACAGAGATATGTATTTAGAAAAAACCTCGCAAACGCCCTGAAAGAATCTTGGGGATTCCCAGGGTCCTCAGACCTCACTTCGAGAAGCACAACTCTTAAGAATTTTTTGGTGTGTGTGATTTTTTTTATGTGTGTGATTTTTCAGTGTGTGTGTTCCTTGTAGCTCCCAGCACAGTGTTGAGGTATAGGCAGAGTAACTGCTCAAGATATAATGGGATCCACTGATTTTTCAAATCCCTTTCAGGATTTCCAGAAGGGGGAAGCCCAACTGTGGATGGCCCATTACCCAGCTTTTCATCTAATTCCAATTTGTCAGAACAGGTATGAAATGAACTCGTTATCAGTAAACTGCAGGAAAGGGCATGACTTCTTATAAGAGAGACTTTGGAGTGAAGCTTGGAAACAGATTCTATTTTAAGTGAGCCTGTGAGTTGTCATTTGCTGATGGGTACAGAATACATTTTTTTCCCAACTGTTAAGACTTTGCTCCATTTATACTAATTTGTATTCTGGATGCCATAAATAACAATTGGTGTTTCTTCAAAACTAGCAAAGAAGTGTGTTGTTTTTATTGTTCTTCCTCTCACATAGATTCTATTTAAACTATGTAATTTTTTCATAATAGATCTGTGGAGGCATATGATATTAAAACACATAAAATAGCATAGTTTAGGAAAAGACAGAGAAAGGACTCTGTGTGCCCTTGGGCAAGTCTCTAAGCTTTCTCAAATGTAAAATAGGGATGATAGCATGTATTCGTCTTGCCTTCAAAGTTGTTACAAGAATCAAATAAGATATTTGTAAAAACACTTCGGAAATTATAAAACGCTCCAAAAAGCAACAGTAAGATCATAATAGAGAGGGAGATTATAACTTATTTAGGAGAAAGTAATAAATGGTCCAGGAATCTAGCAGGATTAGGTCTCAAGTTGAAATACTAAGTCTACCCCCTACAGCCAAATTGGGGAAAAGTCAATTATAATCCTTGTGGTTGATCAAAAGAAGCATAAAACTCATCTTCAGATTACTAGCCCAAATGTACTTAGGCCTTTCTGGTAATGCAAAATGGGACTTTGTTTCTAGTGCACAGAAGGTTCAGTGTCATTGAAGGGCCATCTCATGCTTAATAATGCCCTCTCACTCACAGGAAGCTGACGTTCACTGTAAACCATGGTACGCTGGTGCCTGCGATCGAAAGTCGGCCGAAGAGGCATTATACAGATCGAACAAGGTCTGACCATTTTAAAATCTCATGTTGTGCCCTCAGCCTATATCGGCACAGTTGTCATCCCGATAATATGCTAATTAAGTAATTGCAACAATTATGGATGCAGGGATCTTTTCTCTTTACTTACTCAAGAGGAACTGCCGTCCCCTCCTCTCTTTGAAGTACCTCCCTCTTTCTTTGTTCCTCTGTATTGCTGCTTATCCTTTCATCTACACACGGATCCATAGGCTCCACTGCTCTCCAAATAGTGGAAGAGAAGAAAGCTCTGGAGGGGATCTCTGTAAGGCTTGGTGCTACATGAGATCCATCCAGGAGTGAAATGTAACAGACTATTTTGGATCAATGCTTGGGATAAAAGATTGGGATCAAGGTGGCAAAAAGTACTGGGAAGGAAATTTTTGGAGAGTCGAAGCCCAGTCATATAGGAACACTAGAACAGTCTGGACAATCCAAGATTAAAGTGCCACTTTTCTTTTTCTTTCTCTTTTCTCCGCCCACTTGCACCTTGCCTTGTCAGAATATACTGGTTTTTTGTGGGTTTTTTTGGCTGCACTGGGTCTTCGTTTGCTGTGTGTGGGCTTTCTCTAGCTGTGGCTAGCAGGGGCTACTCTTCGTTGTGGTGCACGGGCTTCTCATTGCAGTGGCTTCTCTTGTTGCAGAGCACGGGCCCTAGAGTGCAAGGGCTTCCGTAATTGTGGCACGTGGGTTCAGTAGTTGTGGCTCATGGGCTCTAGAGCACAGGTTCAGTAGTTGTGGCACATGGGCTTAGTTGCTCTGTGGCATGTGGGATCTTCCTGGACCAGGGCTCGAACCCATGTCCCCTGCATTGGCAGGCAGATTCTTAACCACTGTGCCACCAGGTAAGTGCTTTTTCCCAGGTTTGATCAACTTTTATTGCATTCCTTCTTCCTGTTTTTCTCTATTTTTTGTTCATAATTTTTGTATTTATGATTGTAGAATATTTTACAAGATATTTAATTAAATTTGGAATGTTGTGTTACAATATTTTTTCTGCTTCAACATAAATTTTTGGAGAGAGAATTTTTATCAGCTGAAATGTTTTGATTCCCAATATCTGCTTTCTTCTTATAGCACTTTTGAATGGAATTTGTTTGATATATTTTTTTATTCATAGGCAACTTGTGAACATGGTTCCTAGTTCAAGAGTGCCCTTTAGGTTTGATCTTAATGTGTCCCTTCACACATTTCCAAAGCCTATAAACATAAGGTCTTATTTAGTGCCTCAAAATGCCAGCATTTACTTCTTTCAGAATTTTCTGTAAGTATATATTTTTACTGAAGTATTTTCTTGCAAAATAATAAAACAAGCTCTAATTGGTAATAAAAATCATATACCTAAATAATTACCTTTTGAATATAATATAGGTATTTTTCATAAACTGATTTTTAACCTATGGAAATACAAGTAACACTAATCATAATTATTCTTTCTTTTAATAAACAGGATGGATCATTTCTTATTCGGAAAAGCTCTGGCCATGATTCCAAACAGCCATATACACTAGTTGTATTTTTTAATAAGCGAGTATATAATATCCCTGTGCGATTTATTGAAGCAACAAAACAGTATGCTTTGGGCAGAAAGAAAACTGGTGAAGAGGTCAGTAATTTCTCTTCTAATCCAACTCTATAACTATGTTTTGAGCACAATGCCATCATACTGTATTAGGTGCCAGAGATGTGGAGAAAGGATACAAGAGTACCTGGCCTAAGGCTTGCACCTTGTCATAGAGTACGAGATAAAATACTATGTTTGGGCAGTATATCCTATGAGAGAACGGAGAGGAGGAAAGACTGGTATGATGTAAAAGCTATATCTTTTATCCTGTTGCTTAATGAGGTCAGTCTGACTTGGCATTTTGTTTGCTTTGTTTTTTAGATGCCACATATAAGTGAAATCATATGGTATTTGTCTTTCTCTGTCTGACTTACTTCACTTAGTGTAATACCCTCTTGGTCCACCCATGTTGTCACAAATGGCACAATTTCACTCTTTCTATGGCTGAGTAATATTCCATTGTATATATATATATCACATCATCTTTACCTATTCATCTTTTGATGGACACTTAGTTTGCTTCCATATCTTGGCTACTGTAAATAATGCTTGTATGAACATCAGAGTGTACATAACTTTTTGAATTAGTGTTTTCATTTTCTTTGGATATATACCCAGGATAGGAATTGGTGGATCATATGGCAGTTCTATTTTTAATTTTTTGAGGAATCTCCATGCTGTTTTCCATAGTTGTCGTACCAATGTACATTCCCACCAACAGTGTACACGGGTTCCCTTTTCTTCACATCCTCACAAGCATATTGTCTCTTGTCTTTTTGATAATAGCCATTCTCACAGGTGTGATGTGATATCTCATTGTGGTTCTGATTTTCATTTTCCTGATGATTAGTGATGTTGAGCATCATTTCATGTGCCTGTTGGCCATCTGCATGTCTTCTTCAGAAAAATGTCTACTCAGGTCCTCTGCACATTTTTTAATTAGATTGCTTATTTGTTTGTTTGATACTGAGTTACAAGAGTTCTTTATATATTTTGGATATTATCCCCTTATCAGACATATTATTTGCAAATATCTTCTCTCATTCAGTAGGTTGCCTTTTTCTTTTGTTGATGGTTTCCTTTGTTATGCAAAATCTTTTTAGTTTGGTGTAGTCCCATTTGTTTATTTGTGCTTTTGTCACCCTTGCTTGAGGAGACATGTCCAAAAAATATTGCTAAGACCAATGTCAAAGAGCATACTGCTTATGTTTTCTTCTGAGATTTCTATGGTTTCAGGTCTTACATTTAAATCTTTAATTCATTTTGAGTCTATTTTTTTTTGTATATGGTATAATAAAATGGTCTAAAATTTTCTGTTCATCAAAGGTCACAATCAACAGAGTAAAAAGGCAACCTATGAAATGGGAGAAAATATTTGCAAATTATGTGTCTGATAAGAGGTTAATATCCAGAATATGTAAAGAACTCATAACTTTGTAGTATAGTTTAATGTAGTCCTATTTGTCTATGTTTTGTTTTGTTGCCTGTGCTTTTGGTGTAACATCCAAGAAATCATTGCCAAATGCAGTCTCGTGAAGCTTTCTCCCTATGTTTTCTTCGAGGAGTTTTATAGTTTGGAGTTTTATTTTGCTTTTAATAAAGTCTCAGATAGTTAGAAAATGCAAAACTCTGAAAACACAAAACACTGATCAAGACCAAATGGGTTTTAAAATATAGATTGCATTATCATTTCACACCAGTTAAACTTTAACAGAACTGTCTGCTTCTCCCTACTCACAAAAACATTCATTCTCACTGAAACCTTGATATGACAAATTTTTTAAACTATATGCTCCTCAACAGTGATCAGTAGTAGAATATGGTGGTGATCCTAGTAGGACAGAGTGACTTTGGATGGATGGTTACATTCTAAAGCCTCCCCAGGGACTTCCCTGGTGGCACAGTGGTTAAGAATCTGCCTGCCAATGCAGGGGACATGTGTTTGAGCCCTGGTCTGGGAAGATCCCACATGCCGCGGAGCAGCTAAGCCTGTGCACAACTACTGAGCCTGTGCTCTAGAGCCCACGAGCACAACTAATGAAGCCCATGCACCTAGAGCCCGTGCTCCACAACAAGAGAAGCCACTGCAATGAGAAGCCAGCACACCGCAATGAAGAGTAGCTCCTGCTCGCTGCAACTAGAGAAAGCCCACGCGCAGCAACGAAAGACCCAATGCAGCCAAATAAATAAATAAATAATAAAAAATTTTTTAAAAAAAAGCCTCCCCAGGGGTCCAGTACTTCTATAAGAGGCTTAAGGGTAGGTGAGGGCGCTGTCCTTTTTAGTGGTACTGAAATTCACTCAGATAAATTTTGAGCTCTCAGAGGGGCTCTGGACTTCCTTGTCCTGCTAGGAAACTCTGATAAACAGTGATTCTTCTTGGCTTAAAGAATCTTCATCCCTACCTCAGAATGAATAGATCAGAGCTTCACCCCACTCCCCAATTATCCAGCCTATGGATACCAAAATAAATACATATTATTATAATAGCATCTGGAAGTACTGACAGAGTCCTTTAAAACACTTACTTAAATTATCTATAATAAAAAGATAATTTCTCCCATATACTGAACATCTGAATTGAAAAATGAAAACTTTGGTTACATGATGTCAACCATGTGGAGATCCTGAAAAGTCTGTTTGTCTGTATTTGTGTTTGGGTATTCATGGGTAGAAAAAGTAACTAGTTGATTAACTGTTTAACTTTTTTTGCAAATGTTTTGACATTATGTGGATACATATTGAGTATTTTATCACTCTGAGATCTGTTTGCTTTATTTTATTGACCATGGGATTTTGAGTTATCAAACAATTGTTTTTCTGTCCATGTATGAATATCTCAAATACACTGAATTAGTGTAGACCAAAAAAAAAGTGTTAAGGGGAAACTGCAACTAAGTTATGCTCAATCCTTCATTCAGTCAAATCACAAATATGCCTCAAGTCCAGTCCCTACTTCAAACATTTCACCTCAGCTCAACCCCCTACTTCAAACATTTTAATCCCCAAACTCCGCAACACAGCAATCCTCAGAAATATTCAGAAGAGTATAAGGACAGAATGAGATGCTTATTTGTATAAGCAAAACAACTCTCTCCTATATTTACTGGGTTCAGAACACATTTTTTCACTTGGAATTCACTTCAAGGAGGTTGTACTATTTCATTTCCTGGTGTGTTAGTCCATAAATTTAACTTCCAACTGCATTCAGATTAACAATATGCTGTGCCAAACAAACAGAATGAATGTCTTTATGAATATCATAAAAACAATTCATTGGCAAGTACAGGAGGGCTGAATGATTGAAGAGAAAGTAAGAAATAAGGACTAAAGGTACTTGAAAGTCTCTGTCTCTCCTCCCTGACCTAATATTCAGAAGCCAATTACCTAAAAGACAACTGGTGTTTTGTTTGAAAAATGACTAGTATTCTGAATACTTTACTTATTTTAATATATAATATTTGGAAGCTATTCAAATAATTAATAAAGGCTTTTAAACATTTTTTATTCCAGATGTTTATCTTTATATGAAAAACTAAGAGAAAATGAAGTCAATTGGTGGTAACTGCTAAATTATATGGTAGTGTTGCAAAACAATTATCCCTTTAAAAAAATGACTCTAAATGCATTTATCTGATGATCATGAGCTTGTAGCACTTTTGTATAATCAATGCATTTCATTTCTTGGTCTGTATTATACTTATTTTATCTTTCACTTAAAACATTGATCATTTTTCAGAAAAAAATTGTGATAGCCTTAAACTAAAACCAATAGACAATAGGAATTAATATACGGAAAAATATGTATGTATAGTAAGAGCCTAGCATGAAATTATTAACTAGGCACTAATTTAGCTCTAAACTTACTGAGAGCTAAAGCAAAAATGGGTATATGAAGGTTTATAAAGGTTCCCTTATTTATTCAAAAAAAAGAACACAAAAACAAACATGAATTAACCTGGGAAATAACTCTCTTCACATTAAATTCTAATGTTAATTTACTACATCAGTCCTTGTATCTAATACATGCAACATAACAGATAATCTATGTTTTATAAAAATGCAGAGAAATTCAATGTATGACAGTTTTACACTTGGCACTAAATAAAAAACAAAATATTAAAATATTACATCATAACTCAATAAAGTAATTTTCCCTAAGAAGTTATACTAATTGAGGATGTCAGTTGCATTTTCAGTCTCATTGAATGGCCAGGGTCTGCCACCTCAAAGGTTACAGCCATTGTTAAATTAGACTTTTTTGGATAGAATGTCATCTGGGACCTAGTAACTCTGACTAACTTGAAAGAGTTGGAGAAGATGAGAGGAGTGGAGTTCACTGTTAATATAAACGCCAATTTATAATTCATCTATGTTTTCTTGTTCTAGTACTTTGGAAGTGTTGCTGAAATCATCAAGAATCATCAACACAGTCCCCTGGTTCTTATTGACAGTCAGAATAACACAAAAGATTCCACAAGACTGAAATATGCAGTTAAAGTTTCATAAATTAAAAAAAATTTTTTAAAGGAAGTCAACATCATTGCTTCAGACATTTTACCTACTTCTACTTTTGAGGAAAAAGTCCAAAAACTTCATATTTTGGATTATGAATCGTCCAGTAATAAAATAGAAGATGAGGAAGCTGTTGAGGTGGTCGTCGATTTCCTTATAAGAAGCTCACATGGACATGTTCTGTTGCCTGACTTGATGAACTGTTAATATCTGGTGAGGCTGAGAATATGCTACTAATATTCTCCAAATAAATGTCTTTATTTAAAAAAACAGGTGTAAAGTATTTTCAGTCATGTAAGAAAATAACGCGCTACTTCCAGAAAAAGAAAATGATGCTCTTGGATAAAACAAAGCTGCTGAAAATTTAGACCACCACAATGGTCCTAGTGCCCCAGTGTAACTAGGACGCCTACTGTCAGTGCTTGACAATTGCCTTGGTTAAAATTTTAATGTGTAGAAAATAAAATATAGATAATATATGATATTTATAAATACAAATAAGGGGGATGTAATGGTTCCTTTTTGTGAGCTCCCAACCATGGGAGATGTATACAGATACGAACTTTCTTATCCATGATTATGTTGTTAGCTTAGCTTATTAAATATAATTGTACCCTCTTTGATCTGCATGTCTATTAAATGGACCCTAAACTTGATATGAGGTTCAGAGTGGGATGAGAGCAAAACTAGATTAAAAGCCTAGGGAAACAGCCCACAGAACAGGGGCAGAAAAGCAGACATTGATGAACACTCAGGAATAAAAGAGATACCATTGTGAGCAGCCATATCCAAGGTCTTAGGTTGTCCCAGCAATGTATTATACTCTGTCATATCAAAGCTTTTTATCCTACTGTGCACTTTAGACAGCACTGAAATGATAAAGCAGCTAATTAAGATAAATCTAATAATTAAATGAGGAATGCACTTGATCACTGAGTAAGACAGCAATCTGAAAGGAGTTTGAAATTCTAGAAGGTTATGAACTCACAAACTCACTTATAAAAATAACTGTATTCTTAAATGTCATAATACCCCCCTTTCACTTTTATATTTATTTGTTTACTCACCATTTCCAGAGCTCTTAATTTCTTTGTATAGATCTAATATCCACCTGGTATCATTTTCCTTCCACATGAAGAATTTCTCTTAACATTTAAGATAGAGCAACTTTACTGGTGATGACATATCTTAGACTTCTCTTTTGTGAAATTTTCTTTGTTTTATCTTCATTTTTGAAGGGTAATTTTGCTAGAGAAAGAATTCTAGGATGACTTCAGTACCTTAAAGATATCATTCCACTCTTCTGGCCTGCAGCGTTTCTGACAACAAGTCTGCAGTAATTCTTATCTTTGATTCTCAGTACATAATGTGTGCTTTTTTTCTCCGGCTGCAATAAAACATTTCTCTTTATCACCTGTGATGATGAACATGTGATTATAATGTGTCTTGGTATGGTTTTCTTTTTCCTGCTTGAGCTTCATGTTGCTTCTTGGATCTTTGTATTTATAGCTTTCATCAAATTTAGGGGAAAAGTTTCAATTCTTATTTTTTCTTCAAATATTTTTTCTGTTATCCTTCTTCTCCTCCCCTTCAGGGACTCCAGTTACATGAATGTCACACTACTTGATATTGCCCCATCGTATGGCAGCCATGGAGGTGCACTGTTTGGATCTCCCATCAGGAAAAAATTTGGCATTCAGCTGTAGGAGTGCAATTAGCTGACAGCCTTTAGCTGTTAATGCCTTCAGAATCTGCCTTGGGTTTTGAGCCAAGCCTATGCTTTTCCTAAGCAGCCCTCAGTCTCGCTAATTCTGCCCAACATGGAATTCCTCTAACTAATGGATCGTCTTTAACCTAAAGTATCCATTGAGTTGGCTGACTTTGTCAGTGGTGCATGGAAGTCTGAGGCTTTCTATACCTAATTCTGCTTCCACTCACCAACCTTTTCTTTCACCAGTATCAGATCTGCATTACGGTGTGAAAGCTTTTCTTACTCAATCTTGCTCCATCCCCCAGGCATTACTGTCCAATAAACCTCTTGTACTCCTAATTACATCTCAGCATCTTCTCCCCAGAAGACCCAAATGACAGATTTAGTACCAGGAGTAGTTTCAAGAAAGTAGGCATTAAGATGGCATCTTTGAACCAGATTACTCACCACCCAGTTGACAATAAGGACTCCATCCTTGGGGTATTTGAGGCATGAACCATCCCTGGTACAAAGTGGTGACCCAATTGCTAATCTCCTGCAGTGGGAGAGAAGAAAAAGCGGAAGACCAAACTCAGGATTTAATACAGTTGCTGAACTGCAAAACTATTTTTTTTTTTTTTGGCCACACTGTGTGGCTTGTGGGATCTTAGTTCCCTGACCAGGGATCAAACCCAGGCCCACAGCAGTGAAAGCACTGGGTCCTAACCACTGGACCTCCAGGGAATTCCATGCAAAGATAATTTAATGCTAAACCAAGACAGGTCTGTCCAACCAAGGTCAGAGTCCTAGTTCAAAAACCCTGAGACCCTGACAGATGGGATGAGAACATCTGGGGATGAATGATGGTAAAACCATCATTAATGGTGAATGCCACCAATTATTTGGCTTCCCAGACTCCTCTGAACCCTCAGAGTCAGCAGAGTTAACCCCTGTCATTAAGAAATAGCATTCTGCCTGTGTGGGAAGACACTGCAGAGGCCTCTCCCCTGCAAGGCAACAGAAATACCCCTCAGGATATGCCCCTACCTTCTGTCCGGGCTGCTAGGCCAATAACTAAAGTTAAGTTGCAGCTTAAATCAGCTATAAATGTGCTAGGCCTGCTGAGGGAGGAAAGAATACATCCTGAAAGAGACTGATGAATTAGGCACCATGTACTGGCAGGAGCTGAGGGAGTACCATGGAACTAGATTTTGAGAATACTTGAGCAAAGAAGCCAGAATATAAGATTGGATAAGGAATAATTTATTAACTTAAAGGCGCTTCTCAGGATACATAATTTAATACTCTGGCAATGACCCTAGGAGATGATGCAAACTCATTGAGTGGCTCCTGGAAGACTAGAAAAAGTGATGACCTTCACTGATTGAGGGTGAAATGCCTGAATTGCTATGGCAGATAGTAGAGGAGAGAATTAAAAGGCTCAGGGAACTGAGCGTGCTGGAGTGGATATATTATGTGAGGGCAGAAGGCCCACCAGAGAATTATGTCCCAAAGGACAAGTGTGATCACCAAGGCCATTAGAAATGCACTGGTAAGAAAGGAGCAAATATCACTAAGAAGTTCACTGGTAGCCCTGTTCTGCTGGCCAGGGCTAATGGTAGCTAGGGCTAATAGTCTAAACCCTGGGACATTGATAGCAGCACTTACATATCAGAAGCCAGGGGGGTCTCAATTATCATAACAAGATTAGGATACCAATCAAGGGGGCTCACAGAGTTGTGGATAAGGCTAACAGAATATGGCATCAATTGAGGCAGAGTATGGGCCAATAAGGGTGCTGCTTTATATATATATACACATATATATCCCTCCCTCCCTGCTGCCAGTGTGCTTTTTCCCTATCAGTGGATTAGGGAAGCCCAGTGACAATCACTCTCCTCTGAGTTTCTCAGCCACCTAGCAGGTCACTTTTTGCAGACCAGTTCTGGGCTGTGGCGTCTTCCACTGAGCTTTTCTGCAGCACCCCCAGGCCAGGTTCTGCTAACTGGCTTTATCCCACCAGTTCTCACCAATGAATTTCTCTCAGCCACCCAGTAGGCTCTAGCTTGGCCACACCCTCTATGAGTTTGTCTGCCACTCGGTGAGGAAACTTCCTGTGGACCAGCTCAAGGCTGCCAGCACCTTCCAGTGAGTTTCTTTAACTCTTAGCAGGAGTAGACCAGCTCTAGCTGACCAGCACCCTCCAATGAGTTTCACAGCCACTGAATTGACTATTCCCACAAACCGGCTCAGTCAGGTCTGCACCTTCTAGAAAATTTCTTCACTATCAGCAGCCTGAATGTCCCTGTGGCAGCTACAACCTCTTCAACAAGGCCTGAATCTCAGACTAGGGGTTGGTGAGACCTATTCTAAGTGCTTAGTTTCTTCCTTGCTTATTCTCACTTGTCATTTCTGCATTCCTTAATATCCAATTTTCCCCTTCTAATAGTTAACCAACTTTTACTAGTTGATAATTTTAATGGTATTATTGAGATATAATTAACATACTATAAAATTCACCCACTTAAAACTATACAGTTCAGTGGGTTTGACTATATTGAGTTGGGCAACCGTTACCACAATCTGCTTAGAATCTTCTCACACCAAAAAGAAACTCCATACCTATAAGCAGACACTCTCCACTCTCCCCGAGCTCCCATCCTAGTCATCCACTGATCTAGTTTGTCTCTATAGACTTGCATATTTGACATTTCATATGAATGGGATCATACAATATGTGGTCCTTTGTGACTGCCTTCTTTCACTTAGCCTACTGTTTTCAATGTTCATCTATGTTATAGTATCAGTACTCTATTTCTTTTCATTGCTGAATAACATATTATATAGATATACCATATTTTGTTTATTCATTAATCAATTGATGGACATTTGAGTTGTTTCCACTTTTTGGCTATTATGGATACTACTACCATAAACAATTTTGTTCAAGTTTTCGAGTGGATGTATGTTCTTCATTTCTTTTGGGTATGTATCTAAAAGTGGAATTTCTGCGTCTTATGGCAAATATACTTAACAGTTTGAGGAACACCCAACTGTTTTCCAAAGTGACTACACCATTTTACATCCTGACTAACAGTGTATGAGTTTGTTTCTCTGCATACTCATCAATCGTTGTTATTGTCTTTTCAACTGTAACCACCCTAAAGCGTGTGAAGTAATATCTCATTGTGCTTTGGATTTGTATTTCCCTAATGACTAAAAATGTTAACCATCTTTTCATGTTGTTATTAGCTATTTGTATATCTTCTTTGCAGAAATGTCTATTCAAATCCTTTGACAATTTTTCTTTTATTTTTTGGGCTGCATGGCTTGTGGGATCTTAGTTCTCCAACCAGAGATCGAACCCGGGCCCTCGGCAGTGAAAGCGCAGAGTCCTAACCACTGGACGCCAGGGAATTCCCTCCTTTGACCATTTTTTAACTGAGTTGTTTGTCTTTTTATTATTGAGTTGTAATCATTTATGTGTATTCTGGGTACAATTCCCACATTAGATATATGATTTGAAAGTGTTTTCTCCCATTTTGTGGATTGTCTTGAGTTCTTTGAAACACAAATGTTTTCAATTTAATGAATTTCAACTTATATGTTTCTAATATTTTAATCATTTTATCTCTAACATGTAGGTCTTTGATCCATTTTGAGTTATCTTTTATACATGGTATGAAGGAGTATGTAAATACATTCTTTTGCATGTGGATATCCAGCTGTTGAAGCAATATATGTTAAAAGATTATTCTTTCCATGTTGAATTGTCTTGACATTCTGGTCAAAAATAAATTGATCATTAATGTTTGGGTTTATTTCTGGACTCTCAATTCTATTCCACCAATCTATATGTCTATTCTTACATCAGTACTACATTGTCTTGATTACAGTAGCTTTGTGGTAAGTTTTGAAATGGGGAAGTGTGAGTTTTCCAATGTTATTCTTCTTTTCAAAATTGTTTTGGCTGGTACTTCCCTGGTGGTGCAGTGGTTAAGAATCTGCCTGCCAATGCAGGGAACAAGGGTTTGAGCCCTTGTCCAGGAAGATCCCACATAGCACAGAGCAACTAAGCCCACATGCTACAACTACTGAAGCCCACGTGCCTAGAGCCCATGCTCCACAACAAACAGAAGCCACTGCAATGAGAAGCCCTCACACTGCAATGAAGAGTAGCTCCTGCTTGCCACAACTAGAGAAAGCCTGCGCACAGCAACAAAGACCCACACAGCCAAAAATAAGTAAATTAATTAATTTTAAAAATTGTTTTGGCTATTCTGTATCTTGTGTTTCTATATGAATTTTAGAATCAGCTTGTCAATTTCTGGCAAAAAGGCAGCTGAAATTTTGACAGGGCTTGTATCAAATCTGTGAATCAACTTGGGTAGTACTGCCATCTTAACAATAAATGCACAAACATGTCATGTTTCTACACTTACTTAGGTCTTCTTTAATTTCTTTCAACAATGATTTGTAGTTTCAGTGTAAAAGTCCTTCATTTCTTCTGTCAAATTTATTCCTAAGCATTTTATTCCCTTAGATGCCAAGTGGAATTTTTTTCTTAATTTCACTTTGATTGCTCACTGCTGAAGTATAGAAATAGAATTGATTTTTCTATTGATCTTGTATTCTGCACCTTTGCTGATCTCTTTTATTAGTTATGAGGTTTTTTTTTTTTTTTTTTTTTTTTGCGGTACACGGGCCTCTCACTGTTGTGGCCTCTCCCGTTGCGGAGCACAGGCCCCGGATGCGCAGGCTCAGCGGCCATGGCTCACGGGCCCAGCCGCTCCGCGGCATGTGGGATCTTCCCGGACTGGGGCACGAACCCGTGTCCCCTGCATCGGCAGGCGGACTCTCAACCACTGCGCCACCAGGAAAGCCCAGTTATGAGATTTTTTAATGGATTCCTTAGGATTTTCCACACATAAGATCATGTCACCTAAAAATAGAGATATTTTAATTCTTCCTTTCCCATTTGGATGCCTAACTGCCACCAGTACAATGTTTAACAGACACAGTGAGAGTGGACATCCTTTCTTGTTCTTGATCTTAAAGAGAAAGTTGTCAGTCTTTCACCCTTAAGTTTGATGTCAGCAGAGTCCTATAAATAAAAAACCTCATTCCTGGTATCAGAGGGAAACAAAACAGACTTCATTCATAGAGAATTGTAATTATTTGTTTTGACTACTCTGGTGACTTCCTGGAAGATTGGCTATTGCCTGACATGAAGCTGGCAGAGAGATACAGCTGCTACCTAGGAGCCATGTTGAAAACATTGACAGGCAGATGTTTTAGTCGCTGCTGTCTGATGCGATAGATAAAATTTGAGGCGATTTGGTTACGGTTATCCCTAACCAAAAAGCTAGGGAGAAAAGCAATAGGGCTTTGTAAAGCTTTAACATACTCCTGGGAATCTAGAAGGTCACACGCATGCCCACGACTGTGTGTACACTAAGGAAAGACCTAAGAATGCCATAAGCTCTCCTATCTGGCTGACCTGGAGGCTCTGTTGAAGTAAGAAGTGAAGGCTAAGGCAGAGCTGTAAACTGCCTGGCTAAGTGCGGCAGGGTCACCACAAAAACACACACAGTGTCCCTTGGTAAACACTGAGAGACTTTTTCATTCCAAGTATATAAGGAATTCTCTGTCCAATCATTAGCTGACCATTAAGCTAACATTACAGAGACTTTATTGGTGACACATAACAAAGAATAAAGACTTTACAAACTTAGCTCAGAAAAGTTACTAGACAAACAAACAAATACAACAAGCAAAAATGACAACAAACCCTGGAGGGTGTGTGTGGGGAGGTGGAGAACCTGATTTTCAGAGTTGCCGCATTATAATATTTTAAATGTCCTGTTTACAACAAAAAAATTGCAAGGCATGTAAACAAAGAGGAAAGTATTGCCCAGACACACAGAAAAGCAATCAATAAAAATCCTGAAAAAGCCCAGGCACTGGATTTTCTAAACAAAGATTTTAATTTAGCTATTTTAAATATGTTCAAAGAGCTGAAACTATGTTTAAAGAATGAAAAAAAAGTAAGACAATGATGTCTCAACCAAATAGAGAATATAAATAAATAGACAGAATTTATGAAAAGAATTTTTAATTCTAGAACTTTCAATTATAGAGTTGAAAAGTAAAATAACTGAAATGAAAAATTCACTAGAGGGGCTCAGCAACAGATTTGAACAGGCAGAAGAAGGAATCCATGAACTTAAAGATAAGTCAATTGATATTGCCCATGTTGAGAAACAGAAACACAAAAAATGAAGCGAAATGGACAGAGCCTGAGAGATCTGTGGGACACTATCAAGCATAACAGCATATTAAAAAGTGAGTCTCAGGGCTTCCCTGGTGGCGCAGTGGTTGAGAGTCCGCCTGCTGATGCTGGGGACGTGGGTTCGTGCCCTGGTCCGGGAAGATCCCACATGCTGCGGAGCGGCTAGGCCCGTGAGCCATGGCCACTGAGCCTGCGCGTCCGGAGCCTGTGCTCCGCAACAGGAGAGGCCACAACAGTGAGAGGCCCACGTACCGCAAAAAAAACAAAACAAAACAAAACAAACAAACAAAAAAAAGTGAGTCTCAGAAGGAGAGAAAAAAAAGCATCAGAAAGAATATCTAAAGAAATAAAAACTTCCCAAATTTGATGAAAAACATTAGTCTATCAACCCACAACGCTTCAAGAACTTCAAGTAGGATAAACTTAAAATGTGCACACAAGGCATATCATAATCAAGCTATTGAAAGACAGAGAATCTTGAAAGCAGCAAGAGAGGTGACTCATCACATACAAAAGGTTCTCGGTAAGATTAACAGCTGATTTCTCATCAGAAACCATGGAAGCCAAATGGCAGTGAGATGACATAGTCAAAGTTCTGCATAGAAAAAACTGCCAACCAAGAATTCTATATTCAGCAAAACTAACCTTCAAAAAGGAAAGAAAAATTAACACATTTTCAGATAAACATTGCTAGCAGAACTGTTCTACAAAAAAAGTTCTTCAGGTTTAAAGGACACTACATAGTAATGCAATTCCACACAAAGAAATACACAACTGATAAATGTAAATACAAATACCAGCATAGGTAAATATAAAAGACAAAAAATACACACATTTTACTTGTAACTTTTCCTCCCTCTCATTTAAAAGAAAAATGCATAAAGCAATAATTATAAATCTACATTGATGGGCACACAATTTATAAAGCTATATAATCTGTGACAATAACAGCATGGGGGGAGGTGGAGAGATGAAGCTACAGAGCAAAGTTTTTATTAATGAAATTAAATTGGTATTAATCCAAACTAGGTGAAATAGATCAGCTTTACAATGTCTTCTTCTAATAAAAACTCGATATATCTTTTGTCTCTTATTTTTTCATTTGTGATTTTGGTGATGACACCAAAGAAGAAGTCTAATAAGGCTTTGACTAAACAAGGGTCATAAATATTTACTTCTGTATTTTCTACTACAAGATTTATAGTTTTTTCTTACATTTAGGTTTATACTCCCTTTTGAGTTAATTTTTGTGTATGTGGTGTGAGGAAGACTGTTTTTCTTCATTTTTATTTTCTGTCTGTACTTCATACTTCACAATTTCTATCTATCTTCAGGTTTGCTGATTCTTCTGCCAGTTCAAATCTACTGTTGAGCCTCTCTAGTAAATTTTTCACCTTGGTTATTGTACTTTTCAACTCAAGAATTTTCATTTCATTCTTTTTTTGTAATTTCTATTTTAATATTTTCCATTTGATAAGACATTGTCAGTATACTTTAATTCTTTAAATCTGGTTTCCTTTAGGTCTTTGAACCTATTTATAATAGCTGCTTAACATTTATCCTACATCTGGTACCCCTCAAAGGAAGTTTCTATTGCCTTTTTCCCTCATATGTCGCACTTTGCTATTTCTTTGAATGTCTAATTTTATATTGAAAGCTGGACATTTTAGGTAACATATTGTAGGATCTCTGCATACTCCTCGCCCACTCTGGACTTGTTTTTAGTAATTTGGCTAAACTAATTCACCAAGTCTTTTTCCCCTCACGGTATGCACCCTCTGTTGTCACTGCTCAACTTGTTTCCCCCTCATTTTTATCTTTAAGCCTGACTTCCTAGGGGTTGCTTTCAAGTCAACACCACCTAGCAACCAGCCAGATTGATCAAAGGTTGTGCTTAAGCCCCCTGAATCAGGAAGAGATTTACACCCTTTACCATTGGATCTGTGACTTGGAGGCTGCTTTCACTGTTTAGGGAGTTTACAAGATTTGCCCTACATTCAGCAAGTGTTGCTCCTATGCGGTTGCAGCCTTGAGCATGCACACATTCTTTCTGATTACAAAGGACGTCTGCAGTTTTATTCAGACTTTCTCTCTCTCTCTCTCTCATCTTTAAGCTTCTCAGTGATATCTAGTGGTATCACCAGCAACTGTTAGCCTTCAGTAACTGCTAGATGATTGCTCTATTGTTTTCAACAATACTATAGGGTATAAATTGCTCCAGTCTGATCCAGATAAAGTCAGGCCCCAGACAGCCTGTTTACCAAATCTTTGAAGTTCACTCCAACCCTGCCCTGAACAGGACCCCTGTGCCTCTGTGCTATGGAGCAGGTTGTGGGGTGGGGGAATGTTGAGAAACTGGGTCTACATTGAATGCTCCCTGAATACTCCCTGTGGAACACCTGTGCTGGTGGCTGGGGAAGGCATAGGAGGAGACTAGAATGTGCCAAGGTTCACCAGCTGCTGAATGTACATACAATAGCTCTCCTGCCCCAAGAAAGCTGGGAGAGATGTATGCTGCCACATGACTGCCAATCCAACCAGAGCAGGTTAAGTCGCTTATAACAGAGCTGTGAGGGAAAGGGGGACTGCACAGTTCTGTAGCTGCCCTGTCCTGATTTTTATACTGCATGAATTAGGAATGGGGCAATGGGCACCACTACCCAGCCGCCACCACCTTATTCAATACAAGCCTTCTGTGGGGCACAAGAATGGAAAATGAGATCTTCTGAACAGCAGTATATTTAACCTTACACCCAGAAACACTGTATTTCTCCCAGTTAGGTTCTGTGGTTTTTCTTTTGGAAGCTTCACACAATTTTTACTTTGTGGCTCTTATTATAAATGGGTCTTCTTTTATTGCCTCCCAAATGATTACTCTTAAGTGTTCAGAAAACTATTTCTCAACGTACTCTCTTGGATTTTCAAAATACTGAAATAAAGTCATTTGCAAATAGTATTTTGGTCTCTCTCCAAGTTTTCATTTTGCTTTCCTACAATAACATAGCAATAAGTTATGAAATAATTGATGACAGTAGGCACCTATGTTTCACTACTTAATTGAAAGAGGCAATTTGAGTTGCAACCTGAATATAACCTTCACTTTTGGTTGAAGGACTCTAAATTATTAAGGAAGAATTCTTCTTTTAACATATTAAAAATGTTTCTACTAGGCATTAATATTTTTTATAAGTACATTCTTGGCATTGACTAAAATCATGATTTTCAAAATTGATGTACATTAACATTCCTCCTACATTACTCAAGTTTACACTATGATAATTTATGATGTTCACTTTTTAAAGAAAAAAGATTCTTAAACTTGGGGCATTTATTAACAGAAGTCATTTTAGACAGAGAAATAGTCAAAAAATAATTCAAATAAGATTATCAAACACCTCTTCCAAGATATTGGCTACTTCTTGTCTAGTTATTAAAGGAAGCATACTTAAAGCAATAAATACCCAAATCAACAAAGCTGATCCTATTTCAGCTCTCCATTATAGGGAAATTCTTTTGCAAATACTGCACTCTTAACTAACATCCCCCAGCAAGTTTTACCAGGTGAGATCCCCAAGGCACTTTGCTGAAAACAAAGATCGTAACAAATTGCTGTGACAAGGAACAGAGCCAACACCTCAACACAAATGGGACATATCCTAAGTAAGCAGATGTCAATGGTGAAAAGGAATCTTACTAAAAAGAAAAAATCTGAAGTGAGTTGCATGGAATTAATACAACATTCTGTTTTCAGCTAACCTCCATTTCCCCCCATCCTAAAGAATTCCTATTACTTTTTCTCACCAGTGATTTCAAGTCACTAAAAGAACTAGTATCTATTTCTCATCTAACCTGGACATAAATTCTCACAGCAACTGATCTCATTTTTAATCTCTCCATAAATTGCATTACCCTTAGCACACAAAAGACCTATCTACTTCACCCACTAATTATTTTCATTACCTTTACATTCACTTCACTTTCAAACAAATACATCTACCTTGGTTAACTGTATATACATACATTTTAGTTTTTATACTTGTAACTTTTATATAGCTGGTGTATATCACAAAAAAAAACTATATCAAACTTCTGTTTTGAATAAAAATCTCAATCTAAAAACCGATCTTTGAGAGAAAGCAAGGGTTGGTAAACCATTTGATGGGCCAAATTTGGCCCACTGACAAGTTTTTTTTAAACAAAGTTTTATTAAAATACAGGCAAACTCATTCATGTGTCATCTATGGCTGCTTCTGCATTATGACAAAGTAGTTAACAACAGAGACTAATGGCCTACAAAGCCTAAGTTATTTGTCTGACCCTTTACTGAAATACCTGACTCCTTAATGAAAACAAAAATTTTTATAAAAAACTATTAGAATTCAATCTGTGCTGAATGCTTAGTATTGAAATTATATTTCAAACTGTAAAAGTTGAACTATTATTTTAAGTGAATGACAAATAGTGAGGCCCATTTCAATGCAGAAGAACAAATAGGAAAAAATGAAAATCTCCTGACCCAGAAGTTGGATTGCAAAAATAACACTAACTCTTCCAGTTGTAATAAGAACTTCAAACTAATGAATATCATATTTTGGAAAGCCATCTTTAGCTAACTTTCAGCCAGAAGGAAAGAAAGGATAGAGGGTTTTATTTTCAGACTTTCTGCTCTGGCAATAAAGAGGCTCCAAGCAGGCTTTCCTCCTTCAGAATAACCTAGTTTAAAAAACAAAACAAAACAAAAAAACTCATAAAAGGTATCAACTAGAGTATCTGGGGCATGAAGCTTTTTAAAATAGCTTTTAAAACCTTAAGGCAAAAAGTATGTATCTTGACATTAGATTTTTTTTTTTTACTGGTATGGCTATTCTGAAATGTATTTTTATAGTGCTGCAAACATTGGCAAGACAGTTCCTTCTCTCTCCTCTATTCACAGAAGGTGATGCATCATAATAGATCTAACCATAACAGAGCAACATTTCAGTTTTGCTGCCATTAGGGTACTGAAGAACATAAGCCTCTCTGTGGCTTTTCTTACCAGCATAGTTAAATTATAATATATGTTACCCTTCTCAAACAAAATCTCAAAATTTCACCTATAATTTCTGGGGAATAAAATCCCAAACTTCATTTTGCATTCACTAGCATTAAAAAAAAAAAAAAAGCTTTGAAAACTAAGTATTTCCCACTAGAATAAAATTCCCATTTGACTTCATCATAGTAAAAAAAATTATGTAAACACAAACTTAAGATAAATTTAATTGAAGAAGACATTCGTTACAGATTTTAACAATGCTTACCATTCTTTAAACACCATATACATTATTAATATATACTGTATATTTCCAATCAATTCCGTTCTTAGGCTCAATTTAAGAAACACAATTGTAACAGGTTTTATACAAAAAATACTTCACTTCTAAGAAAGTAGACAAACTGCACAAAAACAGTACATGTATAATGTGCATAGCAAGATAGCTTGAAGCATCTATGTATGGCTTTCTTTAAAATAAAATTATTGGGGGAGTGGGCCCATTTGGGACCTAATGTTACAGTTGACGTATGTAAACTGTTTCACATCTTTTAGGCACTTGCTAACAATAGTGTTCAATCCCTGAAAACTGAATTTATCAAAAAAAAGAAATTGTACATCTGAAATGAAAACCAAAAAAATAACATGGGTAAAGTCTTACATATTCCTTTTAAATTAAACGACAAGTTTTATTAGTGCATGCACAGAACTAAATTGAAAGAAAATAAACTTTTTATGTCAAAAACTTTCTGTGCAAAATTTACATAACTGAAAGGTACAAAAATATGTACAGGTTTTAAATTCTTTGTTATATACAGAAAAGGAGCCCTGAAGTTTTCAATCAATGAAAATGTCATAACACTAGTAGTAACAATGTAACAAAAATTATATAGTATGTACTTTTTTAATACAAGAACTCCATTGTCCAACGGTCCAACAAAATTTGATTCAAACTTACAAAGTGGGAAGTTTAAATTGATGATTCTGTTGTCACGAAAATATTCATTTTAAAACTCTACCTGTTGGGCATATCCCTTCGGAATCTGTCCTGAAGTGTTATGCACTGTCACTGAGTCCACTATTAATGCTTCTTCAATTTCCAACTGCAAACAATCAGTAATCTGCTTTGGGTTGTCAGTCATACTGAGAAGTTGCTAACAAAAATGGTTTGTCCCAATGTGGACATGTTCAGACACTAATAATAAACACAAAAGTATGATTTGCTTTGCTAATCTTACTTCAAAATATTGTTTCTGAGGAATAATTTTTAATTTTCAAGAAAAGCCATTCCCTTGGAAGTGCTTCTATGTTTCACTCTTTTTAAAGGGATGGCAACCAAGAAAAAAATTGGCCACTTGGTTTATGAGGGGACAAACAATTTAAATCAAATAAACATAGTTCTGTGGAAGGGAATCACTGGGGAATATAACCAAATTCAAAAAAATGTTCAAGTTCTTTAAATGAACTTCAAACTAGACAAAGAGTTTAATTCTTCTCTCGAGATTGCCCATCTACTGCAACGCTTGAGAGCCATTTAGAAAAAGAAAATCACCTTGGAAGGGTGTTCCAATCAATGACATGTAACACAGCTTACAAGGAAAAAAGATCTGCTTGTCAAAAACTCTTATCAACCATCATATGAGGTGTAACTGTAGTGAGTTAAATGTACCCTCAAAGGAGCTTAACTACCTTCAAAAGAACTACATTTTGCAGATGTAGAGTACGTTCTTTACCCAAGTTCTCTTAGAGTATCTTCACAAATGATGAGAAACTCCTTCAGTTCCATAATGAAAGAGCTCTCAACCTCTTCAGGGGAGCTACAGTTATCAGAATCATAAGGCTGGTGGAAGAAGAGAGGGAATGGGGCTGTCACCTGTTACTCTCTACTAAGAGTCGCTAAACTCGGAAAACTGTTTTATCAAAATTTTTAGCTCTAACTTCCCGAGAACACATTTTAAAAAATTAAATCAAGGTATATCTGTGCTGATTAGTTTCTTTCAAAACTTACATGTGCACTGACAGCATTTTCAAATATCACACTAAAACTTTTGCTCTTCCATGGAAATATAGTCAACTTTTAAATGTTTAACTTCAGGTACTATATTGAAGTAAAAAATGTCTGCATTAGTAATTCAACCCACTATTTTCTTCTAAGGTACTTTTACTTTTCTTTTCCTTGGTAATTACAGTAAATTATTCTAACATGTTCCAATCACGAGTAGCTTCCATTAAATGTCTCTGACCATGACCAGCCCAAGCATCCTGATTGTCAAATACTCTACCACAAAACCAACAGTTAAATTTAGCCTTCAGAACATTTTCAGAGGTAGTTTTCACAATCTGGTAATTGTTTTTGCTTGTCTTTTTGAGAGTTAATTTTAGCACAAATCTTTCTTTCACAGAACTAACAGGTTTAAATGTTTTGTGCCTCTTGGGAAAATCATCGTAAGTTGTTTTAGAAGGGTTATAACAAACTGGTTTCAGTAACGCACTGATAGTTCTTTTTGACAATGAAACCTTAAGTACACGTCCATTAAATTTAGCAATAGTTTTCATTACATTTGCTACTTCTGGGGCATCTGCATCAGGATGATTCAAAACTACAACTGGTTGGTTTCTCCTAGGACATTTCACAAGCTGTTTGGAACTGAAGGGGAAAAGCCGCAAAGTTCTGACTGAATCTTTTGAAAGCCTAGGTCTGCTGAATCCGAATGATTCATGGACATCTTCAGGCTTTGCTTTTTCTTTACACTTTCTGTGTAATGCTTTTTTTCTTGGAGGTTCTTGGTAACTATCCCTACACTTGCGTTTACAGTTTCTGTTTCTAGATACAAAGGAAGTTTCAGAATCTTTACTTCTTTCATGAGTTTTTATTCTTGAACATTTCTTTTTCGAAGTCTTTTTCTTACTGAAGTTTCTCTCAATTCTACAATTTGTTTTACACCGTAATACCCTGGCCTCTGAATGGTCAGTAGTACCTATTGGTTCCTCAGAAGATTCTGGGCATGTTGCAGTAGAAGTTATCACAATTTCATTTGCTGGCATCATATCATCTAGTAATAAGGGTAAGGCATCTCTAGAAGATTCTGGCTCTTTCTGCTCTCCTCCTATAGTCTGATTAGATGGTACATTGTCTTTCTGCAATGAGGACGCAGAGTTGCTTACTGACAGATTATTAGCAGCAGTCACATTTAAAACAGGGTTAAAAATTTTCAGCAATATTTTTTGTGGTGTTCCTTCAGGTTTCTTTGGCTGTATATTTTTATAATAAGTACTATTCTGGACTAATTTAGACTTAAGCAGCTCAGTCTTATTTGGCATCACACACTTTAAAAAAACAGCTTGTTTGCCATCAGGCAAAAGAGTGTAAAGAGGTGGTTTTGGAAAAATCTTGTTCTGCTGTTTTACTGAATCTGAGATATTCAACTTAGTGCCCTGATGCTCAGATACTGTATTAGGAGCAGGAACACCTTTCACTGAAGAACTTGCTGGCGTTTTAATAATGTAAGGGCCTTTTAATGACAAAGTATTTTCTGAGCTACTTTTCATGCTCAAACAGCTGCCAATGCTGGAACAAAGTGCAGGGGTTAGACAATTACTGTTTGGTTCTACTTTTAAAAAAGGTGTTCTGCAAGGCTCCTTACTTGTAGTTCCACAAGCTTGAGCATTCTCAGTTTTGACAGCAGAAACACCTTCAAGTTTCCCATTATTAAATGTTAAAATCATCCCAGGTTTCTTGTTTAAAAGGAGAGAGGCAGGGACACCTTGTGTATTAACCAATGGAAGTGGTCTTCCTGAAACATGTAATGTAGGCTTGTTAGCAACGTGCAATGGTACAAAAAAGCCTTTTGGAGTCTGAACAAAGATAGCCTTTTTTGGTTCTGAATTTACAAGTGGACTCTGCACATACAAAGAACCTACATTTTGCGTAGTGGCTCGTAGTTTGTCTTTTACAAGCTGCTGTGTAATTATTGCATCTGACTGAGTCTTAAGTAATGTGCCAAAACTAGAAATTCTAGGAGTCTTCTCTGAATCTCTCACATCTTGTGACATTGACAACATTTGTTTTTCTTTTCCACTAAATTTTAAATTCAGATAATTTGTAGCCACATTAATCCCCATATTACCAGATGGAATTGGAAAGAAGCCTTGTACTTTCAAGTCTTTTGAAGATTCAACCATTTTGTCTTCTCCCTCATGTTTCTGAAATGACTGGTCACAATGAAGCGGCAGGTCTTTATCTGGAGTGTTACTAGAGTCTTGTTTTACATCAGGTTTTGCTTTTAATACATCTTGAAGTAACTGGTTTATTTCAGGTGGCAAAAGTTCTGACGCCTGTTGGCTCTGGAGAGAGAAAACAGATGTAATTCTAGGCATCATAGGTGATTCAACACTAGAAACGTCATCCCATTTAGGCTTTTCAGTCATGCTCTCTACATTCTGATTTTCATTAGTGTATAGGTTCTGCCCATCAATGTTTTGTCCTTTTTCTAAAACACACTGTTCTTCAATTTCAGCTTGTGCTTTTAAAGTTCCATCTTTAGTATTTAAACGACTAATAGATGCTAACAGGCTATCTGGGTTTGAGCTCTCCTTCCTCACTAGTGATAAAACTGACTCACTTATTGGCTGTTGAACTGCTGTCTTGCTTGATGAAGATTCTCTTTGAGGGTTTTCACACACTGCTGTCCCTGAAAACCTATGACGTTTATTAGAATTATTCACTTTTGAGTAATTATGAAAAGGTAATGATCCTTGGTTGGAAGATTCAACAGGTAACTCAGAGTTGACATAATTAATGCAATAGTTATGCATATCTCCACTGTTGTATGAGTTTGGTTTGGTAGTACAGGTGACTTTATCTTGACTTTTAATGGCACTACCTGATACCTCAGGGTGACACTGAGTAATATGACTTCCCCATAAGTCAACATTCTCTCTCGTTTCTACTTTTGTGGTCAAATTCACCGATGCTGTGCTCAATTCTGATGTTACTGGCAAAGGAGAAACACTTTTTCCATCATCCATTGCTGGAAGCATATTACTTGTTTGAGATAGCAAAGCCATTTCTTTTTCTGAAGTTACCTTCCCTGAAAGTATAGGAGATGAAGATGAAAATGGAGTAGCTGCTTTCATGTAAACTGTGTCATTTAACTCAGTTGTTACTCCTGTTAAAAATGCAGTAGTGTCCAAAGTCTGGGGTTGCAAAATTGCAGTATTGTCCCTTACAGCACCTGACTGTGAGCCTGGTGAATATAAATTCTGTTTATTGGTAGGCAACAGTTTTATTACAATATGTTGTTTTCCATCCACCATCTTAAAGCCCATAAACTTAGCACTGTAGTTAGCAGGAATTGTTATTCTATTATTTTTTACCATTAACACTGTAGGTCCTTGTACAGCAGTCTTCAAGAAACCTGAAGTAGAATTTGATCCCTCTTCAGCTCCGTTACATTGCCCAGTGGACAGAAGAGTTGGCTTTTCTGACTCTGACTCAGCAGGTTTATCATTATTCTCACAGTATAGTCTTTCATCCTTTTCTTCATTTATATGTTCCTGAACAAGATGGCTCTGGTCTTCAGATTTAGCCTGTGTTTTGTTCACTTTTTTAAGCACTTGAGTGTTTCTTTCTATACTTCTGTCACTTCCATTGTTGATTTTCTTACGTTTCCAGAATGTCTTCCTTGATGCACCTATTTTATATCTTTTCAATATTAGTTTAAGTCCTGCTGAAGTCTTTGCCATCCTTTTTTCATATTTGTCTTTTTCCAGTTTTTCTTTCGCATATAAATGTTCTTTGTGCAAAGTTATAACATGTCTTACAAGGTGCTCTCTCCTGGTAGCACCATAGCTACAATATTGACAAGTGAAGGGAAACGTACCAGAATGAATATGAAGGTGCTTCTGAAGCTCTCCTTTGGTTAAACATATATAATGGCATTTACCACATCTATAAAGGATTTCGTTATGTCTATGTATGTGCTGAACAAATGTGCCAACATCCTGGGTGGAGAATTCACACTTTTCACATTGAAAATTACCATTTACACAATGTGTGGATGAAAAATGCTTTGTCAAGTCTAATAAAGTATATAAATTCTCATTGTTACAAATGTCACATTTTACTAAAGTAATTCTATGGGTTCGTCTATGTTGTTTGAATACCTGGAAGTCGTTTGCTGAAAAACTGCACATTTCACAAGGATATGAAGGTAATTCACCACGGTGCCACATTTGGAAGTGTTTCTGCAAATCATTTGGGCTATACCGAGTACTATCTCGGCACTTCAAACAGTTGAAGTTGAGTATTTTTGCAGACATTTTTATACCTTCTTCTTCAACTCTCTCAGACTTATGGAGTAACATACACTCCTCTACACAGCTTACAGTCTTTATACCGATAGATTTTCTTGCAGTCTGTGGTTTATGCTGAAATAATTTTCTGTATTTGTCAACTTCATGTTTCAATAGGACCTCATTTGGAATATTTATCTTCGGCAAAACAATTTTCACATTTTTTAGTTCATAATGAAAACTACTTTCTGAAATTTTTGGTTTAAGTACTGATCTGATAGTATCAACTCTCTCATTTTTCACATCATAATCTCTTTTTAAAGTATTCTGTTTTTCATCAAAAAATAAATGTTTCTGTTCAGATGGCATGATTTAACCAAAAATATCCCAATTTCTTTTTTTCCTGCAAACTCTTGAAGTTACTTGTAATTTGAACAGGAAACAATACTGTGCCGAGACATCTTCAAAATACCAGGACTTTTCCCACATTAACTCACCTAAAATCAAACAAAGAACTGAAATTTTCATCACAGAAGTATCAGTAAAATTCATATTTTAAGTTTATTTTGGCACAAAGCAAGAATGTTGATCAAACAAAAGACAGAAAAGACCTATTTAGTATTTTAAGAACAGCTTACCAAGAAGTAATAGTCTGAAGTAGAAATGACACTAATCTGGATCTCAGGAAATATAAGCTTTACTTCCAGCTCTGCTCTGTAACACTGGGTAAGGTTTGACTTCTCTGCACCTCAGTTTCCTCATCTAAAGAAAACCACAATTGGATATGCACCTTTAAGCTCTAAGATTTTATATAGAGTTGATACTACAGTTTTTAAACAGGATTTTAAAAATCTCAACAAGAGAGCCCTATAAACTTAAGTTCCACTGACACACATGGTTCCAATTGTACATATATACCATTAACTTTCTCAATTACTTAGTTGACCCTATAGCTATTACCTTGTGAGAATTTCAACAGACTTCTCTGCAGATTTTCTACTTCCCTAGTGCCTCAGGGATAATTTACGTTTAAAATAAAAGTTTCATTCACCTAAACAACAATAACAAAAAGACATTGCCTGCTGTCTCAAGTTAGCATTAATAACTGGTAAAAAAAGAAGAAATTAAAAGGAGTAACACATTTCCCTGGGGTACTCCTAAGTCTAGCTACTACTTCTGATTCCCTACCATTTTGGCTTTTTTTGTCCCTAGAACTAAGTCAGGTGGCAGCAAGGCAAGCCCTTGGCAGATTAGAATGTACCCATTACTAGCTGCCTCCATTAATTCAAACACTTACTGGTTTGTGTTACTCTAGACAAGTCTCAATCTCTGTGTTTTAGTTTCTTCATCTATAAAATGAAAAAAAAAAAATTAGTATTTCCCCTACCCCTTTCACAGGGTTGTTGTAAAGATTAAATGAGGACACATAAGTAACAGAATTCTGTAAAGTACTATATAAACTGTAGCTACCACCATTACTGTATGTGATCACCATGTATGAGACATTATGATTCAAGGGGCAGAGGAACAGAAAACAGTAGAGTTAAAAAGATGTGACAGGGACTTCCCTGGCTGTCCAGTGGTTAAGACTCCATGCTTCCACTGCAGGGGGTGCGGGTCTGATCCCTAGTTGGGGAACTAGGATCCTACATGCCACACAGCAGGGCCAAAAAAAAAAAAAAAAGGATGTGACAATATATTGCTGAGAATGGAATCTGACTACTGAAGGTTCAGTAGTAAATATATCAAGCAGTACTACATTTTCTTACTTTCATGGTCTTAAATATGTATATGAGTAATAGATACAATTAGGTAAGCTAAAAAAATAAAGTATAAATCACATTAAGCTTCATCCATGTCTATCCAAAGGTCTCACCTCTAAACTTCAATTAATCTAAGTAACTAGGAACTTCACTGTTTTAAAAATCCCTTCTGAGAGAATAAAATTAAAAGTTAAATTACTTTACATTACTACTAAGAGGCCCTTTGAATATTTCTCAAACTTAAAACTTTTGGTTGGGTCTAAAAAACACCTTCAATATTTTTCAAATATATATATGCTCACTTGAAAATAAATTCATTAGAAGGGTATGAGTTTACTGACAAAAAATTTTTTTACATACCATGCCTAATACAGTAAAAAAAATATTAAATTTTTTACTATATTATTTAAAGCTAAATGTAAAGACTTTTTCTTCAAAAGTAAGAATAATAATAAATGGCTGGAAAAAAGTTCAATGATACCTGGTGGATACTTCACACCAACTGAGAAGATTCTCTACAGAGTATCACATTCTCAACAGTGAGTGACAAGCATCATGGTCATCTATGGAGTTTACACCATACCAGAATCTGAGGGTGGGGCTCAAATATGTGAAACTTTTAAAGCACATTAAGTAATGATTCTTCCACATTTGGATACCATATTGTGGTCACTCCAGACTATCCATACCCAAGCTTTTGTATTTCTATATATAATCAAGAGAAGTCTGTATCATAGGTTTCATTACAAAAGGCAAATTGCTTCTTATAGTAATATTATGTTTCCAAAAATGTATAATGCTAAAAAATTACATATTTTGATAATATTTCTAAATACCATCAACTTCATTTCAAAATACCTATATAATTTAAAATTTTTCTTAGAAGAAAACACATATCCCAAAGTTTGACAACCAGTGTGATTTAAATAACTTCATCAACTAATACTTACTAAAAAAATACCTACTATAAATGTGTTGCATTTTGATGAGTGCTATGGAGAGATGCAAAAACATGGTCCCTACCCTTAACTGCAGCTCGCAATCTAAAGGAAGAGGCAGGACAAATAAGTTAATATACTGCTTATTCAGAGTTGATCATCCAGCAACCTTAAGCTTCTAATACAAAAAAATAGAAAATAGTTAAGTAGGATGCATGGCAGCCAAAACAGACGCCACAGAGTTCACCCATTAGTGTACATGCCCCTTCCTCACATACAAAACAATGCTGAAGGGCTTCCCTGGTGGCGCAGTGGTTGAGAGTCCGCCTGCCGATGCAGGGGACACGGGTTCGTGCCCCGGTCCTGGAAGATCGCACATGCCGCAAAGCGGCAGGGCCCGTGAGCCATGGCCGCTGAGCCTGCGCGTCCGGAGCCTGTGCTCCACAACGGGAGAGGCCACAACACTAAGAGGCCCGTGTACCGCAAAAAAAAAAACAATGCTGAAAAAAGGGACCACCTCATTAAGAAATCCACTTAGCTTTTACTTAAGTCTGATAACTGCTAATTAACTGATGTTGAATGTCATTATTTTTTATATTTAATGTATGGCATATATAATGAAGCTTTAAGAGAGTTTGTGCATTTTAGGTATTTTGGGGTTTATTTGCCCTCAAATTTTAAGTTTGGAGAATGTGTTTTATTTTTTTCAACCTGTTTTATGTGGAAGCAATCAAAGATGACACCTGGTAGCAAATTATACTACGGTTGCCATCTATGGGGGGGAAAAGATGTGTTCCATTAAAAAAAAAAAAAAGGAAAGAGATTTTATTATAATTTTAATCTTCCAACCTATTAGCTAATGCTATTTTCACTACAGACCAATCTCTACACCCCACCACCAAGGATTACTGATTTTAAATCTCCTACTTAAATTACTGCCTTACATATATGTATTATTATCTCATAAGACTTGAAAAACATCTCATCAAGCCTTAAAATAATACTATTTGTTTAAAGTATGACTGGTCCTTTAAAGTAACCCAGAGTTTGCTGCATCAAGATAGCAACTCAAGCCATTTGATTTTCTCCCTCTCCCAACTGAAACACAAACCAAAAAATATAATTAAAACAAATCCTACAAAATGGCAAGAAACTAAAACACATTCCACAGCTATGCCACAAGGTGTTTGGAAAGAAAAGGTCCAGAGAGAGAAGAGTGAAAACAAATGCTGATCAAGCAGCACTTTTAAAGCACCACTTTTAAAGAGGAAGCACACTAGGAGACATTCATTCAACCAATATTCAATGAGTATCTATCTATTATGCCCTAAGTAAAAAAGTAACAAGTCCACCCACTCCCTCTCCTAAACATACCTTGTGAGAGAAGTGAGGGCTTGAGAGGAAGCTTGTGTGAAGCCCTTTGGGGTGACAGAAGGCTCAGGCTGAGGTATGGGAAGAGAATGAATCCAGGGCTTTGAGCTGGGTCCAGAGACCAGACACAGTTGGGGGTTGCTAGCACCAGCTGTCAGGAGAGATGTAAAGAAGACATCATTTCTGAACAAAGATACATCTTCCTAAATCCATGGCCATCTTGTTCTGTTTAAGAGTGCTGCCTTTTCTCAATGTAAGTAAATTACTAACTCTAAGCTGTCAGAAGAAAATTACATTAACTTTCTCCACTTCATCTAACCAACTACGAAAATCTTGGTTTATTCTCCAACAATACATCTCAACTCCCAATGCCATCAAAAAAGATAAGCAGGCAGAAACATCACTGGATGCAGCAGCTCAAAAAAGGGAAAATAATCTGAACACTCAGAGAAACCTCTCACCCATTCTCTCAACCAGCAGTGAAAACGAATAACTACAATGAAAGTTACTGGAGGAAAACGGAGAAAGCTTAAAAAAAAAAAAATCAAGTAGTGATTGGCAATGTCACTAAGACCTGAGCTAGTATACTGAGAAAAACAAAAAACAAAAATAAAACATACTGCCGGGCTTCCCTGGTGGCGCAGTGGTTGAGAGTCCGCCTGCCGATGCAGGGGACACGGGTTCGTGCCCCGATCCGGGAAGATCCCACGTGCCGCGGAGCGGCTGGGCTTGTGAGCCATGGCCACTGAGCCTGAGCGTCCGGAGCCTGTGCTCCGCAACGGGCTAGGCCACAACAGTGAGAGGCCCCCACACAGCAAAAAAAAAAAAAAAAAAAAAACATACTGCCATGAAAGGGAGAACAAAGTAGATGGGGGAGAAATAATGGTTTTGAAAACAGGAGAAAAAAATTACATGGAGTTGTTGCTTTTTTTGTTTTAAAGCCTTGAATTTTCAAAATCAAAGGCTCCCCAAAATGCCAGGCAAGATTATTAGTGGGAAAATATAAAACTCAGTATCTAAACTTATCCTAGTAAAATGTTTGAATTAAAAAATAAAAATGAAATTTTACCAAAAAAGAGTGGAATGGGAATTACCTAAAAAGATATTCACAGTACCAACTTTAATCAGACATCAATATTAATCAGACATTTTACTCACAATTCGAAACACTAGAAGACAATGAAATAACATTTATAGAGTTCTGAGGGAAAATAATTAACCCAAGAATTAATTCTATACCCAGGAAAACTCTCATATGGGAGGGAAAAACACAATTTTAGATATGCAAAGATTCAGAGAATATACTACATATGCACTGTTTCTAGGAAAATTTTTAATACTTCAGCAAAAACCAAATTTCAGTCAGAAAAAAAAAGAACTAAAAAAAAATGTGATATAAAAGAAATATCTGTCAATAATAACATCTACAAAAGAGAAATAAATGTAAATATTTTGTAAACACAGTTAAGAAAGCAGAAAAGACTGGAGAATAGGAACATCTGCTAAATGACAAATATATAAGAAGCCCTTACAGAAAAATTAACGATGGGAAACAGAAGAGGTGACAATAGCAACAAAATTCTAGATACTGGAAAGGAGATAAGTAGTAAATGACCTTGCAGACTCAAGAAAACAATCCCAGGCAGACAGTGCAAACTAAGAACTAACCCATTTTATACTCTGAATCTTCAAAAGACTTAGGAACTGGCAGCACCAAGTCACTCTGAAATGGGAAGAAGAAAGGAGGAGGAAGATAAAATAAAGAGAATTTTGGAGAAAGCTGCTTGAGTTTTGGTTAGATGCTAAGATTCTCTTCCCCACTCCATCAAGCTAGGTTACTGCTGTTCCCCAACCACAGCAGAAGTCTGGAGGTTATTCTCTGCATAAAGTAAAACAGAATCTTTGAAATACAGGATACCAGACACAGCTGAGAAAGTGGGTACCACACCAAAAAGAAGAGGATTAAATGACCATATACATATGAGACACAAACCCCATGCCATGCCCCAGTTGGCTCCTAGGCTAAAACAGGGCTACTAAAAATGTGGTTTGCTGATGATCCATGAACCATTTGTCACCAGTCCATGACAAGATTTGTACAGAAACTAAGTAAGCATTTAGAAACTGTAACAGCACTTTCACAGTGTTAAGTTTATGTCTGTTGAATCCAACAATAAAAATTTGGGCTTGTTTTGCATGCTTTCTTTTTAAAATTTCATTTTCTTTTTTGTTTTTTACCATGCTAAAAATCATTTTATTTTTCGTTCGATAAACATTGTGCATGGATTTCCTATAAAATTTCATTTTCTAGAAATAAAGGCACTACAACATACTGATGGGAATGTAAGCTGACAGAACTTTCATAAAAAACAGTTTGTAAAATATATGTATTTATTATAAATATTATAATAATTTTTATAAAATAATATAAATATAAACATATCTACATCTACATATATGCTGGGGGAGAAAGTACATCAACTTCCAGTTCACTCCTAGAAATCTATCCTAAAGGTAATAATCAGATGTTCACAGAAGCACTGTTTACAAAATCACAAAATTAAAAATAACTAAAAGCCCAGCAATAAATACGGTATTTCTATTCAATGGAATATTCTTCAATTTTAAAAGCAACATTGTAAACCCACATTTATTAACAGGAAGAGATCCAAGACACATTAAGTGAAAAAAACAGAACTCAAACAGTAGACATGTTAGGATTTAATTTGTTCAACTATTAGATGGGTAGAAAATAAATGGATAAACAGACACATGGTCCCCTACAAACTCTCAGTAAGAAGTCAAGAACATACACACAAAAAATGTTTATAGTGATTACTGGTTATCCTTAGGTCAGTGTTTCTTAAAATGTTATCCTTGGATTACTATGACCTCCACACTGGCATACTTCCTTATCATAGCACAAGCAAATAGCTTACATTTGGATATAACAAGAATGACAATCTCTTTGTCCCTAGACCACACTATTATGAAGCTTTATCAAAAAAAGTGGCATGAATCCATGAAACTTTTGTAATTCTCAAACAAAGCAACTGACTTTGTGGTAAACCAACTAAGCTTTTCCTGAACAAACTCAAAATAGTAAACTTGACACCAGTACAAAATTGAAGAATGTTGACACTAAAGGTGGACAAGAAATTAAAACAAAATAGGTATTATTCAACGCTGTCCTCCCCTTATCAACACACAGGTACCCAATTACACTGTAACAGCTACAAAGCTAATGGCAAACATAATACTCAAGAGAATGAAGAACTATGCTATTAGATGTCACTATACCTCATAAATTCATGCTATGAAGAGAAATTTTTTAATTTAACAATTAATTTGAAAGCCATGAGGTTATTTAAAAAATAAGTAAAAAGAGAGTTGGCACCACCAGAATAGCAGTTATGTATGCACTGCTGTTAAACAAATAAAAAGTTATATGTATTTTATACAGAAAACAAATAGTATTCAACTAATAATACGATTCCTGATCTTGGTACATTGTTAAAAGAAAGAATAAAAATTGTAACATCAATCTAAATTTGACTTTTTTTTTCTATACACTATATAAAGAAATAAATAGCAAGTATAATGTTGAACTGTTTTTGCAGTAGTTAAGCATATAATTCTTTAATAAAGTACTGGCTTTGATCTGACAAAATTGTATTTATTCTTATTTTCTTTTCTAGTGTTCTCATTAAGTTTTGGTATTGGTATTATGAAGAATTTGTAAAATGAACTGGGGTACCTTCCATCATTTAATCTGCTCTTGAACAGTTCACTGAACATGAGACTTGCCTGCTCTTTAAAATTACAGACTGCACCAACACACCATATGGGTCTGGTACCTCTTTAAATTTTAGACTTACAATCTTTGTAAGTTCTTCTACGGTTTCTGGGATCTTTGGGTTTTCTACTGCTTAAATCACTTTTGGCAATTTATGTTTTCCTTGAAAAAAAAAAGCAATTTCCTTCACATTTTCTAAGTATACCTCCATAAACCTTACTTTTAACAATCTATCCTACAGAAATAAAAGCACAACATAGAGATATGTATCAGTAGCACTTAAATGTCCACGAATAGGAAAATGATTAAGTAAATTATGGAATATCCACATGAAAACAATATAAAGAAAGAGGTATATGTATTGAATTGCCTTGGAAAGATATTTATTGTGAAATTTTTTTAGTTTTCAAAAAAGGAAGTTGCAGACTAAGGCATGTAATATATTTTTAAATTAGCAGGAAAGAGCCTTGTTTTTATGTCAGAAGCAAAGATCCTATGAGTACATGTTTGTACATAGACAAATTTATAGATATCCTTCAAACTACTGATAACAGGTTAATTTATTTTAAAGGAATGACAGCATGGCACAGCAAAAACAAAATAAAATAAAACAAAAACAAAAAAACAAACAAACCAAAACAACAGGGAAAGAATCATCAGATCTCATAAGAACCTTGACTGAAACCAAGAAGGCAATGTCACTACCACAAGTCTTTACTGAGGCCTGCCTGTATATTCCTGCCCTTGAATTCTAGGAAATTCTGTATCCTTAACATAATTCCCCCTTTTCAGCTAACATTAGCTTAAACTAGCTTAAGCTAGTTTTATTACTTGTAACCAAAGTTTCTTTCTTTCTGTTTTTTTTTAATTGGAGTATAATTGCTTTACAATGTTTTGTTAATTTCTGCTGTACAAGGAAGTGAATCAGCTATATGTATAAATATATCCCCTCACTCTTGGACCTCCCTCCCATTCCCCATCCCACCCAGCTAGGTCATCACAGAGCACCCAGCTGAGCTGCCTGTGCTATACCACAGGTTCCCACTAGCTATCTATTTTACACATGGTAGTGTATTTATGTCAAATCTAATCTCCCAATTCATCCCACCCTTCCCTTCCCTCCCTGTGTCCACACGTCTGTTCTCTACGTCTGCATCGCTGACATTAAGTTAATAGATCAATGTTGACTGTGTTTATTTCACAGAAAGGAAGGTTTTGTGATGATCCTTTAAAGAGTTAAACGACTTAAACATGTAAGAAATGAGGAAAGGTTATCTAGACTAGAAAAAAAGAAATATTAGAAGAACTGCAGGATCTAGATCACAGACAGAATGGCAAGGTTAAGTAAGAAGACTACAGAGGCGGGCTTCCCTAGTGGCGCAGTGGTTGAGAGTCCGCCTGCCGATGCAGGGGACGCAGCTTTGTGCCCCGGTCCGGGAAGATCCCACATGCCGCGGAGCGGCTGGGCCCGTGAGCCATGGCCGCTGAGCCTGCGCATCCGGAGCCTGTGTTCTGCAACGGGAGAGGCCACAACAGTGAGAGGCCCGCGTACCGCAAAAAAAAAAAAAAAAAAAAGAAGACTACAAAGGACAAATTTGAACTTGAAATGAAAGGTAACAAGGAGCCATCCATATTACTTTATGAGCAGAGAGTTATGAAAGCAGTACTTTAGAAATAGTATTAGAATGCTACTAGACAGCAAGATATATTGGAGAAAGAGAGTAAAAATAGAAGTGAGAAAACTAAGAGGACTAAGTGACAATCCAAACAAAAAAGTGAGGAACCAGAGAACTGGCAGTGTTAGCATATGTTAGGAATCACACAGTAGGTACAGAGAAAGTTTTTAAAAGATGATTCCCAGAATAAAATGCCAAGGATAGAGACTTAGAGTGAATCAAAAAGTGCCATTCCTGGAGAGTTTTTTTTTGCTTTCTACAACAGAGTTTTGTTTTGCTTTAAAAAGCAAAAACATTCTACAGTGTTCAGCTTTAGTGAAAAGGTATAAAAAGAATCTATGTGCTAACTCACAACGTTCTAGTTGCTCAAACATTAAACAAAGAACTAAAAAAACTCTTAGTTTAGCCCTATTTGTGACTCAGCATGTACCTCTGTAACCTAACTTGTCACATTAATTGTCCATACACAGTTAAGAAAACTGATTAGTCATTATTTTTTATAACTACTGCATTCCTTGAGTTATTGAATTTTTCTCTGCAGAGATAACTGAATGCAAAACAATCATATAAACATACAATTGGAGACAGAACAAAGCAGCATGCAGCAGGAAGAGCTTGCTGAAAAACATAAAGTTCTGCCTAAAAGGAACCTAGAATACACAAAATACTAAAACTCTTATTTTCAAAGCAGAACCTATTTTATTTTATTTTATTTTTTAATTGGGGTATAGTTGTTTTACAATGTTGTGTTAGTAGAAACTAACAGAACCTATTTTAATGTCTTCAAAATAAACTATTATCTTTTCATGACTTGGAACATTTTGGGCTTACTCTTTTTGTAGCTGTTTTAAGTTTTTAAAAAGTTTACCCCAGAAGCTGACACCTATCTTATTTTAAACAAGTGAAAAATAAATATTGTAGAAATTTATATTGAAAGTCAGCTCCCTTCAAATCATTGTGGTCTAATGACCTAACTTACCACAAAAAAGAGAAATAAAAAGTTAAGTATGCAAATGTGATCAAGTACAGATATAGAAATATTCAAAATGCTAGTGTACATGTAAGCCACATACCATTCAGGTAGATTTGTGACACTGGTATACAATTATGAAGGAGTTTAAAATAAAAATTAAAATACAGAAGCAGTTCCTGACTCAGATGAATCTTCTTTTTACTCTCTGAAACTGTAACTGCTCACTGTACACACACACACAGCCCAACACATAAGATGCTTTCTGCTCCCCAATATATACACCTATATTAATCTTTGTTCATACTGTTTCCTTTCACCAGGCTTGTCATCCCTCTTTCTCTTAATTCAATTCTGGTCAAACTTCTTTTCTAATTCTACTTCCTGTAGGGACATGAAACATTCTGCAATACACACTAATTTCCCCCCTTCTCTGAATATTCATTTCAAGGATAGCCATTGCGCATCACTTTATTACACTTTTATCGATACATCATTTCATTTTTAAGTTTTACCTCCCAAGATAACTTATAAGCATCTTAAAAATAAGTTCTATTTTGTATTTCTCATTTATCCCTCTCAAAAACCAAGAAGACTGGGCACACAGGGACCTAACAAATTCTTAATTCATTTATTCTTTTATTTTCGTCTCTCCATCCCCACTGGCATCATCTTAGTCCACTGTCATCTCTAACTTGGATTAAAATAATAGTCTTCCTAACTGGCATTCATGCTTTCCCCTGCCCACCAACCCTTCTCTGAATCCATTCTCCACACAGAAGCAAAAGTGATCTTCTTAATATAAAACAGGTTACAGTATTCTCTGCTTAGAACTCCTCAGGGGCTTCCCAAAGCACTTAGCAAGCAAAATTTAATCTCTTGGCCAAGGCCTGCAAGAAACAGTGACATCTGGTCCTGGACTTCACTCTTCAACTTCATCTCATGCCACTCTTCCCATCTGTAAATATACTCCAGTAAGCTACCATATATAGACTCTCAGTTCCTCGATACTCCCTTCCTATCTTTCTTATCTCAGGCCTTTGCACCTGCTACTCCCTGCTTGAAATATTCTCTCTCCCATTCCTCAAATGGTTAGATCCTTCTTATCTTTTAGGCAGCTCAAATGTCACCATCTCAGAGAGGCTTTCCCCAACCTATAAGCCATTCCCTCCTCAAACAAAAAAAATTGTTCCCTATTTTAGCCCCTTGTATTTCTTTTTCTATAACATTTTCCCCTCTGGCAATATTTTATTTATTTGTCAATTTATTTTCTATCTGTCTCTACCACTAGAATAAAAGCACATAAACACATGGACCACACCTGTCACGTTGTTTGCTATACCACCAGCATCTGGCACAGTGCTGGCCTTGTAGCTAGCACCAAATATGTGCCGGCCTTTGTTCTAAACCTTGGGAATACAGCAGTGAATGAAACAGACAAAAATCCCTCCCCTCATGGAGCTAACACTCTACTGGTTATTTAGATAATATCAACACAAGTAAATTATATAATATAGTCAAAGGTGACAAATGCTGTGGAGAAAAACAAAGTAGAGAAGGAAAGGCAGAACCAGAGTTCTAATTTTAAATACAAAGTCAGGGAGACCTCACTTGAAATGGTCTGTTTTGAGCTAAGATCTTAAGGAGCTGAGGCAGACAAGCAGCATTCCAAGAAAAGAAAAGAAAGAGTAAGTGCCAACACCCTGAGTGTGGAGTGTGCCTAACATGTCCGGTGAACAGCAAGAAGTTGGTCAGTATGATGGGAACAGAAAGCACCAGAGGGAAAGCAGCCGGAGAAGATGAAATCAAAGAAGTAATGAGGAGAGCTGCTGGAGCATTTCGGGTAGAGAAATAATATGAGCTGAATCGTTTTTTGAAAAGATCACTTTGGCTGCTATGTTAAGAACCCAGTATTTGAGAGGGAGGTAAAAATGGAAGCAAGGAGACCACTTTGGAGACTATTATACGACAATTACCCAGGTAAGAGATGGTGGCTTGGTAGAGACAATAATGCACGGTCAGACTTTGAATATATTTTAAAGATAGAGCCTACAGGATTTGCTGACAGACTAAATTTGGTCTATGAGAGAAAGAAACACATCAAGGATAACTCTGAAAGTTCTGACCTCACCAACTGGAAGAAATGCGCTGCTCTTTACTAAGAAAGGACAGTGTGGGAGTAGTAGGTTTGGAAAGGATATCAAGAATTTGGTTTGGTCATGTAGAACTGGAGATATCCAGTTGACATCCAAATGGAAACATGGAATGTGTAACCGAATACAAAATACAGAGGTCTAGGTGTTAAGATAAAATTTGGGGAGTTATTAGTCTGTGTATATATATGTGTATGTATTTTTGTACATAGAACTGAATGAAAGGGGTAAGTAAAAAAAGAGAGAAGTCCAAGGCGTGAGCCTTAAGATACCCTAACATTTAGAGGATAAAGAAGAGAAGAGCTGGTGTGGCTGAAAGGAATGAGCAGTGAGAATGAAGGTAAATTAGGAGAGTGGTACCGTCAAAGCAAAGTGAAGAAAGTGGTTCCAGAATCATAATGATCAACTCTGTCAAATAAGATGAAGACTGAGAAATGACCCCTGGACTTAATGTCAAGAGTGCTGGTGACACTGATTAGAATGGTTTCAGTGGCTCACAAACATGAATTTAAGAGAAAATGGGAAGAGACATAGAGGTGTAATACAGACAACTGTTTCAAGGAATTTTACTACAAACGACCAAGAAATAGAGGACTTGGAGTTTTTTGATTTGTTTGTTTTTTAAAGGTAGAAGAAATTATAGTATGATTGTATGCTCATAAAAATGATCCAGTAAAAATGTTAAAATTAGTGACGGAAGAGAGAAAGAAAAGAAATGCAGGCAATGTCCTTTAGTAAGTGAGAAGAGATGCAATCTAGTGAACAAATGCAAGAGTTGAACTTAGAAAAGAACAAAGATAATTCACCTGTAGTTACTGGAGAGAAAGAAAAGGACATCAGCAGGTGGGTAGATGTTATTGTGAGAGGTTGTGGACAGAAATGCCTCATTTAAGTCTACGACAGGGGTTGGCAAACTACAGCCAACAGCCAATTCTGGCCTGCTGCCTATTTTTGTAAATTAAGTTTCATTGGAACACAGCCACATTCATTCATTTACATATTGTTTATGGCTGCTTTGGTGTTACACAGCACCTGATAGGTACAATAGAAACCATATGTCCACAAAGCCTAAAATATATACTACCTGGCCATTTATAGCAAAAGTTTGCCAACCCTGGTATATTGGAATCTCTGTTAACTCTTTGAGCTGAGGACCAGATAGAAAAGAAGAAACAAAGAAGAAAGAAGAAAAAGAGAAGAAGATAAACAAAGAAGAAAGAAGATAAACAAAGACCTAGGAAACAACAGCATTTAGTGAGAATGACACATTAACCTATACATCATTCCTAATACCTTGAGCTCTAAACAAATATTCTATGAGTAATCAAACATTACTTTAATTTCACTCCTTATCTCTTTTCAAATGTTTTTATAACTATCGCTATATTAGTTTTGATCTGGCTTTATCTCTACAGAGGAGGTATGGTTTCGCCACTGTACTAAGGGAGCTCTCAAAAAGAAGGAGGTAAGAAGAAATTAACTACATATAAAACACAGAACAGCATCGCAGGTTAATTACTTTTTTTTTTTAATTTTCAAGGTGGATGGTTATTAGCAACAAGATCTTTTCCATGACAAATAAATATACACCACTTGAATACACTTATTTTATATCTTAGCATCACAAAAATGGTATCACACTGAAAGAAATACAAACATTTTACTCAAAGAAAGCTCCACCTTACTAGAAAGAAGCAAAATTTCTGCCTGGCTTTCCAAATACCTCACACATAGATTTACCTAAAACAGCCAACCTTATTTCCCATTACCTCTCATTCCCCCAAAATACAAATTGTTATTGTCAAACCAGTCTCTTCCCAATCTTGGATGAGCACTTAATCATTTTCAACTCCATCCATTCTTCAATTATTCTTTATGCCTATCAAAACCCAATTCATAAGTCAAAATCCATTTGAAGTTATATCTCCTTTCAAGAAACCTTTCTAGACTGGGCCAGCCCTCACTAATTTCCTCCCTATCAGAACTCAGACTTACAACCCATATGACTGTGCGTTCATTTAACCTTTTTAGCCATTCGTATTATGTTTCATGTATATTAATCTGGATTACTTAACTAAACTATAAGCACTTTGAAAGCAAAGAGCTCCTCTTATTCTTATATATTACTAAAAAGCTAAGTACACCACAGATTATTCTCAACACACGCTTGTTGATCTGTGTAACCTAAGTATATAAAAATGTGCTGTATTAGAAAAAGTCCACCATCCACTCAGCCAAGTATGTACAAACCTTGACTACCCAGGCAGGTGCACATACTTGTACATACTACTATGTATCCGATAAATATTTGTAGATTGAATGAAGGACTAAATACATGTATAATGAATGAATGCATGCATGCATGCATGAATAAAAGGTATCTTTTATAAGGCAGAGGGAAAGGGCAAATTATGTATGGACGTGAATGATCAACTTGAAGCTATAGATCTTAAATTCATAAAGGCCATATATTCATCAGGAGGTTTTCTGCTACAATCCAATTCAAACTAACTTATATGCAGAATTTTGGGCCAAGGGACTGGAAAGGACACCAGGGTAGCAGACAGAATCAAAAAAAAACCCATAGATACCTCATACCATGGCTCCTGGGACTAAAAGTGGTACTCTACCTCCATCTATCTCCCATCTATATGGCTTCACTTTCACCTACTACAAATGCGGTTCTCATACACATAGGAAAGAATGTCACTAGCATCCTCCCAGATTAACAACATTAGAGAAAAGGGAGCATCTTTCTCCCAGCATTCATATATCAATTTCAAAGGATTCTGATTGGCTCTGCTTGAGTAATGGGCAATCACTGTTTCAACAGGGACGACTGGGCTTGCGTTATAACACTGACTCATAAGACAAGACACCAACCACTCATAACAGGGGAAGGATGGTTCCCCAAACGAAGAGATACTGGATTGACGAAAACAATATGCGTACACACATGTATATACGTCTTCTACCAGCCACAACCTCCAACAACTCAATTTTAATTAGGAATTGGTGATGACTTTACCATATTTTGAAATTATTTGACTTCCTATAAAGCCAATATTTGTTTTCAGCTATTACCACTTTTTGAAATGAGACCCACATGAAACCCACTTAATTTTCCTAAGCTTCAAGTCATGCACCTGCATTCCAATATTCTGACACTGGTTTCATGCAGTCACACCAATCATGATTTTAAAATTTTAGTCAGATTTTGATTATAATTTTTAAGCTCAGATAATCCAAATCATTTTGATCTGTTACCATACAGCAGTCTCTTATTTACTTCGTTACACGTGAAGCTTTCATTGTTCACCATGTTACTTTTTTTGAGTAGTTTGGCTCAAACTTAGCAAAGAAAACTCTTAGCACTCAGCATTTACTTTCTCTGTTAAGGAGCAACACAGTACCCATGTGAATCTCACGGTAAGAGATCAAACAAATGTTATATACGAAGAAATGACACATGTAAATGAACATAAATGATAACCTGGTATCTCAACTTAGCTTTGTTGCTCTCTTACTGTAGTTGTTATATTACCTTAACTTTTAATAAAATAATTTGTACCTTTGTGAAAAATGGCCTGAAAAAAAAAAATCCATCTGCTAGTAAAGTTCACAGAACATGGTTACAATTACTAAAGTAATAATTTAAGTTGGTATAGTCTACTTAAATTATTTTAGTAGTTACATACACAATCTTATTCCTAACTTAGGGTTCTACTTATGGGTATACATTTGGTGAGGGGAATTATATGATACTGTGATATCCCCAAATCTATCCAACACAAACAGCAAGAGGCACTTGTGTTTCAAGGATAAATATGCCACGTTTTCGTACAAGGGTAAAGTATTTTCCACTGAGTGCAAAGCCTTCCTTATTATAACACCATGGATTTGTTGGCAGGCATTTTTCCTTCTTTTTGTCCAAACCAGGATATTCAGACGACTGTTTCCAGGAAACCAGTCATAACTTCTATAGTGATTCCTAAGTCCCTTTTCTGTCTCACAATGCAGATATCATTAATCACAATACAAATATACATTAGATAATTTTTATTTAGGTGTATTACTTTGCACTTACTAGAGCAAAACAGAAACACTCTTCTGGCCATTTATACAGCTTCAAAACATCTTCCTACCGTATTTATCTCCATCATCCATTACCTAGGAGCCCTTAATGTCATCTTTATACTTAGAAGGATGATACAGTTAAAATCATCTTTAGATTTCTAATGCAATGTTGAAACATAAACTATGAAACAAAAAACTACTTTTTTTGCTTCCATTAAAATGAAAACCCACATGTATTTTATTTAGGCCAAAAGTAAAACTATAACTTACGGAAATTCATATATAGGTAACTATTCCATTTTGCCCAATATTAAAACATATTAACTTACTACTTAATAGACTATGTACTATAGTACTTCAATCTTCACCATACCTCTTTCTTCAAGGAACAAAAGGCACACAATTTAATGCTTGGACAAAGCCACAATCAGGAGCAGTGATCAAAAGAAGAGATGATATCTGGAAATGAAGACCAAAATTTTAAAACTTTGACTGCAAAAACTGTCAATAAAATGTTTTTAAACTTTTGATTCAGTTATGCTTCATAGTCAATGTATGTGTATAAATTTAGAAGAAAAAAATCTCTCTGCACTTAAGACAAATAACCTATCATTGACACCCAGTGATAACATGTCATCAATTTACAAGTCACAAAACTCAAAGCTTAGAAGGGAGCTTAGAATCAATCTAATTCAATATCTTCATTTATTACATGATAAGGAAAATGAGTCTTGTCTAAATTCACAAAGCTAGAACTAGAATCTGGATCTGATTCCAACCTAGATATCCTACCATGATAATGCTACCTCTTAATACTCACTTCTGATATCTATGGTTCCATGAAAACTGCTCACCATGTGAAGCCAATACCCCATATAGAACCGAAATACTCATAGCCTACACATCTGATATAAGATAACTAAGAATACTTCCAACTTTAACTCTTTTCTTTTGCTTATAGTGCTTTGCCAAAAAACTTTTAGTAGAGTAACTGAAGGAAACTGGGCAAGGTCCAAGTCTTTTATCTTTAAAAAAAAAAAAAAAAAAGCTGTATTAGGTGATCTACAGTACACAATGCCTTAACAAAAATAAACAGGAAAGTAAACAATAAAAGTATATTGAAAGAGCATGTTTAAAGTATATTTTAAAGTCAAACTGTAGAGTTATGCTAAAATATATCCCCTCTGGAATGTTTCAAGATATAAAAACTTTGGGATCACAACAGACTACACTATTACCAGACAGGATAGGAGAAGATCTGAAGTGTGATGATAAAAATCGCAAGCATTTAAAAGTTCATACATTATCAATGTGCAAAGTAGATATTCACTGTGGTTGCTGTCCTTTTATCCTTCCCAAATAACAGACATAAAACGTTTTGAATTGATACTTGTACTTACTTTTCGTGGCAACAACAAGGAAATATTTGGATGTGCAGAACAGGTGTTAGATACCTACATTTTTCTCCCTCCCCACCCTTTTGTTAATTTTCTAGATCTAGGATTCATCTTATTTATGAGAATTTTAACAAAAATCAACATGGTCTACTATGCTTACCGTCCTCATGAAATGCTAACACCCTGAAAAAAGTTAATACAATGCAATGTCTTAATGAATTTCAGGAAAATTCAGTTTTGCTGAAAGATAATGAACCCATTTCTATTGACTTGCAGTTAAACTCTGAAAAATGTTAGGGTACTTCACAGAATCCATTTAAGTGATTTCTATCTGTTCAACTTGAGTACAATAACTTTACAGTACACTCAAATCAGATCCCTTCCTGCATGAAAAACAATTCAACCATTTCAGTAAACTAGGCCTAACACATAGACGTTCAAAGTTAACGAAATTCCCACCCTGATGTACAGTTTGGTGGTATGTTTCATCATCATGACAACCGCTCAGAGTTCAACACTATTATGTATTCTTTAAACACTGACTTATTTTACTTTTCTAGTGTTTTTTTAAGTTTTGATATCCAAACATACCCAACGAATGTTTTCGCTAAAATTGTTCACAAACACTAAACGCCCCCAAATTTAAACCTAAAAAGAAAACTGAACCTGGACTTTTGCATTCAGAACGTTAAAGCTACCGTATTTGTTTCATTGGTCTACTTAAGAGCTATAACATTTTACCTTACATACATTCATCCTATATATTTTCAATTACCATAGCCATCTAGGAAGAGACTGTCTACTACTTGACAATAAGGACATCATGTTAAGAACAGACTCAAAATGGACCCTACAAGTAAGAAAGCCAGTTACAAAGAAATCCATCTGCCACTGGGTGTGGTTGGGGTCTGCACGGAAGAGCGCCCTTGGCCAACTCTGGAGGAGGGCGCGCGCGCCAGAGACTTGAGCATATCTGCAACAACAACAAAAAGACCTCCAAAGACCACAGACTGAACCCACAATGGGGACGCCGTCGAGTCGGGGTGCCGTGGACCTGCGAACCTACAGCTCGAGGGGTGCGGTCTGAGGGGTGCCCAAGCAGTCTCCACCAGCCCCGGTACGCGCCGAGTGGGTGCTTCGAGCGCCGCGCGCCCCGCTCCGTCCCAAACACCGCGCCCGATCCGCCCCTTCCTCCGGGGCTCGGCTGCCCCTCGGGCTCGCGGAGGCACACTGTGCCGCGCTCCCGCTCCCGTTCCTGGACTGTGGGGAGAGTGCGGAGTTCAAAAAGCCTCGACGTAAAGCAAGCCCAGGCTAAAGGACTGAAGGTTAGCTCTGGCAGCCTAGGAGCGCCTAGAAAAAGGACCGACTTCTCTAGAAAAACTTTGCGACAAGTTAGGCGGAAGCGCTGAATGGCCGGGACTATTTAACAGACGCTTCCTATCACGAGAGGCGGAACCCTGCGAGGGTTCGGGGGGTCCTCCAGCCCCCACAAACTCGCCCTTTGCTCCCTGGCTGGCTCTCTATAAGTCCCGGCATCCTAACAGGTCTGGGCGGCCCCGCTCACGGGGAATACCTGTCGTGGTCCCCATTGCCTGCGAGTCCCTGATGGCGGCCATTATGCTTCCATCCGGGTATTGCCGAAAAGCCGATCGCAGCACTACCGGGAGCGCTCGCTGAGGCGGAGGGATTCGTGCCGCACCTGAGGCGAGCGGAAGAGGACGGAGGCCGGCAGGGTCCTCCCCCCACCCTGGTGAGTCTAGGCCACGGAGCTGGGCTCGCTGCTGACCTCTCGTTTAGCGCGCTTCACGGGTGCCTGACACGGCAGTGGCTCGCTGCCCCCCTTGGCTCACCAGCAGCTGAAGAGAGCCTACTTTCAATGGAATGAGAGACACACCTCCATTCTATGCTCTTCAGAGAAGACATCAGAAGCAGGAACTGTGCTCTTGGCAAACCCTTGCTTGACTGGGAATGGTCTCAACCCTGAGATTTTAATCATTTCCGGCTTTGCAAATGGCGTCTCCCCCACTCCTTCCTTTCGACATGGCAGGGTTTAGCAGCCATTGCAGCCCATGTCAACGAAGGAAGCTGCCACAAGCAGCGCTGGAAGACATATTGAACTCCAAACATGTACATATTTAATAATTGATCTGAAAACCATCGTTCAACAAGAGAGGCTCTCATCCCCATCAAAGGAATCTTTTCCAACACTACACACAGGGCTGACAAAGAGGTCAATTAATATGATTAGGTTTGCGCCAGGGGCCAGTATGTCTCTTCTATCCTTTAGCGGATTTCTGAAATGAAATCTATTAATTGACCTCACTTTTTTACATAAATTAACCTTCCTTGGGAGGGGGTGGGGGTTGTTATGGTGGCAACTTTTTTTTAAATGAAAAAAATAACGTGACTGGAGGGGAGGGATATGCCAAAATATTAAAAGGGGCAGTGAGATAGAATTTTTGTCTTCTATTTTTTATGTTCCATATGTTCTTAGGAAGTATATATGCCGTTTGTGATTGAAAAAAAAAACTTTTAAAATGTTAAACATTTTTCACTGTCTTAGAGTATGATTTGAAAATGTTGACATGTAACCATACACACGATTTTCTGCATCCTTTAATAAAAATGTACTCTGTGGAATCCTCACTCTTGTCTTTAAGGAATTTTCTTATCACTGTCTACTGGTCTACACAGTTCAAAAAAAGGAAATGAGGGGTAGTACACATTAGGTGTGTTCATATATCTTGTACTCGTATGCCTGTATAAAACACACAAGGAGAAATCTTACATAAACACCTAAAGGAATGCCAATATGGAATGAAGAACATGTTTACAAAATGGATTTTATTTTGCATTAAACATCCTCCTCCTCTCTCCCGTCTTTATTTCCATGCAAGTCAGACATGCACATACATCACAGAGGAAAGAGAAGTAGGATTTTTTTTTAATAGCAAAAAAGATGATGATAATTGGGAACATGAACAGTTATTTTGTGTTTTGATATAATTTTTGTTTTTTGTTTTTCACATTAAGAAATTTCACCCCTTTTCTCTGCAGTACATACAACTTCACCCTTGCATTATACATTCACCTAAAAAATCTTGCAAACCTGCATATGTTATGAAAGAATTAGATTGTACGTTTATATCGGCCCCAAACTTGTCTCTTCCCTCTTTTCTTCCTCCATCTGTATCACACAACCTCCATCCACTCTCTTGCCCTCTTTTTAGAACATTAAGGTTAGCACATAAAAGGGAACGAAACACAAGGAAGGAAAGACGATGGTTAAAAGAAAGAGCGAGAAAGAATACAAAGAAGAGGATACTGAAACATAGCTTAAGAAAGGATTCTGGATTATTCTATACTTCACAAAAATAGTTAACATATAAGTGGAAATTACATGTCACTATAGGGATTCACACCTTCGAATCATAGATAACATCATACCACAATAAAGTTATAACAAGCTTATATATGCATTTACAAAAATGTAAGCACGCTTTTAGTTGTAGCTTGTATATCATAAGCATTATAAAAATGATAACTGTTACAACCATAATTAAAGAATTAAATGATATTAATTTGGAGAACAATTCTCTTTAAATGGCTGTCTCCTTTTTGCTGATCTCTCAAGTCCACACGCCCTACCTCCAAAAATATAATGAAGTGTAACCAGAATTGGAAAAATAGAGATACCAAGAGCCTGGGTGATCTAGCTTAAAGTGCTCACACTTCTTGGTTAAGAAATTATAGGTTGATTACTCTCTTCAGTTTATCAAACAAGTGTTAGTTGAACATGAGCTTCAAGTATCATCCTTCCCAATGGCCTCTGCAATGTTTGTTATTCAATATTTATTCAGCAGACATTTTCTTGAACACTGTTTATGTGCCAGAAACTGTGCTAGTGATAAGACATGACCCCTCATGGAGTAACAATTATGATGGGAGATTTTTGATACCTAAAAGATTTCATGATTCAACACAGCAATTACAAAGGTGGGATTTCAGACACTGTGATAGGTGATGAGAAAGATATTTTTTAGGGTAGGCATCCCTGCCAGTTTCCTCTCAACTCAGACTTCCTAGATGACCAAGACTTTGGATATGCTATTTCTATTGTTTTTATTAAAGATAGTAAAGTCTCTCTTAATTCTTTCAGTGGATAATATATTCAACTGTGAAGAATGTTAAACTATATAAACTATATTGGCCTTACATAAATATTTTAGGGCACCTTTCCCTGTCTTAGAGAGAATTATGTAAAATTCTAAGATTCACTGTATCCCGAAGGCAAGAGAACAGAGGGCTCAGATAACTCAAGGCCTTGCAAAACTAAAAAGAGGGAATTGAATGCTAGTTAATTATATTTCTTTTAAGAACAAACCTGGTACATATATATGTTATATATACTCCTTTGTATACTTTTATATGAATAGTACATTTCATTACTTAAAGTTTTAAAAAAATAAAAGTATAGAGTTTTCCTTTTCTTCTTTCTTTCTTTCTTTCTTTCTCTCTCTCTCTCTTTCTTTTCATTGTTGTTGGAGATTAAATACTACGTAAATTAATTTGATGTTTTGTGGAAAGTTTTTTTTTTAAAAGGGTAAACCTAATTTCTGTGAGACCAGTGACACTGCATCATGTTATTATCTCTAAATTACACTTAAGAACTTGTAAGAGTAGATTATTATGGCTCATTACTCCAAAATTTCCAAGTTACATCCATCTGCACATTTCTCTAACTCCTCTCTTTAAAAAAATAAAAGCCTAAGCCCAGGTTGTTTACTTCTTTTAATAATGCCTTAATACTGCTATATATGATGCCTCAGAAGTCTTAAAATTGTATTAATATTGTGGTTCATGTTCTGTTTTTGTTAATGTCGTTTGTTGGGAAAGTGGAGGATGTGAGGAGACAGGTCCTTAAAGTATATCCTGAAATGTCTGATGGAATAAATGAGAAACAATTATGAAATTTAAAAGAACCAATAACTCATTTCATTTAGCTTTACATGCCTTGTTCCTATTGACATTAGAAAATGTCAAGGTGATGAGGAAACCCTGGAGAACTAGGATAGCAAAGGATTTAAGTGTATAACACAGCAATAGGAAGAGCATAATTTGTCAAAGAGGGAAGAATTAAGTGCAAAGGAGGCAGAAAAGCTCTATTCTAAAACTTTACATATATGTATGGAAAGATATCAGTTGGAAGTTGGAAACACAGAGGAAACCATGTGGATGAATATAAAGGCACACAAAAACACAGCTAGGATTGATATGAGAATAGATTCAGAAAGCCTCGGAGAGATGGAGGAGATAAATGATACTATCAAAGTATAAATTACAAGAGTGGCCCAGAGTTCAATAATCATTTTGGAATGCCTGCTAAGGGCCAGGGGATACAAAGACCTGCTCTTGCCCTCAGACACAAGGTTCATCTATGTTGAATACAGGGACCATACAACTCAGTTTGCCCTGGAAAGCCCTGATTAATGCCTGCTTTCCCTAGCTCTCACTCTTCCAGTCAAAAGTGTTCCAGTTTGGACTATAATTGTATGGTCTACATATGGTCTGTATGATAAAGGGAAAGTGCTGGAAATCTTATCTGTTAAGAGCAAATAATCTCAGAAATGTTTGACTTGCTTTGCTCTTGCTCAGAGAAACTAAACAATTCTTCAGTGGAAAGAAAGAAAGCAGAAACAGGAATTATTAAGGTGAATTAGGGCTAATCAACAAAAAGGAAAAAGTTGTTCATGATGTGATGGGATGAGTGGATTGGCCACAGTGATCAGAAGTGGCTTTGTGGTACCTGGTCTCTCATCTCTGGGGTTCTTTCATTCCTCTCTCCTTAAACTCACACTCCAAGGAACACACACTAATGGACACATACTGACTATATGTTTTCAACCTGACCCAAATACACATTACCTGAAAGAGGAGCACAAGCTCCCCAGACACGTGAAAAGAAAAATTAACAGAAAGAAAGATACCAAACCAAACAACATATACTATATAATGAAGAATTATTACAACAGAAAGACAAATGTTTTAAAATAAACATGCTAAATATACTTAGATGAGGTAAGATAGTACATAAAGAGATGAGGGAAGATAGTATATAAAGCAAGAGCAAGAAATCATTGGAAAAATGTAGAAATATAAAAAGACAAGAGCAAAATTTTCTGTCTTATTTTATCAGGGAGAAAAACCTATTCCAATAAATTTCTCCTTATATTTTATTGGCCAGGACTGAGTAACATACTCTCCCCTGGAACAAAGGAAATGGCAACGGAAAACAGGATTGTTGTGATTGATTTAAATCAATTATGATTTATACCCTGGGAATGGGCAAATTGCCACCTGAGAAAAAATAGTAGTTAACTAGCAAGGAGGAGGATGCAATGAAACTTTTGGTTTGCAGTGGAAGATGTTTGGCATTTGCTACTATCAAAATAAGAGGGAGAGATAACCAGGAATTATGGAAGAACAAAAGAGTACCTATAAAGTAACCTTAGCAATTCACAGGAAATACAGAAGAACATATTAAACTACACCATGGGTATAAAATCTGCTATGAGCTTTAGGAAACTGCACAGGATAAATGACTTGTTTTCTCAACCAAACAAAAAATTGCAAGAAAAAAAAAAGAGAGATGGAAGGGATATCTATAGATTAAAAGAGACCTAAAATGCTTATCAATCAACTGCTATATGTAGAAGTTAGTTATTTAAATCCTGATTCAAGCCAAAAGACAAAACACACGTAAGACATGTCTGAGACAATTGGAAATTTGAAGACTGAGAATATTTGATGATATTAAGAATTGTCTTCTTAATTTTTTAGGTGTAATGTATATACTGTTATGTTTTAAAAGTTTATCATTTAGAGATACATGCTGAAATATTTACAGATGAAATCGATAATGTGTCCAAGATTTAGTTCAAAATAAAGAGGTAGAGGTATACGTGAGGGTATGGATGAGATAACATTGGCCTTGGGTTAATAATTGTTGGCCCTGGAAGACGGGCATAGAAGGAACCATTATAAAATTCTGTCTATTTTTGGTATATGCACTACATTTTTATATTTTCCATAGTAAAATATTTTTTAAAGTTGTTACAAAGGGAAGGAAGGGAAGCTGAAGGAGAGCCTATAGTCAAGACATTTTAAATTTCACTGATTTCCTAACAGTGGGGGAAACTTGGAGGGAAGACTAGACCACAGCAGAAAAGGGAGATACTATCCTGAGAGTCTGTTTTCCATTTACTGAATAAATCAACTGCGAGAGAGAAATATCTCCATACACCATAGGTCTTCACTTTAATTGATCCTATCACCAATATGGCCAATGTTCCTCAAAAAACGAGAAACCAGAGATATGCAAAAGGAACTGGTCCTTAGGACAAAGGGTGGAGATCCAATGGATTTAAATGAAAAAATGCCCAGATGGACACTGAAATTACACCACTGCCTTTTCCCCCCTCTAGTGAAATGGAAGGATTCAAGAAAATTATCATAGAGGTTGACATTTAGGGTCTTTCAGTAAAACTCTAAGCCTCCTCAATAAAGTCCACTAGTCATAAGCAACCCATTCAACACTCAAGTGCCTCACCTTTAAATATAAAAGCTTTAGGGAGCCAAAAATAGTCAGAAATTTAAGAAAAGCTTACAAAAACATAGACTGTTTTTTGTAAAAACAATATCGAAAACAGAAAAAGTAACTGAAGAAGAAACCCAATGCGGCAAGCAGAAGAAAGCAAAACAAAACAAAAGCACTATTATATCTCCAGATGGATAAGAAAATATATTGTATCTATGAAAGAAGAGCAGAAATACTATGAAAAAGGAATATCCTGAGGCCAAGAAAGCACTCTTGAAAATTAAAGGTGTACTCTTAAATATTTAATAGATAGTTTTGAAGATAAAATTCTAATTACTGCCCCCCAAAACAGAAAAAAAATTCAGAATTAAAAAATCAAAAACATTAACAAATTAAAATCTAACATGCAATTAATAGGCATTCCAGAAAATGAGAAGAAATCATTAAGTAAAAATTATAAGAAAATGCCCCAGAACTGAAGGACACAAATTTCCATACTGAAATTACTCACTGAATGCCCACCAAAATGACTACACCAAGATATATCATTGCAAAATTCAGAAAATCAGGATATAAAAAGCCTATAATCTTTCAAAGAGAAAGAGTAGGTCACATGCAAACGATTGTAAATAAAAATAGAATCAGATTTCTCAATGATTACACAAATGGCTGGACATAATTGAAAAAATATCTTCAAATTCTGAATACCTTCCAATTTTTTTTCAACATAGGGTTCTACAACCAGTCAAACTATCAACTAAACATGAGAGTAGAGTCAAGACATTTTCAGAAAGGGAAATTCTCCAAAATTTACCTCTCTTGCGGTAGTAAACCAAGAAAGAGGAAGACATGGAAACCAGGACATAGGAGACGTAAGTCAGGAGAAAGAACAAGAAAATCCTAGTGTAATAGTAAAAGAAAGTCCCAGGAACAAAACAAAATCATCCACTGGATCTGTGGGGGAACTGTGATAGCCTCAATTTACTCTGGAAGAGAAGGCTTGTAATCTATCATATAAGACCTTGTTCCATTCCATAGGGCTGAGATAGGCTGAAAAAGACAGCTTCAAAATAACTAGACAGGAAAAAGTGAGCAAAGAGTGAGAGAGTAAGAGCAAGCAAGAGAACAAACAAAAGATAAACTTCTCACTGTATTAAATTAAATTAAATTCCAAACCTCATAAAGTAATCTAATGTTATGAAAGTAGCCTATAACATCAAACTTCAGAACATAAATTCACTCTGGAAGAAAATGAACTGCCTCACTCATAAAAGCAAATGAAGAAATGATGTTATTAAAAAGAACAGGCAAACAATTATGAAGCGGGAAGGAATGAAACACAAATAGACTGATGTTTTGAAAGAATCGATTTAAAATACAATTAGATAATCCTGGAATAGCCATTGAAATAACATGATACAGACTGGATAAAGTCTACAGCAGCTACAATAGAAAAGAAAATAAATGTGAAGAAAGCTCTGAGGAATTTCCCCAAAATGCAGTAAAGGGAGATAAATACATTAAAACATGTGAAAGAACAGGTAATAGACGTGGAGAATAAACTGAGTGTCTCAAACATATACATCTGTTGGAGGAGTACAAAAAGTATGCATGTGTGTTAATGGTGGAAAAGCAGTATTTGAAAGATAAAAGCTGAGCATTTTTCTGAATTGAAGAAATATGAGCCCTTCATTTAAAAATGTACCACAAACCATCAGTGGGATAAATAAAAAGATACCTGGATACACCATATTGAAATTTTAAAATATGAAAAGTAAAGAGAAAATTGCTTTAAATTCTCAGTGAGATAAGACAGATTAAATACAAATGACTGACAGCCTAAAGACAGAATTTTCAAATGCCATAGACAATGGCATGATTTTTGAAACGTTAGTAAATGCCATAGACAATGGCATGATTTTTGAAACGTTAAGAGATGGTGACTGTCAACCTAGGATTTCATGTCTAGCTAAACTAGCATAATGAGGGCAAAATAAAGACATTTGCCATTATATGAAGATCAAGTAAGCTTATTCCCCATATATCCTCCCTAAAAGTACTATTAAAAGAATGAATTTTAGCCAGAAGGTAAGTAAACCTAGAGGTTTGAGATTTAACAAAAATGGTAAGTTCTGAAACTTACAATGTATTTCTGTAAATTAATAACTCTTCAAAAAAAATCTTAGCTTTGAAAAAAATCTATGCAACAACTACAAGATCGGTGTTCAACTGATAAAAGTTATGTTGTATTCAGAAGATAGAAATACTGAGTAATTACACATATTGTCAGAAAAATTGTAAAATTAAGGGTTACTATGAAAAGAATAGATGCATTCCATCGTTTCCAAACCAGAAGAGGAAGTAAAAGGCAGTAAATTTTTTTCAATCCAACATAATGAAGGAAAAAATAAAGATACAATGATAAAAGGTGGTAAATAAAAAATGCAAGTACTATCGTAACAAATAAGTCTAAATATATCAATAATCATTTCAACAAATTAAGCTTGCATATTGAAAGAGAGATTCTCAGAATATATCACAAAAAGCAAATTTCATCTCTATGCTGCTTACAAGAGAAAATGTAAAACAAAACTATGAAGTTTGAAAGTAAAGGATAGAAAGATACACCAAGAAAATATTAAACTAGAGGAAGACAGGTTTAAAATATTAATATGAGTCCAAAATATCATTTAAAGACAGAGTTGTAATAGGGATTTAAAAGAGTCACTATATGTAATAATAAAAGGAACAATCAACCAAGAAGGTATAACAATCCTGAATTTATACATAACAACTTAAAATTGGAATTTTTAAAGCAAAAACTAACAATTAAAGAAATTGAGAAATCCACAATCATAGAGAGAGATTTTAATACCACTCTATCAGAAACTGATAGGGCAAGCAGAAAAAAAATTAGGAAGGATAGAGATTTAAACAATAAAACCATCAAGCTTCATCTAATTTATATATTCCTGCACTTAAAAAGCTAAGAATAGAAAAACGGGATACAAAACTTGAATACATTTTAAGACACAAAGTGCTAAAACATTTCCTAGAATTAATACCATACAACCTAATGATTCCAAAACTAGGATAAAATGACAATATAAATAAGGTTTCATTTCACTTCACATCGTAGTGAAATATGCATATTAAGATGGGTATTTTCTTTAAAATTTTCAAGATTAATGAAAAATTTTAAAGAGAAAAACTAGGGCTTCCCTGGTGGCACAGTGGTTGAGAGTCCGCCTGCCAATGCAGGGGACGCAGGTTCGTGCCCCAGTCCTGGAAGATCCCACATGCCGAGGAGCGGCTGGGCCTGTGAGCCATGGCTGCTGGGCCTGCGCGTCCGGAGCCTATGCTCCGTGGCGGAAGAGGTCACAGCAGTGAGAGGCCCGCGTACAGCAAAAAAAAAAAAAAAAAAAAAGAGAAAAACTAAATATTAAATACAATTCAAATACAGTAACCTAAAAACATATGTTATAAAATAGCATGCAAATAATTAATGAGAACCTACTGTATAGCACTGGCAACTCTACTCTGTGCTCTGTGGTGACCAAAATGGGAAGGAAATCCAAAGAGGGGATATATGTATACCCATAGCTAATTCACTTTGCTGTACAGCAGAAACTGACACAGCAGTGTAAAGCAACTATACTCAAAAAAAAAAAAAAAAAACCATAGTATGCAAAACACAATTTTTAAAAAATATAATCATTAAACCTGCCTATCATTCAAATACAAATAGAGTGGTGACAAAAGATAAGCTATTGGAAAATACCTGAGCAGCTACCTCAAAATTGATAAAATTTAATTTAAATGAAAAATAGAAAATGAAGTAACATTTAATAATTTTTAGAAAGTTAATTATACCAGGATGGAAAATGGCAAGAAGGGAGTTAAAAGTCATGTCAAATTTTTTCATCTGTCTCCTTCATTGTCAAATAATCCTATCTCCATGTGATGACTCTGAGTCTAGAATTTTAATTATATGTAAACTATTATAGTCTGTTTCAAAGAAAACATTTCCAGTAAAGTTTTAATATTCTTTAATGTCATCTCATGTAAATGAGATTCCACAGAAAGTCATCCATATCCATTTCAGTGTTGTCCTGTTCATATTCCAGTTGTTATAAGTCTTTGACCTGGAGTAATAAATAATCTTAAAATAGAAGATTTGCTGTGTTGATTGCCATTTTCATCTTGCTCTTGAAGAATATGGAGATTTCACAAACATTTGTTTAATTCAACATTTTAATGCGGTATATCTCTTTCTGGAAAGAGATGATTTTTGCAGAGCCAGTGTTTTAACCGTAAACTTCATAGTCACATTTGTAGTGAGTTGTATTTTATAGAAACATGCTTCAGTGGCCAGCTTTTCTGTAAGAAACACTGATGTTTTCATAAAAGTCATATTGAATCTGACTTCAGACAGAACACATTTCAGAATTTAAATACATTAATGTCTTCTGAATTTTTTTTGTAGATTATATGTGTAGAGAAACATCCCCCAGTACCAAGTCCTGAAAAATGCTGCCTAAAATTTCAAAAATAGTTTAAATTAAAAAAAATATTGCTGATCAGGTAGAGAGGTAAAAAACTCAAATAGAGACCAGAGCAAAAATGACTCCACAGGGATAAACAAGTACCAGAGCCAGCAATTGTCCTCAGTGCATCTGCCATAACGTGGCTGCCAAGAACTGGTGTTTTTATGTAGCTATTGCCCAAGAAGAGTAAGTAGTTCATGAAAAATGTTTTCACAAAATATTTTTTAAAACATACAGAGAAATGCACAAATAAAAAAGGTTTACTACAATGAATTTTCTCAAAGTGAATATATATAATCACGACATAGGTAAAAAAATTGCCAGGACTTCAGAAGCCACTCTCATGCCTCCTCCGAATCATTACACACTCTCCTCTTCCCAGAGGTAATCACTTTCCTGCCTTTTTTTTCTCGTAAATTAGTTCAGCCTGTCCTTTTAACTTCACATAAATGAAATTATAAAGGGTGATTGCGTGCTTGTGTGTATTTATTCATTTATCCATTTTCTTGTGTAGCATGAGATATTTTAAAATTGCTATGAACTGTTACATTGTAAGAATGCACCATGATGTATTAATCCTTTCTATTGTTGATGGACAATTGGACAGCTTCCAATCTGGGATAATCACAAATAATGTTTCTATGAACACTCTACACGTGTCTTTTGTTGTACATGTGCACACATTTATGCTGGATATATACCTAGAAGTGAACCTGGCAGATCATATGACTGTGTATATTTATTTTTAGCATATATTGCCAAATCATCTGTAAGATGCTTATACTAATTTGCATTCTGACCAGCAACATACGAAAATAGTAATGGTTCCACATGCACACAAATACTTGACAATGTAGTTAGATTTGTATTCTACTACTTAATAAAGAGGTTGAGCATCTTTCTATATACTTATTGCCTAGGTGGATTCTCTTCTGTGTGGTGTGTAAATTTTTATCCATTTTTCTATTTGGTTGTATGTCTCATTGATTTACGGGAGGTTCTTTGGATATGGTATTCTGGATATGAGTTCTTTGTAGATTAAATATGTTGTTAATACAATCTTCCTTTCGTGGCTTGCACTTTCAATCTCTTTTTTTCCAAATTTATTGGGGTGTAATTGGTATACAAAAAACCTTTAAATAATTAATGTATACAATTTGGTGATTTTGGACATATGTATACATACACTCATTTATCATCATTACAGTCAAAGTCATAAACATATCCATCACCTCCAAAGATTTTTTGTGTATCCTTTTGTAGTTTTGTTGTGTTTTGTGATAGGAACACAACATGAGATCTGCCCTCAACAAATGTTTAAGTTCACAATACTATACTGTTAACTATAGGCACTATGGTGTACAGCAGATCTCTTGAACTTAGTCACCTTATATAACTGTAACTTCATACTTATTGAACAACAACTCCCTGTATCTCCCTCCATCCCCTGGTAACTACCATTCTATTGTCTGCTTGTATATGTTTGACTATTTTAGATGCCTCATATAAGAGGAATCACGCATGCAGTGATCATACTCCTTTGTATAATGTCTTCTAGGTCCATCCATGTTGTCACAAATGATAGAACTTCCTTTAATGGTATCTTTTGATAAACAAAACTTTTAAACTTGTTAATATTTCCTTTTAGACTTGGTGCCTTTTTGAATGCTGTTTAAGAATTACGTTCCCACACCAAGAAGGAAGATATTTTCATATATTACCTTCTAGAAGTATTATTGCTTACTTTTCACATTTAGAAGTAGACATTACTTCATTTGTTTGCCCTAAAGATATCCAATTTGCCCAATATTATTTATTGAAAACACAGTCCATCCATTACTGTTCTACAGAACCACTCTTTTCATAAATCAAGTGTTCACAGAGATGTGGTCTATTTCCAGACTGTGTCTTCTGGGCAATTGTTCTACTTCTCTATACTTGAATCAATAGAACACTGTCTTCATTACTGTAACTTTATGTAAGTCTTGATATATGATGAGAAAGTCTTCCCACCTTTTTCCTCTTGTTCTTTCAAACTGTTGTGGATACTCTTGGCCATTTGTGAACTAAAATCTATGGTATTACTGTTTTTGTTGTTGTTTGTCCTACATTTTCTGTGGTCTTTCTTCTCCTTTTGTATTGATTGGTTGTTTTAGTATTCTTTTCTGTCTTTTATCAACTTGGTAGTTATTTATTCTTTAATTCTCTGTAAGTGCTTTACCCGTAGCCTATTTTATTGACCCTTGACTTATTAGTGTCTAACATGTATTAGTACTTCATCCTTTTCCTGGACAATGATAATTCTCTATATATTCTAACTGCCAAAAGACTTTGTTATTACTTTTTTATACAGACATAATTGATTCAGATTTATTTACCTTCATAATGTGCTGCAACTCCAAGCTTCCAGCTGGGATTCTTTTCCTTCTGCCTAAAAGGAATACCCTTTTTTTGTCTTTTAGTGGGGGTTTGCTGGTGATTCATTTTTTTCAGTTTTTGTGTCATTGAAGATGTATTTATCTCACCTTCATTACTGAAGGGTATCTTGTTTAGTATGGAATTAATTATAGGTTGGCAGTTATTTTCTTACATCATTTTGAAGATATCTTTAAGTTGTCTCTGGCTTCCACTGTTTCTATTGAAAAGTCACAGCTATCTATTCAATCTTTGTTCCATGGAAAATAACGTGTTCTTAAAATCTTTGTAAGGAGACAATTTTGCTTTAAAATTTCCCTTTGTCTCGGACTTCAGCAGTTTGGTTCTTAAGTGCTTACTATGATTTTCTTTCTTGTATGTAAAAACAACCCCTTAGCTTTTTTTTTAATGAAAAAAACCCCTCAGTTTTGGAAATTTTTTATGTATTAGCTATTTATAAATGCATAAAAAATTGTCCAAAGCTTAGCCGATAAAACCAATAAATATTTAACATCTTATATAGTTTGTGTGAGGGACCCAAAAGCAGCTTAACTAGGTAGGTCTGGCATGAAAGCCACATTGCTTTTTATGACATAGTCTCAGAAGTTACACTCCCTCATTTCCACAATATCCTATAGGTTACAGAGGCCAACTGTATTCAGTGGGGGAGGGGGCTACACAAATGTGTTAACACTGAGAGAGTAGAATAACCGTAGCCCATCTTGGTGGTTGGCTACCACATTCTACACTCTGCTCCTTTCATATGCAAAACACACTCATCCTCAAAAGATTCATCCCATTACATCAAGTCCAAAATTTTATATCTACATCAGGACTAGGTAAGCATGAGGACTAGGTATGCACTGGTGGTTCCAATATATGAACCACCAGTGGGGATATTTCCACCATCTGTTTTTTTCCACCATCTGGATTTTGGTAATTTGGACCTTTTTTTTTGTTTATAGCATGCCTCATAATTTTTACTGGATACCAGACATCATGTATTAAAAATGTATGACACTATCTCTTTCCTGTGCCAATTAAGTTTTCTTCTGGCAAATAGGTATGGTACAATAGATCATCTTAATCCTATCTAGGCTTGGTTTTAGGCTTTGTTAAAGATGATTTACTTTTTGCCCTTACTCCTAAGATATGGCTTTTCTGTAGTCTCTTCTAAAAGTCCATGGAATTTACATAGTTTCTCTACCTTTGCCAATGTCTAAGTCCATCCTCTGTCTTCCTAGCACATTGAAGTTGCTGAATCTCTGTTAAGCTCTTTAGCCTCAAAGATACTCCTTTATACTGGATTTCTTGGAATATCATCCTGTGTATATAAAGCTCCACAATTGGCAATTGTCTTGAGGCAAGATGGCATACAGGTTTTTGGACTCACTTTCCTTTGATTCTCTCTGCTGTGGAATTTTGTCCCTCAAGTTCCAGTTGTTTGTTTCCTCAGCCCAGTGGAACTGATTCTTTCTGTTATGAATATGTTCATCTATTCTAAAAATTGACAAATTACCTCAGAGAAAAAAGCCAAGAGCCTATCAAAACTGACCAGAGATATTTACAAAGTACCAGGTAGAATTTCCAGAAAATGGTAGAATTTCCAGAAAATGAAAATATATCAACTGAAAATTAAAACTCAAGAATTATATTAAATTATGTATTAGAAACTCATGAAGAAGTGAGTGGTAAAATGGAAGATAGATCTGAAGATATTTCCTGAATGCAGCACTGTCAGAGAGAAAAGAAAAATGAAAAGAACTAAGATACAAAGAAGCGAGAATTTCAGCAAAGGTCTAATTGAGTTCCAGAAGAAAATGATAGACAAAATGCAGGATAGGCAATATTTGAATAAATAAACACTAAAAATGTCTGCAATTGATGAAAAGACACAAATCTTCAGATTCAGGAAGTCCAGCAAATACAAAGTAAGATAAATAGAAAAACAACTATACCTAGAGACAGTTTAGACAAACTGAAGAATACACACACACTCACACAAGAAGAAGAAGGGGGAGGAGGGGAGGAGGAGGGAGAGGGGTAGGGGGGAAACATAAAGCCAGCTAGAAATAAAGAGCAACAATTAGGCTGAGATGAAATAGTTATCTAAGTAGAAAATCCCAAAGAATTGATCTAAAAAACTGGAACTAAGTGACTACAGCAAGGTTTCAGGATACAACATTAATAATATAAAAGTAAATTGCTTTCCTTATTTCAATAATGAACAAGTGAAATTGGAAATTAAAAACAAAATACTATTTATATTAGCACCAAAAAATGAAGTACTTAGAAACAAATCTAACAAAATAAATATAAGATCTATATGAGGAAAATTTTTAAAACCTGATGAAATAAATGTAAGATCTAAATAAATGTAGAGATATCCCACTTCATGGATAAGAAGACTCTATATTGTTAGGATGTTTGGGCTTCCCAACCAAATATACTAACATGTTAACATCTTCTCAACCAAACATTTTCAATCTTATCTATAGATTCAGCACAATCGAAATAAAAACCCAGAAAGTTATTTTGTGAATATCAACAAACTAAAGTTTTACTGGAAAGTCAAAGACCCAAAATAGTTAACAAAATACTGAAGAGGAAAAACCAAGTAGGAGAATTGACACAACACGACTTCAAGACTTAACTATAAAGGCATGGTAATAATGTCAGTGTAATATTGGTAAAAGAATAGACAAATAGATCAGTGTAACAGAACAGAGAGTCCAGAAATAGATACATACAGATATATTCAACTGATTATTGATAAAGGAGCAAGGCACTTCAATAAAGAAAGGTAGTCTTTCAACAAATGGTGCTGGGACAACTGGACACCCACATGGAAAGAAAGAAGGAAGGAAAGAGAGATTGAGAGATGGAGAGAGAGAGGAAGGAAGGAAGGAAGGAAGGAAAGAGGGAAGGAGGGAGGGAAAGAGAGAGAGAGAGGAAGGGAAGAAGAGAGGAAGAAGAATCTAGACACAGACTTGCCCCTTTCACAACTTATAACTGAAATGGATCATAGATCTAAATGTAAAGCGCAACACTATAATAATTCCGGAAGATAACACAGGGGAAAATGTAGGTGACACTGGGTTTGGCAATGACTTTTTAGATACAACACCAATAGCATGATCAATGAAAGGAAAAACTTGGTAAGTTGGACTTCATTAAAATTTAAAACTTCTGCTTTGTGAAATACACTGTTAAGAGAATGAAATGATAAGCCATAGTCTGGGAGAAAGTTTTTGCAAAACAACGGTCTGATGAAGGACTTTTACTCAAATAAAAACCCTTGGTTAATGGCCCAAGGTGACTCACTACTGTATCTAGATTCCCATTAGCAAGGAAGGGAGAAGGAGAGGGAAAGGGCACATCTTTTCCTTTTAAGGACATAACCTTGAGATTTGCACACATCTCTTCAGCTCATGCTTTATTGGACAGAACTAAGTCATATGACCCAATTGCTAGGAAGCTGAATTTTTGTTTTTGGCAGGCCTGTGACCCACTAAATTTGAGAGTTCTATACTGCAGAAGAAGGCAAGAATGGATATTTGAGACCATTACTGTTTGTTTCTTAATTGAATCTAAGAATACAAAAAAACTCCCCAATAAAAGTGTGACAATGCTTATCACTTAGAATTTTTATTGTGTACTTATTGAAATAGAACTTTTTGCTTTACTTACACATGAACTTAATTACATATTACTTCTGTGCATATATAAAAAGGAATATGTAAGCAAAATAAATCATCCAAGGTATTTTAAAATTTTCTTCACATTCAGAGTGTGTTCTCAATCACTTTAACTTGGAGGCATAAATATCTGAGTTTTTCTATTGGGTGTCACCCTCTGTACGATAACACAGGTTTGTGATCCAGCATTTCTTTAAAAAGTGATTAACTATTACCTCCAGGATATTATTACACACAGCTTACACCCATTCTGCAGGTTTTGATGCTGGTTATGACTAAAAGAAACTAGTAAATTAGTATTGACCCTGGACAGCTATGGATCTAACTAAAAATTGGGGTTCTGTGAGTGTAGAAGGGGAAATTGATATCAAGGGACAACTAGGAGTTTCAGCAACATGGTCATCATTTCCATATCATAACTACAAGGTAAATGAAACCCAGAGAATGGACTAATTTTCCCAATGGCACACAATTACTAAGTCATGGGGCCAGAATCAAGCAAGGTGAGTCCAGATTTACAAAACTACTGTAAAACACAGATCTAGAATTTATAAGGCTTTGAGGAAATTGGCATACTTATAAACTGTTTGTAGGAGTATAAATCACTACAACATTTTAGGGAGGAGTGATTTAGCAGTACCTGTCAAAAATTTAGATGTGCTTCCTTTTATTTTTTTATTTTTATCTTTTTAAATATCTTTATTGGATTATACTTGCTTTACAGTGGTGTGTTATTTTCTGCTTTATAACTAAGTGAATCAACTATACATATAGATATATCCCTATATTTCCTCCCTCTTGCGCCTCCCTCCCACCCTCCCTATCCCACCCCTCTAGGTGGTCACAAAGCACCGAGCTGATCTCCCTGTGCTATGCGGATGCTTCCCACTAGCAATCTATTTTACATTTGGTAGTGTATATATGTCCATGATGTGCTTCCCTTTAAACCCAACAGTTCCTCTAGAACTTTAGTCTATAGAAATAACAGCACGAATGTGCAAAGATACATATTTAGGATCTACGTGAGCGAGTAACTTATACTGGCTTTAAATTAGAAACTGGTGCTGCAAATAAGGGCGGTGGCTGGGGGTTGGGTGGGAATGGTGGCAGGTACATTGAAATTTCAGAGCCAGCAGTAGCAATATTGTCATTGGTGCAAGCCACAGAGTCTATAACCAGCAGTCACAGCAGTGACGCCCCCGCTAGACCAGTTCTGTGGTAGGATTTGGGGGAGTTTGTCTTGCTGAGTCAATCTCTAAGATAGGTTCTCTGGTAATTCCAAAGATTCTGTGAGCTGCCAAGTATTTTTCAGTAAATTCCTTTTCCCCTTAAACTGTTACATTAGTTTCTACTGGTTGTCACTGAGAACTGTAACTGATACATTGGCCTCATTTCTTTTCCTCTAAACTGCCAAGATGTTACTGCCTTAGGATCTTTGCTCTTGGTGTTCCATCTGCTGTGGTCTCACAGGGCTGCTTCCTATGTATCACTCTGGATTTAGGTCAAAGTTCAGCTGTGGAAACACTGCCCACATCCCCCAATCTCAAGAAGTTCTGTACACACACTCTTCACTCTTTCAAATCTCCATGTTTCATTGTCTTCACAAAACTTATCACTAGGTGAAATTATTTAGCTCACATTTAGTTGTTTTCTTGTTTATTTCTTCCCCTCCCACAAACAGAAACTCCAGAAATTACCATGCCTAGAAAAGTGCCTGGCAGTTAGTATGGGCACCAAAATTTTTGCTGAATTAATAAATGAATGAAAGAATTTTATATCTTTGTTTTGTAATAGCATGTAATTGTGAACAGCCTTTGAATATCCATTATCAGGAAATTAAATAAACTGGGGGCACAACCATATAACAGTATATTATATACCTATTAAAAACATGAAGTATATTGTATATATCTTAATCTAGAAAGAATTCCACAACAGATTGCTGAGTGAAACAGTGAAATGTAAATGAAAGTACTCCTAAGGTGATATGATTTCATATGTGTAACGTGCCTAGAAAAAAATACAGGAAGATATTAAGCAAATATGTTAATAGTAGTTAACTCAGTATAATGGGAATACTGAGATGGAAAGAGAAATCCCCCACTTTTTGCATAATAGTTGCTTTTTATTTTTGGCAACGATCATGTATGCACTTTTAGTTTCAAACAAATGAACTAGCTTGAAAAAGATGAATTTATTGGAAAAATACTAAGGTGTGATATCCTTTGTAATGAAAGGAAGAGTTAAACATACAACTACTGAAAGGGCAGGAATGTTACTGGGTCTCAGAAACTCTCAGAATCAGAGATATAAAAATTCTCAGACCTGAAATGCAAATTAAAACTACAATGAGGTACCACCTCACACCAGTCAGAACGGCCACCATTAAAAAGTCTACAAATAACAAATGCTGGAGAAGATGTGGAGAAAAGGGAACCCTCCTACACTGTTGGGGGGAATGTAAATTGGAGCCACTATGGAGAACAGTATGGAGGTTCCAGAGTTGCCATATGATCCTGCAATCCCACTTCTGGGCATATATTCAGAGAAAACTCTAATTCAAAAAGGTACATGCACCTCGATGTTCATTGCAGCACTATTCACAATAGCCAAGACATGGAAACAACCTAAGCATCCATTGACAGAAGAATGGATAAAGTAGATGTGGTACATATATACAATGGAATACTACTCAGCCAGAAAAGAGAATGAAATAATGCCATTTGCAGCAACATGGATGGACCTACAGATAATCATACTAAAGGAAGTATGTCAGAAAGAGGAAGACAAATACCATATGATATCACTTATATGTTGAATCTAAAATATGACATAAATGAACTTATCTATGAAATAGAAACAGACTCACAGACGTACAGAACAGACTTGTGGCTGGTTGCCAAGGGGGAGGGAGGATGAGGGAGGGATGGATTGGAAGTTTGGGATGAGCAGATGCAAACTATTATATGTAGAATGGATAAACAACAAGGTCCCACTGTGTAGCGCAGGGAACTATATTCAATATCCTGTGATAAACCATAATGGAAAAGAATATGAAAAAGAATGTATATATATATATGTATGTATGTATAACTGAGTCACTTGGCTATACAGTAGAAGTTAACACAACATTGTATATCAGGGCTTCCCTGGTGGTGCAGTGGTTAAGAATCCGCCTGTCAATGCAGGGGACACGGGTTCGAGCCCTGGTCCAGGAAGATCCCACATGCCGCGGAGCAACTAAGCCCATGCGCCACAACTACTGAGCCTGTGCTCTAGAGCCCACAAGCCACAACTACTGAAGCCTGCATCCCTAGAGCCCGTGCTCTGCAACAAGAGAAGCCACCGCAATGAGAAGCCTGCGCACCGCAACAGAGAGTAGCCCCCACTCGCTGCAACTAGAGAAAGCCCACGCGCAGCCACGAAGACCCAACGCAGCCAAAAATAAATAAATAAATTTTAAAAAAACATTGTAAATCAACTATACTTCAATAAAATAAATTGAAAAAAATAAAAATTCTCAGATGTTTTTCCATCAATCTCTTATCTCAGTTACTGTTTGCATGTCAGCTTCATTCTATGTCACTGCTACACTTCTGCTACCCAAATCTGGAGCTGGCGATTATAGCTAAGCAATAGAGAAAGCTGACCCCTTCAGCTTCATCAAAGACTTCATAGAACTATCATCAAAGACTTATCATCAAAGATTTCATAGAACTATCCATAGAGCCTGTATACTTATCTGTTTGTTCTAGGCAGAAGAGGAAGCAGTAAGGGAGATGGTTTGTAAAGAACCACATATGCGGCATTCAGATTGGTACTCTGAGTTCTCTTACCTCAAAGAATACATTTAGAACAATGTAAATGATGCAAGATTTCAGTGATGGACATCCACTGTGAAAACTTTTACATTGTCATCAGGGTAATTGACTATTATCTAGATCATCCATGTCTTTATGTCCACGCAGACTGTAGGTAACATCTCATCTCTAAGCATTGCTGAGAACCCTTTCACAAACTGGGAACTAGTACCAGTCCAATGTGGGTTAACAGACACGGGGAGGGGGCTCTGTTCCATGCAGACACTCAGGGACCTAGGTTTCCTATATCTAGGGACTCCACCTCCACCAAGGGGCTCAGAGTCCTCCAAATTCTCCACATCTGGACTTCAGAAAAAGAAAAGGAGGGAAAATAAAGAAGCCAATACCTACTCTTAATCATCACAACCTAAAAATGACACACATTACTTCTTCCCACATTCCACTGGTGACTTATGAACTCATCTAGAAACAAGTCAAGTTGGGAAATATAGTCTGGCTGTGTGCCCAGGAGGAACAGGAGAAAATGGATATTGGTAGTTGCTATTTACTTTTATAACAATTGATATTAAACAGCTTATTGTATTTTGCAGATGCTTATTTATAAAACCACCTCTTGTTAGCATGAATAATACCATGACTGCACAACTGCTTTAGCAGTTTCACGTTCTGTATTAATTGAAGCTCTTTTGGTTGCAAATATCAGAAATCCAAAGCAAACTAGTAAATGAAAAGAAGGACATATTTGCTCACATAAGCAAATCTCAGACGGTGGAGGTATAGAGCCAACCCTGGGGACAGTTGCAATAACAATAGGGTCTTCTCTCTTTGTTGCTGATCTTTGTTTTTCTCTTTGCTTATTGGCTTGCTTCTTTAAAACTGTAGGTCTGTGTGTTAGGTCTGTGCTCAGATCCAAACATCTCTCTAATCAGTCCTAGTTCTAGAAACGGCAGGAATGGACTACAATAAGCCCAGGAGTCATTCCCAATATTCAATGTGATCCTCTTAACCTTGAGCTTGGGCTCAACAGGTGTTGTGCTCATGTGAGCAGAAATGATAATATGCCACTTTGGTACTAATTAACTTATCAGTTCATTCATCTCTCTGCTGTTATCATGGCAAAGAGAATAATTCTATCAATACTAAAACAGGAGGTTAAAAGTCCTGGCAGAAGAGTGAAGCTGTAGAAGATCTACAATGTTTGTAGTGTTTGGCACCCTTTCAACAGCTATGAAGCAAAATAGGGTTTTTTATTAGAAGATGAAAAGAGGTACTTGAAATATTTAGCACATTACTATACTAGGATGCTTTAGAAAAGGTTTCCCACAGTCAAAATACATTCCTCACAACAGGGACTATGAGCAGTTGCCCAATATATCCATTCCCCTCTATTTCTAGAGCAGGAGTTGGCAAATTTTTCTTAAAGGACCAAATACGGAATATTTTAGGATTGCTATGTGGCCATAGGACTCTACAGATCTCTGTCACAACTACTCTCAACTCTGGTATTGTAGCACAAAAGCAGCCACAGACAGCACCAAAAGCACAAGCAACAAAAGGAAAGGTAGATAAACTGATCATCATCAAAATTACAAACTTTTGTGATCCAAAGGGTACCAAAAAGAAAGTAAAAAAAACAACCAGCAGGGGCTTCCCTGGTGGCGAAGTGGTTGAGAGTCCGCCTACCGATGCAGGGGGCACGGGTTCGTGCCCCGGTCCGGGAAGATCCCACATGCCGCGGAGCGGCTGGGCCCGTGAGCCATGGCCGCTGAGGCTGTGCGTCCGGAGCCTGTGCTGCGCAACGGGAGAGGCCACAACAGTGAGAGGCCTGAATAACGCAAAACAAACAAAAAAACCCAGCAGAATGGAAGAAAATATTTGAAAATTATATTTCTGATAAGAGATTTATATCTATAATATATAAAGAACTATTACAATTCAATAACAAAATACAAATAACCCAACTGAAAAATGGAAGAAGGATCTGTATAGACTTTTCTCCAAAGAAAATATACAAATGGCCAATAAGCTCATAAAAAGATGCTAACATCTTTAGCTATTAGGGAAATGCAAAACAAAGCCACAGTGAGATATCTTTACACAACTACTAGGATGACTATAATAAAAGAGATGATAAGCATGACAAGGCTGTGGAGAAATCAAAACCTTCATACACTGCTGATGGGAATGTAAAGTGGTATAACCACTTTGGAAAGTAATCTAGCCGTTCCTCAAATGGTTAAACATAACGGTTACCATACTACTCTGCAATTTCACTCCTTGATATGTACCCAAGAGAAATGAAAACATACAACACAAAAACTTGTAGATGAATGTTTATAGATGATCTATTCACAGTAGCCAAAAGGTGGAAACAATCCAAATTTCCATTAACTGATGAATGGATAAACAATATGTAGCATATCCCTACAATGGAATATTATTTGGCCACAAAAAGAAATGAAGTATTAATACATGCTACAACTTGGATGAACCCTGAAAACATTATGCAAAGTGAAAGAAGCCAGTCGTAAAGGACCACATATTGTATGATTCCATTCATATGAAAAGTCTGGAATAGACAAATCTATAGAGACAGAAAGTAGATTATCGGTTGCTTAGGTCTTGGGGGGAAGAGGAAACAGGAGATTCAAGGACAACAGCTAAGGGGTATGGGGCTCCTTGTCAAGGTAATGTAAATATTCTAAATTGTGGTCTAAATTGATTTAGACGCATGATTCTGTGAATATAATAAAAGCCTTTGAATCGTACAGTTTAAATGAGTGAATTGTATGGCATGTGAAGTATATGTTAATAAAGCTATTTACAAATATGTAGCCATAGACAATAGGTAAAATGGGCAGGGCTGTATTCCAGTAAAATTGTATTTATAAAAACAGGTGGCTGGGACCTCCCTGGCAGTCCAGTGTTTAAGACTTCGTGCTTCCACTGCAGGGGGCACGGGTTCGATCCCTGGTCAGGGAACTAAGATCCCACATGCTGCGTGGTGCAGCCAAAAAAAAAAAACCAAGAAAACAAAACAGGCGGCTGACCTGTGGACCATAGTTTGCTGCACCTCTGTTCTAGAGTGATAGAATCCCCAATTTTTTAGCTAGTCACTGGCTTATTAAAAAAAAACAAAACAAAAAACCCTACGTTTTCCCAGCCTCTTTTGCAGAAGCTTGGGTACAACTTTTGGGAATTGCCCTAAGTGGAAGAGTTATGCTTTTCGAATGCTTCATCCTCCCTGTCCACTGCAATGGCCAGAGCTCTAGTGGCCATCTTGGACACTGAAATGAATTTAGAAAATGAAAGCCACACATAGTAGGCAACAAGATAGCAGGAACCTCACCCCATGAATCACCATACTAATCCCAGACCAATTTCATCCAGATTTCTTGAAAGAAAAAAATAAATGTATGTCATGTTTAAATAACTTTCATTTTAGAGCCTTCTGTTACTCTGTGCTCACAGCTGAACCTAGTTCCAACTACTAAAGCCCTTAAGGAATTAAACAAAAACAGCTAGGCTTCCTGGAGGGGTTCAGGTGGATGCTATCCAACATTCAATTCTATGAACATAGACATCCAATTCTCTCCTCTTCTCTCTCTCTCTCTCTCTCTCTCTCTCTCTCTCTCTCTCTCTCTCTCACGTAACATTTTTTTAAATGTCAAATTTCATACATACAAGCAGCACCATACAGAACAGTCCCAATGTTTGCTAAATCTCTGTTTAGTCCAAGTCCTGATCACTGTCTACACAGTCCGTTGTGGGTTTCTCTATGGGTCAGGTAGTGTTAGCATTAGCTTGTGTCTTCCTCTGCTCTGTAGGACAGAAGAAAACAGTCCTCTGGATGGGTCCATCTTTACCTTGATAAGATTAAAATAATGTCTGAAGAGCTCTAAAAGAGTCATAAATGATCTCCAAATATAATGTTTACTGTTGTTCACAAAAAGATACAGACACTATAGCATATCTTCTCCATAAGGGTGTGAGGCATGGGACAGACCTAATATTCTTATGCTCCCCACTAAAAAAGGTATCTCTGTGTTCCAAGTCATACTCTGTTATGAAATAAATGTTCCTGTCCCCCTAAAGTTTATATGTTGAAGCTCCAACCCCCAGTGTAGTTGTATTTGGAGATGAGGCCTCTGAGGAAGTCATTAAGGTTAAATAAGGTCATAAGAGTAGGGCCCTGATCTGATAGGATTAGTGTCCTTATAAGAAGAGACACCAGAGACATACCTCTCTCTCTCTCCTCTCTCTCTCTCTCTCTCTCTCACACACACACACACACACACACACACACACACACACACACAGAGTGAGGAAAGCCCCTGTGAGGATTCAGCAAGAAGGCGAACATCTGCAAGCCAGGAAGGGAGTTCTCACCAGAAACGGATTAGCCAGAACCTTGATCTTGAACTTCTGGCCTCCAGAACTGTGAGAAAATTAATTTTTGTGGTTTAAGCCACCCAATCTGTGGTATTTGGTTACGGCAGCCCGAGCAGACTAACACATACTCCAAAAGGATAGTGTGGAGAAGAAGATCCTGCTTCAGCATCATTTTCCAATTGTCCTCTGATAAAAACCACTTTAACACCGACCTGGTCATAAGCTGGCTTCACATACTCTGGACCTGCTTGATATTTCAACTTGACTCTTACTCTCACGAGCAATTTTTTGGGTTCTTGGAGGCTCCCTGCTAGGGTGCCTTCTGACTGCAACTCCTTCTGTGACATGTAGAATGACCAATCATCCTGAATTGCCTGGGACTGAGGGGTTCCTGGGACTCAAGATTTTTAATACTAAAGCAGGGAGAGTTCCAGGCAAACTTGGAAAAGCTGGTCAACCTAGATGGGCGATGCATTCTATTCCCCCAGTTACTGCTCCATTTACAGCTCTGAATTTTCTAGTAAGCCACACCACACAGATTCTCTCTTTTGGTGCCCCATCTCCCTTCCAGGCAGGGCTCTTGGGAAAGAGTCAAAAAGGCTCCAGGCAAGCTCTCTCTTTCTCTCATGTGCCCCACATCTGGTGCATGAGAAATACTCAAACATCATTTTCCCTGGTGGGAGGGACAGCTGATCCCAACATAGCAACTCTCCTTTGCTCCTGTGCCAAAACTTCTTACTGACCCATTTCTCCTACCCTTAGGATTTCCCAGATGTGAGTCAGACACTATCGTACTTCTCAAAAGCCAGGGGACATATATCAAGCTCTCTGAGTAGTGCCAATGAAGCCTCACTCACCAGACGTGAAGGGGCATGGGAAAGCATAACAATGGCTCTCTCCAAAACTCCTCCTCATGAAATCATCTCATTCAAAAGTCTGCTTTTAGGCCTGAAACTGGTGAAAAGTTCCAATAATTGAAAAACTAGTTCTTGGATTGTGGTGACCAAATAGAGGGAGCAAAATTGACCAAAAGTCCTAGATTCTGCCACATTTGCACCAAAAGCCAAGCTTCCAATGGGCTACTCCAGCCAATGACCGAGTGCAGCACAGATAATAAGGCAGGCTCTTCCCTAGGAGGACTCCTCTGACAGTGATTTCGGCTTATAGATCCCCAACAGCCTTGCTGAATCTTCCTCAGACTGTGTAGAAGTCTAGGACACTTCCACCAACCTTCCCTCCTTCTCTCCTACACTCAGTTTCAGACTTGTATCACAGTTGGATAGCTCTCCCAGCCTCCCCTGGCTCCCTCCCCATTCTCTCTCACAAGTGTTTCCTCTAATAAAACTGCTGCACATTTAATTTCATCTTAGCAACCACCTCTCATAGGACCAGACTAACACAAAGATATTTCCTTCAAAAACATGCATCTGTCAGCACCTCATTTTGATGTTTCATAGTTGTTGCACTGTAATACTGCAGGCAAAACTTCCAATTCAATATCCATTTAGGCCATTAATCATGAGATGAATGAATGGTATGGTAAGAGGGAGCACCATGGAAAATGATGGGACTTTATATTTCTCGTTGTTCAGTGACTCCCAGTTTTGTTAAAATATATGTTTAATTTGTAAAAGTACAAAGTGAATTTTGGCCACAGTTATCATTGCGGGTGCTGAGTGTGTGAGTGGAGACACTGTATATGTGAATCTACCTTTGGATGGGCAACTGGGCTTGTGCCAGGACTCGGATGAGACGGTTGCTACATGCCACCTTGGAATTCCAAAGTAACCTCAACGCCAATATCAGATTCTTCCTTTATTCCTCCACCTTTTCTTCTTCCCCTGATTTCTTCTCATTTCTCTCTTCTATCTTTCCACCATATAGGGAGAGAATAGAGAATGAAGTCTTTATTTTGCATAGTCTGAAAAAAGATAAATTGCTTAAATCTGTACCCCAAAGAAGGCAGAATAAAAATAGCTTTCTATACTTGTTCCCTAGAATTTCAAGAACCCAAAATATCTTCCTCTCTTTTTTCTTTAGAAGAAAAACTTTTGATTATAGTATATTTTTTATATAACAGTTCGTGAAAAACATCAATTTTTACTCATTTGTTTCATTTTTCCTGTGAGGCTTGTTCACCCAAACTGTATTTTGATAATACCCTGATAAAACCTCAATGCTCTTCCAGGCAAACAGGATTCCACTATGTGACTTGCACCAAGGACTGTCATCTGTCAAAATGTGACAACATATCTTTGCCTTCATTATAATGTCAGGCAATTAAAAAGGTTTTACTGTGGACAATTTATCTATATTAAAAAGATATAGCAGATATGGAAAATAGAAAGTAGACGAGTATAAAAGAAATGAAAGGATTCAGTGGCCACTCTTCAAGTACTATCACTGTTAAGTCTGATGTATTTGTTAGTGCTTTTTTCTATGCATAATGTTTTTACAAAAATATGACCTTAGTGGCTATTCACACTTTGTTATTTGAGGGTTTATGTAGACATAAGATCAAAGGATTGATTCTCAGTCATATTCTAAAGAAACAGAAACCAGAAGAAACATAATTGACTTGGTGGAAAGTCCAAGATAACACTTGTCAAGCCCTTTGTTAAGACCAGAGACTGCATTTGATGATGCTGACCTCCAGTTGTCTTAACAGTCCCGAATTTACAAGTACCTAACAGGAGTTTAAATGTTTCCCCGAGCCGAATAGCCAGTGCCAGTTTCCTCAGTTAACCTGCACTGTGAGGGCCGGTGCAGGGTCAAGGGATAGGAGACCAAGAGAAATCTCAGGTCATCGGGATAGCGATGGTGACCCGGGCACTCGCTCGGCCTTGTGCCCACCGTAAAATGCACAAGGGCTGTGACTCGGCCCCACTTCTAGGGCAACAGGATGCAGAGCTGAAGGTAAACAGCCCTTGCAGAAGTGGCTCACCAGGATAACAAGCACCAGGGGTTTGAACTTTTCTAAATAAAGCACGACGCAGGAGGTTTCAAACACAGGTTCCGCAGCGAAAACGACGGGGTTACACCAGCTTCACCAAATACTAGCTCTATGATCTTAAATCACTTGCCCTCTCTTAGCCTTAGCTTCCCCGTACATAAGATGGAAACGATAAAATTTCTTTCTCCTGGGACTGTTGTTTAAGAAGGGATTAAGTGGTATGGCAATGCTGGTGTTAAGCATAATGCCAGACACGTGATAACTATTCTAGGGAGTTGATTGTCACAAAGTCCCCGACCTTTCCCCGCCACGAACAGCTTCCCTTCCGCTCCGGCTTTCGGCTGTCTGTTCCCCTCAGCCCCTCTCAGCCGAACGCGATCCTTCCGCGCTAGCGTCACTTCCGGGAGAGCTACGCGCGGCTTCCCGACACACCCGGATGCAGTTATCATGGCTGCTATCAGTGATGGACCGCAATGGAGGTCGAGTCAAGAGTTGCTCGGGAAGCCCTCAGAGTCTGGGGCTTCAAGGAGGCCTGTCAAAGGACAAAAGATGAGATCGCTGGGCGGCAGGGTGTCCCAAAGGGTCCTAGAAACTGCGCCTCCGCGATTCCTGTTAACTTGCCGCCAAGTTTTTCTAGAGGGGTCGGTCCTCTTGGCAGGGTGGAGCCTCGCTTCCTACCCAGCACTTCTTTGTGTGCCGGGTTTCTGTTTCGGGCTTTTCCAGCTGCTTAGGAGCTGAGGGGGCAGTGCGGTGGCTGGCCGGGGAGGAGCGGGTGGGCCGGAGTGTAGAACAGAGATAGGTGGGGCGCGCTGGCGACTCTGAGGCGGCCAGGCTGGGGGCGCCCTAGAGTACAGCCCCGAACTGCCGCCCTCTCTGGAGCCTGGCCCCTAGAGGCTGAGATGCTTCTCACCAAGGGGCGCTCCGAGTAAGCCATAGAGCTCTTCCCTGCCGACCCAACTTTACTCAACTTTGATCTTCAAAAACATCTAGGATATGTATTGATATAATGCAGTATGTGATTGGTTTTTTTTTTTGTCCCAAATACAAGCAAACTAATAATGTTAGTAAGCTTTAGAATAGGGAAAGTTCGCATGTTGAGTCATGTGGTGGTTTTCTTTTAAGGTTTAAATTTGGATAACATGCTAGTGCTTACGAGATTTTACCAAAAGCATTCTTTTACTGAGCTTTGCTGCTGTGCAGTTATGATGAAACATGAAGATGCCAGAATTGTACCTCACGATAAGGCTTTAATTGCCAGAAGGTTCTGAAAGTGCAACAGTAATTCTAGGTTTAGATATATTAATTTGAGTTAGTTCTCTTGCAGGGTGCCCTATAGGTTTTGTCATCGGGTGAAACAGGAACAAATGTGAGTTGATTAATATTTCCTAGTAGTTAAAATTACTTAAGTGCTTAATTACTTATTAAGTAATTTTAAGAAGTTAAAATTACTTCCTAAATGCTTAACTGTATATCTGTTGGATTCCAAATCTCAATTGAAACCATTATTTGTCTGAAATAGGTAATGAGCTGATAATGTGTGAAGACATACAGAATATTACTATTTTTATAGAAACAAAAATATGGAAACTAATATTTAAAGCAGGTTGATTCAATGTAGTGTAATGTGTTGTAATTTGGATTTTCACTTAAACTCTCAAAATTAAAAGAGCTGACCTAGGAAGTCTTAAAAATGAAAATAAAAAAGAAATGTGAACATTTACCCCTTCTCTGAATATTCTGTTGTTTGAGTGGAAAATAAATGACATTAGAAAGCACCTGGGATTTGTTTTTACAATTACATACTATGTGCAAAGCACTGAGTTGAGAATGGACGAGAAAGTGCTTTGTAATATATAAAGTAATATATAAATCATAACAGTTATTACTCTCACTCTTCTGGCCAAATCATGTCTCCCTGTGGTGCATTTTAAGCTCCAAACATGTAGTTCTTGTACTAGTATTAATATATACAGTTGTAGTAGTATTTTAAAGAAACCAAAAATGAATGCTCTGTTATACATTTTAAATGTTTTTCCTTGTTTATGTGTTCTTTGAGGTTGTGTTTACAAGTGCATTTGTACACATTAGAGTACTGGTAATTTGATGGTCAGGGGTGGAGGGGGAGATTCTTACTTTTTGTATGGTTTCTTGCAGGTAGGTCTGCTGGGGTCTTGGCACAGTACCACATGGACCTGGACAAAAGCATTGTTAAGGTGGACATTTTTATTACACTAATCAGTTCAAACGTTTGACCAGTCTATTTAGTTTTCTGAAACTTTAACCAAATGACTAGATGTGAGCTTCATATAGTGATCTGTATTTGTGGGATAATTCATGATCAGTTTATTTTCTACCAAATGTAAAGTTTGATCTCAAATAGTTAACTTTTTTGGAGCACTTATCATTTGCTAATCTCTGTGTTAAGTCCTATACATGCATTATCTCACTTAATACTTAAAGTAACATATTAATTAGGTCTCTTAAACTTCCTATTTTACAGATAGAGAAATGAGGCAAAGAGGGATTAAGATCTTTGCCCCTGGTCCCAAAGTTAGAGCCGTGTACTAGAGGCTTTCCTTCCATTAACTGAAGACTTAGGTAGAAGAAGAATGAGATTGGAACTCAGACCTGGACTCTTGTCCTGCCTACTCTGCTTTGTGAATTAGGACAAGTCATTTAACCTCTCTGAATTTCATTTTCCTCTGCTGTAACAGATGAACACTTTGAACTATTATACTTTATTGAATCCTGGGTCATCAAAAATCCTTAAAAGGGTGCCTTCACCATTATCTGCTGGATTTTCTTCCAAGCCCCTGACACTCATTCCATAAGTTTTGATGCACACATGCTAGCAGTGACAACTCTATTGCTGCCTGGTCTGACCACACTGTAAGATGTGGCTGATTTCAGAGATGTCAGAATGTAAAATACTGTGCATCTTGGAATTGATGACAGACCATAGGTGATCTCTGAGCTCCTTTTCAACCTCCGTTCTATGACATCTGTGACTTAATAACATTTTATTGCTGGTTTATGTATTTTTTAATGTAAATGATTCAAGATAAAATGTAAGCTTCTTGCTAGTAGAAAAGTAAGAATCATTTCTGTCTTTTTCACCTCTGAATCCCCAATAGCTAGAACAATGCCTAGCATGTAGTAAATGCTCAATATATATTTACTGAATGAATTAAGCAAATCTTCATTTCATATTGCAAATACAACTTTTTAAAAAATTGTGTTCTACTTGAAGTTGACGTAAAATATAATAGTATCAACAGTGCAAAAATATTTTGCTAACATTTTTTTGAATGCAAAAGTGCACTGTTAAAAAACAGTGGTGTTTCTTTCCAAACATCTTTTCTGCTTACTGTTGTTGATTGTCATCAAATGTGGAGTACATTTAAAAAAATTTTTTTAAAAACTTTATTGAAGTGTAGTTGATTCACAGTGTTGTGTTAATTTGTAGTATGTTTTGGTCCTTGAAGAGGATGATAAAAATTGAAATGCCAACATAGAGACTTTTTAAAAAGGAATCACAGAGATCTTCAATTTAACGAAAGTTGGAAAATGTTATTTCATATCTTTATTAACTTTTTATGAGTATTCTGGAGGTGATTAAGCATGCCATTCTTCCAAATGTACAAATGTGTCTGAGTTATGAATGATGAAAATAAATTATAATTGCACAATAGTTTGAAACTATGTGAATGGGCAGAAAAGTGTTTTAGGTTTTGGGGTGGGCAAGTGTAAAATAATGTAACTAAAGAAATTATCCCAACTATATAGTATGTCTAATGATGCCTGCACTTTCAGTTAGAACCAGGAAGAAGGCATAGGAATTATTATACAGTTGTATAGACTGTTATCTGGAGATAATCAACTAAGTGTTCTTCTGTAGCCAGAAAGGCCAACAAGATGTGAGGTATCATGAAAGGGATTTGGGAAAAGTCAACAAACAATATCTTACCCTCAAAATACACAGTGGTCTGTCTAAACATGAGATACATGCAGTTACTTTACATTCATGATGGATAGATCCAGAATGTTCAAAATCCTTTCAATCCCGTCCCCACCACTGTGTGGCTTGTGGGATCTTAGTTCCGCGACCAGGGATTGAACCCAGGCCTGGCAGTGAAAGCACCGAGTCCTAACCACTGTACAGTCAGGGAATTCCCTCAATTCTTAAATATGACTATAGGTATAATTTTCCTCACAGGATTCTGGAAGGCCTATATGCCTGTATGCCTGACTTTTAAAGACTAAATACTAATACTCCTAAATAGTAATAAAGTCATTTACATAGCTACTAAAATTTCTATCACTAAAATAAACTCTGTACCACATTACAGCACATTATTACTGAATGAAAATTAACCAGTAACTTCTCTGAATTTCTACTATCAGTTTGCTTTTCTCATGACCCTTTTTCACAGAAAATGCAGTTTTTATTCCTTTATAAGTTATTGCCTGTGTAATAATGAGGAGGGAATAATGTTCACCCCTCTTAGTACTTATTTCCTTTCACAGACCGTATCAATGTATACTTTCCCGAATCCCCAAACCCAAAGGAGAATAAGCCCAGGGGCCCACAGGAAGTTATTTTATGGGCCCAAATAAAACAATTCATTTTTTTTTGAGGTTTTAAAAATAATTTATGCTTATTGATTAAAGGCTTATTCCTCTCAAGGTTTGGCGAGTGCTCCAAGGAGGAGTGCTACTTATCATTAAGTCTGGAGCAAATATGTTCCTTGAGTTCAATAACTGAAGAATTTCTTAAGTTACCTAATGATTGCTTTGTACTACCTCAAAGTTTTTTTTTTTTTTTTTTAAGAGGGCTTTCTCCGGTTGCGGCAAGCGGGGGCCACTCTTCATCGCGGTGCGCAGGCCTCTCACTGTCACGGCCTCTCCCGTCGCGCAGGCTCAGTAGTTGTGGCTCACGGGCTTAGTTGCTCCGCGGCATGTGGGATCTTCCCAGACCATGGCTCGAACCCGTGTCCCCTGCATTGGCAGGCAGATTCTTAACCACTGCGCCACCAGGGAAGCCCCTCAAAATTTTTTTCTTTAAAATTTCTACTATTTCCACACCTTTTTTCTCCATCTTTCGGTTTTCCTATAAATAAGTCACAGTAAAAGAAGAATTTATATCAAATGTAGATAATTTGGAAAATTTGTCATTTGGCGAGAATCTCACTGATGCAAAATAATAAACTCAGAAAGGTATGGGACGCTTGAAAGGAGGACTAGAAACAAAAATTTTAAACCCTCATATTATTTACCTTCATCAAATGTGAATTTATAAGCATTACGTTTACTCTTTAGGGCAAGGAATATAAATGCAATGTTGCTAATTTTTTAATATAAATGTATTTATTTTTGGCTGCATTGGGTCTTCGTTGCTGTGCACGGGCTTTCTCTAATTGCGGCGAGCGGGGGCTACTCTTTGTTGTGGTGCGCGGGCTTCTCACTGTGGTGGCGTCTCGTTGCAGAGCATGGGCTCTAGGCACGCAGGCTTCAGTAGTTGTGGCACATGGGCTTCAGTAGTAGTGGCTTGCTGGCTCTAGGGCGCAGTCTCAGTAGTTGTGGCACATGGGCTTAGCTGCTTCGTGGCATGTGGGATCTTCCTGGACCAAGGCTCGAACCAGTGTTCCTTGCATTGGCAGGCAGATTCCTAACCACTGCGCCACCAGGGAAGCCCCAATGTTGCTAATTTAAGATATCTGGTTTTAGTTTGGTATATTGAGGGTAAAGGATTTTACAAGTTCCCTAACAACCTTATTCCTCAGATCTTGATTTTTTTCCTTTGAGGTCTCATCCGTGACTTCTTTCTTTTTTTTAACTTTTTTTAAAACATCTTTATTGGAGTATAATTGCTTTACAATGGAGTGTTAGTTTCTGCTTTATAACAAAGTGAATCAGCTATACATATATCCCCATATCTCCTCCCTCTTGCGTCTCCCTCCCACCCTCCCTATTCCACCCCTCTAGGCAGTCACGAAGCACCGAGCTAATCACCCTGTGCTATGCGGCTGCTTCCCACTAGCTATCTGTTTTACATTTGGTAGTGTATATATGTCCATGCCACTCTGTCACTTCGTCCCAGCTTACCCTTCCCCATCCCCTTGTCTTCAAGTCCATTCTCTATGTCTGCATCATTATTCCTGTCCTGCCCCTATGTTCTTCATAACCATTTTCTTTTTTTAGATTCCATATATATGTGTTAGCATACGGTATTTGTTTTCCTCTTTCTGACTTCACTTTATATGACAGACTCTAGGTCCATCCACCTCACTACAAGTAACTCAAATTCGTTTCTTTTTATGGCTGAGTAATATTCCATTGTATATATGTGCCACATCTTCTTTATCCATTCATCTCTCAATGGACACTTAGGTTGCTTCCATGTGCTGGCTATTGTAAATAGAGCTGCAGTGAACATTGTGGTACATGACTCTTTTTGAATTATGGTTTTCTCAGGGTACATGCCCAGTAGTGGGATTGCTGGGTCATATGGTAGTTCTATTTTTAGTTTTTTAAGGAACCTCCATACTGTTCTCCATAATGGCTGTATGGAATTTACATTCCCGCCAACAGTGCAACAGGGTTCCCTTTTCTCCACACCCTCTCCACCATTTATTGTTTGTAGATTTTTTGGTGATGGCCATTCTGACTGGTGTGAGGTGATACCTCAATGGAGTTTTGATTTGCATTTCTGTAATGATTAGTGATGTTGAGCAATGTATTTGTTGGCAATCTGTATATCTTCTTCAGAGAAATGTCTGTTTAGGTGTTCTGCCACTTTTGGATTGGGTGGTTTGTTTTTTTGATATTGAGCTGCATGAGCTGCTTATAAATTTTGGAGATTAATCCTTTGTCAGTTGCTTCATTTGCAAATACTTTCTCCCATTCTGTGGGTTGTCTTTTCATCTTCTTTATGGTTTCCTTTGCTGTGCAAAAGCTTTTAAGTTTCATTAGGTCCCATTTGTTTATTTTTGTTTTTATTTCCATTTCTCTAGGAGGTGGGTCAAAAAGGATCTTGCTGTGATTTATGTCATAGTGTTCTGCCTGTGTTTTCCTCTAAGAGTTTTATAGTGTCTGGCTTACATTTAGGTCTTTAATCCATTTTGAGTTTATTTTTGTGTATGGTGTTAGGGAGTGTTCTAATTCCATTCTTTTACATGTAGCTGTCCAGTTTTCCCAGCACCACTTATTGAAGAGGCTGTCTTTTCTCCATGGTATATTCTTGACTCCCTTATCAAAAATAAGGCAACCATATGTGTGTGGGTTTATCTCTGGGATTTCTATCCTGTTCCATTGATCTGTATTTCTGTTTTTGTGTCAATACCATACTGTCTTGATTATTGTAGCTTTGTAGTATATTCTGAAGTCTGGGAGCCTGATTCCTCCAGCTCTGTTTTTCTTTCTCAAGATTGCTTTCGCTATTCAGGGTCTTTTGTGCTTCCATACAAATTGTTAAATTTTTTGTTCTAGTTCTATGAGAAATGCCATTGGTAGTTTGATAGGGATTACATTGAATCTGTAGATTGCTTTGGGTAGTATAATCATTTTCACAATGTTGATTCTTCCAATCCAAAAGCATGGTATATCTCTCCATCTATTTGTATCATCTTTAATTTCTTTCATCAGTGTCTTATAGTTTTCTGCATACAGGTCTTTTGTCTCCTTAGGTAGGTTTATTCCTAGGTATTTTATTCTTTTTGTTGCAGTGGTAGATGGGAGTGTTTCCTTAATTTCTCTTTGAGATTTTTCATCATTAGTGTATAGGGATGCAAGAGATTTCTGTGCATTAATTTTTTATCCTGCTACTTTACCAAATTCATTGATTAGCTCTAGTAGTTTTCTGGTAGCATCTTTAGGATTCTCTGTGTATAGTATCATGTCATCTGCAAACAGTGGCAGCTTTACTTCTTTTTTACCAATTTGGATTCCTTTAATTTTTCTTCTCTGATTGCTGTGGCTAAAACTTCCTTGTATTGTTCCTGATATTAGATGAAATCGTTTCAGTTTTTCACCATTGAGGACGATGTTGCCCTTGGGTTTGTCATATATGGCCTTTATTATGTTGAGGTAAGTTCCCTCTATGCCTACTTTTTGGAGGGTTTTTATCATAAATAGGTGTTGAATTTTGTCAAAAGCTTTTTCTGGATCTATTCAGATGATCATATGGTTTTTCTCCTTCAGTTTGTTATTATGGTGTATCACATTGATTGATTTGCCTATATTGAAGAATCCTTGCACTCCTGGGATAAACCCCACTTGATCATGGTGTATGATCCTTTTAATGTGCTGTTGGATTCTGTTTGCTAGTATTTTGTTGAGGAATTTTGCATCTGTGTTCATCAGTGATATTGGCCTGTAGTTTTCTTTCTTTGTGACATCTTTGTCTGGTTTTGGTATCAGGGTGATGGTGGCCTCGTAGAATGAGTTTGGGAGTGTTCCTCCCTCTGCTATATTTTGGAAGAGTTTGAGAAGGATAGGTGTTAGCTTTTCTCTAAATGTTTGATAGAATTTACCTGTGAAGCCATCTGGTCCTGGGCTTTTGTTTGTTGGAAGATTTTTAATCACAGTCTCAATTTCAGTGCTTGTGATTGGACTGTTTATATTTTCTATTTCTTCTTGGTTCAGTCTCAGAAGGTTGTGCTTTTCTAAGAATTTGTCCGTTTCCTCCAGGTTGTCCAATTTATTGGCATATAGTTGCTTGTAGTAATCTCTCATGATCCTTTGTGTTTCTGCAGTGTCAGTTGTTACTTCTCCTTTTTCATTTCTAATTCTATTGATTTGAGTCTTCTGCTTTATTTTCTTGATGAGTCTGGCTAATGGTTTATAAATTTTGTGTATCTTCTCAAAGAACCAGCTTTTAGTTTTATTGATCTTTGCTATTGTTTCCTTCATTTCTTTTTCATTTACTTCTGATCTGACCTTTGATTTTTTTCCTTCTGCTAACTCTGGAGTTTTTTTGTTCCTCTTTCTCTAATTGCTTTAGGTTCAAGGTTAGGTTGTTTATTTGAGATGTTTCTTGTTTGTTGAGGTAGGATTGTACAGCTATAAACTTCCCTCTTAGAACTGCTTTTGCTGCATCCTGTAGGCTTTGGGTCATCGTGTTTTCATTGTCACTTGTTTCTAGGTATGTTTTGATTTCCTCAGTGACCTCTTAGTTATTTTGTAGTGTATTGTTTAGTCTTCATGTGTTTGTATTTTGTACAGATTTTTTCCTGTAATTGATATCTAGTCTCATAGCATTGTGGTTGGAAAAGATACTTGATACGATTTCATTTTTCTTAAATTTACCAAGGCTTGATTTGTGACCCAGGATATTATCTATCCTGGAGAATGTTCCATGAGCACTTGAGAAGAAAGTGTATTCTGTTGTTTTTGGATGGAATGCCCTATAAATATCAATTAAGTCCATCTTGTTTAATGTGTCATTTAAAGCTTGTGTTTCGTTATTTATTTTCATTTTGGATGATCTGTGCGTTGGTGAAAGTGGGGTGTTAAAGTCCCCTACTATGATTGTGTTACTGTCAATTTCCCCTTTTATGGCTGTTAGCATTTGCCTTATGTATCGAGGTGCTCCTATGTTGGGTGCATAAATATTTACAATTGTTATATCTTCTTCTTGGATTGATCTCTTGATCATTATATAGTGTCCTTCTTTGTCTCTTGTAATAGTTTTTGTTTTAAAGTCTATTTTGTCTGTTATGGGAATTGCTACTCCAGCTTTCTTTTGATTTCCATTTGCATGGAATATCTTTGTCCATCCCCTCACTTTCAATCTGTATGTGTCTCTAGGTCTGAAGTGGGTCTCTTGTAGACAGCATATATATGGGTCTTGTTTTTCCATCCATTCAGCCAGTCTATATCTTTTGGTTGGAGCATTTAATCCATTTACATTTAAGGTAGTTACCGATATGTATGTTCCTATTACCAAATTCTTAATTGCTTTGGCTTTGTTATTGTAGGTCTTTTGCTTCTCTTGTGTTTCCTGCCTAGAGAAGTGCCTCTAGCATTTGTTGTAAAGCTGGTTTGGTGGTGCTGAATTCTCTTAGCTTTTGTTTGTCTGTAAAGGTTTTAAATTCTCCGTTGAATCTGAATGAGATCCTTGCTGGGTAGAGTAATCTTGGTTGTAGGTTTTTCCCTTTCATAACTTTAAATATGTCCTGCCACTCCCTTCTGGCTTGCAGAGTTTCTGCTGAAAGATCAGCTGTTAACCTTATGAGGATTCCCTTGTATGTTATTTGTTGTTTTTCCCTTGCTGCTTTTAATTCTTTTTCTTTGTATTTAATTTTTGATAGTGTGATTAATATGTGTCTTGACCTGTTTCTCCTTGGATTTATCCTGTGTGAGACTCTCTGTGCTTCCTGGACTTGATTGACTATTTCCTTTCCCATATTAGGGAAGTTTTCAACTATAATCTCTTCAAATATTTTCTCAGTCCCTTTCTTTTTCTCTTCTTCTGGGACCCCTATAATTCGAATGTTGGTACGTCTAACGTTGTCCCAGAGGTCTCTGAGACTGTCCTCAATTCTTTTCATTCTTTTTTCTTTATTCTGCTTTGTGGTAGTTATTTCCACTATTTTATCTTCGAGGTCACTTATCCGTTCTTCTGCCTCAGTTATTCTGCTATTGATTCCTTATGGAGAAATGTTAATTTCATTTATTGTGTTATTCATCATTGTTTGTTTGCTCTTTAGTTCTTTTAGGTCCTTGTTAAACATTTCTTGTATTTTCTCCATTCTATTTCCAAGATTTTGGATCATTTTTACTATCATTACTCTGAATTTTTTTTCAGGTAGACTGCCTATTTCCTCGTCATTTGTTTGGACTGATAGGTTTTTGCCTTGCTCCTTCATCTGCTGTGTGTTTCTCTATCTTCTCATTTTTCTTCACTTACTGTGTTTGGGGTCTCCTTTTCGCAGGCTGCATGTTCGTAGTTCCTGTTGTTTTTGGTGTCTGCCCCAGTGGCTAAGGTTGGTTCAGTGGGTTGTGTAGGCTTCCTGGTGAAGGGGACTGGTGCCTGTGTTCTGGTGGATGAGGTTGGATCTTGTCTTTCTGGTGGGGAGGACCACGTCTGCTGGTGTGTTTTTGGGTGTGTGTGACCTTATTATGATTTTAGGCAGCCTCTCTGCTAATGGGTGGGGTTGTGTTCCTGTCTTGCTAGTTGTTTGGCATAGGGTGTCCAGCACTGTAGCCTGCTGGTCATTGAGTGGAGCTGGGTCTCAGTGTTAAGATGGAGATCTCTGAGAGAGCTTTTGCTGTTTGATATTACATGGAGCTGGGAGGTCTCTGGTGTACCAGTATGCTGAACTTGGGTCTCCCACTGCAGAGGCTGAGGCCTGCCACCCAGCCAGAGCACCAAGACCCTGTCAGCCACACAGCTCAGAAAAAAAAGTGAGAAAAAAAGGAAAGAAAGAAAAAAATAAAATAAAGTTATTAAAATAAAAAATATTTAAAAATTATTAAAAATACAAAAAATTTTAAGTAATAAAAAGAAAGAAAGAAAGAAGAGAGCAACCAAACCAAAAAACAAATCCACCAATGATAACAAGTGCTAAAAACTATACTAAAGAAACAAAACAAAAGACGAACAACAAGAAAAAAAAAACAGACAGAACCCTAGGACAAATGGTAAAAGCAAAGCTATACAGACAAAATCACACAAAGCAGCATACACATACACACAAAAAGAGAAAAAGGAAGAAAATATATATGTCTGTGTATATTAAAAAATGGAAGAGAGCAACCAATAAACAAATCTACCAATGATAATAAACTCTAAATACTGAACTAAGATATACATAAAACTAGAAACAAATTAGATGCAGAAAGCAAACCCCAAGTCTGTAGTTGCTCCCAAAGTCCACCTCCTCAGTTTTGGGGTGATTCGTTGTCTATTCAGGTATTCCAGAGATGCAGGGTACTTCACGTTAATTGTGGAGATTTAGTCTGCTGCTCCTGAGGCTGCTGGGAGATATTTCCCTTTCTCTTCTTTGGTCGCACAGCTCCTGAGGTCCAGCTTTGGATTTGGCCTCGCCTCTGCGTGTAGGTCACCCTCTGGCATCTTTTGGGGAGTCTGAGGTCTTCTGCCAGTGTTCAGTAGGTGTTCTGTAAGAGTTGTTCCACATGTAGATGTATTTCTGATGTATTTGTGGGGAGGAAGGTGATCTGCACATGTTACTCCTCTGCCATCTTGAAGTTCTCCCCCCATGACTTCTTTTAATATGGAGTATTCATAAATGTTATCCTACAAGTTGGTGAAGAAATATTAAATTTCCTTTCTAATCTTTATTAGAAAATCAATCTTTATATTTAATTGCTTAAATTCTTGATGGCCCATTTTAATTGGCAGAATATTATTTTATGCTCTGCCTCCTACTTTGGCAACTGTGAGAAGTCTTTTGTTTAAGAAACAACATTTATGAAGTGCTTACACAGGGTTAAGAGATAGACATGAAAAGATGACTACACCTTGCCACAGCCTGGGAATACCTATATGAGAGTGATGTTTAAACATATAACTGTTGATGAAGGATGATCCATACTGTGATGAAAGTATGCATGGAGTAGAGAGAGGCAGCAGTGATTCTTCCCAGAATCTGGAGAGCATATTAAATAAAGGGGAGGGGAGGGGCTTCATAGAGCTTTGATACCTTGAAGAGACAGGCTCCTTTGTGAAAGCCCTCTAAGCAGCTTGGTGGCTGTGTTTCTCAACAGGGACAGCGTTAACATAGGATAGGACAGTTCATCACCACTGGACTCTCATAAGCATTGCAGGATATTTAGCAGCCTTGTATCTGTGGTCTTTTCCCACCAACTAGCTTCAGCTGGGGTCAGGAGGTGCCACTGGCTTCCTCACTCCCCATTTTTGATCTTTATACACGCTCACACTAGCACTTTCTGACCCTTCATGTTCATGTCTTTCTCATTCATTTCCTTTCATTCACCAAAGACTTTTGGTACCTGGCTTTAAGTTTCCCTTACTTCCCCAAGTCCCACCTTTAAGCCACGTGACTAAAAATTCTGTATGGGTAACCCAGGCAATATCCTGGCCCCTCAGTTGCTTGACTTCCTTAAATTCAATGACCTTTACCTTTTTGCAACGCCACTCATTCCCTGGACTTTGTCATCATTTATGTCAGCTTCGCCCTTAAAAGCTTAAAATAAACTCTTCGACTTTCTGCCCATTCTCCCAACTTTCTAACTGAATGACTTCTAGTGCATCTGCACTTCAGCTTCAAGGACTCCAAGCCCTTGACTGCACTACTCTTTCTCTATCAGTTTCTTCTGCTTTCCACTTCCCATCACTTCAACCACTACATTCTTGCACTCTTGTCCTTCTGTTGCACCTACCCAATAAAACCCAACCCAAGGTCAGAAATGATAATAATCACTAACATGGACTGTGTGCTTACTGTATTCCAGTTGCTCTTCTAAGTTTACCTGGATTGTCTCCTTTAATCTTCATAACAGCCCTGTGAGATAGGCATTATTATTATTTCCATTTTGCAGATAAGGAAACTAAAGTACAGTTTCTATCTATTAAGTAGTGTCTCTAGAATACGAACCCAAGCAGCTTGCCACTAGAACCCATGCTCTTAACTACTACTTTAGACTGTCTTCCAAACCAGTTGTCTTCTCCTTCTGCTTCCATACTTGGACTGATGAGCCATTTTAGGGACAGAGTAGTTTGTCTAGATGGAGAGTATAGAAAGTACTCATCTTACCCCTTGGTTCAGTAAGTGACCCTCTTGGTACTTTTCCAGCCAAGCCAGGAAACACAGAGGTTTCAGTCATTTAAAAAAGTAAAAGTATTCTTAGCTTTCAGGCCTAAGCTTGCCCAACTCTGCTCTAGATGGCTCACAAGATTTTGCTACCCCCTTAGGGTGTAGAGGAGTCACACGGTTAGGCATTTGAATCCCAGCTTCACTACTTACTGGTTGTGTGGCCTTCGGCATATATCTCCCCCTCCCTTTTATTTATTTATTTTTATTATTATTATATTGGCCATGCTTAGCCACTTGCGGGATCTTAATTCCCTGACCAGGGATCAAACCCATGCCCCCTGCATTGGAATCTCTGGACCACCAGGGAATTCCCTCCCCCTCCCTTTTAAAGGAGACTTTCTGGAGGTCTCAAAGAGTGCTTCCACTTACATTTCATTGGCTGAAACTTAGTCACAGGGCTCTACCTAACTGAAAGGGAGGCTGGGAAATTAGGCTCGGTGACCATATGTGCCCAGTTGAGAATTGGGGTTTTGTTACTAAGGCTGACTGAGAGCATGTGTTTGGGTAGGTAACACAGTCTGTGTCATACACTTCCTGTCTACAGCCCTGTCCAGATATTCTCTGAGCCCTTGAATAGACTCTTGAATTAAACCAGACACTGAGTTTAGTCACAGCTACCTGCTTGGGAAGGTGCCTCACAATGATCATTGTTAAGTTATGATGAGAGAAACCAGATTTTAAAGTCCAAGGACTCTCAGTACAGTCTGTGAAAACTCCTATTAGTATTAACAAAAAGCGTCATCCCAAAAGTCTTTAGAAAGTTACCATTTCAGATTTCTTTTGTGATGTTCTGTTTTCCATACTCTTCCAAAGTTCTGGATCAGATTCTAAGGTTAGTTCTATTTCTGGTGATGACAATACTTTGATGAACAAAATGTCAGCATGGAATTTTTCTACCATGCTGGTCATTAAAAATTCAAAATAAATAGGTATAATGATTTTAAATATTTTGCTTTAGGTTTTTTTCTTCTGGTAAATGCTTGTTTCCACAGCACCTGGGCTTTTAAAAAATTGATAGTGGTGACATTTGAGTAAATGGCACCTTGGTTGACCATCTCCAGAGGATTTCATGATAGGCTTAATCTTATTCAAGGTCTTTGATTTAGTGTCTGTTATCAGAGTACTTATCCAGATACAAGGGAAACTCTTCCACAGTCATAAAAACAGTCATGCGGAAATGGTTTCCACAGAGCACACTGCTCTACAACTGCCCACAAAAGAGGGCATTCCAAAAGCTTATACATAGCACATCAAAAGTATTAGGGTGGGAACTGGTGCCTTAGGTTATTTGGATTTAGAGGAATAAACCTTTCTGTTTGGATGAAAATAACATGATTTTATACTGTTATTGAACAAATAAAACATGTTTTGTTTACACAATTTATATACTATAATTTTATCATGTTTCTGACAGTTGGCAAAAACTATTTTGCTTTTGTGGAAATAGTGGGAGCACATGTCTGTCTGTTGGGTTCCCCTCTTTCAAAGCTGTTTTATGCTGAAATGTGTCCTCTCCGAAATGGAAAAACATCACCATCTTCTTGAGGGCTTTATTTGATGGTGTTATTGTTAGGTAGCCAGAGACCTCTGGGTTTGTTTTTTTTTTTAATTTATTTTTTTGGCTGCGTTGGGTCTTCGTTGCTGCACGTGGGCTTTCTCCGGCGGCGGTGAGCAGGGGCTACTCTTCGTTGCGGTGCACGGGCTTCTCATTGCGGTGGCTTCTCTTGTTGCGGAGCACAGGCTCTAGGTGCGCAGGCTTCAGTAGTTGTGACACACGGGCTCAGTAGTTGTGGCTCGCAGGCTTAGTAGTTGTGGCACGCAGGCTGTAGAGCACAGGCTCAGTAGTTGTGGCGCACGGGCTTAGTTGCTCCACGGCACGTGGGATCTTCCTGGACCAGGGCTCGAACCTGTGTCCCCTGCACTGGCAGGCGGATTCTTAACTACTGCACCACCAAGGAAGCCCCTGACCTCTGGGGTTTTTTTGTTTGTTTGTTTGTTTTTGTTTTTTCTTAATGGTGAAGTCATCTTTATTTCAGTACTTGACAAAATATCCCATAAAATTCAAAACTTCTACCATTATACAAAAATGTCTCTACAAGTGATATTATCTGTCTTCATCACCAGTAGCAAATATATTAGGCAGAAACATATAACTTCAGTAGCCTTATAAGAAAAGTGCAGGACACCTCAAGCTGCACATTCAACAGTAACATAATGCCAAAAGTTTAATCTTTTCACAAGCTCTGGGTTTTAATTTAAATGTTTTGGGTCACCTAGAGCAGCAGTCCCCAACCTTTTTGACACCAGGGACCGGTTTCATGGAAGACAATTTTTCCACGGACTGGGAGGGGAGGGGGGAATGGTTTCGGGATGATTCAAGAGCATTACATTTATTGTGCACTTTATTTCTATTATTATTACATTGTAATATATAACAAAATAATTATACAGCTCACCATAATGCTGACAGGAGGTGGAACTCAGGTGGTAATGCGAGCGATGGGAAGCCGCTGTAAATACAAATCTGCCACTCGCCTCCTGCTGTGCGGCCTGGTTCCTAACAGGCCACGGACTGCTACCAGTCCTCAGCCTGGGGGGTTGGGGACCCTTGACCTAGAGTGTCTGTCGTTATAGAGTGAATTGATTTATTGTGAAGTTGATATATAAATGACTTTTCTTGAAAGCATGCTGGTTCTTTATTCTCTGCTAAGTAAAACATCTTTGGGCATTGAGAGTGGGATCCTATTAAAAAGAAACCTGCAGAAATACTTTCTAAGACTTTCATCTAGAACCTCTTTGAGGCATAATGAAGAACTCAGTCTACTTGATCTGAGAGGCTTTTTGTTCTCCCTAAAAAGATAGATAAACAAAATGTATTTTCTCCAGTTGTAAAAGTAATCCATATTTACTGTAGAAAAAGAACACAGACAAAGTTACAGAAGAAAAAATAAAAATCATCCACAGGCCCATTACTCAGCAATAACTATGTTAAAGCCTTTGACAAACATCCTTTGAGATGATCAAATTAAATTAGTTAAACATACCCAGTGGAATACCCTAAAGTGATTTGTGAATAAGGGAATGCTTTGAGCCTCTCAATAATCCAACAACTGCTCTCTTTTCACACTTCGCTGGGAGGAATCTCTGTAAAGCATGTCTTCCTAAATGTATTAATTGCTAATCTGCAGCACATACCCAAACAATCCTTTCAGTATGTGGTTCTCAGTACTTCTTGGAGATCATGGTTTCTAGGATGACATTTTGTGATGCCTTGATAATAGGACCAGTAGAGGCTTTATTCTCTTAAAGATATGAACAGTATTTCCCTCTGGTGTGTGAAAGAAGAGAGAGACGTATGAAATTGAAGGATATGGTCCTATCATCTCAGATTATAGCGAGCCAGTTCCCTACTATCTGAAATCCATGAGGCACCTGTGCCAGAAGCAAAGACACAAAACATTTGCTGAGCCACTTTATTGCCTTTGGTGTGTTGGGATGGAGATTAGTGGTGGCATTTGCTTATGAAGACTTCTGGAGCAGTCATTTTTGAATTCCCTCTAATGCCACACATAATGCCTGAAGCCTAGTAGTTTGGTAGTGTTTAATAAGAGTACTAGCAATTGTGTTAAGAATAACCTTCAAAGAGCACTTGAGGACATATGTTGACACTAGCTCAGTTCTGATGCCCCTTAACTATATAAGAGATCCAGACTTTAGCCATGGTTGTCACCCTTCCTGGATGCGATGCTAGCCCAGTAACCTAATATCTAGGAATGGAGGTAGGTACAGGAATAATCTGCAGACAGTACAAGGACACGGCTGCAATCTGGAGCGCGTGCCACTTAGCCCTGCCCTCTACAATGAGGTGGCCTTCTATGGTGAAAAGATGTCACCTGGTGTCTTGGGAGCCTTTAGGAAAAGAAACGCATGTACAACAGAAGTACCTTGTTTCTGCATTATATGAAGCATAGTTTTTCAAAGTACAGTCTCAAGACTATCTGTACCAGAATACTCTGTATTGCCTTTTAAAAATGCAAGTTTTTGATTCCCATTCACAATTGTGATAATTTTTTTAAAAAGGTGAGATACACAGAGGTAAATGCAACAAGAAATCTGTAGGATCTATCTGAAGAAAACTTTAAAATTGTACTGAGAGTCATCAAAGATTTTAATAAATAGGTATATCTTACTCTTGGATAGGAAGATGTACCCCCAACGCTATAAGCAAGTTAACTTTAAAAGAAAATTTTAACTGGTAAAAATATTTGTAACAGGTAAAATAGCTAGCAGGCTAATTCCTGACTATATGAAATGCTTTTTAAAACAAAATTAGAACAACTGAAGAGAAATCGGCAAATGAATCGACATTCCATAGAAGAATGGCATAGGTATTTCATAGAAGAATTATAAGTGGCCAATAAACTTACTCAAAGCTTTTCAACTGCATTCAGAATTTAATGAAAACAAAAATGAGATATCTTCATCTGTGATATTTACGAAGATGAAAAAATTTGATAATAATATCCATTGTAGGAAAATGGTAAAATACATGTTCATTAGAGCATTTTTAATTGTTTCAAAACATTGGGAAATGATTAAAATATATATTGTATTCACATAATTTAGCACCAACAATTCTTCTAAAATATATTTGGATATACTTTGAGTATATTTTAATTTCATAAAAATATTGCAGATGTATTATGAAATACAAAAAGAATTAAATATTCAGTGTGCAAACCATGTAAGTGTATATGTGTGTACAGGAAGGATACCAAAAGGAGGTTATTAGTTATGCCATTTTGCTTTATATTTTTCATTTTCCAAATTTTCTATGTTCACCAATCAGAAAAAAAAGCAGTGAACATTAACAAACAGAAACCTCATGTGATCCTGTGAGCATTGGTGTAATGGTAGCATACTCTACACTCTTTGATGTATCTTGGAGATTGTCCACATCAGTTTATATAGAGAAATACTTTGTTCTATTTTTGTTGTTGTTATTTCTGAAATATACATTTTAAAGTAATAACTAGAATTATGACTTATTATACCAGAACATATAAGATTTTTAGAGATTTCATGTAATGTCTGAAACATTTATATTAACATATTTCCATACAAATAACCCAAAGAAAGTTTAGTATTAGTTGGTTTTTTTTGTTTGTTTTCTTATACTGCAGGTTCTTATTAGTCATCAATCTTATACACATCAGTGTATACATGTCAATCCCAATCGCCCAATTCAGCACACCACCGTCCCCACCCCACTGCAATTTTCCCCCTTGGTGTCCATATGTCTGTTCTCCACATCTGTGTCTCAACTTCTGCCCTGTAAACCAGTTCATCTGTACCATTTTTCTAGGTTCCACATACATGTGTTAATATACGATATTTGTTTTTCTCTTTCTGACTTACCTCACTCTGTATGACAGTCTTTAGATCCATCCACTTCTCAACAAATGACTCAATTTCGTTCCTTTTTATGGTTGAGTAATATTCTATTGTATATATGTACCACATCTTCTTTATCCATTTGTCTGTCTATGAGCATTTAGGTTGCTTCCATGACCTGGCTATTGTAAATAGTGCTGCAGTGAACATTGGGGTGCATGTGTCTTTTTGAATTATGGTTTTCTCTGGGTATATGCCCAGTAGTGGGATTGCTGGATTATATGGTAATTCTATTTTTAGTTTTTTAAGGAACCTCCATACTGTTCTCCATAGTATCTGTATCAATTTACATTCCCACCAAAAGTGAAAGAGGGTTCCCTTTTCTGCACACCCTCTCTAGCATTTGTTGTTTGTAGATTTTCTGACGATGCCTATTCTAACTGGTGTGAGGTGATACCTCATTGTGGTTTTGATTTGCATTTCTCTAATAATTAGTGACGTTGAGCAGCTTTTCATGTGCTTCTTGGCCATCTATATGTCTTCTTTGGAGAAATGTCTATTTAGGTCTTCTGCCCATTTCTGGATTGGCTTGTTTGTTTCTTTAATATTGAGGTTCATGAGCTGTTTATATATTTTGGAGATTAATCCTTTGTCCGTTGATTCGTTTGCAAATATTTTCTCCCATTCTGAGGGTTGTCTTTTCGTCTTGTTTATGGTTTCCTTTGCTGTGCAAAAGCTTCTAAGTTTAATTAGGTCCCATTTGTTTATTTTTGTTTTTATTTCCATTACTCTAGGAGGTGGATCAAAAAAGATCTTGCAGTGATTTATGTCAAAGAGTGTTCTTCCTATGTTTTCCTCTAAGAGTTTTACAGTGTCTGGTCTTACATTTCAGTCTCAAATCCATTTTGAGTTTATTTTTGTGTATGGTGTTAGGGAGTGTTCTAATTTCATTCTTTTACATGTAGCTGTCCAGTTTTCCCAGCACCACTTATTGAAGAGACTGTCTTTTCTCCATTGTATATCTTTGCCTCCTTTGTCATAGATTAGTTCCATAGGTGCGTGGGTTTATCTCTGGGCTTTCTATCTTGTTCCATTGATCTATGTTTCTGTTTTTGTGCCAGTACCATATTGTCTTGATTACTGTAGCTTTGTAGTATAGTCTGAAGTCATACTACAAAGCTGGAGTCTGATTCCTCCAGCTCCTTTTTTTCCTTCAAGACTGCTTTGGCTATTTGGGGTCTTTTGTGCCTCCATACAAATTTTAAGATGACTTGTTCTAGTTACGTAAAAAATGCCATTGGTAATTTGATAGGGACTGCATTGAATCTGTGGATTGCTTTGGGTAGTATAGTCATTTTCACAATATTGATTCTTCCAATCCAAGAACATGGTATATCTCTCTATCTGCTGGTATCATCTTTAATTTCTTTCAACTTTGTTCTTTTAAATGCATTTATGATAGTAAAACAAAGTCCTTTATTGATGAATATTTAAGTTGATTATGAATCTTTTGCTCTTATCAAAAATAGTAAAATAATTTGTGCCTAGCTCATTTCACATGTATGTAACTCTACCTGTAGGATAAATTCCTAGAAGTGGAATTTCTGAGTTAAAATATTTTTGCATTTGTAATTTTGATACAAATTGCCAATTTGCCCTTCATAGAATTTTATTTAATCAGACACTACCATAAGTCATGTAAGATAAAGCCTACCCCCTTACCAACACTGTCATCAAACTTCAACATGAAGTTAAACATCTTTCCTTTAGAGACATTTGTATTTCTTTTTCTGGGAACTGCCTGTTTATATCTTTCCCTCTTTGTATGTTAAGAAAATTAGCCCTTGCCTAGAGATCAGTTGCAAATACTTGACCCATGTGATTGTCTTTTAACTTTGATTATGGTGATTTTTGCCATGCGGAAAAAAGTTTTAATTTATATAGTTAAATTTTATAGCTTCTAGATTTCTTATATGTTTTGAGATGGGGATCAGTTTTTTTTCCCCCAGGTGGCTACCCACTGACCCAACTCAATTTATTGAATAATCCATGTTTTCCTCCACTGACTTGAGGTGCTACCTTTATCACATATTCAATTCCATATATATTTAGGTTTATTTTTGGAATTTCTATTCTGTTTCATTGAATTATCTGTCAAGTCATTTGTTGGTACCATAGCGTTTTATTTATTGCATGTTCATAATGTATTTTAATATGTTAGAGGGCTTATCTCCTTTCATTATCCCTTTCTCAGAAATTTCCTAGTTATTCTTACTTGTTCAGTTCATTTAAAAAAATAAGCCTGTGAGATTGTTAAATTTATAGATTAACTTAAGGAGAATTGACATCTTTATCATGTCTATTTTCCTTACCCCAGTGTATGGTATGTCTTGTTCAAGTATTCTTATGTGTCACTCACAAGTATTTTAAAGTTTTCTTCATGTAGATCTTGCACATTTCTTATATTTATTGCTAGGCATTTTACCTTCTTTTGGTGGGCATTGTAATTGAGTATATCTTTCAGTAAATCTCACTGGTGGTTGTTTGTATACATAAAAGCTATTTTAATTATGTACCCAGACAATGTATTGAATTCACTTATTCTCTGTATTAGTTTTTCAATTGATTATCTTGGAGTTTCCAGGTGTTCAATCATGTCTGCAAATATTGCTAATTTTACCTCCTCCTTTCCAATTTTTAAACTGTATTTTCTTTTGTCTGGCTGCATTGCATGCATGTATGTATTAGTTTCTTTGTTTTTCTCTTTAATAATCCATTAATTTCTGCATTTCTTTCCTTCTGTTTTTGTTTGGTTTACTTGTTATTTCTCATACTTTTTCAGTTGGATGTTAATTTTCTTCTGAGCACTGTTTTAGGTTTATTCTGGAGTTCCTGGTGTGTAGAATTTTCACAATAGTGATTTTGTACATACTCTTGAAATTTTGGTTTGGATTTCTTATTTAATCCAAGAATTGTTTGAGATTTTTTGGGAGGTCCTATTATATATTTTTTGTTCATTGCACTTTCATGAGAGTATGTTTTCTACATTAACTTTACTTTTTGAAATTGATTGTTTTCTATATGGGTTAATACATAGTCAAGTTTTGTGAAACTTCACATTAGAGCTTAATATTATGAAAGAAAACTTAGGTATAGTTAATTATTAGTACACTATTTACTCGTACACAAGGGAAACCAGTAATGGATTAATTTCATCTAGCAAAAGCAAAAATGGGAATTTGTGTAGTTTGGAAACCATGGATTTTGTTTTTTGGGGGTGAGCTGCAGATTAGCTGGCAGCCAGCAGAGACCCGTTAAAGTCTCTGCTGGCTGGGACCTAAATTCTGATTTTAGACACCTTGATGAGTCAAAAAAAAAGCAGTGTCAGTTGTCTAAGCCTCTTTGGAAGACTGAGAGTTTTGCTGTTGGCATAGGTGACAGGCTCTGTCAGTGTCCTTTGTTATCCTATCCGTCTTAGTTATGCCAGGTCTATACCATTTCCCTTCTCAAAATTTCTCAATATATGTCAATTAAGTATACCACAATATGTTAAGATTTTCTATATCTTATTTTTTAAATTACTGACCTCTCATGGACCAAGAGAGATGAATTATAGTTTCCTACTACCTATGTTTTTCTTTTATTTTTCCTTATATCCTCTGTAGATTTTATGTAATATTGTTGCAAGGTTATTTGATCCACAGATATTCATAACTGTTCATTTTTATTGTGAATTGTAACCTTTAGCATTACAGAGTACCCCCCCACCCTTTCCTGGTCTGGTTTAATTTGGGACTGAATCCAGCCATATCTATTACTAAGATGTTGCTACTTGTTTGTTTCTAGTATCTCTTTACTCATCCTTCTATCTTCAACCCTTCTGAATCATTTCATTTTTGTTGTAGGTCTTTTATGTAGAACAGATTTGAGTTTTGCTTTGTGATTCAGTCTGAAATTCTTTTTCTCTAAATAGTTGAATTTAGCTCATTTACATTTGTTAATTGGATACATATGGTCTTAGTTGTGTCATATTGTTATAGTTTCTGTATTTATACCTTCTAAAGTATTTTACTATATAAACTCCTTGCTTTGTTTTCTGTGTGTAGGTTTCTGTGAGGTTTATATTTTCGTTCCCATAGTTATTTACGTTTGTAATACCCCAGTTATACAATACCCTCAATGATCTATTTATTTAGCCAGACTTTCAGTATCTGTAATTCTCTTTCCTAAATGATGATAGATTGGTAAGCTAGACTTCATTAAAATTAAAAACTTTTGCTCTGCAAAAGACAGTGTCATGGGATTAAGAAGACAAGCCACAGACTGGGAGAAAATATTTGCAAAATACATCTAATAAAGGACTATTCTCCAAAATATACAACAACCTGATTAAAAAATGGGCTAAAGACCTTAACAGATACTTCACCAAAGAAGAATATACAAATGTCAAATAAGCATATGAAAAGATATTCCACATCATTTGTCATCAGGGAAATGCAAATTAAAGCCCACCTGTTAGAATGACCAAAATTTGGAACATTGACACCACCAAATGCTGGCAAGGTTGTGGAGCAAGAGAGCTCATTCATTGCTGGTGGGAATGCAAAATGCTACAGCCACGTTGGAATACAGTTTGGTAGTTTCTTACAAACTAAACATACTCTTACCCTACGATCCAGCAGTTTCACTCTTTGGAGCTGAAAACTTATGTCTACAGTAAAACCTGCACATGGATGTTTATAGCAGCTTTATTCATAATTTCTGAAACTTGGAAGCAACCAGGATGTCCTTTGGTAGGTGAGTGGATAAATAACTTTGATCCACCCAGACAGCGGAATATTATTCAGCACTAAAACGAGCTACCAAGCCATGGGAAGACATGAAGGAAACTTAAATACGTATTACTAAGTGAAAGAAGCCAATCTGAAAAGGCTACATACTGTAATGATCCCAACTGTGTGACATTCTGGAAAATGCAAAAGTCCCGAGACAATAAAAAGATCAGTGGTTGCCAGTGGGTAGGGGGTGGGGAATGGCATGAGGAAGAACGAATAGGTGGAGCACAGACTTTTAGTAGTGAAAATACACGATGGATAGATGCCGTTATACATTTATAATTGTATGCCATTGCACCTTTATACATTTATAATGGTGGTAATAGAATGTGCACCAAGAGTGAACCATAATGTAGACTATGGACTTTGGGTGATTGTGTCTCAGTGTAGGCTCATCAGCTGTAACAAGTGTCCCACTCTGGTGGGGGATGTTGGTAATGGGGGAGGCTGTGCATGTGTGGGGCAGGGAGAAATCTCTGCATCTTCCTTTCAGTTTTGCTGTGAAGCCAAAACTGCTCTTAAAAAAAAATGTCATAGAAAATTTTAATTTAAAAAAAAGTGGCAGTGGGTTAGGGATGAGAGGCATCTTCATAGGGAGCAGGAGCCTGGTCTGGATGTTTTCAACTGACTGTACTTATTAATTAAAAAAAAATTTTTTTTTTAATCTTAGATTTTAAAATGAAAGTTGAGTGATCCCTTAACCAAGATAATTTTAAACTGAGTTCCAGACTATAACCATTCTAATACTTCAAGTGAGCTTGTCATATCAAGCTAAATGTAAGCTGCTTGAGGCTAGAGAGGTGGTAAGTCTATCACTATGTGCTTGAGAAGGCCAGTTATTGATGAATATAAACTTATCACACGGGGCTCAGAATTACTTCAGTGTACAGCTACCTCCCCTGGTCTGGAATGCTTGTTGCTCTTTTTCTTAAATTCAGCCTTAAAGAACAGTGAGTATTAACTGACTCTCTTGAGGTGCGAGTAAGCGACAGTACACAGAACTAATTAAAAAAATACTTCTGAGGGATATAAATTCCTAACCCACATGTACAAACCTGTTAAAAAATTTTACTCTTCAAAACAAATTTTATCTGCTAAATTTTAAGTTGAATTAAGTAGCAAATGGTGCTTAAATGAAGACTATTACTGTTGACCCTCTCACACCTTTGACACCTTTGACCAGTTTCTGCATCCCTACTTTTGAAATCAGACTTCAGATTTTCTGCAGCTTGCATTGTTTCCTAATTTATACGCTGCAATTCTAACATTACTAACAACTGATTTTATGTTCAAATGTCCAAAAAGGTGGTGTCAAATATACTTTTGTTGGCTTTGGTGCTCAGTATGGAATACATAATGAATGGACAAATGTTCCCCACTACTATGGTTATATTCTCCATCTGGATAGCCTTTTCTTAGTAAGTATAATTCCAAGTCTGACTTACATGATATGGTTTAATGAAGCTGCAGATAACCATATTTATATTTAAAACAAAACACCAAAACCATTTTACCAAAAACTAGTTTTATTTTAAAATTAAGTGCATAGCACTCATCTAATTCCATTGGTGTGGACTTCAGCACCATACCGCTATTTGCAATTAATGTCATAACAGATACATTTTGGTTTGCAGTCTGTACTTTAGTGTTTATTTAGTGGACTTTGGTAAAGCCCTTTATGCATATCATTAATTTCTTCACAGTACACATTTAATGATGGTCCGGTAATCTCAAAAAACAAAAAAACCTACTTTAAAGACTAATCAATAAATTAAACAAAACAAAACCCACACCACTCCCCCACCCACACCCCCCGAAGCTAGCAGTTGTGAGTTGTATTTATATTGAAACCTAATGTTTTAAAAATAGTTCTGGTTCTCCAACCACCCCATCCCACCCCACCCTGGGTATGCAGCGACAGGAACCAATTATTTATTTTACTCTACACCGCCCCCCCCCAAATTAATCCAGTGTTCTTTAGCTTTTTTAAATATAAACTGGGAAAGTGTTATTATAGGATTTTTAAAAAGGCATATTCTATAACAAGAATGACATTTAAACCAGTCAGTAAAAGCATTTGACAAGACATTAAATTACCATAGGCACCAGTTGTTGTTTCAAGTTGGGATCTCTATCCCAGTATCTTACATTCATAGTATTATTGAGGTAGTTAAAATACTGAAAATTGGTCCAGGTTGCTAGGTTCTGAATGTGAATGATATATTCTCTTTTGAACCCACCTTCCCCCAAATAATTCAAGTTCTGTTGAGGTAAGAACTACCAAAATCCAATTAGCAGCCTTCTGTAAAGAGAAAGTGGTGATACTTTCAGAAAACAATTTTCATGCTTGAAAACTGCCATGAGTGAGTGTTCTTACCTGAGTGGTTTTTCATTTTATCTACCAGACTAATAACTCCACATCATGCCCTATGTACTTATGTACTCTAAAAGTTACCTTTCTTTAAAGGAAAGGATATTCTCTAAGAATTCATGCTGACAGAAGCCACCCACCCACATTCATCTACTGGAGCCATCTGGATCGATCGCTGCTGTGTTGAGTCCCTTCCCTTCCTAACAAAAGCCATTGGCTTGATTACTGAGACTCCTGCTGCATACCCACAACATCTTTATAATAAGTTTGTCTTCAATGCATATTGTGGCAGTTACATACCTGCCATGCAGTTTCCCTTCTATTCAAGTGCTACCTTTAAAAAAACACAAACAAAAAGACACAACTTACTAATTTTTAAATCAGAAAGCTTCCCTCCACCAAATATCTCTTCTCCCACAGTTAAGAGCACAATGTATACAGTTTCAGTTATTACAATGATTTTTTTCTTTTTACTTTTTCAGTTTATTCCCTCCAAACTCTTTACCCCCAAATTGCCCTTGCTGTAATGACTTATTGCTGTTTTCACTCATCACCAGTATAGTGACATGTCCCAGGGCAGTCCTGGGGCCAATCTAATGAAAGTCACCTTTGCCTGCTTACTCTTGACTAGCTGGATTCAAAGGTTGCTTATAAAACCTGTCTTCCATGTAACAAAGTGCTGCTCTAGCACAACCTGAGAACTACCCTGGCCATGTTCCACTTCAAAATAAACCTATGGGACTTTATTCTAGTACTGACATTTTACAGTTTTGCCTTCCCTTGAAAAAACTTTTTTAGAATAATATCAAATCTGAGTATAAATCATTGATTGCACTGAGAAATGCAAAACTCATATATGTATTATGAATGATAGGAACCACCACTTCATTCATTCTAGGATACAATTATGTTCTCGTTTGAAAACACATTCTAGCAGGAGTATACTAACCTATGTTATTAAGGTAGTTCATACTATAACATTCCCAAAGCATGTTGCATTACAGTTAAGAGTTTCCAAGTAGTTCAAATTCCCTGAGTTAAATGTGTTTAATTCTAAATATTTGAGGCTGATCTTTAGGGGAAAAAACAACAAAAATTTATGACCATGATTTTAAGATAAGAGAGCTACTCCACCCTTAATTTTAGTACATAAATCCAGATACCTATACTACCTGTGATAAGGAAGTTATATAGAATATCTAAAAAAAATTTTTTTAACTGCACAGACTGGTATATCATAGCAATTCATGAGTTTAAACTTAGTCAGAAATTCATTTGTAGATCAAAAATATAACTCAAAACTGCAGAATAAAAAAAAGGACCTCTTCAAAAATTAATACTGTAACTTTCCTTCATAAGAAGACTGTTTGGCAAGTCCACAGATAAACATTAGTTTCTGACATATAAGCCAACTTTAGGCCGAGGCCACCACAGGTCAAATCACAAAACGGCAAATTGAAGTCTGTCCAAGTTTTCTCTTGTGTTGAATGTTTTTGAAATATTTGGACCATCAGTTGGGGCTTTAAAATTTGTGTCATATAAGGATGTATTTTAACAGCATTTGACATACACACTGTTAAAGTGTTTGCAGTGTTAGCTTAGTCCTCCCAGATATTCATGGTGCATTGGAAGGGATATTCAGTCTTCCTGGTGCTGGTGTCGGAAGAGTTCTGATGCCATTTGGATCCCTTTGCTTTTGAAGAGAAGTTTACAAAAAGCTTGCCCCAGAGCTTTGAGTCACAAACAGTCTGGGTTACCAGTCTTACCTTCTCATAAAATCACCTTTCAAAGCATGGAGTAATGCAAGGGTAATGTTCATTTATCTGATAACTCCGGTTATAAGAAACATTAAGACAGGGCTTAACTTCTACTGGTATTGCCAGTGACATCCCAACACCAGTCTGCACGTGCCCAAGGCCCTGAACACTAGTTTGGAAGCCAGCAGGACATGTCGGTAGTGTGTAAGATGAGGTGTGTGTGGTAGATACAATCTGCTGACAGCTTGGTTGTTCCGATACAGGATGGCGATACTGCAGTGAGGTCTGATGCGTCTGATGGAGATACTGAGGCTGCTGAAAGTGAACTGCCCGAGAGGGCTGGGAGGCTGTCTGGAACACACTTAGTTGTGCTGGCTGAGGTCCTGCCTGTCCTCTCTGTTTGTTTGCTTCTTTCACATCATTGTCATGAGCGCTGCAATATGGAGAGAAAGGAAACTGTTGTTAATGTTAACTTGAGAAAAATTTGCAGGAAAGCCATGCACCACACCCAACTCCTTAACAGCTGACTCATTGGACTGCCCCACTGCCCAGGTAGCAGTCACTGCAACCATAATTTCAACAGAAAGATCTCACTCTTAGCTTTCTAAAAGCTCCTTTCCTTGGTAGAGCCCTTGGGAACTGGCTGCTGGTAGCTTTAAGGGCTATTTTCAGCTTAGGAGCTATGTCCACAATAAGTACTTAAATATGACTGCCACTTTGGTGACATCCTGATGGTCCCACAATTCAAAGATGTGGGAATGAGGCAAGATTTGCCTGGATGATCTCAGAGTTGTGGGCTCACGCAAGAGCACCTCCTTTCCTTATTATGTACCCCGAATCATACTAGCAATGACAACCTCTACCTGGGTAACAGCCAAAAGGAATTCCCTTTCCACCAAGTACTGCTCATACAGGGGCTTGCTCATGGCAGCAGGCAGCTGTCAGAGCCAGTATCCTAAAAGCTCTGGGCCTTTGAGAACTTGTTCCCAGGGCCCCTTATACATGAAGAATGTTAATAAGAAATTACAAACACAAGAACAAAGAGGCTTACATCAATAGCCGTTCAATGCACTGAACTAAGAAATCCCAGGAGTAAGCAGTAAGACGATGCAGTCTTGTAGGCCACGTTGGAGAAAGACGAAGTATAATCCTTGAAGAAGCCACACATGCTGCAGCTACTAAAGAAGGTGCATAATTTAGAAAGGCATAATCTGTGGAGACACCAAAAATGAACCTAAGCAACAGAATGCGCAAGTCACAAGCTCACAAGTCACTTACTGGCATCTACAATGACTCACCTTGCAAAGATACTTCCAGGAAGTAATCTGCATACTTGGCCATGTAGAGTTTAGTTTTTTCCAAGCAAATCATTGGCCAGCCGTCATGAAGATCGGTTTCATGCACAGCTTCGGAGAGATAATACTCAATGAAATGGGCAGCTGTTGGAAGGCAGAGGTTCCACTGAAAGGTTTCTAATAATAATAGTTCCATATGTAGCAAATTTTGTTTTGTTAATACTAGATTCATATTAGTCATACAACCCAGGCTGTTGAGCTGCTCCAGCTTAGGCACACTATCTTCTTTTTCTTCAAATTTACCTTATAAGCAAAGGAAAATAAGAGTGAGAGAGAAAATGTTAGGTGGGTGATCAATATAAGTCTAGTCACTTAAATGGGATCTGCTGTCCTAGTGCAAAGATTTAGATCCAAAGATATTTTTTCCCCTACTTTGGGCAGATACAATTGTGCCAGAACTCTGTGGTTCTCATGTCTACATGTTTTCTCTCCTAGTGCCTCTGTTCCCCACCCTTCACCCTCCCCTAAAAAAACCAAAAAAAAAAAAAAAAAAAACGGAATGTGTAAACATTTTGATATATGTCCTACTGTGTAATGAAAACAGTCCTATGTGCCAATGAAAAAATAACTCCATCATCTCACCAGCTGAATCTTTTCAGGAACTTTCTTTTGGGGGTCAGGCGGTAGTTGGTAAAAGAAAATTATGTTAGAACAGAAGAAAGTTTAAAGAATTTAATGTCATAGTTATCTAAAATCAAAAATAGCTAAGCTTCAAGTGTTTCATCTCAGCATATTTTCAGCATAATCTCAATTCCAGAGAGATACAAATAGATTAGAGGAAAAAAACTGGGTGAATATCTAACATAAGCATTCTCATTATACAAAAAATCCTATTCCTCCTCTTCTAAATTCAAAACAAAAACCTAGCCAAGTCTGTTATTAAGAAAAGGGAGGATATTTTATACCACTTTTATATCCCCTTACTCAAAGCAGAATAGGAGTAAAGATGCTCTGATGGCTGAACGTCATTATTTGAAGGCATTAACTTCTTTTCAGGAAATACTCATCCATATGCACAGCTGAGGAATAAAATGCCCTCTCCAGCCCCTGAATAATTTTTCTATGGATTATGTACCATCTCACACTTTAATTTCCAAGCAAGCATTTACTATATATAAATCATTCACTTTAGATGTTTCTAAAAGTTATGGCTGGAGAAAACTCAAGCTATCAAGTACTATTATGATTTTCCAAATGCAGCAACAGAACCAAAAGAGTTATCGTCAAATCTCTTTGGGTCTTTGTTCCATGATTATCCATAGAAGAAGGGAAATTAAAACTGAAGCTTTCTACCTCCTAGCATTATGTTCTATTTTACATTAAGGTATAAAATAGTCATATTATATTGCAATTATTATAGATTTCTCACAATAGCTTTTGCACTTGCTCATAATTAGAATATGTTATATGTTACTATATAAATTTTTTGTTCTACTATTTTGATAACTATTTAAATATATTTGATTTCTTTAGAAATCTTACAATTTTATCCATTTAAAAACATTTTGGGGGGAAGACCACGAAGACTACCAAACCAGAAGAAACCAAATGAGTTTCCCTGTGAAGTTTCTCTTCCAGAAGGAATGGGTTTACACCACACATTGAAGTTCTGACAACAAATGGTAGTGGCCAGAATCACTCAGCCCAGATGTTCCACATAATGGAGTCAGTGAGGTTTGTTCAAGTCAGCCTGCCTTAGGGGCTGGGGAAAAAGTACTGCTAACTACCCTGGTCTTTGCTTAGGGAGGGTGAACGAGAGTAGAAGGTTTTGTCTCCCATGCCAAGAGACTCTAAGCTCATAACTTTAAGAAGAGTCTAGTCCCAGAGAAGTTTAAAATTTCGCTCCCACTCCAGAAATTTTGAACTTTGTTAGATTTAAACTACTCTTAACATCGCTGCAGGTAAGAGATGATCCAAAAAACTTACATAATTCAGACTTTTCAAGAATCTAGATAGTCCTTCCCAATTCAAATCACATAAAGATAAATTTCACAAGTTTTGCCAGAGGCATTTATTAGTACAGCTGAAAGCACTAAAGTGGTCTTAATGACAGTCATCCAGCATGATCACTGCATAAATATAGGAGATGCACTGTTCTCAGTATAACCGAATGGAATTCTTCAGAAGGAGAATGACCTAGGAATTTAGTTCAGTCCCTCTGGATGAATCATTAAGACTTTCAAAGTACTCTATTTGTGTAGAAGCAGCAATACTGGCAGTATACTTCAAAGGAGTATTGTAAAAAATTAATGAGTTTTTTTATATCATGCTTGACGTTCCTTTGAAGAAATTAATATACCACAATCCACTGTTTAATTCAAGGATCAAGAATGTTTCATATTATCTCCTTGAAACTTTCAACATAGAAAACAACTGTATATGACCAATTTCACAGCTCAAGAAACCAAGGTAGCAAGGTTGGCCAATTCATTTAAAGTCAATTAAGTTGAGTCAAACCCAAAATGGAAGACTTATTTATGTCTGAATTCCCAAATCTGTGCTTCTAGACCAAAGTACTACACCAGGTTAAATGGGGACAACAACTACCAGAATAGACAAACTTTTATATTATTAAGCATCCATGGGGTTTTTATATTTATAAAGTACTTGGCTATTACAAGCATGAAAGCCTTTGCATCTTGATTTGCAAAGATAAAAAATAACCTGCATGCTGCATAAATAACCATACTTGGGATTTTAATTAATGTTTAAGTTTTTTTGGAACCTTTTCATTATATATAGTAATACACTCAGATACATGGATATTAAAGGATTTCAAAAAGTGTGACAGCGTCAATGAGTATCTGCATTCATATCCAGTAGCTGAACGCTATGTGTGTGACTATTTTAAATCTACTATCCATTAATACCACATACAGATCACAAAGATCAGTTTCTTCAATTGAAAGGAAATACCAGAAGCCATGTGATTATATTGATAAAGGCCCCCAAACAGGAAATAGAGGCACAGGAAATTCTCATCTGCTTCCCAGAAAACAAAGAATTAGGGGCCACAGAAACAAAACATCAGGTTGTCTTTATAGGAAATGTTCAGATCAGCCATGGAAACCAGCACATTTTCAAAGCCAGGAGTGAATGGCAGATATGTGGTAGTAGGGCATGGATCAGATGTCACTGTAATCTCTGCCAACCCACATTCTAGTCTTTTATTACTAAGTAGGAAAAAAGTCATCCTTAATATTTACCAAGAACTCTCACAAACGTATAAGACTATCTATCTAATTAAAAAATGGGTTAGGAACCAGAAGAGACAATTCATAGGAAAAAGAAAAAAGGTTCTAATCTCACTAAAAATTGATATATCAACAAAATCATCTGTGAAATACAGTTTTTCACCCATCAAATAGTAAAAAGCTTTGTCAACCCAGTATTGGTGAGCAAGGAGAAACAAGTTCTTGTCACAAATTTTTACTATTAAAAGCCTATAATCTCACTTTGGCTTCATCTTGACTCCAAAATCTTAGTTACACAATACCTTGAGCAAATTATCAAAAGCCTCATGTTTAAGACTGTTTCCATGCTCTCTACAAGTTCAATGCTGATCACAGAAGGCAAGGGAAGCCAGGGTATACATGTCAAAGAGTTAGAGTTTGAGAATTTCCCAGGATAAATCAGTCTTTTCTGGAATGAGCCAAAACCTTTGGGGCTAGGGAGCCAGTGAAGATTATAGAACACTTATGGAGGAATTAATCATTACAATGCTAACTTTTATGTGTCAATTTCATACATGCTTTTCAACATATTACCCCACTTGATCCTCACAACAACTTTGTAAGGTGTCTATTTTTATTTTATAGAGAAGTAACTTGAGACTCAAGTTCAGGTTGAAATTCATATTGCTGACGAGATTCAAACCTATATCCATATAGATTTCCTATAATCCCTGCTCTAAAACACTACACCCCTCTCCCCAATCTGTAGGCCCTTTCTTCCTACCTCTAATAGTATGTACACCCAGGCAGCAGGATATGCATTAGTACCTGAACTTACAAGCTGTGCTCCATTTTTAGCCAAACTCCCAAAAGCCTTCTGACCTATTTAATAACTGAAATACAGCCGTCACCCAGTCCTGTCAGCTGTAAGTTGTTTCTCACTTTTACACAACAGGCTGCCCATCCCAAAGCAGGGAGCAGCTGGGGGAGGGGGACATCCATTCTGTGAGGAGAGAAGCACTATTTGAATAAAGTTTATGATAACTAATTGGAGAGCTGACATCGGAATCCAAATATAAGACGACAGAGTGTAAGAAACACTAGAATGAACTCCACAAATTTAAAACAGACATTAGATACTGAAAACAGGCTACCAGTTTATAAGCATCCTAAGCACTTCTGTTGTAGTAAAGTTAGACTGGAGGGAGGAGAGATTGCAGTGGGCTACTAAGGGCCAGTCTCTTTGATTCCTGACCCTAGTGAAGAGCTGATAGCTTGAACTCGTTTGACCAGTGCCTACTTGGGAGGAGCTGAGACCCTGGGGGACACCTATCTCACACTTTCCCACTCTCCAGTGGAAGAGGAACAATGTAAAAGCAATTCTCTCTCAGGGAAAAAGGGGTGGGGTCAGTAGAACAAAGGGAGGCGGTATCTGACTCTTTTAGTAACAGGTGGTAAACAGTTCACATTTGAACACAGCAAATGCAAATCCTAGTTCCTGGAAAATGAGCCAAAAGAACTACATACTACTACACGGATTAAATCAAATAACCTTCAATAAAATAAATTGATCACGACGTTAAACTAACAGTAATAGATAATTTAAAAACAAGAACAACTGAAAACTCCATTCCAACCAATCTAAGATGGTGCACAAATAAAGTATCCTTTCCCCAAACTGTGGAAATTGCAGAAACCTGACACCAATGCCAAGTACTGCATCGTGGCCAGAGTTGTCATTCAACTAGAGACCTCGGTGAACTTTGGTAGTGACATGTAGTTTATGAATATCTAGTTTATAATCCCCAAGTAACTTAGTAAGTTACTAGTAATTTTAGTCACAAATGTAAGTCAGTATACGAACTGACTATGCATCACTCATAATTTCAGTCCATAGGCATAGACCAGGTAGGGCTTGGTAGTGGTAAAAGGACCGTGATAACCATAGCAGGCAATTTTTCATTAATGATCCCAAGTTTTTAAAATAACCTAACTTGCATGTTTGACTTCCAGTGTCTCTCTACTATAAACTGATCCTATAATAAACTAACATTCTCAGGATAACAAGAAGCCATTCCATGTGGATACTCACACATTTGACATGTCAAGTATGGGTTTTTCCAATCCTATGCAAACTATTAAACCACAAAGGGCTTCATAGCTAGTGATGAAACATATACAGAATTGTACACATGATTGCTTATGAGGATGAAACCTTAATTAAAGGTTAAATTAAAGGTTACTTATAAATGTACAAGCATACTCTGGCTTTCTGGATGGTGGGGAGAGGAGCAGGTGATGTGTCTGGATCTCAGAGGATAACAGATTAAGAGAGAAATATAGATATTCAGGAAATATACTATTCTGGTAAGAATTTGACTTAAGTTACATGGGGACAGGGTTGGAAGACAAGTCTAGAAAGGTGGCTGGGTCCAGATGAAAGGTTCTAAATGTTACAATAAGGAGTTTCCACCTCAACCCACAGGCAGTGGAAAGTCATCAGTGGGCTATGTTTATTTATATTCAGCCTGATCCACAAAGGAGTTGAAATAACTTACAAACAGACCTGCTCAAGGAGATAAGAGGTTGAGGTCATCAGATGAAAGGAAAAATAAGGGCAGGAAAAGAAAATCTGAGGAGAGATTGGTTTCATAAATGATACCACACAGGCCTGCATTTGGTTTAGGTTTATTTGCAGTCAAAGTGCAAAGGTGTTTTAGAAAGAATTCTGGTGGCAGGGTAGAGGAGGAATGTTCCTTAGACAGCAATCACATTGGATCCTAAACCCTCAAGTGGAGGTTAAAGGTGAAGGCAGTCAGTGTTTCTACATGCTACTTTAAGTGGGACTTAAATTTCTATTGTAATGACATGAATAATATAAAAACTACATAATGGATTCAACTTCAATATCAAATACCATCTTTTCACATTACTAAAAGAAGAAAACTTTCAGTTTCAATGCCTTTACTCACCCTCTTTCTCTCAAGGTACTAACAAACAATGAAATGTGTTACAGGAAGATGTTAAGAGAAAGGCACCAAAAGGCTCATTATCAGATTCTCCCTTACAGCTTACTACGTAGTTTTGCCTACTGCAAAAGCAGATGTTTTCACATTTATAGCAGTTGCACATGAATCTTCAGTTCGTTAATCCAACTCATTACATACCCAGTAGAAGGTATTCTAACAACAGGAGAGTATGGTACCTTTTAGAGTTTCTCAATCTAAGCTCCACTGACATTTTGGGCTAGATAATTCTTTGTTGTGCGGGGCTGTCCTGTGAATTGCAGATGTTTACCTTCTGCCCAGGTTGTGACGACAGCCAGAACTGTCTCCACACATTGCCAAATACCCCCCATAAGGCACAACTGGTCTTGGTTGAGAACCACTGCTTTAAGACAATGGTTCTCAATTGGAAAAGTACATCAGAATCACCTTTGGAACTTTTAAAAAGTTAAAAAATATCCAGGCCCCATGATGTGGATTGAGTCAGTAGACCTGGAAAGGCTTAGACATCTGTATCAGAATCTTTAGGATGTAGGACCAGGCACACATGCTTTTAAGACTCCAGAGCCACTTTTTAATATGTCTGGTTAAGAACTGCTATGCCAAAAAGCACTTTCAACATAAACTTTCCGATACTAGTAAACTGGAATGAAAGGAATTTGGTGATATTTCACTGAGTTCTATATAAACTTATTTTATTATAAACAATGGAATTTTCCAGTCATGTATATCAGATTCATACTTACTTGCTAGAAGCAGACAGGAAAGTGCAACTAAATGCAGCTGCTGGATAGAGATGTCATACCGATCCATAAACAGGTCCAGCAAATAGACAGCAAGATGTCGGGCAGAAGGGCAGAGGGTGAAACGATTGCTCACAATGGCAATCAAGTCAGCAAAATACCTTCTAAGATTTAGTTGAGGGGACTGGCCTTTGTAGGAAGGTAACTTCAGCTCCTAAATCAAGAGGAACAACATTCAGTCTAACATAGCATATAGAAGAATTATTCCCACAGTGCAAAGGTGACACTTTCCCCCCAATATATTACTGATACAAGTGCCTAAAACACACTTTTCTTGAGTAAAACACAAAAATGAAGAAGATGAGTGGCAGGATAATGAATGGCATTTAAAATTTAAAACCAAACTTTTCTCCTTATTCTTAACCATATCTGACATAACCAGTTGTAGGTGTTTCTTGCATTATGGAATAAATGTATTCTAACAAGATTTTTAATAAGGGAATCCTGTTTTCCCTACCAGGTGTTTTCAGGAAAACAGCATTACCAAAATACCAACCAAACCATACATACACACCCCCTACAAGAAGCTCAAAGCTTTTGGTTAGAAGGTAACAGATATGTTCCTCGTATGATGCATACTGTATTATACATGCAGGGATGTGGAAGGTACAGACTAGTATACATCCACTAGTATCTTCTAATCAGGCTTCTCATTTTTTAAAAATTAGAAAATTTCTATACTATTAAAGTATTTCTAGAACACAGAGAAAGATGGAAGGGTTCTAAATTCATTTTATGAGCTCAGCATAATGCCACACTAAACCCAAAAGGTATCACAATGGAAGGAAGTAACATGGATATGACCCTAAAAGCACAGGAAAAAAAAAAGACAAATTAGACTTCATCAAAATAAAAACTTTTGTGCATCAAAGGACACTATCAACAGAGTGAAAAGGCAACACACAGAATGGGAGAAACTATTTGTAAATCATATATCTGGTAAGGTGTTAATATCCAGATTAAATAAAGGACTCTTTTATATATACAACTCAACAAAAAAAAACAACTCAATTAAAAAATGGGCAAAGGACTTGACTAAACATTTCTTCAAAGAAGACGTACAGATGGCCAATAAGCACATAAAAAGATGCTCAAAATCACTAATCATTAGGGAAATGCAAATAAAAACCATTATGAGATACCATTTCATACCAATTAGGATTGCTATTGTCAAAAAAACCCAAAAAACAAAATCTAGAAAACAGAAACTAACAAGTGTCAACAAGGATATAGAATAACTGGAACCCTTGTGTATTGGCAGGAATTATAAAATTGTGCAGCCACTGTGAACAACAGTATTGCAATTCCTCAAAAAAAATTAAATGTAGAATTACCATATGATCCAGCAATTGTACTTTTAGGTATATACACAAAAGAAGTTAAAGTAGGGACTCAAACAGATATTTATACATCCATGTTCATAGCAGCATTGTCCACAACAGCCAAAAAGTGGAAACAAACAACCCAAGTGTTCATCAACAAATGAATGGATAAACAAAATGCAATATATACATACAATGGAATATTATTCAGCCTTAAAAAGGAATGAAATTCCGATATATGCTACAACATGGATGATTAAGTCATCTAGAGATGATTTAAAGTATACAGGAGGATGTGTGTAGGATATACACAAATATTACTCCATTTTATATAAGGGACTTGAGCATCCTCAGATTTCAGTATCCGCAGGGATCCGGGAACCAATTCCCCATGGATACTGAGGGATAACTATATAGTTTTTCACTTACCAGATTATATTTTATTAACTTTTTGCTTATGCTATCAAGAGTGGATATAGGAACTCCCATATATTATTGGTGACACTGACAATTGATATAACCTTCTGAAGGAGAACTAGGTAATATAAATTTTTGAAAATGCAGACTGTAGATACCCCTTAAGCTAACAACACCAGGCCTAGGAGTTTATCCTACATATAAGGAGGTCCTTTGCAGCACTCTTTTTAATAGCAAAATGGTAGAATAAAAAGGTTAATGTCAAAAACCTGCATGGATCTCCAGAGAATTATTTTGAGTGGATAAAGCCAATCCCCAAAGATCACATAGTGCATAATTCCACTTATGTAACATTCTTGAAATGACAAAATTATAAAAATAAAGAATAGATCAGTGGTTGCCAGAGGTTAAGGGAGGATGAGGATGGGAGGAAAGAGGGTGTGCCTATAAAAGGGTAACATGGGAGATCCTTGTGGTGATAAATGTACAGAAAATGTTCTGTACCTTGACTGTATCAATATCAATACTATCCTGGCTGTGATAATTGCACCATAGTTTTGCAAGATGGTTACCATGGGGGTTGGGGGGGAGATGGGGAGGGAGGACTGGGTCAAGGGTATAGGGGGTCTCGAAATAAGCATAATTTTTTTTAAAAGCTTGATGTCTAGCAACAAGGAACTAATTAAATAAACTTAAGGGACATCGATTCAATGTGGACATTAAAATAAAGGGCAGTAGACCTATATGTGTTGATATGGAAAATTCTGACAAACTGAGTGAGGGTGGGGTGGGATGAAGGTACAGAACAGTGAATATGTATTACAACCTCTTGTATCAACAACAAAAAAATTATATTTGCAAATATACTAATTTATTGGGTATCTTTTCAGGAAAAAAACCAATAATGCTGGTAACCTTAGGGAATCAGGGAATAGTGAGGGTTGGGGAAAGCTCATTTTAAACCCAATACTGGGTCTTCCCTGGTGGTCCAGTGGTTAAGACTCTGCGCTCCCAATGCAGGGGGCCCGGGTTCGATCCCTGGTAGGGGAAGTAAGATCCCACATACTGCAACTAAGCCTGCGTGCCGCAACTAGAGAAGCCCGTGCACCGCAACGAAGACCCAGCACAGCCAAAGTAAATAAACAAACAAATAAATAAAACACCAGATACTATCCCAAAATTTTTAAACCCATATGCATGTATCACTTAAAAATATATTAGTAGGACTTACTTGGGAGATAGGCTAATGGGCTAATGGGCTATTTTATGTTTTTAATTTTTGTATAAGTGAAAAAAGAATCAACAAATGCTATTGAAGAAAAAGAAAACACATTGGCTTAGGCTTGCTCAACTCTTTGAAGAGAAAAAATACTAATTTCTCTAAATAAAGGGAACATGTGAATTTCTCATGTAGTCTCTAGGATTTTTCTCTTCTTTTTTACCATTTCTGTAGATTTTTACAATGGTGCAAATGAGTTACCATTTCAAATTTCAACTTTCTTAGCTGTCATCATGTGACATTTATTGAGCATCTCCCATGTAGCAGATACTGTGCTTAACCTCAGGGATAAAAGCTGGAATACAGTTTCAAGCCTCTCTCCAGCAGGTGAACCAAAATACAGAGATTATTAGAATATAATATAGTAATGACAGGGTATTATAGAACACTGAGGAGGGAGATCTAACCCAGCTCATGGGGTGGGATGTTAGGAAAAAACAAAACCAGGGCAGGCTTTCTGTAAAAGAGGCCTGAACAAGGTCTTAAAGATGCACTGGGAAACTTAGCTGGAAGACACTTGTGGACTTTATTTTTAACAATGTTAACTTTGCCAAATGAAGATAAAACAAAGGCAAGAATCCAAGGGCCGTCACTAGGAGACTGTTAACAATGTGTCCAATACATTCTCTTTATATTATTTTAAATGGTAAAGTACAAGGGCTTATCATATGGCTGTCAGATTTAGTTCCTTGTCCATGTAGTGCAGTTATATGCATGAGAAATGACCTATGCTTTTCTCAGCTTATGAGTTTTTTCTAATGTCTATTCCTGATCCCCTAGAATTGAATGCTCTTGTTCCTGTCTGCTTCTCAGGATCCCACAGGACCAAAGCACAGAGAGACCTAAACATGTCATCTCCATCTCCAATCTCAGGTCCCCACTAGCTCACCACCCTAAATGCCATCCCCTTCCCAGAATGGGTTAACTGTCCTGTCAGGCTGGAAATAAAGGCATAGAAGGAATAGTCACAACTCTGTGGGATATTTTCTTGATGCTTCTCACAAAATTAGCATTGTTCCCATCTGTCATAAAGGCTCCTGAAAATACTTCCCCAAGCATCCTAAGACACTAGTATACATAGCAAAACAATGAGAAGAAAGAGAAGACACAGGGTATAAGAGGACAGCTGCTTTGTTGGGGGTGGGGGGGTGGGAGAAGTGATTGTATTTTACAAAAACAATACAGCTGGCATTTGGGGTTAAAGAGGATTTTCATTTGTTGTAATTTTTACTCTTCCCTAGTAGATGCAAGGCTGGTCACACCAATTACTCCTCCACAAACCTTGGGCCTAAACACAGATACCTTCCATTGTGCCTGAATGGCAACTGCCCAAAGGAAGACCTAAATTCAGATGCTCTAAATTGTATGAGATTAGACTCCATAAAGGTAGGGATCATGTCTGTCTCATTCACTATTACCATTCCAACCCCTGGCATAGCACCTTGCACACTGTAGGCATGCAGATATGTTGAATAAGCATATGACTACCCAACTAAATCACCTAATTAATAGCCTGGAATTAACATGTATTCTCTGTGAGAAAAGTTCATTTTAACTTTCCTTGACTTCAGTATACTGTAAACAGTGGTCTCTCCAATTCCACAGGTTCAAGTTTTACTGATTAACAAATTATAAAGTGTGGCCATTGTGTCAAATAGCAAGAATGTGGCTTACACAATGCTTAAAGATAAAATAAAGACAACCCACAGTAGCATGCCACAGGTGGCCCAAGACAACTTTCAGTAGCATTCTTTCAGGCCCTGTGCTATCTCGTCCTCTGATAGTTTGTAAGTAAGTTTAGTACAGGTTGTGTCTTATTCCTTGGATCCTCCCCAGAGCTCAATACACAAAAACATTCAACAAATCTGCTGGAAAAAAAATCCATTTCCAACCTCAACTAACAAAATTAATTCAGGTAATCACTCAAGATTAAAATTACTCATAAAATGTAAGAATCGAAAACCATGGAAATCACCAAGAAAAATCTTTTAAGTTTCATGTCATTACAAAACATACGTATCATTAACATCAAATATTTTCACCACATACCAGAGGAATAAAGAGCTGACACTTAGAAAATCAGAGCATTTAAAACTGAAAGACAACATCTGAAAAAAAAATAAAAAAACAAAGGTATTTGGACAATTTTCGAAGTGGAAAACCCGCAACTCTCTTCTTAACATTCCAGAGAACCATGCCATAGTTGAGACTTTTCTGTAGTACAAACAGCCTCTTAGGGGGCTGAGGTGTATTTAGTGTCTAAGAGACTGAATGTCAGAATTAATAAGCAGCATTTAGAACTCAAACTTTAGAAAAGAGTACAACTGTAACAATTTAAGCCAGAATTAGGTTTTCTAATCTACTTAACCTGGTTAAAAAAAATCAAGATACAAGTTCATTATCATCCCAGGATCTCTCAACTCCAACAGTGAGCAGCCTTTTTATTAAAGAGTCAGCTGTTTTGCTTCTTTCCAATTTTCTATACATAATGAGTGGCTCTCTCTATCCATAGTGAAATTAAGTTAAGTTAGAGTTAATTTTGGATCTGGTCTCTCTTCTGGTTATCAAAGATGCAGAGCTGACACATTTCGCTGAGATGTGACATACAGAATAAAATTGTTACTTAGGAGCAACAATAAACAAAATTTGCATTGTGCCAGAAAGGTGTACTTTTTCCCCAAAATCTTTTAAAATATACTAGGTCTACTCCTGGCCTTTGATATTAGCTGAAGGAGCAGCTAACTCCTACCTTAAGGCTTTTTGAACACCCCCCAAGTCTTGGGGTTTCGGGGGTAGAGAATAACAAATAGTTATCACTTCCTTAGTGCTTACTATATGCCAAGCACTGTTCTGAGCACATCTACAGTATTACCTCATTTTAATCTTCACAGTCGTCCCATAAAGCACGTTCTATTATTCATCTGACAGATGAGGAAACTGAGAAGCAGAAAATTAAGTAACTTGTCCAAAGTCTCACAGCAAGTTAGTGGAAAGGCTGGGGAATTTACTGTTGTACAAATGTGACGTAACAGACAGCTGCATGCAACAGCAACTATAGAATAAAGGAGGGCTGCTCTGCCCAATTAAAAGCCAGCACACTTATCTTTTTAAATACAGTATCAAATCCATGTTCCATCTGGAAACAAGGACATCAGAATGTCCCTTCACACCTTCCCTCTCCCAACTACCACGCCCCACCCCCTCCTCATTCAAGTTTCAGGTTCTTCTGCTACAACCCAGGGAAGAAGCCAAGAAGTTAATTAACCTTGAGCAAATAGGCAAACTCACCTTTTCTGGTCTGGAAACTAGTGGCTAAAGACCCGGACAGGGCTTTCCAGGGAGCCGAGATTCATACTAACTGGCATAAGACACCGAATGGAAAGGTCGGGGCATCGCGGTTACCTTGTATCGAAGAGCTTGATGGATATCTGCAGCCAGCTGTCCCCGCCACCACTGACCCTCCAGCTCCATGGGACCGGGCGGCGCGCCTGGCCAGACGCGGCAACTTCAGTCTGTAAGACACACCCCAGACGCGGTCACTGCCAGCTCCCTCCACGCGCCCCTCCGCGCCCCCTCCCCGAGGCGTGTGACCTCAGGCCACCCTGGGCGACTGTTCATCTTCACCTGACTCGTCCTAAAATCAGCACCGATCCAAACCAATTCCCTGACGCCGCACGTAAGGCCCGAGCCACCGGTCAGGAGAAGCCGGCTTGTTTGGATAACGGCCGGACCGGGCGCCGGGCAAACTGGGACCAACTTGGGCCCTAGTTCCCAAGGCGCGGACCCGGACGCGTGCTCGGGAAAGCCGGACTGGAGGCCCGGCTTCGGGCTCCCCGAGCCCCGGCTTTAATTCTCCAGCCGGCCCTGAGAAGAGGAGACTTGACACCAGTCACAGCCCCCCTGAGGTGAAAACCTCCCGCCGAGAAACCCGGAGACAAACGCCCGCGCGGCTCCGAGTGCCCGCCGCAGACAGTCGGGGGCGCCCTCCTCCCCGGGAACTTCCTCGAGGCCCGGCCGACCCCAGCGCGCACCCAGGCCGCCGCCTCCTCATCCAGAGGAGCGCACGGGATCGCGCGGCCCCAGAAAGGCGAACAAAAGGCCGGGCCGGGCGGGTCCGGTGCCCCGCCGCCAGCCCCGGCCTGCCGGTTCCCACGGCGGCCTCCCTTACCCGGAACCGCGGCCCTCACAGGCCCAGCCCCGCCAGCGTGCGGGGGACGCCGGCCCCGCTCATGCTGCGGACAGTCGGCCGCGAAGCGCCGGCCTCAGCTCGGGCCCAGCGCCGGGGCGCTCGCGCCGCCCATTGTTAAAGGACCGGCAGGCGGCTCCGCGTACAAAGCCAGCGCGGGGGCACATGCGGCCCCGCCGCTGCCAATCTCGTCTCGCGATACAGCCGGGTCATCCGGAGCCGTCCAATGGGCGGCCGGGCCGGGCCCAGGTGCAACGCCCGGCAGCGGCTTGGCGGCCCCAGCCGGACGCGGCAGCATAGCCGGTCTGCTCTATGCTGCCTTGCGCTTCGCTTTGCCCGAGAGCCCTAACACCACCTACCGCAAAGCCGGCCTGAGGTGCGGGCAGAGGGCTGAAGAGAGCGCCGGAGAAATTAAAATGCTGATCATCCTTCCGCTGGCCAATCCGGTCATGCCCCTCACCTGCTGAGAACCTTCGATGGCTCCCCGATGCGGAGGAGGAAGGTTCCGATGCCTCAAATTGGCGTTTTATAAACGCTTCTCGGAGTGGATTGAGTCGGCCTCATCTCGCGTTACAACAGCCCCGCACATGCGAGGGATGGGATTATCAGTCCCTCCATTTGTGCTTTACCCGTTTCCGAAGCCCCTAAAGTTGCTTTCTTTGTGAAATTCTGTCTCAAGTTCCACCTCGAAACCTATTCCTTCTAGAAACCTAAATTAATCTCTTCGTCCTCCATATTTCCTTTGCTTTAGAGATTCCCAAAGCTTTGAATGAAGGCGGTGAAGATTACCTTTAGTAACCTAGCTTGTCAAATCTGTAGCGGATGTAATTAACCATCTGTGGTCGTAAATCAGGAAAAAAAAACTGTGGAAAAACTCCAGTTAAGGTGATGTAAGACCTTAAGTGTGAAATCTAATCAACTGTACTTTAACTTGTTTAGTGGAATATCACAACAGAAGTAGATGGTCAGACCAGGACAGTGTTCCTCACTTCTGAGAATGTACATCAACCTCTTTAAATATTAAAAAATAAATCATGAAACCCTAACCCTTTTACTTGGAATCCTTTGTCCCAAAAGATGCATGATAGAGATCTACAATTAAGTAATGAATGTATGTTGAATGAATCTGAGTTTTAGTTATGACCTCTTCATATACTTGAAGAACAGCTACAAATATGTATGTGAGCCACGTGACACAATGCTTATGCTCAGGAGAGTGGGGCTCCAGGAACCAATGGCAAGACAAGGAAAACTCAGAAGCAGAAGTTGGCAGAGCCCAGTCTAGCCCAGCATCATTCGGGGAGAGGCTGCCTTGGCCTATCTTAGTTTCCTAGAGAGGAGATGGCCACGTCAGGCTGAAAGCTCCATGCCATTTATAATGGCATTTAAATAGTACCTACCTCCTCAGGTTCCAATTCATGTGCCCTAAGCAACTTTATGACAATAATTTGGCTTCCCAGTAACTTAAATGTCCAGAGCCTATTTAAGAACACTTTCAGAAGAATGGGTCACAGACTATAATCATCAGTTTAGTAAGTAGGCTGTCTCTCATGGCTTCTACTTTCAAGCTGTTTTTCACTGGGAGATATGTGTTCAGAAATCATTCTCAAAACTTCTGGATTTCTGGATATGATAAAAGGACTGGAATGTGTATGTGTATTCATTTTAGCGTGTGTGTGCGTGTGTCTGTGTGTGAGAGAGTATATATATATAATTTTCCCAATGTGTCCCTAAAATGCAAAATTCAGGTTTATTACATTTCTTCATTAATTCCTTTAGGGCAAGCTGGATACAATTTAGGTATTTACTTAATTCCTAAATAAAATAGAGTCTGCTCCCTATATAGAATACAGTTTATATTCTAATGAGAATAAGTGAACAGCAACAACAAAGTCACATAGTGACAAGTGCTATGAAGAAAAATAAACATAAAAAGAGAAACGAAAGTGACAGTGGGTGGACATTGTTTTATGATAAGTAGGGTATGCCAAGTCCCGAGGGAGGTTAGGGAGCATGCAGCTATCTGGAGGCTGAGTGTTCCAGGCAGAGAGAACAGTAAATGCAAAGGCCCTAAGGGAAAGGCATGTTTGGAATGAACATGAAGGACAGGGTATGCCTGGAGTGAAGAGGAGATAGGAAGTCTTAAAAGCAGTTAAAAAGGCAGAACTTCTATTTAATGAGCAGAGTAAGGAAACTGCAAGGAACCCATGTGCCTGCAGCATAAGGCACAAGATGGGCTTGGCAAGAGATGAGCGGGTACCAGAGTCTGCAGAGTTTTTGTAACTCCCTGAACTTTAGACAGTGAAAAGCTACTGATTTTAAATTGTTTATTTAAACAATTCACTCATTATTCAAATGAATTCATGCAAAAGGTAAACCATTCAAACAGTAGAAGACTGTAGGTGACTAGCATTTCTCCCTCTCTCCCTTGATCCCAGTTCTTCCTAGAGGCAACATTATTACTATTTGCTTTTCTTTCCTTCCAGGGATATCCAGATATTTATAACCATGCATGTACATTATCTCCTTGCCCCATTTTGTCACAAATGGTAACACATTACACCGTGTTGTGTCCCTAGCTTTTGTCATACGATATATTCTGGTGAACATTCCATAACAGAACCTCCAGAATTCCTTTCAATGTCTACATCATATTCGACTGGATGCAAACGACTTGAAGTCAGAAGCCCTGGGCTCTGGTTCTTGGTTCTTGATTTGTTGCTTTTTAGTGGAGTGGCCTTAAGGCAGGTCACTGCCCTCCTCATCTATAAAGTGAACTGAGTGATGACTGAGATTGCTTCTGTCTTTAACATTTTAGGTTCTTTGCTCTTGCAAAGACATGAGAGGACATTTTGCAAAGTCCTCTACAGTGAAAGAGACCTAACACTCCCCATAAAGCTCTGATCATTATCCAGTTGTAAAGGTTTTAAATTTAAAGCATATCAGCGTGGCCCGAGATTAAGATGTTGGAATAGAAGGACAACGAGCTCCCCCCCTCCACGTACACATCGAAAATACATCTACACGTGGAGCAATTCTCACTGAAAACAAACTGAAGACTGGCAGAACGACTCTTATACAACCAAGGCTGTAAAGCAAGATCCACACAGAGTCAGGTACGAAGGGAAGAGAACTGGGACCTGTGCCCCTAGAGGGGGCACAGAAGAGGAGGGAGATTACAAGGGCTCAGAGATCCTCCCTGGGGAGTGAACAGTTTGAACCACATATTGGGCACCCTGGCCCTGGGATCTGACACCAGGAAGAGTTCCCTTAGCTGGTTTGAAAACCAGTGGGACTAACAGGAGGGCTATACGAAACCTAGACTCTGCTCAAGAAAAGTGCACCCATGCTTGTTTACTACTGGAAAAGGTAGAGGAAACAGACTGAAACTGCCCAGGACTCTGGTCAGTTTCCCATGACCACCCCAGCATGGGCCCCAGCCCATGCCAAGCACCCGCTCTGGCACCTCTACCCCCAGTGCAGTTCCCCACTAGGGTGAAGGCTGCTGTGCCCAGGAGAGTGGCCAGCTTGGACCCAGCACTGCGTCTGAATGGCGCAAGGGTGGGCATTATTGGTGCTCATGGAAGTGGCGGATGGGGAGCTGTCCTGAGCTATGACTGGTGTGCTGGAACCACCCCAGCACAAGCCCCAACCTGCACCGGTGCCCACTCCAGCCCTCCTTGCTCTAGTGCTGCTCCCCTCTAAGGTAAAGACGTTGCTGACAGCAGGGAGAGTGCACACCTAGACGGAACAGAACCAGCTCCTACCCAACCCTCAGGGCTTCTGCTCCAGTACCTTGGGACCTGCCATTGCCCCCACAGGGCTGTGACAGCCACTGAGGTTAGGAGAAGCCCTGGCTCACACCTGGCTCAGGCTCTAGCCCGTCCCCCTCCAGCCCCATCTCCCACCAAGTGATAGCTGCCAGCACACTCTGGGGGGAAGACATGACCTGTGCTTACTTCAGATCCAGCTCCCCCACCGAATCCCAAGTGGAGACTGCAGAGGAATGCTCCCATGCAAGGACAACGCTTTAAGACTGGAATGGGTAACTGTTTCACCTAATTTTTTTAAATTAAATTTATCTATTTATCTATGGCTGCATTGGGTCTTCGTTGCTGCACGCAGGCTTTCTCTAGTTGCGACGAGTGGGGGCTACTCTTCATTGCTGTACGCAAGCTTTTCATTGCGGTGGCTTCTCTTGTTGTGGAGCACGGGCTCTAGGCATGCGGCCTTCAGTAGTTGTGGTGCACGGGCTTAGTTTCTCCACGGCATGTGGGATCTTCCTGGACCAGGGCTCGAACCTGTGTCCCCTGCATTGGCAGGTGGATTCTTAACCACTGCGCCACCAGGGAAGTCCCTCATGTAACTTCATAGAGACAGAGGAAGGTAGGCAAAATGAGAAGCCAGAGGAATTTGTTCCAAACAAAATAACAGGAAAAAATAAAAAACCTGAAAAAAACAATTAATGAAAAAGAGATAGATAATTTACCAGATAAAGAGTTCAAAATATTAGTAATAAGAACGCCAACTGAACTAGGGAAAAGAATAAAGAAACATACTGAGAATTTTAGCAAGGAACTAGAAATATAAAAAGAACCAATCAGAACTGAAGAATACAATAAATGAAATTAAAAAAACACACTAGGAATTAAGAGCAGACTAGGTGATACAGAAGAACACATAAGTGATCTGGAAAATAGAATAATGGAAATCACCAAATCAGAACAACAAAAAGAAAAACAAATTAAAAAAAAATGAGAGCAGTTTAAGGGACCTCTAAGACAGCATCAGGTGTATGAACACTTGCATCATAGGGTTCCCAGAAGGAGAAGAGAGAGAGTAAAGGGCCAAAAAGTATTTGATAAAATAATGGCTGAAAAAAATCCCAAACCTAAAGAAGGAAACAGATACCTAGGTCCAGGAAGCAGAGAGTCCCAAACAAGATGAACCCAAATAAACCCACACCAAGACATATAATAATTAAAATGGCAAAAGATAAAGAGACAATTCTAAAGGCAGCAAGAGAAAAACAAAGAGTCATACAAAAGGGAACTTCATAAGGCTATATCAGCTGGTTTTTCTGCAGAAACTTTGCAAGCCAGAAGGAAGTGGCATGATATATTTAAAGTCTTGAGAGGGAAAAACCTACAACTTAGGATACTCTACCCAGCAAAGTTATCGTTCAGAATTGAAGGAAAGAGAAAGAACTTCTCAGACAAGCAAAAACTAAAAGAGTTCATCAATCCTAAACTGACCCTAGAAGAAATATTAAAGGATCTTCTCTAAGTGGAAAAGAAAAGGCTACAACAAGAAGTAAGAAGTTATAGAAAAGGGAAAATCCCACTAGTAAACGCTGTGGATCAACCACTTAAATAAGCTAGTATAAAGATTAAAAGACACAAATTGTAAAATCAACTACAAACACAATAAACAGTTTAGGGATAAACATGAAGATGTAAAATATGACATCAAAAACACAAAACAGGGGAGAGAGGAGTAAAAAAATGTAGATCTTTTAGAATATGTTTAAACTTAAATGAATACCAGTTTAAAACAAGTAGATACAGTTATAGGTCAACACATATAAATCCCATGGTAACTACAAATCAAAACCTACGATAGATACCCAAAAACTAGAGAGAAAGGAACACAAGCATACCACTAGAGAAACCACAAGGGAAGAAACTAAAAGAAAATAATAGAGAAGAACTACAAAAACCACCAGAAACCAAGTAACAGAATGGTGGCAAGTACATGTCTATCCATCTGTCTATCTATCTGTCTATCTTCTTAATGATTTGTTTGCTAATATTTTCTTGAGGACCTTTGCATCTATCTTCAACAGAGACACTGGCCTGGAATTTTCTTTTTCTTTTTTTTAGTGTCTTTGTCTGATTTTGATATCAGGGTAATGGTGGCCTCATAGAATGACTTTGGGAGTTTCCCTCCTCTTCAATTTTTTGGGGATAGTTTGAGAAGTTTAAGTATTAGTTCTTCTTTATATGTGTTTAAAGGGTTGGAACTCTCAGCCCTATTCCCTGACTTCCAGGGAAAGGGGACAGGTTGGATATTGAGTTAATTACCAATGGCCAGTGATTTAATTAATCATGCATTGGTTCCAGCCCCCATCCTGAAGCTATCTAGGGGCCCACCAAGAGGTACCTTGTTAGCATGAACTCAGGTATATGCTTGAAAGGGGCTTATGAATATCAAAAGATACTTCTCTCACCCCCATCACTCAGGAAATTCCAAGGGTTTTAGAAGCTCTGTGTCAGAACTGAGACAAAGATCAAATATATATTTATTATATCATAATATCACACCTTCCTAATGTGGGTGGCCCTCATTCAATCAGCTGAAGGCCTGAATACAACAAAAAGGCAGACCTTCCTGTGAATGAGAAGGAACTCCTCCTGCCTGACTGCTTATGAGGTGGGGCACAGATCTTTATCAGCCTTCAAACTCAAAACAAAAACACTGACACTTTGAGGGTCTTGAGCCCCCTGGCTTTCAGACTGGAACTTACGCCATTGGCTCCCCTCGGTCTCTAGCTTGCTGACTGCAGATCTTGGGACTTCTCAGCCTTCATTATTGCATGAGACAATTCTTTATCTTAAAAAAATATATATATATATATGGCATAAAGGCAGAAATGTAAAGAAACATATAAGGTGGATGGAAGCAACCTAAATATCTATCGGCAGACAAATGGTAAAGAAGGTGTGGTACATATATACAATGGAATACTACTCAGCCATAAAAAAGAACGAAATTGGGTCATTTGTAGAGATGTGGATGGACCTAGAGACTGTCATACGGAGTGAAGTAAGTCAGAAAGAGAAAAACAAATATAGTATGTTAATGCATATTTGTGGAATCTAGAAAAATGGTACAGATGAACCAGTTTGCAAGGCAGAAAGAGAGACACAGATGTAGAAAACAAACATATGGACACCAAGGGGGGAAAGGAGGGTGGGATGAATTGTGAGATTGGGACTAACATATATACACTAATACATATAAAATAGATAACTAATGAGAACCTGCTGCATAGCACAGGGTACTGCACTTTGCTGTACAGTAGAAACTAACACAACATTGTAAAACAACTATACCCCAATTAAAAAAAAAGAAAGGAAAAAGAAAAAAAAAGAATATATAGATGTCTCTGTATAAGTGAATCAAGTTACTGTACACCCAAAAGAAACACAACATTGTAAATCAGCTATACTCCATTATAAAATTAAAATTTAAAAAATAAAAACAAAAAAAAACCTAAAACAAAAAAAGAAACATATAAGGTGGTAATAGCTCTACAATCCACTTAAAGTGGTAAAAAAAAAAATTCTAAGTAGACTGTGAAAAGTTAACTATGTATACTACAATCCTCAAAGAAACTTTAAAAAATATATACAAAAATGTATAGTAAAAAATATAATAGGGGCTTCCCTGGTGGCGCAGTGGTTGAGAGTCCTCCTGCCGATTCAGGGGACACAGGTTCGTGCCCCGGTCTGGGAGGATCCCACAAGCCGCGGAGCGGCTGGGCCAGTGAGCCATGGCCACTGAGCCTGCGCATCCGGAGCCTGTGCTCTGCAACGGGAGAGGCCACCACAGTGAGAGGCCCGCGTACCGCAAAAAATAAATAAATAAATAAAATAAAAATAATAATAATAGATATATTAAAATGAAATGCTAAGAAATGTTCAAATAACCTAATAATGTAGGAAAGAGAAAACAGTGGGACAAAAACAGATGGAACAAATGGAATACAAATAATAAAATGGTAGACCTAAGTCCAAACATAAATAATTGTATTAAGTGTAAACAGTCTAAATATTCCAATTAAAAAAGAAATTGTCAAAAGGTATTAAAAAAGAAAACATAACCCAACTATATGCTATCTACAAAAAACTCACTTCAAATATAATTATATAGATACATTAAAAATAAAAAGATGAGGGGCTTCCCTGGTGGCGCAGTGGTTGAGAGTCTGCCTGCCGATGCAGGGAACGCGGGTTCGTGCCCCGGTCCGGGAGGATCCCACGTGCCGCGGAGCGGCTGGGCCCATGAGCCATGGCCGCTGGGCCTGTGAGTCCGGAGCCTGTGCTCCGCAGTGGGAGGGGCCGCAGCAATGAGAGGCCTGCGTACCGCAAAAAAATAAAATAAAATAAAATAAAATTAAAAATAAAAAGATGAAAATATATACACCAGGTAAACACTAATCCAAAGAAGGTGGAGTGGCTATATAAACATCAGCCAAAATAGAGTTCAGAGCAAAGAAAATTGCTAAGGATAAAGAGGAACATTGCACAATGATAAATGGGTTAATTCACCAAGAAGACATAAATTCTAAATCTGTGTGCATCTAACAGCAGAGTTTCAAAATACATGGAGCAAAAACTGATAGAACTAAAAGAAGAAATGGACAAACTCATAATTACAGTTGGCAACTTCAATTCTCCTCTCTCAGTAACTGATAGAACTAGTATACAGAAAACAGCAAGGATATAGAAAAACTAAACAACACTTTGATCAACTGGATCAGAAGTTATTCTTATCGGTAGGAGAATGATGAATAAACTATAATAGATAATATTCACAACCAGGGCTGTCACATAATATACAACTCCAGGGGCCCTTGCACATAAATTGTGAGTTGTGTGGCACACAAGCTGCTTAAGTGCACGTAGTGGTCCTGCCCACACTTTAGAATAATATGGACGTTTTAAGAAGAATGAATTAGTTTACTTGGAGTATTTTCACTATTTTTGAAGGAGAAAAATAACATGCAGGAAAGCATACACAATGTGGTCCCATTTTTATAAAACAAACAGGAACATATGCATATATGTATATATGTATACATGAGAATGTTGGTAAGTGGAAGATACCTGTTGGTAAGGGGGTGGGTGGAGTGAATAATGTGGGTGGAGGAGGGGAGAATAGTAGGACAGGGACCCAAGCAGAAAAGGAAAAGAAAAAGAAAACCTGCACTTTAAAACATGATCATTTTTATGCACAAATAATAAGTCCCTCTAAAAATAATTTTAAAGTATTCTCAAATATAAAAAAGGAAAAATACTACTTTATTCGGTTACCTAAAATCTTTCAATGATTGATTTGCTATTATACTTTAAATAAAATACAAACTCTTTACCATGACCTGTGCGATCTGGTCCTTGTCTACCTCTCCAACCTTATGTGCTACTACCCTTCCCTCTCCATATAAGTCTCTTTCTGGACTAGAGGCCTTTGTAATTGCAGTCTCCTCTGCCTGAAATGCTTTTGCCACAGGTCTCTGCATGACTGGCTTCCTCTCAACTGTGGAAGTCACAGATGCCTACCCAATAGCCATCCTCCCCTACTTCCTCACCAACAGAACCCTGATTTTACTGGGAGAGCAATATGTCCATTTAAAATACTTGATCTCTGGCCTCTCTTGTGGCTAGGAGTGATGCAATTCTGGCCAATGGAATGTAAGTAGAAGTTACTGGACACAGCCTCCCGGAAAGCCTTTTAAAAGAGCTAAACCAGAGGCCTTTTCTACCTCCTCCTTCCCTTTCTGCATTTTCTTGCCATGAAAATGACTGCGAGGCTATGGCCTCTGTGGTTCCCAGGTCAGCAGTCTCAGTATCACCTGGGAACTTGTTATAAATGCAAATTATCAGGCCCCACCCCAGATCCCACTGAATCAGTAACTCTGAAGGTTAGGCCCAGCAATCTGTGTTTCAACAAAGTCTTCAGGTGACTCTTAGGCATGCTGAAGTTTGAGAGCCACTGAGAAAGAGGACGGAAGTCTCCTTAGAGATGGTGAAGAAGACGAATGAAGATTAGTACACTTCTGACATCACAGAGCTACTGCACTAGAGTTGGACTGCCTCCTTCACACTTGGCAGTTGTATAATCCCTATTTGGTTACGCTACTGTGATTAGGTTTCTGTTACATGCAACTGAATGCAATTCTATTTGATAAATCATCTTTTAAATCTCCGCTCAAACATTATCTCCGTGGAGAGGCCTTCCCTCACTACACTGCTTATATCCTCCATCCCCAATAAAGTCCTTCTCCATCATGCCAACCTTTTTGCTTCCTTTATAGCAGGAGTCCCCAGCCTCCCGTCAGCGGCCTGTTAGGAACCGGGCCGCCAAGCAGGAGGTGAGCGGTGGGCGAGTGAGCGAAGCTTCATCTGCCGCTCCCCGCTGCTCGCATTACCGCCTGAGCCATCCCACCCCACCCCCTCCACTCCCCCACCGCCGTCCGTGGAAAAATTGTCTTCCACGAAACCGCTCCCTGGTGCCAAAAAGGTTGAGGACCACTGCTTTATAGCACTCATCATATCCTGAAATGATCTCACTTACTTACTGTTTATTTGCTTCTGAGCTGTTTCCCTTGTAAGAATGTAAACTTCCCTTGTAAGAATGTCTTTTCACTACTGTCCTCCAGCACATATAAAGTGTCTGGTACATAATGGATGCTTTGTAATTATTTGTGGAACGATTCATAGAATTTTATAATTGCATGTTACATTTAATATCATGTATTTTTAAAACAGTAAAATGAAAACATTGGTTCATTATAGACAATCACAATTTTTAGGAAAAATTTTTAGTTGAGAAACACATACACATATTTAAAAATGCATATAATACAGAATACAATACACACGTGCCTATGAACACTTTCTACCTTACTCTCAAGTGGCCTATCAATTCTAAAACCACAAACGATTAGCAAAATAGCTATGTAAACATTCAGTGTGTCACAAAAATGAACTGCATGAATTCAGCATTTCTTTGGCAAACTTGTCTTTTCATAGATACAATTCTGTGCTACCCCAATCAGTGTGGGAGACTTGTTAATAACAAAACTTCCTATAGCATTTAAACACAAACATTCAAATAAAAACAAAAATTCTGATCATTTTTCTCATGCATGTCAGAGGACATATATAACTAGGTTTTAACCTTGCAGAGAAAGCATTCTCTTTACCCACATGCCCACTCTTTCTACTCTTCTAGTAATCTTGAGTTTGGTCCGAGACTAACACCCTGCAAATAAATGAGGTCTTCTCTGGCATCAACCTATGCAGGTATATTGGGGGAGGGGATACAGACTGAGGGTTCCCTGAGGATGAATTTGGGGTCTCTGCTCTCTGCTTGTGGGAGTGACTCAAGAAGCCCCAGTGCCACTACAGCAGGAGAAGTGAATTTTCTTTTTATGACTTTTACCTCATATAAAACTGCTCTCATCATATAAAACCTTTGGAAATCTGTATCTTTTGATTAAAAAAAATAAGTTGTTATGTAACATTTAAATAAACTGTATGAATACTCTTCTCAATGAAGCACAGAACAATCAAATACAAGAAAGTACAGTGTTTCCTTCTTAGATACCTATCCACTCTTTCTTGAGGCCCTAGATGGGTCTCCTTGGGGGCACCGTTGTGAAAGAAAAGCAGCAGAAAAGTGCCAGAGGCAGAATGGGGGGCTGCTCATTAAGAAAAAAAGGAGCTCTGGGATTTGGTAAGACCATTTTCTCCCTTTGTCACAGAATCAGGAAAGCATTTAGGTAGTGTTTCCTGGGAGTCCCTTCCAAATACTTGGAGATGAAATGACTTCAGGTCAGTGGCATCTAAAGAGAAAATTTTTGAGAAGCCGCCAGAAGCGGTCCTCAACCCAACATGGCATATTTCCCTCTTATTCTTAACCAGTGAAATAATCTTTTATCTCACGAGAAGCAATGACCTTGGGTTTCTATTTGAATAACTTCTGCCTGGAATTCCATCAGAACCAGCATCAGATGTACTAGCCTCACTTCAGTAAAGACAACACTCTATAAGGTAAGGTTCTCACTCTTAACTGGTCAAGAGAGTTACCTGGGGAGCTTGTTTAAAATAATGTAGGTTCTGGAGCTGTACTCCCAGAGATCCCCATTTAGTAGGTCCTGGGTGGGATGTGGGATTCTGCATTTTCAATAAGGCTTTCCAGGTGATTTTGATGGAGGTGGTGTGGGGCCCCCAATTTGAGTAACACTGATTCAGAGAGAAGTCAGAATTGCTTCTTTCCCAGAATAAGACCTACCGTAGACAGCAACCCAAGGCACCAGACTTCCCAAAGTGTCCTCCCTGACGAGGTCTCCGGTGAGGAGGTCATTTATGCTTGTCCTCAAAGACTCAGGGAGTGAGTCTTGTGCCCAACTCTATAAGTGAACCAAAAATTGGGCTCACACCTGTCTGGATTTGAGGATAAATAGGAAAATCCCAAGTACTAGAAAAGTTTGGCTTCTGGTTGGAGGGGGGCTATGTACAATCTTTCCCTTTTCCCTTATTCCTTTTCACTGATACCGCGCTAATGAAGCCAAATAGACCCAAACAGATAATATGTTGTTTGGGTAGGGGTGAATATACACAGCTAGAGCAAATTCTGTCTGAGGAAATTCAGAGGAATGAATTCCAGTTTGATACACAGCATCAATAACTGACTGTACATCAGTGTATGGCATCTGGATAGGAAATCCTGCGACCTAGACAAATGGCAGAATAACACGGCAAACCACATTACGGTCACGTAGGTGATGGAGAATTACTGGATGCAAAGAGATTACAGAAGCCTCAAAGAAATAGAAGTCATAAAATAATAATAATAGTTATCATTTTGTGGGTGCTTACTATGTTCTAGGCACAATGCTAAATACTTCACATACATATTTAATCCTCAAACAACCCTATGAGGTAGGCTTTGTTATAATCCCCACTTTACAGAGAGAGGAGCAGAACCGGGTCTGTCTAATGCCAGAGGCTGCACACTTAACATTCCACATATTTGCACCCTTTCTGGAATCGCAAACTGCCAACAAGGAAACCTTGATCCTATAAGTGACAGATTTAAGGGAGCACTTTGGAAGAATTTATTTAACATTGATTCAGTTTATATTTATTGATAACCATATGACAGAATTAAGGGGTACGGAACATGGTCCCATGTAAAATTTTCTATTTAAGAATATACAAAGGACAGTCATTAGCTTCTTTCAAGACTTAGTTTGCTTACTTCAGGAGGCTTTTCCTGATCTTTAAATCTGTTGATGTGCTCTTCTCTTGTGGCTGCATAGGACACTGTCCTTTCCTAGCTTATTTAATAAAATATACTGCAATTACTCGTTTTCTGGTCCATTTCTCAAACTAGCCCACAGTCTCTGTGAATGCTCAAGATTGTATCTGTCTTGTTTACTGTCATAACCCCAAGTGTCTAGCACAATGGCTGCCACATAGGATACAAATAATAGTTAACATTTATTAAGTGCTGGGTGCTATGGTTAAGCAGCTCACTTAATCCTCACCACAACCACAAAGCAGGTAACTCTTTTTATCCCTGTTTATCTTGAGCCGTGGGGTAGAAGGTATAGAGAAGTTAGGCAATCTGGTCAAAGTTAATGAGTGGTTGAGCCAGGATTTGAACCCAAGCTGCAGGATTCGGTCTAGGTTCATGAATGTGTGTTATTAAATAGCAGATAATTTTACAAAGGAACTCCAAGTTTTAAACCTTGGCTTATACTTAACTATGCTTTGCTTATCTCTTTACCCCCTAATTCTATTAAAAAGAAAGCAAAACAAAACAACTTCCTCCCTATTCATGAATGAATAGTGCCTGCAGATCCCTCCCTGGCAGCCTGAGTATAAACTCCCAACAGATTCCTTCCTTTCTTCTCTTAGAGGGTTTCCCGAGGAGACATCTTCTAGTCTACGGGATAGTAGGGGGAAGGAATATCACTATTGAGAGGCTGGGGCTTCCAAAAAACCACTGGAACAATTCATAGGGAAAAGGAGGTGAGAGGATTCCATAACTAAGGATATCATAGGGGAAGAAAAGAAGGACCCTAACAATACACCAGATGCCCACCATGTCTGATTATGGACTTAACTGAGTTTGAAGTGCCTTTCTACCATCCATGATGATGTCAAATGTGCTGGTGAATATATGAGAGGTCAGAAGTCCAGGCTGGATGTATAAATTTGAGAATAATTTGCATGTAGAAGATATTAAAGCTTGCCTTAGTCCTCTTGCCCAGAAGCAAGGACATGGAATCCATTCTATTACTGTACCATCTAGAAATCATTTTTTAGTTTCTTAGTTGCAAGTGGTTTCCTTTTGGGTATCTCTTTCCAAAGTTTGTGGTTTATACATTAAAAAACTGATTCCAAGAAAATGTCATGCAATCTGGTCATGGTACTAGTTACTCACTACATTTGAAATTTCTCAGTCTATAAGTAAATGCATTTTAATGCCATAGCATGTATCACCTAAGATCAAGATAAAAGGCATTTCAGGGATACTTAAGATTAGTATCATCTGGCAATTAATAACATAGATAAAACAAATGACATTAATGCATTAAATCATATACAAACCCAATAAAATTGTAGCAGTCTTTCAAATTCACTCTCTTCTTCAGATGAAACAACGTTTCCGGTGCCAAGCTCTAACTTAGGAAGGATTTGTCTTAAAATGAAAGTACATTGTCTATTCCAACGTGTTGGCTGTTTAGGTCGCCATTCCATTATTTTATATTTCAGAGTTCTTTCAATCCTAAGGTAAGAATGCAAAGATTATTTTATGATAAATTACAACTCATTTAAATAAATGTGGAAAAAGTTTTGTCACTTTTTCTCAAGTATGAGAATGATACTTTTTTAATTTAGGAGAAAACCAGACCTCTATGGCTAGGGATATCTGCCTACTGGGTGTGATTTGCCTACCATCTGATTACTGGGTTGGCATTCCTATTCTCCAAGACCCTCCTTTGACATAAGACATTGTGTTTCCAAGAAATGCCTTTATAAAAATTCAGATATCTTGTCTGGGATAATGTTAGCAGGAATGGGGTAACTGGATCAGTTAATTCAGCAAGCAGCATTGGGAGGAAATGAAGCACTGGATTGGTCAGTATGATGAGCAGTTTCCCTACCAGAACGTATGCTCCACGAGGGCAGGGAGTTTTGCCTACCTATGCCGCCTCTAAAACAGTGCCTGCTGAGAAACTGTTTCGGGGAGGGGAGAAAGTGGAGCACAGTGTGAGTTGGTTGATGGAAGCTTCTCCTCTGGGCAGAATCGTTGTGTGCTCCGGAAGAAGCTGCTGGGCCTCTCCTTTCAGCTGAGTCCATAAAGTGACTAAGCGGTTTCGAGTTTGCAGAGAGTCATAGTCACGGCTATACGCCAGAATCACCTGTAGGACTTTATCAAAATATTTCACTATCTTCCAGATAGTGATTCAACAGGTCTGGTCTTGACCTCTGGCACCTATATTTTAAAATAGTTCTAGAAGCAATTTCTGATGAAAACCAGAAGTTGGGGACCATTTTCCTAGTGCTTTTATTCCTTTTTTGTTAAGAGTTGGGGAAGAAAGAGGGGAATAAGAGGTGAGAGTTGTGTGCTAGTGAGAAAAGGGAGTGGCAAAATGCTTTTTGTCATATTCTGTTTCAATTAGTTGGTAGCGGCTTACATGCCAGCCTGCTGTGTCAGCATGAGTCACTGGAGGTAGTCAGATCTAGAAGCTTCTGACACATCTGGAGTAGGAGTGAGGTCTGCTGCAAGGCTGTGACCCTTTGGGCTTGACTCAACCACTCCTCCGGACGTGTGTGTGTGTGTGTGTGTGTGTGTGTGTGTGTGTGTGTGTGGTGGGGGGAGGGGGAGGGTGCCTACGAGGGACAGTACTGATGTTGCTGCCACCCAGCTTGGCTCTTTTTACCACACACCAGGTTGTGGGCCATTTACCTTCCTGTCCTTTCAAGAAGTGTTAGCTACTGCATTATTATTACTATACGGCTCAACAGGTGTCTGTGTTGAGAACTTCCTAACGGCAGCCCACGGTGTTTTCCAGATGCAACCATATTTAACTTGGCATGTGTTTTCAAGAAGCACCCTGGATAGCGGAGGGGTGACTTTTGATGCACCAAGAGACAGATGACTCAGTGGAACGATTATAATCTGCATTTCATGCTCCTGTTGCTGAATCTAATGGGTATTTTGAGAGCCTGGGTTAGAGGACTGAAGGGTGGCTGAATGAGAGATTAGAGAGAAAACATGATACTCATAATATATAAATAGAGATCATACCTGTTCTTTAGATCTTCCACCATGCTTTTATTAGTATCAGAATAAATTATTTCTTCAGGCTGAAATACAGAAAACTGAAAGTTAGAAAAGATTCTAGGGAGACCATGTTTACGTCAGTAGGCCCTTGGAGTGCTGATTATAATGAGGGTGAACCTAAACCAGTCTCATGTGGCAAAAGCACTCCACGGTAGAGGCACAAAGGTAACACAGGTCACAGTGTTCCCTCTGATTTTACTACTACTTCACCAGGGCATGGAAGGGAGAATGGACTTACAAAAGATATTTTTCATGACAGAAGAAGACAGATCTGCTATCCCCATCTGTTTATTCAAACAAGCATTGGACATGTTTATTGATTCTACCAGATAATCTTGGAAGTTGCACTGGTATCTTCCACTTATTAACTGTGACCTTGGTGAAGTCACTTAACCTCTGTGAGTCTCAGTTACCACGTCTTTTAAAGAGGGACAATAACAGTACCTACTTCCCTGGGATCATGCAAAGATTTTAAAATCAAGTAATACATGTAAAGCCTGGCACATATTGTTCAACAAAGATCAGATACTATTGTTATTATTACTCTTGTAACATGGTGTATCATCTTCCTTCTTTGATTATTTGTTCCTTTCAGCAGGCGGGAGTCAGGGCTCTGTGTTTGCATGTGCGCATGTGCACACACTCGCACATACATGCAGAGTCCATTTCAATCTCCCTGTCGCCAAGCCTTTGCCCCAGGCACCCCAGCAACAGCAGAGAGCAATGCTCTACCATGTTTCCCCATGTTGCCCCCTGAGCAGGATTTTCTGGGAGGAGGAGAGGACTTCTCCAACCCCCTCCCCACTACCTAACCCGTTCCTCCCCTCCCTGCAGGGCTCATATAGACAAGAGTGAGGGGTTGGGTTTAGGCGGTTTTTACTTAGGATATTTCTGAGCTGAGAAATAGAGGAGCTATAGAGACACGGACAGATGTTTCCCCCTCATGAGTGGAATGAGGGTTGTACGAAAAGAAGGAAACATTTGCTAGGCCTCTAGGTCTTAGAAAATTTCGGGAGTGATTTGAGGGGGCTCAGTCTGTCAGGTGATGATCTAAGCCAGTGGCTCCCAAAACATGGCCCCCAGACCAGCAACCTCAGACCCAGTGATTCAGAAACTCTGAGGGTAAGGCCCAGCAATCCATTTTTCCACAAGCCCTCCAGAAGGTTCTGATGCCTGCCGTGGCTGGATAACCACTAGATTAGAGCATAGGCTCAAGCACAGTGACTTTCCCCACAGTGAACACGGCAGGAGATGAGAGATACTGGAGAAAGGGAAGCATAAACTGCAGCATCACCTTACAGGGGCCACCAACTATCACAGTCAGGACAGGTAAACTGAAGTCCCTGATTGCTGTCACCAACCACTGTCTGCCCCTCCAAAACAATCCCCCGCACCCCTATCCTGGCAACTCTTAGGGATTAGTTAGGCCACTTTCAGGCCTGAAAAAGAGGCCTGGGTTATGTTGACTTGATAAGTTTATGGAGTGTTAGTCTATTTTCTTTTCAGACAAAGGCCCCTTTCAGGGAATTCATATCCTTTAAAACTTTGAGAGGATTTCCCTGTTAACTCCATCTCTGAATACCCATATTCTCATCATACACACTCAAATTTGTGTTCTCCATTGCGATTAAGAAAAAAAACGACAACAGTGCTCACCACAGATAGTGGTTTATTCCTGTATGTGTGCGACAAGGCAGAAGATCAAGGGCCATTAACCCACAGGAAAGAAATCAGTAGGGATACAAGTCAAATGCAACTATGAGTTTTATATTTATATATTCAACTTGTCAAAGGGTTTAGTGGCTTTTAAAAATACACTTTTGATGATGGCAGCCCTTGCCTTGGTGATGTTGGCTTCTGACTGTCCTCGGCTCACTCCTTGGCAGCAGCCAGGCTGGCCTTTCAGCTCCTCGACAGACATCCGCTTGCCACTGCAGGTCTTCATGCCTGCTGTCCCCGCTCTGTGCTGGGACCATACTCCTCCTTAACTTCCATCTAAACCAGCTCCTGCTCACCCTTCTTCACTCTGCTAGTCATCACTTTTTTCCCCAGGAAGCCCCTGCAACTACCCTTCACCTCAGGCCTCCTGCTGAGTGCTCCCCAAAGCACATTCATTTCTTCTATAGTAGCATTTATCGCTCTGTACAGCAAGTGCTCATTTCCTTCTGTTTCCTCCTCTAGAACACAAGCTCCAAGAGCACTGAGACATGTCTTTTTCCTTGTGGTACCTATACCTAAAACAGTGCTGGCCTGCTGCAGCACTCAATACACATTACCTGAATTAATAAGAGAATGATTAATAGAAACAAAAAACTTCAACTCTAAATATATCATTCTCCCCCCTAGGAGGCAGCAATACTTTTGGTCACAACTTTGGGATGGGAAAAGCAAGCAAGGTCTGTGGATGCCATAAATGTGGTTTGCTCAAGAGAGATAAGCACATTTCCCCTTCCTTATAAGGACTTTACAAACATCTGCAAGGAGAATGTTAGAAGGATGCACAAGAAGCTACCAACAGTGGCTATTTCTTAGAAAGTGGGGAAAAGATGTTGAAGAGGAGAGAAACTCTTCACTTTTTACACTTTGATACTGTTTGATTTTTCTCCCCACAACCACCATTCCTTCTTTTTGATATTATGAACTATGTCAAACATTCTCAGATAAAGCACTGAGAATAATGTAGTGAACATCCACCCAACATACATACCACCAAGCTACATCTAATCTTTGCATTCTTCCATACTTTAGGTTTTTTTTTAAAGATGTAAAACATTACAGACAGATTTGAAGTACTCTGTATACTGCTCCCTGATATCATTCTTTTTTTTTTCCTCTTTCCAAAGGTAAACTTTACCCTAAATTTGGTGTTTATCATTCCCATGCAAGCTTTTACACTATCACTATATATCTCTATATACGTAAACAACATATATTTTTCAAACTTCGTGTAAGTGTGTCATTTCACATCTTCCTTACTTTGCTTAACATTACATTCTTTATATTCATTCATGCTGATAACAGTGGCTCTAGGTCAGTAGTTCTCAACCTTGGCTGCATGTGGGATCACGTGGGGAGCTTTAAGTAATACCAATGCGTGGGCTCTTCCCTCAGACATTCCGATACAATGCACGTACAGCCAAGTTAAGAACTACAGTAAAGTAGTTTCATATACTCTTGTTTTACTGCTGTATAGAATATCTTATAGTAGGAGTATTCATAACTCATGTGCCCATTTTCTGGTTGATGAATTGTTTCCTTTTATTTATTTATTTATTTATTGCTATCTCAAGCAATTCAGTAATGACCTTCGTGTACTTGTCTCCCTGTGCGTGTATCTCTAGGGTATATACTTAGAAGATGAACTGGTGGATCAGAGGCTGGGTTTCTTCAGCTTTACCAACCTTACCATATTGCTTTCTAAAGTGTTTATAGCAATTCACACTCCCACCATTTCTCTGCCTCTTTGCCAATACTAGATGTGATCACACTTTTAAAAAAGTTTGGCCAATCTTCTACATGTGAAATAGTGTTTTATTGTTTTAAATTGCATTTCCCTCGTTATGAGTGACGTTGAGCCCTAGAGTTTCTGCTTCTGTGAATTGTCTTCTTCCTATTTTTCCATTGTCCTTTTTCTCATCCCCCCTCTCTTTCTTCCTCTGGGTAATAGCTCCTAGTTTTTGAATTTTGCAATTGCCTGCACACTGCCATACCATGGCTCTCAATCCAGAAACAGCTGTCGAAATGGAATTTGGGTGCCTTCCCAAAGCAGTAGTGAGTACATCATAGATCCCCTGGACAAGCCATCTGGTGATTAGGTTGGTTCCTGATTCTCAGCTCTGTACTTTGGTCTCTTACCTCCTGAGCCCCAGGCAGTGAGTCTGCTGCTTTTCTTTCCCATCTTCTCTCAAGAGTAGCAAAGTAGGGGAGCCGCAACACAGTCCCTGGCTTCAAAAAGTGAGACTGGCTCTGGTTCTCTGGATTTCATGAAGCATTTTCAGACCTTGGTGCCGTCCTCTTTGGGCCCCACTCACTGCTAGTGTTTCTGTCCTGCTTCTATTCCATGAGATAACTATCATGGTTGGGAGCCCAGATAAGCCTTCTGTTTTTCAATTTTTATACTTTATCATTGTTATGGATATGTAGTAGAAGGGCTAGGTCCAAGTAAGAACTTATTACACCATCTTGACATTATTTTTTATGTTTCATGATGAACATTTTAAAATTTTTATTTTAAAACCTAAATTCACAATTAAGATGATACCTTCTTCTCAATTCCTCTTTTCTGCAAGTAGAGAAAAAGGATCACAATAGCCCAAACTCAGGCTGGAGGGCAGAGAAAACTAGGTTTTATTAATACTGCCAAATAATTCAATAAGCAATCAGCTGTATAAACATAATAAGAGCTGTCACAATTCCTAAGATTAGAACCAATGGTAACTTTCATAGAGACACACCTGGAAAAGTATAATTTACCTGTATGCTTTGTGCTTTCGTCCCTTGATAATTTTTTGGAAGCAACTGTTTCCAGAAACTTTCCTTTGAATAGTCAAAATATACAGCCCCTGGTGAATTATTTTGCTGAATGTTAAACCAGACCTATTAATACATCAACATAAAATCAGTAGAGGCCCACAGGAGTACGAAGCCCATAGTAGGTTAGGACGGAGCAAAATTTTACAGTCCTACTCCCCAGTGAAGTGGCAGAAGCCAAGGATGGTTCTGAGGCAGGAGGTACAGAGATTCCAGGGGTGTGTGCGCACTAGAATGCTCGCTGGTTCTCAACCTCGGAGGCACTGCAGAATCACGTTAAGGAGCCTTGGGGATAAAAGATTCCCCTGGCCCTACACCCCAGGGATTCTAACTGAACATCTATAGCTTCTTCAAAGTTCCCACATGATTCTAATGTATGGTCAGTGTACAGAACCACAGGTTTAACTCTTGAGGTGATAACTCAAGATCCCGCCGCCCCCCGCCATATACTTACATTTTCACCATCAAACAAACAATCTACACTTTGTAAGGGACAAAATGGGTCAAACTGCTTATGACATTGCCCAGTTAATGGATTCCAAAGCAAATATTCATCAGTTTCTGGCGTTAATACATAAGCCACATGCCCCTGTGCGAAGAAAGAGTTAAAGGCATTTTTGGTGGATGATTGATTTCACTCATTTTCGTATGTGGAAATTATACTGTAAGCATGTGATATCTCTGATTTTTTAATAGATAATATTGCCAGTTACCTTGGTTATTCTTTATTCCTGTATTATTTATTTATTTGCCTTGCCGCACAGCTTGCGGGATCTCAGTTCCCTGACCAGGGATTGAACCTGGGCCACGGCAGTGACAGCCCCAAATCCTAGCCACTAGACCACAAGGGAACTCCCTGCTATCTCTGATTTTTAAAAGCCTTTTTTAGGACCTTTACAATTTTTTTGAAAAGGATAAAACCAAAGCAACTGAAATCCTCAGGCCCAGGCTAGCATGAGGATTCAAATGAGAACTTTTGAGCTAGTGCTGCCACGTATGGTCCTGAAGGGTGTACCCTCATAGCAATAAAATATGTTGTTCTAACAAAATCAGTATATTATGACCAATTCCCAGTATCCAGTACTAAAGGGTTTGGAGGTAGGGGCGCTTTTGTGTGATTCACACGAAGGTGCTACATGGATTAGCCCTGCTTTATGTGGAACATACTTGGAGACCAAGGGTGAACACCGTGCAGAGTTAGGGAATGGAATTTTGCCTAAGGCTCTGAAAAGCCCAGTGAAGTTGAAAAGCCATAAAATTAATTTTGTGAGCAAGATACAGAGTTAGAGGCCAGAGAGAAATTACACAGGAAAGCACCTGAGGAATAAAAGTAGTCATTATGTGATTATTTCGCTCTGCACATACTTTTGAAGTATAAACCTTTCTTATTTAGCAAAGAATAAAAATGTCAGGTAACAATAATAATGACTATCTAACATTTATTGAGTACCCCAGCTACTGTACTCAGCACTCACTAATTTTCTCACATGAATTCCAGATTCTGTGAGGCAGGGATGATGGTCATGCCCATCTTTCACATGAAGCTTGTCTAGGGTAACAGTAAATGGAATGACTCCTTTTCGGGGAGGAGATAAATGAGGCTCAGAGAAATAAGGCTGAGATCGTACAGTTAGTAAACGTCATTTCTGGGTTTTAAAATCCTCTTATGACTTCCAAATCTATACTCTTTTTTTTGCGGTACGCGGGCCTCTCCTGTTGCGGAGCAACAGGCTCCGGACGCGCAGGCTCAGCCGCCATGGCTCACGGGCCCAGCCGCTCCGCGGCATGTGGGATCTTCCCACACGGGGGCACGAACCCGTGTCCCCTGCATTGGCAGGCGGACTCTCAACCCCTGCGCCACCAGGGAAGCCCCAGGGAAACCCCAAACCTGTACTCTTAACACTGTGCTGTGTAGCCTGGTTTCCCTAACTCCAAAGCTCTTGCTCTTTATCACTGTGCTCATCTTTACAGTAAAGAGGCTTCACCTCAACCAGTAGCAGAGGTGAAAGGCACAGATGAGTGCTGCCACCCAGTGTTGACTCAGAGGTAAAACTGTAAAAATGTTTGTTGAAATATTGTTGGCTGTTTACTGCCATCTAGTGGCACTCAAAACTACAGCGGGGGATCATATGGGGAAATTAAGGGAATATAGAGAAATAAAGGATCATGACAAGAACAAGACTGGAAGTTTTTGACACTTATCAAGATATTCATAGTAGAAATAGAAACATCCAAAAGAAGACAGCTTTCTGGAGGTTTGAATGCAAGTGTATATAAGTTGTAAAAATTTCAGGTAGGTTAACATAAATTTCTGGCCCACTTCTTACACGATTAAAAATTGAGCAGTGTAAAACAGGAAGAAGTACTTCTTAAGGATCTTAAAATATAGTGTTAGGGACACATAAAGATGATGGTGGTGATGATGGTTAACAACCACTATAACTACTACTGTAACTATTACTACATCACCTACCACCACCATTTTATTGAGCATTTTCCACATAAACCAGGTGCTGTCCCCAGTGCTATTTACTATGTAATTTAATATTTTTAGTAGCTCCATGAAGTAGCACTCTTATTTGTACTACTTTATGAAGAAAAACAAAAGGAAGTCATTCTTTACATTGTAGAAATTTTGATGAACGAACATTATCCTCCTAAGTAAATAATTGTTCGCCTAGGAAATTTCCTAATTAGCTTGTGAAAAGAAGGAAACCTGGGGTTGAAGTCTTTTAAACTTGCAGCTAAAAGCTAATTAGTTTTGCTTACACTATTTAAATATTAAGTCCAACACTTACTTCCAACATCGAGGTTCCTAGGAGGACCAAAGCTTTCTTTCCAAAATACAGAAAGAAATTACAGAGAAGTATGGCATGCTCCTCCTTATTTCCAATAGCCAAACTGATGCAGCGCTAAGGCAAAACAAAAGCAACAAGGACACAAAAAAGGAGGGGAGGAGAGAAAGTTGAGTAATGCAAGCATTCAACAGATTTAGAGTCCCTCCAAACCCTCACACACACATCCTTGCCAGGTCACTAAGATGACTGCAAAGCCGAAAGCTCCAGCATCCTTTGCCTGTGAACACACTAGGGCATTAGAAAGAGAGAACATTAACTTGGAACATAAGGATCACCTTTATCATGGCATAATTAATGTGGATACTGTGTAAGTGACCCAATAATTTTATCCTCCAAAATGGGGCATTTTTGTTTGAGACATATACCCTTGGAAAACAGGGATATCTTGGCTGATATTTTAAGGAACTTCACCTGATGGGAAATCACATAGTGTTTTTGGAGGAAGGGATCGTTTGGTCAATGGAGCTACACTCTGTCCTGTACCAACATAGTGCTCTCAACTGAAAGAGAGGAAGAGATCTGAGTTGGAGCCCAATCAGAAAGAGTAATGGAAACTTCTTTAATTGAAAGAGCTGAACAGTTGGGCTGGGTGTAATCACATACAGGGTGCCTAGTAAAGCAGTGGTGGCAGGAGAGAAAAAGCACAGCAGAGGTGGCAGACCAGTGGTCTGTAACCTAGTTCTAGTTGATAGGTGTGTTTCGTTTGGCCCCGAAATGCTTTTAAAAGTTGGAAGATCTCATATAAAACTCTGGATTTCTGGCTTGAAAAATCAAAGGATCTAACAAAATGTATAGGCCCAAATGTTCATATGGCAATGATGTGCTATTGCTGAGTAGCGGCTGCACCATTTAGACTGCACGTGTGCTTCCATTTCATTAGTCCCAGAGAAAGGGCTGTGGTGGTCAGGGAGCTTGGGGAGGGGGCGCTCAGGAGCCCTTGGAGTGACTATTTACCAGTCTGGAAGCATTTCAATGTTTTAACAACTGATATGGCCACATCAGTACACACCGACTGAATGTGATGCTGAGGAGGCTAGGGAGGATGGTAACGTGGCTCTTCTGAAAGGTGTGTGTGAACAGGAGAATGAAGAGCAGATTATGAGCAGTCTTCAACGTCAGGCCAAGGAGGTTCCCCTGACTGGATTTCATAAGAGAAGGAGGGAATGGATGAGAGTAGGTAACTAACATACTGCGTTCCAGGTGCCTATCCTTTCAAAACCCCTGTATGCCAAAGATGAGGAAACTGAGGTCCAAAGAAGCTAAATAACTTATCTTAGGTCACACAGCTATCAGATGGTTGACGTAGGATTTGAACCAAGGTTTGTTTGACTCCAAGACTGTATGTTGGGTAGGAGAAATAACTCTTGTCTTGTGACAAACTAATTAGTCATTCACTCATGGGTATCCCAAGTCCAAACAGTTCATGTCAATGGGAAGACATTGGCCAAGAGGAAGCCTATGACTGTGGTAACCTGTGGATTATGGGTATTGTTTGGATTGGAGGGCACTCGGGAGCACTAGTATTTGCCTGAATGGTTATTTTGTGGTTATTTTTAGCTACTTTAGAGGCTATCTTTCAATGTTCTGCAGGATCATAATACCCCTGGACACATTCTGATTAGTTTGAAGAGTCTAAGAAGAATCTAGAGTTAACTGACTCCTCTTTGAGTTTTACCAGATTTGAATCACTGGATCCTGAAACAAACCACGTGCTTGTATCTCCCTTACTCCCACTTAGCAGAAGGCAGGGTAGCTGACCTATTAAGTTAGTCCTGTGCCCGCTAAGTCCATTTCAGCTAAAAAAATCTAACCTCTAAATCATTCTAGATAAGTGCCAGGACTATCAGTTCCAGATGGAGAGTGTCCTTCTCTTAGGCTCCCATCAGGATGGTATTTTCCATTAAAAATATTGAATACTTGCTAAATTTAAAGTACGTACAAGTGACGAATATAAAAATAAATAAGAATCAAATCTTCCTTACCACTCAAGGAGATTAAACTTGGGATGTATATGTACAGTGTGTGGGTATAGGGCCAGTATATAAGCAACTAAATATAATTTAAGGTGGAATGGAAAATGTGCTCTAATTAGGGCTGCCACACTTGTGGAGGGGGGTGGGGAATAGGATGCCTAGTTCAATTTGAATTTCAGATAAACAAGTAGTTTTTTAGTATAAATATGTCCCAAATATTGCATGGGGCCTGTATTTTACTTGGAAATCAGACTAAAGACAATTTTAATCCAAGTGCCAAGGAAGAGCACTGCTATACAAGCTCTTCATTCAGATGTGGGAAAACTGGGGAAAGCTTCTGGGAAGTGGTGGTATTTCTGCTAGACTTCAGGGTCTGACCACCTCTATAGTGAACAAGCCATATTTCTCTCTGGAGAATGTCATAATATTATACTCCTGGAATTCCCATTGAATCTCAATATTATGAGCTACTTAAAATGTTGAATAAGAATTTTGGTCTTTAAGAATTATTTTTACGGATCGTTATAGAGCTGAAAATGATGTATTAAATTATCAATTACCTTCAAACTGCACGAAGCAAATTACTACATAAGTGCATAATATTTTTAAAAAGTTTTCTTTAAAAGAAAAGCAAGTAAGAAATACTATACATTTAAATTATAAAATGTCATTTGTTACCTCTGATGTCATCCATATGTCAAAACCATCATTTTCATCCAGTGTATCAGGCATAATAGGAATCAAAGATACAAAGCGAGCAACGAGGTCCTAAAATAATATTAACTAACAGTTATTGAGAGCATACTATATGCCTATCACCAAGCACAGTGCTTTACATGCACTGTCATCACATTTAGTGTATCCTACAAGCCTATGAAGTACACACTATTATTAATTTTATTTTACAAAAGAAGAAACAAGCTTAGAGTGCTAAGATAACTTGCTCAGGGTCACACACGAACACAATTTATGGGTCTCTGGGAATAAGCCCAAGTTAGCGTGACTTCAGAGCATGCATGTTAACCATTACATTTCATTGTAATAAGTAAAAAATTTAAACACGATACATTACATGTATACTTTAAAGTATAACTGTTTAAAAAATGAAAAAAGATGTTGAAGAATAGCAAAAGTTTGATTTACTTTTAGGTTCAAAATCTAGCAGAAATATTTTTATTAATAAAAACTAGTTATAAGTTGCTGCAGCAAGAAGTCATTGGTGCAGCCGACTTTTTCCAACAACAGAAGGTCTATTGTGGATTGTTCCCCCTATAGGGCTGGAGATAAGGACTCAGACTAGAGTAGGAAAGAAGAAAGGAGTACAAGTAAACAATGAGCTAACACAGAAAGTTCACCAACATTTTCACTGATTTACAATAGCTACCATTTATGCACTATTATGACTTCCTACACTGGTCACGTTTCTGACTTCATGCAATTAATTAAACATGGTTCACAATCCTTGATAAGCAAAGGAGCTTAGCAATCTTTGCCTTTTTAAAAAGGCAAAGATTGTCCTTGAAAGAAATCTGAGAGCACTATTATCTCCTTGGACTTTCGGTGTCAGGAAACAGGCAAGAAGAAACACGTAATGGAAAAGCAGAGTGTAGCAAATGGTGATCTAAACTAGGACTTTTGATTTTAGCTTAAAGAATCCAGGTAAGAGCTTTATACTGGGAAATAATATAAATTTTCTGAGGAGAGTCAATTGACTCAATCAAGCCTGAATAAATAAAAGGTATAAATGATTTTTCATAGATGCCCTTTAATCAAAGCTTCTTTTTTCTTTTTTTTTATGAAAATAAAATCTTTATTTTCAGTTATTACCCACCAATAAGAGAAAGTTCACAGTTTTAGCTCTTGACACAAAGTGAACTAGGAGGCAAATTTACATCCATCAGATACAACTAATGGACTAACTTTTAAAATCCAGGCTATCTTGAAAGCATGCAACATACCAGATATTGCTGTGTATTCTCTAGTGACAGAATGCCAGCAATGGCTGACAATGACTCGTGAAGTGTTTTTAATAGCAGTGTTTTTTTATATGTTGCTAGAAATCAGGAGGTTTATAACACATTCATGTCCAGAAATGGGTTAAGATACTTTAAAGTCTAAACACAATATGTATGAGTGTGTTTAGGAGTATGTATGTTGCAGTCTCAAGAGGGGTCAGTAGTCCATATGGACTAAATTAATACTTGCCTCTGGGTAGCAGGTATGTTTGTAAATATAAAATTATGTTAAACATTAGCACCAGTGCAGAACATGCTCAGCATCATAAGATCCAAAACACCAGCACACGTTTATCCATCATTAAAAAAACCCAATTACCTCCTTCCTAAAATGTCAGACTAGTAGGTAACTAGATTAATAAATCTAATCCCAATGAATGACTCTTGTACTGTACAATTTCTCTTTTAGAAGTATAGGGGAGAACTAATCAGCTAAACAGACATGTTATGACTTAAAGTCTTAAATCATAAAGTATTTTTAAAACTGGATATTACCATACATAGATAGAGAATTACTAATAATAGTGACAAAAAAGAGCTTTAAAACTGTAAATAAAACCCCTTTCCTGTTTATCAATAAATGTTGCAGAAGACTTAAAAAAAAAAGATCCTAGAAAGCCTGTTTATTGATTATTCTCTCCATGTACGTTTTAGTAAGTGGTGATGCTCTTGATCAAGAAATCCATTATTAAACTAATTTTCTAATGGAGGAAGAGGTAAAAGATACTTATCACCTTCTGTGGAATCTATCAACTTAAGACCAAAATTAATAACAATATAGGAACTTCAGAAACAGTAAAATTTGTGGTTTGTATTTCATGGATGGTGCTGCTGTTCCAACCTTATAAAGTAAAGGTGTCTGCAAAGCTTATTTTTTTCTTCAACGGGAGACTAGATCTCTGATTTCACATATTCGTTTCTCAAAGTGGAAGAAGCTACATTCTCTTCTGAGTCCGTAATGAATACAGGTACGTGTCTCTTTTATCAGCTGGTAAATAACAGATATGCATAAAGCCACATAAGGATGGGGTGGGAAGTGTTATGTTGGTGGTTTACAGAGCAAAACGTAACATAGTTGGACTTCCCTGGTGGCACAGTGGTTAAAGAATCTGCCTGCCAATGCAGGGGACACGGGTTTGATCCTTGGTCCGGGAAGATCCCACATGCTGCAGAACAACTAAGCCCGTGCGCCACAACTACTGAGCCCACGTGCTGCAACTACTGAAGCCCGCGCTCCTAGAGGCCGTGCTCTGCAACAAGAGAAGCCACCGCAATGAGAAGCCCACACACCGCCAACGAAGAGTAGCCCCCGCTCGCCGCAACTAGAGAAAGCCTGTGTGCAGTAATGAAGACCCAACACAGCCAAAGATAAATAAAACAAAAAAACATAGTTTCTTCACTCCCACATACAACAAGAAGCAATCCTTAGAAGGGCACAACTCCTTTAGAAACATAGCTTTTAATTTTGCCTGGAAGTCAAAGGAATTTTTCTGTGTCATTTTTCAAAGTTTGACAGAAAAGTTGTGAAGCTGATATGGTCACGTGAACTGGTGTGGCAACAGTGACTCTCTAGTACAAGTGGGCAGAAGTGAAGGGGATCAGGAAGAAATGTTTTCTTCCATCTGGTGCTCAAGAGGACACATTGCAACATAGATGGTTTCTCTCTCAGGAAACTGTCTCTGAAGGTAAAGTAATTTTAATAAGAAAGTTATACTCAAAGTTAATAATAAAAAGTAAACAAGTTAAAATAAATATAAATTTGGAGTGATCAAAATGTTCTAAAATTTACTGTGGTGATGGTGGCACAACTCCGTGTATAAAGTAAAAGCTATTGAATTATATGCTTTGGAAGGGCAAATTGTATGGTATACGAATATCACAATAAAGCTACTAAAATAAATATAACTTACAAGTGTTGCATTAGAATCATGAAGAAATATATCCAGGAGTTGTTGAGGTGGATTCAATGCCTTGATGTATCTTGTTACTAAGATCTGTATCCCTTCATCATTAAAAACAGTAGTTGTGATTCTTCGTTCAGGAAATAATGCCTTACAATTTTTTTTAAAAATCTGTGCTCTCTCCAAAACATCTATTTGACCTGAAAACTAGAATCGAGTTGAAAACATTTCAACATTGTACTATATTGTCTCCACAGGAAAATATCAAGAACCAACATTCATTTTTGTCAGCTTTGAAATTAACACTTCTTTGATAGTATATATGAAAATAATTCAGTGTAAAACCTACCTTGTTTAGTTCTGGATTACAGATGGCATATGATATTTGAGGTTCAATAGTAGCAAAAATATTTAAGAAGGTACATTCTTTTAAATTCTGTCCATTATAATCTTCTTTAGGAGACACGTAAGTCTCACTCCAAGTATACCCAAGCAAAACTGGTGGAATATTTACTTGAAATGTTCCACTAATCTGAAAGAGTATATCAGTATAATGGATTCTGCATGATGAAAATAAACATCAGTCAAATATAGTATAGCTCAGTTCAGTCTTCTCCATGGCAGGAAACAGGCTTGCATGGGTTCATGCTGATTCTACTAATAGGTACTTGCACAAGGATGGTAAGGTTCTCCATGATGATTTGTTCATAGGCAACCTTGACACCCTGGGTCCCTGTCTAATATGTAGTACGTGGAGAAGGCAGAAGTAAGAAAGGGATGAAACAATGAAGCAAGTTAATGGACCAGAGTGATAAAAGCTCTTAGAAGATCTAATTTAAGCTCAGAGAAAATGCTAAAAGACCATGATACATTTTGCATTGGGTCTGGAAAGAGGAAAAAAAATATAACAGCAGGAAGGATGACCCAAAGTCCACTGGAGGAGGGATCTTATGTGTGTGTGTGTGTGTGTGTGTGTGTGTGTGCGCACGCGCATGTTTGGGAGGAGATAATTTACAATAATAACTAATAATACTACTAATATAACTAATAGTTATTGAGCACTTACTATGTACAAGGCATTCTGCCAAGTGCTTGATATAGATCATATTATTCAATAAGGTAGATACCGCTCTTATCTCCATTTTATAGATAAGGAAACTGGGGCTCAGAGCATGTAAGTAATTTGTGTGAGATCACAAAACTAATGAGTAGTAGAGCCGGGATTACAACCCAGGTTGGTCCACCTTTTTTTTTGCGGTACGCGGGCCTCTCACTGTTGTGGTCTCTCCCGCTGCGGAGCACAGGCTCCGGACGCGCAGGCTCAGCGGCCATGGCTCACGGGCCCAGCTGCTCCGCGGCATGTGGGATCTTCCCAGACTGGGGCACGAACCTGTGTCCTCTGCATCAGCAGGCGGACTCTCAACCACTGCGCCACCAGGGAAGCCCGGTTGGTCCCCCTTTGAAGCTCACATTCTTAACTACTTCTCTATCCTAGCATCTGGCCTGAGACTGAGAAACACCTGCAGGGATTTACAAACATAGGAAGCCCTATACCTCCAACAATTTAAAATCTCCGTTGCTCTTTATTTGCAGCACTTGTATTTTCAACGTGCTCCCTCATGACATCCTGTGATTGCATAATACGCAGACGTTTCTATTCTCCTCCATTCTCTTCTCCTTTCTTACCAACAGTTTTAGGTGGTAACATGACAGCCATGTAGTGACCAAGTCACATAAGTAAAATGCAAGAAGTCTGAGAGGTTTTCTGGGGAAGTGTCTGTTTTCCTGATACAGGCACTGTCCCTTCTTGCTTCACCCCACCTCCTGTCTGCAGCATGAATATGAGGCTGGAGGTGCAATTATGAGGATGAAAGTCACATGATAAGGAGAGTAGAACAGAAAGACAAAAGTAGCTTGGATCCTTGATGATATTCTTGAGCAGATGCACTGGCATCTAGACTTCTTTTTTGTGAGATAAATAGACCTCTTACAACAGCCACTGTCAGGTTTTCTGTTGCATATGACTGAATACAGTACTAACTGATAGACACATAAATCCTTCTGAGTCAAATGACTTTGTGTGCTTGATAAATGCATCTTTAGGGACTTGATTAAAAGTTATCTCCTCTGTAAATATTCCCCTGACCTTTCATGCTCCTCCTCATTCTCCTCTCACCTACCCCGAACCCCTCTGAACACCCCCTTGCTTCCCCCTCCAAACCAGGAAGGGTAGGGTACTCCTTACTCAGTGTTCTCATAGTACCAACCTCATGCCCCTATCAAAGCCCTACAGCATTACCATGTCGTACTGAAATGGTTTTCTTCTATAGACAGTGAACTCCTTGAGGTAGAAAATTCATTGCTGAATCATCTGTAACTGGCATATCTCTGTAAGTTACAGGGCCCCAGATGAAATCTAGAATGGGGTTTTTATATTTTGCTGGCCATGTAGGCATTTTCTTGCTGCAAAACCCAACAGCAGAGCCCTCTGGGGGTACCACAGACACAGATGCTAATCGTCAGTCTCACCATTATCAATAAACAGTGTTTGAGGAGCTGAAACTCCTGGAACCCATGGTTACAAAGCAATGTCATTAATCAGAATATTTATGAATCTGGTCTTACAAAACTATTATGAGCAAATATGAATGTTGCTTTAAGATCTAAGGCTACCTGTCCTTTTCTTCATCAACAAACACTCTAAAAATACATGAAATAAATTTGTGGGTGTCTCCTATTCCAGAGACAGCTAAAACCTTCAAATACTCCAACACCCATGGGGCAGTTGAATACAGGATCATTTTGACTGACTTATCAACCTGCCAGTCAGAATCTGACTCAAAGACACAGGTATTTCTATTAGCCAGAGACAAAAATTCAGAATAATTAGCAAAGAATCATCTTCTATTACCTCAGATTGTTGCAGGAGAGCAGAGAAAGGGAAGACAATGGATCCAAGCCAATTCTTTCTTATATATGAATGACCACTGCAGCTCTTGAAACTGTGATCCTATTAAAATAAATAATTTTTCTATTACTCATTCTATATCATGTGTTGGATAATTTCACACAAACATGTAGGTAAGTATAAAAAATTCTCTTCCTTTTTAAAAAGAAACCAAAGAGTAAATAGAAAAGATTTTTTTTCTCCCTTTAAAAAATTTCTTTAAAAGATAATTGACCATTTAAAGCAATAATAATGACCTGTTGTGGAGTTTATGACATACATATAAGGAAAATGCATGATAACACTAACACAAAGCACAGGAGGGGAAATGGTAGTATAGTAATATCCTGTTCTTACACTATATATGAAGTGGCATAATATTATATAAAGATAGACTGTGATAAAGAATATATAATAAAACCTAACACCATACACAAAAATAAACTCAAAATGGATTAAAGACCTAAATGTAAGACCGGACACTATAAAACACTTAGAGGAAACATAGGAAGAATACTCTTTGATGTAAATCACAGCAAGATCTTTTTTGACCCATCTCCTAGAGTAATGGAAATAAAAACAAAAGGGACCTAATAAAACTTAAAAGTTTTTGCACAACAAAGGAAACTATAAACAAGACCAAAAGACAACCCTCAGAATGGGAGAAAATATTTGCAAATGAATCAACAGACAAACGATTAGTCTCCAAAATATATAAACAGCTCATGCAGCTCAATTTAAAAAAACAAACAACCCAATCCAAAAATGGGCAGAAGACCTAAATAGACAGTTCTCCAAAGAAGACATACAGATGGCCAAGAAGCACATGAAAAGCTGCTCAACATCACTAATTATTAGAGAAATGCAAATCAAAACTACAATGAGGTATCACTTCACACCAGTTAGAATGGGCATCATCAGAAAATCTACAACCAACAAATGCTGGAGAGGGTGTGGAGAAAAGGGAACCCTCTTGCACTGTTGGTGGGAATGTAAATTGCTACAGCCACTACGGAGAACAGTATGGAGGTTCCTTAAAAAACTAAAAATAGAATTACCATATGATCCAGCAATCCCACTACTGGGCATATACCCAAAGAAAACCATAATTCAAAAAGACACATGTACCCCAATGTTCATTGCAGCACTATTTACAATAGCCAGGTCATGGAAGCAACCTAAATGCCCATCAACAGACGAATGGATAAAGAAGATGTGGTACATGTGTACAATGGAATATTACTCAGCCATAAAAAGGAATGAAACTGGGTCATTTGTTGAGACGTGGATGGATCTAGAGTCTGTCATACAGAGTGAAGAAAGTCAGAAAGAGAAAAACAAATATCGTATATTAAGGCATATATGTGGAACCTAGAAAAATGGTACAGATGAACCAGTTTGCAGGGCAGCAATAGAGACACAGATATAGAGAACAAACGTATGGACACCAAGGGGGGAAAGTGGCGGGTGGGGTGGGGTGGGATGAATTGGGCTATTGGGATTGACATATATACATATATACACTGATGTGTATAAAATTGATGACTAATAAGAACCTGCTGTATAAAAAAATAAATAAAATAAAATTCAAAAATTAAGAAAAGTACATGCACCTAATAAAGAGTTACAAAATATATAAAGCAAAAACAGAGCTAAAACATATGACACCAAAAGCAAGTTGATAAATTTGACTTCATCAAAACTTAAAACTTTGCTCTTCAAAAGGCACTGTTGAGAAAATGAAAAGACAAGCTATGTACCGGGAGAAAATATTTGTAAATCATATATCTGATAAAGGATTTGTACACAGAATATGTAAAGAATCCTCAGAACTGAATAATAAGAAAACAAATAACCCAATTTGAAAAATAGACAAAAGATTTGGACAGACACTTCACCAAAGAAGATATTCAGATAGCAAATAAATACACGGAAAAGTGCTCACCATCATTAGTCATCAGGAAATACAAATTAAAACTACAATGAGATACAACCACACGGTTATTAGAGTGGCTAAAATTTTTAAGTCTGACCACTTGTCTGTAAGACTGTGAAAGAACTAGAAGTCTCATACATTGCTGGTGGAAATAAAAAATGGTACAGTCACTTTGGAAAAACTGTTTAGCAGTTTCTTAAATGTCTACTTACCATATGATCCAGCCATTTCACTCCTATGTATTTACCCAAGAGAAATTAAAGCATTTGTCCATACAAGGACTTATACACAAATGCTCATAGCAGTTTTATTTATAATAGCCACCCCCAAAGAAAACCCAAATGTCCATCAACAGCTGAATATTTAAACGTACAACAGAATGTATGTGTTCAATAGACTACCACTATACAGTAAAAATTAATGAACTAGTTGATAAATAAAACAACTGAGACACATCTCAAAATAATTTTTCTGTGAAAGTTGCCAGACCAAGGGGAAAAAAGTGCATACTGTATGCTGCCATTTTTATACAATTCCAGAAGATGTAAACTATAGTTAAAGAAAGCAGATCAGTGGTTGCCTGGGGTGGGAGGAAGGAAAGGAAGGAGGGAGGTATTCTAACAGGACAGGGGAAAACCCTTGAGAGTGGTGGATATGTTCATTATCTTGACTTTGATGATGGTTTTATGGGTATATATACGTCAAAACTTGTCAAAGGGGCTTCCCTGGTGGTGCAGTGGTAGAGAGCCCGCCTGCCGATGCAGGGGACACGGGTTCGTGCCCCGGTACGGGAAGATCCCACATGCCACGGAGCGGCTGGGTCCGTGAGCCATGGCCACTGAGCCTGCGCGTCCGGAGCCTGTGCTCTGCAACGGGAGAGGCCACAACAGTGAGAGGCCCGCGTACCGCAAAAAACAAACAAACAAACAAACAAAAAAAACCAACCTTGTCAAAGTATACACTTTAATTATGTGCAGTTTATTATATGATAATTATGCCACAATAATCCTATTTTTTAAATTAGAGAAAGTATGTGTAGTAAGAGAAGCAGGGACTAGACATAAATGGGTTTGGCATTTACCACCACGACCAACCCCACTGGCAGTACTCTATGATTCACTCCACTTTTAGCCATTTAAATTTTTCACTTCATCAACAAAAGTGCTGAAATGGGGGAATATAGGAAAGGTGTTAGAGAATAGCTCTTGGGACAGGCATGTTGCTTGTTTAAGACTAGTATAGGCAATATCCCTCTCTTTAGCACTAGTATGTACTTATATCCACTGAATTTTTTTGTTTGTAATTAGGGAAGGTGAGAGCAGTTGGGCTGAGTTTAGGAAGCAAGGTGAAGAGAAAGGACAATGAGGACATGGAAAGGGTTGGTGTGCACTGTACCCCACTAGGTCCCTTGTCCTGGGTTTGACCCCTGATGATTAGGGTCGGCGGCTGGAGAAGCTCTTCTACTGTGAGATTTTGTGTACCAATACTGTTGCTTTAAGGTCTAGATATATAATATGTAGCATGAATTCAGAGAAAATAGGGCCATTCTTCCCATGTTTGTGCAGAATCCAGTGCCTCTTGGGTATTCTGAAGTTTCATAGCTTTGGGCTCAAGGATAATTGGGGAGATAATACCCTTGGCACAGATGATGGCATCCTAATCAGGGGCAATGTCAACAGTGGTGGTGGTGAGATTCTTTTAAGTGGCTTTGAGAGCTGTGGAGCCTGAATCAAAAGAACACACACACACTGTTGAAATGGGAAGGATGACTATAGCTAACAGTCATGTTTAGGCACATATATGAGGACTACTTGGAGGCTTCCAGAAAATTTTCGGAGGGACTGGTGGAGGTTCTGTGAGTAGAGGGTGGACCAAGAGGAAGACCTTAGATTATTTATGTTAACGTGACTTCTTTTAAATCCATAAACTCAGAATTTCTGTTAATATTAAAGTTATACACTATTATCTGGGCTGAAGTAAGGAGATAGGATAAAAGAAGGGAGATAAAAAGCGTAATTCATTGTAGCTTTCCTCACACACTATCTTGCTTTCTGCTTCATTTTCTACCTTTCCACCATCCACCTCTGCCTTGCTGCTGTAATTATGGACCATGTTGGCTTACTGCCAAGAAATAATGGTATCAGTTAGGTTGCCATGGCCCGTTCCTTAGAAAATTCATCTGATGGTCCACTTGTAGATAGTCCAGGTTAGAAATGTAAAAACCTTGCAAAAGAAAATGCAGTATATTCTGGCTCCCATTTTAATCTGATCTCTCTCTTCTAAGAAGAACAAATGCCAGGGAGTCCAGGGTCATAATAGACAATTTTGAGATTCTAGTGATCATATGCAACTGTTAAGAATATCAAGAAAGCCATGGTATTCAATTTCCAAGCCCTGGGATTGTTGTTGCTACGTACCTGAATCTGGGGAAGGGCCGAAGTTTGAAAAAAGCTGCCAATACCCCGGATTCCTGCCTTCAGTTCATAACCACTGCTTTTGGATATCTTGCTGCATGTCAGTAAACAGTGTAAAGCATCTTAACGTATATACCTTTATCATAGTAAATATGCTTAGTGCAGCAAACTTCAAAAATACGCTAAAGCTTGGCTACCAGGAAGTTCACATGTAAATGTAACGTTCAATTGCAGAAATCTACTTTTCCCAAATTCTTGGTATATTTATCTCTCCTCCTCTTATATGTGGTTTATGATCCCTGTTATTTTATTTTATTTTATTTATTTATTTTTTGCAGTACCCTCTCACTGTTGTGGCCTCTCCCGTTGCGGAGCACAGGCTCCGGACGCGCAGGCTCAGTGGCCATGGCTCACGGGCCCAGCCGCTCCGCGGCATGTGGGATCTTCCCGGACCGGGGCACGAACCCGTCTACCCTGCATCGGCAGGCGGACTCTCAACCACTCCGCCACCAGGGAAGCCCGATCCCTGTTATTTTTGAATTGACTTGTCATATGTCTGATTTTATTTCAAGTTGCCCCATATCCTTTTTAGAAAATGTTGGAAATAGATACTGTATCTAAAATCAAATTTACAAATATGTTAATAGACTTCATTCAGTCTGAACTTATAATTATTTCAACATTGATTATTATTTTACTTTACCTCATGTTTTTCAATAATCATTTCATCAAAAATGTTGATATATATATTATCTTTTATTTTAGATAAGCTTGAGACGCTATAATCATGTCCTGGTAAGCTGTAAATAAGAAAAACGTATTTAAATGCTTAATTGATTTTATAAAAGCATTATTCATAAAGGACTATAAAATTGCCTGCATTATTTTCTTTTATAAAGTATAAGATAAGAAAATCTATGTGCTTTCAGGACAACTGCTATCTTTCATTAAAGCCAGTATCAAAATATCTACAAACAATAAATGCTGGAGAGGGTGTGGAGAAAAGGGAACCCTCTTGCACTGTTGGTGGGAATGTAAATTGGTACAACCACTATGGAGAACAGTATGGAGGTTCCTTAAAAAACTAAAAATAGAACTATCAAATGATCTAGCAATCCCACTCCTGGGCATATACCCACAGAAAAGTCTAATTGAAAAAGATACATGCACCCCAATATTCATTGCAGAACTATTTACAATAGCCAGGATGTGGAAGAAACCTAAGTGTCCCTCGACAGATGAATGGATAAAGAAGATGTGGCACATATATACAATGGAATATTACTCAGCCATAAAAAGAAATGAAATTGAGTTATTTGTAGTGAGGTGGTTGGGCCTAGAGTCTGTCATACAGAGTGAAGTAAGTCAGAAAGAGAAAAACAAATACCATATGCTAACACATACATATGGAATCTAAAAAAGAAAAAAAAGTTATGAAGAACCTAGGGGCAGGACAGGAATAAAGACGCAGACTTACTAGAGAATGGACTTGAGGACACGGGGAGGGGGAAGGGTAAGCTGAGACAAAGTGAGAGAGTGGCATGGACATATATACACTACTAAATGTAAAATCGATAGCTAGTGGGAAGCAGCCGCATAGCACAGGGAGATCAGCTCGGTGCTTTGTGGCCACCTAGAGGGGTGGGATAGGGAGGGTGGGAGATGCAAGAGGGAAGAGATATGGGGATAGATGTATATGTATAGCTGATTCACTTTCTTATAAAGCAGAAACTAAAACAGCATTGTAAAGCAATTATACTCCAATAAAGATGTTAAAAAAAAAAAGTCAGAGGGATGCCATCAAAAAACCATGCAAATAGTCAAGAACCATATGATCTGCAGAAATTGAGGGAGATGAACAAGATTGGCAAGAGAAGGGGGTAAGGGCGCCAGGAAAAGAGAAAGGACTTTGATAACAGATGTAGTTGACAGTTCTTTATATTCCTTTTACCCGAGGGAGAGCTAAAGATGTATAGGAAGTAACAACTGAAAATTGCTACTTGAGTTTAGAGAACAATTTTAAGTTCCACATTTTAAATCTGTCTTGATCAGTGCACTTTATTTTCAATTACAAAAGCCTATTTATATAGCTTTAGCATCAAATATGAACCTTGAGAAAGAAAAGAGCTGGAGATCCCACTTCCTGATTTCAAAATACATATTTTACGAAATTACAGTAATTGAAACAGTCTGGCCTAAAAACAGACATATAGACCAGTGGTACAGAATAGAGAGCCTAGATATAAATCCTTGCATCTATGTCAGGTCAACCGATCTTTGACAAGGGTGCCAAGACTACTCAATGAAGAAAGGACAATCTCTTCAACAAATGGTGTTGGTAAAACTACGTGCAAAAGGATCAAATTTGAGGGAGGAGATATGGGGATGTATGTATATGTATAGCTGATTCACTTTGTTATAAAGCAGAAACTAACACACCATTGTAAAGCAATTATACTCCAATAAAGATGTTAATAAAAAAAGAATCAAATTTGATCTTTATCTTATACCATACACAAAATTCAACTCAAAATGAATTAAATATTTAAAATGTAAGACCTGAAACTATAAAGCTTCTAGAAGAAAATACAGGGGAAAAGTTTCATGACATAGGTTGTGGCAATAATTTCATGGACATGATACCAAAGCACAGGCAACAAAAGCAAAAATAAAAAAGTGGAACTATATCAAACTGTAAACCTTCTGCACAGCAAAGGAAATAATCATCAGAGTACAAGGTCAACTTATGGAATGGGAGAAAATATTTGCAAACCATATATATTATAAGGGGGTTCATCTCCAACATACATAAAGAGCTCATACAACCGAATAGTAAAAAAGCTAATAATCTGATTTTAAAATGTACTAAAACTTGAATGGACATTTTCCAAAAATGACATACAAATGGCTAATAGATACATGAAAAAAATGCTCAAAATTACTAATAATAAAACACTCAGTAATAATCAGGGAAATTCAAAGCTACAATGAGATATCACTTCACAATTGTTAGGATGGCTATTATCAAAAAAAATAAAATAAAGTAACAAGTGCTGGTGAAGGTGTGTAAAACTGGAACTCCTGCACACAGTTGGTGGGAATGTGAAATGGTGCAGCTGCTATGGAAAACGTTATGCAGGTTCCTCAAAAAATTAAAAATAGAACTGATACCATATGATCTAGCAATCCCATTTCTAGGTATTTATCCAAAAGAACTGAATCAGAATATCAAAGAGATGTTAGCACTCTTCATTGTTCATTGCAGCACTATTCACAACAGTATGGAAGCATGCTAAATGTCTGTTGACAGATGAATGGATAAAGAAAATGTGGTATATACATGGAATACGGCTCACCCTTTAAAAAGAAGGAAATTCTGCAATATGTGGCAGCATGGATGAATCTTGAGGACATTATACTAAATGAAATAAACCAGTCATAAAAAGACTGCATGATTCCACCTATATGTGGCATCTAAAGTAGTCAAATTCATAGAGTCAAAGAGCAGAATGGTGGTCACCAGGGGCTGGGGGGAGGGGGAAATGGGAAGTTACTAATCAACAAGGCGTAAAACTTCAGGGAAGCAAGATGAATAAGCTCTAGATCTGCTGTACAACATTTTACCTACATTCAGCAGTAGTATATTGCACACTTAAAAAAGTTTGTTCAAAGGGTAGATGTCGTGTTAAGTGTTCTTTCCACATTAAAAAAGTCAGTAGATGTTGAGTAAGGCAAACTACCCTCTGTAACAGTGGCTCACGTGATTGTGGGGGAAGGCAAGCCCAAAATCTGCAGGGTAAGCTGGCAGCCTGGAAGCCCAGGGGAGAGCTGCAGTTCAAGTCTGAAGCCAGTGTGCTGGCAGAATTCCATCTTCCTAAGTGGGGTAAGCCTTTTTTCTGTTAAGCCTCCAACCAATTGGATGAGGCACACCCCTATTACAGAGGGTAAAGAGAGTCAAACAGACACACACACACACACACACACACACACACACACACACACACACACACACACACACACACACACACCCTGTTAGTTCTGCTTTTATGGAGAACCCTGAAATGCAATGACACTCTGGAAAAGGTAAAACTATGGTGGCAGTGAAAGGATCAGTGGTTGCCAGAGGTTCCAGGGGAAGGATGAACGGATAAATGGGTGAAGCACAGGGCATTTTTAGGGCAGTGAAACTATGCTGTATGATACTACAGTGGTGGATACATGTCATCATACATTTGTCAAAACCCATAGAATGTACAACACAAAGAGTGAACCCTAATGTAAATTGCGGACTTTGATAATGTGTCAACATTGGTCCATTGATTGTAACAAATGTACCACACTGACACTTTAGGGAGCTGTGTGTGCGTGTTGTAGGGAGAGGATGTGTAAGAACTCTGTGCTTTCTGCTCAGTTTTACTGTGAACCTAAACTGCTCTAAAAATTAAAGCCTATCGATTTGTTTAAAATGGAAAAAAAAAAAGAAACTCAATCTCATTAGAAATCCAGGAATGTAAATTAAACCACAACAAGAATATCACTTTAGATCCACTGTATTAGAAACATTAATTTTAAAAATACAAAATATTATTGAAGATGTGGCACAATAGGAACTTTTATATCGCTGTTGGGAGTATGTATTGGCACAATCACTTTAGAAAAAACTTTGGCATTAGCTAGTAAAGTTGAAGCAATTCCACTCCTGGATACAGATCCTAAAGTAAAGGGTCTCAAAGTGTCCCCTGACTAGGAGCATCAGTAACACCTGAGAACTTGTTAGAAATGGAATTATGTATCAGAGCTACTGAACTAGAAACTATGGAGTTGGGCCCAGCAATCTGTTTAAAGAAGCTGTACAGGTGATTTCAGTGCACAAAATACTTTGAGAACTACTGTCTTAAAAAGAAACTCTTACATGTGTGTTCCAGATGACAAGTACAAGAATGTTCAGAGCAATACTATTTACAATAGCAAAACATTAAAGCCAGGCAAATCTGCATCAACAGGATAAAGTATAAATAAATTATGGCATTTTAATACAGTGGAATACTATACAGAAGTGAAAATAAAGGAAGGAAGGAATAGGTACAAGTATGAATATGGATAAATCGCTCAAAATAAGAGTAAAGAAACAGACTGCAAAAGATCATTCAATTTACATAAAGTTGGAAAACATCTCAGGTAAATAAAACATAGCTAGGGATAAATACCTATGATTTAAAGTCATAAAGAGAGGGAATGATAAACAAATTCGTGGTTGGTTACCTCTGGGGAGAAAGAAAGGGGATACAAATAGTTATTGGCACAGTGGAGCCTTCAAAAATATTGCTAATACTCCATTTTTTAAGCTAGATGGTAGATACAGAGGTATTCATTTTATCATTTTTCCTCAGAACTTACATTTACATTATATATATTAATATCTATGTAAGAAATACTTCATAATTTAAAAACTTAAAAATTAAGCCTATATCCATCATTATTTTCAATAAACAGCTCAAGAAAATAATTTTGTTACTGCTCTATTTTAGAAGCTGAGGAAAAATGGACTCCAACTTACATAAAATCTACTTTAATTTCTTCATTCCAGCATGGATGAGATCCACTTGCAACACTGGTTTGGTACACAGTGTGCTGAAAGGAAACTTCCACAAAGGGGTGCACAGTATCCTGAAACACATGATTAACACGACTAGATTTTTGTAACATTTTATATAGCTGATAAAAGGTAGAAATTAGTTACTGGCTGATAACTGGATGGCTTACTTTTTCCAGTTTTTCAAACAATTATTCATTCATTCATTCAATTAACATTTCTTCAACCTATTCAATATCAGGTACTACTTTGCTAGGATCCAAAAATAAATGGAAACCCTTAAGGATTTTTATCTTAAGTCTATCAGGAGAAAATAAACAGGTAAACAAATAATTGCAATGAAATGTAAGAAATATATTCAAGGTATAATAGTAACTCAGGAGAGAGAATGATTAACTCTCTGGGGTGAGGACAAGGAGAACTTCACAGAGAAAACATTGCTTGGGCTTGAGCTTTGAAACATTAAATAGTAGTTCATGTGGCCAATAACATGGAGGTATGGTGGCCATTCCAGGCAAAGGAAAGGGCATATACGGAGGCCTTCTAGAACAAGTAGTAGTATGATCGATACCGCTGTGGGCTGATGAGAAATGTGGCTGATTGGTATGTAAGAACCAGACCATCACAGAGTGGTAGCCGTTCTAAGGAGCTACCATTGTAAGGAGCTTGCACCTTATTCTATAGACCCTGAGAGCAGGGTAGCAGAGAATGAAATAGTTAGAATTACATTTTATAAAGAGCACCTTCACTGTGTTATGGAGAGTAAACTAGAATTAGATGGATAGTCCAGTTAGGGGCCGGTTGCAATTCAGGGAAAACATGATCAAAACGGCACTTTACAGAAGTGTTAAATACTTACCTCATTTAAGATCTCATCTGAGGTTACGGATTTGATTGTTTCTTTATGTCTGAGGCGAGACATGGATGATATCAAATAAGTAGGCATATCCAAGGCTCTTCTGAAAAACAATATAGAGATAGGCACTTTAATTAATTTTAATATTAGTTTTGGTGGGAGTAGCTGGCTTTTTGCTTATGCTTATAGAGGTATGTAAGTCAGCTACCCTGGATCTTATAGAGTTTGCTTTGGATCTTCATAACATAGGTGGTTAGAGATAAATACGTGACAATCACTACTCTGAAAGGGTAGCTCCTAAATGCTGAACTATGGATTGGAACCAGTCTGTGACAGAGTTTTCACTGACCCTCAGCAAAAGGAAAAAAATAGAGCAAGTAATACTTTGAGACTATATTCTTCCTATTTTTGGTGTTACAATATTCTTTCTTTTACAAATTGATTATTATAGAAAATGGTGGTAATTTTATAATGTCCTTATTTCACAAAACAGCCTTGAAATGTGCATTTGTTTTGAGAATATCAATTCTATCATAAATAAAGTCATATTTTATAATATAAAACACAGGCAAAACCTTTAAGAGGTTTTAACTATAGATTCGTAGCTAGTAAGCAAAATATTTGTTTTGCATATGTAGAGTTCATGGGATGTGGTAAACATAAAATAAGCAAGTAGAGCACATAAGTGTTAAATGTAGACAGAGAGGGCTGATCAGTATTCCTGAGGTACCTGGGCACTAAATATTCACAATACATAAATTATACATGAGATTAAATATATGAAACACTTGAAATTCGGGTTATACTAAATATTCATGAGTATTTAATATTCATGATGCCTTAATTTGGCCACTCTGACCCTACATATCCTCTGCCCAAGAAACGCAAATAAAACACACTGAGTGCCTGCAGAAGAGATAGGTAAGATTTGATTTTTGTAGAAGTCACCTAAAATGATAAATCCAAAATGGAGCTTACTCTCTCCTGTAGTCTATATACTTCCAATACTGTGAGGGGACAGTGGCAGGAAACAGTGTAATTAGCAATAGCAGCTTAAGTTTTCACAATAGGGAATAGGGACAGAAGGTATTTATTTGATATAGCACCCAAAAATATACATGTTAAAGGTACTTCGGGCATCTCAAACTTCTGAAAATTTGTAATACACAGCAATGACAGTAAGTTTGACTATCCAAATGAAGATTTCAACTTTCATTTAGTTTCTGTATATTGAACATTAATAAACTGCAAAGTTTTTTTTTTGTTTTGTTTGTTTGTTTGTTTTGTTTTTTGTTTTTTTTTTACGAGGGCCTCTCACTGTTGTGGCCTCTCCCGTTGCAGAGCACAGGCTCTGGACGCGCAGGGTCCGCGGCCATGGCTCATGGGCCCAGTCGCTCCGCGGCATGTGGGATCTTCCCGGACCGGGGCACGAACCCGTGTCCCCTGCATCGGCAAGCGGACTCTCAACAGCTGCGCCACCAGGGAAGCCCCAAGTGCAAAGTTTTATTAAGAAGACAGTATAGAAATTTACATTTAAGACATCTTTTGCAACTCCAAAAATTGGCTCAATTGCCTTACCTATTAACTATTGCTTTCCTTGTAGGAATATTATAAGCCCTCAATATTCTGACAAGAATCTTAATATCTCCGTCACAGATAGTCTGTGCTGCCACTTTTTTCCTTTCTTGCCTCTGAGGCTTTAACTTTCTTCGTCGTTCAAGAAGCTTACAAACTGCACGTGTCAACTGGCTAAAGAGTAAAAAATGATCAATCACACAGATACAAGATAACTTAAAATTTGAAATATATCAATTTTTTAAATTAACTATTATAAATAAGGCCATTATTCTGAACCATGTTCTCTCCATTGTGGAGGGGAGACAGAGTTGTCTTAGACCCAAGGAAAGAATCTTTTTCTGGGCATAGAAGAGATGCTATGTTAAGAGAGAATGTGATTGCTCCACGTAATTTGGGTGTATGGTCCAAGAAGAAACAAGGGCGTGGAGAGGTAATTCCATGAAACATGACGTTACATCAAAGGATTATTCATTTTTTAGGAATCGTTCTCTTGAAAGTGGTTAGATACTCAACTTTTCTACATGGTTCTGAATAGGAGTTAGTTATATGTGCTCCCAACCCTGGCAGCACAAATCTATGCAATTATAGCTTTATGGTCACACCTATTTTCCTCCAAAGACTGAAAATAAAACACAGACTTCAGACTATACTACAAAGCTATAGTCATCAAAACAGTATGGTACTGGCACAAAAGTAGAAATATAGATCAATGGAACAGGATAGAAAGCCCAGAAATAAACCCACACACCTATGGTCAATTAATCTATAAATATGACAAAGAAGGCAAGACTATAAAATGGAGGAAAGAAAGTCTCTTCAACAAACTGTGCTGAGAAAACTGGACAGCTACATGTAAAAAAAATGAAAGTGGAGCATTCTTTAACACCATGCACAAAAATAAACTCAAAATGGATTAAAGACCTCAATATGAGACCAGACACTATAAAACTCTTAGAGGAAAACACAGGCAGAACACTCTCTGACATAAATCACAGCAATATCTTTTTCAATCCATCTCCCAGAGTAATGGAAATAAAAACACACATAAACAAATGGGGCCTAATTAAACTCAAAAGCTTTTGCACAGCAAAGGAAACCATAAACAATATGAAAAGACAACCCACAGAATGGGAGAAAATATTTGCAAATAATGTGACTGACAAGGGATTAGTCTCCAAAATTTACAAACAGCTCATGTGGCTTAATATCATCAAAACAAACAACCCAATCAAAAAATGGGCAGCATACCTAAATAGACATTTCTGCAAAGAAGACATACAGATGGCCAAGAGGCACATGAAAAGATGTTCAACAACACTAATTATTAAAGAAATGCAAATCAAAACTACAATGAGATATCACCTCACATCAGTCAGAATGGCTATCATCAAAAAATCCACAAATGGGCTTCCCTGGTGGCACAGTGGTTAAGAATCTGCCTGCCAATGCAGGGGACACACGTTCGAGCCCTGGGCTGGGAAGATGCCACATGCCGCGGAGCAGCTAAGCCTGTGTGCCACAACTACTGAGCCTGCACTCTAGAGCCCACGAGCCACAACTACTGAAGTCCACATGCCTAGAGCCTGTGCTCTGCAACAAGGGAAGCCACTGCAATGAGAAGCCTGCGTACCACAACAAAGAGTAGCCCCTGCTCGCCCCAACTAGAGACAGCCCGTGCACAGCAACGAAGACCCAATGCAGCCAAAAATAAATAAATAATTTATTTACTTAAAAAAAAAAATCCACAAACAATAAATGCTGGAAAGGGTGTGGAGAAAAGGGAACCCTCTTGCACTGTTGGTGGGAATGTAAATTGATAGTGTCACTATGGAAAACAGTATGGAGGTTCCTTAAAAAACTAAAAATAGAACTACCATATGACCTAGCAATCCCACTACTGGGCATATACCCTGAGAAAACCATAATTCAAAAATACACATGCACCCCAATGTTCACAGCAGCACTATTTACAATAGCCAGGACATGGAAGCAACCTAAATGTCCATCAACAGAGGAATGGATAAAGAAGATGTGGTACATATATACAATGGAATATTACTCAGCCATAAAAAGGAACAAAATTGGGTTATTTGTAGAGATGTGGATGGACCTAGAGAGTGTCATACAGAGTGAAGTTAAGTCAAAAGAGAGAAACAAATATCATATATTAACACGTATATGTGGAATCTAGAAAAATGGTATGGATGATCTTATTTGCAAAGCAGAAATAGAGACACAGATGTAGAGAAGAAACTATGGATACCAAGGGGGAAAGCAGGAGTGGGAGGAATTGGGAGATTGGGATTGACACAAACACACTATTGATACTATGTATAAAATAGATAACTAATAAGAATATGCTGTATAGCACAGGGAACTCTACTTAATGCACTGTGGTGACCTAAATGGGAAGGAAATCCAAAAAAGATGGGATATATGTATATGTATAGCCAATTCATTTTGCTGTACAGTAGAAACTAACGCAAAATTGTAAAGCAACTATACTCCAATAAAAATTAATTTAAAAAAAAGATGTTCAATATTGCTAATTATTAGAGAAATGCAAATCAAAACCTCAATGAGATATCACCTCACACCAGTCAGAATGGCTATCATCAAAAAATCCATAAGCAATAAACGCTGGAGAGGGTGTGGAGAGAAGGGAACCCTCCTACACTGTTGGTGGAAATGTAAATTGGTGCAGCCACTATGGAGAATGGTATGGAGGTTCCTTAAGAAACTAAAAATAGAGCTACCATATAAACCTGCAACCCAACTCCTGGGCACACACCTGGAGAAAAACATGGTCCAAAAGGATACATTCATCCCAATGTTCATTGCAGTGCTGTTTACAATAGCCAAGACATGGAAGCAACCTAAACATCCACTGACAGAAGAATGGTTAAAGAAGATGTGGTACATATATACAATGGAATATTAGCCATTAAAAAGAATGAAATAATGCCATTGCAGTAACATGGATGGACCCAGAGATTGTCATACTGTGTGAAGTGAGACAGAGAAATAGAACTATCATATGATATCACTTATATGCAGAATCTAAAAAAAAAGATACAAATAAACTTATTTACAAAACAGAAACAGACTCACAGACTTAGAGAACGAACTTATGGTTACCTGGGGGAAGGGAGGGGAGGAGGCATAGTTAGGGAGTTTGGGATTGACATGTACACACTGCTATATTTAAAATGGATAACCAACAAGGACCTATTGTATAGCACAGGGAACTTTTGCTCAATATTCTGTAACAATCTGACTGGGAAAAGAATTTGAAAAAGAATAGATACATGTATATGTATAACTGAATCACTTTGTTGTACACCTGAAACTAACACAACATTGTTAATCAACTATACTCCAATAAAAACCAAAAAGTTTAAAAAAATAAATTTTCATCATTGACACACACACACTACTATATACAAAATAGATAGCTAATAAGGACCTACTGTATAGCACAGAGAACTCTACTCAACACTCTGTAATGGCCTATATGGGAAAAGAGTCTAAAAAAGAGTCGACATATGTATATGTATAACAGATTCCCTTTGCTGGACACCTGCAACTAACACAACATTGTAAATCAACTCTACCCCAGTAAAAATTTTATTTTTAAAAATTTATTTATTTTTGGCTGTGTTGGGTCTTCGTTGCTGCACATGGGCTTTCTCTAGTTGCGGTGAGCAGTGGCTACTCTTCTTACAGTGCGTGGGCTCCTCATTGCAGTGGCTTCTCTTGTTGCAGAGCACAGGCCCTAGGCGCACAGGCTTCAGTAGCTGTGGCGTGTGGTCTCAGTAGTTGTAGCAGCTGGGCTTAGTTGCTCCGCGGCATGTGGGATCTTCCCGGACCAGGGCTCTAACCTGTGTCCCCTGCATTGGCAGGCGGATTCTTAACCACTGCACCACCAGGGAAGTCCCTACCCCAGTAAAAATTTTTTAAAAGTAAGTTTTCATTTAAAAAATGTGCCCATGAAAGAATTACTTCAAGGTATATTTTAGAATAGAACACCCCCCTCAAAAACAATAGACTTCAGCATCCTACACCAATTAAAACCTTATTATTAATACTAAGAATCTGCAAGTGGCCCCAGGGTGGTTTTCCCAAACGCAGCATCCCTAATTCCTGCTCCCACCCTTAAGTTTCCCAGATAGGACAGTATGAGAACTGAGTTACTTCAGCCAAAGGCTCCCCCAACTGCTGCCTGTGGATCACAGAGCCCTTATATGGCTGAGGATTCCGTTTTGAAAGGGAGAGATTACAGGTTTAGTGTGTGGTGCTACCAGCAATGACTCTTCCAGTAGCAGTCTCGGGACAGGGAAATCTTAGGGCAAAACTAATTTGGGACAAAGGTATTTCTTTTTTTTTTTTCTTTTCTTTCTTGCCCTAAAAAGTATCAATAAGGAGAGGGTTAAAATCTAAAATATTATACAATTGAAAATACAAATCATATAGTTATGTCCAAAATACAATTTTAAAATGACAAAAAAAATTAAGTCACTGTATTTCATTTTATGCTTTGTAATTGCATTTTGACATTAACTTAATTAATATAAAAATACAGAACTTATTAGAGGACTTTGAAGGTATTATCTTATAGCTTTATATTTTGTACTTAAATAATAATAATTTTAGATGTACCTTGTAGATACAATTTCTTCATAATCAGCCACAATATCTGATAAGTTAAATTTGCTAACTTTGGCAATTCTTTTCATTATTGACCTTCTCATCTACAAAAAAATTTTTAGAATTTAAAGAAATGCACAGTTTATATTTTAAGATTAAGTATATACGATGCTACTGGTGTCACTATTTTTTACTCCTAATTTTTTCAAGCAATAAATGGAAAGGGGAATTAGGTAAGTGAAAGTATGGTTCTGTTTGCTACCATTATTAAAATCACTCCTAATGCTCTCATTAATGTCCCTCTCATCTCTTTTTCCACCTAACTCTCAGTATATGTGGACAGAACGAATCTTCACCAAAGGAGATGATTATCCTGTGAATGTGTTTCTACAACAGTCACTTGTACACACACAAATCTTGATTCACAAGGAAATGTGGTCACATTTCTGTATTTCCTTTGAGTCCATCCTATTCTGACCTTAAGCTCTCATTCTGTCAGCTTGGTAAGATATTTAGTGCTTGAACAGAGCCAATCCCCTAAGCCCTTGCACCTTGCAGAACCCACAGACCTTGGTTCCTCCAAGGACTCTGAAATTCTTCTTTTTAGTCTGAGGAAATCCCTCCCTTTCTCCCCTAACCCCATGCTTCACAACAGATTTAGACTTTCAGAAATGAAACCAGGAAGAAGTGTGTCTGGAGGCAATTTTCTTTCTGTCCTGCCACAAATCATCCCAAAGATAATGTAACCTAAAGCCTAATGATCTGCTTAAATTCGATAGGAAAATGGGGTGATAGGAGAATGGGAAATTATAATTCCTAAGAATTACCCTGCCATGTGGGGAACAAATTGTTTCCTTTGAAGGTGAACCACAGCCCTCCTCCCTCTGACCCCATCAGTGTGCTTGAGCCTTCTCACTTGTGCTTTCTCTCTCTGTCTTTCTCTCTTTCTCTCTCCCTCTCCCTTGCTCCCTTGCTATCACACAGACTGAGCTCCTTGCCGTTCCTCCCAAAGGCCACGCATATTCCTTCCTCACAGTTTTCACATGTGGTTCCATTAGCCTGGAATGTTCTTCTCCCAAAAAACCTCCATGGCTAGCTCCTTCAGTTCACTTCAGGTCTTTTGCTGAAGCGTTAGCATCTCGAGGGCTTTCCTTGATCTAAGGAAGGCTTTCCCTTATCTAAAATCACACCTGACCCCCCCACCCCCATACACACTCCTGTCCTCTCTTCCTACTTCACTTGTCATGGCACATATCACTTTCTAACATACTAATGTTCTGTTCATTATCTGACTTCCCCCACCAGAACGACCTCCTCTAGGAGGCCAGGAATTTTAATCTATTTTGTTTACTGCTGTAATTCCAATGTCTAGTATAATGACTGATTCATAGCAGGTGTCCAATAAGTATTTATTGAGTAAATTAATGAAAGGGACAGGTTGCGGAGAAGCACTGGCCTCTTAGATGCAAATATTTCAGCAAAACTTTATCTAGCAATCCTTGAGACTGCCGGGACTTTACTGCTCCAATCCCGGCCTCAGCCACCACTGACCCCAGTAACACAGCAGGAAGTGTAATGCATGTAACTCACAGTCCCTCCCACAGCAGGATTTAGACACCATGGCCCTATTAGGCCTCCAGTGTCAAAGCAGGATTCCAGTACCTGTAATTAAAGTAATTATCCCTTAAACTTGTAGTTTTAAACTATCCTGAGATAGCAAAGAAGTCTTCACAAGGAGGTGAAACCCAATCACACAATGTTCTTAAAGCTCCTTCCCAGGATTCCTATATGAAGGCAAGAATCCTCAGACACTTGCTCTCTTACCACATTCCTGATCTTTTGCTGCCCTCCCTTCTGGGCTTCCTCATACACCAAAAAAAGAGAAGGCATAAATGCATGCATGAAGAATTGTTCTCAGAAGGCATAAGAAGGATATGTATTCTCTTTCCTTTTTTTTTTTTTGTGGTACGCGGGCCTCTCACTGTTGTGGCTTCTCCCGTTGTGGAACACAGGCTCCAGATGCGCAGGCTCAGCGACCACGGCTCACGGGTCACGGGCCCAGCCGCTCAGCGGCATGTGGGATCCTCCCGGACCGGGGCACGAACCCGTGTCCCCTGCATCGGCAGGCGGACTCTCAACCACTGCACCACCAGGGAAGCCCTCTCTTTTCTTATGAGTAAGAACACCTCTTTATTTCCTAAGACGCAAATATCATTATTAAATCACATCTCAACTTAAAAAAATATATATGGAGCTAATGAAGAAGGTGTAGGAGGGGCAAGAGTGAGTGGAAAAAAACGTCTGCCAGCAATAAAGAGTGCTCTTTCAGGCTACAATAGCTATAGTGGTCTGCATTTCCACCACACTTCCATAGGAACAGAGTACAAACTAGCATAGACCTTGAGGTTCTATCTTATTTGCCCCTTACTTCAGAAGTAAAGCAAGGCAGGCATTTTTATTGTCTGTTTTTATAGAACAATAAGGCAGGACTCAGTGCATAGATTACCTGCCCAAAGACAAACAGGATGGTCAGAACAGGTCTTCACACACCTGCCTAGGGCTTTTCTAGTCACACAAGGTTGCTTCTCTCCTGTCTCCACGAGGGAATTGTGTGTACCTCTTAGATCTTCCCATGGCTCTCTGCTTCTTTTCAAGTTACCCTAAAAGGCTGCTCTGGTGCCCTGTAGCAAAGCCTATAGATTCTACTCTTGCAGAAGTCTTAGAAACCTCCTCAGCCTGCAATTTTATCCCTTACTTCATTAATTGTTCAAGCGTTTCTCAACATTTTCTGAGTGAAGAGCACTGTGCTGGGCATGATGGATCTATACATATAGTCACTGGAGCGATGAGGGGTCAGTGGAAAGAAATCAGGGGTGAAATTCAGTGAGGGACTCCACCTCAAACCTGGTTTAGGCTTTGTTACGGTGTTCTGTCTCCTAGTGGCTCCTCCCTTTGTCCCGTGAACTGCTCTGGTGTACGGCATTATGAGTTATTAATAAAACTAGGGATTCTGGCAAAATGCTGGCATACTTCCCAAAATGAACTTTTAGGGTCAAAAAGAGATGGGAAGTCTTTAACGTTCATTTGTAAATAGAAAGAGTGGGATATGCTTTAATAATGAGTTTGCTGTCAATTGAAGTAACTGCTGCATCAACAATGTACATCAACAGTGTACATTTACAGATGGTCAGTAACTAACTCTGAAAAGGAAGTCTGAATAGAACAGAAAACCTCTCGGTGATCAGAAAGAGGTGATGAGTAAGTAAGTCTGTCCATCTGACTCTCTGGGAAGAGTATAGTACTGTGCATCCAGCAGACCAGTTTTCACAAAAGTAAATTCAAACATATTGATAAAACTATTCTGTTGTTGTTACCTTTTTCAGAAAATTGGCAGAATTAATCCTTTGTGCGGTAATAGAATTCATATCTGAAATGGACATATCCTTCTCTATCTGACTTTCATATTCCTATAAACAGAGAATTAAATTAGTTTCACTTCTTGAAGGTAACAGAGTTTAGATATGATACACTGCAATAAAGTATTAACTACTCATTTCAGTTCATGTGTAGGAGATATTGGCAACACTCTGGAATTGAGAGGAGAGAATACTTCTTTTAGATTCTCCCAATGAGAATTAGCTAAGAACACATATTTTGTTTGCTTCTAGGAGGAGGTCCATTCATCTTTTAAAACTGAGTAATGATTGAGAAAAAATTTGCGATTGAGAAAATTATAAGAAAATGTAAAGACGATTGAGAACAATTCTTCATGCATGCATTTACCTGGTAATCACTAGAAACAAAAGAAATGGAAAGTGGTAGAGTATAAGGGTCAAGAGAGTGGGATTTGGAGGCCATAGTCCTGGATTCACGTTGGCCCGGCCATTTATTAACTTTGTGGTTTGGGAAAAAGATGATTAACTACTGCAGACCTCAGTTTCCTCTTTTGTAATAATTATAATATTACTGTTATTAATATGTCACAGGATTGCTGTGAGATTTAACTGAAACAATATCTATAAAGTGCATGGCATACAGTAAGTAGTCAAAATATGCTGGCCATAATCAATAACTTTAACTTAACATCCAGCAGTGGGTCTAAGATTATTTGTCAGGATGCTTCATCTATATAATTTAGAATAAATTGCATCTGTTATAGCTGCATTTGTGGGATACGTTCCTAACTGCACACTGAAATCATTTTACATTATAGAGAGCATTAAAGATGACACAAAAATTATGAAGTATCTCTTACCTTAAGTAGATAAATTATCTGAAAGTAATTTATTTGTTTTTCTAATTATCCACAAGAAATCTTGAAATTAATCCTGTTGACAAGTAACATTTTACCTAGGGATATATTATATTACTATTTCATATCACTTTATTTATTTTAAAAGTATTAATTTATAGGAGTTACTTAAATACTCTGGATACTAATTTTTATTAATTAATATATAATTTGAAAATATCTTTTCCTAATCTGTGGGGTTTAAACTTTAATATTATCAAGTTTATTAATCTATTTCTTTATAATTTATACTTTTTGTATTTTGTTTAAGAAAGATTTTCCTGCCCAAGATTAAGATATACATTTAAAGTTTTGCATTTCATGTGTAATCTTCATTACACATAGTATTTATTTCTTTTGTGAGGTCTGAATCTAATTTTACACCATTCAAAAATGTTTTATAATTTTCTCCATCAAGTTTTTGTACGTGTTTTGTTCAATATATTCCTATGAATCTAAGAGTTTTTATTGCTACTGTAGGGTGTATCTTTCTTAAGTTACATTTTTAGTGAGTTTTTGTTGGTGTATAGAATGCTATTTATTTTTTGTTTTTAATTTTTCCTCAAGTTTTTCAAACATACAGAAAATTAGAAAGAATGTTAAAATCTATGTACCTACCTTTTAGATTAAGTAATTAATATTTTGCCATATTTGCTTAATCTGTTGCTTTTGTTTTCTTTTTTTTGGCTAAATATCTCAAAGTATAAATTACAGACACCATGACACTTCATTCCTAAATAAATACTTCAGCATGAATCTCCAAAAACTAAGGACACAACCACAGTGCCATAATCACAGACAACAAAACTAACAATTTTCCAATATATCTACTATTCAATTATCAATATTACATAATAGTCCAATATCTAAATTTCACCAATTGCTGTTTTTTCACCAATTGCTGTTTTTTCACTATATATATATTGTATATCTCCACATATATAATATATACTTTTCAGATTTTTTTCCCATTATAGGTTATTACAAGAAAGATATGGATAAAGTTCACTGTGCTATAGAGTACACCCTTGTTGTTTATTTATTCTATATATAGTAGTTTGTATCTGCTAAGCCCAAACTCCTAATTTATCCCTCCCCCACCCCCTTTCCCTTTTGGTAATCATAAATTTGTTTTCTATGTCTATGAGTCTGTTTCTGTTTTCTAAATAAGTTCATTTGTATCATTTTTTTACATTCCACATATAAGTGGTATCATATGATATTTTTTTCTTTCGTCTTATTTTATTGAGAACAAGCTTTACATGAGACAGCCAAATGATGGCTTTACAAAATTCTAGAAAATTGCTACTGATTCCAGCCTGGAAATTCCTAGCAAACCTAATATCATCAAGGGACGTATGTGTATGAGCACATAATTGCACAGCTCTCTTTTTAAGACTTTGTAATGCATTTCCTAAATTGAAGGTGATATCATATGGTATTTGTTTTTCTCTTTCTGACTTACTTCACTTAGTATAATAATCTCTAGGTCCAACCATGTTGCTGTAAGTGGCATTATTTCATTCTTTTTATGGCTGAGTAATATTCCATTGTATACATATACCACATCTTTTTTATCCATTCATCTCTCAATGTACACTCAAGCTGCTTCCATGTCTTGGCTATTGTAAATGGTGCTGCTATGAACATTGGGGTGCATGTATCTTTTCGAATTAGAGTTTTCTCTGGATGTATGCCCAGGAGTGAGATTGCTGGATCACATGGTAACTCTATTTTTAGTTTTTAAAGAACCTCCATACTGTTCTCCATAGTGACTACACCAATTTACATTCCCACCAACAGTGTAGGAGGGTTCCCTTTTCTCCATACCCTCTCCAGCATTTATTTAATTTGTAGACTTTTTGATGATGCCCATTCTGACTAGTGTGAGGAGGTGCCTCACTGTAGTTCTGATTTGCGTTTTTCTAATAATTAGCAATATTGAGCATCTTTTCATGTGCCTGTTGGCCATCTGTATGTCTTTGAAGAAATGTCTATTTAGGTCTAAAAATGATGACTTTTTAAAGAGATCAAAATGCAACAGAGAGAAACAGTTGTACTTGCTAGCCAGTTGGCCCACATTCCAAATTTGTCTGATTGTTTCTTTGTGGTGTCATTTAACTTGTTCCTTTATTCCTCATACTTCTTGTAAACAAATTAGAGGAGGAGGACAAGGGGGAGGAGAGGGGGGAGTAAGAGGGAGGGAAGAGGAGGAGGAGGGGGACAGGCTGAAGATGTCTCCAGGCATGTGGGATCTTAGCTCCCCGACCAGGGATGGAACCCACACCCCCTGCATTGGAAGGCGAAATCTTAACCATTGGACCATCGGGGAAGTCCCTTGGGCATTTAAAAGGAGCATATTTTTTCCTTCCTTAACTCTGTTAATGTGGTAAATTATATTAATAGATTCCTTGATTAGATTAGCTTAGCTCTGTTATCTGGAAATAAACCCTACTAGATTATGGTGTATAATTATATATTTATACATAATATATTGCTTTTTGATTTGTTAAAATTTTATTAGTAATTTCACATCTATGCTCATAAGTGAAATTGACCTAAAATGATCATGTTTTGCTTTCTTTGCCCAATTTTGGCATGAAGGTCATCAACCTCAGAAAATGAGTTGGGTTGCTTTCCCTCTTTTTGTGTTCTCTCAATACTTTGTATAAGATAAGGAAAGTCAGCAAAGCCCCTAGTTTCAGAAGCAGAAATTCTTCCTTTTTTATGAAGTTATATCCTCAATTATGCTGAGCACTGTGCTTTGCCCACAGTAGTTTACGGAACTGTAGAATTGAATTCAATCATTGAGAGAAGCAGGAGGAAACTGAATAACTTTTCAGCCATTCTAAGCCAAGGGCTTCCCACTGCAGTTTACTAACTGAAATTCCTAAGGTCTCAAAACAGATGAATCACAATTAAAAGTTGAGCAATGCTTTCCAAAGCCAAATATCAATTGGTCTGTTTGTGAATACATATATTTCTACTCACCCATGTTTGTGAAAATAATGAATAATCTGCAAATCCTATGACTATTATAGTCATATGTGCTAACTGGTGGTGCCATGATATTATCATTGAAAAATCATTGACTTGCATTTCCTCTTTCACCTCTGAGCCACACCAAAAGAGATTCTCAGACAATCCACTTGGTTCAGCCATGAGCGTCTTCCCACTATTACTTGAGTTTTAAATGTAATGAGTCCTGTATAGTTTTGTTTGTGTCTCCTCTATATTAGGGTATAACAGCTAAAGGATGGCTGAGTGGCAACAACAAGAAAAAACATAAACCTTTTTATAAGTAACTTTTACTATTTTTAATATTAAGTGGCTTGCTGCTACTTCCCTTCAGTCCAGAATCGAATGAAATCAAATATCAAAAAGTTTATCCGTTTTTTATCAATTGATAATAATTCACCAAAGTTAATAAACCTGTTATAACCAATTTTAGTATAAGGCATTCACTCTTTCTGACTCATAAGATGTATAAACCTCAATATCCTTCATCAGCATCTGCTATCTTTAAGTTGGCTGACATCACCCTACAGTGGTAATTCTACTACACAGGCATTTTCTTCAGAGATGGAACATTGGTTTCTTCCTTCTTGAACCATCTCTTTGCAAGCACAAGTGTTAGGATTAGTACAATTGTTTTTTTCTACAGGAATTAGCTCTTATAATTCCATTCTTTTAAGCCTAGTGGAGTGCTGGTAAATGTTTAACAGCCAGTTCTCTGGGAGTGGGAGGGGAAGCCCCAATTTGCAGCATTTGTTGATTTATGGTGTAGACATTCTCCCAGCAATACATTTAAAGCAACCAACATGAAATCACTGAAGGAGGAGCGGGGAAGAGATGCACACAACAGGCTCTTACCAGCTGGTGCCAGCAGGCTCCAGCGCGCCATCACTACACAGCATAAGATGAACTTTTCTTTCTTTCTTTTTTCCCCACATTTTAAAGTTTCTGAAATTGAGATGTGCTTTATAATCAAGTGTAAGTTTAATGTGGTAGTGCCTCTCTCCATTATCCCCCAAAGTTGCTATTAAATTGGTGATATATTTTACAATAAAACCCACAATATTTACATAAATTTATAATATACTTAAAAGAGTCTGGCTGTGAAATAGGTTGTTGGGACAATTAAGTTGCAAAATTAAGCTAAGGACTTTCTGAAATTTGGGAGAGCTATACATTTTTAATGCCTAAAGAAAAGGGGATCCCAAAAAAATCAAGAAAGAAAAATTCCCATGTAACAAGCTCGACTTAATTGTGAAAGAGAAAGTATTATCAACATGGACATGACTGTTGCCTATCTATGTCCAACATGTTGCCTAATATGTCCAACAAAACATATTGTTTCAAACAACTGAATATAACAACAACAAAAAAGAGACTCACAGATATAAAGAACAAACTAGTGGTTACAAGTGGGGAGAGGGAAGTGGGCAAGGGCAATACAGGGGTAGAAGATTAAGAGGTACAAACCATCATATATAAAATAAGCTACAAGGATATGTTGTACAACACAGGGAATATAGCCAATATTTTATAAATAACTATAAATGGAGTATAACCTTTAAAAGTTGTGAATCACTATATTGTACACCTGTAAAACTTATATAAATATTGTTCATCAACTATACTTAAATTAAAAAAATTTTAAGAGGGGAAAATTGTTGTCTACAGATTATCAGTTTAAAAAAAATTAAGATAGATTTAAAGCAGCAAAACGTTAACTTATCATAGAATAAACTATATTCAAATAGAAACCAAGTACCTGGAAGAGTAAATCTGGAATCTCTCTGTCATAGAGAGGCATTTGCGGCAGAAGGAAAACATCTAATTGACCTGCATTTCTAAGTTGCAATAGCTGGAAACGTTTACTCTTTTTCATTTCCTCTTCAGAAACAAAGTTAAATTCATCTTGCAACTGTTTGAGACGAAAATACTTTGGAATATCCTGTTCTTTATGTTTCATGTACTATAAAACACAAATAATGTAAAGTCTTTACTTAAAATATTAATTTTTTGAAATTCAAGAATTATTTCAAAACAGTTTTTCCCCCTAACTGTGAGATATGAGAGTTGCAATAGAAATAGGAAATGGAGCAACTGAATCTGTACAGAAAATCTGAAAAAAAAAAAAATGCGGAATCTGGCCTATACAGTTTCTCAGCCTTTTCCTGGTCATGATTTATACAGAAAATGAAAACATGTGTACTGCACAGCGGGTTAAAAGATGAGAGTTTTTGTGTCTGGTTGCCCTATGAGTCGACAGAGGCTCAATATTTCCATACACATGTAATCAATTCAGCACATCAGTTGAGAAGCTCTGATCTGAAGAAACTTAATTGCAATAATCTATGCATGCACTGCTTTATTCAATAAATGTAAATGTGAGTACATGGTACATGCAAGGAAAAGTGCTAGCTGCCATAAGAGAGACAAAGATTTACTAGTTGTAGTTCCACAAGGAAAGATAAAGCACATGCACAAATAACTAAGGTAAAAGGCAGAATGGTATTAGAGCCATAAGAGTTTATAAAAAGAAAAAAAGTTAACAGGACGGCAAGGGAAGAAAAGCCCATATCTAACTGAGGTTGCCAAGGAAGGATTTACCCAGACTTGCAGGGTGGGTGACAGCTGCTATAGGTGCGCTTCTAAACAGAGGGAACGACATGAATAAAGGTATGAAGAAAGCCTGTTGGAGCACACACAGCAGTTCAGTTGGCTGTAAGGAGGAGTAGAAGTGAATAGATAATAGAGTCTTTGAGGGAAGGAGTGTGTCTATAAATCATCTTTAAAATCCTCAGCATTTAATAATATGGCGGGCATTCAGTAGATGTACAATAGATGTCAGCCTGGATGCAAGATGCACCAGGCAAGGGCTGCTAAATAGTGGCAGAGTACCAGTCATCAGGCCTAAGGTAGTAATTATTTCAGTTGCTGAATTTCTAACTGCCTTACAATACTATAAACTGTCTGAAAACTCTATCTGTCCTCAGATTTACTTTTAATGCCTCCTAATGCCTAGAAAAATACACTGCAAACTGTGGAGGAGTATGAGTGTAGAGCTTAAGAAATAAAATATATTTACAGTACAGATATTTGCTATAACTTACCATAACAAATTCCATTAAATCAGAATATTCTGGATTATTTGGGTCAATTCTGACCTCATTTGCCCATTCAAAAAGCTTCTGTGCATTAATTAGCCATGGAATTCCAGGAACACCTCTTGCATCTACATCCCTAAACACACTAACATAAAGGAAAATATTTTGTGAACTTCTATATAATATGCAGGTGATAAATCTGTTATATGGGGTAAAACCTACCCATTCCAGGTATTTAAAGATAAAGCTTATCCTGTGTTTAAGGATAAAATAGAAGGTTTAGATGTGATATCTAAAAAAAGTGAGAAGAAGTGGTTCTTCTCACTTTCTAACTATATCATAGCTTTTTTTTTTTTTAACATCTTTATTGGAGTATAATTGCTTTACAATGGTGTGTTAGTTTCTGCTTTATAACAAAGTGAATCAGTTATACATATACATATGTTGCCATATCTCTTCCCTCTTGCATCTCCCTGCCTCCCACCCTCCCTATCCCACCCCTCTAGGTGGTCACAAACCACCTAGCTGTGTATCATAGCTTTTTGATAAATGTCTACCCCTCCCTTAAGAGACAAGTAAGCTTCTTAAGGGTAAAGTCTGTAAATATTCATCTTTGCTATCTAAAGTCCACAATATAAAAAGAATCTTTAGGCTATATCTTTACAGTTGAAACATAATATAGAGTATGTAATACAATTAACTGGGAAGTAAGGGCCAGAAGAATATCTTTGGTCATATGAGGCCATCTTCAGAGGTTAAGAGAGCTATAAAAGATGGGCTAGACTCATAATGCATCCTTAGTGACCTCAACTATAGGCTAAGTGAAGAAGGAATTCAACCCTAAACAGTAAGGGTTTATTTTCAGCCATCAATTATCCCAGTTATTTAATCTCTCTCTTCACAGATAATTTGTTTCATCATGTAGAATTAGAGCAATTTGGACTAGAAGATTTCTAAGATCCTTTCTGTAAAGTACTCAAGAAAAATTCCAGTCCATAAACTAGGATTCCAGAAATACAGTTCTGACTCAGATTCAATAATGTCAACCCAAACATGGACATACATTTTACACTGTCTACTTTCCATCAGTATCTATTCATATTTTTACGATGAATCTTTGGAAGCTATTGCTAACAAAGCCAATGTATGGTATGATAGGATGTTAAGCAAAATTACAAACAGATAAAGTTTGAGTATTCTTCCTTTCTTTAATTCCTATGTCTGCTCTCATATTTAAACTGTTTTAAGGTCTTTGTCATAAGAGATATCTAGGGCCTGACACCCTTAACACCATCATGTAACAAATTTTCCTTCTCATGGGAAGATTCTTAGCCCAGGTCCCCTAGAGAACAAAGGCTGAGGTACAGTTTAAATGTCAAAGAATAGATTAGGGAGAGAAACTTATCCCATTATAGCCTAAAAAATTTAGGTTGTAATTGTATTTCAAGGTAGTCTCCAGATTTCTGCCTCAGGGGAAGTAATAAAGACCACAGAACATTTCCTGCCCTTGCTATATTGATTCCCCCAGCTGGCCCTACAGGTGTTTAGCTGTGGGCTACGGCGAAATTCCTCAGTCATCTGCACCCCCTCCTTCACAACCAAATGCTAAGCAAGTAATATAATTCAGTGATATTAAGTATACCCACAGTTGTACAACCACCATAACTATGTACTTCCAGAATTTTTCATCATTCCAAACAGAAATTCTGTACCGTTAAACAATAACTCTCCATTCCTCCCTCCCCTCAGCCCCTGGCTTTGTCTCTATGAATTAAGCAAAAAATTTTAAAGTTACCAGGGAGAAAAGACAGTCTACAAAATACTAATGTTTAGACTGATGGCAGACTTTTAAACAGCTATGATAAATCCCAGAAGATAATGTAACTATAGCTTCAAATAGGGAAAGTAAATATCAGCCTCAAATTTTATGCCCATCTAAACAATTATTCAAGAAGGAGGAAAATATAAATACATTTTCAGATCTACAAAGACTAAACAAGCTTGCTAGCCATGAAAACTGAATCATTAAAGGAGCAACTTTCAGCAAGTAAATCCAGAATGAAAGTCGTGGGAGGTAAGAAATGAAGGCAAACATAAAAGTCAATTAACCACATCAGAAAATAATTAACTGGTGAGTGTGAGAAAAACTGTTTTATGTTTTAAAAATGTATTAAACAAAAACTCTAGACAACATGGGATTGGAGAGGTGTGCCTAATGTTATACTGAAGCATTCTAAGATCTTCTTTTCGTTCTCTTCTTTGTCTCTGGCTCTGTCAGTAGTTGATGAATAAATGAATGAATGAGTGAGTGAAACAGTGAATGAACATACTTTCTTTGTGCTCTCCTTTGGCTCCATGCTCTGACTCTCACAAGTCAATCTTGCCTTTTGGAGCACCCATCCCGTTCCTAGAACCACTGCTCCTCACCAGTCCTTGGGCTCCCACAACTGTAGAGGAGGAGAGTTCTGTAACTTCCTTCTCTGATCTCAGAGGCCCCAACTGTAAAGTTTTACTTCTAGTTCACTTTAGAAAGTACTTTGAACTTTGAAAACCTCTCCTGCAATTCATTCCCTGTTGAAACCTGTCATCTGTTCCAATCTTGCAGAATTACTCTCAATCTTTTAGAAACTTGAGTTCCCAACTAACAGGAACTGTTAAGTGCAGCATCACAGAAGCCATGAGACAAGAGACTTCAAGAAGCAAAACGAGGAGGACAGGCCAATGAATATGTCCAGAAGGTCCCTGGTAGCCTTCAGGAATAACTGAGTTGGGTTAAGGACGAAATGTGTGAATTAAAAGTAGACGCAATGTATGCAGACCAGTAGACCACCCATATGAGGACTTGGGCGAGAAAAACAACCAGAAAGAGTTTTCAGGGTTTAATCAAACGCTTGGATTTTTCTTTGTTTCAAAGCACAGAAAGCTTCTTGGATACAAAAGACTTATAGCGTAGGAAATGGAAAAGTTGAAGAAAAGATAAGAAAAGGATATAAATATGTCAGCAGAATCCTAATGGAGACGAAGGAAAGTTCCAAATTACTTGGATAAAAGCTAGCTTTAGAGTGAGGAGAACAAACACCTGACTCCAAGAAAAAGGCAAAGAATAGTATGATGAGGCAAAGATTAAAAATAGCTGCAGTGGGGACTGTGCCAGGGAAATACTAAGAAACACAAGAAAATAATGGTTCAGCGTATTAAAAGCTTATTCACTAGTTCCAAAATGAATTACCCTTATTAATTGTCCATTTTTCTCCTAAAACACCCTGCACAGCCTACCTCACTATCAACATCCTGCACCAGGGTTATAATTTATGTTTGTTGCAATAAAAGAATTGCACTTGTTATAATCCATGAACCTATGTTGACCCATCATTATCACTCAAAGTCCATGATTTACATTAGGGTTTACTCTTGGTGTCTTACATTATATGGATTTTGGCAAATATGTAATGACATGTATCCACAATTATAGTATCATACAGAGTAGTTTCACTGCCCTAAAAATCCTGTGTGCTCTGCCTGTTCATCCCTCTCTTTTCCTAACCCCTGGCAACCACTCACATTTTTTACTGTCTCCATAGTTCTGCCTTTCCCATAATGTCATATAGTTGGATATAGCCATGGTTTTTTAAAAAATATGTGTTTAGATGGGGAGGGGAAAGGCTATCTTCTTGTTATCATCATTCACTGATTTTTAAATGATGGAATCTTTTGGTCCTTTATATACACCGTCTTACTCAAACATAGCACAATAGGTAAGCCAGCATTATCATCGTTTTTATAGAATTTTACTTTACTTCTAGTAATCCTGTTTGTGGATGTGGTCTAGCAGTTAATCCCAATTCCTCTAGGAAGTCCTGGGATATAGATGAAATTTCTATGTCCAGCAATTTCTTCCAGCAAATTGATAATGCAAAAAATGATTCTTTCATAATCCAGAACGACTGGGAGATATAAAGGTCCCAGAAGTAAAATCCTTTGGAGTCTTGGCCTTTGCCTACAGTTTAAGGACTGTGGAACTGCCTCTCTCATCATCCATGTGGCTCTAATCCTAAGCATTGAAGAGATACATTCTCTTACATACAAAGATACTTATTGTCTTAGTAGAGTGATTATAAATAAAATATATAAATATTTTACATATTTATAAATACAAATAAAAAATAAAGCAACATCCAAGTAAACTAAACTGTTCCTAGAGTTTTCCCTTTTGTAGGTCTTGTGAGATGCTTTGCTGAGGACTGGCATTATTTTTCAAGCATAAACATTTATTACCTGCAGTAAGCAGATCTTAATGACTGTGACATAGGTGTCAGAGGAACACCATTTTCATCTAACGCCCATGATAGAGAATAGCTTAGTTTTCCTGAAGTCAAAAGACAAAGTTCTTCAGTTCCGTTTCCCTCAAGAAGAAAGGGCACATCTATTTATAAAAGGCATTAAAAACAAATGAATATTTGAGCACATTACAGTTTTTTTCCCAGACTTTTACTTGTGGAACCTCAGGAACACAAAGTTTATGTTGACCATAGGCTCTAATCTTAGAGCTCTCCCTCACCTCACATCTAAGATCCCTCAAGGTAGACTGCTTCAAACAGACTACAAAAGAGAGAGGAACATATTTATCTGGACACAGAAGTTTTTAACCCATTCTTTCTGGGAGTGGCTGCCAGCAAGAAAAAAATATTGGCAGCAGAAAAAGAGCTACTGTGTGTCTCCTTTCCTACATTCTTGAGCGTTCCCCCTCTCCTCATCTTCTTTCTGTCTTCAGAGAGCTTAACGATACTCCTTGAAACTTCTGCCAAGTTCCTAGTGCTCCCTAAAATTTTCACTCTTAAGTCTTTTCTGCTGGGTCTCCACAACCCTATTTTCTGCTTCATCTGGACTCTGTCTAAGCAGACTACATTCCTCCCTCATTTTCTGTTCTCCCCTGGTTCCTTTGCCTATTCGTTTTCTTCTCTCTCCTCCTTGCTCACTCATTCATACTCCCTTTCTTTTTACCAGCTGGATGCAGCAACTGCAAAACCCCTAGGAAGGTGAAAGAGAAGGGAGCTGGGGGAGAAGAGAAATGACAGCATTCTGGCAGACATGCTAACTTAAATTTAATTGCAGGAGGAGTAAAATCAATTGAACAACAATAAACAAAAACATCACTTCTTCTTTCCTCTCTCCTTTACCACTTCCTTTCTCTCTCTTTCTCTTCCTCCCTCCCCTATTCAGTTCAAAGATGAATCAACCTGTCCTGGAGCATCTTTAAGATTTACTAAAGGATAGGCAGAGGCAGAGCAGCCTACCCATTCAGGAGTGGAGCTCACGTTCCAGAGAGCATAGCGCCCTTGTCTCAGATGTCCCGGGAAAAGCAAAGGGGCTAATCCCGAATTTTAGATATCCCAAAGATGATTCAAGTCAAAGTTTTAAAAATTAGTTTAATGTCTGGAAGAAGAACTTAATTCATTTTTAACCTAATACTGTAAATATAGGATTCTTTATTCATATAAATGACCCAGGGTCATTTAGGATATGGAACTCATGAAGAAAATAGAAGGGAAGAAACATTTCTAATAAACTTACTGCTTCCTACTTCTCCATATGCAGGTATGACCAGCTGATCAGAGCTAAATTCTACATATTCCAAAACAGTTTTGCTTTTTAGCTCTGTGTTTTTAGGTAAGGGTAAATGTAGTTTTGCCAATAAGCTTGTCCTTTTACTTATTTCATAAACCTAAATATAAAAGAAATGGTTGATAAATCACTGAAAGTACAAAATAGAAAAAGAACTAAAATAAAGATCATCACTAACATAATTCTTTTAAAAATACTAGAATGTAAAATAGGTATTGCTCTATAGCATTTGATCCACATGATTGTGAGAAAAGTAGATAATCCTAGGTGTTTAAAAGTATAATGCCTTTTACTGGTTTCAAAGAAAATCAATTGAATAAAAGGATTACAAATACAGTTCCGTGAATATATTACCTATAACACAATACCCGAATAACTCACTTTTGTGTAGCACTTTTAAAATTCTTTATCTCATTTAAACCTGATAAAAATTATAGGAAATAGGTATTATTCTTCCCACTTTGTAAATGAAGAAATGGAGTCTCTATATGAAACTATATTAATTTTTATTAAAAGTGATAGAAACCCAGGTGAAGTGCTTAAGAAAAGGGGAGATGTGCTGGCTCATGGAATCCAAGGACAGGTTAAACAAGTTATGGGGCAGGGAAGGGAGGAAAAGTCCCAGAATGAGTCAGGGAGGTGCTGGGTAGACTGTTCCATAGATGTCCACTGGGTACTAACCCAGGTCTTCTGATTCTGTATGCTGTGCTTTCTACTATAGTTCCATCACTGCCATAACTACAAACCTAAAGTTTTTTCAACAGAAAAATCTTATTTTGACTTATACTGTGTTATCAGTGTTTGGGGAAACAGTGATATGTGTTCTAAGAAGAAGGAAATGGACAGTGGGGGGTGGTAAATGCCCCATGAAAGATAAAAAAGAATGTACCAATCAAAAGGATAGTTGATTAACCAAGAAAGCAGGGGAAAAGGAAAGACAAAGAGGCAAATTTTTTCTGGTCATCTAAATACTGTCCCTGTAAGAGTGAATTTAACCCAACACATTGGTCCCTTTGACAAAGGCCTCCCTAAATACAGAAATGTTTGTAGGGGTTATAGCTAATGGACTTAAAGTATTTAGGTCTGTGAAAAAATTTTCTTACTGTAAATTAGTAAATTGACTAAAAAGAGACAACGAACTGATAAATATATTCAGATATTGAATTCGTAATCTGATTTTACACATCGTCCTTGTAAATTTATTTAGGGTATGTAGATGCATTCTCATGGAACTGTTAAATCCAGTTTCTGAGACTGCAGAGCTGGAGGCCAGATCCTGGATGGTAGCAAATGTAAAGGTAGCGAATTCTACCTGGAATCTCCCCAGAGACAGACTTGTCTCCTAATGGAAGCTATCAACACCACTGTGTGGCTGAGATGGAGTGTGAAGAATGAAAATAGGCATTATAAGTGGAGAAAGTAGAATATTCAAAACTCTAAGTAGGAAGTTGCAAGAATGTATGGAAAAAACAAGCAGTTCAGTTTGGCTGAAGTGAAGAAAGAGTAAAGAAGAATAGTAGGAAGAAAATTATAAATGTAGGTTAGAATGTTAGTCTAGGGCATATAGATTTATTTAGCAAGTTTTGCACTGCTAATGGTACAACTTATCCCTAGATAGATTCCTTTCTTTCCCTGCCTCTTGTTTTGTTAAGATCATGTGCTAATTCATGGGATGATGAGGGATTCAAAATACACACTTATCTATTTTGGGAGGGGGCAGATTTTAAACTTCAAGTGGTTGGATTATTATATCACAATTTATTTTAGGTACAATAGTAGGAAAGTGTAGTCAATATATTTTTTAAATAAAAATTTCAACAGAGGTACATTTTAAGATGATAGTAACTTGACAGCTCAGATGAACAAAATGAATACAGCTTTTGATCAGGGATAGCACAAAATTATTTTAGGCATTGAAAAATAACTTTGATTTAGATTTGTAATAATAATCTTCTCCCCACACCTCAAACTCCACCCCACACTCAAATACACAAATCTTTTTATTTTTACTTTTATTTATTTTTATTTTTTTGTTGGGGTATAGTTGTTTTACAACGTTGTGTTAGTTTCTACTGTACAGTGAAGTGGAGTTCTCTGTGCTATACAGCCGGTTCTCATTAGTTAACAAATCTTTATTCCCTCCTAACTTTTCTTTCAGCTCTAGGTACAAGTTTAACCCTTATATTAACCAGCAAGACTTCTTGTCTAAACTCCTTTACTGTCTCTAATTTTTCTCCATCATCCTATTTTCTAATTCTTTTAGTGAAGGGATTCTTATGGTGGGGTGTTTGGGCAGGAATCAGGGGTCTGCTGTATGTGTGTTCTTTCATCAGATTCTTAAAGGGATCCAAAATTTTTTTAAAAGATGAACAAATATATCGAGACTGATATCACCAAGTTAAGGTTGGGGCAATTTGGAGAAATCATTCAACACTTACAATAGCTATACTACTCATAGTTTAAACCACCCTCTTCCACCTCACTAACAAATGAATAATAATGCTGCACATCTAGGGTTGGCAAGAATTTCAGCAGGATAGACGTATTTAGAACAACTACAAATCAAATAATTTTGTACTTACAGCTATTAATAAAAGACTATTGATGAATTATAAATATATTATTTATAAATGTCTATCCATATAGATCAGTCATCTCAATATAAAAGAACTTACTTATCACATATAACAGTAGCTAACAAGAAATTTAAAATTATGTATGTCATAAAATAAGATACAAAATTAAATGACAATGGCATACCTCCAAGCAAATTGTTTCAGGCCAATATATTAACTGAATATTGAAAATTTGTTGAAACATGACTTTAAAATCAAACTGTAGGGGAGATACTGAAGTGCAAGAAACTTGTTTATTGTTGTATAATATTTTAATAAAATATTTAAGCTTCTGAATTTTGGCTCTCCTCTTTTGTTCATGCCTAAAAATTAAATAAACCTTTATTGGACCCTTGAAAAGCAAACCAGATATAAAATATTATTCTTTTCAAAATGTACCTCAACATGTTAAAATATGATCATTTTAGAGGACAAATAATATTTGAGCCCAATAACATTTGCCTATATGTGGATAAAAGCCTTTCCTACCCCTCAAGTGTTTTTTTAAAAAGACATTTACTCAAAAATACAAAAAGAACTAAAATTAAGGTACCATAAATCATTCAGCTATTTTACTAAATTATAACTTAAAGAGATTATAGCACTTACCCATTATGTCTCATGAGAGGAGAAAGCTGAGAGACTTAGGAATGGGGGTGGCGGAGCTTGAATTGAGAATTCAAAAATATTTTCTAACTTTTAAAAGACACACACACACACACACACACAAACACACACGCACACACACACACACACACACACACACACACCATGTCTTCAATAACCTCAAGGAAGTGGCTCTAAGTCAACAGGCTTGCTGTGTCCTCTTAAAGGTCTTTGTGAATCTCTTTAGGCTTTAGGTTGTATACCGTTTTTGCCCCAGGACATTGTTTCTCTGAACCCAAAGATCAGACAGGCAAGCCAGAGAGGTAACTTTCCTGGGGCTCTAATGAAAACACTTTTTGGGGAAGAAATTGATCCATTCAATGATATGAGACTACAAAGAGAGTCTTCAATCCATCCATTCATTTTTGTTCACTCAACCAACATTTACTGAATATCTTCTCAGCTGCAAGGCAACTGACCTAATGATATTTAAGACTTAATCCTGCTTTTCAGAAGGTAGAAGACTAGTTGGAAGATAAGCCATAGGTTGAAAAATAAAATCCCCTTCTGTTCTCCATCCTAATCATCCTATAGGCCAGTATCTCCCTGCCCCCATATCTGCTCATCTTCTCTGTAATCTTCTCAGAGGGTTATGGGACAAAAGATTAATTATTCTTCCTGTCTCCCTGTAGGCCTTTTTTGACCTTCCTCCCAATTACCTTTAAAGAAATAGTTTCATAAAATAAGTCCTCTGAAAGTAGTTTAAATAATGAGCTTATGAAAATTTGTTAATTCGGGGTTATATTTATCCTCATGAAATCTTGCCTTTTTCTTCACCTGTAAACTCTTTTTAATTTTTCTTTAATCCCTGTACTCCTTTCACCTCTATCCTTGACATCAGTATATTATTGTTTTCTTTTGTTGTTGTTGTTGTTGTTGTTTTGCGGTACGCGGGCCTCTCACTGTTGTGGCCTCTCCCGTTGCCGAGCAACAGGCTCCGGACGCGCAGGCTCAGCGGCCATGGCTCACGGGCACAGCCGCTCCGCGGCATGTGGGATCTTCCCGGACCGGGGCACGAACCCGTGTCCCCTGCATCGGCAGCCGGACTCTCAACCACTGCGCCACCAGGGAAGCCCTATATTATTGTTTTCTAAAGAATCAATTCTTATTCAACTGGACATTTGAAATGGATAATGACAGCAATGACACAACAATAGCTTTGAAAAGATATAAAGCATTATATTGCCTTTTGCCTTGACCTCCACTAAGTTTTAGCCTAGGCTTTCCAGCACAAATATCTTCCTCCTCTTCTTTCTCCTTTTTACTTCCAACTTCCATTTTATGGCTGTTCTCTTGTCCTCATTTAGATGGTCCTTTTGCATGGGTGTCTTACATAATAAATCATCTTGGGCCCTTTTTGGAAGTAGGTGTAGAACAAATAAAACATTGCTTCACTGATGCACTTCTCTAGTCAGAAAGAAGGTAATGATAATTGTGCCTTTGTGTTTGCTACTCTTTATGTTCATTTAAAAGTTTAACCACCTATTCATTCATTTAATGAAGATGAGTATTTACTGGGCACACACTACCTTCCAACACCATGCTAAATGATGCACATTCACAGTACTCAGAGACGAATCTGTACCAAGTTTTCCATGGGACAGAGATGTTGGAAAGTTGTACCTAGTTCAGTGCTCTAAGTTGCTACATCCTCTTTAAGGGAGATGAGATCCAAAGGCTTAGAGATGGGAGAAATGGCGATCGACATGACATCGGTTTATGCATGGATGTCCTAGGAGTAGGGAGAAAACCTTAAAGCTCAAGGAAGACGTCACAACTGAGAAGGAAAGAAGCTTGCATTGTCAAAGTAGAAAATTGTCCAGAGGGCCCTTTCTACACCAAACACTTTCTATGAAATCCAGGAGGTCCTTCAACAAGCAAGGGTGACCATATAACCTTATTTTTCACAGTGGCTTTATATTCCACCTATCTATACCAGAAAAAAAATTACTACCATAGTAAAACAAAAAACAACCATCAAACTAAACTGGGTATGTCCCACCTCAGTCATTAATTAGAAGTGTGACCCCCATCTCTAAGATGAAGATAATACCATAGAGCTATAGTGGCAATTAAATGTGCAAATATATTTTTTAAACTCAGCATGCTAAGTGCCTGGTATATGGTACTCACTCAAGAAATCTAACGTTATTAAAAAAACAATACAATTACTAGACAATATATAATGAAGAAATAATCCTTTAAAAATGCTTACAGTGAACATCTAGATAAGTTTGTTAATTCTGCTGTGAAAGAAATTTGTGGCATCAAGGTAATTGGATTTATCCTTTCAATATCTATTTCTTCAAATTCTGAAGCTAAATATGAGAAGTTCTAGAAACAGAAAAATAAATATATAATTTATAATGTAAGTTCATTGCTTAGGACAATTATTCTTAAAATTAAACTTTATTTCTTATATTTGTCATTTTCTTGGGTAACTGTTACAAATACCAAGATTTCCTATTCTACCAAACAAATATTATAACTAGTTAAGATGAGTTGAATGTTATTTTGCAATATAAATACCTCCTGTTTCTCCCCATTCTTAAATGCTTTTCCTTCAGTTTTCTTCTGAGTCTCATATATTTTTGACAATTCTTGTTTTTGTTCATCACATTTATTCATTTTCATCCTAATTAATAATAAATAGAATTATTTAAAGCAGGAATAATGGATTTGAGAGTTGTTAGAGATCTTGCCAACACACACACACACACACACACACACACACACACACACACCCCACAATTTCTTACATAAAATAATTTTACATCCCAAGGAAATTATCAATATGATACACACACATATATATGTATATACATAAAATTTCATAAACTTGTTCTTAGTTTTCACAGATTTCTCCCTACTTAGTGTCTTCAGCCTTTTCTAAGGACATCAAGAAACCTCTCTGGTGAGAATGAGTAACCAAGGGGGATGGAAGACACAAATTTAAGGGCACATGCCATGTTTCCTCTCATTTTGCTTCCTCTCATATTTTTAAAAAACTTTTTGGCCGCACCACATGGCATGCAGGATCTTAGTTCCCCGACCAGGGATTGAACCCATGCCCCCTGTAGTAGAAGCATGGAGTCTTAACCCCTGGACTGCCAGGGAAGTCCCTCCCATATTTTTTAAGCTGTGAGAACATGACCATGTGTAAGGGCAGGACACTATAGGAATATTAAGTGGTAAATCTCAGTTATACTCCTTGGGGTTTATGCATAAACAGTAAGCAGTTCATGACATTACTACTACCACTACCACAACTACCACCACCACCACCACCACTAACAACAATGACAACTACTACCACTACTACTATCACTACTACAACTAGTACCACCACCACTAACAACAATGACAACTACTACTACTATCACTACTACAACTAGTACCACCACCAACAATGACGACAACTACTACTACTACCACTACTACAACTAGTACCACCACCACCACTACCACTAACAACTACTACTACTACCACCACTACTACTACTACCACCAGTACTACTACTAGTAGTAGCAGCAGCTAACTTTTACATTGTACTTACTAAGCACATGGCAGGCAATATTCTAAGTACTTTATACATATTAACTCATTTAATTCTCACAGCAACCCTATGAAGTAGGTATTACTATTATTCCTCTTCTATTAGTCCAGCAAAACCCCAGTTCTCTGGAACCCTTTCAGAAAATAATTGGTCTGGGAGTTGACTTTTTATTCTTTTCAGTTCAAAGTTCAGTTTTTTATTTTTAATCTTTTAAAAAGGAGATTCTTTGATAAGTATTATATACTCTGTTGGGAATAGAAAATGGTGCAATTGCTTTGGAAAAGTCTGGCAGTTCCTCAAAATGTTAAGCACTGAGTTACCATATGACCCGGCAATTCCATTCCTAGGTATATATCCAAGAAAAACAAAAACTATATCTACACACGTGAGGAGTGACTGCTAATAGGAAGATAGTTCTACGGGGGGTGGGGGGGTGCCTAAAATGTTATAAAATGATAATTGTGGTGATGCTTGCACAGTGCTGTGAACATACTAAAAACCATTGAACTGTACACTTGAAATGGATGAACTGTATGGTATGTGAAGTATATCTCATTATCATTGTAAAGTATCATATGCTTTTTGCCTTTTGCAGTAAAATATAGGGAACCTAGTGTAGATACTACCTATATGGGCTAGAGACCAGACCACCTGTGTTGAAGCCCAGACCCATTACTGACACTATGGAATTTGGGCAAGTTACTTAAGTACTCTATGCCTTACTTTTCTCATCTGAAAATCGGGTTGTTATGAGAATTAAATGCACTCATTCATGTAAAGTGCTCAGTCCAGTGCTTGGAGTATAACAAACACTCAACAAATATTATTATTGTTTTCCTCTGATTCAGGGTAATCAATATAAAAGTCATTTAACTTATTGTTTAATCCAACGGCTCACAAACTTTGTCACATATTAAACTCACCTGAGGATATTTTTAAAGTTCCTGATGCCCAGACCATACTTCATACCAACTAAATCATAACAGTGGTTTTTAGATCTCTCCCAGGTGATTCCAGTGGAGAGTAACTTAGGCAATGTACAGTACTTAGACAATAGGTGTTTTAACAGGCAGTCTCTTTTTGAGGAGATCACCGAGACAGTGATCTTGGTTCCATAGCTTCCTCCTTTCTATTCAGTAGCTCTGGGAAATGACATGGATTTTCCTGCTTGAATAGATTGCTCTTTCTATATCTTTTAAAAGCCCCTTTGACAGTTATCTGGATCCCTTCCAGGTAAGTAGGAGCCTAACAGAGAACACAGGAGAAGACAATATACAGGAATCTGGGTTCACCGTGCTACTTACCAGTGCTGTGGTTTGGGTTCAGTAGCCAAATTACAACAAGGTCTGTGGCTACTTACCCAGGCAGTTTCTCTAAGTTTAATGTAGTGTTGGTAACGTGTGACAAGGAAAATTATTGCCTGAATGAGAAGACAGGACTAGATCCTCAATTTCCTGCTATTTTATTCTGCCATCATCACTTCATCAAACCTGCTCTAATTTCTCAATCAGTAACCTCCATGTGAGGAAATCCAATGAACATTTTTAGTCCTAGACTTAACTGATACTTCAGAAGCATTAAATACTATTAACCCTCCCTCCTATTTAAAATACTCCCCTTTCTTTGCCTCTGTGGCAAAACACTCTAACTGGTGTTTCTCTGTCCCTCCTCTGGTTTCTCCTCCTCTATCAAGCCATTCAAGGCAGTTTCTCAAGATTTAGCTCTCGGCCCTCTTTTCATCTCATTCTCTACCCTCTTCCTAAGCAGACTCATGCACATGCATGGCTTCAATTACTATTACTCTGCCATAAAAATTCAGCATTTTTCTTTCTAGTACAAACCATACATCCAGCTGCCCATTCAGTTGCTTTATTTAGGGATGTCTCAAAAGCTTATCAAATTCAATATGCCCAAAACCAAATATATGAAGAAAAGATAAGCTGAGCTTAGTGTCTAGGTCCCAGGTCTTCCTGTCATAAGTACTGTCTTTCACATAGGCCTGGCTACAAGCTTATTCAATTAGGGTTCACAAGGTGAAGGCCTGTGGTGAGGTTGCTGGTGATACACCTAGCCTGGAAACAGAGTTCCCAGGAGCACCTTCAAACATCAGCTTTTCTAGTTGATCAGAATGATACTTTGCTCTTTGTAGTGAGGTGGATGGACCTAGAGTCTGTCATACAGAGTGAAGTAAGTCAGAAAGAGAAAAACAAATACCGTATGCTAACACATATATATGGAATCTAAAAAAAAAATGGTTCTCAAGAACCTAGGGGCAGGACAGGAATAAAGATGCAGACGTAGAGAATGGACTTGAGGATATGGGGAGGGGGAAGGGGAAGCTGGGACGAAGTGAGAGAGTAACATTGACATATATACACTACCAAATGTAAAACAGATAGCTAGTGGGAAGCAGCTGCATAGCACAGGGAGATCAGCTTGGTGCTTTGCGACCACCTAGAGGGGTGGCATAAGGAGGGTGGGAGGGAGGGAGACGCAAGAGGGAGGGGATATGGGGATATATGTATGCATATAGCTGATTCACTTTGTTATACAGCAGAAACTAACACAACATTGTAAAGCAATTATACTCCAATAAAGATGTTAAAAAAAAAAAAAAGAATGATACTTTGATCAAGTGAAATGCCCCATTTTAGTGTAGCTGGGGCTAGCTAGTCCTGTGCGGCCAAACTCATCACTGACACTGTGGGGTTTAGTTCAGAAGTCTACAGGAGCAATCTGGAGAGGCAAACCCAAGCCAAAGTCCACGGGGAAAGTTGAATGGTAAATGTCAGAAGGAACAAATGCAAAGGGCCTCAAGTGGGATTGGAGTTTAGTACAATAAGAGTAGGTGGTGAGCAGGAATATTGGTCCAGAGCTACTGTTCTGAACAAGCTTATTGCATCTGTGACTCTCCTTTTCTGAAGAGGGGTTCATAATGCAAGAGTGTATTAGACCGGTTTAAAATATGAGAGGCAAGTCAGCAAGTTTATATGAATTCAGGAGCCTAAGATAAACAAAGTCCATGCTGGGTTAGGTTTAGAAACTGTCAGAAGCACTTTTGTTAAAAACTACTACAGCAGGAAAAAAAATCAACAAAGCTAAACATCTTTCTTAATTGCCTGAAATTATACTAATCTTTTATAGTTTTGAAAAACAAAAGACCCAGGACAACGGCTTGTGGGAGAGAACCAGTTATTTCACTGTGGGTTCACAAACAGCTTAAGAAGTGATTTGCAAGCAAAGTTTTTAATTTGTAACTATCTCCTCCACTAGATATGTTTTTGTGACTTACATGTTCCATCTAGAAGTATGACTGCTGGGTCTATGTTTAACTTTACCAAAAAGTGCCAAACTGTTTCCAAAGTAGCTGCGCCACTCTGCATTTCCACCAGCCATCAGTGAGAGTTCCTGTTGCTTTGCCAGCATTTGTTATTGCCTTTTTCTTTTCTTTCTTTCTTCTCTCTATTCTTTTCTCTTTTTTTTTTTTTTTGGATTTTAGCCATTCTAATAGGTGTGTAGTGTATCGCATTGCGGTTTTAGTTTACATTTCCCTACTGATATAACATAATGTTGAGCATTGTTTCCTGTGTTCATTTGCCATCCATATACCTTCTTTAATGAAGTGTCTGTTCAAATCTTTCGCCCATTTTTAAATTGAGTTGTCTTATTAAGTTGTAAGTGTTGTTTACACATTCAAGATACAAGTTCTTTGTTGACTATGTCAAATAGTTGACTAGCTTCTGGATTTTCTTTTCCAAGTTACTTTGAATTCCCAGTTATTCGTGGGCAGCTCCTCAGGAGACCTATAAGGACAAATAGAGCAGCCACTCACCTCTGAAACTGCAACTTTATCGAGGTGCTTGTAAACCCTTGGCGTTGTCGAAGGGATTTCATCTGTTTCCAAGTCCATAATATACTCTGTAGTAGGGAGAAGTCCTTTTCCTTTTCTAAGTCATAGAGCTGTTTTGTATTCCTACAATAATGTTAGATTAAAAATATGTTAGTGGGGCTTCCCTGGTGGTGCAGTAGGTAAGAATCTGCCTGCTAATGCAGGGGACATGGGTTTGAGCCCTGGTCTGGGGAGATACCATATATCACGAAGCAACTAAGCCCATGAGCCACAACTACTGAGCCCATGCACCGCAATTACTGAGCCTGTGCTCTAGCACTCGCAAGCCACAACTACTGAGCCCGCGTGCTACAACTACTGAAGTCTGCATGCCTAGAGCCCGTGCTCTGCAACAAGAGAAGCCACCGCAATAAGTCCACACACTGCAATGAAGAGTAGCCCCCGCTCGCCACACTAGAGAAAGCCTGCGCGCAGCAACGAAGACCCAATGCAGCCAAAAACAAATAAAATTTTAAAAATACGTTAGTGGATTAGAACTACAGTACAAGTCATTACAAATGGCCTGGAAGAATGTATTGTACTAACTCTTCTGGGGCCCCCCACCCTTCCTTTTTTTTCATTTTACCCACATCTTGATGTAGAGAATGAAATTCCATTTAGAGATTCATACCTCTTAAAGATTTTTCACTACTCAAAAGTGCTCTGCTAACATCCATGTATTTCCAGATTTTCTGGACATTCTGTAGTATATTTCTTATACATTTTTTCAGATTAACAATTAGAACCATTGCTTCAAATTTAGAGGTACTTTGCCTGACGGGTAGTGAGCAGATTATTTGGATGCTGAAGTAATCTACTATTACTGGTTTCCTGACTTTGCAAACTCACTATAGTATGGCAAATTATGCCGATTGATTTTCTAATATTAAATCATCCTTGCATTCCTGGAATGACCACAGTTTAGCTATATTATTTGATAAAATTCTGTTAAGCATATTTCGTGAATGAAATTGGGTTGCAGTATTTTTTGTGTTGTTGTTAGGTTTTAATTTCAAGGATAATATAACCTCATAAACTGAAGTCCCGAGTTTATCAATTTTTTATCAAACATCTGGATTTGTTGATTCTATCCTAGCTTTCTTATTAATTTCTGTTCTCTTTATTTCATTCCTTCTATCCTTTTCCCTAGCTTTCTAAGAAAGATGCTTAGCTCATTAATTTTCAACCTTTCTTTTTCTCTAATATATGTATTTAAATAGTCAAATTTTCCTGAGAATTATTTTAGCTGTATCTCACAAATTTTGATACATATTAGTTTTTTATCAGTAAATTCAAAACATTTTCCAATGATCAATATGATGTCTTCTCTGGTTAACAAATTATTTAGACCTGTATTTCTTAATTTCCATACATACGGAGATTTCCTAGCAATATTTTTTGCATTTTTATGTTGGGTTTCTGCACTAAATGATTTAAATCCTTTGAATATATTGAGACTCCGAGATTTGTTGAGATAACATAACGTCAATTTTTGTAAATGTTCCATGTGTTCTTGAAGACAGTGGTATTTTGCAGTTGTTAGGTACAATATTCTACAAATACACCAAGTCAAGTCTATTAAGCATGTTGTTCAAATCTTCTATATCCTTAATGAGAATTTTTGGTTTATTTATTCCATCAATTACTGAGAGGAATGTGTTAAAATTGCCCAATACATTTGTGAATTTCTATTTTTCCTTATATTTCTGTCAAATTTTGCTTTATATATTTTGAAGCCATATTATGATATGCATATATGTGTATGTGTGTGTGTGTGTGTGTATGCACACGTGTGAATTAAACCATATACTCTGATGTGGCCCTCTAGCTCTAGTAAAGCTTTTTGCCTTAAAGATCTATTTTATCTTATACTAACTTAGCTATGCCAGCTTTCTTTTGTTAGTGTTTATGTGGCATTTTTTTCCATTATTTTGTTCTCTAACTTTCTATATCCCTATGTTCTAGATAAGTCTCTCCTAAATAAAATATAACTGGATTTTTAAAAATCCAATTATTGAGCTTCCCTTGTGGAGCAGTGGTTAAGAATCCAACTGCCAATGCAGGGGACACGGGTTCGAGCCCTGGTCCAGGAAGATCCCACATGCCACGGAGCAACTAAGCCCGTGTGCCACAACTACTGAGCCTGTGCATCACAACTACTGAGCCTATGCGCCACACTACTCAGCCCATGTGCCACAACTATTGAAGCCCATGCACATAGAGCCCGTACTGTGCAACAAGAGAAGCCACCCGCTCCCCGCAACAAAGAGTAGCCCCCGCTCGCCACAACTAGAGAAAGCCCGTGCGCAGCAACGAAGACCCAATGCAGCCAAAAATAATAAAAATTAAATAAAATAAAATTCGGACATAAGTGCCACAAAAAAAAATTCCAGAAAAAAAATCCAATTATTTTAATCCAGTCTAGATAAAAATGGATCACTTAACTCACTTAGATATATTTAGGTTTAACTCCACCATTTTCTTTTACGCTTTCCCCTTGTCTCATCAGTCTCTACAGTCCCTTTTCTCTCTCTTTTTTTTTTTTTTGCCTTCTTTTGGATAGTTTGAGTATTTTCTTATTATACTATTTTCCTCTTCAATTGATTTGGAAGACATATTTTTAAATTCTCTTTAGAGGTCATAAGTTAAAATCTAAGTCCTTGATTTATCAAAGTCTAATATTAAGCTTTACCTTTTTCTCCTCCTAGTCAATGCAAGTATCTTTAATTACATTTATGCTTCTCCATTCTTTACTCCATTCTAAAAGTTTTATTTTATTTTATTTTATTTTTGCGGTACGCGGGTCTCTCACTGTCGTGGCCTCTCCCGTTACAGAGCACAGGCTCCGGACGTGCAGGCTCAGCGGCCATGGCTCACGGGCCCAGCCACTTCGCGGCACGTGGGATCTTCCCAGACCGGGGCACAAACCCGTGTCCCCTGCATCGGCAGGCAGACTCCCAACCACTGCGCCTCCAGGGAAGCCCTAAAAGTTTTATATTTTAACTCTCTCTATATTTTTATACACTGTAAGACATCATTATATCACTACATGATTGTTCATTGAGACTACCCACATATTTACCACTCTCTTTGCTCCTCAATCCTTCCTTACTTGCTCTGTGTTCCTTATGCCATGACTGTTCTTTGCCTTAAGTTGTAGTTAATTTTATAAATAACGCTAGTTTGTTTTGTAAATACTGAAGGTTTCTGTTCATTCACTCATTCATTCAACTAACATTTATTGAGAGTTCACTATGTGCCAGTACTTGTACAAGACATATGTCAACTTCCTCAAGTAATATTGTTTGCATTTAACTAGGTTATTCTAGGAAACCAATTATTTAAAACAACTTGCCTCTAGTGGTTAAGAGCTTGTAGAGCCATTTCAGGTCAATGGGCAGAGAGTCAGGGAAATTCTTTAACTATCAAATCACTCTCACAGTTGTCATATCTTTGTGCACAGTTTAACTTTCTACCCAAAAAAAGGCTCCCAGAGAGCCTTCTTGCTTTTGAAGATTCCTTGACACATAATCATGTGTTGTCCTGAAATTATTTTTCCAGTTATTTTATTCTTTCCTAACTTCTCTTCCCAACAAGTCTATCAGCCAATGATTCCCAACTTGTAGATCACGTTTTTTTACAGGGGTCCTTAACTCTATATACTATCTGAGTATTGTTTTTAGATGGAATTAATAATATATCCTGCACATATGTGTATGTGGACTAATTCTCAAACATATACAAACACTTGAGATAAATATAATCCAAGTCAATTGAAAGGTATTAATAAGCTCATAGTAGTTTTTAATCAACATGTATTTTTTTAAAATAGACTGTAAAACTACTTTCATGTGACACCTCTATGAAATATTCTTACACAAAAATGAGTTTTTACAAAAGGTTGGAACCATTTCTATAATTGCCTAAAGACTAAGGATCTTCAGCAATCCCACTCCTGGGTATATACACAGAAAAAATGAAAACTCTAATTCGAAAAGATACATGCACCCCCAACGTTCATAGCAGCACTATCTACAATAGCAAAGATATGGAAACAACCCCAAGGGCCCATCAACAGATGATTGGCTTAAGAAAAAAAAAATACACACACACAGCCACACACACACACACTGGAATATTACTCAGCCATAAAAAAGAATGGAATAGTGTAATCTGCAGCAACATATGGACCTAGAGAATATTTTACTTAGTGAAGTCAAAAAGAGAAAGACAAATACTATATGACATCACTTATATGTGGAATCTAAAAAATAATACAAATGAATCTATACACGAAACAGAAACAAACTCCAGATGTAGAAAAGAAACTTATGGTTACCAAAGGGGAGAAGGAGAGAAGGAGGAACAAATTAGAAGTATTGGATTAACAGATACAAACTACTATACCTAAAATAGACAAGCAACAAAGATTTACTGTGTAGCACAGGGAATTATATTCAATATCTTGTAATAACCTATAATGGAATATAATCTGAAAAAAATACAACTGAATCACTTTACTGTACACCTGAAACTAACAAAATATTGTAAATCAGCTATACTTTAATTTTAAAAAAAGAGTAAGGATATTGTTATTTTCTTATTTTATATCATCCATAGCATTGTACTATACTCTGTCTAAAGAAATTACTTAATAAATGCTTGATGAATACATGAATGGCCTAAAACCTACCTTATCTGCCAATAATAATCCTGTAAAGATTTTCTGGTCAGCTGGCTTGTTTCCAAATTTTCGTTTGCTAATTTGGTAGCATCCTTCAGTGCTTTAAGCTACAACAAAGAAAAGAGCTTTTTTGGTACATTTCATCCACTTGTTACCATCATGCCAATTCACCTGTAGGTCTAGGTATGAGCAGCAGAAGCACAAGTGTATAACTTTTTGTATATTACTGTCTTGTCTTCCAAAATATATTTTATATAAGCACCTTGGGGCAGAACTGAGAAGAGCCTCAATATTTGTCTAAGAAACAAACATTATACCTTGAAACTTCTAAGTAATTAATCAATTAATATAAAGAAATGCCAATCAATCAAGATGATATATTGAGCACAGGCATCTATCTTATCTTCTATCTAAAATCCCATGGTTACAGAAAAGATCTATCTCTCTTTATCATATCCACTACCATCATCACAACCATACCTATACATGTATTTTATAATTATATCAACGCATCTATATCTCACTATAAAATAAGTGTATAACAACACAGGATAACAAGTAAAATAAAATCAGCAAAATATATGGAGGAAAGTATAAAACAGACAGAAATAACCACAGAGAATATCGACAGAGAAATAAAACCGGAGGAAACAAAACCCTAAAATGTGCAGAAGTCGTCTATCGCAGTTAGCGACAGTTTCTGGCAACTCCACGACTAGAGTCAACTGATATAAACTTTTAGTGGAAGACATAAGAGAAGACCTCAACAAATGTGAAGACATACTACATTCCTAAATGAAGAAACCCAAATTTTATAAAGATAAAATTTCTTTCAAAATTAATATAACAATGCAATTACAATAAAAATGGTAATATGATCTTTTTTAAAATTTTTGTTGGAGTATAGTTGATGTACAATGTTGTATTAGTTTCAGGTGTACAGCAAAGTTAATCAGTTACACATATACATGTATCCACTTTCTTTTTTTTAGATTATTTTGGTAGTAGGATCTTTATTTATTTTATTTATTTATTTATTTTTGACTGCGTTGGGTCTTCGTTGCTGTGCGCGGGCTTTCTCAGAGGGGGTTACTCTTCATTGAGATGTGCAGGCTTCTCTTGTTGCGGAGCATGGGCTCTAGGCGCGCGGGATTCAGTAGTTGTGGCTCACAGGCTCTAGAGCGCAGGCTCAGTAGTTGTGGTGCACGGGCTTAGTTGCTCCGCGGCATGTGGGATCTTCCTGGACCAGGGCTCGAACCCGTGTCCTCTGCATTGGCAGGCGGATTCTTAACCACCGTGCCACCAGGGAAGCCTTGGTAATAGGATCTTTAAAATAGAAGTTGACAAGCTAATTCTTAGGTTCATATGGAAGATCAACTCTATAAGAATATGCAAATACATCCTAGGAAAAAACCAATAAGGAGGCACTTGTCCTTACACATCATAATTTAATAATTAAACATAGTAATTAAAACAGGGCAGAAACAGACCAATAAGTCAGTGGAGTAGATAGTCCTTAAATCTATGTAAATATGTGAAGCTGGTTTACAATAAAGGCAGAATTTTAAATCAGTAGAAATAATAGGCTAACCTTTTAGGGGAAAGAAATTGAGTTGAAGCCTGACCTCAGAAAACACAGATATAAACTCTAGATAGAATAAAAAGCTAGAAATTACATATCACACACACATTATTAGGAGAATATATAGAAAGACTTTTTTTTTTAACATCTTTATTGGAGTAAAATTGCTTTACAATGCTGTGTTAGTTTCTGCTGTATAACAAAGTGAATCAGCTATATGTATACATATATCCCCATATCCCCTCCCTCTTGAGCCTCCCTCCCACCCTCCCTATCCCACCCCTGTAGGTGGTCACAAAGCACCGAGCTGATCTCCTTGTGCGGCTGCTTACCACTAGCTATCTATTTTACATTTGGTAGTGTATATATGTCAATGCCACTGTCTCACTTCGTCCCAGCTTCCCCTTCCTCCTCCCCATGTCCTCAAGTCCATTCTCTACGTCTGCGTCATTATTCCTGTCCTGCCCCTAGGTTCATCAGAACCTTTTTTTTTTAGATTCCATATATATGTGTTAGCATATGGTATTTGTTTTTCTCTTTCTGACTTACTTCACTCTGTATGACAGACTCTAGGTCCATCCACCTCACTGCAAATAACTCAATTTCATTTCTTTTTATGGCTAATATTCCATTGTATATATGTGCCACATCTTCTTTATCCATTCATCTGTCACTGGACACTTTGGTTGCTTCCATGTCCTGGCTATTGTAAATAGTGCTGCAATGAACATTGTGGTACATGTCTCTTTTCAAATTATGGTTTTCTCAGGGTATATGCCCAGTAGTGGGACTGCTGGGTCATATGGCCATTCTATTTCTAGTTTTATAAGGAACCTCCATACTGTTCTCCATAGTGGTTCTATCAATTTACATTCCCACCAACAGTGCAAGAGGGTTCCCTTTTCTCCACACCCTCTCCAGCATTTATTGTTTGTAGATTTTTTTGATGATGGCCATTCTGACCAGTGTGGGGTGATACCTCGCTGTGGTTTTGATTTGCATTTCTCTAATGATTAGTGATGCTGAGCATCCATAGAAAGGCATCTTTATAATTCTGGTTTGCCAGACACTATTGGTCGCCCTTGAATACTCATTTCTCTTGGTAGGCAGAGCCCAATTTTGTTCAGTTGCTCAATCTTCTTCCATTTATTTTAGACGTAAACCCTGATGAGTCTAGCCATTTGTAGCAATGTCATTCTTCTCTCTTGTGACTGGTTTAGGCATTTTAATGTGATATAATTCTAGGCAATGAGACATGAGGGGAAATCTGCTGTGGTGTAAGGGAAAGGTTGGAGAGGGCTCTCAAAGTGAGACTCTAGGCTGCATATTGTGTGTCTGGCCAGCATGCCTTCAGCTGGAGCAGCCACTCTGTTAGTTCCCATGAGAAGAGCTAACCAAGTCAACTTTCTGAAGATGAAGGTTAGAAAGAGAGAAAAGCCAGGGTTGTTGATGATATTGTTGAGCCATCAAATTAACCAACTGTAGAGCTGCCCTAACTTCGGACTTTTGATACAGAAGGTAATACTTTTTCCCTATTGTTTAAAGCAATTGAGAGAGAGTTTTCTGTGAGTTGTAACCAAAGGTATGCTAATTGATACAAATCTAGGAAGCGTAGTAAGTGAACAACAAAACTTAAAATCCCCAAAGAAAAAAACTGACAGATTTGACTTCATAAAATTTCAAATATTTCCAAGAGATAAGAAAAATGAAGTTGAAAGGTAAGAAACAGAATGGGACAAAAATATATAAAACATATTCAAAAGACATATATCTTGTATGGACTTACATCCAGTGTGTGTGTGTATGTGTGTACATGTGTATATACGTATATGTGTATATATATGAAAACTCTTATAAAGATACACAAAGCTACAGAAAAATGGGCAAATAATATCAACTACTGGTTAGAACTCTGGGAAGTGGGGTCTGTCCTGTACTGTCAGTGGAAATTCAAACTGAAAACCTTTTTTGGAAAGGCAATTCATTACTCTCTAATAAAATTTAAACTTCATGCACCCTTACCCTTGACCAAAAAATATCACTTCTATGAATCTAGCCTAGATTTCACTTGTGTGAAAGAAGTTTTCACTTGTGTGCTCAAATATATGGGTACAAGGATGTTCATTGCTTTATTATTTGTAATCATAAAAAGATGGAAATGACCTAAGTGTCGTGAATGGGAAGTGATTAAACATATTAAAATACAGGTATATTATGGGTCTATATATAGTGATATGGAAAAAGCTCCAAGATGCAGAATTAGTTTTAAAAAACGAAGTTGCCAAATAATACATATGGGAAGATCCAATTTATGTTGAAAACTATCATGGCGTATGTATACACACAGATACATGAAAAGAGAACTTTAAAGCTGTAGTTCAAACCATGAGGTGAAGATTGAAGTGGGTCTTTCACACTTTGAAACTTCTACACTGAATCATTTACAATGAGAATGTACTCCTGTATTACTTGTGTAATTTAAAAAAGACTGGAGGGAAAAATAGCAGAATGCTGCCAGGTTGAGGATCCTTTCTACTCTCCAATACTGTCTGCAGCACTTCTCCTTGTTCTTTAAGTGAGATTCATACTCATATAAAGGGACATATTCCAGTTTCAGAATTCCTTGGATGTCAGTGAGTTTCCCACTACTCTGAAGTTGGTTTGAACCCACTGAGAACAAGCAGAGCCATACATTTCACACCAACGGACTAAAAGGATACATACATTATAAATCAGTATTTTGGTAGGAGACCAATGGACATACTCTGTAACACTTGGCCTTTTCTCCTCCTCCCTACTGTTCTTCTCCTCTTTCATTTTAGAAGGGCATGAACATGACCTACCAAATTTCTCTTTTTACAATTTACCAGGAAATTGGAGAAAATGTTTATGTGCACATAAGGGAATAAATTGAAGAAAAGTAAAAATCAGCTAAGAAATTACTTTGGGTTCCTAAGAATCAAAATAATAATAATAATAAAAAACATGTTACAAATAATGATCCCCAAATGTTATTTTATACAGAGAGCCATGCTACATGAAAAACAAATGTAGAGTTTTTATGTACAGTAATAGATAGTACTCTAGTGAAATATAATTGATATTGCTAGATCAGACTTCAAAAATTATACAATACTGTTGGAAAACTGTCTATTAAGTAGAAATCTATAAATCAAGTCACTTTTTCAATGACCTACATCTTAATTTCAGAGTTGATTCCTTCATTCATAAAAACAATGGTCATATTAAACTAAAAGTTAGAATATTCAATATTTGTTTTAGGAAATATTCTGACCTTATTAATTCATGGTCTTCATCTGTTAAGTTCTCCCACACAATTGCTATGTGAAAATTCAATCAAATGGATTAAGTCCTGTAGTTTTTGCACTTGTATTTTAAAAGGCAGATATATTAAGGTACAATTCATTTCCAGCTTATTGGAATATCTTGGTGACTCTATTAGTTTTGAATATTTAGCTAAATACCTCACTAAATATTTATTTTTAACTGTATTAATTAGCTGAATGAGACCTATCAAAATATCTTTTCAGAGAGAACACTAGTTAACAAAATGCTCATGTATCAAAAACTCAGCACAGAGTCTAGATGAGAGGTGCAAATTCATAAAAATAATCAGTGGGTACTCCTTCGATTTCTCTTCAGATTTTATGTACCCTTTATGACGTCATTAGATGACTACTTGGATCAATCATTCTCAGACTAACACTCTTCATATTTGATGAGAGATTCAAGGTCGCTAATATTTTTATCAAAAATACACTCTTACAAGATTGAAAACAGCCATTTGGCTCTTTTAAATAGTAATGATTTCAAATATTCTTCTTGAGTCATAGGACCAAGAATACCATTGATTAGCAAACATTTATAGATGCTAAATATCCTGCAGGATATGTTTGAGGCTGCCTCCCTAGCCAGTTAATTCCTATAGTTTCTTTTCAGGAAAACTGAAATCAACCATTCTTTTATTTGATTAAATATTCAAAGTGCTAAGGGAACATATTCAATGATAGCTTGCTCTGTACTAAGAAGTCTCTTTTCTCTTTCAATATTAAAAGTTCAGCTCTGTAAATATAATGAAAACCATTCTCACCTTCTCATAAAGCAGCTGAGGTAAATTCTGTTGCTGCCTGTCCTGAAAACACTCATAAAGTTGGAGCAGCCTAGCACATAACACTTGCTCTTGATTGAAGAGAGGATGATGACTGAATTGCAAACCCACAATGTTGAGATCTAATTGGTACCTTTCCCTTTGACCTTCCATTTTGTTCCTAATAGAGCTTTCTAGATCAGATTTCACTGCCTTTTAAAGAAAAATATTTACAGGATATTAATTTTATTCTATTTCTTTTGAAATTACAAGTAACTTCTTTAAAAAGTAATATGTTAACTGTAAGAAAATTGAGATACAGAAAAGAAAAAAAACAATTATTTGCTCCTTCTTCCTCAAAATTGATTATAGCCCTTGATTTCATAAAATATATTTATACTGCAGCATTTTAATCACCTTGCTATAAATTACTGTCATCTACCTTACTATTGTGTGCTGGTAGAGGTTGAACTTTCAAGTTATAAGCCGCCAAATAATTTCCTATAGGAGCACTATGAAAAATGGTGTTTAGAACTGGTGGGTCAATAGTTCACTATGTGATGTTCTAACAGTCATCTGTGGCCAGAGTTAAATGACAAACCCTTATTAAAACATTTTTCTTAAGTGAATATGTTGGTAATTCCCTGGAAAATTCCCTGGAGGGGCCTGGACTCTCTAAGCAAATGTTATAAGGAGACCATCTTTCTTTATACATGACACTGTCTCCATTTGTAAACCAGATTGTCCCTAAATTAGTTGAAGTCCGTAGGCCTTAGATTGTATTAAAAATGATTCAACAGTGTTTTAGTACACTACTTTGAATTTAAGTACTTATGTTTGAATATTCATGTGATTAGTTTTTAGTGATACAGTTTGAGAAGGTTAATGGGTTACTTAGCACGTACAGCTTAATTCATGAATGGCTAGCCACTCCTGATATGAGCCATGACTGCAACCACCTAAAAAACACAGCATGAGCTCTTTCTAGATCAATCTGTAGTAGTAGAACATACCCTCCAGTCTGTGTCATTGCTATTACACCTGTTATTACACTGAAAAAACTGCTGTCCCACCCCTGATCTGGTGTGGCATATCCAGTGCTTCTCAAGGACTGTAGGTCACCAGGATGATGCCTACATCTCTCCCTCCCTCCTCTCTCCTGAGCTAGGAATCTCCTCCTTTTTCCTCTCTGGGTTGAGGGGAGGCAAGAAAATAGTAATAAAGCTTGTTTTTGTTTTATCCTTATCTTGTAAGTCTCTATTCTCAATGTAAAGGCCAACTCAGAAAGGGAAACCTGCACTTAATTCCACCTATAAAATTTAGTAATCGGTAGTAAATTGGTCATTAACCAGGCAAAACCACCAAGGAAATAAACAGTTTCCATTTTACACCACCAAATTATAATGGAATAATTTTGGAAATTCAAGTTGCTAAGCTAGAGATGCCTGTCTTATTAAGCAGATTCAGTACTGGACGAATAACCATGCTGCTTACTTGCTTTGGGTTTCTACTGGAATAACACAAACATCTGCCCTCGGTCCCGTCCTATTCAATACCTACTGATTGTGGTGCTCAGATGCTAGAGAAGGGTAACTGAGATGGCGGAATATCCAACAGCAGTCAAAGGAAGCAAGTTTAGACTGGAAAGCAAAAGCTAAAGGTGGAAGTAGGCTTCAAATATTTGAAGAGCTGTCACATAAGTGAGGTAGTTTATGAGTTCTTTATGGCCAAAGTCAAAAGAGCAATAGTGATCCAGGAGACAGATTTTAATTCACACAGAAAACAATAAACAATTGGAACTGCCTAATACTGGAATGAGCTCTCTTGGGAGATAGTAAGCTCCATGACACTGGTTAAAAGCAGCAGTTGACTGAAGGAATTATGTGAACTTCTAGAACTAGGTAAGTGTGTTAGACCATAAGAACAAAGATCTAGGCAACAATGAATCAAAAACCAGATGAAAGTACAAAAACATCCATGCTGTTACATGGCATAACAAGTTAAAAAAACAGATTTTCAGAGACCCAGATATTGGAGTTTGATCAGATATGGACTTTAAAGTAGCTACTATTAATGGATTTTAAAAAGAGTAAAAGATAAAATACATGAAAAGATGAGAAGATGAAAACATAGGGCATTCCACAAGAAAACTGGAATATATACAGAAGAATCAAATGTCAAATGAACACTTTGAAGCTAAAAATATACTGAAAATATCCGAAATTAATAATTCATTAGATGGGTGATTCTGGAAATATAGTGGCCATGTAGTTTTAGATCCAGGCATACTTCATTTCATTGTAACTTGCTTTATTGTACTTCTCAGATGTCGCATTTTTTTTACAAATTCTTTAATTTGTAAAAATTGATTCATGGCAACCCTTTGTTGAGCAAGTCTGTCAGCACCATTTGTCCAACAGCATTTGCTTAATTCCCGTCTCTGTGTCATATTTTGGTACTTCTTGCAATATTTCAAACTTTCTCATTATTATATTTGTAATGGTGATCTGTGGTCTGTGATCTTTGATGCTACCACTGCAAAAAGGTTATGACTCCCTGAAAGCTTAGATGACAGCATTTTTTAGCAATAAAGTATTTTTTAATTCAGGTATGTACATTGCGTTTTTTTAGACATAATGCTATTGAATACTTAATAAACTACAGGGTAGCATAAATGTAACTTTTACATGCACATGTATAAAATCCAGGTAAATGTATAAGAAGAATGCCAGAAGGAATAAAGGGCATATAGTAAATAATTACGCAAAACTAGTCAACAAAAAACAAGCAAATAAGACCTGGGGTAATAGAGGTATGACAGAGTATTAAAGTACCTGGCCGCGGCAACAGCAAAGAGAGGATTTTGATACTCAGGGAGCTATTATCTCTGTTTCAATGGCCCTTATGTTATTTTTATTCCAGTGAGAAACCCCAAATGAACCTTGCCTCCATGCCTGGCTGAGCAGAGTAAAAAATGTAGAGAAGATAGAAGGGAAAGGCAGGCAGAGGCATTTGTGTGGCACTAATTTGAGAACATTAGCTGTTAAGGATGCTGCTACAGAATGAATTTTAATGCTCAGTTTACATGCTTGATGAAGTGACATTTACATTTATTCCCAACTCTAAGAGTCCATGAAATACTGAAATTAGCTTGGATGAAGCTAGACAGATGCAGTTGAGGAAAAATTACTTGTTCAGCTCAGTGGTTTCCAACTTGGGATTCCAGATGGTTACAAAGGTTAATCTGCATAGTGGTTAATGTTTATCCAAAAATTATATTTTCTGCATTTACTTATCATCGCTTTGTTCATTCAGTTATTCATGCACTCACTCATTCATTCAGCAAACTGCCATTGTTTCAAGGACCTCCTTCTCCAAGAGCAATGGTCTCCAATAATTATGTTAAAAGATCTGTGCTATATCTTGAGCAAAATTTAAATAAAACACACTGTCACCATACCATGCAAAAGTTATGCCATGTAACAACAAAAAACAAGATAAAATAAATACCAGGGATTTCCCTTCCTTCCTCTTTTATCCTTTTATTTTTTGATTTTTTAATGGAGATGGATTTTATAGTAACTGGGGAAAAACAGAAAGATATTGCACTGTTGGGTGGGGGTGAGGGGGTCATTTATAAAATCTTGGTAAATGTGTTATACTATGAATTACGATGAGGCAGAGACATTGCCAGGCTCTCATGGTGTGATAGGCACCATGAAGAAAATAGGATTGTCTAAGATTATGCCAGTCAACTGATGTCTTTCTCTTCTAAATTATACAGGACCCTAAAAGCTTACATCTACTGAAGTGATGAATTCCATTACAAATTATATAAGTATTCACTGAGTGTCTGCTATATGCTAGGCATTTGGATATGTGCTAGTGATTTAAAAAAACAAAACAAAAAGAAAATCTTACCCTGGTTACAGTCAAGCAGGGAAGAGATTAGGTAAACAGAAGACTTAGATACAGATTGAGCCTTAACAAAACTGCAACCCAGTCTGAAATCAGTTAAGTCCCTGATTGGATTAAGATGATTATCCCCACTCAATATGCCTAAAAAGTAGAGGAATGAACTTTTCTGCAAGAAGATATGATCTAGAGTTTCTACAACTTTTCATATATAATATATGGAATATAATAAAAAAATACCAACTATAATAAAAGACAGGACTAAAAGCGCAAAATCAAGAGAGAAGAACAAATAATAAAAACAGATTTTCAGGGACCCAGATATTGGAGTTACCAGATATGGACTTTAAGGTAGCTATTATTAATGTGTTATAAAAATAGAGTAAAAGGGGACTTCCCTGCTGGCACAGTGGTTAAGAATCCGCCTACCAATTCAGGGGACAAGGGTTCGAGTCCTGGTCCAGGAAGATCCCAAATGCTGCAGAGCAACTAAGCCCATGCGCCACTACTGAAGCCTGCACGCCTAGAGCCTGTGCTCCGCAACAAGAGAAGCCACCGCAATGAGAAGCCCGCGCACCGCACCTAAGAGTAGCCCCGACTCACTGCAACTAGAGAAAGCCCGCACGCAGCAACAAAGACCCAACACAGCCAAAAAAAAAAAAAAAGCCATCAGCCAAAACTGTTAGAGGTTTTGTCTACTCCAGTTATGGGTTACAGCAAGGAATTCTGAAGCAGCTAGGGGCGCCTACTCCCTAGAAAATTTTATGACAAGACTTCACACTAAAGAGAAACTACTGGAAGTGGAATAAAACTTGAGATGGTCAGGGACCACAGAGATTAATAGAAGATACAGAAAAAAATCTGGGAAGGAGAATACAGCCACTATATTGTTTAACACTACACAAAAACAACAGAATTCTGTGACATCAGAAAAGTTATCTGAAACAAGCTTTTTTCCTAAAATTTCAGGAAAACTAATTTAATATAAGAATGAACAGCAGAAAAGGCTCAAGATTAAATCTATACAAAGTTTCTATAATAAAAATGAATAAACAGTAATATAATATCCCCACAATCAAAGCATACCAGAAAGACATTCAAAAACATAAAAATAGAAATGTGGATTACAAAACAAGCCAAAAGACATTAAGAAAATTTATGACATTAAAGAACACAAACCAGAATTTGGAAAACTCAGAAATGAGGTAACAATAGAGTAATAGAAATAATTAAAATTTTTTTAAGTATTTAGACATTAAGTCTAAACTAGAAGGAACACAAAAACAAAGATCACAGAATGCTTTTTCCTTAAGGTAAAAAAAAGAGAAATCTTTTCAAGTAAAAAATAAATGAAGAAGGGGAAATAATTCATTAGATGGATCTAACAGGAGATTAAACACAGTAGAAAGTTAGCTAAGTGAACTAGAGGGCAGGGCAACAGAAAATATTCAGACTAAACTCAGAGGGAAAAAGGGATGAAAACAATGCAAAAGCAGAAGATAAAATGGATATGTATACTTGATGTTCCAGAACACAAAGAGAAAGAGATTAGGGCAGAAGCAGTATTTGCTAAGATAACGGCAGAGGATTTTCCGAAACGGATGCATAACATGGAGGCATACAGTGAGGAAGCCCTAATAGCCCAAAGCAGGATCAGTATAAAGAAAAAGCATACCTTAACATATTACAATGGAAGTCACACCTTAACATATTATAGTAGAAAACCAAAGACAAAGAGAAAAACTGAAAACCACAGTAAGACTTTAAGCTGACTTTTCAGTAGAAACAATGAGATTCAGAAATGAGTGGAAAGTTATCTTCAAAGTGCTAAAAGAAGAATAACAACCAACCCAGAATTCTAGACCATTTACTTCAATGGTGTGCTGGAACTTCTCCACTGGACTCCCAGAATTCCATAATGGCACTCTTGTCCATGGGTGATTGTCAAAATCAGTGTTCTCTGGAGAGAAAGATGGTAGAAAACTCTTGACATAATGATGATGTCACTCTTCCAGTTTTGCTCATCTCTATCAAGATTGTTTTGGCTATTCAGGGTCCTTAGAAGTTCCCTATGAATTTGAGAATTGTTTTTCTATTTCTGTGAAAAATACCATTGGGATTTTGATAGGGATTGCATTGAATTTGTATATTGCTTTGGGTAGTATGGACATTTTAACAATACTAAGTCTTTCAATCCACAAACACAAGATGTGCTTCCATTGGACAGTCTTTTATTTTTTTAAAAAATATGTCTATAATAGAAAACATTCCCACAAATAAATTTCCAGGCCAAGATGCATTCAGCAGTGAATTCTCCCAAACATTTAAGGAAGAAATAACACCAATCTTATACAATTCTCCCAGAGAAGAGAAAAAGAGGGAACACACCCCAAATTGTGTTGAAGCCAGTGTAACCTAGATGGAAATCTGACAAGAACATTACAAGGAAGAAAAATCAAAGAAAAAGTTATCTCAGGAACATGTATGCAAAAGTCCTGAACAAAATATTAGAAAATCAAATTCAGTAATATATAAAAAGAAAATGCATCACAAATGGGATTTATTTCAGAAATATTTGAAAATCAGTGTAATTCACCACATTAAAAGTTAAGAAAATACTATTACAATACTTAAGGCTTAGAGAAAGCATTTGATAAATGTCAACTCTCATTCATGATAAAAATCTTTGTATATGTCTTTAATTTTAAAAGTAGGACAACTGGGCTTCCCTGGTGGTACAGTGGTTGAGAGTCCGCCTGCCGATGCAGGGGACACGGGTTCGTGCCCCGCTCCGGGAAGATCCCACATGCCGCGGAGCGGCTGGGCCCATGAGCCATGGCCGCTGAGCCTCCGCATCCGGAGCCTGTGCTCCGCAACAGGAGAGGCCACAGCAGTGAGAGGTCCGCGTACCGCAAAAAAAAAAAAAAAAAAAAAAAAAGTAGGACAATTAATTAAAGCTTAAATGCATTTTGCATGGTAAAATGGTAAAAGATTTTCTTGGCAGCAAAAAGTTTTGGTGTATTTTTAGAAAATCCTGAAAGAAATTTGTGAGTGGTATAAAGATATAAAAAACATATTACAACATAAGGAAGACTTTTTTTTTCAAATTTTCTAGTTTCTCTGGGAAAGAAATAGAAACTGTGGAGAAGAAAAGAGAGCATATATCATAAAGAAAGAAGATCCTCACATGTTACAGAAAGAGAAAGAGACCTCCAAAAGTATAAATCTCTTCAGTTTAGGGAGAAATCTCATTTCCTATGGAGGCTGAGAAGTAACAGCCTTATAAGGAACTAAGTGCTCTTGCTGTTAAAATGTTGCAGTTACTGGAATATGCAAGAAACACAGAACTGCAACTGTAAAGAAAAAGCATTAACTACAGAAGGCATATAATTACTAGAAGAGGAGAAGTAACTCACAGGTTTAAAGCAACAGAGGGAATAGAGAATGAAGTCCTGTAAGTACAGATGACCCTTAAACAACATGGGTTTGAACTGAGCTTGTCCACTTATACACAGATTTATTCAATAATTACAGTATCTATATTTTCATTTTACAGATCTTTAAATTAACTAAGTGTGGGGAAAAGTTGGTGTTCGATTAGAGATCACAATGTGTGGAATCAAAAGAACTAGGGTTTGAGTCCTGAGTCTACCCAAACTGTCTCAGCTTCCTGCCTTTGGATGAGCAAGTTATTAATTTCTTTATTTTTGAGGCAGAGAGAGCAGTACGCAGATTTTTGACTGCATGGAGTTGGTGCCCCACTGCTGCATTGTTCAAGGGTTGACGGTATTTTTAGGAAGTATTATTTCCACTTTGTATCTACCTACAGCCATATTTCCTATATATGGAATGGTTAATGCAAGTGGTTGAGCAATTAGGTTTTTGTACAAAATTCTTATTTAAATTGTTTCAAGCCAAATTTTTAACATAACTATTTCTGTCTAAATATTTCTTCTCATTAGGTTAATGGACTGCTAATTTTCATAATGTCTTTTGGAATACACATAAATTAGTTTAATTATAAGTATAACATATATTCATTTCTGAAATTTAGAAAATAGAAAAGAGTATAACAAAGAAAATAAAAATAATCCTATGTCCTACTATCCAGAGATAGTTATTGACTATGATATATTTTCTAGTCTTTTTATCTACATACACATATATGTACGTACTTATTCATTCATTGATAAATTCATTCATTCATTATCTATTTTTATAAAATTAGGATCATATGAAATTTTGCATTCTGCTTTTTTTTAACTTTACATTTTATTTTGAGCACTTCTCCATATCATTAAATATTCCTTGAAAACATAATTTTAATGGATATTTAATATATCATCATAGTTTTGCCTTTACTAGACTTACTAATATCTTTAAAAGGTGAATTAACACCACAAAAATAAGTATATAAGTTATAATTGATATTACAAGAATTCTAACCATAATCATAAATAAACTGTTGTTGGTTACCTTCCTGTATATGGTCTTCAGTGCTGGATTTAAAGGTTCCTTACTTATGTTGAGTCTGAAATTCCACGACCGTCTAACAGGTGAAGGTAATGACATTATTTCTCCACTTTCTTCAAACCAACACTTCCCCTATCAAAAATATTTAAGAATATAGTAAGTAAATATTACACTAAAAACAAATGTCACACACCATCAGTGAGTGGTTTCCCTTGTTAGCTAGTGAACTTGCCTCTTCTAGTTTAAGCAGGCGATTTTCCATTTTGTTGCAGGTCTTTTTATATATTTCTGGCTTTTTGTGAACATAGAATCCTTCTTCTTCTAAAATGCGTGGCATCATATCTTTTGGCAGTTTAAGTTGGTTGATCACTTAATAACAAAACACAGATATTACTTTAAAGTCCAAAATATTAAACTGGTATTGACCAAACAAGAAGCAAAAGGGAACTATCATATACTCTACCACTAAAGCCTAGCAGAAAGTCTACACACACACACACACACACACACACACACACACACACACACACACACACACACACACACACAATGAATGAGCTCTTTAAACCAATTCCCTTTAACTCAGAGAAAGCATGAAGAACAAATATAGAAAATTTTCTATAATTTTAAATCAGTACTTTTTATCTATCCAGCATACAAAGAAGCTATTATCCTACAATATGATTCATTAATGACTTGAATATTTTCTTGTAAAAACTTTACCCGGAGAATTGCTTGGAACAAAAATATTTGCCTGTTGTTTTTTTACTTGTTCTTGATCATCTTCATAATCGGCAGCCTTTACTTCAAGTAAATCTAGGAAAACGACTTCTTCCATAAAATCTTCATCTCGGCCCTCAGCAAAGTTTTGTAAATTATCACCAAGTGAAAAGTGTTTGTGGTAACTATCATTTACTGATCTCTGTTGAATACCAAAAAGAAAAATAAGTATATGTGTTTGTCCTCAATGATTAACAGGCAGATAAATGAAAGGTACTAGAAGCTTGCTGTGAAGTCTTTCTGATCTATGCCACCCAGTTCAAGTTCAAGCTGAAACTGTGTGACAATGAAATTTCATTGAACACAGAGGAACTCACTTAAGGCTTAATATTACAAAATATGATTTTTCTATAGCCCTTCATTGAAATTCTCAATGAAAGACTACTGAAAAAGAACTACAATTCAAGTCTCTCCTCTCCTATGGAAAATGTTCTGAAATATTGGACTATGATATTTCAACTGTTGAGAATTCACAGTGCAGGGCAAAGTCTAGAGACATCAAGCCATGTGGTCTTCAGCCCCATTTTTTTCCACCATTCAGAAAGAAGTACTACCTAAGGTGATGTGGAGTAGTCATGCTGTTTTCTGGATGATATTTAAGAAAAAAAAGAAAGAAAAGTAAAGATACAAATAGAAGTCTGTGGCAGTGTGATTGATTATGATACATTTCTGAAATATGATATATAAAAGTTACAAACAATCTGAATGTAGGTATTGAAACAGATGTATTACTAAATATAAAAATGTATACTTTTATATTATATCAGAAATTTTATATGAGTCTCTTCACAAAAAATATTACCAATTTATTTTGGATGACTTTAGTTGTCTAACTTAAAATCTACATATGTTGAAACAGAGAAGGAGACAGAGTATGTGAGTCATGCAAATAAAAACCCCTTAATTTTCAAAAACATACATTTAGGGGTAAATAATTAAATTAAAAGAATTAATAATAGAATTTCATTGAATAGATAACCGTAGATGGCCTTGATCAACTCTGACAAAATTAAGTGAGTAACATGGTTAAGCATCACCTAGGTTCACATCAAGTCATCACATCATCATACCTTCCCTATATCCCTGTCATGAAATCAAGAAAGTATTTTATATCCAGAAATCTTTGTGGCATCATTTTCAGAAGTCTAACAAGATATGACACTGGCACCTAGGAGCAAGATTTGAGGGATCTTCACATAGGGGATCTCTTTGAATATTCCAATCATAGACAAAGAGGGGCTCTTTGCTCCTGCTGGAGGTCCCATTACCAAGCTACTTTCACCGCACCCCTGGTGTGGGCCAGGGCTTTTAACCTGCCTTCAGAGCTGAGGTCTGCCCTGATGGCTGAGTCATGTCAGGCTCTCATCTTGGACCCCAGCCTTTTATTTATAACCATGTAGGTCTCTTTCATGAATCCTACCCCACTACAGCTACCCATATTTTTAGCCTGAGACAAGCTATGATCTCAACCAATATAATCACCTTCCTGGTCTTCACTATGCAGCTCACAGCAGACCAGTGTCTGTGCTGTTAGCTGTTGTGTGACAGGAAGCATGCGGTCAGAAGGCAACCACCTAATTTTCCATGCATAAGTCTAAATGAATGCACCTGAATACGGTGTGGTTAAAAAAAAAAAAAAAAAAAAAAAGAGAGAGAGAGAGAGAGAGAGAGATTCTCCCCTTTCTCCCAGTAGGAAGGAGCCACAGTCACACTCAGCCTCCCACAAAACAGTAGCTTTCTCCTCCTGTGATGAGGACAGTAGATTCCCATTGTCCCCAAATTTACCAGGTGCAGGGCAGATGGCTTTTCCAAACAACTTCTCTAAACAACCCACATCCAAGCCTGGACTTCCTTGTGCCCAGTCTACTTGCCCCACTGACCTAATTTCTCTCATGTCTTCCCTGTGAGAAGGAAAAGCAGCCATAACCACAGCGCTTCGTCCTGGTGCCCTCTGCTGGGTGGACCTTCTCGTTCCCCCTGAAAAGTCCATTCCTTAACCGATATCGTGGGATTCTGGGGTATCAAGTGACTTGGCAGAGCATGTGCATGTTTGATACTCATTTATTCAATATTCACTCAAACATGGGGTGCCTGATATGTTCAAGGAAGAAAATAAACAAAGAGACAGAAGTACATGCGAGGTGGTGATAAATGTCATAAAGAAAAATGATGCAAGATAAGTGGCTAGAGAATACTGGGATGGGGGGTTGGGGGTTGGGGGGTACTATTACATAAGGTTTTCAGGCACAGTATTTTTAATTATGTGTCATTTGAACAGAGACCCAAAGGTAGTGAGGGAGAGAGCATGAGGATAAGAGAAGAGATTTCTAGACAGTTAAAAGGTACAAAGTCCCTGAGGCAGGAACAGGAAGGAGGCCAGTATGGCCGGAGTTGGGTGGGAGAAGGGGAAACTAGTGAGAAAGGAAGTCAGAGAGGTACTAAGGGGGCCGTGGAAGCCCCTATAAGGACTTCAGCTTTTTTTTGAGATAGGAAACCATTAGAAGGTGTTAAAAAAAATGTTCTGTCTTAGATTTTAACAGAATCACTCTGACTTCTATATGGTATACCAAATAGACTGTTGGGGCAATAGTAAAAATAAAGGGAGACTATGGCAATGATCTGGATGAGAGGTTACGGCCGCATAGATTAGGCTGTGCCAGGGGAGGTGATGAAAAGTGGGCTGGGTTCTGGAAGTGGGTTGGATACTTTGAAGGTAAAACCAACAGGATTTGTGACAAACTGGATATGAGGCATGGGAGTAAAAGAGGATCCAAGGATGACACCAAGGTTTGGCTGAGCAATTGGAAAAATGGAATTGCTATACTGTGATTCTATTTATATAAAAGTCTGTGTGTGCATATATGGGTATAAGCATAGAGAACAGTATGAAAAAATGGTAATAGTGGTTTATCTCAGAGCAGTGGGATGTCACATGATTTTTATTTTCTTCCTCATGGTTTTCTGCATTAAGTTTTTATAATGTATATAATAAATTTGTTATATTTTTTAAAGATAAAGCTCTTTTCTGTGGAACAAACAACAACAAAAGGAACGTAAAGACGGGAGCAGGATACAGGATACAAAGAAAGGGGAATGGAAGAGACTGAGAAATAAGTAGAAAGGCAAAGCGGGGTCCAAGAGAAATTCAGAAGGAGGACCTGAAGGATTTGGAAATGACTGGGAGGTGTCAGAAGATACTGGGTAGAACTCTGGAAATACAGGAGGGGGCTCAAGGAAACTGTAGAGAGATCTGAAGGTAGAGAGGAATGGAGAAAGTTGAGAGGAATAGGAGCAGAAGGGAGACCAATGAGACTGACAAATCAGGAGATGGGAAAGACTAGTGAGACTGATTAGGACTGGAGGAGAGGACGGCCCTAGAATAACAGTGGGCTGAAGAGTTTGGGAAGAACTGACAGAAATTAGAAGGGTCTGGGATTGTACAAGGAGGGATGAAGAATGGGGAATCAATGAAGAGTAATAGAGATTACAGAGAACAACGTGGGCACTTGGAGAAATGAACAGGAAGAACAAAAGAAAACACAGGCTTTGGAGCTGATAGCCTGTACTTCCCGGCTCTATCAGCTCTTACCCCTGTGTGCCTATTTCCTCACCTATAAAACAGAGATCATAATAATGCCTACCTCACAGGGTTATTATGAGGATTGAATGAGATAATCCACATTAAAAATTTAGCATATCACTGGGCATCCAGTAAGCACTCAATAAATGTTAGGAATTATTATTATGAACAGCTTCTCAATAAAGAGAAGGCAGCTCAATAATAAAAATTTCACCTCCCTTCAAGTATTTCATTCTATGCCTTTAATAAAGAGTTATTTTTCCTGAGAATGAGGATGTAGGAGGAAGGGAAACAAATCCAACCTGCTCTGCAGACTGGCCTAAAGTTGAGTCTTCTTCACCACTCAGAATAAAACACGAAAGACCTTCATCCAGTGAGACTTCAGTCTGCAGGTTAAACAATGGAAAACTAGTATTCAGTGTTGAAGTGAGAGCTTTTTCTGCTTTTAAGGGAAAGAAGTAGTTCTCTGTAATATGGTAATAGTAACTGTATTTTATTCAAGAACAAAAAGCAGTAGGAGAGATAGTATCAAGTTAATATTTATCTTTGAGTCTGTTTGGCTCATGAATTATTTTTGTATTTTGTTTTGTTTTTAAGGTCCGGTAACTGTGATTTAAAAAAAAAAAAACAATAAAATTGCAGCATTATTTCCAATAGCCAAGGTATGGAAACAACTTAAGTGTCCATCAACCAATGAATGGACAAAGATACACACACACACACACACACACACAATGGAGTACTATTCAGCCATAAAAAGAATGAAATCTTGCCATTTGTGACAAAATGGATGGCCCTTGAGAGCATTATGCTAAGTGAAATAGGTCAGACAGAGAAAGACAAATACCATATGATCTCACTTATCGATGAAATTTTAAAAAAGCAAAACAAAAAATCAAGCTCACAGATACAGAGAACAGACTGGTGGTGAACAGAGGCAGGGGGTGCAGGGGGCAGTAGGCAAAATGGGTGAAGGGGGTCAAAAGGTACAAACTTCCAGCTATAAAATAAGTCTTGGGGATATAATGTGCAGCACGGTGACTAGTTAATAATGCTATATTGCATATTTGAAAGTTGTCAAGAGAGTAAAACTTAAAAGTCCTCATCACAAGAAAAAAAAGCTTTTTTTTTGCAACTGTATATGGTGACAAATGTTAACTAGACTTATTGTGGTGATGGTTTCCCAATATATGCAAATATTGAATCCTTATGTTGTACACTTGAAAGTAATATAATGTGTCAATTATATGAAAGTAATATAATGTGTCAATTATATCTCAATTAGAAAATTTCTTAAATTAAAAAATTAAAATATAGGGTCCAAATCTTCTCCATCTTCCCAAACTATCTCTTCACTCTAGTCAGAGTACTGAGAGCATCACCTTACAGTTAGATCAAAATTGGACTCAGGGCAAACTCTTTTCTCTCCCTGTTTTTGGGTGCTCTCATGTATGAATGCACTCACATACAAGTACCACCCCACCCCACCAATAATCTTTTGTGAACTTAGAGATAATAAAAAGTATTAAAAGTGGCATATTCTTAGTGATGAACTTGCTTGTAAGTAGGCTCTCATTTTTCAATACTGTAAAGTCTGAATCTTTCAATTATAAATCACCTATCACTTCTTTGTCACACACGTTTAAATGAACTGTTTTTAGAGAGGTTTGAGAGAGGAATCGAAGGAAGGAAGGGAGGGAGGGAAGGAGGGAGGGAGGAAGGAAGGAAGGGAGAGAGAGAGAGAGAGAGAGGGAGGGAGGGAGGGAGGGAAAGAAAGAAGGAAGGAGGAAATCTGCTAGTTCCTAGGAACTGAAGAATTCAAAAATATGTAAAATACAAAAGCTTATCCTACATCCTGTTTGTATCTACAATATCGCTGTCCCATTAACTTTAAAAGTTATGTACCTTTCAACAATACTGATATATAAACTGTCCATATATAATTTTACTTCCCTCTGTCTCTGCTCATTGAAAAATCATTTGCTAAAATCCTCAACTTCCTGAGCAGATATCCCTTCCTAGTAGTTTGTAATGGAAACTCTTAGAAGCCAATTTCTCTTCCTTTTTACCTCTTTTCTTGATATTCAGTGGACTTATCTTGATAAACTTCCAATTTTTTACTATTCATAGTTAAATTAAATCCAAGTTAGGCTCATTTTTATTCATTTGTTGAATGAACAACATGTATACAATCATCTTTTTTTAGTCTGCTTTTACTATTAAATTTAATTAATTTTTACTAAGCACCCAAGAGGGACCCTGCAGAGAAGACAAAGATGAGTTTTTTAAAAACCCGAGATACACTCCTTACATTTTAAAATTTGAGAGTATTTTTTAAATACTCTCATTGCTTATGGCAGAAATGACTAGTTGTTCATTGCTGTCTTTTCTCCCATTTCTAATAATAGAACTTACTTTTAGCTGGATACCGAGACATTGTTTCCCACATTCCTTTAGTGGAAATAATGTGTGCAATTTTCAGGTCTTGTCCTGTAAGAGATCAATCTGCAATCCTATGGCTCTCTTCCTCCTCCCTCCCCTTTGGTTAGCAAATGAAGACACAGTAGCTTTGCCATTGGACTCAGAGATGGAAACTAAGTGTTGAAGATGGCAGAACTCTCCTAGTAGCCTGGACTACTTATCTATTACACTAGAGAGAAATAAAACTTCTATCTTAATTAAGACATTTTACTTTGAATCTTTTTGTTAAAGCTGCTTAGCCTTTACTCTAAATAATGCAGTTCGCCCAAGATGTGAGTTCTTTTGTCATTTGAAGTTTCAAATATGTGATTACACGTTGTATTTCAGAACAAAATCTGTAATTCGGGGATCACCTATAATATTTTATTATAATTTTTTAAGATAAGAAATAATGTCAAGTAGAAATAGAGAGTGATTAAATATTGGCATGAGAGATCTTTTTGGAGTGACAAAATGGTCTAAAATTGGATTATAATGTTGATTATATATTCTGTAAATTTACTAAAAATCATTGAATCATACGCTTAAAATGGATGAATTTTTGCTATGTAAAGTACACCTCAATAAATCTGTTCTAAAAAGTTTTTTAAAAAAAGTTATTCACCTTAGACCACTGATATATCTTATTATCAATGAGAAGCTGAGTTGAAGATTTTTTGCCTTGATTAATCTGAAACACAATGTAAATAAATAGTATGGAAAACTTAATGTTCACAGATATAGACATAATCATGTTCATAAGTCTTTTGTCCAAAATGGATAAAAACAAAGACTTCTCAATGTTTTTCTTTTAAAAAGTATATACATGTTTTCTCCTGAGATGTCAAATTTAGTTACCATAATCAAATCACTTAACTTTTCTTGGCTTCAAGTTTGGAAATAGAAAGCATGGAAAATAACTTGAAGCTTTTTGGATTTAAGGAGCTATATTAAAATAGAATTTTAGCTCTTTTTGATAAAGAAAAGTTTATCATGATATATGCTGATTTAAACAGTAAATTTGAAAATAGGAAAGAAAAAATAATATTACCTTGGCATTTTTTAGCTTTTCTCTTACTTTGCCTCTCAGAGTTTCTATTATGTCTTGATTTTCTTCCACATTTAAATCTATCAAGAAGCCAACATAATATGGAGTTCATGATACTTTCTTATAATATAATTAAACAGCAACAGCAACAAAAGTACTTATTAAATAGCTAAATAACATGAATTTCTTTGGATCATGACAATTATGAAGACTGGGTCATTGCCCCATGAGAGCTTAGAACCTAGAAAATAAAGCTTAGAAACTTCCCCCTCTTCCATCTGGAATAAATACTCATGCATAAATACTGAATTTTGTAGTGAGGCTAAAAAAAAAAAAATAGGGTTCAGGTAAGCAAACCTTTATCTTTTTCCTTTTAGGAAAAAAATCAATGAAAACAGTAATATTCTATATAAAGTGCTCTATAGTCCACAGAATATACAAATAACAAAACCAGTTTACTTCAACTCGATTAAACTGAAGAGGAAGGAATCTGAAAAAAAGAGAGGTAAGTCTCCAAGCATCCATTCTAACTACTTATGTCAGTTTTGTAAATTCAGTATAATACTGCCAGCTCTTAGAGGAAATGAAACAGTCTTGCTGGGTATAAAGAAGGCTCCAGCTGCTATGTGTACTCCAAACCTCATGTTATTTTCTTCTCATCCACCAGATGATCTACTGTATGGATTGAGAAAGACAGGGGTTATGCAGTCCTAGGTACAATAGAAAATGGAGGACCTACTGGTCATTTTGCCTTGTATTTTTCTTTTTCTTCTCCCTGCCTTTGAGTAGTTAAAGGTTAAATAGAAAATAGTGGAAATAAAGGGTAAGCATAAAGCTAAATCAGTATAGGTCATGAGAATCTTCATTCTTAATTGCAGTATTCCATGATAAAATTTAAAAATTATTAGTTGGTTTGTTTATACTCTATTCCCAGAACTTAGAATGACAGATGGCACATAGTAGGTGCTTAATAAATATTTGCTGGATAAATGAAGCAGGAGTCAACCATTATTTATATACTTTTCTCCCTGAGACATGGAAACTTCCTGAAACAGGTTCTATATCTCTGTATCTTTATGGTGTAACATAGTCTGAAGAACAAGAAGATTCTCCATGTTTGCAGAGAGAGAGAGAGAAAACAAAACTTAGTTTTATTACATGCACTGACTTTACCATTATTTCCTTATACCCACTTGTATTATATAGGAAGTTTAGTTTCTGTTTGAACTTATCCCTTAAGAAACTGTGTTCCCAAATGAAACCCTGGGATAGGATTAGTCATTTATATCTTTTAAAAATAAAGTCCAACAGTATTAGAGCTGTGGTATACTTAGTGAGAACCTTTCTGGAGATGCTTGTCTACATTTTCTTCTACTGCAATGTTATCTGTGTCTTCTGACATCTGCAAAAAAAAGGGGGGAAGCGTTACCTTGTATCTTTTTGTTTTGGCATTTAACATCTTTTCATAGGTTTATCAGCCCTTTGAAAGTCATCTCCTTTAAAATGACAATTCATATCCTTTGCCTGTTTTCTTAAATTTCATCCTTTTATCAATGGGTATGAGCTCTTTATATATGATAGATTTTTTAATTAAAAAATTGCTCTCTGTAATATCAAAAAGAACCTTTTAATGATAAAATCCAGTAGATAGTTGTTGGTGTTCATATACTGCCTACTTCATATACCTTTTAGGAGGGTCAAATGAGATCAAACATATGAAAATACTTTGAAACTCAACACTATATCAATGTTAGCTATTACTTGAGTACTCTGTAGCATCTGATAACTTTCTAAAAGCTTTCTATATCCTTTTCCTCTACCCTTATACCTCTCTGGCCACTAATTCCTTGTATCCTTTCTTGGTCACACTTCTCCTCATAGCCTAAATGTGGGCACATTCCAAGAATTTGGAGAGTGCATGGATTCCCATGGCTTCCCAAATCTGTCTCCAACCTTGACTGCTCTCCTGAATACCATATTTCTAGTTGCCTACTGGTATTTCTAATTGAATGTACTACCATTATCAAAAATTCAATATTTTAAAATGAGCATTTATTTCTTTTACCACTTTTTAAACCTCAATATTCTAAAATTAAACCATACTAGCAACGTTAAATGTTTTTTTTAGAATATGGATAAGTTTTTCATTTTAAGTTGAAAAAATAGAATAGCAAAAGACTCCTTAAATAACAACTGTACATGCTAACCAAACTAATGTGCAGTTGGAATGGGAAGAGCAAGCAGACACACATTAGATTTCCAATCACAGTAAAAACATGGATTCGTGTCAAAAGCCAAAGCAGGGTATACTGACATGATCACAGTAAGAGCTTAGTCTATAGACCTTCTGAAAGAACTCCAAATCCACCAGTGGTTCCTGTACCACACTTAAGAACTACTGAGTAAGGTCAGTATGAACTAAGATGTTCTGTTCTTACTAAGCCTTCAGTATTTTCCTCAACAAAATTAAAAATACCTAACTTCACTCTTGACCAAGGAGACAGTAACCCTTGAAGGTGTGATGGGACATTAACCCCAGCAAGTGATTGATAGATGTCTCCTTCAATTCCCAATAATCTCACCCAGCATTCTGGATATACTTTTCATAACTTCCCATCCCCATCTAGAAGGCAGGAATAAAACATGAATCTTAATTGGACTTACTCTAGGTGACACGTAGATACCAGTCCTAAAAATGTTTCACTCATTCATTGATTTAAAAAAGAAAAACTTTTTTTTTTTTTTAGCAAAGCAGGAAATGGATTGTTAGCTGGTTGAGAGAACAGAGAAATAAATATTTAAATAAGGGAATAAATAGATAAATAAATATATAAATAACTCACCTCTAATACTTTATTACATAATTGACAGACCAAAGAGTATAACTAATCTGTAAACTCTCTTATTATTTTTTAACATATGAACTATACGATTTGTATATAGAACCAAATATATCACATTTTTTCAAGAGTCTCCTACATTTACAATTGAGCTATTTAGTATAATCAAAATCCTTATAAACTCCATTAATACCTTACTTTTCTAAAAATATCTTCTTTTCTCTTTGAAATCTTTTTCATGATGGTTCTTTCATTTCCACCTTCTAAATAAATAAGAAATATTTTTAAGAATTATATATCATATTACTGAGAGAAAACAATTATTTTGATGCTTGAGATAAACATGCTATTTAAATTTTTTAATTTAACTAAAAACTAAACAAAGAAACACACTATTGCCTTTAGTATTTAGTTGTTGATCACCTTTAGTATTTAATAGAAATTCTAGTTAGTCCAATAAGACATGTAAGAGTTAGAGGTAAAACTATTGGAAAGGAGACAACAAACTGATTCTTTTGTAGAGGGTAGGTTTTATATATAGAAACTCCAAGACATTCAATCAAAAAACTTTAGAAAAAATGAGAAAGTTGATAAGTGGCAGAATACAAGAGAATGTATGGCAAAGTTACCAGCTTTCCTATATGCTAGAAATATAATAGAAATCACTTTCATAACAGCAATACAAAACTTTTTCAAAATACATAGGAATAACTTCAATGAAAATATTTGGGACCCTCCCCCCCAAAAAAAGTATAAAACTTTACAGTGAGAAAAAAATCTGATTAAACAAAGAGATATTCCCTGGAGGCAGGAAAACTAGTTAAGAAGCCATTATAATAGTCCTGATGAGAGATTCTGGAGATCTGAATCCAAAAGTGGAAGCGGGAATGGAAGATGGAGATTCAGTTAAGAGGTAGAATTCACAGAATTTGGTGAGCAACTAGATGTGTAGGACAAAGTGAGGGAGAAATCAAGGATTCTAAGGTTTGGGCTTGAGTAACTGAGAGGTAGTATCATTCTGTGTATTGTCGAATATAATTGGGGAAGGAGTTAAAGAGTTCAGTTTTCAGAGGCTGCTTACGGGACATTAAGGTGAGAGGTCCAAAAAGTGATTAACAATACTGAACTGACTTGGAGCAGAAGAGAACCAGTTCTAAGTTAGCTAACTCCCTTGTTTACTCAGTGAAAAAAGCATTTAAGAGATTGATTCCATGACTCTTGAAAAGAATCAACACCTTTAAGATTTTTCCCACCAACATACCAAGAATGGATACAACAGGAATAGAATGTTGGGAAAAGAGAAGTTTGAATTTACTTTCCACTCTGCAAGAACTTCTAAAATGAAAAATGAACTTCAAATCAGTACCTGGCTTACTGATGCCTACACCTGCAAATTTTATCTGCTAAAGCTAGGGAAAACATTAGCAGTGACACATCCTATAGATAGTTAAATTATAATAAATTATTAAATAAATATCTTATTGTAGAAGAAATTATTAATCACGTTTTTTGCAGACCTGTAGATGTTTCTAAACTAGTTTATTTATCGTCTCATAAATACTATAATAAATACTAAATAAATGATTACAGGCAAAATAGTAGATAAAATTGAAGATCTGGATGAAAATTGCATTTGCCCTATCGAAAAATCACATGCGGAAGCAAGGAAAAATTATGACTCAGACTTCCACCTTCTTACAGAAATTCAACTTTCTGTATTAAAAAACTGGCTCCAACAGTTAAATCCAATATTCTCTTCAAGGATATTGCTAATTTACAATTCTTGTAGTTACAGCTTTTTCTAAAAGACAAGGAAATTGAAGATTAGCTATTTTTGTATCAGATGAACTGGAGGTCCACAGTCAAAGCCTGAGAATTAAAGTGAAGTAATTCATTCAACCTTTTCTGGTCCATACCAAACAGAAGGCAATTTTTTGTAAGTGTTTTATAAGTATAAAAGTTTGCCTCTTGCTTAGCATGTAGAAATCTCTGGGTTCTGCAAATACATCCAGCAATGCCTTTATCACTATGGTGATTGCTGAAATAAAATTTCCTAAAGCCTATTCTATGTTGCGTGTAAATTTAACATTCAACCACCTGCCACTTGGTTTCAGGAGTGTTAGCAAAACAAAATTACAGGAAAATCTCTAGTGTATGAAATGATCACAAAATGCATATTCTGGTATCTAATAATATTTCTTTGGTTAAGTATGAACTAACTAGAAATTTGTTTTTCCTTCAGTTTTTCCCCAGCTCTTGTTGAAAATAACTTCAAATGTATTAATCCACTTTTCTTCCTTAGCAGAACAGAATTCAGTCCAAAACCCAGTTTCATCTTTATCTTTGTTCATTTATTGTCACATAGTATCATGAACCTTTTCTGAACTCCCTTATAGCAATGTTTGACAAATCATGTTCTCCCATTTGATTTGAATGGGGATGCTATGCCAAAAAATTAGTCTTGTTCAAAGTTATGATAAAATTAAAGCAATGGATAGCACTTTTTCAAATTAAAATTTATTAAATACATGTCACCAGCTACCCTTTACTGGTACTGGGATATGGAAAAGGTGGAACTTAACCAAAATATTCCACAATTAAGTGTAACACAGCATTATTTCACAGTGTTTCATGAAAACGATCAAGATTTCCAGGTGTTCCATTACCTAAGTTTGAAAATTAATATCTTTTAGTTAACTGTGATCTTATTTTCTAAACTGAAAACCTAGGAACCAACAGTCTGACAAAGAATTTTCTGATCTGTGAATTTGTACACATCTTTGAAAGGCATCAAAACTAAATCATCCACTGCTCTCAGGACTAAGTCAGAAATCATCACAACCTGCTTCTGTAGGTCAAGAAAGACTGGATCCACTTCCCTTGAAACTTCTGGTATATAAAAATTGAGGGCTTCCCTAATGGTGCAGTGGTTAAGAATCAGCCTGCCAATGCAGGGGACACGGGACTCTATCCCTGGTCCGGGAAGATCCCACATGCCGAGGAACAACTAAGCCCGTGCACCACGACTACTGAGCCTGCGCTCTAGAGCCCGTGAGCCACAACTGCTAAGCCCATGTGCCACAATGACTGAAGCCCGCACGCCTAGAGCCCGTGCTCTGCAACAAGAGAAGCCACCACAATGGGAAGGCCACGCACTGCAACGAAGAGTAGTCCCCACTCACAGCAACCACAGAAAAGCCCGCATGCAGCAACGAAGACCCAATGCAGCCAAAAATAAAATAAATAAAATAAAATTTAAAAAAATTGAATAAGTGACAAAACAAATTATAAAAACTGTAGTATATTTTGAAACATTATATCCAACACACAATGCAATGTAATTTTGCTACCCACAAGTTCATCATAGGATTGATAAAAATGTATTAATTCATAGAGCAACAAGGGCCATGAGGTCCAGAAACTGGACACAAGTAAGTCCTGTGGTGTTCTCTTTTATTTAAACCTGAAGATGTATCTTGGGTGCCTGTACTTATAGTCTCCACTGGAGAGAAACTCAAAACAAAGGCCCTTTCTGTAAGTGAGGGCAAAAGACGCTTGTGTCCACTTCCCCACCTAAGCCTTGCTCACCACTCTCTCATAAACCTTCAACTATACCCAGACCAAACTCTTCTTTATACTCCCCGCAATTCCATCATTTGATTTTTCCAGCTTCTCCCGTAATCTAGAGCATTCCACATTTCAAAGCCGGATTCAAGCCCCACATCTTCCAGGAAATTTTTTTCTGACTCCGGTCCTTCTGGGACCTCCACTAGCACTAATAATACGTAGTTTTTGTTCATTACAGTCTACCTTACAAGGCCACTTGCTTACCTACAGTGGGCTGGGGCATGAACTCATCTTCTTCTACCCTCCACCAATCCTAGCAAGGTGTTCATCACACAGTAGGGACTCAATAAATAATACGGTCCCGGATTCAAAGTAAATCAACCAGTGCTCTCGAAAGCTATATAATGGAGTTGTTCTCAACCCGATTAATTCCCAAGGGGATGACTAATGGGTGGGCCAGGTCCCGGGGACTACAAGTCCCAGTGGCCCATGCGGGTCTGGCCCTGGTAGCCGGGGAACCCACAGAGCCGGTCTCCAACCAGACAAAATACTGGAGCGTCTGACAGGGAAGGGTGGAGGCTTTCTGGGGCAGTAAGACATTCACCTGGATGGGCTGCACTTTTGCTACGTCTGGGCAGCGAAGGCAGGACGCACCGTTCACCGCATACTCTGAGAGGTCACCAACCGCCCCGCAGCGCTCCCGACGTCCGCTCCACAAGCTAGCCTGGCGCTTGCTCCTCTAGCTGAACTTCAAGGCGGTTCGGGAGCATGCGCGGTGCGGAGCATGCGCGGTGCGGCCCCGGCGCGCGCGAGGAGCCGGTGCCTTCTGGAATCTTCCGTGCGCAACGTCTGCTCACCCGGCTGCGTGGGCTTGGGGCTCGGCCCGGTCTCCGCCTAGAGCGCCCGGCGGGAGCCACGGGCTTTGATCACCCGCCGCCTGCGTCTGTGTTCCAGTGGCCGCAACTGCCCTGGCGGCTGTTCTGGAAGAGATCTGAGAGCGAGGTGGCCTGGGTCGTGAGAACCCCGCACCTCTCGCGTTGCGGTGAAGAAGAACCGTTATTCCCAACGGGTGAGTATCGGCCGCGCGCTCCCTGGCCGGCGCGGGCCCGCGGTGACCACCGGGGTCGCCCCTGAGCGGGTGTTCCCGGGGGAGGATGCTCCCGAGCCCGCCGTGGAAGTGCGGTCGCCCGCACCGTCCAGATACGCCCCGGAGCCTGTGACCTGCGTGCGGGTCGCCGAGGAGCACGAAGACCCGGGTCTTCGCCGGCGGGACCTGCCTCTGCCTTGCCCCGAGGAGAGAGGTTCTTAGAGTTCAGGTGCTTTGGGTGTGGCATCTGAAAGAGCGCCCCGAATATGCGAGGGGTCTTTTTTCTTTCCAGAGCTTGCTATTAGTGTAACCAATTTAATTATTTTGCACTCTTAAAATAGGGCATGCTGGGCATGCGCACTCGTGACATGTCATCTTCGCTTAATGAAAGAAACAACTTACATTGATTTATTTTCTTTTCCCAGTGACTCACCCCGTGTTAAAATAACGAGTTAAATAAAATGTTCCGTGGTTGGAAACTTGTCCTGGGAAACTCTGGCGGGGGCGAAGTGAGCAAACTTGCTAGTATGGAAAGCAGCACAGCAGTGTTACGTACGCTTTCATTCATTCAAACGTTCAGATGTTTAATGGCCGCTTTCTGTGTGAGGCGTTGTGCTTAGCGCTTTAACCCTAGAGAAATTTAGAAAGTGTTTAAAACTTCTAACAAACCTTGTACATTTGAGGAAGGGGAGATGTGGAAGTAAAGAAACTGCTGCAAAACTAATATTCCAGGTTATATTGGTATATTATGGCATAAGTACAAGTAGAACTGAAGTTCCACTCACCTTATAATCTGAAATAATGCATACGGATAAATATGTCCAAACCTTGAAATCATTTGGCCAAACTGTCATACTGAATAAAATCCTTGCAGGGTCTCCCCTCTTTCTAGGGCTCTTCTGGTATAGGAATTTAGGAACAATGAGAGTCGAGAAAGAGAAAATGTCTAGAAATATTGGGTTGGCCAGAAAGTTCCTTTGGTTTTAAAGTAAAAATAAAAGATACATATTTCATTTTCACCAAGAACTTTATTGAACAATGTATTCACCGTTTTGTTCCACTACCTTCTGCCATTTTTCAGGCAACTTTATAATTCCGTCTTCCCAAAACTTTTTATCTTTGTGAGCAAAGAACTGTTCCAGGTGCCTTTTACAGTCTTCCAGGGATTTGAAATTTTTACCATTAAGAGAATTTTGTAAAGCCCTAAATAAATGGAAATCCGAAGGTGCATACGGCGGATGAATCAGAACTTCCCAGCCAAGCTGTAACAGTTTTTGCCTGGTCATCAAAGACACATGCGGTCTTGCGTTATCCTAATGGAAGATTATGCGTTTTCTGTTGACTAATTCCAGACGCTTTTCGTCGAGTGCTGCTTTCAGTTGGTCTAATTGGGAGCAGTACTTGCTGGAATTAATCGTTTGGTTTTCCGGAAGGAGCTCATAATAGAGGACTCCCTTCCAGTCCCACCACATACACAACATCACCTTGTTTGGATGAAGACAGGCCTTTGGTATGGTTGGTGGTGATTCATTTTGCTTGCCCACGATCTCTTCCATTCCACATTATTATACAGTATCCACTTTTCATCGCCCGTCACAATTTGTTTTAAAAACGGAACGTTTTCGTTATGTTTAAGTAGAGAATCGCATGTGGAAATATGGTCAGGAAGCTTTTTTTGGCTTAACTCACGTGGAACCCAAACATCAAAGCAATTAACATAACCAAGCTGGTGCAAATGATTTTCAGTGCTTGATTGGGATATTTTGAGTATGTCGGCTATCTCCCACGTGGTATAATGTTGATTGTTCTCAATGTCTCGATTTGATCGCTACCATCTTCAACTAGTCTACCCAACGATGGAGCATCGTCCAGCAAGAAATCTCCCGCACGAAACTTCTTCGCAAACCACTTTTGACATGTTTGATCAGTCACAGCACCTTCTCCATACACTGCACAAATCTTTTTTTGCATTTCAGTTGCGTTTTTACCTTTCTTGAAATAATAAAGCATAATATGCCAAAGATGTTGCTTTTCGGCAACATTTTGCATTTCGGCAAAATGGCTACACAAAAATTCACCAATTTTGATGAGTTTTTTTGTTTGTTTGTTTGTTTTGTTTTGTTTTGCGGTACGCGGGCCTCTCACTGTTGTGGCCTCTCCCGTTGCGGGGCACAGGCTGCGGACGCGCAGGCTCAGCAGCCATGGCTCACAGGCCCAGCCGCTCCGCGGCATGTGGGATCTTCCCGGACCGGGGCACGAACCCGTGTCCCTGCATCGGCAGGCAGACTCTCAACCACTGCGCCTCCAGGGAAGCCCGATGAGTTTTTTTTTAATGCACAGTGATATGACTGTTGTCACAATACAATCTAACAAAATTGTTTCAAATGAAGTTAAAAACAACTAAGTGCTACCAGAGCCATCTTATGGAAAAAACCAAATGAACCTTTCGGCCAACTCAATATATCTCTTAAATAGCAACATTATACAGTATGCGTGCATATGCAAGTGATATGTACTCTGTGGTGTTCCTTAATTACACCTAACTCCTGGAATTATTATTATACAGTGGTACATGTTTTTAAAAATACATATAGCATGTATTCACTGAGATGTATTATTATTTTTTTCTTTCTGGATGAACTTTTTTTTTTAACATCTTTTTTGGAGTATAATTGCTTTACAATGGTGTGTTAGTTTCTGCTTTATAACAAAGTGAATCAGTCATACATATAAATATGTTCCCATATCTCTTCCCTTTTGCGTCTCCCTCCCTCCCACCCTCCCTATCCCATCCCTCTAGGTGATCACAAAGCACCGAGCTGATCTCCCTGTGCCATGTGGCTGCTTCCCACTAGCTATCTGTTTTACGTTTGGTAGTGTATGTATGTCCATGCCACTCTCTCACTTTGTCACAGCTTACCCTTCCCCCTCCCCATATCCTCAAGTCCATTCTCTAGTAGGTCTGTGTCTTTATTCCCATCTTACCCCTAGGTTCTTCATGACATTTTTTTTTTCTTAGATTCCATATATATGTGTTAGCAGACGGTATTTGTTTTTCTCTTTCTGACTTACTTCACTCTGTATGACAGACTGTAGGTCCATCCACATCACTACAAATAACTCAATTTCGTTTCTTTTTATGGCTGAGTAATATATTCCATTGTATATATGTGCCACATCTTCTTTATCCATTCATCCGATGATGGACACTTAGGTTGCTTCCATCTCCTGGCTATTGTAAGTAGAGCTGCAATGAACATTTTGGTACATGACTCTTTTTGAATTATGGTTTTCTCAGGGTATATGCCCAGTAGTGGGATTGGTGGGTTGTATGGTAGTTCTATTTGTAGTTTTTTAAGGAACCTCCATACTGTTCTCCATAGTGGCTGTACCAGTTCACATTCCCAGCAGCAGTGCAAGAGTGTTCCCTTTTCTCCACACCCTCTCCAGCATTTATTGTTTCTAGATTTTTTGATGAAAGCCATTCTGACCAGTGTGAGATGATATCTCATTGTAGTTTTGATTTGCATTTCTCTAATGATTAATGATGTTGAGCATTCTTTCATGTATTTGTTGGCAATCTGTATATCTTCTTTGGAGAAATGTCTATTTAGGTCTTCTGCCCATTTTTGGATTGGGTTGTTTGTTCTTTTGATACTGAGCTGCATGAGCTGCTTGTAAGTTTTAAAGATTAATCCTTTGTCAGTTGCTTCATTTGCAAATATTTTCTCCCATTCTGAGGGTTGTCTTTTTGTCTTGTTTATGGTTTCCTTTGCTGTGCAAAAGCTTTGAAGTTTCATTAGGTCCCATTTGTTTATTTTTGTTTTTATTTCCATTTCTCTAGGAGGTCGGTCAAAAAGGACCTTGCTGTTATTTATGTCATAGACTCTTCTGCCTATGTTTTCTTCTAAGAGTTTTATAGTGTCTGGCCTTACATTTAGGTCTTTAATCCATTTTGAGCTTATTTTTGTATATGGTGTTAGGGAGTGTTCTAATCTCATACTTTTACATGTACCTGTCCAGTTTTCCCAGCATCACTTATTGAAGAGGCTGTCCTTTCTCCACTGTACATTCCTGCCTTCTTTATCAAAGATAAGGTGACCATATGTGCGTGGGTTTATCTCTGGGCTTTCTGTCCTGTTCCATTGATCTATATTTCTGTTTTTGTGCCAGTACCATACTGTCTTGATTACTGTAGCTTTGTAGTATAGTCTGAAGTCAGGGAGCCTGATTCCTCCAGCTCTGTTTTTCGTTCTCAAGATTGCTTTGGCTATTTGGGGTCTTTTGTGTTTCCATACAAATTGTGAAATTTTTTTTCTACTTCTGTGAAAAATGCCAGTGGTAGTTTGATAGGGATTGCATTGAATCTGTAGATTGCTTTGGGTAGTATAGTCATTTTCACAATGTTGATTCTTCCAATCCAAGAACATGGTTTATCTCTCCATCTATTTGTCTCTTCTTTAATTTCTTTCATCAGTGTCTTATAATTTTCTGCATACAGGTCTTTTGTATCCTTAGGGAGGTTTATTCCTGGATATTTTATTCTTTTTGTTGCAATGGTAAATGGGAGTGTTTTCTTAATTTCACTTTCAGATTTTTCATCATTAGTGTATAGCAATGCCAGAGATTTCTGTGCATTAATTGTGTATCCTGCTACTTTACCAAATTCATTGATTAGCTCTAGTAGTTTTCAGGTAGCATCTTTAGGATTCTCTATGTATAGTGTCATGTCATCTGCAAACAGTGACAGCTTTACTTCTTCTTTTCCGATTTGGATTCCTTTTATTTCCTTTTCTTCTCTGATTCCTGTGGCTAAAACTTACAAAATTATATTGAATAAGAGTGGTGAGAGTGGGCCACCTTGTCTTATTCCTGATCTTAGTGGAAATGCTGTCAGTTTTTCACCATTGAGGACGATGTTGGCTGTGGGTGTGTCATATATGGCCTTTATTATGTTGAGGAAAGTTCCCTCTATGCCTACTTTCTGCAGGGTTTTTATCATAAATAGGTGTTGAATTTTGTCAAAAGCTTTCTCTGCATCTATGGAGATGATCATATGGCTTTTCTCCTTCAATTTGTTAATATGGTGTACCACATTGATTGATTTGCATATATTGAAGAATCCTTGCATTCCTGGAATAAACCCCACTTAATCATGGTCTATGATCCTTTTAATGTGCTGTTGGATTCTGTTCGCTAGTATTTTGTTGAAGATTTTTGCATCTATGTTCATCAGTTATATTGGCCTGTAGTTTTCTTTCTTTGCAACATCTTTGTTTGGTTTGGGTATCAGGGTGATGGTGGCCTCGTATAATGAGTTTGGGAGTGTTCCTCCCTCTGCTATATTTTGGAAGAGTTTGAGAAGGATAGGTGTTAGCTCTTCTCTAAATGTTTGATAGAATTCGCCTGTGAATCCATCTGGTCCTGGGCTTTTGTAGCTGGATATTTTTTTTTTTTGGTGCTGTACACGGGCCTCTCACTGCCATGGCCTTTTCCGCTGCGGAGCACAGGCTCCGGACGCACAGGCTCAGCGGCCATGGCTCACGGGCCCAGCTGCTTCGCGGCACGCAAGATCCTCTCAGACCGGGGCACAAACCCGCATCCCCTGCATCGGCAGGCGGACTACCAACCACTGCGCCACCAGGAAAGCTCTGTTGGAAGATTTTTAATCACAGTTTCAATTTCAGTGCTTGTGATTGATCTGTTCATATTTTCTGTTTCTTCCTTATTCAATCTTGGCAGGTTGTGCATTTCTAAGAATTTGTCCATTTCTTCCAGGTTGTCCATTTTATTGGCATAGAGTTGCTTGTAGTAAGCTCTCATGATCTTTTGTATTTCTGCAGTGTCAGTTGTTACTTCTCCTTTTTCATTTCTAATTCTATTGATTTGAACCTTCTCCCTTTTTTTCTTGATGAGTCTGGCTAATGGTTTATCAATTTTGTTTATCTTCTCAAAGAACCAGCTTTTAGTTTTATTGATCTTTGCTATCGTTTCCTTTAATTCTTTTTTATTTATTTCTGTTCTGATCTTTATGATTTCTTTCTTTCTGCTAACTTTGGGGTTTTTTTGTTCTTCTTTCTCTAATTGCTTTAGGTTCAAGGTTAGGTTGTTTATTCGAGATGTTTCTTGTTTCTTAAGGTAGGATTGTATTGCTATAAACTCCCCTCTTAGAATTGCTTTTGCTGCATCCCATAGGTTTTGGGTCGTCGTGTCTCCATTGTCATTTGTTTCTAGATATTTTTTGATTTCCTCTTTGATTTCTTCAGTGATCACTTCGTTATTAAGTAGTGTATTGTTTAGCCTCCATGTGTTTGTATTTTTTACAGATCTTTTCCTGTAATTGATATGTAGTCTCATAGCGTTGTGGTTGGAAAAGATACTTCATACAATTTCAATTTTCTTAAATTTACCAAGGCTTGATTTGTGACCCAAGATATGATCTATCCTGGAGAATGTTCCATGAGCACTTGAGAAAAATGTGTAGTCTGTTGTTTTTGGATGGAATGTTCTATAAATATCAATTAAGTCCATCTTGTTTAATGTATCATTTAAAGCTTGTGTTTCCTTATTTATTTTCATTTTGGATGATCTGTCCATTGGTGAAAGTGGGGTGTTAAAGTCCCCTACTATGATTGTGTTACTGTCAATTTCCCCTTTTATGGCTGTTAGTATTTGCCTTATGTATTGAGGTGCTCCTATGTTGGGTGCATAAATATTTACAATTGTTATATCTTCTTCTTGGATCGATCCCTTGATCATTATGTAGTGTGCTTCTTTGTCTCTTCTAATAGTCTTTATTTTAAAGTCTATTTTGTCTGATATGAGAATTGCTACTCCAGCTTTCTTTTGATTTCCATTTGCATGGAATATCTTTTTCCATCCCCTCACTTTCAGTCTGTATGTGTCCCTAGGTCTGAAGTGGGTCTCTTGTAGACAGCATATATATGGGTCTTGTTTTTGTATCCATTCAGCCAGTCTGTATCTTTTTTTTTTTTGCGGTACGTGGGCCTCCCACCAATGCGGCCTCTCCCGTTGCGGAGCACAGGCTCTGGACGTGCAGGCCCAGTGGCCATGGCTCACAGGCCTATCCGCTCCACAGCATGTGGGATCCTCCTGGACCGGGGCACGAACCCGCGTCCCCTGTACTGGCAGGCGGACCCCTAACCACTGCACCACCAGGGAAGCCCCAGTCTGTCTTTTGGTGGGAGCATTTAATCCATTTACATTTAAGGTAATTACTGATATGTATGTTCCTATTCCCATTTTCTTAATTGTTTTGGGTTTGTTATTGTAGGTCTTTTCCTTCTCTTGTGTTTCTTGCCTAGAGAAGTTTCTTTAGCATTTGTTGTAAAGCTGGTTTGGTGGTGCTGAATTTTGTTACCTTTTCCTTGTCTGTAAAGGTTTTAATTTCTCCATCAAATCTGAATGAGATCCTTGCTGGGTAGAGTATTCTTTGTTGTAGGTTTTTCTCCTTCATCACTTTAAATATGTCCTGCAATCCCTTCTGGTTTGCGGAGTTTCTGCTGAAAGATCAGCTGTTAACCTTATGGGGATTCCCTTGTCTGTTATTTGTTGTTTTTCCCTTGCTGCTTTTCATATGTTTTCTTTGTATTTAATTTTTGATAGTTTGATTAATATGTGTCTTGGCATGTTTCTCCTTGGATTCATCCTGTATGGGACTCTCTGTGCTTCCTGGACTTGATTAACTATTTCCTTTCCCATATTAGGGAAGTTTTCAACTATAATCTCTTCAAATATTTTCTCAGTCCCTTTCTTTTTCTCTTCTTCTTCTGGGACCCCTATAATTCGAATGTTGGTGCGTTTAATGTTGTCCCAGAAGTGTCTGAGACTGTCCTCAGTTCATTTCATTTCATTCTTTTTTCTTTATTCTGCTCTGTGGTAGTTATTTCCACTATTTTATCTTCCAGGTCACTTATCCGTTCTTCTGTCTCAGTTATTCTGCTATTGATCCCTTCTAGAGTATTTTTAATTTCATTTATTATGTTGTTCATCATTGCTTGTTTCCTCTTTAGTTCTTCTAGGTCCTTGTTAAATGTTTCTTGCATTTTCTCTATTCTATTTCCAAGATTTTGGATCATCTTTACTATCATTATTCTGAATTCTTTTTCAGGTAGACTGCCTATTTCCTCTTCATTTGTTAGGTCTGGTGGGTTCTTACCCTGCCCCTTCATCTGCTGTGTTTTTCTATCTTCTCATTTTGCTTATCTTACTGTGTTTGGGGTCTCCTTTTTGCAGGCTGCAGGTTCGTAGTTCCCGTTGTTTTTGGTGTCTGCCCCCAGTGGCTGAGTTTGGTTCAGTGGGTTGTGTAGGCTTCCTGGTGGAGGGGACTAGTGCCTGTGTTCTGCTGGATGAGGCTGGATCTTGTCTTTCTGGTGGGCAGGTCCACGTCTGGTGGTGTGTTTTGGGGTGTCTGTGGCCTTATGATTTTAGGCAGCCTCTCTGCTAATGGGTGGGGTTGTGTTCCTGTCTTGCTAGTTGTTTGGCATAGGGTGTCCAGCACTGTAACTTGCTGGTCGTTGAGTGAAGCTGGGTCTTGGTATTGAGATGGAGATCTCTGGGAGATTTTTGCCGTTTGATATTACGTGGAGCTGGAAGGTTTCTTGTGGACCAGTGTCCTGAAGTTGGCTCTCCCACGTCAGAGGCACAGCACTCACTCCTGGCTGCAGCACCAAGAGCCTTTCATCCACACGGCTTAAAAATCACAACTTCCTGAAGAAGGCCATCAGAAAAGCAGGGTATCGTTGTCAATAATCTTCACTGTCTTCACTCAATAACCATTTTATGGATGCACCAAGGAAATGGAGTCATACTGCAATCCCTCAAAGACTGCTAGTGTTGGCGGGTCTCCTGCAGAGGCTGAGGGTGGCTGTGGCTCAACGTGAGGACAAGAACACTCTGAGATGTATCATTATGACTACACCTAATTGTTATGAACTATATAGGCCCAAATAACGAACAGGCTAAATAGAGGTAGGATTTGAGCTCTAATCGTAGACATAGTTCAGAGGGGGAAAAATATCAACCCTAAATATATTCAAGTTTAAAGAGCATTATGTGTTTTGGGGGGAAGAAGAGGAAAGCAGTATCAGTCCAGCGGATATCTCAAACTAGTGGGCCAAATCTCACTTGCCAAAGTGTTTTGATTCAGTTTTTTTTTTTTTTAAGTTTCTGTCATTTAAAGGTCAGGAGACTTAACATAAAAGTCTATATTTCTTGAAAAATCAGACTTAGAAAAACCAGATCTGTACATGGCAGTCATCCAAGGCAATATTCAGTTGTAAGTGATTTGCAGCTCTCTTCGCTATGAACAGAAAGCCTCTCTGGTTGTCCAGTCCTCCCATTTACCATCACCCCCCTCTGGCCCCTTCAGCACTGAGGCTTAGTGTAAATTACCTTTTCATTTTATCGTTTCTTTATTTGGGGCATGTTTTACTTAGATGTGTCATCCTGCCTGGCGTCTGAATTTGCAACTCCAGCTATATAGGGTAAGAGGGAAGAAGGACCTTAATTTATATTACTGTTTCCAGACAGTGCTGTGAAGGACTGTTTTGTCAAGAGGTGCGGTTACCTTCCGTGATGTCAGCCTCAGAAGATGAATCTGCCTCAGATATCCCTAGAGTCCTTTAAGCTGCAGTTTTGTCATCTGAACCACCTGGATGATCATAATATTCCCTCTCCTGCCTGCCACCTGGGATTATGTGAAATGTGACCGTGAAATATGAAAGTGCTTTGTTAAATGTAAAACCATTAAACAAATTAGTTGCAATAACTCTAAAGCAGCAATTTTCTTATCTGGAGGTACAGATTTACTTTTACCTGCCAGTGACCTCTCTTCCCAAAGTGGGGGAGGGGGAGGGGAAATATATGGCCACAGAGAAGAGATACTGTGATTGGGGTCGATTTAGAAAAGAACAAAAAAATGTACAATTGCCTTTTAAATTATAGAATATTTTGACATGAGGGGTTTTTGGGGGGGGAGGGGGAGAGGGATAGGGATGATGGTAGTAAAAGAGAGAAGATAGAGAGAGGTGAGAAATGACCTTTGCTAAACCCTGCTGCTTAACATACTTTGATCGCATCAGATTTGAAGTATTATAGTCATCTAAATTTGGAGACAGATGGTCTGCTTTTGTTTTTTGAAATAAAAATTCATTTTCCCATGGATTTCTAAAGTTTTTAGAAATGTATTTCAGAGATGTTCTCTGTTTATTTGATCCAAATGGAAAACTCTTTTATTAAGCTCTCTGCCTTATTTCTTTACTTTGAGACACTTTCCTCATATAAGAGCAGTTCCTGGTAGTTACACTTTGGACCCACTCTCTTTCCAAGTAAAATTCTGTTCTTTGCTATATTTGCGTCCTAGTGGGATTATATATGTTGTGACAGAATAACCACACTGAGTTCCATACTCATATCCAAAACAGCTGGGATCTTCAATTCCATACAGCTGTGTCTCCCTCTTACTCTACTTATTTGCCCATTTTTCAGAGCTTTTCTGGCACAAAACCAGAGGGTCTGCCATGAGAAGGGCAGTTGTAGCCCTGTATGGGGATGAGGGGGATGAAGTCCGTGAATCCTGAAAATTGGGAACAGAGTGCTGTCATACATGATTCTTGCCAAACACTGGGTGAGTTTAAGCTGGGACCTCACCCTCTAATGTAAATATTCAAAATTGATTTACATTTTTAAGCAGTGTTCTATAAACGTACATTCTAGAGGTTAAAATACTGTTTTCTGTTCCGAACTGTACTCATGCTTCAAGGGGTAACCTTTAGTTCGCCTTTGAAATTTACAGTTATCTTGTGTGAGTCTCTGATGAGTTTTTCAGCTTTGATTTTATTTTCTAAATGTATATATTAATGACAGAAGAGTATAAACATTATCAATCTTTTTATTTTGAGATTCATTAATTACCTGAGTTTCTTAGAGTTTTTATCTTTTAATAGTATAGTCACCAAAACTAATACTGATGTTAACCTTAATAACCAAATAAAGTCCCAATGTCTTTGGCAGCTCGGCACCGAAACAGTATTATGAAAGTTTCATTTAAGATCCAGAGATCGGTAAATCGTACACTGCCTCTACGTTCTGTCATACTTGGTAAACACCCAGAAAACTTCACGTGTATCACAGGTTCAGCACCCTAAATTCCCTTAACTGACTGCAGGACCATAACATCTAAGACTGTTCAATATTAAAAATCCTAAAGTCTAACCTTCTCCTCTCCTTCTTCTTCTCTTCTCCTTCTTCATCTCTCCCTCTCCCTTATTTTTCTATATTTAATCCCTCACCTCATGAAGACCCTGTCTCTTGACTACCATTTTATCATCGGTAGTCTCTGTCAATAGATTAACTTTCTTCCTTGTCTAGCCACATTACTTGGTTTATTATTTATTCACACTAGTATCTAAACTTTCCTTGCCTTTTGTCTTGCTTCCACTTTTTCCCAGCATACTCTCCACCCTAGTTCAGTTTAGCCATTTGCTTTTTCAACTGATATATATATATAAATGTAACTAAATTCTAGTAGTGAAAATCACATAGCCAGATTATTGTGGTGATGATTTGTCATGGTCTATAATGTAGCTAGCCATTTTTTCCTTTTCCTACTCACAGCTACTGTTCTTTTATCGTTCCTTAAACTTTCTACCCCACTTTTTTTTTTTTTTTTTTTTTTTACGCGGGCCTCTCACTGTTGTGGCCTCTCCCGTTGCGGAGCACAGGCTCCTTACGCGCAGGCTCAGCGGCCATGGCACACGGGCCCAGCTGCTTCGCGGCACGTGGGATCTTCCCGGACCGGGGCACGAACCCACGTCCCCTGCATCGGCAGGCAGACTCTCAACCACTGCGCCACCAGGGAAGCCCTACCCCACTTGTTTTTAAAAACAAAATTCACATTTTGTTTAGGTTGATAAAAGCTATACAAAATTGATTTTCTTCACCAAAAATTACAGCAATATTTTCTGTATTATTCCTAGATAAACTACAAAACACTTATTTTTGTAGGTTTTCTAGGTTTTGCTTATAAATCAAGATGAGGCAGTAGATCATGGAAAAAGACAGAAAAAAACAGACAAATCAGTTGTCAGTATCCATGGCCTCTGATCCTGTCTTGACCATGAAACAGAAGTGTTCAACATATACCTGCCAAAAAGCTTATGAAGATGTAGGCTCAATAAAGGAATATAAACAACAACCAGATGTGGAACAACAATGGCAGGCTCTTCCATTCAAACTTTAACTATAACTTGTTACTTTAAGTTCATTTGATAAAGACAGAATCTACACTGAAATCCTTGTTTGGCAAGCTCACGTTTCTCTTACAGTCTGATAATTTTCTTAAGAGTCCCTTACAGATTTTTAACAGCATACTTAAAACTCCTACTATTCAAAGGTCAGTCATGAGCTTCACTGTAATGTTTATAAAATGTATTCCTTCCACCCATACCTCCTCAAAATTTATTTCTTCAAAGAACTGATAACTCAATACCTGACAATTGGATCCACAGTGATAAATGTTAATGTCTAAAATGACTTAACTAATACAATTCCAAAGTGCCATTAGCAGAGATCACACAGAGTGTAACATGGTACTTTCAATGCTATCTTCTGGAAGAACAGTTAGGTCTCCAAAGCATGGGACTTCAAACAGGCCATTTAAACACGCAGATTATCAATGACTAATGTACTCAATGGGAGGCCTACAGGTCAAGATATTCAGTGATTAAGTGGCCTACGTACACCTTACAACTTATTTTTAGATTGCTTACAGATTTCTTCAAATATCAAATATAAGAGAGAGGCTATTTTAAAAGTCTCTTAGGTATTTTCAATGGTTTCTGAATTATCTATAGGAAGCTCTGACTTACTTCTATAGAGTTTGATATATGTATCCACCATTAAATCCAAATCGTGTTTTATATCCAAATTTATGTTCAGCAAAGCCAAGTTACTTTACCTTTGGTCTGTCAAAGTGTTCCTCAGGTATGCTTTGAGATGCTTTTGCCCATTTTCATAGCGTTCATTCTCAACCTTCATCACAGGAAGAATACGTAGGACCCTGAGCAATGCGTAAACATTAGGAAAATCTTGATGTCTGCCAGAGGAAGAGCTTCATAAATAGTGGATGGAAGTTCTATAATTTTCCATGTTTCCACTTGATTCTCCAACAATGCAGCTCAGCAGAGAGTGTGTCAGGATTAGGTAAATCACTTCTGTACATGTCAGCATGATGCTCCTCTGATGTATTGAATTTGAGCTGTCCCATGACAGAGGGTACCAGATATAAGCATTTAAGAGCTTTGAGGTGCTGTTCTGAGAATATATCTTTCAGTTCCTGAATAATGTGTTCCACTGTTGGAACACTTAAGAGTTTCTTTATAGTAACTCTCAGAGGTTAGCTGAGATTCCAGGTTACTGTGCTGAGCTCTGTGAAATTTCCCTGGGAGTTTCATCTGAATATCAAGTTTGGTTGCCAAATTTGTGGCTTCCTCAAACCAAAATTCATGATAAACTTCGATATTTTCCATCACTTCATTTAGTGAATGCAGCACTGCAGTCAAACTACTGGCTGCAAAGAAGACATCAGAAGTTTGCCCCTGAAGATTTTTCCCAAAGGCTGTTGTAAAAGATAGAACATTTTTAAGAACAACAATGGTAACGATGAAATCAAAATCTGTTACCGCACTACAGAGTACAAATGCTCGGCCAGCTATACAGTTATTCCATCTAACATTTGTGACACTCTTTATACCATCTAAACATACAACAAGTGCTTGTAGGAGGTCCACTAAGATTTCAAAAGCATCATGCCTGCCTGTCCACTGGAGAATGGCAAATTTCCTTCAGTTCTTTGCCCCTTTCTTAATTGTTCTGAAAAAGGACAGAAATTACATTGTCAAGCTCTAAAAGCAGTTGTGGTGATAGATGGAAAAAAGAACAAACTTCCTCAATTGTTCCTAATGCGACAGATACTCCCATAACAGGCAGTGATTTTGCCAACCACATATTTAAGGCACAGGAAGAGCAGAGTGTGTAGATACCTTGGGGATATTTCTCTAAAAGTCTAGAAGCAACAACTTGCATTTTGGAAGAAAATCCACTGGACACAATGTAAGCCTGGCCACGACAGTACTCTATGTTGAATCCCCACTTCTCAGTTAATCATAGTGTGAAATTTCATACCCAAAATTTCTGCATCAGTTTCATAAGGCAGGAAGCCCACAGATTCCTCTCTCAGGTTGTGAGCTTCGTCAACAAACCTCACCAACACAGGCAGGTACTCTTTCCCTGTTATGTCCACCACATCGTCAGTGAGGATGGAAAAGAAGTGAGAGTCTTCCACTTCTCTGAGGGTTTCTTCCCGAATGCAGCTCTTACAGATCTCTAGCATCTGTTTCTGCTATGTTTTTGAACAATGTGTTAACTGCTGTTGTCTCAAAGCGCTTTCTCAGAACCTCTTCGCCAGAATTGATCCGGTACTCAGGCAGTGCTTGAAAGTTATCAGGAGTAAAGAGACCTTCTGGGATTTCATCAGCTTCATGTCCATCCAGAGGTATGTTCCGTTTTCCCATAAGAATCAAAATTTCAAATAAAGATTTTTAAGTATTGTTTTCCTTCTCTTCAAGGGTTAAAACTTGGCACTTAAACTCGGCACTTTCACTTCCGTGGCCCGGGTTCAATCTCTGGTTGGGGAACTAAGATCCCATGAGCCGCAGCCCAGCCAAAAATAAAATTTTTTTTAATTTTTAAATAAAAAATAGGGCTTCCCTGGTGGCGCAGTGGTTGAGAGTCCACCTGCCGATGCAAGGGACACGGGTTCGTGCCCTGGTCCGGGAAGATCCCACATGCCGCGGAGCGGCTGGGCCCGTGTGCCATGGCCGCTGAGCCTGCGTGTCCGGAGCCTGTGCTCCGCAACGGGAGAGGCCACAACAGTGAGAGGCCCGCCTACCGCAAAAAAAAAAAATTAATAATAATAATAATAATAATAAATAAAAATGGGATCTCAAACAGTACATATTACCCTTCAATGAATACTGTTCCTTAATAGTATATTATAGACATTCCATCAGGTCAATAAAGACTGAACTCATTCCTGGTAAAAGTTATATAATGGTCCAAAACTATACATTAGTTTATTCTACCATCCTTCTATTGATAATCAAATCTTCTCTAAAAACTTTTGTCACCACAAATATGGGGTGCATATATCTTTTGAAATTTAGTGTTTTTGTTTTCTTTGGATATATACTCTGGAATGGAATTGCTGGATCATATGGTAGTTCTATTTTTAGTTTTTTGAGGAACCTCTATACTGTTTTCCACAGTGGCTGTACCAATTTACATTCCGAGCAATGTACTAGGGTTCCCTTTTCTTCACATTCTCACCAACACTTGTTATCTGTGGTCTTTTTGATGATGACCATCTGACAGGTGTGAGGTGATATCTCATTGTGGTTTTGATTTTCATTTCTCTGTTGATTACTGATGTTGAGCATCTTTTCATGTGCCTGTTGGCCATCTGTGTATCTTCTTTGGAAAAATGCCTATTCAGGTGTTCTGCCCATTTTTAAAATCAGGTTGTTTGTTTTTTTGATACTGAGTTGTATGAGCTGTTTATATATATTGGATATTAACCCCTTATCAGTCATATCATTTGCAAATATTTTCTCCCATTCATTTGGGTTTTTTTAAGACAATATTACGGTTTTTTGTTGTTTAGTTTGGGGGTTTTTTGTTGTTGTTTTTTAATTAAACTTTCCTTTTCTTGTTGCTGGAAAGCAAGGTTCTGACTTTGTGGTCAATTATAATATCTCATCCTGTGTTTTTAATAGTTATCTTTTTGTCATTCCAAATGCTATCTATTCCTCTTTTAAACTCTGTATCAAGTTGGTGTATTTTTATGTTTATGTAGTTCCCTATATGTAGTTCTGTAGTTCCCTATGTAATTATGCAGTTCCCTATAAAACTAAAAATGGATTTAACATCTGACCCAGCAGTTGCAGTCTTGAGCATCTATCCTAGAAAAATGAAAACTTGTGTTTACACAAAAAACTGATATGAATGCTCATAGTGGCTTTATTTATAATAGTCAAAAATTGGAAACAGCCCAAATGTATTTATATTAAATATTTTCTATTATAATCTATTAATAGATCTTAGGAATAATTATATAAAAATCAATATATTTTTTATTATATTTTGTGACATGAAGTCAGTTCAGTAATCCAGCATGTCATCAGCCATATTTTTAAGATTATTTCCTTAACCCATATCATATAAATTGTGGTAAAAGTGATCTGGTTATGAAATAGTCCTTTAAATGAAAAGATGTTGTGAAATGTGTTGTTCACCAACTTTCAGAAAAAAAACTATTCTGTTTAATACCAGCACACTTTTGTTTGGAAATTTACAAGTTGATAGCTGCAAGAGAGAATTTTGTGCTCATTAGCAGATACAAAGAAGGAAAGTTAAAATGTGGCACATCCCTCCCAATTTAGGGGACATCACAACAAAATTGTGTTCTGCTGACTTGAATAATGGGAGACTTTGCTAGTAACTTAGCATTTATCCTTCACTTACTGTTAGAATACTAAGGACTTATAGCATATTTTCCCCCACAGGCCTGGGAAAAAGTCAAGACTTCTTAATGATCAGCACCCTCAAGTGATGTATAATCGTTCTCAATGGTGAAAAACTGAAAACATTTCCACTAAGATCAGGAATAAGACAAGGTTGCCCACTCTCACCACTATTATTCAACATAGTTTTGGAAGTTTTAGCTACAGCAATCAGAGAAGAAAAAGATATAAAGGGAATCCAAATTGGAAAAGAAGAAGTAAAACTGTCACTGTTTGCAGATGACATGATACTATACATAGAGAATCCTAAAGATTCTACCAGAAAAGTACTAGAGCTAATCAATAAATTTGGTAAAGTAGCAGGATACAAAATTAATGCACAGAAATCTCTTGCATTCCTATACACTAATGATGAAAAATCTGAAAGAGAAATAAAGGAGACATTCCCATTTACCACTGCAACAAAAAGAATAAAATACCTAGGAATAAACCTACCTAAGGAGACAAAAGACCTGTATGCAGAAAACCAGAATACACTGATGAAAGAAATTAAAGATGATACAAACAGATGGAGAGATATACCATGTTCTTGGATTTGAAGAATCAACATTGTCAAAATGACTCTACTACCCAAAGCAATCTACAGATTCAGTGCAATCCCTATCAAACTACCAATTCCATTTTTCACAGAACTAGAAAAAAAATTTCACAATTTGTATGGAAACACAAAAGACCCCAAACAGCCAAAGCAATTTTGAGAAAGAAAAATGGAGCTGGAGGAATCAGACTCCCTGACCTCAGACTATACTACAAAGCTACAGTAATCAAGACAGTATGGTACTGGCACAAAAACAGAAATATAGATCAGTGGAACAGGATAGAAAACCCAGAGATAAACCCACGCACATATGGTCACCTTTTCTTTGATAAAGGAGGTAAGAATATACAATGGAGAAAAGACAGTCTCTTCAGTAAGTGGTGCTTGGAAAACTGGACAGCTACATGCAAAAGAATGAAATTAGAACACTTCCTAACACCATACACAAAAATAAACTGAAAATGGATTAAAGACCTAAATGTAAGGCCAGACACTATAAAACTCTTAGAGGAAAACATAGGCAGAACACTCTATGACATAAATCACAGCAAGATCCTTTTTGACCCACCTCCTACAGAAATGGAAATAAAAACAAAAATAAACAAATGGGGCCTAATGAAACTTAAAAGCTTTTGCACAGCAAAGGAAAACATAAGATGAAAAGACAGCCGTCAGAATGGGAGAAAATATTTGCAAACGAAGCAACTGACAGAGGATTAATCTGCAAAATATACAAGCAGCTCATGCAGCTCAATATCAAAAAAACAAACAACCCAATTCAAAAATGAGCAGAAGACCTAAATAGACATTTCTCCAAAGAAAACAGATTGCCAACAAACACATGAAAGGATGCTCAACATCACTAATCATTAGAGAAATGCAAATCAAAACTACAATGAGGTATCACCTCACACCAGTCAGAATGGCCATCATCAAAAAATCTACAAACAATAAATGCTGGAGAGGGTATGGAGAAAAGGGAACCCTTCTGCACTGTTGGTGGGAATGTAAATTGCTACAGCCACTATGGAGAACAGTATGGAGGTTCCTTAAAAAGCTAAAAATAGAACTACCATACGACCCAGCAATCCCACTATTGGGCATATACCCTGAGAAAACCATAATTCAAAAAGAGTCATGTACCACAATGTTCATTGCAGCACTGTTTACAATAGCCAGGACATGGAAGCAACCTAATGTCCATTGACAGATGAATGCATAATGAAGATGTGGCACATATATTCAATGGAATATTAGCCGTAAAAAGAAACGAAATTATTTGTAGTGAGGTGGATGGACCTATAGTCTGCCAAACAGAGCGAAGTAAGTCACAAAGAGAAAAACTAATACTGTATGCTAACACATACATATGGAATCTAAAAAAAAAAAAAAAAAAAAAGATTCTGATGAACCTAGGGGCAGGTTGGGAATAAAGACGCAGATGTAGAGAATGGACTTGAGGACACGGGGAGGGGAAAGGGTAAGCTGGGACGAAGTGAGAGAGTGGCATTGACATATATACACTACCAAATGTAAAAAGATAGCTAGTGGGAAGCAGCTGCATAGCACAGGGAGAACAGCTCGGTGCTTTGTGGCCAATTAGAGGGGTGGGATAGGGAGGGTGGGAGGGAGACACAAAAGCAAGGGGATATGGGGATATATGTATACATATAGCTGATTCACTTTGTTATGCAGCAGAAACTAACACAGCATTGTAAAGTAATGATACTCCAATAAAGTTGTTTAAAAAAAAAATGGCTCAAAGATAGTCTGCTTAGGTGGAAAAAACCTAAAGGAAAATTTTAGATAGATTAAAAGAGACCTTGTTTTGAAGGGGGAGGAAAGCCAGATGACAGCAAAGACAGAATTCTTCCTGCCCTCTTCCTTTTAGCTTACCCAGCACTGGCAGGCCTAAGTAACACAGCATATTAACAATTTGGATAAGAAGGGACTGTAGCAGGGAGAAAAACAGGGATCTTTATAGAAACTATTGAATATTTACATTAAAAACGTGCTAGACTTATCTCACGAAGGTATATTTCAGTCGTACTAAAAGAGAGGTTTTAGGTTTAAACATACATGAAAAGCAAAAATTACAATTTAAAATAGGTGATTCATTAGCCTTCTTCAGCTTCTCAGTGTCAAAGGAATATTTTAGAAGAGACTATCTATAAGTAACGTAATCCATTGATTTGCTGCTATACCAGAATGATTCTGCTATTCTCTTTAACTTCATAATCTAAAAAATAAATAGGCAAGTGTAGCTGTGGTCCTGATTCTTCCTGCAGCTTGAAGAGGGGCCTATAAAATATGTCCCACCTTCTTTCATGCAAGATGCATCCTTCTGTTAAGGACCTTAACCCTCTATGTACTTTACCATGTTGCACCATGCAATGATTCTGCCCACTTTCACCATTTGACTGTTGGTAAAAAAGTATATTTTACTCTTTTCCACGAAGTTTGAATCCTGTTTTATCTCTGATTATAATTAACACTTGTTTCTGCAAGATTAGCAAAATGATGACAATTGACGAATTCTGTAATGGGCACATGGATGTGTATTGCATTATTCTACTTTGTGTTTGAAAATTCTCATAATAAAAAGTTAAAAATAACTTGTTTCTATTTAGACCTCTCTGTCCAGATGATAATCGAAGAATATATCCTTCAAATGGATTTAACTGCAGGAGACAGAGCAGATTCACACCATATTCTTCACAGGGACTTCCATCTTCATGCGTATTCCTAAAAGGTGGTTCGGTTGACTAATGTAAGGTAAAAATCCAAGAGGTACAGAATAGCACACAAAGTCATATTTTTAAGCTACTGATTATAAATATGTATGCCTGTATACTGATGAGCTTTAGAGAGAGCGTTATGATTTACCATCAGAGAAAAGTTCAATTGGTATTGAGTCGTTCACTTTACAAACAGCCCACCATTTACCTATCTTTGCCCCTTTTTCATTGTTACTTGGCCAAAAATCATTTCATAATAGAAAATTTAAGTTGTATGTCAAAAGGCAACTTGTGTTATTACAAAATGAGCCATCTACATTTTTTAACATATTTAAGAGTATTTATAAATATAAGGAAACTAACAGTGTGGAGCATATATAATTGTTGCTTTTTCAAAATCAGAAATCTAATTTATTGAGGCTGTACTTTTAGTTACATATGCTAATGAATTGCATTTCTGGTTGTAAACTTTGTAAAAAATAATTTCCTTATGATTCATTTTTTTTCATTTTACAAATAATTCTTGTGTGCATATGGCAAGAGATTGTAGCTTCTACCCAGCTGGCTAGACTACAAAATCACAGTATTTAAAACCCATCAGAACTCTTTCATCCTTGGTAGAGTGACAGCAAAGGAAAAAGCTATCAGAGACAAAAATAATAAGAAACCAGCAGAAATTTTAAAGAACCTTTAAAGGTTGCATGTAGGCGTGCATTATGGATCGCCTTCCAGCTCTTTCCCACAGGGTTCTACCAAGAGCACAGAGGCAGTAACTGAAGGCTAGGGGCAGGGTGAAGAGCTGGGAGAAATCCCTCTGAGGCACACCAGTTCTTCACTTGAGTGCCAGGCAGTGGCTCCCCAAAGGCAGAGCGCAGCACAAACAGAAAACTCCTGAGGCACAGAAAACTGACAAAGGAAGAAACACTTGGGGGTTGTTGTGTAGCAGAGAGAGTAAGCTTTGTAAATGGCAGTCGAGCTGGCCCACTGTGGAACAGGCTGCCAAATGAAGCATGGCAGTCAGGCAGTAGATGGCCACTTATCTGAGAGCCATTAGAAGGAACTCCATGGAATGGGAAAGTAATCTAGATCTTTGATACCCAAAGTTTGGTCCCCATACAGTTGTAGTGGCATTACCTGGCAGCTTGTTAGAAATGTAGAACACCTCAGCCTCACCCCAGACCTACTGAATCATTTTTTATTAATTAAAATTAAGTAATTTTTACTTCAACAAGACCCCTGGGTAAGTCATATACACATCTAATTTTGATAAACATCACCTTTTAAGGTACATTCTAATCCTTAAAATTCTACTTTCATAATATGTACAATCAATTCCCATGCAGTGAGCTCTGTTGAAACTAAATGCATGGTCCAGAAGGGAAAGTTCAATGTGGGTAAAATCAAAGAGGGCTTCACTGGGGAGTCAGGAGTTGAGCTGGTCCTTACAAGCTGGAGGAAGAGGATGGTCATGTCAAGAGATAACATAAATAAGGATACTGATGCAGAAACAGTGGTATGGACCAGCCCATCTGGCAATGGAAAGAGCGATTAACTAGGACTGTTACCTTAGTTCCTGCTAAAATACCCCTGAGCCCAACTTTTCAAAAAGAGATAGGTCACATATCTTGTCCCCAAGAAGCTTAACCCAAATACTGAATAGAATGGTCTGAATGCTCTAATGGAGGCCCAGGTAAAGGGCTGTGATAGCACGGGGAAGAAGCAGTTTATTCTGACTTAGAGATTTGGAGAAGACTTCACTGAAGAAGGGTCATTTGAGCTGAGCCTTAAACGCAGAGTGGGGCAAAGGTGCTCCAAGTTGAGCAAATAACCTGAACAGCTCTGGGTAAAGAATCAGTCTACCTTGGCTAGAGTGTAAGGAACATCAGAGGGTAAAGTGGGATGTAAGCCTGGGAGAGCTTATAGGCATGGATCAAAGGGCCTGAATGTCTGTTGGAGAGTATGACCTTATTGCATAGGCAATAGAAAGTCACCAACAGTTTTAGTTGAGGAGCAATGTGATTAAGCCCACTTTTTATAAAGATTAATCTGGAAGTAATAGTTTGGAGACAAGCTTACTGTTCCTGATATCAGGTCTCTACTGGGGTGATAACAAGAAGATTGTAAAGGGGAATCAAAATGAAAAATGCTGCAAAGGCAGAATGGGCAGGTCTTGGCCAGGACAGGCCCCTGTCACTTCAACATTGATAAAGTTGATTCTGATCTTGGTTACTAGAGGCAGTGGTGGCATTAATCATGATAAAATGCAGGAGGAGGAGCAGGTTTAGGAGGAAGGGTAGAGTTCAGTTTAAGTCATCCTAAATACATACTGTTCCCTATCTGGCTCACATGACTTTCCTCCCCTCTCTTCTTAGAACTTCATTATAAGAAATGATGTTGTTTCTTAGGTGACTGTATCTCACTTCTCATTGACTAATCCATGTTCTCTGCTATTCATCATGCAAAAGGGATATAAAAATAAAAAGTCAACTCAGATGCTGATGACAGTGGTGCCATCATTATATCATCGATTTAAATTTAGAAATTAAATTACTTAAACTAGAGAAATGCAAAAAGTACAACAATGCTTTTACCACATGCACAGTCCTTAAATGCCACTTTTGAAAGAGAAGGCTTTTGGAGACATTCCTTTCCCTTTTATTAAAAAATCCATTATACCTGTGATAAAACCAATTATGTTCAGTTGTATTAGGTTCTTGTGCAAATAAAAACTTGGGTAGTTAACTATACACTGTCCTAAACATATAAGGAAAATAAATAGATGGTCTCTTAGGAAATCTATCATTTTAGAACGTGAGACTAATTTAGGAGCTGCCAGAGCACCCTGATTAAGGCTGTGAAAAAAAGTTGTAATTGATGATGTCACAGAAGAAATGACATTTTTTAAGAAGAACATTCTTTGGCAAGATAAGTAGATTTTAATTTGAAGAAAACGTACTTTATGTTTCAGTTAATGAGACGCTGTGGTAGATTGAATCGTTGTGCCCAATGTTTCACGAATTTTCTGTGTTAGAATTAGTTATTCATGTCCTTTGCCACATGACTCTGCCATTCCTCCCAGTGTTTCTCCAGCTCCCTAATGTTGGGCTTAGTCATATGACTTATTTTGGTCAGTAGAATGTGGATGGAAGTGACAGGGGCCTGTCCTGGCCAAGGCCTGAAGAGGCATCCTGTATTTTCTCTCCCTTTCTTGTGCCCCTACCACTCATCATGGGAACATGGCTCAGGAAGCCACCAGACAAGGAGAGTGGGAGATATATGGAGCAGGCCTGAACCAGACCTACCACCGCAAGTAGATATACTAGCTGACTTGCAGACCCATGAACATGAAAAATCAATGTTTATTGTGGTAAGCCACTGAAATTTTGAGGTTGTTATAAGAAATTTTAAAAAATTATAAAACTAGCACAAACTGAAAGAAATACCTGGCTAGCATAGGCTAACTATGAGCAACTTGTTCTAACAAGATAGCAACTATTAGACTCTGAATCAGAGAGGAATGAGACCAATTTCAGTGAAATTCAGCTCATCTTTCAAACTGACAATAAATGAGAATATGTTTTAATAGTAACGTTACTATTATATGGTAAACTTTGCTCTGTGAGCTATTAAGAGACTAATCTTTAATATTCAAGTTTACATTTTGACCATAGAATATAAGCATCCAATTATCTTGTATTATCTTTGAATCCAGATTAAATTTCCCAAAGGTCTTTCATCAGGCATCTTGGCCTGAATAATAGGCATCTGTGTCTTCACAAAAAAGGCAACAAAACCTGAGGAGTAATGTGAAATTCTGAGCTGGGATGTTAAAAGCTTGTTAAGAATAATGTTAAAATTCATATATAATAAATAATAGCAAGAATGTTATAGCATCTATAGCTGTTTAAAGAAAATTCCCCCCTCAAGAGAAAGACAAAGTGTTATTGCCTGTGTCTTTTTAGCTGTGAATGTACTTTTAGACGTGTGCTATTCAATATGGTAGCCACTAGCCACACGTGGCTATTGAGTACTTGAAATGGAGTCCTGGTTAGGATGTGCTGTAAGTGTAATATACACAACAGATTTCAAAGACTTAATATTAAAAAATATATCATTAGTAACATATATTAATTACATCTTGAAATGGGTTCTAGGTACCTTCACCATAAGCATCTTTGCCATTGACATCTCTGCCACAAGCACTTCTGCAACAAACATTTTCGTCGAATAACTAATTGGCTGTAAGGCAAATTCCCTGTGAAAGATAAAATAACTGGTTGACAGTTTTTGGTTTGACAGTTTGGTTTCAACTGGTTGAAATATGTTAGCATTTCTTCCAGTTGGCGACATTATTGATGGCTTTATCGAGCTGGCATATGACAGTGATTTGCCCCAAAAGTTGGTTTCTTATTTTGAAACACACTACAGTGGAGGAGAAAGAGACCAAGGTCCTGGAAGGTGCAGAGGTGAACCCACATTTCCCACACAACTTTGGAACCATCTGTCAATGGACACGTGACAATATGCCAAGAACAAACAACAACCGTGTAGAAGCTTTCAAAACACAACACAAAGCTCAGTTACAAAGATGCCTCTAAGTATTTGGAAACTTACATCGCTCTTTACGAAGGAAGAAATTTTAGCAAAAAAGAAAAAGTACGATGCAGAACGAGGAGACAAATCAATGAGCAAAAAAAAAAAGTATAAAATGCTATGAATGAAAGACTTGGAAGACAAGTGCTTAGATACAACCCACAAAATAAAATCAGTTATGTGCACAGTATTGCCATGAATCAACACACACTTTAAATGTACTCAAATATTTTATATTTCACAATAAGTCTTGAATTTTGTTATTCGTTTCATTATGTCCTTTTAATTATCCCTCTTTGATTTTCCATTATTTTATATTTTATGGCAAAATTGCTTTAGAGCCAATTATTTGCAGTGAAATGTTTGTGGCAAAAATGTCTATGGCAAAGATGCTTAAAGCAAAAGTACCTAGAACCGGCAGCAAAACTTGCAGATGTGGTTCCTTGCACATTTTGTTGTGTAAATACCATGACAACAAAAAAGGCATGCCACTCTTCACTAATGCAACTCTTTCACTAAATTAAACCCTGGGACAGTAAGATATGGCATGGCTTTAAAACTCAGTGAGCATCTTTGTGGTGCAACCGGCTAGCATGCTTGGCTAAATGGAAATGGTTGATGGTTCAAGCCTACCACAGGATGGTCTTATCCCCAGCCAATAATTTCTTAGTGATGAAAATATTCTGGAATTAGATATTGGTGACAGTTGCACAACATTGTGATGTACTAAATGCCACTAAATTGTATATGTCATAATGGTGAATTTTAGGTTATATGCGTTTTACTGCAATAAAAACAAAACCCCAATAGATGTGTTGGAGGATGCACTTTCCTGACCTTGTGTTGTAACTGTATTTTTCTTCCAGACATGTGTACACCTACCAGATAATATGCCCTGATATTTGAATGCCTATGTATATGTACAGCAGCTTTTTAAATGATCTCTGGTCTGGGTGTCCCACTCTGGCATTTTGGCATCACCCAGGAATATGTGACTTACCCACATCCCTCTTTTGTCTTGGATTAACTATTGGATTAACTGCACATCCCATAAATTCCTTTGTAGGACTCTTTCGCCCTAGCACATACTTGCCTAGACTAGAAAATTCTCCCATGCAAAGGGCAGGCTGGGCATGGGATATGTGTCTGTCTTCTCCAAAGGCATTGGATGGCTTTCTTAATAAATGGGAAACAGGAGAGAGAAAGGGTCTGTAAGACCACAACTGAATCAGTTCCCAAGATTCTTCTTTTAGCCAGGGCAACTTCCCAGCACAGGACTCAGGACTCTCAGTTCTTCTGGATAAAGTCAATATTGTTCTTTTATAAAGCAACTATCATGAAAGGAGGCAGGTCTTCAAGAGCTACACAAGCACAGAGTACAAAAGAGAAAGGGGGGGAGTTTGGAGAGACTCACAAAAGAGACAATGTCTGCCAGGAAGTTCTTGAGGCAGTGGGTGGTAAATACCTCCCATGGAAAGGCTTCAGCAAAAGCCAAGGAAGCTTCATGCTGGTCAACACTGGCCTTGTACACCACTGTGGAGGAAAGTGCTCCCTGGGCAAGTTTTCTTCTCACTCCAGCCAGCAGATTTCAGCTGTTCCTGCTATACCATGTCTTTCCAGAAATACGAAGGCTTGTGAAAGATAAATATGCCTATTACGACCACTATGACCAGGATCAGGGAGAAGAGGACCATGAGGAAGACATATGTGGAGTGGGAGAGAGGTGTGGACAATGGCTCTTCAGATGGGATCATGTTGGTCAGGTTCAGCATGTAGCCCAAAGTCCACCCGACGCTGGTGCTCCGGACCTGCAAACAGTGGGGAAAGTCTGTTGTTTCTGGTCCGAGGATTAAATGAGCTTTCATGCAACCCTATCCATAACACTGAGCAACCAGGAAGTGAGAGCACCATGTTCAGTTCTCTAAATGGATTACTTTTATATTCTGAATTGGGAAGGCGGCTGTGGGGAAAATGGAGCAGGAGCAAGTGATTAAGAAGGAGAGTGTGGGGCCTCACTACTAAATTCCCCCAATTCAGAAGAGTGTGGGGCCTCACTACTAAATTCCCCAAATTCAGAGAGGAATTTGGGGAATGACGGCTCAGTTCTCCTGCCTAGAAGAACTTAATTTAAATTAGGCCTTTGGAAATTTGCATTCTTCTTTTGCTGTTTGTGTGAATGTGGGTGGCTGGGGTGGGGAAGGGGGGGTGGATGACGGGAAGCGGGCAAAGGGTGAGAGAATAATGACTGTCCCTGGCCTTGTGTATCAATGTCAGGCCCAGGAATCTCATCCATATGAAACCAGGACTTCTTTTATGATTCAACTAAGGAAAAATTGGGGAATAATCCCAGCAAGTCAGTCTTACTTGACGAAAGATGAAAGACTGCATATGCATGAGAAAGGATTATTCTTAAATAAAAAAACATTTTCCAACCCTGCCATCTTCCTAGGAATATTTTCAAGTCACCTCAAAATGTATTGAAATACAGGTAGTCTATGAATAACAAAGAATTGTGGAAATGTTTCTATTACATGAGTTGTATGTGGTCATGGTAGGAAAATCATGAAGTACAGATAATACTAAAAAAGAAAATAAAAACCACCTCAACTTCATCATTCAGAAGTTGCTGCTATTATCATTTTGTGACATATCCTACCAGTCCTCTCTGTGCATGTTTTTCACATAAAAAATGGAATTAAATTGTATGTAGAATTATTCACTTAACAATTACTTGTAAACATCATCCCATGTCTCTTAAGGGATTTCTGCAACATCATCACTGACATGAACTGCCTTATATGTTCATTTTTACTCACTTTGTTCAATTATTTATAAATCCTAGAAATGGAGCAACTGGACAAAATGATGTACATGTTTTAAGGCTCCTAGCTCATGTTGCCAAAACAGTCTTCCCAATGGTTATGCCAGTTTACATTCCAACCAATACCATGTGGAATGCTCCTCTCCCCTAAACCTTTACCAGTACTGGGAATTAATAATTTGTAAAAAGGCCCATGTCCCTTTATGGGGAATGGAACCATATCTGACTGCCTGTGTCAAGGAAGCCTCCAGAGTTAGAGGAGTTATCACTTAAGGTTTAGAAATAATGGATCATAGATTGGAATTCAAAGAATATAAATCACTAGGTAAATTTGACATAGACATATCTCTCAAACGGACAAACTGTGATGGAACGGAAGGAAGACTGGGATGTTAAAACAAGGAAAAGATTTTAATTAGCAAAGTCAATATTGATAAGAGTGTGATGAAACTAGTATCTTTAAGGCTACTACAGCCCTCTGCTGCCTCAATGCTTTGTTTTGCTTGAAGTCACCATATTTAATAAAGGGGTAAATTGTTTTTGCCATTAGTGGATATGGGTTTAAAAGGTAGAGAAACACTGCTCTTGATATTTTTCATCAAGCATGAGTGTGCCCGTGAGTCTCGCTGCCGATGTAAATGTTGCTGTATGCCTGGAGGTAATGCTATGGTAATGCAAAGCTATGGGCTTGCGTCTTTAAGGCTCACGCTAAGCCTGGCTTCTAAGCAAAGGCCCCCATTCACAGCCACTCATCTCATTCTTCACAGCGAGCTTTCAGATTGGTGAGTCTTGAAGCTACAACCAACAAGGCCTTAACCCCTTGTGACAAACCATGATCATCCCTCTGGATTCACGAAGGGGCCTTTAGGATGGATGCTGAAGTCAGCACGCAGAATCACTGTGGCTGTTGAAACACTGTTACATTACTTTACTATCTCATTTTTTGTTTTATAAGGGGTTAGTCACTGTTCTGTGAGCAGAAAGGCGAGGCTGAGAATGCAAGTAGCCCTCCTTAGACAGGATATCCACAACTGGCTGGTCAACATTATCAGGAGATGCCATCTTGGGTTAGAGGTGAAGTGGTAGGACAGGACATCAGGCCAAAATTAAATCAGGTTGACTCCTACCTCTTTTAAGCCCAAAGCTGCTTCAGTCACTACCACCCAACCTCCCCACAACCTAACAAACCTTGCCCATGAAGTGAATATCCTTCCAGGACTCAGCTGTAAAATGATAGCCATTCAGAAGAAGAGCGAGGATGTAGGTGCCAGAAAAGCAGTATTCACTCAGGTACTTCTCCTTCACTTCACCAAAGTACATCTGCAGCTGGAAGTGAAGTGAAGAAAACATCATACTTGGACAACAACAGGCACTTCTCCATAGCCCTCATGTTCGCTATTAGAGCTGATCAAGAGAGGAAAAAGCCCCAGCTCACATGGGCCTGAGAGTTGGCCCCTGCAGAGAGCTTTGGGAGTGGTGCTGCACTCCTTCAGTGGGTGCAGGGGTTCACAGTTTAGGGTCTGTTAAGCAATCTTTTCCTCCACAGGGTTCTATGAGACATTGATAAGTGTTCTAGGAAAAAAGTAGTTTCTGTGGTCTGATAGGTTCAACAACACTGAATTTTACTATAGTTTGCCATCCCTTGTGAAACTTGAGTTTCACAATCACATTAGCATATTAAAAACTGTGAAAAATCTTGCATGAAAGAAATCTATTAATCTTTGTTTAACCAGAGTTTTTTGTATGCTCTTGACCAAAGTCTTTGGTTTAGAGCCTCTATAAGCATCTTGAGGAAACAGTTTCATAACAAGCCTTGCCCCTCAGTTAGGTCTCTGGACTAGCAGCAGCAGCATCCCCTGAGAACTTGTTAATCCTCACCCCTGATCTGCCAGTGCAGAATATGCTGTTTAATATGACCCCCATATGATCACATACGTAGTAACATTTGACAAACACTGCTCTGGAACCCAGTTTAGGAAGCATTTTGTTCAAGAACCCGAGATGCTCGTCTTTCTCCACAGATCACCACTAGCTGCAAAAAGCCTCCCCTGTTTTGTAAAGTGCTGAGGCATATTTGAGCTGCTCTTTCCAAAAGCCCTGAATACCCTTCCTTCATGTTCTAACTCAGACAAAATACTTAGAGAAAATTTCAGGTGTCCAGGCTCTTGCACAACCTTCCTTCCTCTGTTGTCAGTGCCCACGAGAACAGCCTTCATTTTTAATTAATTGCATATCTTCAGAATGAAAGCACTGGTCACTTTTGCAATCTCTCTTAAAATCACTCATTTTAAGTCACTTTTGTCAACTTAAAACAGCTGCTGTTTTGAGCCACTCCTAGGTGATCTGTTTTTCTAAATCAGAGTAGACTCCATATCCTTCTCTCACGTCCCTGGAAACTTTCATCAGGTAGCACTGGATCTTGAATGACTCAGTGCCTCAGACAAGAAAAATTTTGGGCTTCAGATTTATGAATAAGTAGGAGATACCTTGGACCTGTCTGATGAAAAAAGGGTCTTACCACAATGGCGTCTGTGGCAGATTCTGTGAACTGCCTGTCTTCCCTGGGAGTTGGGGGAAGGAGTGGGCGACAATGTGCTCAGCTCCAGGAAGTAGCTCATGATGGATCTAGGGCTCTAAGCCAGTCATAAAATCCTGCATCCTGCTTTCCCAGCCAGTCCTGGCCAATGAGATGTAAGAGAAAAGACTCCTAGGAGCTTCTGGGATAGCTTTTGCTTTCCTATAAAAAGGAACAGATGGATCCGGCGCTATCCTTCTTCTGACCTCGAACACGGCTGTGATCCCTGAAGCTACACCTTGCTTCCGTGAGGAAACAGGCCTAACAACAGCTGAAGAATGGCTGAGATAGTCAGGCTGCCCACTCCATGCCAGCAACTGACTACTTCCGGACTTCGAATTAGGTGAAAACAATAAGACCTTTTTTGTTTAAGCCATTGTATGCCAAGTTATCAAGGAATGCCAGTGAACTTACTCTTAATTGAGTGTACCATCTAGGCTTCTCTAACATGAGTGCTGGATCTTGGTCACATTAGCATGACTTGAAGAGCAGACTCACATCCTCCATGCTGTCAAGGGCAGAGAGCAATGGTAACAGATGCTGTTTCTAGTCACTTACCTCTTCCCAAGGCCGAGAGCAGAACTTTTCCAACGTGCTAATCATCTTTTTATGAGTTGACTGTTCCTCTGATGTAAGGTTTAAAAACTCCATCACATAGTAAAAAGCTGAAAATGCCTACAAGAGAAAAATGCTGAGTTTGGTGCAATGTCCAACACAGAGGGACACTGATTCACTCTCCAGAAGGCCTAATGAAAGTGCCTGGAAATCTCTGATGAGTAAATTATGGATCAGGTGATATTCCATCCCCAACAGCTGCTTCCTTCCTGGAAGGGGGTCACTTTGCTGCTGACATGCATTTCTGAGCCATCTGGTAGCTAATTTTCTCGATAATTTTAATGGGAGAGTCAGGGAGAAAGAAAGATGGGGAAAAAAGAAGATAAGAGGAAAAGTTACAAAACTCCCATCTTTTTTTTTTTTTTTTTTTTTTGCGGTACGCGGGCCTCTCACTGTTGTGGCCTCTCCTTTGTAGGCATATGTTCTGTAATTTGCAACCAAAAACCATTGTAACAAATATATCATCATGTCACAAACTTACCCCAAAATTCCCTTGGAGGGGTGGCAAGAAAATCCCATTGAAGGAACAGCTGGAGTAAGGGCAGTAACTGGTGTTAAAGAGTTGAAGGATGCTTCGCCGGCATTGTTGATAGTTTCCAGTGCCACGGATTTCAACTTCAGGGAATGGAAGAAATGGAAAAGTTGCCTCAAATCTCCTGGTGCAGGGAGCCTCATAAAGGTCACTCATGTTCATTTTCCTCCGGTATCCAGAGTGAAAGCATGGGTCACGGATGGTTCCATTTGTAGCCTGAATAGAAAAATCACTTGAAGGCATCATGTGCAAATGCTTTGAGTACAAAAGCACCAGTCTGACTTCAACAATGTGTAGCAATTGAGAAACAGCCAGGCACTCAGCACTGGCATCCATATGCCCCTGCGCTGCCTTTTTTACCCTTGGGTAACAGTCATATTTGTATAACAGGCACCAGAAGTGGCATCAGATGTAAATGAACTTTTGCTATTCACAGAAAGCTAGTATCGTTGAAGCTGGGCCCAGAAATTCCATTAGTTTGGAATGGCCCCTAGGGCTTAGTACTAATCGCGTAGGTCAGAAGCAGATCCACAAGGAAAACTCTCAAGGTTCTCAAAATTCCGAGCCTAGGGTAGTTCTCTGGGGGTCTGCCTATATCCCTGGCCCTACCTCCAAGCCGAAAAGCAAAAGCTTCAAGAGCTGGAAGTGCCTCAGATCACTTAAGGCAGGAGTATCAAGATGATTTTCAACCCACAACCCAGTATGTTCACGAGAAGTAAAGGGGCTGCTGTGGATGAGAGGCTTGGTGGAAACTTAGGGCTCACTAGGCGTCTCTCAGCAGCCCCTCCTCCCATGGCAGTCATCTTATTGATAGTGTTTCTGAGAACCAGAGAGCGAGCTTTGGAGGAAAGCAGAGAACTGGTTGTCCTTTCAGTAGAGACAGGGAACAGCTGGATTTGACATCCTTGCTCTGTGTTTGTCAGGATGTGCTGGTACTTGCATGATTTTGAGTATGTTTAACTTTTCTCGCCTTCAAAACGCAAAAAGTGTCTAGGGACAAGATTTGAAGTGTTGATCAATAAACTCTGCATTTTCTCTGAAGTTTTTTTTCTCCTCCTCTCCAGGTTGTTTCTAATAGCCTTGTTTTCTGCAGTTCGTAGGAAATGGAGATTGAAAAGTGGGAAAGAGCTTAAAAACTGTGTGCACACGCACACGCACACACACATACACACACTACTGTAGCATGTACTTTTCATTGTCAGCCCCACAGGGGTGAGAAATTATTTCCAAAGAAAGGATTTGAGTCATGTCCTTGGAGACAGTGCAGTAAACAAACATAGGAGGTGGTGTCTGGATGGGACAATTCACAGGGGTTGACCAGATGTCGTTAGATATCCTGCCTGAAAAGGTTTGGAAAGTACAGTAACCAACTTCAGATCAGTTACTGAAATAGAAAGAGAAAACGACGCGGGGGGCTGGTGGCCCAGTTGTGGGGAGGGTGGTCTGGATTCAGTTACACTCGCCTGAAGGTCCTTGGACAGTTTCTGCAAGAGGGCTTGATCCTTCCCATAGCACAAGAAGCTGTGTGTGTATACACCGTAGTTCTTGCCATAGAGGCGAAAGTGCAGAGTGTTGTTAGAAGACTCAGTCGTTTCGTTTCGAGGCACAAAAGTGATTTGTGTAGAGGCTCCCCCAAGGTCTAAAGCTCCATAGGTTTCCTGAGTATCGCCTTCACTTGGTTTCAGGTTAAACCAACTCAATTTCTGAAAGACAGTACCGACACCAGTGGTAGAAGGATCTGGACATCCCCCTTTTCATGCTATTTCTTGGACTCAGGGACTTCCTAAGGCAAAGGAGCAGGAGGATAAGGGTGAAACAAAGCTCACCAGAGGTTCCTGAGTCTGCATCAGATCAACAGCAAGAAAACAGGGGCTTCAAAGACATAGCTCAGACTGCGGCAACATAGGAACAGTTTACAGACACAAGATCTGGGGCCAGAAAGACCCAAGTTCAAATCCCTACTCATTGGCTTATTAGCCATGTGACCTTGGGCAGAATAATTGCCTCCTCTAGGCCTCGATTTGAGGCTCTAAAATGAGAGAACACCTCATATGGTTATTCTGAAGATTAAGTCAAACAGTACATGAAAAGTGCTTTGCATAGCACAAGACACATGGCACTACACAAATGTTAGCTATTTTTATTTTTAATGATAGATTAAAAAATTTTTTTTTCTGTATCTCTGTATATGGCTTCCTTATTCTCCAATAGTGAGAGTTCTTGTGAGAGAATTATACCTCTGGTGACCCCTGCAAATGTGAGGGTAAATTAATTTGTTCATTTATCCATCATTCATTCTGTCTAGTGATCCAAGTACTGCCTGAGATATCAATGGCATTGACCCACAGGGAGCCACCTCCACGGATGCTGTGAGACAATCACCTGAGTGAATCTGCCCAGCAGATAGTTGATAGTAATCCAGCCATAGGCACCTTCCTCTTGGCCAGTGATGATTCTGGCACCCTGGAAGTCAAAGGGGTAGCTGCTGATGCTCTTTGCCACCGCAGCCAGGATCTTGTCTGCCAACCGTTCATTTTCCATCCTGCACAAAGAGCTGAGGTTACTGGTTTTGTTTGAATAACTATGACTACCCATTGCAGCCAGAGCTTCCAGCCAGTTCCCCTAGGAAGTGAAGCATAAGCTCACTGCAATAAACAGAAGGATGGAGCTGCCCACACATGGCTGTCTGAGAAGCCCTCCTTTGGGGAGGAGCATAACTACTCTTTTGGCCCCTCTTCTCCAAATCCAGATCCTTCCAGTCCCTACGTAGGTTGGTCCTCTTAAAATACCATTTTCATTGTTGTTCCCTGGCTCCAAGAAATTATCAGAGTAATTTTAATTGCTGTGGTGGTGGTAGCTGGATATTGTTTGATCACCAAGCCTAGAGCTGATGTGTGCTACATTAGCCATTGCCGGTGGCTTCAAGCTGCTTACGTAGCCTCAAGGCTCTGCTTGAAGTTTTTAATTAGGGCTCTAGCAGACACCAAGTGGAAAACGTCCTGGGACAGATACCCAACCTCAGTTGGTGCCTGAGTGGGGTAAAAAATCTTTCTCATATTCTGCCTTGGTTTTTGGGTCTGAGACTTTGAGATCTAAAGAAGAAATCTTGCAGGGTTGTCACAATGAAGATGGAATACAATTGCTTCCAAGATCTAGGCAATATAATACTGAGAGTCTCTGGGTCAGAAAATGCTGCCTTCCAACTGGCATTAGACCCCAGTAATCTCTCATTTGAATGGCTTCCTTACCCTATCAACTGGCCTCCTTGTCCCTAGTTCTCCTCTCCTCCAATCCACCTCTCTACCACTGGCACCAGTTGTGTAACATCCTTTAATGGCTTCCCATTGTTTCCCAGATAAACTTCAAACTCCCTAGCATGGCCCACAAGGCACTTTGTGATCCGAATCTTGCCTTCACAGAATCCCACTCAGAATCCTGGCTCTACCACTTGCCAGGTATGTGACCTTTGGTGAGTTACTTAACATCTGTACACCACAGCTTCCTTAATCTGATTAATAATAGTTAATAATACCTGTTACTTCATAGAGTTACAGTGATTTAAATTAAAGCACAGTGCTAAGAACATAGTAAGGGCCCAACAAATACAAGCTGCTACCATTACCACTGTCATTATTAGTATTAACTCTATGTACCCTACGTTCTATCTATGCAGAACTATCTATAGTCCTCTGAACATGCCCTGATCTCTCACATATCACTCCTTTGTGCATCTATTAGAACACAAGATCCAGGAAAGCAGGGACTTATGCCTGACACATAACAGGTGCCAAATAAACATAGGTTATGGAACGCATGATGTCTGCTCTGCCTGTAATGCCCTGCCCCCTCCCCCCACAAGTCCTTCATGATTTGGCTCATGTATCCCCTCCTCTGGTGAGTCTTCTTGACCTCCTCCCATTCTTGGCAGGGACAAGTATGCTCCCATAGCAGCTCTGAGCACTCTTCTGTCAAAGAATTGGTCGCCCTGTATCAAAACCCTGATCTTGGAAGATGAGTCACCTACTTCCATGTCCTGGGACAGAGCAGGCAGTCAATACAAACTGAATGAATGAATGAACAAACAAATGAACAAATAATGCCCACAGATACTAAGTGGTGACCAGCAAAGATGTGCTAATTGTGATGATTCGTGTCTCGGGATGTCTGCGAGTCTCCTCTGGCCCTCCTCCTCCCAGATGTGGAATTGCTAAACCTGTAGCCCCAAATCCCAGAGTAGAAGGGCTCAGTCTTCCTCTCTTTGTGCATCACTCCCTTGAATTCCCTGTAGGGAGATGAGTAAGAGGCCTTTTTTTTTTTTACCTACTTAAACTCCCATCATTATGCAAGCTAAGAGTTTGGGAATTTTACCCATTTACTGAGATTTTCTTTCCTAGGTGTGGACATTTAGCATGTCTAGAATTGGGGTGTTAGAGAAGTGTGGCGTTCGCCTATAACTCAGAGGCTCTAGCAACTGCCAAACCTATCTCCCTGCAGCTCTCAGTCCCTACAGGCTGCTATACCTGAGCAACCGCATGCCTGCCGTGGCTCCCAAGTAAACAGGTGTCTCTGTGTGCTGGGATGCTGGAATCACTTTCCTGGCTCTTTCCATGCACGCAGTCAGATAAATGTCTATTTCACTTAATTTCTGAGCAAATTCTGAGATTCCAGGACCTAGAGAAAGCAGACGAAAAAAAGTAGCAAGTAGAAGCAGATGAAAATTGTTTTTAAAAGTAAAGGACATATCTTCACATTATTAGAGAAAATACTGATGTTTTCTGAGAAAATGCAAGGAGACAATTTCTTTTTGTGATATCTGTTAAGTTTTTGTACTTAGAGGGTAACTCACTGAATCTAGCCTCAGTAGGATTTATTTTCAGACCTCAAGCCGGGTCTGTCTGCTGTTCAGTAATCTTGCCACTGGATGGCGCAATTTTCACATTTAATTGCATGCATAGCCTTCCTAAAACCAGGCTCTCTCAGACTTAAATGGGGATCTTATAGATAACTACTCTATATAGCTGTTTTATGACGCTTCTTCCACAAAGTTGTAATTAACAACACTAATTCCTAGAAGATGGGAAAGGCAAAAGATAACAGAACAAAAATTAAAATATGTACCAGGCACATGGGCTTTTACTGAAAAGACAGGAACAGCTACCAACTAACACTAAAATTTCTGCAGCAATGTTTCTTCCTTTGTTAGAAGAAACAGGCATAGAACCCATGTCTCCTCAGCAGCTTTTCTACTCTGATACCCTGTCTGCCTAGTAAAACTGTCCAGTTTTAGAGCTGTTTTAACTGCTGCTGTGGAGAGGATTAGAGAGCCAAGATGCTTTACGCTTTTTGAAGTTATTTAACAGTTAACAATTTTGGCTCACTTTAAGCTAAACATCTACATTTTCAGTGCTTTATAGTGAGGATTTGCTTTAACAATAAGTAACCAGATATCTGATCCATATCTCGTTCACCAGATTTTAAATAGCCTGTTTACTTAACTGCAATGAGAAAATCAGCTCCAAGTTATCAGCTAAGTGTTTTGACTCAAAAAGCCTGGCCTTCCATAACCGGTAGCTTTCAACTCACCTTTCTATTTAAATATTTGATTAGAGAACTCTATTTTTTTTTTTTTGCAGTACGCGGGCCTCTCACTGTTGTGGCCTCTCCCGTTGCGGAGCACAGGCTCCGGACGCGCAGGCTCAGTGGCCACGGCTCACAGGCCCAGCCACGGCTCACAGATCCCAACCACTGTGCCACCAGGGAAGCTATCTTTTGAGAAGGGAAAATTACTGCATTTATTAGGCCAAACACGCATGGGGAGATGTGTCTCAGGAGACAGCTGCTAGGTTAACACCACAACAACACGTGGAAGAAGAAATGGAAGGCAGTGAATTATTAAATAGAAGTCAATAAAACGAGGGATTTGGGTTTTAAAAAATGTTTGAAGTACTACCTCAGAACTGATGGGGCCAGATTCTGAGGACATCAGGCTACTGGGTAGAACGACTTGCTCTCTTGGAAACGTATCCTATCTACAGCTTTCTTGATAAACCATGAAAATTAGTGGACACCACAGGCCACCAAACTAAAAGTCAATTATATTCTGGGGCCTAGGATACCTGTCTGACCAAAACTAAACAGTGAGTCCCTGGCTAAAAAGGCCAAGAGAGATGAAGGTCAGAAAGGTGAGAGCACGGCCGGGAGTGTTGGGCAGGAGGGAGCGGGAAGAGCTGCTTGCTGTCCACAACTCTAACTGGTCTTGTGACCTTAAAAGGAAAGTAACTAGGAAAAGACTCAATACGCAGTGTGGTGACTCAGAGTAGCAGGAAGTCTGCAGTGCGACTTGGAGGCCCAGATTCTTGTCCTGGTTCTGTTCCTCCTTGCCAGTCACTAGTCTTTCAGGTTTTTGCTTCCTTTTCTATAAAACAAGACTTCAGTGATCCACAAGGTCCTTTTTGCAGCCCTAAGGGTCTATGATTTGCCTGCCTATACAGAAGCTAAAGGCTTTTGAAAATCCCTTCCAAGCCATAGATTAGAGGACAAAGATTAAGAGCAGCAAGGCTCTGGATCCACCAGCCTCAACATCACCTGGGCACTTGTTAGAAGTGCAAATTCTCAGTCCTCATCCCAGACCTACTGAACCAGAAACTTGGGGGCGGGAGCGAGCACCTGTGCTTTAACACACCCTCCAGGTGGTTCTGATACAGGTTCAAATTTGAGAACCACTGGCTAACACATGGGTTTAAAGTTGGGCAGATCTTTGCACAGCAAAGGAAACCACTGACGAAACGAAAAGACAACCTAGTGAATAGGAGAAAATATTTGCTAATCATATGACTGATAAGGGTTTAGTTAAGTTTGGGCAGATTTCAGTTCGAGCCCCAGTTCCATCACTTACTAACTAGCTCAAGTAACCTTAAACAAGTGCCATAACCTCTTTCAACCTCAGTGCCCTCATTTTTAAAAAATGGGAATAATAATACATTCCTCAAAGGGAGACTGTGAGGATGAAATAACACATTTTCAGTACCAGGTGCATGGCACATAGAATTGTTCTGTTGATGGGAGTTACTATTACCCAATTATTTGGAAGTTTATCTTTCAAGGGCTTCATCATTAAGGACTGATTTCAGTACCGTTTTCATAATGATAATAAAGTAGCAATTATTTATAAAATAGCAACAATAGCAGCTCTGCTGCGTTCTCACTTGACTTCCCTTTTTCTCGTGTGTTTGTTTCACTTCCCACATGCCTCTCATGCCCACTGTCTCCCGGTCCCTTTTTCTTCGTCTTACCTTTTACCTTGCACTCTTCTATCTGAGTCACCACCCCTGTGTCATTCTCCTTTTCTGCTGGCCACTTGTAGATGTACAAATTCGTGTGAGAAGAGCCCGCATCCAGCACAATCCCAAACTGAGGGCAAAACAAACCAAGAACTTATCAGCATTACATCATTCTTCTCTGTATTCAGCTTGCAACAGAAAGGAGACAAAGACATGGGTTTTCAAAAACACAGAGGAGAAAGTATTTTAATTCATAGTGGGGGTAGGTTGGGGGGGAGTGAGTGCCTGGAGTCGTGCTGATCATAAGATCTACCAGGACACCAATCCCTCTAGAACTATGGCTCTCAGTGCTGGTTGCACATTAGAAATATCCAGGCCTTAGCCAAGGTAGGGCCCAAGCACCCGTATTATTAGAAGCTTCTCAGGTGATTCTAAATTGGAGGCAAGATTCAGAACCATACACTGAAGTAGCCGAGATAATATAGAGGGAGTAGAACGCCATCAATCTAACAGTTCCCAAACCTGTATGCACATTGGAATCATATTAGAATCATCTGAAGAGCTTCAAAGGCTACTGATGCCCATGTCTGACCCCCAGATTTGTGATTTAACTGGCCTGGTATGTGGCCTGTACTCTGGAAAAGAGACATGGAAAATACTAAGTGTGCTTGTTTTTAATTACAAATATAACTATAAGTTGTATTCAATAAATTTTAAAAGATTTGTACTTTAACTTCATGCTTTTGGCTCTTAAGCATAGAAGGCAATGAATGGAAGAATAAAGTAAGAAAGAAGGTGGAAGAGGAAAGGTAAAAAGACAATATGAGAAAGAACTAGGTGGTCAGAAGAGAAAGGAGAAGAACAAAGTCACCACATCACATTTCATGAGGGCATGACGTGCACCAGCCTAGTGTTGTGAGGAGTATTTTATAAGAATTATCTGACTTAACTGCTAGACCAGTACTATAAGGTACATACTGTTTTCATCCCCGCTATACAGATGAGAAACTAAAGTACAAAGAGGTTAAGTAATTTAGTCAAGATACAAAGTGATTAGGTGATGGAGCCTGGTTTTCGATCAGAGTCAGGCCTTTAAGTGGGGCACCAATTTGAAAACTATAGTCTGGACCTTGCTCCTCTGTTCCTCTGTATAAGGAGCACAAGGTCTTGGGTCTGACTCTGATCCAAATCCAGGCTCCGTCACCTAATCACTTTGCCCGAAGCAAGCATGTGGGCCCTTTTCTTTACGGGGGCATAACGCTGATTACCACAGGGAAGCCCCACTGTGCAGAAGGAGGCGGAGAATACTGCAGATGTTATGCAAGGTCAAGGATGCTCACACAGCAGCACAGTGATACTCCCTGGGGTGAAATGGAAGAAAACTTGACAGCTCAACAAGCTCTACGTTTAGCTATCCACAGTGGTCCAGGGAGTTGAATTCTAATTCTTGTCTTCTTTTCTCCCTGGAGTTTTTAGGTTCTTCCCAGGTGATAAGACAATATGAGGGGATAGGTGTAAAACAACTGCTGACTTAAGCATTATCAAGTGGCAGATCGCACTGTGAGGGCCACAGCTCAGATGAGCAGCAAGGAAGGAAGCTGCGCAGACTCCTCAGCAGCTAGGCTTGCAGTGAGATCAAACCAAGAACGGGCTTAGGCGGTGACCTTTGTGAGCAGACAGGGGTCTAACTGAGGTCTGGGGCCTTTGAACCTGTGGGAAACCTCTCAGGGTGGAGCAAAAGCCTCAGGCGTTACACGGCAGAAAATCCTGCTGTTCCCTAACAGGATTCCTGAATTCTTCCTGTCAGAAGATGTTCTAACCACAGAAGTATATGATAAAAGATAGCGAGGCAGCAGCAGCAAGAAGCCTTTATCTGGAATCAGGATGTTCTATTCTGTCTACTATGTTGACATGAAAGATACTCTTCCAGTAGAGCAAAGGAACCAGCCTTGCTCCTATCAGCCTGTTTCTCTAAGGCCTTACACAGTGAGGTGGTTGAGAAAGGAAAACTTTTACTACATTTCATTTGGCAAGTGCTTGAGAAGGGCGGGTAGAGCACTGACACAGAAATTGAGGGCATTTCCTGCTGTATATGGCAGCCTGGAGTGCTAACCTGTTGAACTGGAACAAATGTTCTTTGTCTTCCAAATGAATTGCAGAAGGAAAATTCGGCATCACTTGCTGCCTTTAGGGAAAGATAAAGCTTGATTGTCTGAAAATTCTCTGTTTGAACATTCGGGGAGTTTGCCTTTCATTGTCAGAAACCTACAAGCATAATCACTTGTTTTTCATAGCTGGCCCATTTTAGAGCTAGAAGTTCATTTCATCAATCCTCTTATTTTATAGTAGAAAACTGGGTCCAGAGCAGTTTGACTTGCTGAATGGGTAGTAAAGATAGTTATACCTCACCTGATCCATCTAGAGCCCCAGGAGCCACCAGCTTTTGCTCTCTTTCCCCACATAAGCATCTTCCAAAGCATGTTCCACAGAGCACTAAGCCTGCAGGGACCTGAGTGAAGAAAGTTTCCCAGAAGTCTGGGGAATGCTGCATGCTCTCTCCCCATCGTGGGCTCACGAACCCACTAGGTAGTGACTGCTTCAGAGAATTCTAACAGTGGAGAAACCCACTTAACCTAGTTTAAACCAGCATCCCCCAGACTCAGCGATAACAGAATTCTGTTTTAAATAAAAATTCCATCCTATAGAAATGTTTTGTGAAATGCTGTGCCTTGTCATGCTATTACTCGTACCCAATGTTTCTCTGTAGCTCATATTTAAAACATTTCTAAAACCCCTATAAGTATGTCCTTCACATCAAAGAAAAATCAAAGATTTGAGTAGTGAGGAAGAGATCTGACATCTCCTTAATATTATTATTTCAATATGACTTTCTCTTTTAAGAGTACTATAAATTTATTAAGTAACATCTAGAAAATGAAAGGAAAAGGGAAAAAAAGACATTAAAGATTTCACCAACTAGCCCCAATATTCATTTACAGCATTATTTACAATAGCCATGTCATGGAAGCAACCTAAATGTCCATCAACAGACGAATGGATAAGGAAGATGTGGTACATATATACAGTGGAATATTACTCAGCCATAAAAAGGAACAAAATTGGGTCATTTGTAGAGATGTGGATGAACCTGTCATACAGAATGAAGTAAGTCAGAAAGAGAAAAACCAATGTCATATATTAACACATATACGTGGAATCTAAAAAAGTGGTACAGATGAACCGATTTGCAAGGCAGAAATAGAGACACAGATGTAGAGAACAAACGTATGAACACCAAGGGGGGAAAGGAGTTGGGGGGGATAAATTGGGAGATTGGGATTGACATATATACACTAATATGTATAAAATAGATAACTAATGAGAACCTGCTGTATAGCACAAGGAACTCCACTGTACAGTAGAAACTAACACAACATTGTAAAACAACTATACCCCGATAAAAAAAATAAAATTAAGGAAAAAAAAGATTTCACCAACTAGACATCACTGTTCTTTTTATTTATTTCCTTCTGGTCTTTTTTAATGCATGGTAATTTTTATATAGTTGCAATCATACTGTGTATAAACTTCATCTTAAGCTAGTTTTGATCATACACATGATTTTATCAACCATAACTGATCTTCATGAGCTATGCTGAGTGAACAGAAGCAGTGGTCTAGAAAGAGGGTCAACAGAAATGACCTTGCTTGGGTCATGAGACACCAGTGTGCCTTGGTGAAGATCTGGAGATGTGGGTAGCAACAGAGCCCGAGCTCAGGGAGACTGGAGGCCATGTGGAAGTGGGGCAGATCCTGTCTTTGGATGGAAATAATTCTACCTGTGCAAATGTCACAGGTCCAGGCTTCTGAGTAAGTCTCCTTCAATGTGAAAAGAAAGAGAAAATTGGAACAGTAGATGACGTACTTCTACTCCTGACTCAGCAGAAGTGGGATGTTCAACCCTCTCCTCATTCAGAAAACACCTACCCTCACACTAGCGTACTCTCAGTTCCCCACTGGCCACGAGGTTTCTGTTCCAGAGACTTTGCCCAGAAAGCCCTTCACCTGAGATCCCAGCTTTCCCTGACATTCTCAGATCTGAGTCTACCCTCCTAATCCATGTCTCAGACAACCTGTATTTTCCCTCTAAAGACAGCACTTGCCACAATGTGTAATTACATATTTACGTAGCTATTTGATTAATGTCTGTCTTCCCTATTAGATCCTAAGCTATATTAGGGCAAGTCTGTGTTGCATACTATGGTATATCCAGCATCTACAATGGTAGATCCTATTATATGTTAGGTACAAAGAAGGAATTCAACAGACAACTGTTGCTCAAAACACATGAATGAATAAGGGGAGTTAGAACTATATAGTCCCTAAACTCCTTCCAGTCCTAAAAGATGTTAATATACACAGTCTAATATAAAGTAGTGCCATGGGGCTGAGTTCCACCCCTTCCCCGCAACAAAAACCCCAGAAGCCAGGTAACATGGGCAACGGTGTGAACGGTGTGAATTAACTTCTTTTGGTCTCTTCAGACATACTGGTCCTTTAGAATCTTTCTTAAAAGTCCCTGAAGCTTTTTTTTTTTTAATCAAATTTATACACATCAGTGTATACACGTCAATCCCAATCACCCAATTCATCACACCACCATCCCCACCCCCTGCGGCGGCTTTCCCCACTTGGTGTCCGTGCGTTTGTTCTCTACATCTGTGTCTCAAATTCTGCCCTGCAAACCAGTTCATCTCTACCACTTTTCTAGGTTCCACATACATGCGTTAATATACGATAATTGTTTTGCTCTTTCTGACTTACTTCACTCTCTATGACAGTCTCTAGATCCATCCACGTCTCAACAAATGACCCAATTTCATGCCTTTTTATGGCTGAGAAGTATTCCATTGTATATATGTACCACATCTTCTTTATCCATTCGTCTGTCGATGGGCATTTAGGTTGCTTCCATGACCTGGCTATTGTAAATAGTGCTGCAATGAACACTGGGGTGCGTGTGTCTTTTTGAATTATGGTTTTCTCTGGGTATATGCCCAGTAGTGGGATTGCTGGATCATATGGTAATTCTATTTTTAGTTTTTTAAGGAACTTCCATACTGTTCTCCATAGTGGCTGTATCAATTTACATTCCCACCAACGGTGCAAGAGGGTTCCCTTTTCTCCACACCCTCTCCAGCATTTGTTGTTTGTAGATTTTCTGATGATGCCCATTCTAACTGGTGTGAGGTGATAACTCATTGTAGTTTTGATTTGCATTTCTCCAGTAATTAGTGATGTTGAGTAGCTTTTCATGTTCTTCTTGGCCATCTGTATGTCTTCTTTGGAGAAATGTCTATTCAGGTCTTCTGCCCATTTTTGGATTGGGTTGTTTGTTTCTTTAATATTGAGCTGCACGAGCTGTTTATATGTTTTGGAGATTAATCCTTTGTCTGTTGATTCATTTGCAAATATTTTGTCCCATTCTGAGGGTTGTCTTACCATCTCTTTATGGTTTCCTTTGCTGTGCAAAAGCTTTGAAGTTTAATTAGGTCCCATTTGTTTATTTTTGTTTTTATTTCCATTACTCTAGGAGGTGGATCAAAAAGATCTTGCTGTGATTTATGTCAAAGAGTGTTCTTCCTATGTTTTCCTCTAAGAGTTTTAGAGTGTTTGGCCTTACATTTAGGTCTCGAATACATTTCGAGTTTATTTTTGTGTATGGTGTTAGGGAGTGTTCTAATTTCATTCTTTTACATGTAGCTGTCCAGTTTTCCCAGCACCACTTATTGAAGAGACTGTCTTTTCTCCATTGTATATTCTTGCCTCCTTTGTCATAGATTAGTTGACTATAGGTGCGTGGGTTTACCTCTGGGCTTTCTATCTTGTTCCATTGATCTATGTTTCTGTTTTTGTGCAAGTACCATATTGTCTTGATTACTGTAGCTTTGTAGTACAGTCTGAAGTCAGGGCGTCTGATTCCTCCAGCTCTGTTTTTTTCCCTCAAGACTGCTTTGGCTATTCGGGGTCTGTATTGTCTCCATACAAATTTTAAGATTTTTTTGTTCTAGTTCCGGAAAAAATGCCATTGGCAATTTGATAGGGATTGCATTGAATCTGTAGATTGCTTTGGGTAGTATAGTCATTTTCACAATATTGATTCTTCCAATCCAAGAACATGGTCTATCTCTCCATCTGTTGGTATCATCTTTAATTTCTTTCATCAGTGTCTTATAGTTTTCTGCATACAGGTCTTTTGTCTTCTTAGGTAGGTTTATTCCTAGGTATTTTATTCTTTTTGTTGCAATGGTAAAAAAAAGAGTGTTTTCTTAATTTCTCTTTCAGATTTTTCATCATTAGTGTATAGGAATGCAAGAGATTTCTGTGCATTAATTTTGTATCCTGCAACTTTACCAAATTCATGGATTAGCTCTAGTAGTTTTCTGCTGGCATTTTTAGGATTCTCTATGTATAGTATCATGTAATCTCCAAACAGTGACAGTTTTACTTCTTCTTTTCTAAATTGTATTCCTTTTATTTCTTTTTCTTCTCTGATTGCCATGGCTAGGACTTCCAAAACTGTGTTGAATAATAGTGGTGAGAGTGGACACCCTTGTCTTTTTCCTGATCTTAGAGGAAAAACCATTGAGAATGATGTTTGTGGTGGGTTTGTCGTATATGGCCTGTATGATGTTGAAGTAGGTTCCCTCTATGCCCATTTTCTGGAGAGTTTTTATCATAAATGGGTGTTGAATTTTGTCAAAAGCTTTTTCTGCATCTATTGAGATGATCATATGGTTTTTCTTCTTCAATTTGTTAATATGGTGTATCACACTGATTGATTTGCATATATTGAAGAATGCTTGCATCCCTGAGATAAAACCCACATGATCATGGTGTATGATCCTTTTAAGGTGCTGTTGGATTCTGTTTGCTAGTATTTTGTTGAGAATTTTTGCATCTATGTTCATCAGTGATATTGGTTTGTAATTTTCTTTTTTTGTAGTATCTTTGCCTGGTTTTGGTATCAGGGTGATGGTGGCCTCATAGAATTAGTTTGGGAGTGTTCCTTCCTCTGCAATTTTTTGGAAGAGTTTGAGAAGGATGGGTGTTAGCTCTTCTCTAAATGTTTGATAGAATTCCCTGTGAAGCCATCTGGTTCTGGATTTTGTTTGTTGGAAGAATTTTTTAATCACAGTTTCAATTTCATTACTTGTGGTTGGTCTGTTCATATTTTCTATTTCTTCCTGGTTCAGTCTTGGAAGGCTATACCTTTCTAAGAATTTGTCCATTTCTTCCAGGTTGTCCATTTTATTGGCATAGAGTTGCTTGTAGCAGTCTCTTAGGATGCTTTGTATTTCTGTGGTGTCTGTTGTAACTTCTCCTTTTTCATTTCTAATTTTATTGATTTGAGTCCTCTCCCTCTTTTTCTTGATGAATCTGGCTAATGGTTTACCAATTTTGTTTATCTTCTCAAAGATCCAGTTTTTAGTTTTATTGATCTTTGCTATTGTTTTCTTTGTTTCTATTTCATTTATTTCTGCTCTGATCTTTATGATTTCTTTCCTTCTGCTAACTTTGGGTTTTGTTTGTTCTTCTTTTTCTAGTTCCTTTAGGTGTAAGGTTAGATTGTTTATTTGAGACTTTTCTTGTTTCTTGAGGTAGGCTTGTATAGCTATAAACTTCCCTCTTAGAACTGCTTTTGCTGCATCCCATAGGTTTTGGATCCTTGTGTTTTCATTGTCATTTGTCTCTAGGTATTTTTTTATTTCCTCTTTGATTTCTTTGGTGATCTCTTGGTTATTTAGTAACGTATGGGTTAGCCTCCATGTGTTTGTGTTTTTTACATTTTTTCCCCTGTAATTGATTTCTAATCTCATAGCATTGTGGTCAGAAAAGGTGCTTGATATGATTTCAATTTTCTTAAATTTACTGAGGCTTGATTTGTGACCCAGGATGTGATCTATCCTGGAGAACGTTCCATGCGCACCTGAGAAGAAAGTGTAATCTGCTGTTTTCAGATGGAATGTCCTATAAATATCAGTTAAATCTATCTGGTCTATTGTGTCATTTAAATCTTCTGTTTCCTTATTTATTTTCATTTTGGATGATCTATCCATTGGTGTAAGTGAGGTGTTAAAGTCCCCCACTATTACTGTGTTACTGTCGATTTCCCCTTTTATAGCTGTTAGCAGTTGCCTTATGTATTGAGGTGCTCCTATGTTGGGTGCATATATATTTATAATTGTTATATTTTCCTCTTGGATTGATCCCTTGATCATTATGTAGTGTCCTTCCTTGTCTCTTGTAACATTTTCTTTTAGAGTTCAGGTAGTGTTTTGGTTTATTAGTGTTGTCACAGTGACAGGAACACCCAGAGTAGGAAGAGGAACTCCTACTAGAACCTTTTTCTTACCATTCCCTTCCCCTGGGGCTCAGAGCCTCTAGGCTTTTCCTTTCCCCCTACTTCCAGGTCTTTCCTTTCCCCCTACTTCCAGGCCTTTCCTTGGCCCTTAGCATGCTAGGATGTGGCCAGGAATCAGAAACGGATCCTTTTTCCAGCACTAGCTGTGTGCTGCATTCATGGAAAGTGGGAAGCTATACACAGGTATCCGTCTTGGGTACCAAGATTACCAGTTCCCATAGGGCTGGATCTCGGCTGTCTGGTAAACCACTGGCGCTTCACTGCCCCAGGGTGGTTGGCCATCCTTCTGGATTTTTTCCCAGTGCAGCAACTGCCACCATTCAGGATGGCTCCCCACATCTGGCACGGCCACCATGAGTTCTAGGAGCCAACAGGGCTTCCTCCTCAGAACAGTGCTCGGGCCATCTTCCTCCCTGTGGCCTTGATCTTGGGAAAAGAACCCCCTCTTCCCTCACTTGGGGGAGTTCCCGAGGCAGAAGGGCCACTGGCATGGCCCATTGTAGCAGTGGAGGGCCGTCACCGCTGCCGCAGGAGGAAATCGAGTGAAGCTCCGTCCATAGCGTAGAAGACGTTAGCCGATGGGGGGATAGTCAGCTCTCGCTTCCCTGGGAGCAGCTGCACTAGCTCATACTCTGAAGCCACCGCAGAATCGTGATTGTTTTTCTTAAGGACATGACTGATGACACTTGGAGCCTTGTCCTGGCTTGTCACCAAGATGCTCTTGTAGACACTGCCGTCTTCCCCCAGCTCCATCTGGACTTAGATGATGCGGCAATCAGAAGCCCCTGGCCCAGGCCCCCCTCCCCCATATCCAGCCCCCCTGGAGGCCCCTTCTGCACCCCCACTGAGTGGGGAGCCACAGGAGGCTGAGCAGCAGTGACCTCGAGAAGGCCTCAGGAAGGAAGTTGGGGGAGAGAAGTGGCTGGGATCAGCGGGACTCTGCAGGGCTGGTGTGCTTTCCAGGGCGGAGTCCAGAGATGAGACAGACGGCCACTTCATGTGCTGGGCCAGCCGGGTCAGCAGTGGAGCGGGGATTCCAGGCACCTCCTCTGCCACCACACTGGGCCAGTCCCAGGAGACAAGGGGTGTGGGACCTCCAACAGAACCCAGCACCTCTGTCCACTGCGAGATGACCAGCATAGGCCGAAGCACCTGCAGGGCAGGAGGGTAACTGGTACTGGATGGCTCCACCTCACAGGACATTTGATGGCTCTGGGCCTCTGTCAGTGGCCGGAGCCCCTGTAGCCACCGCTGGATATCGGGGTCAGGTCGGAGGTCATAGCCACGACATTTGTTCTGGAGCTGCCTCAGCTCAGAAAGGACAGTAAACTCCTTCCTCTGCTTGTCAAAACTGATGTATCCATTCTCCAGCTCATCCTTGGAGGCTGCGTCCAGCATCACAAGGTCCTTCAAGAAGGTGCCAAGGTATGGGACCACACCCCCACCCTGGGAGCCAGACCTCGGGGACTTCTTGGAATTTGGCTCCAGAGAAGGCTACAGCTTCACCTCCTGCAGGAGGAGCTCCCGGCTCTGGGAATAATTATCCTCCTCGGAGAAAATCTGGCAGAGGCTGGAAAAGACTCTAAGGCTGTCCCTGGCTGCTTCCTCCCAGGCTGCCCGAAGCCTGTGGATGGGGCTGGATTGCAGGGCCAACACCACAGCATATACTGAAGAGAAGTTTCGGAGCAGACGGCACTCCTCTGCCACACGGATCCACTTCTCCAGCATCCGGGCCCTCTGGGGTGGACGGAGTGGCCGTATGGTCACCTCCTCAGGCCCCTCTATGGTTGAGGTATCCCCCAGGACAGAGCTGACCACTGCCCCTGCCACCTTGTTAAACTGTGAGCCCGGACAGATGGGCAGAGGTGGGAATGTCCTGGCCGGTCTCTGTGACCCCACAGACCCCCCAGGCACTGAGAGGGGACCAGATTGAGAAATAGCTCCGCATCTATCAGGGTCAGCTGTTTGGCCAAGTGGTCAGCAAGGAACACCAGGACATCCGTGGGGTCAGCAGGGGGATCGCCGGGGAGGGCCAGGGGCTTAGGAAGTTCGGGGGTCTGGGGGTCCACCCAGGACCGGAGGTTGCGGATGAGGTCAGCGCTGCCCCCCCCCAACACCCTCCCCTGCTGCATACCCTGTCCGAAGCAAGAAGCTCTCAAGCCGGTCAATCTGACCCTTGACCTCAGAGCCAAAATCTTCAGGGTGAGAGGCAAGCCAGGTTGACAGTACAGAGATGGCCACCCCTTTTGTCCTCTCTAGCTCATCAGTAGGATGAGATTCAAGGGTGTCCAGCCTGTCAGCCATAAGCCCTAGCAGGGCAGGCGTGGAGGTGAAGGCCCAGTGAGTAGCCAGGAAGGCTGCTGTGAAGGTCACGTCAGTCCTTGATGTCCAGGCGTCCAGCAGGTGTCGGACCAGGGCCTCCAGAGTGCCAGCTCGGAGCCTCTGGGAGTAACGCGGGGGAGGCCTCAGGGCCAAGGGATCAACAGGCCGATACTGGTGACTTGTGACAGTAAAGGTGACACCATCCTCCTCCTCGTCCCAGACAGACACAGGGGCCTCATCGTCTTCCTCCTCCTCCTCCTGCCCCCCGCCCACACCCCGGCCACCTGTGCCCCCACCCTCTTCGGGGTCTCGACTCCGGAAGCTGCTCAGCACGACTCCCCCGGGGGGGCTCATGTCCCAAAACAGCCACAGGGGCCGCGGGAGCATGGCCAAGTGAAGGAATCAGTGGGGTCGGGCCATGGGGGCGCCTGCTCAGGAGGGGTGGGGGCAGCGCGGGTCCCGGGCCGCTGTTCCCGTAGGTCTCCGGCCCCTGATCCTCTTGTAACATTCTTTATTTTAAAGTCTATTTTGTCTGATATGAGTATTGCTACTCCAGCTTTCTTCTGATTACCATTTGCATGCAATATCTTTGTCCATCCCCTCTCTTTCAGTCTGTATGTGTCCCTTGGTCTGAAGTGGGTCTCTTGTAGACAGCATATATATGGGTCTTGTTTTTGTATCCATTCAGCAAGCCTGTATCTTTTGGTTGGAGCATTTAATCCATTCACGTTTAAGGTAATTATCGATATGTATGTTCCTATGACCATTTTCTTAATTGTTTTGGGTTTGTTTTTGTAGGTCCTTGTCTTCTCTTGTGTTTCCCACTTAGAGAAGGTCCTTTAGCATTTGTTGTAGAGCTGGTTTGGTGGTGCTGAATTCTCTTAGCTTTTGCTTGTCTGTAAAGCTTTTGATTTCTGCATCGAATCTGAATGAGATCCTTGCCGGGTAGAGTAATCTTGGTTGCAGGTTCTTCCCTTTCATCACTTTAAGTATATCATGCCACTCCCTTCTGGCTTGTAGAGTTTCTGCTGAGAAATCAGCTGTTAACCTTATGGGAGTTTCCTTGTATGTTATTTGTCGTTTTTCCCTTGCTGCTTTCAACAATTTTTCTTTCTCTTTAATTTTTGCCAGTTTGATTACTGTGTGTCTCAGCATGTTTCTCCTTAGGTTTACCCTGTATGGGACTCGCTGCGCTTCCTGGACTTGGGTGGCTATTTCCTTTCCACGTTAGGGAAGTTTTCAACTATAATCTCTTCAAATATTTTCTCTGGTCCTTTCTCTCTTCTCCTTCTGGGACCCCTATAATGCAAATGTTGTTGCGTTTAATGTTGTCCCAGAGGTCTCTTAGGCTGTCTTCATTTCTTTTTATTCTTTTTTCTTTATTCTGTTCCACAGCAGTGAATTCCACCATTCTGTCTTCTAGGTCACTTATCCGTTCTGCTGCCTCAGTTATTCTGCTATTGATTCCTTCTAGTGTATTTTTCATTTCAGTTATTGTATTGTTCGTCTCTGTTTGTTTGTTCTTTAATTCTTCTAGGTCTTTGTTGAACATTTCTTGCATCTTCTTGGTCTTTGCCTCCATTCTTTTTCCAAGGTCCTGGATCATCTTCACTATCGTTATTCTGAATTCTTTTTCTGGAAGGTTGACAATCTCCACTTCATTTAGTTGTTTTCCTGGGGTTTTATCTTGTTCCTTCATCTGGTACATAGCCCTCTGCCTTTTCATCTTGTCTATCTTTCTGTGAATGTGGTTTTTGCTCCACAGGCTGCAGGATTGTAGTTCTTCTTGCTTCTGCTGCCTGCCCTCTGGTGTCCCTGTAGCTTTAACAGCAACTTCAGCAACCTCATCAGTCTGCCTCAGTTAGCCCTTTTGAATAAACAAAGCTTGTCCTTTTGAATGTGACTTTAGTACTCTATAAACAAATCAGGTCTCCATTAGCTACAGTGATGCTGGCAGGGCCTGGAAACAGAGACCATTTTCCTCCTTTCTTTTTTCTTCAGTTGGAGTTTCTAGACCTTTAATACAAACTTCAATTTTGTTGTTGTTTTCATTTTTTTAATTGTGGTAAAATACACTGAATATAAAATTGACCATTTTTACTATTTTTAAGTGTACAGTGTAGCATTAAGTACTTTCAAATTGTTGTGTAACCATCACCACCACTCATCTCCAGTTGTTGTTTTTTTAAAGTCCACTGGAGTAAAAATAATATATTTTCCAAGAGTATTTGAGGTTGAAAATTGAGGTAAATTCTTCCAAATTCTCCATAAAAAGATAAAGTCACAAGCGCTCATCTAAGAACAGCACTTCAGTTCCCGGTGACAAAAGCAGATGCCTGGGGACAGGCCACTTTCCCTTAGCAGCAGTTGGAAATCCTGGGAGCACCCAGCTCAGTGACCACAACACACCAACAGCTAAGGGCCTTTCCTAGAACTTATCTCCCCCAAAGCAGTGTTGACAGCTGGTCTCCACTGAGGGCTTCTGATGTGCTGGGCACTCTGGTAAGTGAGTTAGTGGTATGATATTATTCCATTTAATCCTCACAACCATCCTCCAAGTAGGTACCATCTCCATGTAACACATAAGGAAACAGGTGTAGAGAGAATACACTTGCCCAAAGTCTCAGAGCTGGCAAATGGCAGATCTGGGATTGAAATCAAAGCTGTCTGGTCCCTGGCCAGCATTCCACAGAAGTGGCAGCTTTTAATTAAGGCACGTGGTTTGGGACTGGATCAGTTTGGTGCCTTCGAGAGAAACCTGTGGTGTTCTGTGTGTGCCAGAATGTACAATGTTTGTGCTAAAGGAATATCTGACAACTCGCTAACTGCCAGTGACAAACCAGCAATTAAGGAAGTGGTAAACCAAGCAGACCTCAACTCTACCTCCCCGCCAAGTCCACCAGGACAAAGGCACTTTCCCAGGGGACACAGGTACAGCTCATGATTCTTCAGTTCATTAAGCCCTATGTTTGTTTGTTTCTGCAACGTGGTCGTTGCGTATCTACATGGCAGTAGTTCCCAGACTTCAATGTCATGAGAACAGCCCAGGACGCCTGTTACCTGTGTAGATTCCCAGGTTCTGCGACCTGGAGGTTTGAACTGGGTATGCTCTGGGAGTGAGAACGGGGAGCCAGCATCCGCAGGGGAGCCTGAGGCAGAGGCTGACAGATTCTGCTGTCGGGCTAGTCCTTCTTCACACGCTCTTCACAGCCAAGGAGGCAGCAGTTTTACCTGTTCAAGATGCTCACTCTACTCACTGAGTCAGCAAACTTCTATGAGGCAGCCACCCAAGTCAGAGGCTGTGCTGTCATAATTTAACATTTATTTTGTGACTATCTGGTTAATGATTATCTCCTCCACTAGACTATAACCTTCATGAGGGTCAGGACTTTGCCAGTCTTGCTCAGTGCTGTATCCCTAGGGCTTAAAGCAGAGTAGACGGTCAATGACTATTTATTAAATGAATAAATTGAGTGAAAGAGTATTAAAAAATAGGCAAAGACAAATGAAACCCAGTCCTTGTCCTCAATATGCTTACAAGCTGGGTAGCTGGGCAAGTAGACTCATCAGTACAATAAAGACTTCCTGTGTTTTGCCAGATGTGGCCCAGGCATGAGGCCACCACCTCCCCAGCAAGGCTGAACCCAGACTGGACCAGGCAGGAAGACAACAAGACTGGATCTTCAGGACTGGAGGGCTGACCAGAACTGGGCTAGAAGAGGGCAAGTCAGATGGGAAGAGGCAAGTCAGATGGGAAGAGGCAGGGAAAAAGATAAGTGGCGATTTGTCACCAGACAGATAGGCTACAAAGATGATAATGATAACACATGAGCTACCAACCACTGAGTACCTGCAATGGGCCAGCATCCTATTCCATACTTCACACTGCATTTACTTTATCCCACTTCATTCCTACAGTAATTTATGAGATATCAATTATCAGTTCTGTCTTACAAATGGAGAAACTGGGGCTCAGAGAAGTTATGTCCTGTGACTGTAAGAGCAGGGCTGAGGTTTAAACCCAGGCAGTGTGAACCCATGGCCCATGTTGTGTCACACTCTGAGCAGACAGAATAATTATCCCTGCAATAAGACAGGGATGAAGAATCAGAGGCAGTGGGTAGAGAGACAGCTGAAAGTCTTTCCATAGAGGGGCTTATGGCCACCACCCTCTTTAAACAGAAGCATGCAGAGGTTGTTCTCAACATTACATCCCAACGTGTTCCATCTTTATCCTAAAATGTCCTCTAAGAAATCTAATCACTAAGATCTGGTCAACCTAAGTGTCTCTCACATTATCTCCTTAATGCCTTAATTCCACAGACAATGCCTTAGTTCCAGGCTCAACTGCCTTGTCTACACAATGTCAGGAACATCCTAACTGGTCTTTCCTCCTAATCTGCTCTCCAGCCAAGAGGAATCTTGGAAACACAATCTGGGCGTAACCTTCCTGTTTGAAACCTTCGAAGCAGTGGTTGGCAAGCATGACTGCTCATTAGAATCACCTGGGAAGCTTTTAAAACATAGCAGTGCCTGGGCTTCACCCCAGAGATTCTGATTTAATTGACCCAGAGTAGGGCCCAGATATGAGTATTTTTAAAAAGCTTCCCAGGTGCTTTTAATATGGAGCCAATCTTGAGCACTACTAGAGTTGAATGGATGAGACATCCACTCCTGAGCTAGGCAAACTAAGCTCAGACTCAAGTCTCCTCTCCCACCATTCCTTCCTGCCCCATATTTAATATTCCAGCCATACTGAACTGCTGGTGATTCCCCAAGATCACTTGCTAATTTAGGCTGCCACTCTGTAACACACGGTATGGTCTTTGTAAAGAACATGTCCTACCTCACCTTCTGGGAAACTCCTAGTGTTCCTTATTACTTGGCCCCAAGGCTGCCGCCTCCATGAAGTCTTCATGTGACCAGGCACAATTGGTGACTCCTACCTCTGGGCTGCCATAGCACTGCACCTACCTCTGTATTAATATGTCTCTATTGTTCTGAAACTATTTGTACAAACGACTCTCCCTCTACAAAAAGCAATAGGTATAGTGATGCTTCAGATACCTCTTGTGGCCACTTCACATGTCCTTGACCAACCTTCTTACTCCAGCTCCACCTGTACCTTCTCATCTCTCTATTTCTTCTCAGGGTCTTCTCTCCTACCACCTAGTAGGTCACCTGTGGTACCCACATAGCCCTTCTGACACATGTGCAAAACTGGAAGTGCCCAGGAGTTAACAACCTCTGGGACGACCCTTGACCAACAGGGGATGAGAACCAGGAGATAAATCCCTAGGGTAGATCATTCTGAAGTGCTTTCTCCACGGCTCTTCAGAGGGTCCTAGTGGGATCAAGCCAGTGACATTGCTATAAAGGTACACTTCAGATGCCAAAGACCTTGCTCCGTTTTTCCAGGCAAACACAATAACACAGAATCACGGCAGTCTTGAAGACAAACATCATGAATGACGGAAGGTCATCCACAACCACGGGTATTCACCGAGAACACAGAGCCTAAGTCTGTCGTGGATTTTGCCTCCTAGGCAGTCTCCCTCTCCAGTGATGCAATAATGAAGATATAAAAAGGTCAAATCAAGAAGGCAATCATGTACTTTTGGAGCTGGTAAACAAATAGCAAAACCAAGATGTCATGAGCCTTAAGTTGTGAGTGAAGTTTTGCCAGGAGAGCCAATATCACTCAATATTAAAAAGCAAGAGACCATTGACAATGAGACAGTATCAGCCTTCTGTGCTGACAAAGGGACTGCTGTGCACAGCCCCACTGGGTTGAATCTGTGTGGCAAACGGGTGCCAATGTAATATCCAGGCCTCTGCTATATAGCAAATGGCTTGGGTGGTTGGCAATAGTTTCAGAGGCCTGGCATATGCATCCATTTTTCCAGGCTCACAGTTTGGTATCTTCAAATGCAAAAAAATATATACTTCTGTATATGTATTCCAGGGCCTCTGTAGTCAAGTTAACTTCTGCCCACGTGTACGTATGCCTTCATTAGCATATTGGTCTCTTGGCCCTTGAAGATTTATTTATTATAATTCAAATGAAAGTTTAACATTGGTGTATTTGCAATACAAATTTAAACTTACCATATGTTTCTACATTAATGGATTAAATAAAATGATGACCATATTACAAGGTATTAGTGAGCTATCCATGTCTCTGAAATTCTACTTTGATGAATTTGAAAGGAAGCAGAACTAAATCACAGCAGAGTTAATGACCCTAATTATTTTTAATGATACTAACTAGCTCTTCAAATGTGGAAATTTCACAAGAAGTCTGTTCATCCATGAATTCATTTCAAATTACTATATTTGATACATGTATGTGTTCTCTGGGGTCTTTTTTAAGTTGATTTTAAAATTGATTTATTTAATATTTTGGAGATGAGGAACAAGTCTTCTCCACAATCTTTGTCTCCCAAAGTGCTTTATACAGAGCTGTCTAATAAATTTTATAACTTTGGTGATAGTGATAATAATAGAGTAAGGGGACTTCCCTTGTGGCACAGTCGTTAAGAATCCGCCTGCCAACACAGGGGACGTGGGTTTGAGCCCTGATCCCGGATGATCCCACATTCTGTGGAGCAACTAAGCCCGTGTGCCACAACTACTGAGCCTGTACTCTAAAACCCGTGTGCCACAACTACTGAGCCTGACTGCCACAACTACTGAAGCCCACGTGCCTAGAGCCCATGCTCCACAACAAGAGAAGCCACCACTATGAGAAGCCCGCGCACCACAACTAAGAGTAGCCCCGCTCACCACAACTACAGAAAGCCTGCGTGCAGCAATGAAGACCCAACACAGCCAAAAAATAAATAAATAAAATAATAATGGAGTAAAAAGAACAAAGAATGCAGTGTTCAATAAACAAAGAGTTCACTGTTTCCACAATGAAACAGTGAGTAAGAAGCAGAGATAGCACTAGATCGTAGAATACCAGCACAGTATATCACAGATCTGGATGTGGTGAATAAAAACATTTGTCTCTATTAGAATATTGATTTAATCAATTTGCTGAACAATCAAAGACAATCATCTTCCCACCACTAATTGATTCAAGGCGTTCTTTCCTTCAGAATGAGCATCCGCTGCCATTTTACTTGCCCAGTTCCACGGAGACTGACTTGCTCCTGGGCTTCCAGAACCGCAACTTCTACTGTATGCTCTGACTTACCATAACCTCACTTTCCCTCCGCCCCACCCAGGGCCCCTCAAACACATGTGCATGCACACACACACACACACACACACACACACACACACACACTCAGGGGTTTGAGTTACCTTAACATTTTCTGGCAGTGGTTTGTTCTGGGTCAGCCCCAGAGCGAGCAGTGCTACCACAGCGATGACACAGGAGAAGCCAAGGATGCCCAGTATGTTTTTAGAGCAAAATATCTTCACTTCAGACTCTAAAAACAAAAGAAGAATAGAAAATATCAACAAGAAATCAATAGACATTGATTTTCTTCCCCTTTCTATATGGCCTTGTGCTGGCTTTCTGGAGACAGCAAAGATAGATAAAAGCTGATCTTTATCCATGAGGCACTTGCAAAGTAATTGGGAAATAATACAAGAACAAAAGGATTTGTCTGTACTGTGACGAAGGCCAAAACTGAGTTAGTGGCTATGGTAAGGAGAATGGGCAGAATTAGATCGGTGATCAGCTTGTTTAATAGGTCATGTAGGTTCAAGTAACAAAGAAAGCAAGGATAGCCCTCCTCATTTCTAAAATCTACCGGAAAATGAGCATGATATTAAAAAGTATTCAGAGTGTATCATCGAACATCGTAGTCCCTCTACTTCATGACATTTCCTGGCTTGACACATTCCTTCACTTCAACCACACTTATATGTTAAGTAATTGGTAACAGCGTAGGGGCTGTGGAGTCTTGAACATTTCATCATTCACATTATCTTGTCTATCCTGTTCATACTCTTACCATCATGGGACATAAAAAGTTCCAGAAGGAGAATTCTATAAAAGGCAAATTTACTTTAATCAGGATAAATAGAGCCTACAGCAGAGGTAAACAGGAAATGGAATGGTTACACCATTCCCTCCATTATCATCCTTCCTCTCTCAGCTTCCCAAGCTATCCCCAAGCCTTTTTCTTAGGCTTTGGGGAAGAAAGATAGGATCAAGTAATAAAAAAGCATGTGGAAATGAGATGGGTTCTCCAAAATAGTTTTCACTTCTCTAAGGACAGGGGAAGGGATTAAAGCAACTGAAAGAGGAACCTGCGTCCCCTCCTCCTCTTTCCCTCTTTCTCAGCAGCTGTGGCTGCACCAACACAGGAGCTCCCCTTCGAGCTTGTGAGCACAGGTTGGACTTAATCCAAAGGACTGGAACTGCCTGGGTCTCCAGTCTGCATCCATCTCTAGAATCTTGGACCAGTTTGTACCCATCAGACCGAACAGTACAAAACTTAGGAGAAAAAGTTTTATCAACACCATTATCTATTGCTTCCAAACAAGGGAATCATAAATGAAATATACAGCACTTCCCCCCTTCTCGCTTCCCAAAAGAACCTCAGTTTTGTTCAGATGCCTGCCACTCCCCCAAGCAGCCCATACACCTCCTAGAAAGGGGCTGACTGTTCTGCATAATCCCTCTCCAGTGACTGGTTCAACAGTGGACATATACTCTCAAAATGGCCTGTGAGACCCTGGAGGAAGTCTGCTGGGGCAAGCCTAGGAAAAGAAAGGAAGCATTCTCTCTTCTTCCTCAGACACTGTCCAGCCAAGGATGGCTGAGCAGAGAGATGGAAAGAACTTGATTTCTTAAAGCATTTTGAGCTGCTAAAACAGCTAACCCTGATCTGATCCTCCCATGAGACTTACGCTTTGATCCAATTAGAGTCATGATTTAAAGACCTTGAAGCCAAAACATCCTGGTGTGGCAGAAACGTCCTTTTTGCTGCCAGGGCTCTGGAATTTGGAAAAGAGCCCCCTAAGTACTGCCTACCTACCTGAGTACTACCTACCTCACTTCCCAAAGTCGTGATATTGACAAACACAGCTTACAACAAGCACGTTTTAGACGAAACATTACATATCTAATACCCGAGGGTTGCACACTGCAGCAATGTTTCTACTATAATAGAACTTTGAATGCTTTCCTCCCTCAAACTGTCCAAAAGTTCTACCTAGTCATTTCCGTAAATACAACAATTTTGATTATATCATTTTCCTTCCATTCATTCAGGCACTAATCTTAGTAGCCAATGAAAATGACCAACAAGGTCCCTGATCTTTGGAGTTCACATCTAGTTGGGGAGATAGATGAACCAGAAAAGAAGTATGCAAATAAGTGACTTCAGGTCATGAAAAGTGTTGAGGAGAAATTAAAACCAAGGAATGTTACAGAGTGACTTGCAGCAGAGTTGGGGTGGGGAGATCAGACTGAGGGTCAGGAAAGGCTCTCTGAGAAGGTGACGTTTGAGCTTAGACCTGGATGATGAGAAAACAACAGCTATGAGAAGGAGAAAGAACATTCCAGGAAGAGGAAGTATCAACTGCAAAAGCCCTGAGGTGGGAAATAGATTGATATGACTCTAGTTGTTTCTTTCTTTTCTTAATGAGAATATTTACTAACTCATTATTATCACTGAACAGTTGAAAGTGTACTTTTCCAGGGAACCCACCTATACTGTTGGTGGGAATGTAAGTTGGTGCAGCCACTATGGAAAACAGTAAGGAGGTTCTTCAGAAAACTAAAAATAGAGTTGCCATATGATCCAGCCATCCCACTGCTGGCATATAACCGGACAAAACTATAATTCAAAAAGATACATGCAATCAAGACAGTATGGTGCTGGCACAGAAACAGAAATATAGATCAATGGAACAGGATAGAAAGCCCAGAGGTAAACCCACACACATATGGTCACCTTATCTTTGACAAAGGAGGCGAGAATATACAATGGAGAAAAGACAGCCTCTTCAATAAGTGGTGCTGGGAAAACTGGACAGCTACATGTAAAAGAATGGAATTAGAACACTCCCTAACACCATACACGAAAATAAACTCAAGATGGATTAAAGACCTAAATGTAAGGCCAGACACTATCAAACCCTTAGAGGAAAACATAGGCAGAAAACTCTATGACATAAATCACAGCAAGATCCTTTTTGACCCACCTCTTAGAGTAATGGAAATAAAAACAAAAACAAACAAATGGGACCTAATGAAACTTAAAAGCTTTTACACAGCAAAGGAAACCATAAACAAGATGAAAAGACAACCCTCAGAATGGGAGAAAATATTTGCAAAGGAAGCAATTGACTGACAAAGGATTAATCTCCAAAATATACAAGCAGCTCATGCAGCTCAATATCAAAAAAACAAACAACCCAATCCAAAAATGGGCAGAAGACCTAAATAGACATTTCTCCAAAGAAGATACACAAACTGCCAACAAACACATGAAAAGATGCTCAGCATCACTAATCATTAGAGAAATGCAGATCAAAACTACAATGAGGTATCACCTCACACCGGCCAGAATGGGCGTCATCAAAAAATCTAGAAACAATAAGTGCTGGAGAGGGTGTGGAGAAAAGGGAACCCTCCTGCACTGTTGATTGGAATGTAAATTGATACAGCCACTATGGAGAACAGTATGGAGATTCCTTAAAAAACTAAAAATAGAACTACCATATGACCCAGCAATCCCACTACTGGGAATATACCCTGAGAAAACCATAATTCAAAGAGATACATGTACCACAATGTTCACTGCAGCACTATTTACAATAGCCAGGACATGGAAACAACCAAAATGTCTATCGACAGATGAATGGATAAAGAAGATGTGGCACATATATACAATGGAATACTTCTCAGCCATAAAAAGGAAAGAAATTGAGTTACGTGTAGTGAGGTAGATGGACTTAGAGTCTGTCATACAGAGTGAAGTAAGTCAGAAAGAGAAAATAAATACTGTATGCTAACTCATATAGATGGAATCTAGAAAAATGGTACTGATGAACCTGGGCAGGAATAAAGATGCAGATGTTGAGAACAGACTTGAGGACACAGTGGGGGAAGAGGAGGCTGGGATGTAGTGAGAGAGTAGCATTGACATATATACACTACCAAGTGTAAAACAGATAGCTAGTGGGAAGCTGGTGCATAGCACAGGGAGATCAGCTCTATGCTTTGCGACGACCTAGAGGGGTGGGATAGGGAGGGTGAAAGGGAGGCTCAAGAGGGAGGGGATATGGGGATATATGTATGCATAAAGCTGATTCACTTTGTTGTACAGCAGAAACTAACACAACACTGTAAAGCAATTATACTCCAATAAAGATTAAAAAAAAAAAGACCTATGCACCCCTATGTTCATAGCAGCACTACTCATAATAGTCAAAACATGGAAGCAACCTAAATGTCCATCAACAGATGAACGGATAAAGAAGATGTGGTGTATATATACAATGGAATACTACCCAGCCATAAAAAAGAACAAAATAATGCCATTTGCAGCAACATGGATACACAGCTAGAGATTATCATACTAAGTGAAGTAAGTCAGAAAGAGAAAGACAGATACCATGTGATATCACTTATATGTGGAATCTAAAATACGGCACAAATGAACTTATCTACAAAACAGAAACAGACTCACAGACATAGAGAACAAACTTGTGGTTGCCAAGGGGGAGGGGGGGAGGTAGCGGGATTGACTGGGAGTTTGGGGTTAGTAGATGCAAACTATTACGTTTCGAATGGATAAACAACAAGGTCCTACTGTATAGCACGGGGATCTATATCCAATCTCCTTAGATAAACCATATTGGAAAAGAATGTAAAAAAAAGAATGCGTATATGTGTGTATAACTGAGTCACTGTGCTATACAGCAGAAATTAGCACAACACTGTAAATCAACTGTACTTCAGTAAAAAAATAGAGAATAAAAATAAGGAAGTATACTTTTCCACATTTGCCCAGTTTTTGCAATGATATCCATATTATTAGAATATATTCAAGGCTTTCATCATATTTGTCTTATTAAAGATATGATAAGAAAAAGAACTTAGATCAGAGAGGAAGTTTAGGAATTTTTCATACACAATTTTCAAAAGCTGTATTATCAAAAAAATAATGGCTAAGTTTGTTTTTCATGTGACCGACTAGATTACCCAGAGAGGAATAATTAAAATACTGTGTTTTCTATGAACCATGGCAGGTAATTTTCAAAAGTCCTTATCACATGGAGGAAGCCAGACTCTTCTTAGGAAGCGGTAGCAGACGCGGGGGTCTAGGTGGACATATCTAGGATGTATTCATAAAAGGGAACCACTTCAGTAACTGCCCTCTCTTCCCAGGCCCCAGAGCTCTTTCAGATGCCATGACTGCTACAGTCAAGTTCTGTTACAGAAAATTCACAATGACTGTATTTCCCCCTGAAAAGCTATTCATTTCCCTTGTGGATAACAGAAACGTGACTTATGTCATACAATGTGAAACAGTATTTCAAAAAACAATTTCAGGGAACATTTTTACCAAAAATATCTATCAACAGCAAAGTGTTGTATTTGTTTTCCTTTGAATTGTCTCACTATCCTGGAGAATTCAAGACTGCCACTTCCCTCCCATTCTCCTCCTTTCATATGACAAATGAGAAAGCTTTTCTGTTTGAGGTGAGAGCCAGGTAGAAATGTCAGCTCTTCACTTGACAGAGACAAAAGTGAAGGAAATTCAAGCTCTGAGAAAACACAGACTGATTTCAAGCCAATTAGCTATTTCAGAGGCAAAAAAAAAAAAAGCTGATTCTTTTTCATTCTTACAGAAACAGCCATCATGACATCCACAGCTGGCATCCTATTAATGATTAAAATTATGTAATCTGTCCTTAGTCAAAATTCTGCTATACAGAGAAATCCCAGTACCTCCACTTCATGGTACCAAACATTATCCTAAAATTTTACTCCATTAATAAAAGGATTTGGGGTGTTGACAGATGTGGTGGGTTTTTGGCAAAAACAACAAAAGTTTTGCTCTGCGGATTCAGTGAGACTCACTAGATTCAAATCACTTCCAACTTCTGATGGGTCACATCCGGACCAAGCTTGGCTTGTCACATAGAGAACAAAGCAGCCAATACAGACAAGCACTGGAGAGTAAACATCAGTGCAGTGCTGTGGTCCTTCCTGTGTTTACACAGCCCAGTGATGGAAGAATCACTGAAGCTCAGGGGACTGGTTCTAATCTGGCTTTGCCATTTCCCCAACTCCTAGAGTCTCTGCCCCCTTTCTGCGATCTTCCTTCCTCTCCATCACGGAGGAGTTCTTGGTGACACGCACTTAGACTGTTCTCCCACTCAAGGGCTTTAAGATCCTTTCCCAGGTGCTTCATTCCAGGGCCCTTAGACCTAACCTCTTCTATGGTGATATCCACCCCCCTGTTCCAGTCACCCCCACCTCTTCTACAATAGCCCTTTCTGGTATCTCCCTAATTCCCTTTCCTATCAGAATCCATCCTTCATGTGCCTGCAGAATTCCTCCATAATTGACATTCCCAGGGTTCTCCCTAATTAAGAATTTAATGTAGCTTCCTTCTGCTTGCCAGATGAAAGCCTCACTGGTCTACTTGGACCCCTCAGCCCTTCAGAAATTTAAGCCCTTCCCATCTCACCATTCCAATAAGCAGATGTGTGTGCCCGAGATCATAATGCCTGACATTATGACCACTAGACTGTAAGTTCCTTAAGTGAAGGGACTTTTTTTTTCTGGCTCATTCATTGCTATATCCCTAGTTGAATGAATAAATGAATTTTGGATTCTGACATTTGTCAACATGAGATTTCCTTCAGTTGGAATTCTGTTCCCCTCTTTCTCCACCAAATCTTTTTCCTTGTCACCTTCAAAAGCAAGCTCCCCTCCGTATGCTCCAAAGCTCAGTTGTTCCAGTAGTCCTCTCTTCACGTGCTACCTCTGGATATTTAATGGATTGGCCTATTTCGGTTCGGGAGTTCTATAGTTGTTGTTTCATTCATTGTTCAATTAGTCAACAATTATTTATTGAATGCATTATACTATTCACAGACCTGCCCTGGGCTCTGAGCTACAGCAGTGAACAAATCAAACAAACATCCCCATCCTCATGGTGCTTAGACGTTAGTCTGAAAGAAAAGATAATAAGCAAGATAAGTAAAATTTATAGTATGTTACATAATTATAAGTGCTAAGGAGAGAGAAAAAGCAGGTGAAGAGGCAGGATAGGGTAATTAGGAAAGACCTGAGATGGTGATATTAAAAGTGATAGGAATAAAGAGAAAGCAAGCATACCACTTGGGCAATAGAATTTAAGGTAACTGGAACTTCATGTGCAAAGGACCTGGGGTGGAACAATGCCTGGCCATAAGGCCAGTGTGGCTGGATGAGTGATGAAAGGGAAAATAGTAAGAGATGGTCAGGGGTGGGGTCACTGGGTGCCTTGCTTGTGGGGCCTTGCAGGTTCTGGTGAGGGCTTTGTCTTACTCTAAGTGATCCGACTTACTTCTAATCATTTGTATAATTTACACTCAGCACCATAGGGGTAAACAAGGAACCACCAGGAATCTTTGAAGTACCTGGATAGGAAGGGTGTGGTCTTTTAGGCGGCGCACCGCTGTCTCTTGTGATGAGGTGCTGAGGCACCCCCGTGAAGTCAGGTCATAGGACAACCACACAGTCAAGTGTGGACAGAGCGTGGTTCTGCTTGTGCCAAGACCAGAGCTGAGAAGACGCATCCAGGAGGAGCAAGTACCATATCATGATAGGTCTTCTCTATACCTTCTGGGCTTCTTGGTGACCCAGGACTGGTGAATCTTTGCTGAGAGAGCACCATTATGAGGGGTCGCCAAGCCAACAGTCACCAGGATCCATCAGTAGAAAGCCAAACTCCACAGACTTCTGAAGGGTGGCTCAAGCTAGAGCAGAGTCCAAACAACCTCGCCTTTGCTCAGTCTCTCTAAGCCTCCAATTCCTTGCATGCAAAATGGGAGTCACAATAGTACGGAATTCATAGGGTTGCTAGGTAAGAGTCAGTGAGCAAACAATTTAAATAACAACCTACAAAAGAGCCCTCGATGCATTCCAGATTCTGCTCTCAGCACTTTAAACACAGCAACTAATTTAACGTTCACAACACTCCTGTGAGGTAGTACTATTATCATCATCTGTATCAGTCTCCTAGGGCTGCCACAACAAATTACCACAAACATGGTGACTTAAAACAATAGAATTTTACTCTCTCACAATTCCGGAGGCCAGAAGTCCAGAATCAAGGTGTTAACAGGGCCAAAGACTCTGGAGAGATTCCTTTCTTGCCTTCTCCAGCTTCTGGTAGCTCCCGGCATTCCTTGGTTTATGGCTGCATCACTCCAATATCTGCCTCTGTCTGCACATAGCCTTTTTCCCTGTCTCTGTGTGTATCAGATTTCCCTCTCCTTTCTCTTAGGAGGACACCAGTCATTAGATTTAGGGTCCATCCTAAAGCCAGAATGATCTCAAGATCCTTAATTACATCTGCAAAGACTTTACTTCCAAATAAGGTCACAAATTACAGGTACTATTATTATCCTCATTATTGTCACTTTACAGGTGAGGAAACTGAGTCAGAGAGAGGTTAAGAAGATTGCCCAAACTTACACTGATGTAAATGTTGGGACCAGGAGTTAAAGTCAGGCATTCTGGATCCAGAGGCCAGGCTTTTAGCCACTACCCTACCCTACACCACATGACTGAGGCTTAGTACGGTGCCTGTTGTGTGGCACTAGCGCTGTACGTAGAAGCCAACCTCATTATCCAGAAGCGAAAAGTGACTGACTTTGAGGATTTGGCTGAAGGGGCTGTCTGGACTGTTGTCACTGATGACACCAGACAATGTTATATTTTTAAAATATGAAGTCTTAGAGAACGGACTGGAGGGCACAGTGGGGGAAGGGGAAGCTGGGACGAAGTGAGAGAGTAGCACTGACATATACACACTACCAAATGTAAAATAGCTAGTAGGAACCTGCTGCATAGCACAGGGAGATCAGCTCGATGCTTTGTGACCACCTAGGGGGTGGGATAGAGAGGATGGAAGGGAGGCTCAAGAGGGAGAGGATATGGGGACATATGTATACATATAACTGATTCACTTTGTTGTACAGCAGAAACTAACACAATATTGTAAAGCATTTATACTCTAATAAAGATGTGAAAAAATAAAATAAAATATGAAGTCTCTCAGTCCCTGATGGTCAGAAGCTAGCAGCTACGAGGCAGAGGCTGGGATTACAGTTCCTAGGGAGGTTAAGGGACTTGCTCAAAGTCACACAGCTTGCAATTGGCAGAGCAGTGACTGGATCCAAGTCTCTCAACTCCACTCCACTGCCTTAAGCACTGCCCTGCATTAGAGATGCATAGAAATTACTCAGCTTCATTCCTTCTCAGGTGACACAATGCAAAAGAACTCACCCAAAGTTCTGTTCAAATAGAAAGATCTTACATTTCACCCCCCCCCCCATATTCTCCCAATTAATAAATCCAGAGTCAAGTTTGAGGATAAAGCAGTTTAATTTGGTGGGGTTTTTTTCCTGCCTGCTTTTAGGTCGAGGAAGTCAGTACAATGTCAATAAATAGACAAATGCTAAAAATGTACTTCAAGGCCTCAATGATGACCAGTTAGTTAAAGGGTGAAAAGTAAAGGAGAGGGAGGGAAAACAAGATAGACACAGGCTTGGGAGAAGGAGCCAGAGAATAAGAAGGGAAGGGATAGGCGGGGGTGGGAATAGAAAGAGAGGTAGAGAGTCAGGTTATTGAGTAAATACCCATGGTCCTGTTCCACTGAACTCCTGAACCCAAGACTTCAGAGAAAGTTACTTGCTTTTACTTAATGATCTTTTGTTTCTGCTCTTTGAGATGTTAATTAGCTGGTTAGTCTCCGTTCACAGCTCTTTAGTTAGAAAAGGAGTGCATTTATCCTAACAAAGTAGACTGGCTGATCCTGAGTGGGCGCCTCAGAGGTTCAGCTTTGGGTGGGAAGAGCCCATTTAGTGACCCGGGTCAGTGGAACCGGGGTGGGAGTGCACAAGCTCTTCCTGCAAATCAGACTCTGCCAACTCCACACTCTCCATCCCACCATTCCTTTTGCTGTGGGCTGTGCTCTTCTCAGATTAGCAGCAAGTAACTAACTGACTTGGCACTGATGTGCCTGACTCTAAAAACGTTAATGACTGCAAAAATCAAATGCCAACAGAGGATCTGGGTGTGGGAAATAAGGAAGCAAAGGATTCCCCTTCCCTGTCTCTCCTTCTCCTTACTTCCTCCCACCATTCCGTCTACCTCCTCACCCACACCCCTTCTGGCCTTTCCTGAATTCTTTTACCCACAGACTGCATGGAGCACAATAGGTCTTTGCGGACATCGTCGAATCCCATACTCAAGTATAGGGTTGGCAAGAAGAGGGTTGTTTCTGGCAGAGTGATATCATTGAGACTGCAGACAGGAATCCCGTGTCTCAGCCAACCAGTGTTAACAATCTCGTGTATTGATGGTCTCTGCAATAAACACATTGCTCCCGCTAAACAAATCATCTTCCACATCTGAAATTGAAGAATTGTGCCCTGGGGATTCTACCTTTTCTCAAAGCAGCTGCGTTTGTCAACAAGCCTTGGGTATGTGTTGCTGGTGAGAAAGACTGAGACAATCTGTGCTGGCCAAATATCACTAGTGTGGGGGTCAGAGTGGGGATGGGGTGAACTGATTCACCCACGTTTCCCAGCCTTACAGCCCCCTGTCTTCTACATCTCACATTTGTAAGTTACCTTATTTCTACCTCCTCAGTTTTGTACCTATGAGGTACAAAAGTCAGAAGCAACATAAAAATATTTCTGCAGCACAATATGCCATAAGCAAAGTAAAAAATAACAAACTGAGGAAAATGTTTGCAACGACTATTAAATAGTTGGTTTCCTTAATATACAGAGTCATTAAAAATCATTAATAAAATGATCAACCCATCTAGTAGAAAAATGGGCAAAGAACATAAATAGGCAATTTAAAGAAAAAGAAATATTTTCAACATATTAGAAGTATTCTAATTACCCTAACTTAAAGAAATGTAGTCAATGAAAATTGAGATACCTTTTATTACTTAGAATAGCAAAGTTTTTTTAAAGTTTGATAATATATAATATTATTACATACTCATTAGAATGGCCAAAAAACCTGACAATACCAACTGTTGGCAAGGATGCAGAGCTACTGGAACTCTCATACACTGCTGCTGGGGATGCAAAATGGCTCAGCCACTTTGGAAAGAGTTTGGTAGTTTCTTATGAAGTTAAACATATACTTACCATATGACCAGGCAATCCTACTCTTAGGTATTTACCCAAAAAGAGTGAAGACATGTCTACACAAAAACCTGTACCTAAATATTTCTAACAGCTTTATTCATCACCAAAAACTCAAAACAACCCAAGTGCGCATCAACTAGTGAAATGTACTCAAATTGTGATACAATGGAATTCTATTCAGCAACAAAAGGGGCATAAACTACTCATCAATGCAACAACATGGATGAATCTCAAAAGCATTATGCTAAGTGAAAGAAGCCAGACTCAAAAGACTATGTGTGATTTCATTTATATGATATTCTGAAAAAGGCAAAACTAAGGACAGGAATCAGATCAATACGCAGTTTCAGGAACTGAGGATTGACTACAAAGGTCCACAAGGGAACTTTCTGAGATGATGGAAACATTCTATATCTTGATTGTGGTGGTAGTTACAAGACTACATATATCTGTTAAAATTCACAGAACTGTACACCTAAAAAGGGTGAATTTTATTGAAAATTTGATAAAGAAATATATATCAACAAAAATATGGGGAAACAGGTACTTCTTGCATGTTGATGGGAGTAAAAATCCACACAGCCTCTTTGGTGGGGGGCAATTTTGCAATATCTATCAAAGAGCAAAGCATATATATCCTTTGACCCAAGAATTCTACTTCTAGGAATTTAACCTGCTGGTAATACTTATCAATGTATGAAAAGATGCATGTATAGAAATGTTCAATGCAGCATTATTTGTAATTGCAATAATAAAAGTTACTAAAGGTCCATTAATTGAGATCTGAATATATAAATTCTAGTACAGTTATGCATAATACTATTCAGGCATGGAAAAGATTAAGATCTATGAAGGTTGATGCAAATAGTCTTCAAAACATTTTATATTGTGAAAAGCAAGATGTGGAACAATGTGAACAGTATGTTCCCACTGGGTAAAGGCATAGACATTTCTGAAAATTTATAGATTCACTAGGAAGACTCACAGGACTCAGCATATAGTCATAACTCATGACTAAGATTTATTACAGTCAAAGAATATGAAGAAAAATCAACAAAGAGAAAAGAAGTATCAGACAAAGTCTAGGGGAAACCAGGTGCAAGCTTCCAAGGGTCTTCTCCCAGTGGAGACCACAGGACACATTTAATTCCCCAGCAATGAGCTGTGATAACACATGTGAAATGTTATCTATCAGAGAAGCTCACCAGAGCACAGGGCCTTCACTGGGGGCCAGTCACACAGGCACCTACCATCCAGCATACATCAAGATTCCAGACTCCAGATGGAAAGCAGATGCCCAACACAAACCTCACTACCTGCACCAACAGTCCAGGCACAGCAAGCCATTTCCTTAATTCTCAAAATGGTGAGAACCCTCCCCAAATCCAAGCTCCCAGACACCAGCCAAAGGCCAACCCTGTAGGCAGGTCCCCCCAAGGATAGAGTCCCAGGCCTGCATGTTAATGCCCTTTTGCATTGAGCAATTCATAAAATATTTTACCATGTGACCTTCCTTACTCCTTCCCTTCTTCTTTCCCCTCCCTTTTTCTCCTCCTTCTTCTCCCCTTCCCTCTCTTCCTTCCTTCCTTAATTCTCTGAGCAATTAAAAATTCTTAATAGAAATTCCTGAAAACCCAAAGGCTCTGAGTTGAAGAGAAAGAATCTACAGAGGGTTTCCAGTTTGGATTAAAGTGACAAAGATGCTAGGAACCTGGAAGGTGGGCATAGGGTAAATGGGAAGAGATGCGTTGGTGATTTGATGTCAACTTTGCTGATCCTCTGCCCACTCTACCACTGTGCCAGCTACCCACCAACTTAATTAGTCCAAGCATCCGTCTCTGGGTCCCCACTCATTCAGTCTTCCCAGATCAATGTCATCTCTTTTGTATTCTTTAGAGCAAAATCGTCAGGTCTCATTTGGCCAGGCTTTGGGTGGATTAAAAGCTTTATTCTAAGGGAAATTTGGCACCTCTGCTGTCACGTATCAATACAAGAGGGAACAGCTCTCTGAATAAGATATGATCAAGTTTCTAAATGTCCATGGTAACTCTGTCACAGATCACCTGGTATCTAAGCAGCTCTCTTCAACGATCAACACAGAGTATCTGCACTTTAGATGCTTATGTGAGAACGCAATCTTAAATTGATTAGTATCTGGTTCCTGTCAAGGATGTGACAGATACAACTGATATTTGGGAGGGGCAATCTGAGAGTACCCTAGATTTTTTAAAGCCTATTTTCTGTACTCATTTAGTGAGGTGGAAAGCAGGAGGGGTTAAAGAAAGGTTCCTGGACCTTGGAGAAAGTGTCTTCCTTAAAGAAAAACTAATAAGATCAACCCATAACAGATGGGGGCAGCTCCTACCAAAATCGCCCACACTTTAAAAAAAAGTATTTTCAATCTTGTGACTTGAGTATTTCCTCGAATCCAGAACGCAACTAAGAAATTGATGTCCTACTCAATTCTGTATACTGAATGAAGAAAGATGTGTGAATATGGAGAGGCAAGGTCATCTGCATGGAGTGAAAAGGCAACTAAAAGAACTGGTCAATGCAGTGCGCCTCTAGCACAGCCTTGGGGGAGAAGGTGCCTTGGCTCATGGTCACTTCCCAGGAAGTTCTTTCTCCATAGTGATGTAGGATGACTCCGCAAAGTTAATCAAACTAACCCCCTACTATGATTTCATGTTCAAGTTATCTTGCCATGATTTTTCTACAAGGTGAAAAGTGAGCTAATCATTGTTAAACAATAGGGGGTATTATGCCACATATAGATACCTCATATGCATGTTTGGTTTCATGGGATTCTCATTTTCTTTATTCCACAAAGTGAAATAGATTGTCTCTCCCTGTGAGACGCAGGCTGCCTGTAGAATACTGATGCAATGCGGAGACCGCAGGAGCCACATGTACAGCACAGTCTATGCACTTCTTGCTCACACCCAGGCGGGCTGCTTTCTTATTTGCTCAGACTCACAGAGGTAGGAGGGGTTCAGCCAGACAAGGAAGCACACTTTAGGGGGTCAAAACAGACAAGAGGGATCCCATATACTTTCCCTTCTTTGGAATTATAATAATGTTCTGAGTGGAGGGGAAAGTGTCTCCACCTCAGCAAAAGCTCAGGATACCACACAAGGATACCGTACAAGGAACCATACTTTATGGTCCTTGGAAATGGTGGCTAAAATAGTTGAAATTCTTTATAAAAATTCGTACACACCCAAAGACTCTGGGGAATGCAAGAGTTGAAGAGGAAAATTTTACTCCACCTTCCAGGAAAGTCTTTGTTGCCTAGAACTGACCTCTGAGAATGCTGCATTGGTAGACCGTCTTCAGGGATGGGATAGCTAAATCAGATAAAAGACGCTCCTGGGCCCACCACCACCAAGGCTCTTAGGACAGGGTGGAGAAAGGCCACTCCCCCTTTTCTCAGAGCTTTATACAGCGCAGGGACGTTCATTCCATTTCTCTTGCCTTCGGCTCTCTGCCTCCAGCCTCCCAGTGAGCTGATACAGGCCGCACCAGTTCTTAAGATTTGACTTCCTCTGACTTGTTCTGTTTTCCTCCTTGCACTCTGTGCATTCCTAAATTCCACCTTCCCACAACCCACTCACTCCTTGATCCACCACACCTGGCTTCTGTCCCACCATTCTAATAATGCCACTCACACAAATATCCGATGGGTGCTTTTCCATTTCCTATAGAATGTGACACTGTTTACTACATAAACTCTCTTTTCTTGGCTTCCATGACACCAGACTCTTCTAATAGTCCTCTTACTTCTCTGACCCTTACTTTGCTGGCACCTTTTTCTCACCATACCCTTTAAATAGGGATGTTCCACAGTGTTCCATCTTGGAAACTTGGCTCATGTCGCTTCATACACATACGACCAACTGAATGGTGATGGCTCCCTAAACTTTATTGGGATGACCCCCTGATCTGTATCTCCAGTACAGGACTTTATCTGGAGCTCCAAATCTATAGTTCTAGTCACCTACTGAACATACCTGCTTTGATGTTCTACAGCCAAAATCACCATGTCTAAAACTAAACTTTCTTTCCCACTCCAACTGTTCTGTATAATCTGCTCAGTGAAGGTTAGCACCATGCCCCCAGTCTCCCCAGACTCTCCCTTCTCCCTCCAAGCAAACTCCCTCCGAGGTTTTACTGATTCTACCCACTAAATATCTCCCAAATCTTTTCATTTATCTATTTCTTGCCTGGACTTCTACAGTAGCTTCTGTAGAGGCCTCCCCACATCTAGGCTCTTCCCCTTCTAATCTGTCCTCTACTTTGAAGCTACCATGATCATCCTAAAAATGCAAACCTGATTATATGATCCCACCAGTGTGAACTTCTTCAATGATTCCCATGTGTCTCAAAATAAAAGTTAAACTCTTTAACCACAATTTTAAGGCCAAGCCTCCACACAATTCAGGTGTAGGTCAAGGTGTTAGTCTCTAAATTGGCCCTTCTTTTTCATGTCTTCATGTCTTGTACAATGTTCCTGATTTTCTCTTCTGCCTGAAGCTCTCTTATCTTTTTGTACCTTATGAAGAAACTGAAGCTGAGGATAATCAGTTTATGTGTCACCACTTCCAGAAAGTCTTCCTGAAAGCCTCTTGCCCCTCCTCTAATGATGGATTTAATACCCTCCTTTGCATCTGTCTCATAGCTTCCCTCCCACAATGCTATAATGGCCTTTAACCTGTGTCAGTCTCCTCTATGAGACTGAGCACCTTGAGAACACAGTATACCTTTTTAGATCTCCAGAAACCAGCAAAGGGTCTGGTCTGTGTCAGTATTCCATATGTCAGTTGAATAAATGAATGGATAAGATTGATTTGAATTTTTAGTACACAGTGTTTTCCCTCAAGAAAAGGGGAGATTTATTTGATTATTCCAAACGTGTTTTAACTTCTCAACTCTATGGTTCTGACTATTTTTAGTGAGCTGCCAGGCAACTCGATTTCAGTTTGCATGTATTGTAGGAAGCAAGAGGACAGATGTTTAGGCAGTAAATCCCAAATCTGGATCCCAGAACTTAGTCATAACCTCCATGGAATACTTTCTCGCTGAATTACCAAGAATAATAGACTCAGATGATAAGTGTATAATAGAAGGAACTGCACATTTAGCTGGTCCTTTCTAAGCAAGCATGGTTAACTACATTGTCTCTGACAGTGAGTCATTCTAAGAGAAGCAGTATGATTAGGTAATAATGCATCTATTTCCTTGTTTTTGATTCTTATAACTATCCCGTAGGATGGACACTCACCCCTGCCTCTTAACTAGCTGTGTGACCTGAGAAAGTTACTTAGCCTTTCTAAATTTCATTTTCTAGACTGAAATTTTAAAAACATCCATCACTTAATTTGGGGAGCTGATGTGAAGATGCAGTGAGCTCTGTACAAAAAGAATGATAAGAGTGATCCCAACCAGCCCCATGGCCTCCGTTAGTACTGTCCATATGTGGGAAATACACTAACTTATGTTTAGCCCAGACATATGTATTCCTGACCTTTCAGCTGCCTCCTTGACCTTTCACCTTGGATAACTCACAGGCACCTCAAAACTTTTCTGCCCAAACAGAATTCATGCTTTCCCCTTCTCCCCAAACCTGTTCCTCCCCCAGCTCTCCATAGTTCAATGCCCATAGCTCAGTGAGCATATCTACTACTCATCCAGTTGTGACCCAAGAACAATGGCATCGTCCTCCATTCCTTCCTCACCCTTGTCCTTCACATCCAAGGAGCCCACTCATTCAGCAAATGTTACTGAGAGCTTGTGTCAAGTCCTGGGATTCTACCTCCCAAAGATTCTGATGCCCACGCCCCCCCTCCATCACCCTGCCACCTTCTTAGTCCAGCCACCACCACCTCCCATAGCAGGCTCCTAACTGGTCTCCCTGCATCCACTCTTGCCTCTCGACGATTTGTTTGCCACATTGCAGCCGCAGTGACCTTTTCAAAGTCTCCATATGATCACATCACCCACTAGTTACTTAAAACCCTTCATAGCTTCCCATTACTTTAGAATAAAGACCACAATCCTTCATGTAACCCACAGGTCCTACTTGTCCTGCCCCTTCTTGGGTTTCCAGCCTCCCTTATCACTACCCTTCCCTCACTCTTTGCCTCGTTTCAGCCCTCACTTCACCTTTCTTCCCCTGCCAACGGGCCCCCGCACAATTTTTTAACTCTGCCTAGAACATTCTCCTCCCACTCTCTTTGCTTAGCTATATTCTGCTCGGCCTTCAGATTCCAGGTGCAAGTTCTTCCTCAAGGATGCCTCAGAGACCCCTTCCATGAACCCCACACTAGCTGGCACTCCTCACAGCACTCTAAATTTTTCCTCATATCACTTAAGGCTACTGTAATTAATTAACTACATGCTTAAGTCTTTCACCTCGTCAGTCATTCTCAATTCTAGCTGCACATTAGAGTCACTGGAGAACTTTGTGAAAATACCAACCCACGAGTTCCATCCCAGACTAATTAAATCAGAATCACTGAGGTGAAGCCTGGGCATTGTTATTTTTTAATGGCTTCCTGGTGCAACTAATATGTAGCCAAGGTTGAGAACCACTGCTTTGGAGGGCAAGGACCAGGTCTGCTTATCCACAACTTTATCCCTAGTGCCAAGCACACAGCAGTGTCTGCACACAGTAGGCATTCAATAAATGGTAACTGTAGTCATGGTTATTATTGCTGTTGCTGTTATGGTCAATATGGTTATGATTAAGATCATAACTTTTTCACACTTCTGGCATCTGTGATTCTTTACCACAAAACTCCAATTATGTAGCAGCCAAATCATGTTTTTAAAATTCAGCAAGTTTCTATTTTCCTGTCAACATAGAGCTTCAATTAAGGACTGACCAGACCTACTAGACAAAGTATTTTCACAAGCTACGTCTCCAAGGTGAAACAAAATACAGCATATTAAAAGAAAACCTCAATTCATATCTTATTCCTTTCTATGTAGGTATGTATTAGTAACTACAGTCATTTGAATAGGAACTTTCTAGTTTTGTAACGACAAGTGTATTGGCCACTATCTTGTCATTCTGATTCCACTTGGTTTTGCTCTTCTCTATTAGTAGTTTTTCTCCCCTGCCACATGACCTATTTTACTAAGCAAATGTCAACCGTACTCCCCACCCTGGCTCAGTGGTTACAGGCGAAGTTTCTTCAGCTTGCAGTTTTCCTGTTCAGGCCTGTGTCAGAGGGCAGGCTCTGTACAACTTTTAGAGAACCTTCTAAAGACATAGTTTCTATAGTCCTATAGTCCAGTTCTCAACCATAAACCTGCTCAGAATCACCAGGAAAGTTTATTAAAACAAAAACTGCTGGACCCCATCCTCAGAGTTTCTGATTCAGTATGTCTGGGGTGAGGCCAGAGAATGTGCACTTCTAACAAGTTTCTAGGTAATGCTGCGGATGCTGGTCCAGGGACCACACTTTGAAAACCACTGCTACCTCCCACTTAATGGCTGATATTTTAAAAAATAGAGAAGTTGTGAGAGCTTTTAGGGGTACAGTGGGTGAAGACTGTATCTAATTTATTCTTTATATTTAAGGCACAACCATGGGACTTTTCCCCATGATTTCAGAGGGGTTTTCTCTGCGCTATTTTTGTAAACAACTCAACACATCCCACCCATACGTCTCTTTTTATAAGAGACTGTGAAGGTATGGGGGGCAGCACACCTCCAATCTGTTCCCAACAGGCAATTCCCTCAGCTACTTCCACACGGTTGTGGCCTCTCGCTTTGCGGAGCACAGGCTCCGGACGCGCAGGCTCAGCGGCCACGGCTCACGGGCCCAGCCGCTCCGCGGCATGTGGGATCTTCCCAGACCCACATGCAGGGGCACGAACCCGTGTCCCCTGCATCGGCAGGAGGACTCTCAACCACTGCGCCACCAGGGAAGCCCCAGGCTCCTTTTTAAAGGCAGCTCTGGTTCACCATCCCTGAAGCCAGCCAGCTTTCTAAAGCTGACTTCCGGATTGTTTAATATAGTGGTGGAGGGGGGTTGAAATAGCAGCAAGGGAATTCCTAAGCAGCTCCTCAAAGAAGCAAGCTTCAAAATCACTCTAGGAGGTTTCATCAGAGGTTGGCGGGGAGAGGTGGAGTAAGCGATTCCAAGGTATACCAAAGAAAGCTACTGAGCCCGACGCCAGCACCCTGGCAAGATGGTAGGCAAGCAAGCAAGCAAGACACTGTCACTGGAAAAAACAGCTAGAGTGCACGTGAATTTTAGCCTTAGCAACTGCTAAGCATATCATGAAAGACTTTGTTATACATCTTTCTCATACTGAAGTACTTACCAGTAAAATTACATAATATGTGGGATTTGCTGTAAAAAAATTCCAATACCAACAACAAAAAGGCTTGGTGGAAGGGAGGGTAACAGAGGAAACAAAAATCTCAGAACATGTATTGATAAATGCTGAAGATGGGTAATGGGTATGTAGAGGTTTATTATACTATATACTACTCTCTCTTTTTTTTTTTCCTGGGTACAGTGTACTTTATTGATGGTACATGCTCTCTTTGCTTTTGTCTGAAATTTTCTATAACCAAAAAATTTTGTGAACCTCTTGCTGAAATAAAGTACACTATTTCTATATATTTGAGAGACCACCAAAATTTATTAACTCTAACAACTTCCTGCACATCTTCCCCATAATTACCCCATATCAAATTGGGGTAATTTGATATAACTTGACTTAGTAAAACTATGTCAGTTTCAAGTGATTGGGGACTTTTCTTGTCCTAGGTGTTAATAAATCTTTCATGTTTATTTTAAGGATTTGCCAAGAATCAACCTCATGTGGAGTTTCCAGAATCCATCCTCTCCCATATTTTATGATTTAGATTACTAACTCTGAGAATTTAAAGAACATCATCTCTGTAATGTTCTTTCAAATTATTTAGAGAAGTCAGGGGCTCTCGTAATAACTTCCCATCTGTTTCAATGACTTCTTAATGATACATGTTTTAGTTTGAATTGATTGAACTGAATTTTTCTAGATTGAAGCAAAATGGAAGTTCAGAGGTTCCAATTCCTTTGTAAAATCCATTATCATTGTGCATCTCCCTTCCTGTTCATGTTCTTGCACTGAACCATAACCAAAATAACATTTTTTTGTTATCTTTAGCATTTTTTCCTGCATGCCTCATCTCCAAGTGATACTTAGCCCAAGTGACACTGCTTTTAAAAGAATTCTCCTAGCTTCTAAACATTTTCTCACTTACCATTTTTTCTCTATTGTACAAATACCTGGGGAAATTTTTTTATTTTATAAAAGTTATGGTCATCATAGAAATTTTTAGAAAATAGAGAAATATATAATATAAAAGAAAAAACTCCCCCATAATTTCTGAGCTCCTTATCAAACTCCCTCTGGTCAAATGAGTGTTTTAAATGCCTTTCACTTTTCTTATCCATTAAGATTACTTGTGATTACATGAGCATATGTCTCATTTAGTTGGTTATTTCATTTTTAGACTCTTAACCTTTTTGAGCCATATTCTTTAGCAAATCTGGCCATGATATCTCACCTATCATCTTTCTGATTTTTTTAAAAAAATCTGCCTTCTTAAAAATTGAAGCCATGTGCCTGATTGCCTTATGTTTCTCTTCTTCAGGATTATCAATGCCTAAATGAACTAGTCACTTCTCCTACATTCCTAACCATATCTTTCTTTTGTATCAGAATTAAATCAAGGAAGAAGGGCACTAATATCTTCCTCTAACTTGCAAGAAAAGTCAAGAATTTTTCACTCTTTGTATTTTTTGGAAAATTATATTTCCAATAAATGTCTACATAAAGTTATAGTGCTTCAGAATTTCATACAGGGTTGTGGTGGGGGATAGTGGAGGACAGGGTTGCCAACATCTATTGTGACCTTCTTCAGGCCAGGCACTATAGTAGGCACTTCACATAACTTTTTTTCACTTAATAATCTTAAAGGTCCTGAATGTTAAGTACTGTTTTAGCCCCTGTTTTACAGATAAGAAAAATGCAAATGAGATAGGTTAAGCAACTTCTCCAAGACAATGTGGTAGAATATCTTTGAAATACTGTACTAATAATTTGCATATCCAGTGTACCAAGTCCTCCCTTAGTTGAAATATTCCACTGATGGTCTATTTTGCTCCTGTCCTTGCTTTGTAATTTGTAAGAAAAACACTTGATACAAAGCCTCCACTTGACTAGGGTGGCTTATCTTATTCTCATACAACAATGTCCTTTTCACTCTCCTTTGTATTCTCACCCAAAGCCCTTCGTGGAGCTACCAATCTCATGCTTCTTTGTATTTTGATACAGACAAACATTATCTTTAACATTCGCTCCCCATCCTAAAACATCTATGTCTTTAAATAAGAAATAGACTTCGTGGCCCTTAATTAATTAGGAGGTCCATCCTTCTAAGCTCTTTGTAACATATAGAGCTTCATGTCTATGTAGAGTGGAAGCAGCATGTCTATTTCAATAGGTTACACTTTGATTCGAAAAAGAGAAAGCAAAAAAAGAAGATGGTCAAAATCAAACTTGGAATACTAGACTGATCAAATTTCCCTAAAAGTTGTATCATGAATCATAGATTTAGTCTCCTTTTTTCTCTCTCAGCTCTTTTCCTGGAAATTAATATAGCTTATTATGCTTGACACTGAAAGATGCAAAGTCCATAGCCCAGCACATTTCTACAGTTCATTCTAATGTTGGTCGCTCACCTAAATCAAAAAACAAAAGCAAAACAAAAGCTAGAGGTTACTGGATCTGGGATCTTGAGTAAACTCACATTCTCACCCTTTGTTTTCTCAGCTGTAAAATGAGGATTAATGGTAATACCTACTTGACAAGGTTGTTAAGATGATTAAATTTAATCGAATAATGTGTAAGAAACTGCCAAATGAACTGGATGATTAGTAAGATGATGATTATAGTCCACAACGCCATAACTTCACCTGTAATCTACATATAAAATCAAATATGCAAATATGCAATACCCGAGTAACCAGAGGCTTTTTACATCTGTAAATGGGGTTGAAAATTTTAATTTCCCAAAATTCCAAGGTTCCTCTTTTTCTTATGATAGAAAAGTCTAGGGTGGATGAAAAGATTCCTGTCACTTTAGCATTTGCTGATACTTTTCCTCCCAGGATTTGGTGCTTTTAGGAGCCAGTTTTGCTGCTGACAATGGGTATGGGGAGCCAGAATCCAGGGCTGACCCTGGCTTGGTGGGTGTCAGTCCTGAGTTGCCCTCTCCCTTGGGTAGCAACATTAGCCTCATGTTCTAGAATCAGGATTCACTTTCTCAGGCAAAGAAGCGGGATGCAGTAGGGAGGTTAGGGAACCCACACATTCTTCCTCTCCTGCTGATCCTGCCCCTTTCCCCAGGTTTGGCTTTCAGGTTCTTTTCAGGGCAATATGGAGGGCCTTGTGCTCTAAGTACCCTCTACCTTCCACTGCTTCTTACTCAACTAATTTCCAATTTGGAGGAGTTAAAGAAGAAATAGTCTGGTGACCTTAAAAGTAGAAGGGAGTTGTGTGGTCCTTCACACCTTAGAGTGAATTGTTGAGATGGACTGTGTTCCCCAAACCTGGCTGTGGCATAGCTGAACAGAAAGAATAGGAGTTTGGAAGTAGTATAGACAGGAGAGGGGCAAACCACCCCTTGGGATGGTTTAGGAGCAAAGGGCTTTAGGCAGCTCCCAGGCACTGGGCAGCAGGGTGGGTGGACATAAGGGAACAGGAGTAGAAGAGTGGCTCAGAAATGAGGCCCTCAGTTAACACATCTATTACTTCACCAGCACCCAGTTTTGCCCAGTACCTACCCTGTCTCCTTCCCACCACCTCAGGTGGAAAGAGCAGGACTCTAGACCAGAAAAGCTCCCGTCATCCTCACAGTCATGTTCATCATCATTTGTTATGTGCTTGCTGGGTACCAGGCACTGTGCTGAGCACTTTACATGCATTATTCACGAAATCCTCCAACACTGTAGATATCATTAGCCCACTTTGCGCTTGAGGAAACTGGGGGGCAGAGAGTCTAGTAGTGTGCTCACGGTCACACAGACACTGAGTGCAGAGCTGGAATTTGAACACAAGCCTGTCTGACTCTGGGAAGTCTATGCTCTTAATCACCAGGAAGAACTGATAATCATTTAACTCTTTTCTCTTCTATCCCTGCCACTCCCACCTACCACCTATCCACTTCCTTCAGCCAAGTGGAGCCAGTTTACATAGCCATCCTCTGAGAAAAGTTGCAACAGATGGTTTCTGTCACATAAGTTGCTAGGTTGGGTTTTGTGACTAACCTTCCAGTCCTGTGACCTTATGATCTTGGCCACAAAAGATTGTTCCAGCAACTGCTGCTTGAGCCAAAGTGTGGGCTGGGCTTGCATGATCTCATTTAATATTTATAACAAAGCTATGAACTAAGTACTAATATTAATCCCATTATACCGGTGGAAAAACTGATACTCAGAGAAGTTAAGTTACCAACCTGAGGTCATATAGCTAGTAAGAGGCAGAACTAGGATTGGAAGTCAGTTCATCTGAATGTCTGAATACCCTACTCTACCTTCTTTTGGGGGAAAGATCAATGGAGTTGGCCTGGAACAAGAGACCCTCCTGAAATCAATTAGTGACAACAAAGGACAGTTGTCCAGCTACTGCAGCAGATGCTGCAGAACAGAGAACAGAATCAGAGAAGAGTGGAGTTTTTGCCATGCAAGAATGATCAGAGGGGGAGACTTCCACAGTAGCTGTCCATTCACGTGAGCTGGCACTACAACCGCAACAAAGGGGCCCCCATTCCAGCTGATATGCAGCAATAGAGCCTGTTACTTGTGTTTCCTGACTTCTCCGTATGGGCCTGTCAACTCCTATAACCTCAGGTAAAAGAACCCAGTTCGGGGCTTCTCTGGTGGCGCAGTGGTTAAGAATCTGCCTGCCAATGCAGGAGACACGGGTTCAAGCCCTGGTCCGGGAAGATCCCACATGCTGCAGAGCAACTAAGCCCATGCGCCACAACTACTGAGCCTGCGCTCTAGAGCCCGTGAGCCACAACTACTGAAGCCCGCGCACCCTAGAGCCCGTGCTCCGCAACAAGAGAAGCCACCACAATGAGAAGCCTGCAAACCGCAGTGAAGAGTAGCCCCCACTCGCCGCAACTAGAGAAAGAGCCTGCACAGCAACAAAGACCCAACGCAGCCATAAATAAATAAATCTATTAAAAAATGGTAAACTAATTAAAAAAAAAAAAAGAACCCAGTCCGTATCATCTGTGCCTGACACATACACACTCCCTTAGGCTTAAACCCCCTGCAACACACCCCATCCTAATCTGGCCTGATGGAATGGAGTGGAGAGAGCCTTGAAGCCTTGCAGATCCTGATGCTTGAATTCTAACCACACCCCAGCCTCCAGCTTTACTTCCTCTCCCAACAAGTAACTCTCTCCCCTCTCTCCTCATTGTCTGCCAGCTCCAGGAGAAAACATTGAGGCCTAGGGCTGCTTTCCAACAGGCCCTCAGTATTCTGGGTGTGTATCAACTGTTTCCTGGGGGAACAGCAAGTCAGATGCAGTGTGCAACTCAGAAGGCCATACAAGTATCGGTCTCCAGAATTTCCACTTCCTGGGTCTACCAGGGTCTTGGGGTGGCTGGGGAGTAAAGCCAGAATCTTTTTCCAGGCCTTCACACCTGCAGTTAGCCCATGAGACTCTCTACGTGAGACATCAGAGCGCACAGCAGTCCCCATGTCTCTGAGGTTGGCCAGAGTGAAGAGTTGCTGGTGAGAGTCAGTGCGGGAAATGCTGGCAACAAACCATGTAATACGTTTTTAGTGCTCCCATGAAGTCTGGGTACTCTAAGGAACTTGTATTCATGAGCAGCTGGTGCTGTATCTTCAGATGTCACGCATGATGGGCTGTTCCAAGAAAGATCCAGGAATACAAAAAGCAGGATTTCTTGGCTTCAGTGTCTCTTCCCTTTGATACTCTGTCTTATGGACAATTTGGCAAATAGTCAAATTGCTATCCTGATCTTTCCTACAAAAAACAAAAAAACAAAACTGAAGAAGAAAATCACCTGGTTATTAAAGCATCCCACCATATTCTGCCCTCAGGAAGGCAGTATACAGTAATCAGAAACAGACAAAAAGAAAAAAAAATTGACTAGGAACCTGCATTTTTTATGTAGATCTACTTCCTTCCACCCTCTTCCAGGGCCTCCTGCTGTTCTATTTCTTGATCCCCAAATTGTCCCATCTCCAAATCTGTTCCTCCTTTCCATAATCAGTAATATCTAGAAACTGAGTTCCCAAGGCAACCACAAATATTTGCTATCCTTTCTGTTATGTGACTTGCCCTAAAAATAAACTCAAGATATTTTTCCTACCATCAAAATGCTAGGAAGAATGTAAATGGATATTGGATTTTTTATGCAGACCTATGAAATAGAGAAGGCACAGTGCTACTTAAGCAAAATTTCTAGGAATACTGTGAAAGTCCTAAAATAGAAGATATTTATAAAAATTGGGCATGTTAGAAGATTATACCATGTATAAAATGGAACAAGCAAAGGAAGGCTTGGGGGAAAAGGATCAGAATAAGCAGATACACATAAGTTACACACACCCAAGTAAGTAGAATTTGTTTTCCTTTTTAGAAAGGGAGTAGCAAAGAGAAGAGTGCACATTTGCTCTGAGGTCTAGTCAAGGTTTAGCCTCTTTTCTTTGAAATGCCCCCTTGATGTGCCAGTCAAGGACCCCCCAAGACCTCCATTCGAAACTGACAGTACTTGAAGCCAATTCACAAACAAGATTTGCTTTCTGTTCTCATGTGACTCCAGGGTGGCTGACCTTTCAGGAATCGTGGATAAAGTCTCCATTTAAGGCTCCAATGTGGTAATGACCCCACTACACAAATCACTGTGAATTAGGGAGGTTCCAAATTAAACGAGGTTCAGCAAATGGCAGTGTCACAATAGCAATAGTGACAGTTATAAAACTTTACATTTTGATGGTCTCAACAACAGTTTGCAAACACATTTACGTCCACTCTCTTTTCCGATCCTCAGAAAAACTCTCTAGGACACAGAGGATACATAGACACACATACATAAATCCCGTTTTCAGGTATGTAAAAGCTGAGGCTAAATAGCAAGGGAAATTGTCCAATCTGTATGTGGCTGGGAGTACAAAGGCTTCCACACCCAGCCCCGTGTCCTTTTATCTTAGATGTTCTCTATGTCTCCACCTCGCCATTCCCACTATCATCCAAGAATCCTAAAACCAACAGGATTTGTGATACAGAGGACCGGAATTTTAAAAAGCATCCTTAGAGCTATTGTAAATAGAGCTGCAATGAAAAATGTCATGAAGAACCTAGGGGTAAGACAGGAATAAAGACACAGACCTACTAGAGAATGGACTTGAGGATACGGGGAGGGGGAAGGGTAAGCTGTGACAAAGTGAGAGAGAGGCATGGACATATATACACTACCAAACGTAAGGTAGATAGCTAGTGGGAAGCAGCCGCATAGCACAGGGAGATCAGCTCGGTGCTTTGTGACCGCCTGGAGGGGTGGGATAGGGAGGGTGGGAGGGAGGGAGATGCAAGAGGGAAGAGATATGAGAACATATGTATATGTATAACTGATTCACTTTGTTATAAAGCAGAAACTAACACACCATTGTAAAGCAATTATACTCCAATAAAGATGTAAAAAAAATAAAAAATTTTAAAAAAGCATCCTTAGAGCTTTCAGGGAATCAATTCAGAAATAGATAAAACAATAGAAAGACTGTGGAGAAACAAACAAACAGGAAGTGTTTAGATGAACTAATGCAGGATGAAGTCAGTAAGGCAACAGGGAAATTCTCTCTCTCTTCCTCCCTGCTCATGACTGTCTGTTCAGGACTTCCCCAAATGGCCCTATAATAACCCTTTCCTCCAATATTGGATAGTCCCTTAAAGTCCTCTGGCTTAAAGTCCTCTGGCTAAACTTCCTGATTGACCAGGAGCAAGTTTCCAATTTTTTCTTGGAACTACCATATTAGTACCAGTCACATTCATGTCCCTACCCCCCTCAGCACATGTTCTTTATATAACGTGGCCTCTGGATCCTTCCCCTTTCTGGATACATCCACCCACCCAGTTTATCAACATCTCACTTTCAATGGGATGCACAAAGGAAATGTACCACCCATAAAGTGATTTTCAGTTCTTCACTCAATAAATCAACCATAAAGTTGGGGACAAAAAGGGCTGTTGTAGGAGTAAATGAGGTAGTGAAAGTCAAGCACTTAATAGGGGCTGGCACAACCTAAGTCCTTTATAGATCGCTGTAGATCAGTGCCTTCATGGCACTATCTCTGCAGTATTAGCTACACACGTCAGAGCAGTGTGTTTTGAGAAAGACATTAAGACGCCAGAGGGAAGAAGGTCCAAAGAAGAGAAAGAAGCTCCTACTCACTGAACTTCCAGCAGCAATTTGTCCCTCTCTGTTTGCCCCTGCCCAGCTTTGCCCTCCTCTGGTAAAGATATAATTGGTTTTCATCCTGAGGAGCAACCCCACCTAAGTCCTGGAACATACTAGGAACTTTTTCACCTTAGCGGGAAAGCGTCTGAAAAACCATGATTTCTCCCATGCCTGGGGTCAAGAGCCCTGGAAGGACTCTAACCTCCCCTTTGGGAGAATCTGGAAAAACTTCTTTAGCTAAATCCATCCCAAAGTGTATACCAGTCTGTCTGGCTACATTTCATTTCCACTCCAGGACTAGAGTCTGGCCATATATGTTAACCAAATTGGTAGGGGGCTGACTCCCTCTACTGGTTTCAGTCCACTCCTTTCAAGTAGGATCTAAATTCAGTTTCTGATGTCCCCCTGGTGCTCACGCAGACAGATCTCCTTACCTGACGATTTGGCTACAGACCAAGAATGTACTCCCCTGATGCCGCTGGAGCTGGACCCCACACCTCAGATCAAAACCCTTAAATATGGCCATGGCCTGGATCAAACATGAGTTTATTCCTCTCCCTTGGACATGATGATCTGAACTAACCAGGGCAACTTCCTTTCACTCTCTCCCATCTGCAGAGCTGCAGGCATATCTCATGTCTACGGATATCCCATTTAGAACACTGACAGGAGGGGAAAAATGTACAAAGAGCAGACATATGAGCTCCTAGAGCAAAGCAGTCTATTTAGGATTTAGTATAGGGGCAAATAAGTCTAAAAATAATAATAGACCTAAAAACTTTAATAGTCATTACTGTCTTATAATTTCATCCATTCATTCATCCATTAACTATGCGCGCATTCATATACTCATGCGCACACGGATATGAATCATGTTTGATTGCCTGGAATGTGCTTGGTACTGGATATATAAATATGAATAAGACTTAATCACTGCTCGTAAAGAACCATAAAAATTAATACTCAGAATGTCAATGTCATCACCTTGACCTATCAAATACATTTTTTTTAATGTTTGGTGTGCTCTCTTAAAGAAAAGGGAAAGATGCATTATACCTTAGTAAATTAGATAATTCCATTCAACAATATCAGCTATAATTAGCACGCAGTGTAATGGGTGAGCTTCATTTCTTTAGGTAACAACACTATCAGCCTTGAGTCTGGCATTTCTAGGTCTGCATCTCACCTTTGGCCCTCCTAGTTATACGAGGCATTGCCCTCACTTCCTCACTTCTAATATGGGAATAACAGTAGTTCTCATCTCTTAAGATTACTACAAAGGTCTGGTGAGGTAATGTGTACAAAACATTCAACATGGTGCCTGGAACAACCCTGTTTATGTTGTGCTTTCCTTTTCAAATATGCATATTATACTTTTTATTTATGCACTTTACATTAACAAGATCTTTCCATTTTTCAATATCACCTTAGCACCTCCGTTTGGGGTTAATACTATCCAAGGTCAAGTGCAACTGGCCTGGAAAAGGAAATCCTAAGAAGTTAAAACAGTAACTAACATAGAGTCCCCCACCCCCACCCCTTCACTAGACACTTCCGTCCCCGACACCCTCCCTGTCCCTTACGCGAACCAAGCCTCTTCCCAGTGCAGGGCCTTGGCATATGCTGTTTCCTTTTCCTGCTGTATGTTCCCCTTGCCACATCCTCCCCCAGTTTCTGCCTTCTCATTTCTTAGATCTTAACTTCACCTCACTTAATCGTACCTAACTTTTGTTGGGTGCCTGCTGTCCTCCTGACACTGTAATGAGTGCTTTCATGGGCTTTCTTATTCAGTCCTGGCAACAAACCCTGAGCCTCTACCCTCATAGAGGCTTTCAGCAATAATCAGGTGACCTGTGGAGACAGGACTCAGATGCAGACTCTGTGTCCCACCTCCCTTCCCCTACCCACCTGTACCCCCTCACCTCCCTGCACCCTCTACCTCTTCACCCCTCAGCTCCATGACCCCACCTCCCTACACCCCCAGCTGCCTGCATCTCTCACCTCCCTGAATCCCCACCTCCCCTCACTCCTCACCTCCCTGTATCCCCATCTCCCTGATCTCCCACCTCCCCACACCCAACAAAAAAAAAAACCCATAACACTAATCAAAAGCAGCCCAGAAATTAAACTTTGTGAGAAACTTATCAAAACTATCACCTACTAGGAAAAGATGCACATGAAACTTCCCAGGCTAACACTAAACCAATGGCAAGACACAAACAAACGTATGGACACCAAGCGGGGAAAGTGGCAGGGGAGGGTGGTGGTGGGATGAACTGGGAGATTGGGATTGACATATACACGCTAATATGTATAAAACAGATAACTAATAAGAACCTGCTGTATAAAAAATTTTTTTTAATTGCTATAAATAAATAAATATAAATAAAATGAGACTATCCCACTCAAGGCTCAGTGTTTCAAAGCGCATCTGGAGTCTGCATTAAGTTACAGATACTACACTTAAAGTGAGACCTTGACAGCTAGGAGCTGATCCAAAGCCTTACAAAATGTTAGCCAACTGGAGCTTGACAAAAGAGTGAAATACAGTAGGAGAGACTAGGCCTCTTCAGGCTGGGGAATGGCAGACACAGAGGAGGCATGACAGTAACCTTTCAAATATCTAAGGGACTATCCTATGGAGGGGCATTTAGATTTGGTCCATATCTCTATGGCCCAGAGGACAGAACTAGTGCTAATGTCAGAGGAAAAATGCAGGGAAGGAGAAATGTTTCAATTAAACATTAGAACGATCAGATCTTTCTAACAGCTGTCTAATATAGTAAGACTGTCTCTGGGTATTGCGGGGAAGTAAAATATAGGAGGGTAAGAAGAAACTTTAAGGATTCAATAGAGAATCCAACTTGATTGAGAAGCTGGACTGTGGATGTGGCTGGTCCATGATGACTTTTTCAGACATCCATGGTAAGAAAAATAAAACAATAATATACTCTCTAAGACCCATTAACTATAAAATGAGGATAATAATAATATCAACCGGATAGAATTGTGTGAAGATAATAATAATATGTAAAAAAAAGTCTTCAACATGGAAGACAGAAATGAAAACAAACAACAAAAAGAGGAAACAGAAGAAAGCTTCAATTTCTAGCCTCAGAGAAATAAGAAAATATTACATCTATGAGACCAAAAGTGTGTACAGTTTTGTTTAAAGAGATCAGAAAATAAAAACAAGCGTTTACAAATTTAAACTATAATAACTGAAATAAGAAATTTTAACAAATGGTTCAAAGATAAAGTTGAGGAAATATCCTAGAAGGTAGAGCCAACTGTCAGAGTAAAGAGAGAAAACAAATGAAATGAAAATTATTACCACAAGAGAGACATCTGACTAATAGGCCTTCTAGAAAGAGAGAACAGAGAAAATCGTGGGCAGGAAATTATCAAAGAAACCATATGAGAAAATTTCCCAGAACTGAAAGATCTGAGTTGCCAGACGGGAGGGGCTGAATGCCTAACACAATGGATGAAAAACACACATCAAAGTACATCAGCATAAATTTTAGTACATAAGGGATAAAAAAAGATCCTAAATGCTTCCTGGAAACAGAGGGTGGGGTGGGAGGGACAAGTGATATAAAAATAATTGGGAATAAGAATAGCATTGAACTTCAAAATTCTGATACACAAAGGCCTCAACATTTTTCCTCCAATGCACCTTTTCTCAGGAAGTTACTGAAGGGTATGCTCCACCCAAATGAGGTAGTGAACATAGAAAGAGGAAGAGATAAAATACAAACTGAGAATCAACACAGGAGAGAGGTCAAGGGAAGCCCAGCATGACAACTCTGCAGCTGGCCAGGAGAGCAGCCAGCTTAGACTAGAACAGGACAACAGATTCAGAAAGGAGGTTTTAAAAAAGGACAGACAGGGGGACTTCCCTGGTGGCACAGTGGTTAAGAATCTGCCTGCCAATGCAGGGGACACGGGCTCAAGCCCTGCTCCGGTAAGATACCACATGCCATGGAGCAACTAAGCCCGTGGGCCACAACTACTGAGCCTGCACTCTAGAGCCCGCGTGCCGCAACTACTGAGCCCAGGCACCGCAACTACTGAGCCCGCATGCTGCAACTGCTGAAGCCCACTTGCCTAGAGCCCATGCTCCACAATGAGAGAAGCCACCGCAATGAGAAGCCTGTGCACCACAACAAAGAGTAGCCCCTGCTCGCCACAACTAGAGAAAGCCCGCACACAGCAACAAAGACCCAACACAGCCAAAAATAATAAATGGATTTGCCTTAAAAAATAAATTAAATAAATAAATAAAAATAATAAATAAATTTTAAAAAAAGGACAGACAGGAAAAGAAGGGGGACAAAAAAGAAAAGATTACTATGTAGGAAATTATATCAAAGGGTTTGCAAAAAAAATTACTATTAGAGACATAGATGAAGAAATGAGACCTTATTAACACCAGCAAAAATGAAAAGTTGTAAAGGAAAGGAAATCTAAGGCACAAACAATACTTACCTAGACATGCTAAGGTAAATACTGGATACTGATTTAACCCAAAATTGTGATATCACTATATAGAGGTGGTATGGAGAGGACAACCCTGAGGGAATGTAAGAAAGCAAAGTACTCAGCTACCACAATAGAAAGCAACAGATAACATCTAAATTAGCAGAGGAAGCACAAATGGCAAAAGAAATCCTAAAAAGATGTAAAGGGCTACTCTGGAGAATAGGGTTTAAGGGTGAGGGGAGGGTAGAAAGTGATGGGATGGGTGACTGCAGTTCTTTGCTATGATTATTAAACTTGACTTTTAATTATATGCATGTATTACTTTGGTAAAAATTGATATTGACTTTTTAAAAAGAAAAATCCTGCCAGTCCATCAAATTTAAAAATTCCTGGGCTTCCCTGGTGGCGCAGTGGTTGAGAATCTGCCTGCCAATGCAGGGGACACGGGTTCCAGCCCTGGTCTGGGAAGATCCCACATGCCACGGAGCAACTGGGCCCGTGAGCCACAACTACTGAGCCTGCGTGTCTGGAGCCTGTGCTCCGCAACAAGAGAGGCCGCGATAGTGAGAGGCCCGCGCACCACGATGAAGAGTGGCCCCTGCTCACCGCAACTAGAGAAAGCCCTCGCACAGAAACGAAGACCCAACACAGCCAAAAATAAATAAATTTATTTTTTAAAAAAATTCCTGTAGCCACTGAACTAGGCGGTTATCAAGGCCTGTTCTGCTTCGAGACTTATTTGATTTCCTCATGTCCTCTAGTGGATCTATTGTTCTTTGCTGGGAAACTTCATTTACAAGGCAGGCAAAGGAGCATCGTTGCCAACCTTACTATACCCATATGTTAAGAGTTTAACAGTTTTCAGTTTTGTAAACACATGTTCTTTTTTAATCCAACATAATTTCCTCATTTCACTTTCATTCTTATTTTCACCTGCTTCTGCTATTTGAAATTCATGTGTATTTCTTACCTGCTTAATTTTTTACTAGTCAATTAGTTACTTTTCATTTAACGTTAAAAGTTTTCCATGACAGATTTTTTTATGATTGCAAAATATTATATGCTTACTGTTAAAAATTTGGAAAATACAGAAAAGTATAAAAGAGGAAAATAAAATTCACTCTTTTGATCACCCATAAATAGTCCTTTTAATATTTCACTATATATCTTGCCAGTCTTCCTCCTGTGTATATTTCATGTCTACATTTATTAAATATTTTAACAAAATGGGTCTTGATTGTTCAACTTTATAACTTGTTTTTCTCCCAACAGTGCTTTTTATCTCTTGTCCTTGGAAATTCTTTCACAACATCATTTAATTATTTGGTTGTTTCACCTAGACATATACATTACTCCAGGTTATTTATAGTTGTTCACCATTACAAACAATGCTCTAATAAATATCCTTGAAGGCACATCTATGCACACATCCAGGCTGCTTTACTTAGGGTGAGTTTTCATAGTAGATGTTCTGGGTCAGAGTGTACACATTTTTAAGGCTTTGAATAATTATAGCCACATTTCCCTCTAAAAAAGTTTACCCATTGCCAACAATCTCGCCAACAATTTGGGCCACCTCTTCAACAACAATGGACATTTTTTTAAAAAAAACAAAAAACTTTGCCTTTTGATATGTGAGAAACACAGCCCTGGTTGGGTGTTCAGGGGTCAGTGGCAGACCTTCTGGAATCTATCTTGGGGATATTCTGAGATGTGTAACTGGTATGTTTTCTATAGCATATTTTTGACATCTAGGATCATTTTACATATTAGGATGAATCATAAGAAATTGCCAATACTTGACAATTCTTGACTGTACAAAACTGTCAGTTTCAAAAGCTTCAACCTAATAAATATATTTGTAAATTGGGGAAGGTCTTATAGGCTAAGAATTGGCCAAATCGCCATTGCCTTTTAAAAGTTTCTCAGTTATGGAAGAGCCACCAGTACAACTTGCTCCAACATGTAGGCCTTGCTGTGTTTCTGCCAACTGGTTGGATGGGTTGGGGTGAGTCAAAGTGAACCACAACTCGGGTAGGAGGGGGACTCAATCACTGGAGTCCACTGAAAGGTGGCCTTCCTATCGAGAAGCACTACTGTGAAGCAGGATTTTGGAAAGAAAGTATATAAACAGTAAGGGCAAAAAGAAGTCAGAGAAACCTCAGGAACACTTCATGTGTATGAGGAAATGTCTAGTGGGTATGGCTCTTGACTAATAAAGAAATATTTATCACCCTAAAGGGGAAAGGTATCTGAGGAGCACCATCGTCTCTCATGAACAAAGGTGTCTCTAACTGTTCAGAGTTCACGCCCACAGATGAATTAGAGGACTAGTTTGGCATGAGTGGGAGCCACACACTTTGCAGGAAAAATTTATATGTCATCAAGGTCTAAGGGTTCCTGCAGGACATCACTAAGAAGAAGCTGAAATGTAACAGGAAGCATGGTGTCAAGGAAAAGGGTCTCTCAAAAGACAGGGAGCTGGACTCCAAAACACACTCAGCCACTGACCAGCTGAGTAACTTGGGCATACTCCTTCCTAACTCAGGACGTCAGTGTTTCTGTCACTCAGATACTGCTGTAATTTGGAGAACAATTTAGAAATTCTACTTTTAGGAATTTATCCTAAAGACATCTTCAAAGACATGCACTGAGATTGATCCACAACAGTTTTTATAATAGTAAAATATTTGGAAATTTCCTAAGTATTCCATAAAAGGTAATCGTTAAATAAGTACATGGTATATGTTCAAATGATGGAATACTATATGCAGTCATTAAAAATCATACGGTAAAAGCCATTTGATTATCATGACAAATTGTGTAGTAAAATAGAAGATTACAATCAGTATGAAAAACATGGCTCCAAATTTTTTAAAAATTAATAATAAACAATAAAAAGTAGGAGAAAGAAGAGAACAAGAGAAGGACATGACAAAGAAGTATGAACAGTGAGCTTACAGAGAATTTTTATTTTCTTACTTGTTCTTTATGTATCCCAAATTTCCTGTAATAAACTTGAATTATTTGTGTAATTTTAAAAGACAGCAATGTAATTAATTCTGTTTTAATGAAGAGATTTGAGAATACTCAAGTCCCTTCCAGCACTAACATTCACTGAGTCTTTTTAAAATGCCAAATGCAGAAATATCTAGACCATGTTTGAATTGTGATTTCCTACTCCTACCCTGCCCTTATCCTCTCTTAAAGTGAAAAGTCCTCCAAATCACTGGATTTTGCAAACAGATATACCACATGAAACCATAAGGCAGTTCTGGAAAGTGTAACAGTGACTAGGAGCCTGGGGTTTGGGCTATTTTCACAGTCTGAATCCTGGAGTGAGCTCACTGAGAAAGACACATTTGTAAAAGAACACACTTCCTAGCCCTGTAGGGCCTCTGGCTTTTCTTTCAGAGAAAATGTCTGCAATCTGGATGGTCTATCAGCACCAGGGGTTATATGCCTTCCTATAAAAGTTTCCATTCCTAAAAATCTTTACAGAGAACTGATGCTAGAGACTGTAAATAGGATACACAGGACAGGAACAGGCTATTTCTAGCTAAAGTGAACATTTGCTGTATTGTCTGCCAAGAATCCATTTCCCCTTCTTCTGGTACTAGGACTCTGAATTTCCTTTGAGGAACCATGCCTCCCTCACACTCAACCATGTTCTTCAGGTACCACTGATTTCTCCTTAGTTCAGGGAGGAAGGAGGGGGAGAGGAGAAGCAATAGGATGAACTCCAGTGAGAATTTTGCTCCCAGCACTCCACCAAACAGGCTCTTACCGAGATCACCATGGACCTCCACTGTGCTAAATACAATGGTCAATTCTCAGTTTCACCTTATTTGACCCATGAGCAGCATTAGATCCAGCCAACCACTTCCTCCTCTTAACACTTTCTTTACTTGGATCTCAGGACAACATACTCTCCTAGTTTATCCCCTCCTCCCACCCCAACACACACACACACACACACACACACACACACACACACACACACACACACACACATGCTCTTTCTCAGTCTTGTTGGATGATTTCTCCTCTTGTCCCCAACCATTAAATTTGTAGCATCCCAAGGCTCAGTCCTTGGAATTTCTTTTCTAGCTACATTCACTCCTTTGGTGCTCTCATCCAGTCTCGTTGCATTTAAGTCCAGTCTCACTGAGTTTAAACACCACCTAATGACCCAAATTTGTATCTCCAGCACAGTCTTCTCCCCTGAACTCCAGACTTGTATATTCATCTGCTTAATTCAAAATCTCCATGTCAAATAGGCACTTCTTTTCTTTTTTCTTTTTTTCTTTTTTTTTTGGCCACGCTGCACAGCATGCAGGATCTTAGTTCCCTGACCAGGGATCGAATCTGCGCCCCCTGCAGTGGAAGTGGGGAGTCTTAACCACTGGACCACCAGGGAAATCCCCAAACAGGCATTTCTTATCAAAGGCATCTCAAACTTAAAACATCCAAAACTGAGATCCTGAGCTTCCCACTCAAACATGTTCCTCCTACAGTCTTTCCACTTCAGCTCAAGGCCACTCCATCCTTCTCGTTTTGGGAAGGCCCAAAACCTTGGAAACAAATTTCCTTCTCTCTTTGTTTTCCATCCGGATCCAGTCAGGAAATACTATTGGCTCTGCCTTCAAAATCCAATCACTTCTTGGGAGAGTTCCCAAGAGGGTAGAGTAGGAAGCTTATATCTTCTCATAGGCACACCAAAATTACAACTATTTACAGAGCAACTATTGATGAGAAAGACCAGAACCTACCAGAAAAGATACAAAGAAGGAACTACAATGAGATGGGCAGGAGGGGCAGAGGCACAGTACAGTCAAGACCCATATCCCCAGGTGGGTGACCCCCCAAAGGAAAGAATAATTACAATTGCAGAGGTTCTCCCCAAAAAGCGAGGGTCTGAGCCCCACATGGGGCACCTCAGCCCTAGGGTCCTGCACAAGGAAGTCGAGTCCCCAGAACGTTTGGCTTTGAAGGCCAATGGGACATACTTTTGGGAGACCCAGAGAGCTATGGGAAACGGAGACTCCATTCTTAAAGGGCTCACACAAAATCTCACATGCTCCAGGAACCAGGGCAGAAGCAGTCATCTGAAAGGAACCTGGCTCAGACCCACCTGATGATCTTGGAGAGGCTCCCAGAGAGGCAGGAGGCAACTGGAGCTCACCCTGGGGGCACAGGCACTGGCAGCAGGCATTTTTTGGAGCTCGTTCTACTGTGTGGACACAGCTGCTAGCAAGCTCCATTTTGGAATCCTCCCTCTACCTTATTAGTCTTGGGACCTAGCCCCAGCCCCACTCACCAGCCAGTAAGCACCAGTACTGGGATGCCTCGGGCCAAGCAACTAGCCAGGCCGGGACACAGCCCCACCCACAGCAGGCAGGCTGCCTTAAGATTCCCTGAGCCCAGAGCCATCCCTGGACACAGCCCTGTCCACCGGAGGGCCCAGAACCTAGCCTCACACACCAGTGTGCAGGCACCAGCCCCAGGACACCCCGGGCCCTGGCCCCACCCACCAGCGGGCAGACACCAGCCCCAGGACAACCGCAGCCCTGCATCCTGCCATGGAAGGACCCAGCCCAGCACCAGCAGGTAGGCACCAATCCCAGGACCTACTGGGCCCCAACTCTGCCCACCAGCAGATCAACACCAGCTCTGAGGCAAGTTGAGCCCCTCAGCCAGCCACACTGAGATGGGGCCTCACTTACCAGCAGGCCAACACAAACTCCAGTACATCCCAGATCGTGCAGCCAGCTGTGCCAGGAACTGGCCCCACCCACCAGCAGTCCAACACCTGCTCTTGGACCCCTGGGCTCTGGAGCCAGAGACTCTAGGACCCGGCTCTGCCCACCAGTGGGCCAGTAGCAGCCCTGGGACTCCCTGAGATCCAGCCCCACACACGAGCAGGCTAACACCAGCTTCAGGACCCCCAGGGCCCTGTAGCCAGAGACCTTGAGACATGGGTCCACCCACCAGTGGGCCAACATTATCCCTGGGATCCCCTGGGCTCTAGCCCCACCCACCATCAGATCAACACCAGCTCTGAGATACCTTGGATTACTCAGCCAGCTGCCCCAGGTTCAGCTCCACTCACCAGCAGGCCAGCACCAGCTTTAGGGCACCCCAGAACCCACAGCTAGCCATGTCAAGAACAAGCTCCACCCACCACCAGGCCAAAACTAGATTAGGGAACCCTGACGCCACAACCACCACCCCAGAACCTGGCTCTGCCCACCAGTGAGCCAGCGCTAGCCTTGAGACCCCTGGGGTTCTTCAGGCAGCTGCCTCGTGACCCAACCCCAGCAACCAGCAGCTAGCAGCCCCCACACAAGGCAGGACCTGGCAACCAACCAGACTGGGGGCCAGCCACACCTACCAGACCATCCACAGCAGTCAGCCTGCCGCAACAGAAGGACTCAGCCCACATGGGAGCACCCCTAGAGCATACAGCTTTGGTGACCAGAGGGGAGTGTGCTGCTGGGACTCATAGGACATCTGCTACAAAAGGTCACTTCTCTAAGGTTGGGAAATATAACCAACCTGCCAGAAACATAGAAATAAAAACAGCAACTTAGGCAAAATGAGGTGACAGAGGAACATGTTCCAAAGGAAGAAACAAGATAAAATCCCAGAAGAAAAACTAAGTGAAGTGGAGATAGGCAACCTATCCAATAAAGAATTCAAGGTAATGATTATAAAGATCAAAGAACTCAGGAGAAGAATGGATGAACAGAGTGAGAAGTTAGAAGTTTTTAACAGAGAGAAAATAAAAATAAGAACCAAACAGAGATGAAGAATAAAATAACTGAAATGAAAAATACACTACAAGGAATCAACAACAGACTAAATGATATAGAGGAATGGATCAGCGAACCAGAAGACAGAGTAGAGGAAATCACTGATGCGGAACAGAAAAAGGAATAAAAAGAAATGAGGAAAGTTTAAGAGACCTCTAAGATTATATCAAGCATAATCAGCTGACTTTTCAGCAGAAACTCTGCAGGCCAGAAGACAGTGGCACAATATATTTAAAGTAATGAAAGGGAAAAACTTACAACCAAGAATACTCTACTCAGCAAGGCTTTTGCTCAGATTTAATAGAGAGATCAAAAGTTTCATAGACAAGCAAAAACTAAAAGAGTTCAGCGCCACCAAACCAGTTTTACAAGAAATGTTAAAGGGACTTCTCTAAGACAAAAGAAAAGGCCACAACTAAAGACATGAAAATTACAAAAGGAAAAAGCTCATCAGTAAAGGCAAATATACAGTAAAGGTAGTAAGTCAACCACATACAAAGCTAGTAGAAAAGTTATAAGACAAAAGTGGTAAAATCATCTATATCTGCAATAAGCAGTTAAGGGATACACAAAAGAGAAATATGTAAAATATGTTGTCAAAAATAGTAATCATGCTCAACATTGTTAATCATCAGAGAAATGCAAATCAAAACCACAACAAGATACTACCTCACACCTGTTAGAATGGCTATCATCAAAAAGAACACAACTAACAAATGTTGGCGAGGATGTGGAGAAAAGGAACCCTCGTACAGTGTTGTTGGGAATATAAGTTGGTGCAGCCACTACAGAACAATATGAAGGTTCCTCAAAAAACTAAAAATAGAACTACCATATGATCCAGCAATTCCACTCCTGTGTATATATCCAAAGAATACAAAAACACAAATTCAAGAAAAAGATACATGCACCCCCATTGGTCACAGCAGCATTATTTACAACAGCCAAGATATGGAAGCAACCTAAGTGTCCATCAACAGATGAATGGATAAAGAACATGTGGTATATATATACAATGGAATACTACTCAGCCATAAAAAAGAATGAAATTTTGCCATTTGTAACAACATAGATGGGTATTATGCTTAGTGAAATAAGTCAGACAGAGAAAGACAAATACTGTATGTTATCACTTATATGTGGAATCTAAAAAATAAAACAAATGAATGAATGTAACAAAACAGAAACAGACTCACAGACATAGAGAAAAAACTAGTGGTTACCAGTGGGGAGAGGGAAGGGGGAGGAGCAAGATAGGGGCAGGGCATTAAGAGATACAAACTACTACGTATAAAATAAATAAGCTACAAGGATATATTGTACAGCACAGGGAATATAGCCCATATTTTATAATAACTTTAAATAGAGTATAATCTATAAAAATTTTGAATCACTGTGCTATATACTCAAAAGTAATATAATATCGTAAATCAACTCTACCTCTATTTTTAAAAATCCAATCACTTCTCACAACTTCTACTGCTACCACCTAGGACTAGACACAATCATTTCCCACTGGTATTATTGAAGTAGTTTCCCAACTGATCTCTCTCTTCTACCCTTGCCCCCTTTCCGTCTATTCTCCACATAGTAGCCACGGGGAGCCTATCAAAATGTGAACTGGATCCAGTCACTACTCTGCTCAAAACGCACAGTGGTTTCCCATTTCACTATAAGGAAAGCCAAAGGTTAACAATGGCCTGCAAGACCCTAGACAGTCTGTTTAGTTCAAATCCACCTCTCAGCTCTCACCTCCTGCATTTTTTTTCCCTTTTTTTTTGGCCGCACAGCATGTGGGATCTTATTTCCTGACCAGGAATCGAACCCACACCCCCTGCATTTGAAGCATGGAGCCTTAGCCACTGGACCACCAGGGAAGTCCCTCAGCTCTCACCTCCTTGTCACCTCTCTTCAACTCAGCCACACTGGCTTCTTTGCTCTTCCTTAAACACTTAATTTCTCTGCAGGACTTTGTATTTGCTGGCCTCGCCACCTGGAACATTCTTCCCAGAGAGTGCCACATGCTGGCCTGCTTTACCTCTTTAAGGTCTTTCTTCCCAATCACCTTCTATTTTACCACCCTATGTAAAATTGTAACCTCCCAATACTTCTCAACCCCCTTTCCTGCTTTGATTTTTTCTTAGTACTTATCACTAACATACCATACATCTTACTTTTTTTTTTTTTGATGATTACCTGTCTGCCCTCACTCCACCCCTCCACCCAGAACATAAACCCTGTGAAGTTAAGGATTTTGTTTTGCTTTCCACTGTATCCTCAGTGCCTAGAACAGTGCTTGACATATACTCTTTGCTCAATAAATATTTGTTAATGAATGAGTCCATCTCCCTTCCATTGGCTCTTTTGGGGTTTTTTTGGCCGCACTGCGCAGCTTGCAGGATCTTAAGTTTCCTGACCAGGGATTGAACCTGGGTCTGGCGGTGAAAGCACAGAGTCCTAAACCACTGGACCGCCAGGGAATCCCCCCTGTTGGCTCTTATCCTTCAAACATCATCAAGTCCACTCTAGTCTGCAACATTCTTCCCTTGATCCAACTCATCCCTCACGTCAGCTCTCTCTTTCCCTCCATCACCTCACTTCTTGAGTTATCTAATAAGCTCATTGTTCCTACTTTCTGCTAACTTTTGCTGTTTAACCTCTTAATATTCTACTAAGTCTGTTTTCACCAAGGATATTTATAAGCTCCAAATTCTCAAACCCAATCACCACATCTCTCCCACTATAAAATGTACCATTAGAGTTTTAAGGGTTTTTGCTGGAGGGATTAAGGGTCTGTGGGTAGGAAATATTATAAAGTGCATCCCAATTCCCAAAAACATTACACTGTGGGGCAGGGGTGGGAGGTGCTCGAAGAATAGAAAATACGATACCTCTTCTCATTCTCCTTCTTGTCTAATCTGCAGCTTTGGCACTTCTTCTAGAAACTTTGGTCTCAAAACACACTCTCCCGGGCTTCCCTGGTGGCCCAGTGGTTGGGAGTCCGCCTGTCGGTGCAGGGGACATGGGTTCGTGCCCCGGTCCGGGAAGATCCCACATGCCGCGGAGTGGCTGGGCCCGTGAGCCATGGCCGCTGAGCCTGCGCGTCCGGAGCCTGTGCTCCACAACGGGAGAGGCCACAACAGTGAGAGGCCCGCGTACCGCAAAAAAAAAAACAAAAAAAAAACCAAAAAAAACCCACACTCTCCCTTGGCTACTGGGTTCAGACTCTCCTTGGCTTTCTCTTACCTTTTTAGGTTTTCTTTCTGAATCTCTCTTCTTAAGGCATTTCTTTTCCCATCCCTTTATTGTTGGTGTTTCCTTGGGTTCCATTCTTTATCTCTTCTGTTTTCATTCCCTATACTTTCTTTTCTTTTTTTGTTTTTAGTATAATTGTTGTTTTATTTTTTAACATCTTTATTGGAGTATAATTGATTTACAATGTTGTGTTAGTTTCTGCTGTATAACAATCATCCCCTATACTTTCCAGGGTAACTCATACTTTAAATGCTCATATTTTCAACTATTGACTCCATGCTCCAACTCTAACTCCCATTATCTCTTGATTTTGGCCAGACCTCTCCAAGCTCTACATCCACATTTCCAGCAACCAACAGAATATCTCTGCCTTGATATCTTATAAGCATCTCTTATTTAGCATGTGCCAGGATAAACTTATTATCTCCCTCCTCCCCTGCCAAATCCACTCTCCCTCCCTTATTCCCAGTCTTATTCATAAATATTAATCCAATCATCTAAAGCTAAACTTGAGAATAAATCTTAACATCTCCTCCTCCTTCCTTCCCAACAAACCACCTAGCCCTCCACCTCAAACTCTACCTCATAAATATTATTTAAATCCAGCTCCTCTCATCCATCCCTCTCCCCCACCCACCCACCATCAATGCCTTAGTGCAGGTCCCCATCATCTCTCACCCACTGGACTATTGCAAAAGCCCAATACTAGTTTCTTCCCATTGCTCACCAACTTCTTGGTTCATTCCTGCCCGAGTGATCTCACAGAGCCAAGTCTTAGGACCACTAAGTATGATGACAGCATAAGTGAAAATACTTTGCCACACTGTCCCACATTCTTGTGAAAATCTATATCTGTATCCTAAAAGAAATGATATTTTTTCCTCAAATGAAACGTCAGTGCATTAGCATTAAGAAATGACGCTAATGGCTAGTATCACCTCTTCTGAGACAAGGCAGCATGAGGGAGGCAAGTAAGCAGAGGCCTCAGCTGGCCCACCTAACACTCATTAACTTGGGATCAACAAAAGCGCACTGTGGGAGAAGAGAAGCATGGTGTGACGGGAGGGGCACAGGGAACACTTTGGGAAGTCCCGGGTTTGTTGTTTTGTCTTGCTTTGTTTTGCTTGTTTGTGTGTTTATTTTTGCCTCTGTGAACTGATAAGCTCACTCTACCATGAGTATAAAGAGACTTAGAACTGATCTCCAACCAAAGACATTACTTGGGCAAGGTGCTAAGCAGTGGCGCAGGAGCTCACTCCGCAGTTTAATGAAGGTTTGCTCTCAGTGGGAAAGGGGCAAAGGCAAGAAAATGGGCCCAGAGAAGGGTCCTTCCTGAATGCCTTTATGCCTCTGGACAAAAATACTGACAGAATCCTGAGAGCCCTAGCCTCTCTATCCTCTGAAACATGACTCTATGGCAACAGGACTGTTGCCTTCTTTCCTGGATCCGAGTGAGCTTTCTTGGGTAGAGGACTGAGATGTCTTCCCACACATAGAAGGGGATGTTGCATTTGGTGATTGCATTATTCTAGGATCCAAACGGAATCTAAGGGAGCAAAGGGTAGACCAGGCATTCCCCATCTCTAACACTGAACTGGGATAAATCTCCCCTAGTGCTTCCTTAAATTCTTTTTAGAATAAGATGAAAAACACATAACATTCATTTGTGCACCCCTACAGAAAGTATCTCTTTTCTTTCAAGGATAAGGCCTTAGATTAAATAAATTTTGCAATAAGTAGAAAGAATGGTAGAGGAAAAGCTTGCTTCCAAAATAGATATGATGCAGGAAAGAGAGGGAAATCTTTATTTATTTTTTGGTTAGATACAAGAGGATGCTGGTCTGAGAAGAGAACAGATTAGGATAAAAGATTTCATGGAAACTAAAAATACTGTAGCTGAATGAAAGTTTATACTAGAAATAATTAAGGAAAACTGAATCAGTGATGTAGAGAATATTAGGAAAATATTGTCAGAATACAAAGGAAAATAAAGAAAGGAAAGGAAAGAAGGAAGGAAGAAAGGAGAGAGAGAGGGAAAGAAAGAGTGAGAGAGAGAGAGAGAGGGAGGGAGGGAGGGAAGAAAGGGAGAGATAAACGGATGGAGTAAGTTCAGAGATAAGAGATCCAAATAATAGGTCCCTGAAGAAGAAAAGCAAGCAAACAGAGTAGGAGCACTGATTAAAGTTATGAAAAGAGAAATCCTTCTTGCCCCTAAAGAAGTCCTGAATTTGGAAATCAAAAGGGTTTACCACATTCTAAGCAAAATCAATGAAAGGAAGTCTATACTCAGTTGTCTCACTATGAAAATGTCAGGAATAGAGAACAGAAAAATGTTCAGGCTGAAAAAGTGTCCTCAAAGTACTTCACAGCATCAAACTTCTCAAGACAATGCGGGCATATTTCCAATTACTTGAGGGGGATAAGCTATCGATATTTAGACAAGTTGTCACTCTCTTACCACACTGATGCCCTTTCTAAAAAAATTACTTTCATATGCACCAGATCATTTTGACAAGAACAAAAATTAAGAACTCAAAAATGGGGCAAGTCATAGTGAGAAAAGAACTATATTAAAGTTAATTAAATTCATGCTAATGGGTACAGGTTTTCCTCTTGTGGTGATAAAATGTTCTAAAATTGATTGTAGTGATGGCCGCACGATTCTGTGACTATGTTTAAAAACAATGAATTGTAAACTTTAAGCAGGTTAATTATATGGTATGTGAATTATATCTCAAAATAATAGTAAGATCAACAACTATGGGTTCAAATCTCAACCTCAGCACTTACCAATTGAGAGACTTTAGGTTGGTCACTTAACTACTCATTCCTTGGTTTCTCATTTGTAAGACAGGGATAGTATCGACTTCAAACACTTGTTTGAGAACTGAGTTAACATCTGTAAGTTGACTGGAACAACACGTGGCTCAATACACACTACAAACCTGTAGATTAACTAACTAAACCATCACCACTTCCATGTATTGAACACTTACTCTGTTAGTTTCCTACAGCTGCCATAACAAATTACCACAAACCCATTGGCTTAAAACAATACACATTTACTCTTACAGTTCTGAAGTTCCAAGTTCAAAGTCTGAAATCAATTTCACTGGACTGAAATCAAGCTGTAGGCAGGGCTACTCTTCCTTTTCCATCTGCCTGATGGCATTCCATGCATTCCGCATTCCACATTCCTTGGCTTGTGGACCTCTCCTCCATATTCAAAGCCAGTAGCAAAGCATCTTGCTACAGTGGTTGCCTTGCCTTCTTCTGTGTCAGGTCTCCCTCCTCCTCCCTCTTATAAGACCATCTGTGATTATCCAGGATCTCCCCAGTTTAAATTCCTTAATTTAATCACATCTGCAAAGACTCTTTCCGTATAAGGTAACATTCATAAATTCTGGGGATTCAGAGCTGTAATCTTTGCAGGCTACCACTGTTACTATATCAACCAAAAACGAAGAAAAAGAAAATAAATCTACGAAAAAGCCCTAACGATTATTTGTAAGTACACCAAAATAAAGCCATAAAAAAGAAGACATTAAGCAAAAGATGGTATCAAGAACATTTCACACAGCTTAAATTAGAAAATATGAGTACTGCACTATTACTTTCTATTTACCAACCTTTGTTCACTGGAAACTTTTCGAGTCCTCCCTACCCTGCCTTTTCAGTTCAGTGCCTAAAAAGTTATTTTGCTGATGACACACTGCTTCAGATGTCTTTTGTGCATATGTCTGAGTCTTTATCCACTTGAGCAATACTGTTTCAATTTTATAGTTCAGAGATTCTGACCCTCACCTCCTATATCCTGCCAACCAGACCCACCTCCTGGCTCTGGCCTCCTGGGGCCTGCCATGATTATTTGGGAGGGAAAGACTTGGTAATTTTCACTCACACCATACTACAATACTTCCTAAAGTTATATAGCCATACAAGGTTCAGCTGCCTAAGATGCTGAGAACTTTATCTCATCTTCTTTCATCTTTCTCAAGACTTTATTGACTTACTCCTTCTCCGCATCTATTTTACTTCCTTTTATAGTCCCAACTCTCTATCACTGCCCCCCACCCTTTTCTAATAAGCCACAATAAAAAGTTATTCACAGCTCATTCTTTTTCCTGGAATTAAAATTCTCATAGGTAACAATAAAAGTACACAAAAGTAAATGCAGATGTACCATAATTTCACATAGGAGAATATTATGGTTGAGGAGGGATTACCATATACTTGAAATGACTGGATAGATTTACAAATATCCAATTTTATATCTTAAAAACAGAATATATCTTATTCACAAGTGTTCACATTTATAAAAATTCACTACATGCTTAGGCACAAAGAAACCTCAGAAATACTAAAGCCATATTCTCTAATCATTGTGAAATAAAATGAAAAATTAATAAAAATTAATGGTTTAAACAAAAATGACAATTATCTGGAACTTTCAAAAAATTATCCTGGGTTAAAGAGACAATAAATGTAATATCAAACTTTTTTGAAAATATAACACCACAGATAAAAATGTATTGGATCTATTCATAGCTGTAAGTCTCTGTATAAAAACACTAAGGTTTTGGAAAAACTGTTGCAAATATAGTAGAAAAACCTGAATATCTTTATTTTATCAAGAGCTCACATAAATTAATTTAAAACATAAAATCCAATAAGTAATAAACAGGCAACGGATGTAAACAGTATACAAAAGAAGAAGCACATTATGTGAAAAATGTCAAATTCACCAGTAATTAAACAAACTAAAACAACATAAAAGTGGACACGATTATTTAAAGAAAAAAACAAAACAAAACACCTAAGTTGTCAGGGATGGAGCAAAACAGGAACTCCTCGTGGGAGCATGAAGGGTCCATCCTTGGTAAAGCAACTTGTTAATAGTAATCAAGAACTTTAAAAAACATTTACAAATTTTAATCCAGTAATTCTACTTCTGGGATTCTATCCGCAGCATGCATCCCTACATATGGAAAAACTTCACTCACAAAGATGTTTATTGGAAATGGGAACAACCTAAATGTTCAATAACAGGGACACTTAAAAAAAACTATGTGACTATAAAAATTATGCTAACGAAGACTATACTATAAGGTGGAAAATACTTGTGCTTCACTGCTACACTGAAAGTCAGGCTTTAAAACTGTATGTATAGCCTAACAATCACAATGTCACCTCGTAATTTTTCAAGGTTGTAGTCAAATAAGTGCTAAAAAAGAGAAACAACCCAGGCATAGAAAAAGGAACTACAAGGAAATACACCAAAATATTGTCATGAGCGATTGTTTTTCTTTCTCCTCTAATCCATATTTCATGTCTTCTTTAATGAGTATATGCCATATTACTTATATCTTCACAGACAGAGTGAAATTGTCCACATCCTCCTTATGGATCAGAAGGAAACACCTTTTTTTTTTTTTTTTTTTGGTGTTACGTGGGCCTCTCACTGTTGTGGTCTCTCCCGTTGTGGAGCACAGGCTCCGGACGCGCAGGCTCAGCAGCCATGGCTCACGGGCCTAGCCGCTCCGTGGCATGCGGGATCCTCCCGGACTGGGGCACGAACCTGCGTCCCCTGCATCAGCAGGCGGACTCTCAACCACTGCGCCACCAGGGAAGCCCAGGAAACACCTTTTTACGTAGGGCATGTACTGCCATTGTTCCTGGGTCTCTAAATTCATTTTGATACTCTAGCACAAAAACTGTGGGATGGAAGTATGTTAGGCAAACTCCCTCTTGCCTTCTCTACTCCAACGACTTCTTTTTTCCTTATGATTCCCTCAATTTTCCAAACCTAAAGAAATCCTATCGGTCCTCTCTGCATTCATTATCCTCTTTTGCGTCTGGGATCATTCTCACCTCACTTCTGCAGTGCCGACAGTGCCCCCCCTGGCACGCTGCTCCCAGTCTCAGAGTCCTGAATCCTTGCTAGCCCCAGCTCTCGGGCACTCCAAACACCCAGCAAAGGGTTCTGGGGCAACCAAATGTTCTGTTCCAGTACTTCTCAGGTTGGAGGAAGGGAATGAAAGCAGCATAAGGAATCTTGGAGCCGTAGAGAAAAGGTGGGAGATGTTTAGGAAATCCAACACAGAGCCTTTATGTACAATTACAGATTGTATGTGATAAAGATTCAGATTTGTTTCTTGTATGGCAAAATTCTAGGACATATGTTTACTGAAAGAACAAAGGAATGCATGAATTAGGTTTCCCATCATCCTGTAATGACATAACTGATCAGTGACTCAAAGTGGTAGCTTCAGAGGAGGGGGCGGGGCAGGGAGCACTGGGGAAGGGAGGGCTTGGTTGTTTGGTACCAAAATAAGCCCTGACACTATGGCTTGCAATGACACTATGACATGGCTAGTCGAAGTGTGGCCTATGTAGGGGCAGCATTACTAACACCTGGGAGCTTGTTAGAAATGCACAATCTCAGACCCCACTCCAGAGCTGCGGGATCAGAATCTGCATTTTAACAAGATCCCCAATGATGCACATGCATATCGAAGTTTAAGAAATACTGCCTCAGAACACACACACACATTCACCAAGACAAAGGCAGTGCCTCTGCTCATCTGCACTTCCATCAAACCTTCAAGAGGTTTGATGATTCTTCACCACAAGGGCTGCCCTCAACTTTGGCCTCCCTCCAAACTTTTTCAGGGAATGGAGCTCACAAGGAATAGACCCGATGGGATGTGCCCCAGTCCTCACCTTCACTCTGCATAGGCAGGTGGAATTAAACAGTAATGCCCTTCGGCACAACCACTGGTTATGGAGTGCAGAAGCAACCATAAAGACAACACAAGGGAGAAAATACTCTTAAAATACGGTTTGGCCAAGTAAAAGCAAGACCAATCACTGCCATTTGTAAAAAATTGTTTACCACATGTGCCCAATGACCATGCAAGACAATCATGATTAAAGAAATCATTTAATATGCACCTGTTGACTTTGTAAAGGTTTATTAGATTACAGGACTGGTAATCCCAAACTCATAATCAAGGCTAAACTTTGGACTTCTGCCTGCAAATCTCCAGGATGAACATGTAAATAGGTTCCCTACTTGGAACCTGGAAAAAAGTGAAAAAAGCTTTTTATTCTTAAATCTAGGCTGCAGTTTTGGTAAAAGAGAAAGGTCTTTAAGCACTGCTGGGATGTGGAAGGGCTTATTGTGGGCACCAGACTCTACTCATCTTTCTAGGTCCAACTGAAGCGTTCCACATCTTTGAGAAGTTTTCCCCCAAATCATCAATCCCTGTTCTGTTTCTCATGGGATTTTCCTTAAACTTCTATTATGGCTCTTAGGGAGGTAGGAGAACTTATCTATTAGGAACCCATGCTTTGCAGCCTAACTATATTGGTCTAAATTCCCCCCTTTGCCTATTACTATCTGGATGATGTTGGCCAAGTAACTTCTCTCCACAGCTGTAAGATGCAGAAATCTCTATCATAGGTTTTTTTGGGAAGATGACATGAGACAATGCCAGATGTATGTATAAAAATTACAGTGCCTTGCACATAATAAAAAACCAATGTTAGCTATGATTATTAGCACTTCACAGAGTCTGGCTTCAATTAGAGTTGGTTGTATATATGTCTGCCTCCCTCACTAGACTGTGAGCAAACTGTTTATATCCCACACATCTGGCACAGGGACTTACAAATGGAAGACACAATAATATTTGTCAAACGGGTTTGAAGGTACGCCAAGAAAAGGGAAGGGAGGGTGCTGAAACAAATTTAATGTACTTTATGATTTTATCCAGGGCCAACCTCTGTGGTGTTTGTTTTTCTTCTATTACCAGAGTATGTTGTCTCAGACTACGAGATTGGTCGCTATAAAATGGGGCTGGCGGGACACTATTTCTGGAACCAGATGTTCTGTTCAGAGATAGTGAAGTTGTGCTATGAGGAATCTGAAATCTCCAGTTTGGTTCTCAGCTGAAAGGGGACTGGGGGCTGAAGTTCAGCCAGAACTGGACGGGCCAAATGGGGTGCCCTAGCATAGAGTCACATCAGCTCTGAAGGTCACCCACCTAGAAGAAATGCATTTTGTTTTTCAGTGTATTCACTTAGAGGGATGTCTTTACATATTGCACAAAAGAGCTGTTTGTACCAGCAGGACTCCACTGCAAACTCAAAGGTCCCCTTTTAAACCAGCCTACTGACGCTTGGATGAACATCAACTAAGATAATATTACTTAGCTTACTAAATACTTATTGAGCGCCCATTATGTGTTAAACACTGTGCTAGACACTGCAGATCCAAAGGTAAATAAAGAAATTATAGTCAGGGGAAGGTTGGGAAGCAATGCAGAAGGCAGGAGTGTGGACAAATATGACAAGTGCCACCTTAGGTGTAAGTGGTGAGGTATTGCAGAAACATCCAGTATAAGGCTACTATAAGGCTTAAAGGAGGGACTAACAATCAAGATGAGGCTTGAAGGAGTGATTGCCACAGGTAACATTTATTGAGCACATATTATATACATCAGGCCCTGTTCTGAGAACCCTGCATGAATCCCTCATTTAGTCCTTACAACAACCCTGTGAGGTAGATAACATTATTCTCTTCATTTTACAGATGAGGAGACTGAGGCTCACAGGAAAGGGTGGAGCTGGGATTCAAACTTGAGCAGCTTGGTTCCAGACTAAAGGAGGAGGAGAGGGCCAAATCAGCCTTCAAGGCAGAGGCAAGTGTCTTGAAACAATCTGGAAGGGAGGAAAGAAGTTCCCCAAGTCCCTTGAGGAACTGAAAGTGTCTGGGGGTGGGGACAGAAGTTCAGAGATGACTCAGCTCAATCTGCAGGTTAGAAGGGAAACCAGAGGCAGGGGATTTCTAGTCTGCTTTGGACTTTTGAAAACGAGCTGTGTGGTTCCTGCCATCTAACCCCTCCTGGCTTCAGTCTTTCCCTTTTGTAAAAGTCAATAATAACAATACCTGGGCCCTACCACAGAGAATGGCCACGGGCACCAAATGGGAAAAATGCACGTAAACTTGATAGCAAAGAACAAATTCCTTACCAGACTTGAGATTTCACCAGTATCATTTCCCCTGTAGCTTCAAAGATTTGCAAACCCAAATCAACAACGTCGAAGCAGTAACAAGAGACTCTGAAGTGGAGCAACAGGGTAGGGAAATAGACCCTCAGACCCTGCATCTGTCGCCCGCATTCAAATTCACCACTTACTGTGTGATCCCAAGGTAAGCTACTCTCTCACTACCTCAACTCCATCATCTGGGAAATGGGGATGATAATGATAGCACTCACCTTATAAGTTGCTGTGAGGAATAAGTAACACGTGTAATACGCTTAGAACAGCTCCCAGCACAGAGTAAAGATGAAAACGTTAACAGCTATCATTACTGTCATTATTAAGAACTCTACTGACTACTCATCCCATTCCTCCACGTTGTATGTGATAAAAATATGTGGGGATATTAGAGACCAGAGCTGATGAAGGTTTGCAACCCTACACAACCACGATGCTGCAGACATTCTTCCTGGCTCCCACGGGCTGGCAAGCAGCTGGCTCTCTGTCCTGGCAGAAAATGCCCAAAAGAGGTAAAGGACAGAGACCGCACACCATCTGTACAAACCAGGCTGCTCTCGCAGTTTTTAGACAAAATCTAAATATAGTCCGTCCGATAAGCCTTGCTTTTTAAAGATAAAACTGTTCTTCGTACCTATACCCCTTCCCTCCCTCCCCACACCCATGCACACTCCCCCCACACCTCCCAAGAAAAGTTTAGTCTTTTGTAAGACATACTCTCGGGTCCTGTTGTGACAGGCTCTTGCCACATTAACTTCTCTGTCTAATTCCAGGCAGAGAAGCCTTTGCTAATTTCACAACAGGAACGCACACAGGAAATTCGAGAACAAGGCAAATCTACACACAGAGCCCAGCATCTTCAAGCAAACTCACTGAGGTACTGACCCGAAGCAAGACGACTCTGGACTGTAAATGAGGCAGCTGCCTCCTAAACTGCGAGGGGACGGAAGAAGTCTTTTGCCTCTAAAAAACCAGATCTGAATACCAATTGCTAATGAATATTCATGAGCTGCTCCAGCTTGCTCAGGAGCCACCCTTGACTCTAGCCCCGGAGCCTGGCTTCCTAAAATGTTTCCCAAAGTTTTTTCTCTGCCTCCTCTCAGAAGGAGAGGGTGGGAAAGTGTATTTAGGGCTTTTTGCCTCTTGCTCTTTCAAGTACTTGCTTTTGGTCCGGGCTTTTGGTTTTCTTTTTTCCTTTTTTTTTTTTTGTTTGTTCTTAAGGATTCAGATCAAATCAATTTTGCTCTTACCCCTTCTATCTTCCATAATTGGCAGCTTTTGTTTTCTTCCTCTTTGCTCTTTATTTTTCAGCCTCTGCTTGCTGTGGTCGGTCTCAGTGAGAGAGGTACTCAAGGAACAGAGATATAACAGACCCTCGGGCTCGTGGGAGGGGCTAAATTAGCCTGCCCCGTTTCGGAAGGAACCTCAAACCCTATGTCTTTTTCATTGAAAGGACAGACTGGCCGAGAAGTCCAACAGCTCATTCCCCTAAAGCTTCCCCAGGTTGCAATTTTTTGTATCTTGAAACAATGTATGTTCAGATATCTCTCTTCAGCTCTTTCCCTCTCCCTTTGTTACAGAAATCCATTTTTCCCCTAAAAAGTATATCTTGGCTGCAAGCAAAAAAAAAAAAAAAAAAAAAAAGCTACTTACTTTTTGCAATTTTGAAGCAAGATAACAAGAAACTTGTTACCTTTATTCTGCTCTGCAGTAGTTATTTCCACTATTTTATCTTCCAGGTCACTTATCTGTTCTTCTGCCTCAGTTATTCTGCTATTGATCCCTTCTAGAGTATTTTTAATTTCATTTATTGTGTTGTTCGTCATTGCTTGTTTCCTCTTTAGTTCTTCTAGGCCCTTGTTAAATGTTTCTTGCATTTTCTCTATTCTATTTCCAAGATTTTGGATCATCTTTACTATCATTATTCTGAATTCTTTTTCAGGTAGGCTGCCTATTTCCTCTTCATTTGTTAGGTCTGGTGGGTTTTTATCTTGCTCCTTCATCTGCTGTGTGTTTTTCTGTCTTCTCATTTTGCTTATCTTACTGTGTTTGAGGTCTCCTTTTTGCAGTCTGCAGGTTCGTAGTTACCGTTGTTTTTGGTGTCTGTCCCCAGTGGCTAAGGTTGGTTCAGTGGGTTGTGTAGGCTTCCTGGTGGAGGGGACTAGTGCCTGTGTTCTCGTGGATGAGGCTGAATCTTGTCTTTCTGGTGGGCAGGTCCACATCTGGTGGTGTGTTTTGGGGTGTCTGTGGCCTTATTATGATTTTAGGCAGCCTCTCTGCTAATGGGTGGGGTTGTGTTCCTGTCTTGCTAGGTGTTTGGCATAGGGTGTCCAGCACTGTAGCCTGCTGGTCGTTGAGTGAAGCTGGGTCTTGGTGTTGAGATGGAGATCTCTGGGAGATTTTCGCCGTTTGGTATTACGTGGAGCTGGGAGGTCTCTTGTGGACCAGTGTCCTGAAGTTGGCTCTCCCACCTCAGAGGCACAGCACTGGCTCCTGGCTGTAGCACCAAAAGCCTTTCATCCACACGGTTGCAAACTTGCCCGCCGACCATGCTCACTCAGTGCGCCCACAGAGTCTGGCGCTGGGTAGGGGGCGGGCTTCAGGGACCCTTCCTCGCTCCTGGCCTCTCTCCCACGATGTCCTCTACACTGCTGCTGCCACTCCCTCTTTCTCTGGGCTTCTGTTGCTCAGCGGGCGCCTGCCACTACCAGCCGCTGGCACCCAGCCCCAGCCGGCCAAGCCCATGGAATTGGAAACCAGCAACAATGTAGATCTTTTAGGATGTGTTTGATCTTAAAGGATTACCTGCTAGTGTTGGAGGGTCTCCTGCAGAGGCGGGGGGTGGCTGTGGCTCACCGTGGGGACAAGGACACTGTCCAAGAAACTTGTTACCTTGATACCCACCGGAAGAACTGTGGGACCCAAGAACAGTTCTTCCAGCCCCATGAATCTGATCACTTCTGGTCCCCTAATGAGCAATCCCTTTTAGAGGCTCATTACACCAGAAGAGCAACGGGTCACCCTAGCAAAAGATGCTGTGGCGGGAGAAAGCGTGGTATTGGTCAGAAGGCAGGGTGGGACGGCAGGGGAGGCTGCTCGCTGGGAACAGCTGTCTAGCTGTACTGATGCAAGTTGTCTACCTTTTCCAAACCTAGACCTCCTATCTCTGAAGTCTTATGAGCAAGAATTGCTACACCCAGGCTTTGCCAACATGACCCAAATGCAGATGAGAAACTGACCAAAACATTTTAAAACTGTGTATATGAAGTTATTTTGAAATCAGGACAACAGCCAAGCCTCAGAGAGGAAGGTAAGTTCCCAAGTCCCAGGGCTGCCTGTCTGGGCAGCTTCCCCCTCCACAAGGCTGTCACAAACCTTAGCATTTTAGATTTGAAAGAGACCTCGGACATCTAGTCTAAGCAAGGATAGAGGCGTGGAGATGTTAAGCTACAAGTTCATGTTCACATTGAGAGCAGGGAGCTGGTTGCTACCATGCTCTCCAGCACTTAATATAGTTCCTCCCACGGTGTAGGCTCTCAGTAAATTTTTGATAAATGGTTGAGTTAATAAACAGCAGCAAAGCAGAACATAAATCTGATTTCACTGATTGCTAGTTCATGCTCTTTCTACACTGTTTCTTCAGCATGAGAGGTGGTATCTAAAGCCAATTGTACCATAAGACATTTTTCTTCCAAATATACCATAAGCCATTAAATTTGTCACCAATAAAGATTGTTTTTGACTCTATATATAACATATATTCTCCATTATACTTTTAATCATACTTCAATAAAGGCAGGGGCTTTTTTTAGTTTAGGCACCTCTGCAATCTGCACAGTGCTCAGCAGCATAGTATGTGCTCAATAAATGTTTGGTGCTGGACTGCCCTGGTGGTCCAGTGGTTAAGACTCTGCGCTTCCACTGCAGGGGGCATGGATTCGATCCCTGGTCAGGGAACTATGATCCCACAAGCCGCATGGTGCGGCCCCCAAAAATAAATAAATAAAAATTTTGGTGCTTTAATAAATCTGGGTCTGTACAATACTCTTTCTTCACCTTACTAAAGGTTTCAGATTTACAGCATTTGCCATTTATAATAAAAACTAATTATACTAAATGAAAATCCAGTGGATGCCTTCTCCCGAGCCAGTTTAGACTCCATTTCTAATAATATTGGTTTGATATCTGTGCTATTGTGGTAAAAAAATTTTTTACTCTTTTTTTATTTAATTAATTTTATTGGAGTATAGTTGCTTTATCATATGTGTTTACAATATGTATTTTGTGTTAGTTTCTACTGTACAGCAAAGTGAATCAGCTATACGTATACATATATCCCCTCTTTTTTGGATTTCCTTCCCATTTAGGTCACCACAGAGCAGTGAGTAGAGTTCCCTGAGCTATATAGTACGTTCTCATTAGTTATCTATTTTATACATAGTATCAATAGTGTATATATGTCAGGACTTCCCAGGGGTAGAAGGTAATAATTTAGTGAAGACCTGGGGGAATGAGCTGTGTGGTTATTTATGTCCTTTTGATATTATTTAAATGGTTGTTACTCATGGTTGGTTTCAAGGCTAAAAGGAGACTGCAAAAGAATGGGGTTTTATCATTGATAGGGATGTCAGAGGCATGATAAATCATACTTCAAGAAACATGTTAAATGTTGTATGGCAATTAACAAATCTAATCTCAGGAATTCATAGATTTTTTTTTCCACCAGGAACACACCCAAATCCCATCTTCTTACACCTGCTTTAAACTAAGATACTAAGTCAGTACTCTTTGGTATTTGGTGTATGAATATTCAACAAACAAAATTTGCCAGCACCTTTTGAAAATCATATCAAATTTTCTTGACACTATTTGACATTGTACTTTGACAATCTATCAGCACCACATGCACATCTTATCAAAAAAATTGTTTAGATTAACTCAATCATATTTGTAGTTCTCTACCATCAGTAATAACCTCTGCCCCCACTCCACCTGCCTGCTTACAGGTATTTAGGGATGATAAAAACCCCTGTGAGGGATAGGAAATAGGGCATGGGGTGGATATAAAAGTACTCTGAGAGTATGTAGAATGCACACTGGTTCAGAAAATGCCCCTTCCCTTCTTTTAGGAGAGGAGTAGGAAAGGCACTGTCTCTCAGAGCAGAGCCATGGTTCTCAACCCTACCTGCACATTATACATTATATGTAATCACTGCGGGTGCTTTAAAAGTGCTAATGCTCATCCCTACCCTCAGAAATTGGAATTTGGTCTGGGATTCAGATAAGGATTTCTCATAAAAGGGCTCAGGTGATTTTAATGTGCTGCCAGGGTTTTAGAGTTAAGGAGATCTAGGTTTGAATCTTCACTGTGTAAAATTAGACAAGTTAGTGAGCCTCTCTGAACCTCAGTTTATCTGAGAAATAAAGATTTTTTTAAAAATCTACTTCATAGAGTCATTGTAGGGAAATAAATGTGTAAGAAATCCCAACAGAGACCCTGGCACATAGTTGGCACTCAACAAGTTTGAGTTCCTTTCCTCTTCACTTATATGCTAGGTATATGGTTCAGATTAAATAAAACATTGTCTTCTCTTCTTGTGTCCCTTACTTTCTCCCCCTCCAATATCTTCCATTTATTTTTCAGACCTTCTCCCCCTCCCATATCTTCCATTTATTTTTCAGAAGTAACCCCAGGGCAACTGAAGGGAATGAGAACAGAAGTCCCTTCCCTCCAACAGCACATAGTACCTCTCCACCTCCCTTCCCCAAATTTAATGTGATCCTACATATTCAACAGCAACTGTGGGACTAGGGACATGCTGAGAGACGGGATTGGGGAGTGAAGTATGACCAAGGGTCACCCATGCCTTTGTTGTTCCAGGATAAGCAAGTGGCCTTGGTAGTCAGGAAGGAATGCCCTGAACTCTTGAGTTAGGGGAAGCCCTTGAATGTTGCAGAATGGCCAGCTCTTCCAAAGTGGAAGTATGTGACCAAACAGTTGCACCAGAAGAAGGCATGCTCAGAGCACATAGCACAGCAAAGTCAAGCACAGCAGACACTCAATAAGGAGTGTGCAGAATTGAAATAAAGGTCCTGAACTGCAGGTAAATGCCTAACCTGATCCCAGTACTTGATGAAGTCTGTGTTGTGTAAGCATTATCTTGGTTTACATCAAGTATTTCACAACTGATTCATAACCACTCTTATCTGAGCTACAACTACCCCTTACTTCCCCCGCATTAGCTGAAATCTCTTGCATTTTCTGTTGAAACATCTCCTTTACCTCCTTCATCCTTCTACCCCCACTTCAAGTGCCCTGATTCCTCTGAATGTCTCAGAGGTTTGCAGACATAATGAGTGAAGTGTCCCTTCATTAAAAAATGATAAAATTATATTGCTACTCAAGAGGCAGGCCCCAAATCCAAGAGTTTCAGGTATAATAACTGATAACAGCTATAACATCTTTAAGGTCAAAGACATTCATTTCCAAAGAAAGTACTCACAATCTATGAAAGTCCAATCGATTTATAAAAGCCCCAACTATTTAAATTTTTTTTTTAATTTTAACATATTTTTTAAATGTTAAATTTAAATAGAGATGGTAAACAGATCAGTGGCTGCCTGAGATTCACTGGGGTGGAGGGAGGTCTGAATAGGTGAAGCTCAGGGGACTTTTTAGAGTGTGAAACTATTGAGTATGATACTGCAATGCCAATGTAAACGTGACGATATTCATAACCTATAGAAATTTAAAGGACAAAATTGAACCTTAATGTATACAGTTTTAAAAAAAATCATCCATGGGGTTAAGGGATCCCTGAATGGAATGTTGATTGTGACAAAAGAATCTAACTGTATTACGAATGTATGAAAGAGCCTCATTGAAGGGAGTAGGGGAAAGGGTACTGACCTGAGTCACTTTGGAAATGAGTAAAGTTTGTAAGACTAAAGGCAAAAGGAACTATACAAAAACATATTACTCTATTTGATGAAGCTGTTTCCCATGGGGATACAGGTTCATAATTCTGAGACCACTACATATGTATACTGGAATTGAACAATTATGTAAATAGATGACAGTAGGAGTCAGGGTTCTCACTGTTGGAGCGGAAGGTTACAGACAGGCAAGGGTAAGTGGCTAATTATAACAATCTATCACACTAATTTAAGATGTTAACAGGGGAAACTGGGCATGGAGTATAGGAGAACTTTCTGTACTATCTTTACAAGTTTTCTGTAAATCAAAAACTATTCTAAAATTAAAAGTATATTTTTAAAATTATGTTGTTAAGCATTGTATAGGTGTTTAAAGGCATCTGTTGTACCGAAACCCCTTGCTGAAGGACATCTTTACTAAAGTAACTGCTAAAAGGACACGGTTTTGCAAAAGCATTTGTTACACATGATTTCTTGTTCAAACAATTCATTGTCTCTACATCCAGCAAAGCAAAATTAACTCAGGCTGTGGGCCAAGACATGGAAACAGCCTTGTTATATAGACTCAGTGTGATACTGGTAGTACTCAAATCTTTTCATCCATGACACACAATATTTCCACTGGTCTAAAAGAAAAAAAGCCTCTAAGTTGATTCCCCACTGGCTCAAAAAGTTTCCAAATAAGTGTCTCTGGAGAGAAGTCAGAAACTCTGGGGCCAAGTGAGGGCAGGAAGGAGAACGGACTGCTGCTTCCAGAACTTGAAAAAAATAATAATAAAGGAAGGGAAATGCCTACGCTTCTTCAGACGGCCACCGTCATAGGGGAACATTGCCAGAGAACTTAAAGTAGCTCCGAGAAGGCGAAAAGTTGGAGTTAAGAAAAATTCATCATATTTAACTGACCCTAAGTGCCTGACTGCATTTGCTAAGCAATCAAGATTACAAAGGGCACAAATCTCTGTCTTCTAATTTAGGACATTTCTGGTCCTAGGAGGCAGGGGAAATTCTTAAAGAACACATGGCTTCTAGAATCTTATGCTCAAGACCTTAACAGGATGGCTCAAACACCCAGTTTCTGAAGACAGTAATAGCCCGTAATACCAGGCCAGTCTGTAGCAAGAAGCTCCCATGTTGCTGTTAATGCTCTGCCTCTGCAGAGATCTGCCGGGGGTGACAAACCCTGGAGACAAGGCCAAAGTCAGGCACCCTGCACTCCTTTACATTAGGCCCTTCATCCATTCAGGACCATCAAAGCCTGAAGAAATAATAGAGTGGGAAACGATAATAGTGATTTTCTGGCTTTTGAGATTATTACTTAGCCTAGACAGTTATCCTAGCTCATCCTTCAAGGTCTAGTTCAAACCTTAAATCTTTAAAGCCTTCCAGCTCCTCCAAATTCTGAGAGTATAATTCTTCTCTCTAAGTGACAAATAGCTTGGCACTTGCTTAATGCCTTGCATTGCTAGCTTCAAGTGTGATTTATCTCATATGCACAACATAGAGTCTGACTGCAAATTCTTTTTCTCTCCTCCCCATCCATATCTTCCATATTCCATAGCACCCAGTCCAGGGTTTTGCATATGTGCTTAAATTTTAGGGGGAAAAGTTAGCTAGAACCTTTTAATAGATGAACCACTCTCAAGTAAAACTCCTTCTCAGCATATGAATTGGTCACTCAAATCTCTCCCAACTCCGAAATTTTCTGATCTAGTCCAAAGTATGTAACAATTCCTATTGTTTTTTTAAATTCATTACTCGGCACATGACAGGTAATCTTCCACTGCTGAACTGTAATCTTTAAAAGGTTTCAAAAGCCAACTGGGAGTCATGAATTAAATTAAAATTCACCTGCATTAGGCATTGTTACAAACAGCTCATCTGAGTTGGCAATCAGATGAAAAGATACCTTCCACACAACACGAAGCATGCACGTGCACAAAGACAAACACAGCATAACTTACAGTTCTGCCTGGAAACAGACTGATTTCTTTTGACATTAATTGCGAAACACACACTTAATTTCAAAACATTAAAATCTGTTTTTATCACGTGTTTTAGAATTAAGGATATACAGACTACATATAGAAAATGTCTGTAAGCCTACCCACACAACCGTTCACCTTAATTTCCAGGAAAAATAGAAATTACATAGGGTTCCCTGCTCCAAAGCCTCTGCAATGGCAAAGAGAAAGCTGCTGGATGAGAAAGGTGTCTGTGGGAGGGACGACGCGGGAACACAAGGATCTGCACTTTGTGTGTCAACAATGCCTTGCAGACGAGACAATGTTTTTTCTGCTGCCATAATCCGGAGGATGGACAACATGGATTTTACAGGACATACTCAAGCGTGACATGCAACTAGAGGAAAGTAGAAGGAATTACCAGGATATAATACGTCATTAAGGGCTTCCCTGGTGGCGCAGAGGTTGAGAGTCCGCCTGCTGATGCAGGGGACGCGGGTTCGTGCCCCGGTCGGGGAATATCCCACATGCCGCGGAGCGGCTAGGCCCGTGAGCCACGGGCACTGAGCCTGCGCGTCTGGAGCCTGTGCTCCGCAACGGGAGAGGCCACAACAGTGAGAGGCCCGCGTACCGCAAAAAAAAAAAAAAAAACTTCATTAATATTTGACTAATATATAAATATTTACCACATGTACAATTATGTTACTGTGCTTTGAAAAGGGAGTAAGTTAGAAGAGAATCAGTGAGGGAAAGAATACTTTCCCCTTCTCTGCTTAACTGCCCTCCAGTTCCTTCTTCTGCCTAGCCAGAAAAGCCCTGTGAAAAAGAGACTGCAGTGCTCCCAAACAGTATGCCATGATTTATTATAGCTGTGCTACATCCCTTAGCCTCCCATACAGCCAGCACTTGTCATATTCTGCTTTTGTTTGGGTTATTTATGCATGGAGCAGATTCAATCTTAAACCACCACATTTAGGTATCCAAGAAATTTTGCTATGTTTATTTTCTTTATATCAACTTAAACCCATCTCAGTTCCCTCTGAGCTGCCAAGAAAATCAATCACAATCATTACTGGAGTCCCCTCACCTCCCTGGTTTACACCATAATCTGGGAGAAGTGCATGTATCAGAAAATAGGGGAAGGACTCCTAATCTCTCATTTACTTTGATCCCTTTTGATATTCTCACTGCCCAGCCTTGAAATGTGACAGGCTTTCTGTTCCAGTGCTGAATGGGGATGGAGGAGGACTGGCGAGGGAGTTTTGCCTCTGATGGAAGCGCTGGCCATCCTACTGACCAGGACACAACCACAGAACAGTCAAGGGTGCCCAGTACCCATGGCCCACCAACCTCCACCCCCTTCCCAGTGCTCCAGAATTTCCACTCTTCCCTGGCCCTCAAAGGTACCCCTTTATTTCTTCCTGAATACTCTATTGCTTCCGAGCACCTTGCGCAATTTCAATAACAAGCTAGGGTAGGATTGGAGACCCACAATAACTAACACCTTAACAAAGTATCCTGCCTCTTACACTGAGTTACCATTCCTTCCCACCCCAAATTTCCCTTCAGTCCTCACTACACTCTCCATCACTACTAGACTTGGAGTTCTGGAGGGAATGGACAGTTTACTACTCATTTTATATCCTCTAAAATACCTAACATGGGGATTCTCAACCACTGCACACAAGAAGTCAAATCCCCCCTCCCCAGTAAAAATTTAGTCACTCCAAATTTTTACTGATGTTTTAAAAAAACTTTTTGCTAGAGTTGAGTATAAATATTGTCACAGCAATGCCTGAGGCAAGAAATGAAGCATATCAGGCAGCTGAGTGTAGAGCAGCTTTGCTGTAACTAAGCAGTATGAGGTTAGCATATCACCAGATAGGGCTACAGAGGAATTCCACGAGCTCTGCCTCCAAGAAGAGCACAGCCGGGCAAAACCAGCTCTTCTCCAACAGCAGTTATCCTGAAGAGCAACCCATAGATAACCCTGATACCTTTATTGACATTATGGTGGCGATTGCGTTATAATCATTGCTGGCCTGATTTGTGTTGCTGTCAACCATTTAATTATCCCACAGTATGTCTCCAAAAATTCTAAAATTTGAAGTGTTCCTCTGAAGAGACTGCTAGCTGTTCACTCCTCTTATTCTCATTTTCTTCCGATCTAAAAGAATATCCATTGTTTAGCCACCCGGCATAAAGACTACATTGCCCAGCCTATTTTGCAGCTGTGTGTACAAGAGCAGTGAATCACTCTGGGGCTAGCAACAATGGGTATCCATGACTACACTTGACCTGAAGGGGCAGGGAGAGGAAGGAAGAGGTTCCTGGAACCCACAGAGTAAGCTGTAGCTACAGAAGACAGTCGTCTGACAAGAACTGTGGCTTCTGCATTGGGTTGGGGTCCTCCAGAAGTAATTCTCAAAGGTAGGATTTCAGCACAAGTAGTTTATTTAGAAGCAATTCCAAGAGGCACTGGAAGTGGGTGGGTAAGTGAGACAGGGGAGGGAAGGAGGCCAACACAGTGTGCACTGATCAGCAGATCACCACTGAGTGCAAATGGGGCTCAGTCTCGATAGGGACCTCTAGGAGATGGTAAAGAACAAGGCTCAGAGTTGTCCCAACCTGGGGGAGAGGACATGGGGGTGTTTACCCACCAATTCCCATACATCATTGTTTAAGGGCTGCTCCCTGGGGATATCAACTGTCCAGTACCTTTGCCCTGCCCTGCGCATGGGGTAGTCATGCTTCCATGGCCAGAAAAAGCCCTCAGGCAGAGAGTGGCGGGTGTTCACACAGGAAGCAGCCACCACCGTACATCAGGCATGGTGAGGGCTGAGGGTACCTGGGCAGGGGACCTATGGCATCTGCTATACCTTCAGTTAAGGACTGTAGCCACTGCCACTGTGGCCCAGCAGGGAAGGAGCAGAGGAATAAATACCTGACCTCACTCTCTGCCCTCCCATCTCCTGCTGAACCTAATCAGAAGCCCCTTGATTCAGTTCACTCTGAACAACCTCCCGTGGCACAGATCAGGGTGGAAGAGGATGAACAGTGGACTGTGGAGCAAGCAGAGAATATCCAGCACATCTGCCTCCCACTGTCTCCAAATGTCTATATTTAAAATCTAGGACAGGGACTTCCCTGGTGGTCCAGTGGCTAAGACTCTGTGCTCCCAATGCAGGGGGCCGGGGTTTGATCCCTGGTCAGGGAACTAGATCCCACATAACACAACTAAGACACGGTGCAACCAAATAAATAAATATATAAAATATTTTTTTAAAAAATAAAATAAAATCTAGGACAGCACTTTTTGACTATAGAAATTATTGTGATACATTTATATCTTCGCTAAAACTAAAGAAACCTGTGACTGGAAAGGACCTTGGAAAACATCTCTGTGAGTCCAAGCAGTAGAGAGAGCACTAAGAAAATGAGAGGAGACCTAAGTTCTAGTTCTGGATCTAATAATTACAAATGATGCCACTTTGGGCAAGTCATTTAGTACTTCGGGCTGTTTCCTCATCCTTATAATAGGGCAAGGTCCTACTGACATAACAAAGATATTATGAAAATCAAAACAATATAAAATACCCTGTAATTAAAAGGGTTATACAGTGAGGTGTTAGTATACCCTCAGTGTTCCAGACAGATGAGAAGTAATACCACTTTTAAACACATTTAGGAAGGAAATGCCACTATTTTGTTTAACTATGTTTTTTTCAATTAGGAAGATATTTACATATCTACCACCACAAAAATTTTTAATGAGACAAGGCAAAAATAATTAACATGTATTTACTTATAATTATTTTCTGACCACTAATCCCCCACCAAAAAAATCTACATTCAATTAATTACATCAGTTTCTAATGAATAGGCATAGTCATTTTTCTCTAGTTATTTCCTTTTGTTGTTGACAGTGTGCTTTACTCTTTTAACCACTTCTTCTTTCATCCTTATGTGTTCAACATTTCTGATGATCCAGTAATCATGCCCAAGATCACAATTCTACGTCTTTTCTCTTTTCACTTCCCTTTTAATGTAGAAAATAAGGCTAATGATGGAGGCACCATCAGATTATAGTAAGAAATACTAGGTAGAACATCTTCTAGGTGCAATCACCAATCCAAGGAATGAATAAAGTTACAATTATTGTTCCTAAATGGAGATGTCAGAGTTGCTGCCTTGTTACAAATCAGGAATCAAGATAACATTAACCCAGAGAAATTCATGAAACAAAACGCAGTGTTTCCTGTGGTGTTATCACACTCTTACTGCCTTAAGGTCCCAACCAGTGTAGTAACTCATTTGGCTGGCCTAAAGTTTTCACGAAGGAACTCTGGGGGAGGGGAGATTGTTTTTAAATGTACCACCACTAGGAAAATAAGCATTTGATAGTTCTTACCCATCTACAAGGTAGAGGAAGTGGAGACAAAGTCATTAAGGAAACAAAATAAGACATTTCATAAGAATGAACAATTTTTTTAAAAAGAGTGAACATAAAGATATCATTCTTTTTGCTGACTCTATTGTTTCAAGTCTTCCTGGTGGGTGGGAACAGGAAGACTTTAAAGCAGGGGGAAGGAAAAGGCTTTGCCCTTTTCCTTAAAGCAAGTTAACTCTATTTTACTTAGCTTTCTGGCTGTTACCTCTTTGCTTCACATCAAGAACACTGCAATACCCCATTATCACACCATCTTGAGGAAAGAGATACTGCCCTCCTGAACTTTGGCAAGAAGCATAACAGACATAGCACCTCAGGACTGACCACTCCAGAAAAGTTTTTGCATAGACCCTCCTCCCAGTAAGGTTAAAGGAAACTACTTAAAAAAAATTCTCTATGAAATGATAAGCCATTTTCCATGTAGGTAATTTTCATTGTCCATGTTTACGTTTCTCTGAATATAATTGTTAGAAACTCCATTTAAAATGCTAGAATGTCTGATATGTGCTTAAAAAAAGAGGGGGGAGGGTGGGAAGAGGGAGGGAGAGAGAGATATGGGGAGAATACTGGAGAAGAAAATTCAAGTAAGATGAAATATATTCAGTGGTTAGCTAGCCTTAATAAGCTATTATTTTTATATTCCTAAAGTTGCTAAAGATTATTCCAATTTGTAATACCTAAAACAACAAACTTATATTAGGATTTAAAAAAAGGTTTTGATGGAAGGGATATTCAAATAATTTAATTTACAAAGAATGTTAAGTGAATACTCTGATATTTACACAACTTTCTTTGCAAATGTGGAAACTCTATAGATTGGTTTGGGTTTCGGCATCAGACTGCTAGGAATAATCAAACAGATAGATATTATCTGGGTGTTATTTTTAGGGTGCTGTTAAGAGAGCCTCAATCAAAATTTAAATACCTCTACCACCTGCCTGCTGAGATTTTAGACCTCTGTTAACTGTGGACAAATTCACTCCACAATTAGCTGTAAATAGCCATGAGAAAAGTAACAACAGATACCATTTCTAGGTTTAAAAAAGAAGAAAATGCATGTACTTAAATGAATTATAAATATTGATATTGATATGAATTGTAAATATTGATCTGACCAATAAATGGGAAAGAGGGGATAGAGAGGTTATGCTCTCCCCAGAACACATTTTGAGTTCTTCTATGGCTGATTGACTAGTGAGAGAGTTCTTTCCCAATGAAATGGGTATTAATTAAAATAAATCTTTATGATTGTAAAGTATGAACTGCATACATATTATCTGCAGGAAATTCCTAGACAACTTCCAAACAGAAGGTAGAGATCTTGAGGTCATCTCTAGACTGAATTCTGACCCCAGTACTCAGATACGGAGAAGAAATTCTAGAGAATAAATACAAATAGAGGCCTTACATTTTGGAGGTTGTCTAGGCTCACTGATACAAGAGTTTTGCTTGATTAAATGAGTCCTTTTTCCCCTCAAATGAGAAAATTCAATGTACCAAAGCTACGACTCACCTCTAAAGGTCAGCAAACATTGTGAGTACCAAGTGTGATCACAACCCCTGATGTTAGAGCTCCATATTATGGGACAAATGGGCATCCTATCAACTTCTGAACCTAAGCTGGGGCATAATTTACTGTGGAAACACTGTTGAAGGAACTTCATGTTCTTGGAAGCTCCCTGGATTATAAACTCTGAACTAGAGCTAGCAGTGAGTGTGACTAGACAAAGTTTGAAAGTTCATGCTCCCAGAGAAGTGGTAATGCCTTCAAACCCAGGCAAGAGGTCCCTGCCCTAGTCCTGCACCTTAGACGAACCCATAAACCAGAAAACCATAAATGATGAATTTGGTAAAAATCACACTGGTACTTCTGTCACTCAGGACCCAGTGCTCAGTGATGACACTGGGCAATTCACAATCCAACACATCTGCTGCTGTGATTCACACCATTTAGGCACCAGAGAAACACTCTGCTACACTACCCTGTGTCCATAAAAGACAACTATGTTCAAATGAAGAATTGAGGACTGTGGCACTGCTGATATCAGAAATGGACAATGCTTCAGAGTATGAGGAGCATTTGAGTTGGAGAAATAATTAGGTAAGAAAAAAAATTAGCTCATCATATCTTTTCTCTCAAATATCATGACCACAATAGATTTTTGAATAGCAAACTATTTGTCATAGAGCAGAGTGTTCATTGTCTTGAACTTTCTACATCCAATATTCACAATTTAGCACAGTTTTTACGACAGTTGCACTTGGTATCTGAGAAAAATTTACAATATTAAACAATTTAATAATATCCTAAATCTGTATATATGTAAGTCTAGGTAAAACATATATTAAACACAACACCTATTCTTCACATTGATAGCTACAATTATGAACAGTTTAGGTTTATAGAAAAAAATTATAATACTTAATTAAATTTCAAAAAACAGTTAAAACTTTCAATTATATTTAACTAAATTTAACTTAAATTTTGATAGTCATTATTATTATGTTTTGCCTTTGAACTTAGCAGATAATATTGAATATATTCAAAGAAAAATAATTTCTTTTTTTGACTCTGTATGACAGTCTCTAGATCCATCCACGTCTCTACAAATGACCCAATTTCGTTCCATTTTATGGCTGAGCAATATTACATTGTATATATGTACCACATCTTCTTTATCCATTCGTCTGTCGATGGGCATTTAGGTTGCTTCCATGTCCTGGCTATTGTAAATAGTGCTGCAATGAACATTGGGGTGCATGTGTCTTTTTGAATTATGGTTTTCTCTAGGTATATGTCCAGTAGTGGGATTACTGGGTCATATGGTAATTCTATTTTTAGTTCTTTAAGGAACCTCCATACTGTTCTCCATAGTGGCTGTAGCAATTTACACCCTCCATCATTTTCTCCACACCCTCTCCAGCATTTGTTGTTTGTAGATTTTCTGATGATGCCCATTCTAAATGGTGTGAGGTGATACCTCATTGTAGTTTTGATTTGCATTTCTCTAATAATTAGTGATGTTGAGCAGCTTTTCATGTGCTTCTGGGCCATCGGTATGTCTTCTTTGGAGAAATGTCTATTTAGGTCTTCTGCCCATTTTTGAATTGGGTTGTTTGTTTTTTAATATTAAGCTGCATGAGCTGATTATATATTTTGGAGATTAATCCTTTGTCCAATGATTCCTTTGCAAATATTTTCTCCCATTCTGAGGGTTGTCTTTTCATCTTGTTTATGGTTTCCTTTGCTGTGCAAAAGCTTTCAAGTTTCATTAGGTCCCATTTGTTTATTTTTGTTTTTATTTCCATTTCTCTAGGAGGTGGGTCAAAAAAGAATCTTGATGTGATTTATGTCATATAGTGTTCTGCCTATGTTTTCATCTAAGAGTTTGATAGTGTCTGGCCTTACTTACATTTAGGTCTTTAATCCATTTTGAGTTTATTTTTGTGTATGGTGTTAGGGAGTGTTCTAATTTCATTCTTTTACTGGTAGCTGTCCAGTTTTCCCAGCACCACTTATTGAAGAGGCTGTCTTTTCTCCATTGTATATTCTTGCCTCCTTTATCAAAGATAAGGTGACCATATGTGCATGGATTTATCTCTGGGCTTTCTATCCTGTTCTATTGATCTATATTTCTGTTTTTGTGCCAGTACCATACTGTCTCGATTACTGTAGCTTTGTAGTATAGTCTGAAGTCAGGGAGCCTGAATCATCCAGCTCCGTTTTTCTCTCTCAAGATTGCTTTGGCTGTTCATGGTCTTTTGTGTTAACATACAAATTGTGAAATTTTTTGTTCTAGTTCTGTGAAAAATGCCATTGGTAGTTTGATAGGGACTGCATTGAATCTGTAGATTGCTTTGGCTAGTATAGTCATTTTTGCAATGTTGATTCTTCCAATCTAAGACACAGTATATCTCTCCATCTGTTTGTATCATCTTTAATTTCTTTCATCAGTGTCTTATAGCTTTCTGCATACAGGTCTTTTGTCTCCCTAGGTAGGTTTATTCCTAGGTATTTTATTCTTTTTGTTGCAATGGTAAAAAAGAGTGTTTCCTTAATTTCCCTTTCAGATTTTTCATCATTAGTGTAAAGGAATGCAGGAGATTTCTGTGCATTAGTTTTGTATCCTACAACTTTACCAAATTCATGGATTAGCTCTAGTAGTTTTCTGGTGGCATCTTTAGGATTCTCTATGTATAGTATCATGCCATCTGCAAACAATGACAGTTTTACTTCTTCTTTTCCAATTTGTATTCCTTTTATTTCTTTTTCTTCTCTGATTGTCATGGCTAGGACTTCCAAAACTATGTTGAATAATAGTGGTGAGAGTGGACATCCTTGTCTTGTTCCTGATCTTAGTGGAAATACTTTCAGTTTTTCACCATTGAGAATGATGTTTGCTGTGGGTTTGTTGTATATGGCCTTTATTATGTTGAAGTAGGTTCCCTCTATGCCCACTTTCTGGAGAGCTTTTATCATAAATGGGTGTTGAATTTTGTCAAAAGCTTTTTCTGCATCTATTGAGATGATCATATGGTTTTTATTCTTCAGTTTGTTAATATGATGTATCACATTGACTGATTTGCATATATTGAAGAATCCTTGCATCCCTGGGATAAATCCCACTTAATCATGGTGTATGATCCTTTTAATGTGTTGTTGGATTCTGTTTGCTAGTATTTTGTTGAGGATTTTTGCATCTATATTCATCAGTGATATTGGTCTGTAATTTTCTTTTTTTGTAGTATCTTTGTCTGGTTTTGGTATCAGGGTGATGGTGGCCTCATAGAATGAGTTTGGGAGTTTTCCTTCCTCCTGGAAGAGCTTGAGAAGGATGGGTGTTAGCTCTTCTCTAAATGTTTGATAGAATTCATCTGTGAAGCCATCTGGTCCTGGACTTTTGTTTGTTGGAAGATTTTTAAGCACAGTTTCAATTTCGTTACTTGTGACTGGTCTGTTCATATCTTCTACTTCTTCCTGGTTCAGTCTTGGAAGCTTATACCTTTCTATGAATTTGTCCATTTCTTCCAGGTTGTCCATTTTATTGGCATAGAGTTGCTTGTAGTATTCTCTTGGGATGCTTTGTATTTCTGCGGTGTCTGTTGTAACTTCTCCATTTTCATTTCTAATTTTATTGATTTGAGTCCTCTCTCTCTTTTTCTTGATGAGTCTGGCTAATGGTTTACCAATTTTGTTTATCTTCTCAAAGAACCAGATTTTAGTTTTATTGATCTTTGCTATTGCTTTCTTTGTTTCTATTTCATTTATTTCTGCTCTGATCTTTATGATTTCTTTCCTTCTGCTAACTTTTGGTTTTGTTTGTCCCTCTTTCTCTAGTTCCTTTAGGTGTAAGCTTAGATTGTTTATTTGAGATTTTTCTTGTTTCTTGAGGTAAGCTTGTATAGCTATAAACTTCCCGCTTAGAACTGCTTTTGCTGCATCCCATAGGTTTTGGATCATCGTGTTTTCATTGTCATTTGTCTCTAGGTATTTTTTGATTTTCTCTTTGATTTCTTCAGTGATCTCTTGGTTATTTAGTAACGTATTGTTTAGCCTCCATGTGTTTGTGTTTTTAATGTTTTTTTCCCTGTAACTGATTTCTAATCTCATAGCATTGTGGTTAGAAAAGATGCTTGATGATTTCAATTTTCTTAAATTTACTGAGGCTTGATTTGTGACCCAAGGTGTGATCTATCCTGGAGAATGTTCCGTGCCCACTTGAGAAGAAAGTGTAATCTGCTGTTTTTGGATGGAATGTCCTATAAATATCAATTAAATCTATCTGGTCTATTGTGTCATTTAAAGCTTGTGTTTCCTTATTAATTTTCATTTTGGATGATCTGTCCACTGCTGTAAGTGAGGTGCTAAAGTCCCCCACTATTACTGTGTTACTGTCGATTTCCTCTTTTATAGCTGTTAGCAGTTTCCTTATGTATTGAGGTGCTCCTATGTTGGGTGCATATATATTTATAATTGTTATATCTTTTCCTTGGATTGATCCCTCGATCATTACATAGTGTCCTTCCTTGTCTCTTGTAACATTCCTTATTTTAGAGTCTATTTTATCTGATATGAGTGTTGCTATTCCAGCTTCCTTTTGATTTCCATTTGCATGGAATATCTTTTTCCATCCCCTCACTTTCAGTCTGTATTTGTCCCTAGGCCTGAAGTGGGTCTCTTGTAGACAGCATATATATAGGTCTTGTTTTTTTTGTTTGTTTGTTTGTTAGTTTTGGGGGTTTTTTGGGCAGTACATGGGCCTCTCACTGCTGTGGCCTCTCCTGTTGTGAAGCACAGGCTCTGGATGTGCAGGCTCAGCGGCCATGGCTCATGGGCCCAGCTGCTCCGCAGCATGTGGGATCCTCCCAGACCGGGGCATGAACCCATGTCCCCTGAATCGGCAGGTGGACCCTCCACCACTGCACCACTAGGGAAGCCCTGGGTCTTGTTTTTGTATCCATTCAGCAAGTCTGTGTCTTTTGGTTGGAGCATTTAATCCATTCACATTTAAGGTAATCATCGATATGTATATTCCTATGACCATTTTCTTAATTGTTTTGGATTTGTTTTTGTAGGTCCTTTTCTAGAAGAAAAATAATTTCTTGAAGGCATTGTTTGTAAACTTTTTTACATTTACTTTAATTTAAACTTTCTGTATAAAAGGTATTCAAAGTTTGTATACATTTTGTGGCAGTTTAAAAAATTGGCTTCAATTCTTTTACACACCTCCCATAGAGAGGTCAGGGGGGGTGTCCATATAGTACTCTGAGTAGGCTTGAAACTTCTTCAGCCAATGAAGTAAAGTAGAAGTGACACTATATGGCTTTTAAGTCTACATCAAAAAGGCCATTCAGGTTCTGCCTTGTTCACTAGAACACTCACTTGTGAAGCCCTGAGCCACCATTTAAAAAGTCCAGCTATCCTGAGGCTGCCATACTGTGAGGAAGCCTAAACCACAAAGAGAGACCACATAATAGGCATTCCAGTTAATAGGTCCAACTAAACCCAGTCTTCAAGTATTCCCAGCCCAGGCACCAGACATGTGAGTAGGAAACCTACAGATGACTCTGGACCCCAGCCAGTGAAGTCTCCCCCAGCTCTTCAAGTCTTGCCAGCAGAGACCTCAGACATCATGAACCAAAGCTAAGCCATCTCTGCTGTACCCTGCCCAAATTCCTGACCCAGAGAATCCATAATGACAATAAAGTAGTTGTCACTTTATGCCACAAAATTTTGGTATGGCTTGTTATGCACAAATAGATAACTAGAATGCTTTGAATACAGTTACATTTTATTTTTTAACTTATATTACTGAAGATGATTATTAGTTAAACTAGTGATAGAAATTATAAAAGTGGAGGGAAGGAAAAAAATGTTTAAGGGACAAAAGCAGAAAGAAGGACTTCCAGTTTTGGCAGCATGAGGGATTCAGCAACGCCTCTCTGTAATAAAACACATAAATGCTTCAAGGAGGAATGAATAGATATATTTTTCCATATTCTTGCTGGTTAAGTACAATTGAAAACTCTAGACACTGTATATAAAAAAATAAGAAGATTCTATAAGATGGAGAGAAAAAGGCAGATTGGCTAGTGACCTAGAGACCCTAGAAAAGACACAGTGATGAGTTCCCTAGGATTTATTTTTGCCTTATACATCCCAGACTTGGAGGAAGCTGGCTCTCACTCCCACCCAGCAGTAACAAGCAGTGTTGCTCCCTTGGGTATCAATGGGGACTGAGTGGGGAACCAGGACTTTCATTGCCACCTGGCAGTAATGGGGCAGCATATCCCTTCCACAGTAGTATCTGAGGAAGCTGGCTAAAAGAGAAGTAAATTAAGATACAGAGCCCCATAACATAATAACCAAAATGTCCAAGTTTTGACCAAAAATCCATCATACCTATAACCTAAGATCACAAACTGAATGACAAAAGATAATCAATAGACACGAACACAGAGATTCTAGTTTAACTCTAGTTTAAATTCTACCTTAGTTTCTAGCAAAAATTCTGATTTAAATATGTAAATATATTTAAAGTAATCATGTGAATCAGTCTTTGGGAGTTCTAATTATTATGAAAGTATGGGTAAGCTGCTAAAATATGTTATGATTTCCTTTACAAAATTATTTCTCTTACATACGAAAGAAGTCCAGAGGTAGCAAGTCCTGTGCAGGCACAAAGTTTTTATGGGTGTCAGGGATCCGGGTTTCTTCCATTTTGCTGCTTAGCTTTACTTACATGTCTTCCCATGTTCCAAAATGACTGCTAAAACTCCAGCCATTTCACTCAAAACTTAAGCAGCAGGATAGAGAAGGGAGGAAAAGGGGGAACAGCCTTCATTTCTCAAGAGATTTCCCTGAAGTCCCATCAGTTCATTAATGTATATCTCTTTGGTCAGAACTATATGCAAAACTCCAACTTGCTGCAATGTAGTCATCTTTTGGCTACATTGTGCTCAGTAGAAAATTGGGACTCTGTTTATTTGAGAGAAAGGAGAATGGGTATGCGGTTAGCAATTATCAGTCTACTCAAGATTCAGACTGGAGAAAAGGTGGGACTATAGACAGTCTCCAAAGGATGAAATGAGGAAGAAAAGTAAAAAAAGAAAAGAATGGAAAAGAAAAGGAATAGATACCCCTCCTGCATTAAGAAGGATAACATCATAAGTGAGTTTCTATTTAGGAATGGTAGGCAGTGTCTAATTAGTATAATACTTACTATTAATACTAACAGCTAAAGAAATTTTTTTAAGTGGTTTCAAAGTGAAAACATATTTCTTCCTTCTATAATGTATTCTTTGTTTATTAATCTCTTAACAAGCAAGGAAATTAATTCCTCCAGAGTTACTAAACTTTTGCTTTCTGTTAAACATATAGGCACCATTTATTTGATTGACTTGGATAAATGCTTGTGAACCACTGTTTAAATTACACAGTTATTGGACTTCCCTGGTAGCACAGTGGTTAAGAATCCATCTGCCAATGCAGGGCACATGGGTTCAAGCCCTGGTCCGGGAAGATCCCACATGCCGCAGAGCAACTAAGCCCGTGTGCCACAACTACTGAGCCTGCACTCTAGAGCCCATGAGCCACAACTACTGAGCCCGTGTGCCACAACTACTGAAGCCCATGCACCTAGAGCCTGAGCTCCACAAGAGAAGCCACCACAATGAGAAGCCTGCGTACCACCATGAACAGTAGCCCCCACTCGCTGCAACTAGAGAAAGCCCGCGTGCAGCAACGAAGACCCAATGCAGCCAAAAAAATAAAAATTTTTAAAAAATAAATAAATTACATAGTTATTTTAATCGTGGTTATTATAAAAATTAATGATGGTTAAAAATGCATTCTGGGGAGACAGAGTGGGGGGTGGGGTGGGAATGGTTATGAAAGAACAACAGGAAGGAACTTTGTGGTGATGGAACTGCTTTGAATCTTTACTGTGGTGGTGGATGCATGAAACCACATGTGATAAAACTGCATAGAACTTAATATACACGCACGCACGTGTAAAAGTAAAACTGGGAAGATCTGAAGAAAATGGGTGGATTGTATGAATACCAATATTCTGGTTGTGTGTACCATAGTTTTGCAAGTTGTTATCTTTAGGGGGTACACAGTATCTCCTTGTATTATATCCTACAACTTCACGTGAATATACACTTATCATAAACTTTAAAATTTAATTTAAAAAATATCAGTTGATGAAAATGATTCAATGCATATTCATTGCTTATTTTCTTAAGGAAAAAAAATTGAGAAGCTTGCCTTTTAATTCTCTTAATGGCATATTTTTATTAAGAGAAGTTCTCGACTTTAATGATAAACTATTTATCAATCTTTTTATGATCAGTGATTTTTCTGTACAGTTTAAGAAATATTTGCCTTCCCCAGATCATAAGGATGTTCTCTCATGTTATCTTCTAGTAGCTTTGTTGTTTTACCTAAGTCTACAATCTATGTGAAATTGACGTTTGGGTATACACAGCTAGGAGTCAAGACACACTGGTCTTATGAATATCCAATTGACCCAGCATAATTTATTGATAAGCTCACACTTCCTCACTGCACTGCAGTATCACTTTTGTCATAAATCAAAAGACTATATATGTGTCGGTTTGTTTCTGGCCTCTATTCTTTTCTATTGGTCTATTTGTCTATCTTAGAGCCAAAGCCGTACCATTTTATCCTAATAATGAGCTTATCTCAATAATAAGAGGTGATATATGGTAGGTATAGGCCCTCCAACTTTGTTCTTCTTTGAGACTCTCTTGGCTATTCTTGGCCTTTTGCAATTACATATACAGTTTACCCTTGAACAACAAGGGAGTTGGGAGCGCCAACCCCTACCCAGTCGAAAATCCACAGATCATCTAGTAACTTAGTATTTACTATCAAAAAAAATCTACATGTAAGGGGACCCACACAGCTCAAAGCCATGTTATTCAATGGTCAACTGTAAATTTGAAATCAGCTTGTCAATTTTTACCACAAAATGTCAATTTTTACTGGGACTGCACTGAATCTATACATCAATTTGGAAGAAGTAATATGTTTTCATTAAAAGTCTTCCTAGCCTGAATTTGGTGCAGCCCTCCATTTATTTAGGTTTTCTTTAATTCCTCTCAGAAATAGTATATAGTTTGATATGAAGAGATCTTGCACTATTTTAGATTTATTCATATGTATTTAATTTTTTATATTATTATAAATTTTATCACCTAAAATTTTTTATTTTCTAATTTATTATTGCTATAATATAGGAATACAATTGAGTTGTATATACTGACCTTGTATTTATCCTTTCCATTGCTCTTAATTTATTCCTGCATTTCTGTGCTTCCATCTGGGTCATTTTTCCTTGAGCCTGAATAACTCTCTTTAACAATTCTTTGTGTGGGTCTGTAACAAAAAAGTTTTTTTTCTCAATTTTCATTTTCTAAACACATTTGTATCTTCATTTTGAAGTCTATTTTGCTGGGTATAGATTTCTAGGTTAACTTCTTTTAAAACATTATTCCACTTTTCATGGATTTCCTTATTTCTGTTAAAAAGTCAGGTGTGAGTCTTATTATTGCTCTTTTGAAAGTAATATGTCCTTTTAAAACTATATTTTTGGTAGATTTGTGGAGGAGGGAATGTTGGGTGTACAGCTTGATAAAGGGAGTTGATACCAGTCTTCAAGATGTGGGGCCTCTCTCTTCCCCCTAGTTGTCAAAAGCCATCCAGGGCCCTGTCCTATCTTTTTAACAAAAGTGCCTACATGACTGTCCCTGCCTTCTTTAGGAGCAAGTTCTTCGATCCACTGCTTTCACATGGAAGCGAGGTTGAGAGGCTGACCTATCTGACTCTTCCTACAGTGGTACCCCAATCAATAACTCAATTGTCCAAGGGCCCTACAGATATCAATAGCTTCTTTCTGTGTGCTTAGAACACCCCCAAGGGCCACTCCTACTTCTATATTAAGCCTCTGCTTATGCAACTTTTGTTTGTCCAACTATATTCCAGTCCCATTGGCCTTCTTTTTTCAAAGATTGTCATAATGTCTGGGCCATTGAGAGCACTCCTTCATGTTTTTCAATATCAACGTATGTACATGGATGCATATGAGAGGGTGTATTCATCTAACTTTCCTGTAATTTTTAGAGATTTTCTAAAGAGGGGAGGAGTCAGGAGAGGCTAGAACTTGTTCTTGGTCTGCCATCTTGATTCAACCTCTTGGTTAAATTTCTAAGCACATATTGAACTCTTTTAGTACCAAACACAGACAGCTGCTAGTATCATATGATCTTTTTTGGAAAGCTCTGCTTCTGAGGTGATATCATATTAAGCTATTTCAATTTAAGACTCAATCCCCATGTTGAAATTGGCATCTGCATGACACATGTGAATAAGTTTCATTGTCATTCCTCAAAATTATCTTCCAGATTTTAATATCTCAAAAGACCTGAGAGTTCCGCATTACAGAAATTCCCAAAAACATATCACAACAAAATATAAATAATATTTTTGCTCAACTATAACAAAAAAGAGTATTTAAAAAATATGTAAAGTGCTAAAATTCAAAAATAAGAAAAAGCAACTCAGTAATCTTGAAATGTTATTTCCCTACACTCAACTCTGAAGTTACTTCAATCAACAGGCTCTTTTGCCAACACTAATAAATTCATTAATAACTTATCATTGATTTACCACTGATTGAGAATTAAAGAGTAAAATGCAAACTTGGAAATCTAAAATGGTCTCCAATTGGTTGTACAATAGAAATTTTATATAAATAAATGCAATCCTGAAATCATATAAACACTAAATATTCATAGCAGCTAAATCTAAAGAGTTCAACAAAACAATCTTTTAAAAAATATTTAATGCATATCTAACATGCCCTAGGCACTGTTCTAGGCAGGGGATACAAACAGTGAACAAAACAGACAAAACCCTCTGCTTTGTGGAGCTTATATTCTGATAAATGCATATAATTTGAATAATACGAACGTGGCCTTTTCCTACAGAAATTACTAAAAAGGTAGACAAATATTTTATGCCCAAACACAAATATAGATAGCTCTTATAGTAGTCCAACACACAATCACATAAAAAGATTTTGAGAACGTTTATAACACAGAGATACATTTAGCCACTGACTTCAAAACAACAGAATATCAATATCTTGTCAGAGAATGTGAGCAAGGTCAGGTGCCCTAAAATTTATCTGACTAAGCGATTCACTTGGAAAAGAAGGTATTAGCTAGGTTTTGGTAAGGGTATTAGATGTTAGGTAACTCTTAACAGATCTTAATTTATATCCCCAACCAAGCAATTGAAATAATCCAGATATCAGGACTGTGCAGATTGACAAAAACAGTGAGTCTAGCAGGAACAAGATTTTGATATCCTAGAGTTGTACTATCCAATATGCTAAATACGAGTCAGGTGTGGTTAACTTTGAATTAATTAAAATTTTAAAAGTCAGCTCCTCAGTCACATTAGCCACACGTCAAGTGCGCAGTAGCCACATATAGCCTGTAGCTGCAATACTGAACAGTGTACATACAGAACATTTACCACACTGCAGAAAGTTCTACTGGACAGTGCTGTTCTAGGGAATCAGAAGAGGCACACGACTCCTGGGAAAAAACAAAACTTTCTAAAGAGGGCTACAAAAAGTGGCAATTTAAGGAATTCCTTGGCAGTCCAGTGGTTAGGACTTGGCATGCTCAGTGGCAGGGGTCTGGGTTTGATCCCTAATCGGGGAATCGGGGAACTAAGGCCCCTCAAGCCCCGCGGGGCAGCCAAAAAGAAAAAAAAAGAAGTGGCGATTTATAATAATAGCAAAAAATAAGTTTTCTTCTCCGTCCCTTGGCTATTTTTTAAATTTAAAGAAGTTCTCAGTGTGACCATCAGTGTGATTTCCTCCCTAAGATTATCCTTTAGAAAAGGATTCTCAGATCTCCCTGGTGGCGCAGTGGTTAAGAATCCGCCTGCCAGTGCAGGGGACATGGGTTCGAGCCCTGGTCCGGGAAGATCCCACATGCTGCGGAGCAACTAAGCCCGTGCACCACAACTACTGAGCCTGAGAGCCAAAGCTACTGAGGCCTGGGCGCCTAGAGCCCGTGCTCCACCACAAGAAAAAAGCCACCGCAATGAGAAGCCTGCCCACTGCAACGAAGAGTAGCCCCCGCTCGGTGTAACTAGAGAAAGCCCATGCGCAGCAACAAAGACACAACGCAGCCAAAAATAAAATAAACAACAAAAAAATTCGCCTGCCAATGTAGGGGACAAGGGTTCGAGCCCTGGTCCAGGAAGATCCCACATGCTGCGGGGTAACTAAGCTCGGGCGCCACAACTACTGGGCCTGCAATCTAGAGCCCACGAGCCACAACTACTGAGCCTGTGTGCCACAACTACTGAAGTCCGCGTGCCTAGAGCCCATGCCGCGCAACAAGAGAAGCCACCGCAATGAGAAGCCCACGCATGGCAAGGAAGAGTAGCCCCCGCTCCCCGGCTTGCTGCAACTAGAGAAAGCCCCCACGCAGCAATCTAGGGCCAATGCAGCCAAATAAATACATAATAAAATTTTAAATAAATAAAACGAGCTCTCTAAAAATGGGCTCATACTTAAAAAAAAGAAGAAAGGATTCTCACCGTTAGAATCCGGAGTGAAAAAGATACGCAATTCTAGTTGCAGCCTCTGAGGCTTCCCTCTATCAAGGAAGGGCTCTGCCCTCTGGGCCGCGAAGTCTGTGCACACTGGGCATTGGACTGAACTCCTACTGCCACTCAGCGGAGAGAAGAGACAAGGGCTCCTTTGCCAGTTTGGCGGTTGCCGAGCGACGGAGACAGTGCCGCGCTTGACCTAAGGAGGAGGGCGCAGACTGAAAGATGCTGAAGGATCTGTAACAACGCCGCCTTCTATTGGCTGAAGAGCGCTCGGCCATTGCCATGAGCCAATGAGCAGACGCATACGGATGACGTCAGACGCCATGCGACTCCTCCCACCCACTCTCTAGCGACCCGTCTAGAGACCACCGAAACCCACCTCAAACCCTTTGGTGGAGACGTCTGTATTACCGCATGTTTACCTCGCAGCTCGCGCTGCTGCAGGTGTTCTTCCTGATGGTCCCCGAGGGCGTCCGGCCTCAGCCATCTCCGTCCCCGTCTGGGGCAGTGTCCATCCAATCGGACCTGGGGCCAAGGACGCAGGGCGAGACCCTTCAATCCTCCTCGGAGGTGCCTGGCGTCTCTACAGTGACTCCTACTGTCGTGACTCCCTCGGCGCCTGGGAATAGGACCGTGGATCTCTTCCCAGGTGAGGGGAGAGGATGCGGGGTTGGAAACTGTTGACTTAGATCCAAATTCTGTGAACAAAGTGAATTCCCATAAAGTAAGGAGTGGGGCTGTTGGAAGAAGGGGAATTAACACTTGGAAGAGTTTGGGGATGCATACCCCATTTGCTCTGCTTTATGTTGTACTTTTATAGTCTTACCGATTTGTGTCTGTGACTTGACTCCCGGTGCCTGCGATATGAATTGCTGCTGCGACAGGGACTGCTATCTTCTCCATCCCAGGACAGTTTTCTCCTTCTGCCTTCCAGGCAGCGTGAGGTGAGCTGCGATGCTCAGGTTGAATCCTAAAGGGGATTGGGGCAATAGAATAAGTAACATTTGGAAGTAGGAAGAGTTAGCCTTCGTGCCTCCCATCCCCACTTCCACTCCTGGGAATGGAACTACCTTGGTTTTTCCCAGGAGAGCCGTTCCACTTCTGATGCTCTAGAGCAGGGCTGGCCAATAGAATAGAATCTTCGTATTGTCCTGTGGCTGCCCAAGGAGTCCTATCTTTGGCATCTGATTGATACCGGTGGGGCACCCTTCTTTGGACCTAATCCTCATTCTAAATGTATCTATTCTCCCTCCTGTTTCCTCAGGTCTTCAAGTTGGGTGTGTGTAGACAACTCTCTTATCTTCCGAAGTAATTCCCCGTTTCCTTCAAGAGTTTTCATGGATTCAAATGGAATTAAGCAGTTTTGTGTCCGTGTGAACAACTGTGAGTAGAAATATGTTGGCTATTCCTATTGCCTAACATTTACTGAGGGTTAGCTTAGTCTCTGACGTTTATTCCTTTTCTTTGTTTTTTAAACTTTTTTTTCCCCCTTTGGATCTCTATCCTGCTCCCTCTCCTTCCACCTGTCCCCCTGCCCCTTCTGTTTTCTCTTATTAGTGAACATTGGCAATCTCTTTTGCCCTCTTGGCTGTGGTCAGAAAGCCCATACAGAACTTTAATTTCAGTCAGCCCTCTTAGCTCAGAGGATTACAGATAGACTATGTCTCCCACTTGCTACAATCTCCATGAAGGGGCTCACTGAATCCCCAGTGCCTGACATAAGAGGCACCAAATAATACGTGAATGAATGTCTTTGACAAATGAGTCTACATCAACCTTGTTTTTATTTTAAGAGGCAACAATATAGGGGAAAGAACATTTGACTTGGGTCTCAGCCGTTCATTTACTTACCAGCTGCACAGTCTTGAACAAATTTCCAGGCTCATTTCTTCAACTGCAGAATGAGAAATAATATCACTAATTCTGAATATGAAAGTGCTCTATAACTGTAGAGTGCAATAAAAATGAAAGGTAGTTGTTATTAAGGTTTTTAAATAGACTTAGATGGCTTCTGGGGTGGCGCGGTGGTTAAGAATCCGCCTGCCAATGCAGGGGACACAGATTCGAGCCCTGGTCTGGGAAGATCCCACATGCTGTGGAGCAACTAAGCCTGTGCGCCACAACTACTGAACCTGCGTGCCACAACTGCTGAAGTCCGTACACCTAGGGCCCGTGCTCCACAGCAGGATAGGCCACCGCAGTGAGAGGCCTGTGCACCGCAGGGAAGAGTGGGCCCCGCTCGCCGCAACTAGAGAAAAGCCCAGCAGCGAAGCAGGCAGCGAATACCCAACACAGCCTAAATAAATAAATAGACTTAAAAATTTGTTGGTGATGAGTATAACATTTTTAGAGATGTACATCTAATATGTCTTTTTTTAATTTATTGTCTAAGAAGCAAGATAATGTTCTCACATAAAATAGACTTAAATGTCCCTTACACTCTGGAAGTCAGCTCATCCTGGTTTCATCTGTTAGAAAATAAACTGCAAAACTATATTTGTTTCCTAAAGCAACCAAGTTTGGGTTTGAGGGGACTTGAATTTGGAAGCAGTTATCAGTAGCCTTGTGGCCATTCAGGTTGTGAGAAGGTAAAGGGAGCAAGGCAAATGCTGCATTTTAAACTAAGGCTGCAGGGCTTCCCTGGTGGCGCAGTGGTTGAGAGTCTGCCTGCTAGTGCGGGAGACACGGGTTTGAGCCCTGGTCTGGGAGGATCCCACATGCCGCAGAGCAGCTAGGCCCGTGAGACACAACTACTGGGTCTGTGCGTCTGGAGACTGTGCTCTGCAACAAGAGAGGCCGCGATAGTGAGAGACCCGTGCACTGGGATGAAGAGTGGCCCCCGCTTGCCACAACTAGAGAAAGCCCTCTCACAGAAACGAAGACCCAACACAGCAAAAATAAATAAAAAATAAATTAATAAAATAAAGCTGCAGCTTTCCCATCCTTTCCAAATCTCCCGTTGCTTTCTAGTTCTAGCCTCATGAAAATGCTCCAGGGATATCGCAGTAGCATTCAACTGGTGCTGCCTGCTTTTAATCCCCTCCTGCTTCCCATGCCATACTGTTTCCAGACCAGTGTTTCTGAACTTTCTTTCCCCAGCAACACCTGAGAGTCACTCCTTTAGAACTTATATAATACTTTGAATTGTTAGCATTTTATATGAATGTTGTGTCTCCCCAGGTAAATTGTCGGCGCATAGAAAGGATGGACCATATCTTTGCCCACGGTGCTTAATATTTGCTGATAATAATCATCAGTAACAGACATTGTTAGAGGCTGTAAAACATGATGGAGTGGGAAAAATCCGAGGCCAGGAATCGGGAGATCTGTGATCTACTCCTGGCTCTGCCAGATGGCTCTGTGGCCTTTTGCAACTCATTTACCTCTTAGGATCGAAATTTCCTAATGGAATTGGACCAGATGATCTCTGGGCTTCCTTCCACATCTGAAATTGTATCAATCTAAGTCTAAATACCTTTAAGCCCTGTTGGGTATAATGTACCATATATGATGGTAGAAATTTTAGGTAGAAATTCTATTTATCCTTAGCCTGTGCTTCTTATCTGCATTATTCCTGCTTACCATCACTACCACCAATATCCCTGCACTACAGTGAGAGACAAAATGTTAACGTTCTCTTACTCTTTTAAGCCGTGAAAAAAATATTCAGATGGATATTTTCCATCTCAACGTACCTTTTTTTTTTTTTTTTTTTTTTTTGTACGTGGGCCTCTCACTGTCGTGACCTCTCCCGTTGCGGAGCACAGGCTCTGGACGCGCAGGCTCAGCAGCCATGGCTCACGGGCCCAGCTGCTCTGCGGCATGTGGGATCCTCCCGGACCGGGGCACAAACCCCTGTACCCTGCATGGGCAGACGGACTCTCAACCACTGCGCCACCAGGGAAGCCCGTCAACGTACCTTCTTTTTTAGCTTAACTTTTCTTTCATTTATAAAGATAGAAATAACTACATTTTTTAATGAGGTAAGTATTTCTTCCATGTGGTTTTCAGGGTGTGAGTTCTGAAGGAACTATTAAACAGCGCCTGGAAGCTTTAAAATTTGAACATTTCAGATCAGAGATGGAAGAAGGTGGTCTGCAGACCAGCAGCACTAGCATCACCTGTTCCAGAGCAAGGCTTTTCAATCCTAATATGCACCCAGATCACCTGGAGATCTTGTTAGCATGCACATTCTGATTCAGTAGTTCTGGAAGATGGCTTAAGATTCTGAATTTCTGACAACATCCCAGGTAGTGCTGGGGCTGCTAGTCTGTGCACCACACTTTGAGTAACAAAGATCTAGGAGACAGATAGAAAGTGAGTAGCCTGAAAGGCCCCAGAATTGAGAGTTATCTTCATTTCGTGGTCCGTCAGAAAGCTGAAAAGTCAAATGAGTAGGACTTTGTGATCACAGAGGATAAAGGACAAGCTTATGTTATGTGGCATCTTCATTAGCTTTTGGTGCTACATGTCTTGATTTCCTTTTGAATCTGTCCAAATGACCGTAATTATGAAGAAAGAAAGAAACTAGTATGGGCCAATTTTCTGCTACATCCCTTTTTCAAGTTAGCAGAAAACTTGGGTGGTAAAGCAGAGTGTTGTTCGTTACAGGCCACCCTCTGGGCAGGGGAGAATGTCAGAGGCTTTTACCTACATCTCTCTCCCGGTTCTGAAGTGCCGTAAGGAGATGGCTGCAGGAGCTTGGATAGATTTATACATTGCTATAATATAAATTACAGAATTGTTAGAGAAAATACCCTTTGAGTGTATTTGAAAAATCTTGAATGTAGAAATTATAAGGTGAAAGGAATAAAATACAACAAATCCATATACTTGAGAGATGGAAGCCGTATGAGGACTGGTTAGTTGAAGTTTAGAGGAGGTTGGAAGACTTGGAGAAGACAAGTCAAATATTGTCTCCAACTCTGCCATCTTCCTATGGAAACAGTACCATTTTGTTGTACTAGAGACTCCTCTGGTATGGGACAAATGTGTGCATTACTGAGACTCCTATTTTCATCACAAATTGCTAATCATACACATTCCTGGCATCAGAGGCATGGAACTGACTGGCATTCGTTGGTCATATTCTTATCTCAGATCTTAATACTAAAGCAATAATTGAATTAACAAATTACAAATAAATTATTAGGTGATAGAAATCAAAATTGTTATTATCTCTGAAGATGGCATATTGATTGGGAACCTGGGAAAATGTTCTGAGTGGTAGTAATAAAAGTATATAAATGTTTAAAAATTCTTTGAGTTTATGCTTAAGATGAGTGCATTTGCATACTTTACGGTGTATATTTTACGCCTCAATAAAAATATTTTTAAAGATTAGTTTCTTGGTATGCCAGATACTTAAAAATGATTTTATTTTATCTAAACCCCTTTTCTTTTTAAAATTATTTTAGCAAAATTAACCTATTTCCAGAAGCTCCAAAAGGTCAATGCAACCAGCTTCCAGGCCCTGGCTACAGAGTTTGGAGGTGAATCATTCACTTCAACATTCCAAACCCAGTCACCACCACCTTTTTACAGGGTGAGCCTACGGAAGCGGGAGGGATCATTTGGATTTGTTTTTCCCCACATACTGACAATTGACGAGGTATCTTTGAGATACCCACCTGCAACTAGGTAAGCCACTGTCAGCTCTTTTGGAGGGCAGTATTGTCCATGTTAACAACCTATTGAGTTTACTTGTTTCTGCTTATTCTTTTCTGGTGGAGTTCAGTCCAATCTCGCTGTGAATAAATTTCTGCTGTACTTTGTTTAGGCTGGGGACCCCATTCTGACTTACTTCCCCAAGTGGTCTGTAATAGGCTTGCTGAGGCAACCTGCAGGAGTCGGAGCTGGGGGACTCTGTGCTGAGAGCAATCCTGCAGGTGAGCCTGGAGTACAAGCGCCAGCCTTTTTGTTCAGTTTAAAATAGGCTTTCTCATGTACCACTCCCTTAATTCTAAGGTTTCCTGGAGAGTAAAAGTACAACCTGTGCTCGTTTCTTCAAGAATCTGGCAGATAGCTGTACCTTGGATCCCACCCTCAACGCTGCCTCTTATCATAACTTCACAGTCTTGAAGGTGGGTGTCCCTTCTCTCCCCCCACTGTCACCGCTGTGGACTTAAAAAGTTATCATGCTTCCCACAAGCACTGAACTGGAAGTCAGGATGCCCAAGAGCTATGTAGAAGGCAGAGGGCCTAAAAGCCCTGTCATCTGAAGAAAGATGAAAGAAGTAGGGATAGATAGGATAAGAGGTTCTCACCTTTCTGGCTAGTGGAATTTGCTAGGGGAGGTTGGATGGGTGACATCTCACTATTTCACCAAAACTTCTTGCTTTTGCTGTTTGTTAGAACTCTACTCAGAGTAGGTGGGCATCACAGTCCATCCAACCTCAGCTGAGCCCTGCTTCTGGCATTTTAGTGTAAGGAAGAGTCAGGTAGAAAAAAAATGTTGATTTTTTTTTCCCCCAAATGAGAAACCACAAGCTCCTGGAGATTTTATGTTAAGATATATGCACACTCATGTCCTTGCTGTTCTCTTGTACTAGGTTCCAAGAGGTTTGAGTGATCTGCAGAATACAAAGGTATGATGCTTTTTATCAGGAAAAACGAAAGAGAATATTTGGTCCCTTTACATCTGAGGCAGTCTCACTCTAGATTGTAATGGTGAAAGAGAATGTGTTTGTGATGCGTCAGACTGTTCAAGTATGAGTCTAAAAGAGTGTTTTTCTTTTTGTTCTATATAATTAATAAGCATCATATGAATAAGAATCATAAGGTATTAGGTAAGTTTGAGAAACTTTGGGTAAATAAAGTTAAACATTATATTTAGGATGGACTACTTGAAGTCTTTAGTATGCTAGAGGGTCTTCTTAATCTCTAAGAGGGAAGTGCCAGATATAGTATTTCTAAAACTTATTTGACCATGGAACCTTTATTTTATATCTAATAGAAGTAATGTTCCAAAAAATATGTTTTGAGAAGTGCTGAATTAGAATGACTTTTGAACTTAAGTTGTAGACTGGCAATGGAAGGAGAGGGGAAGGTGATGGTCAAAAAGGAAAAATACTCATTTCAGCATAATATGTAACTAGAAGAAAAAGTGCTGCTTTCAATTTTAATTGATTTGCCTCTTTCCCTTGCTAGTTCCAGGTGCCTGTAACACCTGTCTCACAGGCTGACTCTCCTCTGTTGGCTGGAAACACTTGTCAGAATGTTGTTTCCCAGGTAGGGACGCTGACCTCAGATTCTGGACTGATGTATGTTGATCAGCATTAGCAGAGGTGCTTCATCTTCCATTAAGTACCAGGCCAACCCCACGTGAATTTTTGTGCATTACCTGAAACTTAACACATCAAGGACTGAGCCCATCACCTTCCTCCCCACATGTTTCAGTCGTTTCCATTGCTGCCATCCTCCTGCATTTCACATCCAGAACATTAAAATTATTTCTAGTTCCTCTTTCTTTGCCTATGTGCAGTCTGTTATGGTTTTTACTGACCACAGTTTCTTTTATTGACAAAGTCAGTATCATCTGAACCTCTGAAATAGACTAGTCATCTTCTTTTCCTTTATTCTGTCTCTTCTAATCAACCAACAAAAGTAAGAATTATTGGAAAGCATCATTTTAAAAACTATGCTCAGAAATCTCAGGTTACCTTCACTTTTTCATGACTTCCGTCTCCAGCTGCCATCTTTATTCATCCTCGGACATTGTGAGAGCCAGGCAAACCAGGTTTCCATTCCATGCTCACCTCTGCCTGTGCTTCTACTCACCTCCTCTGCACAAGATCAAAACTTACTTTTCTTCCCTTTCAGTTCTTACCGTAAACTCACCTCTCCCATGAACTCTTTCAAAGAGCTCCATCCAGTCTCTTTTTTTATGTGTAGATATAATATGAAGTCAAATTTTATCTTTTCATGGTATTTGTATTTAGCATTTTTAAGATTACTTTTTTAGTCTCTCTCATCCAGTTACTTTTTAAAATTGAGATGTAATTGACATATAACATTGTATTAGTTTTAGGTGTACAACATAATGATTTGATGCACATATATACTGTGAAATGATCATCACAGTAAGTTTAGTTAACATTCATTACCTCACATAGTTAACAAATTATTTTCTTGTGATGAAAACTTTTAAGATCTGCTCTCTTAGCCACTTGCAAATATATAATGCAATATTGTTAACTACAGTCACCATTCTGTTCCCTCATTCAGTTACAATAAAACCCTTAAAGACAGGAAATCTTCTGTCCTAAACATAATTGGCCCACAAAATAATTTTTATTAATTGATTCTACTTTTGTATTTCAGGTCATCTATGAGATAGAAACCAATGGGACATTTGGAATCCAGAAAGTCTCCATCAGTTTTGGGCAAACCAACCTGACTGTTGAGCCAGGCACTTCATTCCAGCAACACTTCATCATTCGCTTCAGGGTTAGGGCCCTTCTCCTACAGGGGATCAAGAAGAAAGAAATATCGGGTTAGAAGTAGCACCCCTGCTTCTGTAACACATGCAAGATAGAATAAGAATATGAAGGACTAGTTCAATCTGTCAACTGAAGCCTCAACATTTAATATTCCATAATTTAACTTCAAGTGATAAGGATTCAACAGTGTTTATTCATTAGCATGTTCCCCCAGCAAAGCAGGACTTCACTCACAAATCCAAACTCCTTTTTTAAATAGTCATTTTGAATCATAAACTCAACTAATATCCCACAAAAATTCTTTAACTAGCTTTTTTCATGTTTCTGGGCATTCAGCGTTTTACTCATTTCCCACTTAATCTAAGTTTCCAGTCTTGATCACCACCTTTTGGCTTTCTTCTACTTTCTTTCTTTTTGAACCCAGCAGAGTCCAGTTTCTCCTCAACTCTGCCCACAAGTGATCAACCGAATCCCATGTCTCTCAGAGTTCATCTGTGGAACATCTATAGTTAATTAAAATACATTTCTAAATTACATTTAATTAAAATACATTTCTAAATTACATTTAAACTCCTGGTTTTAGCCACACTGAACATAGCCCTAAATTAATAGTAATTTTGAAAAACAGGATTGATAGATCGTTTATAGATCTTTAGTTGTAATCCTTGGTAGAAGTAGCATGTAGTGAACATCAGTGTTCAGATCCTCAGGATTTATTTTAGTGAATAAAAAACAGTAAAAGATGCTGAAGTATCAATTTCTACAAAATGCTGCACTGTGGAAGGAAGCCAGATTGTTCAGTGCAGCTAACCTACAGCATTGCCTAAAGGAAGGGTATGAAGCCACACTGGAAGGTGGGAGAGCATGCTTTTCTCCATATTGACTTTTCCTTCACTCTTTCTGCAGGCTTTTCAACAGAGCACAGCTGCTTCTCTTACTGGTTTTAGAAGTGGGAATCCTGGCTATATTGCTGAGAAGCCACTCCTGGCTCTAACCGGTGATAGAAGACACTCAGTATCCTTTTTTGGGTCTCTGGGTGGCCTATTGCAGCCTAATGAGAAAAGCTTTAACTACTGATCTTTTGGATTTTCCAATTCTGAGGTTCCCCCATTTTTTAGGTATTGAGGACTTCCTTTACTAAACCATTAATACATTAGGATCTCAAATGTTGATGCTACCAAAGGCTTTAGAACTTACATTAGCCTGGCCATAGGTGAGGATCCTGACTGAATTTTGTTTGTTTTAATGAAATATTTATATGCTGGTGTGTGGTCATCTGTTTTTGAAAAAACAATAATTGTTTCTCTATATTTTCATTGCCAGAGGAAAAAGAATTGTGACTTGAATAATATATTAATAAAGTACAAAAAGCGTTAAAGAAATAATAAGAAGCATAAATTTTCCAATCTGCCTACTTTTTTTTCTTTTATGATCTCCTTGACCATCGCCTTCCACCTCAGATGACCCTCTTACAGAGCAAGGGTGATGGAACTTGCTCTATTAAGAGACATGAAGTACAATTTGGAGTGAATGCTATATCTGGATGCAAACTCAGGTAGTTCTCTGCTTCCACATCATTTCCAACAAATTTGTCTCTGCCTGTAGGGAATATGTTGATGTGGCAACTTTTATATTTTGAAATCAGAGTTCAGAGAATGCTAGTTAGGAGTAATGTTTAAATAATATTAATATTACTAAGAGTTTTTTTTGACAGTCCTTTATATCTGCTAAGGATTATTTCCTTCCGTTTATTTTAAGATATCATTTCTAATGTTTGGATGAATTACATTATTATGTTAACATTGGACTCCAGCCTCCGTGGTGTTTCATTTCAGGCTGAAAAGCATGGACTGCAGCCACTTGCAGCGGGAGGTTCATCAGACTCTTCATGGAAGTCCCAGACCAGAGCACGTTGCCATCTTTGGTAATGCTGACCCAGCCCAGAAGGGAGAGTGGACCAGGATCCTCAGCAGGAACTGCAGTGTTTCAGTAAGGAGAGAAATACACATTCTGACCAAAACTCACTTTCCTCTTTTGTCTATTAAGATTAACACCAGCCCTGTTTCCATAGTTGATTTGGTTGTCATAGAAGAAAGATAATGTGGTTGTCATAAAAGAAAGAATATAAGAAATCATGCCCATTTGAAGTCATTATTTCAGGTTAGGTTTATACATAACTTTCCTCACTCAGAGAAAAATTTGAAGGTAGGAAGTCTAGAGATTGGCCTCTGGTTCAAAATCAACCTTACTCATAATAGGAGAAGAATAAACTAAATATATTTCATATATATTTCAAATGTTGTCTTACATTCTTGAATATTTGGTCAGCACAGATTCTTTCTTTGAGGTTGAAATTGTGTTCCTTGTGTTATAAAACTTTTACATTTATGTTTAGTAAAAATACATTAACAGGGTAAAAATTCAAACCATGTAGAATAGTGTTAATGAAAAGTAAAAACCTCAGTACCCACTGCCCCTGAAGAAATCTCATTTAGCTGTTTCTGTTTTTACTGTTTCTGGTGGCCACTACATCAGTGCTCAGCAGGTGTACCTCTTGATTCCAGTCTAAGTAAAATAGGGAAATCTGTGTGTGTCTAAGTAAAATAAAGAAATCTTCCTTCTTCCCCTTTTGCCTACCCCCTACCTCCTGGCTTTAATCAACTGTACGTTTCATTTTATTTCCTTTCACTTAAACTTTTTAATTGTTTATTTTTCTGTATAAATAATACATACACTTGGCTCAAAATTCCAAAAGTACAAAATAAAACTCTCTCTCAGACAACTCTTCCCTTCCACAGAGGCAAACGAAGTTACTAGTTTCTTTCCTTCTAGAGATATTGCATGCTCACACAAGAAAATACTCATGTTCTTTTTTTTAATCCAAATGCTATAATATCAAAACACAGCTCTGCACTTTGCTTTTTCACTTGACCTTCAGAGTTTATTCCATATCAGTATATAATAAGCTTCCTCATTCTTTGCATGGTATAGTTGCATACTATTCCATTATATGGATGAACCATAAATAATTTATTTAGCCAGTTTTATTGGCGAACATTCAGGTTGTTTTCAGCCTTTTGCTGTTACAGTGTGGCATTTTATTTTATTATTTTTTTAAATAAATTTATTTATTTATTTTTGGCTGCATTGGGTCTTCGTTGCAGTGCGCAGGCTTCTCATTGCAGTGGCTTCTCTTGTTGCGGAGCACAGGCTCTAGGTGCACAGGCTTCAGTAGTTGTGGCATGTGGGCTCAGTAGTTGTGGCTCGCGGGCTCTAAAACACAGGCTCAGTAGTTATGGTGCACAGGCTTAGTTGCTCCGTGGCATGTGGGATCTTCCCAGACCAGAGCTCAAACCCATGTTCCCTTCATTGGCAGGTGGATACTTAACCACTGCACCACCGGGGAAGTCCTTTTTTTTAATTTAATTTAATTTAATTTTTTTGGCTGTGTTCAGTCTTTGCTGCTGTGCACGGGCTTTCTCTAGTTGCGGCGAGCAGGGGCTCCTCTTCATCGTGGTGCATGGGCTTCTCATTGTGGTGGCTTCTCTTGTTGCAGAGCACAGGCTCTAGGCATGTGGGCTTCAGTAGTTGTGGTGTGTGGGCTCAGTAGTTGTGGTGCACGGGCTTAGTTGCCCCACAGCATGTGGGATCTTCCCAGACCAGGGCTCAAACCTGTGTCCCCTGCATTAGCAGGCAGATTCTTAACCACTGCAAGTGTGGCATTTTATAACCTGGTTCAGGCACCATTTCATACATGTGAAAATAAACCTATATGATAAATCCTAGAAGTAGAGTTGCTAGATCAAAAGGTATATGCAGGGCTTCCCTGGTGGCACAATGGTTGGGAGTCCGCCTGCTGATGCAGGGGACACGGGTTCGTGCCCCGGTCCGGGAAGATCCCACATGCCGTGGAGCGGCTGGGCCCGTGAGCCATGGCCGCTGAGCCTGCGCGTCCGGAGCCTGTGCTCCACAACGTGAGAGGCCACAGCAGTGAGAGGCCCGCGTACCGCAAAAAAAAAAAAAAAAAAAAAGGGTATATGCATTTAAATTTTTAATAAGTATTGCCAATTTATTTCCCATCAGGTTGTACCAATTTACAGTCCCACTATCCATCTATGAGGTGGCTTGTTACCCCATACTCTCCTCAACACTGGGTTATCAAACTTTTAATCTTTGCTCATCTGATAAGTGAAAAATAGCATTCCATTGTAGTTTTATTTTTCTCTTGCTGTGAGTAAGGTTGAGTATCTTGACGTATAGTTGAACAATTCGTGTTTTCTTCACTATGATCTATTTATATCTCTTGCCCATTTATTGATTACTTGTCTTATAACTTGTAGAAAATCTTTGTATTTGAGAAATTGGCTCTTTTCTCTTGTATGATTTGTAGATATTATTTTCCCAGTTTGTCATTTGTCTTTTGACTTTGTTTATGGCTTTCATGCCATGCAGAAATTGATTTTCATATTGTGAGATTTATCAATCTTCTTTTCTTTTTTTTTTCAACTTTCACGTTTTGGTTCAGACTTTGAAAGGCCTTTCCCCTTAGAGATTATTTTTAAAATGCCCCCTTTCCCTTTCTCAGCACTATTATGACTTGATTCCTTGTATACTTCTTTCCTTTAATGAGACTTGGGGGATAAGTAGCTACATGTACTTGATCCAGCCTTTGGGGAACTGCAGTCAAACTGAGTTCTCTTAAACTTCATACAGCCATACTGAGGGAGTGTGGTTTTGGGTAATACATGGCTGAGTACAGAAAAGGGATGGTTAGTGACAAGGATTGAGATTATAGTGGAACTACTCTTTATTATTCTTAAACCTACTATTTATATTTTTAAATCACATTTTTGAAGGATATTTGATAACATGGAAAATTTTTCCTAATGTAGATAGAATAAATGAAAGGAAAAGTATTTTAAAATATTTGGAACAAACACATGAAAAGATTTTCAACATCATTAGCCATTAAGGAAATGCAAAACCCCAAGGAGATACCACTTCATACTCACTGGGATGGCTATAATTTTAAAAATGGACAATAACAAGTGTTGGCAGGAATGTGGAGAAATTGGAACCCTCAGACATTGTTGGTGGGACTGCAAAATGGTGGAACCGATTTGGAAAAGAGTTTGACAGTTCCTTAATAAATTGAACATAATCATAGTCTGTCTTCCCCTAGTCCTAGTTTAGACATGTTATTGCCTGTGTCTGAGCCTTACTATAAAAAGTATGAAGTTAGAAAAGCACAGACATATTTGAGGATAGTTTGTATCTGCTAAGTTATAGTAACCTCCTGATTTGTGTCCTCACTTCCATCAGTGCTACCTGCATCTTGGAATTAATCCTCCTGGGGGTCACACTGCTTAGTTGGACTTCATAATCTAACCCTGAAATGTCCTTCCTTAATCTTTTCGCTGTTCCTGTGTTCAAGTCCTTTGCTTCAGTCAAGTGATCTGCTTAAGGCCAGTGCCTCACACATGTCTGGCACATAGGAGACACTCAGTAACTATTCTAATTAATCAGCAACTGTCCCTCAGTGGCATCATATGCTGTTCTAGTTGCATACCATTTTATATGCCATCTCTCTACGTAAATTTTCCTTTAAACACTATTTTTTCCAGTCACATATTACTCATCCCAGTTCCACAAAACCATCCTCAACCAGAAATGGCTGTTTCTTCTTCTGGCGTTCCACAGTACTGACTGCACCACTCACTGAGCACTTCTTATAACCATTGTACATGGGTTCATGTTTTATTAATCTCTACATTAGTATTTCCATTTTAGAATATTAATTTTTTAAGCTCATGGACAGTAATATGGCCTATTATGAACTTCTGTGTCCTTTCTCTAAGCCACATTGCCTTCTCTGTTATTGTGTAATGTTTAAGAAACAGTGGCTACTTAATGCATGGTAAATAACTATAGGCAACCATCAGCAATTGAAGCAAATGCTTCTTTTCCCTTCTGCAGGCTATGCATTGTACTTCCTGCTGTGTCATACCAGTTTCCTTGGAGATCCAGATACTGTGGGCATATGTAGGCCTCCAGTCCAACCCACAAGCTCATGTGTCAGGAGCCCGATTCCTATACCACTGTCAGCCCATACAGGTAAGTCTTGGCTCATAAAGGACCACCAAGCCTTACAAAGCCTCGATTGTCTTATGAGCCGTTTGATGACCAGATAATTTTTTAACTTCTGAGAGCCAATTTATGCTACTAGCCAATGTTTGGTTAGAATGAGCTGACACAATTAACTTTCAAGTCAATCCTCCCTGCCTGGTTACTGAAATTTAACATGTTTTTATGGTGAATACAATCTATATCCCTTTTTTTCTGTTTTTTTTTCTTTTTTTAATTTCATGACTATAGTAATAGGTTAGTTCTTTTAACTTAATCATACCAGTATTACTACACTGGTTGATTCAACCACAGAAAAGATTTTCCATAACTGTGTTCAGTGTGACAGTCACATGCTAATTAGAGTCTCTGGGCCTGTTGGTTGCTGTTAAAGTTACTACTGTAGCTAGTTTGTAGTCATCAATTCTTGGTTGATTGCACTCCATTAAAATTAATTTTTGGGGACACGGGTTCATGCCCCAATCCGGGAAGATCCCACATGCTGTGGAGCGGCTGGGGCCATGAGCCATGGCCACTGAGCCTGCGCGTCCGGAGCCTGTGCTCCACAATGGGAGAGGCCACAGCAGTGGGAGGCCCACGTACCACAAAAATAAATAAATAAATAAAAATAAATTTTTTTTTTTGCCTGCACCATGCGGCTTGTGGGATCTTAGTTCCCGGACCAGGGATCGAACCTGTACCCCCTGCAGTGGAAGTGCAGAATCCTAAACACTGGACCGCTGGGAAATTCCCTAAAATAAATAATTTTAATATGTAGTAAACATATACCCATTGTTTATGATGTGCCTTAAGACAGCTTTAGCATCTATCTTGGTTTTAGAACCTAACACTTAGCTTTAGAAGTTCAAAAACAGAAATCATTAGGTCCTGGTGAACTGATTCGTGTATGAACTTATTAACCTTTAATGGAAATTAAAACTAATTGAAATTATTACCTGTAAGTCATTGCATTTACCTCCCAGAAAAGAAACTAGAGACTACATTTAAGTCAGAAGTAAAACACCTTTAGCTCCTCCCTCACAACAGAGTTGACCACCTTAGCTCTCTATGCCTGTAAATGTGTTAAAACTTAGATTGCTGGAAACTGTGTTAATGAGAACATTCCATTCTCCCTGTGTTGGTTTACTGAATAAGATAGAACTCTCTGTAAGACTCATTTAATCTGTTACAGATACTGCACTGAATCTATTGTTTTATTTTTATGAACTGTATCTTTATTTATGAATACCTGTGTAGTTTGGGAGTATACCTACAGGACTGTTTTTATCTTCCTGAATCTCTGGCTCTGTTAGGCATTGAAGCTACCCAGTGCCTCTTTCTTGTCTAGATATTTTTAATCATTATATTTTTCTAGTATTTAGTAAAGGTTAGCTTTTCAGGTTAGTCTTCCCCCTCTACAAAGTGTTTTGTTTTTTAAATTTGTGTCAACATTTAAAAATCAAGAAATTTTACCTTCACATCCAGATCTCTGACTTCTCTTGAAAATCCGGTGGTAAAGATCCTACACTCCTGCATGGCATAAACTCTCCTGCCGCTGAATGGTGATTTCAACTAATAGAGTACCCCATTCACACAGCCTATACCTACCTACCCTTAGCCATCCCACTTCTCTCATTCAGGTTATTTGCTTAGGCTGGTAGGCATTTGTGTTTTTGCACCTTGAAATGAAGGTCGGCTGAATTTTGAACTGAACTGTCTGAATGACTGTTCATGGTATAAATGTAGCTTTAGAAACACTTGAGATTCCTCTCACTATAAAAAGTAAAGCAGCAAAATTTTTGGAATGTTCCCAGCAACAAACTACAAAATAGGGAAGAATTTAAGCAAAACACTGTGTAGACTTCCCTGTCTTCTTGTATGATAATAATAATAGCAAAACATTTATTGAACATTTACTATGTAACAGGCACTGGTAATATTTTTTATGTGTTTTTAGTATTGAATTCTCGCAACAAACCCATGAAGTAAATAGGACTTATTTACATGGTACTCTGCTGCTTATGTTTTTGTACTAATTGGTCCTTTAAAGGGATCATTAAGTTTGGGTCTTGATAAAATACATCATGTCTTCTGTCTGAATATAAACTTTCTTTTAATTTAAAAAAGAAAATATATCTCAAGGAAGAAACAACTAGTTATAAAGAATATTTTGAATCAATAAAACCAAAATAATAAGTGAGGTAAAAGAACAGTGTAGCATCACAGGATCAAGGCTCTGAACCTTTCTAGAATTATCATATTCATTTCTATATTTAAGTGGATCAGCAAGCTTTTTGGATTATCTAGGAGACCTGTTGCCTGAAGTTGAGGGTGGTAATTAAGATCCCAGGCATGAGTCAGACAGACGTAGGCCCAAATCAAGTTATTTTATTTCTCTAAATCTAATTACTCTCATCTATAAGATGGAGATTAATAATAATACTGCATTAGGTTGTGCAGATTAAATGAGATCATAAAATAAAACATTTAACGTTTCCTGGCACATAGTGAATACTCAGTAAATATCGCTCATCATATCATCATTATTATTTTATTATCATACCTTTTTTGGTTCTGAATTTCCATATAAATAGCATATCAAATAGGTTTAAAGCAAAACACAAAAGAGATAAGCAGGAATTAGAGCAGTGTTTTTCAACCTTTGTTGGCTATCATCCATGGTAAGAAATATATTTTACATCACAACCCAGCTTATAACACATACTTATATAAAACTGAAATAAGATTTTTATAAAACGTTATCTTTATGCAGTACACTCTGTGATAGTCTGTTCTATTGTAATATATTCTGTTTTATTTTTAATGGTAGACACTAGTGGGTCACAATTTGCAATTTGAAAAACTTTTAGAGAATATATCTCTGACTACATTTCAAAACTTAATATATTGTTTAATAAATGCCTTTTATTCATTATATTGTAAATGAAAGTTAGCAGTGTTTATGCCTCAATTAAATAGCATATGCTAGAAAAACTGCCAACCTAGCTATCAGTCTAGCTAGTGGTTCTTAATTTTATGGATCCTGTTGAGAATCTGTTGAAAGCTATTCACTTACTAGAAAAATGCACAGACACACAACATTCTTTATATAGTTTCAAGGGATTTATTGATTTCTTGAAGCCCGGCTAAGAATCTCTGCCACAATCTCTTAATTAAACAGGCAGTATACTAGGAAAGATAAAGAACACTAAACAAAATAAGAATAATTCAGAATTCGATTTTTTGAAATAATTGCTATGAAAGAAAGGACTAGGAAGTGGCTGGATTGGTAACAAACAGTTCTGTTTCTCGTTTCTGTTGATGTTTTGGAGAACACCAAATGACCTCTCTTCCGAGAAGGGGCAACAGTAACACCGCCAGTGGACTTGGTTGCTATGACAGTCAGTAAAGTTTCTGTTACTAAAGTCTTTCTTTTTCAAGGATCAGTCAACCACTATTTGCTTCTGTCTCGATGAATGATTAGACTACAGAAGTTCTCTGCCCCTTTCTGTGGTTCTTAGTAGCCTGTATAGAACTTTACCTAGTTCACTGGGTTGTTCTATTATCTTATTACCTCTTTTCATTTTTTTAAAGAACTTTTTAAAGTTATGCTCATTGTTCCATGTGTTAAAATGTATAACCAGCTAAGATCTCTCCCTGACACATGATGTTTAGGAACATTTACTCTAACATACTCATTCTCTTTGACTCATTTGAAAATCTTGATAACTTCACTGACATCTTTAAAATAAGTGAGGGTATTAAAATTTTTTCATTGGTTTTTCCCTCAAATATATGTTTTTCCCCAAGAAAATATGGAGAAATAATGTATATGTTATCTGGAAAGTGTTATATATAAATAATTCATTAGTTATTTTTCAGAAATTATTACTGATTTTACTGTATTTAAATCACGAGTTCTCCTAAAATCAGTTTTAATACCAGATATCAGCAAACTTCTTAAAAATCATGTACTTATAAGTTCTAACAATCATAATAGATACCACCATTTCTGATTGTCTTAGATTAAATGAGACTCATGAATATAACAAGCAGATGTAGTTCATGTTTTTGCATTGGATTCTCATTTGGACAAACAATTGTAAAATATATTTTGGGATAGTTGAGGAAACTTGAATATAGACTATATTTTAGATAGAAATACCATTAACATGAAAAAATAGAGATTCATTTTTTTAAAGTAGATTATAAAACAGCCTATACAGTATGATCCCATATAGTTAAAAATGCATATATCAATGTCTGTGTGTATAGATAAAGATGTAAATGTTAATAGTGGTATTCTTGGTGATGGAAATATGATGTTTTTATATCTTTTTTATTTATCATTATTCTTTAATTTTTTACAGTATAATTTACTGCTTTTGTAATAATTAAACTTTCTCAAAGTCACTAAGAAAACATCTAAAAATAACTAGATGTTATTTTCAGGAATTCCCTGGTGGTCCAGTGGTTAGGACTCTGTGCTTTCACTGCCAAGGGCACAGGTTTGATCCCTAGTCAGGGAACTAAGATCCTGCAAGCAGCACAGCATGGCCAAAAATTAAAAATAATAATAATAATTAGATGTTATTTTAAAGATGAATTTATTCAGTTTCATTTACAATAGCATGAAAAAACATAAAGTACTTAGGAACAAATTTAGCAAAAAGAATGCAAAACCTCTTCATTATAGAACATTACTGAGAGAAATTACAAGAGACCTAAATAAATGGAGTGATATACCATGTTCATGGAGAAGAAGACAGATCCATTATCTGTCCCCAGATGGATCTATAGAATCAATGCAAACCCCCAAAATTCCTAGTAGGCATTTTTGTGGAAATTGACAAGCAGATTTTAAAATTTACATGAAAATGCAAAGGACTTAGAATAGCCAAAACAATTTTGAAAAAGAAGAACAAAGATGGAGGACTTTACTGATTTCAGGATTTACTCTAAATCTTAGTGTGGTGCTGGTAACAAATAGACCAATGAGAAAAAAACAGGAAATCTAAAGATAGATCCACAAAAAATTCAATAGGAAAAGGACTTTTTTTAAAACATTTGGTGCTGGAACAACTGGATAAAACTGGAACTACTGAATAAACATATGGGGAGAAAATGAACTAACTCCATACACAAAAATACTTATGCCTTGATCATAAACCTATATGTGAAATACAGAGTCATAAAGCTTCTAAAAGAAACAGAATATCTGCAAATTTGAAGTAGGTAAAGATTTCTTGGGCAAGAAACAAAAATCATTAACCATAAAACTAAAAACTTGATAAATTCAACCTCATCAAAATTTAAAATCTCTGCTTATCAAAAGATACCGTTATGAAAATGAAAAGCCAGACTGCAGCTTGGGAGACCATATTTCTCAATGCATTATCTGACAGAAGATCATATTGAGAATATGTAAAGAACACCAACAAATAAATAATGCAAGGACCAAAAAAAAAAAACCCACTAGAAATGGGCAAAAGATTTGAACAGATACTACATAAATGACCAATAAACATGAAAAAGTGCTCAACATCTTTAGTCATTAGGGATATGCAAATTAAAAGCATAAGACACCACTCACTAGAATATCCAATAGAATATGCACTAGAATAGCTAAAATCAAAAAGACTGTGATAACATGAAATCTTGCAAGAATGTAGAACAACTGGAGCTCCCATACTTCGCTAATGGGAATGAAAAATGGTACAATCACTTAGTCTTACAAATTCATCTTCTCTATGACCCAGCAATTTTTCCTGGTTATTTACCCAAAAGAAATTAAAACATATGTCCAAAACAAGATTTGTACAAGAATGTTCATCACAGCCTTAGTCTTAATAGCACATAGTCCATAGTCTGAAATATGTAGCTACAAAAACATAAATCTAAGAGATGGTATCCACGGCTTTTTCTCTAATAGCGACAGTTTTTATTTGTATTGATTTGACATCGAGGATTAGCACATAATGGTTTAAAAGTTATCATTATAAATATGTAATATAGTAACATATAGGGTGTACTTCTTATTACCAAAGCCAAACAGAATCTAATCCAAACTTTTCATGTTATTAAACAGTAAATCTTACTTGGGGACAAAGTATTTTGGTGCATGTAAACTGAACTGAAACAAATAAATCCCCTAAGCTTCACAAAGTGTTAAAACAGAATTGCTGGTGGCAAACATCATAAAATATTATAGCTTAAGGTAGAAATAAATTGTCAACCATACATAACAGAACTAGATCCATAGTAAAAGAAATTGTGCTGACTTGGCTTTGTGCCTTTTGTTTTGATAAAAGAAATGAGATGACCGGACTTTTTTTTTTTTGACTGGGTTGGGTCTTCGTTGCTGAGCGTGGGCTTTCTCTCATTGCGGCGAGCAGGGTGCTACTCTTCATTGTGGTGTGTAGGCCTCTCATTGCGGTGGCTTCTTTTGTTGCAGAGCATGGGCTCTGGGCGTGCGGGCTTCAGTAGTTGTGGCCCGGCTTAGTTGCCCAGCGGTATGTGGGATCTTCCCAGACCTGGGATTGAACCCGTGTCCTCTGCATTGGCAGGCGGATTCTTGACCACTGTGCCACCAGGGAAGTCCCAATAACCGGACTTTGAGGGGTTTTTGGGTTTTTTTGTTTGCTTGTTTGTTTTTTTGTTTTGTTTTGTTTTTTTTAGTATTCTTGCTACACATGCTAAACAGTGAATTCTCTAATTTTGCTTATATATAACTTTTAAAATGCAAATAAAAAAGTTTAGACTTAAGAATTCATGTGTAACACACTGAACTTAACTTTAAAATCTTTTTCATGTGGCACTAAAACACAGGTTCTAAAATGGATCAATAACATTCAGTATTATCCAGTGACCTGGCAAGTGCATTCAAGTTCCTTTTAATTATTGGATTATCTACTAGACTGCACTTGTTCCAAACCTCCACATAAATATGGAGGCATATTTTTAATATATGAAGAATAAGCATTTCATTTGAAATATTAACAAATAAGTATATGAATGAATGAACCACAACCTTTAGAGATCCTAATTACAGTGTGGTGGGAAGGATAAGGAGTCAAAGTAACCTGTAATTGCTGACTCTCAAATTAGCTATGGCAAACTTACTAACTGTGATTTATTTACCTCTTCTTACTTTATATTAGTTCCCTATCTCCAAAATACCTCTACTCATTTGTGCAACAAAGGATCTTTGTTGAGTGCCTCCCCTGTGCCAAGGATCATGCTTGGTGCTAGGTACAGTGTGGTAAACAAGATAGACGTCATCCACCCTTACAGAAGGTGTGGAGCAATACCGAGGTGAGGTTTGGAACACTGTTACAGAAACTATCCAGGATATGCTGATAGCCTGGGCCCAGATGTGAGGGTTGCAGGAAGGAGACAGAATTCAGGAGATTTATCACGGATAGAACTTGACTGCTTGGATGCAGAGGTTGAGGGAGAGAATGAGTCAAGGATGATGGATAGTTTTGTTTGGACATTTCATTCAGTTCTTTTATATCTTATATGGTAATAGCCTGTTGACTACCAAATGTAATCCTACTTTTTGCAGTAACCCTTGTATTTTTCATCACCCCCCCCCACCGCCACCACCACCACCCTTTTTTTAATTTGGTAGGTATTCTGAAGTTTTTCTTCCTTTTTTGTTTTGTTTGTTTTGGAAGGCCACCCTCAAGCTACTGGAACCCACTTTGCCTGTCAAGTGCCTGGAAATATACATCTCCCAGATGGCTCTTAACTAATGACTTAAGGGCATAGGAATATGAGAGCCCAACTCCCATGCCTTGGGTTGGGAGCACACAAATTGTTGGAACTGTAAATCCTACATTATAGCTCAGAATTCCCCTGCAGATTAGGCTAATGCTACATAATGGTATAATATATCAAATTAATTAATAATTGTATATTTTATCAAAATAATATGTAAACATATTTTTAAAGTCAAAAAAGGCTAGAAAAGAGGATCTCTTAACAAAAAATAAAGTCCCATATGCCCCCTGCTCTCCAGAAATTAACCTGTTTAACTCTTTTCCTCTTTCTTGCTGGTCTTTGTCTCAATTTCTAAGCAGTATCATACTCAGTTATCTCTTGAATTTAGAGTTTATATAATCTATTGACATCCTATCTTGGTAGATGAGTTTAGCTTTGTTACTCTTCTCCTACCCCTCCCACCACTCTCCCAGTATAGTTACATCAAAATGTTTTATTAAGTCAATATTCAGTGTTTCGTTTTTGTGATCATACATTTATGTTGAGCCAAGTAATTAAATTTTTGTAAAATGTTTTATTCTTCCTAAAATTAATAATTACCTCACATTTCATTTCTTTAATTTTCTTTGAGCTAATGGCTAAAACTTCTCACATACTCTAACAGCTCTGTAAAATTTCTCTCGATACAGTTTTCCAGCTGCATTGCCAGCTGAACTTGCCAATAGTGCTTACTTGTTCTACCTTTCCTACGTATTTTCTTCATGGAGAGCTCCATAATCTGATGTAAAATGGACTAGTTGCTGCCCAGCAGCTGTTTTGGAACTTTCCTTTACTGTCATCTTGGAGATTCCCCCTTGCTTCCTACTTGTGTTAGAGTTGCTGTTAACTAGACATTACCTTTTCATTTTTCTTGGCTTATTCTCTTGTTTTGGTGGAGCTCAAATTCTAATAACATCTTTGAAAAAAGGAGCATGTAAAATACATTTTTTTCTTTAGTTCCCACATCTAAAGATAACTTTATTTAACCACCATCGTTATCATTATCATGATGCATAGTTGATCATTTGGCTAGGTATAGAATTCTAGATTGAAAATAATTTTCACTCTCAATTTTGAAAGCATTCCTCTAGTTTCCAATATTGCTGTTGAGAAGCCATTTTAAGATATTATTTTTACCCCTAATAGTCTGAAGTTTCCACAGAATGAGGCCTTGGGTAGTATTTTTTCTTTATTCATCATACCAAACAATTCATGGGATTTTTTTACTCTTTTAAAGCTCAGTTCTGATAAATTTCAATTATTATTATATGTTTAATAATTTCCTCCCCACTATTTTCTGTTCTTTCTTTTTGGAATTCCTGTTAATCTGTTACAGGATCACTATATTGATTCTCTAATTTTTTCTTTTCTCTTATATTGTCTCTCTTTTATCTTTTTGTTCTTTCTAGAAGAGTTCCTCAACTTTGTCTTTGAGTCTTTTTACTGAATTTCTTTTGGCTATCACATTTTTAATATCTGAGAGCTCACTCCTATTCTGTATCTTTTCATAATATCCTTTTCTTATCTATTTTTAAGATATTAACAATTTTTTGTCTTCATCTTTAATCTGTTTCCTCTGAATTTGTTTATTCCATTCATTTGGTACAGTTTTTCTCTTTAACATGAGAAACTTCTCCCACTTACCTGGCAATCTCTAGCTGTCTATCCAAAATAAGAGTAAGGTGCTAAACTGATGGACAGCTCTGTGATCATGAGTGAGACTTATTGACTTGTAGGCTTCACTGTAGGGTGGTTAGGTGCTGTAGCTTTGAGGGTTGTAGGACTGCCAATGTCATTATCTTTTTATCTTCTTATTGGGACTGTTCATTTTGTCCAGAAAAAAAACCCTTCCTGGCTCCTGACTGAAGGGTATGTGTATAAGACCATCTCTCACCATTTTGAAGCCAGACTAGGGGAAGGGATTTCATTATACATAATAATTGCCCTATTTTTAGTTCCATACCTCACTCTGTCCTTTTCTTTTTAATTTATTTATTTAATTTATTTTTTTATTTTTGGCTGTGTTGGGTCTTCGTTGCTGTGTGCAGGCTTTTTTTTTTTTTTCCTCTAGTTGCAGAGAGCGGGGGCTACTCTTCTTTGAGGTGTGAGGGCTTCTCATTGCAGTGGCTTCTCTTGTTGCAGAGCACAGGCTCTAGGCTTGCGGGCTTCAGTAGTTGTGGCTCGCCAGCTCTAGAGCGCAGGCTCAGTAGTTGTGGCACACAGGCTTAGTTGCTCCACAGCATGTGGGATCTTCCTGGACCAGGGCTCGAACCTGTGTCCCCTGCATTGGCAGGCGGATTCTTAACCACTGTGCCACTAGGGAAGCCCTCACTCTGTCCTTTTCTATGTCCAGTGGCCCTAAATCCAAAATTTCTCTGGTTTAAATTTTCTAGTCTCTTGCTGAGATAGGGAAAGGGTGGTTGTCTGATTGCCTTGAGGAGGGTATCATTCAGTAACCATTTTCTGTCCCTGCCTCATCCCTGCTTCCCTGTTGTCTTCTGTTACTGAGTCTTTCAGGGTTCTACAGAGATCTTCTTCTAGTCTCTGAAGGCTTTTAGGTTTGGCCTTCTTTCCCTCTGTGAAACCTTGCCTCCATCTGTTTTCTGTATTCACATATTATGATATCTCTCCATTTCAGTGAAGATGGAATTTTGTATCTGTTTCTTATTGTATTGGAGTGGTTTTAAGATATACAGAGAGAAGACGTGTCTTTACATTGCCATCCTAAAATCAAGTCCAGTAGTAGCTCTTGATGAGCCTAATCCCAAGTGAGTCTGAAGAAACCAGTTCAAAGAACTTTTACCATGTGGGATTTCCCAGCCATCGAAATACCACTATAGACTTAAACATATATATATACACATATATATATGTGTGTGTATATGTATGTATATATGTGTGTGTGTATATATATATATATTTGGGTAGACATGGGCCTAAAGTTTGCCTTCTTGGGCTCATAGCTATCTAAGAGGTCAGTTCTCAGTATAGGCTGACCCCAAGGCTCCAGAAGTTCCCTGATTTGGGAGTTTGCAGGGGCTAATGACACTTTTCCCTACCTCAGCTTGAAACCAATTAAAAGAGTCAGGTGGAGATCAAAATATCAGCTTTATCACTAATAAACACTAGATAGGTAGATTTGGCTTGGGTGTGTAGCAGTGAGCTTCCTAATGTAAAACTACACTCTTCCATTATGAGGCCACTACCCTAGTTATAACCACAACACCTGGGACTGCTTGTAGGCAGTTTAAAATCTCCCCTCCCCCTAAAGGCTCTGAAATGAGTCAGAACAGCCCATTAATTAAATCAACTCTTAGGCAACACTGAACCCAAGGCTGAAAATTCATTCCCTATTCTATTTCCCATTCCAAAGTGTTTCTAGCCATCCCAGCTCATATAGCTCATCAGGCATTCTGCAGTGAGGTTAAATAACAATGTTAACATATTTCAATAATGTCAACTGCAAAGATTTGCTCCAAAAATTGAATATATATCCTTTCCCCATTATAAAGTTCCTAGGGAAAAATTAAAATCCTAAACAGGAAATCCTTTTGTAAGTTAAAGTCCAAAGAAAGTTTATTGCTTAATCTTAAGTAATAAACTCCTCCCCATTTTCTTTGTCTGGTTAGTCTCAGCCAGTTTTCAATGCCTGGCTGGAGTCAGGATACCCTCAGCATCTTCAGCCTAAGCTGGCTGTACTTGGAATGTATGTGGGTCTTTCAATGCCACAGAAGTTACATTAGTTCTATGCCAAGTCCCATATGAGCGTCACTGTTTAAAAAAAAAAATCCAAAGAGTCAGTATGACATGCAAGATTATCACAGCACTGGCCCCACATCCATTTATTTTAAAAATGCCTGTGGAAGGGTATACCGAGCAAAATTATGTTCCCAGAGCCTGATATTTACTGTTGCCAAAGACCACAGCAGAGATAAGTGGCATCAGAGTGAAGGAAGGTAAATGAAAATCTTCATTTCTGGTTCAACAAGATAGTTATTTACTGTCAAATTATAATCAAAAGTTTGCCTAGTGAACAGAGTCAGAACAAAGGGAATTCAGTTTAGACAAACTTAATTCCAGTCATCAGGCTGCAACCATATCTACCCAAAGCTGTGTCTATTAGATCAGATACTTGAGTCAGCTTGACAAGGAGCATCTTTTTCATTTGACTTGAATTGGTGTTTGGTTGGGAGGATCCTTTCTAACCCTGAGATTCTGTGAATTTGATGGTTTTTCAATCTACATTACTGAGTTCTTTGCTTTTTCCATGAAGTTTCACATTTCTTTCTACAACTGAAGAAGGAATAGAAATACTGCTAGTACGTGTGTACTGTTTCAGAGCCTGGAACCTTCTGGGACCTGATAAGGTAGAGCTGCTAAACACCTAACAGCAGCAGTTTCTACCTGATAAGGTAGAGCTGCTAAACACATAACAGAAGCAGTGGCTTCTTTGATATCAGACAGGTCCCCAACTGCGGGAAGCTAGAGTCAGTCTTTTGGTAGGTGTAATTGTTCACAGTTCTGGTGTCCTCGAGTATTGCTAAGAAATTAATTTCCTTGTGTCTCACTCAGAAGGAGAACTACATAGGATCAACATGAGAAAAAGGTCTGTCTTGCTTAGAGCAGTGTGTTTTGAGTCTTTATTCAGGGAAGTAATAATAACAGTCAAATTGGAGGGCTATTTGAATGGGTACCAAGCACTAACCTGTCACAGACATTCTTCCTGCAGGATTCCCAACAAGAAACAGAAGTACCTTTGACAACTGTTGTGACTTTTGTGGACATTACCCAGAAGCCAGAGCCTCCAAGAGGCCAACCCAGAATGGACTGGAAATTGCCATTCGACTTCTTCTTTCCCTTCAAAATGGTATTCAGCAGAGGAGTAGACTCTCAAAAAGGCTCAGTCTCTCCCATTCTTATCCTGTGTCTCTTACTACTTGGAGTTCTCAACCTAGAGACTAAGTGAAAAAAAGGAGAAGAAGCAGATTTCAATTTTTCCCATGGGAAGTTCAGAGGCACCCTGCTTATCTTGGCTAAACAGATCCTCACCTACTCATGACCAGAGGAGAGCATTTAGGAAAACAGAGGACCTAAATGAAGGAGTGGAATTGCTGGGCAATACGGTAACTTTATGTTTAATCTACTGAGGAACTGCCAAACTACTTTCCAAACTGGCTGCACCACCAGCAGTATGTGAGGGTTCCAGTTTCTCCACATCCTTCCCAATATTTGTTATTTTTATATTAGGCATCCTAATGGGTGTGAAATGATATCTCATTGTGATCTACCATGCCTTTTTAAACTGTAGTGTATGAGATCTTACACTAGAAATGAGCACATCTGCTCTTCCAAGGCAGGAATACCGCAAGTATTCTTTTCCTCTCTACCCCTCTGCTAATTTGATTAGCTTGTAAGCTTAGTTTCCAATTACAAAGCTGCTTAACATATCTTAGATAAGATTTTATGATGTTCTTATCTCCAGTCACTCCCCTTGTAACAGACCTTTGAAAAACATTTTTTTTGTTTTTTGCGGTACACAGGCCTCTCACTGTTGTGGCCTCTCCCGTTGCGGGGCACAGGCTCCGGGCGCAGGCTCAGCGGCCATGACTCATGGGCCCAGCCGCTCCGCGGCATGTGGGATCTTCCCGGACCGGGGCACGAAGCCATGTCCCCTGCATCGGCAGGTGGACTCTCAACCACTGCACCACAAGGGAAGCCCTGAAAAACATTTTTTAAAATCATCTAGAGAATAATGCAGTGTTCTTCCCTCCCTTTATTTATACAGGAGGTCTCTTACTGCACGAGGTCTCTATTGTAATAATGTATTCAATTTAAGGAGCAAGTTTTACTGTAAAGGGGTATGTGCAATTTGGATAGAATGAAATTGAAATCCCAGCTGGCCCGTTACAGGTGTGGAGAAACAGGTACTCTCGGATACTTTTAGTGAGAACATAAACTGGTAGAAACTTGGAGAGAAGGGCAAATAGCTATTTAATATGTATCAAAAGCCTTAAAAATGTTCACAAACTTTAACCCAACAATTCCACTTATTAGACATTATGGGGGGGGATGTCCAACAATAGGGAATTAGTTAAGTAAACTATGATGTATCCATAGATTGCAATGTTGTACAACCACCGAAAATTGAGTAGACCTGGCTTTATTGCCATAAGAAAACATTCATGATCTATTTTTAGTGAATAAAATAGGCTACAAAATAGTACATATACTTTATGGTGCTATTTTTGTAAAACAAAAAATATTTATACATATGTACTTAAACATCTGGAAAGCTAACATGTCTAAAATGGGAATTTTTTCTTAATAATAAGCATTTCTGATTTTTATAATCAGAGAAAATAAAACTGTATTTTAAAGAAAATATTTGTTCTCCAGGAAAAACCTCCCTGTTTATTGTATATAGGAATGTTCCTTATTTATGAGTAACTTCCCATTTCTGTTGATATATTTGCTTGTTTGGCATTCTGGGCCTGTCTTTTAAAGCAGGGGTTCCTAAAGGCCAGTCACATCATAAACTGGGGTTCTTTAAAAATGCTGATTCCTCGGCCCTGCATCTAGAGATTCTAATTCACTTGGGGCTCAAAGAATCTGTATCTTTTAAAAGCCTTCCTGGTGCTTCTGATGTTCAGCCTGGTTTGTGAAACTACAAAGTTATATTGCATAGTCTGGCTGAAACTGGTTAAGTGTTTGTCCTAACATTGCCAACTCACGTAACATGTCTACCGGCCTAGCCTACTCCCTTTTCTCGGAGAATCCCCTCCACACAGAGCTCTACTGTGTTGGAGTTACCTGCATGACCCCTCCTCTCCCTGCCACAGCTGACTAGACCAAAAATGGAGTCCTGGACCAAGTTAGGCCAGTAAGATTTTCTCTCTAGGAATATGAAACTAGGATGAAGTCTAAAAGTCAGTGGGGAGGAGGCACTAAAGATATTTTAGGGCTGAGGAAGCCATTTTCCACCAGATGTTCACTAATGAAGAGTGTATCTTAAACGGAGAAAAAAGAAGCAGATTGCAGACAGAAGTGTAAATAGGAAACCCAGAAATGGAGGAGAATATTGGTTCCCAACTTCCAGTTCCTTGTACCCACCTGTTATGACATCCAATTTTACCTTCTGCTCTTCTTTACATTTTACTCTTTCTAGTAAATTGTTTTGTTTGAATAAGTTTCTGTTACTAACAATTAAAGAACCTGAGACTAAGATAACTTTATTTTTTAAAAGATTTATTTATTTTATTTTTGTCTGCATCAGGTCTTAGTTGTGGCACGCGGGATCTTTCATTGCAGCGCGCGGGCTCTTCGTTGCAGCATGCAGGCTTCTCTCTAGTTGTGGCGTGCAGGCTCCAGAGCGTGTGTGCTCTGTAGTTGTGGCGCGTGGGTTCCAGAGCTCATGGGCTCTGTAGTTTGTGGCACGCAGGCTCTCTAGTTGAGGCGCACGAGCTCAGTAGTTGTGGCATGCGGGCTGTTACCCCGCAGCCCGTGGGATCTTAGTTCCCTGACCAGGGATGCAACCTGTGTCCCCTGCATTGTAAGGCGGATTCTTTACCACTGGACCACCAGGGAAGTCCCCTAAGATAACTTTAACCTAGTACTCTATGGCAGGTAAAGATGCAGTCTTCAATCCTGCATTCTTATAGTCAAGTTCTAAATAGTCCACTTCCTTTGTGACTTTCTGGTCATGTCCAGCCCTATTTCCACTTGCTGAGACAAAAGTTAAATCCCTCCAATCCAAATAGAATCACTTTTTTTTTTTAAGTTACATGAAGGAAAGATACCATGGCTGTATTATTTCCTTGATTTCTTTTTTCTTTCTTTCTTCATTTTTTTTTGGTTATATTCACTAGTTTGTTTTATTTTCTATTTCCTTCATTTCTATGGAAAGGCAAACTAGATTATAATTCTGGTATTTGATTTTTCCCAACCCACAGTCACATATCCCACTCCTTTCTCTTTATTGGTGAAGTAGAATATTAATAGTAAGACAGTAATGAAAATAAATAGAAAATATTTGGACAATGTTAAAGGATTTTCATATTTGATCTTTTTGTTTTGTTTTGTTTTGTTTGCGGCACGCAGGCCTCTCACTGCTGTGGCCTCTCCCGCCGCGGAGCACAGGCTCCGGATGCGCAAGCTCAGCGGCCATGGCTCACAGGCCCAGCCCCTCCGCTGCACGTGGGATCCTCCCGGACCGGGGCACGAACCCACGTCCCCCGCATCGGCAGGCGGACTCTCAACCACTGCGCCACCAGGGAAGCCCCATATTTGATCTTAACAATGCTATAGGCTAATTTATGTAGAATATAGTATATAGAATATAGGCAAGTATAGAAGATAGACAAGGGCATTATTATTAACACATTGCTTATTTGAGAAAACTAAGCCCAAGGAAGTTATTTGAGATAACTAAGCCCAAGGAAATTAAGTCCATTCATTTATCAAATATTTATTGGCTATTATGTGCCAGGAATATACTTCCCTGCTCTTGGGAGCTTATATTCTAGCAGGGAAGGCAGACAAACAATTAACATAAGGTGATGTGTGGGTTAAGGACACATGAAGAACAGAACAGCACTTCCTGAGTGGAGAAAGCCTCTGTCCCTAATGATTTTAGCTATACCCACAGTTACCTATTTTGTTCTAAGTTCATGGTGAGAATCTTAAAAGCGCAAGTACCCAATGAAACTACTGGAGGGCAGTTTTATTTCTTTTGTATCCCCTACCCTACTTTAAATCCAAAGTGCTCAAAACTTAACACATGTTCGGTGTTCTCATCCGTCACCCAAAAGAATTGCTCCCCTCATCTATTTCCTAACACTGTGTTGCAGCACCACCAGATTTGCAACTACCCCTCGTTGTCTCTCACCCTCCCCCTTTCAAGAGTTAGCGAGGTCACCTCTCCCTCCTTTATGCTCCCTGCCCCCTACTGGAGCCTTTTCCCCAGTCATCATTTCTTTACTTGGGCCTTTGCGATAGGCTAACCAAGCTCCCAGCTTATACCCCTCTTTACTGATTTCAGACACACAAATCTGATCATGTCACTCCAGTACTTTAAAAGTCATGGTTCTCTAACTTTGAGGATGATAAAACTTGAAACCTTTAGCATGGCACAGAAATTTTGCAAGATGCGCCTACCCCACCCAACACCCCATCTATCATGTCCCACATGCAGCCTCTCCTCATAGGGTGTCTCCTGCCTCTGCATATTCCATTCCCTCTTCCTCCTGTGATCCTGCTCCCCTCTTATACGTGAACTACTTCTTGTCCTTCAAAGCACGATTTGAGGGCTTCCCTGGTGGCGCGGTGGTCGAGAGTCCGCCTGCCAATGCAAGGGACACGGGTTCGTGACCCGGTCTGGAAAGATCCCGCATGCCGCGGAGCGGCTGGGCCCGTGAGCCATGGCTGCTGAGCCTGCGCTCCGCAACGGGAGAGGCAACAACAGTGAGAGGCCCGCGTACCACACACACAAAAAAAAAGCACAATTCGAATATCTGCTCTTTTCAAAGCCTTGCCTGTTGTGCCCCTGGGCACCCCCTCCTCTAATATTAATCACACAGTGCTGTAATCTTTTGCTCACCTGTCTGCCTTCTCATAAGGCTATGGACTGATCTAGAGAGATGATGATGTCTTCCTCCAAACCTAGGGAATGCCTGCTACATGAAGTAGCCAACGTTTTAAGAGCGAGGGAATGAATAAATAGGCTCAGCAATGTTCTCAGGGACAACTACGCAAGGGGCAAGATGCCTTCCTCGTCACCGACCTCCACCCAAGTGCTCTGCCCTCCCCAACCCCCCACGTGCCCAGCGTGCCCAGCACTACCTCTGTGCCTATGCAGGAATGTGCCCTTTGAGGAAAACACAGCAAGTATAACAGAGGGAGAGAGTCTGAAATCTAATTTAAAGGGTGGATCCGCATTCACCTTTGGAATGGTGTCAGTTGCCAGGGATTAAATACAACTATTTTAAACTACAGTAGTCTCACCAATGCCCTTGCTGAACGAGAGTTGGGCTGGGACACTTGGGGAAATCTCCAAGCGACTAGGGGGCAAATCATTTTATCACAGTGCCAACATATTTCCATTGAGGCAGCAGAAGTTTGCCTGGATTGTGGGATCCTCAAATTGTGTACATTGATCCAACCGATTGATATTTCTGAGGTGTGCCTGGGATATGATGATCAACAGTGACAAACACACCGTATGGGATCGACCAAGCAGCTGAGGGATCCAGGCATCTTTTCTGCCTCCCTGTAAGGCCCGATGGGCGACCCTCTTCAGCCCAGTTCCCGTCTGCTCCTGGGACGTGGACATTCACCCAGAGCGCTCCAGCCCCGCCCCGTCGCCCCCCCCCCGCCCCCCAGTCGTCCGCCTGGCCTCAGCGGGCTGGGCTCGCCACGTGGAGCGCGGGCCCGATTCTCAGAAGGCGCCTACGCCATTGCCGCGGCGCAACTCCGGGCCGGCCCCTTGCGTCGCGTCAACAGCGGAGGCCGCGCGGCCTGGGTTTATTCCAACGCTGTGGACATAACGTCATCCTTGCGGGACGTGGACGGAAGAAAAGGGAGTGTAAGCCGGCTCCAGAATCCGTCCGCGTGTAGTACGGGCCGGGCGCCGGGGCTGGGCGGCTGCGTTCAGGAAGGTACGGGCGGGCGGCGAGGATGGCGGGGACAGTGGCGGGAATGGGGTGGCGCCGGTGCCTCCGCGGGGGCTGAGGCGTCGCCCGGGCTTGGGCGAGGGAAGGTGTGTGCGCAGGGTCGCGGGCGACCGAGGGGGCTGCCGGGGCGCGCGGCCGCAGCAGGGTGGCGGGTCGGGCCCGCGAGTGAGTGTGGGAGCGCGGAGGGATGGTGGCGGGCTGGGCCGCCCAGAGCGCGTTGCACCGCCACATGCCCGGGCGCGGAGGCCCAGGCGCAGCGGGGACTGCGGGCACCCGAACTCCGTGGCAGCCCTCGGATACACCCAAATGCAGGAACTGATCCATGTGGAGGCTTGACGACCCAGCGGACCCCTTCTCCGCCCAGGAGTCCGGAGCCAGCTTCCAGTGCACCTGCATGGGTGGTGGGGTTTCACCCTGTTTGTGACTGTCCACACGGCGACTCTCAGGGGCGTGTGTGTGCAGTCCCTCGCAGCCCGCCCGGGCTTTCGTTATCCCCTCTTGAAAACCATTCCCCCCCACCCCGCAGCCGGAGAGCTCGCTCACCACCGCCTTTCGCAGCGTGGCATACGGTCTGTGAAGAGTTCCTTCTGGCACATCAGCGCGGGCCCAGATCCATCCCCTCCCCCATCACCTTTCTCTGCTCTAGAGGCGGTGAGCTTTATCTAGAGGCGGTGAACCATATACCAAGCCTGTGTTTCTGGGCGACGTTTGTTGAGACTAAAGTTCAGTTCTCTCTTCAAGTAAGAAAGATAAGGGCTTTCTATTTAGAACCTGTAAAAAGGTACTTGAGAAATGTCTTGAATCAAAACATGGAAACTTTTCATTTGATGACATGGAGTCTAGACAGACACACATAACCTTTGCTCCCTGGAATTAGCCGTGTACTTTTTGAGGGCATAATAAATTCTGGCAGGATGAACTATCCTTTGCAGTGAGGTAGGGGTCAGTCAGAGGCCATGAGAGAGGCAGGGAGGCCTGATTTCTAGATCAGTCTTCAACCTGATAACTTACCTTAAACATTCAGAGCTTTCAGTTATTCATAGATAAGAGAGAGGTAAACAGTCCATAAATATAATTTATGATTACATCTGTCTATCAGAGGATATGGAATTCTTTGTGCCTGTGACAGGTCCTGAAAGAAAGAAAGAAATGCATTGTAAGATATCATTAGTGTCTGAAAGACAGACAGAGGAGAGCAGATGTTTATTGAGCATCTCTTGTACCCAGCCATTCCATGCATTCTTTCACAATAATTCTATGAAGTCCTTACTGTTATTGTCCCTAGTTTACAGATGAGGAAACTGAGACTTAGAAAGATTGGAAGACCCACAGCTAGCAAGGCACACAGCTAGCAAGTGCGAAGCTTGAACCTAAATCTCTCCAACTCCAAAATCCTTGTGTCCCATGTTTACCATGCTGTCAGTGGGAAGTTTATAATCTAGTTGGGAAAATCAGCAGTAGCACATGAACCAGTCAGAAATTAATGCTAGAGTTGCTGGGGAAAGTTTGTGAAGGAGATAGAATTTTAGTGTCACTATTTGATTATTTTACCCTTTTGGCTCTTCTAGGGTTATTTTGGAGAATTCATATGTAAATAATTGTTTAGCAATAATTACTGAAGGAATTTGTAAAAGCAGCAAATATAGATCATGGGCTCATATCATGCTTCAGTGTTATGCAAATAATTTTCTCTTGGGACCTTCCATACTGTCACAAACACTGAAGTCAACAGAGAGCACTTAACACTTTCTATTGCCTATTAGAGGCCATATCTTTTACAACAGATGTATCCTGCCAGTCTCTTCTCTCTTCTTTCTGTACCTTTGTGCAGTATAAATTGAAGAGCATTAACCATTCCTTGTTTCTCTTCACTTTGAGGCAAAATGCTAGTCTTTTGAGGCATGTTTAAGCACGTTGAGGCATGTTTAAGAGGGTTGAATATATCTACCAATACATAGAGAAGTTAAAAGGAGACCTGCAAGCAAAGAACACACAGTGTTTTTCTTATCTTGTGAAAACAACCATGTCCCTGTAGTGTAACAGCTGCAATAATGAATGGCATATTCTCTGTGTTTTTATATATATATATGTGTGTGTATATATTTGTATATATATGTATATATGAAGATAGATAGATGAAGAAGCCCCCTACCTATTTGTGAAATAAACTAATCTTTGTCTAAAACTTGACCTACCGTGGGAGGTAGGTCATGCCACAGCCACTATGTTCTCAGCTCTGAGATTTCTAGGTATGTACTCATCCTCCAAGAGATGTGCCCACGGTCATTTCAGATGTCAGCCATTTGCAGGCATTGTCACTCCTTCCCAGGGATTCAAGAGTGTGCTTTGGATTCCTGTGGACGGCAAGAAGAAAGACAAAACAGCAGCCTCCGACCTTTCCTCCCTTTTCTTGTGTCAGCAAGGATCAAGCTGACGTTTCAAATATGTGGTTTTCAGAGTTCTGTCGGGAGGTGCGAGCAGGAAGGTGGAGATGGCTGCTTACGGAATGTTGAATCTGTTTTTTGATCTGTTGGAGACTCCTTAATGGTATAGGAATTGTGGTGAAGATTTAATATCAATACGTAAACATTATACCTTAAAGATTTTTTTGTCACTCAAAATATTCATAATCCTTAGTTTCAATTTGTTTACATAAAAACTAAAATGGTTGGGACTTCCCGGGGGCACAGTGGTTAAGAATCTGCCTGCCAGTGCAGGGGACACTGGTTCGAGCCCTGGTCCAGGAAGATCCCACATGCCGTGGAGCAACTAAGCCCATGCGCCACAGCTACTGAGCCCGCACGCTGCAACTACTGAAGCCCACGCTCCGCAACAAGAGAAGCCACCACAATGAGAAGCCCGTGCACTGCAACAAAGAGTAGCCCCCGCTCCCCGCAACTAGAGAAAGCCCGCGCGCAGCAACGAAGACCCAACGCAGCCAAAAAATAATTAATTAATTAATTTTAAAGAAAAAACCAAGATGGTTGTAAGAAAGGAAGAATAGAGTCAGAGCCTGGGAAGGAGCCATTTGTTTTTTCTCTCTTTTCTATGTGTAGAAGAGGTGGGAGTTCCTCTAATACAGGGGAGTTTGGAGCAGGAGAGTCAAGTTTTTACTCTCAGTGTGGGGAGGTGGACGAAAATAAAGTGAATTGTCTAGTATTTTGATTCTTCATTTTTTAAAATGCATTCTGCAGATACCTTGGTCAGTGACCACCTCGCAGCATGTTGAGTCGAGTCTGCCGCTCTGGGTCCCCGTCCTTCACCCACCGTCTCCTGCCCTGGGTCCAATCCACAACACTCTCCAGATCTTGTAGGTACCGTAGGAAACATAAATATGTGGGAGGTTTGGTCCAAGTGTGTTTCAACAAGGTTTTAAAAAGTAAAAAAAATGTAATTTGGCAGAATTGGACAAAGGCGGTAAGCAAGGAGGCAGCCTACTGGTGAAACGTCGTGTTTGTATTTATCAATAAAGTGAAATTTTTGGAGGGGATAGATAGGTTTATGGCATAGATTATGGTGATGGTTTCACGAGTGTATACTTACCTGCAAACTCATCAACTTGTGTACATTAATTTTGTACAGCTTTTGGTATGTCAAATAAATAACTCAAAATTTAAAAAAAATTTTAAAGATAAAGTGTTACCTTTATTTAATCCCCCAGGATTTTTTGCACGCTATTTTTCTTCATTCCTTCTTTGTAATTCAGTGTTTAATTTTGAGATAATTATAGATTCACTTGCAGTTGCAAGAATTAATACAGAGAGATCCCTTATACCCTTTCCCCAGTTATCGCAGTATCTCAACCAGGGTATTGACCAGGGTGGATAGAGTCAAGATAAGATTTCCATCACTATAGGATCCTTCAAGTTTCTCTTTTCTAGTTGTCCTCTCCTTTCTGTCCCTAACCCCTGGCAGCCTCTAATCTGTGCTCCATTTTTATAATTTTTAAATGTTATATAAATGAAATCATACAGTATGTGACCTTTGGGGGTGACTTGTTTTACTCAGCGTAAATCTCTGGAGATTCATCTAAGTTCTTGTGTCTGTCCGTTTGTTCATTTTTATTACTAAATAGGATTTAATGGTATGGGGGTACCACGGTTAGTGTAACCATTCACCATTGAAGAACAACTGGTTGTTTAACATTTTTTGTCTGTTATGAATAAGGCTGCTGTGAACATTCGTGTATAGGACTTTGTGTGCACATAGTTTTGGTTATCTGGGATAAATGTCCAAAAGTTCAGTTTCTGGGTTGTATGTTAGCTGCATGTGGTAGTTAGTTTTATAAGAAATGGCAAACTGTTTTTGCAGAGCGGCTGTACCATTTTACATTCACACCAGCAATGTATGAGTGATCCACTTTCTCTTCATCCTCACCAGCATTTGATGTTGCCACTCTTTGATTTTATCCATTTTGATAGATATATAATGATATCTCACTGTGGTTTTAAATTCCTTTTCTCTATTGACCAGTGAGGTTGGACATCTTTTCATGTGCTTATTTGCTGACTGTATATCCTCGTCAGTGAAATGTCATTTGCTCATTTTTAATTGGATTGTTTGGTTTTCTACTTTTGAACTTTGAGAGTTTTTTAATGTCTTCTACAGAGTAGTCCTTGGTCGGATTTGTGATTAGAAAGTATTTTCTCCCAATTTGTAGCTTGACATTTCAGTCTCTTAACAGGGTCTTTCACAGAGGAAAGTTTTTTTTACTTTGATGAGGTCCAGTTTATCAGTTTTTCATTTTATGGATTGTACATGTGAGGTCAAGTCTAAGAACTCTTTGTATAGCCTTAGATCCTGAAGATTTCCTGTTTCTTTTTCTAAAAATTTTGAACTTTTGCATTGAAGTCCATGACCCATTTTGGTTTTGTTTTGTTTTTTTAGCATTTTTAGTGGAGTATAATTGCTTTACATTGTTTTGTTAGTTGCTGCTGTATAACAGTGAATCAGCTATACATAATACATATATCCCCATATCCCCTCCCTCTTGAGCCTCCCTCCCACCCTCCCTATCCCACCCCTCTAGGTGGTCACAAAGCCCCGAGCTGATCTCGCTGTGCTGTGTGGCTGCTTCCCGCTAGCTATCTGTTTTACATTTGGTAGTGTATATATGTCAATACCACTCTTTCACTTCATCCCAGCTTACCCTTCCCCTCCCCATGTCCCTAAGTCCATTCTCTACTCTGTGTCTTTATTCCTGTCCTGCCCCTAGGTTCTTCAGAACCTTTTTTTTTTTAGATTCCATATATATGTCTTAGCATATGGTATTTGTTTTTCTCTTTCTGACTTACTTTACTCTGTATGACAGACTCTAGGTCCATCCACCTCACTACAAGTAACTCAATTTTGTTTCTTTTTATGGCTCAGTAATATTCCATTGTATACATGTGCCACATCTTCTGTATCCACTCATCTGTCGATGGACACTTAGGTTGTTTCCATGTCCTGGCTATTGTAAATAGTGCTGCAGTGAACATTGTGGTACATGACTCTTTTTGAATTATGGTTTTCTCTGAGTATATGCCCAGTAGTGGGATTGCTGGGTCATATGGTAGTTCTATTTTTAGTTTTTTAAGGAACCTCCATACTGTTCTCCATAGTGGCTGTAGCAATTTACATTCCCACCAACAGTGCAAGAGGGTTCCCTTTTCTCCACACCCTCTCCAGCATTTATTGTTTGTAGATTTTTTGATGATGGCCATTCTGACCGGTGTGAAGTGATACCTCATTGTAGTTTTGATTTGCATTTCTCTAATGATTAGTGATTTTGGCATCCTTTCATGTGTTTGTTGGTACTCTGTATATCTTCTTTGGAGAAATGTCCATTTAGGTCTTCTGCCCATTTTTGGATTGGGTTGTTTGTTTTTCTGATATTGAGCTGCATGAGTTGCTTGTATATTTTGGAGATTAATCATTTGTCATTTGCTTCGTTTGCAAATATTTTCTCCCATTATGAGGATTGTCTTTTCGTCTTGTTTATGGTTTCCTTTGCTGTGCAAAAGTTTTGAAGTTTCATTAGGTCCCATTTGTTTATTTTTGTTTTTATTTCCATTTCTCTAGGAGGTGGATCAAAAAGGATCTTGCTGTGATTTATGTCATAGAGTGTTCTGCCTATGTTTTCATCTAAGAGTTTGATAGTGTCTGGCCTTACATTTAGGTCTTTAATCCATTTTCAGTTTATTTTTGTGTATGGTGTTAGGGAGTGTTCTAATTTCATTCTTTTACATGTAGCTGTCCAGTTTTCCCAGCACCATTTATTGAAGAGGCTGTCTTTTCTCCATTGTATATTCTCGCCTCCTTTGTCAAAGATAAGGTGACCATATGTGCATGGATTTATCTCTGGACTTTCTTTCCTGTTCCATTGATCTGTATGTCTGTTTTTGGGCCAGTATCATACTGTCTCAATTACTGTAGCTTTGTAGTATAGTCTGAAGTCAGGGAGCCTGATTCCTCCAGCTCCGTTTTTCTTTCTCAAGGCTGCTTTGGCTGTTCGTGGTCTTTCGTGTTAACATACAAATTGTATAATTTTTTGTTCTAGTTCTGTGAAAAATGCCATTGGTAATTTGACAGGGACTGTATTGAATCTGTAGTTTGCTTTGGCTAGTATAGTCATTTTCGCAATGTTGATTCTTCCAGTCTAAGAGCATAGTATATCTCTCCATCTGTTTGTATCATCTTTAATTTCTTTCATCAGTGTCTTATAGTTTTCTGCATACAGGTCTTTTGTCTCCTTAGGTAGGTTTGTTCCTAGGTATTTTATTCTTTTTGTTGCAATGGTAAATGGGAGTGTTTCCTTAATTTCTCTTTCAGATTTTTCATCATTAGTGTATAGGAATGCAGGAGATTTCTGTGCATTAATTTTGTATCCTGCTACTTTACCAAATTCATAGATTAGCTCTAGTAGTTTTCTGCTGGCATCATTAGGATTCTCTATGTGTAGTATCATGTCATCTGCACACAGTGACAGTTTCACTTCTTCTTTTCCGATTTGGACTCATTGTATTTCTTTTTCCATCTCTGATTGCTGTGGCTAAAACTTCCAAAACTATGTTGAATAATAGTGGTGAGAGTGGGCAACCTTGTCTTATTCCTGAACTTAGTGGAAATCGTTCCAGTTTTTCACCATTAAGGACAATGTTGGTGTGGGTTTGTCATATATGGCCTTTATTATGTTGAGGAAAATTCCCTCTATGCCTACTTTCTGCAGGGTTTTTATCACAAATGGGTGTTGAATTTTGTTGAAAGCTTTCTCTGCATCGATTGAGATGATCATATGGCTTTTCTCCTTCAATTTGCTAATATGGTGTATCACATTGATTGATTTGCGTATGTTGAAGAATCCTTGTATTCCTGGGATAAACCCCACTTGATCATGGTGTATGAACCTTTCCATGTGCTGTTGGATTCTGTTTGCTAGTATTTTGTTGAGGATTTTTGCATCTATGTTCATCAGTGATACTGGCCTATAGTTTTCTTTCTTTGTGACATCTCTGTCTGGTTTTGGTATCAGGGTGATGGTGGCCTCATAGAATGAGTTTGGGAGTGTTCCTCCCTCTGCTATGTTTTGGAAGTTTGAGAATGACAGGTGTTAGATCTTCTTTAAATGTGTGATAGAATTCACCTGTGAAGACATCTGGTCCTGGGCTTTTGTTTGTTGGAAGACTTTTAATCACCAATTTCAGTGCTTGTGATTGGTCTGTTCTTATTTTCTATTTCTTCCTGGTTCAGTCTCGGAAGGTTGTGCATTTCTAAGAATTTGTCCGTTTCTTCCAGGTTGTCCATCTTATTGGCATAGAGTTACTTGTAGTAATCTCTCACGATCCTTTGTATTTCTGCAGTGTCAGTTGTTACTTCTCCTTTTTCATTTCTAATTCTATTGATTTGAATCTTCTCCCTGTTTTTCTCGATGAGTCTGGCTAATGATTTATCAATTTTGTTTATCTTCTCAAAGAACCAGCTTTTAGTTTTATTGATCTTTGCTATCATTTCTTTCATTTCTTTTTCATTTATTTCTGATCTGATCTTTATGATTTCTTTCCTTCTGCTAACTTTGGGGTTTTTTTGTTCTTTCTCTAATTGCTTTAGATGTAAGGTTAGGTGGTTTATTTGAGATGTTTCTTGTTTCTTAAGGTAGGATTGTATTGCTATAAACTTCTCTCTTAGAACTGCTTTTGCTGCATCCCATAGGTTTTCGGTCGTCATGTTTTCATTGTGATTTTTTTCTAGGTATTTTTGGATTTCCTCTTTGACTTCTTCAGTGATCTCTTGGTTATTAAGTAGTGTATTGTTTAGCCTGCACGTGCTTGTATTTTTTACAGATTTTTTCCTGTAATTTATATCTAGTCTCATAGCGTTGTGGTCGGAAAAGATACTTGATACAATTTCAGTTTTCTTAAATTTACCAAGGCTTGATTTGTGACCCAAAATATGATCTATCCTGGAGAATGTTCCATGAGCACTTGAGAAGAATGTGTATTCTGTTGTTTTTGGATGGAATGTCCTATAAATATCAATTAAGTCCATCTTGTTTAATGTATCATTTAAAGCTTGTGTTTCCTTATTTATTTTTATTTTGGATGATCTGTCCATTGGTGAAAGTGGGGTGTTAAAGTCCCCTACTGTGATTGTGTTACTGTCAATTTCCCCTTTTATGGCTGTTAGCATTTGCCTTATGTATTGAGGTGCTCCTATGTTGGGTGCATAACTATTTACAATTGTTATATCTTCCTCTTGGATTGATCCCTTGATCATTAATGTAGTGTCCTTCTTTGTCTCTTCTAATAGTCTTTATTTTAAAGTCTATTTTGTCTGATATGAGAATTGCAACTCCGGCTTTCTTTTGATTTCCATTTGCATGGAATATCTCTTTCCATCCTCTCACTTTCAGTCTGTATGTGTCCCTCGGTCTGAAGTGGGTCTCTTGTAGACAGCTTATATACGGGTCTTGTTTTTGTATTCATTCAGCCAGTCTGTGTCTTTTGGTTGGAGCATTTAAACCATTTACATTTAATGTAATTATTGATATATATGTTCCTATTCCCATTTTCTTAATTGTGTTGGGTTTGTTATTGTAGGTCTTTTCCTTCTCTTGTGTTTCCTGCCTAGAGAAGTTCCTTTAGCGTTTGTTGTAAAGCTGGTTTGGTGGTGCTGAATTCTCTTAGCTTTTGCTTGTCTATAAAGGTTTTAAATTCTCTGTCGAATCTGAATGAGATCCTTGCTGGGTAGAGTAATCTTGGTTGTAGGTTTTTCCCTTTCATCACTTCAAATATGTACTGCCACTCCCTCTGGCTTGCAGAGTTTCTGCTGAAAGCTCAGCTGTTAATCTTATGGGGATTCCTTTGTATGTTATTTGTTGCTTTTCCCTTGCTGCTTTTTTTTTTTTTTTTTTTTGCGGTACATGGGCCTCCCACTGCCGTGGCCTCTCTCATTGCAGAGCACAGGCTCTGGACGTGCAGGCCCAGCGGCCATGGCTCAGGCCCAGCCACTCCGCAGCATGTGGGATCCTCCTGGACTGGGGCACAAACTCGTGTCCCCTGCACCGGCAGGCGGACTCTCAACCACTGCGCCACCAGGGAAGCCCTCCCTTGCTGCTTTTAATACTTTCTTTGTATTTAATTTTTGATAGTTTGATTAATATATGTCTTGGTGTGTTTCTCCTTGGATTTATCCTGTATGGGACTCTCTGCACTTCCTGGACTTGATTGATTATTTCCTTTCTCATATTAGGGAAGTTTCCAACTATAATCTCTTCAAATATTTTCTCAGTTCCTTCATTTTTCTCCTCTTCTTCTGGGACCCCTGTAATTCAAATGTTGGTACGTTTAATGTTGTCCCAGAGGTCTCTGAGACTGTCCTCAATTCTTTTCGTTCTTTTTTCTTTATTCTGCTCTGCAGTAGTTATTTCCACTATTTTGTCTTCCAGGTCACTTATCCATTCTCTTCTGCCTCAGTTATTCTGGTATTGATTCCTTTTAGAGAATTTTTAATTTCATTTACTGTGTTGTTCATCATTGTTTGTTTGCTCTTTAGTTCTTCTAGGTCCTTGTTAAACATTTCTTGTATTTTCCCCATTCTATTTCCAAGATTTTGGATCATCTTTACTGTCATTACTCTGAATTCTTTTTCAGGTAGACTGCCTACTTCCTCTTCATTTGTTTGGTCTGGTGGGTTTTTATCTTGCTCCTTCATGTGCTGCATATTTCTCTGTCTTCTCATTTTGCTTATCTTACTGTGTTTGGGGTCTCCTTTTCGCAGGCTGCAAGTTCATAGTTCCCGTTGTTTTTGGTGTCTCCCCCCAGTGGGTGAGGTTGGTTCAGTGGCTTGTTAAGCTTCCTGGTGGAGGGGACTGGTGCCTGTGTTCTGGTGGATGAGGCTGGATCTTGTCTTTCTGGTGGTCAGGACCGCATCTGGTGGTGTGTTTTGGTGTGTCTGTGAACTTAGTATGATTTTAGGCAGCCTCTCTGCTAATGGGTGGGGTTGTGTTCCTGTCTTGCTAGTTGTTTGGCATGGGGTGTCCAGCACTGTAGCTTGCTGGTCATTGAGTGGAGCTGGGTCTTAGCATTGAGACAGAGATCTCTGGGAGAGCTCTCACCGATTGATATTACGTGGGGCCTGGAGGTCTCTGGTGGTCCAGTGTCTTGAGCTCGGCTCTCCCACCTCAGAGGCTCAGGACTGACACCCGGCCAGAGCACCAAGACCCTTGATGAAGAATGCTGCTACACATGATGGTTTGACTGGAAGTGCCAGTCCCCCAATTTTTTTAACCCCTCACAGTGATGGCACAGTTCACACCATAGAAAGTGATGTGCTCTAAATGTCAAGGCTCACAGGTTTTCTTATCAGAATTTCCATGAATCAACACAACATTGCAGAGAAGCAAGTATTCTCTGCTGCTACTGTACTCCAGGGCTGGGCAGACAAAAGAAAGAGCATCCTGAGGAAGGCTACCATGATGGGGTCCAAGTTCACAGTAGCCAGCGCCCCCCACTCCAAAACTCAAGGTGTCCAGACAGCTGCTCTGAGCTGGGGTCTGCCTGCTCCCTCCCTCTCTGGGTAGCCAGCACTCCCTCCATGATCCATTTTGAGTTAATATTTGTATAAGTTGTGATGGTTAGGTCGAGGTTCATTTTTTTGCATCTAGAGGTCTAGTTCCAGCACCATTTGTTGAAAGACTGTTTATGATGTTTTGAGTTGCCTATCTCTTGATAACACCTAAATGTTATCAACAGTCTGTCTCAAAACCTTACTGCAAGAGGACATGCTTATCAGCTAATCAAGCTTATCATCATTGGAAAAATCTGTTTCCTATTCATGTAAAGAAGAGTGTAAAGTTTAAAAGTTCAGGGTCTGGAACTAGGCTCCCTGTGTTTGAAAACTATCTCTGCTACTTACTTAGTGACCGACCACAGCTATGGATTTCGGTCACATTTCCATGAGTTGGCATTTTGGACCATGCTCAGCTACACAGTGGTTCTGTGTCCTTGTCAGCTCTCCATTGGCTCAGGGTTGATTGTTGAGGGCCAGGGGAGAATCTGCTGGGATGATAGATCATCTCTGTTCCACATGGCTTCTCATCTTCCAGCAAGCTATCTGTGGCTTCTTCACATGATGCTTCCCAAGAACAGCAAGCATGGCAGTGATAAGGTCTATTGAGGCCTAAGCTCAGAATTTACACAGAGTTAGGCTTCTGCTACATTGTATTGGTCAAAGCAAGTCATAGGGCCAGCCCCTATTCAAGGAGTGGGAAAATAGACTCCACCTGTTAATGGGAGAAGCTTCAAGTATTGTGGCCATTTTTCCAATCTGGTAATGGTGGTAAGTTACTCAACTTGTCTGAGCCTCAGTTTCCTTATTTATAAAATGAAGCTAATAATAATAATAACTAATTTATAATAATACCTAACTCATGAGTCTTAACTCATGAGAATTCAGGAAGATGATGATAACAATGATGATGATGATAGGCATAGCTAACCCTTTTTTTTTTTTAAATAAATTTATTTATTTATTGGCTGTGTTGAGTCTTCCTTGCTGTGCATGGGCTTTCTCTAGTTGCAGCAGGCGGGGACTACTCTTCATTGCAGTGCACAGCCTTCTCATTGCGGTGGCTTCTCTTGTTGCATAGCATGGGCTCTAGGCACATGGGCTTCAGTAGTTGTGGCACACAGGCTCAGTAGTTGTGGCGCATGGGCTTAGTTGCTCCGTGGCATGTGGGATCTTCCCAGACCAGGGCTTGAACTCGTGTCCTTGCATTGGCAGGCGGATTCTTAACCACTGCGCCACCAGGGAAGCCCATAGCTAACACTTTTTTATAATACCAGCCAGTATTTATTGAGGGTTTACTTTGTGCCAATCCTTGTTCATGCATTAACTCATTTCATTCCCTACAACAACCTTATGAGATCAATGAGATAACAGCAAGTAAGTGAAGGAGTTGAGATTCCAGCCCAGGGAGTCTGACTCCAGAGCCTACACTTGTCCTTTCATATATCCTCTGCCTCTGTATAAGGTACATGAATAGTTAACACAGTTCCTGGTATATAGTAAATGTTCGCTTCAGTATTTTTATTGTTGATGTTATTGTTTATTCTCATTAGACTCATTCACAGAAGGAGGCACTTTCTGATCTTATCCCTAGATTTTTCTTTGTATCCAGATTTTTCTGGAACCCCATGTTCACTGACCATGATAAGCAGAAGAGCAGAAAAAAAATTAAAAAGGCAAAGTGAAAAAGCATAGAAATACAAACAGAGGGAAGTGGAAGACCAGGAAGAGAGATAGAAACCATGTCAGCGTTCCTTCCTGTTCAGGCCTGGAACACAGCCTCATTTATTACTGAGAATTAGGACTCTGGTGCTGAAAAGCTAAAGGGCTTCTCCTCCCTTGGAGTGTGACCCATGGCACCTTTGAGGAATATGGACAACCCCCTCCCCCTAACACATTTGCATACACATATACCTCGATATCCCCTCATCCTTAACAGGAGGAGATGTCTTTTCTTTGAGACTTAGAGCCTAAAGTTTCCTTAGAAGATGGGAAGAGATTACCCATCCAGAAGCCATGGATTTTTCTTAACTAATCAAGGCCTTCTAGTCCTTCATATGGACCCTAAAATGTATAATACACTGCAGCACATAAAAAAATGCCCTCAAGAAAGATAGGGTCAATCTAGGAGGGTGAAAGCATTGTTGAATAGGAAACCCAGAAAAGCCCTGGACCCCATGGAGCTCTCCTTGGTGCAGAACCCACTGGATATGACTGAGCTTTTACTTGCTTAAAACCTTGTTCAGGGACTTCGCTGGTGGTCCAGTGGTTAAGACTCCGTGCTTCCAACGCAGGGGGTGTGGGTTCGATCCCTGGTCGGAGAACTAAGATCCCGTATGTCACGCTGCCGAAAAAACACACCTTGTTCATAGATGTAGCCTCTTCTTGAAGCTTATCATCCCTGATCTGCTGTGACCCAGTTGCCTGCCGCGAGAATGACCCTTGCCTGCCCGGCACCAAGCCACGCCACCCTCCTCTACTGATACAGACTGCGGATCAGGAGTTTCATTCATGCTAGTCTGGCCTGGTAGGACTGACCTGCTTGCCACCACCTATGTCCCTGAGGTTCCCTCTCAGGCTGCCCACCCATGCTCAGCACTTTGCCAGGCCAGGACATGCCCTGCAGTACACAGGAGAGAAAAGTAGGCAGCAGGCCTAGTTCTGACAGCTGTCAAAGAGACACGTGATACTTGGGTGCAGCTCTGAGCTGAAGATGATGAGGGGTATGATCCCAGGTCCAAACTCCAGGGGAGTAAGTCTCTCCCTCTACCACCCCTCCCTCCACCAGGTCTGCGAGGCCAGAACTATTATATGGGTACAACTTTTAAGCGTAGACTTAGGTGTGTGCATTGCTTAGGGTAATATTCCTGAAGGCGGGGCCAGGGCACCTATACTGATGAGCCTGATGGAGAAAGGGAGCTCTCCACGGAACGGCCCTCACAACACACCGGTGCTCCCCCAGCAGGAACAGGGCAGCCCATAGCAGGGGTGCCAAGCCCCAGTTCTATCCCAGATGACGGGCTTACTGTGCAGCTCTCTGCTGGGGACTGGACTGCAAGCCTGTTGATAAAAAAGACCCGCATCATCTGTCTTGTTTCTCCAGCAGACTTGAAACATTGTCACTTAAAGAAACAGTTATTTAAGAGAGAAGGAAAGCCTCTTTATGACTTCATTTAAAATGTTCTTTCTCAAGTTTGTGCATGAAGGAGGCAGAGAGGGGGGAGAACGGGGATCTTCTCGTCCGTGAGAATAGGATTCTGCCTGCTTTACCCACCGTTTCTGTAGCGTAGAGAGAGACAGTGGATGCTTGATTACAGCTAGATGGGTCAGAGTGGTCAGGCGTTAGAGGCACTGGGTAGAGAAATTCTGAGAAATCTGTCTGTAGATATAAAGGGAGGTGATAACGGTTGATTCAAGTGAAGGAAGTTTACTCTGTAGTAATACAGTTATAGTAGAATAGTCTGAAAGGTGGCTCGGAATGATTACTTTAGTAACTCATTCCAGTATTTATTAATGTCTATAGTGATACCTAGAGAACTTGTAGTGGGGGAAGGCAGTCAGCAGTGGTGAAGAGGTTCAGTGCCTGACATTCAGCCGTGACTGTTAGATTTTCAGCTTTTTAATCAAGTTTGGTTTTTTGTTTTGGTGGGGGTTCTTTTGGTTTTTTGTTTTCGTTTTTGTTTTAAACTCTTAGAAATTTTGTTCCATGTTACAAGAAAAAAGAATCAGGACAGAATTGATTAGGGGCAGATGTCTAAAGGGATACAAAGAAGTATCTGACTCCAACGTTACTTTCCCTTCAGAAAGTGCTCCAGTTTCTTTCTTCATTGTTACAGGCAATTTGTAGGGAGATTAGCTATGATTTTTTATTACTTAATACCCGTATTACTTAATACCCGTTACTTTGTTCTGTATCGTCTTAGCTAATCAGACTCACTTTTTTTTAATAGCGGTGTGGTTTCTTTAAAAGCACACATATTTTTCTGATTGTGAAAGCAATGCATTTTTACTGCATAAATTTGGAAAACAAAACAAGAATAAAGAAGAAAAATAAATCACCCGTAACCCCATCATGAGATAAAGTAGTAATATTTTTATTTATTTATCTTTTCCTATGCATTTAGAAATGTATGTGAAACTAACATATGAGCATTTTCCTATGTTATTGAAAATTCTAAAAGTATTTAAATCTTTTGTCCCTTTTTTGGATGTTTACTCTGCTTCTATTTTTCCTGTTATAAATAATACGGATGAATAGCCTGCTGATAAATCTCTTTGTCTCCACCTCTGATATGTTCTTTAGAATAAATTTCTGAACATGGAATTGCTGGATCAAAGTTGTGAACATTTTTAAGGCTTTTGATATATTTTGCCAACATGTCTTCAGGGAAAAATGTTTCATTTAAATTCTTGACCAGCAGTGTTTGAGTGTACCTGTCACCTGTGTACTGGGTACAAACTCCACACAATACTAGAATAAAACATGCTAGATCGGTGTGGCTTTTGATACACTGGTTTTATGCAGTTAAGAATGTTAAAGCTATTTTTTGGCGGCCAAACTGGTTACTATTTTGCACGCATATTTTCAGTGAGAAATTATATTGTGTATTTCTATCCTTTTTTCTTGCATTTGACTTTGTTCGGGGGCTGCAGGTCGTGTCCAGCCTTCAGCCATCAGACATGTTCGTTCTTGGAGCAACATCCCCTTTATCACGGTACCCCTCAGTCGTGCGCATGGCAAGTCTTTTGCCCACCGCAGTGAGCTGAAGCATGCCAAGAGAATCGTGGTTAAACTCGGAAGTGCCGTGGTGACCCGAGGAGATGAATGTGGCCTGGCACTGGGGCGCCTGGCGTCTATTGTTGAGCAGGTAATTGCCAAGATGGAAAATTCAACTGAACTAAAACAAAATCTGCTTTTTAAGCTGTCATTTCAGGTTTCTCAGCTCGTAAAAATAATTCTGATTTGAGAACAATAGATTTCAACCCAGTCTGAAAACTCTGTTTCCTGATGAAGGTGCCACTGGGAGACACCATCCCAGGGCAAGCAGACGGGGTGTCAAGGAGTGGAGTTGATTTCATGCAGTTCATCCCTCAAGCGTCTTAGTGAGAACTAGCTTTGTATGTCAGTGATTCTTAATCCTGGCTGCACATTAGAATCGCCTGAGAGGCCTGGAGGTGCCTGGACTTCACAGTCAACCATTTAATAAGTATCTCTGGTATGGGGCTCAAGCATCTGTGGGTTTTTTTTTGTTGTTGTTGTTTGCAGTACGCGGGCCTCTCACTGCCGCGGCCTTTCCCGTTGCGGAGCACAGGCTCCGGACGCGCAGGCTCAGCGGCCATGGCTCACGGGCCCAGCCGCTCCGCGGCCTGTGGGATCTTCCCGGACTGGGACACGAACTCGTGTCCCCTGCATCAGCAAGCGGACTCTGAACCACTGCGCCACCAGGGAAGCCCAGCATCTGTGTTTTTAAAGTTCCCCAGGTGATTGATATGTAATCAGGGTTGAGTACCCAGATGGACTTGTGTGAATATTGAGCTTTTTTTTTTTTTTCCTGTTTTGCTGGGCTTTATCTTTTCTAGTTAGACTAGAAATCTTGAAATAAGTATGAGCTATCATTGCAAAGATTTCCCAAGTTCAGATTATAGTGAAAGGACTTACCAGACTCCACAGAGAATACCCATATAAGGCTTTCATTTAAAGGCAAAGGGATACAAGGCCACAGAGGGAGTGTAAGCAAGCATTGAGGGTCTGAGAGATATCCTATGCACAAGGCCATCCCCCACCCCCTAGGGTCTTTTATTTGCACAGAGACCACACTCTGTCTCCAGACTGAATCACAAAAAGATCTGTGCAAGGAATCTTGGCTTTGGAAGGCCTCACAGCAGAAGTTTTCAGTGGGAACTTTATGCCCCACTGGCCATGGAGTCAAACCAGGCTGACCACTGATAGTTTATCAGTAAAGAAACTGACCTTCGGGGTCATCATGGGAGTTTTGGACTTTAAATATCACATCGCAAATCCCACTACCTTTATCTTTTCCAAGAGCAGGGAACAGCAAATTTTTTCTGTAAAAGGCCAGATACTAAATATGTTAGTCTCTGTAGGCTGTACAGTTTCTGTCTCAGCTACCATTGTAGCACAAAAGCAACCTTAGACAATACATAAATGAACAAGCATGGGCTGTTTTCTGATAAAATTTTATTTTCAAAAACAGGCACAGGTCAGATTTGACCTGCAGGCCATAGTTTGCCAACCCCTGACCAAGAGTCAAAAAATCCCAAACATCCAAGTATCCTGGAGATAAAGCTAGAGCTTTTCCATTCTAGCTGTAATTCAGCTCTATCTTCCATAGACGTATTTTCAGTTTTAAAAAACAATTTTGGGGCTTCCCTGGTGGCGCAGTGGTTGAGAGTCCGCTTGCCGATGCAGGGGACATGGGTTCGTGCCCCGGTCCGGCGGCTGGGCCCGTGAGCCATGGCCGCTGAGCCTGCACGTCCGGAGCCAGTGAGAGGCCCGCGTACCCCCCCAAAAAAAAAAAAAAAAAAAAATTTTGCTGGAGTTGGTATTAGAAAACTACTAACCTGAAATTTGATGGAATTTTCTTCATATATTTTCTGTACTAAGCAATTATTATCAAATCTGCCTTTCAGATTGAGTCCCTCAGATCAATGCAGTGTAACAAATATTTATCAAAGGGCTACATTGTGAGGGCCTTAATAGACCTCTAACGGTTGTCTCTGCCCTTGGGGAGCCAGACTGGGACTCCCAAAATAATTAGGTGATTGTTCAAGACAGATAATATCCAAATGAGAGGGCACAAATGACAGTGACTGACAGGTCCAGAGGTGGGAAGGTCAAATGAGAGTGTGGTCATTCTTGGGACTTCCTAGGAGAGCTGAGACTCAGGGTGGGCCTTTGTGACTGATAGGATTTGCACCAGCAGAGGGGAAATGTTCCGTGCTGCTAAGTGCACATTGTGAATGGTGCCCCTGGTATTGTGTAGCCTGATGTTTCTGGGGACGGGGAGGCTCTACAAGTAGTTTCCAGGTGGGAGACAAAAGCAGGAATGAGTATGGCAAGCTGATAGGCCAGAGAGGAGGTGAGAGGAGTGGTGGTGATCTCATCAGGGAGAATGTGTATAATTCCATTAGGCAGGGCTTTGAAACCAGGTAGAGGACTTGGGGTTCAGTCTAGGAGGAAGATTGAAGATTTTGAGCAAAGGAGAAACTTGATGAAAACAGTGGGGAGAACCTGGTAATGGTTTGCTTAGGTTGCCAGCTCTCCTTCTGGGGACACCCCTGGACCTTAAGGAACAGTTTTCTAGATCAGTGCAGTACTAACATGGAGTCAATTGTCTTGTCCAAGGCATCTGATCATGTTAGATGGACTCAGGAGCTGACTTAAAGAGGCTTCCATTGGTCAGAGATGGGAATATCTGAACATCAATAATTACTGCACTGAATTTAAACACATGAAATATGTTTAAATCTATGAATCACAATTATACTTAAAAAAATTCATTGGTCATCTTGAAGGATTCTAGAGAACCTACTCATTTTGGAAACTGGTAAATAAAGGGAAAGAGACACATATCTGTGCTGCCTTTCATATACAAACCATACCTCAAGGTAGCCAAATATTTAATGAAGGAAAGTTTCCCTTTATGGAATTATTCCAGCCTGTAAATAAAGAAGAAACGCATGAATTAGAATATCAGCATTTTATAGCCCCTAATGAATTAATAGGTCTTGGTGATGATGATCAACAGTAACTAACATCACAAAAAGAAAGACAGTCAGGCCTTATGTATCCCCTTGATGGACACCACGACCTGTAAAGAATTCTTGACAAAAAAAATCAAGCCTTCATATCTAACAGCAGTTTGCAAGAAATAGAATACTATACCACAGAGACAGAAGCAGGAAAATCACAGCTGAGAAACCCTAAAGGACAAATAACCCAGTTTCTTTAACAAATTACAAGGGAAAAAATTATAGAGAGTAACCTATGGATTAAAAGTGAATTAAGAGACACTTCAGCTAATTGCAATATGTGGGCTTAATTTTCACCTTAATTTGAGCAAGCTGAAAAAATTGGGGAAATGTGATCACTGACCAGATATTTGATATTAGGAAATTATTGAAATATTTTAGATAATAATGGTTTTGTGGATGTGTGCCTATACCCTCTGTTTTAGCAATTGCTTTCTGAAATATTTACAAATGAAATAATGTGTCTGGAGCCTGGGATCTGTATTAAAATAATGGTGGAGGGACTTCCCTGGTGATCCATTGGCCAAGACTGTGCACTCCCAATGCAGGGAGCCCAGGTTCAGTGCCTGGTCAGGGAACTGGATCCCACGTGCCACAACTAAGAGTTCACATGCCTCAAGTAAAGATCCTGTGTGCCTCAAGTAAAGATCCCGCATGCTGCAACTAATACCCGGTGCAGCCAAATGAATACATAAATAAATATTTTAAAATAATAAAATAATAAAATAATGGTGGAGCTATAAAAGGAATATTGGAGAGTGAGAAATTGGCCATGAGAGGTGGTTGTTGAAACTGGGTGAAGAGTACATAGGGTTTTGTAGTTCGATTCTTACCACTTTGGTTAAGTATGAAATTTTCTGTGATGATAAGTTATTTTTTTTAGATCATGGTTTATCATAGCTGTCTCCAAGTTCCTGAGCTAGGTTATAGGTTCAAGCATCAGGAGGAATGGACAGGTTAGGAATATTGAATCTTTGATTCTTTCATGTGGATCCATCCTAGGTGGGAAACAAAGTAACCAAAACTGGTTCTAGGCAGACAGAGTGGAACAGCACTGTCCCTGGTCTAGCCAGAGGCAAAGCATGAGAATCGGACACGCCCCAGAAACAGCTTCGTCTCCCCAGGTCATGCCTTAGAATTTGAGAAGCCATCTGCTAAGTTTATGTTGCAATTCCTGGCTCCAGACTTGTATTCTGAGCTTTATTTCCTGAAACAACTGGATCTTCCGCATTATAGACTCCTCCACATATCTTCAAGTCCTGTGGTTGCCAAACCTACCTACACACTGGAATCTCCTTATTAAAAACTTCTCATTTCTATCTGCCACCTACTTATCAGATTCGAGGAAGCATGTAGGAGTCTGTATTTTTACCAAACAACCTGGGTGATACTTCCAGAGCCAGCCCAGTGCTGGTCTGTAAACCGGCATTTGGGATCCACTCATTAGTCCACCCTCCCTGAATCTCTTGTGATGAAAGGAAAGAGATATTACAAGGACTTGTGCCTTTTCCTTCCTTAATGTCAGGTGTCAGTACTGCAGAATCAAGGCCGAGAGATGATGCTGGTGACTAGTGGAGCTGTAGCCTTTGGCAAGCAACGCTTGCGCCATGAGATCCTTCTGTCTCAGAGCGTGCGGCAGGCCCTACACTCGGGGCAGAACCAGCTGAAGGAGATGGTAAGTGTGGCTTCCCCACCCCCTATAACAGGGTCCTCAGGCCCCCTTCCCTCGCCCCAGCCACACCTTGTCTGTTGGCATGTTACAGGCAATTCCAGTCTTAGAAGCCCGAGCCTGTGCAGCCGCCGGACAGAGTGGGCTGATGGCCTTGTATGAAGCCATGTTTACCCAGTACAGCATCTGCGCTGCCCAGGTGAGAGGCTGACCCTCCACAAGGGGGGTGTGGGACCTGTGAGGGTGATTCCCGTGGAGCAAGGTGATACGAGCAGGGCTCTGGCGCCAGACTGCCAGGATACAGTCTCAGCTTCACCACTTGCTAGTTGGGAGATCTGGAGAAAGTTTTGAAGTCTAACCTTTTTGTGCCTCAGTTTCCTCATCTGAAAAATGAGGATGTCATCAGTGCCTATTGCAAAGAGTTTTTGGAAGGGCTCAGTGAGAAAATATATGAAAAGCATTTAATATGTCTGTTAAATAGTACTTTCTCAGTAAGTGTTAGCTCTTGTTATTATACAAGTAACTCTTAGGACTACTACAAGTACTGATACTGCTGAAGATAGAAAGGTTAGATATCTTTATTTCATTGGCTTCTTTGACTTCAGCTGGCTTGTTTCTCTTTGCACCTGGTTGCCTTATATAATAGATTTCTACTAAGTGTTGAAGGGAAATGCTGGTGTTTGGTTGTTTTTTGTTTTTTTAATTATTTAACTTTTTTTTTTTCCCGGCTTTGTTGGGTCTACGTTGCAGTGCACGGGCTTCTCATTGAGGTGGCTTCCCTTGTTGCGCGGCACGGGCTCTAGGCTTGCGGGCTTCAGTAGTTGTGGCTCGCGGGCTCTAGAGCACAGGCTCAGCTCAATAGTGGCGCACGAGCTTAGTTGCTCTGCGGCATGTGGGGTGTTCCTGGACCAGGGCTCGAACCTGTGTCCCCTGCATTGGCAGGTGGATTCTTAACCACTGCTCCACCAGGGAAGCCCGGTTGGTTGGTTTTTAATTCATTTAGCAAATCTTTATTGAGCACCATGTGTACCAAGGAGTCTGTTAGACATTGGGGATACTGCAGTGAACAAATCAGCCATGTTCTAGTCCTCATGGAACTTAAAAATTTTTAGTGGTCCCCCTGAATGTGCTAGAACCTTCTTTCTACATTATTTCTTTTTTACCTAAATTTCCAGAATTTTTTCAGTTGGGTTTTTAATCAGCTGTACAACTACACACTAAATAGAAACATCTAAATATCACAAAACAACTGAAAAAACCTTACTCCCCAAGGTACTTTCAAATTGCTGCCTCTGATCCTATCATTTACACAGATGTTATTATACACAGATGATGTTACGTATACATCCTTTCAGGTTTGGCCCTTGCATTTCCTATCACTTTTTCTGTTCTCCATCATTTATTTTTTTTGTTTTTGGCTGTGTTGGGTCTTTGTTGCTGCCTGTACACAGGCTTTCTCTAGTTGTGGCGAGCAGGGGCTACTCTTCGTTGCAGTGCGTGGGCTTCTCATTGCGGTGGCTTCTCTTGTTGCAGAGCACGGGCTCTAGGCGCGCGGGCTCAGTAGCTGTGGCTCACGGGCTCTAGAGTGCAGGCTCTGTAGTTGTGGCGCACGGGTTCAGTTTCTCGGCAGCATGTGAGATCTTCCTGGACCGGGGCTCGAACCCGTGTCCCCTGCATTGGCAGGTGGATTCTTAACTGATGCGCCACCAGGGAAGTCCCTCTCCATCATTTTTAAGTTGTTATCCACAGTGACGTTCTGGCATTATACCAGAGTGTCCTTGAGTAAGGGAGCTGAAACAGAAAGGCATGGACTTGGATACTTTTGTTTGTGGCTGGGACCCCACTCTCTGTAATCTTAGATTTTTTTTTTCGGTTACATAAATGCAATGGAAATCTCAATTTTTGTCTCCTTTTATTATCAGCTCTTTTTTCCTCCATAGTGCAATAACAGTTTTAGTCTTTAATTTTTTTTTTAAGTGCATGGAGCCAGGTGAGGAAATTTAGATCCAGGAACTATGCTTTTGTTTTGTTTTGTTTTTTCCCAGGTATGATACTTCTTGAGGTTTTTTGTTCGTCTGTTTGTTTTAGTGAAAGTATCATTAAAAATACTGTACATTAGCCGTTGTTTTTATTAATATTGATGTAAAAGAGCTCTGTGCCCTCCAGTTTCCAGCAAGCCTTCATCCAGGGGCCCCTTCACTCCCACACCTTTGCCTTCCCCATGATCTGATCTGTAAGAAATCTGTACCCTTTGCCCCTTATCCTGTGGTTCCTTGTTTTCTTTAGTAATCTTGTTTTGAAGACCATTATCAGGGGCTTTTGAAAATTTCCCATAAGTTGTTTGTCAGATTAAAGACTTAAACAAGGACAACAGCTATTTTTCATTCATAGAAATGAAACTTATTTGCATCCTAACAGATTGCCCTTCTCCAAGCATATACTTTTCTCTCTGGTCTCTTGTCTCCCATGTCTTGTTTGTTAAGCTGTTGGAGCCACGGGTGTTTTCACTGGACCTTTATACCTCCGGCTTGCCTCTCCTACACACACGTGTTTACTTTTATTGTTTGACCTTCCACCACCAGAACCAGGATCTATGTATTCACCTTTGTCCCAGGCCTTTTTCCCACAGGGCTAAACTTTCTGAAAAGACATTCATGATCTAACCCGTTCCATCTTCCCCAAATCATCAACATTTTTATTCTCCATCCCAAGAGCTAGTACAGGATCTGGCATTTCAGAGGTACTCAATAACTTTTTTATCAAATGAGTGAGTAAATTATTTCCCTTGGTGATGTTATCATTTTGTCTTCTTCGCCCACATTTTCCATATCATTAAGGCTGCTGTCATCTTCTCAGTTACCATAGCCAGACCCTAGTTCAGGGCTTAACCATTCCCACTTGGACTGTTCCAGTACCTTCCAAGAATTCTTGGCCATCCGCCTCCAGCCTTTTCCTACGTCAGCGCTGCCCTACATCACAAGAACCCTCTTCCATGAACGTTGCAGGGATTTCACTGAAACATTTATTCCTGAGCTTTGGAGTTTGTTACCATTTTGTTTCTTACTGTCACCCCCCTTTATCTTTCTCTCCTGCTAAACATTGCCTAATACCCTGATTCAAGCCAGGGAGTGGAGCTGTTAACCGGCCCCCACACCCGGCTCTCCACTCTGCCTTTGAGCAGCTTGTGTGCATCCCGTCCCCTGAGTGAAGTTTTGTCTGCCCTTCTTTCAGTTTGTGACTAAAGACTCACCTCCCTAAACCTCTCAGACTCATCTTGACCGTGTCTTTGCTGACTCGGGCAGTGGTCAGCCACAGAGCAAAAACAGGAACCACGTGGCCCTATTCCCTGTGGTTTAATACATTTTCCAGGCAGAGTAACCATTCATTCATTCACTCACTACATGTTTCAGCACCTACTGTGTATGGCCAGACTTTGAATCAGATGCTGGGATACAAAGATATTTTAGAAATTTATGGCAGTCATTGCTCCCTCCAGTATCCCGCTAAAGTAGATACATTCATTTTCTTAATTTTGTAAATGGATGAGATTTCATAGCTCTCTGAGGATTAAAGTACTTTTCAAAAGTCTTAAGCATCCTAAAATAAATCTTCCAGGTGATTCTAACTTTTTTCCAATCTCCAAAAGAATTGGATAAGTCTCCAGAGATGTGTGTTCCATTCTGAACTCCTCTACTCTTAGCATCCTTTGGATGCTGTTCCTCGGAAGTTCATCATTTTCCTGTCTCCTGCGTTTTTCAATCTCTTTACCCCTTTTATTTTTATTTATTTTTTTAACATCTTTTTTGGAGTATAATTGCTTTACAATGGTGTGTTAGTTTCTGCTTTATAACAAAGTGAATCAGCTATACATATACATATATCCCCATAGATTTTGGTGACCAATTTGGATTTCCACGATGAGCAGAAGCGCCGGAACCTCAATGGGACACTTCATGAGCTCCTCCGAATGAACATCGTCCCCATTGTCAACACAAACGATGCTGTTGTGCCCCCAGCAGAGCCCAATAGTGATCTCCAGGGGGTAAATGTGGGTAAAGTATTACCGAGGGTTGAGCATGCTGTAGACACTAATGCCATGCTAGGCTGCATGTACTAACACCGGACGCTGGGCATAAACAAGATGGAGAGATGGGGAGAGAAGCTGGCATCCTGGAGCAGTGGCTGCATAAGCTCTTCTGAAGACGGGGGTTTCGTTCAACTGGGTGAGGCGCAATAGTGATTTAAGGTGGTGCTGTGAGCATGGCTTGTGTGTGTCAGTGGATAGAAGGGTGCATATTTGGAAAGGGGGTTGCCAGTAGGCATGGTGTTTTGCAAACTGAAAGGCCTGTCAGAGCTGTCATGCACATACTCAGGGTTGTTGATTTTTCCTGCCAGAGCCTAGCTGAGTACTTCCGTGAACTTTTTTGAACTGCAAAGCTCATGACTTTTTACCTGCATTTTAGGTTATTAGTGTTAAAGATAACGATAGCCTGGCTGCCCGTCTGGCTGTGGAAATGAAGACTGACCTCTTAATTGTTCTTTCAGATGTAGAAGGTACAAAGCAATGCCTTTTCTTTTTATCCAGTCTTTGTTTTAAATACTGTATGTGTGAGCACATGAGTTCCCCTCTTTGTTTGAGTGCTTCTGATCTTTTTAACTGTGGACCATTATTTTCTGAGCCATACGGTCCGAAAAGGGTTTTGTGATTCAAAAGAAGGTGGGGGTGGTCTGGGAGATGAAGTTTGAATGCTGAAATGTTGTTACCTCCAGGCACTTTAATTTGTTTTTTATAACCGCTTTATGGAGATAGAATTCACATAACATACAATTCACCTATTTAAAATTTATATTTCAGTGATTTTTAGTATATTCATACAGTTGTTCAACCCTCACCACAATTTAGAACATTTCTTATCACCCCATCAAGAAACCCATACCCATTAGCAATCGTTCCTCACTTCCCCTGAAACTCTCCAGCCCTTGGCAACCTCTAATCTACCTTCTGTCTCTGTTGATTTGCTTGTTCTAGACATTTTATATAAATGTGATCATACAATATGTGATCCTTTGTGATTGACTTTTTTCACTTAATGTTTTCAAGGTTTATTGATATTATACACATATTAGTACTTCATTTATTTTTATTGCCAAATAATATTCCACTATATAGATATACTACATTTTATGTACCTACTCATCAGCTGATAGACATTTAAGCTATTGTGACTAATGCTTCTGTGAACATTTGTGCACAAGCTTTGGTGTGAAGATGCTCTTTATTTTACTTAGGAGTAGAATTGCTGGATCATATGTTTAGCCTTTTGAAGAAATACCAGCCTGGTTTCCAAAGCAACTGCACCTTTCTACATTTTCCCAGCAGTGTATGAGGATTCTAGTTTCTCCACATCCTCACCAACATTTCCCTCTTGGTATCTGCCTTTTTGATTGTAGCCATCCTCATGGGTGTGAAGTGATACCTCATTGGGGTCTTGATCACTTTTAGTTTTAATGTAAATCACAAGACACATTATTTTAAATTGGAGCCACTGCAGAAAATCCAGGCTGTGGCCACTGTGTTCTTCTGTGTTACTCTTTTCCTCTCTGCTTTCGCCTTCTTCGTGGAGGGGCCCCTCTTGGCTCCAACTTGGCTCTCCATTCACTCGTCTCACTTTCTTAAGCTGTTCCCGTTTTACATTTTGACCCACAGATATGGTAGATGTGTCTAAATTAGGCCAAACCTACAGGATTCCAAAAGTCTCCCATTACATTCCCAGGAAGTCAGAAAAACCTATTTAGTTCCCTGCCCACACCCATGGCAGGTTAACATGGCAGGACTTTTCCCCAGTTTACACTTCAGCAGCATAAGTGAAGGTCAGGGGGCTGCCTGGTGGAGGCAGGGGCAGGTACCAGTGCTGTGATCTGTCTCCTGCGCACGTGGAGGGTCAGAGATATCATACTTACAGATCAGTATCTTTACCTGTATGAAGTCTTGGTACCATGTTTATTCACCGTAAATTTGAAGTCTCAGGATAGGAACAACTAAGCTGGGGTAAGAGTAAGCCACTCTGGAGAACAAGGCATTTTGGTTAGTCACAAGATTTTTTTTCAACTTCTGATGTGTACAAATACTGTGCTAGGTGCTTTATAAATGTCAATTTATTCACCCTTGTAGCAACCCTGCAAAGTAGGTAGGTTAGCCTATTATTCAGGTGAAGAAATTAAAAATTGAATTCACATTAGTTAAACGGTTTATTCAAAGTCATATAGCTAGTACTTGGCAGAGGCTGGTTTCGAATCTAAATCTTTTCAGTTTAAAAATCTACACTCTTCTCTCCTATACTGCCTAGCAAGGCAAAGGATATGAGTTTGAGAGATCAATATATAAAATCCAACTTGAACTAGGCTCTAGTAAACCTTAGTTTCAATGCAGCCTCAAACCCCAAAACTGGTCGTTGGCAGGCTTGTGCTTTTCACTCTGATTCGTTATCCACTGAATATTGATTTTTAGAACATTATCTGAATTTTAAAAATGCTCTTGGTGGGTTTGAGAGCTGCTATAAAGAAGAGGAGGAGGCAGAATATCAGAATGCTAGGAAGTCCTAGGCATCTCTGGGGGTTTGCCTTAGAATTGTCCAGTACTACTCATGATCTCATAGCATAGTGCCTTCTGAGATGAACCCAGCAGAAGACCCTGGGAACTGTGGGGTGCTGGGTTGAGGCGGATAGGGGTTGTGAGAGGTTATTTCTCTCTCCCTGTAATTGCTGCTCATGGTTTGCACTACTTTGTTGTGCACTAGACACTGATGTCCTCACTGCTCCGATTCACTTACTCTCCTAGAGAGGGTGCACATGACACGGTTGTGTTAAAGATTTGGAATAGGGCTTCCCTGGTGGCGCAGTGGTTAAAAATCCGCCTGCCAATGCAGGGGACATGGGTTCGAGCCCTGGCCTGGGAACACCCCACATGCCACAGAGCAGCTAAGCCCATGTGCCACAACTACTGAGCCCACGTGCCACAACTACTGAAACCTGCGCACCTAGAGCCCGTACTCCGCAACAAGAGAAGCCACGACAATGAGAAGCCCATGCACTGCAACGAAGAGTAGCCCCCACTGTCCGCAACTAGAGAAACCTTGTGCACAGCGACGAAGACCCAACACAGCCAAAAATAAATAAATTAATTAATTAATTAATTAATTTTTTTAAAAAAAGATTTGGAACAGTGAAGCACAGGGGTGTATTTTAGCACAGGAAAAGCAGTAACTTAAAAACCAAAAACATCACTAAATGTCCTAAAATGCCTAAAATGTCCTTCAGCCAGTTCCTGACCACTAGCAGTTCCTCCCTGTCTGTGTCCCCCTTAGACCTTGACATGACTCCATTTTCTCAGGCCCTCTTTTCCCCTTCTAAGGCTCAGACACATTCTTTTTTGAAGTGAAATTGTGAGGATTTTTAATCTCAGATGGTATGCATGTAACATTTTGTGTACCTCTTATTTTATGTCACGCTACTCAGTTATAAAGAGGACACAGGCTTTGTGGTGACAAATCCAGACTGAAAGCCAAGAGTCATGCGCTCTTCTGCTGACTCAGCCTAACCTTCAGAAAGGCTTACCCATAATGTGGGGCGTATAATGTGACTGTTTCAAAGGGTACTGTGAGAGTTAATGAGAACCTGTTTCATATGTCATGCCCTTGGAAAGAGTCACATTAAACAGTATACAGCTGCTGCACTGTTTGTGCAAAAGCCACTCATCTTTTTCAGTTGCATCCTTAAGGTTCAGCATCATAGTAGAAATGGCAAAGGTGAGGATAGCTTCCCTGTAGACTGTGGGCAGGGCCAGTAAATTCTGTGCCAGGGATATGGCCGCGCTCTGTTGCTGGCAAACATTCATTTATGAGGCAAAGTTATAAAAGTATGTAAGGTGCGTCCTCCTGGAGCTGGTTTTCGGTGTGAGTAGACTCCACGAATCCCTTGACCTCTTTTCTTGTTCGAGCTGGTGGAATAGCAGAATTTATCTGGATGAGTAGAGTACAGAGTAGTTATAGTTGGCAGGTCCCTGTGGAGGTCTGTCTTGGGGGATGCTCACTTCTGTTAAACAGCATTACCGACTCTTGTCCACTTTTTAGGCCTCTTTGACAACCCCCCAGGGTCAGATGATGCAAAGCTCATTGATATATTTTATCCTGGTGATCAGCAGTCTGTGACATTCGGAACCAAGTCCAGAGTGGGAATGGGTGGCATGGAAGCCAAGGTAAGAATCTGGTGCCTTTATTGCCCGTAACAATTTACAAACCAAACTGTATTTTATCCTTCTTACTTTTGTAGTTGAGGGCTGATGGACATACACACTTAAAGATACACATATCTAAATACAGGTCTAATGCATGTTGTGTACCTATATTTAGTGATGTCTTTCTATGTATTTTTATTAATATATTAAGCGTGTGTTCATATTATAACCTCCTCAAGGGCAGGGTCTATATTTTTTCATAATTCATAAATCCTCTAAGTGTTAATATTAGAGCTCAAATATTTTTCTTTCTTTCTTTCTTTTTTTTGTTTTTTTGCTGTACGCGGGCCTCTCACTGTTGTGGCCTCTCCCGTTGTGGAGCACAGGCTCCGGACGCGCAGGCTCAGCGGCCATGGCTCACGGGCCCAGCTGGGCCACGGCATGTGGGATCTTCCCGGACCAGGGCACGAACCCGCGTCCCCTGCATCGGCAGGTGGACTCTCAACCACTGTGCCCCCAGGGAAGCCCCAGAGCTCAAATATTTCTTGATGAAACCTTTAAAAAGTTCTTCTCTCCCATTAATTGTTCTAAGAAGTTATACCCTTTAGGTACAGAATCATACGTAGCAATGGCAGAAAGGAGGACAAGAACCCCAGGTACAAAAGCCCAAGAGTGCTCATGAGCAGATTCCAGGCAAGCAGCAAGCTGGACGCTGCAAGCTGGCACAATAAGTCAAATGTAGAAGTTATGCGTCCCAGTACTAGAGAGGCTTAGAGAACACGCTGAGCACAAGGGGCGGATTGGTTTATCTTTAGACAACACATGCCAGGGTTGGGTTGGGAAGAGTGCATGGGCTGAGCGTGTCTTGAGAGCTTCTGAGCTGTGCAGAACCTTCCTACAGATAATTAAATTGCTCAATATCATGTTGTATTTGCTATGTTTTTGCATGTTTAAAGTGCAGGGGCCTAGACCCTACAAAGGTCTGAATCTCATCCATGGATCTAACTTCTCCCGTTAGGTGAAAGCAGCCCTCTGGGCTTTGCAAGGTGGTACTTCTGTGGTCATTGCCAATGGGACCCACCCGAAGGTGTCTGGGCATGTCATCACAGACATTGTGGAGGGAAAGAAAGTTGGCACCTTCTTTTCCGAAGTAAAGCCTGCAGGTAAGTAGTTCTTCATAGAGTCCCATGGTCTCTGGATGATTGCTAGTAACTCCATGGCCTAGATGGGGCTGAAGACTGAGCTCTCCCTCTGGGAGGAGAGCTTACAAAATTCATGTGCTAACATTATGAAATATGGTATAGTTTCAAACACTGCTTGCAAAATTGGATTCTACTTTGGTTTTGTAAAACTTATCTAACCTGCCTAACTAGGCCTCCTGTTCTCACTAAAATCACTAAGTGAAAGAGTGTAAGCATCCATTTTCTCAGGAAACATTTGCTAGGCCCATGCTGGATGCCAGATACTAATGAACACTGGAGATGCAAAGATGCATAAGAAATAGTATGGGCTCTCTCAGGTGTTCCCAAAGATAGCACTGCCATATAATCTGCATTCAGAAATGCAAACACATTAGAAAATGGAAGCCAAAGTGGAATTGAGAAGAACTCTAGAAGACATAAATCATATTGTCTGCCCCAAAAATGCAGACAGGTTCTTGTGTTTCTGCCTGAGTTAATCTGGTATGCTCTTCTGCCAGTTTATTGGTCAGAGTGATCTCTGGATGTGAAAAAAGCACGCCAAGACCCTGAGCGTGTGCTGTGTGCCTGCAAGGAGCCCGTGCACATCTGGGATAGTGAGGGGGCAGTGAGCTGACCGTGAGCTGATGTTTGCAAATGTTCTTGCAGGCCCTACCGTGGAGCAGCAGGGAGAAATGGCTCGATCAGGAGGAAGGATGTTGGCCACTTTGGAACCTGAGCAGGTAATAACCCTAGCTGATAGTTTTGTTAGTTTTCAGAGTGAGTCATAACTGTGAGGTTTAGTGCACAGTCAAGCCTGCTGTTTCCCCCTTTATTCCTCGAGTCCTGTAGAGTTAGATCTGAGTTACAACTCTGATTCAGATTTGTTCTGCCTTTTTTCTTTTTCTAAATTTCATTTTCCCTTCTGTCTTTTATAGGCTTGAAGCCTAAGGTAGCTTTGCATCACTATGATGTTTTGATCAAAAGTATCATGAAAATCATGAGACCAGAGAGGCTCCCAAATCCTGCCACATAGTGGGCAGGGAAATGTAGGAAAGTAACTTTTCCCACCTCATCCAAATCACCAAGATTACCTAGAAGATGGAAGTTCAGAGCCTGCTGCATGTCATAGCCCTGCCCTGTCCACAGTGACTCAGTCAGTTGAAGTAGCAGACACGATGAAGTGTGAGAAGGTCGGGTGGAAGCAGGCTGCTGGCTTCCCAAGGGTTGCGGTGTTAGGGCTGGATTTGAAAGTGATGTATATACGTTTCTTCTGGGGAGTACTTTGGCCTGAGAAGGGAGAAGAAAATTTAAAATAACTACAAGTAGGAAAAGGAAAGCCCAGGAGAACCCTAGCTTCTCTCTCTATTAAATCAATTCTTTTACTCCTTTAGTAATCACTACTCTGATTTGCCATGTTTCCTCATCTAGGTGGGTAAGGATTGGGGTCTCCTCCAGCATCCAGGACTGGGTTTTTCCCCTTTGACTGAATTCATTTAATAAATAATTGTCGAAAAAGAAGAACTAGATGCAAAAACTTACCTGGGAAATCAGCTTTACAGCTGGTGCTATTAAATGAGATGTGTATGTCATGCTGATTCAAAGTGCTGGCGCCTGTCTCATGGACAAACTGAATAATTCATCACACCCTCTCCCCCACCACAAGGCTGTGGTTTGCTAATCATCATGATCAAGAGTGGTAAAAGAGGAAGAAAAGTGAGAAGAAATGGGGAGGTTAGTAGTGAGAGAGGAAGGAAAAATGAGGGGAGCAGTGGTGGGAAACGAATGAGTGAAGTAAGGAGGTTTCAGTTGTTGACGATTGGGATTTAGGAGCAAGGCCGGGCACACTCAGAAGAGTAGGTTTAAAAGTTTGGTGTGCGTTTTTTATGGGGTAACATGTTTGCTTATTTGTTTTAATGTTTTACCTTTTTTCCTAGAGAGCAGAGATTATCCATCATCTGGCTGATCTGTTGACGGACCAGCGAGATGAGATCCTGTTAGCCAACAAAAAAGACTTGGAGGAGGCAGAAGGTAAAGACCAGGCAACTTAGTTTTAGAGAGATTTATTTGGGGTTTTATTCTTTGTTTTACTAATAATTCTTATATCATAGTCTGCCTAAAGTCAAGATGGTCATGGAAGAAATTACATACTGTGTACATCATTTTTATTGAGGGTTGGTGGCTGGTATTCATTGGGAGTTTTCAAAGTACATGTACTAACTACCTCCACCCCTTTTCTCAGATATTCCATATAACACCTACCCACCCCCCACCCACTGAGGGGCTTTTTCCTTCCATTCCCCACAGTCACAAGCCATGGCTACTGTGGCAATTTCAAGACAAAAAAGAAAAAGATTGAGGACCTCACTATTTTAGACATTAAGCTAATAGCAGCTAACATTTACTGAGGCCTTTCTGTGTTTCTGGGCATTATGCTAAGGGATTAACAGGCAGGATCTGATTTTCTCTTCAGAACATGGTACCTATAAGGTACCTACTATTTATTATCCCTGTTTTACAGAGGAGAAAACTAAAGCAGAGAGAAGTTGTTACATGCCTAAAACCATACAGCCAGTAGCAGATCTGGGAACGAAACCCAGATGGACAGTGCATATAAAATAGTTGTGGAAATAGTTTGTGCAGCCTGTGTTGAAAGATAGCTTATCTCCTAGTTCCTTAACCAGTATGTAGTCTGCCATCCAGAAATGCCCTTGAGGTGCTAATGGTAGCATAAGTGAGATGGCTGAACTCTCACTGAAGACAGCTAAATATGTGGAGTCAGGGAGGCCCTCATCTTTCTCTCCTTTTCTTAATTCTCTGTCTTTTCCACCCTAAAATAATGGGGGTTGATTTTACGGGGTTTTAAATTTCCTTTTCTTGTGAATAAATATGCCTCAAGTTGAACATCCAAATTAGTGGTGTTCCCTTTAAAGAAACCTTGCAGGGCTCATCAACATTATTTTCATTCCTTAAAACGTTTTTGAGCCATTACTTTGGAACTTGCTTTAGACTTTACATCTGGTCTTTTGAATTTTTGCAGTATTGGAAAGCCATAAAAAATTTAAATAAACGGAAGAAATCTTTATTACTATTATTGACATCTTATCCAATTCTTTAAGTTAAAAGAATTAAGACCCACAGGGGTTAAAGCTGCTGCTCAAGGTCACACACCTAGTTGTTGGTAGAACTCTGACTTCTGATCCCAGTTATCTCTCTCTGGAAATCCGCAAGGACACACATGGCTTAAGAACAAAGTCTCAGGTATACACAAGCATGGTAATCACCTTTGAGTCCGTGAGCCCATTTCAGGAAATTTATCCCTAAGAAAAGATTGCAAGAGGAAAAAATAGCTCTGTATATAAAGTTTCTTAGAGCAGGATTATTTATACTGTTGAAAACTGGAAACAACCTGAGTGTCTGATAACATAGGTACAGTCATGTACATTGAACTGTATCAACTCAATGGAATATTTAGTAGTAATTAAAATAATTTTGGCAACATGGAAAATGTACGTGCATTGAGGTGAAAAACTAGAGTATAATATTTAATATGCACTACAATTAAAACGATTTTTAGCACATGGGGAGAAGTGAAGAAAATTAATTAAATTGATGTCATTGGTTGATAAAATTATGGTTTCATTTCTTTCTTAATATAAGGTTGGCTCCTCCCCTCCAAAGTAGAAGTCTTTTTATAATTTTGTCTTGGTGGTTGTGACTATAAAAAAGAAGGGGAAATTTTTCATAATATCATTCAATATTAACCATAGTAATGATTTATGATACGTGATTCCAAATGATTTTCCTGAGTATGTGTGTGTTTGTGTGTGTGGAGAGAGAGATGATCACACTGTGCATGCTTTTATATGAAAATTTAAAGAAAATTCTGTATATGAACTTACCATAATTCTATTTAAGTTTTTATTTCAAAAGAAAACATCTTTATTACTTCTGCTTATAAAAATAATTCACTCATTATAAAAAATTTAAATAACGCAGAAAGATAGGCAGAGATCATCACTGTTCTTGATGCTTTCCGACATCTCTCTGCACATGTATATGCAATGTGTGATAACTAGGGTGATGTCATACATGCTGTTTTATAGTTTGCCTTTTTCACAAACTACATCCTGGACAGCTTTCCATATCAGTAAATATAGACATTTATTTATAGTAACTGCATTGTACCCCATTGGCTGAATCTATAGGTAGAATCCAGTTTCCCACTATAATAAAAATGCTGTGATAAGTATCCTCACTACATGCAGGTTTGCTGATACAAATGACAAATTTCTGGAACCAAAATTGCTGACACCAAGGGTGTGGGTGTGTCCACACCTTTACATGATGATGTATACTGCCCAACTGCCCCTCCCAGAAAAGCTGTGTAAATGATATGTCCTTGTCTCCCTGAGACCCCCTGAGTTCCATGTCTGTTCCTAACACAGTGCCATGTGTTCAGTAAAACAGCCATAGCCCTCCCAGGTCTACTGCTTCATCATGTGCTCTTCACACCTCTTCAGGGAGACTCGCAGCCCCTCTGCTGAAACGTTTGAGCCTTTCCACGTCTAAATTGAACAGCCTGGCTATCGGTCTGCGGCAGATCGCAGCCTCCTCACAGGACAGCGTGGGGCGGGTTTTGCGCCGGACCCGAATTGCCAAAGACTTGGAGCTCGAACAAGTGACTGTCCCAATTGGAGTTCTACTGGTCATCTTTGAATCTCGCCCTGACTGTCTACCCCAGGTATGCGACTAATGCCTGCCATTAGGGTAGGGAATTGGAGGAAGAGCTTCTTTTCAGGACGCAGATAAATCTCCCGAAGATATCTTTCTTTTCTTTCCTTTCCTCCCTCCCTCCCTCCCTCCCTCCCTTCCTTCCTTCCTTCCTTCCCCCAGAGGTAACTTTTGAGACTTTATTCTCAGGTTGCGCTTAAGGCAATTTATGTTTTTGATTTTTCTGGTAATTCTAAAAAAGGTAATTCATACGTCCATTTTACAGTTGAAGAAACTGAAGCTTATGGAAGTTAATTTTCCTGTGACGTTTGTAAGGATGGAGCTGGGCCTCCAGCCCAGATAAATCTCCCATGCCATGACACGGGAGTACATTTCCAAAAAACTTAGGACTTCCCTGGTGGTCCAGTGGTTAAGACTCTGTGCTTCCACTGCAGAGTGTGCGGGTTCAGTCCCTGGTCAGGGAACTAAGATCCCACATGCCGTGCAGTGCGGCCAAAAACAAAAACTTAGCTCACTGGAGCACTTTGTTCCCTGACCACAGAGTCCCTGCTAACCTACTGCAGGCTCATTCACCTAGTAGCTGGTTGTGCCCATGTGAAAAAGACCCATTTATTATCAGTGTCGCAGATAGCTTCCTGTAGGTACATCTCTTAGGAAGAAGAACTTTCAGTAGTTAATGGAAACTAGCGTGTGACCCCCTTTAAGAAATCTGACAAATCACAGGCTAATTGAGGCAAAACCATGTGGCAGAGGTTTTGCCAAGTGGCCATGCTCTGAAGTATAAGGTGGTATTAGAGGGTGGTCTGGCTCATTGTCCTAAATTCTCGCCCAGAAATCTGGAACCACTTCCCCACTGGACTGTCCAGTAGGATGATACCAGCCTTTTCTTTGCACTAGCCCCAAAGTGTCACAGAGAGATTCTATTTAAAAACAAACAAAAGGGACTTCCCTGGTGACGCAGTGGTTAAGAATCCGCCTGCCAATGCAGGGGACACGGGTTGAATCCCTGGTCTGGGAAGATCCCACATGCCGCAGAGCAAGTAAGCCCGCGCACCACAACTACTGAGCCTGCGCTCTAGAGCCCGCGAGCCACAACTACTGAGCCCGTGTGCCACAACTCCTGAAGCCCACGTGCCTAGAGCTCAGGCTCCACAACAAGAGAAGCCACTGCAATGAGAAACCTGCACACCGCATGAAGAGTAGCCCCCGCTTGCTGCAGCTAGAGAAAGCCAACGGGCAGCAACGAAGACCCAGCACAGCCAAAAATAAATAAATAAATTTATTTTTAAAAAATAATTTTATAAATAAATAAATAAGAACCAGTACCTTTTTATGCTAGGGCATAGGTGACCATGGGAGTCCCACATGCTCTGTGGAGGCTATTCCCTGACATGACCTAAAACCAGCTGGTCCACCAAGGGACTCTCATACCATTGGGGTCTGTCCTCAGCCCCTTTCTGGCTGTATATCTGTCTCACAGAGAACCCCCAGAGATAACTGCAGAACTCCCATCAGCTGGTAGAAGTGGGTCCTAAGTCTCTCTGTTGGCCGTGTTCATTAAGTTTTCTCTGCTACCTTTTATCCGTACTAGCGAATACTTCATGAGGGAAAGGTTTCCTCTTCAGCCAGTTACAGCTGAGGTTCCTCACATGGCATCACAGAATCCATGAATCCTAAAAGTTATATATAGAATGCTGTGTGTTTGTGCATTTATCTGGGAAAAGTTTACATAATTTTCGTAAGGGGATCATGAGCAGCAAAAACAAAAAGGGGTTAAGAACCATTCATGTGGAGATTAACGTGTTCAAGCAAGTTTTTTTAAGTTTCTTTTGATACATTACAAAAACGGGAAGATTTTCATTCATCCTGAGAGCATTCAGGAAGTTCAGCTTCAGGCCTTGGATGGTCAGGTGAGTGTCATTAGCCTTGGCTCTAAGAGGGTAACTAACCCCCCTCCTGGATGGCCTGCTTCTTCCTCCCAGCAGTCTCTGCCGCAGCTGTCCAGGGGCTGGCGGCTCTAGTCCTCTCCAGGGTCTCAGCACCAGCTATTAGAGCTCTCGGAACAATGACAGGGCCAGGGTACGATGTGGCCAGAGATGCCGCCCAGCCTGCGTCAGGTGGAACAACACCTGAGTCAAGAGGCTGCTGAGCACCTGTCCTCCACCGTGGCCAGCGACGGGAGTGCTTATGTGACCCTGGGCACTTAACTCAGGTTACAGCGTAATGGTGCTAAGGAAGCTGTACAGTAGAGTTCCTACGATCCGGGGCTTTGGCTCTGGAGTCAAGGCCCCCAGCTCTGCCGCTTATAAGCTGTGTGACCTTGGGGAGTCACCAACTTCTCTGTGCTTCAGTGTCCTTATGTGTAAAGCAGAGGATAAAACAGGTACTTAATTCACTGGAATGTTGTGAAGATGAAACATGGTAGGCCTTACAAAGTGATTAACAGTGGTTGGCACAGGAAATGTGCTCAGCGAGCACTAATGTTACCCTTACTTTTACTGCTTTTTCCCTTTGGTTCATTGCTCTCCTCTTTGATCTGCAGGTGGCAGCCTTGGCTATCGCAAGTGGTAATGGCTTGTTACTCAAAGGAGGGAAGGAGGCCTCACACAGCAACCGGATTCTTCACCTCCTGACCCAGGAGGCCCTCTCAATCCATGGAATCAAGGAGGCCGTACAGCTGGTAGGTCCCTGGGAATGAGCCAGGTCAGGCCCAGAGGGCCAGGTCAGGTCTTTGGGTGTTTGAAGCAAAGCTTAGGCCACATAAGGCCAAGCCAGTGCAGACAGGTTTGATTGGAGGAGCAGCAGGTCCAGTGTGCCGGTGACATTAGACAATGGCAGGGCTGCCTTGACCCAGAAGGGTCTTGAGTGGCTCAGCTGTCTCATACAGCTGTGTCCCGGTACCGCTGATTTACAAGAATGCCTGTTAGCCCTTCATTCTTAAGGTCACAGGCAGCAGGAATACCAGACCCAGACTATGAGTGAGGCCTGGGTTCTGCTCACTGGTAGTGATTTAGGCCAAGTCAGACAGATACATTTTATGAAGGTTTGTCGGAAACCGTCATGCAGCTTGTAAGTATGAGGTCATGCTGTTAACACTATTATTATTATGGTCATTATTTGAACCATTGTGTCACTCTCCTCAACCGTCCAGTGGAGGTTTTGAAGTACTAGGTAGTTTTATTGAGTACCTACTGTGGGCAAGGCACTTTCATTCCATTATCTCATTTAATCCTCACAACAACCTTGTGAGAAAAATTATTAGGTCCATTTTATAGATGGAAGAAAAATAGGCTCATTGGTAAAATAACTTAGCCAGAATCACCCAGAATTTATATTTTGACCTAGGTTGACTCCAGATCCTTCTCTTTTTCCCTTGAGGCCCACTCACTCCAACATTCCAGGATTCCGTTGGCTGCTAGGAGGGTGTCTACAAACCTGCCTCGTTACATGCTTCCTGACAAGAAGCTGGGTTATTCTTACAGCAACATAGTGGGTAGAAAGAGCACAGGCTGTAGAGGCTCCAATCCCAGCTGCTCCATACCCTAGTTTAATTCGACAGATTTCCTCCTCTCCTCCTTCTTATTGATGTATAACATACATAAAGTACCCTAATCACATGTGAACAGCTCTGTAATTGTGTCCGCTTATATACACGCATATAACCACCCCCCGCATCAAGATACAGACTATTTCCAGTACCCCAAAGTCTCCCTTGTGCCCTTCCCCATCAGTAGGCCCCACCCCACCACCAGGAAACCACTATCTTTTTACTTTCTTCACATTCAATTTCTTTTGCCTATTCTTGAACTTCATATTAGTGAAATAATACAAAACGCACTCTTTTATCTGTGTTTCTTTTGTTCAGGTATTTCTTTCTCATGTCCATGAGATTCATCCTCATTGTTGCATCTAGCAGTACTTTTCCCTTTTTGATTGCTGTGTAGTATTCCATTTATATGCACGTACTACAGCTTATCCTTTCTTCTGTCGATGAACATTTGGGTTATTTCTGGTTTGGTGCAATGCAGATTAAAGTTGCCATGAACCTTCTTGTACATGTGTGTATATTTGTACTTCTCTTGTGAGTAACATGTCCATATGGGGGAAAATTAAAAATCCAGAGGAAGGAAAAAATGCCCATAATCTCAGAGTTCTAACACAAGCACTTTAGTCACTCCAGCCAGCATCCCAGGGTAGAGGTTGTCAGCAGGAGTCGTGGAGAACCGTGACTCCCTAGCAAGACCAACATGTCATTAGGCTGTGATTAGAGAGCCAACGGAGCAGCCACTTCCTTTTGTGATCTTCATAGCCTGGCATACTCTGTACCTCCTCGACCTTCCAGGGATAGCACGTTGTACCTCTTCTAGCATCTTAGAAGTGTCTGTCCTGTGTTATGGGTAGTCATAGGGTAGTCCTGTCTTCCCTATCAGACTCTGAGTTCTTTGAGGGCAGGGACCCTGTCTTGCATGTTTTGTAATGCGGAGCACAGGACCTAATGTGTAGAGTTTGATAAGCATTTGCTGGACAACTTTCAATTCCCATGATCAGGAACTTAATCTTGTTTTTGTTTTTAATATTTATTTATTTTCCTTTTTTTTTGTTTTTTGGCTGTGTCGCGTCTTAGTTGTGGCACATGGGATCTTTGTTGAGACATGCGGGATCTTTTCATTATGGCACGCGGTCTGCTCGGGTTTCTCTCTAGTTGCAGCACGCGGGCTTCTCTCTAGTTGTGGCGTGCAGGTTTTCTCTCTGTAGTTGTGGCACGTGGGCTCCAGGGCACTTGAGCTCTGTAGTTTGTGGCACACGGGCTCTCTTGTTGAGGTGCGTGAGCTCAATAGTTGGGGCACACGGGCTTAGTTGCCCCGTGCCATGGGGGATCTTAGTTCCCTGACCAGGGATCGAACCCACATCCCCTGCATTGGAAGGCAGATTCTTTACCACTGGACCACCAGGGATGTTCCTTAATCTTGTTTTTGGAATAAGTTTTCAGAGCATCAGACTTAGTTCTCAGGAGATACAGACATTTATCTGTGAAAGGGATGCTGCTACTTCCATATTTTGTGTGATCAGAAGATGTCATCTTTACCTTTTATTCTCTGCCTTTTCAGGTGAATACCAGAGAAGAAGTGGAAGATCTTTGCCGCCTAGACAAAATGATAGATCTAATCATTCCACGCGGCTCCTCTCAGCTGGTCAGAAACATCCAGAAAGCTGCTAAGGGCATTCCAGTGATGGGGCACAGTGAAGGCATCTGCCACATGTACGTGGACTCAGAGGCCAGTGTCGACAAGGTCACCAGACTAGGTGAGCTCAATGGTGTCCCGTTTCATGCGGGCAAAATACTTGTCATGTCCTCGGTGGCTCAGGATCACGTTAATAGAAACCATTTTTTGTCCTCCTCTTTCAGTTAGAGACTCTAAATGCGAATATCCAGCCGCCTGTAATGCTTTAGAGACTCTGTTAATCCACCGAGATCTGCTGAGAACACCATTATTTGACCAGATCATTGACATGCTGAGAGTGGAACAGGTAGGACAAGTCCATCACTTCCTGTCTTCCCTCCCGAGATTTAGAGGCTGTGGGATCAGACTGGGAGCAGCTGCCATACCATTTAAGGAAGTGTGAGAAGCAATATTTTTGAGCATCTGCCATATGCAAAGTTCTGTGCTGAGTACACAGTGAGTAAGACATGCCTTTGCCGCTGACAGTCTAGTGGATGGAAGAAACCCATACACAAATAGCTTCATTCCAAAGTGGTGTGTGTTCAGTGCTAAGAGGGTTCAAAGATAAAGCAGGTCACATGGCAGCCCACTGAATGGACTCTTTCCTGCCACCTCTTACTCAGGCGGCATACAGTTTATGTTTCTGAACACACATTCTTGTTTGGATTTGATTTGAAAAGATTGTGCAGAAATGTTTTCAAACCAAAGATTTATATATAGCTGCTCCTCCACAGATGTCTTCAATTACCAATATTAATGTGCTTATTAATACAGTGATATTTGGGAGTGAGCAGTTTGTATAATGTCCTCTCTGGATTATTTTCTTACCATGTCGTTAAGATTATAAACCACCAGTGCCAGTAAGTTTCGAGTATAAATGTATGCTCCATCCTAAATTCCTGATTGCAAGAAAGATAGATGTTCTCCAGGTGAAACTGGACAATCTTAAATTTTCTGTCAGGATGCATTTTAAGCTTCAATATCTGATGTCAGAATTATGTAAGCTAGCACAGCAGTAGAGAAAGTGACTGCTGGTCTTCGTTGCTTTGACCCTGAGCATGTGTCTCTTCCTTTCCATCCTTTTGCTGAAAAGGAAGACTTCAGTCAGCTTATAAATGTGGCATGGTCCCAGTTTGGAAAATGAAAATAAATGTACCCCACAAATTATAAGGGAGTTAGATCACATGATCACTTCCGTTTGGGGCCTAACCTTCCACTGGTGGCCTGTTTGAGTGCTGACGTATGCCAGGCAGCACACTGGCCTGGACTGGACAGGAGGAAAGCTCTCCTGTATCCAGGAGTGAAGCCCCCAGTTCTGATTCAGACAAGCCCACAACATCCCCAGTCATCCTCAGCATTGCCTTGAAATCCCTCAAGTCAGAATGAGCCAGCCTGTGTACTTCAGCCCCTTGTAGTGCAGGAAGGACACCAGAGGACGACTTGCACACGGGTGGGGTGCCAGCCCCTGGGGAACATGGTTGGACCCCAGGCCTGGAGGAAGTGTGGTCCCAGATAGGAAACCATTCAAGGCCTTGGGAGCAACGAGGACATGACAAATGTGGTTTGTTGTGACTTGAGCCAAGTCAAGAGCTTGGCCCTAAAGAATCGAGGCGTGAACGCTGCCCTGGGAAGGTCTCGGAGAACAAGGCCTGAGTGGGATCACACTGTGACCGGGGTCCCCAGTGACCAGCCTCAGCATCCTTAAATTCCTCCAGCCAGAAGCAGGGTTAGCCCCAGAATCTGGACCTGAGCTGAACCTGGAGATGGGGCCAGACTGACAAAGTCAGAAATCTAACGACTAACCACAGTTTGAAGTGGTTTCCAACCAAGTACTGTTTTCCTCTAAAGCACGCCTAGGACTTCTCCAGGGAAGAGGGAGGAGAAGTGTGTTTGTGGCATCTCCCTCTTTCCGTCTGAGTCCAATGCCTAAGTCCCACATGCTAAGAATGGGATTTTTCTCGTCACGTGTTCGTTTTAGTAAAATGCCAGCAGTCAAGGGCTTATGTCAGTAGCCCATTAAATGCCTTGCACATTCTTCACATTCAGAGGCTTCCTGCTGAAATCCCTGCTCCAGTTTTACTGGGGGCCCATTGCTGACAGGTGGCCGTCAGCATTTCCCAAAGCAGAGCATCCTGGAGCGTGGAAGGCTGCCTCTAAAAGGAAGCAGGGACTAGTTTAGTTTCCAGGCCACAGGAGCCCTGGACTCATCATCTTCAGGCTCATCTTGCTGTTGGATCCCAGAGGGAGGAGTGTGCGCTTGCCTCTTTCTGCCGTGTTTATGTTGTTGCCCCGGACTTCCTCTGTCCCAGGTGAAGATTCACGCAGGCCCCAAGTTCGCCTCCTATCTGACCTTCAGCCCCTCCGAAGTGAAGTCCCTCCGAACTGAGTACGGGGACCTGGAACTGTGCATTGAAGTGGTGGACAGTGTGCAGGAGGCCATCGACCACATCCACAAGTATGGCAGCTCCCACACAGACGTCATCGTCACAGAGAATGGTAAGTGTGCAGGGGCTGCAGCACACGGGGTCTGCGGGGTCTGCGTTTTCTGCCTTGATCTCCACGCTGACCCTGCTCCTCTCAGCCCCTCTTAGCCTGCAGGAGAACGTAATCTCAGTGGACTGATAACAGTGCCTGGCGTGGGCGGCACTTGCTGGTTTGCTGAGTGCTTTTACATCTGTTACCTCGCTGTGTTGTCACAGTGGCCCCGAGGGAAGAGGTGATTCGCTCCACTTTATACGTGGCTCACTCTGTCTCAGAGGCGTTACCATTTAATCCATGCAGCAGTCTTTCCCGGTTGCTGGAATAAACCCATTTTACAGCTGAGGAAATCAAGGTTCAGGAGGTTAAGCGCAGAACCAACTAGTTTAGGGCAAAACCAACTCTCCACAGTCACTCATTCCCTCCACAGGTGAGCCTGGGTGTCAGGCACTGGAGGCCCGATGGTAAAGGATGCCAGCATGGCCCCCTCAGGGAACTTGCAGTCAGTTTACTGGGGAATCACAGCACCACCAGTGAAAACAGTTAATACTTGAGCACTTGCCATCTGCTAGGCTCTGGGATGAGTGCTCCATGCTGTTGGTTCATTTTATCCTCTCTGCAAGCCTGGGAGCTGGGTAATACTGTCAGTCCCCATTGTACTCAGGCACAGAGAGGTTCAGAAGCCTGTCCACAGTCACCCAGCTGGTGGGTGTGGAGTTTGAGTTGAGACTTTGGCATTTGACTCAGAGCCTATAAACAGATAGTGTAGACAGGCCATTGCAGCACTGAGGGTATGTCTGCAGGGAGATCTGGATTCTAACCCAGTCTTTCCCAGGTACCTACTCCTTCAACAACAGGACTGATGAAGCTGGTTTGCTTTCACAAGTCTGCATGTTTAATACGTGGGGAAGCACCTCAGGGGCCTGGGCCCTGCCCCAGTCAGGCCCTGTTGAGTGGCTGGAAGCAGGGATGTTCTCCCTGGGCCATCCTAACTCAATTTCTTCCCTTTATGCTGCAGAGAAGACAGCAGAGTTCTTCCTCCAGCACGTGGATAGTGCCTGTGTGTTCTGGAACGCCAGCACTCGCTTCTCTGATGGCTACCGCTTCGGACTGGGTAAGAAGGAGTCTGGTCGGGGAGAAAGGAGTCCCTTGTGAATCACTGTGTGGCCCCGAGGAGCATGGTGAGGGTGGAGGAGACACCTGGCCTTTACAGTCACGTGCATGAGCAAGATGACGCAGACATACCGAGGGAAGGTGGGTTTATGAGAGAGAAGGATAACAGCTACCATGAACTGGTAGAAGTCCTGTGTTCTAGGCATTTCACATGCTAAGAAGGTAGGTACTTGTATTTCCTTTTTCATAGATGAGGATACTGAGATTCAAAGAAATGAAGTAACTTGCCCAAAGTCATGCAGCTGGTGTTCAGACCCAGACTTCCGTGAGTCCAGAGCCTGGACTCTGCCACGTACAGCAGACCACAGTGTGTCTGCATGCATGGATTATGACAGGTGTGCATGCCAAGGTCCCGTGGGAGCACTGCCGCTGCAGACTTACTCCTTCAGAGGGACACAGCCAGGTTGCCTCAGAGCTAGGAATCCACCCTGAGGACAGGACAAAAGAAGGTGTTAGTACCTATGCTGGGCTGAAGTATGAGCATCAGAAACAAACAGGTAAGTCCAGAGGTGCAAGGTTGACTTCTAATGCAGACTTTGAAATAAAAAGCTTCACAAAGACACCCTCCCCACTTCCATCATTAGTAATAAATTCTCCATCCCCCAGTAGTATAAGGAGTTCTCAGACAGTCGCTGGTTTTCAGGGGTACCATTTTACAAAGCTCCAATAAGGCATTTGTGGCACATCTGAGAATTATTTCAACGACTTAAAACATTTTAATCCCTCTGAACGTTTGAATAGAGAACTGCCTAGAGAAATAGTTCTCGCTGAATTGTTAAAGGTTATTAAAGGGAATTTTGCTGTTATTCTTAGTCACTGGACTCTTTATTTTTAGTTTCCTGTTTCTGTTGTGTTGGGGTTTGATTTAATTATCACATCACTTGCACTGATCTTTGTATTCCATGTTCTTGAAGAAGAAATAGCACACTTGTAAGGGCTGAGGTGCCCAGCTTTCAAGTGAAAGTCCAAGATGGGGGAGGAGCAAAGACCACTCCATTGTCTTTCCATCAGCTGCTCAGAGCAAACGCTCAGACTCTGGTTGGGTTAAGTTCCTGTGAAATGCATGAATAACAGTAACATAATATTCATTGAGCATTTACTGTATTTCCGGCACCGTGCTAAGTGCATCACGTGCATTATCTCACTTAGTTCTACATAATGGATTCTATTATTTTCTTCCTTTTCCAAAAGAAAAACCTGAAGCAAGAGATGGTTAGGTAACCTGCCCAAAGTCATGTGATCTCTACGCTATTAACCCAGAATTTGAAGCCAGTGGTCACCATCTCCTTGCCGACCACTGCCCCAGGCACCTCGCTTGCTCCTCTCTGCCTGCAGCGGCTCTCCGCTGCTGTCCCCTGGCCGGCTCCTTCTCATTCAGGTTTCAGCCAAAGGCACCTGCTCGGGGAGGCTCCCACTGACCACCCTATCCAGGGTGCTGCCGCCCTGCCACACAGTCTCCGTCCCAGCACCCTTCGCTGCACCCCATCACCACATGGAATTATTTGTTGAACTGTTCTTTGGCTGCCTTGCGCACAAGAATACAAGCTCCATGAATTACATCAGTTGTTCACCACTTCATCCCCGGGTCCCAGCCCAGTGCCTGCTCAGTGAAGTTGTGATGAGCAAAGGAGCCCTGCCTCAACTGCACACGGTGCAGAACACCAAGCCAGACCTGGGAAGAGCCCCGGTGCCCCACGTCTGAGGCTGGAGCAGGAGGGAGGAAAATGAAAAGCTCTCTTTGGTGTAGTCAGCAGCCATTTCATGAGCACCTAGGAGCTAGGCGTTCTAGGGAGTACCTAGAACATGTCCCTTACCATCTAGGGTTTAAAGGATACTCGGGGAGATGAAACCTCTATACACTGTCGTACACCAGAAACAGTACCCAAATGTCAGATGATGGTATGCAATCCAGACACAAGACAGATATCGGAGACAGCACTTGTAGTATTGTCAAAATGGATTGGGGATAAAATACAAAGGAGAGGCCCACAGTCAGGCCCCTTCTTCTCTTCTTAAAGAAGGGGCCTGACCGTGACTCACAGCAACCAGAGAACATGTTTATGGGGACAGTGGAAGTCAGGCTAGCCCAGGGAGGATGGGTCAGGAGAGGGCAGAGAGAGGGGGCCAAGTGAGGAGAAGGAAGAGACAAAGGCCTGGCGGGTGGTCAGGAAGCAGAGGCTGGGAAAGCCACACCCTCATCCGTGCTTTTCCACAGGAGCTGAAGTGGGGATCAGTACATCTCGAATCCACGCCCGGGGACCAGTGGGACTGGAGGGACTGCTTACTACCAAGTGGCTGCTGCGAGGCCAGGACCACGTGGTCTCGGACTTCTCAGAGCATGGAAGTTTAAAGTACCTTCACGAGAACCTCCCTGTTCCTCAGAGAAGCACCAACTGAAAGCATTCAGAGGAGAGCCGGGCATGTTCCGAGCGGTCTTCACAGTTAAACTCACCTTAAGCCTCTCGGGGTGAACCAGATCTTTTCTCCCACCTCCTGGAAGGGCCTGCCTGTTGGAAAGTGCCCCTCAGCATTTACTGGGCCGTGTGGCAACATCAGCCTGGACTAAGGACTCTCATTCCCGCTCACCCTTTTCTTTCTTTTTAAGGTAGAAAATAATTGCTCTGGATAGGGATTTTGCTTAATTGCTAGAGGGGGACTTCGCTTCACATAGTGCAGTTCCCTTCAGTGGTAGAAACAGAAAGGTGCGGTTTCCCCACATAAAAGGCAATGGAAAAATCATGGTCGCTTTTTACCTTTTATCACCTCAATGAGGTAGAGTCTCCCTTGGTATGTGGTTGTTATAAGGGCCAGTCGTACCTGATAAGTCTCCACATTTCCTTTCTTTCACTCTCTTAGTCGTCTTCAGAAAGGAAAGATTTGGAATTTAGAGAGAGGCAGCCCTTTTTAGCATTCTCATTAGAAACAGTCACAAAAATAGACTGAACCATCTGCACTAGGAAGATTGACCTTTTGTATTTATTTGTGGAGTAAATATAAACAAGCATTCCAGATGCTGTAAGCCTCTGAATCCAGGAGCTTGGCACTACCTGTGACATGGTTAGAACCTGGAGCTGCAGACAGGAGGCACAAGTTTCAGGATGAAGGACCTACAGCCATTGTGCTTGAAATTTTTATATGAATTATTTTGTCATCCTATCCTCTCCCTCCAAAACAAAAATTAGAGGATTATTTTAATACTTTGGATTCTTGCCTCCTTTTTGAGAAATAAAGTTCTTATGAGAAGCCTGTGTGCATGATTTAAGCTTTCTCCGTCACTTGTTGTTACCCTCTTCCTCTTCCCTCCCTTGTGGCCCTCACACCCCACTGTTACACAGTCTCTTCTCTGGAAGTTGGTTGGGGACAGAGGCCATCTGCCTCAGCAGTGTCAGTGGAAGCAGCACAGGCAGATCCCCAGGGGAGGAACTCAGGCTGAGAGAGAGGAAAGGAAAACATGATATGAAGCCCCAGGAGCTTAGGGTCTAAAAACACGGTGATGGTCTGAAGTTCATGGGTGTGACTGACGTGAGCGTGCTGTCCTTGTGCCGTGTCCACACGGCATCCACGTGGATTGTTCTGCCCGTCGCGTTGCCTCAGGATCGCCTGCTTCAGTGACAGCCCTAAGCCCTCCCTGCCTCCCTCCATCCTGTTCTTCAGGTCCTTGGTGCCTGACAGTCTGCAGTTGAAAGATTTCTTGTCTCGTGGGGGCCCTCCCTGAGAAATAAGTACTGACTTACATGTTTCTTTTTATCCTCTGAGGAGGTTTTATGAGCACAAGAATTACGGTGTCGTGTGGGGAACATGTTCCCGGCTGGCTCCAGGCTGCACCTCTCTTCCAGACCCTTACATGGCCGGCCACGTTACCCTGCCCGCCCCGCCCTGTGAGTGGGGAGTTCTGGCATAGCTTGCCTGAAAAGGCAATAAACAAAGTCCTGCCTGAAACTCTATGGCAAATACCACAATCAGCTCCCAACCACACAACAAACGCCCCTGGAATCGAAAATAGAAAGTGACCCAAGAAGGCCAAACCCTTGGGGAAGACTCCACTGAGGAGGCAGACCTGGAGCTGGGCCCTGAGAAAGACAAGTTGTAGGGTAAGGAGAGGCGAGAGCATTCAGGCAGGGGACTGGGGAAGCAAAAGCCAGAGGTGGGGATGAAAAGCAGGTCTGGGGAGCAATGAATATACCAGCTTGGGGCTGAAGTTCATGTGGGTAAACAGGAAGGTAGTACATCCAAGACAGCGGGGAGACAACCTCTGCCTGAGCCACCCTTCTTAGGGCGTGGGGTGGGGGTGAGTTTAGTGCAGAAAATGCAGCTAAAGCTCTGCATCCAACAAGTCCATTCTCCCTTGTGCAGGCACCTCAGTCCTTAGTCCATTTCTGCAGAGAGTGTGGGCCATCAGTCTCCGTTTTTCCACCAAAAGCAGAGAGATTCCCAAAAGAAGGCCAGGAGGCAGCCGTAGCTTCACAGGGACCCCCACCCAGGCAGTCTTCCAGTATGTGGCCTGTCCTAACTATGGAAGCTGGCTTTTTATTCTGAAATCCCTTCTGTGGTCCTGCCCTGCTACTTCCCTTTCTTGGCCACCAACTCCTGGCAGCACCGGGTGTGAACCAACCAATCCTGAAACTCCCACCTCCCCACCGAAGGGGAAAAAAAGCCCTCAACAAATGTTTTTATTCATCAAGCCAAGTTTACTTGGGTTTAGATTTTCTGTTACTTAGAAATAAAGATGGTAATAATTATAAAGGTAAATATAATAGTGATAAAATTAATGTCTGAATGATTCAGTATATTCATATATTATGGGGGCATTTACAGAATTATTCATATGGGAGGAAAATTGGGCAGCCAAGGACTGGATTATAGTAGGTGTTATTTGTCTGCTCTATATCCTTTATTTTATGAAACCATCTCTTCCCATTTTGCAGTAACCCAGCTCAGTCTCTGTGACTTGCGGTGGGGGGGTGTTCATCTCCCTCTGATAAGCCACCTTGTAAGCCTGTCTTTGGATTCCCCACTGTCTAGCGAGGAGCAGTGCACACAGGTGCTCACCGACCACCTGGTGACATGGACTACCTGGGCAGAGTTATGGAGGCGGAAGTGGGACTTCTCTGAGATCCGTGGACCATTCGGGACACTGGTGGGAGGGTGGCAGCCTGAAATGGTCATATGTCTTTGCTGACCCCAACTCATTTCCTAGTAACTGAGCAGCATCATCATTCTCGCCTAGCCGTGCTCGAAACATGCCTTGGAGTCTGTTGGAGTGGAAGGTGGGTTAATGTTACAGTGTTTTTTCTGCTGGTGCTTCTGGCAAAGATCAGTGAAGACCTTTAAACCATTCTTTTGGCAGCACTCCCCCTCCCCCTTTAGTGGGGATGAGTTGTAAAACTTCATTCAGTATTCAGTCAGCACCTATTATGTGCCATGTGCTGGGAATAAGAGACATTATCCCCCCCCACCCCCGCCAACGGTTCAAAGCTTAACCTGAGCATTACTGCTCTATCCCCAGATAATTATTCTTCTTAACTCCCAGTCTCTACCACCTATTTTACCCCTATTCCTAGGAGAAACCCTTTGGCCAATAAGAAGACACCAGACTAGACAGATCTCCAGACAGGAGGGGACGCAGGTTCACTACCACCTCAGAAAAAAAACAACTCGCTGTGGATTCCACCTGGCCCTAAGATTCTTCTAACACTAGAGGGCGGTCAGGCCCCACAGACCTAAGGAGGTCGGTCCAGGTCTGAATGAGCTCCATGTGCCAGCATCCTCAGACTGTCCACCTGGAGATGAAGTGCTGGCGCAGTAAAATAACTTCCAGAGATCCATTTACTTAGAAGGTAAGAACATAGGCTTTTTTTGGATAAGAGACAGATGAGAGTTTGGATCTTGATTCCACCACCTGCTAGCTGTCTGAGCTGGGGAAAGTGTCTTAACATCTCAGAACTTTGATAAATTTATCCATAAATGGGTTTTGTGAAATTATATATAAGACACTCAGCACAATATCCAGCTTATGGTAAATCTTCAATAACTGTTAGCTGCACTGTTTATTTTGTTCTGAAGAATAGCTTTCACTTAGTTCTGTACATTGCTATTTTATTTAAAGTCCAAACATCTCTTCCTAGGAAATGAGGTGGGGACACTCTTAGGAGATAATCTACTATGTACCAGGCACTATAGCAAGAGCTTTAATGATGCCACAGCAATCTGAATGAATTATCTCTATTTTATAGGCACAGAAACCAAGGATCAGAGAGGTTGAATAAATTCCCAGGTCACCCGGTTACAAAGTGGCAGAACCTAGATTAGAAACAGATAACTAGACTTCAAAGCTCTTAACCACCACAGCAGGCTGTAGCAGTAGTGTTTTCCCAGAAGTTCCTGCATCTTAGCCCAAGGCAAGTTGTAAGGCAGAAGAAGGAGGTTGCCATAGCTACTAACTAGACCCCTTTTGAAGTAATCAGATCCCAGGTCTGCTCCAGTTTTGCAAGAGGAGATGCTTGTCTGGAAACTCTCCTCTACACCTGCCCCTGGAGGGAGCCGACTGCACCTGAATTATTTACAGAGTCCCTAGACATTTGATATAATGAGCAGGTGTGGATGCTTCTCCGACTTTCCCCCAAACATGCCTTTACTGACCCCCTTCCCCTCCCCCTAGTTGCCTATGAGGAAAAAGAAGCATCAGCCTTCCCACATTGTATGTGTGTCTACCTCCTTCATTCTCCATTCCAAAAATTATCTGTAAGAAGTGAACCATTTTCCTTGCAAATCTCAAAATAATGTTGGTTTGAGTTGAAATTGATGGTGTAAATAGGACCCTAGCTAGTAAATGGATAAATTTTTCTACTGATACACAGTTCCTTTTCCTCTATCCTAAGGTTATACAAGTCAAACCTAAAGACTGAGTTTGTCAAAAATATTCATTCTATGGATTTCAGTTACATAAAGGAAAAAAAAAACTATGCTTAGAAAAAAGACTAGAAGGAAATATGAATGTAAAGGTGGCACTTGGCCTACAGTTTTTATACCACAGTAGCATATGGAGTAACAAAATGGCACTTACTAATAAATTCAGTGATGAGCGTCATGAGTTTTCTAGGGTCTGTTCCCCACCCACATCCTCATGTGAGTGCTCACATGCACCCCTTGCCTGGACAATCCATCTGTCGCTTCCCTTCTCTCCCTTCCTATTCATAGGCCAGTAGTGGGGTAACTGTGCAGGCTGAAATTGTCCTGGTAAAGAATTGCTTCCAGGTCTGTTCCTCATCCTCTCTATCTAGTCTGTGAGTCTGTGTTGTTTCAGCATCTTTTGTAGTACCCCAATTAGATTTTCATGTGAAATCAAACTGAATCCATTGAATCTTAATAGTATTTTAGGTATATATCTCTTTACAGTGAACTATTTGAAAACAATTAGCCATTAAAAACCTTGTTTGTAAAGAATATTGATTGAATGGAGAAGAGGCTCACTACAAAATGTTGAAGAAAAAACTTGGCTTTACCTCTATCCATGGTTTCTCCATATCCACAGATTCAACCAGCCATGGACTGTGTAGTACTGTAGTATTTACTGTTGAAAAACATCTGTGTATAAGTAGACCTGCACAGTTCAAATCTGCATTGTTCAGAGGTCAACTGTAGTTATTCTGGGTCCAGGACAGTAGGACTTCAGCCATATCTGTAATATTTTATCTTCTTTGAAAAAATATTTGAAGCACATATGGCAAAATTTTAAGATTTGGTCTTGATGGTGGGGGCAGTGATGTCTGTTATATTACTTTCTCTTTTTGAATTCTTTCATAATTAGAAAACCACAGTGAAAAGATATTTATTGTTCATATTGACATCTTAACCAAGTTATTTTTGATCGAATTTTCTTGTATCCCTGTTATAATGCCTGGAATAATGTAGGTAAATAATAAGTATTTTCTTTTTGAAAAGAAAGAAAATAAGAAAAAACTTGGCTTTAAAGAGGTTAGTTAAAATTTCCCAATTATAATATATATATATTTGGTTAGGAAGAAGACTGGAAGAAAATGTATCAAAATATTATGAGTGATTCTTTTTTATCTTTATTGAAATATAGTTGATTTACAATGTTATATTAGTTTCAGGTATATAGCAAAGTGATTCAGTTATATATATATATGTGTGTGTGTGTGTGTGTGTGTGTGTGTGTATACATATATATATATATACACACATACATACACACACATATATATATTCTTTTTTAGATTATTTTCCATTATAGGTTATTAAAAGATATTGAGTATATAGTTCCCTGTGCCATACAGTAGGTCCTTGTTGGTTATCTATTTTATGTATTGTAGTGTGTATATTTTAATCCCAAACTCCTAATTTATCCCTCCCGCATCTTTTCTCCTTTGGTAACCGTAAGTCTGTGCTCTATGTCTGTGAGTCTATTTCTGTTTTGTAAATAAGTTCATTTGTGTCAGATTTTAGATTCCACATATAAGCAATATCATATGATGTTTGTCTTTCTCTATCTGACTTACTTCACTTAGTATGATAATCTCCAGGTCCATCCATGTTGCTGCAAATAGCATTATTTCATTCTTTTTTATGGATGAGTAATATTCCACTGTGTATATATACACCATATCTTCTTTATCCATTCATCTGTTGATGGACATTTAGGTTGCTTCCATATCTTGGCTATTGTAAACAGTGCTGCTATGAACATTGTTGGGGGGGGCGGTGCATGGATCTTTTCAAATTAGAGTTTTCTCTGGATATATGCCCAGGAATGGGATTGCTGGATCATATGGTAACTTTATTTTTAGTTTTTTAAGGAACCTCCATACTGTTCTCCATAGTGACTGTACCGATTTACATCCCCACCAGCAGTGTAGGAGGGTTCCTTTTCTCCACACCCTCTATTGTGAGCAATTCTTACTGAGTAGTGGGATTAATAGTGAGTTTTACTCACCATTATATTTTCTGTTTTCCAAAGTTTCTTTTTTACTACTTGAAATATTTTTTGAATATTTTTCTTGTTTTCATAGCTACTAATATTTATTCCTGAGGGAAATTAGTGGTATGATGGTGAAAATAAAATTTGTGATAACAATCTTTTAAATCTAGAGAGGCTTATTTTTCCATTTCATCCCCCTTTGCAGTCTGTCTCGCAGAGAAGAAATCAAGGCTCAGGGGGCTAAGTCCTGGAACCGGGCCTCTGCCCTGTAGGGGGATTGTGGCCTCAGGGGAGACACTGGACTAGTCAGCTCTAGGGCGCCTCCAACCCGTGGCTCCCAGTGCGTCTGCGCTGTGTTGTTGCTCGGGTTTCACCCCCGGGCTTACAGCCCTCCCAAAGCCAGGGAACGTCAGAAAGCCATAAAGGGTTTCTGCTCCAGGTCCTTCACTGAACTCGAGTTTTCCTTCTCTAATGCACAAATAAGGCTACATCTCTGACTCTGTGTTGCCAGATTCTGTTTCAATGCATACAATTAGATGGTAAATAATTCAAGAGAACGGAAACTGGCAAAGCGGTGTGTGATGTCCAAATAGCTATCTTGTTTACCCTCTGGTGTAAACTTCAGGCTCATCAGCAAGTCGGAGCCCCAGGAGTAGGTAAAACGTGCAAACACGGGAATCCACCTCTTTCCATTCCCTCCCATCTTTGAATATTGTTGAGGATAAGAATGCAGTTTCCCAGTTTGATTGAAGTAAAACAGCGTGGCTTTGGCAGACAGATTTGGCTGACTTCTTAGGTAAGTCTGAAGTTCCTCCCATGGTGAGTTGGGTGTCCAGAATCCAAAAGCATCCTCTTCTCCTTGTAGTGAGGATTCGTGATCCAAAGCTGAGGTCTCAGCAATATTATCATGCATCCTCCCTCTCTTCCTTCTGTGCAGTGAGGGAGATAACCTTTCACCAGGCCCTTCTGAACCTGCCTGTTATTAAAGAAGCAGTCTTAGTTAAGATTCTTTGAGTTACAGGTAACATAAACCACCTCCACCTTGCCTAAGAAGAAAAGGCTAATGTGTTATATGGACACAGGGTGCCTCATAAAGCCCGAGGGCAAAAATATTAGAGCTGGCCCACCTTTCAAGAGACTGAAACTAGCTCAGGCAAAAAAGAGAAATTTGGGCCTCAGGTTAGCAAACCACAGCAAGAGCGAGTGACTGGAATCAGGGATCCCAACATCCCCTCAGCGCTCCTATGCCTCTCCTTTCTGCATGAGGGCTTCATTTCCTCCTGCTGGAAACTGGCTTCTTTCATGAGCATGGGACATAGCCAGCGGAAGCTTCCAGACTTATTCTCACAGCTTTGTTTCACCCACCCCACCCCCCGCCCCCGACCAACCACAAAAATAAAAAGGCTCTCGGCTCCCAGTTCCAGTGCAGAAGGACTCTAGTTGGTCTACTTGGGCCACCTGTCCCCGCTGTAGTGAAGATGTAGAGGAGGGGCCATGGCATGGTCTGGGTTGATTCAGCCATATATACCTGTATAACCATGCCATGGTTAAATCTTGCGATAATTTCATAGGACTTCCTCTTCTGGTAGGATGTAGTATGTAGCAATAATCCAGTGTTCCTGTTGGAACTAGAAAAAACTGGATAAATTAAAAAATCATATTTTTAAAGGCACTGGAGAGGTGTAGCAGCAACAAAGACTAATGAATTAAAATTCTGGAGAGGAAAGAGCCTTTTCTAAATGAGCTGATAATCTCTGACCATTTTCTTACCTGGGTATATTTGCCAAATCAGAGCTTGACCCGGGCATAAGGTCTTTACTGGGACAAATAGAAACTGGCAGAGCTTTTGATGATCCATGTGATCTGGCATTGGAATCTAGAGGAGCTCTAAACACATGGCCAGTTTTCCCCATGCAACATTTGCTGAATTCTGGGATGCAGCAGGAGAGGCTGAGCTAGAAGTGTCTCATAGCAGAGGGAAATTTCCCGCAGACTTGCAGTAGGTAGGAAACAAAGTCCCGTTAGAGGGATGAGGGCTGCATCAAACATGACGGCTGTCCCCTCAAGACATTTGCTAAATTTTGAAACTGTGTGGGGCAAGAAACCAAAGAGCCTGAGCTCCTAAGAACAGAATTGAATCTTGCACAGGCTCTCAGGGTTGAGAAGACAGAGACCCACCATACTGTCAATCAAAAGCTTGAGAGTGGGCTCCCTCCAAGGAACAAGATGACCCAAAGTTGGACTGGGACTAATACAACTACCATCCAGCCCCAGCGCAGCTGAATCCCTGACTAGATTGAGATGATCAGTCCCTCACCCCATCCGAGAGGGACTTCCCTGGAGGTCCAGTGGTTAAGATTCCGTGCTTCCACTGCAGGGGGTGTGGAATCCATCCCTGGTCAGGGGACTAAGATCCCGCATACCGCACGGAGCAGCCAAAAAAAAAAAAAAAAAAAACAGAATCATCGCTGGAGGAAAATATCATCTACAACCTCTATGGTTCTTTTATATAATTATGAGACATGCAAAGAGCAGGGGAATATAACTAATAAGAGAAATAGCAGAGAATGGAAGCAGACCCACAAATGATTCTGACATTTGAGTTAGCAGACAAGGACTTTATAATAAGTATTATAAACGTGAGAGAAAATATAGAAAATGAAAAAAACACAATATATGAAAAAGTAAAGAATTTCAGCAAAATTGAAATCTATAAAAAAAGAATCAGGGCTTCCCTGGAGGCGCAGTGGTTGAGAGTCCACCTGCCGATGCAGGGGACGCGGGTTCATGTCCCGGTCCGGGAAGATCCCACATGCCGCGGAGCGGCTGGACCCGTGAGCCATGGCCGCTGAGCCTGCGCGTCCGGAGCCTGTGCTCCGCAACAGTGAGAGGCCCGCATACCACAAAAAAAAAAAAAAAAAAAAAGAGTCAAATAGACATTCTAGAACTGATAAATGCAATATCTGAAATTAAGAACTCACTAAACGAAATGCTTCCTTACCAGTTGGTAAATACCTACTGGCCCAAGCCTCCTGAGTTCCTTATCCTCCACCTCCATGGCTAACTGGCCCTCCCTGGACCATCCTGGAGTTCCCCATGATCCAACAACTAAAGAGTTCATTGCTGACCCAGCCAGGGGCTTCCAGGACCCTGCTTTACCACTGCTGCAAATATCCCTTCTGATTGGTTGGTGTCTGTGCTTTCCCATTTGTCAACTACTTTGATGTCACTCCTTGGTACTGTCATTGAAAGTCCTCACCAGAACCAAATGATTGAAGTTGGGGAGAAGGAATCCCCCAAAGGGGGCGATACCAGAATAAAAGGAAAAATGAAAGGACATAAAAAGGGATGTTTGTTCACTATGAGGCTCACTCATAGAGCCAGAAATCTGGAACCAAAGGCTGCTATTTGCTGAATTTACATTACTCTAAATTTCCTCTCCACCATGGCCAGGGAGAATGGAGTGAACTGTGGAGAGGAGACCAAAGGAGGTTGGTCTTCTCCATAGCAGCGAGGTTGCTATGTTGCTTGGTCTCTGGAATCTGATTGTCTGGTAGCTCCCACACGAGTTCATCTCATGAATTGCCCAGGATAGCTGTAGAGACTTGAGTTCCTCAAAGGCAAAATAATCTGGTGAGGACTAACTGCCTTTCATAGTGTAGGGCAAGAGAGCAGGATTTAGAAACAGACCATTCTGGGTTCAGATCCCACACCTGCTGGTTGTTTGACCTTGGGCAAGTCGCTTTGCCTCTCCTATTTGTCTCACATGCTGGTAGCAGGCACTGTTGGTTAACTGCCTAACAGTTTCCTCCCTTCTTTGCTGAAAAAGGCCTCTTTTTTTTTTTTTTTTGTTCCCAGAGTGTTTCACCTCTTTCCCTCTCAACTCAGGAGTGAATCATGCTTGGTCTAGGCCCATTGTAGTAATTCTACTCCCTGGGCAATGGTTGGATTAAGCATGTGTGTATGATGACCCAGTTCTGGCCTTTGAGGTCAGAGGGGTGATCAACCAGAAGATTCTTGGAAAGCTTTTCTTGTACTTAAAAAAGAGATACAAGGGGATTTCCCTGGTGGTCAGTGGTTAAGAGTCTGCTTTCCAATGCAGGGAATATGGGTTCGATCCCTGGTCAGAGAACTAAGATCCCAAGGGCCCCTGGCCCACTAAGCCTCCGCTCCGCGACAAAGAACCTGCACATCACAAAGATAAGATCCTGCGTGCCGTAACTAAGACCCAACACAGCCAAAAATAAATAATTAAATATAAAAAATAAATAAATAAAAATTAAAAAGAGATACAAAGAAGCGACCATCCCTCTGCTAAACATTGTCATGTTCAACTGGATGCCTGGAAATTCAGCAGCTATTTTAGTCATGAGAGGTGCTAGCCTGGAGACCAAGCCAAATGAGCAAAAAGATGGAAAAAACCTGGGTCCCTGATGCCATTATCAAGCCTCTGATTTAACCAATCCTGAAGCCGCCCTTGCTAGGGACTTCTTGTTACATATAAAATAACTAATTTCCTTACATTTAAGCTATTGTGAGTTTGAGATTTCGCTTATGTAGAGTCAAAATGTTCCTGATGAATTCAGGGTTGTTACTGAGGATTAGATTAAGTCATATAATTTAGGTAAAGCACTTAACATAGTTCCTGGTATAAAAAGTGCTCAAAAGAATGATAGGTATTATTTTTTTTTACCATCATCATTATTATTATTTTATTTCACCTTATTGCTTCAGCTCTGGTTATAGGCAGAGAAAAATAAGCCTGGGATTTTAAGTTGTGATGACAGGGATGGGGGTGTCAGAGGAAAAGAGGTGAATCCAGGTACTTTGGCTCCTCATCCAGTGGTCCTTCTGACAATGGTTTTAGTTAAGAGTTTTTGTTTGTTGGTATGTGTGCATAAGGCAATAGAAACCGGCATAGGTTAGCTCAAACTAATATACAGAAAACAGTTTTTTGAAGGCCAGTGAGTGTGTCACCTAAATGAAGAAAGAGATGAACAAAGAAGATTTAGACAAGGAAAGAATTAGGACAATACCAGATACCTCTGCAGCCAGCATCCATAGATCATGCCATTGGTGTGACTGTTTCAGAAATGTTCAGCCTCTGCATCTCTGAGAGGCAGCGTTCTCAGATGAGAGAGTTTGAGCAAGGTGTCTGCCCTGTAATTAATCAACTATAGCCAAGATGCAGGGTCATATAGATGTTACTAATTGAGGAAGGTCACCCTTTGTTATCAGGACTCTTCTGAGAGAAGGGAGAACCACGGTGAGCCCAAGATGTGTCTCATGCTCCTGCATGTTCTTCCAAAACTGCAGGTTTCCACCAACTTTAAATGAAAAGCAGAAGCCCCAAGCCAAATTCTAAGCATGCTCAATTCAGTAACGCCAAAGACAGTCTGTTTCCATGATGACTGGGAAAGGAAGAGGAAAAATTTGGGCAAAGGACTAGACTGGACTGTGAAGTCTACATCTCCTTACTTAGGAGACACAAAAACTGACTTGGAATGTCTGAGCCGGAAGGACCAACGCTGCCCTGATATTTGCAAAAGGGCAAATATTTCCCCATGTACCATATGTATAAATGTTTAAAAGCTATAAATCAAGCTATATCCACCGATGTCCCATGCTCCCAATCAGGTCTTTCTTTCCCCCTATAGCCCACTTCTCTGAGATGTGGAAGTTAAAGGAACCAGCTTCTCCGTAGGTTGTTCAGCTGGATGCCAGAGTCGTATGTAGCATGGTTGTGCTGGGACAGGGCAGGGCAGAAGCTGGTCCTGGGCCCAGGACTCCTGGGTGGTGACTGGATGTACCCAATCCCAGAACAGAGTTAAGGTGGGCAGGTCACCCTTTCCCCACACCTTGCTTTTCAGTTTTGGCTGCCTCCTGATACTTTAGATACCATCACAGCCAAGGAGCAGGGAGTGAGAAAGGAGGAATGAGCAGGAAGGTGGTTACTGAGGAATGAGTTCTGTCTAGACACCCATTTGGGTTGATTTGAGGGGCCAACTGTACACTAGAGTGGGCACTCTTTCCCTGACTTCCCCGGGCAGAAGCTGTGATTCTGTCCTCTCATCCCCCACCCTTACCACACTCACGGGCAGCCTCAGCCCTCGTTCTCTGGCCTGAGAGGACCAGATGGGCCTAAACACGTCCCCTCCCTTTATGACTCGATCACTCACTTACCTTTCAGAAAACTTTCCTATGAGAGACCAAAAGAAGAAAAAACACATTGTGTCTCAACATATATGATATGTGACGCCAAGGGCAGGCCCCCTCTTCCCCTTGTCTGAGGGCAGTGCTAAGAAGGACCTGAGACATTATCTAGGAAGCTGAGTCCACAGAAAGTAAGAGCCTATCAAACTCTATTGGAGTTAGCCCAAAAAGGATCAGGAGCAGATCGGGGGCTCCCACAGTCCCCTTGGCCAATGATGGGATAGTCAGTAAGAATTAGAACTTCATTGAACTCAAGCTCTTTAAATATGTTTAAACTCATGAGTTCATACAGCACTTTAAAAATAAAAAAAAAAAACACACCTCATTTGTCATCTTTTGAAGGCTACTCCAGGAATCAGCCTATTATTTTGAAACTGGTAAATAAAGGTAAAGAAACAGTGTTTATTCTGCAATGCCTTTTCCAACTGTATGTCAGGATAGCCAAATTGTTGGTGAGGGGAAGTTTTTATAGAAATATGCCAGCAAATAAATTAAGAAGACATGAAGCTAAGAAATAAGGTTAGCATATCAACATTTTTACAACTGTTAATGAAATAATAGATCTAGGCAATGATCATCAATGGCTGCTAATGTGAAAAAAAAGGGCATTGGACTTCCCTGGTGGCACAGTGGTTAAGAATCTGCCTGCCAATGCAGGGGACACGGGTTCGATCCCTGGTCCGGGAAGATCCCACATGACATGGAGCAACTAAGCCCGTGTGCCACAACTACTGAGACTGTGCTCTAGAGCCCGTGAGCCACAACTGCTGAGCCTGCGTGCCACAACTACTGAAGCCCTCACAGCTAAAGCCTGTGCTCCACAACAAGAGAAGCCACCACAATGAGAAGCCCGCGCACCACAATGAACAGTAGCCCCCGATCACCACAACTAGAGAAAGCCAGAGCGTGGCAACAAAGAGCCAACGCAGCCAAAAATAAATCAATCAATATTTTTTTAAAAGCCCTTTCAAAAAAAAAAAGGCATTATGTGTCTCCTGATGGAAATACAAAAAAACTACCTATGAAGAATTCTCAACAAACAACAACAAAAGAAACCTGAACCATCACAAGTAATCTTTTGATCTAACTACCAGTTTGTAGGAAGTGCAAGGTTCATGTTAAATGATATGACGGAGAGGCAACCAGCAACATCCCCTGTGGAAAACCCTAGGACAAGAGACCTGGCCCCTGCAAAATGTAAATCACAAGCAGAATGTGTGTGTGTGTGAGTGTGTGTGTGTTTGTATGGTGAGTCTAGATTAAACAAAACTTAATATACATATCACCCAATTGCAATATGTATTTTATTTTTTATAGAAGTATAGTTGATTTACAATGTTGTGTTAGTTTCAGGTATACAGCAAAGTGATTCAGTTATGTATATATATACCTACTGCATAGCACAGAGAACTATACTCAGTATTTTGTAATATGTCTGTGGCCTATTTCTGTTTTGTATGTAAGTTCATTTGTATCTTTTTTTTTTTTTTGGTGCACTGTGCAGCTTGTGGAATCTTAGCTTCCCGAACAGGGATTGAACTCGGGCCACCGAAGTGAACGCACCAAGTCCTAACCACTGGACCACCAGGGAATTCCAGAGTATCATTTTTTTTTTTTTTAGATTTTACATATAAGCGATATCGTGTGATATTTGTCTTTCTCTGTCTGACTTACTTCACTTAGTATGATAATCTCCAGGTCCATCCATGTTGCTGCAAATGACATTGTTTCATTCTTTTTATGGCTGAGTAATATTCCATTGCATATATATATACCACATCTTCTTCATCCATTCATCTGTTGATGGACATTTAGGTTGCTTCCATGTCTTGGCTATTGTAAACAGTGCTGCTATGAACATTAGGGTGCATGTATCTTTTTGACATAGATTTTCTCTCAATATATGCCCAGAAGTGGGATTGAAAGATCATATGGTAGCTCTGTTTTTAGTTTAAGGAACCTTCGTACTGATCTCCATAGTGGCTGTACCAGTTTACATTCCCATCAACAATGTAGGAGGGTTCCTTTTTCTCCACACCCTCTCCAGCATCTATTATTTATAGAAGTTTTAATGATGGCCATTCTGACCAGTGTGAAGTGATACCTCATTGTAGTTTCGATTTGCATTTCTCTAATAATTAGCGATGTTGAGCATCTTTTCATGTGCCTTTTGGCCATCTGTATGTCTTCTTTGGAGAAATGTCTATTTAGATCTTCTGCCCATTTTTTGCTTGGGTTGTTTGGTTTTTTTTGATATTGAGCTGTACGAGCTGTTTGTATATTTTGGGAATTAATCCCTCGGCAGTCGCATCGTTTGCAAATATTTTCTCCCATTCAGTAGGTTGTCTTTTCGTTTTGTGTATGGTTTCCTTTGCTATGCAAAAGCTTTTAAGTTTAATTAGGTCCCACCATTTGTTTATTTTTGTTTTTACCTACATTTCTCTAGGAGATGGATCCAAAAATATATTGCTGTGACCAATAGCAATCTTTAGATCCTAATTTATACAAACTCTAAAAAACATTTTTAGGATATAATCATGGAAATTTGAACACTGAATTTATATTAGATGATATTTAAGGAATTATGTTCATTTTTTAGGTGTAATGATGTTGTATTTACAAAGTACTTATCTTTCAGGGTGACATATTGGAATATTTGTGGGTAGAATTATACAATGTCTGAGACTTGCTTCAAAATAATTTGTGAGCAGGTTTAGAAGTCAGTTGGGTGGGAGCATAGGAAAGCTAGATTGGCCCTGAGGGATGATTCTTGGGTTCCCATGTTCCCATGGGCACATGGGAATTTATTTTATGTTCTCTTTGCACTGTGTATGTTTGGATCTTAATGAGCACTTAAGGAGGTACATGCCAGCACTGAGGATCTTGAGATGAAGCAGGCACCATCCCTCCTCTAGAGTGTCTTACAGCCCGGTTCCCAAACTCTTATCACTGAGCACCTCTTCTGTTATTCTTTTTCCTGGCAAGCCCCATGTTTAAATGATTCTGATCACTAAATAAAGGTATTTATTATGTATCTTTGTATGGTGTATATATATATATGTATATGTATACACACACAACGGAATATTACTCAGTCATAAGAAAAAATGAAATAATGCCATTTGCAGCAGCATGGATGGACCTGGAGATTATCATACTAAGTGAAGTAAGGCAGACAGAGAAAGGCAAATACCATATGTTATCACTTATAGGTGGAATCTAAAATATGACACAAATGAACTTATCTACAAAGTAGGAATAGACGCCAGACACAGAAAACAAACTTATGGTTACCAAAGGGGAAAACGGGGGATGGATAAATTAGGAGTTTGGGATTAACACATACACACTACTATATATAAAATATAAACAACAAGAACAACATTGTAAAACAACTATACTTCAATAAATAAATAAATAAAATACTATATCATTGGAGTGCTTTGAAATGTCCAAACATTTCTTCTTTTGTGGAGCCTAAAAGGGAGTCTTGGCTGGGAACCCCAAAGTTCTCCAGCTATAAAATTTTATGGAGGTGAAAATGAGGTAGACAAAGAGACTGCCCAGTCATCGGCTGGCAGAAGTGGGACTAGTGCCTAGTTCTCCTAAGTCCACTACTTTTTCCAGTGTATCGTCAGCTGAGCATCAGAGGTGTTTTGGGAATATGTACATTATCTAGTTTGCTGTACTAGAAACAATCATATATGAGCCTGTCACCCTTTTTTTTTTTTTTTTTTTTTAAGGCTCAGCTATGCCAGTTTTTTCAATTTTCCCTCATAGAATTTATTTACGTGCCACCTTCTGGACTATTCCAAGGCTGTCTGACACATTACCAGTTTGTTTCAAATTTCCCTCTATGACAGGTTTCTTAGCACTTATGTTCCTCACCCCTCTTCAGTTAAGAGTGGAACTAAGTGAATAAGTCAAGCACAGACAACTCTTGGTTATCTGGGGGCAGGTTGGCCAATTTTCTGTCAATCATGGTAAAAACAAAACAAAAACCCCCAGGGCCACCACATAATAGGCATAGAACGGCAACCAGTAGATGCCCCGCTGATTAACTTTGATGTTAGAATGTCCCTCCTTTCACCAGTCCCAGAGCGTGTGCAGGTTAGTTTACTGAGAAATGTCTACATGTGGGAGTTTAGTATTTTATTTCGGATGCTTGTCACAAACACTTTTACTGAAATTTTCCAGTGTTAAAGGGCACCTCAGTGATGCTTCAATTGCAACCTCTTCTCCATCAAAGAAGATTTTCCTGTCAAAATGGCAGAACCACATCTCCCAAGCCTCTATCTAGCTGACGGTGTAGAGCCAGTAACCAACCTCAGTTGCCAGTGTTCTCATATTCAAGATTGAGATCTTTAAAAGTGCTTTTGGATGGTACTGTGGTCAACTCTGGTCTCTGTTGGGAATTATTTGGTTTCCTTCCTGAATTTCTATCAAGGAGAAAAAGAGGCTTGATCTGCCCCCAGCAAGAACAAGAAGTGGCTTTCACAGCAGCTGATTGGAATGGAAAACCAGGATCAGATCCACCTCCAAAAAACTTTCACGTGAAAAGGGATGAAGTTTCAGTTATCTGCTCCAATTCAAGAAGTTCCAAAAGCTTCTTGAAAATTCAGAATTTCTTACTTAAATTAATGAAAGAAGAAACACGAACTATAAGTAGAGCCAACTTTTGTCATTGATACACTCAAGCGTCCAGGAGAGTCTTTGAACCCCAGTGTCACAGTTTAAGAGCTGAGTATAGGAGTAACTCTCAGAGCCATGAAAGTCCCTCAGGACAGGATGCTCCATCATCCCCCAGCCTGAGCTCTTGGCCTCAATTCTTTCTTCTGATGTTCCCAGGACACCTCACAAGTCAACCTACTTATCACCCTGCTTCCCTGATTTTCATGCTTTACCTCCAACCTAGAAACTCACAACTGCATATTATATAAGCTTAGCAAACTGGATATCAAAGAGAACTCCCCCCATTGGACAAAAGCTAGTTGGTACAAGACCTAGAAAAAAATCATAATTAATGGCAAAATATTTGAAGGATTTCCATTAAAGTCAGGAACAAAACAGGCAACTCACTGTAGTGTACTAACGCGGCGGACAAGGAAAGGAACGGGAAGCATACATATAGGTGAGAGGGAAAGAGAGCTTCCTGTTTCCCCTCAGTCCTCACTGCTGATGGCCTCCTTTCCAGCCTTGATTTTGCCACTCAGTCTGTGGCAAGGAGTGATGGAAAATGGCCTGTAGCTTAAGATGCCTATTAGCACTTAACCAATTAGCACAATTAGCACTTAACCAATCTGTTACTAGGTTGATCATTTCCTCTCGTCTATCTGGAGTCAAGGTAAGAGGCAGAATAGAAAAGGAAAATTTAAAAAATTAAAAAAAAAAAAGAACTTTACTAAGGTTTCCATGAGAGAAGACATGATGTAAGAAAGATAGGAGGAAAAACAAAAAGCAAGAATTGAGCAAGAAGGACAATAAAAGAGAAACGGAGAATGGACACGTGGATGGACGCACAGGTAGCAAGGGGTAGGATGGAGAGGTAGAAGCCTGAAGTGGACAGCGAGCAGGAGCAAATGGGAAGAAATAGGAGCCAGGAAAGCATCTGGACACAGGGCTTGAAGCCTTATCTTGACTGAAGGAGCATGGGGGTGTCGGAGATGGAGCTGGGTTAGCAGGAGGATTTGGCTGGGAAAGAAGCAGCGTGCAGAGGCGTGGAGAGCTGTTAGGTCCAAGGTAAGGTTTGGGGAAACTCCAAGTCCTTAGAGATGTGCCAGGCACTCTGCTAAGTGGTTTACATCCACTGTCTCATTTAATTTAACCCTTACACTAGCTCTGTTAGGTAGGTGCTCTTATTTTTTTCCCCTGTACAGGTGAAGAAACGGGGGTTCAGAGAAATTAAGTATTTTGCCCAAGATCAGTCATTTAACGATAAGTGGGCTGGGATTCAACCTGAGGCTGCTGATTCTGGAGCCCTGGCTGGGTAACGTTCAGCTTCGCTTCTCCAAATTCTTATCTGGCTTGACCCAGTTTACCACCCAAGACTGGGTGTATTCAGGGTGGTATGGGAGGGGTTGCTATGCACTGTGTAGGTAGGGAAGAAGAATTTTCTCAGACTAGTGAAATTACAGATGCCAGTGCTCGAAAATCCATGTCAAAAGAGGAGCCTTTGGAGAAGCTGTGGTTGATTAGTCCGGAGGAGAGAAAGGTGGGACACTGGATATTTGAGGGACTGACTTGGAAGTGGTGATCATCTCCAGAGTCGTTCCAGAGAGGAGACCCGTGGGTGTGATGGGGAGGTGATTACAGTTCAGTCTTGGGTCAGACTTGCAGTCAAGGCTTTCTGAAAGTAGGATGAGCTGCTTCTGGCTGCAGAAACTCCCCATTGCTGGAGGTGGCCATCGTTCATTCATCCATTCATACAGATTTCTGTGGAGGATCCACAGTGTGCCATCTGTTTTCTAGGGAGACAAATATGCTCACTACTCTCCTGGAGATTGCATTTTATTGGGGAAAACAGGCGATAAACAAATACAGAGACCAATAATTATATAAACTACTTATAAATCATGCCATGGGTTATGAAGGAAATAAACAAGGGTCTGAGACAGGCAATAAGGGAGGAAACTGGAGTGGGTCTTGTGGGTGCTCCGCTGAGGGTTCCCTGGATCCCATCATGGTTACTGTGTGCCAGTCCCCCAGCATCTGTGCACTTTTGCTATAAGAATCGACTCCTGTAACTTAGTTTCAAGGAGAGCCCTTGGGCCACTGGAGCTCTTTACCTGCATGTGCAGAGAGCAACCCCTAACTGCCCTTAGCCCAGGACTCAGCCAGTAGAGCAGGAGTGTGAGAGCCCAGAAACAACGTTCGGGCTGCGCTGCAGCCTTCTAGGCTTCTTCCTTCCGCTTGCCTGTGCAGCTTCCCCTACTCCCTTACCAGTTTCTCCTGGGGCACTTTTTAAAATAAAACACTTGCTTATGAATTCTTGTCTTGGGGTTTGCTTCTGGGGAACTCAACCTAAGATGAGGAGAGAGTCCTGATGTGACTGACATTTTAAAAGGTACCCTGATTCTGGGGGAGAATAGACTGTGAGATTGCAAGTGTGGAAGTAAGAGGACCAGTTAGGATCCTAGCAGTCTTGGTGAGGGATGAAGGCTTGCTCTAGGAGGATGCCAGGGGTGATACCAGGGAGAGGAGAGATTTTAGATCTCAACAAGAATCAACAAGGTTTGCTTGGAAATGACTGAAGGAAAGGGAGGAATCCAGAATGTCTCCTAGATTAGACGAGGGGATATAGGGATATTAGGGATAGAAATCCTCTCATTGACTGGGAAGTAGAACTAGGTGAATTCAAAGCCATGTATCCATTGGAAAATCCATTTGCAGTGGCTGGATTTAGCAACCAAACAAAAGATGGGAGCTAGAGATGCCTACACATGAGAATAAACATAAAAGCACGGGGAGTGTACATAGACTGGCAGGTAGCTTGCAAGAATCAGCAAAGTAACTCAAATTTCTTTTGAGTTACCTAATGTAGGGTGTTTCCATTTCGTGCTCCTATAGTTCCCTACCCACTCGGATCCAGGCCATACCTGGCATTGTGACATGTGCTGGGCCTTTCTCTAGGAGGAAAGTGTGTGTGTGAGAATCAGGCAGGCTTTCTTGGTTTGGCTAATCCATGCTCTTCCTGTCTGATCACCTTGCCTTTTTAAAGAAAAGATGCTAAGCTGCTGCTGTCATTGCTGTTGTTGTTATTACTATTATTGCTAAGCACTTAGTAAGTGCCAGGCATTTTGCTTATCGCTTTGCACATATAATCTCATTTACCCTTCACAACAACTCTTTCAGGTGCTTTTGTATTCTATTCTCCTTTGGGGGCTGAAGACATCACAGCTTAGCTACTTGCCCAAAGTCAAATAGCCTGAGAGTGGCAAAATTGGGATTTGAACCAGAAGTCCCATTCCAGACCCCAAGTACTCAACCAGTATGATTAAACTGACTGAAAAAAAGAAAATACTCTCAGGGGAGCCTGAGCACTTCCTCCGCCTACACAAAACTCTAGTCATCCCAGGGCATTGGGGCTGATTCTCACTGTCCCACGCGCCACAGCCTCTCGGCATCCACGCCCACGGCCCTCTGTTCCTGTCCAGTGCCAGCGTCCCAGTTCTTCAGGGCACTCAGATAGCTCTGCTCTACAAAACAGGCCTCCCTGATTTCTTCCTTGGGTTTCTAGTGAACGATACAAGCTCTTGAAAAAGTCTGTCTCTCTGGGGTTCGGGAGTTTCCTTAGAGTCCATCCCAGAGTACCTTGCTTAGAGGCACTTAGATCCATTCAACTCATGTTTCCCAGCAACCGCTTTGTGCTAGACTCTGTGTCTGGCAATGAGAGAAGGAAAAAAAGTTAACAATCTGTATCTTTGGCTGTAAGGAAATCACAGTCACTGTCAAGCATGTTGTCTAAGCAACACATACCTAGAAGGCTGAATACTCCCAATTGTCTGGGGATTTCAAGGGCCTTTTCTAGTTTAAAGCGGGGGAGGGGGGCTCCCTAAAGCTAGAAAAGATTCCTGCCACACGTGAAAACAGCTTAAATGTCCAATAGTAAAGGGTAAGCTCACTGATATACTATTCCACAACACAAAACATTCTTAAAGGATTTAGAATTCTGAATCACATGGGTTTCATGATATATTTTTGTGAAGTGAAAAAAAAAGTAATATAACATTTTGCAAATAGTGATACCATTTACATGAAAAAAAGTTACATGGTGTGCATGGTTAATAGTGATTATCTCAAAATAGTGAAATTCCTGGTGGATTTTGTTTTCTTCTTATGATTGGCTTGAAAGTTTTGATTTTAAAATAATTTAATTAGGGCTTCCCTGGTGGCGCAGTGGTTGGGAGTCCACCTGCCGATGCAGGGGACATGGGTTCGTGCCCCGGTCCGGGAGGATCCCACATGCCACGGAGCGTCTGGGCCCGTGAGCCATGGCCGCTGAGCCTGCGCGTCCGGAGCCTGTGCTCCGCGACGGGAGAGGCCACGGCAGTGAGAGGCCCGCGTACCGCAAAAATAAAATAAAATAATTTATTTAGAAGCCTATCTGCAAAGACTACATACTGTATCATCCCAACTCTATGACATTCTGGAAAAGGCAAAACTATGGAGACAGTTAAAAGATCAATAGTTGGGACTTCCCTGGTGGTGAAGTGGTTAAGAATCCGCCTGCCAGTGCAGGGGACACGGGTTCGAGCCCTGGTCTGGGAAGATCCCACGTGCCACGGAGCAACTAAGCCTGTGCGCCACAACTACTGAGCCCGCACTCCTTAGAGCCTGTGCTCTGCAACAAGAGAAGCCACTGCAATAAGAAGCCCACACACCACAATGAAGAGTAACCCCGCTCACTGCAACTAGAGAAAGCCTGCAACACAGACAAAAACAAACAAATAAATAAATAAAATAAAAAAATCAGTGACTGCCAGGGGTTTGGGTGGAGGGAGGGAGTAGGGAGGGAGAAATAGGTAGAACAGGAGGGATTTTTAGGGCAGTGAAACTACTCTGTGTGATATTGTAATGATGGATACATGTCATATATTTGTCAAAACCTATAGATTATACAACACAAAGAATGAACCCTTTTGTAAACTATGGACTTTAGTTAATAAGAATATATCAATATTGGCTCAGTTGTAACAAATGTACTGTACTAAGGCAAGATGTTGATAGTAGGGGAAACTGTGTATGCTGGGGGGTGGTGAGAAGGTATATGGCAGCTCCCTGTACTTTCTGCTCAATTTTTCTGTAAACCTAAAACTGCTCTAAAAAATAGTCTATTAATTAAAAAAAAATCTATTCTATATTTCAAATGTGCAGAAAAATACAGAGAATATAGCGAACACATTTATTCACCACGCAGATTTAATAAACCTTAAGATTTTGCCATATTTGTTTTAGATTATTGTTTAAAGAAATAACAAATTACAGAAACAAAGCCTCTTTGTATCACTCCCATTTAATTTCAACCTCTTTCCTCCCTCACCAGAGAAAATTCCTTCCACCCATTTTTCTATACTTTTTTTTTCTTTTTGTGGTACGCGGCCTCTCACTGTTGTGGCCTCTCCCGTTGCGGAGCACGGGCTCCGGACGCGCAGGCTCAGCGGCCATGGCTCACAGGCCCAACCGCTCCGCGGCATGTGGGATCTTCCCGGACCGGGGCACGAACCTGTGTCCCCTGCATTGGCAGGTGGACTCTCAACCACTGTGCCACCAGGGAAGCCCTTTCTATACTTTTTACATGTCTGTCAACATTAACAATATATAATATTGGTTTTTATATTTTACTTCTCAAAAATGGAATTATATATTTGACTCTGCAATTTATCTTTTTATTAATCTTATCTTTAAAAATATTTGTGTTGATACATGAAGCTCTAGTTCATTCATTTTAACTGCTGTAGAGTATTCCATCTTTTGAATATACCACAATAATGAAAAGTTTTAAAATAATGTTTTGGAGCATATGTAAATGATATAGGGAAGCACTCAAGATATTAAGTGAGAAAAAAAACAAGATATAAAACTTTACTTACAGTATGACAGGGCTTCCCTGGTGGCGCAGTGGTTAAGAATCCGCCGGCCAATGCAGCGGACATGCGTTCGAGCCCTGATCCGGGAAGATCCCACATGCCAGCAGAGCAACTAAGTCCATGCACCACAACCACTGAGCTTGCACTCTAGAGCCCATGAGCCACAACTACTGAGCCCGTGTGCCACAACTACTGAAGCCTGCGCACCTACAGCCCATGCTCCGCAGCAAGAGAAGCCACCGCAGTGAGAAGCCTGCGCACCACAACCAGTAGCCTGCGCTCCCTGCAAGTAGAGAAAGTCCACATGCAGCAACAAAGACCAAACGCAGCCAAAAATAAATAAATAAATAAATCTGTTAGAAAAAAAACTTTACTTACAGTATGACACAAAACACATACATACAAAATAAAACGCTGCAATGGCAAATATAAAAATGTTAACAATGTTACTTTTGGATTGTGGGATTATAGATAGTTTTTCATATTTCGTAAACCTTATACAGTGAATAAGCATTGATTTTATAATTTTTTAAAAAGTAAGACTAAAAGCATGCAGTTCTACTAAAAAGTAAGACTAAAAGCATGAGTTTGAGCTATGTATCCCACAAAATTACCCCCTCCCTCCCCACCTGTGTTGGTAGAGCCCCTGGACACTCTGTAAACTGCCCTGCCCCGTGTCACCCCGTCCTCTCACAGGTGGGCAGCAACTGGCCCTGTGGCTCCTGTCCCAGTAGCCATATCTTCCTGATCACCAACAATGAGCTGGTTTCTGATGCCTGATACCCGCAACGCAATTATGGGATTGGCTATAATTATGCTTGCAGCAATATTATAGGATTGGATATAAATATACTTGCTACATGTTAAGAGAGTTTATTTCTGTTCACAGTTTACCATCTGCCCGCAGTACACCCCTTCCTAGCTGGGAGGGGGAAGAGCACTATCAAAGCCAGAGGTGAAACAGGAGTCAGATTGGAGGCTTTGAATCATCAACTTCTGAAAAATCATCTCAACGTGTGTGATGGAGCCAGAGTGTCAGGAATCACAGGAATGAGGCAGCAGGTTTTACCAGGTCTGTGTTGTTCTTTTGCTGCTCTGAGTGTGGAATGGAGCTCATTCAGGCTTGCTCAGAAATTCCTAAGTCACAGCACACCTGAGGTACACACATTCCCCACCTTCTGCCTTGACCTCCCTCTCCAGCTCAAGTCCTACATCTCCACCTGTCTGATGAGTGGTTCCACCTTCCTGTCCTACTGTATCACCAAACTAAATTCAGAATGATTTCTTCTTAGACGTTCAAATTTCGACTTTATCCTGACTCCTCTATTTCTCTTAATGACGGCACCATGATCCTAGTCATCTGCGGGGGGGGGGGGTCGTCTTTGGTAACCTTTCACTTAGGACCTTGTATCTAAGCAGAAGGCAACTTGTGCCATGTCTTCCTTTATGAATTCAGTCCCCAGATCTAGCACAGTTCCTGACTCTCAGTGGTTAATAATTTTTGAATGAATGAACGAGAAGATGAACGAAATGTTTCTTCTTTTCCATTGCCCATGGTCACCTCCCAGCCTTTATTACCTCACACCAGGACTACTGAAGTAACCTCTCAGCTGGTTGTTCTGCCTTCTGTCTTTCTCAGCTTCAGTCCATCCTGCTGCTGCCACCAGATGGCTTGTGCTTACATGCCACCTCCATCACACCACCCCCCTGTTTAAAAGTTTTGGGTGACTCCTCACTGGCTACCAGATAAAATTCAAGATCATGACCTTAGCTTCCAAGGCCACTACACTCTAGCCTCAATTAATATCTCTAGCCTTTTGCTTAAAACTACTTACATTCCTGGGCTTCCTCGTGGCACAGTGGTTGAGAATCCGCCTGCCAATGCAGGGGACACGGGTTTGAGCCCTGGCCCAGGAAGATCCCACATGCTGCGGAGCAACTAAGCCCATGGGCCACAACTACTGAACCTGCGTGCCACAACTACTGAAGCCCGCACGCCTAGAGCCCGTGCTCCGCAACAAGAGAAACCACCGCAATGAGAAGCCTGCGCACTGCAACGAAGAACAGCCCCCGCTCGCCGCAACTAGAGAAAAGCCTGCACGCAGCAACGAAGAACCAACACAGCCAAAAATAATTAATTAAAAAAAAAACCAAAAACTACTTACATTCCTAAATCCTCTGTACTCTTCTCATGCATCTTGGACCCCAATTCCTGCAGGACACACCCCCTTAAGGGATTAGATTTTATGTTAACCTGTCCCTTCCCCACTTGCCTGAGCCAAACCATTCCAGTCAGGCCCCCAAGGGCCAAATGGGCTACCAAACAGACAGAGCGTGAGACCCTCCCAGGCAATGTCATGACACTGTGGAAAAGGCCTGATTGAAATAAAAAGTAGGTTATAAAACAGCATGAATTACATGGAATTTTTTTTAAACAACTTTATTGGAATATAATTGCTTTACAATGGTGTGTTAGTTTCTGCTTTAAAACAAAGTGAATCAGCTATACATATACATATATCCCCATATCTCCCCCCTCTTATGTCTCCCTCCCACCCTCCCTATCCAACCCGTCTAGGTGGACACAAGCACCGAGTTGATCTCCCTGTACTATGTGGCTGCTTCCCACTAGCTATCTATTTTACATTTGGTAGTATATATAAGGCCATGCCACTCTCTCACTTCGTCCCAGCTTACCTTTCCCCCTCCCTGTGTTCTCCAGTCCATTCTCTACGTCTGCATCATTATTCCTGTCCTGCCCCTAGGTTCTTCAGAACCTTTTTTTTTTTTAGAGTCCATATATATGTGTTAGCATATGGTATTTGTTTTTCTCTTTCTGACTTACTTCACTCTGTATGACATCCACCTCACTACAAATAACTGAATTTCGTTTCTTTTTATGGCTGAGTAATATTCCACTGTATATATGTGCCACATCTTCTTTATCCATTCATCTGTTGCTGGACACTTAGGTTGCTTACATGGACTTATTTTTAAAATAATTCTGCATTGTGGGAGAAATTTTGCAAGATAAAAATAAAATTTATTAGAGATGATTTAAAAGTTTTTCTTGGGACTTCCCTGGTGGCTCAGTGGTTAAGAATCCGCCTGCCAATGCAGAGGACACGGGTTTGAGCCTGGTCCGGGAAGATCCCACATGCCGCGGAGCAATTAAGACCATGTGCCACAGCTACCGAGCCCATGTGCCACAACTACTGAAGCCCGCGCGCCTAGAGCCCATGTTCCGCAACAAGAGAAGCAACCGCAGTGAGAAGCCTGCGCACAGCAACGAAGAGTAGCCCCCGCTAGCTGCAACTAGAGAAAGCCCGTGTAGCAACGAAGACCCAAAGCAGCCAAAAATAAATAAAATTAAATTTAAAAATATATATATCAAAAAAAGAAACGTGTGTGGCCAAAGTATTTAAAAAAAAAAGTTTTTCTTTTTGCTTATCAACGGTTTCCAATTTTTTCACAATGATCGTATCTTCCTAATAGACTGTTTAAGGAAAAATAAACTTAGTGGCACAAGAAATTATAGAATTAAAAAAAAAATCACTCTATATTTTGTGTTTTATAAATGTGAATTACTAAGACAATCCTTTTGTGATTTGCTCTCTTGGAAAGTTCATAATGCTGTTCCTCGCTAATTACATCACCTGTTACAGAGGGTGGTTTAGAAACACAGAAGTTAGCGTTTTCTTACAAAACTGAAAGTCCCACTTCTCATACATGTTGGCTGCCCAGGCCCCTTATTCACAGCTGCCAAATCTTGACATTGACCAACCCCTGGGCACAGGAAACCCTGGGTTAGGGAGTTCTCCTGGCATGGCCCACAGAGGCTTAGACAAGAATTGCCACAGAAGCATCAAAACAATAGAATGTGATGTCGTGGGCATCCCAGGGGGGAAATAATGCTAGTCTGAAATGCATTTTTGCATCATTGATTCTCCCTGCTGATTGAGCCCTGTTTATCTCATTTGGCAGATCAGCCTCAAAGTGCATGAACTATTTGTGCCTCATTAGTTTCCAATAGATTGATTTTGCTAGGGTTGCGAATTGGCCGTCTTGCATTGCAGCCCGCAGGAGCCGGCTCTGGCTCAGCCTCAGGGCACAGGCACATGGAACAGCAGCAGCCCCTGCAGTGCGGCCACCAGAAAGAGACTGAAGGGCTGTCTTACGGCCACAAGGACAGCAGTGCCTTAAGTCTTTCCTGGAACCAGGTAGGATAAAATAGGGACATATAAGAAAGCAAACAAGGGCCATCTCTGCTCTCTTTTCTTTCTCTTTCAACGTACATACTCTATTTGGCACCTCCCTCCTCTTGCCCCCAAATCCCCCCACTCGCAACCTTAAGCCCCTCTTCAAAAGTAAGAAAAATAAAGATAACATTAAAGAAAAATTAAAATAAATAAAATTGATGACCAGTTTATAAAACAGTGAGTGCTGAACCACTTACAATATAATGATTGGAGAGAAAAGCAGAATACAAAACTAAACATACAGTATGACATTGCTTTATAAAAAGTAGACACAGAAAAAAAAGATTAAAAGGGAAAAAGCAAACCAAACGGGGATAGAGGTAACTTTGGACATTGAGGGATATGGACGCTTTTCTTGTTTTTTTTTTCCTTTAAACTTTTCTGCATTTTCAAAATTGTCTAAAATGATTAGTAGTACATATACATATCCTCAGAAAATTTTTATTAAAATATATAAGGCAATAATACATAAAATAATAAAGCGGCCCATGCTTTTCATTCAGCAAGGTATATTGGTTCTGCCAGTTAAAAGAACAGAAAACTGACCCAAGCTAGTTTGGCAGTTCCTCAAAAAATTAAACATAAAGTTACCATATGACCCAGCAATTCCACTTCTAGGTATACATCCAAGGGAATTGAAAACATATGTTCATACAAAAACTTGTACATGAATGTTCATAACAGAATTGTTCATAATGACCAAAAAGTGAAACAAACCAAATGTCTATCAACTGATGATAGGATAAACAAATTGTAGCATATGTATACAGTGGAATGTTATTTAGTCATAAAAAGGAACAAAGTATTGATACACGCTACAACAAGGATGAACCTTTTCCACATTACGCTAAGTGAAAGAAGCCAGACACAAAAGGCCACATACTGTATGATTCCATTTATATGAGATGTCCAGAATAGGCAAATCTATAGAGACAGAAAGTATATTAGTGATTGCCAGGGGCTGGGGGGAGAGGGGAAACAAAGGGTGACTGCTAGTAGGTGTAAGGTTTCTTTTTGCGGTGATGAAAATGTTCTGGAATTAGTTTGTGGTGATGGTTGCACAACCTCATGAATATACTAAAAACCACTGGACTGTATACTTTTAAAGGGTAACTGTTCTGATATGTGAATTATATCTCAATTAAAAAAAAAAAGAGTGTGTCTATCACACTGTCTTTTAATCACCCATGTCTTTATCAGTCTCTCCCACTCCATTGTGAGCAGGTGTAAGGTTTCTTTTTGCGGTGATGAAAATGTTCTGGAATTAGTTTGTGGTGATGGTTGCACAACCTCATGAATATACTAAAAACCACTGGACTGTATACTTTTAAAGGGTAACTGTTCTGATATGTGAATTATATCTCAATTAAAAAAAAAAAGAGTGTGTCTATCACACTGTCTTTTAATCACCCATGTCTTTATCAGTCTCTCCCACTCCATTGTGAGCACCTCGAGGATGAGGGCCTATCCTTGTTCTCTGGTTCTCCAGCCCTAAGTAGAGGACCTGGAACAGAGAGGGCACATGATATTGTTAGCTGAACGACTTGAGAGTTCTCTTCCCACAAGCCTAGGGCTACCTGGCTGGCTCTGCTCCCAACCCTCAAGAATGGTCTGGGTCAGGAATTCCCTAGTGGTCCAGTGGTTAGGACTCGGCACTTTCACTGCCTGGGCCCAGGGCCCGGGTTGAATCCCTGGTCGGGGAGCTAAAATTCTGCAAGCTGTGAGTCGAGCCCAGAAAAAGCCTGAGTGTTAGAAGCCCTAGTTCAGGTATAGTATCTTCTGGAATCTAAGAGTGGAGCAGCCTTCAGTTTAAATACCAACTGGTGGAATCACATTTTTTAACTCCATTGAACCTTGTCCAGGGGTCACACTGAGTCAAACAGAGGGGCTGCCACTGACCCCTTGGGGTCCTTACTTTCCTCCTGTTGGAGTGCTCACCATGATTAACCTTCCTTCTTTGGAAGTGGCAGCCTGGGCTGCAACAGATTCTGAGAACCAGGGTCTAGCATGCTTTCTGGTTCTGTTCTAATTCTAATCAGGGTCAGATGAAGAAGCCCTTGGTTCTTTTGGCCTAAGGGAGGTGATAGGTATCTCTGTCCACTTCTCCCTTGTATAAAGTCCAGTTGCCCTTACTCCTTGGGCCGTAGGACGATTCTTTCAGATTATCTCCTTCTTACAGAGTCAGATAAACAGGTAGGCCATGCAAGCACAACTTAGATTGCCAATTTAAAAAGGGCTTCAAACATCCCTGGAAATGTGTGATTTTCCAAGACCTCCTCTCACAAAGAGAGCCATGCATGCCTGGAAGAATCGCCTGGTTCAGCCAGTTGGGGCAGCAGGCAGGAAGATCCCTAAGAGGCATGGCCCAGTGACTAGAGATGGTCACTAAAATAGCATTCATAAAAGTGGGTCGAGGTAACCGAAGGTTTAGAAGACAGGTTTAAGAGACAGGGCAAGCAAGTTTGGAGACAGGACAGACTTGCTGAGGTAATGGAGAAGGGCCGATACCCGATAGGCACGCCCGCCATCTTCCCTTCTGCCCTTTCCACGGTGCTCAGCATCTCCTCTTGATGAATGCTGACAAAGTGTTGCTAACCTTCCCAGGACACCCATGTGACTCAGTATGGCCTTGTGTAATGAGTTCCCCCAGTGAACTCTTCCAATCACCACTGACAAGCTTCCAACAGCTTCCAGAATGTCAGTTATTACCTTAACACCATTACTGTTGATTTTTTAACCTTGTTAAGGTTATATTAGTTTGGTGAGGCTTGTTGCCCCATTTCTGCAATTGCTGTATTTTTTCCCTCAGGACGTTTAAAGTGACCTGTCTTCCTCTCCTTTGCCGTCTCTCTCATGTTCTCTGGTTCTACTCCTCTTTCCCTGTGCCACCTTTTTTTCCCTCTTCCTGGCTTCCTCCTTTTATCTCTCCAGCCTCAATCAGAATGCATCTCTCAGAGTAGTCAGCTCTATTCACCAACCATAAAAATGGTTTTCTCAAGTAAACGCTTCATTAACTGAATTACTTTAGAGTAGCAAGTCTTTCTCAAGTAAACGCAGCATATTCTAATTAATGAATCCCCTGCCCAGTCAGAAAAAAATGGGTCTCCCAGCAGCAGCTGCCTTCAAACTGCCCCCTCCTCTTTTCTTTTATTTTTTAATAAATATATTTAGTTTTGGCTGTGTTGGGTCTTCGTTGCTGTGCGCAGGCTTTCTCTAGCTGCAGCAAGTGAGGGATACTCTTTCATTGAGGTGTGCAGCCTTCTCACTGCAGTGGCTTCTCTTATTGCGGAGCATGGGCTCTAGGTGCAAGGGCTTCAGTAGTTGTGGCTCATGGGCTCTAGAACGCAGGCTCAGTAGTTGTGGCTCACAGACTTAGTTGCTCCACAGCATGTGGGATCTTCCTGGACCAGGGATCGAACCCATGTCTCCTGCATTGGCAGGAGGATTCTTAACCACTGCACCACCAGGGAAGCCCTGTCCCCTCCTCTTGTCCCCCACCCAAACCCTTGACCTAGGGCAGGCCCTTCCATTAATACAGTGGAAGTGGACAGAAGTGCATTCTGTCCTTCTGGTTACTCTCAAACGTCCACCCAGCTCAACACTTTAAACGTCTTATTTTGATTACCTAATAGCATGAAACATTCTCAAAGCCAAACCTTACACCCTTGGTCGAATACAGTACAAATGTATAGAGTTGGGATTTTATTATGTACACATGCTTTCATCCGAGCAACAGCATGTGGCATATTGGAGCAAGCGTTGTTTAGATTGATGAACAGAGGCCTGAAGGCTAGGCCATTGGTGTGACCCATTCATTTTCATCTCGGCCCTGCTTCCGAAGCACAGCGATGTCCTTGCCTGCTCTCATTCTCTACCTGGCCCCTTCCTGACCAACCTCCACCCGTCTCTCCAAAATCCCCCAAAGCAGCATCTGCTCCCCCTGACCTCCAAAGAATGCGGAATTCTTGGATCTGGCATCCCACGATAGTCAAATCAGTTTTGTGCCCTCAGGCATGAGTGTAGAGATTTGCTTCTCAGTAATTCATCAGCAAGAAGCAAGAGAATCCATTCTTTAAGGAAGTTTTGCTCTTTCCACTACTTGCTTCATTTTCTTCAAGATGCTACAAAAGAAATTAGGTGCATATGGCCACCAGGGTTTTTAGTGATTTAACACCAAAAGGGGTTCATAATTCCCTTTCTCTCATTTGATTTTCTTCTTCCCTCCTGGCGTTCTCCAGCTGATATGTCTGAAAATGACTACAGTCAATCTTTTGGGTAACTGGGGAAACAAGTTACCCAAACCAACACATTTTAAGAAAGCATCTTTCACAACTTGGCCTCCTAGTAATATTAATAATAATATCCTCTTGGGACTTCCCTGGTGGCACAGTGGTTAAGAATCCACCTCCCAATGCAGGGGACACAGGTTCGAGCCCTGGTTCAGGAAGATCCCACATGCCACAGAGCAACAAAGCCCGTGTGCCACAACTACTGAGCCCGTGCTCTAGAGCCCGCGAGTCACAACTACTGAGCCCGTGCGCCACAACTACTGAAGCCTGAGCACCTAAGAGCCCGTGCTCTGCAACAAGAGAAGCCACCACAATGAGAAGCCTGCGCACCACAGCGAAGAATAACCTCTGCTTGCTGCGACTAGAGAAAGCCTGCACGCAGCAACAAAGACCCAACGCAGCCCAAAAAAATTTTTTTAATAAAAATAAATGCTTATATGAAAAAGAAAATAATACCCTCTTAGCGAGTGCTTATGTGTCAGGCAGCGTGTAAGCACTTTACATGCGTGCTGTCATCTACAGCTCACAAGTAAACCTGAGGAGGGTTGTGTCTCCCTCCTGTTACAGATGAGGGACCTGAGAACTTGCACAAGAGTTCCACGTTAGGCATTGAAGCCAGGATTCTGCCCACAGGCTTAACCACTATACTTCCCGCCATCTCTAGATCATCTTGTTTCTTTCCCTCTCTCCCAGGGTGTGTGATGCTGAAGATGGAGGAAAGGCTGACGACTCTGGGCTGACATCTACAAAATCCTGCTTGACCCTCTCCCAGTCCCTCACACTTAATGGCCTGCTTGAAGGATGCTTCCTACAGCACGTTTATGACCCTGGTTTGTGTTCTTGACCCTCCTGCCTGATATTTTAATTTCTCTCCAACAGTGGAAGGACTGCTGGGAATAATCTGATGCAGAAGAAGAGAAAACCAGGAGTTACTAGTAAGATTAAATTAAATGTAAGCACATTTTTAACAGTGTGTAAAGCATAGTGCTAAGCACTCTTTGAGATGAGCAGACACAAGCCAGGACATCATGGAATTTACAATCTGGTGGGGAGAGAGGATGAGGAATAAGACTGCATACATATATACATGAGTTCATGCCAAATATGGTGAATTCCATGAGAAAGGAATAAATGAAGTGCTGTAGGGCTGGAAAGCAAGGAGTGCTCACATTTCCCTGGGGAGCCAGGAATGAGGCCATATGATATAAGAGAATGGCTGGGATGAGAGTAGAAAGCCCCGAACTTTACTCCAGACTCAGTCACTGATATACTATTGTACTAATAAGGCCTTGGTATTTCTCCTCCCCAGGACAGGCCACATAATTTATAGGACTCAGTAGCAAATGAAAATGTGGGGCCCCTTGTTCAAAAATGAAGAATTTCAAGATGGCGAGAGCAAAGCAATACCCAAGTGTGGGACTCTTCTTAGCACGCCCATGAAGCAGGACTTCCCTGAGCTTCTGCTACCCCAGGGGTTACCTTTGGGAGGTGGGGAGGCAGGTCTTACCGGCACCTAGCACATGGCCTGCTACTCAGATGAATCATGAATGACTGGCGACAACAGTGAGTTGACATGAGTACACATGATTATTTCTTGGGGCACTTTCAGTGTTAAAATGTTATTAGACCATGATTCTGAACACTTCTTGAAGGAGACATTTGAGATGAATCTCGAAGGATAGTAGGATTTTTCTTTCCCTTTATCTTCCCTGTTTCCCTTCCCTTCTGTCCTTTCAGTATTTTCCCATTTATCTCATAAACCCTAATGACATACAGACTGGAACCAGCAGAGGAGTGCAACATTTGAGGGATGACTCAGAGACTGAGGCCTCATTAAAGATTTCCCCAGGCAGTTTCCCACTTATAAGGGAAGGCCTTGCCGAGAGATCAAATCTCCACAAGTAGAGTCTGATTTTTCATTTTAAGATGATTTTGTTTTATTTTCATTGAACAATTTGATGGATGTTTATGATGAAAAGAATCAGAAAAATATAGATGAGGGAAAAATACTCATAATCCTACAAGAAATAGTTCTAATGAGATTGCAGTGCAAAACTAGTTTTCAACCTACTTTTCTATTCAGGAATATGTTATGAGCATATTTTTGTTAATGAGTCAGTATACTTTTTCATTTTTCATGGCTGTATGATATTCTTTCTTATGGTTGTACTGTAATTTTCTTAACCAATCCACTCAAACTGAACATTTGGATTGTTTTTGATTTTTTTTTTTTTTTTGCTATTCTAAGTGGTGTTACCCTGAATTTGCTGAGTAGGCAATTTACTTAGTTACTCCAGCAGTTATTTTCCTCCTCTGTGGATAAACTCAAGATAACAGTAGCATTTCTTCCTGGGGTTGCTGTGTGGTATTGGTCAGTTAATGCATGTATGAACGGACAGTTATGGTCAGTTAATATTAAACTGGTCAGTTTATGCTCTTAGCATAAATACATTATACTGCACAGCGGACTAGACATGCAGTCAGCCCTCCCTAAACGCAGGTTTCACACCTGCAGATTCAACCCAATCAAATGTGATCAAATTTTCTTCACAGTTGGTTGAATCCGCAGATGTGAAATGCACCGATTTTGGGGGGCCGACTGTATTCCTTGTACTACTCCATTTTAAATAAGGGACTTGAGCATCCACAGTTTTTGGTATCCATGGGGTCTCCTGGAACGAATCCCCCATAGATACTGAGGGACAAGTGCATTAGCCGTTTCATTACTTTACAGGCCCAGGAGGAACTGCCTCCCTTAGATTGTGGTGGAAGTTAATAGTAGAGCCTGCAAAGCCGGACTTCTACTCTAGTGTTCTTTGCAAAACAGCAGGATGAGGTGCAAGCTGGGGGACACCTGGTCTGGGGGCTCCCTAGATTGAATAGCTTTCTAGTAGTTTCTTGTCTCTTCAGTTGTAGAATAAGTTCCCAGGTGGCTAGGAGACTTCTAATTTTTTTTTTTTCTTTACACAGCAGGGGACAGCAGGTGCTCAGCAAAGACTTGACACTGTTCCTTGACATCCAAGAACCTTAGCAGATGTGTTTCCCATCAGCCTGTGCAGTCATCAAAGCCTTTCTTTCCCTTGCACACACAGCCTGTTAACTGGGAAGTGCCCTGGCTGAAGATTCTCGCCAAGGGCAGCTGACAAAAATCAGTTCTGTTCAGCCCAAGGGATGATTGCCCCACCTTCAGGGATGCCCCAGGGATGTGGGAAGCTAGGCGTGGAGGGAGCATGTTCCAGGCCGGTTACTTGCTGGCGGTGACCTTGGGCAAGAAGTTTCCCCTCTCTGCGTTCTGTTTTCTTTTTGTAACACTGAGGGGGACTGGAGGAGGTCAGGATGGTATCACCGTGGTTACCTCTGAACCCATCTAGCAAAGTACTCTTCTCCCCACTTGCGCATGACCCTGTTTTGTTTTATTCACCCTATTTTGCACATTGCAGATGATCTTGTTTATTTATTCACTCGTTTATTTGCCTGTCTCCCTCACTAAAATGGAAGCTTCATGAGCGGAGGGGTCTTGTCTGTTGTATTTTCGGCAGTAACCCCAGGGCCTAGTATATGCCTGCCATAGAGCCGCTGAATAAAAGTATTACATGAATGAAATCTCAGAGCCTGGGTTCCAATGCTGACTGCACCGGTTTCTGTGTGACTTGGACCAAGCCGCTTAAACCATTTCAGTCTTCCCACTTGAAAAATATGGATTAGTAATAGTGACTATCTTAAAAGACTATGAGGATCAAAAGAGAGAAAAACTAAGAAGTATTAAGCATGCTGGCTGACATACAGTATAATAATGATAGTAGTAAACATTTATATAGCGCGACGGCCAGGCACTGATCTAAATGCTTTACATACGTTAACTATATTAATCTTCTCTATGTCCTGTCCTGCGAAATAGGTACTGGTTATTATACCATTTTAAAGATGAGCAAACTGGGGCACAGGAGTTGAGTAAGTTATATGTACTCAAAACAGGTTAGCTGTTTTTTTTATGCCTAAGATTCCTTCCCAGCTCCCCGTGGGCGACCCCTCAGAAAGATCAGAGGGCGCGCCGGGCCAGCCTCCCGCCCAGCCCGAGGCCGGCCGGGACAGAAAGGGTTACTGGGACCGCGCGCACGTTCTCGACGGGAGATCCGCGGGCCCGCGCGCCGGGCTCACAATGCTGCGGGGCGGGGCGGCGGGGCACTTCATCGCCTCCCATTGGCGCACACGCCCCTTCCTGTCACTGCCGGGTCCGGCACCGCCCCCTAGCACCGCCCACCTCCCAGGCGCCGCCGGAGTGGATGGTTCCAGACGCATGCTAATGAGGGGGCCGCCGCCGCAGCTCATTGGCCGGCCGCGGAGTGTCGGTGAAGTCAGCGCCGAGTCCCAGAAAAACAGAGCGGGGCCAACTGCAGAGTGTAGTGCGAGTTGGGCAGGACGCGCGCAGCTGGCCCGCCCGCCGGGAGACCCGCAAGGTAAGCCCGCGCCAGCGGCCCCTCAGCCCGCGCTCGCCTGATTGTCAGCGCCGGCGCCGGGGGCGTGCGCCGGCCCGGCCCCCGCGGGCGGCGCCTTTGTTCCACGCTCGGAGGAGGCGCGTTTAAAGGGCCAGCTGTTGGAAGGACTTGAGGGACCCCCTCCCCCAGAGCATCCCCCGTGGTCAAGGGGAACACCGTGGTCCCCCTCGGCGGAACCCTCCTTCCTGCCTGCTTGGTGGATCCCCAGTCTTTAAGGGAAAGTTCCCCAGGGTGCGGGGGTTTTGGAGGATTCCAGGTTTTTGTCTTTTTTATTTTTTGTTTGTTTTTATTGGTGGGTGGGGGTACGTGCGATCATGGCCTCTGCTAGGAGAGAATGTCCGCCTGCTTCAGGCTGGCTGCAATTTGGGTGGGTGGAGGAGACATCAAAGCCCGCGTGGGTTTGCGCTGTAAAGTGAAACTACCGAGGAGAGGCTCCTCTGCAGTAGCCAGAGGAGGAAGGAGGGAGCGAGCGGCAGGATGGAGGCATCTCAGGTGTGTTCATTCATCAGCATCCCTCTGGAGGAGAGGAAGGCGGGAGGGCAGCACGGACTACCGGTCTGGCCTAGGACCCGCCAGAATGAGCGGGTACGTTTGTGTGTGTGTGTCCGTGTCCGGGGACGCCGGTGCCTGCTCATCTGCCCATGCTCCTTCATCCCTCAGTGACTGGCAGCTTCTTGCTAGCCAGCTCCTCACCGAGATGAACAGAAAGCAACTCCTTTCTCCGAATTCCCCGGGCATCCCCGGCTCTCCTCTGGCTTCTTTCCGAGGTGGCTTCCTTGATAAGCGCTAGCGCCATTCAAGATAGAGGGGGAAAGAGGCTTGAAATCATTACGTTTTATTCACAGGGGAATGTGCTGTCGAATTCTGCATCCCCGTGCATCCGCTGTCGTAAGATGGCTTTGAAATTCACCAGTGCATGCTTTCTTCAGGCAGACAGAATTTATTACGCTATTACATTGCTACATAAAGGCAGAAAGGATCCCACTGAGCGTTGCTCGTTTTATCCAGACCCTGGATTTTCCCAGCATGTTCTGGCTGAGCCTTTGGATTTTTTGTTTTAAACTGAGCGCTGGGATACCCCTCCTGTCACAGGGCCGACCTGCTGAAATCGCCGGAATTGATTTCACCGTCAATAGGAGGGAGGTTCATTTAGAGATATCATGGAGCCTGTCTGGCATGTCAGGCCTCTGACATCACCCCCCGCCCCCCGCCCCCCACCCCTTGCGCCCTTTTTCTCTCCTAAGTGAAGGCCAGGGAGGGCTTGTCTCCATGCCCCCCTCCTTGGTTTGTGAGCTTCTCTAGATTCAGTTTTGTGTTTTTGATTGGAAAGGTGGCTGGGTTGTGATTGAAGAGAACGGAGTGGATTAAGAGTGGGGTGGGCAGCAGATGGGGACAGCAGCCTCAATGACAGAAAACATATGCTGGATATTTGGGGACTCCTGATCTCCAGCCCTTAGAGACAGGTGAGGTTGATGGGTGTGTGTGGAGCAAGAGGGGTGTGTGTGTGTGTGTGTGTGTGTGTGTGTTGGCTGTGAGGGAGCGGTGGAGAGGAGGATGCTGCCAGCAATTTTCTGCCCCACCCTCTTGATGCTGCCTTAAATAGCTCCTTGCCATCCAAGCTCTGATGTTTCAGGCTCTTGGCCTGAGGGGAGGGGAGGGGAGGGGAGGGTTGGTCTTTTGGTACCTCTGCCCTGGGCACTGTTAGAGTGGATGGTTAGGAAAGGGTTAGTTCTCCAGGGGTTGCAGAGAGCTCATTTCTCTGCTGGAGGGCGCTGAGTTGAACTAGCTCGGGTGACTTCCCCGCAGGGTATTAGCAACTGAAAAGAAATGCTTTCTTCCCCATAGGACGAAGAGCTGGGAGGGTATTGTCACCATCCGTCCGTTTGACACTCACCTGCTGTTGGCCCTTTCCTCCTGTTACCTCCTGCTTTCTTTTATTCTAGTTGGCGAGTTTCCGTGAACTTTTCCGAAGGTACTGGGAATATTGGGAGGTGAGGTAGGAGTTGTGGGAAAGGACTAGCAGATGCTTCTTACTGGCAGAACAAAGAACTGTGCCACTCTCCCTTTCTTCCCTCTCCAAAATACAGTCCCATATAGATAGCAGTCTGGGGTTTTCTTTGCAGAGAATGAATGGGCAGGGTTCAGGAAAGAGAGCTTGTATTAGGCAGCATTAGTAGTCATCTGGCCATCCAAACTTAGCTCTGGCCCCTCCCCTGGACTTGCAAATAGATTTGCTGTAGAGGGCACTCCCTGGTAATTTGGGATTTAATCTGTCTCTTGAAAAAGGAAACGGATGGTATCACAAAGCTTTGGTGGAGGTCCTCTGGACCAAAAGCAGGACAGCTGGCTTTGATCCAGGCTCCAACCTGCTTTGGGCTTTGGGCTAGTGGCTTCCGCTCTCTGGGCCTGTGTCCTTGTTGGGAAAGTGGAGGGCTTTGGGGTAGATTGTTTTCCAGGGTTCCCGACAGCATTACTGTTCTTAGATTCACAAGACAGTTTGTGATGGCATTTCTAGATTCTTTGCTAAGCTGATGTTAAATTCACAGTATTACTCGATGGCACGAAAGAAACATTCCAGGACTCAGCCTTCTGTTGGATTCAGATGCATCTGTTCCTTGATTAGTGTGATTGGTAAGGTTTTGCTGTATCTAAATAATTTAGAGCTAGAACAGCCCAGAGTGAGACACAGCCCCTCAGTGTGGGTGGTTGGTTGGGAGACCAGGTGGGGTGACAGAATGCTGAGGAAAGGGAGTTTCTATAGTTCATTCTCTCTCCCTGTGTATGTTTAACTCACTGATTTATTTATGGTTATACAGGTGAATGTTTAGATGTTTAGAACCTGAGAGTTGGAAGAGACCTCTGTGATTGCCAGGTTCAGCCCCCCTCACTGAGGAATTTGAGGGGTTGGGTGGCTCAGCCATTTGTTCAAGGTCACACAGCTAGCAAGATGCAGAGCTGGGCAAAAATCCCAGGTGGATAGATTTTAGGTCTTGTTCTAGATACACCTCTTAAGTCCCCTCTTCCTCTGAGAGAAATGATACTAAGATGCGGTAGAGAAAAGAAAGGAGAAATTAGGGGCAGTAGAAGGGAAAGGTTGGGGAAACAGACCAGGTAGGAGGTTGGGGGCAGGTCAGATGAGGAAGGGGAAAACAGACACCAGGCTTGGAGGAAAAAGGGATGGAGCTGGAAGGGGGAGGCTTTATCAGCTGTGAAATAGCAGATTTCCACAGCCCTTAGAGTGAAGTAAGTAAGGAGAGGCTTGGCTTAGACACGGGTTGGGATGGGTGAACGGAGTCCAGGCCAGGGTTGGGACTGACTTGGAGTCTCTTGGGATCTCTCTGTTGACCCTCAGATTGCAGTGTGTGGTGGAGGCTGATTTAGTTTCAGGGCCAACTCAGGCCTTTGGAGCCAGTGGGGCAGGCAGAACTTGAACACGTGGAAAGTCAGATGTGCCGGGAGTGATGCTGGAGAATGCTGAGGTGGGAACCCATTCTGCTGAAGTTCCAGTTTTGTTTTGTTTTTTTAATTTAAAACGAAAAAAATTTTTCCATGGAATTTTTTTTTCAACTCAAACAGCATTTTCTCCACTGACTCTCATTGGTGCTTTGTACATTTTATGAGATAGCGATTTGTGTGATAGTGTCTCTTGTACTTCCTTTTCAGAGGAGATATTGGAGGTGACTGATTTACTGAACTGTAGCTCATATGGAGGGAGCTTCCGGCCTATGACCTGAGCTAAGCCTCAGAATGTTTAAATGAGCAGTTAAAGAGCTGGGAACAGTGGTTAACCACATTAGTAACCATTCAAAGGCAAGGATAAAAGGTGATAATACTTTGAAGTCTATAGCCCAAGCCTACAGCTGGCCATGTACAGTGTAATTTACTTTGGCCTAGGAAGTCTTTCTGTGGATCCTTTAGTTGTTCCCTCTTTTTGTGTATGGTTACTCATGTCTGTCTGTCTGTCCCTGTATCTTGCTGTCTTCCCATCCTTCTTTTCCCACACCCCCCGCTCTACCTTTCTTTTTCTCTCCTACTATTATACCTTTTTCTTTGACCTCCTCCTCCATCTTTTATTTACTGTCAATAACATAGCGCTGTAGTGTATTTTAATATATTTATTTGTTATTAAAATCTCATCCTCTCTGTTCTTAATTTGAAATCAGTTGAGTTCACTTTTTTGAATGTGTATATATGTGTTTTACACACAAAAAACAAACAAAACAAACCCAATTAAATTGCTTTTTACTTCTGTGTGGCCTTCCATTGATTTTTTTTTCCTCTGCTTCTCTTCTGTGGTCAGTAGTAGCTCTTTACAGAAAAAGAAATTTCCCAGCTCACTGTCACGTGGATATTATTGTTTTTATAACAAAACCAGCTACAACAATAGAAAAAGTTTCCCCCTTGTTTGTGGACACAAGGGACACCCTCTCCCAAGAGATGTGCCCTATTTCTTGACTTCCTCCCATGGAAAGAGTATTTACAGCGTATTCTCTAACAGGGGCCTGTACTGTAAGGGTTTGGAGGAGCTGATGGGGGAGCTGAGGTTTTATCAGTGATCCTGGTAATGCTTAGAGTGTGGGTGGCAGGGAGACAAGAGAGGACATGTAGGAAAAGTTCAGTGTGGTGGTTTTTCTTTATTTCCCCAGGCAGATCTAACTCATCCGGCAGTAGTAGGACCCAGACCCCTTTGGAAAAGAATGAGATGCTTCTCAACTTTCCCATTCGTGTTGGGACCCAAGGGACATCTTGTGTGACACAGGGAGTGTAGGCAGCCACTGACAGGTTGCTGTTATGAAGTCCCGGGTGCTTTGATGGATGCATGCTATGGTGTTTTAACCTTTCTTCTGACTCGTATTAATTATAGAGAAGCCTGAGTCTTGATGCTCAGTGGTCAGCAGATAGTTTAGTGTCTAAAGTGGGCCTCTCAAACAAGAAGTTGCCTTGAAGTCTCCAGTTTTTATGTTAAAAATTCACGTGAAGGGACTCCGTTGGTGGTCCAGTGGGTAAAACTCTGTGCTCCCTATTGCAGGGGGCCTGGGTTCAATCCCTGGTCGGGAAGCTAGATCCCACATGCCTCAACCAAGACCCAGTACAGCCAAAATAAATAAATATTTAAAAAAAAATTCATGTGAGTTTTGTATTCTGTAATACATCTGTTCTGGTTTTAGTATAAAAATATTTAAAATGCTTTACTGTTGACTACAGTTGATGGTCCAGGAAAATGCTGTGTTTGTCTGGGGTCTTTGCTTGTCCATGCCCGCCCTAAATATGCACAGCAGGTCCCGGACCCCAGCCAGAGAAGCCAGCAGTGGGGCAGGTGTCACACCTGGGGTGCTGGGACCTGCCCACTCATGCATTCCTGCTGACTCTGCCAGACCCACTGATGTCCCGTCATTCAGAACTCTTACACATCCCCCTGGTCTTTGTCCACTCCCCGGAAGGCCTGTTTCTCCTTTGCCCGGCTGACTTCTACTCCTTTCAGACGCCCTCATGTCTCAAAGAGGTGTTTTCTTCCTGTGTTTGCCTTTCAGCAGTAGCTGTTTCCCTGTCTTCTCTACCAGATTGTGAGATCTGGCAAGAGAGAATTTGTTTCAGCTCTTTTTTTTTTTTTTGCGGTACGCGGGCCTCTCACTGTTGTGGTCTCTCCCGTTGCGGAGCACAGGCTCTGGACGCGCAGGCTCAGTGGCCATGGCTCACGGGCGCAGCCGCTCCGCGGCATGTGGGATCTTCCCGGACCAGGGCACGAACCCGTGTCCCCTGCATCAGCAGGCGGACTCTCAACGACTGCGCCACCAGGGAAGCCCATATATATATATAGTTTTAAAAGTCAAATAACACTGCAAGCCTTATAAAGAAAGCTGTGTCAGCCCTCCTCATCCTGGTGACCCACTCCCCAGGGTTAGTCACGGAACACGATTTTCTGTTGCTGCAGGAACAAATTACCACCAATGTAGTAGCTTTAAGCAGCACAAATTTAAATTACAGTTCTGTGGGTTAGAAGTCTGAAAAGGGTCTCACTGGGCTAAAATCAAGATGGTAGCAGGGCTGCATTCTCTTCCTTGCGTCTTCCCCTTTCTGGAGGCCGCCTGCATTCCTTGGCTCATGTCCCCCTTCCAACATCTTCAAAGCCGGCAATGGCCGGTTGAGTCCTCCCATGCATCACTGACCTTCTACCATAGTTACATCTTCCTGACTCCCTTCTCCGTCCCTCTTCCGCTTTTAAGGACCCTTGTGATTACTTTGGGCTCACCTGGATAATCTAGGATAATCTCCCTGTTTTAAGTTCATTTGGTTAGCAACCTTAATTCCATTTGCAACCTTAATTCCCCTTTGCCATGTACCATGCTTATGGGTTCGGGGATTAGGGTATGGGCATCTTCATCTTTGAGGGACCATTATTCTGTCTACCATAGTCACTTCCAACCCTTTTAGCTGTTTCTCTTGATATGGCTATTGTCCTGCTATGGACGAGAGGAGCCCTTATTCCCCTCTTCACTCCTCCTCTCCTCACATACTTCCCTTCCTTCATGTCCTCCCAGTGTGATTATGTCACAGTGTTTGGTTACAACGATAGTCAATACTTATATTATTTTGACTGTGTAAATAGTGTTCATGGCTGAGCCTTATAGTTGTACTGTAATGAAATTTCCTTTCTTGTATGTCTCTTTTTTTTATTTTTTTGAGTTAATAATTGCTTTTTTTTTCCTATTTAGTTTCCTTTGTACTTATTACTAATTCCCAGTGTTTCTGATGGCATTTTAAAATATCTCTGTTTCATAACACAAGTTCCTTTTTATTTCACTACAGTCTTTTTGTCCTTGGAGACCTCCCTCCCAGAGGCCTCCATCCCTCACCTTTATTCCCTGCTGATTGACCTCTAGGCCTGGGGCATGACTCATCATGGGGATTCCCTCACCTTGCTCTGGGTTGGATCCTCTGTTTCCTATTTCTTGATTTATTCCTCAGGAGTTTCTGAGAGAGGGTCTGTACAACTTGATCACCTCACATTTGCATGTCTGAGCTGTTCTATTCTATTATACATTCACACTTGATTGGTGGTTTGGTTTGTCTAGAATTTTAGATTGAAAGCCGTTTGCCCTTAGTTTTGAAGGCATTGCTCCGCTGTTTTCTAGGTTCCAATATTGATGTCAGAATTTGGATGCTATTCTGATTCTGGATCATTTACGGGTAACCTGCATTTTTCTTGCGGAAAGTTTTAGGATCATCTTTCTTTCCCTGTATTTGGATTGTTCTTGCTTTAAAAATTATCATGCTGGCTCCTTGGTGTGCTCTTTTGATCTGAAGACTCAAATTCTTCAGTTTGGGGACATTTTCTTATATTTTTCTCTGTTAATTTCATTTTCTCCCCTTTTCTTGTGTTTTGTCTTTGGAACTCCTATTACTTGGATGTTGGACATCCTGGGTCAAGTTTGTAATTTAAAAATCTTTTATTGTTTTCCATTTTGCTTTACTTTTTCTTTTTATTATTATAAATTTATTTATTTTATTTATTTTTGGCTGTGTTGGGTCTTTGTTGCTGTGTGCGGGCTTTCTCTAGTTGTGGAGAGCAGGGGCCACTCCTCATCGCGGTGCGCAGGCTTCTCATTGCTGTGGCTTCTTTTGCTGTGGAGCACGGGCTCCAGGTGCACGGACCTCAGTAGTTGCAGCATGTGAGCTCAGTAGTTGTGGATCACGGGCTCTAGAGCACAGGCTCAGTAGTTGTGGCGCACGGGCTTAGTTGCTCCGTGGCATGTGGGATCCACCCAGACCAGGGCTCGAACCCTGGTCCCCTGCATTGGCAAGTGGATTCTCAACCACTGCACCACCAGGGAAGCCCTTGTTTTACTTTTGAGAGACATCTTCAGCTTTATCCTTAATAACCCTTTTGAATTTTTAATTTATGCTTTCATGGTTTTGCTTGCAACATTTTTGCATGCTTTACTTTCTAGAATTTGCTAGTTCTCTGAAGGCTCATTTTTCTTTTTTTGTTTTGAATAGCATCTTGTTCTTGCTTCATGGGTGCAGTAAACCCACTTATATGTGTTGTATTTCGTTTTTTGGTGTTTTTCTCCTTCCCCTGCATTGTCTTTGTTTCCTCCAAGTCCCTTTTTTCTGCTTCTTTTGGTTACTGTATTTCCCATTGGAACCATCCTTCCATGCATGCTGATCCTTGACTGTCCATTTATATTTTAAGAGTGGAGACCAAAATGCTGATTGGGCACCTGTGCAACAAGAAAGGGGCTTGTGAACCTCGTGGTACAGTGATTCATTAGAGAGCCTCCCTTTCTTCCACTGAGGACACCTAGAAATCAGTGCATATAGATCTTTTCTCTGGGAATGTTGGGTTTTCCCGGAGAGGAGTATGCCTGGGGGTGTAATAGCCTGTTTGTTGCTCCTCCTGGGAGCCTTGATGGGGAAGGAGGCTGGGTACCCTGTCTGGTATGCAGATTTTCACTCAGTCCATCTGTTTTCGGAAAGTTGCCCCCCCTCTCCCTAACTCCCTCAGCTGTGTCTCTCCCTCAACTGTGTCTGAATCCAGAGAGTCTCTGGTGTAGTTGCCTAAACAGTGAACCTCCCCCTCTTGCCGGCTGAGGGAGGGGGGTCACCAGACTGAGCAGATTGCAGGAGAGACCCTGGCATCTTTTTGCTCCTTTTGCCAACTTTCTGCAGGCTCCCCTCTTTCTAGTCCCGTCCTGCTTCTCCCCTTGCAGTCCTTGGTGCCCCCCATTCCTGAGCCTTCTCCTGTTCCTGTGACATAAGTCACCATTTGTTCAGTGGTTTTCTCCCCTACTTGCACTCAGCAGAACAGATGAAGCAGAAACCCAAATCAGCGACCGCATGGCAATCGGCTCTGTCTCTTCCAGAATTCTGTTAACATATCTCATCAGCCATCGTCTCCTTTCCATTAAAAAACAGATTCCTCTGCTGCCTTTTTGTGGGGTTCTGGGAGAGAGCAGAGATAAATGTGGCTGTTCTGATCTGACCAGAAGTTCGTTTCATTTCTTTATCCAAGCCTTTAAACAGGTGCCTGATATATAGTATATTCCCAAGAAATGTTTGTTAAATGATTGGACGCATGTTTCTAAGATGGTATACATACAGCAGCTCCTCAGATTTTCAAGAATCCCCAACATACAGTTGTCCAGAAATAAATCCATTGTTTATTCTGAGATGGATGTAATAACAAGCAGTGGGCAGACCCTGCCACTCTCCCCCTGAAGGGTCGGATAAGAAGTGCCGTGAGATGGATTATAGACTGTTGGGCTGGTAAGTGATGAGATCCAGGTGCCATCTCCAGCCCCATCACTAACAACTTGGGTCACCTTGAGAAGTCACTTAACCCATCTGAGTTGTGGTTTCCTCAGCCTTTAAAGGGGCTGTTCGTCAAGATTTGATTCATTTCACTGCCCTGAGTGCCTGCTGTGTGCAAGGCACGGCTCAGGGTCCCTCTGGGTATCTCTTTAGTTCAGTATTTTGTACATGTGTCTGTTATGGCACGTGTCACACTGAGTTGATGGTGTTTGGTTCATATGTCTTTCTCCTGATCGTCCTTCAGTAACTTGCACGGGGTAATGCTCTGCAGATTGCACCTCTTACCCTTTCTGGATGTGGGCCCCTGGTGAAGGCTTACATTATAGCTCTCTTCGTATCTCCTGGGTCTGCCACAGTCCTCAGCTCATAGGAGATGTATGGAAGCTTAGATTTTTGCACTTAGAAAGAATACATCAAGGAGACACGAAAACGTGAGTTGCTCTGCCAGGATCCCCAAACCTTGCTTGGAGAATAGAGCCTCGCTCGTTGGGAGTCTAGCTGTATACGCCGCGGCTCACTTATGGAGGTGCGGAGGGGGGGACTGAATACATTAAGTCAGCGGAGATAGCAGTCCTGGGCCACAACCCTGACACTGGAGGATTGTTCCCCACACGCAGATCTCAGTCATGTAGTTGTTTAACCAGCCTTACAGTGAACTAGGATGGGACTCATACTAACTAAGAAAGTGACTTACAGATATAATCCTGTATTTAAAAATGTTTAAGTGCTGGGACTTCCCTGGCGGTCCAGTGGTTAAGACTTCACCTTCCAGTGCAGGGGTTCGGGTTCAATCCCTGGTTGGGGAGCTAAGATCCCTTATGCCTAAAAACCAAAACATAAAAGAGAAGCAATGTTGTAACAAATTCAATAAAAGACTTTTTAAAAAAATGGTCCACATTAAAAAAAATCTTTAAAAAATGTTTAAGGGGGCTTCCCTGGTGGCGCAGTGGTTGAGAGTCCACCTGCCGATGCAGGGGACACGGGTTCGTGCCTTGGTCTGGGAAGATCCCACATGCCGCGGAACGGCTGGGCCCATGAGCCATGGCCGCTGAGCCTGCGCGTCCGGAGCCTGTGCTCCGCAACGGGAGAGGCCGCGACAGTGAAAGGCCCGCGTACCGCAAAAAAGGAAAAAAAAAATGTTTAAGGGCTGTTTCATAACTTATTTTGTTTTTCCCAGACCTGTGAGCTAGCATGCCAGGACTAGTAAGTAGAAATTTCAGGGAGATAGTTTAGCTCCGTAGAACTTTTAGAAGATTTGTCTCCATAGCTTTTCATCTTGAGAGGTGCTCCCTCTCTTACTGCTTTGGGAGGCCTGAGCTCCTGGGCAAGCTGAGGTTAGATGTCCACTGGGCAGGGAACCTGAAGAATCAATGCTTGGGTGTCAGTGAAGTCATATTAGAGCACCTGAAAAGTCCTTTGCTTTTGATTTGTTCAACAAATAGTTAACTGAGCTCCAACCATAGGCTGGGGTCTATGCTGGGCTCTGCGAATACAGCAGTGACCAAAGAGAAGTGGCACCTGCCATCCTGGAATTTATAGACTAGAGTTGAACTTTCCAGTATGGTAGCCACTAGCCACATGTGACTATGTAAGTTTAAATTAATTAAAGTGAAATACAGTTTAAAATTCAGTTTCTCGGTCACACTAGCCACATTTCAAGTGCTCCATAGCTACACGACACTAGCAGCTGCCCCATGGACAGCACAGTGAGAGAACCTTTCCATCACCTCAGGATGTTCTCTTAGGAGACGCTGGACTACAGAGCTAAGAGTCTCTTTTTCTAGACCAGGCGTCCGTGATCAGCCTTGTTTCACAGTCGAGGCAGCTGAGGCACAGAAAAGCCATTTGTTTAAGGTCCTGTGGCTGGATGGGCCTGAGCTGGGAGCAGATCTCTTACCTTGGAGCTCGGCTCTTCTCTCTCGGAAGTGAGGTCGGGGAGCAGTGACGAGGCGTGTGATCTCTGCGCTCAGGCTGCTTGGGCCCCCATCCTGGCTCTGCTGCTCCCTCAGGCAAGTTTCTAGTCTGTACCTCAGTTGCCTCACCTATAAAGTGGAGAAAACAGTAGTGCCTACATCACAGGACTGTGTAAGTCTTTAGAGCTGTGCCTGACACGTAGTAATCACTCAGTAATGCTGGTTGCTGTATTGAGAATGAGAAGGGGACTGAAGTTATTGGCAGAGTCAAGGGGCGTTTTCAAACAGGAGACCATGGAGTGGAAAAAACATTGGCAGGCAAAGCTGTGTTTGTAGAGCCGACTGACCACCTGGAGAGGGACACATAACTGAGTACGTCTAAGCCAGGGGCTGCTTCGGTCACGTGAGCTGATGTGAAAATGCCAGTGTGTTCCTGAAGCCGTCCCAGCTCCAGTACTGGTGACTGGTACTCGAAACAAGAATCCTTTTGATGTCTCCTTCCTCCTGGTCTGCCTCTACCCACAGCCATTTCTCTGGTGCCCAAACATTCCTCCCCTCTCCCCCCACCCCTGACATCTCCACCTTGGAAGGATGAGGTCAGAGATGTTTGCCATTACCCCTGTGGAGCAGAGGGATGTGCCAGAGAAGTGCAGCAGAGAGAAGGGATCCTGGTCTTTTCTTAGCGGTTTCTATCCCTTGGTGATTTGCATTCCCACGATTGCTCAGTCCTGCAAGCAGGTCCATGTAATGTAGCTTCGTGTTCCAGAGGTGCCCATTTTGCTGGGTGAAGAGAAAGAGAGCTCTGCTGTCAGCCCCAGGGACGAGATGGTGCCCCGTTTGAGAGGTGAATCCCTGCCTGCACGTGGAACTTTTGTTTAAGAAGTGCTTCAATAACCACAGTCTCATTTCACTTGTTAAACAAATGCTGATGAGCAATGTAGACATAGGCCCCGCCCTCCTGGAGTTTATTTCCTCATTAACACCCTGAGGGCTGGGCTCTTCCCTGGCAGGCGTTCAAGTTTGTTTTGGGTTTTGAGTAGGAAGGTTATAGTGTGGCAAAGTATGTGGGGCGTGGGGGTAGTGAGGACACGCTAGACATGCATAACCCATGTGGCAGGTAGTAGAGAAAGGCCAGTGGTGGACCTGAGAAGTCAGGCGTGTAGTAATGATCGACCCAGGAATGACCTGTGAGCAGTCTGTTCCTGGCAACCTGGATTCTCAACGTGCCGTAAAAGTGCTGCCTGAGTTTCAATACCAATGAGCAGGAATACTGACTACCGTACCTTAACCTGTACCTTGCTCTGCCGATCTCATTCCCATTTGGGCCTTGACTTTTCAGCATCGTGGGGATGTTCTAGCTCATGGCAGTTGTAATAGAAATGGGTGGGGACGCGGAAACTCATTACTCGTTTGTATCATGCCTTATACATCGATTATTAACACCTGCCCACAGGCCCACCTTTGAGCTTGGTCTCCCAGTATGAAGTCACTGGACATACCATGTGAAATCCTAACAGTCACTGCCAGTCCCTGGAATGTGTATGGAACCTGGAGGCTGTGCACGTGAGCAGTTCCCTTGTCTGATGTGTAAAAAAATAGACAGTTCATTTGCAGGTTGTTCTCCACTCAGAGTTGGTCTTTAGTCAGTGCAGATCCAGTGTTGGGTGACTGTTTCCCACAAACACAAAATGATGGTCAGGGGTTGTAGCTGCTGATAACAAACTAACAGGAGAGAAAATGGGAACATTTTCACGGTACGTCGCTATTCGGGGGTCTTTGCAAGGCTGCTCTAGCATACATACTGCTGACCCGTCTGTGCTTGGGCCTCTCTTTATAGACAGTGCGCACAGCAGGCAGGATCTGGAAGGCAGGGATGAGGTAAGAAAGGCTGGAATTGGATTGGGGAGATATGAGTTGCTGCCCCAGTGGCCCGGGCAGTGGGCTTGAGAGCGGGCCAGGGATCTCGAGGGAGGAGTCAAGGCAAAAGTAGGAGCTGGGCTGCTTTAAGCAGGACAGAATGAATCAGGCTCCAGAGAAAGCAAAATCCCAACAGGGACAGAAAATAGAGCAGCTGGAGAAAGCTGGGGCTTGAGGGAGCCCAGGGCCTCCGCAGGGTTTTGTGGTGGGTTGCTGAAGATTAGGCTGCCAGGCCCATGAGCCTGGGCCAAGACGGTCTCAGGCCTTTTAGGACTATTTCACTTTTGCTTTGTGGGGCCTTTAGTTGGACCTGGTGCATTAGTGAGCCAGCACCGGCAGGTGTGAGGGGGCGAGGACCCCCCTAGGACCTGGGAAATGTTAGTCATGCCTGGGCACTGATAGAAGATACGGCTCCTCTTCGAGACAGCTGCTGCAGCAGGAGGCTCCACAGCCCGCCAGCCTGCATTACAACCCACAGTCTTGGTTTTATCTTTAATTATTAAAGTCATGGGCTATTTAAACACTCACCTGAAGCATCATTGTAAATAATTTTCCCTTCTTGGGGTCAAAAGAGCTCCAGTAGGGAAGAGGTTTTGTGGCTGTGGTTCTGGAGTGTCCAGGTTGCTCTCGCAAGGAACATACACCTGGGCAACCAGAGCACCCAGAGGATGCCCTTGACCGTGGGTACGCACCTCCTTGGACTGTCTTGCAGATTGGCATTTATTTTGCATAAATCCTTAGTTCAAGGAGTATAGGGTTTTCCTTCTATTGTAGGCAAGGAAGAAGCCATGCTGTTAGAAGATGTAAAATATTTAACACTCTCTTTAAAAAATTAAACTGCCCAGGAGCCTTTGATTGGTGGTGCCCATGGCAACATGCATGGTTTTCAGGAGTGTCTTCCTGTGGCTTTTGGGCTCCTAAGAAGCAGAGGAGGGGTGGGGGAGTTGGGGGGAGGCGGGGGGGAGCCTGCCACTGGCAGGACTGGCTGGGAGGCAAGAGAGCCCACCTGCTTTGCTTGGCTCGGTGGCTGGGCATGTAGCAGGGCTGAGTGACCCCTTCAGAGGCAGGAACTGGGGGGCAGTCTGTTTTGATAAGTAGAGAGGAGTAAAGGGGAGGAGAGGAACTTGGAGCTTGTTCATTCATTTTGTTTTATTGGCCTCTGTTAGTCCGTGACACTTAGGCTTCTCTGTCCGGCCTCAGGACTTCTGTCCATGCAGTTTCCTTAGCCTGGAGTGCTCTTTCCTCCCTCACCTAGTTAGCTCTGCTCATCCTTCAGGTCTCAGCTGAAGCAGCATATTCCTGGGGAAGCTTTCTCGGACCCCCCAGAGCAGATTAAACCCCCGTGTTTGAGGCTGTCCTGATTCATTTGTTTTGGACAGAGCATTCTGCACAGTGTTTGTGTCAGCCGCTTTGGTACACTTGTTTGGCCAGTCCTGTTTGTCTGCCTACCCAACAGTCTGTAGGATCTGTGAGGCAAGCAGCCAGGCATTCTATGCCCAGTGCCTACCTAGCATGTGCCTGGCCCACAGGAGGTGCTCCCTGTGTGTGGAGCAAATGAATTCATTTACTAAGTTTTCAGGTCTGTCCCAGATTCTGGGAATACAGAGGGAATCAAACTCCTTCTGTCCTCACAGAATTCCTGGCCTAGAGCGGTGGGTGAGTTCTCAAGGTCGCTATTGAGAGGAAACATTATCTGTTAAAGTTCTATTTATTCCTTAACTCAAATAGAAGAAAGATGTAGCTTTCCTATTTATATTGATAGTAGTCCAGATTTTATCATTATCAGTAAATGTGCTCAAAGCGATTTTACTGATAGGAAGGTATGATCAAAAAGTTTGGTGACCACTGGTCTGAAGGGAGAGATAGGCACGTGGAAGAGTTTTTATGCCAAAGCGTGATGAGCGGTAAGTTAGGGCAAGTACAGGGGGCCGTGGGGGCCACACAGGAGGGGAGCTGGACCCAGCCCGGAGGAGGGCGTTCCTGCTGAAGGCAGGGTGGCGTGAGAAGGGCAGAGGCTTCAATAAGGCTGGAGTATAAGACAGGATGAGGGCCTGCTGGACGCCCCTCCTGGTGTCGGTGGGGGGGGGGGATTGAGAATTGGGAATACCAGAATGGGTGAGACGGGGCCCCTGTCTGCAGGGTGGACACAGTCTAGTGGGGTCTCCTACTAGAGCTGTGCAGATGTGCCTTAGGAGAGAGAGAGAACCTGGAGTTCAGAAGAGGGCGGGCATTTTGCTTAGGAGGGCTCAGGCCTAGTTATGCTTCCAAAAATCTCCCATGCCGAAGGCCACACAGCCCCCTTCTCTTCATTGCAGGAGGGGAAGGGGAGAGGGCTGGGGACTGATTTCCAGCCTCTTTCAGAACCCCTGTCAGGGTCTGGCTTCTCCATGACATTCTCCTTCATCTACCCGGGGAGATTTTTACCTTAATGTGATTTAGACACCCCAGCCCCACCCCCCGTGGGCTATATTTTCTGGGTTAAAAAGTTGTATCTGGGGCTTCCCTGGTGGCGCAGTGGTTGAGGGTCCGCCTGCCGATGCAGGGGACACAGGTTTGTGCCCCGGTCCGGGAGGATCCCGCATGCCGCGGAGCGGCTGGGCCCGTGAGCCATGGCCGCTGAGCCTGCGCGTCCGGAGCCTGTGCTCTGCAATGGGAGAGGCCACAGCAGTGAGAGGCCCGTGTACCGCCAAACAAACAAACAAAAAGTTGTATATGAACAAGAAAGTGGCTCATGGTATATGTGAGTATGCATATTTGATGTGTTCACTTACCTGTGTAATCCTACACGCTTCTTTCTTTTTAAGTCCCAGGGCTTGAAGTAATTATGTAATTGGAATCTACATAGTGTGGCTAGATAAGGTGTAATTAAAGAGGAAAGCCTAATTTTGGAAGAATGATAAGAGGTCATTTGACTCATTCTGGGCCCAAATCCAATCTTGGGGGAACAGTAAGAGGTCACTTGGATGAATGGAGCTTGAGGCCACCCAGGAGCCCAGACTGGCCTGCTGGACAGATTATGCTTCAGTTCCCTGTGAAGGCTGTTCACTGGGCATCTTCTTGGTATGGGTATCGTACGGGGCCCAGCCAGGAGTAAGGAAGAGAAGGTCTGGATCTTAGGGAGGACACGGGGTGGGGGGAGTGGCACATGGGCTCGAGGACAACTAGGAGATCCTAAGGTGAAGATAGGAAGACTCCTGGGGGTGGAGGGGGAAGGTGGATAGGGGAGGGAGTCACAGAGCAGGTGGTGTCTCAGCGGTGCCTTGAAGGGTAAGGAGGGTTTCAAGAGCGAGGACAAGCACTTTCTGGCACCTTAGAGGCACTCGGATAATGTTTGTGGAGTGAATGCCAGGCTGAGGCTGGAGCTGGAAGGAATGTGGCCAGGTTGTTGGGTGGCTCTTTGTGGTTTGGTGAGGAGATAAAGCTCAGATAGCTCAGAAGCATGGTGACAACAGGGGCCAGGAGGATGCCAGCCTGAGGCCCTCAAGTCTGGAGAGGGGGGCTTGAAGGGCAACAGGATAGGGAGAAAGCCAGGGAGGGAAGACTTGCCAAGGAGGGAAGTGATATGGGCCAGAGTCTGGGGAGAGAGCTGAGAGGAGAACATCCAGGAGAGAGGGTTAGGGGCGTGTAGGGGAGCAGGGTAAGGCCAGGTGGGCCAGAGCTGGTGAAGGCGGTGCCTGGGGGTCGGGCGTGTAGGGCAGGAGAGGTTTGATCCAGTGGGACAGAGGAGCCGTGGCAGGTTGTTGAATGGGAGAGTGGCATGAAAAAGGCTTGCTGTCCTTGTCCCAAGGTGATAGGGACCAGACAGTGGCCCCTTATCACTGAAGAGTTACTGGTCTTGGTGATAAGAAGGAGACTCGAGGCAAGGGGAGAGGTGGAGGTGACTGTGGGCTTCCCTGCCTGGGAGATGGTGATGCTTGGGACAGCAGGGGACCTGGCTGGTGAGAAGGAGGGTGTGGGCAGAGGCTTCATGTGTCTAGAGAGCCCAGAGACCCCTGTTCTAACCCAGCCCTGACTCTGAACTAGCTGAGAGATCTTGGGCCAATTCCCTGATCTCCTGCGCTTTTTTTTTTTTGGTCAGTAGGCACCTCTACCCTATGGTTCCAGCTCATCTCAGACAGCAGAGTCATTTCAGTCCTAGGGTTTGGACAAGGGGAAGGGTCTGGTCTGGAGATCTGTGAATTTGTGAGGCCGCCCCACAGAGAAGAGAGAAGAAACCGCAGGTTTTTGTCTTCCTGGAGCGGGCAGCGGGGGTGGGGGAGGGGCTCTGGGTGACCAGGTTGGATGAGAAGTTGTGGGGAGAAGACCATCCAGACTCACCTGCCCTCTCAGGGTGCTTATGAGACTCTGACATAAGGAGTGTATAACGGCCAAGCCTGGACAGTGTTGAGGTCACCGCTCCATTCGGGGGTGGAGCAGGGGAGGGGTTAATCGTCCTGGATTCACAAAAAGGAAATTCTCTGGGCAGGGAACTGGTTGTTAGTGAACTCCTGCCCCTCCTTCTCTCCACCTGCCCCTCCCACCCCACTCCCCAAGCCAGCCTTTGGGAGACTCTGGCCTTGGACCTTTAGGAACAGAGTCTGTGCAGAGAAGCCTTCCTGACAGAGGAGGGCTTGGACAGAGCCTTGGGAAAGGAGAGAAGGAAGGACTTTCCAGAAGAGGAGATTGACATGGAGTTACAGTATAAGACTTCAGATGGAGAGTCCAGAAAGGAGGGCACATGTTTTTTGTTTTTTTAAAAAATAAATTTATTTATTTATTTATGTTTGGCTGCATTGGGTCTTTGTTGCTGCGCGCGGGCTTTCTCTAGTTGCGGTGAGCAGGGGCTACTCTTTGTTGCGGTGCGCAGGCTTCTCATTGCGGTGGCTTCTCTTGTTGTGGAGCATGGGCTGTAGGTGCGTGGGCTTCAGTAGTTGTGGCACACGGGCTCAGTAGTTGTGGCTCACGGTCTCTAGAGCTCAGGCTCAGTAGTTGTGGCACACGGGCTTAGTTGCTCCGCAGCACGTGGAATCTTCCCAGACTAGGGCTCGAACCCGTGTCCCCTGCTCAGCAGGCAGATTCTTAACCACTGCGCCACCAGGGAAGCCCCAGGCACATGTTTTTTGAATACCTAGTGTGTACACCAGCTCTGTGCCGGCTGGTTTCATGATCTTTGTCTCATAATCTTTACATCATTTCTGCCTCTATTATCCCATTTTACAGATAAGGCAACAGGATTAGAGAGATGAACTAATTTGCCTAAGGTCTCAGCAGTGCAGGGTTTCACTTTACTCAGACCTCTGACTCCAATGGCAACAGAGACCCATTTCTGTATTCTGCAGATACTATGTTCTACTGGCTCTCAGGGCAATGTAGGGAAAAAGGGGAATGATTTGTCTTTATGACCCTTATAGTTAAGCACTTACTTAAAGTGTGGTCCAGCTGCCCTCCGTGCTGCAGCATTCCAGTACAGCGCAGTGTCTTGGAGCTCATCAGGGTCTCAGTCCCTCATTTTACAGATTAGGAAACTGAGGCCCCGAAAGTGAAGGGATATGCCAAGGTCAGGGGCAGGATGGTGATGAGAACTAGAATCTGGAGACTTCGAGATTTTTATGGCTTTTTTAAAGCCTCCCTGTGGAAAAGTTTGTTTTTAGACAACAATGGAAGCCTTTGTCTGGAGAGCTGGTCTGGGTAGGGTTGGAGCTGAAAGGTTCTGTGTGTGTGTGTGTGTGTGTGTGTGTGTGTGTGTGTGTGTGTGTGTGTTTTCTTTCCCTCACTTTAACCTCAGATGCCTTTGAACCTGCAGGAAAGATTCCTTAAGACCAAAGGTTGAGACCAAAGGCATTTAACAGGTGGAAAGGGCATAGGAAGGAGGGGGAAGATCAGAAGCCACAGAAATAGAAGACTAAACTCTAGGCTTGGCTAAAAGGAATTTTCCAGCCTGTAAATAATCACTAACATTTATTGAATCCTCACTGTGTCAGGCAATCTTTACGCGTCATTTTATGTAACTACCACGGCCTCCCCATGAGATAGGTGCTGTTTTATTGTTCCCATTTTACAGGTGAAGGAACTGAGGCTTAAAGAGGCTAAGTGACCTACCTCACGTTGCAGAGTTAGTAAGAGGTAGAGCCAGGACTCCAACCGTGATCCATCTGATCAAAAGCTCTGCCTTTAACCCTTAAGGTGTTTTATAGGACTGGGAGCTGCAGATGCCTTGAGCATTTGGGGATGTATAGAATAGCACATTTTGGCGGGGGGGCGCCCTTTAGGCATGGTTCTCAGCCGAGGCAGTTTTACTCCTACAGAACATTTGGCAATGTCTGGAGTTATTTTGCTTGTCACAGTGTAGGGGGTGCCACTGGCATCTGGTGGGTGGAGGCCAGCCTGCTCCTGCACATCTGACAATGCAGGACAACCCCACAACCAAGCGTTATCCCACGCCAGATGTCAGTGGGCTGAGGTTGAGAACCCCTGACCTTGTACCTTCACCTCAGGCACAGGGCTAGTGGAAAGCCATCTGGAAAGCCCACCTGAAGAACTTGAGTTGTTCCCTTACCTCCAGGGACTTGTGTTGTACCTTAATGGATGTTTGCAGTTTGGATTCCTCACTGACTGAGCCCCGAGGGGCCGGCGTGGTGGGTGCAGGCCTTGAGGAAACATTCCAGCAAGGCTGACAGGCCAGGGTGACCCAGGGCTGCGGATGAGCCGCAGCAGGTGAGAGGTGGGTGGGGTCCAGTCCGGGCCTCTGAGAACCCATTCAGCTGTTTCTCTGGGTGTAATTGAAATAAGAACTCAGATCCAGCTAATTGTCTATTTTTTTCCTTCATAAAATGCTTTTATTAAATTATTGCTACGACTACTCGCCATCGATACGTCTGAGAAAGGGGTGCCCGTGTTGCAGATGCACTTGGATGTGACTGTGCCGCTTGCCAGACTCCTTTGTTACTAGTTACTGTTTAATCTAACTCTCGTCTGCCCAGGGCCACTTAGGGCAGAACTGCAAACACATCTGGGAAAGACTAGGGACCCATGGCCTTTACTTAAGCTTCTCTGAGCAGTTTTATCTGCACATCGCAGGACTTGGGTGAGTCAGTTAACCTCTGGAGAAACAGTGGAGTATTGAACCAGGGTGACCTTAGCTCCCTTGCAGTATCAGTGTGGAATGAGAGGCACAGCTGTCGGATGTGGCGTGTTTCTCTAAGGTTGATGGAAATTCAGGTTCCCCTTTGATCCTATACAGATTCGTGGAGAACTTGGAACTCCTTGTTAGGAAACTGTCTCCAGACTAAATAAATAAACTTCTTTAATATTAATTCTTTACTCAGCAAATGTTTGTTGAGTGCCTGCTGTATCTAGGGGTGTGTGATGGGTCCAGCAGGGCTCTAAGATGGGTCTCTTGGGCATAGCCTTCAAGGAGCCCACAGCCTTGTGGGGCTGTAGGTGTGTCTATACAAAACCTTAACAGGGTGGCCTCCAGCATATTGCCCGGTGTCCATCCTTAGTACCTGCTATCACAATTGTGTACACACACACACACACACCCCCCAAAGTTCCATAAGAGGTGGAATTTTTTCAGTCTTCTTCACTATGTGCCTAACACATAATGAGCAGTCAGTAAATATTTGTTGAATGAATGCAGTAAAGAGTGGCATCATTTGACTTGGATTTTGGAGGAAGTGTAGAAGTTAGACCTACATAGATGGGGCTCTGGCCAGGGGTGGGGTAGAGCAGGGGAAGAAATGGTGTGAGCAAATGCACAGGGATAGCAAAGCCCAGGGCATGCTGGGTAACTGCAGGTCCTTTGGGATTGGACCATGCAGGATGCAGAAAGACTGGAAAGATGAGTTGAGGCCAGAGGGTGGGGAGTCTTGAATTCAAGCTTATTTATGCTATAGTTGATGACCTCACCTTCCAGTTTCCCAGGGTGGCTTTGCCTGTTGCCCCAGTGTGATTATTAATAGAGCCCTCTTTCACTCTCAAGTGTCCCTGTCTGGATGATAGTCATACGGTCCTGGTATCCTAAAGGCTGTGGGGAGCCCTGGGTGGGACGCGTTCAGGCGGGCCTTGGGGAGGTCAGTGCCCATGGTGCTTGGTGGAGCCTGGAGGCTGGGGAAGAGACACCTCGAGTCCAGGTAATTTAGACCTGAGCCTGAGGAGTTGTGGTGACACCTGAAAGGAGGAGATGGTTACAAAAGAGACGAAAAGCCGAAGTGACACCACACATGGTCCCTAAGATTACTCCAAAGCGGCTCTTCCAAAGGTAGACCTGCATCCTGGATAAGCGGTTTTCTAACCGGAAGTTAGGACTGGTAAGAAAATCTACATTGCGCCCGTTTCCTGAGCAATTAAAAGTCAGAGAAGCTTCTTCCCAGCCTCTAAAACATTCTGGTGCAACAGACTGGTATTCACAGCATTGTTCCTTGGAATTTAAAATAGGTTATGAATGTGCCTGATGTCAGGGAAGATAAATCTGTGAGGAGGACTGTAGTCAATACATTTCCTTTTTAAGTAGAAACAATATAAAGAGCTTAATTCAGTCCCAAATCAATCTCACTTTGTTGCCATGATTGTGTAAAACCTGAACTGCTTTTTGTCTGTCACACTGTTTATATTCCCCCCGTGTTCCCCATCTCAGCTGGCCTCACGAGGAGTCAAAGCCTTTTTAGGCCATGCATGGCTCTCTTCTCTCAGGGTTGTTTTCTTGTCTGCTGCAAGATGGTTGTGCTGTGAGCAATGATTTCATTTAATCTCTAGGGGTGCTTTACAGGGTGGCTGTTCGATGGTGCCCCCGCATGAGCTTCCTTTGTCCAAGAGACTTGGAAGGCTAAATTCTTTAGCCTTTTTCCCCCCATTAAAAAGGTGATTACATTTTTAAATGGTTGCTACATACACATGGTTCAGAAATCAAAACACTGTGAAAATGTGTGCATTGAAAATTTTCATTCTCACCCCTGCCGTGTCCACTTCCCTTCCTCCCCCAACCTGGTCCCCATTAGGTGGGCTGAATATACATTCCAGTTGCCCACGACAGTCCTAGTTTACGTTCTCTGTCCCAGTGAATTATCAGTAACACCTTCTTTCATGCTCAAAAGTACCCCAGTTTACGTGATAAATGATTTATTCCCCTAAAGATTAGATTCCCCTAAAGATTATTATTTCTTTTTAGTCTCTTATGTAGTCCTTCCAATATTTCTATATGCAGATAGATACATAAGGGAGGTGATATACATTGCCTTTGTCACTTAACAGTATGTCCTGGAAAACTCCTTATCAGCAGAAATGGAGTTTCCTCATTCTGTTAAACTTTGGATTGGAGTCTTTGGATAGGAGTGTTTGTAGAGACTGGGAGGCAGTGACCTTTCCCTTGGTTTATCAATTTAACTGCTGTTTAAGAGTTGCTTCTGTTTACCTAGGGAGAAACAAAAGGCTGTGGGAAATGAAGCCAGCTTCCTTCACTAGGAAAGCCAGTTCTGTAGTAAACTCATCCAGGAAGCATTTATTAAGCACCAGCTTTATGCCTAAGATGGTGTTAGGCACTTTGGATGAAATGGGTCCTCCCTGCATCTCCAGTTGCCTAAATGCTTCAAGATCCAGCTCACATACCTCAGCCCCTCATGAATCCTTCCCTGATTCCCTGGCCAGAACTCTTTGGCATCCCTGTGCCTCCGCTTACCCATCCATTGTCCGTCCACCCACCCATCCATCCATCCATCCATTTATCCATTTCGTGAAGCAGCCTTTACCGAGTGTTTCCTGTGCCAGGACCTGTGCTAGAGATGAACCAGATGATGAGTCCCTTGTTGTCGGAGACAGAGAGAGACAGATGAACGAACAGGCGATTACAGTTCAGTGTCGTAGCTGCAGATCGCAGCAGCATCATTGCTCAGCTTGTGGGGAAGCACAGGGAGACGGATGCCTGTTTACTGTTGAGCGTGGGGGAGTTGACGAGGCTTTCTGAAGACACTTCCCCTAATGGGACTTGCTTTTTACTTTCTACTGTAAGTATTTGCCTTATCTTCACTGGTACACTGAGGTCCTTCACGTTCTCCTCAGCTCTGGAACCCTTCTCCTGTCACTTCGACCCCTGGTGTAGTGCTCTGCATTTAACAGCCACTCAGGTATTTATTAACTGAAAAAAGAGGCCCAGATTAATTAGCCTCAAGGATCCTAACATGAAAAAGGGTAGGTGAGATGTTCTTCGCTGCCCATGGCCTTCGTGGTTTATCTAGACAACTGGTATCCTCAAAGGTCTCTCTAAATTAGTGCCTGCCCCTCCCGTCAGTCTTTTTTTTTTTTTCCACACTAAGCGGTCTCTGTCCCCACTCCACCCGTTACCATTGCCATGACTGACTGATGCTGAAGAGGAAGAGCTGTGTGAATGGAGCCCCAAGTCCCACCCCCTCTTTGGTCTTGGTTTCCCCCTTGGAAGGAGGGGGGTTAGGGTCCAACCCCTAAGGACACTGCACCTCTGACATTTAGGAAACAATACTTTCAGGAATCAGCCTGGTGCCTCAGCCAGCTCCTTCTTTTATCTTCTAATAAATCCAGCTTCCCTTGAAGTTTCCTGGTGCCACAGGGGGTGGTCCGTGCGTGATAAGAGATGGCCAGGCCAGGAAGATGACCTTTAATAAAGTTGAAAGGGCCACTGGGAGAGCGGGGATGACGGGCCGTGTGGCCGTGAGCCGCTATGCTGTGTGCTGTGCTTGGCACTGAAAGAAGATCCAGGTAATGGCTCCAGCTGCTGCTGCAGAGGAAACCAAGAGAGGCGGATTGTCACAGGAGAGGGTTCTGGCAGAATGGTAGCAGACGTTTCCCTGAAACTGTGCCGAGCAGCCTTTCGTGGGAAGAGGTAAGGTTTGGTTGACAACTCATCCTCCCCTCTCTTGCCTCCTTTGTTCTTTCTGCAGTAGCTTTGCACAGGAAATAGGAAGCCGGGCCAGCGTTTCTCTGGTTAGTCCATTTTGGACTGACAGAGTTTGCCTGTGTGCCTGGCCCTGCACTGCGTCTCTTACATTCCATTAAAGCAGTGGTTCTTCTGCTTTGGGGAGCATCAGAATCACCTGGGGTACTTGTTAAAAATGCATATTCCTCCCTGGTGGGACCCAAGAATCTGTATTTTCAACACTGTCCCCTAGGTTTGTACAGGTTGTCTGAATATCTTCAGCTGCTTGTAACAAACTCCAACTCAGATTGGCCAGCAGTAGGGAAACTCATCATCTCTCAAACAGGAGTGGTGCCCTACTCAACTCCACGACCCGCCATTCATGTGGTCTGCACTGTGGATTATGCCCCCCTCCCGCCGGAGCTGTGCAGTGGGGGCGATTCTGAATCCAGAGGTTGGGTGGGCTTTGGGGTTAATTCAGTGGCTCCGTGATGTCAACAGAGCCCCGAGTTCTTCCCATCTCTGCCATCTTGGGTGCTGGCTTCATCTGCAGGCTGGGGATAAGACGGCTGCAGCATTTCCAAACATTTTAGTCAGACGCAACCACATCCAGAGGAAGAAGGACATAGATCAATTCCCGGCCCTCTCTCAGGCATCTGAGGCACCTCCAGCACCTTCCACGGTGCCTCCTTGGCTGGAGCTGGGTCCCATGATCACCCCAGGCCAATCACTGTTCACCAGGAGGCAGCCGCACTTCTGGAGTCATCTGGAGCAGGGCTGGGTACCTGGACAAAGTGGAGGGTCTGTTAGGAAGGAAGAAGGACCGAGGACTAGGGGCTGGGGAGGCAACCACCAGGGCCCAGTGCACAGGTGGTTTGCAGACCACAGGCTGAGAAACATTGCCTGACGTCATCCTGAAGGGCTGGGGCTGTTGGTAAGGTTCTCTCTGTCCTGCAGATGAGGAAATGAGACTCACTGAACTCCAGGGACTTGGAGAAAGCATGCCGCCAGAAGGTTGTGGGTTGGGAGTGAGGGAACTGGGGTGTTTGAGAGGCCTTTTTAGCCCTAGGAGAGCAGTCATCATCCTTTTTTGCTTTCCTGAGGTGTCAAAGCAGCCTCCTTCATTTCTGATTTCTCCTCCGACTGCAATTATTCACGGCTGGAGGCCTATGGGAAGAATTCTCTGGGCACAAAAAAACTATATATTGTGCTTCCCCCACATCCGTGTGCCCAAAAGCAGTTGAAAAAATAGCTCCAGTTTGGGGGGAATAGCCTGTCAGCCCCTGTGCTAGGTGTAGTAGCTACGTGATCTTGAATCTTGGCAACAACCTCTTCAGTTAGGCTTTATTATCTATATTTTCCGGATGGGGAAACTGAGGCTCAAGAAGGTGAAGCTGACTGGTGGGTCGCACAGTTTGGTGGTGGAGCCAGGATGGTTGACACCCTGCCTCGAAGTCGGTGCTCCCCCCTCCACACTGCGGCTTCTCAGCCGCTGCCAGCCTGGTTATGCCCCATAAGGAAAGTTCTCAGGGAAAGGGGTTTTAGTGTCAAAACAGTTCCAGAGGAGCTGAATGTTTCCTGTGGGAATAATTCTCAGGGCACTAGGAAAAATACCCTGAGCATAATAAACACAAGAAAGAAACAGGAAGTCTGGTTTTGTTATATAGCAGCTAAAATGTGAATAGGAAAAACTCTCCAAGGAGCCCAAAGGTTTGTTAGATTGGAAAATGGAAGGCCCTGACTGAGAGGGTAGGAAAACCACCCTGGGTTCTCGAGACGGTGGGTCAGTGGTGGACAGTGTGGCAGCGAGAAGGAGAGCTGGCTGCAGAGTCTGAGTGTGAAAGCCTCACTTTCCCCCCAGTCCTACTTTTGTGCTGTGTGACCTTGGGCAAGTCACTTAGCCTTTCAGAGGAAATGGGGTCCTGGCTGGCACCTCACCAGGCAGAGGGAACAGAGAGGTAAAGGGTGGGGCGAGCCTTGCCAGCTGGGCAGGACTTGCAAAGGTGAGAGTGTCAGGGTATCAGCACAGAGTAGACCCCTTGAAGTGGTAAACTTAGTGCAGCTCTAAGGTTGTGAGCTGTTAGTCATCTCCAGCACAGGGGCACATCACAGCCGGTGGAGGGCGGGTGTCTGGCTGTGGCCTCACCTCAAGGAGAAATCAGCTTTGCCTGAAAAGCCTCCTTTTGAAGCTCTGGATGTTTGGAGTCCTTCCCTGGGTGTGTTGCCTGGCCTGTGCCTTGAGGAGTATTGTCCGCAGATGCCCAGGAGGAGAGGGCAACAGTACGAAGTGGGCAGAGATAAGTGCCCTGGGCTCAGTTCAGAAGGTACAGACCATGGCTACTGTGGGAGGACCCCGGGGGCTCTGGAAGCTGTGGGTACGCTGGGAGGAGGGAGCTGACAATGTGTTGATGATGGACCACAGGTGTGTGTGGGTTTGGGAAAATCGACAGGTGAGGCTCTTTCCAAGTGCAGCCAACAGACCTCTCTGATGGTGGTAGCACCGGAGAGACAATGACTTGACTTTTCAAACATGAACAGAGGAAATAATAGGGGTTTTTCTTTTCCCCAGGGAAGCACATCTGCAGCTTCCTAGGGTTTTGAGTCTGCAGCAAGGTATTTAAGATTAGCTTCTCCCAAAACCATAATTCAAGAAGGCACATGCACCCGAATGTTCGTTGCAGTACTATTTACAATAGCCAGGACATGGAAGCAACCTAAATGCCCATCGACAGATGAATGGATAAAGAAGATGTGGTACATATATACAATGGAATATTACTCAGCCATAAAAAGGAATGAAATTGGGTCATTTGTAGAGACGTGGATGGACCTAGAGACTCATACAGAGTGAAGTCAGAAACAGGAAAACAAATATCGTATATTAATGCATATATGTGGACTCTAGAAAAATGGTACACATGAACCTGTGTGCAAGGCAGAAATGGAGACACAGATGTAGAGAACAAACGTATGGACACCAAGGGGGGAAAACGACGAGGAGGTGGGGTGGGGGGGTGGGATGAACTGGGAGATTGGGATTGACATGTATACACTAATATATATAAAAATAGGTGACTAATAAAAAAATAAATAAAAGATGAAAAAAATTAGTTTCTCCCTCTTATCCTTCCTGCCCCCTCCCATTTATTGAACACCTTGTAAACATTTGTTGAGCAACTTCTGCTTGGCAAGCTGAGCTTGGGGCCCAGGTTTCAAAGACCAAAATCATTGCCCTTGAGGAGTCTCCTAGGTAAACAGGATAATTACAAAGCTGGGTGATAAGTGCTAACAGGCATGTACAGGGTCCTCTGGGAGAGTTAGGAGGGAAGGACAGTTATTTCTCAGAGGAGGTGACCCCTGAACTGGGGCTGGAAGGCTTGGGTGGGGAATGTACCAGGTGGCCCAGCCTTTTGGAAGGCATTGTAGGCAGAGGTAGGTAATAGCTTTCATCTGACCATAACCAAACTCATGAGCGCCTGCTATATGAGTGGTGATGCAGAAATGAATGGGACTCAGTCCCTGCCCTGCAGATGCTCACAGGCAGAGGTGACTAGAGCTCTGTTTAAGAAGCTAGCTTGCTGTCTGCTGCCCTAGGGGTTGGCCCTGCCCTTCAGCAACTGTGGCATCTATTTATACTTATGGATTTCTTCCTGGTGGAGCCAGCCCTGGATTTAGGAAGTTGGACTTGGGCAAGGAAGGTACTATCACCTCTCTGGGCTTTACTTTTTTCACTTATTTATAAAAATGGCTGTTGGACCAGGTCAGTTTTCTCAAGCAGTGGCCTAGGGACCACCTGCCTTAGAACGTCACAGGGTGCTCCTTGAAATACTGGGTCCTGGGGAGGGGTGGGGGGTAGCTCCTCTCCCCATTCATATACTGTCAGACTCTTGGGTGTGGGTCCTGGGATTCTGCTTCTAACAGGCACTGCAGCTGATGCTTAGACATCTTAGAGTTTGGGGAGCTGGGCTACATGATCTCAACCTCTGATCCTTTCAGCCCTAATCTCCTCAGCCATATATATGACCACAGGAACTGGAAAAATAAAATGTTAGCTCACTTGATGTTTTATCCTAGGTCTGATGCCTTCAGCAAACTGGCCCATAGTTTAGGTGTCCTAATTCTTTTTTTTTTTTTTTTTTTTTGGCGGTACGCGGGCCTCTCACTGTTGTGGCCTCTCCCGTTGCGGAGCACAGGCTCCGGACGTGCAGTCTCGGTGACCATGGCTCACAGGCCCAGCCGCTCCACGGCATGTGGGATCCTCCCGGACCGGAGCAGGAACCCGTGTGCCCTGCATCGGCAGGCGGACTCTCAAGCACTGCGCCACCAGGGAAGCCCTAGGTGTCCTAATTCTTGACGGTGTGTGCTTGTGAAGTGTTCAGCAGGCTGGCTTTGATATTTCTTGAAGAAGAAAAGCCTTGTTAACATGCACCTGAATGTGACCGTCAGAATCTGTTTATGAGCTGAATCATTGCAATAAACACCCATCTCAGCTTTTCAACTCTGGCTTTGGAGTGTTTGCCCAGCTTCCCTTTTCTGAGTCATTCTGCCTCGGCTCCTGCATTCTGACGAGGTCATTTGCATCGTCTAACATGGAGCCACAGGTTTCACCTTCTCTTTGACAAACGGCATCTCCGCTTTGCTTCCCCTCCGATCCTGATCATCTTTGTGAAGTTATTAAGGGAGGCTCATAATTTTTTAATAGCTGCTACGCGTGTTCCCCTTGTTTTTGGTATTGTGTCTGAAAACACAGTTTTTAGTGTTCAAAGCAAGTAAATTAGGGCTTTATATGGCTGGCTGGGAGTCTTCCCCAGTTTCTTATCCTTTCCCCTCAGAAATCTCCTAATAGCCCCTAAGATTCCACAGTGCTGGTGACTTTGCGAAGCTGTTGCCTGAAAACCGCTCTCAGCCTGACCCCTTCATATCACTCAGGTGTGAAAGAAATGGTCTTAGGTGAGGGCGTTGTATTTTGTCCCTTCATAAAGATAAAACCTTGGCACCTAGGATTTTAGATCTTAAAAATTAAGATCTTGGCTCACTTCTCATTCTGTTAATCTGTGCTGTGGTTTTCCTTGTGAAGGTTGACCTGTAAACACAGAATTTTACACTAGTAAATTCTGGTGAAGCCCTCCACATTACCCAGGTGGAAGAAATCCAGAGCTGTCCTGAAACTGCGAAAAGTGGTAAACGTAGGTGTGCTGCCCCAGAGGACAGGGCCGGCGTGAGTCTCCCCTGTATTCCCCGAGGTTCTTGTGCAATTCTCTGCCCACAGTGGGTGCCCAATAGGTGGCTGCTTGAAGAATGAATTTTAAAAATATGATAGACCAGTAATTAAACTGGTGAAGACATGGAATTAAAAGGGGGGGAATCAGTGTGATTTTGAATTTGCCCTTGGATATTCATTAAGTTTAATTTTCATGGAAATACCAGTTAAATGCAGGATTAGTTGCAGTGCAGACTGGCAGAGAGGAGAAGAGGCAGACGTCGTCGGCATTTTAAGTACTTTGGTACCTCTGTTAGTTGTTTGTTATTTGCCAGTCATTTTGTTAGATAATTCCCAGGGACTGACTGATGAGCCCCCTTCATTTTGTGTCCAGGGAAACTGAGGCACAGGAGTGAAGTAATTTCTCTAAATTTATGTGGTGAAGCTGTTGGCAGGCTAGTGGACCCATACTGAAGAAGGATTTAGAGAGTACCTCCTCTCTACTGGGGTGCACGAGAATCAAAGTTTAGCTTTGCAAAAATTGTTAGAGGTGAAGGAGGTTCCCTTGGAACGTAGAATTGCTTTGTGACATTTCTGTCCCTTGGCTTGTTGGCTTCTGCTGGTGTCTCTCCAAGGAAGGGGAGCTCACTATTCACTGAGGCAGTTCATTTTATTTTTGAATGCTCCTAATTATTAGAATTCTTTAATATGAGTTGTCATCAACTCGTCTTATAATTTCCTCCTTTGGGCACCATGTCTCAGTAACAAGATAGACAAGGTTCTTGCCTCCTGGAGTCTGGTATTCGTATAGTAGAAGGAGCATTGAACTAGATGTCAGCAGTACAAGGCAAAGACATTTATTAAAAAAAAAAAGAAAGAAAGAAATGAAAGTTTTGTATCACTTGCAACCTGTATGAACTTGGCTAAGACACTTGAGTGTCTGTTCTCACTTCATTTTGCAGAGGACATTATCCCATTGGACCTTCCAAAGCAGTGAACGTTCACTGGGGTGACGTGCCTTGTAAAATGTTAATTGTTATCTATTACAAGGAGTAGTGGTAGCTCTTGCTTCCAGAGCAGTAGTTCTCAAAGCGTGAGCCAGCTGCATCAGCATCACCTGGGAAGTTGCTAGAAATACAAACTCCTCAGCACCACCCCAGAACTGCTGACTCAGAAACTCGGGGGTGGGGTGGGGCTTGAAAATTGTTTTAAAAGGGTTCCAGGTGAGTCCAATGCCTGCCCTTGTTGGAGAGCTACTGTAGACCAGGGCAGTAGTTCTCAGCCCTCACTACATATTGGATTCACCTGAGACAACCTGTACGTGCTGCGTCCTGCGTCAGAAGCTGAAGGCGGAGCTTCTGCAGAAGCTGCTTGTGTGATTCACGTCTGCAGCCGGGAGTTGGGGGGGCTGAGGAGCACAGACGGTTGAGCTGCCCAGTTTGGTCTCAGTCTTGGCTGTGCCCCTTATCAGCTTTGTGGCTTTTGGCACGAGGACTCTGGCCTCAGTTTGCTTGTCTGCGTAAAAATGCCCATCCCTTAGGGCTGTCGTAAGAGTCATGTGGGATGATGAGTTTAAGTATCCGAGGATGTGTCCCGGCTGTGGTGAGTAAGGACAGAACTTACTGGTGGTGGCCCTGGGTATTTGAAGGTGACGGTTCTCATTTCTCCACACTAAGGCTCTTTGCCTTTTCCTTCTAGGGCGTAATTTCTAGCCCCCTCTTTTGGGAAACCCCATTTTGTCCATGACTCTCTTTAAAAGGCAGTGTCCCATTTGACAATACCCGTCGCAACTACATATGCAGCCACTTTTTGTCCTTGTAATTCCAGTTTTTGGAATTTGTTCTACAGGTATGTCTGCATATGTGAGAAATGATGTGTTTGTTTCTTACAACATGATTTGCAGAAGCAAAAGACTGGGATAACCTAAATGTTCATCAATCTAGGGTCTCCAAGCTTTTGAACCCTGTGACTGTGGAAGAGAATGAGGCTGCTTCTCAGGTACTGGCGTAGAACTCTATAGGATATGTTTTTTAAGTGAAAGAGGAGAATATATGCTTATTTGCTTGTATATACATGCAGTGCATTTGAAAGAGTACAACAGAAATGGGTAATGTTGGTTGCCTCTGAGGAGGAGACTGGGTGGAATAAAGATTTTTCACTATAACCTATTGGGTGCTTTTTATTTATTTTTAAAATAAGTTTAATTTTTGGCTGTGTTGGGTCTTCGTTGCTGTGCACGGGCTTTTCTCTGGTTGCGGCGAGTGGGGGCTACTCTTGTGTTGCGCGGGCTTCTCACTGTGGTGGCTTCTCTTGTTGGGAGCACAGGCTCTAGGCGCACGGGCTTCAGTAGCTGTGGCTCATGGGCTTCAGAGCGCAGGCTCAGTAGCTGTGGCGCACGGGCTTAGTTGCTCTGCGGCATGGGTCATTTTCCTGGACCAGGACTCGTACCCATGTCCCCTGCATTGGCAGGCGGCTTCCTAATCACTGCGCCACCAGGGAAGCCCCGGGGTGCTTTTTAAATGCTGTGATTTTAACCCGCTAAAAAATTAAAAGTGTGGTGTCCTAGCTGAATCCTGCGCTCATGGCCTGACCATTGTGGGATAGAGTGGGAGTATTACCATTTTCTTCCATGAACTGGACCCTGTCCTACTTTTGATGCCATTTAAGATTGCCTTACTCTTGGCACTGTGAGCTCCGATGAACCTTGCGGTCAGAGACTGCACCCAGCTCTGTTTCACGTGGATGGTTGCCAGGGCAGGTCTCATGGACTCGAGGAAGTTTCGAACTGCCCCCGCCCAGCCTGTACTTGCACAACAGGCTTTGTTTTTGGCCCAGAATGCTGGGCTGTCGGGACCGTTTGAATCTTGATTCTGCTGGCTATAACGTTAGCTCCTCTTTGCTGTTTTGTGCCGTCTGGGGAGTTGGTGAGCCTGCCTCCTGAGTCTGTCTTTTGTCAAGTCATTGTTGAGAAGACATTGGACAGGGTGTGGCGAAGAATCGAAAACTGTGTTGTGCTGTCGGTAACCTTTCTCTAGCTCGTCATCAAGCCACTGGAGACACTAGTGTACACATCTTAGAGTGCTGACCCCTGGGCTAATAGGAGGACAGACCAGGAGCTCAGTCAGGTGTAGTAAGTGCCGTGAGAGGGCTGTGTACAAAGTACAGTGATGGCCCAAAGAGGGAGTGATGTACATTCTGTAGGGGTAGTTGTTCAGCTGGCTAGATGGGCATAGCCTTGCACAAGCTGCTTGACTACTTCACTAACTTATGTAGAAGTGAATCACAAGAGTTTTTAAAGATGCTTTGCTGAAGTCAAGATACGTGATAGCTCTCGCATTTCACCTGGTCTACCAACTTGGTAATCACCACAAGGAACAGCTGGTTGCTTTTTGGCACCGCTTGGTCATCGTGGACTCACATTGCCTCTTCCCCATGTTCATTCCTTTCTAAATGTCCCCAAACCATTTGTTCTCTACTTTTGCCAGGAATCATTGTTTGTAGTTATGAGGGCTTTTTTTATTTATATATAAATTTTTAATTTTTGGCTGCGTTGGGTCTTCATTGCTGTGCCCGGGCTTTCTCTAGTTGCAGTGTGCAGGCTTCTTATTGAAGTGGCTTCTCGTTGCGGAGCACAGGCTCTAGGTGCACAGGCTTCAGAAGTTGTGGCACGTGGGCTCAGTAGTTGCGGCTCCCGGGTTCTAGAGCACAGGCTCAGTCATTGTGGTGCACGGGCTTAGTTGCTCCGTGGCATGTGGGATCCTCCCAGACCAGGGCTTGAACCCGTGTCCCCTGCATTGGCAGGCGGATTCTTAACCACGGCGCCACTGGGGAAGCCCTATCAGGGCTTTTTATTTGTAGATGTCAGGATCACCAACTTTCCTACTTTAAAATCGGGACGTTTGCCCCTGTCTCATGCCATCGGGCCCCTTTCTTCTTTTGTGATTTTGAAGTTGATCAATTGCAGTCCTAAGAAACTTTTATAGTCAGTTAAATATGCATGAAAGAAATTATACGTCGTCTAAAGAAAATTTGGAGCCACATCAAAAAGTGGACGGAATGCTAAAACCAATCAGTCATGGCACGACACTCCAGCTCAGCCCCTGCTAACATTTTGGTGTTGTTACTGCCAACTATGTGAAAAATAATCAAAGCTTACAATCAGACTGCTTGGAACGGCTGTGATTTACAGGGGGAGCCTGACGCCTAAGCTAACGAGTAAAGTTTTTAGAGGAGCATGATTCAAGTGTGTTCAGCGGGTGGTGGAAGCATCAGGAAGAAAAGGGGTCAGCTTCATCTAGGCAAGGAGGTAGCTAGGAAAGGCTCCACAGGACAGATGACCCTTGATAAGTAAGCAGAAGTAGTAGCTGGAGGGAAAGAAAACAGAATTGTATATGAGCCACAGTCATAATCGTGTGCTAAACATACATGAAAAAAACTGCAAGGAAATGTCCCCGAATAATACCACAGTAGGAGTGTTGGCGAGTGGGGTTTTATTTTCTCTGTTTCCCAAATGGGAGTATATTGCCTCTTGTTAGTATTTTTCTTAACACCACGCACGTGTGCCGGGTCTTCAGCGACTCAGGGTTAGCAGAACTTGGCTGCAGGCCTGCTGCAGAATCAGGAGCTCGGAGCCAGGCTGGCAGTGTTCACGCAGCCCTGTCATTTCCATTGGTGTTACCTGAGGTTGAAGTAGAGAAGCTAATAATACAAGGTCAGACCTTGCTTTTCTGTGCTGAGGTCTTACGTAGCAAGTTACTTTCAGAATGTTCCAGCGCCAAAGCTTGAGATAATGGTTGAGGAGGTAAGTGGCGTCACTGGGGGCACAGAGAATGTTTACATGCAGGCTTCTCCCTTCCCACTTCCCTCACTTAAAAATCATGAAAAGCAAATAGGTATTTACTGCTGTCGTTCTCTGTGATATTTCTGGCACATAGATTTTCCCACCCTCAGCATTGATTTCCACTGACCAGATCCATACACAGAAGGGAGGGGCACCTGCAACTGGGGAGGGCCCTGCCACAAGTCCTCCAGACATTGAGTCCTGTCTGATTCAACTCTACCACCAGGAAGAGGAGAAGAGTTGTTGGACTTTCCTGGGTCCAGATTTTGGCTTTGCCTCTTACTTGTCGTGAAACTGTAGGCAAGGTCTTTGAGCTCAGCTTTTCATCATTAAATTGGGATGATAAAATTGACCTCAACATTTGTAAGGATTGAACCAGGTACTTAAGCACTGGTCTAATACCTGACCTATGAACAGGTGTTGATACATCATGGCTACTCTTATTATTTGATTGTCAGCCCCTCAGGTGTGTCCTATATGTGGTCGTGCAGAAAAAACTGGCCCTGCTCTCATTATCAGTGCTTTGCACCCATGAATCTGTGTATTGACGTGAAGTTGGCAGGGAGTGGGGTGCTAGTAGTTGTGGTTGAACAACGTAGAATAGTATTCGGCAGAATTTCACTTCAGAGGTCACTTTTTTACAAAAGACTTTTTACAAGATCCCCCAGGGGCGGACTTCATGAAATGTCACGTGCTCTGTATACATCAATAAAAGCTGTGTTAAAATGGAAAACATGCATATGTTAAGTAAGGGCTCAAGAAATATGTGTTGATTGACTAGACAAACAAAAAAGGGAATAATTAGGAGCTGGGAAGAAGAAAAGGGAGAAAAGGAGGCCCCTGTGGGTTGGATCTTGGGACCGTGGAAAAGCTTCCTCCCCCCTTCCTGTCTCTCTCTGACCTATAACCACACTGGGACCTGGCTCTGAGCTTTGAGGGCCTGGAAACTTGTCTTAAAGTTAGTGATGTGACTTCATACTTTTTTTTCTGGACAGCCCCAGTTTTCCCTTTTCTACCACTCTGAGGTCCTGCTGAATTCCAGATTCAGTGTTATTGGTGACCAGAAACAAGATAAAACTAGGGAAGTAAGGTTTGCCCTCTGTTAGGAGGACCTGAAGCGTGGGAAGACTGGCTCAGAAACTTCCAGAGAAAGGATGATGAAAGAGTTAACTAGTCTCCATTTGTCTGCCTCTTAAGATGAAGAAGTCATCTGTAAATTAGGGCTGACCTGTTCAGTTGTGTGGACCAAGCTCTCTCTGTGTGCCATCCGCCTCTGCCTGCTGTGAAATATTAGCTGTATCTGAAGGTGTGGTGTGATCTTCAGTCCTCTCCCTCCATTCTTACCCTGTCATGGCTGTTTGGGGACTGGGAAGACAAGGGGTCGAGCAAAAGGGGGGATCTTAGCTCTGCGGTCTGGCACACAGTAGGTGTTTAATAAACATTCTTCCATCTCATCTGGTGCAGGACCCATCTGCGGTAAGTACATCAGATTCAGGGCCTGGATAGAACTGGAACTATCCTTTTTGTGTTTGTGTCTTTTTAACAGTAGGGTAGGTGGTATTTGGAATATTCAGGTTAGTATAATATATAAAAAACACTCAATATCTTTTTGTAGAAATGTCCATTTTAACACATTTTACAAAGAGTGAAAATCTGTTGGTCTCCGTTTAGCTGCCTACTACCCTTTCCCTAATTTGTAGAATCATAGCTTTAGATCTAATAGATTAGATCTGTCCTCAGTCTTACTGCAGTCTCTTAAGCCTCCCAGCATTTATTGCAAAATGCTGGTGGTGTTTTCATGCCCTGGCACTGCACAAGCATAATGTTTCATTTATTTTTAAATAACTTAAAATGTTTGTTTTATGAATCAAGGTATATTTTATCATTTAATTGGAAAGGGTTTGCCTCAGTATATTTAGGCATTTAAAGGCTTATTTTAGAAGCTAAAAATGTCTTTAAACTCCGTGTCTGGTAACTTACTTGGTGGTGGGGTCCGCTCAGCATTTGTCAGTTTGCTTTCCTTATTTTGTAGGAGATTGGGTGCTGACGTCACACAGTTGATTGGTTAGGTTTGTTATGTCTTTGATGTCTGCTGTTTGGTAGGCGGATGGGGGTGGGGTGGTGGAATCGCACATCCCTCTTGAACAGCCTTGGTAAGTAGGGCTGGGGGAGAAGACCAAGGCTATCAAGGCAGTGTCAGGTGGTGGCAACTTGACACTAGGCTTCCTCTTTAACAGCATTCTCCTCTTTATTTTTCCTTCTCTTTTCTTCTTGCTGTATATCCCTTGTTTCTCCCTACTTTCCTGCCCCTGAAATATTTTGTGTACATTGTTAGACGTTAGTGCATCTAGGCTTGTGGTAAAGAAGAGGGCTGTGCCTTCCTTCACTCCCCCTTCTGCTCCTCATATTTCAGACTTTATTTTGATAAACATTTTAGAAAATGTCCTTGGCCATGTCCCCATGCCTTGCCGCCTGTGTAAAGGTCAGTATGGGTATTGCAAAGAGGGTGATGGCTCAGAGGTCAGCAGCCTTTCCCAAAATGGATGTCAACTATTTGTGACTCCTCTTTTGGTGCTGGGGGGTGGGGGAGGCGGTGACTGTGCTAACCCTTGGTGGGGACTGGCAGGAGGTGGTGACTTTAAGCAGGGCCAGTGGCAGCACAGACTCACGTGCTGCTGAAGCCTGGCCAGCACCAGGCTCCTTGGTTTCCGCTGTGCCCACTGCTGACTCCGCCTTTCAGCTATTGTGTTTTGTCTTCTGAAGTGTCATTCATATTGGCCATTTAGTCTGTGCTGTTCCACAGCCTTGTCATCATTGGAATTACACAACTTGAACATTTTTGACCTTGTAAGGCTTTGTGGAAGAGACTAAATTCCAGATCACTCTGTACAGCAGGGGCTGACGCTTGGGTGAGATTGTTGCTTGGATTGATGGCCTTGGTCTCTGAAGGCTGTTGTGCAGTTGGTCTTGAGTGTATGTTGAACACATCCCAGAGGGAGCTGGTGCTGCATAGAAGGCTGCTGGTGGGCATGAGCCCAAGGAAAGCTTGGGGATATAGACACCTGCTTCTTTCACAGCATACGGTATTTTTTCGATTTCCTGATGTAGGAAGGGAGGTTTGGGTTAATTAAGTGTATGGTAAACAGTCTCCTTTAGCTTGTTGCTTATCCTTGGTTTATTCCAAGCCAGTTTCAGGGGGTCTGTTCAGTAAATGCTTAAATTGGCTTTAACCATGATCATTTTGACATCTATGATAAATACGAAATAAACAAGGTCATGCATACCTTATTAGACAATTTTGAGTTTTCACCAACATATTCTTTAGATGATTTAGTCAGAAACTAGAATTATTTAACATTTTGACTTATGTATGCTTTATTTAACAAGTGCATGAAAATGCTTAATCATTTGCATGAAAAGTTAAATGATTATTTTGTAATCTGTATTTCTTAAAGTTTTATACATTACTTTCTCATTGTTCCTGAATTTGTTGTCCTATACGTATAATATATAGAAATGTGGATAATGAAAGGAAGAAAAAAAGAAAAGTCAGTGGCCTGACATTCCTTCCCTCCCCACCTGAAAGCTCAGCGTCTCTGGTTAACCTTTACTTTGGGTGAGGGAGAGCTGAGCTGCAGCGTGGCAGGGTCCTGGCAAGGGCCAGGCAGGTGTGATTTCTTGATAGGTTTTGACTGGAAGGCATTCTTATGTGCTCAGCAGGTCTCCTCTCATAATGGCCATCCAGGCCACTCTTACATTACTGGGGAGGCAGCCTCCCTGGGGCCCAGGGAGGTTAAGTGACTTACCCTGGGTCACATAGTCGTGGAAGAATCCGGAATTGTTGTCTTTCTGCAGTGTGTTTTACACCAGGTTGCGTTGGCTCACCAAAGCCCGTACGCCCTTCAGTCTGGAGAAACCTATACCCCGTGTGGGGAGAGGTAGCTGAATATGGCTCACAGCACACATTTTGCAACCTAATGTGGGTTCCATTTCTAGCTCTGCTACTTATTAACTATGTGATCATGAGTGTGTTCCTGACCTCCCTCAGTCTGTTTCCGCACCTGCAGAGTGGGAACCATGCCTACCTTGTTAGGTTTTGAGGATCACCCCGGCTGTTCCAGGATGTAGCCACTGAATACATTGCAGATTGCAGCAGCGTTTTCCATGCTTTCAGACTTCAAGCTGGGATGAGGCTGGAGTCATTCCTCTTTAACTGGTACTGAGGTAGGAAGAGCTGCAACAAATTCCATACCTGCCTGGATCTTCACTTCATTCAGCACTTGCCCTGTCAACAAACCAAGGCCCTGGGAGATGTGTACCCATTGGAGGAGGATGCCTGTGGGTTTAATAACTTGGGGGTTTTATCATCAGCCTTTATTGACCAAGTGATAATGGCAGAGGCAGATTGATTTTTTTTTTCTTTTAATTGGGACAGAAAGAGTTGTATGCTTCTCCAGGTAACCATGAGTCAAGACCTTGTGACTTATCTGTTCACACGCACAGCCAGCTGCACACAACCTCCTCTTCCCTTTACCCATCCCTGCTCAGCTGCCCTAGTATGATTCATTCCTCAAATATTTGAGGGCCCACTGTGTTCCAGGCACAGGGCCAAGTACCAGGGAAAGATACTGGGGAGCAGAAACAAACCTGGACCTTGACTCCATGGAGTTTATGGGGTTGTGGGGAAGGCAGACTCTAAGGGTAAAATTCTAATCATTGTAAGGCTATGAAGAACTACTTGGGGCCATGGGAACATTTTAGAGAGAGTTGACCCAAGTTGGGAGGCCAAGGAAGGTTCCCAAAGAAGTGACGATTGAGTTGAGCTGAAAAAAGGCCAGGGGAATAGGTGGGTGAGATGGGTGACCTGACCTTTGCCACACCCTGAGCCTGCCACCCTCCCTTTCTCTCTCAATCTTTTGATCTTTTAGGAGGCAGTTAATCCTCCTGCAGTCAATCCTTCTGTAATTACAAATGTATGCTTTTTTTTTTTTTTTAAATTTTGACCACACCACTTGGCTTTGCGGGATCTTAGTTCCCCGGCCTGGGATTGAACCCAGGGCCCCAGCAGTGAACGTGCCAAGTCCTAACCACTGGACCGCCAGGGAATTCCCAAATGTATGTTATTTTTTTTTTAATTGCATAGTTTTCAGGGCAGAAACATACTATGGCGGCTACTTTGGGAGTTAATATAATCTACAAGCATTTGTTGAATGTCTACTGTGTGGCAGGCACTATACATACATTGTCATTTAATCCTCTAAACAACCCTGCCAGGTGAGTCTTACGGATGAAGAAACTGAGGCCCAGAAAGGCCATGTGACTTGGGTTTTGTCTCCTTTTAGTTAATGATGGGAAAGCTGGGATTTAAACCTTCTGGCACTGCCAAACCTGCCTATGCTCTCTTCTGCCTCTCCCTTTTGTAGATGGACTTTTGTGGCTTGATCTGAGGATCCAACCACCATCTCCATGTTGTGTCCATGGGAAAATGCAATCTGAGTTCCAGCCTTCCAGTTTATACATGAACTTGGTGCATAGCCCATTTATCAGTTGAGGATCGTTGTCTGTGTCAGGTCAGCATTGAGACTAAGTGGATGTGTCTTGAAGTGGGTTTAAAATTGTTTTTTCAGTTCAAATCCAGAATTAATGGAGGACAGTCTTAGAAATAGTCACTTGAGGTAAGTAACAATGGGCTGGATAAAAAGGAATGTCAATATCATTCCTGCTGCCAGCAGTGTCCCTGGGGGCCATGGGAAAAAAGAAATTGGTATGGGCTGGTAACTCTTTTTTTCCAACTTTATTTTATTTATTTATTTATTTACCTGTGGCTGTGTTGGGTCTTCGTTGCTGTGTGCGGGCTTTTTCTAGTTGTGGCGAGTGGGAGCTACTCTTCTTTGCGGTGCCCGGGCTTCTCATTGTGGTGGCTTCTCTTGTTGCGGAGCACGGGCTCTAGGCACGTGGGCTCAGCAGTTGTGGCTCGCTAGAGCCTGCAGGCTCAGTAGTTGTGGTGCACGGGCTTGCTCCGCAGCATGTGGGATCTTCCCGGACCAGGGATCGAAGCCGTGTCCCCTGCATTGGCAGGCGGATTGTTAACCACTGTGCCACCAGGGAAGTCCTGGGCTGGTAACTCTTAATTATTTAGAGTTAAGTCTTGGTGACTTTCCAGTGGCTTGTCAGTGATGGCTCTGGGTGAGGGTAACTCTGTCGGTCACTCCATCTCTCTGAACCTCAGTCTCTCTACCTATAAGATGGGATAATAATTCTGCTTTATCTACCTCAGCATTGCTATGAGATTCAAACGAATTATAGGACCTTAGGATTAGAAGGGGTATCCCTAAGATATTATATTTGAAAGTGTTTTGTAGGCCTAGGTAAATGCATGCCACACTTTTGTTGACTTACCATTATGGTTCATATTAACAGTGTAAAACACTGGTTCTCAAACTTTAGCTGTTTATTAGAATTACCTTCAGAGCTCATTAAGCTACAGGTTATTGGGCTCCTCCTCCAGAATTTCTGATTCAGTAGCTCTAGAGTGGACCAGAGGATTTGTATTTCTAATACGTTCCCACATAATGCTGATGTTGCCGGCCACCTTGCTCATGCCACTCAGATGTGCAGCTGCTTGGCTCTGCCGCTCCCTCAGGCCTAGGGAGAGACAGGTGAAACCCACTGACCCTTGGGGGATGGTGAGTGTAGATGTCAGTTCCAGACCATGTGGTAACCAGACAGAGTAAGTGGGCATTAGCCAAGTGGCTGTGATGTCTGGAGTTGGGTGGAAGCACTTCACTGTTTCCTTGGAATCCCTTAGGACTTGGTAGTCACCACTTCTCAGGGCTGTGGTGCGGGGGGGGGGCAGAAGGAACCTATTGCAGGGGGCTTTGGGCCAAACTTGGACAGTCCCATCCACATGGGTGAACTCCTCCATTCTTTTTTTTTTAATTTTAATTTTTTATTTACTTATTTTTTTGGCCGCTCTGTGCAGCTTGTGGGATCTTAGTTCCCCAACCAGGGATCAGACCCAGGCCCTGGCAGTGAAAGTGCTGAGTTCTAACCACTGGATCTCCAGGGAATTCCTGAACTCCTCCATTCTTGGGGCTGGCCCAGATCCACTCAAACTCAAGCCCTCTTTGGCTCCTGTAAAGAAATTCCCTTTCTTCTGATCTTCCAAGGTTGCAGTGGAGCGAGAGTCTCCGTGTTGGGCTGGGTGGTCATCATCACATTCTCTCTCGTGCTAAGAGATTTCCCACTGATTGTTCCAGCCTCTTTCTTCTCTCTCTTCACATGTGTGGTTTCTGCTTAAATCTCTTTCCTCATTGAGGCACCCAACCTTTTCCTAGTTACCCCCATGTCAGAAGAGGACAGGCCGGAACAGGCTAGCAGTAGTTCTCACATTTTTGGGGTCACATTGAGTAACGGGTTAAAGACAGAGATTCCCTGGCCATGCCCTCAAAGATTCTGATTTCTCAGGTCTAGAGAGATTGTAGGGGTTCTGATGCCAGAATCTGAAAACCATACTTAGGGAAATAACTAAAGAGATTTTGACTTGCTTTTCAGTCTGCTAGCATGTGGTGAGCACCACTTTTACACTGACCACCCCAGAGCCCCTGCTTGGTCATCTGTCCCGCTTAGAGTCTCCCACCTTGGAATCTGTATTCCAGCCCCGAGAGAGACAAAGCCGTGGGGCTGGAAGGGGAGGGGGTTTGCTTAATGGTTACTTTCTTGGTCGACCAACAGATGACCTGACCTTTGGTTTCTCTGAGAAGAAAACCTCAGGGTATCTGTTTTGCCCTCTAAAAGAGGTCTTTCACCTAGAGTGTATTTCCCAGTGCAAGGTCTGGGTGACCTTTGTAGCCCATATTTGCTCCATTCTCACAACTTTTTGTGACTGAAAATGGTTTTTAAGATTTTTCTTTTCCTTTATGTGGCTGGCTGACTAGCTGTCACTGGGCTGATTTTTATCTCAAACTATATTGTAAGCATCCTCGGAGTTAAGATATCTGCATGGTGCTGGGCATACAGATGTCTAATGGTGGGATAGGTAGGTTTACCATGATGCTTCTGGGCTGGATTGGGCTGGGCTGGCCACTGCTTGATCCTTACACAGATCTCAAAACCATGACAGTAAGGGTCTAAAACTGGCTTGATCTCTACTGTGTCTCTTAGCTGGAAAGTCATTTTTAGTACAGGCCCTTGAGGATTACCGTCACCAAATAGTACTTCCAAGGAAAGAGCCCAAGGCAACTGAAGACCAAGGTTTTCACCCAAAATAGACCAGCATCAGGAAGGGAGCTGGTCAGACAACTCTTCCACTGCATCAGCGGTTGGCAGAGGCTCCTGGCTATGACAGAGTCAGCTGGGCATCCACCAAGGCGGCGTATTACTCATAAGGCTAGTTGAGCGTGTATGAGTTTTTGTGTATGAGGGAGAAGAGAAGAAGCCCTTACTTCAGACACCATTCTTCCTGTGTCTCCCAAGGGTATACTTTTGTCCCCTTAAATGTTGCTTGTTTCTTGTTTTTTCCACATAATAGTCAATGTTCAAGATTGTGGAGAGGAAAATTCAGGAACCGGCTAAAAAACCCAGTTTTCAGAAGGGTCTGGGCAGACTCTCAGCATTTTGTCAAGGGCTCTTCTAGTCTGCATCCCTTCTGTGGTGTCATGCCCGCTCCCTCTGGCAAGATTGCTGGGTGCTTGGCCCATTTTTGCTCTCAGTCTAAAGTAACTTCTCGGTTCATTCTAGTCCTTTTTAATCTGTGACTTATTGCATTTGGGTTACTCAATTTAAAGCGAAAACATGGAATCGATTCAGTAGAACCACAGACCCAAAGACAGAGCTGTGAGAGTCCTTCCTGGAGAGCCAAACTGGCCCACAGAGATCTCGCAGCCATGTGCTGCCAGGGTCTTAAGCCCAAGTACCCCACTTCTGGATTTAATATTCTTCTCCATACCCTGAACTGCCATTGCAGAGATCCTGGTTTCCCTCCGCTCCTCCACCTGGCCACCTGGCCACCTGAAATGTGGCCAGTAGAGAAAGAAGGGTTTCCAGGGCTGAGGCCGATGGAACCATTTAAGTTCGAGGAGACCGATGAGGAAAAGGTTGGTATTCAGATTGCATTTTCAAATGGGCTGGGAATAACACTGGCTGTGAAAACATTATCAAAAATCTGCAAAATCAACATTCTTTCTTCCTGGTAAACATGAAAGCTCGGCAGCTGCACCTCCCGCTCACGTGTTGGGCCAACTGCTGTTCGGGACATCATGCCTCCCTTGGCAGTGCATGGGATCTGACTGGAGCCAGGGTTGGCATTCCAGCTCTCGCTGTGTGGATCAGGGCGTTTCAGGGCTCTCAAAAGCTGGACCAGTCGGGTTGTCCTTGGACTTAAGCTGGGGCATATACCCATCTGTCCAGGGTTGCATGGACCCTTTGATACGGCTGTCCGTCACTAGTCAGGTTTTGCCGAGTCAAGACCCAATGCAGGCAGAAGAACTGATCCTAGTCAAAGGTGATTTGGGGGTGACTTCTTTTCCACCAGAATCCTCACCCTCTTAGTCACCTCATAACCTCTGTTATACAAGAGAATTTTGTTTATTTCAGAGAATCGGCCCACACACAGGTTTGAAGCCAGTCCAAAAGGAACATTTGCCACTGTATAAAAACTTACCTTCCTGCTCTTTGAGAACTGAACTGCCCGTTTTAGTCGCCCCTCCACACCCCCTCCCCCAGTTTCCTATATCATTTGCAGAAAACTTACTGTATGGGAATTTACTGGTTTATTTCTCAGAAACGGAGCAATTGCCTGACTTTCTTCAGGAGATACTTGGGGAAGGCAGAGCTCCCTCATTTACGCTCTTCTCTTTCTTTAAAAATTTTTTCATGTATCTTCATAGGGAAAATGGCTTGGTACTGTTACCAAGAAGAATGCACCAGTGATTAAGAACCAGTATGAGTTGTGCAAGCCTGTCAAACGGAATATACTCCTTTCTTGACATGAACTCAGGGAAGTGCAGTAGATACTGTATCTATTGGGTACATGACCCATGTGTGATCTCAGGGAAGCATCTAAGGGGAAGGATCCCATTAGGAGCCTAAAGCTAAAACGGGAAGTGAGGGCTGGGTGATAAGGCCTCAGGTGGATTCACTGCTGGCTGGATTACCAGCTCAGATTTGTATTTTCTGTGTGGGAAGCCTCTGTGGCAGACCTAGGATTGTGCCTAGGCCTGTCCTGGTCGAATATTTTTTTATCAGACACTTGGAGCTGTGGAAGTCAGCCATGGGAAGTATGCAGATCTCTGAGGGCTGGAAGAGAGAACTTATATTTCAAAGAGTGATTGGGACCCAGAAAGTTCTTTTAAGATGTATCCAACATCTGGGTTACAAAAGTCCTATAGGTATAGGATGGGGGGGTGTAACCTGATTTTAGAAGAAGCTCTTGCAGGGGAAAAAAGACTGAAGACATTTTGGATGATGAGAAAAAGAGGCAGGTCCTTCTCAGAGGGATGGAGGAGTAGGTGGTGGTTTAGCTCGATGCCCTGATAGTTATAGGTTTGCCTTCTGGATCTACTGATGCCCCCACTGGAGGCGGTGCTGGGCTGTGGGCATGACCCTTCCTCCTGCAGGTCCCCAGGGGAAGTGTGAGTTGGCTTTGACTTCAGTCCTCCTCCCTGGCCTCTCTGGGAAACCATCCCCTTGCCCACACAAGGCCTCTTCTACGTCTATACTGGCTTTTCCAGGCAGGGGTCAGAGCTCTTATTTCTGAGGGTTTCCTAGTCAGGCCATGTGCCCTGGGGCTACAGCTGCCTTGTTTTGTTTTGTTTTTAAAAAAAAAAGAGGTACGGGGACCTTAGAAAATGGATGAATGGAATACTTTGTGTTCTTTTTTTTTTTTTTTTTTTTTTTTTTTTGCGGTACGCGGGCCTCTCACTGTTGTGGCCTCTCCTGTTGCGGAGCACAGGCTCCGGACGCGCAGGCTAAGTGGCCATGGCTCACGGGCCCAGCCGCTCCGCGGCATGTGGGATCTTCCTGGACCGGGGCACAAATCCGTGTCCCCTGCATCGGCAGACGGACTCTCAACCACTGCGCCACCAGGAAAGCCCTGTGTTCCTGTTTTAAACTTAAAGACCATTCTATTGTGCAAATGCAAAAAGTAATAAGAATATGATTTCAGTTCCATATTCCATCGGGTTGAGGGTGTCAGGGGAAAAGTACAGGTGTGAGAGGATGAAACAAGGAAGTGGGGTGGAGTGGGGAGGAGAGCTAGTGACAGGTGGGTGGGGAGAGAGAAGCGAAGACATGCATGGGAAGAAACAAGGCACACAGGGAGAGAGTCAGAAAACATAATTTGAGGTGAAACCAATTTCCAGTAAGGCTTCCACCCCACTGCTGCAATTTGATGTCTAAGAATACTGAAAATCACAATACCCTATCCAAAAAGTATTTTTTTCTTTGTAAATACACCATGTAGTCAAAATATGACAGCCTGGCATGCCTATCCTAATATATAGAAAAGCTTGATATTGACTGATGATATACGAAGCGAAGGCCCAAGTTATTTAATACTTTAATGAATAAAATATTCCTTCTCCAAAATCAAACAGAAACCTTATGGTCATTGGATGACTCCAAAGAGTTAAAAAAAATTCTTCTTATTGATACATGTATGTATACATATACACATATATAAAAAGAAACTACCTCCAAATCATCCAGTGATTCTCTCTGGATGATGATTTTATAACTATTTATTTTAAGTTGGGAAATAAAATACATACATCCAAGGTATCCTAGCCCTGTTCCCTCTTTTCTTCTTTTTACAATTCGTAGTTTTGTGTTTTTTAAACATCTTTATTGGAGTATAATTGCTTTATAATGGTGTGTTAGTTTCTGCTGTATAACAAACTGAATCAGCTATACATAAACACATATCTGCATATCTCCTCCCTCTTGCGTCTCCCTCCCACCCTCCCTATCCCACCCCTCTTGGTGGACAAAAGCACCGAGCTGATCTCCCTGTGCTATGCGGCTGCTTCCCACTAGCTATTTTACATTTGGTAGTGTATATATGTCCATGCCACTCTCTCACTTCGTCCCAGCTTACCCTTCCGCCTCTCCGTGTCCCCAAGTCCATTCTCTACGTCTGCGACTTTGTCTTTATTCCTTTGTCTTTATTCCTGTCCTGAAGAAAAACGTTCTTCAGAACCTTTTGTTTTTTAAGATTCCATATGTATGTGTTAGCATACGGTATTTGTTTTTCTCCTTCTGACTTAATTCACTCTGTATGACAGTCTCTAGGTCCATCTACCTCACTACAAATAACTCAGTTTCGTTTCTTTTTATGGCTGAGTAATATTCCGTTGTATATATGTGCCACATCTTCTTTATCCATTCATCTGTCGATGGACACTTAGGTTGCTTCCATGTCCTGGCTATTGTAAGTAGAGCTGCAATGAACATTGTGGTACGTGACTCTTTTCTTTTTTTTTTTTGGCGGTACGCAGGCCTCTCACTGTTGTGACCTCTCCCGTTGCGGAGCACAGGCTCCGGACGCGCAGGCTTAGTGGCCATGGCTCACGGGCCTAGCCGTTCCGCGGCATGTGGGGTCTTCCCAGACCGGGGCACGAACCCATGTTCCCTGCATCGGCAGGCGGACTCTCAACCACTGTGCCACCAGGGAAGCCCCACATGACTCTTTTTGAATGATGGTTTTCTGAGGGTATATGCCCAGTAGTGGGATTGCTGGGTCGTATGGTAGTTCTGTTTTTAGTTTTTTAAGGAACTTCCATACTGTTCTCCATAGTGGCTGTATCAATTTACATTCCCACCAACAGTTCAAGAGGGTTACCTTTTCTCCACACCCTCTCCAGCATTTATTGTTTGTAGATTTTTTCATGATGGCCATTCTGACTGGTGTGAGGTGATACCTGACTGTAGTTTTGATTTGCATTTCTCTAATGATTAGTGATGTTGAGCATTCTTTCATGTGTTTGTTGGCAATCTGTATATCTTCTTTGGAGAAGTATCTATTTAGATCTTCTGCCCATTTTTGGATTGGGTTGTTTGTTTTTTTTGATATTGGGCTGCATGAGCTGCCTGTATATTTTGGAGATTAATCCGTTGTCACTTGATTCATTTGCAAATATTTTCTCCCATTCTGAGAGTTGTCTTTTCGTCTTGTTTATGGTTTCCTTTGCTGTGCAAAAGCTTTGAAGTTTCATTAGGTCCCATTTGTTTATTTTTGTTTTTATATCCATTTCTCTAGGAGGTGGGTCAAAAAGGATCTTGCTGTGATTTATGTCATAGAGTGTTCTGCCTATGTTTTCCTTCCTCTAAGAGTTTTATAGTGTCTGGCCTTAAATTTAGGTCTTTGATCCACTTTGAGTTTATTTTTGTGTACGGTGTTAGGGAGTGCTCTAATTTCATTCTTTTACATGTAGCTGTCCAGTTTTCCCAGCACCACTTATTGAAGAGACTGTCTTTTCTCCGTTGTATATTCTTGCCTCCTTTATCAAAAATAAGATGACCATATGTACGTGGGTTTATCTCTGGGCTTTCTATCCTGTTCCATTGATCTATATTTCTGTTTTTGTGCCAGTACCATACTGTCTTGATTATTGTAGCTTTGTAGTATAGTCTGCAGTCAGGGAGCCTGATTCCTCCAGCTCCATTTTTCTTTATCAAGATTGCTTTGGCTGCTCGTGGTCTTTTGTGTTTCTATACAAATTGTGAAATTTTTTGTTCTAGTTCTGTGAAAAATGCCATTGGTAGTTTGATAGGGATTGCATTGAATCTGTAGATTGCTTTGGGTAGTAGAATCATTTTCACAGTGTTGATTCTTCCAATCTAAGAACATGGTGTATCACTCCATCTGTTTATATCATCTTTAATTTCTTTCATCAGTGTCTTATAGTTTTCTGCATACAGGTCTTTTGTCTCCTTAGGTAGGTTTATTCCTAGGTATTTTATTCTTTTTGTTGCAGTGGTAAATGGGGGTGTTTCCTTAATTTCTCTTTCAGGTTTTTCATCATTAGTGTATAGGAATGCAGGAGATTTCTGTGCATTAATTTTATATCCTGCTACTTTACCAAATTCATTGATTAGCTCTAGTAGTTTTCTGGTAGCATCTTTGGAATTCTCTCTGTATAGTATCATGTCATCTGCATACAGTGACAGTTTTATTTCTTCTTTTCCGATTTGGATTCCTTTTATTTCCTTTTTTTCTCTGATTGCTGTGGCTAAAAATTCCAAAAGTATGTTGAATAATAGTGGTGAGAGTGGGCAACCTTGTCTTTTTCCTGATCTTAGTGGAAATGGTTTTAGTTTTTCACCATTGAGCACAGTGTTGGCTGTGGGTTTGTCATATATGGCCTTTATTGTGTTGAGGTAAGTTTCCTCTGTGCCTACCTTCTGGAGAGTTTTTATCATAAATGGATGTTGAATTTTGTCAAAAGCTTTTTCTGCATCTATCGGTATGATCATACGGTTTTTCTCCTTCAGTTTGTTAATATGGTTTATTTCATTGATTTGCATATATTGAAGAATTCTCGCATTCCTGGGTTAAACCCCACTTGATCATGGTGTATGATCCTTTTCATGTGCTGTTGGATTCTGTTTGCTAGTATTTTGTTGAGGATTTTTGCATCTATGTTCATCAGTGATGTTGGTCAGTAGTTTTCTTTTTTTGTGACATCTTTGTCTGGTTTTGGTATCAGGGTGATGGTGGCCTCGTAGAATGAGTTTGGGAGTGTTCCTCCCTCTGCTATATTTTGGAAGAGTTTGAGAAGGATAGATGTTAGCTCTTCTCTAAATGTTTGATAGAATTCTCCTGTGAAACCATCTGGTCCTGGGCTTTTGTTTGTTGGAAGATTTTTTTTTTTAATTTACTTTTGGCTGTGTTGGGTCTTCATTGCTGTGTGCAGGCTTTCTGTAGTTGCGGTGAGCGGGGGCTACTCTTCGTTGTGGTGTGCAGGTTTCTCATTGTGGTGGCTTCTCTTGTTGTGGAGCCTGGGCTCTAGGTGTGTGGGCTTCACTAGTTGTGACTTATGGGCTCTAGAGCGCAGGCTCAGTAGTTGTGGTGCACGGGCTTTGTTGCTCTGCAGCATGTGGGATCTTCCCGGACCAGGGCTGGAACCTGTGTCCCCTGCATTGGGAGGCGGATTCTTAACCACTGCGCCACCAGGGAAGTCCATCTTTTAGTTTTACTGATCTTAGCTATTGTTTCCTTCATTTCTTTTTCATTTATTTCTGATCTGATCTTTATGATTTCTTTCCTTCTGCTAACTTTGGGTTTTTTTTTTTTCTTTCTCTAATTGCTTTAGACGTAAGGTTAGATTGTTTATTTGAGATGTTTCTTGTTTCATGAGGTAGGATTATATTGCTATAAACCTCCCTCTTAGAACTGCTTCTGCTGCATCCCGTAAGTTTTGGGTCGTTATATTTTCATTGTCATTTGTTTCTAGGTATTTTTTGATTTCCTCTTTGATTTCTTCAGTGATCTCTTGGTTATTTAGTAGTGTATTGTTTAGCCTTCATGTGCTTGTATTTTTTACAGATTTATTCCTGTAATTGATACCTACTCTCATAGCACTGTGGTTGGAAAAGATACTTGATACGATTTCAGTTTTCTTAAATTTACCAAGGCTTGATTTGTGACCCGAGATATGATCTATCCTGGAGAATGTTCCATGAGCACTTGAGAAGAATGTGTATTCTATTGTTTTTGGATGGAATGTCCTGTAAATATCAGTTAAGTCCATCTTGTTTAATGTATCATTTAAAGCTTGTGTTTCCTTATTTATTTTCATTTTGGTTGATCTGTCCATTGGTGAAACGGAGTGTTAACGTCCCCTACTATGATTGTTTTACTGTCAATTTCCCCTTTTATGGCTGTTAGCATTTGCCTTATGTATTGAGGTGCTCCTATGTTGGGTGCATAATTATTTACAATTGTTATATCTTCTTGTTGGATTGATCCCTTGATCATTATGTAGTGTCCTTCTTTGTCTCTTGTAATAGTCTTTATTTGAAAGTCCTTTTTGTCTGATATAGGAATTGCTACTCCAGCTTTCTTTTGATTTCCATTTGCATGGAATATCTTTTTCCATCCCCTCACTTTCAGTCTGTATGTGTCCCTAGGTCTGAAGTTGGTCTCTTGTAGACAGCATATATATGTGTCTTGTTTTTGTATCCATTCAGCTAGTCTATGTCTTTTGGTTGGAGCATTTACATTTAAGGTAGTTATGGGTATGTGTGCTCCTATTCCCATTTTCTTAATTGTTTTGGGTTTTTTATTGTAGACCTTTTCCTTCTCTTGTGTTTCCTGCCTAGAGAAGTTCCTTTAGCATTTGTTGTAAAGCTGGTTTGGTGGTGCTGAATTCTCTTAGCTTTTGTTTGTCTGTAAAGGTTTTAATTTCTCCATCAAATCTGAATGACATCCTTGCTGGGTAGAGTAATCTTGGTTGTAGGTTTTCCCCATTCATCAGTTTAAGTATGTCCTGCCACACCCTTCTGGCTTGCAGAGTTTCTGCTGAAAGATCAGCTGTTAACCTTATGGGGATTCCCTTGTATTTTATTTGTTGTTTTTCCCTTGCTGCTTTTAATATTTTTTCTTTGTCTTTAATTTTTGATAGTTTGATTAATATGTGTCTTGGCCTGTTCCTCCTTGGATTTATCCTGTATGGGACTCTCTGTGCTTCTTGGACTTGACTATTTCTTTTCCCATATTAGGGAAGTTTTCAGCTATAATCTCTTCAAATATTTTCTCAGTCCCTTTCTTTTTCTCTTCTTCTTCTGGGACCCCTTTAATTCGAATGTTGGTGCATTTAATGTTGTCCCAGAGGTCTCTGAGACTGTCCTCAGTTCTTTTCATTCTTTTTTCTTTATTCTGCTGCGCAGTAGTTATTTCCACTATTTTATCTTCCAGGTTACTTATCCGTTCTTCTGCCTCAGCTATTCTGCTATTGATTTCTTCTAGAGAATTTAAAATTTCATTTATTGTGTTGTTCAGCGTTGTTTGTTTGCCCTTTAGTTCTTCTAGGTCCTTGTTAAACGTTTCTTGTGTTTTCTCCGTTCTGTTTCCGAGATTTTGGATCACTTTACTATCATTAATCTCAATTCTTTTTCAGGTAGACTGCCTGTTTCCTCTTCATTTGTTTGGTCTGGTGGGTTTTTACTTTGCTACTTCATCTGCTGTGTATTTCTTTGTCTTCTCATTTTGCTTAACTTCCTGTGTTTGGCGTCTCCTTTCTGCAGGCTGCACGTTCGTAGTTCCCGTTGTTTTTGGTGTCTGCCCCTCGTGGGTAAGGTTGGTTCAGTGGGTTGTGTAGGCTTCCTGGTGGAGAGGACTGGTGGTGCCTGTGTTCTGGTGGATGAGGCTGGATCTTGTCTTTCTGGTGGGCAGGACTCCGTCTGGTGGTGTATTTTGGGGTGTGTGTGACCTTATGATTTTAGGCAACCTCTCTGCTAATGGGTGGGGTTGTGTTCCTCTCTTGCTAGTTGTTTGGCATAGGGTGTCCAGCACTGTAGCTTGCTGATCATTGAGTGCAGCTGGGTCTTATCATTGAGATGGCGATCTCTGAGAGAGCTTTTGCTGTTTGGTCCACCAGAGACCTCCTGGCCCCACAAAATATCAATGTCTTGAACTCTGTTCTCCCACCTCAGAGGCACAGGCCTGACACCCGGCTGGAGCACCAAGACTTTATCAGCCACCCAGCTGGTCTTCCTAAAGCTGGGCCGCCTGCAGCAGCCTGACCAATGGAATATTCAAATTGGAAATGTTGCCTTAGCACTGGGTGCTAGAGGAGATCTCCATCGCTCCATACCAGAAATACAAAAGGATGGACAGCTCCTCTAAGCTGGGGTTTTCATGAATGTGAAGTGGCTGCTCCACTGTCCCTTTCCCTGTCTCCCAGCTGAAGCAGAGGACTCTGAGGCTTTAGAATGGGGCAGTGCTCCTCAACATTGTCGAGGTCATCAAAAATGAGGGAAGTATGAGAAATTCTCACAGCCAAGAGGAGCCTCTGGAGACGTGAAGACTGAATGTAATGCTGTATGAAATCAGCAATGTTGGGGAAATTTTCTCGACTTTCCCAGAATGCTAGTCCGTACTGCAGAGAGTTATGTAGTAAGGCTAATTATTGACAATGTTCTGAAAAGGTAACAACACCTAAACTTTTCTGGACTTGCAAAGGAAAAAGAGAAAACAGCTGGCTCTGCTGGCAGTCGAGCTTCCAGAGCTAACTGGCATGCCATCTGCTCGCAGCAGAGTGGGAACCATGGTTCACGTGTCACACCACCGTTCGTGTTAAGAAGGTTGCCCCAACAAGCCTGGGCAACTTCGCTTCCGTGCAGGTTGCTGGGGGGAGGGGTGGCGGCAGCAGCATCCCCAGTGTGTATATCGTTTTTCCGAACTACATCTGCTCCAATTTGTAGTTTTTATCAAATTTACACATGCATATAGTTTCAAGAATCAAACAGTTCTCCAGGAACACCCTCTCCTGCCTCCCCTCCCCCTACCTGCCATCCCCTGTGGCAGTCACTTAAAAATCATAGCTGATTCTTTTGGTGTTTACTTACACGTTTTTCAATAGCTTGCATGTTTTGCTACTCTGGGGTATTATCTATTGGCTCCTCCTGAGGATTTTGCTCTCCTCCCCCTCCCCATGCGCTGTGCCCCAACCCCCTTATCTTTGGAGGAAGAAAAATCCTGTCTTCTGCAGAAGTCAGGAGTGTCATGCCTTATCCTAGAGGGACATGGGGGTCCCTACGTGGAATAACATGCACATCTTTTGGTCTTTTGTGATCTTGCCAATAAGACTTTAAAGTCTGTCCAAAATTCTAAGCTGTAGGTTTGAATTAGACTGTGTGTTGTTACCAGCTCTGTGGACCAACCATAACCAAGGGCCCGTTAGAAGCTGGATTGAATTAGGACGTCTTCTGGATATGGTTTTTTGGGACCAAATGTCAACTTATTTTGTTGTCCTTTGCCTCTATCGTAGAATGTAGAAAAAGTACACTGTCCCAGTTAATTGCAGGCCATTGTTTGCTGGACTTGGTTATCTTGGGGGTCCTAGGAGGCCCCTTTCTTGACCTCTCAGCTCCAGGACGCTCTTAAGGAGATGTCTTCTGCTTATATTTGACCAGTGATGTCCAGGGTTTGTGGGAAAGTGGCAGAGCTGCCTGTGTCTTGGGGACCCAGAGGGATCTATATTAAATCCTAAAAGTGCCACCTTTTCCAGAAAAGCTGCTGCAGTCCAGTCTCAGGATAGGGCATGTGGACTCTACTCTGAGTCTCAGCATTCCACTTTGTTTCCAGAGCCACCCACAGACATCTCTGAATTCTTTGTCCATTCCTAGAGGACATGCTTCTGGGCTTACCTGTCTCCTCCAGGCTCAGGAGTGACTCCCATCTCTTGCCCTTTGCCTCTATCTGTGGCCCTTCTGAGTTCTGGAGAACTCATGCCAGTGATCTTGCTATCTTTCTCGTTAATGAGGAATGAGGGAAGGCAACAGGGCAGCACCTTCTGAAATGAAGGCTGAATTTTAAAGTTGTGAGGGACCTTGGAAGCCACATGGTTTGTATAACTCTGCTTGCATACCTCCGGCAGTGAGACTCTCACTGAAGGAGCCACCCTTTTCCAGTGATGGGTGCTCATCTCTTGGAAAGTTCTTTCCTGCTGAACGGACATCCTTGTCTGGGATGCCCCTCCACTAAACAGATGAGGACAGCCTTGAAACTAGTCAACAAATTATTCTTCCTGTTTTTCTGGCCTAAGTGGTATCGAAAATGGTTTTAAGAGGCAGCCATAAAAGATGCTGGTAAAAACTCATGTTTTCTAAGCACCGAGTGTGTTGCCAGAGAGGTTCAGTTTTGTTTTTCTTTATCGTTATGATTTTGATTTATTTGCATCTGATAGAATGGTATCAGTGACATGGGGAATAATTACATCTCTTTTGAAATTCTACCCTGGAGCCCCACCAGGAACTGACCCAGATTCGTGCCAAGGAACACATCGTAGGCTTTGGGTTTTTTAAAATGTGTACTTAAAACACTCTTTTGAAATGCTAGACTTTTTGATACTTAAACAGCATTGTTTTAATGGGTGGAGTTCTTTTTTGATCCTCTAAGTTTAAATTTCTTAGCTCAGGGGTGGCCATAGTGACCATCCTGTATTGTGAGTTCAAGAGGCCTCTGAGAGGCAAGCCCTGCACACGTGTGTGTGCGTGTGTGCACGTGCACTTGTCTCCCTTTTGTCAACCAGTTCTAAACTTTCTTGATTCTTACTGCTTTTACTGAATCTTCAGGAATGCTGGCCATTTTAGGAAAGCCATGTGACATAATTCTTTAAATAAATAAAAATTATTTGACTTAGAGCAACTGGCAGCAATAAATCAACATGGTTGGATTATCATTTCCTTTGAGATTTCCTTTGTTTTCCCAGCTTTATATGACGAACATGTATTACTTTTATATTAGAGGAAATTATTTGGGAAAGCATGGCTGCTTCCAAACTTATTCTTAATCTGCCAATGAGGTTACAAGGTGGAGGATACAGGAGGGGATAACGGATTGGAACATAGGGATGTTGGGAGCCAGGGCTGCCATGGGAACTGTTATTGGCAGCCTTTTTTACCATCAAAAATGCCTCTTTTATTTTTATATGTATTTATTTTTCTTCTAAATGCCCCTTGCTTTGAAAGATTTCATCTAACCCAACATTGTATTTGTTAAATAGTAATTCCTCCATTGTTGATCAGTCAAAGACTAACTGCCTATTGGAGAGTTACTGGGTTACTTTATGGAGTTGGTGCTGTTCCAGCGGAGGGTAGAGACATGTGATATTTGAGTTGGCCCTTCGTTAGGCACTCATCTATGTTCTCCACCTTCATTGCTACCTAAGGTGGGACTTTCTGAGCTGAGGACCCAAGGTTGGGGTTCTGCAGTTAGAGCTCTTCTGTATTTTGGGCTCAAGACCTGTATTCCCTCTGGCACTGGTATTTCTCCCCAACAAACCTGCCTTGATTTTGTTTTTAAATGCAACATCTAAAAAACCACAAAACCAGTAGTACAGTAAGGCTTCATGGCTGTGCTAACCTTTTTCTGCCTCATCCTTCATCATCCTCATCGTGGTAATAATAGTTGGTATCAGTTGAGTTCGTGCTTAAGGTGTACCGGATACATGTTAAATGTCTACATAGATGATCTCATTTGACCCTCATAATTCTTCCTCTGTGAAGCAAGGACTGTTAATTAGCCCCCGCATTTTACTGATGGGGAAGCTGAGACTCAGAGGTTGAGTAATTTGTCCAAGGTCATGAGGCCAAAGAACAGCAAAGCCAGGACTTGAGTTGCTTCCCATCTCTTACACCTTCCTTTAATCTCTTTCTTCTTTAATCCTTGCTTTACAGACCAAGACCTCAGCTTCGGATCTTCTTCACATCCCAACACATCACCTTGTTGTGTACCTGGAATTAGTTGATTCTCTCTTCACAGTTCCCCAGTAGGGGAAGAATCCACAAAGTTTTCATTAGATTCTCAAAGGGATCTATGACCCAATAAAAGTTAACGTAGACCACGTTCCACATGCTATCCTTGGAATGGAACTGAGGTCATCCTGTGGGAAGGGAAGCACCTTCTCTAGCATCCTCACTGTTCCAGAAGGAAGGGGTTTGAGGCTTTCTCTGCTGGAGAGCAGGAGAAAAAGAACTCTGGTGAATTGCACTGGAGGCACTAAATAGGCATTTCTGTGGCTGAGAAATGCCTCCTTGGATCCCTTAAGACCCCACCCTAACAGTGGGAAATTAAAAAGGACAGAACCAGATCCCAGCTCCAATTGCCACACATTCAGGAATAAACACACTCTATCCGGGCCCATCAGGGTGCAGGAGGAGGGCTTCTGGCACTGCGGCCGAGCCCGTGCATCCCAGGTGTCTGGACTCTTCCCCAGAAAAAGTGCAGTGATAATAACATTTATGTTGTAGGCATTGTGCTAAGCACTTACATGTATTACCTCTTTTAATCTTCCTCATAACCCTATGAGGTGTGGAGTGTTGTCATCCCTATTCTACAAATGAGGAAACTGAAGCCCTGAGATGTTTAATGACTTCCCTGTGGATATGCATTTAGAAAGTGGTTGGGTCTTTACATAGGATTTCAGTTGCACCCCAGGACCTGGAGTACCTCAGTTCTAGAGTACTGGACACCACCTGCATTGCTTAAAGATGGGAACGTGTACATGTAACGGGGTATTAGGTAGATACCAACCCCCAGAGCTGGTGATGAACCTGCTTGTCAAGGTGGTGGAGGAAGGGGAGGCTGCTCTTGGCTCCCCTTTTACAGAATCCTCCCCCATCCTTTTGGACCAGTTAGGTGCATCTGCGTGGAGTTTCTAAGTGTCCAAGCTTTGCAGGGCTCCCACACAGTTATCTCATCTGCATTTATCAGCAGGTGGGGAGTCAGACAATCTGGGCTTCCCCCCTGGTTCTGCCCGTCCAAGCTGTATGACTTGGGGGGTCATTCAGGCTCTCCGAGTCTCTCTGCTCATTTGCAAACCAGGGAGTTTGAATTCTGGCCTTCATTAGGATGAGGAAGGGTCTCAGCACTGTGGGCGGAAGGCCCTGCCCTTAATGTGTCTTCATAAGCAAACGGCCTGCTCCAAGTACACTGTGCATGTTGTTCTGGTATTAAGATTAATGGGCCAGAAACCTACCTGTAAGTCTGGCCACGCTTGACAACTGTAGCTTTAGAAGGTACAGTGAGTATTTTCATAGAGTGATAGTGATCATCATAATTAAGATTTTCGGATCGTTTGTACTCCTCCTGTCTGCCTTTCTATTCTGTTCTCCACCTGTTCATGACCCCCACTGCAGGTATCCTTAAAATCAGAGAGCTGTGGAATATCAGTGCTGGAGAGGAACTCTGATCACCTATGGCCAGCCTTCTCATTTTACAGGCATGGAAATAGGCTCAGAGAGGAATAGCAACTTGCCTAAGGCCATTCTTGGTAGAGCCAGCATGTAGGTTGGCATTCTTTTTTTAAACATCTTTATTGGAGTATAATTGCTTTACAATGGTGTGTTAGTTTCTGCTTTATAACAAAGTGAATCAGTTTGGCATTCTTTCACTTGTGCCCTGCAGCTGTCCCTTATCTCTCCTCTTAACTTCCTTCACAAGCAGACAGAACTTTTCATCAGTTTTTACCTTGTATGGTTCTTATGGCCTGTACTTGCTTCCTTGAAAGCAGAGGCTGGGTCATTCTCATCATAGTTTCTCCCTCTTCCTCCTCACTGTCCCTGTGTGTGATGAACAAAGGAACAAGGCCATTGCATAAGCAGAGCCACCTCAGAAGTCCTTTATGGTGCTAGGCCCACTGTTCCACATATTCAGATCATTGTGACCTCTCCAAGCACCAGGATGAATCTCTGCTGTGGACAGAGACCTAGGAAATAGCCCTCTCCATATACTACTTTATCCCATTAATGTAGTGATGGATATTCACAGCCAGTGTGTTACCGGAAGCTCTTGGAAGCCAAGATGTGTTGGCTTCTTCATGGCTGTGCTGGGGCTGTCTCTCCAGCAGCGGTATAATCTGGGTATAAAGAGCATCTTGTCTGATCTGAGTGGTGACATTTAACTCTATCCCTTTGCCACATGGCACCGTGTTTATAGACTTTCTCCTCTTCTCTCTGTTAAACGTAATTGTTGTCTATTACTCAGCTTTCCCAGTTACCCTACCTTTTAAGGAGAATTTTCTCTTGGTTAGCTCAGTTCCTGGTCCTTTTCTATATAGAGGCAATGAGTGGAGGATGAGCTGGAGGGCGGGTCAGAGTTTGTGTGAGTGTGGATATGTGAATGCAGGTAAGGAGGGGCTGTATTTATATCTGAAAAGACCCAATACTTGTGTGTGAGAAGAAGGAACAGAGGCTAAAGGAAAGGAGAGGGAAAGTGTGTATGAGCTGGGAGTTGGGGAGAGTGGGAAGATGAAGAGAAGAGCCTTTAGAGGGTTAGCTGCTCTCTCTATATGGATAGCAAGTGGTAGAGAAGGAGCAGGGGTTTTAAAGACAGCTCCCAATGCATTAAGAATTTAATTCCTGGGCTTCCCTGGTGGCGCAGCGGTTGAGAGTCCGCCTGCCAATGCAGGGGACACGGGTTCGTGCCCTGGTCTGGGAGGATCCCACATGCCGCGGAGCGGCTGGGCCCGTGAGCCATGGCCGCTGAGCCTGAGCGTCTGGAGCCTGTGCTCCGCAACAGGAGAGGCCCCGACAGTGAGAGGCCCCGCGTACCGCAAAAAAAAAAAAAGAATTTAATTCCTTCCCATTGGTGTTCAAGAGATCAGTAACATTTTGCGTTTTATGTTTGGGCTGGATTGTTTGCTTACATGGCTCCCAAGTGAAGACAGGGCTACATGGGGACTCAGTTATGTTCATGCTACTCTGGCATGTTCTAGCTGGGAGACAGAGGCCAACTGTGGGGCAGAAGAATGCGAGAAGCAGAATTCTGGTGTGGGGGGGTGATTTGGAAGAATACTCTGTGGTTGGGGTCCAGGGGCCCAGGGCTGATGCGCCAGAGTCAGCTTGTAGTTTGTATTGCTATGAACAAACCCCAGATCATTTTCCTGCATTAAAAATAAAAAAATATATTGGAGTTCTCAGATTTGGTACTTATTCACTTTGTAGCCAATTTCCAAAAAAATATGAGGCAGTTCAGACTCGGTGGAGAAAATGTAGTGATCCGTTCACATTGTATTTTTTCATAGATTTGCCCTAAGAAGGAAGAATAGGTTGAGTTTCGTGATCATATTTTACTGACAGAAATACTGGGAAGGATATTTAAATTTTTGTTCTCCAGGAAATTGCTCTTTTGTACTGGTTTGAGATGGAGATGGCTTAGCACAGAGAAGGTTTTAAATCCAAGGGAAGGAGCAATGACTGGTCGAGATAAAGTTCTGTCTTCTGCCGGTGTGCCTCCTAGGGTTGGATTGATCTGTGCACTCTGCCTATCTAGCATTCGTGTTTGGTAAGATGACTTCTTCCACTGGTTGAAGGCCCCAGAAGAATAAACAGGCTACTGGAACTTGCAGGTCTGTCCATGGAAGTTCTGGCCTCTTTCTGGGCTCCTTGGAAAGCAGGAGAAACACTTCTGCAGAAGAGCCTGAAGGATTGGCCTGACATCCAGAAAGTTCAGGCAAGCGTTGGTGTTTTGGGTACCAGGCAAGGGCAGAAAGAGGACCTATCCTGGACCCTCTTGTATGTTGCTGGTGGGAGTGCCAAGCAGCCTAGTCTTTTCAGCCCAATTGCCAAGTACTTTGAAATTGTACTTTTAGATCCTCTTAAGGGGCCTTGTGTGAAGGTAGGAAGTGTCAGCCACCTTTTGAAACAACATCCAGGGCAGACAGTCATTTCCTGCCTAGCTTTACAAGATGTCAGGAAAGTAGCCCTCTGCTGGGGAAGGGCCCTGGTCAGCTCCTGGCCTCTCCGTGAGCCACACCTGCCTTGTTCAGGTTGGCCTGCTGACTGTAGGCTGGGGAAGTCCCAAGGCAGCCCTAATGGTTTTGGTCACAGTTCCTCAGCCATGTCAGTTTCTCAGAGGGAATCCTAAGCCATGGGCACCAGAACGTTCCAAGGTTCTTATGAGCAATGTGCCTACCTGGTCCCACACCAAGTGGACAGTCAGAGTCCCTGGTTGGGGGCGGGGGGTGGGGTTAGGGCTCCTCAGGTGATTCCTTTGTACCCTCTGGATGGAGACCCTCTGTGCCGTCCATCTGCAGTCACGGCCCAGTTCTGCACACTGTGGTTAGTAAATTTGATGCCAGGAGATCCTGGGTTCAAATTTTACGGACTTCAAGCAGTCAGGGAAGGAGGAGGGCGAGGAAGGTCACGGGTGTCGGGTACCAGCTTCGGGAAGATGTCAGCCTGGTTCTTCCAGTTACTAATTATGCTCCCCTCGGCCCAGCGTGCTGGGTGTTCTCATGCCCGTGTCTGGGAGGAGCTGAGCTTCCCAGAGCTCAAGAGCCTGCTGAGGGTCATGCACTCGGTAGGTGACAGGCCTGACCAGCGTCCTCATGTTTTTCCATTAGGATTGTTAACGCCCACCCTAGAATGCTGAGTGTCTCCTCAAGCGTGGCTGTGTAATAGATGTGAGCCACATGTGTCATTTAAGGTTTTTCTAGTAGCCACACTTAAAAAGGTAAAAAGAAATGAAATTAATTTTAACTATATATTTTTAACCCAGTATATCTAAAATATTATTTCAATATATAATCAGTATTTTTAAAAAGATCAGTGAGCTATTTTACATTTTTTTCCCATACCAAGTCTTCAAAATCCAGTGTGTATGTTCCCCTTACAGTACATCTCAAGTCACACCAGCCACACTGCAAGGGCTCAGTGACCACGTGTGGCTAGTGGCTGCCTTACAGGACTGCACAGCTTTGGCATCTCTCGGCTGGAGAGGTGTGTCTTGGCCGACTGTCCAGGGTAGCAAGGGGGGTCACAGTTTTCTAAATTAATGGTTTCCAAATGCCACAGGATGAATCAGTCCTGGGCCATCTGCAAGAGTGTCCCCTGAGGAGCATCGTCTAGAGCCCCAGGTGATTCTCTGTAGCCTGATTGGAAACACTGTTCTAAAACCGTTCACTGGGCAGTTCACCAGCGTCCTGTGCCTTGGCCTCACCCCCTTTCAGGGACACTTGCATTCCAAGCACGTTCCTTTTGTGGGGTGGTGATGGTAGTGGTGTGAAGGGAAGGGTCGGGGAAGGCATGCCCTGAGGGCCTTTTCCCTCCCCTGCTAAACAGAACTGCAGTTTCAGTGGAAAAACAAGATCTTGCTTATTTATCTGGATGTGATCATGCATAAGGGGCACCTTCTCTTTTGGTGGCCGAGAGCAGGATCCTGTGTTCTCAGGAAAGGTGAGATGAAAGAACCGAAATATTTAGGGCAGAATGGGTTACTGTGTGCTTAAGCTGTGTTCTTTTCCAGTGGTTTGGTTTTAAAATTTATTTGCTGACTTAGAGTAAAAAATTTGGTCCTAAAGAGTTAGAGTCCAGGGTCCAAACCTCAAATGCTTCAGGCCGAGCAGGTAGCATGCGTGAAGGGTAGGGGATTTCAAATCGAAACTCACAGGAATGTTTTTCACTTTCACAAAAATGTGGCCGTCTCCCTTTTTTCTGGACATACAAGACCCTCTTGGTCTTTCATTTTCCTACTCTTGGTAGAGCAATATTTCTAAGACAAAAAGCACTGCAGGCACCATGATAAACAGCAACTGACACTTGGCCTTGGTGTTTCGGGAGAGGAATCTGAGAGCCATGCCCATGTAAGGGGGAGCAGCTACCGCCCAGCCCCATCCAACTGTTGGCCTGGAGGCCCAGTGTCACCAGATCTTGCTATTATTAAGGAGAAGCCACAAATCAGAGTATTTAAAAGGTAAAATCTTTGGGGTTTTAAAAGAAGTTTTAACCTTAGAAATACAGACTCCTAGGAATTTGCCCCACCGCCAAAAGATACAGGGTCCTGTGTGTCCTTCCCTCAGCCTCCCCCAGTAGTGGCATCTTACATAACTAGTACAGCATCCAAACCAGGAAATGGACACTGTTGCAATCGACAGTCCTTATGCAGATTTCACCAGTTTATATATGTACTCATTTGTGCGTGCATGTGAGGTGCTTCAAGTTAGTGTACCTTTTCTGAGTACCACCTATGTGTCAGGTTCCGGACCGACAGGGATGAGTTAGATTGGACCCCAGCGATCAAGGCACAGTCAGTTGGGGGAACCAAACGGAAGAAAGGGCTTCAGAATATATCATGATTGTGGGATAGAGGGGAAGGGCACTGGGCCCAACCACGGGGGCCTTGAGGGACAAGAGGGAGCTAACAGCTACCGAGGCAGCAGAGGGAGCGGCCTGAGCAAAGGCTTTGACTTTAGGCCTGGTGGGGCCACACAGCTGAGCTGGGAGCTGATTGGTGGTGATGGAGGCTGCAGTGGGAAGCTGGGGTATTGGAGATGAGTTGGAAGAGTATCCCCTGTAGGTGGCTCCGAGGCTCCTCCCCCGAGAGTCTCTGCGTTTGCTCCTCTCTCTACCTGCAGAACTCTTTCCCTGTCTCTTGCCATGGCTGGGGTATTCTCACCAGGGACAGCTCAGATCAAATAGCATTTCTTAACTGAGGCCAGCCCTGACTACCTAACTTTAGTGCCACCAGCAAAAACTACTTTGATTCTGTACTTATCTTATTTATCCCATCCAGGGGACAGGAATATTGCCTGACTTGTTTATTGTCAAGATTTTCTCGTGCTTGCTTCAGCACGAGAAAATTGGAATGATATAGAGAAGATTAGCGTGGCCCCTGCACAAGGGTGACACAAATTCGTGAAGTGTCCCATGTTTCTGGGAGGAATAAATTAGGAGTTTAGGATTAACATATATACACTAGTATATATAAAATAGATAACCAACAAGGACCAGTATATAGCACAGGGAACTATATTCAATTGTTTGTAATAACCTATAAAGGGAAAAGAATCTACAAAAGAATATACGTATAACTGAATCACTGCTGTACACCTGAAACTAACACAAAATGTTGTGTTAGTAAATCAGCTGTACTTCAGTATAAAAAAAAAATTTTTTTTCTCGGGGGCCCTCAAATCAGAACAGGAATCCTGAGGAGGTATCTTGTTTTAGGACTGGATGGGGAGAAAGGAGGGTACGACCACCTTTGGGAGGAAGGAAAGCATATTCCAGTGGAAGAAAGTACGAAGTCACTGTGAATCATTTAAAGTAGGTGTCCTTTTTTTTTTTTAAGGAGATAAAAATCATTTTTCTATTTTTCAACTAATTTTATTCTACTTTAAGAGCTTTGTGTCATTCAGAGAACTTGGAAACTTCATTCTGCCTCCTACTGAATTTGTGGAGTAGGTGGGAGAACTATAAAAAGATCCCCAAAATCCACTTTCTTCTGCCAACGGGTGGGAAAGGGGGACAGCGGGGCAGTGGGACTAGAGGTGAGTGGGGTTTGGACATAGGAGCCCCCTGGGCATTGAGCATCTTGGAAACTTCAGTAGTGTTCAGGTCCTGAGGATATGGCACTGGCTCTGGCCCCGGCCCCAGTGGGATTTGCTGTGAGAAATAGGGAAGTGCTTTCCAAGGTCAAAACATGAGTGAAGTCATGTTAAAGCATTAAAGGCAGTGTGATTTTAAAAACTGCACAAAAAGGAAAGATAATTATTGTGAGTTGTTTCCTTCCCAAATTGGTCAGCCTCAAGGCCAGCTGGGGATTGATTTTTCTCCCCTGGACTGTCTGGGTTTGTTGATGGAGGAGTTGGAATTTGTGAGGGAGGGGAGTCTCCCATGAGCTTGGGAAGAAAGTTGGGCCTTGGACTCAGAACAAGGAGAGAGGGGCCAAGTCTGAGAGGCAGGAGAGCAGGTAGGTAAGGTCGAGTTACCTTCAGCAGACATTCCTATGTGCCAGGTTTTGGGGGGCGGGGGTGTGTGCGGAGGGGGCAGAGCCAGGAGCTAGGTGAGTGCCATGGGCAGGATGCATCAACGTCGCGTAGTTAGGTGGAGTTAGGGCACACACAAAGTAGCAGGCGTTGGGGCAGGGAATGAAAGCAGAATTCCAGGGAATGGTCAGGGACCCAGAAGTTTCTAGGAGCTGAAGAGTAATAGGAAACAGCTCTGGCATCAAGCAGTCCCAGAAATTTGAAGTTATGTCATGTCATGCCTCATAACTAGAATTATCAGATTCCCGGTGAGATAGAAACCAGGCAGAGTACAGGTGCTTTGAACATCAGGTTGAGCGTTAGTGTCAGACCCTGGTTAGGGTCGACTAGGAACCTCAGATTACACATCTTGACTCTCTTCTTCTCTCCTCATCACCTGGTAGACTTTTCCATGCTGACTTTGGCCTTTGCAGGTGAACCTGACCTTGGGAGTCCAACTGGATCAGTGCTTTACCAGTACCAGACTAGCCTTCTGAGCAGGGTCCTTCATAGTCCACTAAATTAGTGGACCAATTAGTGGATGCTTAGATTCCAGAGGCCAGTGGTAAGACTGAGTAGTTAGGGAATGGGTTGACTTGGTCATCTTTTAGCTGGGAGGTATGAAATTTGGGGTATATTTTGAAGGAACCTAGAGGGTTTGAAGTCACTATTGGGATACAGTGATCGTAAGTCAAGCAAACAAAAGAGGTTAAACAACAACAAAAAGACAAAACAAATGTTGACATGATCCTTGTCCATACATATAGGTTAGTGGGAAAACAATGTAAAAATAAGTGATTTGTGCTCTGAAGGAGAGATACATGGTAGTTAGGAGAACATGTATCCAGAGAGGCTCCCATTGGTCCAGAGCTGGTTGGACTGTTGGATTGATGTTGAGTGGGAATGAACGTGGCTAAGGTGACTTTCACAACATCCAGGATTGTTTTGTGTTCCTGGGATAGGCTAGAGATGGGGATGTAGATGAGGAAGGTGATGGTTCAGGGTGTTTGGCAGGGCCTTGAACAACTCTTGTGACATCTTTTGGAGGGTTGGGTCAGAGAATGGTCTTGTTTTAGGCCAGGATATAATGGTACTGCAAGAAATATTGGACTGCTTTTCTCCCCAGAAGGGATAAATTAGTATCTTGTGCTTTTCCTAGACTTCCTGCCTCACCTGTGCTCTTCCAAATTTGCATTATGGCTGAAGTGGAGGGCCCTTAGGTTGAAGGGGAGGCTTGAGTGTCTCCTTGTTCTCGTGAAGGATACTATGGATTGCTGCTGGGCCTTGCAGTCAGGAAGGCTGACCTTGGTCAGCCATGGGTTGCTCTGGTGCTGGGCTGTCTGAAGGTCACCTAGTAGCATCTGGTGATGTCGGGGAAGAGATCTCTGGAGGCTGGTCCATTCAGGGAACCGGCTTACTCCGATCTGTCATCCTTGTGGTACACAGAACTTCCTTTGCCATTCTTTGCTCGAGATTGCTCAGGTCGTTTCTTGACCACAAGTGGAAACCTGGAAATAGACGTACTCGGCTGGCTTGGCAGGTTTCCAGGCATTGCATTGACCTGCTGTGTCCTGCTTTTTGGTGGGCAGTAAGGATCTGATCAGAGTGCTGTGTGCCTTGGAGCGGTTCCTCAAAGGCCACCTTGGTGACCAGATGCTCCCCGACCCTTTGCTCTACCAGGGTGAGCCTACACAGGTGTGCAAGGGCTCAGATCTGCTGAGACTGGACAACTCCAGTAGATCATCTGGATGCCCCGGCGTTGGGTCATGATGTATAGCGACAAGGGCAGAGAGGGAGGCTGGCTTCACTTACCCAGTTGCCATCCTGGCTGCTGGCCTTCTATTTTTATTTAAAATAAACAGGAGTAAAGTGATGGTTGTGACAGTGTGATTTAGGGAGTGGGTAAACATACTAAGGATGTGCAACTCCCCCAAAGCCTGGATCCTTGAATCCTGCTGGAAGGATGCTGAACTAATAACGTTGAGATTGTTCTGGAGGGTGAAAGAGTGTTCTGGAAAAGGGTGAAAGATACCCTTTTCCAAATGAGTATCAGAGTCTAGGCATCACAATCACCTGAATAGTTCCTGTGCCTCCAAACCAGAAATTCAGATTTAATGGGTCTGAGGCCCAAGAAACTGTAGTTTTCCAGGTGATTCTAATTTTCAGCCAGATTTGGGAACCTGCCCACCAGTTAAGATCCAGGGATGCTTCCTTATTTTCTCGAACGGACCTTGACCCTGAACCCTAACCATGGCCACATATTTGGTCTTCACTCCCCTTTATGCCCCTTTCCTAACGCTTGTCTTTCAGAGATGCTGCCCCTTGGCTTTGCCTCGGCCTAGATCAGGGCTGGCGGCTCCTCCCTTTTTTGTCCGTGGAGAAAAGGCGAGCTCCACCTGGGCGTTTTGATGGGCAGATATTCTGGAACACTTTCTCACAAAACTTGCTGCTTGAGGCTCGACCACATAGTAGATTCTGTCTGTAGAAATCCAGATCCTGAGATGCAGGCAGGACCGTCCTGTGATGGCACAGGAAAAAATATCTGTTTACTCTCGTCTTAGACATCATGGAAGTTCTGGAAATACTGGAAGGCTCAGTGTTTCTACCCCCATGTTTCTTGGGTCCTGCAGACTGGCACAGTATTTGTGGCCCTGAGTATGTGAAAGGTGGGCATTGCCAGGCAGCAGGGCTGAATTGGTGGCTTTTTTTTTTTTTTTTTTTAACAGTTCAGGTCTTTGATTTTCTTTACACCTATCATGCCATGACTTCATAGGGAGTGGGTTCCAACAGTTCAGGCTCCTTTCCATTGGTGCTCACGACGTGTGGAGCAGGCTGGCGCTTCAGCTGAACCCAAGTCCCTTTCTCTTTGGCGTCCTTCTTTTTCTGATCATTTTCCTTCACCCGTTTCAGGAAGCTATCTCGGCTCTTAGGGTGCTTAATATGCTCAATACGCACATTAATTCTCTTGGCAAGAATCTTGCCCTTGTTTACAACAGTGCCAACAGCATGCTGGGTAACATTGTAGACTCTCCCGGTTTTGCCATGGGGACACTTGCGGGGCATTCCTTTTTGAACAGTGCCCATTCCCTTGGTAACTACAATATCACCTTTCTTGTAGATTCGCATGTATGAGGCCAAAGGAACAACTCCATGTTTTCTAAAAGGCCTAGAGAACATGTAGCGGGTGCCCCTCCTCTTTCCCTTTGTGTTGGTCATTTTGGCGAATTACTGGAAGATGGCGGTTCCGACACAAAGGCTTGGTGGCATTGTTGATATGGGCACTTGGCAAGATCAACTTCCACGGGTGCACGTGTGGGGCTTGTGCCTCAAGTCTCTGCAGATGTTGGATCAGGTGGCATAAGGTGGCATAAGGTGATACAAAATCTGGACAAGACTCAATCGGAGGGAGGGACTGTTCATATTTTTCGCCTTTACCCACACTGTCCCTGTCATTCCCTCCTTCCCTCGGTTCGGCCCCCGACTGCTCCACTCCCACCCCTGCTTTAGGCTTTCCTCAGGTCTCTGTCCGTGCTGGGAAGCATCTCTTCACCTCAGCTGCACTAGGAGCCCCTGCTCAGGGCTCCCATAGCACCTGTGCCTACCCAGATCTTTATGTTTACCCGTTGTTTTAGAAGTCTTTGAGTGTCTAGATCTTTTACCCAGACAGAGCCACTTAGCGGCAAGGACTGGGTCTGTTCATCTTTGTGTATCCATCACCTCGTGCACTGCCTGGCATATAATAGGGTTCAGTAAATATCTGCTGAGTGAATGAATCAATACATGCTTTGAGGGGACGATATAAATAACTCCCTCCACGACCTTATAGTTGAACATTGTTCATTTATTACAGTGTTGATACCTATACATAAGCTTATGGATAGCCTTGTATTCAAGATGCATATTAAAGGACATTTTTCTAGCATAAGGAGTGTTTCAGACAGTTTGGAACGTTAACTGAGCACTTTTGAAGTAGCGGATTTATGGTATTTGTGAGAACTATTTCTGTGCTTAAAGCAGTAATGTTTTATTGAAAATGTCACATTAGGAAACAAGCCCTTAGGGAACCTGATATAACTTACTCTTATATTCTTTGGCAAATGAAGGTATGGCAAGCATTTTAGTACAGAGTAGGTTGGATACTTCGACTGTAGTTCCTTAAATTGAGTATCTAGCTTGGAGGGAAACACACACATACATGTGTGCGTGTGTGTATACACATAAAATTTGCTTTTTGCTTTGTAATGTAAGATTACTGTGCAATGGGGCATAGCAAAAGAGTCTTGGATTGGACCTAGGGTCTAAAGGCAGAGCAAATGCTAACTGTGGGAGTGGGTAAGTTAGTTTTCTGCTTACACTTGTATGAAATGGGAGTGTTGTTCTTGTTCAGGGGTTGCAAATGTCTACAGGAGTGAGGTTGCTAACTTCATTTGCTATATGTGCTATACCATTTTTTTTTTCCTCTTAGACCTCAGCCCCTTTTTTGTGTTCCTACTTTTGTTAGAATCAGAGGTAGAAGGAAATATTTCTGTACCCCGAACAAAATAACGCAAGGACAGTGATCGCCACAGCTTTTCTCTGTGACGATAGGGAGTGGTAGGGACTGTGGCGTATTGGAATAGCCAAGCCTGCCTGTGAAGGGCAGCTGCTACTTAGCACCAGCTGATCATTTCCAGACATGAACATGGGCTATTTTGACAGATCCTCTTTTTTTTTTTTTAAGAGAAGCCCGAAGTCTGGGTTTTTATGTGACATCTCTGATTTTTAAGTTTTGACTCAAATTTCTAGGCATATCCTGCAGATTAATATAATATCTCTGTAGGCTAGATGTGACCCACTCGACATCCGTTATAAATGATCTCTAGAGCTTCTTTCTGTCCAAGATCCATTGATTCTAATGGGGACCATTTCAACCAGTGAACTGAAGGTTCTGCTTCTACTAGGCGAAGTCAGGGTAAGAAGGAAGTGGGGCTGGAAGATGAGGAGGGAGGCTTTGAGTCTAAACAGGGTGCTTGGCAATTGGTATTTGGATGGCCTCCTTGGAGAGAGGCCACAGGATGCCCGATTCACAGCAGATGCCTTGTATGTTTGTCATTGCAGGAGTGGCATTTATTGGAAGAGTTTGTGAGACCTTCTCTCTGTCCACAGCTCCAGGACCAATGCGTCTTTCCAGCACCTTAAACCACTGGTGAATATGTATGTGTGTGTTTTCTTCCTGCTGCTGCAGTGAAAGGACATGTTTTCAGTGAACTGTAGAATGTGATTTTCAGAGAACCACACTGTCCTGTCTATTAGAGAGGGAAGGACACTGGGATGGGCCTATAGGCATATCTGGGTTCTGGTACCTACTTCGCTGCTTCTTGTGGGATCTTAGGTGCATTGTTTGGCTTCGCTGGGCCCCCAGACAGAGAAATGAATCCTGCCCTGCTGAAAGCTTATATGAGAATGCTTCCAAGGGAATAAAATGCTGAGCAAATACAGAGTAATCCTATTTGGCTCTGAGATGTAGAGCTGGGCAATTCTGTGCTAACAATGAGATGTGAATACATAGGTTGGAAACATGGATTTTAAATACCGATTTGGAGTCCTCCAGAGTGGTTCTTCAAGAGATTTGCATTTTCCTTTTTTTCCTTCCTACCAGTCCAGCTACCATTTTTTTAGAAAGATAAATTAACCATGTTTCACAATTACCTTCATTTTTATTTGCGATCAGATGATTTCACAGTTAACAAATGTTCTTCCTTTTTGCCCCCGAAAGAAACTTAATTTCTCATCATAGCAGGTAAATGTCTTGCATCTGTGGCAGTTGAAAGAGGCAAAAATATGTCCTTAACACCAGTGTGTTCCAGTGCTGACAGCACTTTGAGGCGTGCTAGCTAGTTGATGGTGAAGGTCTCACGTGAGTACTGAGGGCAGGACACTGAGCCAGGGAGGCAGTATGACCCGTGCGTCTCGAGTCCAGCCACCCTTTGTTGAGAGAAACTGGCTTGCTTGCTGCTGACTGCCTGGTCCGCTCCCCACTTGGACCAGGTGTTCTTACGACCCAGTGAGATGCGTACCCGTGGCATGGCCACCTGGGGAGCTTGCAGGGTGCCTTGGTGGGCAGAAAGGAAGGGCAGTTAGTCAGGCCCAGGGTTAGGGACCCAACTCAGGTATGGGAGGCTGACTGTCCCCACTGCTGTGCCTAAAGGGACACAGCAGACATTCTGGGTCCCTCAGTCAGAGACCCATCTGTTAGGAAGAACTCTGTGGGTGGGAGTCCTCAGGGAAGCAGATGGTCTCAGGCAGATGGGATGCTTCAGCCATTTGGTAAATACGTATGAATGCCTACTCTGTGCCAAGGCACTGCTCTGGGCACTGGGGACCCGGTGGTCACAGACAGACTGGAGCTTAGATTCAAGTGGGGTGACAAGCAAGAATGTGACCTCCATGAGGGCAGGGATCTTTGCTTATTCACTGCTGTCTTCTCAGCTCCTAGAAGAGCACCTTGAACATAAACATGGTTAGTGCTCACTAAATACTGTTTTGTGAATGAAGGAAATAACTAAGTAGACAATATAATTTCAAGTGATAATAAGTGCTATAAAAAGAGTGAGGGGTTCTTTTTTTTTTTTTTTTTTTTTTGCGGTACGTGGGTCTCTCACTGTTGTGGTCTCTCCCGTTGCGGAGCACAGGCTCCGGACGTGCAGGCTCAGCGGCCATGGCTCGTGGGCCCAGCCGCTCCGCGGCATGTGGGATCTTCCCGGACCGGGGCACGAACCCGCGTCCCCTGCATTGGCAGGCTGACCCTCAACCACTGTGCCACCAGAGAAGCCCTGAGGGGTTCTTTTTGAAAGAGGTCTGAGAAGGTCTGTGTGTGTGAGGGGGTTGGGTAGAAATTTTGTGCAGAGATCTGGGTGGAGTGCAGGAATCTGGGGGGAAGTGGTTAGCAGAGGGAACAGCAAGTGAAAAGAAAGGCCTTGGTGTAGGCTGAGCTTGGCGTGATAGAGGGACAGGAAGGCAGCCAGTTTGGCTGGCCTTGAATGGGGGCTTGTTATGGGGAGAGTGATATGAAATGAGATCAGTGGTGGGTGGGAGCCAGATCTTGTAGGTATGATAGGAGTTTAGATTTACTCCAAAACCCAGAGTGTGATTGGATACCTTTTGAGAAGTTTGAGTAGAATAGTATGATCTTCTTTGAGCTTTGAAATTATTTCTCTGGGTCCTGAATGGAGAATAGACTTTGGGGGCAAGAATAGAATCAGTGTGACCTGTAGGAGGCCCTTCCGGCCTAGGCTAGAGATAAGGGCGTAGCTTGGATTAGCGTGGTGGTTATAAAATGATGTGAACTGGTCAAGCTCGGGGTATATTTTGAAGGCAGAGCCTGCTGAGTTGGGTGTGTGTTTTGAGCAAAAATAAAAGCCAAGAATAAGCCCAGTGTTTTTGACTGGGTGAATATAATGATGCTATTTACTGAGATGGGGACCAAAGAGGAAGGTTTGGGGAGGATCCTGAGAGTTCTGTTTGGGCATTTGAAGTTTGAGATGCCCATTCGATTTTCTTAGATTTAGAGTTGGCTGGAGCTGGAAATGGTACCTTTGAGCATCATTAGCACGTAGATGGTATTTGAAGCTATGAGACTGGATGCAATCACTGAGGGAGAGAAGGGAGGAATAGGTAGGATTTGGACATAGAAAAGAAAGGCAAAGAGTGGATTTTCCATATAAAATCCCTACTAAGAAGTAAATGAAGACACATGCTAATGAATAAGGGATAATTTCATGTAATGTAAATATAAATTATTCAAGTTAGATGATATGACAGTAGTAATAAATCCTCACCTTATGTTAAAAAAAAAAAGGAAATACTGTGACTCCCTCAAATCATGAATATTAGTTTTAGAATTGCATGATTTAAAATCTGGCCAGCTGAGCGAATTATAAACTGCATTTATGCATTTGGCACATGGCTGTCTTTGGCTGGCAAGCAGAACGGTCCACCATTCTTTGCCAATAATAGCCTGTAAGCTACTCTGTTCTTTATCTGTACTAGAACTTCTACAAGCCATTTTGATGAAGTTTAATTCACTGTTAATACATTACAGATTTTTTTCATTCTATGATCATATTCAAAAGTTCATTAAGTGAAGGTTCACTGAGTGGAAAGCAATGCCCGAAAGTCAGTAATTTTGCGGTGAAAGTTGTGATGTAATTTTATGAAAAGGCCACACAGTCACCGTGATTTGCAGGACCACAATTTAGGAAACATTTTGGATAACTTTGAAGTACGAAAGATAAACAAGATAATAAGGCTGCAAAAATAGACCTGATGATGGTTGAAGTGATGGTTGTAGTAGACGTATGTGTTTCAGGACCACCCATACCCCTTAACCATCATCCACTGATGTGAGAAAATCATATTTTGAACATACACATTTTCATCTCTGTGGGCTTCTGGCACAAAATACAGCTCTCCTGTATTAGTTTTGTCCAATTCCCAGAGAAATTGCCCCACTGAGCTTCCAGCATATTCTCACTGGGCTCTTTGATTTTTGCGTTTTCAGGTTACCTGGGAAGTCTCTTTAGTCTGGGTATCTCCAGCCCCCATAGACACTTTTGTCCCCTTCCCACAGTTACCAACTCAGCGCCTGCCGGCCTCCTCCCTCTTGCTGGGCTTCGGGGCCCACCATCTCTGACTACCCTGTGAGCCTCAGGTTAGCCTCCCCAAAGACTTTTGAATATCCTCAAGATTCTTTTCTTTGTAAACATTTCCACTTTTTCTCCAGGCTTGTGGTTTTTGTTTTGTTTTGTTTTTTTCTTCAGGCCGTTTGTGGAAATGACAAAAGAACGGGAAACCAGTGCAGCTGTTGAGGGCAGTGGGACAAGCAGCTTTCTAAAATGTGCTGTTTCAAGTTGCGTGGGCCACGGGCAGCCCCAGCTTGCTTTTCCATGTATCTCAAGACCCTTGTGTTTCGGTGAAAATATTCTCAGTGAGACTTCTGGAGCATCTAATCTCTGGAAAATGAGCACTGATTGTGTAGCATTCTATGTCTGAAGCCATTAATTTATGGCAAAGTGAAGGTTTCAGTGGAATGTTCATGACGATTGACACCAACCCTAGTTTCCTTTGTCATCTTAGAGTGGAACCTAAATAAGATTAAAAAGAATGAAACTGACTGGCAGTAATAGTAGAGAGGATTTCTCCTGTTTCCTTTTTAGTAAGTGATTTCAGGAATGAGAAAAAAAAATTTGGTACCTTCCCATGCCCCTGGAGACTTAAGGGTGGTGGAGCTTTTTTAAATTTTTTATTTTTTATTTTTTTGCGGTATGCGGGCCTCTCACTGCTGTGGCCTCTCCCGTTGCGGAGCACAGGCTCCGGACGCGCAGGCTCAGCGGTCATGGCTCACGGGCCCAGCCGCTCCGCGGCATGTGGGATCTTCCTGGATCGGGGCACGAACCCGTGTCCCCTGCATCGGCAGGCGGACTCTCAACCACTGTGGGTGGAGCTTTTTTTAAAAAAAATTTTTGAATTTTATTTAATTTTTTTGTACAGCAGGTTCTTATTAGTTATCCATTTTACACATATTAGTGTATATATGTCAATCCCAATCTCCCAATTCATCACAAGGGGTGGTGGGACTTTTTAAAAAATGGTAGAATCTTCCTTAAGTTAAAAAAAAAAAAAAAAGGCCAGGTATGCAGAATAGTGCTTCATTGCTCCTGTGCATGTGGACCATCTCAGGAGGAGCTGCTGGAGATAAGTAACCTTGGGGGGAGGCGGGAGGGAGTGGTATAGGAAGAAAACTTAGTTTTCACTCTATACCATTTTGTCCTTCTAAATTTTTTTGTATCATGTTTATGTATTACCTTTAAAAAGGATAATAGTGCCCCTTCTAGGTGTAATAAATGATCTAGAAAAATTTTAAGTTCCTTCACTACTTGGTTTTATCGTTACTCTTTCTCATAGTGTATGTCAACCAAGGTCACTGCCTGTTCAGTCTCCATTGTCTTTATTCTGAGGCTTCAGGTACATCAGCAACTTGGGACTAGGCTTTGGTAAGAAATTTTCCTTTACTTTTATAGGTTCTTCTGGCTGATCTAAGGATTAAATTGACATGAGACAGATTAACAGGAGAAAACCAAACAAAAGTGTAACAACATGTATACATGGTAGAGAGCCAGGAAAACTGAGTAACTCCCCCAAGTGACCAACTCCGTTGCTTTCAATACCATCCTCAGCTAAAGATAAAAGAGGATGAGCGTCAGTTATGGGAGGTGGCCAGGAAAAGCACTGTAAGCCAGGGTAAGGTTGTTATGTAGATTAGTCATCTTCTCCATTGTTAAGGGTTTCTAGAGATCAGATCATCCTCCTCTTCCTGGTATAGCCATGGAGACACCCTTACAAATGAAGATTTCCCTGATAAATGTTTCTTCCAAAAGGGTAACTATGATTTGGTTTTCAGAATTTTTCCCATGTCTGCTATTTCTTAGAAACTGTAACCAGTTTAAAATAATATGTCAAAGAGACGTGTTTTGGGTGGCAAATTCTGTTCTCCTACAGCCTCTTTAACTTGAGTTTCTCATTTTTGCGTGTTATGGAAATGTCAGGCCAATTTCATTCCCCCTTCCCTTCTTTCAAAAAGGATTTAAGGTTGTTTCTGGCCAACATTTTATTCAACTACTTTAGACAAATGTGGATTCAAATGAGGTGTAGTTGGCATGAGCTGAGCCACAAATTACGTCTGTTTCAACTGGCCATCTCCCTGCTGCCCTTTAGCGCGGTCTTGTTTGCACTGTGGAGCAGGCCATGGGATTTGGAATCCGTTGTGGTTGATAGTTCCTAACCCCAGAGTTCAGTCAAATTAAAGTGATCATCCCAAATTCATTTTCCTTATCTTAAGAATCTCAGCTACTGTCAGAAAATGTTCAAAATGGAATTTGCATAAAGTGAAGGCTAGAATTCAATGCCTAGAACCAATGTGCTGGTCACCACACTGTTTGGAGTGTGTGCTGTTTGGGTGTCAGTTTCTACAGGGCTTATTGCCTAAAAGTATCTCCCTGGGCTGCCATATTGGTTTGTGTTACCAGAGGTTCTATAATGTTTCTGGCCAACATTTTTGTGTCCTACAAAGACATGACATCCGTTTCATGCAGCACCGACATTTCTTATTATTTGATGTTTCTCCAAGAGATTTACACATTTGATTTTATACTTTTAAAACAAACAGGAAGCTCTATCACATTTGCCAGCCAACCATGTGTAAAAACAAGATACTTTCTCCTTTTCTATCTAGTCACTACAAATAGTGAGATACATTTTTTGCCCCCCCGCCCCCCAGTTTGGGGAAGTAAATGTTAGACTGTGCTTGGGGATGCCACTAAAACAAGGCTATCAGCAATCATTCTGATTGCTCCACTAATTTAGGCTAGGCACCACCTGATACGTACTTCACAACAGTGCCCCTCGTCCTGCAGTCTCCTTATCAACACAGAGGTGACTCACTTTGTTTTCCTCACTCAAAGAGATTTTCTCTGGTCTGCTGATTAAGGCAGTGATTAAATTAAAAAATGGTTCCTGCAGAGGTATGCTTGAAAAAAACGACTGCATTATTTATGCATTTATGCTTGAACTTGCACAATTGAACTTTCACTATTATAATCAGGTGTTGGTTCTTAGACTTTTTGTGTGGGGGGGGGGGGGAGGGGTGGGGGGGAGGGGTGGGGGGGAGGGTCAAGAAACCCTTTAAGGTGCATATGCACCTACATAATTTGCATAGATAATACTTTTACATTTTCAGGAGGTGACATTCCCCTACCCAGTTATCATGCCTTCTAACTTAGTCACAGAAACCATTAGCATACCATTATAAAAGCAGCTGCGCCTGGATAGCTCTGGGTGGCATTTCTGATTAGACAAAATGTTTAGGGAAAATTGCTATGCCTAGGGCAGCCTAACTTCAATGAAATTTGCAACTTCTGGAATTGTCCCATCATAGACTCAAAAGCTGGACATACTCTTATATGAATTGATATTGTTTTAATAAAAAAGGAAGTAGAGGTACCTTTACCCTTCTTGCTTTCTAACAGCTAATTTCTACTTTTTTTCTCAAATTTATGTATTCCCCCATCCTCCTTCCTCCTGGGCAAGAGAAAAGTTATTATAGGGGAATATAGGTTTAAAAAAGAGTATATAGAGATCAACCTTTATTTTCCAATAAATTAGTGTTTCTAGATGAATTTGCTCCCTGAATTAATCATGTTTATATAGCATTTTGTCCTTCAAACTAGCTGCCCATAAAGCACCACTGTTTTAAAAGTTTTTGAAGTAAGTGGCCAGAATTTTCAAAGTCGGGAAGTTTCACGTGATTTGATTTCTAGCTGCTCTTGAGAATTAGAATATCTAGCAGTGTTGGGCCGTATTCTTGCATGGAATAGCGTGGCCTGGAGTGGAACAGCCCTGAATCCCATCGTGTGGGAGTATATGAGTACCAATTTGCTGCAGTTCCACACCATCATTTGTTATCTGGTTGGCCTTCTCGGCCTATTGGTTTTGTAACCCCTGGCTTTCAGTGTCAGTTTAAAATCTTATCTTGACAAATCAAGGGATCTTGAGGTTCAGCAAAACATCATTTTTGTATCCTCCCCCCTTTTTTAAAAATAAATTCATTTATTTATTTTTGGCTGCGTTCGGTCTTCGTTGCTGCACACGGGCTTTCTCTAGCTGTGGCAGGCTGTGACTACTCTTTGTTGCAGTGCACGGGCTTCTCATTGCAGTGGCTTCTTGTTGTGGCGCACGGGCTTAGTTGCTCCACGGCATGTGGGATCTTCCCAGACCAGGGCTCGTACCCGTGTCCCCTGCATTGGCAGGCAGATTCTTAACCACTGCGCCACCAGGGAGGCCCATTGGTATCCCCCTTTTAAAATAATGGAAACTGCATTTAAAATGATAGAAAAACAGTTGGCTGTGGAGTGAAACAATTTTTTTTTCCTTAAAGAGATTTGTGCATTTTTAAGCAAGAGGGGAAGGAAAGAAAGCAATAATGTAATTTGTTTAGTATTCTTTACAGTTATCATATCATTATATTAGTTTTGAAACATATCGTGTACTCTGTATAATGTGGTTTGCTCATAAAATTACCATGTTGGAAACATTTATACAAATCTACTAATCACATTTGCTCTTAAATTGTTCCAGTTTTTTTTTCTTCTTCTTCTTTCAAACAGAACTGAACTACTGAACTTGAAGGAGCTTGAACATTTCTTAATCTCCCTTTTTACAGTAAGCAGACAAAAATATAAAGCAGAATTATTAGTTTTTTGGGGCCCTGGTACCTTCCAAAGTATTCAGTAGATTATAGGCAAGGAGCTTCATACAGACAGAAGCCAACAAGCCATCCTCAAACTTTAATAACTGTGTGAATTTAATCTAAATCATTCCCCTTTTACGAGCTACTGTGATCAGTTTGATTCTAATAACACCCTTTTCCTCCTAAAATCATTCTTGTAAACTTCCGAAAACTAAACGCTAGCCAGAATGGAGACAGCCTCTTGATCCTTTTTCATTTTTAGCTGCTTGGCTTTAGGGTGAAAGATCATCAGAGACTCTTGGTTTACTGGACTGACTAAAGAGGAGACGGGAGCTCTCACTCTGGCCACCTGCTGGGCCCTGAATTGCCACCCACCCTAGGACAACCCACCCTCCCTGGGCTTCGTTTGTTTCTTATGTAGAATGAGATCATGTTTGGGTTTCACTCAAACTCCTAACAGTCAAGAATTCTGTTCTGTCACATGCTCTGCCCACTCAGAGCTGTGCATGAGTTCCGGGAAACTTTGGGGTACCGACTACGTAACCAGTTCTGTGGGGCTGGAAGAGCAGCATCTCAATGGGAAACTGCTAGGTGGCATTTCGGGGGGCTCCAACGAGCTCTGATTCTTTATGACTCAGCGCAGAAAGAATTCAGCCAGAGGCAGAGTGGTAGATAAGAAGTGATTTATTAGAATAGGATGCTTGTGAGATTTACAAGGGGGTGGACAAGAGGGTGCCACGCCCCAAGAACTTAGTGGGCTACAGTTTTATAATCAAAGGAAAAGTGGGGAGGGGGAAAAGACCACCTTCTTCCTCATTCTTCAGTAGACGTCACGCTTCCATCATCAGCTCCTCCTGCAGGTTGGGCAGGGGAGTTTTCTTGTCTCTACATGGTCAAGCTCGGACTGTCATGGCAGTATGGAAAAATTATTTCAGGTCTCAGTACAATGAGGGTCTTTCACTTTGAAATGTCACCTTCCATAAATTATTGTTTTTTATGTGTGCAGCCAACATGTCCTAGGGGTCATTAACTTACTGAGCTCACTGGGCAGGATGTGGGTCTCTTGCCACCATTGTTTTATTGTTTGGGGGCATGTCTTGTGCTTCAGTTGTATGGTTTTATTGCTAAGCAAGCCTGCTTTCTTGAGTGATCATTAACTTACAGGGGTCTCCCGTGTTTTTTTCTACTTACAATCCCCTAGTGGGATTAACTGGTTTTTAAAAAAAATACTTTGTGGCAAGTGGGATCTTTTTTTTTTTTTAATTAATTATTTTTGGCTGCGTTGGGTCTTCGCTGCTGTGCGTGGGCTTTCTCTAGTTGCAGTGAGCGGGGGCTACTCTTCATTGTGGTGCTCAGGCTTCTCACAGCGGTGACTTCTCTTGTTGCGGAGCACAGGCTCTAGGCGCGCGGGCTTCAGTAGTTGTGGCTCACGGGCTCTAGAGCGCAGGCTCAGTAGTTGTGATGCACGGGCTTAGTTGCTCCACGGCATGTGGGATCTTCCCGGACCAGGGCTTGAACCCGTGTCCCTGCACTGGCAGGTGGATTCTTAACCACTGCACCACCAGGGAAGTCCCGGTAAGTGGGATCTTCGTTGTGGAATGTGGGATCTTTTAGTTGCAGCATGCATGTGGAATCTAGTTCCCTGATCAGGGATAGCACCGGGCCCCCTGCATTGGAGTCTTAACCACTGGACTACTAGGGAAGTTCCGGGAATAACTATTTAATCACCTACTTTGTCCCTTTACTCTGTCCCTATCAAATGGAGGAGGGTTTCTAATGCCATTTCTTCCTCGTAGTTACCTGGAATAAACATGAGAGAACTAAGTGTAAGGAGTTGTGTACTCAGGAGCTCATGGCGTTGCCCTGACCTTGCAGCACTGTGGGAAAGCTCTCTAGCTCTGTTTAGTAGATGGTGTGGAGGTGATCTGGGCAGAAGTATTTATCTTCCTGGCATTCTGTAGCATACTTCCGTTGCTCGGTACTCCCAGTCTATAAGCTGACCCCTGTTCACTGGTCAGACTACCCGACACTCGAATTTATCAATCTTAGGTGATACTTTTCCTTTATTTCTTGGTATCAGGTCCAACACCAGTTGCAGACCGTCTCTTGTCCATTATGAGTCAAAATTGTTGACCAGAGCAAAAAATAAATAAATGGCAGGCAGAGAAGTGCTGGCAGAGTAAACAATACACATTGTAGAACATGTCACCACGGGGCGGTGCCCTGGGTGTTTTGCTTGGGGCTGTGTCCTCTGAGACTGTGTTGTGCTGCTCTCCTTTGGCCGAGAACTTATACTGGCACTGAGAGCATGGAAAAATAAATAACTACACGCACAGTGCAGTATAACATACATGCAATATATGGAACCTATTGAGTATGCATTTTATATTAAATATATTGTGTTTTTGGGAAATTTATTTCAGAAATAAAAGGCACTAAAATGTTTCAGTGCTGCTTAGGTTGGCATTAAATGGACTGTGTGTAGAGGAACAAAGCAAGGACCAGAGACTAGGCTCGTGAAGGCCTTGCCATTGTGTTATAGAAAAGGCCTATAGAAAAGGTCTTTTTGGCAAAATCCTAGGCTGCATTCTTGGTTCACATGCCTGAAGATACTATGTATTTGCAACTCAGAATCAAAGTCTGTTTACCTGTTTCTTCAAAAAACAGTTATGGAGTACCTAATAGTATTTACGTAATGCCTTTTGGTGTGCAGGGTACATACATTCACCTCATCCCACTGAAGTGTGCAGTTTCAGAGCCCAGTCAGATGCATGGGCAACAGCCTGTATGGGTGGATGACTGGTTTCTGTTTCTTTTTAATTTCTTTTGTACTCATGAGCAGAGATCCCCACAGCTTGGCCTGGGCTGTGTAGGAAGGAGCTTGGGACAGGTGGCCAGAAGGATTGCTACAGGAGCAGTGCTTGGACAGGCATTCCCAGGAACGGAGGAGGTGGGGGTCATCTACTGAGCATGAGCAGGCTAGGTGGGATGCAGCCGTGGCTCTGCGGAAGATGGAAACTATTTGGAACAGCTGTCATGGGTTGGGCACTAGGGGCCAAGCAGGAGTTGAAAGCAAGGCCTGCTGAGTGACTGCGAAGAAGCCTGTGTGTAAAACAGGTGTGGTTTGGCCATGTGACTCAGGGAAACAGGGAACTGCTGGGGGGCAGGGGTTGGGTGGTTGCGTGATGGCTGACCCGGTGTTGGCCTAGGGAGATGTTAGGGTGAACAGCAGGGGACTGGGGGGAGCCTGGGGGTGCTGACAAGAGCTCTTCTTAGTATGGCTTATAAGGCCCTTTATCTCTGAACTCCTCCCATCGTGTGTGCCCTATTGGGCCATTCCTGTGTGCTTCTGTACATATTATTCCTTCTGCCCTTTCCTATGGCCTAATGACCTACTTCAGGTGCTGGCCTGGGCATCACTTCTGGGAAGCTGTTCCTGATTGCCCTCTTCCTCTGCTGGGTCAGCTGACCCTTCACCCTGTCCACACATCTCTCCCTCTGTACTGCAGAAGCTTGTTTACGGGCTGCTGGCATAACGTGGGTTGGAAGGTTCCTTGAGTGCAAACTGTTCTAGTACCCAGCAGAGCACCTGACATACAGAAGGTGTTCAATAGAAGGGGCATGACTGCTTTGCTGCAGTATTTAGTAGTGTAACAGAATGTTATAACTGGAGGAAAACTGAGGGCAGCTAGTCCAACTCATTCATTTTACTTTATTATATATATATTCTTTTCCATTATGGTTTATCATAGGTTATTGAATATAGTTCCCTGTGCTATACAGTAGGACCTTGCTATTTTATCATCCTGTATATACTAGTTTGCATCTGCTAATCCCAGACTCCCAATCCTTCCCTCCCCCTTGGCAACCACAAGTCTGTTCTCTCTGTCTGTGAGTCTGTTTCTGTTTTGTAGATATGTTCATTTGTGTCATATTTTAGATTCCACATATAAGTGATATCGTATATTTGTCTCTTTCTGACTTACTTCACTTAGTATGATAATCTCTATATCCATTCATATTGCTGCAAATGGCATTATTTCATTCTTTTTTGTGGCTGAGTAATATTTCTTTGTATATATACACCATATCTTTTCTTTTTTTTAACATCTTTATTGGAGTATAATTGCTTTACAATGTTGTGTTAGTTTCTGCTGTATAACAAAGTGAATCAGCTATGTGCATACATATATCCCCACATCCCTTCCCTCATGCATCTCCCTCCCAACCTTACCATATCTTCTTTATCCACTTATGTGCTGATGGACATTTAGGTTATTTCCATGTCTTGGCTCTTGTAAATCAAATCCTTCATTTTATAGTTCACAGAGAACTAAAACTCAGAGAGGTTGAGTGGCTGACCTGATGTCACACAGCTTTGCTCAGGGCAGAGCCAGGACTCAGAGTCGCCTCCTCTGACTCCAAATGCCACGTTCTTTTCACTCTACCACAGCAACCTCCAAATTGTCTGTGGGTGACTTTTAAGTGTGTGAAGGTCGCGAGCCTCTGCCTCTGCTTAGCGCCTGGGTATAGCCTCCTGTCACTATTCATAGCGGTCTGTTATCTCATTTTTCTTGTCGAGAGGAAGGCTGCGTCCTGACAGCGCTTTTCCTCTGCTTGGTGCCAGGTTTACAGCGGCTCTTACCTCACTGCTTCCCCTTCCCTTTCCGGGTTTGTCCTAGTTTACCTTTGGGGGTGAGCATCAGCAACTGTTTCTAAGTAAACAGAGGGATTGCAGATTCAGGGCTTGTGGTTTCAAACACTCAGTGCTTTTGCTTTAGCCTGTCCTCTTCTGGCTGCTGTCACTCCCGCTCCTGTCTTCAGATTGTGCTGCCTTAACATGTGCTAAAGACTGCTAGTGCCTGGTGGAAGTTTCCTTCTTGGAGCACGCAGAACTGAGAGAGCACTGGAAAAGGGAAGCCATGGGGGAAGAGAAAGTGGACACTTATCTGCACCATTGTGTATCAGTTGGAAAAAAAAATAACCTCTTGGTTTTCAGACCCATCCCTGGAGTATGGGCTACTAGGTGGAGTGTCTAGAAATGCTTGTTTGTATATTTTCCATCTCCAAAATGTGTCTCTGAGCTTTTGGACAGTATCTGAGATTTAGAATGTTCTGTTTAGGGTTAAAGTCTCAGCGTGACAGAGGGTGGAGTGTGGCTGGTCCCCTTACTGCCTGTTCATGGATGATGCAGTTTTGTGAGGTTGGTTCCAGTTCATTGCGGATCGTCTGAACTCTCTACCCATCACCTTTGGTCCAGAGTACCTCGGGGTCAGTTTCAGGAATGGAAGATCCACTCATTGAGCACAGGGGATAAGGGGTGACTGGTTTGAACCTTTTGGTTCCTCTGGGAACTAACCAAATAGTACATGATGAAAAAAATGCTCATTTTGGAAAAAGTACTTTGAAGACCAGGGTCTTCAAATTCTTCATGACTTTAGGGAATTCAGCAGCACTGCTTCCCTTAAGCACCTCCCCCTCCCCCGCTTTTAAAAGTAAGAACTAGGGCTTCCCTGGTGGCGCAGTGGTTGAGAGTCCGCCTGCCGATGCAGGGGACACGGGTTCATGCCCCGGTCCAGGAAGGTCCCACATGCCACAGAGCGGCTGGGCCCGTGAGCCATGGCCGCTGAGCCTGCGCGTCCGGAGCCTGTGCTCTGCAACGGGAGAGGCCACAACAGTGAGAGGCCCGCGTACCGCAAAAAAAAAAAAAAAAAAGTAAGAACTAGATGATGTCTCCTTTAGCTCAGAAATCCTGTGGCTTCGGATGAGCCCAGTGTCTTTGGTCTTAGGGGTTTCTGAAGCCACTTCGGACCTTCTTGGCTCCCAGCCACTTGGGAGCCTGTTTCTGATTCTCTCTGGGTTGGTCTTGAGTTCCAGGTATTGAACTGAAAGTACATCAGCCTAGGGTTTGGACTGCATCAGAAGTATTTTGATTTGCTGTATTCTCTGCTTGGCATGTACTCATTTCCTTCAGGGACGTCCCCTTCCTTGGAATAAATAACTCCCAAGATGCTTGTCTCACTGAACTAAGAAGGCATTCCAGCCAGGCGTTTCCACTCGGGGATCTTGGCTTGTCAGCCACAGGTCACTGGGTGAAAAGGATGTCACCCCATTTGAAACGCTCCTGACACCCCCTCCTTCCTGACCCACTCCCGCCAGCAGTGGTCCTCATCCTGGCCAGTTTTGAGAGTGACCAGCCTGAGACAGAACCAGCTTTGACAACAGCAGGTGTGGACCAGATACTACTGTCCTTTGTTCAGCATCAACGCGTTCCCTGCTCCTGTGGCCCAGACATGCAAATAGACCATTCTGAGACCAGGAGCGCATTTTGCAGCCATTTAAAGAACTTTCCAGGGCTTTCCTGGCTCCAGTCCTCCCCACTCTTTTGGACGACAGGAGTTTCTCCTCCAAGCTCAGATAACCTCTGCTTTCCCTGTGTGCCCTTCTGAGAACTTTGCTTCTCGCCGTCATGTTCTCTCGAATTTTAAGTTGTGACCGGCTCCCTGGGCTGCCTGGCATAATCATACAGGGCTGAGTCAGTGACTCAGGATTCAGCCATGCTGACCACCCGGAACTTTGATTCCCACCCTGACTCCCCAAGAGAGCAGCTCTTCAGAACTCCCACCCAGGGCTGGTCTGGTCTGGGCTGGGTCTACTGATCCCTCTGCCAGGGTTGAATTCTCAAGGAGCATCTGGGCCTCTCCCTGAGCTGAGGCACAAGACCAAGGCTACCCAGCCCCTGGGTCAGAACCAAAGGAAGGGAACGGGCCAGCAAAGAGAACGGGCTGCCTGAGCTTGGAGCAGGACATCTGGGGAAGGGAATAGAAGGGGAGGTTGGAAAGTTTGCTTGCAATAGCTTTGAGGATTCTAATCCAGGGGGACTCAGGCAGTGGGGTGTTTCACTTTTCTGGAACTGGGTATTGGGAAAGCGCCCTCTGAGGTGCCTATCCTATTTTGGGATGAGTAAGTCAAGGAGCAGCTCTACCCTGGCGCCTGGAAGTGCCTCCCGTTTCCTCATTTTAGACTTGTCATTCCTATAAAGGAAAGCACCTTAACTCCATTATTACAGATTCAGGCTGGATTGAAATTTCTCTCTCTACTATCTACTTAAAAGGATATACAGAGAAAAATCTCAGTGAGGGTTGTTGATTTAGGGGAAAGCCCTTTAAAGGGCCCATTTTAGGCATGTACATTTGCATACAAACAATGAAAGTGCCAGTTAAAATGAGTCTCACATAGTCATTTTGCTGTGTGGGAACTGCTGCTTGGCAACACTCGTGGCATAGAAGTGAGTGAACTTGGAAATAATAAAATATTGCTCCTTCCATCCATCTAACCAACCACCTAGTGAGCACCTTCTGTTTGCAGGCACCTGTGCTGGAACCAGGGTTGGGGGGGGGGTGGAAAGCCAACCTAATATTTACCCTCCAGGGTGACGTGAGGCTACTGGGAAAGTCCAGCAAGGACCGGGATGAGTTGGTCACCCTGCTTCAGGAGTTGAAAGCTTAGTAGGAATTAACAGAGTACCTACAATGTTCTACCTGTTAGATAGGCCACACCTGTTCATTTTTAAAGCTGTCAGCATTCTGCCCTGTAGGGCTTTTTCCCCTCTAGCTTGAGTAGTCTAATTCCCTTTTGAAACTGTATCCCAACATTTAATATTCCCGTGGTCATCTTCATCCTCAGTGGCATCAGCTATCACCGGACACCTGCTGTGGGCGGGGCTCTGAACTCGGTGACTGTGGGTGGGGCTGGCGTAGTATGGAGGTGATTCGAAAGCCTTTCAGCTCCTGAGGAAACACGACCACCACTTCCTTACCTTTTTTTAAAAAGCGTGTTAGAGCACAGTAGTTGCAGAGTAAATACTTGTGGATTGAAGTTTAGTAACTGTGTTTTAAGAATGCAGGGTCCAGGGAATTCCCTGGTGATCCAGTGGTTAGGGCTCTGTGCTTCCACTATAGGGGGCATGGGTTCGATCCCTGGTCAGGGATCTAAGATCCCGCATGCCACGCGGCCACAAAAGCCAAAAGAGTGCAGTGTCCGGAGTGGCACAGACCCCATTTCCAATCCTGGCTCCCTGCCATGTGCTTGCTTTATGATCTCGGCTTGCTTATGACTTAACCTCTGAGCCTCATTTTCCTTATTTGTGGAATTGGGATTAAGTGAAGGTATTCATGGTAATTATGATGATAGGCTGTATAGTATAGTGTACATAGTAGCACATACTCTGGAGTCAGACTGCCAGGGTTCAAATCCCACCTCCTGGTTGTGTAACCTTGAGCACATTACTGAGCATCTCTCGTCCTTAGTTTTCTTATCCATAAAACAGGGATAATAATAGTACCTGTGTCAGCAGGTTATTAAAAGTAAGAATTGTCCAGCACCTTGTGCCTGGCCTATAGTGTCACATAAATGTTTGCTGAATGTTAAAAACTATAAAACTATTATTTCACTTTGGTTCTTATAGAATTCCCGTGAGGTTAGACAGGGCGAGTATTATTCCCTGTTGCTTATTTGGTGGTGTTGTTATGTTTGAGGGGCAAAAATGAAATTCTGATGGTTTAAAATGGTCTACTGAAGGGAATCTGTTTCGTAAATATCAAAACTGGGACCAGAACCCGTGGTCTTTGCCATAAAAGAACATACAGGTGCATCGATATGTATGTATCGTGGGCATGCATGAAAATATGGTTTTGATATAACCTGGAGACGAGTGAATAGCAGTTGTCCCTCTTCTGCACCCACTGGCCTCAGTCAAATGTGCTACAGTCCGCCGGCGTACTGCTAAATGATGTTCTCTGAATTAAAGCATTGAGCTTATACCTTCCAGTAGGGTCCCTGAGACTTATTAAGGTTGCCTGTTTAAACCTCTTGCAGATTCTAACTGCCTTAGTGTTGCCTGCTCTCTGGCTGGACTCCTTTTAGAGATGCTATTGTATTTATGTGCCTGATTTCAGAGCCCCTTGGATGAGCCATTTCATTCAGGAGAAGCCCAGGCTAAATAGGAACCACTCCCCCTTCCCCTGCCTTTATATTTGGTGTTGAAACTCTTCATTCTTTGTGAGAAACTTAATTATGAAAGCCGTGGATGAGGGAATGTAAAAATAGCTTTAAAACGCTTGCATTTGCCAATCTCTTGTCAGGCAGAGAGCTTTAGATTGAAATGTTTTCATGTCTGTTCACAAGCATGAGTACTTCTTAAAACTGCTGCAGTGTAAAGGGTTAAAACATAAATAGTATCCTATATGAGCAGTGAAAGGTGCTTTAGTACTTAAGTCCTATTTTTGAGCTCTGGAATTCAATTCCTTCCTGTTGCCAGCTGAACCTGGGACTGATGTATTAGATGAAAATATATTCCTATCTTCAAACGTGGACAACAGGACATTCTGTCCTCCAAATTTCAGCGTTTGAGTTGGGTGTTGCAGGAAACTTGGCACCCTTTCTTTCTTTTCAAAATAATAAACAGAGATGATGTTGCCTCAGGTTTCATCTGATGGGGCTTAGATGCTGTTGCCTCATAAAGACTGATTCATAGACAAATGTGAACTAATTATAGTAACTTAAAAATAATGTCCCCGCTTAAATTTGGCAAGGCAAGATGCCTTGCGTGCTTTGTAGGACATGAGCGATTTTGTTTCTTTAGTGGCATGGACGTGACATACCCATTTCTATTTTGGCCATACAGTAGTTGTGCTGGGTCACTACCTGTCATCTTTATTTTTTTAGGGAATTCTCGTGTGCTGTCATGCACACCCCAAGCCCAAACATTGAAACACCTTTTACTGCCATCTACACAAGGAATTCTTTCTTGCTATATGTCCACTGCATTTTTAAGAAACAAGTGTCTGAGTTGAAGAAAATGGATGGCATAATTTTTTTCTTTTTTTAGTTCTAAGCATTTCAGAATCTCTACTATGAAAAATTGCAGGAGGTTATCCACTTCTCTCTATGGAATGAATAGAAAATCGTCAGAGAGACTGTTCTCACTTCTATTCTACTCACCTTGTTCTTTTAGTTTTCAGATGACTTTATTTTTTAAATTTTAATTTTATTGGAGTATAGTTGATTTACAATGCTATGTTAGTTTCAGGTGTATAGCAAAATGATTCAGTTATACATATACATACATTCATTCTTTTTTTAAAAAATTTATTTTTGGCTGCATTGGGTCTTCGTTGCTGCACGCGGGCTTTCTCTAGTTGCAGAGAGCGGAGGCTACTCTTCGTTGCAGTGTACGAGCTTCTCATGCGATGGCTTCTCTTGTTGCGGAGCACAGGCTCTAGGTGCTCAGGCTTCAGTAGTTGTGGCACGCGGGCTCAGTAGTTGTGGCTCGCGGGCTCTAGAGCACAGGCTCAGTTGTTGTGGTGCACGGGCTTAGTTGCTCCGTGGCATGTGGGATCTTCCCAGACCAGAGCTTGAATCCGTGTTCCCTGCATTGGCAGGTGGATTCTTAACCACTGCGCCACCAGGGAAGTCCCTATATTCATTCTTTTTTAGATTCTTTTCTCATATAGGTTATCCCAGAATATTCTACTCACTGTTTCTACTGGGGATTAGGTTGGAAAATATTTCACCATGATTCTCTCAAAGTAATTTTTGCTTTTGAATTTTCTTTAAATACATAGGTGATATATGACCATGTTCAGAATTCAAAAGTTAGGAAAGGTTTGTAGTAAAATGTAAATCTTCCATCTCTCCCATACTTCTTGCTTTAGACTCAATCCTGGGCACCAGTTTCTTATATACTATTGTGGAAATTTTCCCTGCGTTTATAAATATGTGTATATATATTTTTTTCCCCATACAAAGGACATCATACTATCCACAGTGTTTTGAACTTGGTTTTTCTATTTAATCATAATCTTAGAAATCATTCCATCTCACATTCTGAGCTACCTCGTGATATGATTGTTTTGTTGTTCCCATTGAATAGATGTCATAATGGTATGTAGGCCATTTTAGTCCTCTGCCACTAAAATCATGGTGTAGTGATGATCTTGTAGTCTGCTGTGGAATAGGCTGTCGTCTCAGTGGTGATGAGTATGGACTCTGATAGCTCAAAGGCCTGGGTTTAAATCCTAGTTTCTCCATTTACTATTGAACTGTTTGGTCTTGGCCAGTTAGTATTTATCTCATAGGTAGGATGTGATGATTGAAAACACTAATCTATATAAAACGTACAGACCAGTGCTGGGCATGTAGACAAGTCTATATTTAGTAGTGTTATCATTTTGCATGATGTGGGAACACACGGATCCTGTACTCATCTCTGCATGTTTCTGAACCATTCCTAGTGGCTTTTAGAAGCCATAATACAGTTTTTGAGTCTGTGGGTTCTCTCTCTCCTAAATTGACTGAAATGTTCACCCTCCCCTCCCTCATTTCCGTGTTGCTTTTGTAGAACATCCTGGAGGAGAAAAGGGAAGATTGTATTTCCGGCCACTATACTCATGTGTCCAAACCCCTTCAAAGGCACAAATTGCCTTTGTTAATTTTTAACAAATGGTCCAAACTTCCCCCCATAAATACCTAATTTAGAACTTTACGAAGAATTACATTTACACAAATATCTAGCTTGTGTGTGTGTATGATCCAAATTTATTTAATTTCACCATGTTTCAAATTATAAGGCAAATCTTTGGCAAAGATTGGAGCGTGTACTTTGGAGGTTACCTGCTCTTATGTCAGCTGTACATCTTGCATCATAGAAGACCACCACTTTTGGATTCAGACAAACCAGAGCTAAAACCCCCATGCCGGCGTTTTCCCACTGTGAGTCCTGGGGCAAGTCACTTAGGCTTCCAGGGTGTTGTTTACCCCTCTGTAAAAGTAGACATTGATCCACCTCATAGGGCTTTATGAGAGAATGGGTGAAGGAGGCTTTATGAGAGAGTGGGTGAAGGAGCCAACAGTGTGTGGTACAGAGCAGAGCAGGTGCTCATGGACCATCTAACCTTCCCCTCCCACATCCCACTTCCTCCTTCCTCAGTCCCCTGGAAGTCACTGCCTCCACCTTCAGCTCTTCACCTCCACTCCCCTCCTGACTTGTCATCTGATTTATCACTGTGCTTTCTCTGCCTTAACTGGGAGGGCGGTTCCTGTCTCAGTTGGTGTCGCTTGCATCCTACCTTAGGTTGACTGTTCAAGGAATGCCAGTGAGGGAGGGAGGGAGAGGCGGGCTGGCTGTGTCCCTACCCCGGTGAGGGCATTACTGTTTCACCGGAAGCAGCAGCTAGCGACAGCATTGCGAGACCAGAGTTAGGGGCCACGGTGAGTTAACGTGATCGTAGAGAATGGCATTTTCACTCTTGGTCGTTCCTTTGAGCAAGTTGGCTATAGCCAACTCATGAAACTTATACTCCCAGATAGTCTTTTTGTTTGGAGGATGGAGGTGAAGGGAATGTCTAGAAACTGTTGCATGTCATCAAAGCCCCATTAGAACTGCACTTGCAGGAGGATGGCTTTGACTGTTTCACACCCACTTTCTAAGAAAAGGACCAGCCAGTTGGCTTGTAGACTTAGTGGCCAGCTCTCCTTGGGCCTTGCTTTAATGTCCTGGAGGTGGGCTGCTGGGCACCCAGGATGAGCAGGGGAAGTGAGGCTACAGCTGGAAAGTGAGCAGGAAGACCTTCTCTAGATCCTCCAAATCACCTACTTGGAGAGGAGCTTCTCTATCTTGCCTTAAGTGTTTTGCTGCAAATTTTTGAAATAGCAGTCACACCCGTATTCAAGTGTAAGAACCAGAGTGGTATCCAAAGATGTGCAGGCCAGGTCCCTTCCAGCTACAAAAAGCCACGGCTCTACAAACAAATATTTGGGCAGTAGGACCCATTGTACCACTTGGAATGCTCTTCCCTTCTCCCTTTTTACTTGGGGCTTCCTGTCCTTTAAGATCTAGGTTAATTCCCACTGTCCAGTTTTTTCAGTCTTGACACTGGGCTGTTGGACTGGCTGTTGGTTAGATGTAGCCTTATGTGCTGAACTGTTAGTTATTAACCTTGTGGTTGTTTAGGCGTTTTCCCATGTTTATGCCCTGGCTTCCCCACTAGGTCTTCACTCTCTAGGCCGAGGCCCTGTCCAGCCCCTGTACCACTGTGGGTGGGCGTAGTGCAGGGGTTCTCACCGCTGCTGTGAGTATCGCCTGAAAGCTAGTTGGAAATGCACAACAACCCCACGGAATTAGAAAGTCCGGGGTGGGACCCGGCAGTCTGCAGTTTAACAAGCACTCCTGGTGATTCTGCGGGGCAGTGAAGTTCAAGAGCCTCTGCTATAGTGGGAAGAGCAGTGGTTTGGGGGTCTGAGAGGTGTGGGTTTGAAGCCAGCTCTGCCATTTACTAACTGACCTACTTTAAGAAAGTGAATTTTTCCTCTTTCTTCTTTCCCCGTCCAGGGGTATTTTATAGAAATCTGTTCTGCACGATGTTAATGGGTGCTCTAAAAATAGGGATGGGCAAGGGGTTCTGTGGCCAAATAAGTTAGTGAAATGCTGCTTTAGTGAATTTCAACAAGATTCTTTATGACAATACTTCTCGATGCCTAACTGTCACTGAGGGTCCCTGAGGGTTGCACGGCAAGTCTGCAAACTTCTTAGATTCTGTAACACCTTTTCTGCTACATACTTGCCAGCTTCTCTGGCAGTGGTGTTTTGTGGGACCCGTTTTGGGAGATGCTGGTCTAGGTGATCTGTAAGGGCACTTTGAGCCTGGAGATTTTATGGCCCTGCCAATCAGTGAGGAATTCAGAAACTTCAACTACAGGGCAAACCAGACATGATGCCATAATTTATCATTTGAATAAACCAGGCTTACACAACACCTTGAACATTGAGATGATATAGAAGTAACTAAACATTGAGGAATAAAGGTTATATTTTTTTAAAGCAGAAAGTTTTTCTTAGGTAGAAAACCAGATATCAGGGGAGAGGTGGGGAAGACGAATTAAGGAAAATGTCACTTACTGAGCATATTGGAGTCCTGGCAGGAAACATGGCACAGTCAAATCGGGTAATGTAAGGAGATTTAAATAAAGGAACTATTTATAAAAGGTGTAGGCAGAGTTTGGGAAAAGCAGCAATGGTCAGCACAGGAGTTGGATTCCTCTATATATGCAGTGTTTACGTAGATCACATTTAGTCCTCATAATAACCCCAAGGATAGGTTTTTATTATTTCACACTTTGCAGAGGAGGAAGGTGAAGCTCAAAGAGGCAAGGCAGATTCCCCGGAGATAGCACTGGGGAATGGAGGCGAAATTCACACAGCCCTGCCAGCCTCGCAGCCCCTGCTCCTGCTCCATGCTTCTTTAGGCAGAACATCCTCTCTTCCGTCATGTGGTGAGCCTGACAGTGCTACTCTCTGAAGCTCATGTTCTGAGGTGCTTACTGAGCTAGGATCAGTAGACAGGAGAAAATAGCACATTGGGCAAATATGTAAATTAACAATAAAAGTATGCAGATTGCATATGTGGGGAAGAAAGGTGTAAACATGCACTTTCCAAGTCTAGGTGGGTTGGGGCTGTGGAAATCTGTCTTCCATCCTTTTGGGGGAGCCATCCCATTCTAGAAAATGTTTTTGGGGAGGATATGGGAGCCGTTCGAAGGGCGTGGGTGAGGCAGCTTAGCTTGAAGGGGCTAGGAGGAGGTAGAGGGAACTTTCCGACATATGGCATCGCTTGGGAAGGCTTGGCTGTAGGAGTAGAAGGAAAGGGCGCTCTTTTCATAGGTGCCTCAGCCAAATGGAAATGGTCCTGGTGGTGGGAGGCGAGCAGGCAGTTGGGAGAAGAAAGAGGTGTCGTGATGGGCTCTCAGGGTGCCCCGGACTCCAGTTTTTATATTGGGGCCGCGCTGGTCCAGTGAAGTCTCTTTAGCCTAATACCTTTGTTAGAAGATGGTAAAGGTTGAATTCTCTCAGGACTGATTTTTTACTTCCTTCAGGAAGTTTCAGAGTACATGAATGCCTTATTTCTCTTATGCCCTAAGAAAACGTAAAAGTCATGTCTCTCAGGAGGCTACTTTCCCCCCATGTCACTTTGCATTTAGTTTTTTTTTTTTTTTTTTTGGCTGCATTGGGTCTTCGCTGCTGCACGTGGGCTTTTCTCTAGTTGCGGCGAGCCAAGGCTACTCTTTGTTGTGGTGCATGGGCTTCTCATTGCGGTGGCTTCTCTTGTTGCGGAGCACGGGCTCTAGATGCACGGGCTTCAGTAGTTGTGGCACGTGGGCTCAGTAGTTGTGGCTTTTGGGTTCTAGAGCGCAGGTTCAGTAGTTGTGACGCACAGGCTTAGTTGCTCCGCGGCATGTGGGATCTTTCTGGACCAGGGCTCGAACCCGTGTCTCCTGCCTTGGCAGGCGGATTCTTAACCACTGCACCACCAGGGAAGCCCTTAGGTTGGTTTTTAATGCCCAGTTAGAATATAGCTTATGGTCAAATCCCCTTTATTCCAGAAAACAAGAACACCTCTCAAATACTGTGCATAAGAACTGCCTTTGAAAACATCTGGTAAAAATAACAAGTTGCTTGGAAAACTGTGATTCTCAGATGCGGCCTCCACCCCTGTATTAGCGGGGAGTCACTGGAGTAAACCTTTACTTCCTGTTGCTTCCACACAGCAGTCCTTTACGGAAATATTTCGCATGTTTCCTTAAGCAGCAGGGAACCTTGAAGGGCAAACAGTGCTGAGGCCCCAGAGAGGAACAGAGATGCTATCTTTGCCTAACAGCACCTCAGGGTGTACGGAAAGCCCGCCTGGGCCTCGGAGCTTTGAAGCAGCGCCAGTCTCCTGTCCAGAACTGCTAAAATCTCCAACTCTCTCCCCCAGGCACGAGCGAGGCCCAAGCCTGCCACACCTCCAGCTCCTCTTACAAGGGAGAGGTTTTAGAATAGTCTGAAATGTCAGACATATTTTTTTTCACAACATGCCGCAGACATCTCATAAATTATTCCTCAGTAAAACTTTAATAGGAATGCTTAGAAAATTAAGGGTTCTCATCAGCGGAGTTTTTGGTAATTGGACAACTGTTAACCCCAAATCTTCCTGCTTTTTCTACCCCAGAACTCATGGAAGAAAGTCATTATGAAATAATTTTCCTGAAGCCATGCTTCAGGCTGTCTTTGGTGACTGAGGTCTTATGTACTCTTATAATGCCACGTGTTAGTTTGAACAGTGGGATACTCCAATGTTTGGCTATTTTTGACTTAAAGGAACCATCTGAAGTGGTTCAATCTGATAACAATATAAAGTAGGAGTTAGAGTTCAGTGTTTTCTGACTTCAGAATAGATCTAGAAAAATTTTTAAGAAATCTGTGATATCTTAATACCTTGCCATTTGCTTCTTTCTCATGAAAATGGGTAATTCAGGATTCTCGTAGTAGAATCTGCATTGCTGCTCAATGCTGTCACATTGGCTCCACATGGGGCACATTTACAAATATGCGTCACAGCTACAGCCATAGACATGCTCGGTTCTATTTCGTGTGTAGATGCTTCTGGGGGTGAGCTTGTGAGCCTGCTCTTTAAGGGTTTCTAGCCATTTGTGTCTTATGTTTATTTTTTACCTAAAATGCTTCCTGACTTGATTTATTCAGTTACTAAAAACTGGAATTTGGGGGGGAACTTTACATTGTTTATTGGTGCAAAGAGAAAATTGGGGGCTGTCCTAATAGTCTGGGATATGTGCCACAACACGGAATCGTGATCATTGCCCAAAGCAATGCTCTCTAGATGCCTGTGGCCTATAGAAAGGAAATTGTACAAAGGTTGCTAGTATATTTCATTTCATAATATTTCTCCCTCTTCAAAAATTGGACTTCTTAGTCTTTTTAGGCTGCTGTAACAAAATGCCCCAGGCTGGGTGGCTTATAAACAACAGAAACTTACTTCTCACAGTTCTGGAGACTGGGAACTTCAAGGTCAAGGTACCAGCAAGGTCGTGTTTTGGTGAGGGACCTCTTCCAGGCTGCCGACTTCCTGTTATAGCCTCACATGGTGGAAGGGCTGGGAGCTGTCTGGGGCCTCCTTTATAAGGGCATTAATCTCATTCATGAAGGCTCTGCCTTCATGATCTAAGCACCTTCCAAAGGCCCCACCTCCTAATATCATCACCTTGGGTGTTAGGTTTTCAACATACGAATTTTGAGGGGAAATGAAACATGCAAATCATAAAAACCAGTGTATTTCATTATTTAGAACATTCCATTATTTCTTTGTATATGGAAAGTTAATATCTAGAAGAATTTTTCATAGTGAGAATATAGTTCTTAGTATCATTTGCCTTTTTATGTAAAATCAAATCAACCAAATATTAATTGCTCCTTTACTACATCCAAGGCACCGTGTGAAAATTCAGAAAAAAATATTTGCAGCAAATAAAGAATTTTGCTTCCCTTGAAATATGACATAGTGTGACATTCTCCTTACCACTTGATCTATAGAAAGGTAAAGCCAGTTAGTTGTGTCTTGTCTCAGGGCAGCATCCTTTGGGGGAAACAGCACAGATTGTGAGTTAAAAGCCCTAGTTTCATTCTTGTTTGGGTCACAGGCTCTCTCTGACTTTGTGGGCATCCTTCTCCTTTCCCACCTGAGCTGTTTTCTCATCTAACATAGTGAAGATTATTTCTAAATATTCTAAGATCCTTCATAACAAAATACACCCAACAATGATTTTTATTGAATGCTTTTCACTATGTAATGTACCGAGATAGTTTCAAGTAAGTGTAGGAGTCTCTCCTGGGAGTTTTAAAAGGTTCCTCATCCTTAGATAAAACAAAAACAAAAAACTCAAAACGTTTGTTGACCATCCTGCAAGAATAGATCCCTTCAAAGAGCAGAGAAAATTCTAGAATTTGTAGAATACTCACCTCTCACCCTTCAGAGAGTCATCTCTGGTTTACAGAAGAATAAACGATACAGGAGCTGTCACGTAAGTGGGACAAAGAGTGGACGAGACAGTGGGTGCCCCGAGTACTGAGGAACAGCTGCCGTTTATCAAGCGCTTGCACTATGCCTGGCTTTGTGCCAAGTGCTTCCAAGCGCTTTACCTGTATTATCCCAACCACGCCTTGTAGTAGCCACATGAGAGGAGTGGTGTGATCACCCCATTTTGCACATGAGGAACGGAGGTAACTCACCCACGGTTGCACACCTAGTAAGTGGAGCTGATAATTGTTATTGAGCCTACATTCTTTTTTAAAAAAATTATTTTATTGACGTATAGTTGATTTACAATGTTAGTTTCTGCTGTATGGCAGAGTGATTCAGTTATACTTATATATACCCTTTTTCATATTCTTTTCTATTATGGCTTATTATAGGATATTGAATACAGTGCCCTGTGCTACACAGTAGGACCTTGTTGCTTATCCATTCTCTATATAATAGTTTGCATCTGCTAATCCTTCCCTTCCCCTTGGCAACCACAGTCTGTTCTCTATGTCTGTGAGTCTGTTTCTGTTTTGTAGATAAATTAGATTCCACATATAAGTGATATCATATGGTATTTGTCTTTCTCTTTACGATTTCTTTCACTTAGTATGATAATCTCTAGGTCCATCCATGTTGCTGCAAATTGAGCCTACATTCTTTTTTTTGAGCCTACATTCTTAATCACCATGCCTCTGAGGGAAGGCAAGGGTATGGGTTAGAGAGGCAACAGGCTTCTCATTAAAGAGAAGCATGGAATTGCCAAGGGTTAGTGATGGAAGGAAAAGGGTGACATTCATGATCATGGGCCACCTACATTGATCCATTGCCTTAGTGTTCTCCTACCTTGATTACCTGTCACTGCCTTGCCGGACCCTGGGGAATATGCCTTTGTGAAGGCTGTAGCCCAAGCTTGGCCACAGAAACTCCTTTCACCTCCCCTCCAGCACTCCTGCCAGCGCTATAAAGAGCTGCGTGTTTACTGGAACTTGGGATATCTTTGCCACTTGAACTGACAAGAGTCAAGGAAGTAAACAGCTGGACTTGGGATTGGAGGGTGACGCCAGCAGCATAACTATGAACAGGTTTCAAAATTCTTTTTCAGATGTTCCGAGACTTGTTTTTACTTTCATGTTTCCCTTTTAGTATCTCCATTTGCAGAACCAAACAATTCTCATTTTGGAATTTGTGTGAAAGGCTTAGAGTAAACAATGTGAAGAGTCCTTAACCATCTCTTAGTTCATTTCGTGGACCAAAGTGGGAGGAGGTCACTTGTCTCTGCTCACAGGCCTCAGTCCAAGCTTCTGTTCACTGTCACACCCTCAGCAGCCAGCAGTGGACCATGGCCAAGCACCATGTGGCTTAAAAACAAGAAACCCAAACCCCTGTCCTGCTTTTAAGCAGCCTCCACAGCTTGGATTGCAAGCCCCTCAGGAGCAGTGAGTGCTCATCTCTGCAGCTAGACTGAGCACAGTGTGGGGACTAAGCAGATGCTTCGGAAAGGCTGGGCTATTCTGTGGAATGCTCCGTTGAGCACATTCTCCTCATCACTATAAAAACGAATGTACTCGGAAGGTGTTCTTAAAACAAGCAGGGAGGGCAGTGTAGGCAGCGAAGTGCAGTGCAATGCAAGACACATCTTTGTAGAATGAGGTCATAGTTAAGGGCCTGGGATTTAAGGTCAGACGGGGTTTTCTGTCACAATTCCACCACATACTGGCTGTGTGACCCCAGAGAAGACACTGAACCATTGCTTCCTTTTCTAAATTGGCAGCAACAGTTCACATATCCTAAGGCTGTTAGGATTAAATGAGACATTGTATGTAACGTGCTAAGCATAGTGCCTGTGCTCAGGGGGTTCTTGGTGATAACATTAGTTGTATTTAATTTATTGCTAGGAAAAAAAGATCAGATTTGGCTACCTTTCAAAATAAATGTGAAGCAGAGCTTGAGTATATGCCCCTCACCCCCAAATTAAAGGTTACATGTTACAGAGTGGTATAATCCTGAATACTTCGCAGTTACCTGGATCAGAAACAAGGTGTGAGTGATATCTGTGACAATTTGGTCCTTCAGATTAAGAGGTTGTGCTAGGGTGCTGACATTATGGATCCTTAATTTTCACATGCTTAGCTCTGTGCTTACATTTCTTTTGTGCTTTAAAAAATAAACCTGATAAATCTTTAAAAATTCCTCTATTTATTTATTTTTGGCTGCATTGGTTGGGTTTTTGTTGCTGCGCAAGGGGTTTTCTCTAGTTGGCGGCGAGTGGGGGCTACTCTTCGTTGTGGTGTGCGGGCTTATTGCGGTGGCTTCTCTTTGTTGCTGATCACGGGCTCTAGGCACACAGGCTCAGTAGTTGTGGCGCGCAGGCGTAGTTGCTCCGAGGCATGTGGGATCTTCCCGGACCAGGGCTCAAACCTGTGTCCCCTGCATTGGCAGGCGGACACTTAACCGCTGCGCCACCAGGCAAGTCCCTAAAAAAAATTCCTCTTGAAAGGAAATGAAAAGGGGATTCTTCTTAAAGAGCTTAATGAATACTTGAGCAGCCACTTTTGTTTTTTTGGTTTTAATTGCTTTTCCAATTGCTTTCTACAAGAAACTTCTCTATTGTTGAATAATTTAGTAAGACTGTATTTAGTGGAAACACATTAGAAGTTGGAAGTTTAAGAGTCTGATATAAAATGAAAACAGTCCCCTTACAACAATATGATAGGATAAAGTATTAATGGTCTATTAGAAATCAAAGACTGTCTAATTAAAAAATAAACATTTGTTCCTTAGATGGCATCAACAGTGTGTGAAAATATATCTTTTGTTAGGTTAGCGTCATTTTATGGATTATGATATGAAATCGTCCTACCTTTCGTGTACATTTGAATTCTTTGCTTTCTCAAACACCCCATTTAGGAGTATTTAAGCTAATAGACGAGTGTCCTCTGAGTTACTTCCTCATTTGGAAACCCTGTGCCAGACTGTGTGCAGATGGGGCAGCAGTCATGCCTGGCAGGCCCTGCAAGTGGAATTACATTTGCACATTGTTTTATTCACTGTGAACATTTTGCAGGGAAAAAAGGAAAAACTGTCTCCCTGCTTAAATGAAATTCTGACACAATCAGTACAAATTATAAATTATGTTTAAAGTGATGCAACAAATTCAGGATGGTTTCCAGCTTTGTGTACAGCATTGTGGATGAGCTGTGGGCGTCTAGTACTTGGTTCTGCAGTAACCTGGGCATATTGACCAGTGTCTCTCAAAGTATAGCCTGAAACCATATCCGCCAGAAATGCAGATCCTGGAGCTTCCTTGGAACTTCTCAATCAACATATCTGGGAGCAGAACCTGCAATCTGCATCTTAAGCAGGTGCCTTCTCTGTCAATGTATGGCAGTTTTTGAGACCCTCTGGGAAGACAGTGGGAAGATTTTGCAAAGATTGTTTTAGTTATCAGAATTGAAAATATTTTTAAATCCAGAGAATTCAACTTTATAATGAAAATTGAAGTACAAGTTAAGAATTTGGGGGACTTCTGGCAGTCCAGTGATTAAGACTCTGTGCCTCCAATGCATAGGGCGTGGGTTTGATCTCACATGGCCAGGAAACTAAGATCTCACTTGCCGTGTGGTGTGGCCAAAAAATAATAATAATTAATTAATTAAATAAAAAAGGAATTTGGTTGAAAGGGACGTTTGAGAATAATTTTTTAAATGCCTCCTGCTCTTTTCTGAATTCCCCAATTAATTGAGTTGACTAGCAGTAGCATTGCAAGTTGGCCTTTAAAATGCTTTCTCAATACCCATAAGAACAAAACTTACATTTGAGAAAATCGTTGATTATTGAGTCACTTGTGAATTTATAAAAGTATATTTGAGGGAATTACTGAATTTGGAGGAAAAGGAATGGAAATACCCAAATGTTACCTCATATCATAGGCTAAAACCAGTATTTAATAAGTATAGCTTATTTGGGGGTAGAAGAGAATAGGTAGTTCTCCACAAAAAAAAAAAAAAGACAATGATGGTTCTCTTAGAGGCTTCCACCACATAGTTAACACAAAGCAGCATTTTTGGCTTTTAAAGTAATGAAATGAAAGCCAAAAGACGTCAGTGTGTGTCTTGCCATGCTCTGTATATTGCAGATACATCTTTAAGGGAAAAAAAGTCAAGACATAACAGAAACCATTACTTTGATTATCTTAAAATTTCTTTGACTTTAAAATGATTTCATTTTGGGTCACAAATCAAGCTTTGGAAAATTTAAGAAAATTGAAATCGTATCAAGCATCTTTTCTGACCCACAACACTGTGAGATTGGAAATCAGTTACATGAAAAAACCTGTAAAAACCACAAATACATGGAGGCTAAACAATGCACTACTAAATAACCAAGAGACCACTGAATAAATCAAAGAAGAAATAAAAAAATACATAGAAACAAATGACAACGAAAACACGATGACCCAAAACCTATGGGATGCAGCAAAAGCAGTTCTAAGAGGGAAGTTTATAGCAATTCAATCTCACCTCAAGAAACAAGAAAAATATCAAACAGTCTAATACTACACTTAAAACAACTAGAGAAAGAAGAACAAAGAAAACCCAAAGTCAGTAGAAGGAAAGAAATCATAAAGATCAGAGCAGAAGTAAATGAAATAGAAATGAAGAAAAGAATAGCAAAGATCAATAAAACTAAAAGCTGTTTTTTTGAGAAGATAAACAAAACTGATAAACCCTTAGCCAGACTCATCAAGAAAAAAAGGGAGAAGACTCAACTCAATAGAATTAGAAGTGAAAAAGGAGAAATAACAACTGACACTGCAGAAATACAAAGGATTATAAGAGACTGCTACAAACAACTATATGCCAATAAAATGGACATCCACAAAGAAATGGAAAAATTCTTGGAAAGGTACAGTTTTCCAAGACTGAACCAGGAAGAATTAGAAAATATAAACACACCTATCACAAGTAATGAAATTGAAACTGTAATTAAAAATCTTCCAACAAACAAACATCCAGGACCAGATGGCTTCACAGCCAAATTCTATGAAACATTTGGAGAAGAGCTAACACGGATCCTTCTCAAACTCTTCCAAAAAATTTCAGAGGGAGAAACACTCCCAAATTCATTCTACGAAGCCACCATCACCCTGATACCAAAACCAGAAAAAGATATCACAGAAAAAGAAAATTATACGCCAATATCACTGATGAATATAGATGCAAAAATCCTTAACAAAACACTAGCAAACAGAATCCAACAGCACATTAAAAGGATCATACACGATGATCAAGTGGGATTTATCCCAGGGATGCAAGGATTCTTCAGTATATGCAAATCAATCCATGTGATACACCACATTAACAAATTAAGGAATAAAAACTGTATATTTTTTATTTTATTTCTGCATCTCAATAGATGCAGAAAAGGCTTTTGAAAAAATTCAACACCATTTGTGATAAATACTCTCCAGAAAATGGGCATGGAGGGAACCTACCTCAACATAATCAAGGCCATGTATGACAAACCCACAGCAAGCATCATACTCAATGGTGAAAAACTGAAAGCATTTCCACTAAGATCAGGAATAAGACAAGGATGTCCACTCTCAGTGCTCTTATTCAACATAGTTTTGAAAGTCCTAGCCACAGTAATCAGAGAACAAAAAGAAATAAAAGGAATATAAATTGGAAAAGAAGTAAAACTGTCACTGTTTGCTGATGACATGATACTATACATAGAAAATCCTAAAGATGCCACCAGAAAACTACTAGAACTAATCAATGAATTTGGTAAGGTTGTAGGATGCAAAATTGATGCACAGAAATCTCTTGCATTCCTATACACCAACAATGAAAAATCAGAGAAATTAAGGAAAGACTCCCATTTACCACTGCAACAAAAAGAGTAAAATACCTAGGAATAAACCTGCCTGAGGAGGAAGAAGACTTGTACTCAGAAAACTATAAAACACTGATGAAAGAAATCAAAGACCACATAAACAGTTGGGAAAATATACCATGTTCTTGCATTGGAAGAATCAATATTGTGAAAATGACTCTACTACTCAAAGCAATCTACAGATTCAGTGCAATCCCTATCAAGTTACCAGTGATGTTCTTCACAGAATTAGAACAAAAAATCTTAAATTTCGTATGGAAATACAAAAGACCCTGAATAAGCCAAAGCAGTCTTGAGAAAGAAAAACAGAGTTGGAGGAATCAGGCTCCCCGACTTCAAACTATATACCATAGAGCTACAGTAATCAAGACAGTATGGTACTGGCACAAAAACAGAAATATAGATCAATGCTACAGGGTAGAATGCCCAGAGATAAACCCACGCACATATGGGCCCCTAATTTACGACAAAGGAGGCCAGAACATATGATGGAGAAAAGACAGTCTCTTCAATAAGCGGTGCTGGGAAAACTGGACAGCCACATGTAAAAGAATGAAATTAGAACACTCTCTACCACCACACACAAAAATAAACTCAAAATGGATTAAAGACCTAAATGTAAGGCCAGACACTATAAAACTCTTAGAGGAAAACATAGGAAAAATTTTTTTTTTTTGCAGTACACAGGCCTCTCACTGTTGTGGACTCTCCCGTTGCGGAGCACAGGCTCCGGACGCACAGGCTCAGCAGCCATGGCTCATGGGCCCAGCCGCTCTGCGGCATGTGGGATCTTCCCGGACCGGGGCACAAACCTGCGTCCCCTGCATTGGCAGGTGGACTCTCAACCACTGCGCCACCAGGGAAGCCCAGGAAAAACACTTTTTTACCCACTTCCTACAGTAACAAATAAAAACAAAAATAAACAAATGGGACTTAATTAAACTTAAAAGCTTTTGCACAGCAAAGGAAACCATAAACAAGACAAAAAGACAACCCTCAGAATGGGAGAAAATATTTGCAAATGAAGCAACAGACAAAGGATTAATCTCCAAAATATACAAACAGCTCATGGAGCTCAATATCAAAAAAACAAACAGTCCTATTAAAAAATGGGTGGAAGACCTAAATAGACATTTCACCAAGGAAGACATACAGATGGCCAAGAGGCATGTGAAAAGCTGCTCAACATCACTAATTATTAGAGAAATGCAAATCAAAACTACAATGAGGTGTCTCCTCACGCAGGTCAGAATGGCCATTATCAAAAAAGCTAGAAATAATAAATGCTGGAAAGGGTGTGGTGAAAAGGGAACCTTCCTACACTGTTGGTGGGAATGTAAATTGATACAACCACTATGGGAAACAGTATGGAGGTGCCTTAAAAAACTGAAAATAGAACTACCATACGACCCAGCAATCCCACTACTGGGCATATACCCTGAGAAAACCATAATTCAAAAAGAGACATGCACCACAATGTTCATTGCAGCAGTATTTACAATAGCCAGGACATGGAACCAACCTAAATGTCCATCGACAGATGAGTGGATAAAGAGGATGTGGCACATATATACAATGGAATATTACTCAGCCATAAAAAGAAACGAAATTGAATTATTTGTAGTGAGGTGGATGGACCTAGAGACTGTCATATGAGTGAAGTAAGTCAGAAAGAGAAAAACAAATATCGTATGCTAACGCATATATATGGAATCTAAAAAACCCACAAAAAACCCAAAAAACAGTACTGATGAATCTAGTTGTGGGGCAGGAATAAAGAGGTAGACATAGAGAATGGACTTGATGACATGGGGTGAGAGGGCAAAGGTGGGGCAAAGTCAGAGTAGCATCTACATGTATACACTACCGAATGTAAAATAGTTGGCTGGTGGGAAGCAGCAGCATAGCACAGGGGAATCAGCTCGGTGCTTTGTGATGACCTAGAGGGGTGGGATAGGGAGGGTGGGATAGGGAGGGTGGGAGGGAGGCTCAAGAGGGAGGGGAGATGGGGACATGTGTATGCGTATGGCTGATACGCTTTGTTGTGCAACAGAAACTAACATGGTATTGTGAAGCAATTATACTCCAGTAAAGATCTATTAAAAAATAAAAATAAAATGATGTCACATATCTATATTTGAATAGTTTCTTAATGTCATTTGATTGAAGAAATGAATGAAATAAGATTTAAATAAAACTTAACCTCTGTTTAGAAAGACAGATATGATATCACTTATACGTGGAATCAAAAGATCATGCAAATGAATCTATTTACAGAACAGAAACAGACTCACAGACATAGAAAATAAACTTATGTTACCAAAGGGGAAAAGGAGGGAAAGAAGGATAAATTAGGAGTGTGGGATTAAAAGATACAAACCACTATACATAAAATAGATAAGCAATAGGGAATTACTGTATAGCATAGGGAACTCTTCTCAATACTCTGTAATGACCTGTAATGGGAAAAGAATCTAAAAAAGTGAAAAAAAATCTTAAAGTAATCTTAGAGTATCAAAAAAAAATTAGGCTACAAGGACCCCCCCCAAAAAAAGTCCACTCATATTTAGTGCAGAATTTTATGTGTATTTCTGTCTTATAATTTAAATAATTCTTGTCCAGAATTGATCTTTTATGTCCTCTGTTGAAATATCGTCTGAGCTGGTCTGTTCATCCGCATCGTTTTATTTATCTTTGGGGACTCCCTGCCCTTCTTCCTGCGCCTTCCTCCATCTGTTCTCCCTCCCTGATGGCAGTGAGGCCTAGCGGACTGGAATGTGGCCCCAACACATTCTACAGAGAAACCACGCTTTATTTCCAGCCAGGAGCAGAGCAGCACCCTGAGGACGCTCTCCTTTTCTTCCCTACAGCGGCCTGAAATCTCCCTTCTAGCACTCATCCAGGCACTCAGTCTACCCTCTTGGCTTTCCAGAGCTTTGGTGGGGTCACCCTTTGCCTTTCCCGGCAGCTGGTTTCACTCTGAATTTAATGAGGGAGCTGAGCTGAGTGGCCAGAGAAGGGTTTCCCCACCTGGCACTCACTGGAAGGTCTCGGCCACTTGTCCATGTTAAATGAGTAAATGCCGACCTCTGGGAGACTCCAAGGCAAGCCCTTTCCGGCCAGTTCTCCTCTGGTCAGCGTCTCGGGCACATTCCTGAGCCCCTCTGCTTCCTCCCTCGTTTCTCTTTGGACTTCGGTGTAACTGACAGTGGAGTAGGAATGTATTTTATTTTATTATTTATTTATCTATCTATTTATTTATTTATGGCTGCATTGGGTCTTCGTTGCTGCGTGCAGGCTTTCTCTAGTTGCGGCGAGCGGGGGCTACTCTTCGTTGAGGTGTGTGAGCTTCTCGTTGCAGAGCACAGGCCCTAGGCACACGGGCTTCAGTAGTTGCAGCTCGCGGGCTCTAGAGCGCAGGCTCAGTAGTTGTGGTGCACTGGCTTAGTTGCTCTGCAGCATGTGGGATCTTCCCGGACCAGGGCTCCAACCTGTGTCCCCTGCATTGGCAGGCAGATTCTTAACCACTGCGCCACCAGGGAAGTCCTGTGAGTATTTTAAATTCCACGTATATGTAACTTTCAGAGTCACTGGGGTTTTCTGTCCCTGTTCACTGGTTGGACTTGACACTTTAGCAAAGCCTGTTGGCTTACTTTGTGTCGTCATCCCGGATTTCATGCTGCCCAAGGCCTCACTGCACCTGATTCTCTGCCTTTAAATTTGCCGGCTAGTTTTTCGAGCTGTGATATTAGCAGATGGGAATTTGAAATGCCTCATACCATGCTGAGAGTTCAAGTGTTTTTCATTTCTGTTATAAGAGTTTTAGCTCATCTTTTAGTTTTTTGGCCCCCTTATAATCTAGTGTATTTACTTAGGCTTTACATTTTTATGTAAGAAAGAACTTAATTTATCTTTGCACTTTTATTAAATAGGAAGTCTATAATTATAAGCTTGTTAAACTGGATTTCCTCCGGAAGTGTAATTATATTCACCAAACTCCACAAATTATATTCGCCAAGCTCCCTTTAAGAGGACTGGGGAACCAACCCAAGAGTTCTAAAGTTATATTTTTATGAAAGATTTTTGTTACTTAAAGGGTGGGAGAGATTTCTGCATGGGACCTTTATCCTGTCCCCCATCTCTGCAGTCTTCTTAAAATGTCCTCTGTTAGAATTTTGAGGGATCGATTTCCAGACATGTAAGACATACTGTACATTTAAAATAGAAGAACCACACTATTCAGTGCCTCACATTAGTGAACTTTTATTGAATGAATTAATGGGTTCAGAAGCATCAAAGGGCATTTGATTGTAGATTTGCCTTAATGATTTATTTTTAAAAATGGAGAAAGCCATTTATTCTCCAACTTTGTACTTGTATATAAGATTTTTGACTTCAGTTTGAGACGTTTGGACTTACTATAAATGTTGTGAAACCTTAGATGTTAATTTTCTACTGCTGCTTTTTAAGAGGGAAGGGCGAAATGAAATTTTAGAAAGGAATTGAGAATAATATTTTAGTGCCCTCGTGACTTACAAACTCACATGGTAACATGCCTGCCTTCGGGGAGCTTAGCTTCTAGAAACCACAGCAGGCCCACAGGCATAGTAGCTGTAATGCCTATTGCTGGCTTGGCTTTCCCCCTTGTCCTGTTGGAAGGGCTTGGCAGGGTTGGGGTTCTTTGTTTCAGGGAGTATGTGTGCCTGGATTTTGCATTTTCTCATATTGATGGATTGATCTGGACTTCAAGGCTCATACATAACATTTGGAAATTGTGGTCCTTTCCAGCCTTGAAATTCTGTGATGCTCTGAGATCTTTGGCCGTACGAAACCCTGTTCAAGACAGATCATATGGCCTTTCACCATCACCACCCTCCCTTTTTTAAAAGATTGTAGGCAGCCCAGGCCACTGCTAGCACTGCCTTGTGGGGGGCTGGGTGGAGCTACCACAAATTTTATGTTTTCTGTCAAAGGTAAAAAGCCTCATTTCTTGGCAGTGCCCTTGCCTCCTTCGAGCAGAATCCCAGTAAACTATTGTTATAGTAAAGTAGTGACTAATTAAATCCTTTTATTAACGAGGATTCCACTCACCTCTGACTCTCCTCATATTTGGAATTATTGATAGAATGAGGCAAATTGGAAATAGACCAGTTATGTCAATATGACCATTTATTGAGTTCTTGTTGTGTGCTACGTGGGTAATGCTTGGCCCCATTAATCCTTAACAGGAGGGATGTTAGTGCTATTTTAATTCCTGTTTTGCATGTGGGGGAAACTGAGGTTCACAATGGTAAAGTCACTGCCTAAACGCCTGGAACACTTTGCTGATAGTGGGCTGTGAGGAATTTAATATTCTCTTAATCGGGATCTCAGTGTCGTCATTCCATCCCTCTGCCCCCAATCCTACATTGAATGTAATTGAGTACATAGTTCTTTTCTTCCAGTGTCTTATATCTATGTGAGTTGTGAAGGCAGGGTCATTTTGTGTTGAGAACTGTTCTCTTCGACATTAGTTTGAAAATAAACTCTTAAACATCCCTGTAATCTTTTATTTTAGTGATTGCTTATTGTAGTGTCCTATTTGGTTAGTAAGCTTCTTTGAGTTCTAAAGGTTTCTTGACATCTTTTACTTTCTGATAACTTTATGTTGTCAGCCACCAAGGCAATTGAGCAGGAAAAAAAAAATTTGCTGTGGGCAAACGTGGCAGAATGAGGTGTAAGGAGTAAGCTCAGAAAATCAAATTCTCTCTGAGTTTTTGCTACAGATAAGCAAGATGAGACACATGTAGAAGTTATCATCTGTGATTGCTGTAACCAAAGCCTCTGTGGAGCTTTTCACAGCCCGATGGGCAAAACAAGTTCTTTGGGTGCTACTTTCCTGGGCAGGGTGGGTGTATATGGTTGAGGGATATTTGTGTGTGTGTGTGTGTCTTATAAAAAGCACTAGATGTGACTGCCCTTGGCCTGACCTCAGCTCACAAGCAGTCAGCTCACATATTCTCCCTGCCCCAGTGCACCCACCTCTGTAGTTCATCCTGCATGCCTCAGTCAGATTAATCTTGAATTAGGAAACTTCCAAAGAATTTATCTTGAATTCTATGTCCTGATAAGAGGCCAGCACAAATGCCATTGCCTGGCATTCAAGGCCAGTTTGTGGCTTTGGCACACCACCTACCCGATGTTCTTTCCATAACCTCTTCAGATCCTTTCCATCAGCTGAACTGAACTGGGGTCTCTTCTGTGTACCAAACACTACCTATGTGGAACCCACCTTGGAAATTTTCACCTTAGGAATTTTGTGAGGAGAACAGCTTGTTAGTAGCAAAACACATGAAAGATGATACCTTTTATATGTAAATCAAGTGATACCCAGCCAGGAACAGAACTATCCATGAGAATTTACTGTTTGGAGAAAAGGTAGACTCGTTACTTTGCTTCTTATGGGAAGCTGAGTTTTTGAGGATTGTGCTTTTGGGAAAAGACAGGCCAGGTAACTTCAGGAGAGAGAGGAAGTGCGTGCAGTGAGCTCTTGCAAGGAGAGCTGGTTGAGTCTGTCTTTTAATTAGCTTGAAGAGACCAGCCTCCCTGTACTTGAAAAAAGAACACCTGCTACTCAGAATCCAGCTGAGGGGAAAGTGGTTTTGAGCCTCAGATGCTGTTGATGATGCCGATCGTGCTGAAAGCAGCTAGAATTTATTGAGCACTTTGTAACACTGGGATAGTCACTCGATGTGCTTGACCTCATTTAATGCTCACCGTGACACTCTGAGATTGATGACTTATTCTTCCCATTTTATAGACGAGGAAACCAAGTTTTAGACCTCAGCTCGAGTATCTAGTAAGTGGCAGAGCAACAACTGAAATCCAAGTTATTTATTCTAGAGTCCCTCTACATCTTTTACAGGTGCGTGTGGGTAAGGGGGTGTTGATGGGTGTCATTGCTTCCTACAGGCTGCCAGAAAGTGCTGTGTGTGATCTAATTCAGCTTAACGTCCCCTGGGAACTCTCTATAGAGAAGTTAATATTGTAAGTACTACAGGGATATTTTAAACATTCATAAAGGGGTGTATTTGTCAGCATGTCCCCTGATCTTTCCCAGGTGAGTCTTGAAGCTTGGCATTCTCTTGGCTGTCGTATTCCTACAGTGGAGGGCAGTCCATAAATGCTCTTTCGTGCTGTCTTTAGCGCCTCATCAGGGTTTCAAGGCTATTAGTCTTCTCAACTACAATGTAAGGTCTCTGAAGACAGGCACCATCTCTTATCTTGGTTGATAAATTTGATTATTACCACAGCTGGATAAAAATGCCCCCTGAGATTATCCATCTCTCTCTCTTTTTTCAAATATTTATTTATTTGTTTGTTTATTTATTTATTTAGGCTGCACCGGGTCTTAGTTGCGGCATGCAGGATCTTCACTGCAGCATGAGGGATCTTTAGTTGTGGCATGCAGACTTCTTAGTTGCGGCATATGGGATCTAGTTCCCCGACCAGGGGTTGACCCGGGCCCCCTGCATTGGGAGCTCAGAGTCTTACCCACTGGACCATCAGGGAAGTCCCCCATCTCTCTTTTTAAGGTGTGTCTATTCTCTGAACAACCTTCATATAGGGGCGTCTTGCTTCTGGCAGGGACTGTGTTGTGCCTCTTTGGGTGAGGATCATGGACTGGAAAGAGCCTGGGCTTGGGAGCCAGAACCAGGATCTTTCCTACTTGCTTCTGCAAGACTCTTCAGTGAGTCTTTTCACTTCCGTTGAGGCTGTTTTTTTTATTTGGAAAATGGGTATGGGAATCTTATAAGGGGTTCTCAAGATTAGAAATGATGTAGGTAAATGGCTGGTTCACAGTCAGCATTTAGGAAATGAAGAGGTGGTTCATCTCTCTGTTCTGAAGCCTGTGCACAGGACCTTGCATAGAATGCATGCACAGTGAATGGATCTTGAATTAATGGTGGTTCCTTGAGACCTGACCTTAGAGAGCAACTCTGAAGTGTCTTAAAATATGTTTTTATGAAGAGTGTCCTCCATTGCCTGATTTTGCATAGGAAGGCAGAGCCAGAGATGGATTTCTTGGTTTTTAGATGCTACTTCAGTTTTTAAAGCCTGACGTTTTATACAGGTAAGTATTGGTAATATCAACTTCATGATAAGATATGCAGTGATTATATTCATCAGTCTGTTGAAGCAATAAAAAGATAACAGGACTAGACCACGTTTAGTGGTCGCTAGAATACGTTTCCTCGTTTCCTTTTATAACAACACTTTACAATATTTCATATAGATTTTAAAATTTAGAAACACCTTATGGAATTAGGTATTTTTTGTTTCTTTTTGTAGGAGGAAACTGAGGCTGAGAAACTAAGGGCCTTCCCAATTTGCAGCCCTGATAGAGTTTGGTTTCAAACCCAGTTCTTCCGACTTTTTTTTTTTTTTTGCGTTACGCGGGCCTCTCACTGTTATGGCCTCTCCCGTTGCGGAGTACAGGCTCCGGACGCACAGGCTCAGCAGCCCTGGCTCACGGGCCCAGGCGCTCCACGGCATGTGGGATCTTTCTGGACCGGGGCACGAACCCGTGTCCCCTGCATCGGCAGGCGGACTCTCAACCACTGTGCCACCAGGGAAGCCCCTGACTCTTTTTTTGTAGTGGTTTTGTACAGCCACTAAACACATATAGAAACCGTTAGCACAGTATATTTTTCTCCATCCATTTACTTTTAATCTGTGTCTTTATATTTAAAGCAGTTTTCTTACAACATAAAATTGGGTCTTGTTTTTTGATCCACTCTAATAATCTCTCTTAATTGGTGCATTTAGACCATAGATGTTCAAAGTGATTATTGATATAGTTGGATACACATATAGCAGCTGAAGTCAGAAATGTGTGTGTATATAAAATGTTTATTAATATATAAATGTATAATAGATGCCAGCTGATTTCTAGGTCATCTGGTCTGAGAAATAACATAGATTAAAAAAAAGCCAAAAACTTTTTATTGAATGCTTGCTATGACCTTGGCACTATATTGAATATTTTTAGTGATTTTAGCTTAGTTGGAAGAAAACTCATTTCAGAAATTTGCACTGAATTTTCAGATACTTGGCTGTAGCTTTTATACCTGATAAACTTAAATTGCCTAAAGTTAGTGCAAAATACAATTAAAAGAGAAAAGTAGCTAAAGTACTGCAATTTACTGAGTGATGACTGGAAGTCGGTGTCTCACATATATTGCCATTAAGCATCGAGGATCTGACGCAGCCCTCAGCCTCCAAGGTCTGGGTTCAGGGAGTATTGATTCTGGGCCTGACTATGTGTTCCACTTCAGTTATTAAACAAATGCTGCTGAGAATAGAGGTTTTCTCAGAAAAGATGATGTTTTCAGTGTTTCTATTGGCTGTTTGCTAGGTTAGTATACTTTCAGTAAAATTTCAGAACGTCTTAAGGAAAACAAGCAATTCCTGAATAAGCCAGTATTATGAATTGAGGTATTTATGTATTTGCAAAAGACCCAGAGTCTTTTTACTGAATGGAACTTCTGTTCCCTCATTCCTCAGCGTGGTATGGGCCTGTACTGCAGATGTCTGTATGATATACGATGTGGTAAATATGTGGCCTTAGGAATTTTGTGGTTTAAAAGAAAAGTTGAGAGGGAATTAGGGATTTTCTAGAAGCGTGGACACCTCTCCTGCCATATCAAACCCACACTTCTTTCCCGTGCTCAAGCTCTAAAAGACCCTTTTCAGCTGTTTCAGATTTTTTTCAGCCACCCACAGTGACTTCTTAGTCTCTTTACCGGTAACCTATGGTTCAACCTTGAGTCTCCTGAGAATTCAAAATGCTTTCATTCATGCTTTCTCTACGGGTAGACATTGTGTAGTAACTGCTTCAGAAGAAAGACGTCATCTGTATCCTGGGCTTGCCTTTATTAGTTTGAGGTTGCGTGTTTACAATTTAAACAGAGCTAAGATGTTTTGCTGTTATCTAACGAATTTGGGCATCTGCCCTTGTTTCAGTCATCTAGGCTTCCTAAGTGGAGGGTTTCGAGTGTACCGGATGCTGTAGTTAGACAGCTTTGTTTTGGTTCTGTAGACCCAACCATATTTGGGAAACACACACGTGGGCCGGTTTTTGTATTTAAGACTTGTCTTGGTTAACAATGCAGGCTTAAGAAACTGTGTGTGCCCAGAGTTGTACATATAAAGAGTTTGAGGAGCTCAGGTCTCTGGAATGCCATGGAATCAGGTTAGGAGCAGGGAATTGGCAGCGAGCAGGCTTTGGGAGTAGTGGGGTACTGTGTGTGTTGTCACCTGGCAGCCCCTGTGGATTATTTTAAGATGAAACGTTTTGGTGTAATTGCTTCTTTAGGAAATCTAGCTGAACATTCCAGTCACTTTACTGCCTCCCTTGTCCTCATAAGGAACTGCATGGGAGTAGTTTGGCTTCATTAAACAAAAGCAATCACTGGCAATTAATGTTGCAATTCCATATTTGGGGTATTTGTTATGAATCCTGAGAAAGATTGCATCATGTGGGGCTGCCATGTTCTAATGGACAAGACTGTCAGTGGCTTTTTTTTTTTTTTTTTTTTAGCTTGTCTGCTAGAATTTGCTCTTTAAAGTTCTGAAGATTATACAATTGCATATCAAATGCCAGGGATAAGATTAAAAAACAACTTCCTTTCATTAAAAAATAAATGTATTATAATCACATTATATGCAAGTTGGAAAATAGAAATGAAATTTAAAAGTTACCTGTAATTCCATGCTGCCATATCATTATGAGAATTTGGGCATATTTCCTTTGAAGTATGTACACGTTTCGGTTTTTACATATTTATAATCAGAAACGTCACACAGAACTACATCCTGCTTTTTATTCACCTAATCTCATAAGAAGTGTTTCCCCATGTTGTACGGTCTACATAACCATTATCTTCATAACGGTTCAGTCCACCCAGGGGGTGAGTAGCCATGTAATTGGCCCCCTGTCACTGAACACAGGAGTGTTTCTAGGTTTTTACTATTAACAAAGTTGTGGTAAACATCTCTGTCTACGTAGCTTTATTGTCATTTGGTGTTCTTTCTTTGAATTGGATTCCCCTAAAGCCCAAAGGGTGTGAGCTATATTAAGTCTTGATGTGCTATGCTGAAAACAGTGGTAACAATTTACAGGGTCAGTGACTGTAGGAAACTGTCAATGTCTTTGCATTTGACCACGCTGAGCATTAGTGCTTTTAAATTTGTGGACTAACTTAAGAAGTGGGAAAAATGGTTGGCCATTATTTGAATCTTCTTTTTAAACTAATCAGGTTAAGTGAACATTTTTCTCAGATTTGTTTGCCTTTTTTCTTGGAATTTCTTCATGCCTTTAACATTTTTTTCTTGGCAATAAGTATTGAGTACACTATAAAACAAGGATATTAATCCTCTCTATTATGTTTGCTGTAAACCATGTGTTGTAGTACATAACTTGTAATCATATATTATCTCCGAAATTCTATTGTCTGACGCTCAAATAATTTTGCATGTATAAAACTTGAAACTCTTTTGGGCTGTGTTTTCTTATTGGCAATTTTGTTGGCAGAATCAACTTTGCATGTTTATTTAAAGACTTCATTTAAGTATAAAAGGGAAAAAAAAAACATTGCAGGTTTATCGGTAGCTAACTTTCCAACTCCGGATCTTGCTTGGCCTGTCTCTGGCAAGGGCCTGAGATGAGAGTGTGATGACTTTAGTGGGAGCTTGGACATGGGATTTCTGAATGCTGTGCTTATTAAATAAGTCTTATTAAATGAATTCCTTATCATCGTGACTTTCAATAGTGATTAAAAAATAAGACTAAACCAAAATTAAAATCTTCCATTTTTGTTGGGTTGGTGGATCTGGTGACTGGGATTGGCCTTAATGTTTGGGGAGGTTTGGGAGAGGGCATTAGTGGGAAGTAACAATGAGATTAAAGACTTGGAAATGGGAAATCTTGTGCAGGATTCAATAGGAATGACAAATATGATACACATGGAGTTTAGGGCTTATTGATACCTGGTGGAGATGAGACTGGAAAAGTAATTGGGACTTCATTTTACAGAGCCTTATGGTATTTTAAGGAATTTGGACATTTAGACCAATGTTTCCCAAAGCATGACATTTAAGGTGATTTTAGAAGGTGTGACGTTGAACACTTAAAACATTTTAGTATTTATTCATTCCTTGATTCTCTCTCCCTGCAGAATTTATTCCTCTTCTTTCTATGCTCCTGTAACACTTAGGTCAGATCACTAGCAGAGGGTTACCCATCATATTATATTAAATGGGACATGTCTGTTGTCCTACAGCTCCGTGGTGGCCTCAAAGATGGCAAATGTCCAATTCACGTTGGCTTCCTATGGGCCAAGCACTATTCTGGGTGCACAGTAGGTGCTAAAGTTATGCTGTTGGAATGGTATCATCAGGCCTGTGTTTTACGTACCTTATTCTCTCCTGGGAGGTTTGCTGCCTTTTTTCCTTTTTCCCTGTACCGCCCAGCCAACCCTTCTGAGTTTATAGGGGCCCCGCAGATTTTTTTTCTCCAGTGAAATTTGACCGAGGAACTCTTACGCTGCTAAAGTCAGAACGTGTCAGGACACGGGCTATAGGGTGATTCTGAGGCTTATTAGGACACTGTAATTGTCTGGGAATGAGGTGGTGGAATAGAATGGTGAGTGTGAGGATGGAAAAGCAGAGCTGGCTGGGTTGTGTGAGTCATGAAGGCAGAAGAATTGACAAGACTAGGCAGGTGGCAAGGGAATGAGGAGACAGACATTCACCCCACCAGTACTGATTGGGTGCCTGCTCTGAGCTAGGCACCATACTAGACAGTAGGATACAGAGATGATCAAGACCCTGCCCTGCTGGAGGGGCCTCACTGTCTAGTGAACTTGATTGGCGGAGGGGAATCCAGGAAGGCAGGGTGGGAAAAAATGAGTAATGGACTTGGCCAGTAATCTTTGTAACTGATTGTCAGAACACTTTGCATTGTTCGGTGAGTAACAGGGTGATATCAGAAGGTTATAAGGGGGAATTGGCACTGGCCAGTTCATGAATTGGCTGGGGATGGTTGCTTCTCATCTGGAATTCAGTGTTCATTGCCAAGACACAAAGGCTGAAGGTGCCCTGAGGAGGAAGAGGGATGAGAGGCTGAGTAATATTCCATTGTATGTATGTGCCACCTCTTCTTTATCCATTCCTCTGTTAGTGGACATTTAGGTTGCTTCCATGTCCTGGCTATTGTAAATAGTGCTGCAATGAAATAATGCCATTTGCAGCAACATGGGTGGACCTGGAGATTACCATACTGAGTGAAGTAAGTCAGACAGAGAAAGGCAAATATCATATGGTATTGCTTATATGTGGAATCTAAAAAAATGGTACAAAGAAACTTATTTACAAAACAGAAATAGCCACAGATGTAAAAAACAAACTTATGGTTACCAGGGGGGAAAGGGGGGAAGGGATAAATTGGGAGATTGGGATTGCCATATACACACTACTATATATAAAATAGATAACTAGTAAGGACCTGCTGTACAGCACAGGGAAGTCTACTCAATACTCTGTAATGACCTATATGGGAAAAGAATCTAAAAAAGAGTGGTTATATGTATAGCTGATTCACTTTGCCATACAGCAGAAACTAACACAACACTGTAAATCAACTATACTCTAATAAAAATTAAAAAAAAAAAGGGATAGGAGGGAAAGTGGGCTTAGTAGACGGAATAAAGAGCAAGACTAAGGGAAACTTCCTGAATCCATTTTTGCACCTAAATAATAAGGGGATGGATTAGATTTCTGGTTTATGAGTTTTTTGTGGCCATACAACCCGTTTATCCAAGGAAAGCTCAGCAAGTATAAATGAATGAAATCGATAAAAGCACAGCTGCCCCGTTAGCCTGAGGGGGCTCATGGAACTTTCTTCCAAACAGGTGGAAAACCATGAAAAGGGGCTAGGTAACCTGCACGGATTCTTCTGGTTCTAATAGTCCAGGTGAAATCTTCTAGGAAGTGAGCATGCAGTTGGAAAGGAATGAGGACCCAGCTCAGGGTCCTCTAGCCCTTTAAACTCCTAGAAGAACTGCAAAGATCCTGTTCTAGAAGGAAGAGTCTCATGGCTCAAGGTAAACCAGTCCACAGTGACGTTTACAAATCAGGACCAGAAAGTGCTTGGGAGGAGGAAGGAGTTAACTGTCTTAAATTCAGTGGCAAGGTCAGTGAGGCCCCGACCACTGCAAAAACTGTTGCGCTTGGCAATGTGTGTGCACTGGAAACCTTTCTGAAGGCCATTTTAGATAACTGGTTAGAACGGAAACCACGTTGGAGGGATTCCAGGAGGAAATGGGAGGATGTGGGAGATGACCTATTGCTCCCTCTCCAGAAGCATCGGTCTTTCCACAGAAACCGTGGGCTTGTGCTGTTCTGAGCCCCCAGCTGTGTCATGGGATTCCAGGCTGAACTTAATGTCAGGGTCGAGTTTATCCTAACTTCCTCCCCTTGAAAGGAAGTGTTAGCGACTCAGTGTTTATCCCTTCTAGTTTTCTGAAGAGCCTTCTGCATCCTCTCCAATAAGGCAGAGAGTGCATTCGAAGAGAAACGACATGATTAGAGATTGAGAAGAAGATGAGCTGTCAAAAAATTGCAGAAACGTACCTTTGCTGGTGGCTCAGCAAAGTATAATGCAATAAGGCCAAGCATGTATTCTGGGGCTTTGTGAGCTGTACCTATTCTTTTCAAGCCACTGGAAGTAGCTGCAAATATATATGCATATGTATATGTGTGTGTGTGTGTGTGTGTGTGTGTGTGTGTGTGTGTGTGTGTATCAGGTCGGCAGATTGGATTTCAAAGCTAGAGTATAATCAGGGTCTGGTCGAATGGGGAGCTAGCTTCCTGTAGGCAGCTACAGTGGAGATAAGGAGGGTCTTGGTTATTTTGAAGGTAAGACTTGAAAGTTAGGTTCCGAAGGCTAAATAGAGATGAGGGCAAAGTTCCTGACTGAACACCCACCCACTAAATGCTCAGTCCTGAGGATGACACAGCGTCTCCCTTCCAGAATCTTACAATTGTGTGTGTGTGTATGTGTATTTGGGAAGAAGCAATGGAGGCAAAACACCATAGGTCATAGGGGAGGCTGGAGCATGCTGAGTGGGAGGTCAACCAGGGACTCATTCTCTTCCAAGAATCTTTGCTGGACCTTGAATTTATTTTTACAGACAAACTCAATTCCTCCCTTGTCCTATATCCCTGAATCATCCATATAAGGAAGGACCTTCTTTCCTTCCCCAATAAACAACCCATATTTAGTTATTGGATTCTATTTCAGCTGGGAGCATGAGCAACTTTTGCTTTTTGGTAATTATTCACTCTGTGTCAGCGAGACTTATCAGAATTATAGGGTTGTGGAATTAGAGAGGGACCGTGCAGAACCGTTACTTATCTGGATGCATTCTTAACAAGACTGGCTGCTTCACATCTTGTTCTTTTGGTGGAATGTCTGTTGATGCTGTGGTGTTCTGACCAAGTTCGGTAGGTCTTGACAGCCCGAGGGGTGGAATGGCGGCTTGAGCCTAGCTGGCCCACCCAAACCGTGACACTGTAGGTTCCTGCAACCCGCCGGGGGATTGCTGCCCACTTGTAGTGGTCCAGTTTTGCCACTAGGTGGCACTGTTCATCTTTTTTGGCTTTTAACCAAAGCACCTGCCTCCTTTGGAGGGGACTTGGGGGAGAAATTATAAAGATGTGCCATCTTGTTCTCAACCAACTCAAACTCTTTACAGCTTAGTTTTTAAATAAATATTAAGTGTCAGAAATTTTTATGTAAAATAAACTCTCACGTTTAACATATGATGGTAATACTTGTACTATCTCTAAATAAACTGCGGGCATTAGACTGTGACTTCTAAAGCTTTCAGCGTTCTCTGGTCAGACTCAGTTTGTGCAGCTTCCTGATTGCATCCCCGCCGCCCTGGCTCTCAGCTCTTCAGGTTGTAGAGACAAAACCGTTTGCTGAACCACTTGGGATTCCCCTCTGGACGGCCTTATTCAGGAGGGAGGAATGAAGATTCTCCTCTCCCACTGAAACCTTTGGGGCTCCCTCCTCCCCCTCTCCTTGTGCTGCTCAAGATGCCTTGGTTGCAAATGACCAGCCATGGCCTCTGGTTGACTCAGAATGAAAGGGGGATTTATTGGCGAGATCTCAGGTAGTTCAGAGTTTACAGGAGGCAGGCGAACCACACTCAGAACAGGCAGAAATTCAAAGAGGCTGAGATGCATGGACTCAGAGCCAACACCAGGCCCCGGAAGAGTCTGGATAAGGTGTCACTGCTGTTGCAACCACCGCCGAGGATGGGACACTGGGCACCGTCCTCGGCACAACTGCCACTGCCACAGTTTTTATTTTGATATTACTTTAAACTACCCCCTGCTTCGTGTCACCTGCTGCCCATTTAAACAACCAAGTGAGAGCATGTAACAGGACCTACTACCGAAAAAGTCTATGTGTGCAGAGCTAGTACCCACCTAGGCATTGCCATTGCCGCCTACTACATCATACATGTTCTTCAAGTACTGGAATAGTGTCCTACCACCCTGGGCCCATTCTCTTTCCATCTTTTTGCAATCCAACCACTAAACAGTAAAACACCTGGCCTGGGGAGGGGCCCCCCGCAGAGAACTCTACACCTGGCATCCACTCTGGTTGGTGGATGTTTGTAGTAAAGTGATGGTTAGTATTTGGGATACTATCCCTGCCCATATGTACTTTAGGTCACTTTGTAAGTAAGGGTAGTGCTGACATCTAGAAATTACTAGTGTCTGTATTGAGAAATATATAAAATGTGCAAAGGGTGGCCGACATATGACAGATGGTGAAGACATCACGTGCGAGTTGAGGCGTCCTTTTTGTTTGCTTTATAAGACATTTCCATTCATTTCTTCCCCGGCCTAAGAATGCTGTTGTGCTATGTACTTATTTTTTTAATTGAAGCATAGTTGATTTACAATGTTGTTGGTTTCAGGTGTACTGCAAACTGATTCAGTTTTATATATATATATGTATGTATATAATGTATATAATATATATATACTTTTTCAGATTCTTTTCCATTATAGGTTATTATAAGATACTGAATATAGTTCCCTGTGCTATACAGTAGGTCCTTGTTGTTTACCTGTTTCTTATCTATTTCTTAGTGTGTATCTGTTAATCCTAAATTCCCAATTTATCCCCCCCCACCCACTTTCCCCTTTGGTGACCGTAAGTCTGTTTTCTATGTCTGTGAGTCTATTTCTGTTTTGTAAATAAGTTTGTATCATTTTTTTTAGATTCCACATATGAGTAATATGATATTTGTCTTTCTCTGTCTGACTTAGTAAAATAATCTCTAGGTCCATCCATGTTGCTACAAGTGGCATTATTTCATTCTTTTTTATGGCTGAGTAATACTCCATTTATGTACTTATTTTTAAAATTAAGACAAACTCTACAGAGGGAGCTGGTAAATGAATTATGGAACGTTACAGCCATTAAAATGATGACTGTAAAAATCCAGAAAAATGTTCATGAAATATTTAATTTGAGAACTAGAACACAAAGCTGTCCAGACATTGTTTACAACTATGTAAATGCTATTTATGCAGATAAAGGTTAGAAAGTATTGTAAAAAAAGAAAAATATTAAGATAACTTCACTGTTGGAAGTAAGTCAGAAAGAGAAAAACAAACACTCTATGCTAACACATATATATGGAATTTAAAAAAAAAAAGGTGGTTCTGAAGAACCTAGGGGCAGGACAGGAATAAAGACGCAGATGTGGAGAATGGACGTGAGGACACGGGGAGGGGGAAGGGTAAGCTGGGACGAAGTGAGAGAGTGGCATGGACATATATACACTACCAAGTGTAAAATAGATAGATAGTGGGAAGCAGCTGCATAGCACAGGGAGATCAGCTCCGTGCTTTGTGACCACCTAGAGGGATGGGATAGGGAGGGTGGGAGGGAGGGAGACGCAAGAGGGAAGAGATATGGGAACATATGTATGTGTATAACTGATTCACTTTGTTATAAAGCAGAAACTAACACACCATTGTAAAGCAATTATACTCCAATAAAGATGTTAAAAAAAAAAGATAACTTCAGTGTTGAAATGAAAACATTTCTATAGTCGTGCTTTAAAAGTTAAATAAATAAAACCTTAGCATAATTATTTAAATGATTTAAAAAATAAAACATTTGGATGCTATCCTGACATCCGTTTTGGCCCTGGGAGGCAAACGAAGGTATCATAAAACCAGGATAGGAAACCACCCGGGCATATGGAACACAGCGGGTTGTGTTCTTAACTGAAAGAACAAATGTTTCCACAGCTTAGAGAACAATCTGAGGGGCTGTTGAAGGTCACGGGTAGTCTCAGGTGTACTTGACAGTGACAGAGGCAAACTTACGGCTGATTTGGGCTGGAGAGAAGGACTTAGAATGATTTCCTTTTTGCCCCCAGCTTCTATTCAGTCAATTCCAAGGACAGTTAACAAGACAACCACCCAGAAAGGAAACTGGTGCCTGACTTCAGTGTTAAAAAGGAGACTAAAGCGTGTCTCTTGGTGCAGACCCTCAGACCATACCATGACCTTAATACAGAATTCATGAACCGGGGAGTTGATATCCTCTACATCATTGCTTTTCACACTTGAAAGTACCTAGGGACCAGCTGGGGATCTTGTTAAAATACAGATTCTGATTCAGTTGGTGTAGGGTTGATTCTGCATTTCTCCTTTTTTGTTTTTTTGTTTTTGTTTTTGTTTTTTTTGCGTTACGCGGGCCTCTCACTGTTGTGGCCTCTCCCGTTGCGGAGCACAGACTCCAGACACACAGGCCCAGCGGCCATGGCTCACGGACCCAGCCGCCCCGCGGCACGTGGGATCTTCCCGGACCGGGGCACGAACCTGTGTCCCCTGCATCGGCAGGCGGACTCTCAACCACTGCGCCACCAGGGAAGCCCTTCTCCATTTTTTAGTAAGTTCCCAGCTGCTGGTCTGCAGACCACATGTTATATAGTAAGGTTCTACAGCACATGAAGACTTACTTTTCAGGTTGTCCTTCAGATGTGTTTAGCTAGACCTTACTATTCAAAACATGTGCAAGACTTGTACCTGGAAAGCTACAAGACATTGCTGAGAGAAATTAAAGGGGACCTGCATAAAGGCAGAGAGTTCATTCTCATGAATTGGAAATTCAGTGTTGTTAAAATGTTAATTTCCCCCAGATTCATACATAGATTGAACAGGAACCCATTCAAAATTCCAGCAGGCTTTTTTTTGTTTTGGTGGAAACTGGTAAGATGACTCTAAACTTTTTATGAAAATGCAGAGGACCTGGAAGAACCAAAATGATTTTGAAAAAGAATGAAGTTGGAAGACTCATACTACCCGATTTCAAGACTTACTATAAAGCTCTAATCATCAAGACAATGGATTAGATAAAGACAAATAAATGGAACAAAGTCCAGAAATGGACACACACATATATGGCCAGTTGCTAAATTGTGTTATACTAAGTGAGAGAAGCCAGGTACAAAAGATTACGTACCATATGATACCATTTATGTAAGATTCTAGGACTTCCCTGGTGGTGCAGTAGTTAAGAGTCCGCCTGCCGATGCAGGAAACAGGGGTTCGATCCCTAGCCTGCGAAGATCCCACATGCCGCAGAGCAACTAAGCCCATGAGCCATAACTACTGAAGCCTGCGTGCCTAGAGCCCGTGTTCCACAACAAGAGAAGCCACTGCAGTGAGAAGCCCGCACACCGCAACAAAGAGTAGCCCCCGCTCGCTGCAACTAGAGAAAGCCCGTGCGCAGCAATGAAGACCCAATGCAGCCAAAAAAAAAAAAAAAAAACTTCTAGAAGAGGTAAAACTATAGTGACAGTAGCCAGTGGTTTTGGGGGACTTCAGATGGGACCATATTAAATGAGAGGGTTACTGTTTGCATATCAGTGAGTAAGTGGACTGCATTCCCACCTCAAAGCAGTAGAGTGTAGTTCCTAAGTGCCTGGGCTTTCAGGTCGGGCTGTCTGCGTTCCAGAACCAATTCTGCCACATGGGCAGCAAGCTCTTCGCCTCTCTGTGCTTTGGTTTCCTCATCTGTGTAAACTAATACAATGCTGGTTCTTACCTTATAGGGTCCTCGTGAGGATCACATGAATTAATATATTTAAAGCACCTAGAACATTTTCTTGAGCATAATAAGCTATATATAATCTTATTATTACTCTCCAATAATCAGTTTGTGTTGTGATTTTATCTCTCTGTCCTAAAACTTGGTTCTTTCCTTCACCCTCTCCTTGATGGACTCATGTAACTTGAGGTTCTTAATAGAATATTATAGGTGGAAGGGATCTTGGATAGTATCTAAACCAAGTACAGTTGACAAAATGGAGGCCAAGGAGTTTGAGTTATGTGCCCAAGGTCAGGTTAGCACACAGCCAACCAAGAACCAGAAGGCTGGCCAAGTGACACCTGGTCCAGCTCTGTTTTATCAAGGCTTATATACGGTGTTTGCATTTTTAATGTGAACCATAGGAATTTATCTCGAACCTGCCATTTATCAATTCCATTGTGGTGTTTGTTTTTCTGCAGAGCCCCCGTTACAGAAGACTTGTCCTATCACCACCATGAGCTCTGGTAAGTCATTTAAAACCCTGTCTTCTTCTTCCTGACAAATCTACAAAACTGGACTGTTTACCCAGATTTCCCTCTTACTCTGAAGGCCCCAACTGCATTTCATTGTTTGTTTTTCGAGTCTTGGGTAAGCGTCAAAGTTTTGTCATAAATCGTCATCACAACCTTTATTATTAATGATTTGCTGAGTACCTACCCTCTGTCAAGAACTATGCTATACACTTTACATGTACTGTGTCCTAATCTTTTTTTTTTTTTTTTTTTTTGCGGTACGCGGGCCTCTCCCGCTGCGGAGCACAGGCTCCGGACGCGCAGGCTCAGCGTCCATGGCTCACGGGCCCAGCCACTCCGCGGCATGTGGGACCCTCCCGGACCGGGGCACGAACCCGCGTCCCCTGCATCGGCAGGCGGACTCTCAACCACTGCGCCACCAGGGAAGCCCTGTCCTAATCTTTATAACGGGCTCCCTTTCCCTCGATTTAACAACTTTATTGAGATATAATTGGCATACAGTAAACTTGTGGATATTTTAAGTATCTTATTTGATAAATGTTGACATATGTATACACCTCAGTGGCATTTCTTAATCTGAGTGACTGCAGCACAAGTAAACGGATCCACCATAATTGCCCCATAGTATGAGCTAATCCGTCACTTCCTTTATCAGGGCAAAACCACCCTTTTGCTCTGCCTTTGGTAGTAAAAATCAAGACCTACACAAATGAGCAGTTCTGAGTAGTTTTGGTTTAGAGCTGGGGTAGAAAGCCCGGGCTAGGGAAGACAGAAGGGAATAGGTAGGTACCTGCTCATGTAGCCAAGAGCCGTCAGCTCTCCAGCCCAGGATTTGGGGCAGAGAAGTTTCCATCTGGAGATTGAGGCCCACCTTAGCTCCTGAGTGCACCCTGGAACCTCCTGAGACCTGCAGGCAGGGTGGGCTGGGGGATGACCTAGTGGATAGCTCACTCAGGGGCCTCCTAATCCTGAGATATCTCCAGGGTGCTATCAGAGACCTCCGGAGGTTAAAAACAAGCCTTTCCGCTTATTTACGTGCAGTGCCCTTTTAGCCAAATCCTAAACCTTGCCGGACAGTGTGTGCTCATTAGGAGGAGGAGGGCCACACACACTGAGTGTGCGGGCTTTGGCCTGTGGTGGATCCTGCTCTCCACTCTCCTCTGTAAGATGGACATCACGAAAGCACCACCTCGTGGGGATTTTTGAGGATTAAGTGAGGCAGTGCTTCTAAAGTACTGAGCATGAGCCCGAGGCCTGTCCAGTGTCCCATCCGTGGGTTACCAGCTCAGGTTCCCTCCTTGCGAGGAGAGGGACTGGGCTTGTCCTTGACTCCATGGGTGCTTCTCCTGTGCGCGAGGTGGCTGCGTCCCTTCTTTTCCCCTCCAGGTGGGCTCGGGCGCTGCCAGTAGTCCCTGCTTTGCAACTCAGTTTTTCTTCTCGCTTGGCTTTTTGTTTTTCCTGTCCTTCAAAATAGGCCAGGGTTTTATTGCTTTGTTTTGTTTTTTTCTTAGCTCTGTAGCCTAAAGTTTCTTGTTCTTCTAATATCAGGGTAAGCCTGAACTGGTATCACCACTCCTGGCATGAATAAGGGGGGAAGAAGTGGGCAGGGAGGGGCTGGTCAAGGGTGCAGAGATGCCTGTGGGACTTCTCCCCAAGTTCTCTCTCAGGCGTGACGCTGAAAGGAGGCATTTCCTAGGAGGAGTCCAAAAAATCTGGACCCTTGACCTGATAATCGCGCTCTTGGGAATGTCTATCTTAATTCAAAGGAAGCAAAAACACCCACATGAAGGTGGGGAATGAGTAGGTTCGTTATGTGTGTTTACTTGATGGGAGATTATGCCACTAATAAAAGTGATCATCCGGAAGAAAGCAGCTATGTAGAAAACATTCGTTTTTAACCTTTGGTGGAAAGAGCTGCATGTCTGGGGTCACCTGGCTAGTGACTCCTGAGGCAGCCCCAGGCCACCAGCACCCTGCTGCAGAGGTGTGAGTGTGAGGTGATGGAATTATTTTTCCAAATTTCTTAAAGTTTGGTTGTTTGATTAAAAAAAAAAACACACAAAAGGAAAGGAAGGACATGGGTCTGGGCCTTGTGGAAGCTCAGAGGCTGCTGGCACTGGGGAGGCCCAAAGCAAGGCCTGTAGTCCTAGGAAGGGGATGGTCAAGAGAAATTAGGGCAGGTGCATAGGGAAGGGATAGTCAGAAACGATGGAGTGATGGAACGGGTGATATTTCTTTTACTTGGATTTCTGGCTTTCTGCCAACACCCTCCTTCCATCCATCCCAGAAATGTAGGTGAAAAGGGGACTTTGGGAGAACTAGCCTTTGTCTATAGGTAGATTAGGGGCAGTGAACAGGACGGGCCCTATGGGGCCAGTGTCGGGAGGTCATGGCCGCTGTGGCGGGCCTGGGGAGCGGGCACAGGGGCAGTAGCCCTGCTCACGTCTTGATCCAGGAGCGCCTGGGCTGGCCTATCAGTGTAGCTTATGTCAGGGAGGCTGATTGTTAAGAGCCCAGGTAGGGTGACCAAGTCTCAGCCCAATGAGCTGCTGGGGTTGGGGGCTTCTTTCATTTTAAAAATAAAAAATGTTTATCCTAGCTGGGTTCAAAGAAGATAAGCTGTGGGTGGGATGGACCAGACCAGACTTCAAATCCCTATTTAGTGATCTTAGAGCCCGGCATCCTTTCTGAGCTTCAAATTCCTTATCTATAAAATAAGAGTTCCTAACTTCTAGCTCCAGGGGCCTGGGTATTAAGAATAAAAATGAGGTGCTCATTATGAAATGCTGAGCATGGACCCTCCGATCCGGGTAAATAGAGGGCTTTAAAAGCCCATAGCTGTTATGATTATATTTGTGGCCTGGTTTGCTCTTGGGGGACGTCACCCCAAGCACACTGATCACATGTCCCACCTGCTTGTCTTCTCTGGACTGCTGCCGTCAGTTCTGGGACGGGAAACTGGGTGGGGCTTAGGCTGCCGGTGGGCAGTGTGGGTCTCAGTGTCTGCAGCTGAGCAGAACTTTGAAAGGTCTCCACTGGTACACAGGAGGTGGCATTCAAGGTGAACCTCAAGGTGCAGAGGATTTCCCCAAGCTAGGAAAGGGGGAGCGTGCATTTCTGGCCAAAGACCTTGCAGGAAGCAAGGCCTGAACGTCGGAAAGTATCTGAAGTGCTGAAGGGGTTGTGAGGAGACCGTCATGGAGGGCAGGGGCAGGAGGGAGCTGCAGCTGGAAAAGGGCTGGGGCCTGCGGCCGAAGTGCCTGGAGTCCGGGATGAGTTGCCCAGGCTTTGTCCCTGGGTAGCTCCTGGTTACTGGGGCTTGTTGGTTTGCTTTTAATTATCAGGAAGGTCAGTTTGTTCATTTGAATATAACCACTTATGCCAACATACAGGCCATCTCACTGACTAAAAAATGATATTCCTAATGTACATTTGGGGGAACTTGATTCCAAGTTCAATTTGTTTCCTAATTGAAATGATAACATGTATGGTTGAATTCCCAGACTAAAGCCTGATATTTTTATTTCTCAAAATAGAAGTGAATTATTTGCAAAGCAGAAATAGAGACACAGAGGTAGAGAACAAGTGTGTGGATACCAAGGGGGAAGGGGGTGTGGGAGGAATTGAGAGATTGGGATTGACACATATACACTATTGATACTATGTGTAAAATAGACAACTAATGAGAACATACTGTGTAGCACAGGGAACTCTGCTTAATGTACTGTGGTGACCTAAATGGGCAGAAAATCCAAAAAAGAGGGGATATATGTATATGTATGGCTGATTCATTTTGCTGTACAGTAGAAACTAACACAACATTGTAAAGCAACTATACTCCACTAAAAATTAAAAAAACAAAAATAGGGACTTCCCTGGTGGTCCAGTGGGTAAGACTCTGCGCTCCCAATACAGGGGGCCCAGGTTTGATCCCTGGTCGGAGAACTAGATCCCTCATGCATGCCACAACTAAAAAAGATCCCACTTGCCGCGACGAAGACCCAGTGCAGCCAAAATAAAAAAATACATATAATAGTAAAAATGTAATTTAAACATTAAAAACAAACAAAAAAATAAAATAGAAGTGAAATACAGTATATTTAAAGTGGAGGGTTTTAGAAAATCATGTTGCTTTGTCCTGTTTTGTTCTCTGTCCTGCTCCCTGGGGCTTTTTCAGCCAGATGGGGGTCTAGAGGGTGCTCTCCAGATACAGACTGAGGGCTGGGGTGGAGAAGGGGCAGAACGAAGGCCAGGAGAGCGGTCAGGGGGCCAGGTCATCGCCACAACCAGAACACAGGAGCCTCGGCTGGGGACCCTGGGCTGGGGGCAGGACCGGCGTGGCTTCCATAGCAGCGGCGGTGGGGTGGGGTGAAGGGAAGTGTCACAGAGACTGAGGTTTCTGTCCTGACTGTCTGACAGCTCTCATCCAGGATGCACAGGGATGCGTTTGAGCGGCCTTGGAATGGTGGATAAGCCTTTGTCAGGCAGGAGATGCCATTTTCAAGGAATTAAGGAGATTTGTTTTTAAATGTCAGAAGTGAAGCCAAGCCAGGAAGCCAGAGAATTTACAGCGCTCACAGCACACTTCCCATCCCAAACAGCTTTCGCGTTCTCCCTGCCACAGAGCATTCTCGGAGCTCAGCTACGACGCCCTGGGGCCCTTCTTCAGGCCTGAGGAAGCCTGCAGGGCCAGCGCTTTGCACCGGGTGGGACTCAGGGAAGAGCAGCTAGACGCGATCACAAGCCTCGGGCTCTTTCTTTCTTTCTTTCAGAATGCGACGTGGGTGCTTCCAAAGCTGTGGTGAATGGTTTGGTACCGGGCAGCAATGGGCAAGACAGAGGTAAGGCTCTTGAAGGGAAACTTGGCATTTCTAGAAGGAGCAGGGCCCGGGCCACCTGCCTGGTGGGAACAGTCACTGGTCTAATTAGGCCGTGACCTGGAGACCTGTTCCTATGCTGTCCGAGAATCAGGAGTCTGAGGCTGCCGTTTCCCAATGTGAGGTGATGTATTAAAAACTGTCCCTAGCTCACAGGATGCTGTGAACCACAGACCCCAAATACACGGGCAGAGTCCTCGTGTGTATGGCATTTATGAACCTGCAGTCTCTCTCACCCAGCATTTCACCTCCACCTGTGATAAATAGTGACAAATTCACCATCCTGACCCTGAGGCAAGAGCCTAAATTGCTGAAATAAATTATTTTGGCGACCTTAGTTTCATGCGCATCCTCTCAGATTTTCAATTTTAAAAATTTTAGCACAAAAGATGTAAGTGTGAAATGAATGATGGATGAGATGACCTTTGAGGCCCCATCTCTCATCCTGAACAGCCAGGCCTCAGGCTTCCCATGTCACTTTGCAGTGTGAGGAAACGGGCTCGGGTCCTGGTCTGCTGCTCGTAAACAGAGACCTCTTGGGAGGTCCTTTGTCTTTATGGCTATGAGTTTCCTTATCTAGAAAATGAGAGAATTTGATGATCTGCAGTATTTTTTCCTGCTTCAGATTCAGGTTCCAGTGATTCTATCAGTGCTCATCCCACAAGTATTATGGTATCAAAGAGGGAGGGCAAAAGTCCTGTCATGGGCATTTAAGTCAAAATGCACCCTCCCTCAAAGAAAACGCTTACAAAGTTTGACATATTTGGGGCTTCCCTGGTGGCGCAGTGGTTGAGAGTCCGCCTGCCGATGCAGGGGACACGGGTTCGTGCCCCGGTCCGGGAAGATCCCACATGCCGCAGAACGGCTGGCCTGTGAGCCATGGCCACTGAGCCTGCGTGTCCGGAGCCTGTGCTCCGCAACGGGAGAGGCCACAGCAGTGAGAGGCCCGCGTACCGCAAAAAGGAAAAAAACAAAGTTTGACATATTTGGACTTTGTAATTACCATCTGGGTCAGCCAAGTATTCATTCTGAGACGAGGCAAAGTGTAAAGTCAGAAAGAGCAGCCAGGAGGGGAGGCGTAGAGAGCAGGAGAGATGGGGAGCCTGGGGCCGGTTGGTTGGGAGGGTCCTGCTGTTGTCCTGTCTTCCGTGTCTCCCTGCCCGGCCGCTCTTCTCCACGCCTGGTGTGAGGCAATGTTCTCGGGGTCTTGGACAGCCTTGGCCAATTCGCTTAGAGAATGTTGAAGGGCGGTGCCTAATAAGCATCTGATGAGGAGCACACGGGGAGACGAGCGTGTCTGATGCTCCCCCCAGCCCTGTGAATTCATCAGCAGAGGAGACCTCGGAGGTGGGCGGGCAGGGTGGCCCGTGGAGTTGCATTCCCCTCGCTCCTTGGTAAGGCCCACCTTTGGTTGGAAAGAGGAAGCAGATGCAGCCTGGAGTCATCAGGGCGGCCTGGGGCACTCAGTAAACCAGGTGCCAGGACAGCTGGGCTCCAGTCTCGGCCTCTTCGCTTGAGCACTGGATGACTCCGACCAGCTCTCTTCTTCCTCTGAAAATGGTAACAGAATCCTCCCACCCAATCTCCCAGGTGCCCGTAAGGAGCAGTCAGCAGGATTGCTGTGAAAGCTTGTTTGTATCTTAACACGTGCAGGGTTGTTATTATCAACTCAGTTCTTGGCGGCTGTATGACTGCCATGGACCTTGTGAAATGACAGCCTGATGGACCGGAAGGTGAACTACCCACCTCCGAGCTGCCTGCCTCCCTCCTGTCCCCTTGACAGGCTCGTCAGCATGATGCTGATGCAGCTGTGACGGTCTTGCTTCCCAAACAGCCCTACCCCCCAAGGTGTGACGTGGATCTGGGACTATAAGAACTCCGGGTGTTGCTCAAGAGTGACATTGCCACCATAGGCTTGTTGTGAGAAGGAGGGTTTGGGACTATGCCCACCATTGAGATTCCAGAATCTGGGTAGCAGGGGGCCCAGGGAAGCCTGTGCCTAGATAAGCATGAGCATCCGGGACTTGAGGACAGCAGCATTCACCCACATCCCAGGCAGTATCCCAGCTTTCAAAGCTCAGCTGGTGTCAGCACCCTGGGCCTCGCGCTTGAGTGCGCCCAGAGTCTTGAACAGGCACTTGGACACTCGGCAACCTCTTGCCCAGGGAAGGATGGCTTTAAGTAGGCCATCTGCTGCCCAACAGATGGGGCCTCTGATTTGCTCAGGGCCGGAGAGCTGTGGTTGTCAGAACAGGCACAAGACCCCAGGAGTTACGATCCTGGAGAAGAGGCTGTGATGGCTGAAAGGACCAGGCAGCTCCCAAATTTGTTCCCTGTCCTTCCTCCACTCCTCTGGAGTTAGAGGAGCCATAACTCTCCTCCTCGGAGCCTCCCCCCAGCATAGACACCCTAGCCTTCTCCCAGGGGGCCCCTTGGACCCTGCTTGCTCTCCCCTTCCTCTATTTGCCAGGCCATCTGCGTCTCTGTAAATCTCTTTGTCTAGCGAGTTCCTGGTGTGGCAGGCAGCACAGACACTGATCAGCTGCATCTGGGGGACGGTCATGGGAGGGTTCTGGTGACTTGGTACAGGACTCTAAAGAGCGAAAGCAGGTTATTTTAAGTTACTGCATCTACCGCTCTTCCTATTGTTCTTCTGGTGTGGGTGACTTCCTCCTATTGTCCCTGCCCGGTTCCTCCACTGCCTGAGTGTTTCCCAAATGTTTTTTCTGGATGCACCATTTACCCTTTTGTGTTTTCAGCAACTGCAGACCCTATACGTGCACGCTCTATTTCTGCTGTTAAAATAATCCCTGTGAAGACAGTGAAAAATTCTTCAGGCCTAGTACTCCCTCCAGGTATCTCTCCTTGGGTTGGTTTTTGTTGTTTTTTTTTAAATTGTTAGCAGATCATGCATGATCCTTTCTTCTTTCCTTCTAACAAAGACTTGGAGGCTTAATCCTTGCATGTTTAGGAGCCACTCCCTTTCACTTCTCTGGCTGGTTTCCTTTCTTCGTGTGTGTGTGTGTGTGTGTGTGTGTGTGTGTGTGTGTGTGTGTGTGTGTGTGTGTGTGTGTGTGTGTGTGTGTGTGTGTGTGTGTGTGTTTCTGTGAGCCACCGGCAAGTGTGGAGAGGAACTGGCAGGTGCCTTGCCCCTCCCCCTTAAGGAGAAGGTCAGTCCAGAGGCTGAATGTTGATTCCAGCTGGTGTAGGTCTGAGCCACATAGACGACTTAGGTTCCCCTTAGATGTTCCAGCTCCCAAGACTTTATTTAAAACTCCACTGTCCCCAAGAACTAATGTGGCTACACAGGGAATCTCTGAATGGGTGTGAACTTGAAGCAGCTCCCTTAGATGCCACACCTGGCTGCGTCTCTGTGATGCTGGACGGACCATTTCCCTGAGCACTCCCTCCTCTGCCCCAAACCTCACCAGCAGTCACTTCCTGCCTCTCCTCTCCAAGGAAGGGGGTGCAGTTCAGACGACAGCTCTGGCTCATAGCTTCCTTCTGTACAAAATGAGACGAGGGAGGCCCAGGTGGCTCTTCATCCCACTGGTGGTTCTTTCAGGAGTTGGGCCAATCTGGCTGTGCATCCAGGACACTGTGGACGGGCTGGGTTTGTCACTTTGCCCCTCAGCCTTTGGCAAAGACCATGACTTTGCCCCTCACCCTTTTGAAAAGACCGTGAATCAATTTTGCCAGTAGTTCTGTGACATCAGTCACTTATCCTCTTGATAGGGTTGGATGAGTCAGATGCTCTCCAAGGCTGCTGCCCGCCCTGCCATACATTGTGGTTTTGTGCTTTGCTTTCAGTGCAAGAGGTGCTGACGGCAGATCTGTCCTCTTCTGTAACACTAATGATCGTTCTGTCTGAGCTGTCAGAAAGGGGGCTGCCAGAGTGGAAAGGAGAAGCAAAGAGGCTTGGCTCCTCTTGGCCCTGGCACAGGAATGGGCATGAGTTGCACATCTGAGCCCACATCCTGCCCGATGCCCGCCTTAAACTTTACCCATAATCCCAGTCATGACAATTTGAGGTCCAAGATCCAGGCTGTGCTGTGAGCAACTTGAAAAACTGTGGAATTCAGTTCAGCTCAGCTGTACAGAGAGAAACATTCAGCACGTGTACCTCCTAGGGCTGTGTGGTCTGTGTGGCTTTCTTGTTTCCCCGTTACTGATTTTCCTGGAGGATGAACATCCAGATCTTTTGAAGCCTATTTTGAAATCCTTCTCCATGCAGTTCTGAAAGATACCCTTGGTCTGTTATTAGGCCATTGTGAACTGTAGGAGAGGTCGGGGCCCGGGAAAGGCTCAGCTGGAAGTGCAGCGAACACTGTTCCTTGAAGGATTTAGCATTTCTAGTCGTTTTCTTTGGTGTGAATTTTCTTCATTAAGTTTCGAATGTGAGGCTCTGGCCCTTGGTCTTTCTCCCCAGGCATCATATCCTGTCTCACCACTGCAGGGGGCTTGGCTTGCTGATACAAGGAGATTGTCTTTTGCTTTTCCGTTGGGGGGCTGCACGGAGCAGTGATTCTCTACAGAACCACCACCTAATTCCCTGTGCTGTCGACTTGCTCTTTTTTAAGAAGGATGATGTGGGAGCTTGAGAAATCTTTCATAAATTCTTTCTTGAACTGAGCCTTACTAATTGGTCAGAAGCTGCTCACCAACCTAAACTTCATTTAATAAAAGGAATCAACCTGCTTTGATTTGGAAATGTTTACAGCTGACGTTGTAACGCATCCATTGACTCAGAACTCACTGTTGCCTCCATTTCCTCCTAACCTCATGATGGGTGGTAAACCTCTGAAAATGTGATTTGTCCCTCTTCACCATCCACAGGTTAATTTTCATTGACCGTCAGACTTTGCCTGTCTGTAACCAGGTTCATCTCATTCCCCAGCTGTACCAAGTTGCTGGCTGTCGCTTTCATCCTCCAGGAGCCTGGGACTCAGTCTTTCCTCTTGGGTCTTTCCTTTTCAGACACGGATCCTACAAAAATCTGCACTGGGAAGGGAGCGGTGACTCTCCGGGCCTCGTCCTCCTACAGGGAGATCCCAAGCGGTAGCCCTGTGAGCCCTCGGGAAACCCCGCAAGAGGAAAGGAAACCAGGTGCGCTACCTCGGAGACCAGGGGAAGGGTGGGGCTCTGCCTACCAATTCTCCCAGGGGCCCCTGGCACAGTCCTCTCCGTCTCGTCTCTGTGGTGGGTGGTGATCACTGCCCTAAACTGACAGGTACCCACTTGCTTCAGGCAAAGGCACTGCGGCGACCACTTTACTCTAGCTTTTGACGGAACACGTGAGCAGTCTGAGGCTCTGCAGACTAGTTTAGGAGGATGGAGATGGCTTAGGGGCCTGGGGAGGGAGTGGTGGGATGGCCTCCAGGCTTGGCTTCTCTGAGCCGCCCCCACTTCTAGGGGCTCAGCTGTGACCATCCAGGAGGGGCTGGGGCTGGGGAAGAAGCCAAGGGAGACTGAAAAGTGCAGGCAGCCGAATGGCCTCAGCTCCCGGAAAGCAGGGAGGCATCCCGAGGGAGCAGGATCAGGAGAGCGTGTCTAAGGCCAACGCAGAAGCCCCCGCCCCTCGGGAAACCCGGGCGCCTGGAGCACGGTGCTGAGGTGGACACCTGGGACTTCGGGATCGGCACATGGGGTTCATGTCCTACTTCCACCACCTGTTGGCTGTGCAGCCTGGGATGAGATGGCTGCTCTCCCTCAACCCTGGTGAGCCCACCTGTCGGATCAGGTTGATAACTGTACCTGCCTCGCCGCGTCATTGTGAGGATGAAGTATGTCAAGGGTTTTGCATTTTCGACAAGTTCCCAGGTCCTGCTGGTGCTCCTGGGCCAAGGACCACACTTGAGAGCTACTGCCATAGGGGACGGGAGTTTTCTCCCATCTTGAAGGAAGGAAATGGAGAGAAAATGAATTGGGGTGATGACCACTTCCTTGGGACCAGAGACATGCAAGCTCTTCTGGTAGTCGGGAGTGGTGTGTTGTGATAAGATGGAATTGTACAGGATGGAGATGGTCAGTACCCAGCATCCTGGAAACTTGACTTTCTTTCTGTTCCCTGCCAGCCGTAACAGGTACCAAGGCAGATGCCCAAGGACGAGGCCAGGCTAGGGTTTGAGCACCAGCCCCGTTCTGGTAACGTCAGTCCCTGTGGAAAGCTTCTTTTTCCCTAGGCTCAGGGGAAGGCATGAGTGGCCTCCAGCACTATTAGGTTGAAAGTATCTGCTTGGCTCTGTTTTCCTGAACCCATACCTGCCTCTTTCCCTACTGTACTTTGCCACTCTGGTCTCCAGGAGAGGTGGGGCCACTGGGAAGATCCATCTCCCAAGCTGGAGGACCTCTGAGAAAGAGAGAAACCTAAGGGATAATTTAAAGAGAAGGACCATACCTACAGCGCCGTGGCCCGATAAAATGACCTCACAACCTCCTGGCCCTTCCTCTGGTGGTGAATGGGAATGGTGAATGGCAGGAGAGGGAGCCTTGAGCTCCCCCTGGTGGTCACAATGTGGCACTAACACAGAGCCCCGATGTTATTCTTTACCTTGCTGTCTGTAGCTTTGCACTCCAGTGCAGTGATTTGAGCACTTAAGGAAGCTCTCTCTAGTCCCCAGATAATTCTATATCTTACAGATTTATAACAGATAATTTGGATTAAAAAAAGATCTTGTTTTAAATTGAAAATACTCTGAAGGATTGGGGGATGGCTATCAGTCATTCACACCTTACAGTAAATTAATCTTTGTAGATTATTTTTCTCCAGATAAATAGAGGTCATTGAATCCAAATCAGCAGACATTCATTCTGCATCCTATAGGGGCCAGGCATCACTGGGAGTCACGAGGAATTGTGGCGAGAAGGGAAGAAAAGGGAGAGAAATTTGGGGGCATCATGTGAGAACAAGAGTTCCAACCAGAGAGTCAGGTGTGGAGCCCCAGTCCACTGTCATGCTTTCTGACCACACGTATGTCACACCTCTGAAGCACGTATGAAGTATGAGGGACTTGGGAAAGATGGTTTTCAAGCCTTTCTAGTTCCAGAATGCTCTGTGAACTTGGGAAGTTTGGGAATTAACCTGACACAAACAGAAGCCTATTCACTGGGGACACATTCAGGATTGTACACTAGGCCAGTTTGGGTGGAAAGGAACAAGCTGGGGTTGAGTAGGGGTGGGGGGAAATTACACTGATTAGGTGAACAGCAGGCTGGAATGAGTTAACACTGGAGGTGCAGATAAAAGAGGATGCACCTCCAGAGGTGGGACACTCAGAACCAGGGATCTTGTTCTCTTACCCTCCTGGCCATTGGCCAGCATCCTGCTGGCCCTTGACTCTGGCTGGGTCCGTGTGGCTCCCCAGCCCTCCTCATCCCTGCCTGCTCCCTCCATCTGAGCCTCTGGATGACAACTTGCTGGCCCCCACCAGGCCTCTGAGACTTGACCAGCCTCATGGAAACAGTTTCCGGCAGCGTTTGACGGCAGCTGTGCTAGCCTGGACTGGGAGCCCAAGTGTGAGGCAGGGAGCCTTGCTTGGCTCTTGCCAAGGACTGGGCGTGCTTCCTTTTCCCAGCATCTTCACAGATAGTGGGTGTCAGATAGCGTCCAGGTCTCTCCCCTGCCACCAGGGCCAGCATCTGTGCCCCAGCTGCTCTGGCTGTCTCCTCTCTGCATTGCTCCCTGGCTTTACCACATTCCTCCATCCCTGTAGATCTCCAAGTTGCTGATCATCTGCCTGAACTGGAAGCTTCGGTCTCATGTTACTGCCCAGCACCTGTGGCCTGATTTCTTTCCCCATATGGCCCCTTGACACCTGCATTTCAGAGGTGGCCCCTATTTCCAGTCCTTGCTCCAGCTCCCTTACCCTGTGAGAGGTGGTCTCGCTCTCAAGTCACACAGTCCTCTCTCAAGGCTCAGCTGTACCACTTACTGTCTTGGTAATATGGGCAAGTTAACCTTGGAGAGCTTCAGTTTCCCCATCTGTAAACTGGAGATGACCTTAATAGAGTTGCTGGGATGCAGTGAACTCTTCCATCTCAAGATATAGCACAGAGCCAGGCATGTACAAGGTGCTCTTGAATGGAAACGATTCTAGTTTCTGCGGATCAGGAGGCCACTTAAAGACTTGCAGTAATTTCTCGTAGAGGCTGTGAGGGTCTAGGCCCAGCGTGGTGGTGGTGGGAATGACGAGCAGGGGCCAAGCGAGAAGTGTATCTGGAGAGTGGAATGGCAGGGCTTGGCACGGTGTTTAAGGAGTGCGGAGAGGTAGGGCTCCGTGCGGAGCAGAAGGCGCCTTCCCTGCTTGACTGGGAGAATAGATGTGGCGCTCATGGAGATGCTGGATTTATGAGGGGAGTTGGAAGGAGTGTTGGATTCCACTTCTTGATGTGCTGAGTTTCTTGGCAAGAGAAGGACTTCTAGGAGGAATTTTCTAATAGGCATTTGGAAATTTGGAATCCAGGGTGTGGATTTGGGAGCCATTGGCATCCAAATGAACATGGGGAGGGTGGAGATGCTCTCTGAGGTGGAGTGACAGACGGAGCCCTCAGAGTTGCCCAGTTTAAACCCAACCTCCAGGCTCCTGCCCTCAGTGGTAGCTTGACTCTGGATCCCTGACCACCCTCCTAATCTCTGAATGTAGACCTAGGTTTTGGGATCTGAACCATCTGGAAAGAGCTACAGTAATCTTAATGCTGATTCCCGGCCTCCAAGAGAGGCCTCTTATTCCTGCTTCCTGGTATAATAGCTTGGCCAGGTTTGGGTAATGGCCCTGTTGGTTCAGGTGTGACTCCACCTGTGTCCCCAGGTCACGGTGATCTTAAGAGGAGACAGGGAGCCTGAACTGCTGGTGGGCGCTGTACGAAGCTTCCTTCTGGTATGGCATGGAGACCATCAATCCCTGTGTTCTGACTCAAAAGCCAAAGTTCAGTTCGACATTTACAGCTTATTCTGTGCCAGTTGGCTCCCATCCTTCCTGTCTGATTCTTGACTGCAAAGTTAGCTATGCATGTAAAGATTCTTGGACCTGCAGTCAACTCATTTCCTCACATTTGCTCTCGAGAAATGACAGTAGCAAAAAGATAAGAAAATTGACATTAAAATAGTTAGACATTCCCTACCCCCATTAACTAAGAGTCTTTTTCGCGAGCTCACGTATGAGAAAAGGGGGCCAAATGAGAAGTAGTTGGAGGCAGAAGTCCCCACAAGAGAAGACTCTCACTGTGACACCAACTGCAAGGTCAGGGGGTTCCCACAACCACTCTCAGGTTTGATAATTTGGTAGCAGGACTCAAAGAACCCATTGAAAGCTGTTATACCCACAGTTCTGGTTTATTACGGGGAGAAGATACAGATTAAAATCAGCTAAAAGAAGGAAGCATGGAGTTGGTGTGGTCCCTCTCCTGTGGAGTCAGGACATGTTAGTTCCCAGCACTGCGTGTGAGAACATGCTCAGAGCAGTGCCAACCATGAAGGTCATACAAGCCGTGGTGTCCATGGTTTTCATTGGGGCTCTATTACATAGGTGTTATCCACTGCCCAAGTGGTTCGTCTCACTCTCCAGTCCGTTAGGAGGTTGAGCGCAAAGGCCCCCAACCTAAGTCATGTTACTGGTTTAGCACAAAGACAGTCCTATCAGGATGACATTCCAAGGGCTTAGAGATTAACTCCTGGAAGCCAGAGGGCAAAGGCCAGACCTCCTTTTGGGGAAGAGTAAATTCTTTACCACACAGCATGAATAAAAGTTAAACAAGGTATGGAACGCTCTTAGACCCACTTTTAACACCTTTCCTCTAACTCGTGGATTCTCTACCAGGAAACACAGATCTAACTCAATGAAAAGTGTCCTGAGATCCCAAGAAGTGATCAGCAAAACAAACTTACAACAGACCAAAATGAAATTAGCACAGAGTGAGATAAAGGAAAATAAGTAAGCTGTGGCCACAGGCCAGAAAAGATTGTATATAAAGAATAGATGGGGGGGCTTCCCTGGTGGCGCAGTGGTTGGGAGTCCGCCTGCCAATGCAGGGGACACGGGTTCGTGCCCCGGTCCGGGAGAATCCCACATGCCGCGGAGCGGCTGGGCCCGTGAGCCATGGCCGCTGAGCCTGCGCGTCCGGAGCCTGTGCTCTGCAACGGGAGAGGCCACAACAGTGAGAGGCCCACGTACCGCAAAAAAAAAAAAAAAAAAAAAAAAGAATAGATGGGGCTTCCCTAGTGGCGCAGTGGTTGAGAGTCCGCCTGCCGATGCAGGGGACACGGGTTCGTGCCCCAGTCCGGGAAGATCCCACATGCCGCGGAGCGGCTGGGCCCGTGAGCCATGGCCGCTGAGCCTGCGCGTCCGGAGCCTGTGCTCCGCAACGGGAGAGGCCACAACAGTGAGAGGCCCGCGTACCACACAAAAAAAAAGAATAGATGGAGAAAAAGATAAGGCAAAATAAATTAAACTTCTCATGGAAAGGTTTGGTCTCCTCAGGGCTGCAAAACCTCCTGAGGGACCCAGCTTTCCAAGGCCCTCCTCCATCACGGGAGCTCTGAGCTAACATTTATTAAGAGAAGCATTTTGACAGTCTCCCTAACCAAGAGTTAATAATTGATGATCATGTACATAAAATTTCACCTGCCACCCTCAGACACAAATGGCCCTGGGCTGCTACCAACCTTCAAGGTTCAGAAGAATAGGTAACAGATGAAGGAGGATGAAACGTTAGAAATGCACTCTTGTAAATAAGAAAGGAATGTTCTGAGGAGTCCTGGGAACTGCCTTTTTGGGGACAGGGTAAGGGGAACAGTTTTAAAGACTTGGAATGAGAAGAGAAAGTGGGTTCATTCCCGAGGATATTGTGTTCTTAAGGCTATTTATCAAATGGCAGAGTCAACTGCTCCAATTGCTGTGTCTGGGAAATGTTTTTCCCCTTATGCTTTGGGTCCCGATCTTACTAAGCACATACCTTATGCCACATACTTCCACTTAGTCCTTATGACGAGAGAGAAAATTTCTCATTTCACAGATGAGGCTATGTCCTTTGCTGCAGGATATGCAGTGAGCAAAACAGGATTCAAACTAGGCTGTCTGATTCCACAGTGACAGTCCCTTTATGATACCTAAGGGTTTGGGAGGAACAGACTCACCTCAGCTTTCCACGACACATCTGTGTGCCAACATCACCTGAATAGAACCAACCCAGCCAAAGAGCAGACAAAATAACATGCTTCCACATCCATGTACAAAGTTCACATCCTTTATTGATAGCCTCTCATCAGAACCTGTTGACATAGAGAACAAACGTATGGACACCAAGGTGGGGGAAGCGGGGCCGGGGGGGGTGGGATGAACTGGGAGATTGGGATTGACATATATACACTAATATGTATAAAATAGATAACTAAATAGAACCTGCTGTATAAAAAAAAATTTTTTTAAGAGAACCTATTGACATTTAGTGCGTGTGTGTAAATCAAATAAATTTGATAGAATGACTTGACAAAGCCGGACTAGAAATAACCTAGGAAGGAAGATGAGATAGTAAAAGTGATAGATACAGGGGAGGAAGGAGAAACATTTTCATAGTGTGGCACCTGGTACCTGAAGGCCTGTGGGTGCAAGGAAATCTCGGGGCCAGGATCTGCATGGATGCACTAGTGAGTGTTAAAATGGTCACTTTTCCTGCTATATAGCACAAGGAAGTCTTCTCAATACTCTGTAATGAGGTATATGGGAAAAGAACCTGAAAAAGAGTGGAAATAAGTATATGTATAACTGGTTCACCTGGCTCTACAGCAGAAACTAACACAACATTGTGAATCAGCTCTACTCCAATAAAAATTTTTTCGAAACGGTCACTTTTAGAACACGTCACGTACCTGACCTCAGCAGCCCTGTGCGGTGTATGTGGGGTAAGGATTATATTTTATAGATGGAAACAGTGAAATTTAGGGCGATCAACAGCTTGTCCTTGATGGCACGAGCTGGTACATCGCAGTAATGTGAGTAAAAACCAAGTCCTGTAAATTTCCCAGCCATGTGGTTGGGACAAGAAGACAGATATCTAGGAATTGTCCCTAAGGGAGTGGCAGAAATGTGAGAGCCAACCTGCTAAAAGAATGTGCAACTGAAACAGGTTATAAAAAGCTCATTTAAGAGGAGGACGGAATTTGCAAAAATGGATACGGTTTCCCAGAGTAAGGATGTTTTTGAGTGTACGTTAGTATGTCATTGATTCTCAAAGTGAGCTTTGGGTTATGGACCAGCAGCCTTACTATAACCTGGAGACATGTTAGAAATACAAATTCTCAAGCCTCACTTCTCCTCTGAGTCAAAAACTCTGGGGATGGGGCCCTGCGATCTGCGTTTTAACAAGCACTCCTGGTGGCTCCGATGCAGATAGACTGCTGTACATGGATGCAAATCACGTGAAACCTTTTCCCCCGCCTGGCCTTTTGCTCTGACACCCTTTGGCTTCCACCATCTCCCTGGAATGTAGGCTCTGCTTTGTGGCAGATGGCAGGGTTGGTGGCCGTGGGGGCTGGACAGAGTGCTGCACTTGATTCTGGAGACCTGGGCTGACTGCTTTATCACTTCCTGGCTGTGTGACTTTGGGCCAGTCAATTGACCTCTCTGTTTTTTTCATCCATGAAGCAGAGTGATTACCTACCTCACAGACTTGTGTACACTGAATTAAATACTAAATATATGCAAAAGTGGCCAACAGCGTCTGGCACTTAGAAAGACGTTCGATCCAGAAAGCCCATCTCTGATCCCTGAGGAAGCCACATTGAAATGGAGCCTTGGGCTGTGAGAGCTGCAGTGCTTTATTCCCCTCTTTATATAGGGTGAGATAAGGAGGCAACCAGAGAGGAGGAGGAAATTAAGGGACTGGCTCCATGAGGGGTTGGCAAACTGTGGCGCTTGGGCCTAATCTGGCCTATGCTTATTTTTGTACATCCCTTTAACAAGGGATGGGGTGTGTGTGTGTGTGTGTGTGTGTGTTTAATATTTTTTGGCTTGTCTTTAATTAGACTTAGCTCTTACGCTTTTAAAAATGGAATCAATCAGAAGGTAAGGGTGTAGGGGAATAATTTTCCAATACATTTCTTGTAAACTCAAATTCTTCTTTGGAATAAAGCAGGCTTTGGTTTACTGTTCACAAGGTTACTTCTGAAGAAATTACCCTCTTCAATCTCGGCTGCCACAATTGGACAGAAAGCATGAGGACGCTTTTTTCTTGCATCTGGGTTTTTATATTTTAAGGGTTGAAAGAAAAAGAATGTGCTGTGTGAAAATTACATGAAATTCAAACTCTAGTTTCCACAAATAAAGGTTTATTGGAACACAGCCACCCTCGTTCACTTGATATTGTTTGCGGCTGCTTTTGTGCTACAACAGCAGAGTTGAATAGTTGTGACTGAGCCCATATGGCCGTCAAAGCCTAAAGTATTTGCTAACTGGCCCTTTACAGAAAAGGTTTGCTAACCCCTGGGCTACATGGAAGATAGAGAATAGAGACAAGAAATGATGCAGAAGATGGTGGTAAATAACAAACGTTGCTGAGCTCTGCCAGGCACTGTTCTAAGCATCTCTCATGCATTATATCTTTTAATTCTTAAAACAACACGTATGAAGCAGGCATATCGTTACCCCTATTTTTCATGTGGGAAAACTGAGGCTTATAACTTGCCCAGGGCCACAGAGCCCATAGGTGGAGGAGCCAGGATTTGAATTGAGGTCCAGCTGCCTTCCCAGCCAAGCTTGTGACCACTGCGCCGTCCTGCCTCATGGTGCTGGTCAGGTTAAGAGAGGTTTAGGGTCTCTGAGCTGCTCCAGGCAATAGATGGAGGGCAGGGTGGTAGCTGGCTGAAGGGGGACAAGGGTGCCTTGTAGTATGATGAAAACTCAGGGTGATTAGATTTTGAAATCTTTATGTAGCTCGTTTAATGGAAAGAAGAAAGGCAGGCAGGGAGGGAAAAAAGCCCTTATCACAGCAGATACCTTGGGGCTTAAATCATGTTCTCCCCTTTGCGCAGCACCAACAGCCATGGAAAAAGTGCTTATCGATGTCTCCCTCTCCGGGTCTGTTAATTAGCCCAGGCTGCTGATGAGGAGAGGTCATTCTGGGCCCACGTCAGGCTTATAAAAGGGGAATGCAAGTTAGTGAGTCAGGACTGGACAGGAGAGTTCTGTGGCCTTTTTGTCTGTAAAATAAGAATGTCAAGAACAATTGTTTCTTCATTACTGTGAATGTGAGCCTTGTGTTTTCAAAGGTCAGCGCCTGTGAGCACATCATGGTTTAGAGTGGGTTCCTATGGTAATTAGACCATCGTGACTGAGGGCATTTTGTGTCAGGCAACGGAGTGCTGGAGTTTCGTCTTTCTGTGCAGTACGTGCTTGTTTCCTGCAAACGTAACCATTTCTGTTTTCCCCCCTTCTTGTTTTCATCCTCTGTGCGCCACATGTAGTTCTGGAATCAGAGAATTCCTCAGCAGGTATGATTTCTCTTGCATCCTTTCTGTCCCTGCCTTCCACCAGGAACCCTTCAATTAGAGGGGAACCCTTCAATTAAGAGGAGAACCAGGGAGTGTTCCTGTGAGTGAGGGGTTTCTTCTTTTTTTCATCTCTCAGATGAGTGGAGGCTTCCTTCCAATGCTGATGCCAATGGAAACGCCCAGCCCTCTCCACTCGTTGCCAAGGGCTACCGAAGTGTGCATCCCAACCTTCCTTCGGACAAGCCTCAGGTAGGTGGGCGCCCAGGGCGGGGTGGGGACTGTTCTGGTTCGTTTAGCTTTTTGCACTTGTGACTTCCTGCTCGCCCAGCTGGATGACGGACTGGCTTCTGAGTCCCACTTTTGGCCAATTCTGAAAAAGCCCCGGGAGGACCAGAGTTAGGGAGAAGTTGAGGTCAAGGGAAGCAGATGGATGGGATGAGGCTGGTCTGTACCAGGTATCAGAAGCATAAGCCCAATATTCCGTAGGTTTGAAACGTGTGTGGAAATGTTCTGAAAGAGGGAATGCCAGGTGGGAAAAAGGTCTGAGCCTGTTTTATGAAAACTCTTTAGAGCATAATATTTAGAAGGCGACTGCACTCTTGTGTTTATTTCATTAATTTGCTCGTCTTGAGGCTGTAAGAGTTTCAGCAGCTCCGTCCTTACAGATTAAGATCAGGGAGCTGTGGCCAGCGCGGAATCCAGCAGCCTAGGAGCAGGCAGAAGTCAGAATGGCAGCACAGCGGGCTTTACACTGCCTAGCGCTACCCTACGAAAGAAAGTGTACCCCACGTTGTACAACTTGCAGCAGGAATAATTCTGCTTAAGTTTTCCCCCTACGTTGTTTTCCTCATCTTTCTTTCTTCCCCTTCCTGTTGGCTGCACTCTGCAGCTTACGGGATTTTAGTTCCCCAACTAGGGATCAAACTCAGTCCCTGAGCAGTGAGAGCGAGGGTCCTAACCACTGGACTGCCAGGACTTCCCTGCTTTGCCATCTTGACGAAAGTCATAGACCCTGTTTTAATTCAGGCAATCTGTGAAGAATGTTTTTATAGAGCGGAGTAATATCCATGGAACAGAGCAATCCTTTCTTTTAAACAGAGCTGCGCTGCTCAAAAACGGCAGAAATGTGTTCCCTACGCAGTCCACCTCCCTGCGCCCGCCTGCCTTCTGTGCGCATGCTCTCACAACTCGCAAGGAGCCTGGGGAATCCACGTGCCTTCCTTGTTCCCACCCCCGCTTCTCCGATATTCCTCTGGGTTCTGCTCGTGAGGACATAAAATTGCGCTCGTCCCTGGAATGAAACCAAGTCCGAGATGATGCCTTCCTTCCCCTTTGCAGACCCTTGTCTCCCAGGCTTACAGGAGGTTGCTGAATCGTGTGCCAAGGCAGCACTACTCAGCCTCCCCGCCCCTACCATGGCCTGTCTCCTGTAGCTACTGCCACGTGCATGCGGGGCCGCAGGTCAGGGCCAGGAGCTGTGAATGGGCCTGGCCTCCTGAAGTCCTCATTAGACTCGGGATGTGGGAGGTCTGTTGTCTGGTAAACGACTGGCCATAGTTTCCCTGTTTCTAAGACCTTTCCCAGCATCTAAGTCTGCTGCTGGTGGCAGGCACACTTCCTTCTTGGCGTTCTCAAGGTTGGGTACAGTTGGCTCTATATCCAGGGTAGGAAATAGTTCTGATTAATGCAAGGCAAGTGTGGAAGCACATCCTCTTCCACTATCAGGGACTTAGCCCGAAGGGTAGCTCACTAATTCCTTTTGGCTGCTTAAATAGCTCTTCTACAGAGAGAATTTTAACAGCGTGTGAAGTAAATAAAAATCCCCTTTAAATACACGTACTTACAGCAACTTTACTGAGCATTTGTTGTGTTTGGATCCCTGTGTAAACATTGCCCTCAAGGAGTGTGTAAGGGTGACCTCATAACAAGGATAATCGTCCTGTAATGTGGGCTACGAATAGTGTATGCATTTTCTCATCGGTCACTATCCGGGAATTTTCTTTTTACCTGGGTGTCTGAAAAGATACCTGGCATATTGCTGATGTAGAGGTGTTACTCTATATATTCAGTGTAAAATTGGCCACCCAACTTTCAAGAGGCTTGAGGTCATAGATTCATTTTCTGAACGCAAAAATGACTTCTTGTCTCTGTAGCTATTGCCAGAGCTGTAAGTATACGCTGGCTTAGACAAAGCCAAGGTGGGCTGGGCTGCTCTCTGCTCTGGCTTGGTTACAGATGAAGACAGCTCTCAGACACCTGCAGGCCTAGCATCCCCTCCTAAGGATTGAGTTGGAGTCCAAGGACACACGGGCCAGAGGGGAATCCTATCTCCTGATGCTCCCACGTCTGCCTTTCCTCCTGCTGCCCTGCTCTCCTCACCCGCAGTGACGCGGAATCAGGGCTTTCCCCTCTCTGACAGCAGCATCTTGGGGATCCCCAGTGGAGGCAGGGATTGATAGTTTCTGGAACTGTACATACTAGGAACATGTCAGATTCTTCAAGCAGCCCCATTTTTGTCACCACCCCATCTTCTGAAAAGATAAATGGGATTTCATTAGTGGCCAGCTGGGGAGGAATGCCAACTGCCTATATGGTTCCCACAATGTTTACAATAAAACAGAAAGTAGTTCCTTACATGTAAAGTGACTGTGCCTATCCCCCTCCTTCTCTAGAGCTCAAAGGAGCCCCAGGACAGGAAGGCCTTGGCTCTGAGTGCGTTGTCAACACTCTGGGGAAGCGTCCTCTCTACAGGGTCAGAGCCCTGGGAAGGCTCAGGCCTGTTATAATGCAGCCCTGGCACCTTATATGGCCACAGCCAAATTAAGTTAAAAAGTCATTGAAACCGATTTCTATCTTTGGGCAAGAAGAAATCACATGTGGGACACTTGAGCTCGAAGTAAAAGTAAATTTGAGCCTAACTCAAAATTGCCTTTTACTTACCTCACTGGCAACCATCGTCAACTTACCCGCGGTCCCTTTGGCGCGTGCTTGGTCAAGTGTTTTGTTTCTGGAGAGCATCGTTTTAGTCTGTGAGTACACCCCAACCTCCAGCCTAAGTTCACTGAAACCGAGAGTACATCTGGATGGTTTTGCTCCTACTAATGACTGAAGATACATTTTGTATTTTTCCACTGGCAGTGTCCTGGGCACCCTGTGGAAAGGACAGGCATCAAGTTAACCTAGCTTGCTGAGGGATGGGTTGTTTACTGTCTCTGGGTTAATATTCTAGTCCAGACTCATACTTTATTCTCACTTATTTACCCTCACTAGCATCCCTTCCCCCTTGCTGCCTGCACTCCACAAAAAATAAAAATAAAATAGGCCCATACCCTTGCACCCTCCCAGTTTGGGGTCACAATCCATTTGCCATTTATCAACCAAACTCTAATGTACTTTACCTGTGCAATTTAGCGGAAGGTTCTCATTTTCTTCTCATACTGGGCTATCTTTAAAGAGAGGGGCCAGTGAAGAAAATCTAGGTGTCTTATGCTGCTGTAAGAAAGTATCAAAGACAGGTGATTTAATCAACAGACATTTTTTTCTCACAGCTCTGGAGGCTGGGAAGTCCAAGATCAAGGTGCCAGCCTGTTAGGTTCCTGGTTAGGGCTCTCTTCCTGTCATGTAGACACCTGCCTTCTCACTGTGTCCTCACCTGGTGGAAAGACAGAGCTCTGGTCTCTCTTCCTCTTCTTATAAGGACCCCTATCCCATCATGGGGTCCCACCCTCATGACCTCATCTAACCCTAATTACCACCCACAGGCCCCATCTCCAAATGCCACCACTTGGGGTTAGGGGTTCAGCTTAAGAATCTGAGGGGTCACACATCCAGTCCATAACATTAGGAAAATAAACGTATCTTACTTGATTCCAAGTTGAGCCACAGGCTGACAGGCGGCTGTCCTTGAAATGAGGATCATCTGGAGATTTACCCCATTTCCTGACCCTCTGCCTCGCTGAGACCCAGGGAGGAGCGAGGGGCTGTGTAGAGGGAGAGGGCATGAGGTGGGAACTACAGTTTTCTAGCTCTGAGCCTGGAACCAGAGCTTTGGGCTTAAACCATGAGCCTGAGGCTGATCACCCCCTTTAGGATTGTCTGTGCCTGGTGGGCCGGGTGGGAATGAGGAATGGTCTGGAATTTGGTGAACAGGCACAGTCCAAGCCAGTCAGATGCTTCATTGCCTGGTCTCTTTGTTCTGGGTGCGTCAAAAATGGGAGACTGCATGCTTTTAACCTCATGCCTGTCTTCCTTCTAATAATTAGTTCCATCACATTGTTTCCTCTGAGACAAGACGTGCGGATTCTAAGTCCTTAGCTAGCATTCTCTTCTTGGTGAGTTTTAATTTGTTATGCTTATGGAACTGATGCTAAATCTTAGTGACTCAATTAAGACGGCTGCCTCCTGTGAACAACTGAGGATGATTCTTCCAGTTGTCCGTTTCCGGAGGGAATGGAAGACAGTCGAGTTGGAGGGAACTTAAACTTTTAAAGCTGAAGGTACAAAGAGGAAAATCTTTGAGGTCTGGAGAAAGCTGGGGCCGCTGGGGCTTCTTCCGCTGGCGTTTAACCCTTGGGCACCCTTCTTGGGTCAGGAGGTCTCAGACGGTACAGGTCAACCCAGGACTCGTGTCAACCTGACTTAGCACCTGGGCTGAGCTCAGCCTCCCTGTGATGTAAAGGAGAGTCAGGCCTGCCTCTCCAGGTGAGTAGGAGTCAGTCCTTGGCTTTACCGCAAGGAAAAATGTACGGGCCATGAGGAGTCTAAGCTGAGGATTTGCTTAAAAACGTGTCCAGAGTTGTTTTTTCTTCAGGTCGTGTTGTGCTGTTTCTAATGGTCATCCTTCTTTCCATTTCCCCTCCTCTTTCTTTCTTTTTATTGTCTTAAAAATACTACCAAAGGTCCTCTCTCCCGCGTGCCCTCCTCTCCCTCAAGAGGACTGCTTTGCATGGCAGCCCCCCGGCACCCGCAGTTCCTTCAAGGACTCCCTTTACCTGAGCTCACCAAAGCCATACGGCCCACCCGGCACCCCCAGCCAGCAGAGCCCCTCACGACCCCGGCCCGTCTCGGTCCCCCTGGCAGCCAGATCAGCGCCCGGAGGTGTGCTGTGTCCTGGGCCCTCACTTCCGGGTTCCACGCTCCCCAGTGCTTGGTCCCACCCCCAGCAGTGCTGTGCAGCTGCCAGGACAGTTTATAGAGAGAATGTGAGCTCTAACCCACGTCATGAGGCAGTTGGGAATAAAAAGGTCAGCAGCTTATATGTACCTTGTTTATCCCGTAACATTCGCCCCGTGGCATCGGCAAACCTCTCTGGTGTTGCACGTGACCCAGACAAAGGCACTCCCTTGGAAGCTGCGGGCACTCGAGCACGGGCTCCCAGCATTGCCTCCTGCACAGCCGGCGTGGGGAAGCCACCCTCTGCTCCTTCTCCTGGCCCTCCCAAGCTATTCTCTGCCATCCGTAAGGATGCCATTAGCCGTGGCGAGAGTCCTTCCCCGGGGACTCGGCCTTCATCAGCAGACGCAGTGAGACCACCTGTGCTAGGCCCCCAGGTTACCTCTGATCCCGAAAACCGGAAGAGAAAAGAACCTTACCTTTTGCAGCCCTGTTATCCAGCCAAGGCAAGGAACTAGGAATGTTTGTGTGTCTCCTACACCGTCTCTTTCGAAAACTCATGCGAGCAGCTTGTTTGTTTTCTGGGCCGCCCTACCTCCTTTCCCCCGTGAACGGTGCTGCAGCTTGAGGCGCAAACCCTTCTGTCTCAGCATCTCAGCACAGTCCTCCCTGTGTCTCCCCGCCTCTCTTTTCTATAAATACGTAAGTATGCTGGAGCCTAGAATCCGGAGACTAATAATATGGTGAACTATTCTGTTACATGTGTTTTGTAACAAGGTGCCAAAGAGACTGTATTTACTCCCAAGCTTTCAGGCTCTGCAAGCAGTTTTGGGGTTAAACACAGCCTGCCTGCCTGTTCTGTTGTTCTCTTTTTCTCAAGTGTTAAAGGACTCAAAAATAGATGGGTGGAAAGTAAACTTGGATGGGGTTCCCTCTGTGTCATAGTGTCAGGAGGCCAACTGGCTAGCACTGACTGTCTCGTGTACTCTGAGGAAAGGGCACTGATTAAATGTTTCTCAGCGTACATCACTGCATGTCCGCTCTCAGCTGTTTAAATATGGAATTCCTTCTTCCCTGCTGTACCCCTTTACGTAATGACCCCCTTATTTCCTACAGGATGCCACTTCCTCCAGCCCAGCCCAGCCTGAGGTAATAGTTGTCCCTCTCTACCTGGTTAACACTGACAGAGGGCACGAAGGCACTGACAGACCTCCAGCATCTCTGGGGCCCCACGGCCCCCCGGTCCCGGCGGCCGTCCCTGCCGGCTCACCTCTGACCTTGCCGACTCTAGACGATTTCATTCCCCCTCATCTGCAGAGGCGGTCTCACCACAGCCAGCCAGCCAGCACTCCTGGCTCCCTCCCCCCCGTTAGCCAGACACCGCCATCCTTCTCACCACCGCCTCCGCTGGTCCCTCCGGTCCCCGAGGGCCTCCGCAGAATCTCGGAGCCTGGCCTCACGGGAGCTGTTTCGAGTACCGTAAGCTTGCTAGATCCCCTTCCTCACAGCCTTCCTGAATGTCTGCTCCCGGCAGTAAAGAGAAAAAAAGAAAGAAAAGAAAGAAAGAAAACCCCAAAATCCCTTTCTCACTCAAGTACTAAGTTCTGAGAGAGATGTTGGCTGCCCTGTGCTTGTGTGATGACGGGACCCGTGTTTGCTTTCACTAGAGCATGCCTCCCCTGTGTGTTCCGTGGGCCCCTTGTGGCTGTCCAGCAACCTCTCTAGACCCTCTTCCTCTCTGTCCTGTTTGGAATGCACATCTCCCCGCAGAGCAGACCACCTCTGTGGCTTTCCTTTGGCTGGCTGTGCTCCTCGTAGGCCAGGCAGATGTAGTGCGGAGAGCAGAGGAAACCTGAGGAATTGTGTGGAAAAGCCATCAGTAGGCATGGTGCTAACTGTTTCTCTAACAGGGAGCAGGGAGGTTCTAGGGGAGGGAAAGATTCACTCGTGCTGATTTTGCAAGTAAGCAAACTCTCTTTTATATACAGCAATGGCAGAGAGTGGATTTTAAAAAAAGTTTAATTGAGCAAATGGATATACAAGCCTGGTACAAGCATTAGCACTGTTTCCTCAAAAGGCAGAAAATTGCTGGGGCCCCTGCAGGGTGGCTGCCAGGGGCTTTGGAGGCAAAACAGTACCTGCCCCAGTGGTCATGGGAAGTTAGAGTGTCCCGACACTTCAGGTCCTGTCCTGCGAGGGACAAGGCCCCATCGTAATGGGAAAGCCCAAGTGCTTTAGAGGAAAGGCCAAGTCAAAGGGCTCAGTCTGTTCTCCCCTCAGGAGCCCTGGGAGCTGAGAGACTGCAAGAACCTCAGTGTGAGTCGTAAAATGGGGACGCACGGATCTGTCGGGGCTGTGGGTGCAGTGGAACTGAGTACGCAGAAGTTTCTGATACAGGGCTTGGCACGCAGAGAGTGCCCAGTAACTGTTAGCTTTGGGGCTGAGGAGTTGCCCTAGCAAATGGACCAGAGCTCCTCAAAACTAAGTGGCTGACTAAGTAGCAGTTCATCATTGAGTTCCTGCCACGTTCTGGTTTTCCTGCTAGATCCTGTGGGCACAGCTGTGAACAGGATTTATCTGAGTGGTGTATTGGTGCTCAAGTGTAGCGTACATGGGATCCTCCGAGGTTATACTCCTTGAGTTTCTTATTGAGTGGGTCTGGGGAGGGGCCAAGGACTGAGACTTGGTAACAGGCATCCTGGGGGATTCTGACGCTGAGGATCTGTGGACCACATTTTAAAACGTAGCAACCTAGTGGGCCATGCAGTCGGCTGCTGGAATTAAACGTTCATTGACATCCCTCTGCGGAAAGAGGCATGCCTACAAAACTGGCTCCAGTGGCTCATTAAACTGAAGCCAGTCACACAGAAAGCGGGAAGGAAGCTTGTTTTTTGACTTGTAAAAGAAATTACAGTGAGATATCAGGCACGCCAAAGCTGGGAAAGGCTACATCCCGGGCAGGGTCCTCTTCTCTAATCTCTAGATACAGCACATCACGGTTAGGTGAGGACCTGGCCAGATGTGGCCCAGGTGCTTTGGATATCCTAGCTTGGAGCTTGTCCACTCAGCCCTGTTGGAGGAAGGTGCCAGATTGTTCGCTGATGCATTCTCCTCACCCCAGCTCAGTTTGTAGGTGCGTTTAGAAGCCACTCTTGTTTTGGAGAGTACAGGCACAGAAGGTTTCTCTGGAGCGTCATGTAAAGCAAATCTTATTTTTAGTGCACTAGTAGCTTTCTTGTGTACCCTACACTTTGTCATTTGCATAGATCTAGCTTTTCATATTGAGTTTGTCTCATGTGTGCCAGGACAGATGAGTTGGGACAGTGTCCTCAATTTCTCAAACCTGTTTGGTCAGCCTGGTACTGACTTCCCAGGAGGACTTCCTTTGGCCCGATAACTTCTGGTTTGGCCCTGGGTACAAACAGTAAGAGGTGAAAAAGGAAACTGGTTGGATTCCTGCAATGAGTGAGAATTGTCAAGAGGAACAGGAGCCCCTGTGGATGGTGGCCAAGCCACAAGTTGATATCTGCTCCATCTGCAGGGATTGGAGAGTAAGAGGGAAGAAAATTCCTGTTAATTGATCCAGGTTCTTTTAGCCAATAGCTATTTTTGTGATGTTCCCGAGATAAGAGTTACACCAGAGTAAAATTTGTGAGATGCTTAATGTTCACACGATCCATCCAGGCATTTATACTTTACGGAGCTGTATGCCTGATTTTTTGTGTGTTTCCTGGGGGCATTGTGGCAGATTTATCTTTATTACATCACTTCGGAAGTCAATTAGGAAAAGTGTAATTGCTTTTCCACTATACCAAAGAAAAAGTTGAGATGAGGCACTTTTTGAACGAGATCATATTGTGCCTCTTGAGTCTTAGGGAAAGGTTTTATTTACTAAACTGAGCTGCCACTCATAATTAACAGCGATGACATTAGGGCACTTTCAGAAGAGGTGAGCTGACCAAGCCAGTGTTTTTTTGTTTGTTTGTTTGTTTTTGTTTTTTTTTTTGGTACGCGGTATGTGGGCCTCTCACTGCTGTGGCCTCTCCCATTGCGGAGCACAGGCTCCGGACGTGCAGGCTCAGTGGCCACGGCTCACGGGCCCAGCCACTCCGCGACATGTGGGATCTTCCCGGACCGGGGCACGAACCCGTATCCCCTGCATCGGCAGGCGGACTCTCAACCACTGCACCACCAGGGAAGCCCCAAGCCAGTGTTTTTAAAGGAAGCTCCTACTGTGTGTCAGGAGCTATCCTGGGTCCTGACACTCACATCCTCTCTTTTGGTGGGCACGTGTTCTCTTGCTACAGAGGTTGTTCAGAGACACCTTTGCTGGTAGGCGACTCCTGTCAGCCATGTGGCATTTACTGAGCACGCGTGGTCTGCAGGGCATTGTGCTAGGTGCAGGGGGAAGAGGAGGAAGGGAGGCATAGCCCTTGTCCTGCAGGTACTTACAGAGCAGTTGGTCTCTGGTGGCGCACACTGACTGCTTCGAGCTACACTTTTATCTAGAAGGTCTTGTTCTTCAGACCTTTGGGGAATGACATTGTGGCTTTGGGGTGTGTAAACTTCAGAATAGAAACTTGGCAAAATTTATAGGCATGATAGAGGAAACTGTCTACATATCTTTACTATGTTTTGAGGTCCTATTTTCATGTGTTTAAAAAGACTGCTATTATTCCCATCACGCAGATTATAATGTTAGTAGTAATAATTTTATTGGTATTTCTGGCAGACACCTCAGGATTTCCAAGTCAGGATTTTCATAAGTCTTTACTTCAGAGATCTTTGTCAGTCAATATTAGAGTGAGAAAATGTCACAGTACGACAAGATAATGTCCAGATCTCAGAAGTGCGTGCTAGTAGGGTCGTTCAGTGGTGTAGGTAAGAGTAGCTTTCCAAGAGTTCCAATGCTTAACTCTTCCCTCTTCTTACGTCAATGGCTTCTCGTCCTCACAATGTCTCGTGTTGCTCTAAACAAGTACTAAACTTTCCTGATTTTCCCCAATTAAACCACCTTTTGTTCTCAGATTGCATTGGGGATTGCATGAGTTTTGCATGTTATGCTTCTTCGAATTTGCTTTTTCAGTAACCGGATTGAGCCACAGTTATGACCAGATGAAAATAATGAATGACGTTGCTGAGACTTCGAGTAACAGTCACCTTCCTTCTCTCCCGTTACTAATCCCAACAAAGAGAATAAACATTCCAGATTAAACTTATCTAACTGGAATTAATATGTCTCACTGGTTACATTTCTTTTTATAATTAAGGTCCTTGTAAAGCTTTAATTCTCTTCTTCTTTTTTTTTTTTTTTTAATTCTCTTCTTTTTAAAAAGTGGTACCTCTCGGTTTCACGTAGTTGCAGTGAGTGACAACGTTTGTTTTCTTTTCAGGACTCAAGTCCTCTACTAAATGAACTTTCTTCATCGCACGTTGGAACTGATTCCCAGACCTTTGCACCAGTTAGCAAGCCATCATCTGCCTACCCCTCCACGACAATTGTCAATCCTACTATTGTGCTCTTGCAACATAATCGAGGTAAGGGATCTGCAAGGAGCACCCCGCCTCCAGCTGGCTGGAATCAGCCATAGCTGCACTGTGACATCTGGGGCAAGGATTCCGCCATTCCACAGCATCTTCTACAAATCCCATCCTTCCCCGAGGCCATCTGCCCCAGTTTACTCACTCCCACGACCCACAAAGTAGATCACAGCAGCAGACAGAGGCCCCTGTCTGGGCATGAGGTCAGGTGTCTGAATAAGTAAGTAGGTGACGTGTGTCCCACAGCCAGGGTATTCAGTTTTCTTCAGATGGGAGCTCCAAAAAGAAAGAAAAGACAGAAAGGAAAACATCTGCCCCTTAATTACCGTCATGAGAGTTCTCGTCAGGGCCCTGCTAGGAAAATCCAGGTGCAGTAATACCTCTTTTAATTACTGTCCTAAATCCTGTAGTTCTGTGACATGAATTTTCTAGAAAGTAAACTTTTGAGCACCAAAATTCAAAAAAAAAAAAAGGAAAACCTACTGGATGGGACATTTTCTAGAATAGAAAACATGTTTTTGTATCTCTGAAACAGAGGCTTTTGAACTTTTTCTTAGTGACTCATGGCCTTCATTCTCTCCAGAAGTCACTGCACTGGGCTTTCCCTCAGTGGCCCCCTCTGGGGACTTGACGTTGGTGTGGCTTTTTGCCCCTTGCCCTATGTGGCCCCCGGTACGCGGGCCTCTCACTATTGTGGCCTCTCCCGTTGCGGAGCACAGGCTCCGGACGCTCAGGCTCAGCAGCCACAGCTGAGGGTTTTCATGTTTGTTTTCTAGAGTTTCTCTGACTGCTGCTGGTTGGTTCTTCCCTTTCTCTGAAGGGGTGTTATAGGGGAAACGGAGCGCGTTGAGGTAGTAATGATATATGTTGACCCTTCTGCTTTAAAATCCCAGAAGATGATTCTAAGTCCCAAGTTTTCCTTTTTGAAATTCCATAGAGGAATAAACGTCCCCTTCACAAAAGTCCTTTGCGATGTGAAACATAAAGTCTTCAAGCAGTTTCCTAGTGTAGAAAGGGCTCTTGAGTCTGAATTTCAAAGAACGGTGGAGGTTTAATTATTTTATTTAGAGCTCAGAGCTCGGTACCAAATCTTCCTTTTCTTGACTCCCTGCTCGCCTACTTCATACTTTTCCTCCCCTCCCCTCCCTCTCTGTATTGACTTGGATGAGAATGGGACTGGAGTCTATTTTTAATTGTTTTCCGTATTAAATGGAGTTTTCTATTTCCTGCCCCAAACTTGAAAAGCAGATGAATGAAACATTTTCTCTCACAGCCATCCCACTCAAATCATAGTTATTTTAGTAATTTTGTTTTTTTTCATTCTGTGTGGTTCCCATATTAATTTTCACCCATGAATCTATGTTCTTCAAAAGATAGAAGGGCCCCACCCCCTACACTAAGCTACGTAAGAGCCCGTTTTCCTTTCAGCAGTGCCATCCCCCTTGCTGGCAGTAGCCTTCTCTGCCCAGAAAGTGCCCATAATGCAGGACAGAGTGAAATGCTGGTTCTCTATGAACTTCTTTATGACTCATCTTTTTAAAAAACCCACTCAAAAAGAAGCAAGTTAGTTCCCAGAAGGAAGGGCGGTTTACTCCCAAGGCCGCTTGGTTTTTGGGAAATGCCAAGTGTAATGCCAGCTACTTCTGGTGGCACCTAGTGAGACGTTTTTGGGCACAGAAGTGCCTGTGCTTCCTTCTTGCTTCTTCCCTGAACAAATGGAGTCTTATTTGCTCAGATGCCTTTGGTTCTTGCCTTTCTCTTTTGTCCAAGTCCTGCCTTTGGGCTTAAACATCAGAATCGTGCAGCCTGAATCACACGTCCCTCAGGAAAGGGTTCAAGTACTTTGCCATTTGGAATTAAAAGGTAGCTTCCCCTACGCTCCTTAAGGAGGCGGGAAGAGTTGAGGAGCACGGAAACGCCCAGTGCAACTGACTTTGGATCACTAATCATCAACTCACTTTAGGTCAGGCATTTTTGGCTTCGCTTTGGAATTTACCCAGCCTGACAGCCCTGCTTTGCCTCACAAAACGTACCCGTGAAAACAATTTAACTATTGCGAAGTCTCCTGAGGGAGCGATAACTCTGCTCCACTTCTAGAATTCTAGTTTAGTCATCGTAAAAAAGGTTCCCGTTGTTCCCGCCTAGGCTGCCCCAGGGCATAGTGCGACAATAACCCTGTCTCCCCAATTCAGGCCCCCCTACTGCAAACAAACGGAGGGGCACTGCGCCTCTGGCCTGGCTCTCACAGTTGTGTAAACATAGCCCTTGCCCCTCTCTCTGGAGCTTTCCGTCCCACATGTGTTTGAGGGCAGATGGCTTATGATCAGTCTGGGGAGGAGGATTTAAACTGGAAAACTCTCAGGACTGAGAGTGCACGGGTGGTTCTTGGTCTCCAGTGTGCATAGCATGCTGGGAGTCACATTCAGGAGGTCTTTGGCGGGGAGGCATGGGGGAGAAGCTCTGCATTTTTCAGCACGCTTGCAGGGCAAGTCCATGGACCACATGAAGGACAGGAGTTCCCCGCGGTCCCAGACTTCTAGATCTCATGGCCACGTGAAACGGCCTGGGGACTAGCCTGGGGTTGCTAATTTCTAACTTTTGCTAAATAACACTCTTGAAAAACAACCACTGTGATCTACGCTGCATGCATCTCTTTCTATGAAGGAAAGGCTATTCCACACCTCAGAAGTGCGATACCACATAATCTTTTCAACTGAATAAATTTGCTTTTGATTGCTAGGGAAGGCCTTGCTTCCAGCTTGGAGACTAGCGTTTGGTTACCATAGATCCAGTGAGCACTTTGATTTAACAGACAAGGAAACGGAGGCTGAGACGTTAAGTGGTTGGTCAGTGCCATCTGGCAAGTTGCTGGCAGAGCTGAGCCTAGGGCTCTGCTGGGCTTCTGTGGTACAGCTAGTGTGAACCTTGCCCACGTGCCCGACGTACACAGGGCAGCTTCCACCAGCTGCGAGCTCCCCTGCTGCTCTGTTTACTTCTCGCCACGCTGGTTCTGGAGGGAGGGTGGGGATGCTGCCAAGGGGGACGATGACAGCACCCTTGGGCTGGCAAGTGTTCTATTTTTATACATGTGGCTGCTTTATATTTAGCAGCTGTAGAAGGTAAAGGTCATGTCTGTGCTTATCCCAAAGCACATACGCACAGAACTCTCCAAAGGAGATGCTGGCCTCCCCACCGCGAGACTTCCCAGGAGGGTGGGAAACCAATGGACCTCTCACTGTTAAGGAACCAGTGGGGCCTGGTGATAAGAGTTGGAAAGAAACCTGGGGGACCCAGGTTCTAGACGCAGCTCTGATTTTCAGTGTCATCTTGGGTAGTTTGTGCCCCTTATGTGAGGTCTCTCAGCCAGTGCTGACCTACCTGCTAGAGTTACTGTGAAGATTAAAAGTGTTCACACACGTGAAAGCTCTTAAAACAATATCTGGCATTTCACAAGCTCTCAGACGGTAGCTGCCATGGTTATGATTACATTCCCTCAAAAGGTACCAAGACTGGGGTGTATAAGGTCCTGCTCCCTTGAGACCAGGGGAGTTGAGGGCCTCCTTCAGTGATCAGATCACTTTAAGAGGTAAACAGCCATAAAACAGTGATTGTTCCCTGAATCCTGGCACGAATCTAGGGGGAGAGGGACAGGAGACACCACACCCAGATGATGAAGCCACATTAATATCCCTGTATGCAGCTGGACCACACAGCATTTTAGCATCTAAGCCCAGAGGACAGTAAGGACACAGGTTTGGGGATCCTAACGAATTATGCCGGGACTTCTTGGTCTTACCATGTCTGTGTAAATCTCACTTACACTGTGTTTTTTTTTTGTTTTTTATCACAGAACAGCAGAAACGACTCAGTAGCCTTTCAGGTAGGTGAGAAATATTTATTTACATACTAACACGTGTTCCTGCTAAAGCCGTCTTCTGTCCACCACCTGATGTGTTCAGTCAGTGAAGTCTTGCGAGCTTCTCTGATGTGTTGGGAACTGCTTATTGCTGGCTGCAAGGATGATCAAAACAGGCATGGTTCCTGCCTCCCTGGAACTTGAAGGCTGGTGGGGGCACACTAGTGGTGCAAACTAGTAAACATGTCCAGTGGGACAGTGACAAGTGCCTTGATTGGTAAGAACTGGCTATTCTGAATAAAAAGGACAAGGAGCTATGCTTTGGATGGAGTGCTCCTGGCCAGCATCATTGAAGAAGCCACCTTCCTATTGCTTCTGTGTCTCTTCTAGGGTGTGACAATCTGGGGTTGGGAAATGTGGATCAGTTCTCTCCTTTTTGGGTGGCAAACCCAAATGCCAATAGATGACCCTGGGATGATGGACCAAGGGGAGAGCCTCCAGGCCAGCAGTGCCTGGAAGAGGGTTGGGGAGCACAGCTTCTTGAACTTGAGCTGGCATCAGACCCTCCTGGAGAGCTGGCCAAAGCCCAGATTCCCGGGCCACACCTCCAGAGTTTCGGATTTCATGGGTATAGGCGAGAAGTTGCATTTCTTTTTTCTTTTTTTTTAATATTTATTTATTTATTTGGCTGCGTTGGGTCTTAGTGGCGGCATGAAGGATCTTCGTTGCGGCACGTGGACTCCAGGGTTCTCTATTTGTGGTGTGCAGGCTCAGTAGTGGTGCACGGGCTTAGTTGCCCCACGGCATGTGGGATCTTAGTTCCCTGACCAGGGATCGAAACCACGTCCCCTGCATTGGAAGGCAGATTCTTAACCACTGGACCACCAGGGAAGTCCCAGAAGTTGAATTTCTAACGAGCTCCCCGGCGATGCCGATGCTTCCCTCTGTACTGACTGCACTGGAATAGCAGGTTTCATCAAGAGCCGACAGTGGTGGGGAGTGACTGCAAATATAATCAGATATCAGGGCTCACTGCCTGACAAAGTGCACAGGATTGGGACAAGCTTGGGGTGGGGAGGGAACCCAGGAATGGGAATGTTTGGCTATTTCCTTCCGGCTTTCTGGAGCCATAATCCTGGTTCTCCCATCTACTGATGGTGAGACCTAAGGCAGGTTACTGATGATCTAAACTACAGATCAGTTTTTATCTGCCAGATAGGGAAAGCAGTAGCGCCTCCTGGGTTCTGCTTGTCAACATCTTAGCACTGAGTACTGGCACTCAAGTCCTTGATAGAAATGAGCTACTGTTGCCAGTAGGTGCCTCCGCTGGCTCACTTGTCATTTTATTGAGTGCCTACTTTGTGTAAGGACCAAGCCAGGCTCTGGGGCTGTTGCAGGGAACTGTGCTGCAGCTAATGGTGTGACATCGTGGCTTGTAACCTTGTTTTGGTCATGGACTCATTTGGAGAATCTAAGCAAGGCAGTAGATTCATTCTCTAGAAAAAGCCACATGCATGCAAACACATGGATTTGTCGGTACTCGTGATCTCTGGGGTTGAGGACCCCTGATCTGGTGGATAGCAAAAGCCACCATTTTTCTGAGCAGCTACTCCATGAGTTCTGTGTTCCTTCATCCCGCTGCTGTCCTTGTGATTCGTGGAGAGCCTGGTGGGGAGGACATGGGGTTCTCACACCCTCTCCACTTTATCCAGGACTTGGCCGCAGGACCAGGAGAGGCCGTGGCTGAGTTCAAGGTGCCCTTTGCTGCCCCTCCTGGAGCTGCTGCACTCCAGCCCACTTCATTCCCTGGCCCCAGCCCAGATTGCTGAGAACAGGGCGGCTCTGAAAAGGAGCTCCTGTGGGTGCCTTCCTGCTTTGGGGAGTTTGAAAAGGCACCTCAACACAAGTTAGGGGACCCAGAGTTTGGTCCTGGTTCTTCCCTCTTATAGTAGCTGTTTGTCCCTGCATAAGTGACTTCACCTCACTGAGCCAGTTTCCTCATATGGGAAATAGGCGTGTAATCCTTGCCCCTGCCTCAAAGAGGCGTTGTAGGTATCATTTGTGATGGGAAGAGGGAGGAGGGTGCTTTGCACACTGGAAGGTGCTGTGTGTATGTCGGGGCTTCTCTATCATGCTGGCAGGCTCAGGCCACTTCCTCCGCTTTAAAATAAGCCCAGCGCTTCCATCCTCCGCTTTTGGTGCAGATCTACTAAGGGTATTTGATAGAGCGGGATGTAAAGTAGGTGCTCACTAAAAGCAGTTTTGTTTAAAAAGGAAGAGCACCATTTTGTTCAGGAGCTCCTGAAGGAGAGAAGGCTGGTGGGGCTGGTGCTCTAGTCTGTGCTCTGGAGTAAAAGAAAGTAAGGCTTTTCCCCCCACCCCAGTGGTGATGGGACTTGGAAGGACCACCAGCCTCCCTCCCACTAACCGATTTTTTTATTAAACCTCTGTGGGGCTTCATGCTTAATGAGATTCCTCCAAGAATGAGACCCGCATGGGATTTGGCCTCACGAAGCTCCCGTCCCCTGGGTGGAAAGACAGGAAAACAAGGGCTGGGACAGAGGGGCTGGCATAGGGTACGGAGAGGCCACCCCTCCCTTCCCCGAGGGAAGTGTAAGCAGCGCTGTGATCCTCAGTCACAAAGCTTTGGATGTGAAGACTAGGGATGCTTTCCCACCTCCCACAGACACAGATGCCCTGTCCAGGTTGTCAGCAGCATCCTTTATTGAGTGGCCCTTTCCAGGACCTTCCTTTGAAAGCACAGTATAAAACTCGAAGGAAATGCTCCAGGGTGTCATGTATTTGCCTAGTGAGAAATAGCAGCAAGGCTTCATCGTAACCCATTGGATGTCACAGGGTGGCCCCATCACCTGCATGGTACAATGAAGTGTCACCTTGGGTTTCCACTATATAAAGAAACACTTCTTCTTTAGAGGCTGCAGTTCAGCCCTCTGTGTGTTGAAACCCACTCAGTTACAAATCACATGATCATAGGCTTCTGAAGTAAAAGAGTTCAGGGCTAATTTTCGTAGACCACAAGGACTCTGGCAGCTTGGGAACAAATCCATGGACTGTCAGCCTGAGTTTTGCAGTTAAGTGATGGCTGCTAGAGCCACCTGCCCTAACAATTTCTTAAGAATTACTCTAGGTCTGGAAACGCTGAGGTTGGCATATCTGTGATCTGCCTCTGAAGAGATGGCAGTAGAGCGTGAGGACAAGCATCTCTAAGCACTCGGTGAGACAGCTTGAAATCAGCCTCACCTGCTGCAACTTGATCACACTGAGGCAAGGCCTTTCCAGTCGGGGGGGGAGTGTTCAGCACAGCCATGTTAAGGGGGGACTCTGGTAACTCAACATTCCCCCACCCTCCCGAGCTTCCTGCCAAATCCTTGGCCTCCTGTTGGAATTTTGTGCGAGCCTGAGAACTCATCCCGTAAAACCAGTCTGGTCTTAATCTTGTAGAGCTTATGGTGGTGAGACCAGAGATACAACAAACCAGTGAATAAAACAAAAAAGAAGTAGGCTCACAGATGTAGAGAACACACTAGTGGTTTCCAGTGGTGTGAGGGGGTGGGAAGTACAACCTATTGGGTGTAAGATGGGCTACAAGGGTATATCATACAACGCGGGGAATATAGCCAGTATTTTGTAATAACTGTAAATGGAGCGTAACCTTTAACAATTGTATTAAAAATTAAATCAGAGCAGTGTGAAATCATTTTAATTAAGGAAAATCCCTGTCTTTAAGAAAAAACAACAGCTTACGGTGATGGGGTTTTCTGAAGCACTCACGAAGCTGAGTCTTGCACAGAATGTTTAGAAATTGTTCTGCGGTCGCAGAATGAGTATTCATTTCAGTAGTTTGTTTGAAACCCGGGCAGAGCCACTCCATGGAGCAGTCTGTGAAAGTCGTAAACCTGGGCTCGCTGGCGGCAGTGTTTCCCCAGCTCCCGCGCACAGACATCTCTGACCTCAGCACCGCTTTCCATGTACCCTGGAACATGGAATGTTTAGTCCTGCAGCCAGCACTCGGAACGTTTTCTTTTCTCAGAGATGAGAACCTCTCCCTCAGTCAATGAACAGATCCTTCCCGGACACGTACTAATAGCCAGGGCACACCTTCATCCCCTGCCGTCTCACCTCATGGGCTCCACTGGTAGGACATTAGACTCCCCGGTGTAACCCTTTTTGCCCCCCAGTCTTTTGGCCTCTCTGGTGACCATCTGACATGCTCCTTCCTCCCGTGCTGACCTCCTCCCTACTTAACTGCCCGCTTCCTGCCCCTGAAATCTGGCATCTGCCCTCACTCCCCTCCTGAAATTTTCTCGCTCAGAGAGATCCTGTGACTCTTTTTTTGCCTAAGGTAATGCCGCTTCCTCTGCTTCAATTTCTTTTTTTCGTTTTTCTGTTTTTTCCTCTGACGCGTTACCATCCCACTTCTTGGAACTCTGTCTTCTCTGGTTTCAGTGACACCTCACTTGTTCCTCTCCGGTTCATCTCCTATCCCTCCAGCAACAGCTGCAAGCTTCTGGGAACCCTTTTTTTTCCTGCTTTTCAGCCTGTAACTGTGACATTCCTTCGTGCATGACCTCGGCCCTTGACTCTGCTGTCATCTCCTCACTGACCTCTTCCATCTCCTTGCCTTCAGCCATCACTTTTGTGCTGATGGCTCCAGAATCGCCCTCTCCCGGGGCCTCTCCCTGGGCTTCACTCTCACGTTTCTTCAGGGTCTCCAGGGCACTTCTACTTGAGTGTCTCGCTGTCCCCTCAAAGTTACCCTAAGTGCAGACAGCCTTCTCTCCCTGCCTTCCCCAGCCCAGTTCCCTTTCCTGACTTCTCTGTTTGGATCAGGCCAGGCTCCCAGGCTCGAAACCTTGGTCCCACCTTGGAGGGAGGCCAGACAGGATGTGGTTCAGCGAGGACCGCTGGAGTCAGGTGGACACTAGGCCAAATCCTGGCTTGGCCACACGCTGCTGTGTGACCTCAGGCAGGCTACTTTAACTTTTCTGTGCTTTGTTCCCCTTGCCTGTCTTTTAAAAATGGAGGGATGACTTAATGGACCAGTAACTGATACTCTGAAAAGCTCAATGCAAACCACAGCACTAATAAATGGTTAGATGGGCATTCTTACTCTACTGCTGTTCTGTCCAGTATGGTAGCCACTAGCCAGCCCCATGTGGCCATGGAGCACTTAAAATGTGGCTAATGCAAATCAAGAGGTGCTGTAGGTATAATACACAGGCTCACATGCAGTGCTTGGTACAAGATAAAGAGTGTATAACACCTCACTAGTAACTGCTTATACTGATTACATGTTGAAATGATATTTTAGATAGAGTAAATAAAATAAAAATTAATTTTACTTGTTTCTTTTTTTAAAAAATGGAGGGATGATGATAGTTTCTTCCTCATAGAGTTACTGGGAGGATGAGCTGCGGTAATGTACGTGAAGAGCTTAGCACACTGCCTGGCCCATAATAAGCTCAGAGTAGTCCAGAGGCCCCTGGCATTTGCTTATGCCATTCCCTCCGCCAGGAGCACCCTTCACTTCCTCTTTGTCTGGCTGACCCTTCTGAGAGGTGGTGCCTGAACCCAGTTCCTCAGCGGAGTGGGATGTGGACTCCTCTGTCAGCACTGGTTGCCTCCATTCTCATTGCTGGCTCTCCTCTTTCTGCCCACTAGACCGTCAGTTCCTTGAAGGCCAGGCTGGGAATGGTTCACCCCCATGTCCACAGCACATGTGAACGCATAGCACCTGGCAGGTGCTTTGTAAATGCCTCCTATAAATAAATGACATGCCTTGGAATAACAGAACACACTAAGTAATTTTATAATCTATAGGCCACACGTGGTATGTTTATTAGCTCTCTGTAGCTTCCAATCCTGGATGAAATTAAATAAACTCTAATGTGCATTTAGCAGTTTACCGTTTTCTGAGCACTTGGCGTAAGCTATTTTATTAGGTCCTCACAACATTGCTGTGAGCTGGCCAGTTGAAGTGTTATCCCCATTTCTGGATGAGAAAACAGAGGCACAGAAAAGTTAAGTGACTTCCTCAAGGGGAAACAAGAACTTTCAAGTAGTGTCTGGCCACCCTCGTGTGGTTTACCTGCTCCCTGAATTCCTAGAAAAGTCAGAACTACCTGGATGTCTGGAGCACCAAGTACAGACATCTATAGGGCACTTACCACACTGTCCACACATTTTTTAAAAGGGCCTAATGGGCGGAAAACAGTATGGAGGTTTCTCAAAAAAAAAAAAAAAAACCCTCAAATAGAGCTACCATGTGACCCAGCAATTCCGCTCCTGGGTATATATCTGAAAAAAACAAAACCACTAATTTGAAAAGATACATGCACCCCAATGTTCATAGCAGCATTATTTACAGTTGCCAAGGTATGGAAGCAACCTAAGTGTCCATCAACAGATGAATGGATAAAGAAGATGTGGTATGTACACAATGGAATATAACTCAGCCATAAAAATGAAATTTTGCCATTTGCAGCAACATGGATGGACTTGGAGGGCATTATGCTTGGTGAAATAAGTCAGAGAAAGACAGATACTGCCATGGTATCACTTATATGTGTAATCTAAAAAATACAACAAACTAGTGAATAAAACAAAAAAACAGACGCTGGTATAGAGAATAAACTAGTGGTTACCAGTGGGGTAAGAAGAAGGGGAGAGGGGCAAAGTAAGGGTAGGAGGACAAAGGGTTATTATGGGATTATATGAAATCATGTGTGTGAAACTTCTGAAAATTGTAAAACACTACAGAATCTAATCTTTCATCCAATAAATAAAAAACAAATACTAAACCAAAAAAAAGGGCCAGATGGTAAATATGTTAGGCTTTGCAGGCCATAAGGTTTCTGTCACAGCTACTCAGCTCTGTCATTGTAGCTCCAAAGCAGCAGTAAATAATATGTAAGCGAAGAGCATGGCTGTGTTCTAATAAAACTTTATTTACAGAAACTGGGGGCTGGGCCATGGTTTGCTGACCCCTGCTCTAGGCACAACTTCCAACTGAGAACTGGCAGACACACTCTACCCTAGCTGGATTGTTTGTGGGGAATTTGCTTTGGAGCCACCAGAAGAGCTTCAGCTAATGATTGCTTTTCTTTTCCAGATCCTGTCTCGGAAAGAAGAGTGGGAGAGCAGGACTCAGCACCAACTCAGGAAAAACCCACCTCCCCTGGCAGGGCTGCTGAGAAGAAGGTGAAGGATGACAGCAGGCGGGTGGCAAAGAGCACTCAGGACCTGAGCGATGTTTCCATGGATGGTGTGGGCATCCCACTCCGGGTACGAGTGCGGACCTACAGGTCCTTCTTAGGCTTTGTCCTAAGCCAGTGACAGGTGTCCACCCCTGGGTCCATGTGAACCCCGTCTGTGGGTGGCAGAGACCTCAAAAGGAGGGTCCTCAGCACTGTCTTCTCTCTAAGCCCACTGAGGCCTGCAGAACCTCCAAGAGCTGGGTGACAACTTTTCCCAAAGCATACGTTAGCTGTTTCTAAACCCATGAGGAAAGGGTTTCATGGTCAGATGAATGTGGGGGAAAGCTGGGTGGAACAAAGGCAGATTGCTTTCTCTGTGGCAGAGCTTCTGAGAGGCTTCAGGCATGTGTGTGTTCAAGAGGAGAAGGTCGTGAGCTGTGTTTCCCAGTCTCCTTTGTTATTGTGCTGTAGTCCAGGGTTAGAGAACCCTGGGAAGAGTGCGAGGCTCAGGGTCCCTGCCACCATGCGTTCAGGAAGAAGTTCCCTTGGATGGGAGATAGCCCGTCATCCAGGGAGAGTGGGAGACTCTCAGGGACACACAGGGTGGATTCAGCCTGCAAGGCCTCAGAACAGGGTGGGTCTCGTGGCAGCCCTGGCGTAGCCCTCCCCGCTGTGCAGGCCCGCCAGCCTCCTGCAGGCCCTGGGATCCCAGAGAAGCCCCACATTTGCACCTGGATTGGGGTGAACCCCATCTCTCTCCATGTGCCAGAACCAGAACACTGGCTGTGATGTGTTTCTCTGTGATTTCCATTGAGCAAAGGACAGGTTTTTGTGTCCCTTTGGGGGAGGCTGATAGAAACAGCAGTGGGCTAAGCCTCAAAAGAATTGTTGTCCTAAGGAATAATAAGTATTCTAATAATAAGTAGTAGTAGTAGAAAGAATTATTACTAATAATGATCGCAGTGTTCGTTTGCTAATGCATTATCTCATTCAAACATGATTCACCGTACAGGGTAGGTATTAATATCATTCCCACTTTATAGATGCGGAAACAGGGACTCAGGCGGGATTACTTGCCCAGGATTGCACAACCCGTGGGTGACAGAGCAGACCCTTCCCGCTAAGCATCCTGTTGGGCAGCCCTCCCTCTCACCTGCTCTCCTGCTCTGTGACCATTGACTTTCTGTATCATATTTTCTCATCTATAAGGTGGGAGTGGAAGTATCTGATCTAACCACCTGTCTCCTTCCTTGTTTTATTTTTATCTTAAAAAACAACCCAGCTTGTGGTTAGGATGGAAACTCTCTGGCATTGGATGCTATAATGGGTTACGTTTTAATGTATACATTCTAAATCTAGCCCTATGCAGGTGGCTTAGATACTTCTACAGAGTAACCTGAAATGGGTGATAAGCATATGTTCCTTGTTTCTTACATTTCTAGGAGGCTTTACTTCAGTGTAGTCATCTATATATGGAGAGAGGTTCTCTCTAAAAATTACCTAAGAATGGACACATTTCAAGTGGATCCTTGTCCACTGGTTTCAAAACCTGCATCCTTTTGACCAAATATTACCTCGCAGATTCAGGTCTGAATCCCTTGGTTTGTCGGTTCTTTCTCAACAGTTTTGCATTTAAAAAAGAAAAGATTTCAATGTGAGATCACAGTGATGTACAGAATTACATGAGTTTTGACTGTTGTCACTTTTCATTTTGCTTTCGTAATCATGGAAGTTCCGAAACGTGCTGAGATTTCCATTTTATTTTCCTCTTTTTCTCCAGAACACCGAGAGATCAAAAGACTGGTACAAGACCATGTTTAAGCAGATCCACAAACTAAACAGAGGTATTGATTTTCATTTGTAGAAGCTGTGCTGTGCCTATATGTTGACTATTGTGGTGAGGACCTAAACTCACTTGGCCGGAAGACTGGGTCCTGCAGCTTGACCTCATTAGGCCCGGGCCTGCCTGAGCCCAGCCATGCACCTGCAAGAGCAGAGGGGGCGGGAGAACTTGTGCGCCTGCCTCACATGTGGGAGCTCAGGTCGGCTCCCAAGTCCTCCCTCCCAGGTGTTGGGGATGCAGCAGGCTGAGCCCAGCACTCTGCCCGCGTTCTTTAGCACCTGCCTGCCTGGGATGTGAGCAGCTTCGGCTCCCACCTGCTTCTGGCTTTAGGTGCACCTCCCGGTGTCAGCCCATGACTGCCTTGTAGGCAGAGCAAGTTGAGAAGGCATGAACTGGGAGTTAAAAAGTGTTCTCGTCTGGGTTCAGTCCCCCGAGCACTCATGTGACCGTGGGCCAATCATGGACCTCTCTGTGTCTGTTCCCTTCCCCTTCCTCTGAGGGGTGTGGCAGGGCCCAAATGAGAGCAAATTCTGCCTTGTGAAGTAGGACGCATGGTGCACCTGTATGACGGTGTTAATGTGAAAAATAATCTTCCGCAGCTGGGAGCCAGCACTTGGCAGGGAGCCCTGAGAGCCAGTCCAGAGCTGACACAACAGAGCCCGCTCAAGCTGGGAGAGTAGTGCTTCCAAATCAGGGGCCTGCTGGGCTGCCAGCAGGGGACCCAGCATGGTGGGAGAACCCCAGGCCAGTGCTCAGGCAGGTTGCAAGCCCCACAGCTCTCATCCGCCTGTGCCGCCACTCAGCTGCTGGGCAGGGATGCAGCTGCGCTGTGAGAAGGGTACCACTCCTCCTGCAGGCAGAGCATCTTGTCCTTCCCTGTGGCCAAATCCAGTCTGGCCGCCTGGCACAGAAGACACACGAAGGCAAAGGAAAAGTGTCTGATCATTGTCTGGTCAGCCTGTGCCGCAGATAACCAGTCTGTCTGATTAACTGTGGCTGCCAGCTAACATCACTGTTAATTAGCTCCTGCAGGGTTCAGAATGAACCTGGGGGTACCCCTCTTCAATTTGTTTCTAAATTTTGAGATGCTCAGTATTTAGTGTTTCTGAGCCAAGAGTAAATTCACTCTTTTTGAGGTAGATGAGCTCAGTCACGGTGGTGATGCTGGCTGTCTGATCAGATGGTGTCAGTTGCACTGGTCACTTCCTAAAGCCAACGTCCATTTCCCCAACAATCTGTCTCTCACCTTTAGATCCAGCTTTGGCGGCCCAAATGCCGAGACACAGGTGCATATGTGAAAAATATGTAATTCTGCCCCTCAGGCAGCATTGGTCCTCTCATATATTATAGATGATAACTCAACCTAAATTACAGATTCTGAGCGAAACTACCTGCCCTAGGCAGAGGTATTTGAAAAATTAAGAATCCACTAATTTGTCCTGATTCTAATGTCTACAGCACAAGCTTTGATTTTTTTAAAAAAATCATTTGATGACAGTTGTTTTCTTTACACACAATTTATTAGCATACTTAATATTTTTTTCCCATAAAAGGTGAAAATTTGAAGCTTTGTGCTAAATGCCTTTTGCTTATTGGAGACTATTCATGGAATTCTTTGTCCAAGAAGAGAAATGATATTGTGTCTTTAGACGTGTCTCAGTCATTCAGGCAAAAGGACTGGATTTTTAAAAGCAATTTGAATTCCTTTCATCACTGGTGAAGCTTAGTATGTTCCAGAATTCAAGGAGCCTGAATTGTGTGTGGATTCCTATTCGTTCATTCTCTCCATTTGTATCTTCCTCTATTCTCTCTACCAAACCTGCTCCTCTGCCTAGACACTCCTGAAGAAAACCCTTATTTCCCTACGTACAAATTCCCTGAACTTCCTGAAATCCAGCAAAGTTCTGAAGGTACCATGAACTTAGACAGTGTATCTGTTGTCCTAGCCTTAAATTAATTCTTACAGTTCCATTTTAGGAATAAGATTTGGCTTTTAGATTTTGTTTTGATAGTCACTTTTGGTTGGCAGAAATTTTATTTCACTTATTTGCATGAATGTGCCGTGTTAAAATAACCAAGTCCTTTCTAATTCATTAATGTCTTTTCAAGTGTGATGCCGTGTGCTTTAATAACACTAAAATAGGTAATCAGTCATTTGAAAGAATCAATCGGAGATTTGTCACTTCCTCCACTTCGTGGTGGATAGTTTCAAAATCCACTGCTTTTCTCTGCTACAGAGGACAATCCTTACACTCCTACCTACCAGTTTCCTGCATCTACTCCTAGTCCTAAATCTGAAGGTAATTAAAGGAAAATCATGTGCCTCGCTTTGTACCGATACTGTTACTTTCTTTTTTACCTTGGGGTTCTTCCTGGTTGCTAAGAGCTCTCTCCCCATCATTTGCTTCCCTCTAACCTTGTGTTTTGTGGTGTTCTCTTGCTCCTTGCTGACTGTGTTAACAGGAATCTATCCAGGTGGTATTTTAATCCTGTTCCCTTGGAGTTTACAAGATTAATGGGGTAACCAGTGTGGCTTCGTTACGATACTTTGAACGTGTGGGGCTCTGGGAAAAGCTGCCTGTACTCAGATACCCAGGGCTTTGTATTTGGGGGTGGTCACACGATGCTGGTGGCAGCGCACTGACTCGGGGAAGCTGAGTCATTATGGCTCATGGGCAGTAGGTAGACATGCCAGCGTCAGCAAGAGAAACATTACCTGGTTCCCATATGTGCAACTAACTCTCCACTGGGCCCCCCTTGTCCTGGGTGTATCTCCAGGTATATCTCCTTGGTAGGGAATTCCCCAAGACATATCCAGGTATGGGATTCAGTCGTGGTGGGAGATGATAGCCCTTGAAAATAAGGGTTTTGACCAAGCTAGAAACCTTTTCATGAAAGACCTGGCTAGGAATTTGGACCTGCTGGGGGAGGATGGCCACACTTGTATCTAAAAAGATATTCTTTTCTGGGGTAAATAGCCTAGGTCAAAGAAGGTTCTAAAAGGTGAGTGAAGGGCAACATCCTGAGAATTATTCTAATCGCAGGGATTGTCTGATTTTTAGATGAGTGACCCAGAAAGAGAGGAGTGGGTGGGGTCGGCAGGAGGCACTTTGATTAAATGCTCTTCTAGGATGAGATGTTGAGTGCTCTGAGCTTCATTCATCCAAGTAGTATTGAGCATTTGTGTGTGTGCCACATGCTGTCCTTGGAAGTGAGGACAGTGCCGTGAATAAGATATGTCCTCTTTTCTCCCAAGTTCATGTCAGGCAGGGAGTTAGACAAGGGTGCTTCATCGTACTGGGTCCAGCGTGGTGGCAGTTGTGAGAGCGCGTGTCCAGAAGGCCCCAGAAAACCTTGCTGGTACACAGTAGGTCCTCAGCACATGCCTGAAGAGTGTTGCTGAGTGAAGGACCTTCACTCAGCAACAGTGGACCTGTTGGACCTCAGAAGCAGAGTTCTTCCTAGGGATGAAGCCCAGTGCAGTCCCGTCTTCAAGTGCTTCTCTGTTCCAATCAGCTCAGCAAACCATCCTGCCCAACCCGCCTCGTCATTGGTGAAGTCATCCATTCAGTCATTCACCAGACTTTTACCGATCACTTAACATATATGCGATGACATGCTGAGATGTGTTAGATACAGTTTTAGTTCAAATACCATATTCCATTTTTAGTCTCCCTGTGATGTGCCCGGTGGTTTCCAACCCTTTCATGCCTGGGGCCTATTGTGAACAAAAAGAAAAGTCTACGGAAGGAACTGATACTTAAAAAATTAAAAGCTGTTGATTTCATTTTAATCAGTGACCTCCTTGCTTCCAGCAAGCGTCTATCTGGTGTGGGATAACCTAGTTTTTTGCTCTTGGGGTGCTGATTCTAGCCAAAAAGCATTGCTTCAGAAACAACGAACTGAACTGGATGAGTGAGAAATTTTTTTAGGGTAATTTTGATCAAACGCAGTTTTTGATTTGTGCTTTATTTGGACTTGGAGAACCCAACCCACTCATAAGATAGGATCCCTTTCTAGGGAAGGTGACCAGCACACAGCATGCCTGAAGGTGTAGAGTCCCATAGACGTGGGCAGAGGAAGGCCACCTGGAAGAGTCCTGTGGAGAAAAACAGTGACTCCCATCAGCCGGGAAGAATGCCTTAGGCCTGTCGCAGGCAGTGCCAGCAGCTTCCAGGCAGCCTGTTGAGCTGAAGACAAGGGTTTTGCCTTCTGGCCTCACACCCAGAGCTGCCATGTCATCAGGCGCAGCACCTAGCAACCCTGGCTGACGATACCGTCTGCTTGGTGGTACACGTCAAGTCGGGCTTATTTTACCACGAGGCATAAAGAGTAAGGGTTGGGACAGTGGTTAAGGGTGGCGCAGTGGTTAAGAGTCCTCCTGCCAATGCAGGGGACACGGGTTCGATCCCTGGTCTGGGAAGATCCCACATGCTGCGGAGCAACTCAGCCCGTGCGCCACGACTACTGAGCCAGCGCTCTAAAGCCCGCAAGCCACAGCTACCGAAGCCCACGTGCCTAGAGCCCGTGCTCCACCACAAGAGAAGCCACCGCTGGCTGCAACTAGACAAAGCACGGGTGCAGCAACAAAGACCCAATGCAGCCAAAAAAGGGGAAAAAAAGTAAGCGATGACATGATAAGTTTTCACTTATAATTTAGGAAGCAGACCTTACCAGTTTTTATTTTCAAAGACCAAAAAGGAAGAAATCATCTTAAAGGATAAAGAGGAAGAAAATTAGATTGGATATAAAAGATTCATAATAACCAAGATGATTAGACTTCAACACAAGTTTCTAAGAAGTCTTCTTCCCTGGAGATTTTTTTAAAAACAGGGTAGGTTCTGTCTCGCCCCCGCTCTTGCCTAGATGACAGATTCAGACATAGATCACAGATGTATTCAATTAGATGAAGGCTTTTTACAAATGAGAGAAATCTTTGAGCTAGCTCACTTTAAAGAATTGTTATTTTAATTTTTTTTAAGTAATGAGAGAGTCTCAGGTTTGTGGTTTAGATGTTTTTGAGTCCTGGCAGGTCCTCCTCAGCCCTGCCCTTGGTACCACTCCAGCCCCAGTGCTACCAGTCGGTGGCCCTGGGCTCTGCACACCCTTCTTAACATGGGAAGGCGTTATCCCTTTCAAAGAAGGGTGTTAAAGATGGATTAGCACCTAACCAAGGCAGCCTCTACGCATAGTTTTTAACGAGCATTAAAAAATAGACGGATTTACTGAGAAATGTAAGCTGTCATTCTGGAGTCTGTCCCCTGTGGCGAGGAGACGGTTGTTACTGCTGTTTTTTTGGTTTTGTTTGAACTCAGAATTTGAAACTAGAATTATTTACAATAAACCTATCAAAACCTAGCCTAAGGGCGGCTGCCTTTTGTCTAAATTCTAGTTGATTATAAAGTATAAAAAAGACATTTCTAAGTGTCTCAAAGCTGATTCTCCTAAATAGTGAAGGATTATGTGAAAGTTTGTGTCAAGCTTAGCAACCTTCCCCCACCCCCCGCCCTCAGCTACAGTGAAAAAGTAAACTTCTGGCCAGACTTTCAGAAGATAAATAGAATTATCATGTCTTAATCAGTGAGATTTAAAATGTACTTTTAAAGAAGCCTGTAAATTCCAACAAGGTGCAGTCACTTCTAGTCATTTTATAGTCTTTGACACCTCTCTGTGGGACAGGAGCAATGGTTATGTCTGATTATTCTTTATCTCATGGGGTCATTGGGAGGAATTAGGGCTAGGAAATTTGGGAAGCGTAGAATGAATTCAGAAGACTTATTTCTTATAATTTCTCTATATACCCTGGTCCCTAGAAAGCTTATCAAAAATAAAAAGAATTTACCAGAAATCCTTTGGGGATAACTTTACTTTCTTTTTCTTTTAGACCTTCACTTGACCCACACTCTCCTGCCCACCATTCCTTCCTTTCTGACCCAAAGCTACTTGTCTGTGAATTACACTCCAGTCTCTCTCTTAAAGGCACATGTCCCTTCCCAGCATCTGAGATGCCTCTAGGTCTTTCTGATTGTGGACGTGGGGAGAGGGGATGTTGATAGAGACTAGAGCCTGCGCCACCCACTGCTGCACCCAGACCATGGAGGGGCTGCTAGACATCCTGCCCATGGTTTCTTCCTGAAGCAGGAGCCAGAGGGACATGCTGTGGGGAAACAGCCTCAGAAACTCCTCCACTGCCTCCAGCCTTAGGAAGTAGCCCTGTGGTGGAACCCTGTTACTAGTGATAATAGCACAACCACTGCAGTGACGTGCTTGGCACTGCCCTGTCTTAAGCCCTTACTGAAGACGAGGCTCCATGCTGGGCGCATCATAATTGTTACCTCATGTTCATCCTCCCAGCAACCCCATGAGGCAAGTCCTCATTTTTGGCAATAAAGGGTATGAGGCTCAGAAAGGTTAAATAATTTGTGGAAGATCACACAGCAAGTGGCAGAGCCAGGATCCAAACCCAGGTCTCTGGTGTCCCCCAGACATGGGTTTTTTATTTCCTCTGCTGATTTCTTTCCCTCTCCTGCTGCACTCTGTGTTCTTGGTTGGCGCCTTCGCCAGGGGCTCTCTGATGCCTAACTCCAGGCATCCAGCTTGCCCTGCTTCTGAGTCAGTCATGCTGCGCTCGGCTGAGCCAGAGTCTCCCGGTGTGGCATCCAGGAATATGAGGTTAGGAAAGCTCCCCCAGTAATTTGGCCCATGATCAGGGCTGAGAACCGCTGCAGTGGAGGAATGCCACCCTTTTCATCCTCCGAAAAAGGAAGGAGATACTCGCCAATGCAAATTTGGGGATTTGAATATAGAATGAGAGTGGGGAATACAGATTGAAAAGAACACGCTTTTCTACTCTGAACATGACCAGATGATGCTGGCTCTCTTGACATGCTTCATGTCAAGAAAATGGGAGATTATTTTCAAATGATGCCTCCAAGTCAGCAAAGCCGAGTAACTGGTGTATTACTTTGTGGTCCATGCCGGCGAGAACCCATTTGGCCCTGTCAGGATAAAGCGCTATCGTATCAGCCAAGGGTGAAATCTCAGAGACCAGCTTTTTCCCTTGCTTTTGGATGCCTCTTCCACTGCTGTCAGGCTGATGGTGGCCACTGCCACCTCCTGGTGAAGTGACTCAAGACACAACCTCAGGGGGCTTCCCTGGTGGCACAGTGGTTGAGAGTCCGCCTGCCGATGCAGGGGACACAGGTTCGTGCCCAGGTCCGGGAAGATCCCACATGCCGCGGAGCGGCTGGGTCCGTGAGCCATGGCCGCTGAGCCTGTGCGTCCGGAGCCTGTGCTCCGCAACGGGAGAGGCCACAACAGCGAGAGGCCCGCATAACGCAAAAAAAAAAAAAAAAAAAAAAAAAAAAAGACCCAACCTCAGGACATCCTCAGGTGTGGTGACTTCCCACGCCACAGTGGTCAGTCTCACTGAGCTTCTTCCCCGTTCCTAGATGGGGATGCACTAAGGCAAGGGTTCAGGAGGCTGATTTTCCCAAGCATATCTGTATTTGAGTTAAGATAATCCTCTACTGGCCTTAAAGGATTTCTAAGAATAGCCTTATTTTGCTTGAATTCAAGCAAATGGTTCTATCGTTAAGATGCCTGGCCAGGATCTGTGCCCGAACTCCAGCGAGTACTGCCCGAAGGAGGGGCTGAGTGCTTGCAGCCATCACCTTTGCTCCCCTAACTAGAGCTGCCCAGAATTCCTCTGCTTAGCAAGCGCAGAAGTCTGACCTGCGAGATAGTTAAGAGAGAGTAGCAGTGAGTCCCCTTCCACCTTCGAGGGAGGGACGCCCCGGGAGATGAGGCCGGTGAGTTGTCTTCCAGCCCTCTGGTCCTTTCATTCCCGTCCTGCTCCACCTCAGTCTCTTTACTCCTCACGTTTGATTTTTTTTCTGAATTTGTCTTCTGTAGCTATTCTAACAGCCTATATTGATCTTTTTTCAATGTTTAGAATTTGATTGCTTCTAACCAGAACATAGACAATTTTGGGTCTGTTCCCCCAAGCTCCCTGGACTCTTCCTGACCATCTTGCCCCACTCCCCCTTTTTCTTATTCTTCCTCACCAATCCCACGTAGCCTCTATACCCACCTCTGCGTACATTTTTGTTTGACCATTTTTGTTTGTTGGGTGTGTGTGTGTGTGTGTGTGTGTGTGTCTGTCTCAACCCCTTTATCCTTTCTCCTCCTCAGTGTGTGGGGTAAAGCAGGAAAAGGGATTAATTTGAGCAGTGGAAAAAGATTGTGTTAAAAATGAGCCACTGATATTAGAAAAATAATTTTAAGTTTAAAGGCCTAACAAATGCATAAAATTGAAATTTAATTGATATAGGCAAGCGATTATGCAAATACTGCTTTTAGTCAGTCATCCCATTTTGGTCAATTACACACTTTTTATAGAACAAACAGCACTTTCTCCAGTGTCTTTAAGATTATTATAAATTCTTTAAAAAAAAAAAACTGAAGAAGTCTTTTTTAGTCTATTTAAAGTTACTGTGGTTGGAAAGGCAATTATGTGCCTCCTGGCAGTTTTAGGAGAGTAGCTGTCCCCAAATGGAGCCTCCAAGAACAGACTGCCAAAGCCCAGAGGGCAATCACTGGTGTGCAAACATCAAAGCCCGGCAGGGGTCTTCAGGGCTCAGCAGTGAGTTGTTCACCCCCAGTAAACGCTGCTTAGTGTTAGAATTTTCTGGAAGTCACTGGCACGGGAAGTTCTGGGTATTGCTGCCAAGATTTGATGTTTGCTGCTTGGGTCTCTGAAGGACACAGTCAGCGTGTGGCTCCACCCCAAGCAGGAATCACAAGATCCCGGCTCTGCTGAGCCCACTAGGACGTTCTTTGAAAGGACTCTTGGAGAAAGAGTGAAAGCAGGATTTCATGCATAGATATCTGTGTTCATAGACAACTTGAGAAACATTTCATTTAGTGTGTCTCAACTATGATTAAACACACACATATTTGGCCAGCTCTGGTGTACAGAAATGCAGAAGGTGAACCTTCCACCCAGTTTTCCCATTCAATGTATTTCCAGCTGCATCTCCACCTGTCTCAGTATAGACTTAGCCTGCCAGGAGAAGGTACAAGAAGCAGCAAGTGAAAGATGTAGCAAGAGTGACTTAGTTTTACCCATTTCCCTGGAGAAGAGCAGGAGGAAAGCTAGAAGTGTGGTGGGGTAACTCAGAAAACTTGCTTAAATGTCCCCGGGGGGGGAGGGGGTGGCGGGGCGTGTTGCAGAAAAGTAGAGCAAAGGCTTCAAGGGCTAGAAGTCAGCCTGGCCAGCACTGCAGTGCGTGACTCGAGTTTCAAAAGAACACCCTCCCCTGCCTCTTCCCTAATAAAAATGATAATGGAATAGCCACAGTTCTCCCCAGGATTGGGCAGATGAGGGTAGAACAAAGTCGCATCCCTATCACAGGGATGAGGGGCAGCATAGGTAGGGAAGTGGGGTCAGAAAGACCTTGAATCCATCCCTGCTTTGTCTTTCTCACTGTATGGATAAGGGCAAATTTGCTTAACCTCCCTGGGCCCTAATTTCCTTGTCTCTAAGATAGATACTTACGTACCTCCAGGAGTTTTTGCAGGGATTAAGTGAGGCAATATTAGTAAATTACCAGTTACTATTAGGCTCTTAATAATGGGAGCAGCTATTATTTTTATTCATAAATGTAGGTAAAATTTTCTCCCATTAGATTTGCAAGACAAACATTACATATTAAAAGAATAAATTATACATCCCCTGGAACTCGTCCTTACTGCTAGTGTTCAGATGAATCTATGCAACTTCAGTTTGCCCACTTGAAAGTCAATGAACTGAAATCCACGTGTCAGACTTGGATGCTGTGGACACTGGGAAAAATGAAAAGCTAGTTCACGGAGACACCCCTGCCCTGTGCTAGCCTGAGACGGGGGAGATTTCTTTTTCCACTTACCCCAAGTAAGAAACAGCTTTAAGAAGGTTCAGTCATTCAAACTTCTCTGTTGCCTTCACCCCCCACCCCTCTCTTTCCTACTTCTTCTAACTTTCAAAATACACGGATTAACTGTCCAAGCCATGCTGTTTCTTTTTTCCATCTCAGAAGAACTGTTTCTCATTTTCCTTTAACAAGTCCTCTAGAAGTCCACATTAGAAAGCTCTAGGGAGCAAAAACTTTTAAAGAGCTGAGAATTTTTTCAAAGATCTTTGAATGTTTAAAATGCCATTTTTCCCTCATGAAAACTGTGCAGCTTACCTCAGGAGCGAGGTTATAAGTTAACCCTCACCTCACCATCTGCTCCTAGGCTGTCATTGCCCCATGATTCGGAGAGAGACAGTGTTTTGAGCTAAAATGCTAGGCTGGATTTTAAACACTACTTACACTGGTTTCTAACTAAGCTAACTACTCATTTGGCAGGCACCATTTTTCCAATCAAATCTCTGCATTCAAAGCTGATTTTTCGTTTTCTTTGGTGCTGTGGCATTTCATCAGTACAATAATCAGAAGTTGTGTTAAAAAGCAAAAGCCCTGCTCAACTTTGAGGATAAGAGTTAATATCAAAGCAACAAGAGGGAGCGAGGGAGGATAAAAGATATCTTGGTACCTGAAGCCTTTCCATTATTGGAGCTGGGGAGACCTGGGACAGATAAAATGGGGAGATGAAAGGGGAGATAGACTGGTTTTGAATAATACTCAAAATAACAGCAGTGTGAGCTTTATTTACATTTTATAAAATATTCTGGCCTTTTCTGCTCTGAAACTTAAAATGACTTGCGTGGAGATAAGGACTTGACTGACACTTAGCCATCGACACATTACATCGGATTCTCTGACTTGTCTTTGCAGGCTAGTTCATGTGCTTTGTTAGAGCTGGTACTGATTTTAAGGGAAGGAGTAGGGTCTTCATTCCATATTCATGAATTCTGAATTCAGGTTAGCGAGCTATTAGAAAACGGGAGAGGCTGTTTCAGCCTAACTCTTGTTGGGAAATTCTTTGGAGGGATGTAGTGATCCCTCGTGGGATCGTGGATGTAGTGATCAATTATCCTGGGTTTCCAGGACAGTCCCAGCAGAAAAACCTATTCTCGTCAGTGAACCTGCGGTCTCATTTTTAGTTCAACGCAGCCATCTCCACGAAGGGTTTATGTCTTGTCTTTGTTCTGCCAGTCTTAGCGCCGCAGTCGGTGTTCCACTTATTTAGGGACGTGTGCTGTGCCCTTTGAGAGCCATCTCCCACCACAGAAACCCACGTGTGTTTGCACTTTCCGTGAGCAGCACCTTTGCAGAGCAAACTGTGTGACCACATCTGCCGAGGGCATGTGGGGTTCCAAGGAAGGAAAGCTACTCGAGGAACCAGTTGGAGGTGGAATCAAAACAAATGATTATGAGGGGTTTCTCAAAGTGTTTTCTTAGCTGCAGTACCTCTTTGCTCCATGATGTTGTATATGGAACCCTAGCATATGAAATGGGTCACAGCTGAGCTGGGCAGCTAGAACCCACACCTCCAGGCCTCCCCATCCCATCCAGCAGGCCTGGGGACTCCATGAAACTCAGCAGTATGGACCAGAGACAGCGTGAGCACCCAGGCATCTATCTCAGCCCGTTTCCCACTCAGCCAGGCTGGGGACCAGCTTTGCTTGTGGAAATTCTCTCGAGAGGGCCTCTGGCTATTTGTCCCCATGCGTTTCTGGGTGTCAGGAGCAGTCTTTCCCCAGGCGTCGTGAATGTGCCTTCCTGACTACAGGTCTGTTTGGTTGAGTGGGTTCTCCAAACCCAGCTCTGAACTGTGGTTTGCCGTGGTGTAGCTTCTGGTGCTGGGCTCCTCCTCTGTCTGCTGGGCTTCCGGGTATGGCTGGATGCCGGTGCAGGACAGTGGCAGTGGGCGACGTGTCACTCGGTTCTCTTACCTTAGCCGGATATCTCCTGATCACGTTTTGTTTTGTTCACTAGATGATGATTCAGATCTGTACTCTCCTCGATATTCCTTTTCTGAAGACAGTAAGTGACTTAGAATTTCTTGGCTGTAGGGGAGGAAGGGAGAGTGGTGAACGAGGGAAGACATCTTCCTGTTTTCAATTTTCATCTGTTTTAAGTCTTTCTTTTAAAACCCACTTTTTCCTTCTCCAGCAAAATCTCCCCTTTCTGTGCCGCGCTCAAAAAGTGAGATGAACTACATTGATGGTGAGAAGGTAGTTAAGAGGTCGGCCACGCTTCCCCTCCCGACCCGCTCTTCCTCGCTAAAATCAAGCCCAGAAAGGTAAGTGCTCTCATCAGCTCTGTGATTTGAGGTTCTCATACACAATCTCTTTCTCTGGGTCAGGCAGCAGACCTGAGTTTGAATCCCTGCTCTGTCACTTATTAGCAGTGACTTGTTTTTTCTGAGTCTCAGTGTTCTCATCTGTAAAATGGGGATATATTTTGCATTCATAGGGATGTTGCAAGGGTAAAACAAGATGCTGCATGTAACATTTCTAGTAGTGCCTGGCTCACAGTATGCACTTAATAATGTTGACGATAATTATCATCCCTTTTTACCTCTTCCCAAGAGAAATCTTAGCCGTAAGATTTGTCATGTGTTTTTATACTCTGTGCATACTGATGGGGCCCATAGCGGAGAATATAATTTTAAAATGAAGCCACGCTTTTTAGTATCTATTTATTTATTCAACACATTATCAAAGCATAAGGCTCGCGTGGTTGTGATGATATCAGTCATGTGTTAATGCCCGCACCGGGTGACCCGACTATCTTTTATTGAGTCTTCTGCCCTCTGGAGCAACCTCCTGTGCCATCTGGACTGGTGTCCCATGCGTCTCCCAGCTCCATCTTCCACCACTTCTCAATCCACAAAAAGGCCCTGGCCAAACTGAATTCTTTATTTTTCCTTTAAATACACACTGTTTCACACCTCCAAACTTTTTCCATCTTCATAGACAAATGAACGGCTGTTTTTGAAATCCCACATATACGTAAGTGACATCTGCCTGAGGAATTTGATAATTACTCTGAAAGGAAGGCTGGGTATACCCATAAATCCTTACAAGTGCGTTCATCGAGCACCTACTGGGTACATTCTGTGTGCGGGTTGAACCAGATGCTATGGAGGAATATAAACATACATAAATCATCGTCCCTGCCTTCAAGAAGTTTATAGCCTTGCAGGAAAAACTGAATATAATATCACAGTGCAAAGTGCAATTATGTGCATGTATAAAAATTTTGCAAATAATTTCCAAGGCTTCATGTATCCTCTGAAATCCCTCACTGGATCGGGTTAAGTACTTGTGCCAAAGGCTGCAGTTTTGATGATTACCGGATGGGGTGTGGAATAGGGAAGAAGAACATGGTTATAATAACAAATAACATTTATTGAGTGGTTCCTGGGGTCCTGGCGCTCTGCTAAGTGATTTACATGCTGAGACGTACTGTCTCATTTAATCTTTACAGAAACCCCATTTTTCAGATGAGGAAACTAAGGTAGGTAGCGGCAAAGTGCTTGGCCCAGATCAGCTAGCGAGCAAGTGCTGTAGCAGGGCTGGAGCCACAGCTGCCTGGCTCCGGGACCTGCATTCTCTCTCACTGCACTAGCCTGAGTGGGAAGTACAGGCATGTCTGGGGAATGATAAGCTCCTGAGAGCAGAGCAAGGTGAAGGATTTTTCCAGAGCAAGCTTTGCTGCTGCCGCTGCTGCTGCTTCCTTTCTTCTCTTTCTCTTCTCTCTGCTTCCCAGTGTCTGGTTGTGAGCACAGGACACCTCAAGCCTTTTGTGAAGCGAACACAGGGATCTGTTTGTTTGAAGAAGGAAACCAGCACAACTAAATGCTTTGGGCGGAGTCCGATTTTGTGCCTCGGATATAAAAATTCCTTGATTAGACTAGAGTCAGCCAAAGTCTGACCTGTCGGATGCCAATTTTCATGAAAATAGCTCTAATAGGATTTGCTTTCTACAGAAACGACTGGGAGCCCCCAGATAAGAAAGCGGATACAAGAAAATACCGTGCAGAACCCAAAAGCATTTACGAGTATCAGCCGGGCAAGTCCTCCGTTCTGACCAACGAAAAGATGGTAATGTGCATATTAAAGTTCTTTTGTCTCACCCTGCCTGTGTCCTTTAATCCAGATGCACTGTGTGTGCACTTGGATTACATTCTTTCTCCCTTGAAATAGACTTGCTTTGTTTAGAAGACAATGAAAATATGAAGCAGTTTTACCCTTTTCATTTTTGCAGGTGTTCACAAAGTCAGTCCCAAGAATGCTTTGAAAGAATCCTCTCGTTGTGGCTTTGTTGCTCTCTTTGCTCATGGTTTTCACTAATTTTAAATTTTGTAATGTAAGGTGGATTTTGCCACTGTCTTTTTTTAAACATCTAACCATTCGTTTATCAGGCTTATTACTAACTGGACTAAAGTTGGGGTTTCTTAGGTGACTCTTATTTGAACATGCGCTAAGTTTGTAGAAGTTACTAGTACATCATTAAAAGCCAAATAATTAATATGATGATGTGACTTGGGGGAAAAAAGCCCCCGGCTGTTAGAGTGTGTCTTTTAGGTCTTCCTTTTCTGACAAGTGCAATAGAGAGGACGAATTTCATGTTCAGTCTGGTTTATGGTACCCTATACAAGTTCGCATCTCCAAGGAATTATCAGTGGGGAAAATGGCCTGTATGGGCATAGCAGACCACCCTGCAAAAGCAGGGGAGAATTTTTACAAACTGATTTGTTTCATATCTGCCGATCACGTTTCCTTTTATTCACCCTTCATTAGAAAAAGCTGGTTTCAGAATTCTGAACATGGTTAAAGGGATCTTCCAAAGCTCTATAAACCCTGCAGCTGTGCCAGCAGGATGGAATTATCATGCTGGGGATTGATTCTTATTAAAATGCTGTTACCACACTGAGTCCAGAATAAGTAGGCCTCTGAAATGAGGGCTCAAATTATTCTCCCTCCACCTCTTTTGCTCTACATGTTTTTAAGGAATAATTGATTTGACTTTTAATAAAAAGGTGACATCTTTAAAAGCACAAAGGGATAAGTAATTTTAATTAGGAAAAAAGGTTCAACAGGTCACAGAAGTGCTTCAGAGTCGTCATTCTTCAGCATTTACTGTGCACCACAGTTATTTTAAGCAAAAAGTTCTGAGAGGAGCGGAGAATTTTGCCTCTGCTCAACCCTGCATTGGAGGTTCTCTCTCTCTTAGAAGGTAACAAGTACGAAAGGTAATCCTCCATACAGGTCTTCCTAGAAAGAATGTCACGTCCTTTGGGTATATTCCCGACACTTGAATAACAAGTGGTGGACACACCATCACCTGTCAGTACACTTCAATGATTTTAGAGACTCTGTAGGCCTTTGGGTGCTTTTGTATTGGCAATTTATTATTTATTATTGTTCATAGAAGGTCATTGATTTATTGAAGGCTTGCCCCTTAATTTCTCCTTTGTTTCCTCCTCCTTTCCTTGGTTCCTAATAATTTGACCACTATTCAAAACTAGGAAAAAAAACAGTAACATAGTTTTATTTTTCTCACTGATACCACAATGGTCACAATGTCTTCCATGTCATAGTCCTTGGGATCATTTATATTGTTTTTACAAACCCCGAAAAGTAGCGCACAGTGCCCACGGGGCCCTCTTAGGGGAGTTGCGCTGACCATACACGTGGATTGCCAAGCACCGTCTGGGTGTTCCCACACAGGGAGCCCCCTGGTTGTACCAGGACCTGGGCCAACCCAGTTAGGACGTAACACCAAAGGCTGGCCAGGGAGGAACATCACTGTGCGGCTGTTTTAGTTTCGTGCCTTTCCCTCTATTTAGCGCTGTTCTTCCCAAAGAGTCATTTTTCATTTCAGAGAGAATCTTCATCTTTTCACAGTCTACTCTTCACAGGGGTTGAACTCGTCCTTTATTTTTGAATTTCTTCTCCCGCTCTTTTTGCCACATGAGCAGAAATATTGGAATGTGAGTTTCAGTACGTTGAGTCCTGCCTTTTGGTTTCCAGTGTCGGGTTTACCAGAATCTGAGGAACCCCCTTCCTTCCACAGCCACCACCCCACCACCACACACATACATACACACACACACACACACACACACATTTTTGTTGTTGTTAACTGTGAATAAGTATACTAACTAGAGACAGACAGATGTAGAATGTTAATGTGCTCTCAGAAATGCACATCTCCTTTTAAGGGGGAAAATCCACTTTTCCCCCCAATTCTTTTCCAGTTGGAGGTGCTCGTGTCTGCTTAAGCCTGGCAATTTAAATTGTGGCCTCACAGGCACATCTCTCTATCTGTTGTTCACACAAAGAGTTGAAGAGTAGGCTGTAAAGGTTGCCTTAGAGCACATCTTGTTCCTGGAGCAAACCCACAGCATCCCAGACAGATAAACACTGTGCTACCTTCAGAATCCCCCCAGGAGATTCAGTCTTGGTGACCTAGTCAGCTGTCTGGCAAACTCACCTGAAGTTCTTCATAACTGTTTGGCCTCCCTCTTATCATAGTATGAGTCCATTTTCTTCTCATCTGGTCTTGGAATTGGAGACCTGTTGGTCAGTCCCTGCTTTGTCAGAAATGGCTTTTTTCAGACTGTGTTCCTTTTACTTTCCTCCAAAGTCCCTTCTAGAACTGAACTTCAGCTCAATTCAATAAGTATATACAGTTGACCCTCGAACAACATGGGTTTGAACTGCACAGTCAACTTATACATGGATTCTTTTCAATAGTAAATGCTATAGCCCTACACAGTCGTGGTTGGTTGGATCTGTGGATATAGAGGAACCGTGGCTACAGAGGGCCAACTGTAAATTATACTTGGATTTTTCGATTGCATGCACCCCTAATTGCCCACACTGTTCAAGGGTCTGCTGTATAGAATAACTTTGATGTGCCGAGCTCTGCATTAGATGTTGGAGTTCCTGCTCCCATAGGGGTATAGTAGGAAGGACAGACATTAAAATCGTTATTACAGACACGATATATATTTGAAAGTGTAAAACAAGGGGATTTACCCAACTTGGTTTCTTCCCATTTCACTGTCACCTTGAATTCCTTCCTGACTTTTCAAGTTTGTCACTTGCCCCTGTTTTAGCTTGGTGTCATCCACAAACTAAGCAGGCCCGCCCCCTTCTCATGGGGAGTATGAGAAATGTAAACAGAACTGGACTAGGAATTGCAAGGTCTGAGTTCTGAGTTCGAATTCTGACTTTGCCTTATGTCTTGGGACATCGCTTAACCTTTCTGAACCACAGTGTTTTCATCTATAAAATGAAATTATTATCTGGCCTGCCAGCCTCACTGAAGCATTGAGTGAGAGGATCACGTGTGATAATGTGGGTTAAAGATCTATGACCATTATAAAGTGCCGTGTAAATGACTGGGCCACATTCAGATTATTTAATTAAAATCTGAAGTTAGTCTCTGGCTCCCGTCCAAGCAGCAAAACTGTCCTTCAGGACAATCAGGTGTTCCTCTCAAGTCACCTGCCTTTTCTGAGGATTTTGCCAAGCTGGGAAAAGATAGCCACCCGTAGCAGAGAACTCAGCCTGGCCTTGTGGAATCTGCTTTGCCTGCCAGTACAGAGAGCCTGTTCTGCATCTAGAAGGACGTTTTCTGCCTGTCCGTCCTGTACTTGGATCTGTAGCGGAGTTATAAATGCAGGATCAAATGCTGTGCGGTATTGCCTCTTTCACTTTCCCTCTGGCAGCTCAGAGGGCTGAGGCTGGCTGCTCTGGGTCCAAGCTGGTTGACATACCTCCTGACTCAGTTCTCAGCCCGGCATTAACCTCAGCAGTAAAACAATCTGCAAACAACCTTTGACAATAAAATGGGTTCATTCTTTCAGGACTGAGTACCAGAACATTCAGGCAGTTTCCCGAAAGAGTTGATACTTTTTTTTTTTTTTAATGAAAAGAAACTACTCCCAGAGAGCAATTTATAAATAGTCTTTTAAAATAATAAACATGAAATAGGTTTCATGGAACCCCATCATACAAGGATCTAGGGTGTCCCTGTGTCTAAACTGTCTCTCCTGAATAGTGGTGTCTTTGTAGATATTGTGCCTCATTTCACTGAATAAATACAGAATCCATTATTTTACATAATTGCAAAATCCATTGAGAAGGAACACGCATTCTCCAAGATTTAAGCCCTGCGCCCCTAAGGACAGTTGGAGGAGGTTTTAATCTGGATTCAAGAGGGCAGACTCTGTTTCAATATATATTTCCCTTTGATTTCAACTAACGTCTATCCAGTTAATTTCTGTTGAAGAAACGTCCTCTGCCATATTTTCCTCTATTTAAAGCAAAAGTAGAAATAATGGTAAAGATTCTTATAGGGATTTTTAGAAGAGATTGGTAAAGGTCACTAAGGAAGTTTACAGTCATTTCAATAAGCTACAAAAGGCCTGTTAACGGAATGTTAAGAAAAATGTATCCAGGAGGAGCAGCTTTGGGAAGGAGTCACTTGGAGATGCGTCCACAGGATCTGCAGTTTCCTACCTCATGTGTCATGGCCCTGAGGGCGTGAAGTTTCTTATGATGTTTTCAATCACAGTGGAAAATGTACATTTACTATTTCATATTGTTGTCAGAATATCACCACCTATCTGTTTTGTGACTATCAAGATCTTTTGAAACGTATATACCCGTAGGAATTAAGCCGTGAGCCTCTAACACTTCTATCTGATGTGACCATATCTCCAGTTTATTAAGGGGAAACCTGATTTGCTTTCCAGGCATTCATTTTCCAACTAATTATTTCCGGAAACACATGCTCTTCCACAGAGCAAGGTACCAGAACTTTATAAATATTTGATTCAACATGAAATCCCATGGAATCATATTATCAGTCTGTGAACTACTTTTTAGAGTCGTATAAAATGAGAAATCTAACTTATTTTTGTAACATAACCCCGAAGTTTTTTCCCCACCTATCGTTCTGTTATCTGTCTCGTTCAGCTTTTCCCTCGCTTTATTTTTTCCCGAGTTCTTTAACGTTTATTTCGTAGAACACAAAGTATATTCTGTCTGTATTCACCCCCCATGGATGCTTGTTTAAAATGTTTTTTCACTTGTGTCTACTGTTTTTACTTACATCATCTTTCACTTTACTCTGTATGGGACATGGTTTCTCACCTACTCATGTGCCATTAAAGATGCAGTATTAACAAATTGGCTTTTATAAAAGTGTCAGTATTTGCTGCTTATTTTGAAACCCTTAAGGCAGCCTTGCAAATAAGTACTAAAACTGTACTAGCCCATGAAAAGTGTTTGCTGTACTCATCTGGCGTAGATGGCTAAACGTTTGATGTGTTCCCCGGGTTATTTGCTCTTAACTAATAGCTCTTTGTAAAGAGGGATAAGGGCTCTCTTTTCTCCCACCACTCAGACAATTACTAAGGGAAACTGTCATGCCCATGTTCAGATCTGTTGGGAAGGCGGCAGTGTGGTGCAGCGTTCTCCATCTGTCGTCCCTCTGCCTTGGGACCGAGAATGACTCCCTCACTGCTCCCTACCTCAGTGTGCCTGTTTTCATAAACACATCCTTTCCCACCTGTTTCAGCTCCCCTGATTTTGCTCATGTCAATAAAGAAATGAATGATCGCTGCTGTTGAATGCAGGTGCTGTATATTTCTGGAAACCACTGCATCTCTACTGGCCGGTTCCTATGTAATCTCTGCATAATGTTATCCTTCTCTCTCTTCCATTTCCCTATCACCAACCCCTATAGAGTCGGGATATAAGCCCAGAAGAGATAGATTTAAAGAATGAACCTTGGTATAAATTCTTTTCGGAATTGGAGTTTGGGAAACCGGTAAGTTTAATAGCTTCAGTGGTTATAGACACCTTTTTTAATAGTGCTGTTGATGCATTGTTGCTGCTAAAAAAATCAGACCTATTTGTAAAGAATTCAGGAAGTGGGGAGCAGCCTTGTTGGCTGTCAGTGGTGGGATTGTCTATTCTAGCTACAACCTGTGAGCTTTCCATTGCTTTACTTCACCAAGAAAGGACAGTGAGCTCTGGACAGTATTTCTTGCTAGAAAATCCCCCAGGAGACATGGCTAAGTCATTGCTTGTTTCAGGACCTCCCACCACTAGCAACAAATATCACACACCTTGTAGATTGCATTATTTCGGCCTTTGGTTCAGTTCCTTGACCAAAGACTTCATGGTGTACTGAAGGCAACCAGGAAAACACATTACACACTGAGAAAGACCAGCATTGTCACTGCTTTGAATAGAAATTTTAGAAGCACACATGCAAGGGAAGTGGCAGTGCAAGTGGAAAAGGGCCTCTCTATGCAGAGGTGATCCTCGAATGCCATCCTGTTACAGGCGACTTTTAGGGAATGATTTCTTTGAGGTAGGATAATATTTCCCCAAATTAGAAATGAGAGTGAGGAATTCTAGCAAACTTAATATTCAGCCCAATAGCCTGTAGCTTCCCTGTGATGTGTCTGAGTTCGCTTTGGTACAAATTGATTTTTGGCACTTAAAGGAGGATTTTCTTGGCCTTGCACCCAAAGGAGTATCAAACCGAAGGGAGAATTGAGCTCATTTTTTCCACTGGAGATGACTGGAAACTGACTTTAAAGCTCCAGTTACTTTAAAGTCTTAATTATTACAGCTGCAAAAAGAATTTACAGGTGGAGGGATTTAGTGTATAAAAATAAAACATTTTATTAGATGTTTGTATGAGACTTTAAGCATTGAATCGGCATTTGAATCACCAGGATGTAGAATGATAGTTTTATTTGCAGATAGCAATTAACTTTACAGCTCAGTGAAATGTTCAGTTCTGTAGTACATTTTTAATGAAGATGAAGATGGAGAAATTTAACTTGCTCTGGAATTGCTGAGCTTTGTTTGAATGTCCAGTCATTTTCTGAGTTAGGAGCACCTGCCTTGCAAACACCCCTTCTTTTAGGAACAGGCATTCCTCGCACTTTGTCCCCTCCCTGACACTGTCACCTAACGTCAGCCGAGGTGTCCTGGATGAACAGCGCCACCTAATGACCAGCAGAGAGGGAAGCATCCAACCCAAAGTCTGCACCGTCTCCTCCTCCCCACCCCCCAAAGCTTTGGTACACACCTCACTTCGCCCCTCTCTCCCTGTTTTCTCTGCTGTCCACCATTCACACATCAATGAAGTCTACCTCACGCAGTCGCTTCCACATGCGAAGATTTAACAGTATTCTAACCCTTTTCCTTTTCTTTTTCTTAAAACCTGCTCAATTATCTCACAAAAAACCCTGCAGAAATGTGTACCCCTGCCCCCTCAAAAAAAAGACCATGATTGGTACACGCAATAATAATGCCATACTTTCATCAGAGAAAGCAAAAGATATTAGCTTTAAATTGTTTATAATAAGGAGACTATGCCATTGAGTTTTGAAACCCTGTTCAGAATCCACAAATTTCTAGCCATCTCTTCATTTGCCAGATAACAAATAACTATTTTAGTTTTACTGAAATATTAACTTTTAGGAAAAGTTATGAAGCCATTTTTTCTAATTAATTGTGATTGGTTTGTTTAATTAAATCTGTCATCGTAAATAATACTCTTCGTTAGCAGTAGACAGCATTTCAGTCACAGCATATTTAGATAGGCTCTGTGAATAGCTCCGTGAATTAGCATCGTTTCTGCTGGAAACTGTAGTCTGAGCCCACACAACCAATCCAGACAAATGTTGACAACACGGTCCATTTGCGTACGGGGACCTTCCTGTAATTTGTATTCCTACCCCATTGTCCCAACTGCCTCTTAATTATTTAAAGACTTAGAGATGCTTTTCCAAAATGTCATTTTCTCTGAAGCCAGAGTGTTCCTTGCATAGACCTTAGAGTCCTTCTTAAATGGGACTACCTCGTTTTGTGTAGGTCTTTTAAAGTAATAGAAGATGATACTTTTCAAGACTTGCCAAAATAGCTTAATCAATGCCTATATCCTGAGGAACAGCACTGAGGCGAACGGGTCCTTATGGTCTGAGTCATCCTGAGGGTGGGCTTGTTATCTGGTTGAAACAGGTTGATGACTCCCAGAGTTTGGGAGGAAGGTGTGATGGGGAGAAATGTTTTCTTCACTTCTCTCCTACCCCAATCAACTCTGGGCCACAAAAGAGCAAGAGACGTAAATAAGAGGGGTGTAATCCATGGCAGCTGTTTCGGAAGACTTTTCAGTCATTCAGAAGCAGAATGAAATTAAAACTACTATCAAACCACGTGGATCATCGTTTCTCCTTTTTACGCCACGTGAACCTAGGACCCACTTCCCCCTAGTAAAGCCTGCCAGAACTTTAGACATTTAGCCTGAACTCCTTTCTTCCTTGGCCCCTTCACTTAAAGCCACCCAAAATGAGCTGAAGTCTCAGCAAGCTCCTGACTGTAATACCTTTTAGGTCTAATGAGTTGTAGGATATCAACTAATTTAAGACTCCAGGGACCATTTGGGGCAAGATTATTTAAAACCAATTTAATTTGTAAGCACTGTCTTATTTTTCGCAGTAAGTAAATGAGTAGGGCTACCAACAGTGACTTGGAAACATCTCCATCCCCAGATGAACAATCCAACTGTATTAAGTGCTTAAAGCTGAATGGTAATTGTCAGTGGCCCTTACTTTACAAATTGCAGAATACACGCAACTGATATTACATACACAAGTTACTGGTGAAGGCACCTTGGAATCAATTACGTTTCATTTGTAAAATCAATTACTTTTTATTTGGCCTAGAGTGTCAGCTCTTTCTTCTTTTTTCTCCCCATAATTTCTACAGAAATGGATGTGATTTCTGTAAGTAAGCTCAGGGCAAAATGTAAAACTAATTTGAATGTTTCCACAGACTTGGTTATGATGAAATGTGCACAGAATGATAGGAGCTATTAATGATATCATCTCCTCAAGGGTCATTGTGTAAGGAATTTCAAGTCTAAGTGGGCAGAACAAGAAGGTTTACTTAGTGGAAGAGAGGTTGCAAAGATAGAAGCGGCTTGTAACTTCCAGATGTCCTACCCTCTGGACACCCCTTAAAACAATTCTCCTGGCAGATTTCTACTTCGGGAATGCAGTTCTAATTCTAACATGAACAGTTAAAGGAGAAAATAAAAATAACCTTACAGTTCACTGTTTAAATTCAAAGAATAAACTCTGCTCTCTAAGAGAGATGGAAGGTTTGACTCTACCATCAGCAGTATTATCAAAGTCTAGGTAAACTGTGAAAGGAGATTTTTGAAAACTTATCTAGTGAAATTGTCTAGTTCTACAGTGCAATATTTAACACCTGTTTCATACATGGATTTCATCGTCACAAGCCACAGGAAGCACATTTAGCACCATGTACCCACCCTTGGTCAGATCTCCAAATTCACACGTTTATGAAGACATAATGAATTTTACAGGTGAGAAGGCTAGCTTCCAAAATGTAGGCTCTCAGTGTCCATCTTAGTTGGAAAAGAACAATGAGGAATTTAAATGTTTGTTTTTGTTCAAATTGGCGTTAATGCTTTTTTTTTTCCTTTGTTCTTTTTAATGTTTTCAATATTTATAATCCAACAGTGATGGACTCTTGAGACAGAGATGCAGAAATAAACCTCCCACTTGAACATTTCCAGCTCCTGAGTTCCATGGGGTCCCCAGGTGGCCTCAGGAGACAGGGTGCCCGCTCCTTTTGTTTTTAGTTCACTTTTCTGTGTTGAGACAGTTCTCCTAGTGTTGCCCCTCTTGGTTTGAGCCGGTCTCCATGTTTGTCTTTATGTCTTTACGCTCATTTCTTCATTTCCTCCTCTGCTTCCCGTCAGCCTCCCAAAAAGATATGGGATTATACTCCTGGAGACTGCTCTATCCTTCCTAGAGAGGATAGAAAGGTAATTCCACTGTGGGCTGTGTGTGTGCGCTCTGGCCTGGCTAGTGTGCGTGTGTTGTGGGCTTTTTTCTTTTATTAAATCCCCCCCCTTTTATTTTTAACTTGATTGTAACTTTTTTTTTTTTTTGGCTTGGTGATAAAACAGTTTAACAAAGTCTCTTAAGACTTATACTAACGTGTAGAGGTTTTTAAAGCAATTGCTTATTCTTCTGACATATAGTATGTGTCATAGTCACCATACTCTGAAAAAGAGAAAATAGGTATTTCTAAAAGGTAGGTTTTTGGGGTCTGTGTAGTTCCTCTCTCTAGCAAGTAGAGTTTTGGAGCTCTGATTACCACAGGATTTATATTCTCTATGCCTAATGTTGCATTCCCTGTTTTCCTGTCTTTAACTCATTTCTAGTAAGCTCTTGTGTTTTAGTCATGCCATCTTTGCCTTATTAATGTATGATACTAAACAAACTCGTTTTTCAAACGTAACCTTCCATGCTGTCTGCCTTTCCTCCTAACTAAAACACTCTTTCCCATCTTTTCTTTCTTGAACCAGACTAATCTAGAAAAAGATCTCAACCTCTGCCAAACAGAGTTAGAGGCAGATTTAGAAAAAACGGAGACGCTTAATAAAGCACCCAGTGCAAACCTGTCACAGGTATTTCCGAGTTTTTCTCGTGCCCTCAGTTCCCTTTGCTTTCTTCTTTGTTCTATGGTTTTTGGTGTAGTTGGGGTGATGAATGGTTATGCTGGTCATTTTTAAGCTGCATGGCTTTCTGACTCCTGTTTTAGGTCACCCCTGACCCCCAAGTTAATTGTTGTTTGGATTTCTTTTGAGCTTGGCATCTTCCTTAAAGGGGATTTTTCAAATATATATGCAGGGTGGCTAGTGATTGAACTGCTCCCCCCCGGCTTACCATCCTCTTTCTCTGCTTTCAAGGGGTCACCCTTTTAACTCCCCTTCTGCCCCCTCGTGTGTATACCTTCTCCGAATTTTCAGGGAGCCTTTTTTGGGCAACTTCTATGTCTTTTTTGCAGCCCTGGGAGATACCAACCTCAGAGATCATTTTCAAAAACACAGCAGCTGTGATTCGAGTGCCTCTTGCGTGCAAGGCACTGTCAGAATAGTAGTATTTGTAATTTGAAAGGTCAGAAAGTTCTTAATGAAAAAATGCACTCCGGGGACCAGACAGCCTGGCTACAAGCGTTTGAAACTCTGCCTACATTGATATTTTTAAAGGGAGCTATGTCCCAATGTGGTTTATTAAAGGATGTGTCAGAAAGAGAGAGAGTCCAGGGTAAATGGGCTCCCAAGGCGAAGAAAAATACCAAATGTTTGGAGAACTACCCCCAGGGTTCCCTGACAAAACAAAGGAGATGCTTACAAGGAAAGGGTATCTTTATAGAAAATAAAAAAAGGAATGCAGACACTGCTGAAGAGGCTAGGACGTCCACAGACTGTGGCAGGAGAAATGGAAAATGCTAATGGACCGTGTTATTCTTAAGCAGAACTGAGACAAGGAGGGTCAGGCCACCAGTGTGTGTGACTTGGGTACGAAGTCATGTAGAGCCAAAGACTCAAAGCAGGTGATTATGGCCGCAGCCAGGGGGGCCCGGGATACGAGGGGCAGAAGCCAAGCACTGCAAGCTGATGCAGGGGAGTTAGGGTTTGGGAATTGAGAGTCACCGAAGGATGAGGTAGCCAGCAGGACCAGCGGTTAGGCCCAGGGGAACACAGAAGGTGAGCGACAGGGCATGCAATCAGGCAGATGCGTGACGGGGTGGGCATAGTGGGGAGCTGAGTCTCCAACCAGGGCGGAGACTGGCACCAGCTGTAGCTGCTGTGGGAATGGAGGTCTGAGCTGGGTCTAAAGGAGAACTGTGGCTGCAGGTAAGTCCTGAAGTGAGCTGGGGGGCCGGAGGGGAAGTGAATCAGCAGGCACTTTTTTCAAAGTACTGTAATAAGAGTGGTTCTGTAACGTGTGGCAGGATGGACAGCAGCTAGAGAACTACTGCAGTAACCGCAGCCTCTTTGGGGCAGAGATGGCATCCAGTACCTACAACCCTGCCTGGGGCTAGGTGGGCCCGAAGAGGTGTCTGATGCATGAATGAGTCATCTTGACATTGGTTCAGTTATGCGTTACCCGTAGTCCCTAGCGTGTGTGTGACGTGCTGAGGGAGGTTCTAAATCAGCACAAGAGTGGACTTTGCCTTCAAGAACGTGACAGCTTAGTCACACTCATAAATAAAAGATCTCCAACAGTACACAGCAATGCCTGGTAAGAGCTAAATGAACGCCACAGCCTCTAAGTGCTCAGAAGAGGGGGAAATCTTCCAGGAAATCAGGGAAGACTTCTCAGGACTTGGCCAAGATCTTAAGGGATTGATGGAATTTAGGTACATGGCAAAAGTGGGGGCCATCCATTTGAGGCATGGTAGAGAGCACAAAAGTGAACGTGTTTAGGATGGATTCAGGAATAAAGTAGATGAATTCATCTGTAATAGAAAATTTGGGGTGATAACAGTGGAAGGCAGGTTTGGGGAAAGAGGGTTGGCCCTGGGTTGTAGAGACTCCAAAAATATGGTTAAAGAGATGGTTGATTTTGCCCTCCAGTCAGTGATGTGATTCAGGACTAGTGTTTTAGGAAGGTTAGTGTCCTCACTCTAGAGAGGTTGAACTGAAGGGATAACCTCCAGTTGGAGGTTGAGAGGGCAAGGAGGCTACTGCAGCAGTCCAGGCATGTAGGGGTGAGTACTCCAGTGGCACCAGCATGACGGGATGAGGGTAGATGTGAAATCACAGAGGAAATTGCAGTGGGACATTTTAACTAATTGGTGTGAAGAACAAAGAGTTGGGGTAATGGGATGGAGACATAGACAACTGTAGGGTTTTGGCCAGGAACCTGGAAGAATGGGGACATCAGTATGTCACATAAGAAAGGTGGGGAGAAAATCAGTGCAGAGGTAAGATGAAGGAGGTGGTTTTAGGTAGTTTATTTTCGAGGTGTTTGGTATCATATAGGGAATATCCAGTACACAGTTGGAAATAGAAAACTAGGTCCCATGAGAGGCAGGGACGTTGAAAGTCAATCCGAGTCACCTGAAGAGAAGTGATGGTTGAAGCCCTGGGAGCAGGTGGAGACACCCACCCTTGGAGTAGATTACAGATCGAAGAGAGAGTCATGCAGAGAGAAAGGATGGGAGACAGGCAGCTACCCATCGGGATGCTGGATGACACAGAATAGGAGGAGGGGCGGGTCAGAGAAAACCAGAGTGAGGAGGAAACGTGAGAGGTGGAGCAAGTATGAGAGTTGCCCAAGGGGTCCCCCAAAAATAGACTCTGAGGGAAGGTCAGTGCATTTGGTAACCATGAGGCTTCTAAAAACTGTGGTGGTTGCTGGGTAAGTAGTTGATGGGGGGGAGAGTATGTGGTGAAGAATCAGGGGAGCCCCCAGGGATACAGCACTGATTGGCAACATGTGATTGTGGAAGGAAGGAAGGGAGATGTTTCCAGAGGACTCAGCAGGGTTGTGCAAAAGTTCTTCCAAGATGGAGACCCAGAACGGGGCAGGTGCCAAGGCTGGGAGACCAGTGCGGGCAAAGGGGCTGGAAGGATGGGTGTGGAGGTGAGAGCAGTGCCTTCTCAGGAGTCGAGGGGGGTGGAGGGCAGAGGAGGGCCGGGGGTGAGCCCCTGACGAAGGCTGCCTCCCCTCCCATCATCCTCCCTCTTTCCCAATCTCTTCCTTTTCCTTCTCCTGGTGTTTTTCTTTCTCTCCTTTCCCCAAGTACCTCTTATCCTCCGCAGAGCTTGTTTTCCTTGAAGTGGTCATTAGTAGAGGTAGGAGCTTTTGGTTTTGGTCGCGCTGTGTGGCTTGCGGGATCTTAGTTCCCTGACCAGGGATCGAACCCGTGCCCCCGGCAGTGGAAGCTCAGAGTCTTAACCACCAGACGGCCAGGGAATTCCCAGGAGCATCTTTAAACGTTAACTTTCATGTTGATGTATTCAACTAACACATTATTTTTGAAAACAAATATATTGAACCCTTTGCCTTTCTTTCTCCAAGACAATAGAAACCCTAAACTCTAATTATGCTGCTTTTTCTCTGCATAGACTCTTGGTTTTCTTCCTTGTGCATAGGGGCCTGTAATTTGATAATATGTTCCCTCCCGTCACGCTGAAATGGTGATTAATAGGTTTTGTGAAACTGCATTTCTCCCCATTTCCACACTTCTCAATCTGCAGGGGTAAATAAATGATCTAAAAGTACAGTCTTTTAAAATGCATTTTTTTAAAAACATCTTTATTGGAGCATAATTGCTTTACGATGGTGTGTTAGTTTCTGCTGTATCACAAAGTGAATCAGCTATATGCATACATATATCCCCATATCCCCTCCCTCTTGTGTCTCCCTCCCTCCCTCCCTATCCCACCCCCCTAGGTGGACACAAAGCACCGTAAAATGCATTTTTGTATGTTCCATACCTGAAGTGTTGGGTGACACTCTGGTTGAGGCATGTGGGTGCATGAAGGAGTCTGGCTCCGAGGGTGGGGGGATAAGCTGCTGGAGGGTGCTGTCCGTGTCACTAGTGCCTGTTGCCAAGTGGTGGGCCATCTTTCCAGTGGGCCTGCGACTGGAGATAAATGTTAAGGAGTGGGGCGTCTCCCGACCCACCCAGAGAGCCCTGGTTGCAGCCACTGGGAGGCAAAAGCCCAGAAATCCTTCTAGAGAAAGAGCACCGCCTTCCGCCAGCACTGAGACCTTTCCAGCCGAGCCCCCCATCTCTCAGAGGGCTTTATCTAAATTAGGAAAGGAAAAGGACTTCTCTCATTTTCCCCTTGGCTTGAAATATCTGAGTCGAAGTAAGTCATCTACATTCTTTTTTTTTTTTTTTTTTTTTTTGACATTTACAGAGCTCAGCAGTCAGCCCCACTCCGGAAATTTCTTCAGAGCCTCCTGGATAGTAAGTTATCACTCTTTACATGGCTTGATGTATTAAATATCAGAAACGGGAAGAGGCTTGTGTTGTATTTTGTTATCAGTCTAGTGAATTTGAATGACGTACAGTTTGGTGATAAGTAGCAATTATCGTCCTCAAATTATTTTTTCCCCCTCCTTTTCCAAATTAATTTTGTGTTGATTCATATCACCTTTGATAAGCTTTTCCCTGTGTTGGCATCTTTACCTTTAGAATGTGTGCTGATCTTTGGGGGAACGGAGTGGGTGACTAAGGCCACGTCTGGTATAAAGGTGGGGGTGGGGTGAGGTCCTCAGGCTGGACCTATCATGAGGAAGGATGGGGCCAAGAGGGGGCTAACGTGTCTGATTCTCAGAGATCCTGGTTTATTCCCCCATGCCAATTCTTAGAATTCTGCCTGAGTGATGAATGCACACCCCACGCACTTCTTCATGGGCTGACCACCAGACTCCTTTCCCGTCCCCAAACCATCCCAGGTCCTCTCCTAGGTTACCTGTCTTAGTACTTCACTGTGCAGGTGTTATCCCAGCCGAAAATGCTTCCGTGCTGCTCCCTACCCTTACAAACACGGTGAATAGCCAGCACTTCCGCTTGTATCGATGGGCTCTGACGGGTCCTTCCTATACCCAGTCTCACATTAGTACCTCTTATGGCACTTACTTCTGTTGCTGTCTACCTGACTTATGCTCTTGTTTTTTTTTTTTTTTTTTTTTTGCGGTACGCGGGCTTCTCACTGCTGTGGCCTCTCCCGTTGCGGAGCACAGGCTCCGGACGCGCAGGCTCAGTGGCCATGGCTCACGGGCCCAGCCGCTCCGCGGCATGTGGGATCTTCCCGGACCGGGGCACGAACCCATGTCCCCTGCATCGGCAGGCGGACTCTCAACCACTGCGCCACCAGGGAAGCCCTATGCTCTTGTATTTTTATAACAATAATAAATTATGAACTCCATGAGGGCAAGGACTGCATCTCCGTACTGCCTGGTGCACCCTATAGATTTGGGAGCTGTTCTGGTAGGAGCAGCTTCTCATCTCATCACCATTATATCACCATCTGTATCTCATTCTTTGAAATATGACAAGGAGGAAAGGCACACTATTACCTGTTCCATTTGGGTTGGGTAAGTCCACAATGAGCAAAGTTCACCTCTTCAAATAGAAGCCTGACTTGGTCTGAATGCTGAGTTTATGGGGGCAAATATTATGGTCACTTGGGCGTATCCAACCTATCATATCTTGCCAAAGAAGGCATTTTGCAAGAGTAGTTTCATTTGAAAGTCAGTGAGCTGGGATTAGGGTATTTTGGTGAAAAATTGCTTCAGGTGGCTGGCTGAGTGAATTTCTACCGGATCTAAGGCACTATGCTGGGTATTCTTTTTTTTTTTTAATATAAATTTATTTATTTTTGGCTGCGTTGGGTTTTTGTTGCTGTGTGCGGGCTTTCTCTAGTTGTGGCGAGCAGGGGCTACTCTTCGTTGCAGTGCGCAGGCTTCTCCTTGTAGTGGCTTCTCGTTGCAGAGCATGGGCTCTAGGCACGTGGGCTTCAGCAGTTGTGGCACGAGGGCTCAGTAGTTGTGGCTCACGGGCTCTAGAGCGCAGGCTCAGTAGTTGTGGTGCACGGGCTTAGTTGCTCTGCGGCATGTGGGATCTTCCTGGACTAGGACTCGAACCTGTGTCCCCTGCATTGGCAGGTGGATTCTTAACCACTGTGCCATCAGGGAAGTCCCTATGCTGGGTATTCTAATAGGAGCATAAGGTGCAGTCCCCTAATAGTTTCAGGGGCAAAACACGCAAAAAAAAAAAAAGTTAGTAAATAAAAAGGCAATGTGGCAACTGAATGAAATAGACTGTAGAGGTTAAAAGTATTCAGAAGGCAGCTCCCACAGGATATCAGAGTTAAGAGTGCAGGTCTTGAATGAAATGATAATTTTAACGACTGATCGAGCATTTACTATGTGCCAGGCCCTGTGCGTAGCATCGTATATACCTTACCTCATTTAGTCCTCAACATTTCAGGATCAGGCGTTATTTTTTATCCCCATTTTATAGGTGAGGAAACAAGCACAGAAAGGTAGTGTGTGCCCAGGTTCCACAGCTGTGTGTGGCAGAACTACCACCAGAGTAGGAGCAATGACGTTCTAGGCCAGGAGACTGCCAAGATCTGCTGGTGGCAGCAGTAAACTCTCACCTGCACCAGTACTGATTCAAAATTGGGTAATAAATTAACGAAAGGCATGCTAGGGTTTACTGTTTTGAGCAGTTAAAAAAACAACTTAACCATTTGTGTAATAGTGGGTTAGCAGGATTGAGGGGGACTCATGCAGACTTTTTAAAAGAGCAAATTGCTTTCAGACACTCTGAGTACTGGTGTACATAGATATTTGATGTGCTAAATTTACCAAGCACTGTATTTGTATCATGGAAATAGGTCCAGAGACCTCTGTTTTTCAGCCATAGTCCAGCTCTCATGAAACACTTGACAGGAATAGATGAGCTTTTCCCTCCTGCTGTTCTTCCACGTGGGGATTTTTCAGTAATTCAGGCTTGGTTTTCTCCCAGTTTGTTCAAATGAGTTAGGTTTTTCAGTATTTGGAATTGGTGAGGAGTCAACATAAGTGCGGTGCCTGATACGTATGAAAATGCACAGTAAGAGTTTGTTGAATAAATGAATGCATCTGTGAATCTTAATTAACTAGAATCCAACTTGCTTAGCACTGAGGCAGGCTGCTTGTGAACGGAATCTGGCCCCTTTCACTGCATGGACACGAAACGTGAAAGAAACGTTGGCAAGGCTTGACTTACTTAACCCAAGGGCTGAAGAAAGAGGAGTCACCGATACCCCAGGATCAAAAACTCTGTGGTCACTGGAGAAGTGATGGTGTTGTCTTAAATCTACTTTCACATCTGGAGCAGACTGCAGCTTAGCATTTTATTAGCATGGTTCCATATCACAATATTAGAAGAACCTGGGAAGAGAAAGGAAGAAATTCACCCATAGCCCCAATATCCTAATACAACATCAGTCCTTCCTCTCAAAAAAATATCTTTCATACTTGTAATCATAGTGTATGTCCCGTTTTGAATTTAATTCCCTGGAGTTATCAGATCTATAAGTCAGCGGTATATTTTCATCATGACTTATCATTTCGGCATTGATTGGCACGAATACATTTTTTTGCCTCACCAAAGAGCTTTACTCTATTTGGCCAGCAGGTGGCACTCAAGAACAAGCTGCTCTTTCCTAAATGGTGATGGTCCACTAGAGAAAACATTATTTCCCTTAATCCAATGTAAGATCAAAACACAAATCATTACCTAAAGAGCTACATGAAAGATTAGAGACTCCCCTGGGCCTTAAAAATGTCAGAAATCTGTGTGCTTGTAGGCATGTAACTTCATAGAATCATTTTTTCCACTAATATGTATTTGGTGAACAACAGTGCTAGACACCAGGCATGCAATGATTCGTAAGATAAACTGCCTGGCCTCAAGGGGCTCAGAGTGTCATTGGGAAATGACACTTGTACGTGACAATCAGAATGCAGTGTGGTCAATTCAATGATGGGACCCAAGAAGGAGTGAGCATCTCTGTTTTGGGGAGAATGAAAGAAAGGTTTTATAGAGCAGCAGCAAATAAAAAGTGAATGACAGTAGCATTACATTATAAATACAAAAAATTTTTTTCATGCAGTACAAAAGGCTTTAAGATTGTCTAGACTCCCTTCCCCAAAGTCTAGAAAGAGTTACTTTCTTTTTTTTTTTCCTGAAAACACCAAATGTTTTTTGTCCCCTGCATCGGCAGGCGGACTCCCAACCACTGCGCCACCAGGGAAGCCCAACCACCAAATGGTTTTAAACAGTGAGGCTGGAATTTTTTGTTTTGTCCTCTGTTGAATCTCCACCTAGGAGAGTGATTGACACTTAGTAGGTGCTGCGTAAATATTTGTGGCATGAATAAAATCAGCAGTGGAAGGACAAATTGAGATGTTCTCTAGAAATATCATGGGCAGTGATTTGCAGATATGATTGGAGGGAGTCAGGGCTGCAGGCTCGGGGAGTGGTGCTGTGCTTCCTGCAGAGGTACAGACGAGTGGTCAGTGGTCGTGAGCAGTCCCGGGAGGGAAGGAGCAGAAGAATTGATGTGAGCTGTGTCGAGGGCAGGGAGTAAGCAGGACCTGGTGACTGCTTAGGTCTGGGGAGCAAGGGGAGGGAGAAAGGGGTTGATTCCCCTGGCTTTCTGGCTTGGGTGAAGGAGGACAGAGGAACAGGGCTGGGGTTGGTTTAGAACAGGTTGGGTTTAAGATGCCTGAGGACCATGTAGGTGAGGATGTGTAGAAGGCAGTTAAATGTCTGTGTCTGGAACTCAAAAGAAAGGTCTACATAGATTACAGATTTGAGCGTGGATTTCATGGACAGTCTCTTTGCACCTTTTAGTTTTGCAAATGAAAGAAATTGAGGCTGAGAGAACCAGATTGTTTCCAAGTTCTTAAACAGAGTGGGTTTGCCTCAGCAATCACATTCCTCTCTGGAGCCGGGCTGGAATCACAGCCTGCCAGGACCCTGCCTGTCTCCTCCAGAGCCCTCCTGGTAGCATGATTGAAACAGTTGGGCCTAAGATGATTGCTCTCTTCTCTCACTTTATCCTTTCAGTGAGTGTGTTTTTATTCAATCCCCCTTGAAACTCAGCAGCCAGCTCTGCATCTCAGCCAGAGGGTGAGTTCTCCGCAGTGTCCCCCACCCCGGCTTGCTCTTTCCGAACTGAAAACAGCTCAGCTCAGGCTACTGAGGGCTGAGCTTCTGAATTCGACTTGTTTTGTGAAGCAGTTGGTGGCTGCTGGTCCTGATCGGGCTTTTCTCCATCAGCCTGGCTCATTTTCCCATCTTCTCTGATCTGTTTGAACACAGCAAAGACCCAGGAACTCTGTGACCTTCTGCAAATGCCTTCACCCTCTGGTCCTCGGTTTTGGGGACAGTGGGACAAATGATACGTCTTTCCAACATTAGGAGGTCTGACGGAGATGACATATTTAAAAACATTGGTCAAGAGTTTTTAGATACTGTTTTGAAACAAGGAGCCCCTCAGTTGCAAAGTGTTACACATGTGGAAAAAGCATGCTGGCTTTGGTATCAGAAAGAAAACAATTGGCTAGAGCAAATCCATTCTGAGAGGTTTCCTGAGTGCTGGTTTGTTGTTCTGGTGGGGAAGCAGGAACAAATGGTGATAACGGGTGGACTAAAGCCAGGGGTGGGGTAGTGGTAGGAGGGAGGGACGTTCTGACAGCTGGTGCAGTAGAGGCGGTATGGGGTCAGGCAGCTGGTTGCCGCTGAGAGTCAGCACCAAAGTGAGGAGGAACTAGGGGGCATTGGGTGGGAGGTTCTGACTGAGGCTGAGGCAATTCAAGGGGAAGGACAGCAGAATAGAAACTGCCGTCAGGCACTCCCCCAGCGCCGAGGGAGGTCTGCTAACCCCAGACCAAGGTGAGCGGGGCTTCAGAGACTGTCCCCTCCCCAAAAGGCTGTTGGTCGGTGAGCCTCAAGGACATCTATGCATGGATCTTAGTTGAGGTTGTACAAAAAAGGAGAAACGTGGTTAAACTGAAGGACAAAATCAGAAAGTGCAACCAAAAAGAAGAGGGTGGACTGTGAAGGGGAAGTTTAGAAAAGGGGCAGATTTGCCTTCATTGTGAAATTCATACTTAGACCCGGTTTAGAAGAGCTTACATTTATTTAAATCGGCAGATAGTGCCACAACCTTGCAAGTCACCTTTAGGGGTCCTTCAGCTCTCTAGCAAGAGGTGACGGTTTTTATTAATCAGATCCTGGGTGGCGTCGGTGAACGCCACCTGCAGGCAAAAGCAGGAGAGCCAGAAGCAGCATGGGTGCAGCCATTGTCCCAGAGCCTGCGGGTGAGAGTGGGCACCTCCCAGCAGGGACCAGGCGGGCACCAGTAAGGACAGCCAGCCTGAGCTCAGGCCGTCCTAATTCCCTGTAGTTTTTCTCTTTCCACCCCTCCGATGACTCCATGGTCACTGATTTCAGGAGCTAAGAGCCCTCAGTGAATGTGATATAATCCTTATACTTGTAAAAGAATTTCTAAATACATAATTTCGCAAATTAAAGCATATCCTTAATCAGATCATACGTGCCAATTTTTACTTTCAGAAAATGTGACCTTTTATTCATTCCTCAGATATTTATTGAGCATACTCATGTCCGAGATAGTCTAGTGGGCGCCTGCAAATAAAGAGTGTTTCCCCCATCCCGACCTTTCCAGAGGCCTCTCTCTGAGACACGAACCCTGGAGGGCTGCATGTAGACTCATTTCATTCACATGCCTTTTTTTTTTTTTTTTTTTGGCCATGCCGCTGGGCTCACAGGATCTTCCCTGAGCAGGGTTTGAACCTGCGTCCTCGGCAGTGAAAGTGTGGAATCCTAACCACTGGACCACCAGGGAATTCCCATATTCACATGCTTTTTGTTCTCAGCTTTGAGGGTTGGTTTTCTTTCCCCTTAGATTCCCAATAATGTTCTCCTGTCTTGGCCGAGGAAAGGGGAAGAGATTTGACCCCCTGACCTAGGCCAGAGATAATGAGGAGGGGCCTGGGAGAGCCCTGATAGCCCGGCAGTCCCCTGAATAGAGCACGTGAAGCCCTTCAAGTAGTGGCGGGCACATGGCAAGGGCCCGGGAAGAGGTGGTGACTGGGAGGGGGTGTTACCAGTGCTGGAAGCAATGGAATTGCTCCGGGAAACTTGACTACTTTGAGGTGGAGACATTGCCTGTCCTACCACGGAATTTCCACCTCTTTTCCACTTCTGACTCCTGGCTCTGGATACGCTCGTCCCGGGGGTGCATTCGTGGCAGGTAGCACTCAGCAGTGATGACGCACACGGAGCTCCAGCATTCTTAAGTCCTGTTTCCCCGTGATGTGCAAGCCTGGGCTCTTGGAAGGTGCTGTCTCCTAGGTGGTAGGGAAATGTTAGAGCGGCCGAGAGTACCGTCTGTGGTGCTCGACAACAAGGCTCAAGTTCCAGCGCCGCCCGTGCACTGACTGCGCCAGCTTTGATGAGTGCCTGACTCTCCCAGTGGCTCGTCCTCATCTGAAAATGGGGAAAGTAGGACCGTTCGTGGGAGTTAAAGAGAGAATGATCATCGGCCACTTAGCACAGTGCCCCGCACATAGGCCATCTCAACAAGCAGGGTGTACAGCTGCTGTTGCCGTCATTGTGTGTAACTCTGGGGACCCAGAGTCTGCGGGAAGTATAAAAATGATTGTATGGTGATGCATGGATAGAAGGAAAGAGACGGACAGATGTATGAGGAAGCAAATGCAGCCCAGCGTTCCTTGTAGAATCTAGGTTGGGGGTGGTATATGGGTGTTCGCTGTTGTAATTCCTTAAACGTTTCTTTCCATTTGATAATATTCGTCATATTGGGATGAAGTAATTTCATCAAGCTGTTTACATCTTTAGAGCTGGAAAAATTCCATATTGATGCCGGTAGATGGAATTTGGTAGAACTGAAAAGCAGCCTGGCAGGAGCCTGAGTGCTTTTGTGGAAAAGGGGTCATCACTGATCTGAGTGAGTGTGTGAGCGTGCCCACATGTCAGTGTGTTGGTGGGGGAGGGCATAGAAAACTGGAATTAGGGGAGGGGGAGGGTTCAGCGAGTAGGCGCTCTTAATTTTTTCTGTGCCCCACCTCATTCCAAAAAGGATTTGTGGTAACTTGCAAAAATACCTAGACTTTCAACAAGATAAAAATAAATGAAGGATATAAACCAGCAATAGTTTATACTCATAATACATGTCATAAGGTGCTGAATACAAATTTTGAAAGCAGTGGATGGGATAAGAATATATAGAATCCCAGCTTCCGGTTGCAGCTGGGGCTGATTTTCCTGGAGACCCTAGGCAGCTGGGCCACCTCCTTTCATTGTTGATTTTATTTTATTTATTTTTTTTTTAAGCGGTCCACGGGCCTCTCACTGCTGTGGCCTCTCCCGTTGCGGAGCACAGGCTCCGGACGCGCAGGCTCAGCGGCCATGGCTCACGGGCCCAGCCGCTCCGCGGCATGTGGGATCTTCCCAGACCGGGGCACGAACCCGTGTCCCCTGCATCGGCAGGCGGACTCTCAACCACTGCGCCACAAGGGAAGCCCCTCATTGTTGATTTTAATGCTCCATTGGTCAAAGCACTTGTGAGGAACAACCCAGAAAAATAATCCAGGTGGTGGACTTGAAGTGGCCAACTCTGGCTGGCAACATGTCAGAAGCTCCACTCATGTCCTCGACTGTCCCATCTTGAGTGCAACCGCTGGGCCCCCAGAACCTCCTCCTGTCTGGCCCCCCTCCTGCCCTCCATCCCCAGGCAGTGTTTCTCAGAGTTATTCTTTTAAGACACAAGGCAGTCATCTCAAATAGAGCACCTTGCTGTTTAGACACGATTCCTGAGCATTCCGGGGCACCTGGGGGCCTGCCTTGTCTGTAGAGCTCTGTGTCTAACTAAGAACGCCCTTTAGAAGGGACGGTGCTTGGCTGGGATGCCAGGAAGTGTGTTTCCTTGTCCTCAGCTGGTAATGTGCTTTTTAGAAAACTGTTAAAAATACTAAATCCTACTCTCTCTTTTTTTTTCTTCTCTCTTTTAAAATTTCATTGTTCTCAGTGTATATTCTTCCAACTTCCACGCGGTGAAGAGGGAATCAGATGGGGCTCCCGGGGATCTTACCAGCTTGGAGAATGAGAGGCAGATTTATAAAAGCGTCTTGGAAGGAGGAGATATCCCTCTCCAGGGCCTGAGTGGGCTCAAGAGGCCATCCAGCTCGGCCTCAACTAAAGGTAACTGGGCGAAGCCTGCAGGCCTCTCGCCCATCCACACGGCTATCAGGATATCTCTCGCCCGTCCACGCCCATTCCTGGGGTGATGACAGCGAGGGTGAACCTCCAGCGACTGGGATGAGTTTTGACTTGTTGAGATCCATCTCCAGGCCACGGAGCCCTTGTAGTCCCCTCCCCTAGTATCTCACCGGCCATTTTTCTTTCTGGTACGAATAGTTTCCCTCCCTTTGAACCCCAACCTTGCTCTCCCTGAAGCATCTCTCTCTTTTTTGTTCTGATTCCCTTGTCTTAGAAATTAGCGGAGCTTTTCCTAACTCTAGCAGGGTGGCCATTTTTCTTTGCATCTTTGCACCTGCTTTGCAGCACAGATTATTTTGCTTCCGGACATCGACTGGAAATTAAAACAAAAGACAAAACACCCCTTATGACCAACGAGCATGTTTCCTCTCCTTTTTTTTTTTTTCTTGTAGCTTTCAGCTTTAACCTAATGGGTCTGTTTATTTTATTCTGCATGCTTTCCAGTGGATCATAAAGGTGGGAATGCTCACATGATTTCTTCATCTTCAGTTCATAGCCGAGCGGTTCACACTAGCAGTGTGTTAGGCCCCGGGTGTAAGCACAAGAAACCCTTGTCCGCTGCGAAAGCCTGCATTTCGGAAATCCTCCCCTCCAAATTCAAACCCAGGCTCTCTGCCCCCAGCGCTCTTTTGCAGGATCAGAAGAGCGTCCTGTTGCCATCGGAAAAGGCTCAGAGCTGTGAGAACCTTTGTGTCTCGGTTCCTCTGAATGATTCCAAAAGAGGCCTCCCCCTGCAAGTGGGGGGCAGCGCGGAGAACCTGCTCGTGCGCTCCCGGCGGGACTACGACGGCAGGTCGAGCAGCACCATGAGCCTGCAGGAGTACAGCACCAGCGCCAGGAGGCCCTGCCCACTCTTGAGGAAGGCTGGCCCGCAGTTCACCATGCTCTACCGAGATATGCACCAGATCAACCGGGCCGGCCTCTTCCTGGGGTCCGTCTCCTCCTCCAGTGTGCGGGATCTTGCCTCCCACTTTGAGAGGAGCAGCCTGGCGTTGGCCAGGGGCGAGCTGGGCCCCAACCAGGAAGGCTCGGAGCACGTCCCCAAGCACACCGTCTCCTCCCGCATCACAGCTTTCGAGCAGCTGATTCAGCGGTCCCGGTCCATGCCGTCGCTGGACCTGTCCGGCCGGCTGAGCAAGTCCCCCACGCCCATGCTGGCCCGGAGCGGCCTAACCTCTGCCCGCTCGGCTGAGTCCCTCCTGGAGTCAACCAAGCTCCGGCCCAGGGAGGCAGGCGGGCTGAACCCTGGGGGCATCTACGCCTCCCCAGCGTGTAGCCGGATGGCGGACCCCACCTTGGGCTTCAGGGGCCTCGTGCCTTCCGAGCCGCTCTCCGCCTGCTCGGACGAGCTGGACCGCTGCTCAAACATCTCCAGCGACAGCCGAGAGGGCAGCAGCGGCAGTGTTCATGGAGACTTCCCCAAACACCGGCTCAACAAGTGCAAGGGCACCTGCCCGGCCTCCTACACCCGCTTCACCACCATCCGTAGGCACGAGCAGCAGCAGACCTCCCGGCGGCCCGACTGGCGCCCGGATCCCAGGGGGGACAAGGGCACACTCCTCAGGAACATCTATCTAATGAGCCCCCTCCCTTTTCGGTTGAAAAAGCCCTTCCAGCATCCCTCCAGACAGCTTTGTCCCGGGGACTTCTCAGGCCAGAAGCCAGACCCCCCCAGGGGGTCTCAGCCCCATCAGGACGAGCCCCCCTCCGGGGGGAGGCCCTTGGTTCCCAGACGGCTGTCTTCCCGGCACACCATGGCCAGGCTGAGCCGGATCTCAGAGCCCCCTCAGGAGAGACCCGCGGCCCCGGAGGTCTGCCTGACGGCCTTTAGTAATGGGAACTCTCTGCCGTACTCAGACCACAGCCTGGACAGGAACAACAACCCCCAAAGTGAACTGGGAACGTCCCTCGGAGGTGGCCTTCTGTGTATTTGCCCAGTCTCACCTCACCCATCTCTCCACTCTGCTTGCTTTGTTCCCTCCTCCCGTGTGCCCTTGGTGCTCATTTTCTGGTCCGTCCTTTGTTTTCTGTTTGTTTTGCTTGGCAATTAATCATGGCTCATAGTGGCTGCACTTCTTTAAAAACAGATCCCCCATGTCATTTAGACTAACCACCAAACTCTGTTTCGAAAGAAAAATTGGCCGTTTAGCTCATCTGAGAAATGTGTTCGTTTGAACTCCTGAACCCCTTGCAGTTCACACCAATCCCAATTCACCCTGAGGTTTTTTGAGAGGCAGCCTCTCTCGGTGGCCCTGTGTATGTGTGTGTGAGTGTACAGTGTGTGTCCCTGTAAGATCCTGCACGCCTCTTAATAGGGACACTTTTCAAAGACGGTCCTCTCTTTGCTCACCTTTTGCCTCTGATTAGTTTTCTTTGTATGAAACTAGTTCACAGGTAAATCCAAAAATCGGGAGGGGGAGGGCATTTGGGTTTTTTTTCCTTCAGAATTTGAATACTGACCACCAAACGACGACGGTACAAACTTGATATTTGTCATGGATGAAAGGTGAAATCTTTTCCCAATCTGGTTTCCCACTAAATCTTTGCCTGTTTTAACTTTACTTTATTGTTTTGAAGATTCAGAATCACCAAGGCATTTTATACCAGCTGATTACTTGGAATCCACAGAAGAATTTATTCGAAGACGTCATGATGATAAAGAGGTAATCGCCCCCTTTGAAATCTCTTAGCTCTTGTGCAGATAAAAATATGAAGGAAGTAGACATTCAGGGAGGTGGCTTGGCCTAGCAGTTAGAAGCAAACATTGGGATTTTCACAGGTGACTTTTTATATGACATGAGCTCAGTCACTCCTCTTTTAGTCCACTTTTCCAAAGAGTAGGACTGATTTTCCCCAAGGTGCTAAGTTCCAAATGCCAAATCTGCCTGGGAGGTTCAGAAAGAGCTTGCCCACCACTGCATTCAGTGCCTTTTAAGGGGAACCTAGAGTCCTTCCCCCTAACCCCCGCCTTATTACTCTCCAGGGAAATCCATCCTCTATTGGCACAAAGCACAGTTCATATTGAGAAATATGCAGTAGGAGAAAGAGGAAACTGAAAAAGAATAATGCCCATGATACATTTTATAAAAACAGTTTGAAGAAGTTGCCTTTAACTCAGAAGAAGAGAGATACCCCAATAAACGTTGATAACCCCTCTCCCCCAGAACTTCAGGATATAGACCTTGTCCTGCAGCTCCTGAAATGTCTGTACTGCAGTGATCTGACTGACGGGGCCGGGAAAGGAAGGCGTTCTCTTGGGATTTAGGAAGAGGTAGTTCTGCACATCAGCTGAATGGGCAAAATCACAAGCTGCTGTTGTGATGAAGTGTTATGACGAGGCATGTTTTCTAGACTTTGCATTCCTGGAAGAAAGGGTCCTATAGCTTAAACAAGCTCTGATGAGTGTTTTCTTGCAATGAAGAGATGGAAGAATTGCTTTGAACCTGGTGGCAGCAAGGGAAGGTGTTCGTGTGTATGCAACTCTGTCCCTTTCCCCGTAAAGTCTGAAGCCCTTTTTCTGTGTTGTGCTGTTTTGTTGAGTTGGTTTCAGAGCTTACGGGGATTTTCCTTAAGGATTTAGGGTAAGGCTGACATTGAAGAGAGCTGGAGGGTAACAATCATTGCTGCCAGCTAGAGAGACAAAGGACAAATAAAACCACAGCTCTGCCCTTCTCTGGGCACAATACAGACAGTGCTCAGTAAGACATTTGCGCCTGTCTGTGAAAAGAAACAGGAGGAAGCATTTGATGGACAGAATTATTTGTGATAGCATGGTGAAAAACTCACAGTGGACGTCCATCTGGCCACAGAACAGACTCCTTTTTGTCACTGTCACTGAGATACAAGATTCTACCTATCGAAGCCTGGCCTGCTGTGATGAGGGAAGGTGACATTCCATTTCAGGATGATAAACCCTAGCATCCGACATGGCAGGTTTCGTGGTAGAATTCTTGCCTGCCACATGGGAAGCAGATTTTACTTTGCTGGTTTAGCAGTTTAGAGGGTGAGCAGCTTGTTTCCTGAATGACGCTGGCTCACAGATCCTTGGGTCTTTCTCCCTGTTTTTTGGCTTATGTGTTTAAACTATGGGAATGATGGATTTGCTGAGGTCAGAGTCACACACTGGGTAGGGAGCTCTGCTCCATTTGCATCTGTCCATTCCCATTGCTACAGAAACAACTCACATGTCCCAGCTCAGGGAATGCCAGTCCTGGCATTTTTCCATGCAAGTGGCTTCTTATTAACATTGATGATAATGGCATTTCAGAAAACAAGAGCCTGTCAGTCCTGGAAGGGACATTAGTGGTCATCTGGGCAATTCCCTTGTTTTATCCAGGAAAGGACTGCCACAGGACAGTGGCTTGCCTCGGGCCACATAGCCAGTTACCTTGTACCAGAGGCAGAGCTGGAAACCAGGGCTCGACCGTGCTTCACAAAGCACTTTCTCACGTCTTTTCTCGTTTAATCTTTACCACAACTTACCTGAGCACTGGGAATCCCACAGCCATTTGACGAGTTATTGCTTTATTACTGGTAGACCCTGGAGAAGAATAGAAAAGTGGGCCCACCATCCTTTGGGACTAGGTGTCACTTAAGGCATTTAATTACCTGCTGGGAGAAGACTAATGCGTTATTGAGAATGCTCAGAATGATCAGTACCAATCAATGCTTTCCTGCAAAGAATATTAATCCCAGGAAGGTATGATTGGTATGGAGTAAGAAAACACATTAAAATTCTCTTCCATAGGGTCCTTTCAGTAGGCAATGAGGACATTTAGTTAAATGGAACCTTGTTTAATTATTTTAAAAGGCCTTTAAAAATAGAAATAGATGACTATTTCCTTAATTTAGGAGAGAATATTTCTTCTAAACCCAGGTACCATTATTCTTAGTTTATCTCCTGCATTTATAGTCTACCTCGTTCCCTTAAACTCAGTTTCATTTCACCTAAGGAAGAAACAGTTAAGTAGGAAGTACAAGGTAAGTGATGCTTTCTGTCAGTCACATAAATAGCCTTCGGTGCATGTGCTGAGGCCTCCTAACAACCGTACTCGGAGGAAGGGTTGGCTGGCCTAGGAGAAGGGGTGCCACGTTTTCTGAAATGGGTATCTCTACTCTCTTGAGCATAAAGTAGCAGGAATAGGAAGCACAAAGACGACCTGCTTGCCACAGAACCACACAATAAAAGCCCACAGCAGTTTTAATAGCCTGATTTGAGGAGGAGGAATCAGCCAGCCCTGGTCCCACTGTGGGAACTCATCACTGCCTGAGTGAGGGAAGGATAGCACTTCCAGCCTCCCACCATGCTCCATGCTCGTGAATGCTCCGGACGGACCCCCTGGATGCCCTGGCCGCCTTGTGCCAGGAGGCAGGAGGCTTTTGGCTGAGCTGGGAGATAGTCTGCAGACAGCGTAACCGTATGGGACCCAGCGTTCCCCGCAGCCCAGTGCTCCCCCGGTTTCTCCCCGCAGCGCTGTCTCCTCCCTACACAGAGCGCACGTGGGTGGGTACAGCGGGAACCTTGCAGTTGCGGCCATAAAGCCCCCCCAACATGTTTCCTCCCTATTGACCCAGCACCTTTTTCCTTAGTTGTTTTTGTTGGCAGTTTTCCAATACCCTGGACCAGATGATTCACAGCCCATTTTATGCAATTTCATGGCAGAAACTTTTAGCGGACCAGAGACGACTTAAGCGTGAGCAAGAAGAAGCCGATATTGCAGCTCGACGCCACACGGGCGTCATTCCGACGCACCATCAATTTATCACTAATGAGCGCTTTGGGGACCTCCTCAATATAGACGATACAGCAAAAAGGAAATCTGGGTCAGAGGTCTGTTTTGGTCACCTCGATCTGCTGCTTGACCCAAAGCAATATTTGCCTTCCCTCGGCATTGCCCTCTGTAGGCCAAATTACCTCTCCAGACAGCATCTGTCATCCTGGCTTCCCTTAGGCTTGCTTTGGCTCTTCTCTGGCTGGTCGGTGGACATGATTCCCATCATGTCCTGTGCTCTGTATGTCCAAGCATGCCTGGCTGCGGGACCGGGATCTGCTGGCGCACAACCTGAATGCATGCCTTAGAGCATCGGCTGCCTTCATGAGTCTGGTCTTCTCCATCTGCATTTTATCATGAGACTGTGTTGCCTGTGCACTTTGCTTAGAAACCTATACCTTAGTTCATATGCATTAGTAGCTATGGTGTGGACAATTACGAGGTTCTTCTTTGAAAAGATGGTTTAGTGAAACGTGTATTACATGCAATACAGCCACTTGGTATCCTGTGACGATTTAATTGACTGAAGTGTTCAGTAGAGCCGAAGCCTCACTGAGGAATTTTGAAAGCCAGACCGTTTTTGCAGTTAGGGTAAGCCATGGAGGGTAAGCGCTCTCTGAGAGAGATCTCCTTTGTTGCCTTAATTTTGACGTTTCTCAGCTGAAATTATGAAACTTCATATTATACAAGGAACAAAGAAGTACAAGCCTTTGAAGTGATTTTATCCAGGCCTTGGCCTCCTGCGTGAAGGTCAACATATTGAAATTCTTGTGCTGGCCAAATGCCGCAGCTTGCATCAGCGTTTGTTTGGCCACGTGATCCTTAAGTAGCCCTGCTGAAGATTAGCTCCTTTCAGGGAAGCCTGTGTGCCTGGGGCTTGGGGAGGATTGGGGAAATGGGGCAGTGACACCAAAGTATATACAGTTGTATAATCGTTCGGTGTAATAGCCAATTAAATACTCATGTCTCTGTCTTTGGAGTGACAGAGGCACCACTGGCTGTTCATCAAATGGTTTGGGTTTTGGTTTTTTTTTTTTAAAGAAATAGAAGGTGACTGTAACAAAGAGAGAAAAGGGGGAACCAGACTAGAAGAAGGAAAGCTGGGGAGGGGAAAGAGACTCTAAGGTGATAGAGAAAAATAAAATGTAATAAGGGGAGGCAGAAATTAGCAGGAGTTACTCAGATGCAAGTGAAGGACAACCGCCAGCCCTCAGCATTCCAGCTCCTGAATACCACCCTGTTCTGAAGGCTCTAGTGATGGGTTATCCTCATTCCCAGGCCTACCTGGTTGTGAGTGATGGAGAAGATGGGAACATGCAAAGGCACCCTAGGGCTGCCTAACCCACGTGTAGATAATACATGCAAATGAAATGCAACCAGGGCACAATAACCATGGACAGAGGCAGGCAAACTCTGCCTAACCTGCCTTGCCTCCCTTCTAGAGCAGAGGTTCTCAAACTTAAGTGTGTCACAATCCCCTAGACGCTTGTTAAAATACAGGTTGCTGGGCCCCATCCACCAAGTTTCTGATTCTGGGGTGGAGCCTGAGAATTTGCATTTCTGAGCAGTTCAGGGACCACATTTTGAGAATCACTGCCCTAGATGTCGACTGACAGACATGGGACAATAAAGACCAATGAGTCCCAGGTACACCAGGCTATGTAGATGTACTTCTGTACCATTCAGTAGAATTTGGATGACCACTAATTTGCCCAGAACCCTGTGAGGGGATAGAAACAAGACTCAGACTGTGCCCTTGGGAAGCTGGCAGTCTAGTGGAAGAGGCACCCTCGGAACAGTTACCTCTGTTGTAATAAGTAACACAATGCCTTGGGAACCAGAGGAGGAAAAGATCGATTCAGCCTCAGGAGGATGGAGGAAGATAAAGAAGGAGATGATGCTTTGTATAGGCAATATGACTCATATAATATGTCTTAAGAGTTCAGTGGAATCAGTCTTTCTCAATCTTGAATAATGTATGGATTCCCTTTGATGAAAAAAAAATTTCACCAACCCGATTGGGTTGACCTAAGCCAATTTACAAATTAAATAGTAAACTGTACACGTATACAATTTTTATTTAATAATTATAAATTTAATTGAGAACTGATTAATATTCATGTCCCTATCTTTTGAGTGACAGAGGCACCACTGGCTATTCATCAAATGGTTGGATTTTATTAATTTAATTGATGGTTGATATAATTTTGCCTGAACTCAGTTGCCACTCAGAGTGTGAATATCGTGCTGTTTTGGTATAAATTTTTTTAAAGTTCATACAGCTTTACAGCTGGCTGTCAACCAGCCCCCCCGCCCCCCACTTTTTTAAATTGGAATCACTGAAATTTTTGTGCTTAAAACGTTGGTCATTTGGCTTTCTCTTGTGAACTTGTCGTTTATCATTAACTCCACATTTGTTCTTATTTGCTTACAACTGTTGAATTATGCTCTTTGGTCACAGGCAGGCATTGAAATCTGTGACATTGATTATAAGGTCGTCATTCAGTTGACTTCTAACATGTATGGTAGATAGATGGAAACATCACATGAAAATGCAAAATTAAAAAAAATTCCTGTGGAGAATCCATGGCCTTAAAGAAGATCCCTGTAAGACCCCAGCTTGAGGAACCTGGAAATATGGGGCATTTCACTAAGGGATCAGGATCTAAAACTAAGCTTCATGAAGCTTCTAAAAACCATTTTTTTCCTCACATAGAGTCTCCCATTTTTCCCCTCTGCTTTGTCCATGCCTTCTAATATTGAAGAGGAAGTATGTAATTTAATTTTCATCACATTGTTTCCCTATACCAGAAAGTTATAGCAGTTGAAAAGGTTGGAGCTGCTCATGGCTGGGGCAGCATTATACTGGCAGCTGTAAACTGCTTGCTCTCATGATTTCTCCCCTCTATCTTTCTTTTTTTAAAAAAAATTCCCCACTTTTAATGGTGGGGAAGAAAGATGTACAAATAAACATGGTAAGTAAAAGGGAACCTTTTGCTCTCTTTGTTGGAATTGGAGATGAGGAAATTCCAGACAGAGAAGGGGTGTCTAGACAAGGTGCAGCAAGTAGATTTGCCTGACTGGGACAGGAAAAGTGTCATAGGAGATAAAGGCGGTTAGGTATGAGTGGGGAGAAATGACCCAAAGGCCTTAACCCACCTCAGGAATTGAGAGTTGATCTGAGGCACAGTTGAGAGACTGGGCCAACTTCAAAGCAAGGAAGAGATGTGATGGAGGTATTTGAGGAATGTTATTTGTGCTCCTGAGTGACAGTAGATTAGAGTGAAGAGAACTGAAGTCAAAGGAAGCTCTGTGCCTGTGGGAAATAGAGGTCAGACCTGAGTGGGGCTGTGGAAGGGACGGAGGGAGGGTTGGCGTGACTTAATGACAGGCTCGATGAGAAAGTGGAGATGGGGGCTGTGGATGACTTCCAGTCTTGGGGGGCTAGGAGGAGAGGGCTACCTAACAAGAATGGAAGCCTTGAAGGAAGAGCATGCGCTCAGGGCTCGCTTTATCTGGCTTTTTTGGATGATTTCACAGACCTGGAGAAATATGTGGAGTTGGAGGTGATGTGAGAAGTCACTCAGGGTTCATTTACTTGCAGGTCATAATTTAAGTCAGGTAAAGAGAACATGTTCCCCAAAGACTAAGACAGTTAGATAAGGAATGTCTCAGGACTTCTGGCTGGGTTTTGTTTGTTTGTGTGTTTTTTAAATAGTGGTGTCAGCCTCGGGGACCAGCATTTCACCTTTAGGACTTTTCTAGCCGTCTCTTCCCCACATCTGCCCCTCCGTAGGGAGATCCTCGCGCGTGGCATAGCTGATTGAACGTCCATGTAGTGCTCTGCTAAGGTCAGACCAGTAGATTGCTGCCCAGATTTCGACACCAGAGTAAACTGGTTAGGGTGGATTTTTCTGCTTTGCTTTCCGGAAACTTGTAAACGTGTGTCCTTTTCATTATGCATAAATTGTGATTTTAACTTGTCACTGTTTCCTGTGTTTAGATGAGACCTGCCAGAGCCAAGTTTGACTTTAAAGCTCAGACGCTAAAGTAAGTGCCACCAGTCATATTCATTTATTTTAACTGCTTTGAAGCACAGACGTGCACTCATAGAGAAGAGTGGGAGAAAATAACAACAATAAGAAACAGGGGTTTTTAGATTGTACTATGTGCAAGCACCATTCAAAGTACTTTACGTATGTTAACTCATTCATCCCTCATTGGAACCCTGTGAGGTTGGCGCTATTGTTATTTCCCTTGTAGTAATGGGGAAACCAAGGTTCTGCAAGGTTAAGGAACTTGCCCAAGCTGGTCAGTGATGGAGTTGGGATTCAAATCCAGGTAGCCTGGTGCCAGAGCCTGGGCTCTCACCTCTGTGCTGCTCTGCTACCTCCTATGTGGGGACTCAGTTTGCTTCATTAAGTGGTGGCTTGATCTGACTTTCTCTACGGAAGGAACCAGAACCAGTCTCTAGGAAGATAACTTTGCCAGTTCTGCTGCAACATCCCGAGAGATTAAAGGCTTATGTGAACCCACAGGAGACCAGCATTTCTCTAAGTATGTTCCTCAGAGTGCTGGCTCTGTAAATATTTCTCAAATAGTGTTCCATCATAGAAATGAGTCTGGAAACCACTGCATCCTATGTCTGTACCTCCTGCCCCTCCTTGAAGAGAGACTTTGCTATTGACATATTAACGGCTCTCTAGAAGTTTTTCAATAAAGAAACCTAATTAGCTGATTTAGCCAATGTTACCTAAGTTTAGACGACCAGAAAACCTTTCCATTTTCCATAGAATGAAATGTGAGAAATGACTGGGATCCTAGAGGAACTTGCTCACTTCATATCTGATTATGGATTAAAACGGGTTGTGAGTTTTCATTGGCAGCAGCGAACAGCAGCCATCCTGCTGTCCTGGTGACGAAAGGGGAAGGAAAGCCCTCCATCCTTGGACGCTGGAAAACGCTGTATGGAGGCTGCTCGGCTGTGGTTCCGATCTCCTCCAACACAGAATGAGTGACTAGCCTACTGTTTCCAGAAGCTAGGCACAAATCTGGTGCATTTGGCTTTGCTTGTAATTACTCCAGTGCTTTAGCTTGTCACCTAATGAGAGGTGGTGGCATAATGTGCTGGGTTGATTATGGGCTCTAGAGTCAGGAAGTCCTGGGTTTGAATCCCGACTGTGCCACTTATTGCCTCTGATCATGGGCAGATCACCAACCTCTCCACCTCAAATTTCCTCATCTGTAAAATGGGCATAAAAATGCCTCTCTTAAAAAAAAAATGCCTCTCTTGCAGGGCAGCCAAGGTAATACTTGTAAGGTATGTTGCATAGTGTAGCAAAAGTGTCCCCCTCCTTTTTTTAAACCAGAGACCTCTGTTTATAAAATATATATATATATATAGTTATGTAAATTAATTTTTTAGTTTAATCAAGAAGTACCTTTTCCTCTTTTTTCTTTGAATTGAGAAAGTTCCATGTAATCATTGAACGGTATTGTGATATTACATTTAGCTAGATTTCATTTAAAAATCCTCACAGATAGAACAGGTGAGAAGGCTAAGATAGACAGAACTCATCACCGTTTACCAACGTTGCTCATGCTGGGACAGGGCTCCTTCCTCCTGACCCAATGCTTTCATTGTACCATGTTGCCTCCCAAGAAAAGTTAATAATACTTTTTAAAGAGAAAACAAAAGATCCATAGACTTGAATATTTCAAAACATCTCCAGTCACTGGGTTCTGTTTTCCTCCATAGTATGTTACTCAAAAAAGTGTTCTGTGGGAGCACTCGTTTCAACCACGTTAAACAGGTTTCTGTCCCACAGGACTTTCTCCAAGCTTCCACTGTGCTAATGTACATGGTGACACTCCAGAAAAGATCTAAAGTACATCATATTATTTCCCAAACCTTGTTATTACCAGACCTTGCCATGTGCCTAAGTGACCTGCGAGTCACTCAGGGTGGCAGAGTTTGGAGCCTGCAGATCTCCAGCAGGGGTGGATATTCTGAGGGTTCTGCTCATCTGTGTGCCCATAGTTGGGAGTAAATGGAGGGGAGGATTCAGAACTCCCCCAGGGAGGGCTATGGCAAGAATTTGGCCAAAGACCTTCTTTCTTCCAGAGACAAATGCCCCAGATCCCCTTCACAGGCCTCTTTAGGGTTAGAATCCTGCCTACCAGTGCAAGACCCACACAGGCTGCCTTGTTCTCTCATCCAGCACAGTGCTGACTTTGTGTGAGGTTTTCCAGATGTGCCCCTTTGTTTAGCCAGCATCCCTCACGTACCGTGGGACTTCCTGGCACACTGCAAAGCAGGCACACCCCGTCCAAATTGCAGTCAGAGTCCTGTCTTTCCATGCTGTTGGTTTGAGGCAAATGGAAAAGATCTAGTCATTTTTTCTTTTTTTTTTGGCTGCGTTGGGTCTTTGTTGCTGCGCACGGGCTTTCTCTAGTTGCGGCGAGCGGGGGCTACTCTTCGTTGCGGTGCGCGGGCTTCTCCTTGCAGTGGCTTCTCTTGTGGAGCACGGGCTCTAGGCGTGCAGGCTTCAGTAGCTGTGGCACTCGGGCTCAGTAGTTGTGGCTTGCAGGTTCTAGAGCTCAGGCTCAGTAGTTATGACGCACGGGCTTAGGTGCTCCATGGCATGTGGGATCTTCCTGGACCAGGGCTCGAACCTGTGTCCTCTGCATTGGCAGGCAGATTCTTAACCACTGCGCCACCAGGGAAGCCCCATTTTTTTTTTTTTAATGCAAGAAAATTTCAAGGTACAGTTTTTGTGTTGCTTAAAATTTATCTTTCTCTCTCAGTTTTTAAAATGGAGTCCTGGTTAGCGGTTAACATATTATTGAGGCAAACAAAGGGATGTATATGGAAAAGTTGAAAAGGGGCAGGAAGACCATTTGAAGGAAAATCCACTTTTCTTTCCAAGATCCCTTTTCCATGTTGAAAAGAAAGTGAATTAACATTTACTGAGTGTTAACTATGTAACAGGCACCATGCTAGGTGTTTTATTTGTAGTTTGTTGCTGAATTCTCCACCAACTCTGAGTTAGCTCCTGTTTTCAGATAAAGAAAGTATCTCAGAGAGATTAAATATCTTGCCCAAGGTACCAGAGCTGGTAAATGGTATAACTGGGTTTTGAACCCGGATCTGCCTAATATCAGAGCGTTTCTACTGCATGATGATGGATGGATGGATGAATGGGTAATGAAATGAGTGGTGGATGGATGGCTAAACGGATAGAATGATAAAAGGATATCCGTATGTCACAAACAATTTGAGGGTAATTTAAATGTCATGGGTAATGAAGGCATGCATTTCTAGGGCATAGAAGAGGGTAGTGAAAGTATCTAGAAGGAAACATTTTTCATTAATGAACAGCAGCTAAGACTGCTGGGTGCATCACTGTGTGTTGCATAAATATTCTGAGCATAAGACAGCATTGACAAAAAATACATTGGGGAAACCACAACAAACTAATAAGGTGTCTGGGCACTTGTCAGTTTGAGAGTTAACCTTCATCCCACAAGACTGGAAAAATGCCGAATGTGCTGCAGTTTCCTGAATAGTGGAGTCGTCGCATCCACATATGGAGCCGCCGCTTCTGTCACTTGTCCCCTTTGACCTCACTCGAAGCCTCCTTTTGCTAAAACAAGGAGCATCTTAGTCTTACACACATTGGGACATCTGATAAGATGCTGTGACCCTCTGTCCACAGGGAGCTTCCTCTGCAGAAGGGAGACGTCGTGTACATTTATAAGCAGATCGATCAGAACTGGTATGAAGGAGAGCACCACGGCCGGGTGGGAATCTTCCCCCGCACCTACATTGAGGTACTCTGGCTCTTTCTCTTTCTAAGGAAAAGCCTGGTCGTGCCCAAAGCACAATTCATTTAACTTGTGTTTCGTTTCCTCCTTTCACTTCTCTGCTTTCTTCTCTTTTCCATTCTCCTTCGCCTCTTTTTTCCTTTCTCAGCTTCTTCCTCCTGCTGAGAAGGCTCAGCCCAAAAAGCTGGCACCAGTGCAGGTTCTGGAGTACGGCGAAGCTATCGCCAAGTTTAACTTTAACGGTGATACACAGGTAGAGATGTCCTTCAGAAAGGTAAGCTGCCCTCTCACCCCACGCCAGGGGGCCCCGCTGGGTGGCGCTGTCATCGTGGGGATGGGGCACTGCAGCGGTGGCCACTGTGGTGAGGCTGCCGTGCCCCCAAGCTCCGTGCCCCATCAAGGATTGCACAGAGGGCAGTTGCAGGGTTTCTGCCATGAAGTATTAAAAAAACAAACCCTGCATTGAGTTCACTAATGAACGGTCCATGAATTCTCACAGACCTACCTCTTTTGTAAACCGTATTCAGTGTTTATCGAGCACCTAGGAATGTGAGAAGTGCTGTGTTGGTAACTAGGTGGTACAACATTAATGTGGAGAAAAGGAAGTCCAGGAAGTTTGAAAAACTTTGAAGCCAAGAGTCATAGGTTATCAGCTGTGTGGCTTTGGGGGAGTTAAATAATTGTTCAGAGCTGCGATTTTTTATATGTAAAATGAAGATAAATGGCCCCCTTCCAGAGCGGCTGTGAGAGGATTTAATGAAACAGCCTCAGTGAAGCCCCCAGTGTGACACGTGGCATCTAGTTGGGGCTCACTGAGCAGGAGAGGACAGTGTTATCGTTGCCTTCAAGGCGCTCATGCTTATTTTGAACACAGTTAAGCTGTGCAGAGACACTGTCCTTCCCACGAATTCAGACGCTGTCTTTACATGCCAAAATTCTCAACTGGCTGAAGGTATTAAAGTTACTAATTTTACTGAGGATTGAGCGACGTGAGCTTATGCCTGGAAAAAAATGAGCCAGCTTATAGAAGAAAGAAACACTGGAAGCAGCCTAATTGCCCTACATCAGGAGACCAATAATTAAACCATTATATGTATGTACAATAGAACATCCTGCAGTGGGCCATTAAGCTGTGCACCGCCAGGAAAAATGTAGAATTCTATTTCTTGATAAAGAAGGAGGTTCACTGTATGTTATTGAGTATAAAAAAGCAAGTGGGAAAGGGGAATAGAGTGCGTATTCAGTTTTCATAAGAAAAAAGTATGTGCAAGTCTAATTCGCATGGAATTATCTACACCAAAATACTAACAGTGGTTACCCCCAAGTGATAATATTATGGTAATGATTCTTTTCTGCCTCAGGTTTATGTTTTAATTGTTCTGTAATAATACAGGAAAAAATAAAATTACATAAAAAAAGACAAAGAACCCCAAAAACCTTTACCTTAGAGAAGAAGATTGGGTATCTGTCTGTTTTGCATTAGATGAGTCAAAAATACTATGTTTGCCTGTTAGCTTGAGAGAATGAGTCTGACCTTCTCCTTTACCAAAATACGTAAAGACCAAGCTTAACAGCCTCCAGGTATCTCTACTGCTGTTAACATCTCCGTCCCAGTGATAACTGATTCCATACAGGTCTAGCAAAGAAGGTTTTTCTGAACAAAGAATGTAATAAATAATGCAGGAGAGCACGAGGTACAGGCAGGGGCCTCAGACGTGCCAAGGCCTGCTAGGACAAGGACCCTTGCCTTTCTGTGTCTTGCAGGGCGAGAGGATCACGCTGCTTCGACAGGTGGACGAGAACTGGTACGAAGGGAGGATCCCAGGGACGTCCCGGCAAGGCATCTTCCCCATCACCTATGTGGACGTGATCAAACGGCCGTTGGTGAAAAACCCCGTGGATTACATCGACCTGCCTTTCTCCTCCTCCCCAAGTCGTAGTGCCACTGCAAGCCCTCAGGTACCTAAGCTTCTCGCCACTGGTTTTCACACTCAGCACGACAAACCTCCGTGCTAATAGCACACAGCCCCTCGGGGGTGGTTCTGCAACACTGTGATTAAGAACCGTCTGCAGCAGTGCAGGGTTTGTTCTCATGTGTACAAATGGCATTTTTCAAGACCTTGGTGGGAGAAATACTATCTTGGGGAAAAGGAAGTGCTTAAGGTGATTGCTCTGGGGATAAGATGATTAGGGAGAGAGAAATAAGCGCCATTATCAGTTGGTCCAAAACTCTGTTCTGGGAGCATCCCTTCCTGGGTGAAGCTGGTTGTCTGGATACCACCACTGTCCCATGGCCAGTATGGTTCTCTTAGTCATCTTACTGGTCAAGATTGGCCTGTAGAAGACAAAGATTGAAAGAGAGAATTTCATGGGCTCATCCTCAGACATATAGACTGGATTCAGAGTGTTCTTTGCAATCAAGAACCGGGTTGGAAAAGGAACAGTGTCTCTGTCTGTACTGGGCTGAAAAGAAGTAGATTCATAGGCATAATAAGATCTTTGCTTGCCTGAACATTAATTGTGAACAAACTTGTTTTAAAATATAAATTATTCCAAACCCATCCCCACTTTCCCAAAGCCAAGAAAAAAATCAGACCTTGGGTTCAGGAGAGGCACAGTGGGGTGACTGCTTGTGAAATAGACTGACCATAAGTGGTAAGTTACAGGGAGTATGGCCAGAGAAATGAGAGCAGGACCTGGGGACACTTGGATGGTGCCTCTTTTCTCTCATCTTCTAATCATTTCCTCCTCTCCCACCTGCCACTGCTGACCCCAGGAGATGGTTCTTGGCAGGAAGCATGAGATGGGCTGACCCAGGGCTTCCTGCACAGCGAGATCCAGATCCTATGATCTCTCGAGGAGAGGGTGTGAGCCAGGCGCAGGGCGTTCTGCTTCGTCATAGCATGGGGAACTCAACTAGATTTTTCGCTTGACTGTAGCCAAGCACAACTATAAAACAAGATGACTACGATACTCATACTCCTCTCTGGAAGGCTCTCTGCTGAGCCCCCCTAGAGAGAATAAAAGCCCAAGAAGGGTCAGAGCAGTGGCAGGCCTTGTTAAACTTTTTTTTATTGAAGTCTAGTTGACATACAATGTTATATTAGTGTCAGGTGTACAGCACAGTGGTTCAACCAGGACACCTTTTTCTTCTCATGGCTCTGGGTCAAGGCTGCATTGGCAGAGGCGGTTGGGTGGGGTGCTTCCAGTGTGTCCCTTTACAAGTCTGATTCCACAGACCAGCCGGCACCGTCTGTTCCTGCCCTGATGGGACCCTTTCTCCCATCTCCATACCGCGTGCTTCTCCATCCTCCCCCCGCCTGCACACACCCGCGCATCCACACGCATGCACCCACATCCCAGTTTCTCTCCCAACCTAACCAGATGATTTCCTTTTTGGACACCAGAGTGTCCTGCTCTTCCTCTCCATTTCACTCCTCTCCATATAGCCCTTGTGATTATTTTCCCCTTTTCTTCTCTGTGCTGACACTTGTGCCTTTTGCTTCTTTTGTTTTCCTCTCTCTCCTTTTCTTTTGAAGTTTCCCGGTCACAGCAAGCTCATCACGCCAGCCCCCTCATCTCTGCCCCACGCCCACCGAGCCCTGTCCCCCGAGATGCACGCTGTCACCTCTGAGTGGATCTCGCTGACCGTAGGAGTCCCGAGCAGGCGGCCTCTGGCCCTGACCCCACCCTTGCCTCCTCTGCCAGAGGCTTCTGTCTATAGCCCTGAACCCCTGGCCTTGTGGGCGAGGCCCAGCTCCTCCCTTACCCTCAGCGTCCCCCGTTCGGGCTGGTCGGCCTGGGCCACCCCACGCTCAGCAGTCTCCCCGCTGGCCCTGCCTCCCCCGCACAAAGCCTGCTCCCTGGCGCCCGGTTCCCAGACCTCCCTCCACGCCAGCGGAGATGGTGGTACCCACGTGCCACCTCCAGGGGTCCTCAAGGATAGCTTCTCCCAGCTGAGGCTTGGGCGTTCGGACAGGGTCATCTCGGAGCTTAGTGACGCCTTTAGCAGCCAGGGTGAGCGGCAGCCGTGGCGAGAAGGAAGTGGAGCACGTGAGAGGAAAGCAGACAGGGAGGCAGGTGAGAGATGCCCGGGTGGACCCGCCATCTCTAAGAAGAGCTGCCTGAGACCGTCAGACGTGGTCAGGTGTCTGAGCACTGAACAGAGACCCACAGAGCTCCACACCCCAGAGGAGAGCCAGCCCCGCCAGCCCCGGGGTAGCCCTTTCCCGGGAAGGGAGGCTGAGCCCTCAGAGCTGCAGAGAGGTGGCGAGCCGGCCGAGAGGAAGGCCGCTCGGACTGCCGCGAGCGAGGTAGGCCTGCAGCATGCCCGTGTGTGCCCGGGTGTCCTGGCCAGCAGGGTGGGCTCACCCCTGGCCGCCCGTGAGAGCTGTTTGCTTTCTTGGGAACAAAAATATGACCCAGGAGGGAACGGAGGGGTTGTCCATTAAGGTGTCAGGGCTGGGACAGTGGAGGCAAAGGACAGTCTGTATCCTGGCCTCTCAAGGTGATTCAGAAGCGACCCCCACGTTGGGTACCGGTGCAAAAGCCCACGAGGAGGCAGGCCTTCCTCCCGGCCCCGTCGTGCTGGGGGACGATCCTCCGTCTGCCCAGCGCGGCCGAGAACACCAGGCTTCGGTGGGGCTCCGTGTGATTCGGTTTTGTGTGCGACACGCTTCGTTTCCGTAACCCACGGTGCTCTGCCTGCCAGCGCTCAGCCGTGTCAGGTCTTCGTCCTGTCTCGTGTTTGTGTGCGAGCTGACTTGTTCACTGAAGAGCAAATGCGTTTTGGTTCTGGGGGGAGTGGCCCCGTGCTGGGCTCCTTGAAAGGCAGGCCAGGGTTTTAGGTGACTGTCCCATTTTCTCTCCGGGTCAGCTATCCGGATTTGGGGGTTTGGACCAGGGCGGCCCTAGGGTGTTTTGAGGGCTGAAAATTTGGGGGCAGGGGGAGATGAACTTAGCAGTTGGATCACGGTTCTAATTTTGGCTACGTTGTTTACTACCCCAGAAGGCAAAGATTTGGGCAGCTTCTCTAAAGCAGCCAGGTTTGAATGCCTGCTCACCTCTACTGTCCAGTGACTTGGGAGTGAGTTACTTCCCCTCTCTGAGCTTCAGTTTCCTCATCCATAAAATGGAGATTGACACCTACCTCAGAGTCTGGTTGAGAGGATTCCACGAAGTGATGCATGTAAAGTGCTAAGCACAGGGGCTGGGAACGGAACGTGTCAGCACTTTACAAATGGAAGCTATCCGCTTTGGGTGATGGAGAGCTGCTTCTGGAACTGAGAACATTCTAGAATGTTTTTCGAACCAGATAGAATTCTTGAAGATGTCTCCAAATCATTTATTATCTACTGTGCACAATGTCCATGATAGACGATGCTTGATCCTCAGACCTGCAATCCCAGTTTCCCTTTAAAGTGTCATTTACTCAACAAATAGTTGATTGAAGGCCTGTAGACACCAGCCTCTGGGCAGGATACAGGGGTTATCTCATCTCTGCCCTTGAGGAGCCTTATGTTTCAGTGAGTCTGACGGACACAGCAGTAGAGGTGTGCTTGGAGGCCGCAGGAGCCCAGCGGCCTAAAGCACAGGTGAGGCCAGACCTGCAGCCCCAGCCTGTGGCGGGGAGTGGGGCATCATTGCTGCAGGGAAGGACAGTGTGGGATAATGATAAATAACCAGGCTTAGCCTCCCCACTGGTTTTCTCCTATGCAAAGTAGGAGTGGAACTCTGTCCCTCCCTCGAAGGGCAGTGTAAGGATTAAATGAGGTGGGTGTGGTGCCTGGCATGTGGGAAGGCTCCCTAAAGTGGATTGTGTGGGCCTGAGGAAAGAGAATACCTGGGGAGGGTTTTACCTGGCCCGGGAGCAGGTGCTCCTGGAAGGGGTGTTCTGTGAGGAAAGAAGGGTGTGTCTAGTCAGGAATGAATAGTTCGCCGGGGGAGAGCGGGTGAAGTGGCTGGTTGAAAAGAAGTGAATGTCTCAACACAGGAACAATTCTGTAAATGTTCTAAGTCAGCGCCTGGGGCCTGGAGGCCTCGTTATGGTCAGCAGTGAGTCATTGCGGCCTGACGCCAGGACCCAGTGTGCACAGGAAGTGCGCATGGCGCTCGCTCGGGTGAGATTAGTGGTACGCGCTTCCCGCTTCCTAACGAGGAGAGGAGGGGGCTGGCAACACAGAAAGCCAGGCTTGTTGAAAACTGATTTGCCTTTCTTGGTGGGCTTCCAGACCCCAAGTGCACCGTTTCCTGTCCCCTCCCTTCCTCCTGCTTTCCCAGCACGAGCCCCTTCTCCACGGCACCCATCTTGCTCCCTGTTGAGAGCTGGGGGTTGTGTGAAAAGGGCTCCTGCCCACACACTCCCTCCCAAGCCCCTTTACCTTCCCCTCCTGGCACTGGGAGCAGGATGGCAACCCGGGAAATGAGGTCCTGCAAAAGAAGCTTTCTGCCTCTTGAGGGCCTCTTTGGATGACAGAGCTAAAGATGGGAAGGGCTTGAATGACAGGTATTCTCTGGTGATCCAGTCACAAGATGTGATCTCAGGCTGTGTCACTTATTTGAATAAATGCATTCCAGACCAGTCTGCGTTATCAGGAGAACTGCCAGCCACGCTTGTCCTTGCGGTGCGGTGCTATACCAGTAGTTCAATTTTGTTATCACTGTTGGGAAGCTAGGTTGAGCATCTGACCCGTAAGTCGAGGGAATTTAACCTGAGAGCATGAAAAGACATTGGGAAATGTTATGACCATTGCCTCTCCCATTCAAGCATCTAGGATGTTCTAGGCACTGTGCTAAGTGCTGCAAGAGGCACAGAGGAGTGAACATCGTCAGGGGCTCCCCTTTGCTCTCAGGAAAGTCTCTCCTCCTTCATGGGCTTAGGAAGGCCCCATGTGATCGGGCCCCTTAGACAGCAAGCCAGCCTCACCTTCCAAAGCCTCCCTTGCTTTGTATGTCTGGGAAATTCCCACCTGTCCTTCACTTTTCCACTTAGATGTTGCTCCTTCCAGGAAGCCTTTCCTGACAACTTTTCCCTCCCCCTGCAAGACTAGATTAAATGCTGGACTTTGTGCTTTCACAGCTCCCTGCACCTGACCTAAGGGGCACTTATCAGCTCTATTGTATTCGTCCCTTTGTTTGTCACCATTAGAGCATAAGGGACCAGAACCCCTGAGATATGGAAGGCACTCAATGAATATTTTTTGAGTGAAAGAAAGAATACAATATGACTGACCCCAACTAAAGGAGTGTATGAGCTCCACTGGGGGGATAAGACATGTTCACAATTGTAACGCAGACAGGGAAGTAGGGTCACAAACAGTTCGCTCTGAGAGTTCAAGATGGGAAGAAATAATAAGCGGCAGGAAGAGGAAGATGGAAAGACTTTAAGAGAAAAGCGGCTTTTGATCTGGGGCTTAAAGAACTGGGGGTTTTATGATAGGTGAACAGCAGGAGGGCGGCATTCAAGGCAAGCAAATAGCCCAGCCAAGCCCCAGGAGTAGGAACGTGAGAGGAGGGAGGGGAGTCGTGAGTTCCTGGTTTCACTGACGCTTCCGCAGGTGGACAGAAGGGGCTGGGAGCCGAGCTTGGAGGGCTGATTGGTGCCTCTTGTGGATACTGGTCAGCACCTTCTCCCAGTGTGTCTGGTCATCTTCCTCAAGTCCTGTGACCCTTGCTAATTGCTCATCAGCATTCCCTAATTGTGTTAGTCCCTGCTTTGCTGCTTTCCTTCTCCTGAGTCACCTGTCCAGCCCAGCCCACTGCCCCCATCTCTGCAGCTGTGAAAGGGTTTGACTTTTCACTCCTTTGAAGACTCCCAAGCTGATGAGACATTGGGTTGGTTGCTCGTGGTGTTCTCTGAACAGCAGAAAGGGGTGAATGAGAGGTAGGGGGCGTTTAGGGGAAGCGGGATCGTTGGGAAGGGTGCTGCACTGCAGGTCAGGATTCCTGGGCTCTAGCTCCCGCTTTGCCATGAGCCTGCTGTGTGTCTTTGGGTGAATCACTTCCTTTCTCTGGCAGCTTCCTCATCCATAAACAAAAGATTCAGACAAAGATAACTTCCTGTTAGCTTTGATATTCTATGATCAGCTAAAAATCCTGTGAATTTCAGTTACAAGGAGAGAGAAGAACAAATACAAAATTTTAAGGAGGGGGTTTATGATAGACCTGTGGACTTTCACAACAGAAAAACAAAAGCTTTCCCTTTTCTTTTTCGAGGGACAACTTAACCAATTGGACAAAGACATACACACAAACACATCCAAAATGCACAAGAGTTCAGAATTATCAACCAAGTTCTTGGATCTTGTTGCGTGTAAATTTTGGCCAAGAAGGTTTAGGACAATTGGTCAAGAAAGTGAAGGGGAATATCATCTGGGAGATCTCCACCATTAGCATCATCAAATATTTTCTGAGCTTTCCCCAAGATAGCACTGTTTGCAGACTGGCATCCAGACTTTGTTGTTAAGAGCTCCTACAACTGAGTGAGAGATCCTCACAGAATTTCTGAATTTAAAAGAATCTTTAAGTATCGTCTACTCCAGTGACTCATAACTTTTTCTGGATCACAGAACCTTTGAGAACCTGAGGTTAGCTGAGGACTCTAGGCCAGTTGTTTGGGAAAGAGGGTGGCACACATACAATTTTGCATAAAGTTTTAGGAGATTCACACCTGAATCATTCTGAGAGCTCCCTAGGAGTCCACAGACCCCCTCGCCCAGGTTGTGAACCCCCAGTCTACTCTACTTTTACAATGACAGCACTGAGGGCTGAGAAAAGTGACAAAACCTATGTGATGTCAGTTTGGGTCCTAAAGAGGAGAAAGCCAATCAAACGGTAAAATCTGAGGGCATCACGTTTAAATAAAAGTATTCAGGAAAGCTCTGTGTCTTCAAAGCATCTGAGAAGCATAAGAACAAACTACAGCCTTAGAGAAAGGAGAGGAGAGAGGGAAAGATGACAGGAAGATGTGCTTTGGTGAACTCAGAGGGAACATCCCTTACCGCATGGAAACTAGGTTAGTTCCCAGAAAGGTAAGAACAAAGGCATAGGCCCTCTTTGAGCATGGAAATCAGAAGTAGAAGGGAAAGCATGTGATGCAACTTACAAGAACAAAAAGAAAATAAGAAATGTTAAAATACCCACCTAATAAGGGGAAACATTTTCCTTTGACTCACTCAGAAGGGAAACCTCTCAATATATACAGAGGGTGTTCAACAGTGTACAGGATGGAGAGACATTGGCTGCAGTTCTTAGAAAAATGATCAGCAGGTGTGCGCTCAACACCTAAGGTGCAGGGAACCTGCAGTTGCAGTGTCCACCCCTACAAAGGTGTTAGGAGAAATGGAGGATTGCAGTAGAAACGCTCATGCCAGCTGCAGAGTACGGGGCGACTTAAGGTGGTCTCTTGATGGGCACCTCCCTCAGCTATTCTGACGTCTTCCCCTCTGGCAGAGCACAGCCCGGCAGATCAGGGTGTGTTGGGAGGGCAGGGAACTTGGAGTCAGAGAGAATGGGGTTCCAATCCTGGCGCTTCAATTCCGAACTCTGACATGTTGGGTCTTAGTTTTGTAAGATGAGGTAAATACTGATTGCCTTATTGAGTTATTATGAGGATGAAATGAGGTTTCCTGGAGATGAATGAACCTAGCACAGAGCAAGTAGCTGGGACTCGATAAATACTTGCTGACAGGGAAAAGAAACAAAAGTAGTTTATTTTATCCTCCTTACTCCATTCCACCTAGGAGAGGAAGATGGGGTTGGGGGACACAAGAAAGTAGAAGGTGGGAGAATTCTTTTCCTTTGGTTATACAGATCCAGACTTTAGAACACTTAGAATTTGCGCTCTGTAAATCAGTGCTTCTCGTTATTCTCTCTCACCTCGAGTACAAAGGCATCCTCTTGGAAAGCTTTTGGTTCCTTCATACTTGGATACATATTTGCCATCACTCGTCTGATTGTTTTGGGAAAGAAACATACCCCGCCACAGACTATGAGAAGGCTGAGCGTGTTAAGTTCAGTGCTGTCATCAGATTCACGTCACAGCAACGCCGATGTGTTGTCTGTGGACTGATCTGCAAGGAGATTGAGTCTAGGCGGTAAGCAGTTGAACTAATTGGTGGTAATTAGTTTTATACGTAAGCTGGGATCTTTTTCTTAATAAATGCAAGAGGAAAACTCAGTGGAGTCAGACTGTTCTGCAGGACCTGCGGAGGTTTCCTAGAGCCGAAAGCCAGGAGCCTGTCTTTCAGGTCTTCTAACTGCTCTGGCAGAGTTTGCCTGCGGTCTTCCAGGAGCTGCACCTCTCCCTCTACCATCCAGGCAGCTCCTCGCCTCCCACACTGCCAGAGGTGAGCTCTCCAGCCACCCGGAGGCGACAGTCAAAGCCGCCCTCCACCCCATGTCCAGTGGGCAGTGAGTGGAGTGCTGGCCCCCTTAAGCCAGGTCAGCCTTGCCCAGCCCTGGTTCTCAATTCATAGGACGAGCACAGTCTAATGACTACATCAGAACTTTAGAGCCAAAAAAGATGTTTATGTAAATCATGCCCAAGCCTCTTATTTTCCTAAGAACTTGAAATCCAAAGAAGTTAAGCATTTTGCTCAAAAATCAATAAATTACTGGGAGACCCTGTCCTGGAACCCAGTTTCCTCTCTCCCAGTCCAGTGTCCCCTGGGAGGCCAGTGTGGGTCACCAGAGAGGTGAGGTCTGAGGAGAGGAGATTCGGGGTATGTGATGAGCAGAGGCACGCCATCTCTGAGAGACGCACGCAGGTTGGGAGAGCAGAGACTCCTGCCGCTTCTAGAGGGGCTTGGGGCCACGTGGAGGTGGAGTCCTCTGCCCTGTCCACGTCGCCAGGACTTCCTGATGGCCTCTAGCCTGGGGACATTTTATTTTGGGCTTCAAGGCTTTGGCACACGCCCAGAGCTGGAAGAGAATGCTTAGTAACTCATAGGAGCACCAGGTGTTTTTTGTGGATCCAGAGGGATTAACAGCCCCAGGGACGCAGGGTCAGATTTCTGGGGGACCGCTGTGAACTGAAGGTAGAAAGGCAGCAGGGCCACAGAGCAAGGACACATGAAGGGCTGCTCGCTCGGAAGAATGAAACAAAAGCTCCAGGCCAAGAGGGCCGACTTGTGTTTCTGTGTGCAAATATGGAAGAAAAGCTGTTTCTGGATCAGCAACTATCACCTGCTTACTGTTGATCCGGGAGGGCAGTGCAGTGGGGCGGGGCGGGGGGTGCTGGTGGCTGTTTTTCTAAACATGTGAAAAACTGGAATGTATTTCCAAGAGTCTGAAGTGTACTTAGCATGAGATAATAGTCCCTTTATCCCCAGCCCTGGCTGAGGTCCTGGTTAGAACTTTGTCCACTTTTAGGCTTAAGGAAGGGTGTACACTAAGACCCGGGACGGTTTGGCAGCATCACTGGCCAGCAGAAATATAACGTAAGTCACGTACGTAATTTAAAATTTTCTGGTAGTAAAATGGAGTAAGTGAAATTAATTTTAGTTATATTTGATTTAACCAAACATATCTAAAATAGTATCATTTTAATATATAATCAGGATAATTGTTGAGCTATTTTACATTTTATACTAAGTTTGGGAAATAATTTTGTAAAAAATAATTTCGTAAAAAGTGTAAATAATTTTACACTTATGACACAGTTCACACTGGCCCCATCTCAAGTGTTGAGTAGATACATGTGGCTACTGGCTACCGTATTGGATAGGATAAGTTCAGAGGAAGAGATATATAAAGCTGTCTATGGTTAGAAAGTGAGACCAGGGAAAGACAAAACATACGCCCAGAGAGAAAAAATGTCTGAAAGTAAACAGCCTTCAAAGTGAAGGGCGAGTCCCTGTAACGGATATCAATGGTTTCCATCTCCACCAAAGGTCCACATGCTGTACCCACCTCTACTCCACCCACCCCACTCCCCCCAAAAAAAACTGTTTACATTTCCGCTGTATGAGATGTTTGGCTTAAATCTAAGGAATGCATTTCAAATAGGGAGAGACTGAATCATCTTCCCTAACAGGATAAATATTCTTCTTGCCGTCTTCATTTATTCCACAGACGTTAAGTAAGCAACAGGTGACTCTCAGGGATGAGTTGAGTTTGTACTAGATGTTAAGTTTGTCTAGATGTGAAGGTTGCGGTGACGATCATCCTCTGGTTTGCATATGACCTGAGTCCAAGGAGGGTATCAGCTGGGTCAGGATCCCTTCTCAGAACTGCGGATCCTTGAGTTAATGATTGGATGACATCCATTACTGCACACTGGACCTTTTACACAAAGAAAAAGTATTCAAGAGAAGTTACAGTGCCTGTTTTCAGGAGAGGCAGAAGCTGGGTGTTGCTATCATCCTTACCCCAGCTATCCCATCACGAGCCAAGAGGGAGGTGGTGTATGGCGACTAGAACCTGAGAGGTTCAGTACTCAGTGGCTTTGCCACCTTGTGAAAATCTTCAGAATTCCATGAGCCTTAAAATTTCCTTTTCTGCCCTTCCCAAGTCAAAGGGTGAGTATAAAAGTCATGTGAGGTAATGGACCTATATGTGCTTTTTTTTTTAAGATGTTGGAGGTAGGAGTTTATTAATTAATTTATTTATTTTTGCTGTGTTGGATCTTCGTTTCTGTGCGAGGGCTTTCTCTAGTTGTGGCAAGCGGGGGCCACTCTTCATCGCAGTGTGCGGGCCTCTCACTATCGCGGCCTCTCTTGTTTTGGAGCACAGGCTCCAGACATGCAGGCTCACTAGTTGTGGCTCACGGGCCTAGTTGCTCCGTGGCCTATGGGATCCTCCCAGACCAGGGCTCGAACCCGTGTCCCCTGCATTAGCAGGCAGATTCTCAACCCCTGTACCACCAGAGTGCTTTGAAAGCCACTTTAAAAAAAAAAAGATGCTTTACAAAAGAAAGGGACAGTGGGACCTCCCTGGTGGTCCAGGGGGCATGGGTTTGATCCCTGGTCAGGGAACTAGGATCCTGTATGCCACACGGCTCAGCCAAAAAAAAAAAACAAAGGGATAGAAAAATATCAGGTGGTTCTTAATGTAGCTGATTCACCAAAACTCTTTTAAATTTAAGTGTAAAATATTTGCTAGATGATTGATTCCAGTCACTCCTTTAGGATTAAAGCTGATTCGAAAGATGCTGTGGGGCTTTGGTAAACTGGAGGTCATGTCAGTAAATTGTCTGCATCCTCTCTTTGTGCTGCACTTGACCTGAGGTTGTTAGGCCACCAGCTGGAGTTCGGAAATATTTTCTCTCTTTATGAGAACTTTTATTTTCACGAGGTGAGCCAGACCCACCAGTCTTGGCACACTGTAGACAAAGAATCTCAGTGTTGGGTAACTGAGGTGCTCTTCAGCCTTGCTCCCCAAAAGTTGGTCTGTGGACCAGCAGCATGGGCACCACCAAATGGAAATGAACAGGCTTAGGATGCATCCCAGACGTGTCAGATGAGAATTTGCATTTTAACAGGATCCCAGGTGAATCTGACATACAGTAGAGTTTGAGCAGCAGGGCTCTACAATGTCCCATCTAGCAAAAGTCAACACTGCCTCAGCTGGGACAGCTGCTGGGACTGACCACTCACTTCCTCTCGAGGCAGTCCCTTCTGTTGGACAGCTCTCATGTTTAGAAAGTTTTACCTTCTATCAAGTCAAAATCTGCCTGTAGGTATCACCCATTCAGTGCTGCCACACAGAAGCCCATATAGTAGATGCTTGGGAGTGTCATTATTTTCCTTTGTTATGCAGAAGCCTTGATCCAGAGGCTGGATGGGCAGTGAGTGGGGCCACACAAGGTCAGCTCCCAGTCACCTGGCAAAGGCCCGCGGGTCCTGAGACGTCTTCTAAAGAGCAGAACCCTTGCAGTTCTGTCTCTTCTCCCCGAGTCCAAGGGCGCTGGTTTAAGAGGTTGCAGTTTGGAGAACTTGAAAACGTTTTCCAAAAGGATGAGAGTATAGAAGTGATGGCTGGGATGAAAGCTGGTCCTGCAGGCCATGCTAATGGATGAGAATTTAAAGCGGAGACGAACAGGAAGGGATGGTGTGGTGGGGCAGTGTTACCTCTTGTTAGCTGTGTGACATTGGGGAACGCACTAAACCCCTCTGAGCATCCGCTTCCTGGGCTTTAAAAGAAAATGGGATGATAAACCCTGTCCTGCCTGTCTCCAGGGTTTCTGTGGGACTCATTGAAAATAATGTCAGTGAGCACACTTAATAATGAGGGAAATGGTCCAAGGATGAAAGAGAAGGTCCAACGGGACAGTAGGTGAATCCAGGAGGCAGGTCTACCACTAACTTGCTGGGTGACCTTAGGGGAGGCCCTCACCCTCTCTGGGCCTTCCTGTGAAACAAGTGGGTCACACACTAAAGATCTGAGTACTCTTCTAGAAGGCCCTGGAGTTGCTGTGACTCATCACTATTATTGCACGTTACCTGGAGGGTTTCTCCAAGGATGGCTCTTCAAATATTCATTTAGGGAGACTTCTTAGAGCTTGGATTTGAATCCTCTCTGGGATAGATAATTCCAGACATTCTTCCAGTGAAGGCCTGGCCTGTGCTATAGGATCCTTACTTAAAAGACAGGTCCGCTTGGCCACGATTGCACCTTATTTCCACGTCAGCATGTGGGGCCTAAGCTGGTGAGTGAAGAGTGATAGTTTCATTTCTACCAGTGTGTCAGGACACACCATCCTGTTTCTGGAAGCAAGCTCTGCCCCATGAGATATCAGAACTCATCGATCGCATACTTAGCTGGAGAGTATCATGTGCAGGTTCTTCCTGGGGAACAGTCTCACTTGATACGTCACATATTACCAAGGAGTTTTTCAAAAGTGTTGCTCTTTTATACACACGGGAAAATGGCATACCTGATACTTTCATGAGCCTGCTCTGCCAGAGGAGGTTCCCAGTCAGAATAAGTGGAACTGGCTTTTGGTACAGCAGCCCTTCCATAGATGCTTGCCAGCTGAGAGCAAGGGGACCAACCTGTGTGGTTACAGAGGGACATAACTGTTCCTTAAGGTAGCCCTTCTGTGTCTCTTCCCTGCCAATCTGGGGTCCCTGTGTTGTTCATTCTCACCTCACTGCAGCCATGTTCCTAACTGCTCATTTCATTGCCTGGAACCTTGCTTCTAACTCTGTACATTGCATTTTCTCCTCTGCACCCACCGTGTTGTCTTGGAAACTCGGTGGCCACAGGCCACGAGTATCCGGTGTCATTGAATGTGATGGTGTGGTATGTGTATTTGCTCACACTTTTATTTTGAATCCTTTCCAATGTGACATCTGCTAAAATGTCTCCCTTATAATTTGCTTGGTGATCACAGCCTTCTCATCATTCATTGAGAGCAGGACCTGATCTCACAGAATCTGAAAAGAGCTATGTGGTAAGATGCCTGTTGAATAAGACTGTAGCTTTTCTAAAGAGAATTCTTACTGATTTGTAGAGTCTAGACTGGAGTAATGCCTGGTTAACTCACAGAGCCATTATTTACAAGAATTATATGGCTATTGTAGTAGAGAGAGATGTCAGGCCACCCTCTCCCCTCAAAAAAAAAAAAAAGCAGAGGAATTTAGAGACCATATTTCTACTCTGCCTACATGTGGGATTAAATTAATATATTAGTGCATGATTGGGGATACATACTTACATTTCTATCCTGTAATTATTCCATTTGTAACAGTTACTCACTAATTACAGGCTTTTATGCTGCTGCCTTTTTTTTTTTTTAAATATTCATACTAAATCCCAAATTCTTCTGTATCTTACCTGTTTTTTCCATGCTTACACCTGGATTCCTCCTGCACTCCACTACTGGAATATCTATTTTTTTAACCTGGATCTTCAACTCTGTTGTTTCCCTGGACTTATGTGCTTCGTCTGGAATGTTACATCTCTTCCTCTCTTTCTTTTTTTTTTGTCCCCATGTTGACTGTTTTATGGGGGTTTCTGGATATCTCGGGGCCACCACAGGAAGCAGTTTGCAATGAGATCATAAACATTGCCGAAAAATCTGTTCATTACTGCAGCACTGTTTCTCATCCCCTTGACTTTCATCACAAGGTATCCCCTTCTGACAATAAATCATCTCTAATCATTTCTCAGCAACCTCAAGCCCAGCAGCGAAGAGTCACCCCAGACAGGAGTCAAACCTCCCAGGATTTGTAAGTACACTTGGCGAACCTCAGTTCTCGAGTTCTCAGTAGACCGTTGGGCTTAGGAAGTGGGTCACTGACTGTGGGAAGGGCAGCCATTTGGGGGGATGAACCAGTCACTCCAAGCTTCTCTGAGGGTTTCTAGGTAAGGCTGTTTCCCATCAGCCAACGTGAGAATAGGTGGCAGGTAAATAAAGGAGGTCATGGACTCTTGGGGGAGAGAGGTAAAGAATTTACTGCCATATAGGGCAACTGGGAGCTGTGCTGACTGGTTTCATTCCTAGTGCTGTGATAGTGTAGACAAAGGAGTGTTAATTCTGACTGGAGAGGAATGAATAGGGTTGATCCATTCATTTAAAAAAAAAAAGTATTGGATATCTATGTTCTAAGCACAAAGGAGTAAACTCCATTCACAGAGGAAGGGGGTTCTGGAATAAGCTTTGAAAGACAAATTGGATTTGAGAGCTAGAGCAGGGAGGTAAAAGGTCTTCTCAGCTGAGAAAACCAAATGTGCAAAGGCCCGGAGTAGGCAGTGTGTTTGGAGAACATCGAAAAACCCCTGTGGCCACGGTGTGCAGTTCATGGAGGGAATGGAGACAAAGCTCAAGGAGCAGGTTAGGACCAGACTGTAGAATGCAACTGAAATAAATTTGGATTTTAGTCTGCATTCACTCAGGAGCCACTGAAGGGTTTTTAAATCAGGACCATACTTGGGAGTTCCCTGGTGAGTCCAGTGGTTAGGACTCAGCGCTTTCACTGCTGTGGCCCCCGGCTTCAATCCCTGGTCGGGAAACTAAGATCCTGCAAGCCACGCAGCGTGGCCAGAAAAAAAAAAAAAAGAGGAACACATGAATTGGATCTCGTTTTAACAGAGTGGAGAGTGGATTTCAGAGACAAAGGACAAAGATAGTGGTTTGGAGATATGAATACAGCAAAAAAGTGGTGAGGGCCTGAGCTAGGAAAGAGTGGGCCTCTGGTGCATGGAAGAATATAAGATTCCCCGAGGAGATTGGGAGAAAGGGAGAAGAGAACTGAGGATAGATCCTTGGGGAACCAACTTTTAAGGCAACAGAGTAGCAGCCAGCAAAGGAGACAGCAGGAGACACAGGCGAGGGTCTAGGAGCACTCACTTGTGTACCACAGAGCAAGCAGTGTGTGGCCAGTGGTGCCCCTGCTTCAGAGAGGCGAGGAGGGTAGGAAATGAGAAATGTCCTCCAGGTGGCACCTGGAGAAATCGTTGGTGACCTCTGCAATGACAGCGCTGCTGCAGGCAGACCCTGTGTTACAGAGTGCTGATGAGTCTGTGCGATGGTGAGTGGGCGGAGCGGGCGACAGGGAGGCTGTAGGTTCGGGGAGTAGCAGAGACGGGGGAGTTGTTCTTAGGATGCAGAGGCTTAAGCACATCTATACTTGAGAAGGAGTTAACAGAATCGAAAGATGTAAGAGAGAAGACGTTAAGTCGAGGAAATAGCCCAGGGAAGGGAGTTTAGCCTGGCCAGGAACAGGGACCCTTCCTTACACATGGCAGTAGGGGAGGAAAATTAAAGCTCTGCTCAGAGGCGGGGAAAGGACTCTATGGAACCGTGTCCAAACAGTATGAAGCCCCTCCAAAATTAGAGCCAGTCGGGGACCCAAGCAGCAAGGTTGCAGGACTGCTTCCAGCCGGTCTCCGCTGTCTGGGGTGAGACAGTGAGGCAGATAACAGGAGTAATCTCCCAGAGCTGAGACGGGCAAAGCAGCCACAGCGGCAGTAAAGGGCCTAAGGCATGGAGTCCAGGTTGGGTAAGAGACAGCAGGCAAATACAGAAACATCAAAATGTATTCATTTACCAACTGGAAATCCATCTGCAACTCTTAATTCCTCATTAGAGACCTTCCTTCTGGCGGGCTCCATCTACCAGAGTTTCACTACATTTGAATAAATATGTAAAATTAAATTGCCCCTTTGGTTTTAGCAGAGAGCAGAACCTCTTGTTTCTAGGAACTGACTCCACTTACTTGTTTCTAGTCTCTCTTGCCCACATGCTGGAATTCACTGACATCCACTGAAAATGGTAGATGATGGGCTGGTTTGCAACGTTTTACCTGCTACTGTTGTGTTTCAGAGTAGCAAGTAAACAGAACTGTGAACTGGTGCATAGTAGGTGCTTCTTAAATATCTATCGAAAGAGTAAATGAAAGCAAGCGTTTATTTGCTGCCAAAACAGGTATCAGATTTCACAAGTAGTCCAGCTATTTCCAGGGCCTGTTGTCAGAACAGACCAAATTGCCTTAAGGCCAACTAACAAGCAAATAAAAATCTTAACCCCAAACATCACTGGGCTAGAAATGCTTTCAAGAGTTTCAGAAAAGTGGCATCCACATTTAAAACAGAAAAGTGGCATCCACATTTAAAAGCAATTAATGAAATGTGTGTTGGCACGTAAAGAAACTCAAGGTACTTTTGCTAAACAGTGAGGCAATTGAGATGTACTTTTAAAAATTATATATATACATGACAGTTGCCTCATGTTCTCCAATGTATGTGACCAGAATATAATGTCTGTCTCTGGACCTAAGTAACTTCTGATTATCCTTGATAATCGACATGTATTACCCTATGTTAAGAAAAGGACTCAATTAACTTTAAAGGGGGAGCATCTAGACAAAAAAGCTTGGCTGTGGTAACCAAATGAAACTGAATAAAAGGACTGATCAGGACTTGCTTCTCAGAAGTTCCCCATCCCTGTGAATCTTAATTTGCTTATCACATGGATCTCCCCAAATTATTAGAGAAATAGCCAATAAAATACTTTTATCCCCACTGATGAGTAGGAAACACTACCCAAATGTTGATTCAGCTGAAATGGGTTTTTAAAACTCATTATTTAATTCCATCAGTGTTTGAGTCGATGTTTATTTCTCTCACAGATTTAGCTACCAAGCATTGTATAGCTATATACCACAGAATGATGATGAATTGGAACTCCGAGATGGAGATATTGTTGATGTCATGGAAAAGTGTGACGATGGATGGTTTGTTGGTAAGTGACATCATACTTTTCTTACCAGTTGTGTATTGAAGGAAGAACTAGGCGTGATGAGTCACGAAGAGAGCACTATTCTCTACACACAGAGAAGGGCCTTCTCAGTTCCTATACCACCATTAGGAACGATGAGCCACCCAGTTCATGTTTGCTCTCAGGGCAGTGTGGATGATGCTAACATTGAACCTGACAACCAAAAATGCCAACACCTACTGCATGGAAGGGCAGGTGCCAGCTTCATCCATTGAGTTCTGTTTGTATTTCTTTCTTTTTTTTTTTTTTTTTTTGTCTGTGCCATGTAGCTTGCAGGATCTGAGTTCCCTGACCAGGGATGGAACCAAGGTCCCAGCAGTGAAAGCGCTGAGTCCTAACCACTGGACCGCCAGGGAATTCCCTCTGTATTTCTATTGCGCATCTGTCCGTCCTACATTCGGAAATTTTAATTTTTAGAACGCCTGTGGAACACCACAAGAACACTTGAGCCTAGATTTCTGCCATGAAGCTCAAGCATATGTGTAGACATTCCAAAGACCTCATTTACTCCAGGCTTCTAATAACTTTCCTCAAAGCAACCTGCTTAATGAAAGGAGTCACTTTCATAGGATGGGGGAGAGAAAGATCAGAATTTGAGATTCTGTAACAAAACAGATGCTTGATATACTTTCTTACTGAAGTTCTCTCAACAAACAGCCTGTAAGACAAGAATTATCCTCTTTCCACAGATTCAACAACTGAGGCCCAAAGAGGTTAAGTAACTAGCCCCAAGGTCACCACCCAGGGAGCAAATGGCAGGGCCAGTATATGAACTTTAGGCTCGTCTCTCCCTGAGCCTCTGTTCTTTCTGCTCAGGCACAAATATAATGCTGGGAACCACTGACACTCTACCCCTTAAACAACTGGCTTTACCTTTATCTTCTTTCCAAAGACCACCTCTTTCCTATCTCCCTAGAAAAGCTTTGCTAAATCGAAATAATGTCAGGACTGGGGCCGTGAGAACAAGGCCTCAGCACAAATGGGAAGACAGAAAGATCTGCCTTGGCCTCACCAGCCTCCTAGAAAACTACCCCATCCTCCTCCCAGGGCCCGCAGAAGTTTTGTGGTCCTCACCACGTTGAGGTTCTATTCAGAAGGAAACCAGGTCTGAAAGTCAGCAACATTCTAGTGCAGTGCAAGTCCAATAGAAACATAATGCAAGGAATTCCCTGGCAGTCCAGTGGTTAGGACTCTGTGCTTTCACTGCTGAGGGCCCGGGTTCAATCCCTGGTCAGGAACTAAAATCCTGCAAGCCTCACAGCACAGCCAAAAAAAAAAACCATAATGGGGCTTCCCTGGTGGCGCAGTGGTTGAGAGTCCGCCTGCCGATGCAGGGGACACGGGTTCGTGCCCCCGTCTGGGAAGATCCCACATGCCACGGAGCGGCTGGGCCCGTAAGCTGTGGCCGCTGGGCCTGCGCGTCCGGAGCCTGTGCTCCGCAACGGGAGAGGCCACAACAGTGAGAGGCCCGCGTACCGCCAAAAAAAAACAAAAACAAAAAAACCATAATTCAAGCTATGTATGAAATTTAAAATTTTCTGAAAGCCACATTGAAAAAAGTACAAAGAAACCAGTGAAATTCATTTTAATATATTAAGCCCAGTGCATTTAAAATATTATCATTTGAACATGTCATCAGTATGAAAAATTGCCAGGGAGGTATTTTACATTCTTCTTTTTGTACATAAGTTTTTGTACATAAGTTTTTGAAATCCAATATGTATTTTACAGTCACAGCATCGCTCGGTTCAGACCAGCCCTGTTTCAAGGGCTCAGGAGCCACATGTGGCTGTCCTATTAGAGTGCAGGCTAGCAGGGATTTGTTAAACTCTTCCAGGAGTATTTACATTTTTATGAGAACTTGGGATGGGGTGAGGGGCATCCGCCAGGCAGCTAAATAAAGGAAATATTTTAGATTCCTTAATTCCTCAAACACTTAGAAAAGTGGCCCTGTGTTCAGACTATGAAGAAAATAACCCAGGAGAGCTCATTTTTCTCATCCGTCAGGAAAGGTGCTCACCACCCATATGAGCACATCTCTGGGCTTTACCATCTCAGTTCTCTGCAGCCTCCTTGACCATCCCCCTGGGGTTTCAGCTAGCTGTTTTAGATGGCCTTAGCTTTGACACATTCTTCTAGCCTAGAAGTTTTACTTTGAGCAACAACTCCAACCCACTGATAGTGGCTGCTTGAAGTGTGTTCAGCAGGATTCTGAAGCCCTATCCAAGCCAGTCGGGGAAAGGATGCAATGATCACATTGTGATGTTTGCTAATGAGAGGGTAATAATGACGCAACATCTATCTGCCACTCCACCCTTATCTCCCAGCTTTAGAGAGAGAATCCCAAGGGAAGGAACTATTGCTAGATTAGGGATCCAGCAATGCTGGATGTGGAGCAGCCCAGGAAGGGCTTGTTCCCTGGTAGCTCAATGTTCCTGGCTCAGAGGGAACCCTGACAAGGTTGGTAGTGAAGACAGGGAGTCAATCTGGGGCCTAGGCCCCAGGAGGGAGATTTCCTTTTGCTGCGCAATCATAGCCAGTGGACTTTAGAAATCCTACAGTTTAGAAATTCTAAATCCCCAGTACCTTGTTGTGTTGGTAACTGTTCATTCTTCCATAAAGGAGAAGTACTGGAAAGAGCAATGGGCTGGGAGTCAGAGACCTGGGTTCAAAGTCTGTCTCTCTGAGCTTGGGTTTCTGTGAAAAAAAATAATGGGAGTGTTAGAAATGCCCGCCTTGCTTATCACCCAGCATTATTCTGCAGCCTGAATGAGATAAGATAGGGGAAAGTGATTTGGAAACCAAATGCCCTTCTACAAGCTGCAGGATTGTTACCAAGGACTCTCTCTGAACTCAAATGGGTGAGTCTTCTCATTGTGTATTTTTTTTTTTTTTTTAATAGGTACTTCAAGAAGGACAAGGCAGTTTGGTACTTTCCCAGGCAACTATGTAAAGCCTTTGTATCTATAAGAAGACTGAAAACCACAGAGATGATTTTTATTGGAGGATGAAGCATAATTCATGAATTTGTCTCTTTATTTAAACATTGAGTCAGTAGGAAAACTAATGCAGTGGATAAAGAAGAAAAGAGAGGACAGAGAAGTGTTGCATTTAAAACCTGAACCTGTCTAAGCTTACTGCGTGTATCAGGGCTGAACCACGCAGAAAAGGAATGAGGCAAGTTGGTATTTACTTAGCTGCTTCTGGGAGCCACTCCAGCCCTGCCCTCTCCCCCACCCCCGCCCCACCTTGAGTAATCTGACCTGCAGCCTGGTCCAGGAGCAGTCAGGCCAGAAATGCTTCTTGCTGCTTCAGGCTTGACCGGCTTTGGCTCAAAAGGGTCATTTAGCCTGCAGGAGCCCTCAGAACAACAGGCAGATCCCCAGCCATCCTCCAAGGCTCCACACAGACTCCCCCAGTCGCCCCGGAGCCTGCCAGTCCCCTAGTGCTGTGAGAGACCAGTCAGGGCTGCCAAGGCGATCCCTAAACAGTAGTGGAGACCCCAAACTACCCAAGGCCCAGTCCCTCACTGGAGGTAGGTGGGGAAATGGAGGTCAAAGTAGGCGCCCAGTGCATTCAGCCTGCGTGCAGCTTTGCCACTGACGCCCCCGGTGTTCAGCCACAGCAGCACACAAGGTTTGCCGCAGGCAGATAGTTAAATTTGTATTTCCAGGTGATTAACTCAAGAAGCGCTGTAGCCTGAGGGCCCTTGCAGTGGCTCCTTCCCCGTATCACTGGCTGTTATGAACGGTCACCTTCAGGGCAGCACAGTTTCATTTAGCAGAATGCCATTGCTGCTCTTTCTTTTCTGGGTTGTTTTAGGCCAGGACAGTTTGGGGTTGACAGGCCTATTCTCACAGAGAACCAAGGATGGTGTTCAGTGACTCAGGTAACGTACACCAGTGTACACTGGACGCCAGGGGCCAGTGATGAGCAAGCCACGCTCCAAGCCTTAGAAGAGGTTCACCGTGTCTCCATTTTCATTGGCCATAGGAGTCCAAGGACTACCCCAAACGTAGGAACCCAAGGTTATGAATCCTGACTCACCCTGTGAGGCTTCTCTTTAGAGCAGAAGGTGCAGATACAGTGGCCCTAAGAGTGAGGCCGTGATTCTGCCACTCCCAGGAGGCCAGTCTTTTGTGGGGGATGGAGGCTGCTGGGATGCCTGGGGTGTTCCGTCACAACTTTATCCAATTCAAGGATGCTTACTGGCCACTCTGTTAGACACCTTGGAGAGATAAAGATAGAAATGACTCATTCCCTGCCTGCTGGGAACTCAGAGGTGGTTGGAGAGACAGACACACAAAAATACTGAATCAAGAGAGACTGTGATAAGTGCTAAGAAGGGTGTGAGAGAGGAAGAGATGAATTTTCCCTGAAGGGACCCTAGAAAGCATTGTCATATTTCTGTCTCCATTAGCTCACCTTGAACAACTAGGATGCTGGAAGAACCTTTGTCTGAAGGTGGTTTATGGCTGGAAATACTTGGAACTGTTTCCAGGGTCTTCAAACTCTCATCCTGCCCACAAATACACATCCAAGGTCACAAATAGGAGTAGCAGTTCCAGGTTGATAGGGTGTGTACAGGAACCCTGACTCTTTGCATATAGCTCAGAATTGGCCTAGGACCCATGTCCCAGAGTCTTTATAAGCACAGAGTTTGTCTTCAGTGCCTCAGCTTCTCCCTCCACTACGCATCTTAGGACCCCCACCAGCTGCCCACCCCCGTCAGAGAGCCACAGTACCCTCACTCCCTGTCCTTCAAAGCATGCTCTCAGGAAAGCAACTGCCACTGACTCCTTCACAGTAAAGTATAAATGACTGATAAGAGGAAGGTGTTATTTCTTCACAGAAACACTGGTTTTTCACTAGCAGAGCCTTAATCCCAAGGGGGAAAGGTTGTGGAACTAATGGTGGAGGTGGGGCTGGGGCTATAGGTGAGGGCGGATGAGCTTCCTGGGTAGAAAGGGACTTACTGATATTCCCTAAGAAAGCCTCAGTGCTTTGGAAGGTCCACCTCACCATCCAAGGGCACTCTGTTTCTGTCTCTCCTCCCCGCTCCGAATACAGTTCAAGTGCATATCCACATGCATTTCACACAGCAGCATCACCCATTTTGGAATGTATATTGGCTAATGTGTTTCCTGGTCTTTCTTAGATGCAAACCATTCATAACGCGATCTTATCTGTTTTTTGAGGGGTGCTTATTGATTAAGTAGGTAAGTTTGAACGCCTCTTTAAATACAGCTAGAAAATAAACCAATTTGTAAAGCCACATTTGCATATGATGCCAGCCTCACGACTTTGTATATCTCCAGAATCCCAGGTATGCCTCACCAATTTGCCCATCTTTAATAAACTCATCTGTTAAAATTTGCATCAAACTTCAGCTTCCTACATATGACACAACAAGGAACAAAGGGTTCCAACTGCCCCTTTGTCTTCAGACATTTAGTAATACAAAATACCTATTTTTATGCTGAGATATTTATACAGGTTTATTAATTGCAAGTGCAACTAACTGGCGGCATGCCCTGCAACACATTTTGAATAGATTAGCCATGCTTCTGGGTAAAGGCAAGCCCCACACTACTTAACTTCTGCAGTCTTTCTGGGATCAGTAAGAGAAAAAAAAATCACATGCTTAAGAAGTGGGACTGTAAATATGTATATTTAACTTTGTATAGTCCATGTACCTACTTTGTATAGAAAAATCATTTTAAAAATTTGAACCGAAGGGGGAGTAAAATAAGGAAGTCATGAAGTTTTTTTGCATATTTAAATGAAGGAATTCCAAAATAACTTACCTGCCGATTTTTAGCACAAAAATAGCCCTTGTAAAGTGTTATAATTTTAAATAATCATTCTTTCTGGGAGAGAAGGTAACTGTTATCTCAATTATAGTGGTTTTTCTTATTTTGTTTTTGATTTTTTTTTTTTTGCAGTCCTGTTTATCTGCAGTAGTATTAAGGCCTATTGCTAGAATAGGTTACTACAAAAAATATATTCTGAAAGAAAAATAACTGACATTATATATAACCAATTAAAGTATTGCCATTTAAATTATACACCAAGAGCATGTACTATGCAGACAGATTTTTCTGTTCATCTATTTTTCTTTATGCAGTGGATCGATCTGACAAATAGATGTTGAATTACTACATTGGCTGTACATGTTATTTAATAAACTTTATTCAGAATTGCGTGGCATATGTTTGTTCTTACCATTCATTGTTTCCTACCCTTTCAAGTTTCTCAAATGAGACTTATATTCACCTCTTCAATGGTGCACACTCTCCTTTTCCATTCTCACTTACATCTGGCTTCCCCCTCACTCCTTGAGGGTACCACTTACTCTATTCTCAACAGGCTAACTCCGTGACACTCTGAATTGATTAATGTTGACCATTTCACCATTTTTTCTAAAATGTTTGTATTTGTTCTGATTACAAGAATAATGCACATGTCTTTAAAAGCAAAAGTGACCATTATAAAATATGTATAATGGGTCTCGATTTACTCCACAAGACATGGGTACAGAAAATGAGACAGCACTTAGTTTTCTAAACAAGTTAAATCTGGCTACGAGTCCATAGTGGGTGAAAATGCAGTCTGTCCTTGTGTTCACTCCCAAACCAAGTGTGTCAAGGCTGTGGCACTAGGCATCCAGCCTCCCCTGGCATCTCCATTTGGGGTGGGGCCTGCTACAGCAGCCTGGGTCTGTCCCATAGTAGAAAACCCCAAAACTCCCACCCTGCCTCTTCTGATGCTGTCCTTCGCCCTTCAACTCAAAGCACCCATTCGCACTGCTACCCCTTTGGGGTGACTCGGTGGAATCTCCTTTGCTTAAGCCTTCAACAGTCCTGGGAAAAGGGTCATCTTCCAGGGGTCTGACAGCCTTGATGCTGGGCCCTGAGTCACCAGTACTACTTCTTCCTTCCATCCCGTCCAACAAATCCATCAGCTCTACCTTCAAAATACCTTTAGAACCCAACCACTTCTATCACCACAGTCCAAGCCGTTTTCTCACCTGGGTCATTGCAGTCACTTTCCAACTGGTCTCCCTGCTTCCACCCTTGCCCCCTCTACCTCAGTCTGAACAGAGCAACCAGAGTGATCCCTTTAGCAGCTACTCCTCTCCCTCGGAGTGGTGCAATGGCCTCGAGTCCAAAGGACACTGCCCTGCCTCCTCCCTCACCTCTGCCTTTCTCATTGTTCCTTGCCGCCACACAGTCCTTCCGGCCTCACACTCACCAAGCACGTTCAGCTTTAGGGTCTTACTATGCTGTCCCCTAGGCCTGAAAGACCCTGCCCCCAGAGCTGCATGGCGTCCTTCCTTCCTTTAGGTCTTCCTGTTGCCCTCTCAGGGAGGCTTTCTCTGACCACTTTATATGTAATAGGATCCTACGGTCTCCAACCCCAGCATTCTATCCCATGCTCTTTTCCTCTGTGCTTCTCCAAACACTCATCACCATCTGATATTTGTTTTCACAATCAATTGTATAAAGTCCACGAGGGTAAGGATTCTGTCTTGCCATTACATGCCCAACATGTAGAAGAGTGCCCAACTAGTTGGCACTCAGCCAACTAGTTTGAGCAAACAAATGGTTTGAGCAAACAAATGAGTAGATAAATGAATTAAATTAAGCAATGAACCTCTCCAGACCAGAGATCTAGAACTCAGAAAACTGACACTAATTGTGAAAGCAGTGAACCATCATCATGTCACTTTCTTACAGCAGCAAAAATAACAGAAATTAATCTCTTTAAATATTCTGGGCTTTTACAAACATAGAAAGTGAAAGTTCTAAAAAAGAAAGAAAGAAAGTGAAAGTTCTCTGTAATTAAAGTCACCTCCCCACAGAGATCACCTAACTATCCAACGTATGATCCTCCAAGCTTTTCGCTTTGCGCATACAAAACACATCTCTAAACAAATGCTTTAGACAGTCTTACATGCTTTTTTCCCTGTTAACGATAGAACTGGGACATGTTTCCATAATTTACTTAACCACCCCCCTATTGGTGATGCAACAGTTTGATGTTATTGCCAGCTTTTTACCACAACAAACAATGCAGCATTGAGTAGAATTATTGGCTCAAAGAGCAGGAACATTTCAAATGTTAAAGAAATATTGTCCTCCCAAAAAATTGCACCAGTTTACACTCCCACCAAATGTGTTGTGTTTCCCCACCACCCAACTGTCTGCTTCCATGAAAGGCTCTTCCTTGGTCTGCCCACCTTTTCTGGCCAGCAGCTTCTCAGTCCCCTTCCTAGATCTTCACCACATCTCAGCCCTCTGTTACTTTCTCTCCACACATGCTCCTTCAGCAAGCAGACTCCCCACGATATAATTTGGCCCGAAGAGTCAATTGTCTGGGCTCCTTTCATTGATAAGTAGTGGAAAACTAACATACTTGCTGGTACTGAGTCACATCCCTGGGAAGAAAGGAGCTGGAAATAGCCTCAGGCAGGAGTGAATCCAGAGACTCAAACTTTCTCTGTATTTGTCTTATTCTTGGCTCTGTTGGTCTTGTTTGACTACATTTTCACCTCCTGAATGCAGTAATAGGAACTACAGCTGCAGGCAGCTCCAGCCTCATTCTTCCAGTTCTGTAACTCGAGACCAGGCAAAAGGGCCTTCCTGTGACTTCCCTGAAAACAATTCCAGACGCTGGCAGGCCCGACATGAATATTTAGTGTTCCTTGACTCATCACTTGGGTTAAAGGGACTGGAGTGTGATTGGCAGGCCCACCAGAACATCATGGAATAGGGGACAGGAGAAGGCCAGGTGAGGGGGTGGACTGCTATAAGAAGGCAGCTGGAGAGATAACTCAATGTTCCAAACTGGACTTTAGGCATTATTGTGACAAACTGGAAAATGGGACACCATTTTCCTGTCCCAGGACAAACTTCAGTGTAGCTGAATGTTGGCTCTCTGTGCAGAAGGTCTGCTAGCCAAGGTCTTGAGAAGGACACAGCGTAGGAGGACGTCCATCCAGAGGAGGAGGCTGATGTGACCAAGGGGACATAGCACAACTGTATCACACACTAAAAGTATGATTCTTCTGAAAAGGAACAAAGAGTGGTGTCTCAAAAGTCATGAAGTGTTTGGGTGAGTTGTATGTGGGTGTATTGGACAAGTCTTAGCATGTCAAACCTATCAAGTCTTAGCATGTCAAACCTATCTCAGGGATACTTAGCGGAGGCCTATTAGGACAAATGAAAGAAGTTACTACTTGATAACAAGTAGTTTGTGGAATGTATTAGGCAAGAAGGTGGTTCAGATCGAAAATATTTATATAGGATGGATAAACAACAAGGTTCTAGTGTAGTATATCACAGGGAACTTATATTCAATATCCTGGGATAAACCATAATGGAAAAGAATATTAAAAAAAAAAAGCATGTCTCTATGTGTGTAACTGATCACTTTGGTCCACAGCAGATTGGCACAACATTGTAAATCAACTCTACTTCAATAAAAAACAATTTTTTCAAAAAAAGGAGAATATTTAAAGAAAATTTAAGATGAACCCACAGATATAAAAGCCCTGATGAGATACTATGAATGACCACGTGACACTTCAGTTTATGAGGTCTCTCCTGGAGAACAACTACTCTGTTCTTCCAGCCCCCTCACTCTGGCATCATCAGAGGCAAAATACTGGGTAGATTGAGTCTCTCTGGCCCCTTCTGGCTTACTCATTTTTAAAGTGACTTCTGACAAACTCACATGAAACTGCAAAAGAGGTAGATCTGAGAATACTCTTCAAAATAGCATAGATCATGTAGATTGATGAGAGCTTACATTATTAAGGTCAGTGGATCTCAAAGTATGGTCCATGGACCCCTAGGAGTCCCTAATCCCTCTCAGGAGATTCATAATGTAAATTATTTTCATAATAATGTTAAGACACTTGTGGTAGCCAGCTTCCAAGAACGCCTTCAGTGATCCTCACCTCCGGGTATTCACACCCTTGTGTGGTCCCCTTCTGCATTCTATCAGGGTTGTGTGACCAATAGAATATGGCAGAAGAGATGGTATGTCAATAACAAGTCTAGGCCATAAAAGCCATTGTGGCTTCTGTCTTTTGTTTGAACTACACTTTAGAAATAAGTAAGTCCTAGTTGTTGTGTTGGATAAATGTGCTAATTCATCCAAAAGGAGGCATTAAAATGAACAATGGGCTGTGACATTTTTCACAGAACTAGAAAAAATTATCCTAAAGTCTATATGGAACCCATAAAGGACCCAGAATTGCCAAAGTGATCCTGAGGGAAAAGAACAAAGCAGGAGGCACAAACCTCCCAGACTTCAGACAATACTACAAAGCTACAGTAATGAAAACAGTGTGGTATTGGCACAAAAACAGACATGTGGGTCAATGGAACAGAATAGTGAGCCCAGAAATAAACCCACACACCTATAGTCAATTAATCTTTGACAAAGGAGGCAAGAATATACAGTGGAGAAAAGAGAGTCTCTTCAGCAAGTGGTGTTGGGAAAGTTGGATAGCTGCATGAAAACCAATGAAGTTAGAACACACCTCTCACCATACACAAAAATAAACTCAAAATGGCTTAAACACTTAAACATAAGACATGACACCATAAAACTCCTAGAAGAGAACATAGGCAAAACATTCTGACATAAATTGTAGCAATGTTTTCTTAGGTCAGTCTCCAAAGGCAATAGAAATAAAACTGAAAATAAACAAATGGGACATAATCAAACTTATAAGCTTTTGCACAGCAAAGGAAGCCATAAACAAAAAGAGAATCTACGAACTTGGGGAAAATATTTTGAATGATACACTGACAAGGGCTTAATTTCCAAAATATACAAACAGCTCATACAACTCAATAACAAAAAAACAACAACAACCATTCAATCAAAAAATGGACAGAAGACCTAAATAGACATTTCTCCAAAGAAGATATACAGTCAACAGGCACACAAAAAGATGTTCAATATCATTAATTATTAGAGAAATGCAAATCAAAACTACAATGAGGTACCACCTCACTCTGGTCAGAATGGCCACCATTAAAAATTCTACAAATAACAAATGCTGGAGAGCGTGTGGAGCAAAGGAAACCCTCCTACACTGTTGGTGGGAATGTAAGTTGGTGCAGCCACTATGGAAAACAGTATAGAGGTTCCTCAGAAAACTAAAAATAGAATTACCATATGATCCAGCAATCCCACTCCTGGGCATATATCCAAACAAAACTATAATTCAAAAAGATACATGCACCCCTATGTTCCCAGCAGCACTATTCACAATAGCCAAGACATGGAAACAACCTAAATGTCCATCAACAGATGAATGGATAAAGAAGATGTGGTATGTTGAATGTAGTAGTATTATGGAATACTACTCAGCCATAAAAAAGAATGAAATAATGTCATTTGCAGCAACATGGAAGCAACTAGAGATGATCATACTAAGTGAAGTAAATCAGAAAAAGAAAGACAAATACCACAATATTGCATATGAGGAATCTAAAATATGACACAAATAAGCCTATCTAGAAAACAGAAATAGACTCACAGGCATAGAGAACTGACTTGTGGTTGCCAGGAGGGAGAGGGGTGGAAGAGGGATGGACTGGGAGTTTGGGATTAGCAGAGGCAAGCTATCATATACAGAATGGCCAAACAATGAGGTTCTACTGTATAGCACAAGGAACTATATTCAATATCCTGTAATAAACCATTGTCAATTGAAAAAAAATGCACAACTTAGAAGTTGAGAGTTATGTTTTAGTTGGTGGATTTTCTGAGGACTTCAAGCCCAGGAGACAGGACTCTCAGATAACTCTGAGGGACTGCTCCAAAGAGGCAAGCGGGGAGCCAGGATATATAGGAGTTTGGGCATCAAAGACCAGGTAGTCGGAACATCAAAAGATTATTGTTAATTAAAGAAAACCAGATATCTCAAATTAATGAAATTAGTGCTCTTGTACGTGTGGGAAGATGCAAAGTCTGGGCTCACTGAAATCATTCCTTTGATGTGCTCCTCAGCTCTCTGGGGCCAGTATCCTGTGCTTTCTCATCCTGAGTCTCCTCAGCATGCACCCTTGGGGGAGTGGCTGCAGCAGCTGACTGCTTGTTGACCAGCATTCTGTTTCCATCCTGAGTTCCCTCTGGGCTCACCGTCAAGGGCGGCTGTAATATGTTGGCTTGATAGCTGCAACATCCTTTGTTTACTGATATGGCAGGCAACGTTTCTCCTTTACAGTCATAAATTTGACCAAGGTTTGGGAGACATTTCATGACCAATTTTTTGTCCCACATTGCTAGGAAGCTTATCCCTAGATCAGGCAAAGATTCTGTTGATATGCCACTCGAGGTGCTAATTTTGGGTCTGGCCCTGTTGACACTTTAAAATTCTCTGGATCTGTCTTACTAGTCTATTATGATCCAGAAAATGTTTTCCTTTGTTGCTTCTTCCCATATCTAGAATTACACTATTGCAATTATTCTATGTACAGTTTTAAGTGTGATCTATTTACTCAAGATGTTTAACCATCATCAATTTTGTTAGAGGCCTATTTACACATTGGGTAAGAGACAACGATCTTATAAAATAGACAGGATATAAGTAATAGAGCCAGTAACATTAATAAAGTCATAGTGCAGCAGAGAGACAGACAAGCAAAGAACAAAACAATGATTAGTATAACTAGTTGTAATCTGGTTGCAATAAACCATCAAGTCCACAGGAGAGCCAGCTGGAGAAGCCAAATTTTGGAATGATAAGGTAGAGAGGAAAAAAGTATACTGCTGTAAACAAAGATAAAACATTTTATCAACTTGTTGTAGGTCATAGCATGAGGTAAGATTTTTCTGGAAAACAAAGATTAAAAGCCAGTATAGGAATTCCCTGGCAGTCCAGTGGTTAGGACTCCAAGCTCTCACTGCCGAGGGCCCAGGGTTCAGTCCCTGGGTGGGGAACTAAGATCCTATAAGCCACATGGAGCAGCCAAAAAAAAAAAAAAAAGTTCTGGAGAGGGTGTGACGAACAGAGAAGCCTCCTACACTGCTGGTGGGAATGTAAGTTGGTGCAGCCACTGTGGAAAACAGTATGGAGGTTCCTCAGAAAAGTAAAAATAGAATTACCATATGAACCAGCAATCTCACTCCTGCGCATATATCTAGACAAAACTATAATTCAAAAAGATATTACATGCACCCCTATGTTCACAGCAGCACTATTCACAATAGCCAAGACATGGAAACAACCTAAATGTCCATCAACAGATGAATGGATAAAGAAGATGCGGTACATATATACAATGGAATACTACTCAGCCATAAAAAAGAACAAAATAATGTCTTTTGCAGCAACATGGATGCAACTAGAGATTATCATACTAAGTAAATCAGAAAGAGAAAGACAAATACCATATGATATCACTTATATGTGGAATCTAAAAAGTATGACAAAAATGAACCTATCTATGAAACAGAAACAGAATCAGGGACATAGAGAATGGACTGGTGGTTGCCAAGGGGGAGTGGGGTGGGAGAGGGTTGGATTGGGAGTTTGGGATGAGCAGGTGCAAACTGGTATATATAGAATGGGTAAACAACAAGATCCTACTGTACAGCACAGGGAACTATATTCATTATCCAGTGATAAACCATAATGGAAAAGAATATGAAAAAGAATGTGTGTGTGTATGTGTGTGTATATATATATATATGTGTGTGTGTGTGTTTGTGTCTGAGTCACTTTGCTGTACAGTAGTAATTAACATTGTAATTCAACTATACTTCAATAAAAAATAAAGATTTAAAAAAAGAGATGTAACCATCTTATATAAAGCCCATCTATAAATTCTTACAAACTTTATCTCAATCCTATCAACTTTTATACCCTTAACTTTAGTTTTCATTAGGATAGGACCCAAACAACAAGTTTTGATCTTACAGGAGGTATCCTAGAAATTTTTCTTTCTTTTGTTTCCCTGTCCATTTACTCTATTTTTATATAAAAGGCTCTGGGATCCCAAGAGAGGGGTTGAGCCTCAGGCCCTTTTGTCAATCTTGATTAATTGGCCTAACTGTTGCCCCAAGTAATTGCTGATCAAGTATATCAGTGTAATTTTCCAGCCCCTTATATAATTTAAACTGGGGTAAATAGAGCAGACTTGTTTGACCTTTAATGTTGGGGACCAGCAGGGGGTCCCTTTTAGCTAATTTAACCTTAGGTAGTATAATATCAAAACCTTGTGTTTTAATCCCATAAATGTCCATTTTATTTATCCCATTTAAAATAACCATCTAAAGATTTCTTTATCCATTTGGGATAAGTACCTTTTAAATGTCTACCTTGTTGGAAAAAGTCTCTAGACTTTCTCTACAGTTTTTTCTTTCCTGTTAATCAACCTAATTTAATGTTTTTATTAGCATCTGTAAGACCTATTGAGGGGAAGCTAAGAACACTATAAGGCTTTCCAAACCAGTTTTTCTTGTTTGATTTAAACTAAGGGAGTTCTTAGGTTAACCATTAGAGATATATATATATTTATATTTTCACATTCGATTTTTTTTATAGGTACCAAAAAAACAGTTGTTTATAATTAGAGCTCTCTAAAAATATACCAATTTAGAAGTTTCTCCAGTTTAAAGGATCTATCTCTGGCTATTAATGAGATATATGTTAACAGTGATTCAAGACACAAGAGGCTTCTCCATAAGAGAGTGGGGAGGATGTCACCTAAATAAGATCCAGAAAGTTTACTCCCCAAAATAGTATGGCAGAGGTCAAGTTTTCAAAACACACACACACACACACACACACACACACACACACACACACCCTAAGATCAGGTAGAACATTTACCTCTCAAAGACACAGGAAGAGAAATGCAAGTTCCCCTGGTTAAGGTCAGAATTTTGAAAATATGTTTTTATCAAGCGGGCTTTTTAACTGAACTGCGTATGCAAACAAACAAAAAACAGTTTTGGAATGTCAAAAGAGCCCCAATTTGGCCATGTAAGGTTGAGATCTCTTTTAATATAATTTCCCCAGTTGGGTAGGTACTTCCAAGTGCGAGCTCCGTACGTATTGTATTGAATACATGAATCTGGCTGGAGTGTTAGTTGGAAGCTGGCTTTCTGACGCCCCTTTCTGTTTGAGAGAATCTGTTTCCCATTTTAAAGTTGAATTTATTGGGGATAAAATTTTCTAGTGAAAACTGTGTGGTGGGCTAATGTGCTGTCCGTGAGCTTCACTCCTCTAGGTTTTTGCCCTCAAGTTGTTTTAGCTCCCTTTTACATGTCTCGGGTTCTCCCTTTGGTAGCATAAGACTACCGTGGGTGCTCAGATCATGGAATGGCCAGTTCTTATTTGTGTCCCTGTTTGAGAAGGTTGTTAACTAAAATGAGCAGGTTTCCCTATAGGGACAGCTACCCAGCATGAGGTCTTTGCCTCCACCACTCCTGCAAGTTTCTCAGCCTCCCGAGAGAGCTGTTGCCAGCCAGGAGGAGAGAGAAGCTGAGAGCTGAAAAGCTCTCATGTAATATTTTTACTTTTATCCCGACAAATTCTTGTTAATTCTTGTTAAGGTAGCCAATCTGATGAAAGATGTCAGGTCAGCCTCCTCCCCAGCCTCTCAGTTCAGACTGCTCAGTTGCCTTTACTGAGTAAATCCCAGGCTCCCCTAATATCTTTCAGTTATGGGCACTTTCTCCCGGTGTTTTTTCAACCAGCCTCACCTAGTGCCTTTAAATCGGGGGAGGGGGGCACTCCCCAATATCTTTCAGTTGGGGAGCCACGTACTGGTGAGATACCACCAAATAAAACTCAGGATCATCAACCGATAATCAAGAGATCCGAGAACCAGGAGAGACTCCTCCAAATTCGTCTCTACCCCTCGAGGAGGCAGATGGGCCCAAGCGGCCTCTACTGGTACCAAGGCTCCTGTTCCTTGCAGAGTTCAGGCAAAGGAGAGAAGTCTACTCTGGGACCCTTCATAATTGGCTACCAAAACTGTCGACTGAAAAAAACAAAAAAACACAACCTAGAAGTTTAGAGTTATGTTTTATTTGGCAGACTTTCTAAGGACTTCAAGCCTGGGAGCAGTCCCTCAGAGTGACCTAGGTTGTGCTTTTTTTTTTTTTTCTCAGTTAACACCATAATGGAAAAGAATATGAAAACATATATATATATGTATAAGTGAATCACTTTGCTGTACACCAGAAATGAACACAACATTGTATATCAACTATACTTCAATAAAATAAATTTTAAAAAAAAAGAACAATGGCCTGGGAGTCAGAAGACCTGGGTTCAAGTGCTGCCTCTGACACTTATCAGGTTATGAGACTGCAGAAATGCCACTTAAGCTGAGCCTTGGTTTCTTCATCAGGGAGGGGAGACATCTGGACCAAAGAGGGGGCTCTGTTAGGAAGGAGGAACAGGAAGTGATGTTTGAACGGCAACCTGCAGTGCCCACCACAGAGTTCTCCAGTTATTCCAGTGCCTACTGTGTACCAGCACTTTCCATGCATTATCTCATTTACTTCCCATACCAAAGCTATAAGGTAGGTATTCTTTTCTCTGTCAACAGGTGAGGAACCTGAGACTCAGAGAAGTTTAGCCCAAGGTTTCTTTTTTACAGCAAGTAAGTGGATTCAGTCTCACTCCAAAGCCAGGGGCCCTTTCCATTGATTACATTCTACTGCCTCCAAGGAAAGCCATCAAGAACAAGTTTGCAGACCAGTATACCTCTGGAACATCTAAAGTTTACCCAGATTATAACATTTCCAAGAGTGACCCCATGGAATAATGATAACAGTGATAACCATTTGATGAGCACCTATTATGTGCTTGAACACTGAAAGTTCAGTATGTCCCTCCTCAGTCTTCTGCCAGAGCCAACAACAGCAGAAATTGCATAGAAGTAATTTTCAGGTATCCCTCATGATTCCATGTCATGTTATTTTTTATCACTCAAAAGCCTCTCAGAAGTGTGGTCCAGCCTTGCCTGGACCTGTGTTTCCTCACTGCCACACTAACCCTTCATTGCCTGCACTATGTAGTGTTGCAGATCTGCAAAGCTCAAAGGTCATTAAGAACTTTGTGCCCCTCCATATTTTCTGTATCAGTTAAGAATGACTTTAACTGTAGTACAGGTGGTCCAACAAGTGGCAGCTTATGTGACACAGATATGTCTTATATTTCACAGGAAACCAGACAGGGCTCTGGGTTAGTGTTTGAGTCCCCTGAACTTTCATCATTATAAGCTGGCTACGATGGCAACTCCAAGTGTCATATCTTCATACAACTATATTTGAAGGCAAGAAGCAGCACAAAGGACAGAATTTTTCTCTTTTTCTCTTTATATGCTTCCCTCATTAGGGAAGGAAAAGCTTTTCCAAAAGCCCCCCTGCAGACATCTTCTCACATTTCATTGGCTGGAGCCAATCATGTGGCTACTCCCGGCTGTAAAGAAATTGCTAAAGGGGGGCTTCCCTGGTGGCACAGTGGCTGAGAATCGGCCTGCCAATGCAGGGGACACAGGTTTGATCCCTGGTCCGGGAAGATCCCACATGCCACGGACCAACTAAGCCTGTTCACCACAACTACTAAGCCTGCGCTCTAGAGCCCACGAGCCACAACTACTGAGCCCACACTCCACAACTACTGAAGCCCATGCGCCTAGAGCCTGTGCTCCACAACAAGAGAAACCACCACAATGAGAAGCCCGTGCACCACAATGAAGAGTAGCCCCCGCTTGCCGCAACTAGGGAAAGTCTGTGCACAGCAACGAAGACCCAATGCAGCCAAAAATAAAATAAATAAATTTATATATATATAAAAAAGAAATTGCTAAAGGGAGGGGGCAAGGCAGGAGACGGTTGGGAATGGCTTTGGGTAGCCAATCAGCAGTGAGTACCACAGGCTAGCCCTGCCTGGATGCTCTTTTTCTTTAACTTCCAGGAGATCTTCCTGCCTTGCTCCTCACTGTTTCTTTGAATTCTTCTCATCCTCTCCTCACCCTTTCAATACAGACAAATGTTCCCCAAGCTTCTCTCTACAGTCTGTTGCCCAGGCAATCTTATCTGTTCTCTTAACTTTATTACCCCTTTTTCCCCCACAAGTTGTTTTCTACTTTTTAAACAATACAAAGTTATTGGAGAGACTTGAGACAAGATAGCAGAGAAGAAGGACCCTGAGCTCACCTCCTCTCATGAGCACGTGAAAATCACAAATAACTGCTGACAACCACTGATAAGAAAAAGACTGGAACCTACCAAAAAAGATATTCTACATCCAGAGACATGAAGAAACAACAATGAAACACAGGAGGGGTGCACTCATGATATAATCAAATCCCAAACCCCCAGGTGGGCTATCCAGAAACTGGAGAATTATATTGCAGAAGTTCTCCCACAGGATTGAGAGTTCTGAGCTCCACGTCAGGCTCCCCAGCCTCGGTGTCTGGCAGCAGGGGGAGCCTCCTGCATAGCATTTGGCTTTGAAGGCCAGTGGGGCTTGATTGCAGGAACTCCACAGGACTGGGGGAAACAGAGACTCCACTCTTGGAGGAAGCACACAAGGTCTCGTGCACACTGGGACCCAGAGCAAAAACAGTGACTTCATAGGAGCCTGGGCCAGATCTAACTGGTGGTCTTGGACGGTCTCCTGGGGAGATGGGAGGTGGCTGTGGCTCACTCTGGGGACAAGGACACTGGTGGTGAAGGTATCAGGGAGTATCATTGGTGCGAGCTCTCCTGGAGGCTGACATTTTGGCCCTAAGACCTGGCCCCACCCAGGCCTGTAGGCTCCAGTGCTGCTATGTCTCAGGCAAAATAACCATCAGGGCAGGAACACAGCTCCACCCATCAACAGACAGGGTACCTAACGACTTCCTGAGCCCACAGCTGCCTCTAGACACACCACTGACACAACTCTGCCCAAGACCCAGCTCCACCCACCAGTGGGCAGGCACCAGCCCCTCCCACCAGGAAGCCTGCACAAGCCTCTAGACTAGCCTCACCCACCAGGGGGCAGACATCAGAAGCAAGAAAACTACAATCCTGCAGCCTGCAGAAGTGATTCCACAAACACAGGTCAGAACCTACCCCAGGACCAGCTGGTCCCTGGCCCTTGGGTGATGAGAGGGGATTGTGCTGCTGGGACACATAGGACATCCCCTACAGAGGGCCAAAGTGGAGAAACATAACTAACCTTCCACATACATAAAAATACAAATAGAAATTTAGACAAAATGAGATGGCAGAGGAATATGTTCCAGATGAAGCAAAAAGATAAAACCCCAGAAGAACAACTAAGTGATGAGGAGACAGGCAATTTATCTCAGAAAGAGTTCAGAGTAATGATCATAAAGATGATCCAAGAACTTGGGAAAAGAATGGATGCACAGAGTGAGAAGTTACAAGAAGTCTTTAAACAAAGAGCTAGAAAATATAAAGAACAGAGTTGAAAAATACAATAACTGAAATGAAAAATACACTAGAAGGAATCAACAGCAGAACAAATGAGGCAGAAGAACAGATAAGTGAGCTGGAACACCAAGTGGTGGAAATCACTGCCACAGAACAAAAGAAAAAATAATGAAAAGAAATGAGGAGAGTTTAAAAGACCTCTGGGAAAACATCAAATGCAACAAGATTTGCATTATAGGGATTCCAGAAGGAGAAGAGAGAAAGGCCCTGAGAGAAACTATTTGAGGAGATAATAGCTGAAAACTTCCCTAACATGGAGAGGAAATAGTCACTCAAGTCCAGGAAGTGCAGAAAGTCCCATACTAGATTAACCCAAGGAGGAATACGCAAATACATATAGTAATCAAATTGACAAAAGTTAAAGAGAAAATATTAAAAGCAACAAGGGAAATGCAACAAACAAAATATAAGGAACCCCCCATAAGGTTATCAGCCGATTTTTCAGCAGAAACCGCAGGCCAGAAGGGATTGGCACCATATGTTTAAAGTGATGAAGGGGAACAAACTACAGCCAGGAATACTCTACCCATCAAGGCTCTTGCTCAGATTCGATAGAGAAGTCAAAAACTTTACAGACAAGCAAAAGCTAAAAGAATTCAGCACCACCAAACCAGCTTTACAACAGATGCTAAAGGAACTTCTTTAAGTGGAAAAGAAAAGGCCACAATTAGAAACAAGAAAATTATGAAATGGGAAAGCTCACTGGTAAAGGCAAACATACAGTAAAGTTCGGAAATCATCCACACACAAATAATATCAAAACCAGTAATTATGAGAAGAGAGAGTACAAATGCAGAATATTAGAAATGCATTTGAAATTAAGAGATCAGCAACTTAAAACAATCATATATGTGTGCTATATCAAAACCTCAGGGAAACCATAAACCAAGTCTAAAATAGATATATACATACAAAAAAGAAAACAGAATGCAAATACGATGCTAAAGATATTTATCAAATCACAATAGAACAAAAGAGAAAAGGAAGAAAGAAAGATCTACAAAAAACAAACCCCAAACAATTAACAAAACAGAAATAAAAGCATACATGTCGATAATTACCTTAAATGTAAATGGATTAAATGCTCCAACCAAAACACATAGACTGGCTGAATGGATTAAAAACATTTTAAAAAGACCCATATATATGCTGTCTACAAAAGACCCACTTCAGATCTAGAGACACATATGGACTGAAAATGAGAGGGTGGAAAAAGGTATTCCATGCAAGTGGTAATCAAAAGAAAGCTGGAGTAGCAATACTCATATCAGACAAAATAGACTTTAAAGTCAAGACTGTTACAAAAGACAAAGAAGGACACTACATAATGATCAGGGATCAATTCAAGAAGATATAACAACTGTAAACATATATGCATCCAACATAGGAGCACCTCAATATATAAGGCAAATGTTAACAGACATAAAAAGAGAAATTGACACTAACACAATAGTGGGGGATTTTAACATCCCACTTACATTAATGGACAGATCATCTAGATAGAAATCAATAAGGAAACACAGGTCTTAAATGACACATTAGACTAAATGGACTTATTTGATACTTATAAAGAATTTCATCCGAAAGCAACAGAATACACATTCTTTTCGAGTGCACATAGAACATTCTCCAGGACAGATCACGTGCTGGGCTACAAAGCAAGCCTAGGTAAATTTAAGAAAAGTGAAATCATATCAAGCATCTTTTCCAACCACAATGCTATATATTAGAAGTCAACTACAAGAGAAAAAAAACCTGCAAAAACACACAAACATGTGGAGGCTAAACAATATGCTACTACAACAACCAATGGATCACCGAAGAAATCAAAGAGGAAATCAAAAAATACCTAGAGACAAATGAAAACAAAAACAAAACAATCCAAAACCTGAGACACAGCAAAAGCAGTTTTAAGAGGAAAGTTTATAGCAATACAAGCTTACCTCAGGAAACAAGACAAATCTCAAACAACCTAACTTTACACCTAAAGCAACAAGAAAAAGAAAAAACAAAACCCAACGTTAGTAGAAGGAAAGAAGCCATAAAAATCTGAGCAGAAATAAATGAAATAGAGACTAAGAAAACAACAAAAAAGATCAATGAAACTAAAAGCTGGTTCTTTGAAAAGATAAACCAGATTAATAAACCTTTAGCCAGACTTATCAAGAAAAAAAGGGAGAGGGTCCAAATCAATAAAATTAGAAATGAGAAAGGAGAAGTTACCACTGACACCACAGAAATACGAAGGACCGTAAGAGACTACTACAAGCAACTCTGCCAATAAAGTGGACAACCTGGAAGAAATGGACACATTCTGAGAAAGGTACAATCTCCCAAGACTGAACCAGGAAGAAATAGAAAATATGAACAGACCAATCACAAGCACTGAAATAGAAACTGTGACTAAAAATCTTCCAACAAACAAAAGTCCAGGAATCAAGATGGCAGAGTAGAAGGACGTGCCCTCACCCCCTCTCGAGAGAGCACAGGAATCATAACTAGCTGGTGAACAATCATCGACAGGAAGACATTGGAACTCACCAAAAAAGACACCCCACACCCAAAAACAAAGGAGAAGCCACAACGAGATGGTAGGAGGGGGGCAATCACAATAAAATCAAAACACATAACTGCTGGGTGAGTGACTCACAAACTGGAGAACACTTATACCACGGAAGTCCACCCACTGGAGTGAAGGTTCTGAGCACCACGTCAGGCTTCCCAACCTGGGGGTCCAGTAACGGGAGGAGAAATTCCTAGAGAATCAGACTTTGAAGTCTAGCAGGATTTGATTCCAGGACTTCGAAAGACTGGGGGAAACAAAGACTCCACTCTTGGAGGGCACACACAAAGTAGTGTGCGCATCAGAACCCAGGGGAACGAGCAGTGACCCCCATAGGAGACTGAACCAGACCTACCTGCTAATGTTGGAGGCTCTCCTGCAGAGGGGGTGGGTGGCTGTGTCTCACTGTGAGGACAAGGACATGGGCAGCAGAAATTCTGGGAAGTACTCCTTGGTGTAGGCATCCCAGAGTCCGCCATTAGCCCCACCAAAGAGCCTGGGGAAGCTCCAGTGTTGGGTCGCCTCAGGCCCAACAACCAACCCAGCCCCACCCATCAGCAGACAAGCGGATTAAAGTTTTACTGAGCTCTGCCCACCGGAGCAACACCCAGCTCTACCCACCACCAGTCCCTCCCTTCAGGAAACTTGCACAAGCCTCTTAGATAGCCTCATCCACCAGAGGGCAGACAGCAGAAGCAAGAAGAACTAAAATCCTGCAGCCTGTGGAATGAAAACCACATTCATAGAAAGACAGACAAGATGAAAAGGCAGACAGCTATGTACCAGATGAAGGAACAAGATAAAACCCCAGAAAAACAACTAAATGAAGTGGAGATAGGCAACCTTCCAGAAAAAGAATTCAGAATAATGATAGTGAAGATGATCCAGGACCTCGGAAAAAGAATGGAGGCAAAGATCGAGAAGATGCAAGAAATGTTTAACAAAGACCTAGAAGAATTAAAGAACAAACAGAGATGAACAATACAATAACTGAAATGAAAAATACACTAGAAGGAATCAATAGCAGAATAACTGAGGCAGAAGAATGGATAAGTGACCTGGAAGACAGACTGGTGGAATTCACTGCTGTGGAACAGAAAAAAGGAAAAGGAATGAAAAGAAATGAAGACAGCCTAAGAGACCTCTGGAACAACATTAAACACAACAACATTCGCATTATAGGGGTCCCAGAAGGAGGAGAGAGAGAGAAAGTATTCAAAAAAATATTTGAAGAGATTATAGTCAAAAACCACCGTAACATGGGAAAGGAAATAGCCACCCAAGTCCAGGAAGTGCATAGAGTCCCACACAGGATAAACCCAAAGAGAACCACGTTCAGACACAGTAATCAAATTGGCAAAAAGACAAAGAAAAATTACTCAAAGCTGCAAGGGAAAAACAACAAATAACATGCAAGGGAACTCCCATAAGGTTAACAGCTGATTTCTCAGCAGAAACTCTACAAGCCGGAAGGGAGTGGCATGACATATTTTAAGTGATGAAAGGGAAGAATCTACAACCAAGATTACTCAACCCAGCAAGGAACTCATTCAGATTCGATGGAGAAATCAAAAGCTTTACAGAAAAGCAAAAGCTAAGAGAATTCAGCACCACCAAACCAGCTCTATAACAAATGCTAAAGGAACTACTACAAGTGGGAAACACAAGAGAAGAAAAGGACCTACAAAAAACAAACCCAAAACAATTAAGAAAATGGTAATAGGAACATACATATCAATAATACCTTAAATGTGAATGGATTAAATGCTCCAACCAAAAGATACAGGCTCACTGAATGGATACAAAAACAAAACCCGTATGTATGCTGTCTACAAGAGACCCACTTCAGACCTAGGGACACATACAGACTGAAAGTGAGGAGATGGAAAAAGATATTCCATGCAAATGGATCAAAAGAAGCTGGAGTAGGAATATTCATTTCAGATAAAATACACTTTAAAATAAAGAATGTTACAAGAGGCAAGGAAGGACACTACATAATGATCAAGGGATCAATCCAAGAAGAAGATATAACAATTATAAATATATATGCACCCAACAGAGGAGCACCTCAATACATAAGGAAACTGCTAACAGCTCTAAAAGACGAAATCGACAGTAACACAATAACAGTGGGGGATTTTAACACCTCACTTACACCAATGGACAGATCACCCAAACAGAAAATTAATAAGGAAACAATCTTTAAATGACACAATAGACCAGATAGATTTGGTATTTATAGGACATTCCATCCAAAAACAGCAGATTACACTTTCTTCTCAAGTGCGCATGGAACATTCTCTAGGATAGATCACATCTTGGGTCACAAATCAAACCTCACTAAATTTAAGAAAATTGAAATCATATCTAGCATCATTTCTGACCACAACGCTATGAGATTAGAAATCAATTACAGGTAAAATGAACGCAAAAAACACAAATGTATGGAGGCTAAACAATACGTTACTAAATAACCAAGAGGTCACTGAAGAAATCAAACAGGAAATCAAAAAATACCTAGAGACAAATGACAATGAAAAGACGATGATCCAAAACCTATGGGATGCAGCAAAAGCCCTTCTAAGAGGGAAGTTTATAGCAATACAATCTTACCTCAAGAAACAACAAACATCTCAAATAAACAATCTAACCTTACACCTAAAGGAACTAGAGAAAGAAGAACAAAACCCATAGTAGAAGGAACGAAATCATAAAGATAATAGCAGAACTAAATGAAATAGAAGCAAAGGAAACAAAAGCAAAGATCAATAAAACTAAAAGCTCGTTCTTTGAGAAGATAAACAAAATTGATAAACCATTAGCCAGACTCATCAAGAAAAAGAGGGAGAGGACTCAAATCAATAAAAGTAGAAATGAAAGAGGAGAAGTTACAGTGGACACCGCAGAAATACAAATCATCCTAAGAGACTGCTACAAGCAACTCTATGCCAATAAAATGGACAACCTGGAAGAAATGGACAATTTCTTAGAAAGGTATAACCTTCCAAGACTGAACCAGGAAGAAACAGAAAATATGAACAGACCAATCACAAGTAATGAAATTGAAACTGTGATTAAAAATCTTCCAACAAACAAAAGTCCAGGACCAGATGGCTTCACAGGTGAATTCTATCAAACATTTAGAGAAGAGCTAACACCCATCCTTCTCAAACTCTTCCAAAACTGCAGAGGAAGGAAACTCCCAAACTCATTCTATGAGGCCACCATCACCCTGATACCAAAACCAGACAAAGATACTACAAAAAAAGAAAATTACAGACCAATATCACTGATGAATATAGATGCAAAAATCCTCAACAAAATACTAGCAAACAGAATCCAACAACACATTAAAAGGATCATACACCATGATCAAGTGGGATTTATCCCAGGGATGCAAGGATTCTTCAATATATGCAAATCAATCAATGTGATACACCATATTAACATACTGAAGAGTAAAAACCTTATGGTCATCTCAATAGATGCAGAAAAAGCTTTTGACAAAATTCAACACCCGTTTATGATAAAAACTCTCCAGAACGTGGGCATAGAGGGAACCTACCTCAACATAATAAAGGCCATATATGAAAAACCCACAGCAAACATCATTCTCAATGGTGAAAAACTGAATGCATTTCCTCTAAGATCAGAAACAAGACAAGGATGTCTACTTCCACCACTGTTGTTCAACATAGTTTTGGAAGTCCTAGCCATGGCAATCAGAGAAGAAAAAGAAATAAGAGGAATACAAATTGGAGAAGAAGTAAAACTATCACTGTTTGCAGATGACATGATACTGTACATAGAGAATCCTAAAGATGCCACCAGAAAACTACTACAGCTAATCAATGAATTTGGTAAAGTTGCAGGATTCAAAATTAATGCACAGAAATCTCTTGCATTCCTATACACCAGTGATGAAAAATCTAAAAGAGAAATTAAGGAAACACTCCCATTTTCCACTGCAAAAAAAGAATAAAATACCTAGGAATACACCTACCTATGGAGACAAAAGACCTTTATGCAGAAAACTATAAGACACTGATGAAAGAAATTAAAGATGATACAAACAGATGGAGAGATATACCATGTTCTTGGATTGGAAGAATCAACATTGTGAAAATGACTATACTACCCAAAGCAATCTACAGATTCAATGCAATCCCAAGCAAATTACCAATGCCATATTTTTACAAAACTAGAACAAAAAATCTTAACATTTGTATGGAGATACAAAAGACCCCAAATAGCCAAAGGGGTCTGGAGGGGACAAAAAGGAGCTGGAGAAATCAGACTCCCTGACTTCAGACTATACCACAAAGCTAGAGTAATGAAGACAATATGGTAATGGCACAAAAACAGAAATATAGATCAATGGAACAGGATAGAAAGCCCAGAGACAAACCCACACACGTATGGTCAACTAATCTATGACAAAGGAGGCAAGGATATACAGTGCAGAAAAGACAGTCTCTTCAATAAGTGGTGCTGGGAAAACTGGACAGCTACATGTAAAAGAATGAAATTAGAACATTCCCTAACACCATACACAAAAATAAACTCAAAATGGATGAGAGACCTAAATGTAAGACCAGACACTATAAAACTCTTAGAGGAAAACATAGGAAAAACACTCTTTGACATAAATCACAGCAAGATCTTTTTGATCCACCTCCTGGAGTAATGGAAATAAAAACAAAAATAAACAAATGGGACCTAGTGAAACTTAACAGCTTTTGCAAAGCAAAGGAAACTACAAACAAGATGAGAAGGCAACCCTCAGAATGGGAGAAAATATTTGCAAACGAATCAACAAAGGATCAATCTCCAAATTATATAAACAGCTCATGCAGCTCAATATTAAAAAAACAAACAACCCAATCCAAAATGGGCAGAAGACCTAAATAGATATTTCTCCAAAGAAGACATACAGATGGCCAAGAAGCACATGAAAAGCTGCTCAACATCACCAATTATCAGAGAAATGCAAATCAAAACTACAATGAGGTATCACCTCACACCAGTTAGAATGGGCATCATCAGAAAATCTACAAACAACAAATGGTGGAGAGGGTGTGGAGAAAAAGGAACCCTCTTGCACTGTTGGTGGAAATGTTAATGGATACAGCCACTATGGAGAACAGTAGGGAGGTTCCTTAAAACTAAAAATAGAATTACCATATGACCCAGCAATCCCACTACTGGGCATATACCCGGAGAAAACCATAATCCAAAGAGACACATGCACCCCAGTGTTCATTGCAGCACTATTTACAAATAGCCAGGACATGGTAGCTACCTAAATGCCCATTGACAGATGAATGGATAAAGAAGATGTGGTACGTATATACAATGGAATATTACTCAGCCATAAAACGGAACGAAATTGGGTCATTTGTAGAGACGTGGATGGATCTAGAGACTGTCATACAGAGTGAAGTAAGTCAGAAAGAAAAAAACAAATATCGTATATTAACGCATATATGTGGAACCTAGAAAAATGGTACAGATGAACCAGTTTGCAGGGAAGAAACTGAGACACAGGTGTAGAGAACAAACGTATGGACTCCAAGGGGGGAAGTGGCGGGGGGGCGGTTGGTGGTGTGATGAACTGGGAGACTGGGATTGACATATATACATTAATATGTATAAAATGGGTAACTAATGAGAACCTGCTGTATAAAAAATTTAAAAAAAAACCACAAAAATCTTCCAACAAACCAAAGTCTGACACCAGATGTCTTCACAGGTGAATTCTATCAAACATTTATATTTTTAAAGATTTATTTTATTACTTATTTATTTTATGTTTGGCTGCATCAGGTCTCAGTTGCAGCATGCAGGATCTTCGTTGAGGCATGCAGGATCTTTCATTGCAGCACGCGGGCTCTTCACTGTAGCGCGTGGGCTTCTCTCTAGTTGTGGCGTGTGGGTTTTTTCTCTCTAGTTGTGGCATGCAGGCTCCAGGGTGTGTGGGCTCGGTAGTTGTGGCGCGCAGGTTCCAGAGCATGCAAGCTCTGTAGTTTGCAGCACGCAGCCTCTCTATTTGAGGCACACGAGCTCTCTCGTTGTGGCGCATGGGCTTAGTCACCCCGCGAAATGTGGGATCTTAGTTCGCTGACAAGGGATCAAACCCGTGTCCCCTACATTGTAAGGCGGATTCCTTACCACTGGACCACTGGGGAAGTCCCTATCGGACATTTAGAGAAGAGTTAGCACCTATCCTTCTGAAACTATTCCAAAAAACTGCAGAGGAAGGAACACTCCCAAACTCATTCTATGAGGCCGCCATCACCCTGATACCAAAATCAGACAAAGATACCACAAGGAAAGAAAATTACAGGCCAATATCACTGATGAAGACAGACACAAAAATCCTCCACAAAATACTAGCAAACTGAATCCAACAATATATTAAAAGGCTCATACACGATAATCAAGTGGGATTTATCCTAGGGAAGCAAGGATTCTTCAATACCTGCAAATCAATCAGTGTGATACACCACATCAACAAATTGAAGAATAAAAACCACACGATCATCTCAGTAGATGCAGAATCTTTTCATAAAACTCAACATCCATTTATGATTTTAAAAAAAACTCTCCAGAAAGTGGGCATAGAGGGAACATACCTCAACATAATCAAGGCCATATATGACAAACCCATAGCTAACATACTCAACAGTGAAAAGCTGAAAGCATTTTCTCTAAGATCAACAACAAGACAAGGATGCCCACTCTCACCACTTTTATTCAACAGAGTTTTGGAAGTCCTAGCCACAGTCATCAGAGAAGAAAAAGAAATAATAGGAATCCAAACTGGAAAAGAAGAAGTAAAACCGTCACTGTTTGCAGATGACATGTTACTATACACAGGAAATCCTAAAGACACTACCGGAAAACTACTAAAGCTCATTAAGAATTTGGTAAAGTCGCAGGATACAAAATTAACACACAGAAATCTGTTGCATCTCTACACACTAACAATGAAAGGTAAGAAACAGGAATTAAGGAAACAATCACATTTACCATCACATCAAAAAGAATAAAATACCTAGGAATAAACTTATCTAAGGAGGCAAAAGATCTGAACTCTGAAAACTATAAGACAGTGATGAAAGGAATAAAAGATGACACAAACAGATGGAAAGATATACCATGTTCTTGGATTAGAAGGGTCAACATTGTCAAAATGACTATACTAGCCAAGGCAATCTACAGAGTCAATGCAATCCCTATCAATTAGCAATGGTGGACTTTCCTGGTGGCACAGTGGTTAAGAATCCACCTGCCAATGCAGGGGTCACAGGTTCGATCCCTGATTTGGGAAGATCCCACATATCGTGCAGCAACTAAGTCCATGTGCCACAACTACTGAGCCTGTGCTCTAGAGTCCGCAAGCCACAACTGCTGAGTCTGCATGGAACAACTACTGAAGCTTGCACACCAAAACTAGTGAAGCCTGCACACCACAACTACTGAGCCCGCATGCCTAGAGCCTCTGCCCCCCAACAAGAGAAACCACCTCAACAAGAAGCCCACGCACCACAATGAAGACTAGCCCTTGCTCGCTGCAACTAGAGAAAGCCTGTGTGCAACAACAAAGACCCAACGCAGCCAAAAATAAAAAACAATTGTAATTAAGAAAAAAAATTAGCAATGGCATTTTTCACAGAACTAGAACACAAAGACCCTAAATACCTAAAGCAATCTTAAGAAAAAAAAACGGAGCTGGAGGAATATGGCTCCCTGACATCACACTATATGACAAAGCTAGAGTAATCAAAATAGTATGGTACTGGCACAAAAAAACAGACATATAGATCAATGGAACAGGATAGAAAGCCCAGAAATAAACCCACTCACCTATGGTCAATTAATCTACAACAAAGGAGGCAAGAATTTACAATGGAGAAAAGACACTCTCTCCAATAGGTGGTGCTGGGAAAACTGGACAGCTACATGTAAAAGAACGAAATTGGAACATTCTCTAACACCATACACAAAAATAAACTCAAAATGGATTAAAGACCTAAATATAAGACCAGATACTATAAAACTCCTAGAGGAAAACATAGGCAGAACACTCTTTGACATAAATCCCAGCAGTATCTTTCTGGATCCATCTCCTAGAGTAATAGAAATAAAAAACAAGCGGGACCTAATTAAACGTAAAAGTTTTTGCAAAGCAAAGGAAACCATAAACAAAACGAAGAGACAACCCACAGAATGGGAGAAACTATTTACAAATGAAGTGACCGACAAAATACACAAACTGCTCATGCAGCTCAGTGACGGAAAAAATAAACAACCCAATCAAAAAATGGGCGGAAGACCTAAATAGACATTTCTTCAAAGAAGACATACAGATGGCCAAAAAGCACATGAAAAGATGCTCAACATCACTAATTATTAGAGAAATACAAATCAAAACTACAGTGAGGTATAATCTCACTTCAGTCAGCATGGCCATCATCAAAAAATCTACAAACAATAAATGCTAGAGAGGGTGTGGAGAAAAGGGAACCCTTCTACACTGTTGGCAGGAATGTAAATTGGTACAACCATTATGGAGAACAGTATAGAGGTTCCTTAAAAAACTAAATGTTGAACTACCATATCATCCTGCAATCCCATTCCTGGGCATATATCTGGAGAAAGCCATAATTCGAAAAGATGCATGCACCCCAATGTTCATAGCAGCTCTATTTACAATAGCCAAGACACAGAAGCAAAGTAAATATCCACTGACAGATAAATAAAGAAGATGTGGTATGTGTGTATATCTGTGTGTGTGTGTGTGTGTGTACACACACACAATGGACTATTACTCACCCATAAAAAAAAGAATGAAATAATGCCATTTGCACAACATGGATGGACCGGGAGATTATCATACTAAGTGAAGTCAGAGAAAGACAAATGTCATATGATACCACTTATATGTTGAATATAAAAAAAAGATACAAATGAATTTATTTACGAAAAAGAAATAGACCCACAGACATAGAAAACAAACTTATGGTTATCAAAAGGGAAGGGGGGAGGGATAAATTAGAAGTTTGGAATTAACATACACACTACTATATAGAGAGAGAACCAACGGGGACCTACTGTAGAGCACAGGGAACTATACTCAGTATTTTGTAATAACCCATAAGGGAAAAGAATCTGAAAAAGAATAGATATATATAACTGAATCACTTTGCTGTACACCTGAAACTAATACAATATTGTAAATCAACTATACTTCAATAAATTTTAAATTTAAAAAATTAAACTAAAAAAAGAAAAATTAAAAAGAAAACAATTTAAAAATATACAAAATTACAGAGCACCCACATCATCACTGCCACTGAGATAAAACCTCTTGAAGTATTCCACACAGATATGCATATGTGTAACATGAGTGTAACCTGCTGTTTTACTTATCACAAGCACCTTTCTTGACAATACATATTCACCTCTATGTCATTGTTTTAATGATCACATGGCATATCTAGCAGCCCTCTACTGTTGACACTTAGGATGTTTCCAGTATTTTGCAACAATGGATAGTCTATGATGAACAACCTTTTGTGTACTCTTAGTACCTTAATTGCCTACCATTTTTTTCTAGATAAGTTCCTAGAAGTGGAATTGCCAGATCAAAGGTTATGTCATATTGAAGACTTTCAACACATCTATATTGGCACACAACTGTTGACAAGGCCTGTCAGTTCTTCCTTGGAACTTATCTTCGATTTGTCCTTTCCTTTCTGTCGCTAAGAATTCATCATCTTATGCCCCACTCCACCCTCAACTGATACCACTTCCTAAAATCTCTTCTATGATAAAATGCTTCCTACCCACAGAATCACTGTGGATTTAGAGGTGGGAGTCCATTGTAGAAAAACCGTCTTATGTATTTTTCAAAAGTTCCCAGAAGTCTAAAGTGGGGCTCCTTAACTTGCAGCATTGGGAGTCAAGGAGGGCAGCCACTGTAAAGGGGGATATACCAGAGCAGCTGGTGTGGATCTAGGGGGCACTTCTAGGAAATTACAAGAGAAACAGGCCAGATGAGATGGGGAAAGCGGAGCTGCAGGACAAGAGAACCTAGAGCTTTCAAGAAGAGCCGCACGAAGAAACAGGACAGAGAGGAAGTTAAACTTTTAAATTCAGGGGGCTTTACAGGGTCAACCAGGAGCAGGGTCAGGCCAGAGAGAGAGAATAAGGAACAACAGAGTGCCTCTCCAGGACGCTGCAAAACACAGCCAATCCACTGTCTCCAGTTAAGGAAAGCCTCTCGATGCTGCTCCTCCTCCAGCTACTGCCTCGTTTCTCTCGTTCCCTTTACAGCAAAAGGCCTCGGTACAGCTGTCTCTACTCGCTGTCTCCAATTCCTCCCCCCTCATTACCCCTTGAGCCCACTCGCATCAGGATTTTGCGCCCACGTTGCAATAAAACTCTCTTGTCAGAAACCTCGATGACCTTAACAGCATTACATCCCGTAACAGCATTACATCCCGCGGTTGATTTTTTTTCCCCCTATCAATTTATTTATTTATTTACTTTTGGCTGCGTTGGGTCTTTGCTGCACACAGGCTTTCTCTAGTTGTGGCAAGCGGGGGCTACTCTTCCTTGCGGTGCGCGGGCTTCTCATTATGGTAGCTTCTCGCAGAGCACGTCCTCTAGGCACACGGGCTCACAAGTAGTGGATCGCGGGCTCTAGAGCGCAGGCTCAGGAGCTGTGGCGCACGGGCTTACTTGCTGTGCAGCATGTGGGATCTTCACGGACCAGGGCTCGAACCCGTGTCCCCTGTATTGGCAGGCGGAATCTTAACCACTGCACCACCAGGGAAGCCCCCACCCCCTCCCCGGTTGATTCCTTTTTTTTTTAAGTTGTTATTATTAGCTTCATTTATTTATTTTTTAAACATCTTTATTGGAGGATAATTGCGCGCGGCTGATTCTTAACTCCCGACTCCCTCAACTTGTCAGCAGTATCTGACACACCTGATCACTCCTTCCTCCTCAAAACACTTTCCTCCCTTGGCTTCCAGGACCCCACCCTCTCTTGGTTCTCCTCCTCCCTCTCTGGCTGCCCCCTCTCGGCCTCCTTGGTAGTTTGTCCTCATTTCCCAGGCCAGCAGCTTGCATTTGGCGTTCCCAGGCCCAGTCTTCGTCCCTCGCCTCTCTACTTCCCCGGTGCCCTCATCGACTCTCATGTCTTTAAAAGTCCTCTCCAAGCTCATCTCTTGCCTGGGGCTCTCCCATGGCCTGACTCCTACCTACAAGTGCCTGTTCCACGCCTCCACTGCAATACTGAATGGGTGTCTGAAACTTAAGTCAAGAACTAAATTCCTCAGTGCATCCCCAAAGCTGCTTCACCCACAGGCTCCCCCATTCCAGTTAATGGAAATTCCATCCTCGTAGCTGCTCTTCAGGCCAAAACACTTGATTCATCTACGACATCCCTCCTGTACGTCACTTCCTATCCATCAGCAAATGCTTTAAAATATAGCCAGAATCCAAGCACTGCTCGCAGACCCCTCTGCTCCCACCCTGGGTCCCAGCCAATAATTGTCTCTTGCCTGGATTATCACAACGACCCAATTACTGCTCCCCTGCTTCTGCTCTTGCCTCCTCTTCCACCTGCTTCACACAGCAAGCAGAGCGCTGAAAACAAAAGATGAGTTGAATCCTCTGTGCGAAGCCCTTAGGACCTTCCCTCTTACTTCTAGTGGTTCTCAAACGCCCAGACAGGCTGTCATTTCTCTCACCTCCTCTCCTACTCTTCCCCTCACTCTCTCAGCTACAGCCCACTGGCCTCATTGCCAGTGAAGGTGCCAGGCTTGTTCCCTTTTTTATTTTTTGCGTACGCGGGCCTCTCACTGCTGTGGCCTCTCCCGTTGCGGAGCACAGGCTCCGGACGCGCAGGCTCAGCGGCCATGGCTCACGGGCCCAGCCGCTCCGCGGCATGTGGGATCCTCCCGAACCGAGGCACGAATCCACGTCCCCTGCAGCGGCAGGCAGACCCTCAACCACTGCGCCACCAGGGAAGCCCTGTTCCCATCTTTGAACTTACTATTTCTTCCGCCTGGAATGCTCTTCCCCCACATAGCCACATGGGCTGCTCACTCACCGGGCTCAGGTCTTGACTCACATCACTTTCCTGAAGTCTTGTTACTGAATGCAAGTTCGTGGAGTTTGGGAGCAGAGAAAGGTTTACCGCAGGGTCAAGCAAGGAGAACGCTAGGCTCCTGCTCAAAAACCCAACCTCACTGAAGGCTTTCAGCAAGGTGAGGGCAGGGCGTCCCAGGGTACTGATCAGCTCGTGCACAATTCTGATTGGTTGATGGTGACCAATCCTTAGGCACCAGAGGTCTGTGGCTACGTGCTCATGATCATCAAGCAGTTAATTTCTTCCACTTGCTGCTGGTTTTAGCATCTGAAAAACTGAGGAACTGAGTTTTCAGCATCTGAAACTCATCAGATAATATTATCTAGGTACTTCAGAGAGGAGCTAAAGCAGAGGAGGTGGGGATAGTTCTGTCCGGGGAAGCCCCATAGGGTCCTGCTCCTTGGTCTTCCCTCATCATTTTATGATTGACATTTGCAGCCTTGCTTTATTTTTCTCCATAGAACATAACGCCATCAATCATGCTACATTTTCTTCTTAAAAACCATTTTATTTGGAAATAAGTTCAAAACCACTGAAAAGTTCCAAGAATAAGAACAGCACAAAGAACACCCACATATCCTTTACCCAAATTCACTTATTAACATGTTATCCCGTTTGCTTCATTTGCAGATCTCTTTGCCTCTCTCTCTTTCACACAGTCACAAATACACAACAATTTTCTGAACCGTTTGAGAATAAGTTATATACATGTGGCCCTTTGTCTCTAAATACTTCAGTATGTATTTCCTAAAGATACGGATATTCTCTTACACAACCATAGTTATCAACCAGTAAGTTTAACATTGATACAATGCTTTTCTACCACCTGTATCCATTTTTCTCTCCAGTACAAGGTCAAGTCTACTATCAGATGTATTGCGTTTGGATTGTCTGACTCTTTACTCTCCTTTAATCTGAAGCATGTCCACATCCTTCCTTTGTCTTTCATGACATTGCCATTTTTGAAGAAGACAGTCCCTCTGTAACTGAGCAGGACCCTATGGGTCCTTCCTGGGACAGACCCTTCCCCATATCCTCTACTGTAGCTCCTCTCTGAAGTACACGGATAATAGTATCTCAAGCCTATTTCCTGAGTTTTTCAGGGACCAAAACCACCACCAAATGGAAAAAATTAACTGCTTGATGATGAGCACGTAGCCTCCCTCCCCCCTCCCACACACCTACTAGCACCTCCCCTCCCACACACCTACTAGCACCTAAGAATTCATTAACGGCTAACCACCTCAACATCAACCAATCAGAGAATGGTGCACGAGCTGATCACGTACCCTGCAACCCTGCTCCCCACTTGGCCTTTAGAACTGTTTTGCTGAAACCTTTCAGGGAATCCAGGCTTTGGAGGGCATGCACCACCCGTCTCCTTGCATTGCCCTGCAATAAACATTTCTTTGCTCCAAACTCTGACATGACATATTGGGATCGTTGGGTCTCACTGTGCATCGGACACATGTACTTGCGTCTGGTAACAACATGGCAAAATTCAACACCATCTTGCCAGGAGATCAAAAATAACATCACCACTGAGGGGTCAAAGAACACTGTGTGGGACTTCCTTGGTGGTGCAGTGGTTAAGAATCTGCCTGCCAATGCAGGGGTCACGGGTTCGAGCCCTGGTCTGGGGAGATCCCACATGCCGTGGAGCAACTAAGCCTGTGTGCCACAACTACTGAGCCTGCGCTCTAGAGCTCGTGAACCACAACTATTGAGCCCGCGTGCCACAACTACTGAAGCCCCCACACCTAGAGCCCGTGTTCTGCAACAAAAGAAGCCACTACAATGAGAAGCCTGTGCACTGCAATGAAGAGTAACCCCTGCTTGACGCAATTAGAGAAAGCCCGCGTGCAGCAACGAAGACCCAACGTACCCAAAAAAAAAAGAACACTGTGTGACTCAAAAATAACAACCTGAGAAGGATGCTGCATTGCTATGTAACATTCCAGCCAGTAGAGCATAACCTGAGCCTAATCACAAGGAAACATCAGACAACCCTCTACTAAATAAAAGGGGTTGGGGGAGGTGTCACCAAAAGCGAGTCCTGCTTATTTACAATGTACTGTTGTTTTTTTGTCCTTTGCATCTAATAAGCAATCTGTGGGGAGATACTTGAAGCCACCATCACCCTGATACCAAAATCAGACAAAGATACCACAAAGAAAGAAAATTACAGGCCAATATCACTGATGAAGACAGACACAAAAATCCTCCACAAAATACTAGGAAACTGAATCCAACAATATATTAAAAGGCTCATACACGATGATCAAGTGGGATTTATCCCAGGGATGCAAGGATTCTTCAATACCTGCAAATCAATCAGTGTGATATACCATATCAACAAATGGAAGAATAAAAACCACACGATCATCTCAGTAGATGCAGAAAAATCTTTTCATAAAACTCAACATCCATTTATGATTTAAAAAAAAAAACTCTCCAGAAAGTGGGCATTGAGGGAACATACCTCAACATAATAAAGGCCATATATGACAAACCCATAGCTAACATACTCAACAGTGAAAAGCTGAAAGCATTTTCTCTAAGATCAACAACAAGACAAGGATGCCCACTCTCACCACTTTTATTCAACAGGTTTGGAAGTCCTAGCCACAGTCATCAGAGAAGAAAAAGAAATAATAGGAATCCAAACTGGAAAAGAAGTAAAACCGTCACTGTTTGCAGATGACATGTTACTATACACAGGAAATCCTAAAGACGCTACCAGAAAACTACTAAAGCTCATTAAGAATTTGGTAAAGTCGCAGGATACAAGATTAACACACAGAAATCTATTGCATCTCTATACACTAACAATGAAAGATAAGAAACAGGAATTAAGGAAACAATCTCATTTAGCATCACATCAAAAAGAATAAAATACCTAGGAAAAAACTTACCTAAGGAGGCAAAAGATCTGAACTCTGAAAACTGTAAGACAGTGATGAAAGAAATAAAAGATGACACAAACAGATGGAAAGATATACAGTGTTCTTGGATTAGAAGGGTCAACACTGTCAAAATGACTATACTAGCCAAGGCAATCTACAGAGTCATGCAATCCCTATCAAATTAGCAATGGTGGACTTTCCTGGTGGTACAGTGGTTAACAATCCACCTGCCAATGCAGGGGTCACAGGTTCGATCCCTGGTCTGGGAAGATCCCACATATCGTGCAGCAACTAAGTCCATGTGCCACAACTGCTGAGCCTGCATGGAACAACTACTGAAGCTTGCACACCAAAACTACTGAAGCCTGCACACCCCAGAGCCTGCATGCCACAACTACTGAGCCCGCAGGCCTAGAGCCTGTGCTCCACAACAGGAGAAACCACCCCAACAAGAAGCCCATGCACCACAATGAAGAGTAGCCCTCGCTCGCTGCAACTAGAGAAAGCCTGTGTGCAACAACGAAGACCCAATGCAGCCAAAAATAAAAAAAAATTTTAATTAAAAAAAATTAGCAATGGCATTTTTCACAGAACTAGAACACAAAGACCCTAAATAGCTAAAGCAATCTTAAGAAAGCAAAACAGAGCTGGAGGAATAAGGCTCCCTGACATCACACTATATGACAAAGCTAGAGTAATCAAAATAGTATGGTACTGGCACAAAAAACAGACATATAGATCAATGGAACAGGATAGAAAGCCCAGAAATAAACCCACTCACCTATGGTCAATTAACCTACAACAAAGGAGGCAAGAATATACAACAGAGAAAAGACACTCTCTTCAATAGGTGGTGCTGGGAAAACTGGACAGCTACATGTAAAAGAACGAAATTGGAACATCCTCTAACACCATACACAAAAATAAACTCAAAATGGATTAAAGTCCTAAATATAAGACCAGATACTATAAAACTCCTAGAGGAAAACATAGGCAGAACACTCTTTGACATAAATCCCACCAGTACCTTTCTGGATCCATCTCCTAGAGTAATGGAAATAAAAAACAAAAAACAAGTGGGACCTACTTAAACGTAAAGGCATTTGCAAAGCAAAGGAAACCATAAACAAAACGAAGAGACAACCTACAGAATGGGAGAAACTATTTACAAATGAAATGACGGACAAAATATACAAACAGCTCATGCAGCTCAATGTCAAAAAAATAAACAACCCAATCAAAAAATGGACGGAAGATCTAAATAGACATTTCTCCCAAGAAGACATACAGATGGCCAAAAAGCACGTGAAAAGATGCTCAACATCACTAATTGTTAAAGAAATGCAAATCAAAACTACAGTGAGGTATCATCTCACCTCAGTCAGAATAGCCATCAACAAAAAATCTACAAACAAATGCTGGAGAGGGTGTGGAGAAAAGGGAACCCTTCTACACTGTTGGCAGGAATGTAAATTGATACAACCATTATGGAGAACAGTATAGAGGTTCCTTAAAAAACTAAATATAGGGCTTCCCTGGTGGCGCAGTGGTTGAGAGTCCACTTGCCGATGCAGGGGACATGGGTTCGAGCCCCGGTACGGAAAGATCCTACATGCCACGGAGCGGCTGGGCCCATGAGCCATGGCCGCTGAGCCTGCACGTCCGGAGCCTGTGCTCCGCAACCGTAGAGGCCACAGCGGTGAGAGGCCCGCGTACAGCAAAACAAAAACAAAAACAAAAACAAAATATAGAACTACCATATCATCCTGCAATCCCATTCCTGGGCATATATCTGGAGAAAGCTCTAATTCGAAAACATACATGCACCCCAGTGTTCATAGCACACACACATACACAATGGACTATTACTCACCCATAAAAAAAGAATGAAAGAATGCCATTTGCACAACATGGATGGACCGGGAGATTATCATACTAAGTCAGAGAGATACAAATGTCATATGATATCACTTATATGTGGATCTAAAAAAAGATACAAATGAACTTATTTACGAAAAAGAAATAGACCCACAGACATAGAAAACAAACTTATGGTTATCAAAAGGGAAGTGGAGAGGGATAAATTAGGAGTTTGGAATTAACATACACACTACTACATATATAGATAACCAACGAGGACCTACTGTAGAGCACAGGGAACTATACTCAATATTTTGTAATAACCCATAAGGGAAAAGAATCTGAAAAAGAATAGATATATATAACTGAATCACTTTGCTGTACACCTGAAACTAATACAATATTGTAAATCAACTATACTTCAATAAATTTTAAATTTAAAAAATTAAACTAAAAAAAGAAAAATTAAAAAGAAAACAATTTAAAAATATACAAAATTACAGAGCACCCACATCATCACTGCCACTGAGATAAAACCTCTTGAAGTATTCCACACAGATATGCATATGTGTAACATGAGTGTAACCTGCTGTTTTACTTATCACAAGCACCTTTCTTGACAATACATATTCACCTCTATGTCATTGTTTTAATGATCACATGGCATATCTAGCAGCCCTCTACTGTTGACACTTAGGATGTTTCCAGTATTTTGCAACAATGGATAGTCTATGATGAACAACCTTTTGTGTACTCTTAGTACCTTAATTGCCTACCATTTTTTTCTAGATAAGTTCCTAGAAGTGGAATTGCCAGATCAAAGGTTATGTCATATTGAAGACTTTCAACACATCTATATTGGCACACAACTGTTGACAAGGCCTGTCAGTTCTTCCTTGGAACTTATCTTCGATTTGTCCTTTCCTTTCTGTCGCTAAGAATTCATCATCTTATGCCCCACTCCACCCTCAACTGATACCACTTCCTAAAATCTCTTCTATGATAAAATGCTTCCTACCCACAGAATCACTGTGGATTTAGAGGTGGGAGTCCATTGTAGAAAAACCGTCTTATGTATTTTTCAAAAGTTCCCAGAAGTCTAAAGTGGGGCTCCTTAACTTGCAGCATTGGGAGTCAAGGAGGGCAGCCACTGTAAAGGGGGATATACCAGAGCAGCTGGTGTGGATCTAGGGGGCACTTCTAGGAAATTACAAGAGAAACAGGCCAGATGAGATGGGGAAAGCGGAGCTGCAGGACAAGAGAACCTAGAGCTTTCAAGAAGAGCCGCACGAAGAAACAGGACAGAGAGGAAGTTAAACTTTTAAATTCAGGGGGCTTTACAGGGTCAACCAGGAGCAGGGTCAGGCCAGAGAGAGAGAATAAGGAACAACAGAGTGCCTCTCCAGGACGCTGCAAAACACAGCCAATCCACTGTCTCCAGTTAAGGAAAGCCTCTCGATGCTGCTCCTCCTCCAGCTACTGCCTCGTTTCTCTCGTTCCCTTTACAGCAAAAGGCCTCGGTACAGCTGTCTCTACTCGCTGTCTCCAATTCCTCCCCCCTCATTACCCCTTGAGCCCACTCGCATCAGGATTTTGCGCCCACGTTGCAATAAAACTCTCTTGTCAGAAACCTCGATGACCTTAACAGCATTACATCCCGTAACAGCATTACATCCCGCGGTTGATTTTTTTTCCCCCTATCAATTTATTTATTTATTTACTTTTGGCTGCGTTGGGTCTTTGCTGCACACAGGCTTTCTCTAGTTGTGGCAAGCGGGGGCTACTCTTCCTTGCGGTGCGCGGGCTTCTCATTATGGTAGCTTCTCGCAGAGCACGTCCTCTAGGCACACGGGCTCACAAGTAGTGGATCGCGGGCTCTAGAGCGCAGGCTCAGGAGCTGTGGCGCACGGGCTTACTTGCTGTGCAGCATGTGGGATCTTCACGGACCAGGGCTCGAACCCGTGTCCCCTGTATTGGCAGGCGGAATCTTAACCACTGCACCACCAGGGAAGCCCCCACCCCCTCCCCGGTTGATTCCTTTTTTTTTTAAGTTGTTATTATTAGCTTCATTTATTTATTTTTTAAACATCTTTATTGGAGGATAATTGCGCGCGGCTGATTCTTAACTCCCGACTCCCTCAACTTGTCAGCAGTATCTGACACACCTGATCACTCCTTCCTCCTCAAAACACTTTCCTCCCTTGGCTTCCAGGACCCCACCCTCTCTTGGTTCTCCTCCTCCCTCTCTGGCTGCCCCCTCTCGGCCTCCTTGGTAGTTTGTCCTCATTTCCCAGGCCAGCAGCTTGCATTTGGCGTTCCCAGGCCCAGTCTTCGTCCCTCGCCTCTCTACTTCCCCGGTGCCCTCATCGACTCTCATGTCTTTAAAAGTCCTCTCCAAGCTCATCTCTTGCCTGGGGCTCTCCCATGGCCTGACTCCTACCTACAAGTGCCTGTTCCACGCCTCCACTGCAATACTGAATGGGTGTCTGAAACTTAAGTCAAGAACTAAATTCCTCAGTGCATCCCCAAAGCTGCTTCACCCACAGGCTCCCCCATTCCAGTTAATGGAAATTCCATCCTCGTAGCTGCTCTTCAGGCCAAAACACTTGATTCATCTACGACATCCCTCCTGTACGTCACTTCCTATCCATCAGCAAATGCTTTAAAATATAGCCAGAATCCAAGCACTGCTCGCAGACCCCTCTGCTCCCACCCTGGGTCCCAGCCAATAATTGTCTCTTGCCTGGATTATCACAACGACCCAATTACTGCTCCCCTGCTTCTGCTCTTGCCTCCTCTTCCACCTGCTTCACACAGCAAGCAGAGCGTTGAAAACAAAAGATGAGTTGAATCCTCTGTGCGAAGCCCTTAGGACCTTCCCTCTTACTTCTAGTGGTTCTCAAACGCCCAGACAGGCTGTCATTTCTCTCACCTCCTCTCCTACTCTTCCCCTCACTCTCTCAGCTACAGCCCACTGGCCTCACTGCCAGTGAAGGTGCCAGGCTTGTTCCCTTTTTTATTTTTTGCGTACGCGGGCCTCTCACTGCTGTGGCCTCTCCCGTTGCGGAGCACAGGCTCCGGACGCGCAGGCTCAGCGGCCATGGCTCACGGGCCCAGCCGCTCCGCGGCATGTGGGATCCTCCCGGACCGAGGCACGAATCCACGTCCCCTGCAGCGGCAGGCAGACCCTCAACCACTGCGCCACCAGGGAAGCCCTGTTCCCATCTTTGAACTTACTATTTCTTCCGCCTGGAATGCTCTTCCCCCACATAGCCACATGGGCTGCTCACTCACCGGGCTCAGGTCTTGACTCACATCACTTTCCTGAAGTCTTGTTACTGAATGCAAGTTCGTGGAGTTTGGGAGCAGAGAAAGGTTTACCGCAGGGTCAAGCAAGGAGAACGCTAGGCTCCTGCTCAAAAACCCAACCTCACTGAAGGCTTTCAGCAAGGTGAGGGCAGGGCGTCCCAGGGTACTGATCAGCTCGTGCACAATTCTGATTGGTTGATGGTGACCAATCCTTAGGCACCAGAGGTCTGTGGCTACGTGCTCATGATCATCAAGCAGTTAATTTCTTCCACTTGCTGCTGGTTTTAGCATCTGAAAAACTGAGGAACTGAGTTTTCAGCATCTGAAACTCATCAGATAATATTATCTAGGTACTTCAGAGAGGAGCTAAAGCAGAGGAGGTGGGGATAGTTCTGTCCGGGGAAGCCCCATAGGGTCCTGCTCCTTGGTCTTCCCTCATCATTTTATGATTGACATTTGCAGCCTTGCTTTATTTTTCTCCATAGAACATAACGCCATCAACCATGCTACGTTTTCTTCTTAAAAACCATTTTATTTGGAAATAAGTTCAAAACCACTGAAAAGTTCCAAGAATAAGAACAGCACAAAGAACACCCACATATCCTTTACCCAAATTCACTTATTAACATGTTATCCCGTTTGCTTCATTTGCAGATCTCTTTGCCTCTCTCTCTTTCACACAGTCACAAATACACAACAATTTTCTGAACCGTTTGAGAATAAGTTATATACATGTGGCCCTTTGTCTCTAAATACTTCAGTATGTATTTCCTAAAGATACAGATATTCTCTTACACAACCATAGTTATCAACCAGTAAGTTTAACATTGATACAATGCTTTTCTACCACCTGTATCCATTTTTCTCTCCAGTACAAGGTCAAGTCTACTATCAGATGTATTGCGTTTGGATTGTCTGACTCTTTACTCTCCTTTAATCTGAAGCATGTCCACATCCTTCCTTTGTCTTTCATGACATTGCCATTTTTGAAGAAGACAGTCCCTCTGTAACTGAGCAGGACCCTATGGGTCCTTCCTGGGACAGACCCTTCCCCATATCCTCTACTGTAGCTCCTCTCTGAAGTACACGGATAATAGTATCTCAAGCCTATTTCCTGAGTTTTTCAGGGACCCAAACCACCACCAAATGGAAAAAATTAACTGCTTGATGATGAGCACGTAGCCTCCCTCCCCCCTCCCACACACCTACTAGCACCTCCCCTCCCACACACCTACTAGCACCTAAGAATTCATTAATGGCTAACCACCTCAACATCAACCAATCAGAGAATGGTGCACGAGCTGATCACGTACCCTGCAACCCTGCTCCCCACTTGGCCTTTAGAACTGTTTTGCTGAAACCTTTCAGGGAATCCAGGCTTTGGAGGGCATGCACCACCCGTCTCCTTGCATTGCCCTGCAATAAACATTTCTTTGCTCCAAACTCTGACATGACATATTGGGATCGTTGGGTCTCACTGTGCATCGGACACATGTACTTGCGTCTGGTAACAACATGGCAAAATTCAACACCATCTTGCCAGGAGATCAAAAATAACATCACCACTGAGGGGTCAAAGAACACTGTGTGGGACTTCCTTGGTGGTGCAGTGGTTAAGAATCTGCCTGCCAATGCAGGGTTCACGGGTTTGAGCCCTGGTCTGGGGAGATCCCACATGCCGTGGAGCAACTAAGCCTGTGTGCCACAACTACTGAGCCTGCGCTCTAGAGCTCGTGAACCACAACTATTGAGCCCGCGTGCCACAACTACTGAAGCCCCCACACCTAGAGCCCGTGTTGTGCAACAAAAGAAGCCACTACAATGAGAAGCCTGTGCACTGCAATGAAGAGTAACCCCTGCTTGACGCAATTAGAGAAAGCCCGCGTGCAGCAACGAAGACCCAACGTACCCAAAAAAAAAAAAAAGAACACTGTGTGACTCAAAAATAACAACCTGAGAAGGATGCTGCATTGCTATGTAACATTCCAGCCAGTAGAGCATAACCTGAGCCTAATCACAAGGAAACATCAGACAACCCTCTACTAAATAAAAGGGGTTGGGGGAGGTGTCACCAAAAGCGAGTCCTGCTTATTTACAATGTACTGTTGTTTTTTTGTCCTTTGCATCTAATAAGCAATCTGTGGGGAGATACTTGAAGCCACCATCACCCTGATACCAAAATCAGACAAAGATACCACAAAGAAAGAAAATTACAGGCCAATATCACTGATGAAGACAGACACAAAAATCCTCCACAAAATACTAGGAAACTGAATCCAACAATATATTAAAAGGCTCATACACGATGATCAAGTGGGATTTATCCTAGGGAAGCAAGGATTCTTCAATACCTGCAAATCAATCAGTGTGATATACCATATCAACAAATGGAAGAATAAAAACCACACGATCATCTCAGTAGATGCAGAAAAATCTTTTCATAAAACTCAACATCCATTTATGATTTAAAAAAAAAACTCTCCAGAAAGTGGGCATTGAGGGAACATACCTCAACATAATAAAGGCCATATATGACAAACCCGTAGCTAACATACTCAACAGTGAAAAGCTGAAAGCATTTTCTCTAAGATCAACAACAAGACAAGGATGCCCACTCTCACCACTTTTATTCAACAGGTTTGGAAGTCCTAGCCACAGTCATCAGAGAAGAAAAAGAAATAATAGGAATCCAAACTGGAAAAGAAGTAAAACCGTCACTGTTTGCAGATGACATGTTACTATACACAGGAAATCCTAAAGACGCTACCAGAAAACTACTAAAGCTCATTAAGAATTTGGTAAAGTCGCAGGATACAAGATTAACACACAGAAATCTATTGCATCTCTATACACTAACAATGAAAGATAAGAAACAGGAATTAAGGAAACAATCTCATTTAGCATCACATCAAAAAGAATAAAATACCTAGGAAAAAACTTACCTAAGGAGGCAAAAGATCTGAACTCTGAAAACTGTAAGACAGTGATGAAAGAAATAAAAGATGACACAAACAGATGGAAAGATATACAGTGTTCTTGGATTAGAAGGGTCAACACTGTCAAAATGACTATACTAGCCAAGGCAATCTACAGAGTCATGCAATCCCTATCAAATTAGCAATGGTGGACTTTCCTGGTGGTACAGTGGTTAACAATCCACCTGCCAATGCAGGGGTCACAGGTTCGATCCCTGGTCTGGGAAGATCCCACATATCGTGCAGCAACTAAGTCCATGTGCCACAACTGCTGAGCCTGCATGGAACAACTACTGAAGCTTGCACACCAAAACTACTGAAGCCTGCACACCCCAGAGCCTGCATGCCACAACTACTGAGCCCGCAGGCCTAGAGCCTGTGCTCCACAACAGGAGAAACCACCCCAACAAGAAGCCCATGCACCACAATGAAGAGTAGCCCTCGCTCGCTGCAACTAGAGAAAGCCTGTGTGCAACAACGAAGACCCAATGCAGCCAAAAATAAAAAAAAATTTTAATTAAAAAAAATTAGCAATGGCATTTTTCACAGAACTAGAACACAAAGACCCTAAATAGCTAAAGCAATCTTAAGAAAGCAAAACAGAGCTGGAGGAATAAGGCTCCCTGACATCACACTATATGACAAAGCTAGAGTAATCAAAATAGTATGGTACTGGCACAAAAAACAGACATATAGATCAATGGAACAGGATAGAAAGCCCAGAAATAAACCCACTCACCTATGGTCAATTAACCTACAACAAAGGAGGCAAGAATATACAACAGAGAAAAGACACTCTCTTCAATAGGTGGTGCTGGGTAAACTGGACAGCTACATGTAAAAGAACAAAATTGGAACATCCTCTAACACCATACACAAAAATAAACTCAAAATGGATGAAAGTCCTAAATATAAGACCAGATACTATAAAACTCCTTGAGGAAAACATAGGCAGAACACTCTTTGACATAAATCCCACCAGTACCTTTCTGGATCCATCTCCTAGAGTAATGGAAATAAAAAACAAAAAACAAGTGGGACCTACTTAAACGTAAAGGCATTTGCAAAGCAAAGGAAACCATAAACAAAACGAAGAGACAACCTACAGAATGGGAGAAACTATTTACAAATGAAATGACGGACAAAATATACAAACAGCTCATGCAGCTCAATGTCAAAAAAATAAACAACCCAATCAAAAAATGGACGGAAGATCTAAATAGACATTTCTCCCAAGAAGACATACAGATGGCCAAAAAGCACACGAAAAGATGCTCAACATCACTAATTGTTAAAGAAATGCAAATCAAAACTACAGTGAGGTATCATCTCACCTCAGTCAGAATAGCCATCAACAAAAAATCTACAAACAAATGCTGGAGAGGGTGTGGAGAAAAGGGAATCCTTCTACACTGTTGGCAGGAATGTAAATTGGTACAACCATTATGGAGAACAGTACAGAGGTTCCTTAAAAAACTAAATATAGGGCTTCCCTGGTGGCGCAGTGGTTGAGAGTCCACTTGCCGATGCAGGGGACATGGGTTCGAGCCCCGGTACGGAAAGATCCTACATGCCACGGAGCGGCTGGGCCCATGAGCCATGGCCGCTGAGCCTGCACGTCCGGAGCCTGTGCTCCGCAACCGTAGAGGCCACAGCGGTGAGAGGCCCGCGTACAGCAAAACAAAAACAAAAACAAAAACAAAATATAGAACTACCATATCATCCTGCAATCCCATTCCTGGGCATATATCTGGAGAAAGCTCTAATTCGAAAACATACATGCACCCCAGTGTTCATAGCACACACACATACACAATGGACTATTACTCACCCATAAAAAAAGAATGAAAGAATGCCATTTGCACAACATGGATGGACCGGGAGATTATCATACTAAGTCAGAGAGATACAAATGTCATATGATATCACTTATATGTGGATCTAAAAAAAGATACAAATGAACTTATTTACGAAAAAGAAATAGACCCACAGACATAGAAAACAAACTTATGGTTATCAAAAGGGAAGTGGAGAGGGATAAATTAGGAGTTTGGAATTAACATACACACTACTACATATATAGATAACCAACGAGGACCTACTGTAGAGCACAGGGAACTATACTCAATATTTTGTAATAACCCATAAGGGAAAAGAATCTGAAAAAGAATAGATATATATAACTGAATCACTTTGCTGTACACCTGAAACTAATACAATATTGTAAATCAACTATACTTCAATAAATTTTAAATTTAAAAAATTAAACTAAAAAAAGAAAAATTAAAAAGAAAACAATTTAAAAATATACAAAATTACAGAGCACCCACATCATCACTGCCACTGAGATAAAACCTCTTGAAGTATTCCACACAGATATGCATATGTGTAACATGAGTGTAACCTGCTGTTTTACTTATCACAAGCACCTTTCTTGACAATACATATTCACCTCTATGTCATTGTTTTAATGATCACATGGCATATCTAGCAGCCCTCTACTGTTGACACTTAGGATGTTTCCAGTATTTTGCAACAATGGATAGTCTATGATGAACAACCTTTTGTGTACTCTTAGTACCTTAATTGCCTACCATTTTTTTCTAGATAAGTTCCTAGAAGTGGAATTGCCAGATCAAAGGTTATGTCATATTGAAGACTTTCAACACATCTATATTGGCACACAACTGTTGACAAGGCCTGTCAGTTCTTCCTTGGAACTTATCTTCGATTTGTCCTTTCCTTTCTGTCGCTAAGAATTCATCATCTTATGCCCCACTCCACCCTCAACTGATACCACTTCCTAAAATCTCTTCTATGATAAAATGCTTCCTACCCACAGAATCACTGTGGATTTAGAGGTGGGAGTCCATTGTAGAAAAACCGTCTTATGTATTTTTCAAAAGTTCCCAGAAGTCTAAAGTGGGGCTCCTTAACTTGCAGCATTGGGAGTCAAGGAGGGCAGCCACTGTAAAGGGGGATATACCAGAGCAGCTGGTGTGGATCTAGGGGGCACTTCTAGGAAATTACAAGAGAAACAGGCCAGATGAGATGGGGAAAGCGGAGCTGCAGGACAAGAGAACCTAGAGCTTTCAAGAAGAGCCGCACGAAGAAACAGGACAGAGAGGAAGTTAAACTTTTAAATTCAGGGGGCTTTACAGGGTCAACCAGGAGCAGGGTCAGGCCAGAGAGAGAGAATAAGGAACAACAGAGTGCCTCTCCAGGACGCTGCAAAACACAGCCAATCCACTGTCTCCAGTTAAGGAAAGCCTCTCGATGCTGCTCCTCCTCCAGCTACTGCCTCGTTTCTCTCGTTCCCTTTACAGCAAAAGGCCTCGGTACAGCTGTCTCTACTCGCTGTCTCCAATTCCTCCCCCCTCATTACCCCTTGAGCCCACTCGCATCAGGATTTTGCGCCCACGTTGCAATAAAACTCTCTTGTCAGAAACCTCGATGACCTTAACAGCATTACATCCCGTAACAGCATTACATCCCGCGGTTGATTTTTTTTTCCCCCATCAATTTATTTATTTATTTATTTTTGGCTGCGTTGGGTCTTTGCTGCACACAGGCTTTCTCTAGTTGTGGCAAGCGGGGGCTACTCTTCCTTGCGGTGCGCGGGCTTCTCATTATGGTAGCTTCTCGCAGAGCACGTCCTCTAGGCACACGGGCTCACAAGTAGTGGATCGCGGGCTCTAGAGCGCAGGCTCAGGAGCTGTGGCGCACGGGCTTACTTGCTGTGCAGCATGTGGGATCTTCACGGACCAGGGCTCGAACCCGTGTCCCCTGTATTGGCAGGCGGAATCTTAACCACTGCACCACCAGGGAAGCCCCCACCCCCTCCCCGGTTGATTCCTTTTTTTTTAAGTTGTTATTATTAGCTTCATTTATTTATTTTTTAAACATCTTTATTGGAGGATAATTGCGCGCGGCTGATTCTTAACTCCCGACTCCCTCAACTTGTCAGCAGTATCTGACACACCTGATCACTCCTTCGTCCTCAAAACACTTTCCTCCCTTGGCTTCCAGGACCCCACCCTCTCTTGGTTCTCCTCCTCCCTCTCTGGCTGCCCCCTCTCGGCCTCCTTGGTAGTTTGTCCTCATTTCCCAGGCCAGCAGCTTGCATTTGGCGTTCCCAGGCCCAGTCTTCGTCCCTCGCCTCTCTACTTCCCCGGTGCCCTCATCGACTCTCATGTCTTTAAAAGTCCTCTCCATGCTCATCTCTTGCCTGGGGCTCTCCCATGGCCTGACTCCTACCTACAAGTGCCTGTTCCACGCCTCCACTGCAATACTGAATGGGTGTCTGAAACTTAAGTCAAGAACTAAATTCCTCAGTGCATCCCCAAAGCTGCTTCACCCACAGGCTCCCCCATTCCAGTTAATGGAAATTCCATCCTCGTAGCTGCTCTTCAGGCCAAAACACTTGATTCATCTACGACATCCCTCCTGTACGTCACTTCCTATCCATCAGCAAATGCTTTAAAATATAGCCAGAATCCAAGCACTGCTCGCAGACCCCTCTGCTCCCACCCTGGGTCCCAGCCAATAATTGTCTCTTGCCTGGATTATCACAACGACCCAATTACTGCTCCCCTGCTTCTGCTCTTGCCTCCTCTTCCACCTGCTTCACACAGCAAGCAGAGCGCTGAAAACAAAAGATGAGTTGAATCCTCTGTGCGAAGCCCTTAGGACCTTCCCTCTTACTTCTAGTGGTTCTCAAACGCCCAGACAGGCTGTCATTTCTTTCACCTCCTCTCCTACTCTTCCCCTCACTCTCTCAGCTACAGCCCACTGGCCTCACTGCCAGTGAAGGTGCCAGGCTTGTTCCCTTTTTTTTTTTTTTTTTTGCGTACGCGGGCCTCTCACTGCTGTGGCCTCTCCCGTTGCGGAGCACAGGCTCCGGACGCGCAGGCTCAGCGGCCATGGCTCACGGGCCCAGCCGCTCCGCGGCATGTGGGATCCTCCCGGACCGAGGCACGAATCCACGTCCCCTGCAGCGGCAGGCAGACCCTCAACCACTGCGCCACCAGGGAAGCCCTGTTCCCATCTTTGAACTTACTATTTCTTCCGCCTGGAATGCTCTTCCCCCACATAGCCACATGGGCTGCTCACTCACCGGGCTCAGGTCTTGACTCACATCACTTTCCTGAAGTCTTGTTACTGAATGCAAGTTCGTGGAGTTTGGGAGCAGAGAAAGGTTTACCGCAGGGTCAAGCAAGGAGAACGCTAGGCTCCTGCTCAAAAACCCAACCTCACTGAAGGCTTTCAGCAAGGTGAGGGCAGGGCGTCCCAGGGTACTGATCAGCTCGTGCACAATTCTGATTGGTTGATGGTGACCAATCCTTAGGCACCAGAGGTCTGTGGCTACGTGCTCATGATCATCAAGCAGTTAATTTCTTCCACTTGCTGCTGGTTTTAGCATCTGAAAAACTGAGGAACTGAGTTTTCAGCATCTGAAACTCATCAGATAATATTATCTAGGTACTTCAGAGAGGAGCTAAAGCAGAGGAGGTGGGGAGAGTTCTGTCCGGGGAAGCCCCATAGGGTCCTGCTCCTTGGTCTTCCCTCATCATTTTATGATTGACATTTGCAGCCTTGCTTTATTTTTCTCCATAGAACATAACGCCATCAACCATGCTACGTTTTCTTCTTAAAAACCATTTTATTTGGAAATAAGTTCAAAACCACTGAAAAGTTCCAAGAATAAGAACAGCACAAAGAACACCCACATATCCTTTACCCAAATTCACTTATTAACATGTTATCCCGTTTGCTTCATTTGCAGATCTCTTTGCCTCTCTCTCTTTCACACAGTCACAAATACACAACAATTTTCTGAACCGTTTGAGAATAAGTTATATACATGTGGCCCTTTGTCTCTAAATACTTCAGTATGTATTTCCTAAAGATACAGATATTCTCTTACACAACCATAGTTATCAACCAGTAAGTTTAACATTGATACAATGCTTTTCTACCACCTGTATCCATTTTTCTCTCCAGTACAAGGTCAAGTCTACTATCAGATGTATTGCGTTTGGATTGTCTGACTCTTTACTCTCCTTTAATCTGAAGCATGTCCACATCCTTCCTTTGTCTTTCATGACATTGCCATTTTTGAAGAAGACAGTCCCTCTGTAACTGAGCAGGACCCTATGGGTCCTTCCTGGGACAGACCCTTCCCCATATCCTCTACTGTAGCTCCTCTCTGAAGTACACGGATAATAGTATCTCAAGCCTATTTCCTGAGTTTTTCAGGGACCCAAACCACCACCAAATGGAAAAAATTAACTGCTTGATGATGAGCACGTAGCCTCCCTCCCCCCTCCCACACACCTACTAGCACCTCCCCTCCCACACACCTACTAGCACCTAAGAATTCATTAACGGCTAACCACCTCAACATCAACCAATCAGAGAATGGTGCACGAGCTGATCACGTACCCTGCAACCCTGCTCCCCACTTGGCCTTTAGAACTGTTTTGCTGAAACCTTTCAGGGAATCCAGGCTTTGGAGGGCATGCACCACCCGTCTCCTTGCATTGCCCTGCAATAAACATTTCTTTGCTCCAAACTCTGACATGACATATTGGGATCGTTGGGTCTCACTGTGCATCGGGCACATGTACTTGCGTCTGGTAACAACATGGCAAAATTCAACACCATCTTGCCAGGAGATCAAAAATAACATCACCACTGAGGGGTCAAAGAACACTGTGTGGGACTTCCTTGGTGGTGCAGTGGTTAAGAATCTGCCTGCCAATGCAGGGGTCACGGGTTTGAGCCCTGGTCTGGGGAGATCCCACATGCCGTGGAGCAACTAAGCCTGTGTGCCACAACTACTGAGCCTGCGCTCTAGAGCTCGTGAACCACAACTATTGAGCCCGCGTGCCACAACTACTGAAGCCCCCACACCTAGAGCCCGTGTTGTGCAACAAAAGAAGCCACTACAATGAGAAGCCTGTGCACTGCAATGAAGAGTAACCCCTGCTTGACGCAATTAGAGAAAGCCCGCGTGCAGCAACGAAGACCCAACGTACCCAAAAAAAAAAAAAAACACTGTGTGACTCAAAAATAACAACCTGAGAAGGATGCTGCATTGCTATGTAACATTCCAGCCAGTAGAGCATAACCTGAGCCTAATCACAAGGAAACATCAGACAACCCTCTACTAAATAAAAGGGGTTGGGGGAGGTGTCACCAAAAGCGAGTCCTGCTTATTTACAATGTACTGTTGTTTTTTTGTCCTTTGCATCTAATAAGCAATCTGTGGGGAGATACTTGAAGCCACCATCACCCTGATACCAAAATCAGACAAAGATACCACAAAGAAAGAAAATTACAGGCCAATATCACTGATGAAGACAGACACAAAAATCCTCCACAAAATACTAGGAAACTGAATCCAACAATATATTAAAAGGCTCATACACGATGATCAAGTGGGATTTATCCTAGGGAAGCAAGGATTCTTCAATACCTGCAAATCAATCAGTGTGATATACCATATCAACAAATGGAAGAATAAAAACCACACGATCATCTCAGTAGATGCAGAAAAATCTTTTCATAAAACTCAACATCCATTTATGATTTAAAAAAAAAACTCTGCAGAAAGTGGGCATTGAGGGAACATACCTCAACATAATAAAGGCCATATATGACAAACCCGTAGCTAACATACTCAACAGTGAAAAGCTGAAAGCATTTTCTCTAAGATCAATAACAAGACAAGGATGCCCACTCTCACCACTTTTATTCAACAGGTTTGGAAGTCCTAGCCACAGTCATCAGAGAAGAAAAAGAAATAATAGGAATCCAAACTGGAAAAGAAGTAAAACCGTCACTGTTTGCAGATGACATGTTACTATACACAGGAAATCCTAAAGACGCTACCAGAAAACTACTAAAGCTCATTAAGAATTTGGTAAAGTCGCAGGATACAAGATTAACACACAGAAATCTATTGCATCTCTATACACTAACAATGAAAGATAAGAAACAGGAATTAAGGAAACAATCTCATTTAGCATCACATCAAAAAGAATAAAATACCTAGGAAAAAACTTACCTAAGGAGGCAAAAGATCTGAACTCTGAAAACTGTAAGACAGTGATGAAAGAAATAAAAGATGACACAAACAGATGGAAAGATATACAGTGTTCTTGGATTAGAAGGGTCAACACTGTCAAAATGACTATACTAGCCAAGGCAATCTACAGAGTCATGCAATCCCTATCAAATTAGCAATGGTGGACTTTCCTGGTGGTACAGTGGTTAACAATCCACCTGCCAATGCAGGGGTCACAGGTTCGATCCCTGGTCTGGGAAGATCCCACATATCGTGCAGCAACTAAGTCCATGTGCCACAACTGCTGAGCCTGCATGGAACAACTACTGAAGCTTGCACACCAAAACTACTGAAGCCTGCACACCCCAGAGCCTGCATGCCACAACTACTGAGCCCGCAGGCCTAGAGCCTGTGCTCCACAACAGGAGAAACCACCCCAACAAGAAGCCCATGCACCACAATGAAGAGTAGCCCTCGCTCGCTGCAACTAGAGAAAGCCTGTGTGCAACAACGAAGACCCAATGCAGCCAAAAATAAAAAAAAATTTTAATTAAAAAAAATTAGCAATGGCATTTTTCACAGAACTAGAACACAAAGACCCTAAATAGCTAAAGCAATCTTAAGAAAGCAAAACAGAGCTGGAGGAATAAGGCTCCCTGACATCACACTATATGACAAAGCTAGAGTAATCAAAATAGTATGGTACTGGCACAAAAAACAGACATATAGATCAATGGAACAGGATAGAAAGCCCAGAAATAAACCCACTCACCTATGGTCAATTAACCTACAACAAAGGAGGCAAGAATATACAACAGAGAAAAGACACTCTCTTCAATAGGTGGTGCTGGGTAAACTGGACAGCTACATGTAAAAGAACGAAATTGGAACATCCTCTAACACCATACACAAAAATAAACTCAAAATGGATGAAAGTCCTAAATATAAGACCAGATACTATAAAACTCCTAGAGGAAAACATAGGCAGAACACTCTTTGACATAAATCCCACCAGTACCTTTCTGGATCCATCTCCTAGAGTAATGGAAATAAAAAACAAAAAACAAGTGGGACCTACTTAAACGTAAAGGCATTTGCAAAGCAAAGGAAACCATAAACAAAACGAAGAGACAACCTACAGAATGGGAGAAACTATTTACAAATGAAATGACGGACAAAATATACAAACAGCTCATGCAGCTCAATGTCAAAAAAATAAACAACCCAATCAAAAAATGGACGGAAGATCTAAATAGACATTTCTCCCAAGAAGACATACAGATGGCCAAAAAGCACATGAAAAGATGCTCAACATCACTAATTGTTAAAGAAATGCAAATCAAAACTACAGTGAGGTATCATCTCACCTCAGTCAGAATAGCCATCAACAAAAAATCTACAAACAAATGCTGGAGAGGGTGTGGAGAAAAGGGAACCCTTCTACACTGTTGGCAGGAATGTAAATTGGTACAACCATTATGGAGAACAGTATAGAGGTTCCTTAAAAAACTAAATATAGGGCTTCCCTGGTGGCGCAGTGGTTGAGAGTCCACTTGCCGATGCAGGGGACATGGGTTCGAGCCCCGGTACGGAAAGATCCTACATGCCACGGAGCGGCTGGGCCCATGAGCCATGGCCGCTGAGCCTGCACGTCCGGAGCCTGTGCTCCGCAACCGTAGAGGCCACAGCGGTGAGAGGCCCGCGTACAGCAAAACAAAAACAAAAACAAAAACAAAATATAGAACTACCATATCATCCTGCAATCCCATTCCTGGGCATATACCTGGAGAAAGCTCTAATTCGAAAACATACATGCACCCCAGTGTTCATAGCACACACACATACACAATGGACTATTACTCACCCATAAAAAAAGAATGAAAGAATGCCATTTGCACAACATGGATGGACCGGGAGATTATCATACTAAGTCAGAGAGATACAAATGTCATATGATATCACTTATATGTGGATCTAAAAAAAGATACAAATGAACTTATTTACGAAAAAGAAATAGACCCACAGACATAGAAAACAAACTTATGGTTATCAAAAGGGAAGTGGAGAGGGATAAATTAGGAGTTTGGAATTAACATACACACTACTACATATATAGATAACCAACGAGGACCTACTGTAGAGCACAGGGAACTATACTCAATATTTTGTAATAACCCATAAGGGAAAAGAATCTGAAAAAGAATAGATATATATAACTGAATCACTTTGCTGTACACCTGAAACTAATACAATATTGTAAATCAACTATACTTCAATAAATTTTAAATTTAAAAAATTAAACTAAAAAAAGAAAAATTAAAAAGAAAACAATTTAAAAATATACAAAATTACAGAGCACCCACATCATCACTGCCACTGAGATAAAACCTCTTGAAGTATTCCACACAGATATGCATATGTGTAACATGAGTGTAACCTGCTGTTTTACTTATCACAAGCACCTTTCTTGACAATACATATTCACCTCTATGTCATTGTTTTAATGATCACATGGCATATCTAGCAGCCCTCTACTGTTGACACTTAGGATGTTTCCAGTATTTTGCAACAATGGATAGTCTATGATGAACAACCTTTTGTGTACTCTTAGTACCTTAATTGCCTACCATTTTTTTCTAGATAAGTTCCTAGAAGTGGAATTGCCAGATCAAAGGTTATGTCATATTGAAGACTTTCAACACATCTATATTGGCACACAACTGTTGACAAGGCCTGTCAGTTCTTCCTTGGAACTTATCTTCGATTTGTCCTTTCCTTTCTGTCGCTAAGAATTCATCATCTTATGCCCCACTCCACCCTCAACTGATACCACTTCCTAAAATCTCTTCTATGATAAAATGCTTCCTACCCACAGAATCACTGTGGATTTAGAGGTGGGAGTCCATTGTAGAAAAACCGTCTTATGTATTTTTCAAAAGTTCCCAGAAGTCTAAAGTGGGGCTCCTTAACTTGCAGCATTGGGAGTCAAGGAGGGCAGCCACTGTAAAGGGGGATATACCAGAGCAGCTGGTGTGGATCTAGGGGGCACTTCTAGGAAATTACAAGAGAAACAGGCCAGATGAGATGGGGAAAGCGGAGCTGCAGGACAAGAGAACCTAGAGCTTTCAAGAAGAGCCGCACGAAGAAACAGGACAGAGAGGAAGTTAAACTTTTAAATTCAGGGGGCTTTACAGGGTCAACCAGGAGCAGGGTCAGGCCAGAGAGAGAATAAGGAACAACAGAGTGCCTCTCCAGGACGCTGCAAAACACAGCCAATCCACTGTCTCCAGTTAAGGAAAGCCTCTCGATGCTGCTCCTCCTCCAGCTACTGCCTCGTTTCTCTCGTTCCCTTTACAGCAAAAGGCCTCGGTACAGCTGTCTCTACTCGCTGTCTCCAATTCCTCCCCTCTCATTACCCCTTGAGCCCACTCGCATCAGGATTTTGCGCCCACGTTGCAATAAAACTCTCTTGTCAGAAACCTCGATGACCTTAACAGCATTACATCCCGTAACAGCATTACATCCCGCGGTTGATTTTTTTTTCCCCCATCAATTTATTTATTTATTTATTTTTGGCTGCGTTGGGTCTTTGCTGCACACAGGCTTTCTCTAGTTGTGGCAAGCGGGGGCTACTCTTCCTTGCGGTGCGCGGGCTTCTCATTATGGTAGCTTCTCGCAGAGCACGTCCTCTAGGCACACGGGCTCACAAGTAGTGGATCGCGGGCTCTAGAGCGCAGGCTCAGGAGCTGTGGCGCACGGGCTTACTTGCTGTGCAGCATGTGGGATCTTCACGGACCAGGGCTCGAACCCGTGTCCCCTGTATTGGCAGGCGGAATCTTAACCACTGCACCACCAGGGAAGCCCCCACCCCCTCCCCGGTTGATTCCTTTTTTTTTAAGTTGTTATTATTAGCTTCATTTATTTATTTTTTAAACATCTTTATTGGAGGATAATTGCGCGCGGCTGATTCTTAACTCCCGACTCCCTCAACTTGTCAGCAGTATCTGACACACCTGATCACTCCTTCCTCCTCAAAACACTTTCCTCCCTTGGCTTCCAGGACCCCACCCTCTCTTGGTTCTCCTCCTCCCTCTCTGGCTGCCCCCTCTCGGCCTCCTTGGTAGTTTGTCCTCATTTCCCAGGCCAGCAGCTTGCATTTGGCGTTCCCAGGCCCAGTCTTCGTCCCTCGCCTCTCTACTTCCCCGGTGCCCTCATCGACTCTCATGTCTTTAAAAGTCCTCTCCAAGCTCATCTCTTGCCTGGGGCTCTCCCATGGCCTGACTCCTACCTACAAGTGCCTGTTCCACGCCTCCACTGCAATACTGAATGGGTGTCTGAAACTTAAGTCAAGAACTAAATTCCTCAGTGCATCCCCAAAGCTGCTTCACCCACAGGCTCCCCCATTCCAGTTAATGGAAATTCCATCCTCGTAGCTGCTCTTCAGGCCAAAACACTTGATTCATCTACGACATCCCTCCTGTACGTCACTTCCTATCCATCAGCAAATGCTTTAAAATATAGCCAGAATCCAAGCACTGCTCGCAGACCCCTCTGCTCCCACCCTGGGTCCCAGCCAATAATTGTCTCTTGCCTGGATTATCACAACGACCCAATTACTGCTCCCCTGCTTCTGCTCTTGCCTCCTCTTCCACCTGCTTCACACAGCAAGCAGAGCGCTGAAAACAAAAGATGAGTTGAATCCTCTGTGCGAAGCCCTTAGGACCTTCCCTCTTACTTCTAGTGGTTCTCAAACGCCCAGACAGGCTGTCATTTCTTTCACCTCCTCTCCTACTCTTCCCCTCACTCTCTCAGCTACAGCCCACTGGCCTCACTGCCAGTGAAGGTGCCAGGCTTGTTCCCTTTTTTTTTTTTTTTTTGCGTACGCGGGCCTCTCACTGCTGTGGCCTCTCCCGTTGCGGAGCACAGGCTCCGGACGCGCAGGCTCAGCGGCCATGGCTCAGGGGCCCAGCCGCTCCGCGGCATGTGGGATCCTTCCGGACCGAGGCACGAATCCACGTCCCCTGCAGCGGCAGGCAGACCCTCAACCACTGCGCCACCAGGGAAGCCCTGTTCCCATCTTTGAACTTACTATTTCTTCCGCCTGGAATGCTCTTCCCCCACATAGCCACATGGGCTGCTCACTCACCGGGCTCAGGTCTTGACTCACATCACTTTCCTGAAGTCTTGTTACTGAATGCAAGTTCGTGGAGTTTGGGAGCAGAGAAAGGTTTACCGCAGGGTCAAGCAAGGAGAACGCTAGGCTCCTGCTCAAAAACCCAACCTCACTGAAGGCTTTCAGCAAGGTGAGGGCAGGGCGTCCCAGGGTACTGATCAGCTCGTGCACAATTCTGATTGGTTGATGGTGACCAATCCTTAGGCACCAGAAGGTCTGTGGCTACGTGCTCATGATCATCAAGCAGTTAATTTCTTCCACTTGCTGCTGGTTTTAGCATCTGAAAAACTGAGGAACTGAGTTTTCAGCGTCTGAAACTCATCAGATAATATTATCTAGGTACTTCAGAGAGGAGCTAAAGCAGAGGAGGTGGGGAGAGTTCTGTCCGGGGAAGCCCCATAGGGTCCTGCTCCTTGGTCTTCCCTCATCATTTTATGATTGACATTTGCAGCCTTGCTTTATTTTTCTCCATAGAACATAACGCCATCAATCATGCTACATTTTCTACTTAAAAACCATTTTATTTGGAAATAAGTTCAAAACCACTGAAAAGTTCCAAGAATAAGAACAGCACAAAGAACACCCACATATCCTTTACCCAAATTCACTTATTAACATGTTATCCCGTTTGCTTCATTTGCAGATCTCTTTGCCTCTCTCTCTTTCACACAGTCACAAATACACAACAATTTTCTGAACCGTTTGAGAATAAGTTATATACATGTGGCCCTTTGTCTCTAAATACTTCAGTATGTATTTCCTAAAGATACGGATATTCTCTTACACAACCATAGTTATCAACCAGTAAGTTTAACATTGATACAATGCTTTTCTACCACCTGTATCCATTTTTCTCTCCAGTACAAGGTCAAGTCTACTATCAGATGTATTGCGTTTGGATTGTCTGACTCTTTACTCTCCTTTAATCTGAAGCATGTCCACATCCTTCCTTTGTCTTTCATGACATTGCCATTTTTGAAGAAGACAGTCCCTCTGTAACTGAGCAGGACCCTATGGGTCCTTCCTGGGACAGACCCTTCCCCATATCCTCTACTGTAGCTCCTCTCTGAAGTACACGGATAATAGTATCTCAAGCCTATTTCCTGAGTTTTTCAGGGACCAAAACCACCACCAAATGGAAAAAATTAACTGCTTGATGATGAGCACGTAGCCTCCCTCCCCCCTCCCACACACCTACTAGCACCTCCCCTCCCACACACCTACTAGCACCTAAGAATTCATTAACGGCTAACCACCTCAACATCAACCAATCAGAGAATGGTGCACGAGCTGATCACGTACCCTGCAACCCTGCTCCCCACTTGGCCTTTAGAACTGTTTTGCTGAAACCTTTCAGGGAATCCAGGCTTTGGAGGGCATGCACCACCCGTCTCCTTGCATTGCCCTGCAATAAACATTTCTTTGCTCCAAACTCTGACATGACATATTGGGATCGTTGGGTCTCACTGTGCATCGGACACATGTACTTGCGTCTGGTAACAACATGGCAAAATTCAACACCATCTTGCCAGGAGATCAAAAATAACATCACCACTGAGGGGTCAAAGAACACTGTGTGGGACTTCCTTGGTGGTGCAGTGGTTAAGAATCTGCCTGCCAATGCAGGGGTCACGGGTTTGAGCCCTGGTCTGGGGAGATCCCACATGCCGTGGAGCAACTAAGCCTGTGTGCCACAACTACTGAGCCTGCGCTCTAGAGCTCGTGAACCACAACTATTGAGCCCGCGTGCCACAACTACTGAAGCCCCCACACCTAGAGCCCGTGTTGTGCAACAAAAGAAGCCACTACAATGAGAAGCCTGTGCACTGCAATGAAGAGTAACCCCTGCTTGACGCAATTAGAGAAAGCCCGCGTGCAGCAACGAAGACCCAACGTACCCAAAAAAAAAAAAACACTGTGTGACTCAAAAATAACAACCTGAGAAGGATGCTGCATTGCTATGTAACATTCCAGCCAGTAGAGCATAACCTGAGCCTAATCACAAGGAAACATCAGACAACCCTCTACTAAATAAAAGGGGTTGGGGGAGGTGTCACCAAAAGCGAGTCCTGCTTATTTACAATGTACTGTTGTTTTTTTGTCCTTTGCATCTAATAAGCAATCTGTGGGGAGATACTTGAAGCCACCATCACCCTGATACCAAAATCAGACAAAGATACCACAAAGAAAGAAAATTACAGGCCAATATCACTGATGAAGACAGACACAAAAATCCTCCACAAAATACTAGGAAACTGAATCCAACAATATATTAAAAGGCTCATACACGATGATCAAGTGGGATTTATCCTAGGGAAGCAAGGATTCTTCAATACCTGCAAATCAATCAGTGTGATATACCATATCAACAAATGGAAGAATAAAAACCACACGATCATCTCAGTAGATGCAGAAAAATCTTTTCATAAAACTCAACATCCATTTATGATTTAAAAAAAAAAACTCTCCAGAAAGTGGGCATTGAGGGAACATACCTCAACATAATAAAGGCCATATATGACAAACCCATAGCTAACATACTCAACAGTGAAAAGCTGAAAGCATTTTCTCTAAGATCAACAACAAGACAAGGATGCCCACTCTCACCACTTTTATTCAACAGGTTTGGAAGTCCTAGCCACAGTCATCAGAGAAGAAAAAGAAATAATAGGAATCCAAACTGGAAAAGAAGTAAAACCGTCACTGTTTGCAGATGACATGTTACTATACACAGGAAATCCTAAAGACGCTACCAGAAAACTACTAAAGCTCATTAAGAATTTGGTAAAGTCGCAGGATACAAGATTAACACACAGAAATCTATTGCATCTCTATACACTAACAATGAAAGATAAGAAACAGGAATTAAGGAAACAATCTCATTTAGCATCACATCAAAAAGAATAAAATACCTAGGAAAAAACTTACCTAAGGAGGCAAAAGATCTGAACTCTGAAAACTGTAAGACAGTGATGAAAGAAATAAAAGATGACACAAACAGATGGAAAGATATACAGTGTTCTTGGATTAGAAGGGTCAACACTGTCAAAATGACTATACTAGCCAAGGCAATCTACAGAGTCATGCAATCCCTATCAAATTAGCAATGGTGGACTTTCCTGGTGGTACAGTGGTTAACAATCCACCTGCCAATGCAGGGGTCACAGGTTCGATCCCTGGTCTGGGAAGATCCCACATATCGTGCAGCAACTAAGTCCATGTGCCACAACTGCTGAGCCTGCATGGAACAACTACTGAAGCTTGCACACCAAAACTACTGAAGCCTGCACACCCCAGAGCCTGCATGCCACAACTACTGAGCCCGCAGGCCTAGAGCCTGTGCTCCACAACAGGAGAAACCACCCCAACAAGAAGCCCATGCACCACAATGAAGAGTAGCCCTCGCTCGCTGCAACTAGAGAAAGCCTGTGTGCAACAACGAAGACCCAATGCAGCCAAAAATAAAAAAAAATTTTAATTAAAAAAAATTAGCAATGGCATTTTTCACAGAACTAGAACACAAAGACCCTAAATAGCTAAAGCAATCTTAAGAAAGCAAAACAGAGCTGGAGGAATAAGGCTCCCTGACATCACACTATATGACAAAGCTAGAGTAATCAAAATAGTATGGTACTGGCACAAAAAACAGACATATAGATCAATGGAACAGGATAGAAAGCCCAGAAATAAACCCACTCACCTATGGTCAATTAACCTACAACAAAGGAGGCAAGAATATACAACAGAGAAAAGACACTCTCTTCAATAGGTGGTGCTGGGAAAACTGGACAGCTACATGTAAAAGAACGAAATTGGAACATCCTCTAACACCATACACAAAAATAAACTCAAAATGGATTAAAGTCCTAAATATAAGACCAGATACTATAAAACTCCTAGAGGAAAACATAGGCAGAACACTCTTTGACATAAATCCCACCAGTACCTTTCTGGATCCATCTCCTAGAGTAATGGAAATAAAAAACAAAAAACAAGTGGGACCTACTTAAACGTAAAGGCATTTGCAAAGCAAAGGAAACCATAAACAAAACGAAGAGACAACCTACAGAATGGGAGAAACTATTTACAAATGAAATGACGGACAAAATATACAAACAGCTCATGCAGCTCAATGTCAAAAAAATAAACAACCCAATCAAAAAATGGACGGAAGATCTAAATAGACATTTCTCCCAAGAAGACATACAGATGGCCAAAAAGCACATGAAAAGATGCTCAACATCACTAATTGTTAAAGAAATGCAAATCAAAACTACAGTGAGGTATCATCTCACCTCAGTCAAAATAGCCATCAACAAAAAATCTACAAACAAATGCTGGAGAGGGTGTGGAGAAAAGGGAACCCTTCTACACTGTTGGCAGGAATGTAAATTGGTACAACCATTATGGAGAACAGTATAGAGGTTCCTTAAAAAACTAAATATAGGGCTTCCCTGGTGGCGCAGTGGTTGAGAGTCCACTTGCCGATGCAGGGGACATGGGTTCGAGCCCCGGTACGGAAAGATCCTACATGCCACGGAGCGGCTGGGCCCATGAGCCATGGCCGCTGAGCCTGCACGTCCGGAGCCTGTGCTCCGCAACCGTAGAGGCCACAGCGGTGAGAGGCCCGCGTAGAGCAAAACAAAAACAAAAACAAAAACAAAATATAGAACTACCATATCATCCTGCAATCCCATTCCTGGGCATATATCTGGAGAAAGCTCTAATTCGAAAACATACATGCACCCCAGTGTTCATAGCACACACACATACACAATGGACTATTACTCACCCATAAAAAAAGAATGAAAGAATGCCATTTGCACAACATGGATGGACCGGGAGATTATCATACTAAGTCAGAGAGATACAAATGTCATATGATATCACTTATATGTGGATCTAAAAAAAGATACAAATGAACTTATTTACGAAAAAGAAATAGACCCACAGACATAGAAAACAAACTTATGGTTATCAAAAGGGAAGTGGAGAGGGATAAATTAGGAGTTTGGAATTAACATACACACTACTACATATATAGATAACCAACGAGGACCTACTGTAGAGCACAGGGAACTATACTCAATATTTTGTAATAACCCATAAGGGAAAAGAATCTGAAAAAGAATAGATATATATAACTGAATCACTTTGCTGTACACCTGAAACTAATACAATATTGTAAATCAACTATACTTCAATAAATTTTAAATTTAAAAAATTAAACTAAAAAAAGAAAAATTAAAAAGAAAACAATTTAAAAATATACAAAATTACAGAGCACCCACATCATCACTGCCACTGAGATAAAACCTCTTGAAGTATTCCACACAGATATGCATATGTGTAACATGAGTGTAACCTGCTGTTTTACTTATCACAAGCACCTTTCTTGACAATACATATTCACCTCTATGTCATTGTTTTAATGATCACATGGCATATCTAGCAGTCCTCTACTGTTGACACTTAGGATGTTTCCAGTATTTTGCAACAATGGATAGTCTATGATGAACAACCTTTTGTGTACTCTTAGTACCTTAATTGCCTACCATTTTTTTCTAGATAAGTTCCTAGAAGTGGAATTGCCAGATCAAAGGTTATGTCATATTGAAGACTTTCAACACATCTATATTGGCACACAACTGTTGACAAGGCCTGTCAGTTCTTCCTTGGAACTTATCTTCGATTTGTCCTTTCCTTTCTGTCGCTAAGAATTCATCATCTTATGCCCCACTCCACCCTCAACTGATACCACTTCCTAAAATCTCTTCTATGATAAAATGCTTCCTACCCACAGAATCACTGTGGATTTAGAGGTGGGAGTCCATTGTAGAAAAACCGTCTTATGTATTTTTCAAAAGTTCCCAGAAGTCTAAAGTGGGGCTCCTTAACTTGCAGCATTGGGAGTCAAGGAGGGCAGCCACTGTAAAGGGGGATATACCAGAGCAGCTGGTGTGGATCTAGGGGGCACTTCTAGGAAATTACAAGAGAAACAGGCCAGATGAGATGGGGAAAGCGGAGCTGCAGGACAAGAGAACCTAGAGCTTTCAAGAAGAGCCGCACGAAGAAACAGGACAGAGAGGAAGTTAAACTTTTAAATTCAGGGGGCTTTACAGGGTCAACCAGGAGCAGGGTCAGGCCAGAGAGAGAGAATAAGGAACAACAGAGTGCCTCTCCAGGACGCTGCAAAACACAGCCAATCCACTGTCTCCAGTTAAGGAAAGCCTCTCGATGCTGCTCCTCCTCCAGCTACTGCCTCATTTCTCTCGTTCCCTTTACAGCAAAAGGCCTCGGTACAGCTGTCTCTACTCGCTGTCTCCAATTCCTCCCCCCTCATTACCCCTTGAGCCCACTCGCATCAGGATTTTGCGCCCACGTTGCAATAAAACTCTCTTGTCAGAAACCTCGATGACCTTAACAGCATTACATCCCGTAACAGCATTACATCCCGCGGTTGATTTTTTTTCCCCCTATCAATTTATTTATTTATTTACTTTTGGCTGCGTTGGGTCTTTGCTGCACACAGGCTTTCTCTAGTTGTGGCAAGCGGGGGCTACTCTTCCTTGCGGTGCGCGGGCTTCTCATTATGGTAGCTTCTCGCAGAGCACGTCCTCTAGGCACACGGGCTCACAAGTAGTGGATCGCGGGCTCTAGAGCGCAGGCTCAGGAGCTGTGGCGCACGGGCTGGCTTGCTGTGCAGCATGTGGGATCTTCACGGACCAGGGCTCGAACCCGTGTCCCCTGTATTGGCAGGCGGAATCTTAACCACTGCACCACCAGGGAAGCCCCCACCCCCTCCCCGGTTGATTCCTTTTTTTTTAAGTTGTTATTATTAGCTTCATTTATTTATTTTTTAAACATCTTTATTGGAGGATAATTGCGCGCGGCTGATTCTTAACTCCCGACTCCCTCAACTTGTCAGCAGTATCTGACACACCTGATCACTCCTTCCTCCTCAAAACACTTTCCTCCCTTGGCTTCCAGGACCCCACCCTCTCTTGGTTCTCCTCCTCCCTCTCTGGCTGCCCCCTCTCGGCCTCCTTGGTAGTTTGTCCTCATTTCCCAGGCCAGCAGCTTGCATTTGGCGTTCCCAGGCCCAGTCTTCGTCCCTCGCCTCTCTACTTCCCCGGTGCCCTCATCGACTCTCATGTCTTTAAAAGTCCTCTCCAAGCTCATCTCTTGCCTGGGGCTCTCCCATGGCCTGACTCCTACCTACAAGTGCCTGTTCCACGCCTCCACTGCAATACTGAATGGGTGTCTGAAACTTAAGTCAAGAACTAAATTCCTCAGTGCATCCCCAAAGCTGCTTCACCCACAGGCTCCCCCATTCCAGTTAATGGAAATTCCATCCTCGTAGCTGCTCTTCAGGCCAAAACACTTGATTCATCTACGACATCCCTCCTGTACGTCACTTCCTATCCATCAGCAAATGCTTTAAAATATAGCCAGAATCCAAGCACTGCTCGCAGACCCCTCTGCTCCCACCCTGGGTCCCAGCCAATAATTGTCTCTTGCCTGGATTATCACAACGACCCAATTACTGCTCCCCTGCTTCTGCTCTTGCCTCCTCTTCCACCTGCTTCACACAGCAAGCAGAGCGCTGAAAACAAAAGATGAGTTGAATCCTCTGTGCGAAGCCCTTAGGACCTTCCCTCTTACTTCTAGTGGTTCTCAAACGCCCAGACAGGCTGTCATTTCTCTCACCTCCTCTCCTACTCTTCCCCTCACTCTCTCAGCTACAGCCCACTGGCCTCACTGCCAGTGAAGGTGCCAGGCTTGTTCCCTTTTTTATTTTTTGCGTACGCGGGCCTCTCACTGCTGTGGCCTCTCCCGTTGCGGAGCACAGGCTCCGGACGCGCAGGCTCAGCGGCCATGGCTCACGGGCCCAGCCGCTCCGCGGCATGTGGGATCCTCCCGGACCGAGGCACGAATCCACGTCCCCTGCAGCGGCAGGCAGACCCTCAACCACTGCGCCACCAGGGAAGCCCTGTTCCCATCTTTGAACTTACTATTTCTTCCGCCTGGAATGCTCTTCCCCCACATAGCCACATGGGCTGCTCACTCACCGGGCTCAGGTCTTGACTCACATCACTTTCCTGAAGTCTTGTTACTGAATGCAAGTTCGTGGAGTTTGGGAGCAGAGAAAGGTTTACCGCAGGGTCAAGCAAGGAGAACGCTAGGCTCCTGCTCAAAAACCCAACCTCACTGAAGGCTTTCAGCAAGGTGAGGGCAGGGCGTCCCAGGGTACTGATCAGCTCGTGCACAATTCTGATTGGTTGATGGTGACCAATCCTTAGGCACCAGAGGTCTGTGGCTACGTGCTCATGATCATCAAGCAGTTAATTTCTTCCACTTGCTGCTGGTTTTAGCATCTGAAAAACTGAGGAACTGAGTTTTCAGCATCTGAAACTCATCAGATAATATTATCTAGGTACTTCAGAGAGGAGCTAAAGCAGAGGAGGTGGGGAGAGTTCTGTCCGGGGAAGCCCCATAGGGTCCTGCTCCTTGGTCTTCCCTCATCATTTTATGATTGACATTTGCAGCCTTGCTTTATTTTTCTCCATAGAACATAACGCCATCAACCATGCTACGTTTTCTTCTTAAAAACCATTTTATTTGGAAATAAGTTCAAAACCACTGAAAAGTTCCAAGAATAAGAACAGCACAAAGAACACCCACATATCCTTTACCCAAATTCACTTATTAACATGTTATCCCGTTTGCTTCATTTGCAGATCTCTTTGCCTCTCTCTCTTTCACACAGTCACAAATACACAACAATTTTCTGAACCGTTTGAGAATAAGTTATATACATGTGGCCCTTTGTCTCTAAATACTTCAGTATGTATTTCCTAAAGATACGGATATTCTCTTACACAACCATAGTTATCAACCAGTAAGTTTAACATTGATACAATGCTTTTCTACCACCTGTATCCATTTTTCTCTCCAGTACAAGGTCAAGTCTACTATCAGATGTATTGCGTTTGGATTGTCTGACTCTTTACTCTCCTTTAATCTGAAGCATGTCCACATCCTTCCTTTGTCTTTCATGACATTGCCATTTTTGAAGAAGACAGTCCCTCTGTAACTGAGCAGGACCCTATGGGTCCTTCCTGGGACAGACCCTTCCCCATATCCTCTACTGTAGCTCCTCTCTGAAGTACACGGATAATAGTATCTCAAGCCTATTTCCTGAGTTTTTCAGGGACCCAAACCACCACCAAATGGAAAAAATTAACTGCTTGATGATGAGCACGTAGCCTCCCTCCCCCCTCCCACACACCTACTAGCACCTCCCCTCCCACACACCTACTAGCACCTAAGAATTCATTAACGGCTAACCACCTCAACATCAACCAATCAGAGAATGGTGCACGAGCTGATCACGTACCCTGCAACCCTGCTCCCCACTTGGCCTTTAGAACTGTTTTGCTGAAACCTTTCAGGGAATCCAGGCTTTGGAGGGCATGCACCACCCGTCTCCTTGCATTGCCCTGCAATAAACATTTCTTTGCTCCAAACTCTGACATGACATATTGGGATCGTTGGGTCTCACTGTGCATCGGGCACATGTACTTGCGTCTGGTAACAACATGGCAAAATTCAACACCATCTTGCCAGGAGATCAAAAATAACATCACCACTGAGGGGTCAAAGAACACTGTGTGGGACTTCCTTGGTGGTGCAGTGGTTAAGAATCTGCCTGCCAATGCAGGGTTCACGGGTTTGAGCCCTGGTCTGGGGAGATCCCACATGCCGTGGAGCAACTAAGCCTGTGTGCCACAACTACTGAGCCTGCGCTCTAGAGCTCGTGAACCACAACTATTGAGCCCGCGTGCCACAACTACTGAAGCCCCCACACCTAGAGCCCGTGTTGTGCAACAAAAGAAGCCACTACAATGAGAAGCCTGTGCACTGCAATGAAGAGTAACCCCTGCTTGACGCAATTAGAGAAAGCCCGCGTGCAGCAACGAAGACCCAACGTACCCAAAAAAAAAAAAAAGAACACTGTGTGACTCAAAAATAACAACCTGAGAAGGATGCTGCATTGCTATGTAACATTCCAGCCAGTAGAGCATAACCTGAGCCTAATCACAAGGAAACATCAGACAACCCTCTACTAAATAAAAGGGGTTGGGGGAGGTGTCACCAAAAGCGAGTCCTGCTTATTTACAACGTACTGTTGTTTTTTTTTCCTTTGCATCTAATAAGCAATCTGTGGGGAGATACTTGAAGCCACCATCACCCTGATACCAAAATCAGACAAAGATACCACAAAGAAAGAAAATTACAGGCCAATATCACTGATGAAGACAGACACAAAAATCCTCCACAAAATACTAGGAAACTGAATCCAACAATATATTAAAAGGCTCATACACGATGATCAAGTGGGATTTATCCCAGGGATGCAAGGCTTATTCAATATACACAAATCAAGCCCTGTGATACACCACATTAACAAATTAAGGAATAAAATCCATATGATCATCTGAATAGATGCAGTAAAAGCTTTTGACAAATTTTAACACCAATTTACGATAAAAACTCTCCAGAATATGGGCATAGAGGGAACCTACCTCAACATAATAAAGGCCATATATGATAAACCCACAGCAAGCAACATACTCAATGGTGAAAAACTGAAAGCATTTGCACTAAGATCAGGAATAAGACAAGGATGTCCACTCTCACCACTCTTATTCAATATAGTTTTGGAAGTCCTAGCCATGGCAATCAGAGAAGAAAAAGAAATAAAAGGAATCGAAACTGAAAAAGAAGAAGTAAAACCGTCACTGTTTGCAGATGACATGGTGCTATACATAGAAAATCCTAAAGATGCCACCAGGAAACTACTAGAACTAATCAATGAATTTGGTAAGGTTACAGGATACAAAATTAATGCACAGAAATCTCTGGCATTCCTATACAACATCAATGTAAAATCAGAAAGAGAAATTAAGGAAACACTCCCATTTACCATTGCAACAAAAAGAATACAATACCTACGAATAAACCTGCCTAAGGAGGCAAAAGCCTTGTACTCAGAAAACTATAAAACACTGATGAAAGAAATCAAAGATGACATAAACAGATGGAGAAATATACCATGTTCTTGGTTGGAATAATCAATACTGTGAAAATGACTCTACTACCCAAAGCAATCTACAGATTCAGTGCAATCCCTATCAAACTACCAATGGCATTCTTCACAGAATTAGAACAAAAAATTTTACAATTCGTATGGAAACACAGAAGACCCTGAATAGCCAAAGCAATCGTGAGAAAGAAAAACGGAGTTGGAGGAATCAGGCTCCCCGACTTCAAACTATACCGCAAAAGCTACAGTAATCAAAACAGTACAGTAATGGCACAAAAACAGAAATAGAGCCCAATGGTACAGGATAGAATGTCCAGAGATAAACCCACACACATATGGGCACCTAATTTATGACAAAGGAGGCAAGAACACTCAATGGAGAAAAGACAGCCTCTTCAATAAGTGGTGCTGGGAAAACTGGACAGCTACATGTAAAAGAATGAAATTAGAACACTCCCTAACACCATACACAAAAATGGATTAAAGACTTAAATGTAAGACCAGACACTATAAAACTCTTAGAGGAAAACATAGGAAAAACACTCTTTGACATAAATCACTGCAAGATCTTTTTTGACCCACCTCCTGGAGTAATGGAAATAGAAACAAAAATAAACAAATGGGACCTAGTGAAACGTAAAAGCTTTTGCACAGCAAAGGAAACTTCAAACAAGACGAAAACACAGCCCTCAGAATGAGAGGAAATATTTGCACATGAATCAATGGACAAAGGATTAATCTCCAAAATATATAAACAGCTCATGCAGCTCAATATTAAAAAAACAAACAACCAATCAAAAAATAGGCAGAAGGCCTAAACAGGCATTTCTCCAAAGAAGACATACAGATGGCCAAGAAGCACATGAAAAGCTGCTCAACATCACTAATTATCAGAGAAATGCAAATCAAAACTACAATGAGGTATCACCTCACACCAGTTAGAATGGGCATCATCAGAAAATCTACAAACAACAAATGCTGGAGAGGGTGTGGAGAAAAGGGAACCCTCTTGCACTGTTGGTGGGAATGTAAATGGATACAGCCACTATGGAGAACAGTATGGAGGTTCCTTAAAAAACTAAAAATAGAATTACCATATGACCCAGCAATCTCACTACTGGGCATATACCCGGAGAAAACCATAATCCAAAGAGACACATGCACCCCAGTGTTCACTGCAGCACTATTTACAATAGCCAGGACATGGAAGCTACCTAAATGCCCATTGGCAGATGAATGGATAAAGAAGATGTGGTACGTATATACAATGGAATATTACTCAGCCATAAAACGGAACGAAATTGGGTCATTTGTAGAGACGTGGATGGATCTAGAGACTGTCATACAGAGTGAAGTAAGTCAGAAAGAGAAAAACAAATATCATATGTTAACGCATATATGTGGAACCTAGAAAAATGGTACAGATGAACCAGTTTGTGGGGCAGAAATTAAGACAGAGATGTAGAGAACAAACGTATGGACACCAAGGGGGGAAAGTGCCGGGGGTGGGGTGGGGTGGTGAATTGGGAGATTGGGATTGACACATATACACTAATATGTATAAAATGGATAACTAATAAGAACCTGCTGTATAAAAAAATAAAATACAAAAAATAAATAATTTATTTTTTTAAAAAAAGGGCAGAAGGCCTAAATAGACATTTCACCAAGGAAGGTATACAGATGGCCAAGAGACACATGAAAAGCTGCTCAACATCACTAATTATTAGAGAAATGCAAATCAAAACTACAATGAGGTATCACCTCACACCAGTTAGAATGGCCATTATCAAAAAACCTACAAACAATAAATGCTGGAGAGGGTGTGGAGAAGGGAAGCCTCTTGCACTGTTGGTGGGAATGTAAATTGATACAGCCACTATGGAGAACAGTATGGAGGTTCCTTAAAAAACTAAAAATAGAACTACCATATGACCCAGCAATCCCACTACTGGGCATATACCCGGAGAAAACCATAATCCAAAGAGACACATGCACCCCAGTGTTCATTGCAGCACTATTTACAATAGCCAGGACATGGAAGCAACCTAAGTGTCCACTGACAGATTAATGGATAAAGAAGATGTGGCACATATATACAATGGAATATTACTCAGCCATAAAAAGAAACGAAATTGAGTTATTTGGAGTGAGGTGGATGGACCTAGAGTCTGTCACACAGAGTGAAGTAGGTCAGAAACAGAAAAACAAATACCGTATGCTAACACATACATAGGGAATCTAAAAAAAAAAAATGGTACTGATGAACCTAGCTGCAGGGCAGGAATAAAAATGTAGACACAGGAATGGACTTGAGGACACGGGGTGGGAGGGGAAAGCTGGGGAGAAGTGAGAGTAGCATTGACATATATACACTACCAAATGTAAAATAGCTAGTGGGAAGCAGCAGCATAGCACAGGGATATCAGCTCGGTGTTTTGCGATGACCTAGAGAGGTGGGATGGGGAGGATGGGAGGGAGGCTCAAGAAGGAGGGGATATGGGGACATGTGTATGCATATGGCTGATTCACTTTGTAGTACAACAGAAACTAACACAGTATTGTGAAGCAATTATACTCCAATGAAGATCTATTTTTAAAAAAAAGAGCATAAAAGCATCCTGTTCCTCATAAAACTCTCACCCTAGATTTTGCACCCAGTGATGATTCTTGCCTGAATTAATTTTGACTATGATATTGCAAAAAGATGGTTTTTCAACTCCGGTACTCCCTCTACATTTCTTAGCTGGCATTCGTGTTTTAGGTGACCCCCTTATGAGTCCACCTCCTCGAGGTCCACACCGGGAACTCCTACCCCTTCTCCCAATTCTGAGGGGGGACAGTTTTTCAGACCATCTACCCCTAGCGCCCCACCTGGACAGCTGGAAATTCCACCACCTTATCCCTCCAGCCCTGCCCTGTATCCTCCATTACCAGAGGTGAGTCCTGCCAGTGCTACACAAAGCAGAGTTGTTAGGGAACCATTGACCGAAACTGCCCACCTTGGCCAGGCACATTGATAATCGCTTGCCTGAGTTGTCTCACAACAGGAGGTCTCTGTTGCTGCCGCTGAAAACTAATCAGGAAAATTTGGGAGGGGCCAAAAGGAGGGGGGAGGAGACGATATGTCCTGCCAAACTCCCAGAAGCCCTCACGCTGGAATCCATCTTGGCTGAGAGAAGTGTGCGTCACCCAGAAGGACCCTTAGTCACCAAATATGGGCCAGAGATGATTGGCCAGAGACAACCTGGAAACTAACCCCATTACCATAAAATCTGAGACTTCGAGCCACGTGGCAGAGCAGTCCTCCTGGGTTCCCTTCCACTACTGCTCTCCGGGGGGCCCGGAGAGGCCCTTTCCAATAAAGTCTTCTGACTCATCAGCATGAGTGTCTCCTCGGACAATTCATTTCCAAGTGTTAAATAAGAGCCCACTCTCAGACCCTGGAAGGGATCCCCCTTCCTGCAACAGGGCTACCTACCAGCCTCCCAATACCAAACTCTGTCCTTCAAGCGGAGTGCTGGCTGGTGACAGAGAACAATCAGGGTCCATGTCCCTTTTCCTATGGCTGACCTAGCTACTTGCAAAGAGAAATTTGGTCATTTTTTTTTTCTGAGAACCCCAGTCGGTCCTTGGAGGAATTCACCAAGCTGACAAAGTTCTATGAGTTTACTTGGGGGGATCCCCCCTTTCTACCTGCTGCACCTTTGAAGAGAAAAGCTGGATCTTTGGTGCAGCCCTGCTATCTGCTGATGAAATGGCAGTCCAAAATCAGGAACACGTGATCTACCTCGCCCTTCTCTGATTAGCAACTGCTTGAATCTGCACTTTGTAACTCAGGGTAGGTCATGGAGGCTGGAGTCTGTTCCCTACAAACAGGGAATGTGGGACACGGAAAGGCTTCTGTGCCCAGGAGCCCCACAGGGTCCTGCTTGGTTTCAGTAACACAGGGAAAAGATGAGAATCCAGCCCTCTTCCAGGACTGCCTGGTAGAAGCTTTTAGAAAGTATACCAATATTGCGACTTCCCTGGTGGTCCAGTGGTTAAGACTCTGAGCTCCCACTGCAGGGGGCACGGGTTCGAGCCCTGATGGGGGAAGTAAGATCCCACGTGCCTGCCAGAAAGAAAAATTAATTAATCAATTAAAAAAAAGAAAGTATACCAGTATTAATCCCATACCTCCAAAGGGCAAGTCCTAGTAAATACCCATTTTTATTTTATCACTCAATCTACCCCAGACATTAGGAGAAAATTACAGAAGGCAGCTATGGGACCCCAACCCCCCAAGAATCAGCTCATGGACTTGGCCTTTGGAGTATTTAACAGTAGAGATAGGGTTGAGGAAGTGAAAAGGATTCAGGGACAACAACGAAAGGCACAATTATTGGCAGCAGCCCTAGCCCCTGCACAACCTCAGAGTTCCTGCCCCGGCTTATGAAAGCGCACCGGGGGGTGGGCAGGATCTAGAAAATCTGGATCAGAGCCACTGCCCCACGGAGAAGGGACATGTTTTAAATGCAGCCAGGAGGGCCACTGGAAGGATGAACACCCTCTGTTTGGGAAAAATCCACCAAGACCCTGCCCGATATGCAAACTTAGGGCCACTGGAAGTGATGGCTGAGAAACTGATGATGGCTGAGAGGACTGAAGGCTGTTGGCGCCCAGGAAGTCCCCACCCCGCAGCTCCCAAAGGATGCCTGGTCATTTCCCTGGAGGATCCTCGGGTAACCCTTGACGTGGGAAGTAGGAAAGTTATTTTTTTAATTAAATACAGAGCCGCCTACTCTGTGCTGACTGATTTCCTTTGACCCTTGTCCTCTCAATCCTGTATAGTAACAGGAATCGATGGACGGCCCAAAGCCAAACGATTCAACTGCTTACTAGGAAGTTTTACCTTTGCCCACCAGTTCCTGCTCATGCCTGAGTGCCCCGTCCCCTTGTTGGGAAGGGCTTTGCTCACCAAGTTCCAGACAATAGTTCAATTCGGAGACTCCCTCAGAGAAGGCACCCACCAGGAGAAACAATTGCTCTTAGCCACGGGAGCCTGACTGCCTCGGTCACAAATCAGAGGAAGTCTCCCTTCCACCCCATGTTGTTTCTCAAGTAAACCCCCCTGTCTGGGACTCTGAGGTTCCTGGCAGAGCTACTAATGTGCCCCCAGTTCAGATTTCATTAAAACCCAATGCTGATTATCTGTGGAAAAAAAAAGGATTCCTTGAGCCCGAGGCCCAGCCTTTAATAACCAAGTTCTTAAAATATGGGCTGTTATGACCCTGCCAATTTCTATGTAATACCCCCATTCTGCACATAAAAAAAAACGAAGTGGAAAACAACAAGGTTCTACTGTATAGCACAGGGAACTATATTCATTATCTTGTAATAAACCATAAGGAAAAAAGAAATTTAAAAGAATGTATATATATATATGTATAACTGAGTCACTTTGCTGTACAGCAGAAACTAACACGATATTGTAAATCAACTATACTTCAATAAAAAAATTTAAAATAAAATTTAAAAAATAAATGAAACTTCGACACATGCTAAAGAAAACGAAGTGGAGAATACAGGTTTGTTCAAGACCTGAGAGCAGTTAATGAGGCAGTGGGCCCCAGATCACCCGACAGTCCCTAATCCATATACCATACTGACCCAAGTTCCAGTAAATGCTCACGGGTTTACAGGGCTGGACCTAAAGGACACCTTCCTTTGCATTCCCCTGCACCCAGACTCTCTTTGCCTTTGAGTGGACAGATCCAGATACTCATAACACTTCCCAGCTAACCTGGACCACGCTGCCCCAAGGCTCCAGGGATAGCCCCCACCTATTTGGGAACACATTAGCAAAGGAATTAATAGAATTACAGTTGGTCAACGGGTCTCTCCTACAGTATGGAGATGACCTCCTAATTTCCAGTCCCACTAGGGAAGACTCAGATAAAAACACCATTCACATCCTCAACTTCCTAGGGGGATAAGGATATCGAGTCTCCTCACAAGGCCCAGATTTCCACCCAACAGGTTAAGTACCTGGGATATGTGCTCACCTCTGGGATGAGGACTCTAGCCCAGGACTGAAAGGAAGCCATTGTAACCCTCCAGACTAAGAGGTAACTGAGGGCCTTTCTGGGGATGGTGGGATTTTGCAGGCTCTGGATACCTGGATTCAGGCTCATAGTAAAGCCTCTCTAGGAGGCCCTGAAAGGAGGTGACCACAAACCCCTCAACTGGGGTAAAGATTGCCAACAGGTGTTCCTAGCTCTAAAACTAAAATTAGGGACTGGCCCTGTAAGGTCTCCTGAACTTAGAAAAACCCTTTACCCTCTATATGGCTGAGAGACAAGGGGTAGCCCTGGGTGTCCTCACCCAAAAACCTGGGGACCTCCCAAAACCAATAGCTCATTTCTCAGAACAACTTGATCAGGTGGCCACTGGATGGCCACGATGTCTTAGGGCAGTGGCTGCCCCTCTCTGCTAGTAGAAGAGGTCAATAAGTTCACTCTGGGACAACCACTGGAAGCCCTAGATCCTCACCAAGTACAAGGAGTCCTAGAAGCAAAGGGACACCAATGTCCGATGGGTGGATGATGACTTAAATACCAAGCCCTCCTACTAGACACTCCAGGTGTAACTCTTAAGGTCTGCCAAGTGCTGAACCCAGCTATCTAAGTCCAGACCCCCCCCCCCCACACCAAGGGTCCCTTGTTCACTCCTGTGTGGAGGCTATTGAACAAGTTTACTCCAGTAGACCTGACCTCGAGCCCCTGACCAATCCTGATGCAGAATGATTTACCTATGGAAGCAGCTGTACACATGAAGGGGTTAGAAAGGCCGGCTATGTCACAGTCAGTTGAGTCAATTGTTGAGTCTGGAGCTCTACCCTCTCACACTTCCGCCCAAGAGGCCGAATTGATTGCCTTGACCGGGGCACTCTAGCTAGGAAAGGGATTAAGAATCAACATATATCCTGATTCCAAGTACGGATTCCTAGTACTATATGCCCATGCTGCCACATGGAAAGAAAGGGGATTACTAACAGCCAACGGGTCCCCTATAAAACACCAGGCAGAAATTCTAGAACTGCTAGAACCCATCCAGCTTCCAAAGGAAGTTGCAGTCATTCACTGCAGAGGCCACCAAAGGGACAACACCTCCCTTACAAAGGGAAATGCCCTGGCCGACAAGGTCACTAAGACAGTAGCCAAAGAACAGCTGGCCCTACAAGCTGCAGCTCTCGGACCCAACAAGCTCCTCCCTTCTCAGTGGTGCCACCTTATACACCAGAAGAACGGGTAGGGAACTGGAAAGAGACCTCTCAGGGTGGCTGACAAAAGATAACAAGCTTCTCGCTCCTGGGGCCAAGCAATGGAAAATACTTAAGCACTTCCATGAATCCTCCCACTTAGGGCAAGACTGCCTATTCAAACTGGTTACGCAGGTGTTCCTGGGTAAAGGACTGTCCCAAATTGTTACAAATGTCACCAAGGCTTGTGAGCTTTGTGCCCCCAGTAGCCCAGCAAGACACCCCATACTTCCCCCCCTAACTTGGCCCATACAACATTGGGGAGCCTATCCAGGGGAGGATTGGCAAGTGGTCTTGACCCAAATGCCCCCATGTAGGGGATGGAAACACCTATTGTTATTCATAGACACCTTTAGAGGGTGGATAGAAGCTTTCCCTACTAAAACTGAAAAAGCAATAGGAGTATCCACATTTCTGCTTAAAGAGATAGTTCCGAGATCAGGTTACCCAAAAGCTTACAGAGTGATAACGGACCTTCCTTCACTGCCAAACTGACCCAACAGGTTTCCTCAGCTCTGAGTATTAACCACAGCTGCCACTTTTCCTAGAGGCCTCAATCCTCAGGCAAGGTAGAAAAGGCAAATCATGTTCTACAAAGACCGGTTGCTAATTTATGCCGAGACTTCAGAAACCTGGGTCTCCCTCCTGCCTCAGCCCTTTTATGGACCAGGATGGCCCCAAAGGGAATTTTAAAACTGAGCCCCATTGAAATGACCTGTGCAAGGCCCTTTTTTGACTTCAGATCTTTTGTTTGGTGAGGAAACCCACAAATTGGTCTCCCACATTGTTAGCTTGAGCCAAGTTCAGAGTGCCCTCCAAGGGAACGAAGTGCTACCCACCCCCACAAAAGAAAAGGCCGAGGTCTCTATCCACTCAGGGGACTTTGTCCTACTAAAAACTTGGAAGGAAGGGTCCCTTGAGGACCAGCTACAACTAAAATGGAAGGGATCATATCAAGTGTTACTAAGTACTCCAACTGCTGTCAAGCTAAGAGGAGGTACTAGCTGGGTACATCTGTCTAGAATAAAACCTGTACCTTATGAGACTCAATAGAAACCAGAGGGGACCGACTCCTGCGAGGCAGTGGAAGACCTCAGATACTTGTTCCAGAGAACAGATACGGGTTGACCTAGTCATCCCTGTGTTTCTGACTATCATGCTCTTATTCTGTCACTTTTCAGAACACCTTCCCCCAGGTAAACATCTTCTTTGCCTCCGCTGGGTCTGAACAAATATATAGTAATATGATGTCAAAAGCCACGATACTCCTAGTAGGACTTCTGACGATGGTCATGGCTCAGGGTGAATAGGAAAATAATGTTTTAGTAAACACATCTAAAACAGTCACTCGGGGAGAAAAACTAGTTAATTGTTGGGTCTGCCATAAAATCCCTGGCTTACAACAACAATTACAGGTACGAATAGGTACATATAACAAGAGTATTATCAATTCAAACCCATGGAAAAACCTCCCTCTACCGATTTGAGCACGATGGGTCATACCCCCCATCAGGCCCAATATCTTGCCTATGTTTGATTCCTTTTAAAAGGGTGCTTATGGGCTTCCCTGGTGGCACAGTGGTTGAGAGTCCGCCTGCTGACGCAGGGGACACGGGTTCGTGCCCAGGTCCGGGAGGATCCCACATGCCGCGGAGCGGCTGGGCCCGTGAGCCATGGCCACTGAGCCTGCGCGTCCGGAACCTGTGCTCCGCTACGGGAGAGGCCACAACAGTGAGAGGCCCGCGTACCGCAAAAAAAAAAAAGAAAAAAGAAAGGGTGCTTATAACTTTTCCATTAATCATGGCTACTTTTGTTATTCAGAAAACCAGTCATGCTTCTGATGCCGCTACGCCTCTAATGGTTCTCCTGGGTATGGTGAGACTCTTTAGAGCAATCCCTGGCCACCAGATGGTAATATCACAACAGTGTTTTGGAACCCAGACCCAAACTGCATTCCTACGGATGCCTTCATTCTGTGTGTTTATAATGAAGACCAGACCCCAAGTGCCTATGGGATAGGGATGGAATGGACTAAAACTTGGACTAGAAATTGTCAGGCTCTACGGAAGCAGTGGGTTAAAACTTTCTTACTATACCATCTCATCTAAGCCGAGGGCATGGAATACTCCGGACTTAACTATTTTGAATCTACTAATGGGCCCTTGTCCCTGCATTGTGTTCATAACTTGTCCCTTCCATGGATCCCTACGGCTGCTTCCTTGCTAAATTCTTCTGTTCCCAGATCTCTTATTTCACCTTCAGGATATGTCTGGATACGTAGCAAGTCCCAGAATGAGAGCCCAAAGACAAGCGCACCCCAGGGAAAATTTGGCCCCTTTGTAAATGCTTATCCTTATATCCATAATGTGTGGCACGAGAGAGAGGGTACATTAGGACACTTGGTCCCATTCACAGTCACAGTTCATAATAATACTCAATACAGTCCCAAGAGGGCCATCGGATTAATATTAGCAGGAATAGGACTGGCAGGGGGATTGGCAGCTCCACGGGAAGGCTTTGCCTTCCGTGAGATAACCCTAGAAAATCTAACTAACACTTTAGAAAGCCTAGCCCTGACCACTGGCAATGCCCTAAATAGACTTTCAACTTCTTTAAACTCACTGGGCAATGTGGTCATGGGCAATAGATTGGCGTTGGATTACTTCCTGGATGAGCAGGGTGGTATTTGTGTGGTTATAAACAAAACCTGCTGTACCTACGTTAATAACTCGGGCCAGATCAAGATGAACATCAAAAAGATTTATTAACAGTCATCATGGTTATACCACCACAACCCGGGGACAGACCCTAATGCCATCTGGTCTACTATTAAGAGCACCCTCCCTAGCCTTACTTGGTTCCTGCCCCTCCTGGGTCCAGTTGTGGTCATACTCCTCCTCTCCTTTGGACCCTGCCTCTTTAACCTCTTGGTAAAGTTCGTGTCTTCTGGGTTACAACAGTTCCACATCAAAATGATGGCTATGCAAGGATTTCAACCCATACTTCCCTCTGACTTAAAACAAGAAGCTGTCCTGCCCCTGGGGACAGGGGACAGTAAAAATCCAGAGATTTTTACTCCCTGACAGGCAGGGTCAATGCCCCTGCTCAGCTCTGAAGCAGCTACAGAAGACGGACCATTGCCCTTCTGCTTCCCATAAGAATATGGGAGTAAAATCTCTGAGCAGGGAATGAGACAGGAGGGAAAGGGGCAGGACACAAACGCTAGATAATGAAGAAGGGGTGCAGCTGTTAGAATGTGATAAAGACCAGCTGGAATAAGTTGAAACCAAGGTGGCTTTGAGAATAGTCCAGTCATTGACCTTTAGCTCATTATACCTTCATTATAATACTAAAAGCACTCCCCCTTACACCATGACAGTTCCGAGGAGGACCAAAAAAGGCCAAAAAGTGGGCAGTGGCCCAGTTCCTGGGAAATCCCTACCATGCCCTGACATAGCAAGAAGATTCCTCCCACTCGTTGGCCTATGAAACTACTTAACCTATAAAAACCGACGAACCCATGCCCCAGGGCCGCTCTCACTTTTTGACAGTCCACATTCTGCCCATGAAATGTGTGTCTCTCTAAATCAATTTGCTTTCCCTTTACTCTGGCTGCTTTTGAATTCTTTCCTGCTTACGAGACCAAGAACCCTCACTTGGGTCCACCCTAAGGACTCCTGCAGATCCCAGGATGTGACATTTCCCTCTCCTGCAATACGCCCACCACTTATTCAAGCACTTTCATACTCTCTGCATAAAAAGCTAATGCGGGCTCCTCTTGTCCCTATCCTGCTGCAGCCCTAGAATTTCCTTAAGAAGCCCTGGTTCCTTTTATGGCATTTAGAAACCAAGTTCAGGAAAGCAAGCGTACTCATTGCTCTGGAGTATCTTTGCTCCTAGGCCCTTTTGGCAGGAAAACATGCATGCAAATACGCATAGATATACATAGTTATTTAATACACACACACCTACATAAACGTATATCCATAGTTTACTTATTTATTTTGTTTGTCCCTTACACTAAAATGTAAGCTCCACGAGGGAGAAAATTTTCGTCTGTTTTGTTTGTTGTTGATTTTTTAGTGCACAGAACAGCACATAGTAAATGGGGAGTATTCAGTAGATAGTTGTTGACTAAAACAGAAGAAACAGCCCCAATAGGCTAAGTAGTTTGTCAAATCCTCGCAACTGACCAATGACAGAACTCTCTTTTTAGCATGCTTCCAAGACCCAAAGTAGGAGCTAATGTCTGGCTGGATAGCACAGGTCTTCATGGTCATTTTTCCACCTTAATTTTTTTCTGGTCTCTTTTTGTAAGTCTACCTCTAGACTTTTGTAATTTGTATCTTCTCTTCCTACCCTCTGGGATTCATAACCTCAGGTGGTCAGTGGGTAGGAGCTCAAGGCAGAGGCTAGGTGGCTAGTCCTGGAAGTAGAAGAAGACCCCAGGCTCATCACCCAGCAGTGATGGCTGAGACATCTCCTCAGCCTGGAATGTGGTCTAATACAAGGAGTGGGGTGTCCAGGTGTGGTATCTGAAGTCAGTTATCATTGCTAGCGTACCCAGCAGCAGCCCTGATGCTACCCAAGAAATGACCACACAGAAGCAGAGCATCAGAGATAATAGAAGACAGACCCAGAGCGAGCGGGTGGAGACCCAACAGAGAGGAAGCCAAACTCCGGGAGCCCTGGCGTCATGGAAACTGGCCCAGCCGCTCTATCTGTCCTCAAATGCTATAAATAGTCAGTTTCAGTATCAGCCATGGCCAGACCAGGCCAGCACCACGATCAAACCCTGAGAAGAAATGGATTTGGGGGAGGAAGTCACAGAGAGAGAGAGAGAACAGTTGGAATGGGAGGAATGAGATGAGATGGAGGGAAAGCTTTTGCCTGTCCCCACTGCACACCACAGCAGGCCTCTGGCACTCAGAGCCCACCCCACAGAATTTTCCAGGCTGCCCATCACCCAATAATGCTGTTTCACCAGACCATCCCCCACCCTTCCTACTACTTTGCTCTGTTTCTGCTGCTCAGTATGGCCTTTCTGCCTCCATATTTCTTCATACTTTTAAAGCTTATCTCAATTTCTACTTCCTCCAAGGGGGAAGTCCAAAAAGCCATCCCCCAAAGACTTCTAGTCTAGTTGAGTTGCTGACACTTGGGCTGTGGGTGTCCCTGTTAGTGGAGAAGGAAGATCTGGCCCTTGGGCCCTCCATGAATTGTGGACATGAGGTGTCTCCTGGGATCCTAGGAACCCCTGAATAACCTCCTGTTCCTCCCTTTTTCTGTTACAAAGTCCTCTGGACCCTGTAGCTCCTCCTCTGCCTCCCCAGCCCAGACTTTTCTCTGTTACTTGGTTACTGAGTGATTTTAGGGAAGTCTCTTGACCTCTCTGGGCCTATTGCAGGCTGAGTTCTCTGGTTCCAGAGACAGAGTGTCTAAGCAGGATGTTTATTAAGGAGAGCCCTTGGGCTCAGTGCCTGGGAGAGGGAGGGAGAGGAAGCTGGATTGGGCAGAGGGAGAAGCTGAGCTACAGGGATCTCTGGAGCCATAATGACCCAACAGAGTTGTCCCATGTTGGGCCCAAATGGCTGGTCTTTTATCCCAAGATCAGTCATTGAATGCAGGCAGTCTGGGGTAGGGCATGCCCGTGGGCAAGGCTGCTCTCTGCGGCAGTGGCAGTCCCTAAGGGGGCTAAAAGTTGAAGGCTGTCCACCTCCCAGGAACTGGAAAAATAAGTCCTTCCATGAAGGGGGACCTGGGCAGCGCATCAGTGCCTCAGCTTCCTCCTGTAATAAGGGCATCACGGGACTTCCCTGGTGGCCCAGTGGTAAAGAATCCCCCTTCCAATGCAGCAGACACGGGTTCGATCCCTGGTCGGGGAACTAAGATCCCACATGCTACGGGGCAACTAAGCCCACGTGCCACAACTACTGAGCTTGCGCACCTCAATGAGAGATCCCGCATGCCAAAAACTACAAAGCCCATGCGCCCTAGAGCCCGCACACCACAACTAGAGAGAGAAAACCCATGCGGCCACAACTAGAGAGGAGCCCGTGTGCCACAACTAAGACCCAACGCAGCCAAAAAAAAAAAAATATATATATATATATATATTTTTTAAAAGGGCATCACAATACTTCACTGGGCTATTGTGTGGATGAAATACAATATATGTCAAGTTCCTAGCACACACTCTCATAGTCACTGTTTAGTAATGGGGACAATGTTTATTGACTGGGTATTGGACTAGGGTCTGTTGGGTAACTCTGACCCCAAGCCACTCTTCCTCTTTTGGGGGGAGGTGACCAACGGGTGGGTCCATGTATGCTAAAGATTCAGATTTAGACTTTTGAAGTTTTTCCCTATGAGGTTACATATAAAGCCATTGAAATATAATAACAGCAATGAAATATGTTAATCATACAACTTTAAATTTAGGTATCAGGAGGTAAATCATATTTTTTATTAATCCATTAATTATCTTGTGAACAACACTATTACATGACATTGTCTTTTTGTCTTAACTTTTCCAGTATGTATGCTTAATATGAACCACTTTATCTATGATCTTGTTTTGGAATTTCTTCTTTTAATATTCAGGGATGCTTGAGAAATGGTAGTGGTCCAGCCTCTTTGATGACTTGATGATTTTTGTGCCACGTGTCCAGGGATCCAGGAGGCAGGTGGACAAAACAGCTTCCTGTCTGCTAGGCACACGGCAGGCCTTAGATCTGCCAATTCATCTGTCCACACCTTTATCAGCCCGGAGGGGACTTCAGCCAGGTCAGGTGTCCAGGTGTCCTTAGGGCCCGACACTCCACAGAGCATGCTCCGTGTGGAATCCGACAGGCGCCCAATCCCAAACGGCCACTTCAGGATCCCACCCCTTCACCCCACCCACCACCCACCCCTCCCCCTGGGGCCGGAGCAGAAAGCGGGAGAAAGTAAAAAAATTGGGCGTCCGATTCCTTGACCAGTCCCTGGCTCAGCCGAGGGCACCTCCCCCCGGTCAGCCGTCCTGGAGTGTAGTGGGACCAGCCGCGCGTGGGATCCCAGGACAGGACGCGCTGACCCTGGGAGCGGGGTTGAGGGTTGATGGGGACCAGACAGTGGGGATAGGACCTACCGGGAAAAGATGCTTTGTTTTGCAAGCTTCTGAGCTTGGGTTTCGGTTCTTTTTAGAGAAAGAAGAAACAAATCGCTGTGATGTCATTTGACCAGGGCACCCCGGGCAGCTGCACCGGTTTGAGGATGGGGGAGCCGCTGCGCCCTGAGCCCAGTTGGCCGCTTCCGGCTCTCTAGCCCCTGGGCAGAGCCGGCCGCAGATCCCAATGGAGGCTTGGAGCCTGGGAGTCACCTACGCTCCCTCTTGGGTCAAGGCTCAGTTCCAGAGGGGGGAGGGGTCATGGCCGCGATCTCCAGGAATGGGAGCTCTGCAGTCCCCTGAGCGGGTCCAGGACTTGTCCTGGAGATTAAGTAAGTCCGTATGTAAAGGCTAGTACAGTCCTACTCTCACTGTCCTTAAGAAATGGGGCTGTTATTCCCTCAGCACAGTGGCTCTGGAGGGTCCTGGCAGTGGCACCCTGGGTGTGGGAGTAGCCAACTCTGCAGAAGCCCGATGGTGGGGGGGAATCCGCCAGCAGATGCCACCCACCCTGTCCACCTTGTTAAACTGGCCTGAGAGCTGGACATACCCACTATCCCCTGACTTCCTAGACCATTGCTCCTCTGTCCTCTTCCTGTCCTTGCTTCCATTTCTTCAGCATCCTCTCTACCCCACCTGCACCCCCTCATATGCAGGTATTTTGATGTAGGCTGTTTAGGGTCAAAAAACTTCCATGGAATTCATTATAATAATAATAGACAAGGCAACTGAAGTTCAGAGAAGTTGCTTAAGGCCATTCAACTTGTACTCAGTAGGAGTCAAGGGTGGCCAGTGAGGGAATTGCAGAGTTTGGATTAATAAATAATGGTGTTTAAGATAAAACAAGGTTGCTTGTGTTTGGGGGTCAGAGCTGTCAGTCCATCACTGGGTGTTTTCTGAGTACATGCTGTGTGCCCAGCTCAGAGCTGGCTTGCTGGAGCAGGGAGAGGGAGATCAAAAAGATAGAAGATGAGGTTCCCCTACCCCCAGAAAGACTAGCATTTAGTCTGCATCCAAGGAGTTGAGGCCATTTAATTGATTTTTGCTTTGAAAACTTTACATCATTGTTAGAAGAAATTATTTAAAAATTTTTTCTCCAATTCCATCTTCCAATACAAAGTTAGTTTTTGTACTTTCTCCTAATTTTGGGCAATAGGTAGACATAATTTTTATTTTTTAACATGAAATCTATAATTTTGTTTACAAATAATAACTGGTTTACCAATAATTTTGTTCCACTCTTTTTTACATATCTTGAAAACACATTGCCCTGCCTTCTCAGTCTTTTTTAAAATATTTATTTATTTATTTAGCTGCATCGGATCTTAGCTGCAGCACGCGGGCTCTTAGTTATGGCGTGCGGGATGTAGTTCCCTGACCAGGGATCAAACCCAGGTGCCCTGCATTGGGAACGTGGAGTCTTAAACACTGGACCACCAGGGACGTCCCTCATAGACTTCATGATTATCATTTTTATGCTGCATACTACTCCCTCATATGGCCATACCATATTTAGCCACTTTTCTGTTGCTGCTTAATGCCAGTTTGTTTTGTCATTATAAATAATGTGGCTATAAATATCTTTGTACATAAAACTTTTACCTCTTCTTTTAAATTATGTCCTTGGAATTAGTACCCAGAAAGGGGATGGCCTGGTCAGAGTGCTGACTGTTTTATAGCTCTTGTTATGTAGAGCCAGACTGCAACTGACAACATTTAAAAACTAAATGAAGTAACCTATATACTTCTGCCCTAAATCTGAAAAGAATATTGTATAGAATAAGCACTATTGGCACCCATGATGTATCAGGTCCATGCTAGCAGGACACCTGGGGATGAACGAGAGGCAGTTCCCACCTTTGCGGAGCACAGAAGCTGCGGCTCTTCAACCTTTTTCTCTTCCTAGGACACAAAATATTCAAAATTTCTACCCATCTTAGGGCAGACCCAGAATTTGGCGATTCTCCCAAATTCTGCAGGGACTTGAAACACAAGCATGTTTTTAAATCAGGAGAATCTTAATCAAAGAGGGTATAATTTTTGGCTTCGATGAAGCAGGTAGTTGACTCCTGGCTGTAACTCCACATTCCTTTTTCTCAGATTCAAGAACATCAGGATGTCTAGAGCCTGCGCTCCACAGCAAGAGAAGCCACTGCAGTGAGAAGGCCTCGCACCGCAACGAGGAGTAGCCCCCGCTCGCCACAGCTAGAGAAAGCCTGCGCGCAGCAACGAAGACAATGCAGCCAAAAGTAAATTAAATAAATCAGAAAAAAAAAAAAGAATACCAGGATGGGGAGTCGGGGGGATAAATTGGGAGTTTGGGATTAACAGATACACACTACTATATATAAAATAGATAAACAACAGGGACCTGCTGTATAACACAGGGAACTATATTCAATATTTTGTTATAACCTCTAATGGAAAAGAATCTGAAAAAGCATATATATCTGAATCACTTTGCTATACACCTGAAACTAACACATTGTAAATCAACTATACTTCGATTAAAACAAAAAAAGAATATGAGGATGCAAGATGAGAGGGATGGATAGATGACATAAAACGACTCTGATTTCTAAATTCAAGCAAACCATTCCCAAACCAGGCATTTGTGCTGTGACACAACTGGACAAGTAAGATGATCCTTTTATGTGTACATCTGTGCACAGGGCTTCTGGGTAGGTAGGCAAGGATCACAAAGAGACAGAACACTGGGGTTCAGGTGCCAGGATGAATTGGAGCCAAGAAAACTATGAAGAACCTGGGACCCAAAGGTCATAAGGTTGGCCAATGTATTGAGTTCATTAAATACTATGTACTAGGCACTATTATTAGGCGCTGGGATACAGCAGTGATCCAAACAGATAAAAACCCCTACCACTGGGGAACTAATGCTTAGGGGTGACCGGGGAGTACAAATAAGTGAAATATTGAGTATGTCAGATGGTGATAAATACAATGGGAAAATAAAAGCAGAGGAAGGTGACAGGGTGTTCTAGAGAGGAGGTTTTAAATAGGGCTTTCAGAGATGGCCTAACTGAGATGATGACATCTGAACAAAGGGCGAGCCTTAGGATGTCTGGGAGAAAAGCATTCCAGAGGCCCTGACGCAAAGCCTTTGAGGCAGAAGCAACAGGCCAGTGTGGGCTGGGAGCAGCACAAGGAGATGAGATCAGAGAGGGAGTTGGGGCCATTCTGTGGGTGGCCCTACAAGCATTTTAGGCATTACAGCTTTACTCAGAGAGAAGTGGGGGACCCAGTGGACAAGGAGATGTGGTCTGATCTGGCGAGGAGAACGTACTCCAGGGGGAGGGGGCAGAGCCCAGTTAGGAGGCTAGTGGCAAGTCAGCAACCCAGGTCTTCGTACTCAACCCAGTTCCCTTTCCACACACTTGGCCCGCCTCAAACTTGAGGTGTGAATTGTTGGGAAGGGCAGAACCTACAGTGAATCCAGCCAGGGGGAAATGTTTCTAGGAAGGTTTTTAAGTTCACTTACAACTTCGTACGTTGGTCTCATTCGCACTACAAAAGTTCCAGTGTGCGGTTTTAACACGGGGAGCCTGGGCGACGGTCCAGTTACCCCACGGACAAGCTGTGTGGCTTCTGGCAGGTCTTCTAACCTCTGGCCGACCCAGTTAATTCATCTGTAAAATGGGGCTATAAATGCCCTGACTGCTTCATATTTTCAAACGATATCACTCGAAAGCACCTTTGAAACATCGTTGTCGTTTACAATAAAAAAAATGTGAAAAGGAGCTGACCTCAAAGGGATGACTTTGTACAGCACTTCCAAACTCTTTCAAAAGCGCCAAGCTTTGTCTCCTTCGAGGTCGCCGGAACCTACTCGCCTCTCACCTAGCGCCCGCGGCGGGGCTGGGAGTGCAGCCGGGCGGCGGCTGGCGCGGGAGGGAGGTGGCGCTGGGGGCCGGGGCGGGGCTGCTGAAATCCCGAGCCCCCCGAGCTGACCCCAGGCTCTTTCTGCCCGACTCTCGGCCAGGCCCTGTGCGGGCGCCGGGGCGGGGGGCAGCTGCGGGCCGCGGGCGGGAGGACAGGCGTGGCAGGCGGCCGCGACGCGGCCTGGGCGGAGCCGCCCCCGCCCTCCTCCCGCCCAGCTCCCGCCCGCCCCAGGCTCCCCGGGCCCGCGCCGCGCTCTCTTTCTCCGACAGCTGCCGGGGAGCCCAGCGCGCTGCTCTGCGTCCTACCCCGTCTGTCCCCGGGAGTCGCCGACCGCCGTCGCCGCGCCATGACCACGCAGCAAATAGCGCTCCAGGGCCCGGGACCGTGGGGCTTCCGCCTCGTGGGGGGCAAGGACTTCGAGCAGCCTCTCGCCATTTCCCGGGTAAGAGCAGCCTGGGACGCGTGGGGAGCGGGGCCATCCCGGGCTGGGGAGCGGCGTGACCCAGAGGGGAGCTGGGGCGGCCGGGGCGCCGCGGGCGCTGTCGGAGACGGCGGCTTCCGGAGCCCGGGACGGAGCCGGGGCGGCCGGGCGCAGCCAGGTGCGCCAGGTGCGCCGAGCGCTTTCCGCGCACCTCGGGCCCGCAGCCCCCGCCGCGCTTGCCGGACGCCGCGCTCCCAGGCGAGCCAGCCGGCTGCGGAGCACCACTTACCGCGTCCGCGGGACAGAAAGGCGCAGTTTTCGTGCCTTCGCTCCGGAAGCGTGGCCGGCGCGTGGACGCGCTTTGTCCGCGGGTGAAAGGCTCAGGGTCCCCGCAGATCCCGCACGCTGGGAGGTAGCGCTTCCCCGTTCTAAACAAGCCGCAGAGCGGCGGAAAGCAGTTTGGAAGTAGCAGGAACCACCTGGAAAGTGAGGTGGAGAGGATGGGAAGTTTACTGGGGCGGGGGCGGGGAGGGCGAATGAGGTTAAACGCAACAATCGAAACAATTAGTTTCTCACTCTTTGGACTTGATCCACGGCCAGGTTTTACCTCTCTAATGTCTTTTGGAGAAATGGCGGGATTTTGGAAACAGACCAACCCGTATAAACCCTCTTGGACATTCCACTACTTCGCGGGAGATGGCCGTGCCGTATTTCTGCCTGGCATTTCGGGATTACCAACTGATCAGCCCTTTTCCCCCATAAATAGGGCTGCGGTGGGGTTCCCACCGTATGTGTTTGTCTGGGGGAATTTGGTGCTTGAAAAATTCTCAGAGGGTCCTCATCTGTTTGGAAGGGCCCAGGTTCAATCGGAGACGACCAGGTCTATGATCCCCAAATAAAGCAGAAGCCCGAGGGAGACCCAGACTCACTGTTTGGAGGCCCAGGCTTTGGTCATCTTGCTAAAGGCAAGGTTGATGTCCCACTGAGAGTTGCCACATTCAATGTGCCACCAAAAGGCGGGCAAGAAATTTTTTTTGAATGAAAAAAGGGAGCGCAAACACTCTCTGGTACCCAGCTTTTATAGGCCTATCATTCCATTCTTGGGCTCATCTGTTTGCTGAAGATGACCCTAGACCTGCCTCCCCAGCCATCTGAACATTCCTCCTTTTTCTTAGAGGGGGAGGGTGGAGAGGGAAGGGGAATATCTCTATGGGTCTTTTTGACTTAGGTGCTTGCCTCCAGCCCCCGAAAGAATATGGTGGGAGGCGCAGGAGGAAAAGAATTGGGGCTTCCTCTTTGGATTCTCTCCAGCCACAGTCCTACCCACATTCCCTTGCAGGTGGGCCCTAGTGGAGTGATGTCTTCTCTGACCATCCCACTCCCAAAAGGGGCAGGTGCTTCAGTTCTTAGGCCCTGTCTTCCACCTGCTGTCCCCAGGGGACAACTTCGATTATTCTTGCAGGTACATGCTGTCTTCCCAGCCACCAGCCAGATTCCTCAAGTGCAGAAACTGTGCCTTCCCCAAATCTGGACCCCTGCCCCCAAGGCTGGCACCGAGCTGCACCTGGCTGTGCCCAGTAAATCTTTGCAGGTTTATTAATAAATGCTTATCCAGGGAAGGCACATTTAGACTCGCTTACCTCATAGTCCATTTGTCCCCACTCTTTGTGTCTATAATTAACCTGTCAGCCGGCTCAGCTTCTGAATTTATGTATGACATGAAACCCTTTCTTAAGAACTGGAGAATATGGCTTCCTCCAAGGAGTCGGAGCTGGAGCTGGAGCTGGAGGGACAGAGTGGGGGTGATTAAAAAAAAAAAAAGAATTGAGAATATATTGGCCATCTATTAAAAGGGCAATTACTGCCTGCCATTTTAGCTGGTGTTAAAAGACTTAATGCAAGTGGCCCTGTGCAGGAATGATGGTATGGGGTGGAAAACACAATACTGTGAATTCTTTAGTTTGTACCCTCATCTGTTTATTTTTTTATTAGCACATGTCTCATGAGCATATAGCATATTCTAGAAACTATACAGCAAAGCCCTGGAGTCCCAGAAATGAAGAAGACATGGCTCCACTCTCAAGGTGTTCATGGTTTAGTGAGGGAAGCTAATCTTTATAACGCCCTGGGTTGTGCTTTAATTGAAAAGTGAAAGTGACTCAGAGGAGGTGACATTCTCTTGCTGACAGTAATTTACCTGTTTATTCATCTCATTATTCCCACATGGAAAAAACGTGGGCCTCCTAACTTCCTGGGAATGGGAAAGTCATTGTCATAAAGGGTCCCTGAGGTAGCTGTCTGAGATCTCGTATAGGTCTGATTTTTGCTTCTTACTTGAGCTGTACCTGGGGTGAGTCTTCTACTGTCTGTGGCTGCCTTTTTTATCTCTGCAACGGGGATAACTCCAGCCATTGGCTGTGAGTTAAGGTATGTGAGATTGCTCTGTAAACAGTGAACAGTAGTGAGGAGGTGTGAGCATCCGCAAAGTTATACAGACGTTCTGGTTGGTAGGTGTGCTAGATTCATCATTCGGGGCAGATACAGTTTGCTGTGGTTTTGTATATGCAGACTTTGAGTCTCCACACCAAAGCAAACCATAAAATTAGGCTGGGAAAGGAGTGCCTTTTATTTAAATAGCTATGTTTGCTTTCTCTTGCATGAATTATTCTGGTATTGGCTTCATTCTTTTGTCAAACTACTAAAGCTCCTGAATATAACTCTGTAATCTTGTATACTTGAAATTATTTCTTTTTCTTTTTTAACTTTTTTATTGTGAAATTAAAAAGTCATAAACTAAAAATGCACAGCAAATGCTTATAAAGTAAAGACCTGTAGAGTTACCACCCAGGTCAAGAAATAGAACATTACCAGGACCTCAGCAGCTCACTAACCTACCTCCTTGTTTTTAGCCAGTTTCTGAACAGAAACAAACAGAACACATTTGTGTGTGTGTGAATAGCTGCTTTTGTTCCTCAATATTTTCATCTTTGTTATTGTGATACACTTAAAAAATTTCAATCCAGCTCTCCAACTGTGAATGGACGTAAACTATCTTTCTTCCTTTTACCAGTTTCTCATTTAAGCCTCTACCTTGGACTCCCTGAAGTCCTCCTTGGACTCCTGACACATTTGCAATTGTCCTCTGAGATTTTTTTTCTCTGTCAGTTCCTGCTCCAGGTCTACAGTTGTCTATCTCCTTGAGTTGTGGTATGTTTTTTTTTTCCCCCATGTCAATTTCTTATTTCCTCTAGTTGCTTTCCATGGAAGTCTTCAGAGAATCCACACCCAGGCCAAAATTGCTGCGGAGTTTATGTTGACTGTTTTTCCTCTCCCAGCAACTGACAAAAGGCAGGAAGGGGCGGGGCCAGAGATAAGGGGATGCTCTTGGTGGGAGGAGTTGCTCATTTGCCTCTTGAGTCCTGGGGAAGCCTTTGCTAAGAGCCTCTGGTTTTCGCTCAAGTGTCCTAAGGAGTGTTTAATAATGGATACTCTGTAGTCACAGGGTCTTTTCTGACTTTAAAGAGTGTCATTTCCAGACTCAAGTAGGCTTGCGTCATGTCCTTAAGGTCGAAAGAGCAGGGCTTATCTGTCAGATTGTGAAAAGTGAGAATTGTCCATAAAGGCTCATTATGCATTAATGGCCCTTGCTCTGTACTCCCTCATTCTGTGAAATTGATCACCCGGGAAATATTAGCTGCTCCAGCTGATCTAAGGAGAGGAGGAAGAGGATGAATTACAGGGAATGGCTTGGAAGTGAATGCTTGAGCCTACTGGCATGAAATTCACCAAGCCATGTTATGTCCCTTTGACCAGAGACCCTGCCCCTTACCTAAAATCCTGGATGCCAACCTTGCTGGCTTGTCTTTGAGGAGGAGAGAGCGGAGAATGGTGTTAAGGTATTGCAACAGGGCAGATAATTGAGAGGACGTTATCATTTAACCACTGAGATCACTCTCCTACTCTGATCAGGACTGGGGAAAGCACCAGAATTGCTCTTGTGCTGGGACTAGTTAGGAGTGGCTTCCAAGCTGTGCTCATTCCCTAGGCCGTACCTTGCCATTGCTCCCTGGAGGAGAGGAAAAGGAGTATTCTTTGCCTTTTACAGGGGAGAAGCTCAGTGCCCATAGGTTAGGTAATTTGTTTGAATTTACAAATTTTTTCAATGAATGAACTACTTCTTAACTTCTTTGTAAAGGAAAAGGTAAAGGCTCATTTAAAAATGAGCAAAAGGCTATGTCAGAAAATTAATTTTTAAAGGATGATTTGACTTCCAGTATGTCTCAGAGGAGAGCCTGGAGAAGCTTCCAGAACTTCTGTATGGTGCCTGGTAGAGTGTCCAGGGCAGGAACTCAGGCTGAACTCCAGTCCTGAACACCACACTGGGTGACCCCAGGTATGTCACGTGCCTTCTCTGGGGCTCAATTCTCTGTAAAGATAAATAAAATAATAAATAAGTAAACCAGTGGTTTTGTACCCTTTGAATATGAGGGCCCCTTTTTTTTTAATTGTTAAAAAGTGTCCCAACCTCTCATATGACATTAATTGTACCTTCAACCACCAGTTGACGAGAAAGCGTAATATGAATTCAGAAATGTTTTCAGATGAATTTGGGTTGTGTTATTCATCTGTGAATATCTGTGCCCAAATGACTCTTATGTTAATCACAAGAGCGTCCACTTACACTTGGAAGATTTGTGTGAGACTATTTATTTGATTGGCTTGTAGCAATGACCATAGTTAAACTGTATATGACTTTTTATATGCCAGGCAGTGTTTTAAGAGCTTAACATAGTCTTTCAGTAATCGTCACAAGTATCTTGTGAGGTAGATACAATTAAGATACCCATTTTATAGATGAAAAAACTGAGCCATGGAAACATTAGGTACTTTGCCCTTGTCATACAGTAGTGAGTGGATAGAACTGGAATTTGGCTGAGGGGTCTGGCTTCAAAGCCCATAGCCTTAACCTCTCTGTCATAATAATGTTTTAACAGTAGCTAATATATTTTGAATGGCTACTCTGTGCTAGGTGTGCACTTGCATTATCTTTTTCTGTACTCCCCACAACCCACGACACAGGGACACAGGACACACAATACATACGGTAAATTGAAGAGCTGGGATTTGAAGCCAGACAGATTGACTCCCAGGCCAGCTTCAACCACAGTATTCTGCCCCCTGATAAGCTGTAACTGTCAATAGTTCATTGATAATAATATTACCCAGCACCCAGGTCTGAGAAGTGCTAATGGCGGGGCAGTCATCAACATGAGGGGTAGGACTCTCCTGGGCTCCTCACCCCAGAGGCCCTCATGCCCATGGATGGTTGGCTGGGTTGGCCTCAGCCTGAGTGCCCCTGGAGCTCAGAGCATCCTAGAGAGCAGCACCTCCCCTTCCTGTTTCTCCTGAAAAGCTAGAAGCCACGGCCCCACCTGGGAGAACTGACACACCAGCCACAGGATTCCATGGCCGTGCGGGCAGGGAAGAACAGAAGAGCCGAGGAATTGGATGCTTTGCCAGAGAAAAGCCTCTGTAGGTGGCCAGGAGGGGATTTGGGGGCAGTTTTTATGGCAAATGAAGATGACCAGGGAGAGGACAGATCCACCTTGCCCAGCCAAGGATGGGCCTGCAAAGTGGCGGCCAAGCCAAGTCCAGAACAAAATGTACCCATGAAAACCTCAGACGAGGAAGGTAACTTCCGTATGGCAGTAAGCGCCCTGTGTGATTGTTGATACTGTTACTAGCGCCGACGTGGGTGACGTGGAAAGCTCATCTGTGACTGAGGTCCGTGGTGTATTTTCATATGTGTAGTACACTGCCTTCTCAGCAAATGCCATAAACATGAAAAACACCTTTCCGAAGAACACTCTGGTCTTGTAGGAGGCCAGGTTCTTGATCAAGGACTCGGCCTAATTTTAATAGATATGACTACTCATGTCTATCAGATAAGAAGATAGGACATAGGTATGACCTATATAGGATAAAGTTGTCAAATGCATACAGATAAATAAAATTCAGGTGATGCAGCAATGATTTACATCCATTTCTTTAAAAAAATTATATAAAAAATAAAAAATACTTATACTTCCACAGCTGAACGTGATCAGACCCTATGACCCAACAATTCTCCTAGTTAACTGGTCAATAGAAATGTGTCCACATGGCACCAAAGGCATGTCAAGAATCTTCAAAGCAGCACTGTTCACGATAGCCCCGAACTCGGAACAGTTCAGATGTCTAACAACAGTGGAATGGAGAAATAAATGGTGGTATATATAAATGTATTTATAAACGTATAAATAATGCTATGAAACACTGCAGCCATGAGAATGAAGGAATTACAACCATGCACAATGACCTGGATCAGACAGGCAGACATGATGTTGAGAGAAAGAAGCCAGACATAAAGCATAAATACCACATCATTGCAATTATATAAGATTAATCAGGCAAAATTAATCTATAGTGTTAAAGGTTGGGATCACAGTGACCTTTGCCAGGAGGTTAGTGATGGGAAGGAGGCACGAGGGGCCTTTGGAAGTTCAGGTAATGTTGTGTTTCTTTATTTGGTGCTGATTCCACGGGTGCGCTTTCTTTGTGAGAATCCATCCAGCTGTTTATTTACAATTCGTGTCCTTTATGTGTGTTATGCCTCAATAAAAAACTTACATAACAACCCTTGTGCTTATTATAAAAGATCAAATAATATAAAAATGTGGACAGCGCAAGGTAAAAGCCTTCCAACACCCTTCCCCAATCTTACTTCTCAGAGGTAAACACTGTTTAACGGTTTGCTGCAAAACTTTTCAGACATTTTTCCATTCGTGTAGCATTTTTAAAAATCAAATTACCATGTCATGGTGAACTATTTGGATGTCACTGCTTTGTACTTTCTGCCTTATTTTTAATGCAGCAAATCAAGAATTAAAGCCATCTTGATATCATGGGAAAATGAAGTCTCGGTATCAGCCTGATCTAGGTTCAAACCTTGTCTTGTTCCTATATTAGCTGTATGTCCTCAGGCAGGGTTAGCCTCTGAAACCTCAGTGCTCTCATTTGTAAAGCGGGAATAATAGTCCTTGTCTTCAAAGGTTGTAGTGAGGATTAAGATGATGTCTAGACAGAGCTTAGCACTATGGCTAACACATAGAAGGTGTCAGGATACAGTGGTACTATTAAAAAAATATATTAGTGGTAGCTACTGTGTATTGAGTGCTTATTATGGGCCAGACATTGTTCTAAACTCTACAAATGAAATCTCATTTAATCCAGCAACAAATGAGGTTGACCCTATTATAAATTTTATTTGATAAATGAGGAAACTGAAGCAATGGAGAGTGTAACTGCCCAAGGTTATGTGTTTAGTGAATGGTTAGGATTTGGGTTATGGGTGGTTGTTATTGGGGCTGTTTAAAAGCACACGGGATTCACTGGGACTTGTATAGGGACCTTTGAGAGACTGATGACTTCTTGATCAATTAGTCAAAGTATTCTACTTTGCTATCTGCTTTTTAATTATATTCCTACCTAAGAAATGATGGTCTTTCAGACTAAGAGCAATAAGTCTGTTCGATCGGCCACCCCTTAGCGTTAATAGCTTCCTTTTGCAGCGAGTGTGAAGTGAAGCTGGATTACGGCATAGCTCAGCTACTTGGACCTGAACTACTTCATTGCCTCATTTTCTTAAGCAAATGGTTATGGAGTAACCAAGAACATTTTGAAACATTCTTAGGGTTTTCAAGCCAACTGCATAAGCTCATACAGCTTCTGTTTCTATAATGTGGCTTCAAAGTCTGTGCCATAGCCTGGGCCCACAAACAAACTGAGTCAGAAGTCTGACCAAGGAGAGTTCAAATTCCGCATCTAAGTGGCATACTGCAGGGGCGGGGCTCTGCTTTGTCATCCAGCTCAGAGTCGTTTAAATTTGTACCTAAATAGGGACTTCCCTGGTGGCGCAGTGGTTAAGAACCCGCCTGCCAATGCAGGGGACATGGGTTCGAGCCCTGATCTGGGAAGATCCCACATGCCGCGGAGCAACGAAGCTGGTGCACCACATCTACTGAACCTGTGCTCTAGAGCCCACTAAGCCACAAATACTGAGCTCGCGTGCCACAACTACTGAAGCCCATGCACCTAGATCCTGTGCTCCGCAACAAGAGAAGCCACCGCAATGAGAAGCCTGTGCACCGCAATCAAGAGTAGCCCCAACCGCCGCGACTAGAGAAAGCCCGCACGCAGCAACGAAGACCCAATGCAGCCAAAAATAAATAAATAAAATTTTTAAAAAAATTTATACCTAAATACTTGGACACAGCCATTAGTTTGAAGGAGGTTGTCCCTAAAGGTGCATGGCACTGAGATTGAACGTGAATTCCAAATTTCTTTATTCCAGTCTTGTTTGTATAATGTTAAAAATTATTAAGTTATCATTATTTAATATTAATACACCCAACTTGTAAGGTGATTTATAGCACCAAAATACATGGCTACAAAATTTCAAACAAAAGAACACACACCATAAGATGTAACAAAAAATTGGGGTCTTCCCTGGTGGCGCAGTGGTTCAGAATCCGCCTGCTAATGCAGGGGACACGGGTTCGAGCCCTGGTCCAGGAGGATCCCACATGCCGCGGAGCAACTAAGCCCGTGCGCCACAACTACTGAGCCTGCGCTCTAGAGCCCGTGAGCCACAACTACTGAGCCCGTGTACCACAACTGCTGAAGCCTGTGCGCCTGGTGCCTGTGCTCCGCAATGGGAGAAGCTACCACAATTAGAAGCCCTCAGCAACTAGAGAAAGCCCGCGCACAGCCACGGAAGACGCAACGCAGCCAATCAATCAATAAATTAAAAATTTGGAACATAGAAGAAGAAAGAGATGTGCCAGGACCTTTCAATGAGGTGGTTTCTGTAATTGCATACTACATTTAGCTGTGAGTTTTCTGGTGGAGGCAAAATAGGAACCATGTTAAGTTATTTAGGCATCTGGAATGAAATAACTTCTGCAGTACTCCATCTGCATTCAAGGATGTTGACCAGTGGTGTAGGGGATTTTTTTTTTTCTTTGTTTTGGTAAGAGATAGGAAAATACTATTCTAATGGATGTTTCTTTTCTTTTCTTTTTTTTTTTGGCCTCGCCCCACGGACGGCATGTGGGATCTTAGTTCCTACCGGGGATGGAACCCCTACCCGCTGCCGTGGAAGCGCAGAGTCTTAACCACTGGACCTTCAGGGAAGTCCCTGGATGTTTCTTTTAAGGGCCTTTTATGCATTTTAATAGAATGTAAGCCTTGAAGTTGTCTCTGGAGGCGCTGAGATCTTAAGATTCTAAGTATTTTTTGTTTACCTGGTTAACATCGTTCAGGGAGACCTTTGGGGGAAAAAGGCTGGTCAGCATCTCCCTTGATGTTCCCAAACCTAGTGAGCATCAGAATCTTCCGGGAAGCTTTAAAAAATAAAGATTCCTGGGTCACACTGTGTAGACCAGGGGTCCCCAACCCCCAGTCCTCAGACCAGTATCTGTCTTCAGTCTGTTAGGAACCGGGCCGCACAGCAGGATGTGAGCCTCATCTGCCGCTCCCCATCGCTCGCATTACTGCCCGAACCAACCCCGCCCACCCTATCTGTGGAAAAATTGTCTTCCACGAAACCGGTTCCTGGTGCCAAAAAGGTTGGGGACCGATGGTGTAGACTCCCCTCAGTAGATCTGAAGTGGGAAGTAGAGATCTATTTATATTTTTAAAACCTGAGAGGATCTGACGACCAACTTGTTTGGGAACCATTGCCTCATCCTTGCCAATGTCATTTCCCCCTAAGTTATTGGCGAGCTAGGTCAATTTCTGGTCTGAAGTTTAGATGCCAATTCCAAGGGTCAAGGTTAACAACATTCTGTGAACATTCAGGAAATTGACCTGTATTCCTGTCTGCAGAATAAAGTCAGAGAACCTTTGAACAGGGACAGTTTCCCTTGCGGGTGTGGGGTGAGGCTGCTTCAGAACTGTTTAAACTGTTTGACAAGTATTTGGTTAAAACCCCCATCTCTGTCAAAAGAGTGGCAATACAATTTATCATCCAGACTGAAACACACTGTTGAAAATGAAATGGGGTGCTTTTGATAATTAAGCTGGGAAAATCTGTTACCATCCTGGGCAAACCAGGGTGTCTTGTAGTCCTAGTCATAAAACATTTCTGCATATAATTTTTTAACTAAGTCAGTGGTCACAAGCACATTTGCATGAAGGGGTTCGGAGACAACATAAAAGAGTTTTGACTCGAGGGTGAGGTAGTGGAAAAATTAACAGCTGCAAGAAAGATGCTAAATGGCAGCTGGTCCCAGGTTTCTGTGTTGGGGGCAGTAGAGCATGGTGAGAACTGACAAAGTGGAGAGTGTCTGCCTCAGCTAAAGGGGGCAGAGTAATTTAAATTTTGAAAAGCTAAGATTGTAGACTGGATTCATTTCATGGGCCTCCTCCAGCTTTCAATCTTGAGCTTAGGGAGTTAAAGGAACCCAATCTGGCTGTCAATCAGACACGTAATTTTAAGTAGAAGTGCCTTTGGACAAGTCCTCTAGGGGAAGCCAGCCTCAGAATGGCTGTCCTAGAGGCTGAATTGTCGACCCCTCGAATGGGTCTGCTTCTCTCAACTGCCATTAGGGAATATCTGACAAATACAGTCACCTTAATCTCAACAGAGCTAGGGCTCATTGGTTGTTTCTTGGCAGTAACTGGGCAGTTGAGTCAGAGGCTATGTTTAAACTCCTTTGTTGTTCCCCATTGTTTTCCAGATAAAGTACAGTCTTGTTAAAAAGAAAATGACAGAACTCTTACAGCCTGGTCTATTTTTACATCTCCAGACTCCTCCCCTTCCTCTCCCTTCACTTCCTGTGTTTTATCTGTGCCAGTCCACGTGCTATTCCAGTAAATTGCCATGCTCTTTTCTGCCTCCTGTAGTGCCTTTGCACAGTTTTAAGCAATGCCTCCTCCATGGAGCCTTCCCTGATTTCACCTTTAGGCTCCCATTGCCTCTTTACTTGTTTCTAGCATCAGCTGTTGTACATACCTGTCTGCCCCAGGAGATTGTGAACTTGACAGTGTGCTCTGCCTGAATCATTTCAGGTAATCCTCACAACAGCCTTTCGATGCCCGGACTGTTATCACCCCTGTTTCATAGGTGAGAAGAGTGAGGCACACAGAGGTGAAACATCCCACCCAAGGGTACTTACCTCACAAGCACCAGAAACGGGACTTGAACCCTGGTCATCTAACTTCAGTAGCGACATCTTAATAAGCTGTACTGTCTTTGAGAATGGACTTAAGGAATGTCTGTCTGATGAGTGAATGAATGAAAGAAAGAGGTAACAGAGGAGGGATAAAATAGGTATATGCCATAATACGGGGGAAGAAAGTCATCTTTTCATTTGCTGTGGCCAGAGGGTATGCATCCAGTTTTGTATAAAAGCAATATTTAGTTATTTAGATGTAAATTGAAGAAAGTGGGAGAGCCACATCATAGTCCTGTTCTGCACCATTTAGAAATGACATTCTATGAACCTTCTTTTGTGTTTAGAAGTCTGACGGCAGTGCACAGGCTTTAATGATGCAGTATAGGATGGATGTACAGATTGGACTCTGAGCAAAGTGTCTACCTGCGGCGGCAAAGGGTGAGAGAGGCATGAGTGAATTCTGCAGAAGACGGCAGATTGTTCATTAGTGGAAATTGTGCCTAACCCCATTTATTCTCAGGCATCAAGAGTTGTGTGATCACGTTGTAAGGTCCCTGGGGAAGAAAGCTGGAAGAGGGTTTTTGAGAATGTCCATTGAACAAATTAATGGGCCTGTCCCTTTGGAGGAGAGTATAGGACTTCTGTTCTAGAAACTGAAGCTGATTCCATTCTGAGCCGGTTCTGATGGAATTTGACGGTCAGGAGGAAATCAGAACAGACAGTGGGGCGTGCTAGGTTAGGTGGACGGACCTCGGGGCCCCAGAGCCCGCCATTCACCAGCTGTCAACCCGTTCCTCCACTTCCTTCTCCATGATGATGCAAATAATGTTGGCTACCTGATAGTATCTCAGGAGGACTGGGAAATTCTACCCTTGCCAAACAAACTGTGTTTGACACATGATTAGCACTCATTAACTGATAAATACTGCTATGATTGTGATGAATAGTTAGTGTGCAGCAAGGTTTGGAGTCCTCCATTCATGATGGAAACTAACCAGAGTTGGAGACACAGGCCTTCTGTCCTGAGGGCTTTTCAGTTCTGACTTGAGTATTTTATAACGGGAGGAGTTACTGGGCCCCAGCTCAGCGTAGACCAATGGAGATGGTTGTCTGATGGATGGCGAGTGGCACCCAGGCCTTAGCAGGAGTTTGCGACACTCCAGTTCCCTGTGTTGAAGGCCACAACAGATGAGTCTGCTCAATTCTGGATTTCTCTTTGGCTCTGACAGTGGGGTTTGGAGCCTCTGCTTGTGGCATTGTGGTAAAGCAGAAGGGGAATGGAATTTGGAATGAGGGAATCTGGTTTCAAGTTCAGGCTCCAACCTTTAGCTGTGTGAACTTGAGTCAGTCACAGCTTTTCTGAGTTTCAATTTCCTCATCTGAAAAATTATATGTTGGTGGTGAGGTCATCATCATTATTATCTCAACTAGGAGAATGTTTGTGAAAGAGCTTTGTAAAACGCAAATCCCATAATTTGTTTAAATCCATTTTCCCCCCAGAAATAGACAGCTCATAAAAGAATGCGGACTTTATTTATGTGTGATTCCATCTGAGCCCCACCTAATAATGTTGTCTTATAACTTTCTGAGATTTCCTTTGGTTCCCCATTAATTTGGCTTAAAAAATAAATCAGACCAAAAGATAGGATGGCCAGGCCTTGATTACTCAGACTCAGGGCTCTTAAGACTGGTTCTGACTTGTCCAGGATCTGTCGGGATGTACTTAGCAGAAATGCCTCACCTCCAAGACAGTTGGAACCAAATGCTGGAAATTCCAGAGTTCTTAGCAGCTGAGCATATGAAAGTAAAAGGAAATTTCTATTTTCATTTTCTCAGGCTTTTTGCCCCCCACCGCCCCCATCTCCTCATTTTAGTTTTGTGAGTGGTCCCAGTCCAGGATAGCAATGCTGGGGAAAGTGATTATTTGATTCCTTTTGAAATAGTCATTTTTTTAAAGGATGGAACGAAGCAGCATGATTACATATTTAACAACCGCTAGATATTTTGGATTCAGTCACTCATTGGACAAATATTTATTGAGCACCTACTATGTGCCAGTCACTGCTAGGCACTGGGGATACCACAGTGCATAAGGCAGACAAATCCTGCTCTCCCACACCTTACTGTTTAGTAGGCTCTCAAGCATTATGTAAACAAACCCACAGAATAGATTTACAAACCTAACTGACAAGTGCCATGAAGAAGAGAGTGTATGAAAATGTTGACGGGGTGGGGGGGGCAGGGGGAAGGTTGACAAGGGATCTAACTTATTTTTATTTTATTTTTTTGCGGTACGCGGGCCTCTCACTGTTGTGGCCTCTCCCGTTGCGGAGCACAGGCTCCGGACGCGCAGGCTCAGCGGCCATGGCTCACGGGCCCAGTCGCTCCGCGGCATATGGGATCTTCCCGGACCGGGGTGCAAACCCATATCCCCTGCATCGGCAGGCGGACTCTCAACCACTACGCCACCAGGGAAGCCCAAGGGATGTAACTTAGATTGGAGGATTCAGGAAAGTCTTCTGTGAGAAGGGTCATTTAAGCCAAGAAGTTAATCAGGTAGTGGCTACAGCAGGTGCTAAGGCCCTGAAGCAGGAAAGAAGGCAGGAAGGCCCCTGTAGCTAGAGCTTAGTAGGGGAATGGCACAGTCCTGAGGAACCTCATTAGTGATTCCGGATTTTATCCAAGGGGCCTTCTTTTTAAGACCATGAGAGTTGGTCGTGATAAATGAGTTCAATCAGGCTGTTCTCCCTGGAGACAGAGTTTGCCAACTCAGAACCACGGCTCATCCCAAATAAAGTGATGCTTAGGGCCATTTGTAAAACAAGGGGTCTGTGTTGTTCTTTAGAAAAAGCAAAATATACATGAAGTCACACCAGGTGAGTCTTCTCGGGAAGACGGGCAGAAAATGAGAGGAAGTTGTCTTTATGGCACGTACTGGGTGACTCAGAACTAACTCCCCGAAGTCAAATGAAAGGAGTGTGGCCTACGCTCGCCTGTATAAAATATCTTTTCCCCGTGGCTGCATTAGAAGAAGATCCGAACCTTGGATTGGGGACTTTTGTTTTCTAAAGGCCAGATCTCTGGTAAACAGATGATGGGAAAGCCAGAAAGGAAGGTTAGGAGGTCAGGATCTCTGCACTGGTTTCCACATCCTGCTACATTCCAGGAGAGTTTTGCCTGATAAAGTCATAGCATGTCTGAACCGGAAGGAACCTCAAGGATCAAGTCATCCACCCCTTGTTTTGTGGGGATAGGGCACTGATGGGGGGATGGCCACGACAGCAGCCACCACACTGGCCCACCTCAGAAGGGTCGGTGTTTTCCATTTGGCGAGGGCCGATTGGAGACTGGCTGCTGAAAACTGCATCAGACACGGAGGCTCAGGACATAAGCCTTGTGTCCTGATTTGATGTCTTGAAAGGCCTCTTACCTGTGGTTCAGCCTTACGGAGACCCTCAAATGTTCATAAGATCTTCTTCACTGGGCTCCCAGGGGTCAAGGGCCTTCTCCAAGGTGAGGCCAGAGCCCTGTGGGTGCTGGGAGTCTGGGCGTACTCTGCTCCTGGAGGGCTTGGACTTCTCATCAAGGAAGGTCTCTTAATGTCAAAGTCATGGACTGACCTTGGGATGATGGTCCTATTTTTAGTATACCTTGGTTTAGAAAATACCTAATAGGAAAAATCATCTCTGAGGTTAGGACTACTTCAAAATGAGTTCATACTTTGGTCATCACGATAGCGTCTGTTCACTTGAAAGATAGTTGGACATCTCCACGTGAAGCTTGATATTTATTCAGGTCACGTGTAACGCTCACTAGGCAGATGAATTTGATGACCCACTGCAGTCATTGGCTGGCTTCCCCCAAGCATTGGTTGCCCATAAATTTGGAACCACTGGTTTTAGAAGCACTGGCCTGTAAATCAGCCACCCAAAGGGGCTAAACCCTAATAGTCAGTTTCCTGGCTGGGAGGAAATGAACCAGTATAAACCTATACTATTGTATTTTAAAATATTCTTTGTTGCTTTTTTCAATTACAAAAGTAATTCAAGCTCATTGTATAAACCAAAAACATTACAGCAATGTAATACTGTGAAGTTTGGTATGCAGTATCTCAATATTTTTGTGTGTAAATAGCATATTAATTGTTAAGATTTTTATAGAAATAGGATGTTTCTGTACATAATGTTCTCTAAGTGTGTGTTTTTTTTAAATTGGTGACTTATTTTAGGGAAGCAGCAAGAGACAGTGGGAAGAACATTGGGTCTGCTTTAGGGCTTGAGTCCTGGCTCTCTATTACACTGTTGATAGTTGGATGACTAGTAATACAGTAATGTATCCGTTGGGTGATCCCAGGTAAGTCACAGATCTTTCTAAACCTCAGTTTCTTGGTATCTAAAATGGGGACCAATATAGGGCCGGATACTTGCCTTCCTTTTTCACAAGGTTATTGTAAGGATCCAATGAGATGGTATATAGAAAAGAACTCATTGTAAACCATGATGTATTACATAACTATAAAGGATCATTATTATTGAAACTTATGATTTTAGCCTTCTTTCCTTCTTAAATGCTTTGATCCACATTAGTGAATACTTAATCCAGTGGTAATTTACTCAGTGGTCTCCTTGGAGACAGACGGTAAACTAAGCCAGCTCTCCTCTCCTTTTTTCCAGGTCACTCCCGGAAGCAAGGCTGCTACAGCTAATTTATGTGTTGGAGATGTAATCACAGCCATCGATGGGGAAAATACCAGCAATATGACACACTTGGAAGCTCAGAACAAAATCAAGGGCTGCACAGACAACATGACTCTCACAGTAACCAGGTGAGGCCCGTGGAAACACTCGCTCATTTCTGGTTGACTGGAAGCTGCTTGTGGACAGGGACTACTTCACCTATTTCAGGATCCCCTACCCACCCAGCTCAGTGCCTTGTATGGTGTAGGCAGGCAGAGGTCTGTGGAACTGAAATTTCAGGTTGCTCATTTTCCTCTCTAATTTTCACAGTGCTCTTCATAGTATGGGCATCTTTCTCTAAGATATTTGCATTTTCATTTGACCTAACACAACTAACCAAAATTTTGAGGTAGTGAAATCAGTATAATGAAATGAAAACCATCTTGTACACTTCAGAGCCCTACCCCCATGGGAGGTGCACTATTACTATCCCCTCAAAAGCACATTCATCCCTCATTCTTGTCTCCATTTCTATCTCAGTCCACATCTTCTCCTTCAAGACATTCATTCATTACAGATTAATTGATTTTTTTGATCCATTTACCAACACATTGAATAGCTCCATCTTGTATATATCTGGCCTTGTGCTGGGCACTCTGAAAATAAAGAGATAAGTACAAATATTCTTTACCCGTAAGAGTGAAAAAATGCTACGCTAATGAAAACTGAGACACGACCTAGAGAGTTGCTGTGTGAATGGTACAAGGAAATCCTTTCCAAGCTCAGAAAAGGAGGCATCACTTTTGTTTGGTCCAGATACACTTCACGAACAAGTTGGTTATCTGGTCTGGATCGGGAACACTGGATGAGATAGAGGAGCTTGTTCCGTCCTGAGCAGAGGTGGGGCGGCATCAGGCATGCCCAGGAGCATGGAGGAGGCCGGTGTGGCTGGGTCAGCGGTACAGAGCGCAGTGGGGGAGGATGAGGCTGGAAGAATGACAGCAGCTTGGGAAATCCCTCAGGGCTGAGCGCACACAGCCATCAGACATGATGTCATGAGGTTGGTGCTTCCGAAAATCACACTGATAGCAAAATGGAGGGGAAGGCGCGGGCAGAGTGCTAGTTCAGAGGCTAGCAGTCGGGCAAGAGGGGACACTTTCCCACTCCGTTTTTAGTATATTTTATTTATTTAGCATGCATGAAACAGCAGCTTTGTCAATCTGTTGCAGATCTGAACAGAAAATCTGGTCTCCTCTGGTGACAGAGGAAGGGAAACGTCACCCATACAAGATGAATTTAGCCTCTGAACCCCAAGTAAGTACTTGCCCACCATGGCCCTTGCTGTCAGCACCCAGAGGCCTTTCTGCTTTTGACACCGCTAGGCACACTCCCGTTTTTCCTGCCCTGGAGGCAGGGGATAGGACGCAGGGGGAGGGCCCTCCGCTGACACTGCTGGGACCTGGCTCTTGTTTGGTTCTTCCCGTAAGGGAACTGTGGGAGGAAGGGGCTGGAAAACCCCAGGGCAGTGACGCCAGGGCCTTGGCTGGACACAGCGGGTAGGAAGGGGATACGGGAAGCGTGTGGAAGCTTTCCTGTGCAGAACAGGGTGGCAGAACCATGGCAAAATAGGGGTGCTGACTCAGCTCATTATGGATTGCAGATGCAAATGAATCATGCCAGGGACAAAAAGAAGGCCTAGAGCCTAGAGGAACTACAAGGAAATTTAGTAGTAAACCCAGACATACCCCGCCCCACCCCGGGTCCTGGGTCCTACTGCCTGGTTTCCAAGAGCCTTAGGATGGGAATCTCTAGTTTTCTTACAGTGAGATCTTAAAATTACTAAAATAAAGTGGTAGTTCATATTGGAAAATGTGATAGGGAGTCAATGCACAATTTGTTGGCCAAATAGAACTTCCTGGATGGGAGACTGTCCTGAGATCCCATATTTGTACATAATAGATTATAAGCGATTGTATTTCTTCTTTAACTACATCTCCTAACTTATCTACAATGAATGGGTAGTCTTTAGAAACAAGGGGAGAAACGTAGAGAAGAATGTTTAGAACATCTTTGTAAAACTCCTCACTCCTGATATGCTACTTTTTGTTCGTTTGTTTTGTTTTTTTTCTGATGTGCTACTTTTCACAAAGTGTGTCTCTCGGATAAATTAATGAGTTGTTAGTAGGTAGGTCAATAATGGCTTTTGAAACTCCTTTTAGACTGGTTTGTGGTTGTTATACATTTAGCCCCAATTGAAGATTTGAACTTTAATTTTCTTTTTCTAAATTTGGGACACTGTTTCATTTTTATGGTGTATTGAGGTATAATCAAAAGATAACATATAGCTCGTTACCTTTTATACCTAAAACAGAAACTTGTATGAAATTGAACTCACTGGGTACATTAGTGTGGGTAAATTGAGTGGTTGTATGTGAATGGTTATTTTCTCAAATGTCTTCCATTCAACTGTCAGAAATGCAGTCATAGAAAATTTTTCCCATTAATAAAAATAATATTTAGTCCTAAGAGTCACTTTAAGGATCATTTTGCATCTGGCATGTCAAAACTGACATGACCATATTATTCTGTACAGCCCCTCTAAGGAAAGTTCACGAAATGGCATTCAGTCTATAAACTGGCAGTTGTGCAAACTAATTTAAGACATGCCACAGTCAATTCCAATTTCCTAGGGAGTTCTCAGCCACTTCATTAGATTTACTATAAATGTTGTTTTAATGTGTTAAGTCCTTATATGTATGTTTTATAATATGTAAGGAATGATTTTGTTTTAATGTGGTCTATCTAAAATCCTAGTTTCCACTTCAGTAAGGCAATGCTTACATTTTAGTTATACTTTTTATATGTATTATACTTGAATTTTCATCTTAAACATATAATCTGAGTACCTATATTAATCTTTTGAAGGTAGTTTTCTTCAGGTTAAAAAAAAAATCTCCAACACTTTAACATCTAACTTGACTATACATTTCTTTTGATTCCAGTAATTCTTTGTTCATATGAAAAACTTCCCACCTCTCATTTTTCCAAAATCTTCCACTTCCAGTCATTCTAAAACAGAGGAATGAGTAAGAGCAGAGTTCATCTATAACTAAAGGATTTGTTCATTCATGTAAGGCTAGCCCACACCCCAGCTTATCTGAGGTCAGTGTAGTTACACACCTAGTTTATATTTCCTCATTATTGAGTTTCCTTGGAGACATAAATACAAAGCCCAAACAATGACATCATCCCTTCCAAAAGGCAGGCCCTGAATTAACCGCCTGACTTCTGGAAAGACCAGTATTCACATGGGGTTAGAGATACTCCTTTTATATACAAAACAGATACATTCTTAGGAGATTCTCTATAAAGTAAAAAATCAGAATTTCCAACCTGCATTTTCTACTGACTTCCATTCTAACTGAAAATGTGTTTCTGTGGAAGGAGAAGGGAATGACACTGTGACTGTCTGCTGTGTGCTGGGCACTGTGCAATGGCTAAGAAAGAAGTATAACTTGCCCAAAGCCGAGCAGGAAGCAACAGGGAAAAAACTGAGCCAAGACAGAAACATGAGGGCTCTTCCCTGGTGCTCAGCATCCTAAGATGCTCCTAAGGAATTGCTGTGGGGAAGGAGAGAGGAGGAAAGAATTGCAGTCCTGGCTGCCGCTGTCCACCTGCCCCACAGAGCTGCAGGGTAGCCACTGACGGGGGCCAGAGTCCCAGGCCACCCTTCGGGAAGTCTGCTGCCATTAATGACCCCTTCTTATTCCTTGGGGTAGCTGTGCCGAGGAACGTACTTAACCATTCTTTGATTACTGCTGAAGTTATTTTCTTAACTAATTATACTTCCCCTCTGGTGAACAACCTGTGTGTACTGAGCTTTTTTCCAACGTGGATAAAGTCAGCTCAACGTAACGTATACAGTAAAACCGCACTGATTCCGACTTGTTGAAGAGGGAGACTATCTGAATCATCATAAACACATTTTCATGTTGTCTTTTAAGTCAGTACACAGGGAATTAAGCTGGTGGTTTTCATCATCGTTTTCTAAGAAAGTGTAAAAGACTTGAAGGTTTAGTGAAGAAAGAGAGAGAAAAAAAAAAGGAAGGGCAGTCATTCTGGGCCTGGGTGTTAACAAGGAGTACAGGATTCAGGAGGATTTCTGGGAGACCCAGAAAATAGGACGCACATCGAGTTTAGCAGGCTGCAAAGAGTACGCTCTCACCTGCGAGCAGAGTTTGAACCAGAACACCCATGCGGAAAGCATCTTGCTAACTGAGTCATCAGAAAAGCCGTGATCTTTTTCAAAAGGCGAATGTTAGTTTAAAAAGGTTTCGGGGGTGTTCTTAAAGTAGCTGCTAGGTGTGGCAGCCGTAGTGATTATCCACCAAGCCCTGGCAGTCCAGTGTGGAGGTGGAGGCGCTTCCTCAAATTACAGAAAGAGGGGAATGAGCACAGGAGGAACTCAAAGTCCTTTCCTGCAGCTCCCCCTGGGCACCGCTCTGTAGCAGGTATCCCCCAGCCTTCCATCTGATCAGCCTTGGCCTTCTCCCACACAAAACACCAGATCAGTCATTCCCCGTTAGCCCCTTCTGCCAGCGCCCTGAGGCTTCTCTGCCTAGTCGGCAGCTGCTTCACTGGTGACACAACCCTCTGATCTTGCTTCTCTAAACCGCTCCTTCCTGGGGAATTCATCTCCACTTTTTATCATCTCCTGCTCCGCACCAAAGTGATGCCAGTTCCTCTCTTCCTGGTACTTAATCCCTCTGGAAATGTGCCCTGAAAAGGGTGTTTCAGCTCTGACTTGGATCCTGACAGCCCAGGGCATCAGGGGGTGTCCTGCCCAGGGGTACCCAGCAGGAGATCAGGCTCTGCTGGGCCTCAGGGAAGAACCAGGAGGCAGAGCTGACGGATGAAACTGCACACGTGCCTGGCTCGTGCAACGTCCTGGGTCTTGCCCCGTGTCAGGTGGGTTTGTCAGAGCCCCTCAGCTAGTTTGGCATTGAGCCAGGGCCATCATAGCTCATTGGAACACCTCTCTCTCCCTGGCACTCAGCCTGTACCGTCCATCAAGGGGTGCATATTGGACACCCCCCCGATTTCTCCTCTGATCTCTGCCCGCAGGAGGTCCTACACATAGGAAGCGCCCACAACCGGAGTGCCATGCCCTTTACCGCCTCACCTGCCTCCAGCCCTGCCCCCAGGGTCATCACAAACCAGTACAACAACCCAGCTGGCCTCTACTCCCCTGAAAACATCTCCAACTTCAACAACGCCTTGGAGTCAAAGACGGCAGCCAGCGGGCAGGAGATGAATGGCAGAGCGTAAGTAGGCCCGTGCAGTCCGCTCTGGGCCAGTCCTGGAAGAGGCTTTTCACGCCAGGACAGGCTCGTGCTGGCAGCGGGGAGAAGGTTCAGCCACTAGCCCTGGGAGAAGAATGCCTACTCTAGCACAGTTCTTTCTGTGTTCATTCTCCTCATCTCTAAAAAGGGGGTAATACCACCTGCCTTGTGGGGCTGTTGTAAAATAAGAAGTAACCTGTAAAATGCCAGTACCGGGTCTGACACACCAACTGAGTATTCACCGAGACCTATGTTATTATCATCCTGGTTTCCGTGGTCATCGTCTTCTTCTAAGTGACCATTTTCCTTCCTTGACAGTTCTGCTGCCTCCCAAGAAACTCTTCAGTTTTTATAGTTTGCGCTTTCTGCTTACGATCACCATTTGGTCTGAGCGAGGGAAGAGCACCTGAATGCAGTTTTCAGTGAAGCAGTGTTTGCCTTTTTCCCTCAAGTGGCCCAGTAGAGATAATAGAAAGAAGTCCATGAGGATATAAATGTGTGTCTGTTAGAACAGGTTCAGATCTGGGGCAGAGGCAGAGGTGGGCTTGCCCAGGGGAGAGGAAGGGTTGCAGGTGGCCATGGTGGAGAGGTCTAAGGAAGCATCTTGCTTAGGGCTGGGGAGGCCTGTCGCCTTTGGCCACAGCTGCCTCTAAGTCTTTATCCAAAGGATCCTCTGCATCTTCCCAGCAGAGGGGGCCCAGAGTCGACTCCCTCCCAAACACTTTGAAGATGAATCCAGAAACACTGGGAATCTCACAGCCCATGGTAGAGAACTGGGTTTGACGACAGAGAGTAAGAGATGGGATCAGTTGTCTGTGGTGGAAAACGGGAGGGACTAGGGCACGAGTTACCACCTCACATGCCCAAAGGTGGCAGGGAAGATAAGGACTCAAGGACAGAGCTCTGAGTACAGACAAGGGGGAGCAGAGCGACCCGTGGCGGCTGGACAGTGCATGCCCCATCCAGAGGGGGAACCACTCCTTGGCTCCAGCCAGACACCACACGCAGGCCTGGGATTCCCATTTCTGATGATTCATTTCATCAAACCAGAAGGCAGAGAGCTTTTCATCTGAAATCCCCTGATTTTTAGATGTTGCTGACAGTCAGACTTGTTGGAATATACCATGTGCTCCAAACTTGTCTGATCTCGGAGGGTCTTTTCCTCTTGGAACCCTCAGTTCTTTTTTTTTTTTTAATTGAAGTATAGTTGATTTACAATCTTCTGTTAGTTTCAGGTATTTATATGTATAAAGTGATTCGGTTTTTTATATGTATATATATATTTTTTTTTTTCAGATGCTTTTCCATTATAGGTTATTACGAGATACTGAATATAGTTCCCTGTGCTATACAGTAAATCTTTGTTTATTTTATATATGGTGGTGTGTATCTGTTCTGTACTCTTAATTTATCCCTCCCCCCTTCCCCTTTTGTAACCATAAATTTGTTTTCTATACCTGTGACTTTCTGTTTTGTAAATAGATTCATTTGTATTATTTTTCAGATTCCACATGTGATATCATATAATATGTCTGACTTACTTCACTTAGTATGATATTATCTAGGTCCATCCATGTTGCTGCAAATGGCACTATTTCATTCTTTTTTATGGTTAAGTAATATTCAGGGGTGTGTGTGCGTGCGTGCGTGCATGCGTGTGTGTATCACATCTTCTTAAACCAAACGCCTGTTGATGGGCACTTGGGTTGTTTCCATGTCTTGCCTATTGTAAATAGTGCTGCAGTGAACACTGGGGTACATGTATCTTTTCAAATTAGAGTTTTCATCTTTTCTAGATATATGCCCAGGAGTGGGATTGCTGGACCATATGGTAGCTCTATTTTTAGTTTTTTAAGGAACCTCCACTGTTCTCCATAGTGGCTACACTAATTTACATTCCCACCGACAGTGTAGGAGGGTTCTCTTCACACCCTCTGCAGCATTTGTTCTTTGTAGACTTTTTTTTTTTACTTTACTTATTTTTGGCTGCATTGGGTCTGTTTGTTGTTGGGTCTTTGTTGCTGCATGCGGGCTTTCTCTAGTTGCGGCGAGTGGGGTCTACTCTTCGTTGTGGTGCACAGGCTTCTCATTGTGGTGGCTTCTCTTGTTGCAGAGCTCGGGCTCTAGAGCACAGGCTTCAGTAGTTGTGGCGCATGGGCTTAGTTGCTCTGTGGCATGTGGGATCTTCCTGGACCAGGGCTTGAACCCGTGTCCCCTGCATTGGCACCAGGGAAGTCCCTCTTTGTAGACTTTTTGATGATGGCCATTCTGCCTAGTGTGAGGTGATGCTTCATTGTAGTTTTGATTTGTATTTCTCTAATTAATGATGTTAAACATCCATTCATGTGCCTGTTGGCCATATGTATGTTGTCTTTGGAGAAATGTCTATTTAGGTCTTCTGCCCATTTTTTTTTTTTAAAGGTGCACTTTATTTTTTATTATTATTTTTTTTTAAGTAGTTATGTATTCAGTATTTTTATTTATTTATTTTTGACTGTGCTGGGTCCTCCTTTCTGCGCGAGGGCCCTCTCTAGTTGCGGCAAGCGGGGGCCACTCTTTTTTTTTTTTTGTGGTACGCGGGCCTCTCACTGTTGTGGCCTCTCCCGCTGCGGAGCACAGGCTCCGGACGCGCAGGCCCAGCGGCCATGGCTCACGGGCCCAGCCGCTCCGCGGCATGTGGGATCTTCCCGGACCTGGGCACGAACCCGTGTCCCCTGCATCGGCAGGCGGACGCTCAACCACTGCGCCAACAGGGAAGCCCTTCTGCCCATTTTTTGAGCTGTTTGCATATTTTGGAAAGTAACCCCTTGTCAGTCGTATTGCTTGCAAATATGTTCTCCCAGTCTGTAGGTTTATCTTTTTGTTTCATTCAGGGTTGGAATCCTCAGTTCTTATACTAGCTCTGAAGCCAATTTTGCTGTTCAATTTCTTCTCAATTCACCTTTAACAAGACTCTGCCCAGCTGTTAGGGTGATTAAACGGCAAACCCACTACTGCAGATGTAGGTTAGGACAGGTTAAGGCACAAGAGGTTCCAAACTACTTAAATGTTTGGAAAGAGCTATTGTGGGGAGCCCCTTGATCTCTCGAGAGCCCCTTGATCATACTGTGCACATAGTCCTTCTCTCCAAAAAAGAGAGGCAGGTGTTTTGGGCACTGCTGCACGCAGGTCCCTGTGCCCAGCACTGAGAGGGCCTTGCAATTTCCTTTTAAGCTTCGCAGGGCCTAGCAGGGGAGACTTTCTGCCGTGTGACTTTGGCTTTACAAGATGTTAAAGGTCACCAGCATTTATTGTAGTAACCAATAGTAGTAGTAAAGGGGCTACTAATGCTTCTTCGTCCTTCAATTCTGAGTCCTGCCAGGCCCTACTGGCTTGAGATGATGAGGATGCCCTTCACAGTGAGTGTGGGGGCCTATGGGGTACCTGAGAAAGAGCGCCATGCTGGGCCCCCCTAAGCTTTCCACGGACATACCCCGAAGGGAAGCTTTCTCCCAAGCAGCTCAGTGGGGAGTTGAGTGGTGGAAACACCGAGAGCCGTGATCCCCATTCTTTGCTGCTTTTGTGCTGGGGGAGGCTGAGAATGTGACCCTCTTTTACTGTCCCAGAGTGGAATGTTCCATGATCTGGATTTAATAACCCAGGAAATGACACATCCTTAATTGAAAGGCTGCTATGCATTGGCAGAAATATGTGCCAGGGAGGTATTTTTAGTATGGCCTTGGCCGTTATTCTTTAATTAATGTCTTCTTTCTTCTCTCCTGCTCCCCGCCTGTTCCCTCCCTCCAGTCTGAAACAATTCCATCTCTACTGTCTGGACACTGCGAGCCTTTCCTGCCTCCTGTGGCAGACTTTCTTGGCTACAGCAGCCTCTGAGTCTTTATCACACGTCTCCGTCCAGACTTTCTCAGCAGAGGGGTCCCAGCTCCTGCTCTATCCCAAACTCTCTGAGGATGAATCCAGCAACAGTGGGAATACCGGCAACCCCTGGCAGAGGAAATGCCCTGTGCGTGGGTCTCTGCTTACTGGTCTGTTCCTAGAGAGGCCACTTGTGCATATCAGTGAAGGAAGATTCTCGTGCAAACCCAGCAGCTACCAGGTCATGTTGCCGCTCTGTCAGCAGAAGTCACAAGCGCTCACCCGCCACTGTTTAGTCTGTGAAATTCGCTGAGGTTACAGAATTGGCTCACTTCATACTTTGCATCTGAGGTCATCACGGATACCCTGGGGCGCACTCTCAGTTTCTTTGTCGCATGCCCTTCAAAGCAGCCTGGTGTGTGTGTGGCCGTCTGTCTTGTAGGATTTCCCAGGGCCCCATCCCCGTCAGACAGGAACACAGACAGTGTTGCCACTGCCAAATTCAACGGGGAAGCCAGGCAAGAGGTGCCCGCCATCTGCCTCCTGTTCTCCCAGCACACACGGTTGAGTGGGAGGGCCTCTGGGTCAGTTCAGCTTAACAGTCATTTACTGAGTGCCTACTGTGTACCAAGTGGGTGGAGGAAATGTGTCTCTGATCAGCAGAAAGCTTTCACCTGTCCTCTGACCCCCTTCCACTGAGTTTAGGGACTCTGGTCATTTTCTGGTGATTTGGGGCCTGGATTTCATTATATATGTGATACTGCTTGATACTTTCTTAAAGGTGCAGGCTTTATAGATAGAGGGGCCTGAGCCTGAATTCCAGCTCTGCCTCATGCTAGCTGTGGGACCTTGGGCAAACCACGTAACTTCTGAAACTCAGTCTCTTCATCTATAACGCAGATAATATGAACTACCTCACCACCAGGTTACTGAGAAATTTCAATGCGATGTGCAAAAACTATCATCCAGCCTGGGGCCTGGCCTCTGGTGGTGCTCGGTAAATGCTACTTGTTACTGATTTCAGCACGCGTAAGGAGCTCCATACCCATCACTTCTCAGTACTTGGGGCTCCAGAGGGCGGAAGCACGTAGACAAATGTCATGGAGAAGATTTTGCTGTAACTTAGGGTAAGTTTCTTTCTTTCCCGGCACTGTAGCTTAAGTTCAGCCAACCAGTACAATTGATTACCTTCCTGATGGAGTGGTATTCATGGAATTAGCAGCTGGGCTCCCGTAGCCACCACAATAGTCCCAAGATACTAGCTCTTCCAATTTGTGCTCTCAGGGGATCCCCCCATAAACTCATGAGGCAGATTTCTAAGCAGGTACAGTGGAAATAAAGGGAAGCATTCATTGCTCTTTGTTCAGTTGATACCAGAGGGATGATATTAGCCCTGACGCACTGGAGCTTGGTCAGAAGAAAACCTCCATCATGAAGGTGGCTGCCTGCCCCTCTAACTAAACTTGCCCACAGCCCACAGAGAACTGGCCTGGGGGTCTGGATGTTCCTTCCTCTTCTCCTGGTGCCCAAAATTACTCCTCTGGTTTCTTATTAGATCCAACATCTAGGCCTTGGAAGATTAAAACTTAGGGAACACTCTGACCAGGCTCCCCTTCCAAAAATGATTACATAGGGTTTCTCAGAATTGCATATTTGGTGAACATTGGGGTAATGAGGTTGGGGCAGCTCAGACATGAACAGTTTTTCTGAGTCAGCCTACATCCTTTCTCCCCACCTACATAAAAATCACATACTAAAATCTCCTCTACATCATTTCCAGTTAGTGTCTAGCCTCCATCATTTGGAGAAAATTTGTCTTAAACTTAACTAAACTTTGTAGATTCATATTGCCCTTATAGGGAACAAAACAGAGAAATCCCCTATAACGTTCACCCAGTTTCCATCAATGGTAACATCCTGAAAACCATAAGCATGAAATCAAAACTAGAATATTGACATTTATATGGCCAACATACAGAACATTTCTATCACCATAGAAATTCCTCAGGTTTCCCTTTTATAGTCACATCCACTTCCCTCCCACCCCTGCACCCCACTTTACCCCTGGCAACCCACTAAGCTGCTCTCCATTTCTGCAATTTTATTATTTCAAGAATGTTATTAATGGAATCACACAGTATGTAACTTTCGGAGATTGACTGTTTTTACTCAGAATCATTCACTGGAGATCTATCTGATTTTAGTTAGGTTGTTTTAGGTACCAGTAGTTCCTTTTTTTCTGTTCTAAAGATATATATTTTTTAATTGTGGTAAAAAACACATAGCTTAAAATATACCATCTTAACCATTTTTCAGTATAAAGTGCAGTAGTGGTAACTACATACATATTCTTGTACAGCAGATCTCTAGAAATTTTTTGTCTTGGAAAACAGAAACTCTCCACCCATTGAACTACTCCACTTTCCCTCCTCCCTGCAGCCCTTGGCAACCACCATTCTATTTTCTGCTTCTAAGAGTGACTACTTTAGACACCTCATATAAGTGGAATCATGCAGTATTTGTCTTTCTGTCACTGGCTTCTTTCACTTAGCATAATGTCCTCAAGGTTCTGGGACAGCATTATTTTTTAAAGGCTGAATAATATCCATTATCTGAATATACTACATTTTCTTTATCCATTTATCTGTCAGTGGACATTTAGGTTACTTCCACCTCTCAGCTATTTATTGTAAACAATGCTGCAGTGAACATGAGTATGCAAATATTTCTGAGAGCCTGATTTTTATTCTTTTGGATATATACCCAGAGGTGGGATTGCTGGATCATACAGTAGTTCTATTTTTAATTTTTTGAGTGATCTCCATAGTGTTTTCCATAGTGCTGTACCATTTTACATTCCCACCAACAGTGCACAGGGTTTCAGTTTTTCCATCCTCATCAACACTTGTTATTTTCTGGTTTTTTGTTTTGTTTTGGTTTTTGGTAGCATCTATCCTAATGGGTGTAAGGTGATAATGTCTCATGGCTTTGATTTGTGTTTCCCTGATGAATAGTGATGTTGACCATCTTTTCACATGGTTGTTGGCCATTGTGTATCTTTTTGGAGAAACGTCAGTTCAAGTCCTTTGCCCATTTAAAAAACCTGGTTATTTGGGGGGTTTTTTGTTGTGGAGTTGTAGGAATTCTTTATATATTCTGGACATTAACTTCTTAACAGATACATGGTTTGCAAGTATTTTCTCCCATTCTGTAGATTGCCTTTTCACTGTTGATTGTTTCCTTTGTTATGTAGAAGCTTTTTAGTTTAATGTAGTCCCACTTGATTTTGATCCCTGTGCTTTTGCTGTCATATTCAAGAAATCACTGCCAAGACTAATGCCATGAAGCTTTTCCCTGTTTTCTTCTAGGAGTTTTAGGGTCTCAGGTCTTACAATAAGTCTTCAATTCATTTTTAGTTGATTTTTGTATATGGTGAGATAAAGGTCCAATTTCATTCTTTTGTACACAGATACCCAGCTTTCTCAATACCACTTAATGAAGAGAATATCCTTTCTGCATTGTGTATCCTTAGGACCCTCATCAAAGATCATTTGACCTTATATGCCAGGGTTTATTTCTGGGCTGCATATTCTGTTCCTTCAGTCTATATGTCTGTATTTATGCAAGTGCCATACTGTTTTGGTTACTGTAGTTTTGCAGTATGGTCTCCTCTCCGTCCCACCCCCCCACACCTGTTTGTTTGTTTTGGCCCTGCCATGCCGCCTGTGGGATCTTACTTCCCTGACCAGGGATCAAACCCATGCCCCCTGCATTGGAAGTGTGGAATCTTAACCACTGGACTGCCAGGAAAGTCCCCTCCACTATGTTTTGACGTCAGGAAGTGTGATACCTCTGGTCTTGTTTTTCTTCTTTAATATTTCTTTGGCTATTTGGGGTTCTTTGAGATACCATATGAATATTAGGATTTTTTTTTTCTGTTTCTGCAAAAAATGCTCTTGGGATTTTGATAGGGATTGCATTGAATCTGTACATCACTTTGAGTAGTATTCACATTTTTAGCAATATTAATTCTTCTAATCCATGAAAATGGATATATCTCCATTTATTTTTGTCTTCTTCAACTTTTTTTTATTATGTTTCATAGTTTTCAGAACAAGTCTTTTGCCTCCTTGGCTAAGTTTATTCCCAAGTATTGTATTCTTTTGTTGCTATTTTAAATAGGATTGTTTTCTTAATTTTCCTTTTGGATCATTCTTTGTTAGTATATAGAAACACAATTGATTTTTGTGTATCAATTTTGTGTCCTGCAACTTCGCTGAATTCCTTTATTAGTTTTAACAATTCTTTTTTTTTTTGGCCACACCCTGTGGCATGTGGGATCTTAGTTCCTTGACCAGGGATCAAACCTGTGCCCCTGCAGTGGAAGCGTGGTGTCCTAACCACTGGACCACCAGGGAAGTCCTAGTTTTAACAATTCTTTTCATGTATGGAAGCTTTAGGGTTTTCCACATATAAGATCATGTCATCTGTGAACAAAGATAATTTTACTTCTTGCTTTCCAATTTGGATGACTTTTATTTCCTTTTCTTGCCTAGTTGCTCTGGTCAGGACTTCTAGTACTATGTTGAATGGAAGTGGTGAGAGTGGTCATCCTTGTCTGGTTCCTGATCTTAGAGTAAAAACTTACTTTTTCAATATTATGATGTTAGATGTAAGCTTGTCATACATGGCCTTTATTATGTTGAAGTAATTTTCTTCTATTCCTAGTTTCTTTAGTGTTTTTATCATGAAAGTATATTGAATTTTGTCAAATGCTTTTTCTGCATCAATTGAAATGATGATGTGGTTTTTGTCTTCTAATCTGCATTCTGTTAATATAGTGTATTAATTACATTGACTGATTTTTATATGTTGAGCCATCTTTGCATTTCAGAAGCAAATCCCACTTACTCATAGTGTATAATCATTTTAACGTGCTGTTGAATTCAGTTTGCTGAGGATTTTTGCATCAATATTCATCAGGGATATTGGTCTGTAGTTTTCTTTTCCTGTAGTATCTTTGTCTGGTTCTGCTATCAGGGTATTGCAGGCCTCACAGAATGAATTTGTAAGTGTTCCCTCCTCTTCGGTTATTTTGGGAAGACTTTGAGAAGGATTGGTGTTAATTTTTCTTTGAATAGTTGGTAGAATTCACCAGTGAAGCCATCTGGTCCTGGGCTTTTTAGTTGTTTTATATATATATATATATATATTTAAAGACCTTTTATGACTTATTTTTTAAAAAATGTATTTAACTTATTTTTGGCTGCGTTGGGTCTTCGTTGCTGTGTGCGGGCTTTCTCTAGTTGTGGTGAGCGGGGGATACTCTTCGTTTCGGTGCATGGGCTTCTCATTGTGGTGGCTTCTCTTGTTGCAGAGCATGGGCGTGGGCTTTAGAGCGCAGGCTCAGTAGTTGTGGCACACGGGCTTAGCTGCTCCGCAGCATGCGGGATCTTCCTGGACCAGGGCTCAAACCCGTGTCCCCTGCATTGGCAGGCGGATTTTTAACCACTGCGCCACCAGGGAAGCCCTGTTGGGAGATTTTTGATTACTGATTCAATCATGTTATTTATTATAGGTCTGTTCACATATTTTTTTTCTTTCATGATTCAGTCTTGGTAGGAATTTATCTATTTCTTCTAGGCTATCCAGTTTGTTGGTATATAATTGTTCATAATAGTCTTTTATGATCTTTTTTATTTCTGTCACAGGCATGGTAGTGTCTCCTCTTTCATTTCTGATTTTTTGTTATTTCAGTCTTCTCTCCTTTTTTTTTCTTAGTCTAGCTAAGGGTTTGTCAATTTTGTTGATCTTTTCAAAAAACCAGACTCTTAATTTTGTTCCAGTTTTCCTCTTTTCTATTTTATGTCTGCTGTAGTCTTTATTTCCTTCCTTCTACTAACGTTATTTATTTATTTAAATTTATTTTATTTTATTATTTGGCTGCGTTGGGTCTTCATTGCTGTGCGCGGGCTTTTCTCTAGTTGTGGCAAGTGGGGCTACTCTTTGTTGTAGTGCACGGGCTTCTCATTGCGGTGACTTCTCTTGTTGTGGAGCACGGGCTCCAGGTGCACGGGCCTCAGTAGTTGTGGCACGCGGGCTCAGTAGTTGTGGCTCGTGGACTCTAGAGCGCAGGCTCAGTAGTTGTGGCACATGGACTTAGTTGCTCCATAGCATGTGGGATCTTCCCGGAGCAGGGCTCGAACCCGTGTCCCCTGCATTGGCAGGCAGATTCTTAACCACTGTGCCACCAGGGAAGTCCCCTTCTGCTAATTTTAGTTCTTCTTTTTCTTGTTCCTTGAGGTGTAAAGTTTGCTTATTTGAGATCTTTCTTCTTTTTAAATTAGGCATTACTGCTACTATGTTTTCTCAGCCTTTGCTATGTCCTGTAAGTTTTGATATATTCTTTTTTCATTTTCATTTGTCTCAAAGTATTTTCTAATTTCCTGTTCATGAGTGGGTTGTTTAATTTCTGCATGTTTGTGAACTTTCCAGTTTTCCTTTTGCTGTTGATTTCTAGTTTCATTCCATTGTGGTCAGAAAAGATACCTGGTGATTTCAGTCTTCTTAAATTTGTGAAGACTTTTTTGTGGCCTAACCTGTGATCTATCTTGGAGAATGCTCTGTGTGCACCTGAGAAGAACGTATATTCTGCTGTTGTTGGGTATAGTGTTCTGTATGTGTTAGGTACAGCTGGTCTATAGTGTGGTTCAGGTCCTCAGTTTGCTTATAAATCTTTTGTCTGGTTGTTCTATCCTCTTTTGTTCCTTTTTATTCCATGGTATGGATATACCACAGTCTGTTTAACCATTCACCCATTGAAGGACATCTGGGTTGTGTCTTATTTTGGGCTACTATGGATAAAGTGGCTGTAAAGATTTGTGAACATGTTTTTGTGTAACCATAAATTTTCATCTCTGGGACAAATGACCAGGAGTACAATTGCTGGGTCATAAGGTAGTTACATGTTTAATTTTACAGAAACTACCAAACAGTTTTGCAGGATATCTGTACCATTTTACATTCCTACTTACAATGTTTGATCTAGTTTCTCCATATCCTCTCCAGCATTTGGTGTTGCCACTCTTTTTTATTCTAGCCATTCTCATAGGTGTGTAGTAATGTATCACTGTGGTTTTAATTTGCACTTGCCTTGTGGGTAATGATGTTGAACATCTTTTCATGAGCTCATTTGCCATCAACATATCCTCTAGTCCTTTTCTGGATATCTGGGCTCAGATCACCTCCTGCCTCTCAGCCTTGGCTGTTTTTTCAGACGCCTCCACCCTCTAGGGAAGAGGGATAGTGTACCCAGTGGAGCCAAAGAACAAATATCAAATGGTGGTGCAATTTATCAATACAGAAGGAAAGGTTTGTATGTAGAGAAGTTCTAATTTGTGAGAAATAAAGCCACATGCTCTCCAGTCCACCAGGCTGTCTCCCAGGTTCAAGAATGCAGGCGATGGCTACAAACAGTTTTCTCAGCAAATCTAACCACTTTATCTTTAGGGGTAAAGACAATTTTACAAGTGCAAATGAATTATTCCAGTTATGTTTACTCACTCATTTTGCATCCACTCATTGTATAACTAGCTCACATGTCATTTTAAAAAGAAAACTGAGGGACTTCCCTGTCAGTCCAGTGGTTAGGACTCAGCACTTTCACTGCCGTGGGCCCAGGTTCAATCCCTGGTAGGGGAACTAAGATCCCGCAAGCCACGCAGTATGGCCAAAATTAAAAATAAAATTAAATTTAAAAAAAAGAAAGAAAACTGAGGTATAGGTTTTCCCTGGGTAATTCTCCCCAAGTTACTTCTTCCTCTCCTCTCTTTTTCTTTTTCCTGTCAGCCTCCTGGGGCACTTGAAGTACTCAGGTTCCCAGCTGGAAGCAGGGTCAGTAACAGCAATGAAGCTCACAGAATGAACATGCTCTGCTGCTCTCAGGGAAGGTCAAAATTTAAGTAGAAGAGACTTATCAGCTGGTCACTTGCAACAGGCTGCAGTGGGGGGAAGGGAAGCCACCACCCCTGTATGTCCACAGCTGCTGGTCCCTGCTCCTGTCTCTCTCCAGCCCACCCTCAGGGGACTGTGGGAGCCTCCCATCCCCAGGTCAGGTGATGGGCCACCATGAGGAGTGGTTTCAACCAAGGCGGAGATAGAAGTCCAGTCTCCCCACTCTACTGTGTTGACACTGGAGTTACTGGAGGCTGCTCATTATTGCTGGAGTGGGAGCTCTGGCTACCCACATGGCCTCCACAGACTCACTGCAGCTGAGTGGTGGCCTTGTCACTGCTGGGTGGGGGTGACATACGGGCTCCCTACTGGAGCCTGGAGTGTATGACCACTGTCATTCCTTGGGTCCCAAGGTCTCTGGCTGGTCTGCCTTCTTCTGTCCCCCTTTCAGAGTCTTTTTTTTTTTTAATATAAATTTTATTTGTTTATTTATTTATTTATGGCTGCGTTGGGTCTTTCGTTGCTGCGCATGGGCTTTCTCTAGTTGCAGCAAACAGGGGCCACTCTTCATTGTGGTGCATGGGCTTCTCATTGTGGTGGCTTCTCGTTGCGGAGCACAGGCTCTACATGCATGGGCTTCAGTAGTTGTGGCACGTGGGCTCAGTAGTTGTGGCTCGCGGGCTCTAGAGCGGAGGCTCAGTAGTTGTGGCGCACAGGCTTAAGTTGCTCCATGGCATGTGGGATCTTCCCGGACCAGGGCTCGAACCCATGTCCCCTGCATTGGCAGGCGGATTCTTAACCACTGCTCCACCAGTGAAGTCCCCCGAGTCTTCTTGTGTTCATCTTATATAGAATGTCCAGGGTTTTTAGTTGTACTTAGTGGGAGGAATAGGGAAACTTATGTCTACTCCATCTTCCCAGATGGCAAAACGATTTTTATGAAGAGAATGTCTTCTCCTGTCTGGATGCATCTTATAATTCAAATAATCCCTCTTTGCGTCCCAAACTTTGTCACACACACAGGCAGTTTTAGTGCAGAACCAAAGCTGACTTAGTATGTGAGAAAATGACGCCATTAAGGTTTTATCAGCAGTGGGAATTGTTTTCTTATGACTTCCTTGTTTTAGCTGAGATTTATATACAGATTATTAAGTTGCTTCCATGGGTGATGGCTCAAGTTTAAAAAGAAAAAAATTAAAGAGTCTCTTATGTCCCCACTCTGGTCACTTCACCGTTTTGACGGAGTAGATGCTCATCCCAGGGTTGCTGTTCCAAAACCATGGGTGTGCTTCTCCTCTGTTCTCCTCGACCTTCTTACCTTCACCCCAGCTGCTCTTTTGCCTGGAACAGGCCTTTGTGTCACATAAGGTCTGCAGGCTCAGCTTCTGAAATCCTCTTCTTGCAAACGAGCTCAAGCGGAGTTTTCTTCTCACGTTCTAAAGACCACCAGCCTTAAACACCCAGCTACGTCAGTCACCTCGTCAGGCAGAGCGCCACCTGGCTGTGAGATCCCTGGGGAGACAGGCCCTGTGGTCAGGGCCTAAAAGACTGAAAGAAAACATTTAGGGAACTGGTGTACATTCAGCACCAAGTCTGACTCAGGGAGAAACAAGAAGCAGGAAACATGAAGAGGGTAATGGATAGTTGCTCCAAAGGAGTTGAATTTGATTAAAATCTTGTATTTTGTTATTAAAATTGTAAAGACTGGGTTTAGAAGGCTGTGCTTACTCTTAGTGACCCACTCTCAGAAGTTTTTCTCCTGGTGACTCAGTCATGTAGCTCATTTTTTGAGAGCTTATCACTATAGAATTCTTCCTTTCAATGCTGTTACTATATATAAAAAGTGAGAATGCTTTTTTTGGGGGCTCCATTTCTCATGCATGTTTTTGTCCTAGAATTTTTTTTTTAATATATTGTGATGTCATTTGTCTATATCTGATAGTCTAACATCTAAGACTTGGGTCTTAGGATATTATCTTTGAATTAAGCAGATCAATGCTTCCAGTAAGGCGATGGGTATTGAAAGTGCTTTATAAATTGTCAAGTGGTAGAAAGATATTATCATTATTTGAGAATAAATAGTAAGCTGTTTTCTTTTCATTAATCATGGAAATACTTTCCAAGACCATTTGCTGGAAGAATACGTGATGACCTTGTAGTTTGGCTTCTGTCATTTTTAGCAGTCCCTTGGTGGCTTCCAGACATAACAACATACACCAAAGAAGGGGAAAAATTCTCCCCAAGAACATTCCACGGTCTGATCTTGATTTTAAAATAGTTCTAAGTGTAATAGAAAAAAATATTTGTCAAAATAACACAATACATTTATTATAGGGCAAGCTCAGAACTCAAGACTCAAAGAAAGAGTCCAGCATGTATCTCAGACAACAGGGCTAAAAAGGTGGGCCACAGGAAGACTGTGGCCCCTGGTTACAACCGCTCCTCAGGGTGGCCCATCACCTGCCTGGGGGACGGAGGGAAAGAGACACGGACAGGGACCAGCAGCTGTGGACGGGCAGGGGTGGTGGCTTCCCTCCCCCGCCGCCCCACCGTGGCCTGCACAAGTGACCAGCTGATGAATCTCTCTACTTGCATTTTGACCTTCCCTGAGAGCAGCAGAACAGATGTCACTCTTTGAGGGTTTTGTCCTCTATTGTGAGAAACTGGTTGTAGTCAAAGGGAAAACCTAGAGCTTCACTGATGCGAGTGACCCTGCTTCCAGCCGGGGCCTTGAGTCACATTTAAAATGGAATGGTAACCGATTATGCAATGGGTGGGTGATAAACTGCACCACCATCTGGTATTTCCTCTCTGGCTCTACTGGGCGCACTGCCCTTCTTCCCTAGCGGGTGGAGGCTTCTGAAAAAGCAGCTGAGGCTGAGACGCAGGAGGTGACCTGGGCCCAGGAGGCTGGACTGCCCATGTCCCTGGCACAGCCCTGGGGGATTCCCTGCAACCCCAAAGGAGCAGGGAGAGGGTGCAGTGAGGAGGAGAAAGGCACTTAACCCACTTCTCTAACACCTACCATGCTCCAGCCCCGTGCCGGGCACTGATACAAGGCAGGAACACAGTGGTGAACAAGGCAGGCCATGGCCCTGCCCTCGTGGGGCTTACTTTCCAGGGGAAGACAGACCATAAAGAAACAAGTATAACTGACGGTGAGTGAGAAACAACATGGAGAAAGAGGCAGCAGAGCAAGGGGAGGAGTGACAGGGATGGAGTGGACTGTTTTAAGCTGAGGGTCGGGGACCCTCTCTGAGGAGGGACATCTGAGCAGAGACCTGAGTGAAGTGTGGGAGCCACGGGGCTCTCTGTGGAGGGAGCGTTCCAGGCAGAGGGAGCAGGATGTGCAAAGGCCCTGAGGCTGGTGTGTCCTAGAAACCCCATGAAGGCTGGTCTCACTGCAGCGAGCAAGGGGTGCCAGGCGATGTGTTTGGAGAGGGGAGCAGAGCCACATCTTGCAGGGCCTTTCTACTTTTTGTAATGAATATTCACTCCAAAGGAGATGAATTTGGTTAAGCTTGTGTCTTGTTACTAATACTGTGAATATTTGGTTCTGAGTCAGATGGGAACACTTGCAGCCACATCCCCACACAGTCTGATTCTTGTGTTTCAAATACCACCCTGGCCTCTGGTCAGAAAAGTAAGGCGGTCCTGGGGGCTGAGAGTGGCGGCAGAGGAACAGGTTGCAAAGCTGGTCAGCCGTGCTGTTAACAGATGGCGTTGCTGGGACAGGGGAGGAGGGGGTGGTGCAAAGGGGTGGGACTCAGGACAGACTTCACAGGTAAAGCTGACTGGAGTTTACCTCCTTTCACTCTCCTCGTTCCCCGAAACCAGGCAGCAGAGGTGTCTCCCCTGGAAAATGGGCCCTGGGGGAAAGAGGCCGCCAGCTCTACCCGTCTCACCCTGTCATGGGGAGCCCAGAAGGATAGGGGGAGGCGTGGGCGGCAAGGCCTGGCTTGCCCCGTCCCTGGGCCCGAGCTGAGGCCTCTGCCCCTCGCTCAGCGGAACAGCACGTCACTGTTTACAAAGTTCTTAACTCGGGAGTGTCATACTGAGTGAAGCAAGTCAGATAAGGACAAATATGTGATACCGCTTATGTGTGGAATCTAAAAAATGGTACAAAGGAACTTATTTACCAAACAGAAACAGAGTCGCAGATTGAGAAAACAGACTTATGGTTACCGGGGTTAAGGGGGGGCGGAGGTAGAGGGTAAATTGGGAGATTGGGATTGACGTACACACACTACTATATAGAAACAGATAACTAATAAGGACCCTGTGTATAGCACAGGGAACTCTCCTCAACACTCTGTAATGGCCTATTGGGGAAAAGAATCTAAAAAAGAATGGATATAGGCATATGTATAACTGATTCACTTTGCTGTACACCTGAAACTAACACAACATTGTAAATCAACTAGACTCCAATAAAAAAAACAAGAAAACAGAAAACAAAGTTCTTGCCTTTCTCATCCTTGCCAAGAACGGTGTGAACTGAGCAGGGCAGACACTGTTACTTCTGTGTGGTAGGTGAAGAGACCAGAGCTCCTTGCTGTGAGAATTAGGAGAGTTTATGGAGACAGAGAGAGCCTTTTGATGTCATCAGAATAAACAACACTGATTTCTGCTCTGGGGAAAGTATGTGGCCCGTACTATGGGGACCCAGCTGAGTTTTTAGTGCTCGGATTGTGGTTGACATTTTCCCTCTTATAAATTTTCTTTCGACATCATGTTGTTTATGTAATTTTGAAAGAAGCACGGCATTCCCATTCCATGGGATTAGGCTAAAAAGTAACTGAATCACTGAAACTGTTTGGAAAACTAGCCTCTTATTGTCTGGAAGCAGCAGCCAGCTCTGCCTACAGACACCTCACAGTATCGGCAGGAGGTCTATGGCTGCATTGAAGAAGCCTTCGTCCATTGGGATCATTTCTCTCCACCCTTTGATTCATGGGTGCCTTCTCTTGGAAGGGGGTGCCTGGTGAATTTTTTTCTCCTAACTTCTGACATGTCCTAATGAACTTGCAAACATTCTTCACAGCTTAGACCATTCTCAGCTTCCAAGCGGACTCGTCATTGACAAAGAATCTGAAGTTTACAAGATGCTTCAGGAGAAACAAGAGTTAAATGAGCCTCCAAAACAGTCCACTTCATTCCTGGTTTTGCAGGAAATCCTGGAGTCTGAGGAGAAAGGTAATCAGTCATGTGTGTGTGTGTGTGTGTGTGTGTGGTCAGAGGCTCTTGTTCAAGACCTGGGCAGAGAAGCAGTCATTGCTGAAACACAGATGAACACAGCCCTGAAGAGGTGGAAAGAGCATGGCTCTTAAAAGGCTAAAAGCTCTTTTTTTAAAAAAAAAAGAGGGAACTCCGTGGTGGTCCAGTGGTTAGGACTCTGCGCTTTCACTGCTGAGGGCGCGGGTTCAATGCCTGGTCAGGGAACTAAGATTCTGCAAGCTGCGAGGCCCAGCCAAAAAAAAAAAAAAAGAAAAAGGGGGGTGGAGTCGGGGGAGGAATGAATGAACTCCCAGCCACACCTGCCTAGCTGTTTCCTGTCACAGGCGCATGGGGAGGCTGAGGACGTGGGGAGCTTGACTGTTGTGGGATTCTGTCGTCTGTCCCTTGGCCACTGGTTTGGTTTGAGCCCACACACCATGCTTCTGTGGTGGTTGGCACCTGTGAGTGGGTGAAGGCCATGGGATATGAATGACAAGCAGAATGAAATGAATCAGCAGCAGTGAAGCCAGGCTCTGAGCTTTACTTTGGGGCCACGTGCTTGTTCTTGCTCTAGGGAGGATGGCTTCCTGAGAACCGGAGGGCCCCCAGTTTGGCCACATCCCCCCCACCGAGTGACCTTAGGCAAGTCTCTGAACCTTTCCAGGCTTGTTTGCTCATATGCCAATCAGGGATGAAAACCCTTTCCTCTAAGACTGGTGTGTGGATCAAATGTTATAAATTACACAAAACACCTGTCACTGTGACCGGCACACAGTAGGTGCTTCGTAACTGTTATGATGTTTGAGACCTCATCAAGAGGCTCCAGGCCAGCCTTAGCTTGTCCACACGTGAGCTCCAATGCCCGAGGCGCCCAGGGCCACACATGTGGCTCTGCAGGTCTCAGGAGACAGGCTTTGCCCTCTACACATCATACACTCTGTGCTTCTCACGATAATTTTCAAGTGGGTGGCAGCAAAGCTGTCTCAACAGCTTTGTAACAACAACAAGGAGAAATTTCTGGCAGATGGGTGTGTTGCACAAGAGATGTTTTTTTCCCCTTCTCACAAAGGTGACCTGTGAGCGACAGCTCTCGGGCTTGCCCACCTCGCAGGTGGTCATTCACAAGTGCCTCTGATTCTCGCCATCAGCCTAACTACCAGTGAGTTCTGGAGAGTTGGGTTTTGCAGCCCTTCCTGGTCTCAGCGAGGCCCAGCCCTCCATAGTCTGCACTGTCCCTTTCCACGAGGCTCACCGGAGCCCTGCCTTCTCTTGCTCTCTTCTTCTTCCCAGTGTGCCTGCCTGTGAGGAGAGTTGGTACTTCTGGGAGGGACACTTGGTTGTTCTGTTTCGGAGACCCGCTTCAGCCAGGCTCCTGAGGGGTTGGTTCTTTGCCCAGGGCGGCCAGTGAGGGTCAGAGCTGAGTGCCCTCTGGAAGAGTCACCTTCCGCCTGGAAGCCCCCAGCTGCAGAGTTGGCTTCCCAGGAGTCCTTCCTGAGCTGAAAGTTCCCTCCTGAACACACTCAGCACCCAAGCTTCCTCCCCATTTGGGTGGTTCTTTAGAGAAATTGGCAATTTACAAGCACAGGATATTAGGAAAATTCTTCTTTTATGCTAGAAGGATATTGTCCCTACCAGCAATTTTCCCCTTTTCTTGGAGTACCTGTGCAATTTGAAAGGAATGCGCCATATACTCTGTATTAAGTTCCAGTCTTAGCCCAACTGACAGATGACCTGGGGGCCAACCCTAGAGGATGATGGTTTTTCAAAACATGAGAAACCACAACTATACTCTGAGTAAGTGGGTGCAAAACCCTTCAGTTAAGAGAGGAAAAGTCAGTCCATTCCAGCCCAAAGTAGAACATAGACAGACATTGCAGGGCTCACCTCACTGCATGCCCTCAGGTCACAGAGGTCACAGAGAAGGACTTGAAGCCCAGGATCACTGAGTTGCCCTGAGGTGGCAGCTCCCTGCTCTTCATGCTTCATCCCTTCCATCCCGTATTCTTACCTGCCAAGCCAGTGGCTTCCATTCTCAAGGCTACCTCATGGTTCTAGTTGGCAGCTGGTGCTCCAGCCATCATGCCTACTTCCAGGGACCAGGAAGGAAGAACAGGGAAAGGGCTAATTGGGGAATCCCCCTTTCAGATGAACCAGCTTTCTTTTTCCCAGAAGTCCCACATGACTATTCCACTTATATTTTGACTAAAATTTAGTCACATGGCCCCATCTAGTTGCAAAACAGTCTGAGAATTATAGTTTTTCTCGCCTGGGCTGGATATCTCCTTGCTCCAAAGAAAATAAAAATTTTGCTAAAAAGGTAAAGGGAAATAATCTTGTGGTCTCTCCCTTATCTCTTGATATGCACTTGCATTAAATTTTCACTGAATGGAACAGCATAAGTTCCAATCCAGACATCTACCACATGCAGAAGGCTCTCAAGTGAGGGAGCTCAAATACCTGTTTTCATTTGAGATGAAATGGTCAAAGCTCAGGGCAGTGGCTGGTGCATGGTGAAGGCACTCCGTGAGGGTTACTATCATTCGAGAAGGGCTGTGGTTCATGAAGCAGCACTGCACCACCAGCACTGGTGTCCAGGCTCTGCCCGAGACCCACCACGAGACCTCCAGCAAGTGGCTCCTCTCTCTAAGCCCTACTCTATCTGCACACATCCAGTGACGCTAATAATGGCTACTTCACGGGTAGTTTAAAGCCTTAAGGGAAACAGTGCGTGTAATGTGCCAGGCACAGTCAGTGAGGCCCCCGAGGGAGGTCTGGCTGCAGCAGGGCTTGGTGATAAATCTCCAGACTCAATGTGGGTCTTCTCAATTGGGGTGAAATTCAGCCTCTGGACTAGGAGAAAGGGTCCTGGGTTCCTCACACTTCCTCTTGCTCTGGATCAAATTCTAAGAATTGCAGGTAGAAGGAGGCTTTATTTTTTTTTCACTGTGGGAACATATACCTAACACAAAATTTACCGTCTTAACCGTTTTTAAGCATATGTTTCCGTGGCACCAAAGACACTCATACTGCTGTGCTGCCATCTTCACCGTCCATCCGCAGGAACTCTTCATCTTGCAAAACCGAAACTCTGCACCCATTCCTCATGGCTCCCTCTTCCCCAGCCCTTGGAAACCACCATTCTACTTTCTGTTGCCATGAATTTGACTATTCCGTGTATTTCATATGAGTGGAATATGCAGTATTTGTCCTTCTGTATCTGGCTTATTTCACTTAGCATAATGTCCTCAAGGTTCACCCATGCTGTAGCGTGTGTCAGCATTTCCCTCCTTTTTAAGGCAGAATGATATTCTGTGGTATGTATACACCACATCTTGTTTATTCATTTATCTGTCCCCAGCCATCATGGACTGAGAAACACAATGGGGACCCCAGGCTCTGAGATAAGAAAGCTGGAGGCTTGCTCAGGAAGTATCTAGGCTCATTTTGGCTGGTTCCCAGGCTTCCAGGAAAATCCTCAGATGGTCTGCAGTCGGGTCATGGAGGACCACCAGGTGCAAGGTTAAGGACCATGAATTTGATCCTATAGGTAGTGTAGTCACAGAGGGTTGTTGAGCATGCAAGTGGATAGTAAAAAGGCTGTACTTTACTCCATTCATTTTCACTTTCTTCCCAAAAGCTTTGAGATGCAAGATTCATTGGAAGGAGAGATATTTGAAAATTTTTGTAGTAGCCCACAGTCTGAAGGGAGCTATTTCTACTGTAAGCTAGTGGAGAGGGAAGGAAGAAGGGAAATTTCTTTTGCATTTGCAGTGTTGGCTGAATAGGTGAGAGAAGAAAATGGAGCCAGCAGGTGGCGCGCTGCAGCGAGGCGGGCTTTATCTGGGATCCCAGCAGAGAGCAGTGTCACAGTCCAGGGCTTGCTGTTCTTTTTTTTTTTTTTTTAATTGTAGTATATATAGTTGATGTACAATATTACTAAGTTTCAGGTGTACAACATAGTGATTTAATAGATTCTTTGTTTCAAGTTATTGTAAAATATGGGCTATATTTGCTGTGCTTTACAGTATATCCTTGTAGCTTATGATTTTGTACACGGTAGTTTGTACCTCTTAATCCCGTACCCTTATCTTGCCCCGCCCTTCTCTTTCCCCACTGGTAACCACTAGTTTGTTCTCCATATTTGTGAGTCCCTTTCTGTTTTGTTCTATTCATTTTTTTGTTTTTTTTTTGCGGTACGCGGGCCTCTCACTGTTGCGGCCTCTCCCGCCGCGGAGCACAGGCTCTGGACGCGCAGGCTCAGCGGCCATGGCTCACGGGCCCAGCCGCTCCGCAGCATGTGGGATCTTCCCGGACCGGGGCACGAACCTGTGTCCCCTGCATCGGCAGGCGGACTCCCAACCACTGCGCCACCAGGGAAGTCCCTGTTTGTTTTATTTTTTAGATTCCACATGTAAGTGATAACATAGAGCATTTGTCTTTCTCTGCCTGACTGACTTGACTAAGCATCCTCCCCTCCAGGTCCATCCGTGCTGTTGCACATGGCCAGATTTCCTATGGCAGAGGGCAGCAGCTCAGTGGCGTTAGGGCCAAGCCACACAAGTGCACTTCGTGCTTCTAACCAAACAGGGCTCACATCTGCCCACACTCCAATGGCCAAAGCAAGTCTTGTGGCCAAACCCAAAGTCGATGGGATGGGGGAGTATACGCCACCAAGAGCAAGTTTTCCTCAGCCTTAGTGCTGTTGACACTTTGGGCCAGATAAGCCCCTGTAGTGGGCTGTCCTGTGCGTTTTAGGCCACTCAGCAGCATCCCTGGCCTCTACCCTAGATGCCAACAGCACTCCCTTGCAATGGAGACAACCAAAACTAGGGAACAAGATCGCCACCAGCAGAGAAGCACTGACCTACTGGGAAGTATGGGAGGGTACGGATAACTGCAGATAAAATATACAGTCTACCACGCCTAGCCAACTCTAAATGCCCCTTATGTCACACACAGTCTCTATTTTGGGTTCAGAAGCGCCAGCCAGCATATGGGGACTCGTTTTTGAAAAGGACAAGCGAGCTAGGGCCCGCATTTATCAGCCCCAGGATTGCCCAGCATGGCTGCAGATATGGGATGACCCTCTCCTCGCCCCCTCACCTGACACAAAAAGCCATTTGTCGCTCTTATTCAGTGGTTCTCAAAGTGTGGTTCCTGGACCAGCAGCAGCAGCGCCTGAGAACTTGTTAAAAATGCAAATTCTTGGGCCCTACCTCAGGCCTGCTTAACCAGAAACTCTGGGAGTGGGCCCAGCAATCTGGGTTTTAATGAGCCTGCCAGGTGACTCTGATGCACAACAGCATTTGAGAACAGCTGTTTTAGTCTAAAGAAGTGGATTTTAACCTGGAGTATAGAACAGGATATCCTGGGGCCCCTGCACCTGGAGATGCTCCTTCAGTAGGTCTGGGGTGGAGCCTGGTCTGTGAATTTTATGAAATCTCTCCTGGTGCCCAGGATGCTCAGAGATGCCCATTCAGAACCATCAGTGTAGAGACATCTCCAGCTTCCTGAGCCAGAGCATGCTGGACTAAGAGAGGGACCATCATGCATTTGTCACGGCATTTCATCATCTATTTCTTGTGTATTTATTGAGCCTCTATTATAGCTGACAAACCTAACAATGTTTGCTAGGCCACATCACAGTAAAAAAAAAATGTGATGTGGAAACACAGCCAGCCAAATATATAGCAATAACAGTGCTTTCAGTAGCCTACCATTATTAATAGCTACCATTACACAGGGCTCTACACAGGTGATGAACTGGGCTGTAGGCAGTTCAGCACCCAGCAACTTAGGAGCTTTGCCTTGTACACACAAAGCTGACTGCAGGAAGGCTGCCGCTGACTCTGCCCTGTAGCGGGTGGTTTTTATCTGGCTGCTTGTAGCACACTCTATGATTTTGTTCTCTTTGTAATGTGGGTTTCTTTTGGCATCTGACTACACTGCCTTTCGATTTTCAGACATTTTTATTTTTTCTATATAAAGCATTTTTAATTTTTAAGTCCCATATCAGTGTTTGCATGTATTTAATCAGCATGTAATGTAATTTGTGTTTTGAGGGCTGACCATGTGCCAGGGAGGGCTTTATGTGTCTTTTTTAATCTTTTTGTCCCACTGTGAGGGGGAAATGATCTCCTGTTTTATAGAAAAGGAAACTGCAGACCAGAGAAGTAACTTGCCCAGGATCACAGAGCAGAGTCAAGTCTGTTTGACTCCAGTGCCCATGACCTTGCTGGAACATACATATAAGTGAATCTGAAAGAGCTAAATGATACTTACGCAATCCTACACTTCCGGCCAACCCAAGTGTTTTCCTCCTTTTAGGGGATCCCAACAAGCCCTCAGGATTCAGAAGTGTTAAGGCTCCAGTCACCAAAGTGGCTGCATCGATTGGAAACGCCCAGAAGCTGCCCATATGTGACAAGTGTGGCACCGGCATTGTGTGAGTATCTGCCTTCCAGGGCATCAGAGGCCCTGCAGGTTGGGTAAACCATGAAAATGTGGAAAGCGCTGGATGTTGCGCATTTTGGGTGTGATGGAGAAAAAAATCCTGCCTGGAAAATGGAGCAGAGAGGCCAGGTAGGTCCTGTGTCCCAGAGCCAGGTGGTGAAAGCTTTCCTTGGCTGTAGAACCCTTAGGGTATGAACATGTACAACCAGAAAAAGCAGGGCTGCTCTGTTGAAGTGGGAAGGACTTCCCGAAGGCTTCAAGGGTAACGTCTTTGGACCCCAGGCATGAGAAGCCCCTTTATGACTGGAGGCCAGTTAGGAGGCTCTGATCTGCCAGATGGGCCCCTTGGGAGGAAGCCCTGATCTGCCACATGGGACCCTTGGGAGGAGCCCCCAAGCCTGGTGCCCCCTTCAGGTGCTTGTCACTAAAGGAGCCCCTCTCCTCCCTCCCTCCTGCAGCGGCGTGTTTGTGAAGCTGCGGGACCGTCACCGCCACCCTGAGTGTTACGTGTGCACCGACTGTGGCACGAACCTGAAACAGAAGGGCCATTTCTTTGTGGAGGATCAGATCTACTGTGAAAAGCACGCCCGGGAGCGGGTCACTCCACCCGAGGGCTACGATGTGATCACTGTGTTCCCCAAGTGAGCCGGCAGCTCAGCACCGAACGCTGGTCTCCCAACGAGCCCCTGCTGCATCTTGTCCTCTGAAAGCTCTGTCTTCTCTTATCTAGAAAGTTCTCGCTTACTTTGGTTTTATCCCTGCTCGTCAGCTAACTGACTCACGCTGGCTGTGTGACGCCCGCTTTTATCATTAACGCAAGATGGTTTTGTTCAGTGTCCCCTTACCAGCATCACTGTGTCTTCTCTTTTCCTCCATTCATCTCTGCTGCAAATGGACACCAGCCAAACTTGAACCAAACCAAATTTAATATGTCTGACAATGATTTCCTTTCACCCAATAAATTAATAGACTTCAAGGCAGTGTGGTGTCTCTTTCATGTAACCATGTATCCTATTTCCTGTCTCAAGCCACACGAGATTTCTGAGGGCTCTCCTCTTGTTTGGGGGTTCCCATACCTCTGAGATTTGCAGGCCTTCTCCTCCAAGTGTGAGAAAACTGGCATCTGAAAACAGTCTTTTTTTTTTTTTCTGCCCCCCCATGTGGCAAATGGGACCTTAAGTTCCCTGAGCAGGGATTGAACCCGGGCCCTTGGCAGTGAGAGCTCGCAGTCCTAACCACTGGACCACCAGGCAATTCCCAACAGCCATGTTCTTACATTTCTTTGAAGATTGGTCCAAATCATCTTTCTCTGATGCTAATGTAAGATAGTTATGTTGTGATGAAATGTTTTCTTTACATCTGGCTGTTTGGGGACTTAGAGGAAATGAATGCTTTCCAAATAATAGATGGTGAGCTTTTTACCAGGCTGGTTTGCTGCCATCACAACCCCTCTCCTTTGTGAAGGGAAGCAAACTCAGGACCGTGGCCAGCAGTCCTAAACCTGCAGGTTGCTCAGGGAAGTGGCAAATGCATTCTCCTCCAGGAAGAGACCCGGAACCCTGGCCGTTAAGGGGCCTTGAGTCAGAGATCTTAGGTTACTGTAGGTCATCTTTTGGTGACCAACCACTAAAGGAGTCATTTGCTCAAACAGTAGCACCCCTGTTGCTCTAGAGACTGATTTGTTAAGAGAGACAGACAGGTCATTCCACCAGCCCTTCTTCCTCTGAAACAGCAAATCATCTACGCTTAAGTAGTATTCATCACCGCAGGCAATAGCTGATGTCCTTTACTGATGAAGGGACTAGCTTTCTAATAGTAAGGATTCTAGTTAGATGGTAGTGCTGGGATTTCACTTGGCAGATCTCTGAAACTTGGACACACTGCAGACAGTTTAGACACAAGCAGTTCTAATCTGTAAGACAAAAACTTCCAGGCAGAAAATTACTTCATGTTAAAGCTCTTGATTTTTCTTTCTATCTTTTCCTTCCTTCCTTCCTTTCTCTTTCTATTAATCCTTATTTTAAACTCTTTCTAAGTTTGTAAAAGGCAAGGTGGCTGAAACTTTGTAATTTGGGCAAATCAAGATAAAATGAAAGCTCTCTGAACCACAGCAAGTTTGATGCATTTACAAATACAGTAACAACTGTGACCTGGGTTTATTGACTGAGGGGGATGAATGGGTAATATACATTCTTAGAACTTTCTCCAGTCCCTTTCCTCAGATAATGTGCCAAATGTCCGATGCTTTTCTTGTTCAACGACAGTATTACTTCTTAGGAGTGGATCTTACGTACAGGGTGCCTCCCTTCCGGTGGAGGCCAGATACTGGGAGTGTCAAGTGACCACTATGGCTGTTTTCCGTGGCCTCCAAGGCTAATTTGTTTCCCGACAAAATGAAACAGGATGTCAGCATTACTGTCCTCAGTGCAAGCTGTGTCTTGTGGCTAAGAACTCCTCTTTTCCTCCAGCCTTTAGTTTACATTGATAGAGTTACTTCCTGCCAAGAGCAATTTAAGATTTGACCTATTTCTTGTCCTTCTTGCCTACCATGTTCATCTGATTTTATTTCTTCTGTCACGATTACTCTAAAATGAAGACAAAATGGAAGAAATGTATTGGAATATCTCTGATCTGACTTGCATCATCCTTTAATTACTAAGCTTTTGGACAACTTCCTGGAGAGGAAAAACAGTCACAGACTTTGATGAAGTGATTCCCTCTGACTTGGAACGCTCTTCTTCCAGTTCCCCCCCCCCGGTACGCAGGCCTCTCACTGTTGTGGCCTCTCCCGTTGCGGAGCACAGGCTCCGGACGCGCAGACTCAGCGGCCATGGCTCACGGGCCCAACCGCTCCGCAGCATGTGGGATCTTCCCGGACCGGGGCATGAACCCGTGTCCCCTGCATAGGCAGGCGGACTCTCAACCACTGTGCCACCAGGGAAGCCCCCAGTTCTTGATTTAGTAAACATCAGTGGTCTTTCAGGATGAAGCCCCAGCGTCCCTCCTCTAGACAGTCTTCTCTGCTGGCCCACCAGGCCTAGGATCTGTTGTGCTCCTGTATCCAGGGCACACCTCCTGGGCACACATCACATGAGACACTAACCATAGTCTCCTGAAAGGAATGAAGCCCCCATAAGAGCTATTCCTCTATCTGTATCAGCTTCGTCTACTCGGCCCTGAGCAGGGAGATAGTCCACAAATGTCTGGTGAATGAATCTGTAAATGGATGCTTCATCATTGTCCAAAGAAGTACAATGAAAGCCACACATGTAATTTAAAACTTTCTAATAGCCACATGGAAAAAGAAAAAGGTAAAATCAATAAATCAATTTTAACAATATATTGTATTTAGTGCCATATACCCAAAGTGTTACCATTTTAATCTATGCCACTAGCCACGTGTCAAATTCTCAATAGGCATGTGTAGCTACTGGCTACCTTACTGGACCACACAACCTGCACCTACCTTAAAACAAGACATCTTGGATTTCTGCTTCGCTTCTAGATACCATGTTCTTTTCCCTTGTTCTCATGTGTCCACCAAATCTCTTCTAATTGCCTTGTACTCTGGCTTCTCAATTCTGCCCGTCCTCCAGCAGGACAGCTATTTTGAAAGCATCCCGATGATTTCTCCAGCCAAAACCTATGTTGACTTAAAGAAAAATGCGCAACATGAGAATTGTGAGTTTGAGTTTGATTCGGGGTCTTACTGAGGACTCCCGCCTGGGAGACAGCCACCCTAGCTCTGAGGAACTGCTCTGAAGAGGTGGGCGAGGAGCCAGGATACACATGACTTTTTTTTGGCTGGGAAATACGTGTAGTCAGGCATGCATCTTGGTAAAAGATCACTGCTAATCACAAAGAACAGACGTCTCAAGTTAATGATTTTAGGTTTTTCTATGTATGGGAAGATGCAAGAATCTGGGTTCCTTGAAATTCTTCCTGAGATATGCATCTAATTATCTAGGGTCCTGTTTATCCAAAGCAGAGTGCCTCATCCTGTTTTTCATGAATTCACCTCAAGGTGCACTGTTGGTGGCTGACTTCAGTGGGCTGTGATTTAACCCACTTGTGTAACTGGGTGATGACTGATGCTTGTGGTTCTTTGTTGTTCACTTCCCACTTTTGGTCATAAATTTGACCAAGGTTTGGGAGGGATTTCATGACCAATTTGTCCCATGGAGCTGGGAAGACTCATTCCTAGGTCAGGTGAGGATTTCGTTGATAGGCTATTCGTGTGCTGTTCTGAATTAGGCCTTGTTATCCTAAAAAGTCTCTGGATCATCTATCTTACTAGCTTATTATGATCCAGGAAGTGTTTCTCCCTTATTGCTTTTTCCCATATTTAGAGTTACACTATTACAATTAATTTTATGGAGAACTATATATACGTGACCAATTGCCTCAAGACATTTAGCCATCGTTAATATTGTCAGAGACCTGGTTACACATTGGGTAATACAAGAAACAACAATCTTATAAAATATGGTATGAATAATAGCACTAATAGCATTAGTACGGCTATAGTACAGCAATGAGAGACACAAAGCATAAACAGTTAAAAAACAACGAAGAACAAATTAGAACAATGATTAGTATAACTGGCTGCAGTCTGGATCACAATACACCACCAAATCCAGAGGGAAGCCAGCTGAAAAAGCCAAATTCTGGATGGATCAGGTAGAGAGAAAAAGATAAATGCTTCATCTTTGTTTACATAGGTATACTTTAGTCAGGAGGAAGTAAAAAGAGGAAAGGAAGGAAGGGAGGGAGGGAGGAAGGAAGGAAGGAAAAGGAAAGGAAAGAAAGACAGGAAGAAAGAAAAGGAAAGAAAAGAAGGAAGGGAAAGAAAGAAAGAAGGAGAACAGGAAGGAAGGAAGAAAGAAAGAAAAGAAAGAAAGAGATTCCACCAAAGAAGAAAAACTTAAATTGATAATTAATTTTGCAACAGCAAAAATGGAAACTGGACCTCAATGGAAAGGTAGCTTTAATGTGCTAAAAGGATATAATAACAAACCTAAGAATTGTATACAAGCAAAAATATCTTTTGAAAGAAGTGAAAACATTTACAGAAAAACAGCAACAGATTTGTCATTAGCATAATGAACTAAAGGGTAATAGTAAAAATATTTTTTAAGAAGAAGGGGGGAAATCCCAGATAAAAGAGTGGAGAAGCAGGAACAAAATTAAATATGTGGGTAACTCCAAATAAATAAAAAATGTATAAAACAGTGATAATATGTGATAGAATTTAAATATTTGTGTATATTATACATAGTCATAGTTAGCAGGTTTCCTCATATCTGGAAAACAAATATTAAAAGCCAGTACTATTTCAGACAAAAAGTCATAAAACTTATAAATCATATTCATCAGTTCATTCGGTCCCATGTAATTAATTCTTATTGATCTTGATCTCTTGTTAGAAGTTTATGAAGCCATCAGGTTTTCTGTTAGAATTCTGTAATTTCTTACCCAGTTCGGTGGTATGATCTAAAAGTTATCAGAAACCTGTTTCTAAAAAGTCCTTTCTATGAACCGTCTTGAAGATCTTCATTTTTATAAAAGCATCAGAGTAATATAAATGTCAAAGACTTTAAATGGCATGGTTAAAGACCTGATTACAATGCAATTGACAAAGAAACTTGGTTATTTATGCAACATATAACATCTTAAGTAAAATTATGACATAACATTATACCAGGACATATCCAATTTTAGGAATTTCACATAATTTCTAGAACATTTATAACATTTACCCATATAACCTAAGAAAGTTTATCATTACTCATTTGACAATGCTTCCCATGTAATTCAACATACCAAAAAAGCCTAATTAATCTCTCTCTTTGAGATGTTTCAGGGAACTTCTGAAGTATCCCAAATTTAGCTAGAGGTCAAAAGAACTTCATTTAGAATTTGATTTAGGGAAGTTTGTCAAAGATATCAGCAGATTTTAAAACACTTGGTCAGATAGGATAGTAGGTCACTATGAAACAATACTTATTTACCCAACCAATGAGACAAAAAGATTTCAAAGGCAAATACAGAAAGTTGCAACAGATTACTTAAAAGGTTAGAGAAACTTTACAATCTGTTATCAAAAGTTGATCAATATTCCAAGAAAACTTTGCCCTCTTAACAGAAAAAGAAAAACAAATCCTACTTTTACACCACCTTGCTTTTACTATTAAAACTCATTCACTTTTTCAGTCTTAGCCAGTCCTGACCACCCACAAAATTCCTTTCTAAAGATTTCTGTTTTTCTCACAAACCTTCTACAACTTTCTATTTCCATATTAGTTCATTCCTTATTTTCTTTTCCATTTAGAAATAACCAGGGACTTCCCTGGTGGTCCAGAGGTTAAGACTCTGCCCTCCCAATGCAGGGGGCCTGGGTTCGATCCCTGGTCAGGGAACTAGATCCTGCATGCATGCTGAAACTAAGAGACCACACGCCACAACTAAAGATTCTGAATGCCACAAGGAAGATCCAGTACACAGCAATGAAGATCTGGCATGCCGCAACGAAGACCCCGCTCAGCCAAAACAAAAAAAGAAAGAAAGAACCAGCTTCAGGGCAAACTCACTTTATTTTCCCTTAACAAAATGTATTTCCATTCTTCGTATCCTTAAAAAAAAAAAAGTTCCTTGCATAAGATGTTTTCCTTATTAATTTTAGTAGTTTAAATTACATATACTAATCAGAATTGTTAACCTTGTAAACAAAGAATGTTGCCCACCATTCCAATTCTACAAAGATCAAGTCATTAGCCACTGCCGTTGCTGACCTACAAGTACACCCTGAAAGGAATTCGGGATTAAGCATTCTGTGTTTTGGATATATGGGCCCCTAGTCAAGGTGCATATCTAAGGAAGAATTTTAAGGACCCCAGAGTCTTGCATTTTCCATATATAAGCACTAAAATCATGAACTCAATTTCTTTTTTTTATCAGCAGTAATTCTTTTTTTACAAAAATATATGTTTGACTACATGTATTTCCCAGCCAAAAACTTCATATATATATTGGCTCCTCTTTTTCCTCTTTGGAGGGGTTCCTCAGAGCTATCTGAGAGGCTGTCTGCCAGGCTATAGTCTTCAGTAAGACACTCAATAATGCTCAGCTCATGGCTCTTACATTGTGAGGGTTTTTTTTTTCAGTTAAAAACCTTTAAAAACCTTAATTTCTAGTGAAATCTAGAAAGAGGAAGGAAGAAGCAATTATGAACTATCTTTTACATTACCTTTCTGTAGAATGGTAAACATAAATGCTATTCATTATTTCTAAAAACTCATGCCCCTTCTCAGAAAATTTTTCAGTGCAGCATCAAACATATTTATTTTTTAAATAAATTTATCTATCTATCTATCTATCTATCTAGATATCTATCTTTGGCTGCGTTGGGTCTTTTGTTGTTGCTCATGGGCTTTCTCTAGTTGTGGCGAGCGAGGGCTACTCTTCATTGCAATGCGTGGGCTTTTCATTGTGGTGGCTTCTCTTGTTGCAGAGCACAGGCTCTAGGTGCGCAGGCTTCAGTAGTTGTGGCACACCGGCTCAGTAGTTGTGGCTCGCGGGCTCTAGAGCACAGGCTCAGTAGCTGTGGCACACGGGCTTAGTTGCTCCGCGGCATGTGGGATCTTCCCGGACCAGGGCTCGAACCTGTAATCTCCACACCTGTAATGTGTGCGCTGAGTCATGGACTCCCCTTCCTTTATTCTATGGGGTCTTATTCCTTGCTTTGAGTCTGATACCAACATGATAAGGACGGAGCCTTCTTTCAAGAACTCATATAACGGGGCTTCCCTGGTGGTGCAGTGGTTGAGAGCCCGCCTGCCGATGCAGGGGACACGGGTTCGTGCCCCGATCCAGGAAGATCCCACATGCCGCGGAGCAGCTGGGCCCGTGAGCCATGGCCGCTGAGCCTGCACGTCCGGAGCCTGTGCTCCACAACGGGAGAGGCCACAACAGTGAGAGCCCCGCGTACCACAAAAAAAAAAACAAAAACACAAAACAAAACAAAACACAGAAGGGATGATAAAAATGGAAAAAATTATCATTTTGCAACAATTCAGCTTAGGACCATCAATAAATGCTAACGCTGTTGGGTGAACGCTTTGGGTGTAGGATATTCACAAGGTCTTAAAGTACCATGCCATAAATTTTTATTAATTATGTATTAGATAATGGAACCTCTGCAATGTAGACATCTGGGAGATACCACTTTATTTAGTGAGAAGGTTGACATAACCAATAATGGGGTAAGTGATACTATGTGCCCTCACCTCCCCAATGAGATTCAGTGGGACATGCATATTACCTATGTAGTTCTCTCACCAAAATCATAACTGGAATCTAATATCTAGAAAACAATCAAACATTTTACACGACTACTAGCCTGGACTCCAAAAAGGTAAATGTACTGAAAAGAAATAAAGAAACAAAGAGAACTGTTCTTGATTACAGGAGACCAAAGGGAAAAGATAACCAAATGATATGCTTGTTCCTTCACTGGAGACTGAACTGCAAAGAGAAAAGGCTATAAAAGATATTCTAGGAAAGTTGGAAAAATTTAAATATAGGTTGTGTATTAGACGATATTGTATCAACAGTAACTCCTGAGCACAAATATTATTACTGTTATGAATGAGAAAATCTTTGTTCTTGGGACATACATATGATGAACTGAGGGACAGACAGATTTCAACACACTTTCATACACACACATTTAAAATATATACATTTTTGAAAGTTATTTAGATTTAAATTTTTTAAAGATCTTTTTTGATGTGGACAATTTTTAAAGTCTTTATTGAATTTGTTACAATATTGCTTCTGTTTTATGTTTTGGATTTTTGGCTGTGAGGCATGTGGGATCTTAGCTCCCCAACCAGGGACTGAACCTGCATCCCCTGCACTGAAAGGTGACGTCTTAACCACTGGACCGCCAGGGAAGTCCCTAGATTTACATTTTTTAAAATACAAAACTGGGGGAAAATTCCATCCCCTAATTCTATCAGATAAAAGGTGTAATTTTGTTTTAAAAATTATTCCCTTATATATATATATATATTTAATTTTATTTTTTTATACAGCAGGTTCTTATTAGTTATCCATATTATACATATTAGTGTACACATGTCAATCCCAATCTCCCAATTCATCCCCCCCACCCCTCCCACCCCCCGCTTTCCCGCCTTGGTGTCCATACGTTTGTTCTTTACAACTGTGTCTCTATTTCTGCCGGTTCATCTGTACCATTTTTCTAGATTCCACATATATGTGTTAATATACGATATTTGTTTTTCTCTTTCTGACTTACTTCACTCTGTATGACAGTCTCTAGGTCCATCCACGTCTCTGCAAATGACCCAATTTCGTTCCTTTTTATGGCTGAGTAATGTTCCATTGTATGTATGTACCACATCTTCATTATCCGTTCGTCTGTCAACACGCATTTAGGTTGCTTCCATGACCTGGCTATTGCAAACAGTGCTGCAATGAACACTGGGGTGCATGTGTCTTTTTGAATTACGGTTTTCTCTAGGTATATGCCCAGTAGTGGGATTGCTGGGTCATATGGTAATTCTATTTTTAGTTTTTTAAGGAACCTCCATACTGTTCTCCATAGTGGCTGTATCAGTTTACATTCCCACCAACAGTGCAAGAGGGTTCCCTTTTCTCCACACCCTCTCCACCATTTGTTGTTTGTAGATTTTCTGATGATGCTCATTCTAACTGGTATGAGGTGATACCTCATTGTAGTTTTGATTTGCATTTCTGTAATAATTAGTGATGTTGAGAAGCTTTTCATGTGTCTCTTGGCCATCTGTGTGTCTTCCTTGGAGAAATGTCCATTTAGATCTTCTGCCCATTTTTAATTGGGTTGTTTGTTTTTTTAATATTGAGCTGCATCAGATGTTTATATACTTTGGAGATTAATCCTTTGTTGATTCGTTTGTAAATATTTTCTCCCATTCTGAGGATTGTCTTTTCATCTTGTTTATAGTTTCCTTTGCTGTGCAAAAGCTTTTAAGTTTCATTAGGTCCCATTTGTTTATTTTTGTTTTTATTTCCATTAGTCTAGGAGGTGGGTCAAAAAAGATCTTGCTGTGATTTATGTCAAAGAGTGTTCTTCCTAGGTTTTCCTCTAAGAGTTTTATAGTGTCCAGCCTTACATTTGGTCTTTAATCCATTTTGAGTTTATTTTTTGTATGGTGTCAGGGAGTGTTCTAATTTCATTCTTTTACATGTAGCTGTCCAGTTTTCCCAGCACCACTTACTGAAGAGACTGTCTTTTCTCCGTTGTAGATCCTTGCCTCCTTTGTCATAGATTAGTTGACCATAGGTGCGTGGGTTTATCTCTGGGCATTCTATACTGTTCCATTGATCTATTTTTCTGTTTTTGTGCCAGTACCATACTGTCTTGATTACTGTAGCTTTGTAGTATAGTCTGAAGTCTGGAAACCTGATTCCTCCAGCTCCGTTTTTCTTTCTCAAGATTGCTTTGGCTATTTGGGGTCTTTTGTGTCTCCATACAAACTGTAAAATTTCTTGTTCTAGTTCTGTGAAAAATGCCATTGGTAATTTGATAGGGATTGCATTGAATCTGTAGGTTGAGTTGGGTAGTATAGTCATTTTCAGTGTTGATTCTTCCAATCCAAGAACATGGTATATCTTTCCATCTGTTTGCATCATCTTTGATTTCTTTCATCAGAGTCATAGTTTTCTGCATACAGGTCTTTTGCTTCCTTAGGTAGGTTTATTCCTAGGTATTTTGTTCTTTTTGTTGCAATGGTAAATGGGAGTGTTTCCTTAATTTCTCTTTCTGAATTTTCGTTGTTGGTGTATAGGAATGCAAGATATTTCTGTGCATTAATTTTGTATCCTGCTACTTTACTAATTCATTGATTAGCTCTAGTAGTTTTCTGGTAGCATCTTTAGGATTCTCTATGTATAGTATCATCTCACCTGCAAACAGTGACAGCTTTACTTCTTCTTTTCCAATTTGGATTTCTTTTATTTCTTTTCCTTCTCTGATTGCTGCGGCCAAAACTTCCAAAACTATGTTGAATAATAGTGATGAGTGTGGGCACCCCTAAGGGACTTACGGGACATCAACAAGTGGATCAATATACACATTATGGGAAAAGAGAGAAAGCTTATTTGAAGAAATAATGGCAAAAACTTCCCGTATCTGGGTGAAAATTTATCACTCAGATTCTATAAGGCCAACACACTCTAACTAGGATGAACTAAAGAAATCCACTCTGAGATACATTATACTCAAATTGTCAAAATCAAAGACAAGGAGAGAATTTTGGTAGCAGCAAAACAAGTGACTTGTCACATACAAAAGAACAATCATAAGACTAACAATAGTCTTCTAAGCAAAACCACTGCAGGCCAGGAAGCAATGGGGGACTTGCCTGGTGGCGCAGTGGTTAAGACTCCACGCTCCCAATGCAGGAGGCCCAGGTTCGATCCCTGGTCAGGGAACTAGATCCTATGTGCATGCCGCAACTAAGAGTTCACATGCCACAACTAAGGAGCCTGTGAGCCACGACCAAGGAGCCCACCTGCAGCAACTAAGACCTGGTGCAACCAAATAAATAAAATAAATATTAAAAAAAAAGAAAGCAATGGGATGATATATTCAAAATGCAGAAAGAAAAAAGCTGCCAACAAGGAATACTGTATCTGGCAAAACAATTCTTTAAAAATAAAAGACAAATAAACACTTTCCCAAATATACAAAAGCTGAGGGAATTAATTGCCACTAGACATGTCTTATAAGAAAAGCTAAAAGAATTCCATAACATTGAAACAACAGAACACTGAGCAGCAACAGAAAAGCATATGAAAGTATAAAGGTAGCTGACATAGGTAAATATATAGACAAATCCAGAATACTGTCACAATGTAGAGGTGGTGAATAAACCACTATTACTTCTAGTATAGAAGTTAAAAGACAAAATCGACAAAACTTTAGCTAGACTAACTAAGAAGAAAAGAGAGAAGATGCAATAAATAAAATAAGAAGTCAAGAAGAGATGTTAAAGCCAATACCAGTGAAATACAAAAAAAAAAGAAGAGGCTACTATGAACAATTATCTACCAACAAATTGGATAATCTACAAGAAATGAATACATTTCTAGAAACGCACAACCTGTTAGGATTGATTCATGAAGAAATAGAAAATCTGACTAACCAATAATGATAAGGTTGTCAAATCAGTAATAAAAAATCCTAACAACAAAAAAAAGTCCAGAATCAGATGGTTTCACTGGTGATTCTACAAACACTTAAGGATCGGCAAGCATTGCCAATCCTTCTCAAAATCTTTTGAACTTACATAAATCAATAAATGTGATTCACTACATTAAAAGAATGAAGAGTAAAACTCATATGATCATCTCAATAGATGCAGAAAAAAACATCTGACAAAATTCGAAATTCTTTCATGATAAAAGCACTTCTATAGTACTTTACTCAACACAGTAAAAGCCATATACGACAAGCCCACAGCTAACATCATACTCACAGTTGAACAGTTGGAAGCTTTTACCCTAAGATCAGAAACAATATGATTGGGCTTCCCTGGAGGCACAGTGGATAAGAATCTGCCTGCCAATGCAGGGGACACAGGGATCCCTGGTCTGGGAAGATCCCACATGCCGCAGTGCAACTAAGCTTGTGCACCACAACCGCTGAACTTGCGCTCTAGAGCCCGTGAGCCACAACTACTGAAGCCCGCGCGCCTAGAACTCGTGCTCCACAAGACAATCCACTGCAATGAGAGGCTCGCGCACCGCAATGAAGAGTAGCTCCCGCTTGCCAAAACTAGAGAAAGCCCATGTGCATCAACAAAGACCCAACGCAGCCAAAAATAAATAAATAAATAAATAAAAATTTTTAAAAACTAAAAAAAAAAAGAAACAATATGATTGTGCCCACTCTTATCACTCCTATTAAACATAGTACTGGAAGTCCTAGCCAGAGCAATCACACAAGAAAAATAAATAAAAGGTATCCAAAGGAAAAGAAAAAAGTCTGTTTGCACATGCACAAAACCCTAAAGACTCAACTAAAAATTGATAGAACTAATCAATGAACTCAGTAAAGGTGCAGGATACAAAAATCAATATACAAGAATCATCTGTGTTTCTATAGACTATCAACAAGCTCTATGGAAAAAATTAAGGAAATTAATCCCATTTTAAACAGCAACAAAAACAATAGAATACTTAGGAATAAATTTAACCAAGGAAGGAAAAGCTCAAGACGATGTGGTAGATATATACAATGGAATACTACTCAGCCGTAAAAAATAGAACGAAATAATGCCATTTGCAGCAACATGGATGCAACTAGAGATTTTCATACTAAGTGAAGTAAGTCAGAAAGAGAAAGACAAATATCATATGATATCACTTATATGGGGAATCTGAAATATGGTACAAATGAACCTATCTACAAAACAGAAACAGATTCAAAGACATAGAGAACAGACTTGTGGTTGCCAAGGGGGAGGGAGTGAGGGAGAGGGATGGACTGGGAGTTTGGGGTTGGTAGATGCAAACTATTACATTTAGAATGGATAAACAACAAGGTCCTAACGTATAGCACAGGGAACTATACTGAATATCCTGTGGTAAACCATAATGGAAAAAAATATTAAAAAAGAATGCAAAAGAAAAACAAGAGAAAGCTCTGTACAATGTTCTTTCACAAGACATTGATGAAATAAAGAAGGCACAAATAAATGGAAAGATACATACTGTTTACAGATCAATCTTAGTATTGTTAATATGTCCTTATTACCCAAAGACATCTATAGATTCAATACAATTTCCACCAAAATTCTAACGGCATTTTTTAAAGAAATATAAAAAACAATCCTAATATTTATATGGACGACCCCAAATACCCAAAGAAGTCCTGAGAATGAAGAAAGAAGCTGAATGTATTAAATTTTCTGTCTTCAAATTATATCACAAAGCTAAAAAAGGAAGTCAACACAGTAGTATACTGGCATAAAAACAGACATATAGACCAATGAACAGAACTGAAAGCCCAGAAATAAACCCACACATATACTATCAACTAATATTTGACAAGGGAGTCAAGAATACTCATTGGGGAAAGGATAGTCTCTTCAATAAGTGGTGTTGGGAAAACTGGACGTCCAAAAGTAAAAGAATGAAACAGGACCCCTATCTTACAGCACTCAGAAACGTCAACTCTAAATGGATTAGAGACTTAAATGTATGACCTGAAACAATAAAACTCCAAGAAGAAAACTCAGGGAAAAGACTTCCTGACATTGGTCTTGGCAATGATTTTTTTTTTTAATGTAACAAAAGCACAAGCAATAAAAGCAAAAATAAACAAGGGGACTATATCAAACTAAAAAGCTTTTCTGCGAGCAAGACAAAATGATCAACAAAATGAAATGGCAACCTACAAACGGAGAGGAAATGTTTGCAAATCATATATCTGATAAGAGGTTAATATCAAAAATATTTATTTAAAGAAACCATTACAACTTAATAGGAAAAAATAATCTGGTTAAAAACAGGCAGAGGAACTGAACAGACATTTTTCCAAAGACATACAGATGGCCAACATGTACATTAAAAAAAGTGCTCAAAATCACTAATCATCAGGGAAATGCAAATCAAAACCACAATGAGACATCACCTCACACCTGTTAGAATGACTGTCATCAAAAAGTAAAAAGATAACAAATGTTGGATAGGATGTGGAGAAAAAAGAACACTTGTGCACTGTTGGTGTGAATGTAAACTGGTGTGAATGTAAACAGCCAATTTGTAACACAGTATGGAGGTGCCTCCACATATTAAAAATAGAACTACCGTATTATCCAGGATTCCTACTTCTGGGTATATATCTGAAGGAAATGAAAACTGGATATCAAAGAGATTCCTGTGCTCTCACGTTTACTGCAGCATTATTCACAATATCCAACATGTGGAAACAACCTATCTGTCCATAACATGATGGAAGAAATTTTCACATACTGAGGTATGGAGAAGTCATTCTGGCTTATACATGATATGGCTTAGATTTTATGCTGTCTAGAACAGCCTGTTTTGTGGCCTTAAACATGCATTGTACATCTGCTTTAACCATTAAAGAAGAGAATGCATTTATAAATTAAAATGGAGTAACTGTGGTTCAGGCATTCAAAATGGGGCTGGCTGGGTGGCCATGGTGGACGTGGTTTCAGACACATTCCTGCATTACTGAGAACATGAATTATCCGAAGTGTATCAGACTCAAGGACACCACCAACCATTCTCTACAAAATATCTGCTGACAGCTGCCACCTGCAACCTTATGGTCTCAAGGTCTCCCTTGTAACTGTGCAACCATTTCAGACCCAAACCAATACCTCCTTAACAAGAATCCCTACTTCTTGTCACCTTCAATTATAGTTCTTGACAAACAACCCACGTATTTTGTGGGTTTTGCCTTTATAAATCTCCCCCATTTTGTAGTCTGGCAGAACTCAATTCAACTGCTTCTTGAATCTGTGTCTCCCAGGCTGTAATTCTCAGTTTGGCTCAAATAAAATCATTTTCTATTCCTATTATTATTTCCACTGACAAACAGATGAATGTTTTTCACTTATATCCATTTGATTCATGAACAATATGGGAGTTAGGGGCATGGACCCCCTGCACAGGCAAAAATCCATGCATAACTTTACAGTCAGTCTTCCATATCCACAATTTCACATCTGATGATTCAACCAACCACAGAACGTGTAGTACTGTACTACATATTTATTTTTTTAAATCCGCATATAAGTGGACCTACATATTTCAAACCCATGCTGTTCAAGGGTCAAATATATACACACACACAATGGAACATTACTCAGCCATGAGAAAGGAGGGAATCCTTGCATTTGCAATGACATGGATGGCTCTTGAGGGCATTATGCTGAGTGAAATGCGTCACATAGAAAAAGACAAATACCAACCATATGATTTAACTTAAATGTGGAATCTAAAAAAGCCAAACTCAAAGAAACAAAGAGTAGAAGGGTGGTTTCCAGGGGCTGGCGAGTGTGGGAAATGGGGAGATATTGGTCAAAAAGTACAAACTTCCAGTTAGATTATGAATAAATTCTGGGGAGCTAATGTGCAGAACTGTGATTTCAATTAACATTACTGTATAATATACCTGCAAGTTGCTAAGGGAGTAGATCTTAAATGTTTCCCAAAGAAATGGTAATTATGTAGTCTGATGGAGCTGTTAGACAATGCTATGATGGTAATCATATTGCAATATCTGAGCATGTCAAATCAATAAGTTGTATATCTTATACTAACACAATGTTGTATACCAACTGTATCTCAGTAAAGCTGAGGGGGAAATATTGAGTGTAAATCACATCCTTTCAAGAAAGTCGATTTTTTTTTTTTAACCTGGATATGTAGGTGTAGTTACAGCTACAGTGCAGGGAAAATGTGTGCTCCAGCAGAAAACTATACTATACCTCACCCCTGTGCTTTATCTGACTGTGATTTTATTGGAGATGTCTGTAATAATTTGTAAATTATCAATGCCTAATAGCAGTACAAAATAATTCTTGCCTATAGACATACAAGCTCTGTTCTGTCCAGTAGAGGTTCAATTGACTTTCCCAGCTAGTTCTGTCTTCATTTGCACATTCATGTCAACATTCCTCTACTCTAAGTAAGTCTGTACTTTTTTACCCTTCTCCCTTGAACAGATAGTAACACCTTATTACAACAGGTTGTAACAGATTTCCTCATTAATGAATTAAATAATATCTTTATCTTGTGTTCACTTAAAAAAAGAAGAAATAAAAATGATCAACAGGTACATGAAAAGATGGTCAACATCACTAATCATCATGTTTTGTACTGGTCTCAGCCTCAGGACAAGCCTCACCCACCAGCAGGTAGGTAAGAACCCCAGGAGAATGACAGCCCCACAGCAGGCAGACCCAGTCCACATAGCAGTAGGCTAGCCCTGGGACCAGCTGGGCCCCTGCCTTGTCAACCAGTAAGCCTGCCCTAGCCTTGGGACCAGCCTCACGTACCATGAGTGGACACCAGTCACAGGACCACCACAGGCCCACAATCTGCAAATCCAGCCCAACCATTAGCAGGCCAGCACCAACCGAGACCTACTGGACCTCAGACCTGCCCACCAGTTAGCCTACGCTAGGTCCAGCACCAGCCTCGCCCAGCAGAGGGCAGACGCCCAGCCCCAGAACAATGATAGTCCTGCAGACTGCACACCCAACCCACCCATCAAAAGGCCAGCATGTGCCCCGGGACTCGCTGGGCCCCAGCCCTGACAAACAGCAGGCCAACACAAGCTTCTGGACACCCCAGAACCCACAGCCTGCTCTGTCAGGAACCAGCCCCACCTATCAGTGGTCCCATACCAGCTGTGGGAATAACCTGACTAGGGCCAACCAAGCCTACCAGGTTGCCTACAGTACTCAGCCCACCACAACAGAAGGACCAACACAGCCCACATAGGGGGAAATCCTGAGGAATACAGCTCCAATGATGAGAGAGGAGTGTGCTGCTGGGACACACTGGACATCTCCCACAAAAGGCCATTTCTCCAAGGTCAGGAACTATAACCAACCTAGCAGATACATAGAAATAAAAACAGCAAGTTAGAAAAAATGAGGTGACAGAAAAACATGTTCCAAATGATGGAAAAAGATAAAACCACAGAAGAACTAAGTGCAGTAGAGATATGTAATCTACTCAAGAAAGAGTTCAGGGTAATGATTGTTAAGATGATCAAAGAACTTGGGAGAAGAATGGATACACAGAGCAAGAAGTTAGTAGTTTTTAACAAAGAGTTGGAAAATATAAAGAACAACCAAACAGAGATGAAGAATATAATAAATGACATGAAAAATACACTAGAAAGAATCAAGAATAGACTAAATGAAAGAGAGGAATGGATCAGTGAGGTGGAAGACAAAGTAGTAGAAATCACTGACAATGAACAGAAAAAAGAAAAAAGAATGAAAAGAAATGAAGACAGTTTAAGAGATCTCTGACACCAACAATCATACTAACACTCACATTATAGCAGTTCCAGAAGAAGAAGAGAGAGATAAAGGAGCAGAGAACATATTTGAAGACATGATAGCTGAAAACTTCCCTAACCTGGGATCAGTAACAGACATCCAAGTCCAGGAAGCACAGAGTCCTGAACAGGTCAACCCAAAGAGGAACAAACCAAGATACATTGTAATTAAAATGTCAAAAATTAAACATAAAGAGAGAAGATTAAAAGCAGCAAGGGAAAAGTAACAAGTTACACACAAGGGAACTCCCACAACACTATTAGTTGACTTTTCAACAGAAACTGCAGGCAAGAAGAAAGCGGCATGATAAATTTAAAGTTAAAAAGAAAAAAAGTGATGAAGAGAAAAAACTGACAGGCTTCCCTGGTGGCGCAGTGGTTGAGAGTCCACCTGCCGATGCAGGGGACGTACCGCAAAAAAAAAAAAAAAAGAAAAAAAAAGAAAAAAGAAAAAACTGACAACCAAGAATACTCTACCCAGCAAGGCTCTCATTCAGATTTGATAAAGACATCAGAAATTTTACAGACAAGCAAAAGCTAAAAGACTTCAGCACCACCAAACCAGTTTACAAGAAATGTTAAAGAGACTTCTCTAATGGAAAAGGAAAGGCCACAGCTAGAAACAGGAAAATTACAATGGAAAATGCTCAGTGGTAAAGGTAAATATACAGTAAAGGTATTTTTAAAATAGTGCTGCATTTACAGAGAAATCATAATTGAGAAGAAATGCAATAAGATACACCTAAATGATTAAAACCCTTAGATGTCATTACTATTTGCCAGAATTGTAGGCCTGGGCCCTGGAAGTAACTCTCAGACATCTCTGTGAGGTTGAAAATATAAATATAGTCCAATTAAGGGAACACACGTGTCACTTGTTTCATGCTGCACAAGGGTCATTCCCACCCTGTTCAATTAACAAGTATTCCCTGGTGAAATGCTCTGGAATAGATAAGCCACATTAATGCTACAGGAAAAACATTGTTCTAGAACTCTTTCAGGAAATGACTTTAAACTATTCTTTGTGATTTCTGAATTGAACACAAAATTCAGGATAGAGTATGATTAAAACACATTTATACCCACACTGTGTGCCCCATCATTGGTGTACACACACAACAAGCATAGATACACAAAAGTTCCCTTGGCTGTCTGTGTTCCACATCCTCCCTCCTCCATCTGAGGGGTGACAACCATGACCCCTATGAAAGATGTGGCCACCCCTGTAATGTTTCCAAGGACGTCACTGGAGAAGAGAGCCAACTGTTAAGGTCAGAGTGACAGAGCATAGCATCACCCACTGTTGGTTTTTCTCAACTCCTCCACAAGGCAGTGGGCTTCCTCTTGAACTCGGTCCTCAATGCTCCTCTTCCCCATCCCGAAATTCCGCAGGGTCATGAGGGAGAAGCGCCGGGGTCTCCTCCCATATTTTCCCATTGTTAAACATGATTCCTACCGGGAGGGGAAACAGAAACTAGGGGGGAGGTGCTAGGGAAGGAGGAGTGAGCTGACACTTGGCGGCTTTTCAGGTGAACCAAGCTCTGCTGGGGGCTCTTCAAATTCCTGTTTTTATCCTCTCCACCCCCACCCATTATCAATGCTGAACATGTGCTCATGCACACCTACCATGTCCCTTAGTAGCTCTTTCAAGCATTGGGACGCTGCCTCTTCTAGAAAACTCCTCTCCCAGATCAATCAGAGCTTCCTTCATGCTTCATATCCACGCAAGACCACCGTTGGCTTCATTCCAAAATACACAGTGAACACAGGGCCACAGACTTTTGAGAGTTGGGAATGGCCATACATGTAATAGCAAAGTCAATATATTGTGCCTGACGTGGAATATATTATCATCCTATTATGTTTTTATTCTGCCACATGTAGCCTAAAATATTTCTGTATTTATTACATAACTATTATGGTGATTGTTATAGCTACCACTTATAGCTACCACTGATGTGTCAGGCAGTGGCCCGAGTAGTTGGTACACAGATTACAATTCATCCTCATATCAGCACCTTCAGCAGGTTTATTTGCCCCACTTATAAATAAGGAAACTGAGGTTAAGGAATTCTGTTCCATTTCCAGCATCCCAGGGCTACTATATAGAGGATTCAGATTTGAAGCTCTTCGTATTCACCCTCTGATCCTTGAGAATTGTACCGATCCTCAATGCCCACCTCTGGACCAACAGCCAGCTGACTGCTTCAGAATCACCTGTAGAGCAGTCATTAGAATTCTGATTCTGTAGCCCTATGATGAATACTAGAATCTATATTATAAAAAATAAATTCAAATAATTTCAATGCCCAGCCTAGTTTGAGATCTGCTGGTATTACTAACACAGAAAGAAAGCAGGCATCATACAGGCAGTGCCAGGACGTGCAGCATCTCATGGAAGAAGAGTGTCTTCCATCCTGCAGCATTCATAGGCTACAGACAGCAGCTCCTTGCAGAATCCAAATGAACACCATTACCATCAGTTGGACCCTGACTGATGACTACTTTCTTTCATTCACTCATGCTGGTCCTGATCCCAAGCTACTTCCTTAACATCAGGCACAATGCCCTTCTTCAGAAAAGTTCTCTTTTCATGGCCATCTGAACAAAACACACAGCTTATATAGTATATGACTTCTGGAAGAAAATTTCGAATCACAAAACACTTCACATACCACTTACCTTCAGTGCCAAATCATAGCAAATGGCTGTGAAACAAAGAAGGGAAGAAACACTACAAGCTTTTGACACTTTATTATTTTGATTCTACCATACAAACACCTAAATGTTTCTCTACTCACAAAACACATTACTTTGCTCATCTATTTATGACAATGACAGGCCTGAAAAGGCAAGAAAAAGGTCAAAATTTATAGGAAGTAATTTACCTCACGCTGGCCTGTTTTGACAGTGTGCCCATGACAATATGTATTAGTTTCATCATTGGGATTAATTTACTTACCGTTTGCAAGACAGTGAAGAAGCATAAAACCTACTTACATTGGTTAAGGATTTGCTGATGTCCTTAACATCTAATATCTAACGATATTTCCAGGAATTGGGGGAGGAGTGGGGGCCAGGAGGGAGCTGCCCTTTCCCAGAGCTCTGTTTCCAGAGTGACAGGAGAAGCAGACAGGAGAGACAGAGCACAGCCGGATCCACAGAAACCTTCTCCTCTTACTCAGACAGCTGGGAGCCTGGAATCTAAAGCTTTTATAACAGTCCCTGCTAATTCAGCTTGTGCCTCTCTGATAGAAACAGACCAATCAAGTACAGCCACTTTGCACTCCCATTCTGAGTAGACCTTGCCCCACTGATAAAAATAAACTTTTAGTCTTGTTTTCTCTGTGTCCAAGGACACTCTGGAGATTCTGGTTTAACTGTACTGGGATTGGGTCGAGGTATTGATAATTTTTTAGAAAAGGGGAGAGGGGAGTCCCACTGCGCAGCCAGGATTGAGAACCATTGAAATAAATAATTTGAGGCCGAAAAAAGGCTTATAACTCTGGATTCAAACAATGACCAGTTGGGGATTTAAGACTCTGAGGCCAATCGGTGTATTCTATGCCTTTTTTTATTTTGTTTTTTTTAAGAAACAAAACAAAATAAAATGACACAGGATGGGAGAGACCACTACAATACTGATAAATGAACAAAAAATTTATATCCTGAATGTAGAAAAATTCCTATGAATCCATTAAAAAAAAGAAAACATAAATATAGGAATAAAAAAACCCTGAACATCTTCATGATGCAGGAAATCAAAATGGTCAACAAACCAAATGATCAACAAAAAGTACTTATTACTTTTTTTCTTTGAATTTTATTTTATACAGCAGGTTCTTATTACTTATCCATTTTATACATATTAGTGTATATATGTCAATCCCAATCTCCCAATTCATCACACTACCACCCCACCCCTCCCCCACTTCCCCCCTTAGTGTCCATACGTTTGTTCTCTACATCTGTGTCTCAATTTCTGCCCTGCAAACTGGTTCATCTGTACCATTTTTCTAGGTTCCACGTATTTGCGTTAATATACGATATTTGTTTCTCTCTGACTTACTTCACTCTGTATGACAGTCTCTAGATTCATCCACGTCTCTACAAATGACCCAATTTCGTTCCTTTTTATGGCTGAGTAATATTCCATTGTATATATGTGCCACATCTTCTTTATCCATTCATCTGTTGATGGACACTTAGGTTGCTTCCATGTCCTGGCTATTGTAAACAGTGCTGCAATGAACATTGGGGTGCATGTGTCTTTTTGAATTATGGTTTTCTCTGGGTATATGCCCAGTAGTGGGATTGCTGGGTCATACGGTAATACTATATTTAGTTTTTTTTTTTTTTTTTTTGCTGTACGCAGGCCTCTCACTGTTGCGGCCTCTCCCGTTGCGGAGCACAGGCTCCAGACGCGCAGGCCCAGCGGCCATGGCTCACGGGCCCAGCCGTTCCGCGGCATATGGGATCTTCCCGGACCGGGGCACGAACCCGCGTCCCCTGCATCGGCAGGCAGACTCTCAACCACTGCGCCACCAGGGAAGCTCCCTATATTTAGTTTTTTAAGGAACCTCCATACAGTTCTCAATAGTGATTCTATCAATTTACATTCCCACCAACCGTGCAAGAGGGTTCCTTTTTCTCCACACCCTCTCCAGCATTTGTTATTTGTAGATTTTCTGATAATGTCCATTCTAACTGGTGTGAGGTGATACCTCATTGTATTTTTGATTTGCATTTCTCTAATAATTAGTGATGTTGAGCAGCTTTTCATGTGCTTCTTGGCCATCTGTATGTCTTTTTTTTTTTTTTTTTTTTGCAGTACGCGGGCCTCTCACTGTTGTGGAGCACAGGCTCAGCGGCCATGGCTCACGGGCCTAGCCGCTCCGTGGCATGTGGGATCTTCGCACGAACCCGTGTCCCCCCCCTCGGCAGGTGGACTCTCAACCACTGCGCCACCAGGGAAGCCCTGTATGTCTTCTTTGGAGAAATGTCTATTTAGGTCTTCTGCCCATTTTTTTACTGGATTTTTTTTTTTTTAATATTGAGTTGCATGAGCTGTTTATATATTTTGGAGATTAATCCTTTGTCCGTTGATTTGTTTGCAAATATTTTCTCCCATTCCGAAGGTTGCCTTTTCATCTTGTTTGTAGTCTGCTTTGCAAAAGCTTTTAAGTTTCATCAGGTTCCATTTGTTTATTTTTGTTTTTATTTCCATGACTCTAGGAGGTGGATCAAAAAAGATCTTGCTGTGATTTATGTCAAAGAGTGTTCTTCCTATGTTTTTCTCTAAGAGTTTTATAGTGTCCGGTCTTACATTTAGGTCTCTAATCCATTTTGAGTTTATTTTTGTGTATGGTGTTAGGAAGTGTTCTAATTTCATTCTTTTACATGCAGCTGTCCAGTTTTCCCAGCACCACTTACTGAAGAGACTGTCTTTTCTCCATTGTATATCCTTGCCTCCTTTGTCATAGATTAGTTGACCATAGGTGCGTGAGTTTATCTCTGGGCTTTCTATCCTGTTCCACTGATCTATATTTGTTTTTGTGCCAGTACCATATTGTCTTGATTACTATAGCTTTGTAGTATAGTCTGAAGTCAGGGAGTCTGATTCCTCCAGTTCTGTTTTACCCCCAAGACTGCTTTGGCTATTTGGGGTCTTATGTGTTTCCATACAAATTTTAAGATTTTTTATTTTGTTTTTTAATGTTTATCTTTTAATGTTATATCTAACACTAGGACACTTTGTCCTTAAAAATGAAAGGTTTTTAAATATTTTAATGTACTGTATTAATATTACATTTGCCTATACATAATATAGTTAATGATGACATATTTAAGATCCTTTAAAAATCAGAATGGAATAACTATGGTTCAGACACCTAAAATGAAGCCACATACTCATTGTGGATGTGTTTAGATATGTTCCTGCATCACTGAGAACTTGAATTCCCAACTGTGTCAAACTCAAGGACTCCACCAGCCATTTTCAAAACAATATATGCTAACAGGTGCTTGCTACAATTTTGTATGTTCAAAGTTCCCCTCCCCCTTCACAACTATGTAACCATTTCGAACCCCAACCAATTCTTGCTTACAAGCATCCTTACATATTGTCATCTACAATTCTAATTCTTGACAAAAAGTTATGTGCCCTTGTGGTTTTCTGCCTTTATAAATTTCCCCATTTTAGTCTGGAAGAACACAATTTAAGTGCTTCTTGGATCTGTGTCTCCTGGGCTATAGTCCTAACAAACCCCCAATAAACACCGCTTGATTTCAACCAGATCTACATTCTTGGAATTCATGGTTAACACTAACTTAATTCAAACATCTTGAATGACCAAAGATAAAGTAATTATATAAGTAAATGTACATGACTCTTTCCTTGAAACTCCACATCTACCCCACCAAAATAAACATTGGAAGGTAGAGACTGTAATTTTGTATTTTTCAAATGAGTGAAAGGAAGATTCTGGGTAAACAGAAACGTCCAGTGTCACATAGCTCATAATTAATAAAACCAGGATTTAAACTGAGATTTTCTGATGCCCACTGTGATGCACTCTCATATATACCACACCTGCCTCAAGAACGATTTTAGAAAAACAAAACCAAACCCCAAAAATGTTACTCTGAATACACACCCAACTGATTGTTCACAAAATAACAGGCTTCACAACAAATAGATGTCCCTGAACTCCAAGGAAAAAGGGTCACAGATTCTTAGTTTCAGAGTGGGCATCATTAAGTTCCAACCAATTCCAGAAAGGTGTCTTGTTCCCTAAGTACCTAAGGAAATTAATTTTTAATACCTGCTGAGAAAGCCATGAAGTAGTCACTCTTCTTAAAGTTGCCACTCTCATCCAGGAAGTGGACTGGGTCAAACACCTCTGGGTTGGGGAATTCTTTGTCATCATGTAGCACAGAACTCAGCAATGTTACTATAGTCGTGCCCTGGAATGAAAGATGAAGATAAATGAATTATAAAGAGGTCGTGGAGCGGTAGAAATGTTACAAGTCATTTAGTCCCATTTTTTGATCTAGACATGAGGAGTCCCAGGTCCAAAGAAGGGCAGCAGCAATTCCAGACAGACAGACCAAGTAATAAACAGGGATGAGTTTAAGACCAGTGGCAGTGATGTTACTAAAGTGGCCTTCAATAGCATTTGAAGTACTGTGTACTTGGTTACTTGGGTGCTAGATCTCTGAATCCCCTTTACTTATCACAACGTTTGCACACTGCTGTCTGTATCCCACCCTTGACTCTATTTCATCATTTCAGCTTTCTTACATCTCATTTGTGGATCATAGTTTAAAATGGAAGCCTCTGAGGGCTCTTGAAAAGTCAGATGTATTTGGAATCTGTTTATAGGGCTTTTTAAAATAGAGGTCTGATCTGATCAAAAATGGCATCTGGCAAATCCATACAGAGACAGATTAGTGGCTGTCGGGGGCTGTAAGGAGTGAGGAATGGGCAATGACTGCTTAACGGGTGGTGGATTTCCTTTTGCAGTGATGAAAATGTTCTGGAACTAGATAGTAGCTATGGTTGCACAATACTGTGAATGTACTAAATTTCACTGAATTGTACACTTTAAAATAGCTAAAATGGTCATTTTTATGTTATACTTATTTTACCACAGTAAGAAAGAAAATTTTCCCAAGAGGAAAAGTGACTTCTTAGATAATATCAACAAGTACACTAACAACTACTGAGCATTTATCTTTGGGATGAAATTTGTTTCTCTTAATTTTAAAATGTGGGGGAACACTTCGTTATGGATGAATTCTAGATTAAAAAAAACAGATGATAAAATTAGAAAAATTCTCATTTTTCAACAATTCAAGTAAAGATCATCAATTAATGCTAAAACTGTTGGATGAATGATTTGGGAAACAGTATATTCACAAGGTCTTAAAGTACCATGCCATAGATTTTTAATTAATTACCTATGAAAACAGAACCTCAGCAATGGAGAGATATGGCAGATTTCTCCTTAATAAGTGATCACCTTAGCATCACCCATAATGGGATAAGCTGACATTACACGTCTTCAGCCGAAATGTGATGCAGTGGGACATACACAACATCACCTAAGTAATTTTCTTGTCAAATACACACAACTGGAATCTAATCTCAAGAAAACAATCACATAAAGCCAGACTGAGGAATGTTTAACATGACAATTGTCCTGGACTCTTCGAAATTGTCAGTGTATTAAAATGAAATAAACATAGGAAAAGGAACTGTTCTTGATAACAGGGGAGTAAAGGGGCAGATAATCAAATTAAATACTTGTTCCTTGATTGGACACTAGATGCCCCCTCAAAAAAAGCTACACAAGATATTTTAGGATAATTGAGAAAATGTAATTATAGTATATATATATCAGAAAAAAATATTATATAGATGATAATTCCTTTAGTGTGAATGCTTTTATTGTTATGTAGATAAAGTCCTTGTTCATTTGTTCTTAGAAGATACATACTGAAGTATTTAGGTGTTAAGTGTGATAGATGACAGACAGACAGGTAGTTACAATATAGATATATACACAATTTCATATGTATTTCATATATTATATATATACATATCCATTGTACATTTAAATACTATTTAAATTTTAAAACCTTTTAAATTCAAAATTGGGGGTAATTGCACCCCTTAAGTTTATCGTATTTAAGGTCTATAATTTTGTTTTTAAAATTATTGCCTTGCATATTTTTAAACAAATAATACTGGAAAATGTTACTTTAAGATTTTAAAAGCAGGTATATTTTCAGCAAATGGTGCTGGGACAAGTAGATAACCATAAAGAAAAGAAATGAAATATGACCATTACTTCACTCCATAAGTAAAAATGAACTTTAAATGGATCATAGAGCTAAATATAAACGCTAAAAGTATAAAACTTGAAAAAGAAAAGCATAAATATTTGATAGCATGTGCTGGAAAATAAATATGACACAAAAGCCCAACTCATAAGAGAAATAATCGATAAACTGGACTTCATAAAAATTTTAAACTATGTTTTTTTTTTAAACTTCTGCTCATTGAAGGACATTCTTAGAAACCAAAAAAAGAAAGAAAATGACACAAACCGGGAGTAAACATGTGCAACACTGAGACATGACAAACGGATTGCATACTAAAGAACTGCAATAATTAAATAAAGCAAACTCAATAAAAAATAGGACTTTGAGCAAACACTATCAGTGAACACATACGAATGGCCAATCAACACATGAAAAGAAGCCAAATATCATTATTCACCGAGAAAATAGAAGTAAAACAAAATGAGATATCACTACACAACCCCTTCAGTGTCTAAAATTTAGAGGGTGCGGCGGCAAGTGTTGGGGCGCGGAAGTCGGTGCGCACGCAGACGGCGCACCCTGGTTCCATTCAGGGCCAGCGGCCACGTGCTTGCCCGGGTTCCGGCCTCTTAGCCAGCACAATGCAAACCGTAAACAACACAACAGTGTGGGGAGGAGCCTCTGCCTCTCGAGCTTTCTTTGCCTAGTCTCCGGCCTCAAGACGCTTCAGGCAAAGGGCCGTCTTTCCGCCCCCAGTTCCCGCGCCGCGCGGGACCCGCAACTCTGCCACCGGCTCCGGAGCTGAGAGCGCTGCCAGGCTGTCGCGCCAGGATGGGGGATGAGCAAGTCGGGCGCTATACCTGGTCCAGGCAGCACCGCCCCACCTGCCCTGCGCCCTCGGAGGGGAGGCACGTGTCACAGGTTGGACCACGTCGCACGGCGCCTCGCTGCCGCCAACCCCTAGGCACTCCCTGTGCTGCAAAAAAGCGTGTTCGGGGAGGCCACCGCTTCAGCAGTGAGGCCTGCCTCCACCCGCCGTCTGACCCTGTCTGCGCGGGATCTGGAGCTGGACTCCAGCCGGGCTGAGCCTCAGCCCGCTCAGGAACTATGGGTACCACCAGCGAGCGGAAAGGGGTGCGGCTTCACGGGGCGGCGCCAAGGCCCCGACCTTTAACCCCTGATCCCCGCCCCACCTTCCACGTGGGGAGAGCCAGACATCTGACACGCGCCTGCAAGCCCTTACACGGAAAAGCGAGAAAACCTCCAGCGTTAGCACAACAGATAATCAGTTCCACCAAAGTTAACAACGATGCTTTAAATGTTTTATTTTTTTCGCTTTAAAAATATTTACAGATCTGAAATATCTCCCCTTTCGCCCCTACCCATACTCAGGACAAGAGAAACGGAAAGAGGCGTTGAGATGATTGTTCAAAGCCCCCAAGGGCCGGCTTGGCCGGCCATGTGTGCGGGTACATAAATACAGGTGTGTATGTGGGGAGAGGCGTGTACTTGGTTTGGTGTTTTTCTGATTTTTTTTTTTCCCTACCAGTCAATATCGTTCTGGCCAAAACTCCCTTTCCCACCACCACCCAAGAATAGCCCCTCCAGAATGGTTTTCAAAACGTATTGGATTGTTTTGGTAGAACGAGGTGATCTGGCTGGAGGAATGCCGATAAATACCAGAAACAAAACAAAAAATAGGGCAGAGGCCATAAATAAGAAATAATAAATTAAAAATAAAATGAAATAAAATTTAAGAACACTAACAACGGCAAGTGTTGGAGGGTACCTACCTCCAGCAACTGGAACTTTCATATATTGCTAGTAGGAGGGAAAAATGTCACAGCCGTATTAGAAAACAGTTTGGTGCGTTTTTAAAATAAAGTTAAACATTTAACTTATTTAAACTTTAAATAAAGTTAAACATTTAACTTTAAACTCCCACTCCTCGGTATTTACCCAAAAGAAATGAAAATTTATGTCCACACAAAACCCTGTATCAAATGTTTAAAGCACCTTTATTCAAATAGCCCAAAACTAGAAGCAACCCAAATATCCATCAATTAGTGAATGAATAAACAATTTGTGGCACTCCACATGATATCCACTCATCGATAAAGAAGGAATAATCCATTGATATATACAATAACAAGGATGAATCTCAAACATATTCTGCCACATAAAAAAGAGATAAAGGCATATATTGATTACAAGTTATTTCATTTATGTCACATTATACTGCACTCCTGAAAAGGCAAAACTGTAGGACCAAAAGCAGATCAGCGGTTACCAAGGGCAAGAAATGGGGGAAATGGATTGTTTGCAAAAGGAGAATAAGGAAACTCTTTGAGATGATGACAATGTTTGATATCTTAGTTGTGGTGGTAGTTACATAACTTCACATACTGATCAAAACTCTTTAGACTCTACACTTAGAAAGGTGATTTTTCTTCTATATAACTTATACCTCAAGTAAAAAACAGAGGAATACATTAAGTCACAAAAAGCACATATGGTAAAAAGTAAGTCTCCTTCCCATCTAACTACACAAATTTATTTAGACTTTCCAAAAACAACCATTCCCACCAACTAGTTATATACCTTCCAGAGATATTATGCATATCAGGCAGATAATCCTATATACATTTATGCCACTTACCACTTTCTTCTTTTTTTACCCAATGACAAGCATCCAGTGGATCTTGATTTTTTCTTTAATTAAAATAATTTAGGGACTTCCCTGGTGGCGCAGTGGTTAAGAATCCGCCTGCTAATGCAGGCAACATGGGTTCGAGTCCTGGTCCGGGAAGATCCCACATGTCGTGGAGCAACTAAGCCCATGTGCTACAACTACTGAGCCTGCGCTCTACAGCCCGCGAGCCACAACTACTGAGCCCACGCGTTGCAACTACTGAAGCCCGCGTGCCTAGAGCCTGTGCTCCACAACAAGAGAAGCCACTGCAATGAGAAGCCCACACATCGTCACCAGAGAAAGACTGCGTGCAGCAACGAAGACCAAATGTAGCCAAAAATAAATTAATTAATTTTAAAAAATACTAATTTAGATATTGTCCCATGTCAACACATGTACAACTGCCTTATCATGCTACATAATATAAATGTGCCATGACACTACTAATGAACATTTAGATAGCTCAAAATATTTTTTTATTACAAGCAATGATGCAAGGATGAATTTTTTGGACATTCCTTCATTAGCACTTGTAGTAGATTCCAAGAATTATAATTCTTGCATTATAAGATACTATACTTTATTTTTTAATAGATATTGCCAAAATGTCCCCCCCAAAAAAGATGTACTTATTTATAATCCTGCCAGTGGCACTTGAAAGTACTTGTTTACACATATCCTCTCTAATAAAAGGTTTTCTCAGCCTTTGACTTCATCACACTGATATATGAAAATAGTGTCTCATAGTTTTAGCTTGTATTTTGCATGTTACCTGGTTTAATTCTTGTAACATTTTGAGGTAAGCAAGGTTAGTTTTATCAACAGTTCACAAATGTCTTCAGCAGGACATGAATATTCACATAAAGTGGCATAAATAAGGAATATATATAGATTCACTTCAGTTCAAGTAAGGTTTTGACCACCAAATGAAATTGCATCAAACTTATATATTTGTTTTCAATTTTCCAGGTTTTTAGTACTGCAGAATTAAGGAGGAGGGATTTCTAAACCCACGTTACAGGAAAAAAAAAACTTAGATCAGCTCTAACACAGTAGCTTTCAGTGATCCATAGCTAGGTATATTTAAAGTAAAGCTAATCAAAAGTAAATAAAATTTAAAATTCAGTTCCTCAGTTGCACTCATCGCATTTCAGGCACCCACTAGGCACATGTGGCTAGTGGCTACCATATGGGACAACACAGATATGCACAATTCCCTCTTCCCCAGAAGATAGCAATAGTAATTTCAACCTTAATAAACTCACGATCCTTCTCCCCTCAAAGTAGACATTTCAGTCATCTTATTTTTATGTACAATAACACATGCAGGCTTCAAATGGCAGCAGCTTGTAGGATACCAACTATAAAGTTTGAATAAAAATAGAAACCATGTGTTAGAAAGCACTGGAAAGCTGCAGACAAAAATTAGTCTCCAGGGCTTCCCTGGTGGCGCAGTGGTTGAGAGTCCGCCTGCTAATGCAGAGGACATGGGTTCGAGCCCTGGCCTGGGAAGATCCCACATGCCATGGAGCAACTGGGCCCGTGAGCCACAACTACTGAGCCTGCGCGTCTGGAGCCTGTGCTCCGCAACAAGAGAGGCCGCGATAGTGAGAGCCCGCGCACCACGATGAAGAGTGGCCCCCGCTTGCCGCAACTGGAGAAAGCCCTCGCACAGAAACAAAGACCTAACACAGCCAAAAATAAAGAAAGAAAGAAAGAATTATTTTTTTAAAAAAATTAATCTCCAGATTCCAGAGACAGAAGAAACTTGGGAAGTTTAACTGGCATCTACAGTCAATATCTGACTGTGTTAATATCCAATTCTGAAACAGGAGGCGTTATGTAATTCTGTCCGCCTAGTGAAGGAAAGATGAAAACTTTCTGGAAGAAGATAAACATCACCTGAGACTGCATTTCTTATGCAATATCTGAGCTTAAGCAAAATGTATCAGGTTCAGGGAAGACAGAACTAAGCAAACACCAAAAGAAAAGAAAAGGGGGCAATTATATATATATAATAAAAATATACCCACAATATGGAAAGTTACCCACCTTATTTTATGAGGCCAGCATTACCTTGATATCAGAAGTCTTATTAAAAATTCTTTGAGAAAGAGTAATTGCAGACCAGTCTCTTGTGAATATAAATACAAATGTTCTCAATAAAATGTAGCAAACCAAATTGAGCTTTTTATATATGAGACAGACACAGACCCCAACAGAGAGACAGAGAATAAAATATATGCCATATAAACAAATGCAGAGACTACATTTGGTCAAATTTTGTACACACAATTATGAAAACATTATACAGATTGCGAAGAGCAGGGGACGGGAAAATGGGGTGTTTCTAATGAATGGGTATAAAGTGGTTGCTGGGGGTTTGGGGGAGAGAAGGATGAAGATACAGAACACAGAGGATTTCTAGAGCAGTGAAACGACTCTATATGATACCACAATGATGGACACATGTCATTATACACTTGCCCAAACTCATAGAATGTACAACATCAAGAGTGAACCCTAATGAAAATGATGAACTTTGGATGCTAATGATGTGCCAAAACAGGCTCATCAACTGTAAAAAATGCACCACTCTGGTAGAGGATATTGATAATGGGTGAGGCTATCTATGCCTGTATCGAGGCAGGGAGTATATAGGAAATCTCTGTATCTTCAGCTTAATATTGCTGTGAACCCAAAACTGCTCTTAAAAAATGAAGTTCGGGCTTCCCTGGTGGCACAGTGGTTGAGAGTCCGCCTGCCGATGCAGGGGACAGGGGTTCGTGCCCCGGTCTGGGAAGATCTCACATGCCACTGAGCGGCTGGGCCCCTGAGCCATGGCCGCTGAGCCTGCGCATCCAGAGCCTGTGCTCCGCAACGGGAGAGGCCACAACAGTGAGAGGCCCGTGTACCGCAAAAAAATAAAAAATAAAGTTCATCCCAAAATTTCATACAAAAATAAGATTAGGAATATTTCCCTGATCTGCTTTTTTTAATATTTACAAAAATATACATAAAATATCATTCTCAATGATGAGATATTAAGCCCTCACCTCTTCCTGGATATCATAAATTAAACAATGGCCACTATCACCACTTCTGTTCAACACTATCCTGGAAATCCTGCCAGTGTGATAATGCAATAAAGAAAATTAAAGTCATGAGAATTGGAAGATAAAACAAATATTAAACCAGGTGGCAAAATTGTATATATAAAAATTACAAATCAATCCACAAATTATTAGCAATGATAAATGAATTTAGAAAGGTTGCTAGATATAAGGTCATCAAAATAAAATCAAATATATTTCCATATAGCAAAAAAGTGGAAAAGGCATTTTTAAAATTATACAATGTAGGGAGTTCCCTGGTGGTCCAGGGGTTGAGACTCCACACTTCCAATGCAAGGGACGTGGGTTCGATCCCTGGTCCAGGAACTAAGATCCCACACGCACCATGGCATGACCAAAAAATAAAAAACAAAAACAAAATAAAATTATACAACATATAATAACATCAGAAATATTATTTATCTGAGAAAAAACATAACAGATGTGCAAGCCACTGTACTGCAAACAAAACAGTACTGAAAAATTAAAGAAAGCCCAAATAAATTGTATCTGTGAATTGAAAGATTCAACATGTCAAGATGTCAATTCTTTCCAAATTGATTTAATATCAACCTGATAAAAATCATAGCTGAGTGTTTTGGGTAACTGACAAATAGATACTAAAATTTATCTGGAAATGTAAACTGCTAAGAGTAGACAAAACAATATTAAAGAAGCAGAACAAATATGGGAGACTTAGCCAGATAATCAAGATCTGTCATAAAGATTTATAGCCACAAACTGGAAACAACACAAAACCCATCAGGCTACCCCATGCATGACTTTTGCAATTCTCTCATCTTAAGGACTGCAACCATACTGTGAATATGGGAACTTCAAGAGCATTGAGGCCACAGCAGGAGAAACAAATCTGACCCTGGGGATGAAACAGTTTCTTAATTTAACATCACGGGTCACTGCATGGGGCAGGTTGGTGGGGATAAGGTCAATGTATCTCTGGATCTCATGTACCACAGCATCCATGTAGGGCATGTGGCTCCTGTCCTGCATGCAGGGACTCTGGTGTCTGCCAATCACACAGTCAATCTCTTTCTGGACTTTAGCTGATAAGACACAAGTGAGACTGATGGAAAAACAGGAAAATACATACCACATTTGCATACCAATTAAGAGTTACATAAAACTCTGTGAAGGTGTTCCAACATCATTATAAACATCAATTACAGGCCCAGAAGGACACCTAGACATACAGAGTGAGTTGCCATAATATAGGTACAAATGACTTTCATACAAGCTAGGCTTTGAGATAAACCTGTGCACACCTATATATTAGCATACAGGATCATTAATACGAATAGAAATTATGAAATGCTTCAAATATAAATATTACTTTTTTTTTGAGGAAGAGCTATTTTAATTTTCTATTAAACATTCTTCCGAAAACATTATTTTACCCCAAATCTTACCGAGTTATTAGAAATAACATTAGCATTAGAAAAACTAGGAAGGTAAAAATAGGGAAAACACATCACATGACAAAGTCTAATATGAAATTTACCTTTAAAAAAAAAAAGGAATAAAAAGTAGTATTCCTTTAAATTGAATTAAAAAAACTAGGAAGGGGCTTCCCTGGTGGCGCAGTGGTTGAGAGTCCGCCTGCCAATGCAGGGGACACGGGTTCGTGCCCCGGTCCGGGAAGATCCCACATGCCGCGGAGCGGCTGGGCCCGTGAGCCGTGGCCGCTGGGCCTGCGCGTCCGGAGCCTGTGCTCCGTAGCAGGAGAGGCCGCAGCGGTGAGAGGCCCGCATACCGCAAAAAAAAAAAAAATCCACTTATAAAACCATCAAAAAGAACAGAATACTTAGTAATAAATTTGACCAAAGAGGTGAAAGATCTGTACATCAGAAACTATAAAACACTGATTAAAACGAATGGAAGAAACACAAATAAAAAGATATCCTGCAGTCATGGATTAGAAGAATAAATATTCTCTAAATGTCCACATTACCTAAAGCAATCTACTGATTCAATGTAATCCTTATCAAAATTCTAATGACATTTTCACAGAAATAGAAAAAGGAATCTTAAAATTCATATGGAACCACAAAAAAACCTCGAACAAACCAATCTTGAGAAAGAAAACACAGCTGGAGGCACCACACTTTCTGATTTTAAACTATATTACAAAGATACAGTAATAAAAACAGTAGAATACTGGCATAAAAACAGACACATAGATCAATGGAACATCATGAATACAGCAGAAATACAGATGGTCCCCAAATTATGACAGTACTATTTACAGTTTTTTCCACTTTACAATGGTAGAAAAGCCATATGCATTGAGTAGAAACTGTACTTGGAATTTTGAATTTTGGTCCTTTCTTAGACTAGCAATATGCAGTATGATACTCTCTCATAATGCTGGGCGGCAGCAGCAAGCCACAGCTCCCAGTCAGCCATGCAATCATGAGGATAAACAACCAATACATTTACAACCACATTCTGTACCCATACAACTATTCTGTTTCTCACTTTCAGTACAGTATTCAATAAATTACATGAGATATTCAATGTTTATAATAAAATAAACTTTGTAGCAGGTGATTTTGCCCAACTATAGACTAATGTATGTGCTCTAAGCATGTTTAAGGTAGGCTAAACTAAACTATGCTATTTAGTAGGTTAGATGTATTAAGCACATTTTTGACATATAACATTTTCAACTTAAAATGGGTTCACTGGGATGTAACCCCATTGTAAGTTGAGAAAGATCCGTAAATCCATGTATCTACAGTCACTCTCTTTGACCAGGGTGCCAAGAATACACAGTGGGAAAATGACAGTCTCTTCAATAAATGGTGCTGGGAAAACTGGATTCATTCAATAAATGGTGCTGGGAAAACTGGATACATACAAAAGAATATAATTTGATCCTTATCTTACACCATTCATAAAAATTAATTCAAAATGGATTAAAGACTTAAATGTAAGACCTCAAATCATAAAGCTCCTAGTAAAAAACATAGAGGAAAAGTTCCTTGACATGGTCTTGGCAATAATTTTTGATACGACACCAAACACACAGGCAATAAAAGCAAAAATAAACAAGTTAGACTACATCAGTATAAAAAAGCTTCTACACAGGAAAAGGAACAATCAACAAAATGAAAAGGCAACCTACAGAATGGGAGAAAATATTTGTGAAATATATCTGACAAGGTGTTAATACCCAAATTATATAAGGAACTCAAACAACTCAATAGCTAATAATAATAACAGTAATAATAACCCAATTAAAATGGGTAAAAGACCTGAATAAACATTTTTCCAAAGAAGACGTACAAATGGCCAACAGGTATGCGAAAAGGTACTCGACATCAGGGAAATGAGATATCACCATGCACCTGTTAGTATGGTTATTACCAAAAAGACAAGAGATAACAAGTATTAGTGAGGATGTGGAAAAAAGGAAACCCTTATACACTGTTGATGGAAATGTAAACTGGTACAGCCATCATGGAAAACAGAATAAAAGTTCCTCAAAAAATCAAAAACAGAACTACCATGTGATCCAACAATTTCACTTCTGGGTATATATCCAAAGGAAATGAAATCAGTATCTCAAAGAGATATCTGCATTCCCATGTTCACTGCAACATTATTCACAATAGCCAAGATATGGAAACAACCTAAGTGTCTATCAATGGATAAATAGATAAAGAAAAGATGATGTATACAACAGAATATTATTCAGCCAATAAAGGTGAAAATCCTGCCATTTGCAACAACGTGAATGAACCTGGAGGATATTATGCTAAGAAAAAGTAAGCCAGACACAAAAAGACAAATACTGCATGATCTAACTTACATGTGAAATATAAAAAAGTCAAACTCATAGAAACAAAGAGTGGAGGGATGGTTGTCAGAGGCTGGGGTGGGGGAAATGGGGAGATGTTGGTCAAAGGGTACAAACTTTCAGTTATAATATGAACAAGTTCTGGGGATCTAAAGTATCAATACAACATGGTGACCATAGTTAACAATGCTGTATTGTATACCTGAACTTTGCTAAGAGTAGTTAATTAGCTCGATTGTGGAAATCATTTTGCAATTTGATTTCACAATATGAAATCATGTTGTACACCTTAAATATATAAATTTATATTTGTTAATTATATCTCAATAAAATGGGAAAAATTAAAGTTGTTCAAAAAGGGAAAAAATTCCTTTAGGCACTTCTTTTGTCTAAATAGCATAGATCTTTTTCTAAATCTAACCTTGTAAAGAACTTCTCAGACTAGAAATTTTCTCAGCCTTTCTTACCAAATTTCTAGAATTTATGCTATACTTCAACAAATATAGTTCCCATCTCCCCTACCCTAGCATTAGAATGCTGCATATTCAGAATAAGGAAAGATTTCTGCAAAAACATACCTACCATTCAAAGTGGACTCTTCTTAAGAAAACTAATATTCAATCCTAGGCCAATTTATGCTGGCTGTGCCTGCTGCAAATCCCTTCCCATGAAGTCCAGACACTTATCCAGAATTTTTTATTGATGAAATCCATAGCTTTACTGCCTTTGCTACTGCTCACACTGTCTTCACTTTTCTCAGTCCTTCTCCCCTATTGTACAAATTTGTCTCACTTTTAACCTCTTTAAAATATTTTAATTTTAAACTTATAGCTGGTGGCACAGAAATTTCAAAAATAAAGCTTCTCTAAGAGAAATAAGATGGAGGACCCAATATCTTCTCTGAAATTCACTCTGCCCACCATCTTGCTCATACCTGTGACCTCTCGGCACTTTAGCAGGAGGAGAAGCCCATATCTCAGTGTGGCGTTCGTTTTCTCTGTCCCAGCTCCAAACAAATCAGTTACAGTGGCTATCAAGTATTCAAAAGTAAACTCCATCTGTTGATTGTGCTTTTCCTAGGAATTATTTGATGTAATTATCTGATAGTTTGCCAGCATATATAATTACAGTCAATCCAAAATAACACACATTGTTATAAAGCTAAGCAAACTTAGACGCTGGAGTGCAGTATTAAAACAACAACTGTACGGTATGGCAAAGTGTGTGGATTGGGCTGACACAATCTTCATTACCTACTCCTTTTCCCTTGCTTGCCTAAAAATTTCATTGCAAGCCTCTTTTGCAGCTACATTGGCCAAGCAACACACTTCTTACCAATGGCCTACTGATGCCAGTTTCTCCCTTTCTTTCTTCATACTCAAAACACAGATATGAAGGTGTAAGTGGTGTAGACGTCATCTTGGAACATGAGTATCTGAGCATGAAGATGAAGCCTATATACTTAAGAATGCTGAAGAAAAATGGAAGGCACTTGAGTCCATGATACTTCAAGGCTAGCTCTGGACTGCCCAACATGAGACTCTCTCTATGTGAGATAAATAAGCCCACTGTTTCTTTAAGCCTTTGTTAATTTTTTTTCTTATTGGTAGGCAAACACAATCTTAAATGATAGAAATGAGCAAATTAGAGCTATATTTTGAAAACCATTATAAGCCAGAATCAAGAGTTTGCAATTCTCTTCTCCCACTGAAGAATTTATGTGGATTCTGTGTTGCCTAAAGATCCATTATGAAGTTGAAAATGTGCAAAAACTAACATGGCAGCACATCCTAGAATAGATTATAGAGAAAGAGAATGGATTCACAAAGACAAAACGGGGCTGGCCACTACTGTATTCCAAGATATGAGGCAATAGGCAACTTGGTCTAGGAAACAAGTGCAGATGATAAGGGTCAGGAAGTGACTGAATAAAGCTCTCACAAGTCAGAAGTTGGGAGAGTAAAAGCCCTTCACAGGGACAACTAAGGTTGGTTTAGATGAGGGATATATGTGATTCAAAATTGAAAATAACAATGGGACAATCTGAAATAATGACTACAGAGGTCATTAACAAACCAAAAAATAATTTCTTCCTATCCAGTCCTCTAGACCAGCACTAATTTAATAAGGCTCTTATAATCCCCAAATGACCTGTGGCATGCCCAATATTATGTAATCCAACACCATTAAGATAGACAACCCTATCGACAGTTGTACTTGGTAGATAAAAGTAGTCATCCTCATTGGTAACATCAACTTCACACAGTTTTCTAACCTTTTCAACTCAAAATTACTCTGAGGCCAAGAAGGAGAGCAGAGTTCTTATAAACCATTATTACTATTTCCATCTGTTCAAGTGAATTTGAAGCATCAGTGGTTATGTACACATAGCCTATCAAAAATAAGTTAGCCTGTACAAAACCTTGCTGAAAGAAATTAAAGAAAAACTAAATACATGGAAATACATCCCATGTTCATCTATTGAAAGACTTAGTATTCTTAAGATGGCATTACTCCCGAACTGACCTACAGATTCAACATGATCCATATCAAAATCACTGTTAGCTTTTTGCAGAAACTGATGAGATTGTCCTAAAATTCATGTGGAAATTTAAGTGACCAAGAGTAGATAGAACAATCTTGGAAAGAAGAACAAAATTGGAAGACTCACACTTCCCATATTAAAAATTACAATAAAGCTATGGTAATCAAGATTGTGTGGTACTGGCAAAGAGCAAGATATATAGACAAGTGGAATAGAATTGAGAGTCCAAAAGTAAACCCTTCACATCTATAACTAATTTTCAACAAAGTTGCCAAGATCATTCTATCTGAAAAGAATAGTCTTTTCAACAAATGGTGCTGGGACAACTGGACACTCACATGCAAAAAAATGAAGTTGGACCCATACCTCACACTACTATCAAAAATTGATTTAAAATGGATCATAGACCTAAATATAAGAGCTAAAACTATAAAACTATTAGAAGAAAACTTGGAGGGAATCATTGTGACCTTGGATTAGATAACAGTTTCTTAGATATGACACCAAAAGCACAGGCAACCAACGAAAAAGATTAATAAATTGGATTTCATGAAATCGAAAACTTCTGAATTTCAAAACACACTATCAAGAAAGTAAAAGGACAGGGACTCCCTGGTGGTCCAGTGGTTAAGACTCCACACTTCCTATGCAGGGGGTGCGGGTTCAATCCCTGGTCAAGGAACTAAGATCCTACATGCCTACATGGCATGGCCAAAAAATATATAAAATAAAATAAAATAGGGCTTCTCTGGTGGTACAGTGGTTGAGAGTCCGCCTGCCGATGCAGGGGACAAGGGTTCGTGCCCCGGTCCGGGAAGATCCCCATGCCACGGAGCAGCTAGTACCGTGAGTCATGGCTGCTGAGCCTGCGCGTCCGGAGCCTGTGCTCCACAACGGGAGAGGCCACAACAGTGAGAGGCCTGCGTACTGCAAAAAATAAAAAAATTAAAAAATAAAGTAAAAAGACAACCCATAAAATGGGATAAAATGTCTGCAAATTATATATCTGATAAGGCACTTGTATCTATAACACTGAAGAACTCTTACATCTCAACAATTTAAAAATAAAAACAGAAATAAACAAATAGGACCTAATTAAACTTAAAAGCTTTTGCACAGCAAAGGAAATCATAACCAAGACGAAAGAAAACCCTTAGAATGGGAGAAAATATCTGCAAATGAAGCAACTGACAAAGGATTAATCTCCAAAACATACAAACAGCTCATGCAGCTCAACATCAAAAAAACAAACAGGGCTTCCCTGGTGGCGCAGTGGTTGGGAGTCCGCCTGCCGATGCGGGGGACGCGGGTTCGTGCCCCGGTCCGGGAGGATCCCACATGCCGCGCCATGGCCGCTGGGCCTGCGCGTCCGGGGCCTGTGCTCCGCAGCAGGAGAGGCCGCAGCAGTGAGAGGCCCGCGTACCGCAAAAAAAAAAAAAAAAAACAACCCAATCCAAAAATGGGTGGAAGACCTAAATAGACATTTGTCCAAAGAAGACATACAGATGGCCAACAAACACATGAAACGATGCTCAACATCACTAATTATTAGAGAAATGCAAACCAAAACTACAATGAGGTATCACCACACACCCGTCAAAATGGCCATCATTTAAAAATCTACAAACAATAAATGCTGGAGAGGGTGTGGAGAAAAGGGAACCCTCTTGCACTGTTGGTGGGAATGTAAATGGATACAGCCACTATGGAGAACAGTATGGAGGTTCCTTAAAAAACTAAAAATAGAACTACCATATGACCCAGCAATCCCAGTCCTGGACATATACCAGGAGAAAACCATAATTCAAAAAGACACATGCACCCCAATGTTCATTGCAGCACTATTTCCAAGAGCCAGGACATGGAAGCAACCTAAATGTCCATCAACAGAGGAATGGATAAAGTAGATGTGGTACATATATACAATGGAATATTACTCATCCATAAAAAGGAACAAAATTGGGTCATTTGTAGACATGTGGATGGACCTAGAAACTGTCATACATAGTGAAGTAAGTCAGAAAGAAAAAAACAAATATCGTATATTAACGCATATATGTGGAATCTAGAAAATGGTATAGGTGATCTTATTTGCAAGGCAGAAATAGAGACACAGGTGTAGAGAACAAATGTATGGACACCAAGGGGGGAAAGGGGGGGTGGGATGAATGGGGAGATTGGGATTGACATTTACACACTACTGATACTCTGTATAAAATAGATAACTAATGAGAACCTACTATATAGCTCAGGGAACTCTACTCGATACTCCAATAAAAATTAATTTAAAAAAATAATAGCCAAATTCAAAAATGGGCAAAGCACTGAAATAGACATTTTTCCAAAGAGATACATAAATGGTCAACAAGAACATGAAAGATGCTCAACATCATTAGCCATCAGGGAAAGGCAAATCAAAACCACAAGGAAAGACCACTTCACACCTACTAGGATGGCTAGAATCAAATTGACAGATAGGGCTTCCCTGGTGGCGCAGTGGCTGAGAGTCCGCCTGCCGATGCAGGGGACATGGGTTCGTGCCCCGGTCCGGGAAGATCCCACATGCCGCGGAGAGGCTGGGCCCGTAAGCCATGGCTGCTGAGCCTGCGCGTCTGGAGCCTGTGCTCCGCAACAGGAGAGGCCACAACAGTGAGAGGCCCGCGTACCGCAAAAAAAAAAAAAAAAAAAAAAAAAAAAAGGACAGATAATTAGAAGTACTGTAAAGGATGTGAATAAATTGTACCCTTCATACACTGCTGATGAGAATATAAAATGGTGGAATTTTATGCATAAGTTTTCTTCTAAGAGTTTTATAGTTTCAGCTCTTACATTAAGCCTTTGATCTGCCACACTTCCTCCAAAGGTTAAATATAAATTTATCATAGATCCAACAATTCTACCACTAGGTATATACCCAAGAGAAATTAAAACATATGTATACACAAAAACCTGTACACAAATGTCCACAGAAACATTATTCATAATAACCAAAAAGCGACGCGACCAAAATGTCCATCAACCAACAAACAGATATATAAAATGTGGTATATCCACACTGAAATATCATTCAACCATTTAAAGGAGTGAAGTACTGATATATGATACATCATCAATGAACCTTGAAAACACTGTTAAGTGAAAGAAGCTAGACACAAAAGATGTTATCATACATATTGTATGAACTATACATATTGTATAATTCCATTAATATGAAATGTCCAGAATAGCAAATCTATAGGGATGGAAAGTAGATTGGAAATGTTTAGAGCTGGGGAGGTTGGGGAGGAAAGGGGGTGACTCCTAAAGCATACAGGATTTCTTTTCAAGGTCATAAAAGTGCTCAGAAACTGAGTGTGCTGGCAGCTGGATAATCTTCCCCAGTAATTATTTGCATTCTACTCTTGTTCTGGCTCATACATCTACCTGATCAAATCACAACTTCTCCTGCCAACATTCACGTTTACAGTTACTTGACAGACACCAACCTCCCACTACACATCTGTCCAAATTTATTTTTGGTTACACTCGTTTAAGGCTTCTCTCTTCCATCCATCTAGTCTCTTTACCACAACACACCTCTGAACCTCTCATGACACCATTCTACCAACCTGAAATTCCCTCCCCTATGACTTATTGCAAATATTTGAAGATCTACATCAAACCTCAGGACATTCAGGAAGCCCACCCAGGCTAAGCCCTTCCTTCTCACTCTCCCACATGCTGTGTGAAATGATCACATCCACCTTCCTTTTATGGCTCAGTATTTTGTATTTCTCATTTGTTTGTATTTCCATTTCACCTGAGACATACGTTCTCCTTCTCCTCAGGTAGCCTATTAGTACCTAACGAACAGGGTCCACGTTTTGTTATTTAACAATTCAATTTTAAATCTCCTTTGATGCTCAATCCAGATCCATGCACACATAAGTACCCAAAGTGCTGGTCAAGCATTTCGTCCGTAACCATTTAAATATCCCTAATAAGTACAGAACTAGTCAATGAACAAAAAAATTCAGGCAAACAGATAACCAATCTGTCATTAATATTTTACCTGTTCCATTTTGATCGGGAAACAATCAATGAAGTCCCGAGGATTGTTAATGTCCAGAGATGCTTGGTGTTCTTTTATTTCTCTAAAACATAGCTTTTTACATAAGCAAAAATTTTAAGTACTTTGTTATGACTCCCTGGGAGATAGTCCATGAGAGCAGGGAAATTATTGCAGACCTTAAAGATTTTAAAAATATATTTATTAAACTAAAAACACATATTGAAGACATATCTATCATATGCCAAGCCCTGGTTAAAAACTGAAGCGAATATAATATGGTCTCTTTCTTCAGGAGGAGCATTTTATAGTGTACATGTAAAATAATTCTTCATGCTGCTAGAGTATTTAAGGGAGAAAACTCTGACCAGATGATGAAAGTTGATAGTAATTTCCTATACTCATACATCAACCTTATGATATTAAAGCATATTTATATCAATTCTCTCATTTTTTAAATTAATTCTTCCTTACAACCTTGAAACACAGAATAAGATGAATTACTATGATTCACATTTTGTAGATGAGGGCAGAGGTTAAGGAATTTTGCGTAACCTGATACTGAGCACAAACCCACTCCCTGCTATTTCTGCTACTATCAAGCAGCCTCAGAAATAGAATCGCTATATTATAACCCAGAGGGGTGCAAAAATGGCATGAAACCCACCTCAGCATTTTAGGGATAAAGCAGCTGTGCACCAGAGCAGGTAAGTGACTTTTCTAATATCATGTGATTTTATTTAGGCAGAGGACAGGACATATCAGCTCAGCACAGGGCAAAACTGTGGTGTCTGTTTATGATTCATACACCATAGAACCAATCATTTTGTCATCCCAAGCCCAATTACGCTGTCAGCTAAGATCCCAACTGAAGCAACAAACACCCCTGCCCTAGTCAGTGTTCCCTGGCAGCACCTCTGTTCATAAACATTGTCCCTCCTTGAAAGAGATAGTCTCTTCCTTCCTAAATTAGGATATTTCTGCTAAGTAACGTGATGAAGAAATCACTACATATTTGAGGATAAGCCTTGTGGGTAATGGAAACCTTTCAGCAAGGACCTGGATGTCCACTGAGTGCTATGGCCATCCTTTTGGGCAGTCACCAAAGTAGTCTATGGAAACTGGGCTTTGGGGGGTAGTGGAAAAACCACTGGCCAGGGAGCCAACAAGGCCTGAATTCCAGCTTTATACTCAGGCATTTCTTTTCTTCGTAAAATAAAGGCTCAGCCACCTTTCCCAGATGTTCACTCTATGACAGTAAGGCAGGACTGCTGTGTTCAAACACTCACTTACAGCATAACATCAGCAAAACTGATGCAGTAGACAGTTCTAAAGGCCTATCCCTCTACAAAAATGTCAGAAAATCAAGCAGAAACTGTCAGAATCTACTTAAAAAATGGCAGCAAAGATCTGTGGCTTGTTTTTTCTTTTTCCTTTTTTTTTTTTTTTTTTGCCCTTGTCCCACTTCCATCCTTGGCTTGGCAGTGGTCTTAACAAGGGCAGATTGTGGTGTGGGAGCCTGATTCCTGGTTCCAGAGGGACCAGAGCAGACCTCAGTCACGAAGACTGTGTTTCTGTGTTCTAACCTGTCTGGGGCCACCTGACAGACTGACACAGGCACTTGTTTTTGTTTCATCTAACCTAGAGTGGAAATGCAGCAGGGATGTCTCAAAAACCTTGCAAGATTAATGAACAGCCCACAGCCACCTGGGGCAAAATATTACAGTTAAGGCATACAACAGAGCATCAAACTCCAGGAAGAAAAGCTGCAGAGGGAGTGCCTTTGGGAAATTAGGACATTCAAAAGCACTCCTGTATACTGAAAAATTTAGAAAGCTACACACATGCACAGAGCCAATCTGGAAGAGTTATTTCCTCCCTCCCTCCCTCTCTCCCCCCTTCCTCTCTTCCTTTCTCTCTCTCTCTCCCCATCTCTTTCTTTTCATCTTTTTTTTTCTTTTTGCCTCCTCACATTCAAAGATATCAATATCCGTAGACTCCAGATAGAGAACAAACTAGTGGTTATCAGAAGGGAGAGGGAAGGAGGGAGGGGCAGTATAGGGGTAGTGAGGGAAAAAGGGTTATTACGGGATTATATGAAATCATGTGTGTGAAACTTTTGAAAATTGTAAAGCAATACAGAATTTAAAGACCCTTTCATTCAATTTAAAAGAATGAAACAAAAAGAAAAGCAAAAGAAAGATCTATCACTCCTAAAAAAAAGAACATCTCTCTCCAAACACTAGCTGGACGTAAGCTAAAGGAACAGATTCCAGTGACCACACAAGGCAAAAAAAAAAAAAAAAGAGACTTTGCAAAAATAGTTTAGAAAAGTCACTAAATAAACAAATAGCTACACCTTGTGGAAGGCAAAAATAAAATAAAATAAAAGAAACAAACAAACAAAAAACTACAGGGACTTCCCTGGCAGTCCAGTGGTTAAGACTCCACGCTTCTACTGCAGGGCGAAGGGGTCTGATCCCTGGTCAGGAAATTAAGAAACAAAAAAAAACTGGAGCAAGCAAAAAAAAAAAAAAAAAAAAAGCCAAAGAGAGGGGAGAATCTGATTCCCAGAGTTACCACGTTGTAATATCCAAAATGTCCAGTTTTCAAACATTCACTTCATGGCTTGGTCCATATAGAATTTTGGACTTGTCAGAGAAAAGAGCATAAACGATTTCTCAGGAAGAGAGGATCCTGACCTCACCTGGATCCATGGGGAGCGCATAAATCCTGAGGTTTTCATTAAAGTTTCCTAGCAAGTTAAGAAAATTCTGATCTGTATAATCAAAACGATTCTGGAAAATAATGGAGCAGATCACATTGCAGGGAGCACAGCCCAGGATGAAAGTGGGGTCACAGGGTGACCCTAAAGAATTGAAAAGATTTATAAAACACTATTAAGATATAAATATAAAACTCTGTTGTGGATAACAGATAATTTTAGAATCTCTGAAGCAATATCTACCTAGAAATTTCCCTATCAGCAAAAATTTAAGCATGCTTAAAATCAACACATCACTGTTCCTTAAACATGAATTGACAAAATGGATTAAAGACCTAAATGTAAGGCCAGACACTATAAAACTCTTAGAGGAAAACAGGCAGAACACTCTACGACATAAATCACAGCAAGATCCTTTTTGACCCACCTCCTAGAGAAATGGAAATAAAAACAAAAATAAACAAATGGGACCTAATGAAACTTAAAAGCTTTTGCACAGCAAAGGAAACAATAAACAAGACGAAAAGACAACCCTCAGAATGGGAGAAAATATTTGCAAATGAAGCAACTGACAAAGGATTAATCTCCAAAACGTACAAGCAACTCATGCAGCTCAATATCAAAAAAACAAACAACCCAATCCAAAAATGGGCAGAAGACCTAAACAGACATTTCTCCAAAGAAGATATACAGATTGGCAACAAACACATGAAAGAATGTTCAACATCATTAATCATTAGAGAAATGCAAATCAAAACTACAATGAGATATCATCTCACACCGGTCAGAATGGCCATCATCAAAAAATCTACAAACAATAAATGCTGGAGAGGGTGTGGAGAAAAGGGAACCCTCTTGAACTGTTGGTGGGAATGTAAACTGATACAGCCACTATGGAGAACAGTATGGAGGTTCCTTAAAAAACTAAAAATAGAACTACCATATGACCCAGCAATCCCACTACTGGGCATATACCCTGAGAAAACCATCATACAAAAAGAGTCATGTGGGGCTTCCCTGGTGGCGCAGCAGCTAAGAATCCGAATGCCAATGCAGGGGACATGGGTTCGAGTCCTGGTCTAGGAAGATCCCACATGCCGTGGAGCAACTAAGCCCATGTGCTACAACTACTGAGCCTGTGCTCTAGAGCCCGTGAGCCACAACTACTGAGCCCATGTGTCACAACTACTGAGCCTGCACGCCTAGAGCCCGTGCTCCACAACAAGAGAAGCCACCGCACTCAGAAGCCCGCGCACCACAACCAAGAGTAGCCCCCGCTCGCCGCAACTAGAGAAAGCCCACACGCAGCAACGAAGATCCAACGCAGCCAAAAATAAAAATAAAATAAAATTTAAAAAAAGTCATGTACCACAATGTTCACTGCAGCTCTATTTACAATAGCCAGGACATGGAAGCAATCTAAGTGTCCATCGACAGATGAATGGATAAAGAAGATGTGGCACATATATACAATGGAATATTACTCAGCCATAAAAAGAAACGAAATTGAGTTATTTGTAGTGAGGTGGATGGACCTAGAGTCTGTCATACAGAGTGAAGTAAGTCAGAAAGAGAAAAACAAATACCATATGCCAACACATATATATGGAATCTAAAAAAAAAAGAAAAAGAAAAAAAATGGTCAGAAGAACCTAGGGACAAGACAGGAATAAAGATGCAGACCTACTAGAGAATGGACTTGAGGATTCAGGGAGGGGGAAGGGTAAGCTGGGACAAAGTGAGAGAGTGACATGGACATATATACACTACCAAATATGAAATAGATAGCTAGTGGGAAGCAGCCGCATAGCAAAGGGAGATCAGCTCCGTGGTTTGTGACCACCTAGAGGGGTGGGATAGGGAGGGTGGGAGGGAGGGAGACGCAAGAGGGAAGAGATATGGGAACATATGTATATGTATAACTGATTCACTTCGTTATAAAGCAGAAACTAACACACCATTGTAAAGCAATTATACTCCAATAAAGATGTTAAAAAAAACCAAACATGAATTGACCATGCCATCCTAGTTTGTTTAATAATAGGTCTCCAAATACTCCATTTACATCACTGCCTTAAGTCAAGGTGCTGGTTATTTTGAAGAGCGAAAGAACAGAAAAAATTTTAAGGGTCAGTTTTTTAAGACAATAATTCAGGTTATCTATCAGTGCAAAATCACGTCTGTCTGGTAAACTTGTAGACAATTAAGCACTGAGGTAGGAAGGAAGCAATAGTTAGGAACCTGGAAACGTTTTATATATAGTAAATAGCCGAAGGAACAACTTGTACAATCAGGAAAGGAAAAGATTAAAGAGAGAAAGATTATGGAAAAAGTCAGGTGTTTGATGGTACAAAGAAAAAAAAGCAAAAGCTGTCCATGTTGTACGAGAAGAAAACTAACACAAATGAACATGAATTGTAAGATAGATTTGTTTGCCTAAAATAAAAATAGGCAAGAATTCTGCATTTCAAACAAATCACAGGGCAAACAAGAAAGATTAAATTGAGAAATGGAGTCCTTTTGTTTCTTTATTGCAGTATGGAGAGGAGGTGTGGGGAGGAACATCCTGCTCTAAGAAATAGTGTCCCTCATCACCAATCAGGCCTCACATTTAATTTATTTGGACAGAACTCGCCCTCTTGTGGAATTCTGGGATATTGCTACATATAGCCATCAACGGAATACCATATGTTGTTACAAATTTTTTAATTTGAATTTAGATGAAGTCCATCATTTTACAGACAAATAAATTAAAGCAGAGGAAAAGTAGTTTTCTTTTTTAGTGGTCAATATTTACATGAAATTGCTATAATCGGATGATAGATAAACTTTATATGCAAAAAAACCAAATCACATCATACATGTAGTTAAGGGTGACTTGAATCAAAGTGTTGTGATGAAATGATAGGGAATTAAGTAATAGGAACCTATTTAGTTAAGTGCTCGTATGCCAGGCTCCTTTTCAGCTGAACCAAGGCATGGTTCTTAGTGTCATGCCAAGACACTAAGCTTGCAGAAAAACTTTTACTTTAGAAGGTAGGGGATAATTTGAGAAGGCCTTAAGATTTCTGTGTGTGTGACAGCTAAAATCTGATTTTTAATCTTTCCTTTCACTTGAGAGAGAGACTTACAAAGCAGGGTAATTTGGAATTCAGACGGAAAATAAGATCCATCTTAACAAGCACTTCATAGGTCAGTACAGCTGACAGGAAGGGGTAAAATATTACCAAAGTACCAAAATTGGTAAAAAATTACCAATTACCATCCAATTGTTTTAAAATGTACTTGGGTTTTACTTTTATTCAGATGGTAAAGCCAACAGATCAGGAGATGATAAGGTAGTTTATTACTCATACTTCCCAAGAGGAGGGGGCACCCTACACAAGGCCACATGGGGAAGCACCAAGGTCAGTCAAGAGGCAGAAGGAACAAGGGGAGAGCATGGGCCAAAGCCTTTACTGGGGTTTTCATGGAAGAAATGAGCAAGGCTGGGTAGGTATGCTCAGTAAGTTTAAGACTGGATAGTTTGGGTAATTTCAGAGGGCTCTAGGCCCCAGGGGTGGTCCCTAGCTGTCCTGTAACTGGCCCTGGGTTGATTTAGGGCAGGGAGAATATTGGCTTGGCGTGTGAGGGTTCCATAAAGCAGGTTTCCTGGGGGTATCGGCTTTGGACAGGCTAGTTTGAAAATCAAAGGAGTGCTCACACACAAGATGCGATGCTCTATCTCAGAATTAGCTAACCCTGGGAGAGGCAGTTGCTCCCTGGGTCTGCAAGTCCCCCAAAATGTCAAAGTATCATAAAGTAGAGAAAAGAAAAAACATGATTATTATATCAATAATGGGGGAGGGAAGTATAAAGAAAGCTGAAAACAGAAGAAACTAATAGGGAAGGCAGGGTAATGAGTTATTAATAATAGCTGAAATCTGTTTAAATAGATCATTTTATAACCTGGTATTTGTGTAATGTTCAGGATTAAGCCACAGCACCTATTTCTTAAAATATATAAAACAACACTAAATAGGGAGCAACATTAAGTAAATGAAGCTGCTAATTTTAAAACAGTTATTTATAAGGAAATCACAATTGATGAGGTCTGCACTAAGGGATGCCTAAGCAATTAAAACTATAGACAATTATCATTACTGGCCAGAACAGTAGGCAATGGGTCTCAGAAGAAACCCTCAGACATGTGCCTGAGGCGACCATACAAATATAGGCCAGTTAAGTGAAAGCACATGTCATTTGTTTCACGCTCCATAAGGGTGTGATGAGGTCATTCCCACCATGTCCACTTGATGAAATGTTCTGGAATACATAACCCACATTTACACTATGGGAAAAAACATTATTCTCTAATGCCAGAAAAAAACGAGACTCAAAACCTTCCACCTTCATGACCTAATGATTTGAAAACAAAAAGTTCAGGACAGGATAGGATTAAATGACCTTTAATCCACACTATATGCACCACAGTGGGTGTACACACACAACAAGCACAGATACACAAAAGCCCTCTAGGCTCTCTCCTCTCTCTCCCCGCTCCACAGGAGGGCTGACAACCATGACCCATATGAAAGATGTGGCTGTCCCTGAAATGTTTCCTAGGATGTCACTGGAGAAGACAGCAGTCTGTTAAGGTGAGAGTGACAGAGCGTAGCATCACCCACCACTGGTTTTTCTCAACTCCTCCACAAGGCAGTGGGTTTCCTCTTGAACTCGGTCCTCAATGCTCTTCTTCCCCACCCCGAATTCCACAGTGTCATGAGGGAGATGCGCCAGATCTCCTTCCATCTCTTTCCATTGCTAAAGAGGATTCCTACCAGGAGGAGAAACAGAAACTAGGAGGGAGGCCCTAGGGAAGGAGGAGTGAGCTGACACTTGGCAGCCTGGCAGATGGACCCAGCTCTGCTGGGGGGCTCTTCAAATTCCTCTTTTCCATCCTCCCCACCCTCACTACCAATGCGGAAGATGCGCACACGCACACCTACCATGTCCTTTATTAACTCTTTGAGACACAGGGAGACTGCCTCTTCCAGAAAACTCTTCTCACAGATCAATCAGGGCTTCTTTCACTGCTTTGTAACCATGCAACACTATGGTGGGCTTCAAGCCAAAATACCCAGTGAACACAGGGCCATACACTTTTTTGAGAGCTGGAAAATGTATATTAGCAAAAGAAGTCACAATTTGGTCTATTTTGCTCATGATTAAGATTGTTATCAACATCATGTTGTTGATGTTTTATTCTGCCACACATAACTTCAAAGATTTCTGGATCTTATATATGTATGATGATAATTCAACATCCATTCATGATTAAAAAAAAAACTCTCACCAAAGTGGTTGTAGAGGGAACATATCTCAACATAATAAAGCAGAAGACCTAAATAGACATTTCTACAAAGACAACATACAGATGGCCAACAGGCATATAAAAAGCTGCTCAACATCACTACCTATTAGACAAATGCAAATCAAAACCACGATGAGGTACCACTTCACACCAGTCAAAACGGTTATCAACAAAAGTCTACAAATAATAAATGCTGAAGAGGGTGTGCAGAAAAGGGAACCCTCCTACACTGGCTGCAGGAATATAAATTGGTGCAGCCACTATGGAGAACAGTAGCGACTCCTTTAAAAACTAAAAATAGAGTTACTATATGATCCAGCAATTCCATTCCTGGGTATTTACCCAGAAAAAAACAAAAACTCTAATTCGAAAAGATAATGCACCCCAGTGTTCACAGGAGCACCATTTACAATAGCCAAGTCATGGAAGCAACCCAAGTGCCCATCAACAGACAACTGGCTTAAAAAGATGTGGTGTATTTATACAATGGAATATTACTCAGCCATTAAAAAAAGACCAATAAAAAAATAAATATATATTTTTAAAAAGTGAAATGTTGCCATTTGTAGCAACTTGGATGGGCCTAGAGGATAATATGCTTAGTGAAATAAGTCAGATAAAGAAAAATACTACATCATATCACTTATATGTCAACTCTAAAAAATAATACAGGGCCTCCCTGGTGGCGCAGTGGTTGAGAGCCCGCCTGTTGATGCAGGGGACACGGGTTCGTGCCCCGATCCAGGAAGATCCCACATGCCGCGGAGCGGCTGGGCCCGTGAGCCATGGCCGCTGAGCCTGCGCGTCCGGAGCCTGTGCTCCGCAACGGCAGAGGCCACAACAGTGAGAGGCCCGCATACCACCAATAATAATAATTAATAATAATGAATTTATATACAAAAGAGAAAAAGACTCACAGACACAGAAAACAACTGTACGGTTACTAAGGTGGGGGGGAACAAATTAGGGGTATGGGATTAACAGATACAAACTAATATACATAAACTAGATAAGCAACAAGGATTTACTGTATAGCACGGGGAATTATACTCACTTTCTTGTACTAGGTCACCAGGAAGGAAGATGGCGGCACCCAAATCGCGGTATACTTCCCGAGGTGGTGGTTTGGTACCACAGGCGGGTCAAGAGTCTTCCCCTGGTACTGCGTGAGGCCAACTCGGGCGCTCGGGGGTTGCTGGAGGTGCCGAAGGCTCCGGGTCTGTTCAAGGAGTTCTTCCCAGAGAGGGGCACGAAGACAGGGCTCCCAGAGCTCTTGGACGGTGGTATGGCGGGCAACTTTCCCCAGACCATCTACTGCACCTTCGACCCCATGACTCGCTTCCTTTGTGGCATCTGCTGGCACTGTTGGGTCTGTTTCACTTCCACCGATAGGGCCACAAAGCGAGCGCGTCGGTGGGAGGTGCCACCGCGCGCCTGGGAGACGGCAGCGCCGGTACCTGCGCGCACAAGGCCCTGGACGCAAAGCACGTGCAAAACAACGTGCGCGCCCTACGCCGGGCGCTCTAGGCTGCTGATCACCAGCAGCTGCTCACTAACTGGCTGACGCGGGACAGCTGCGCGGTGCTGGACAGCTCGGCGTGCTATCAGAAGCAGCACCTGGTGGACTTCTTAGCGGCAGCGGGCGGCCACTTCCGCGCGGCCATGCTGCTGAACCGGCCCAGCGTGCACACTCGGCTGAAGACCCAGGTGGCGTGAGTTTGGCCGAGTTTTTATACCAGGTGAACCCTGGAATAAGCGTCCTGCATAATACATGCTGCAAAGCAAACGCCGTTTCAGACGGTCCTGGAGGGTATCGGATGATAACGGAAGGCGGAGTCAGTATAAATCACAAGCAAGTAACGGATCCTGAGAGTGTTTTAGTTGTTGGACAACATATTCTCAAGAATGGACTTTCGTTACTTAAAATAGGAAAAAGGAATTTCTACATTATAAAATGGCTTCAGCTATGATGAAAAATCCTTCTGGTGGTTCAAATTTATCCATCATTCATTCTCAAGACATACGAATGTATAATCTTCGCTTATGCAAATCAAACAACAGAGAATGCAGTATACTCCAGGCCTCACAGCGTGAGTGATTTCATTATTTATATAAGTTGGTTCTGTTTGTGTAATAGTGGGATATTTCATTTCCTGGTCCTTAAACATTAAGGGCTACCACAGAAAGGCATGATTTCCGGGGTTAATCTCTTTTCATAATTATTCTCCATGAAAAACTAAGTGCTATCTTTCCTATCCTGTCCTTCTTGTTCTTTTGAAGACAAGGAATAACAATGAAAAACAGGTAGTATAAGAAATTTTAAGGGGGGGACTTCCCTGACGGTCCAGTGGTTGAGGCTCCGTGCTTACCCTGCAGGGGACACGGGTTCCATCCCTGGTTGGGGAACTAAGATCCCACATGCCAAGCAGCGTGGCCAAAAAAAAAAAAAAAAGAAATTGTGGGTACTTTTATATCAGGTGAATATCTCACTGGATTTTTTTGTTGTTAAGGAAGCTAGTACAGTTCTTTGAAAAGGAGAAAAGTTAGAGGAAGCCATATTTGACATTAGAAATTACGGTAGAAAGTTTCCTTTGGAAAAAAAAAAAGAACAAAAATCAGTACTTGACTTTTCAGGAAGTTTCTAATTCAGTTTTCCAGTCCCTTGCCTGTGTTCCATAGAATTAAATTTACTCACAGCCTTGTTTATTTGTTTTTTTTTACTTAGTAAAAAAGGTATCAATGTTTTATAAATTTATAGGCTTTTAGTTTTTAAAGTTTCAAATTCTGCCCCCAGGCAGATTGCAACTTGAGATGAACTGAAAAGTTAAGTAACCAACAAGATAAAATAGAGGATAATCATATGAGTATATCAAAAGATAAAAGGGATAAAGAAATTTCAGGTCAAATTTAAAGTATTTGGAATCAAGACTTAGTTAAATTAAGCTCTACATTCACTAGGCAATTTGATCCTCCAGAAATGTTTCTAAAACCTGAAAAATCAAGGTGATAGCACCCCTGTTTCCCCTGAGGATCAAGTGAAACACGAACACAAAATGGTTTACAATCAGATTTGTTCTAGAAAATCTTACAGGCAGCAAAGCATGGCTTTAGAGTTCAAATTCTAGCCATTTACTACCTGGGGATTACTTGGAGCAAGTCACTATCTTCATATGCAAAAATGGAGATGTAATAATGCTCGAGTCAATTAGGAAAAATCTAACAGGGAAAAAAAGCCATAAAACTTTTGTACAGTGTAAGCTGTATTGCTATGTTCCAAAGTAGATTTAAATGTTAGAAAGCCATAGTTTATCCAAACCTTCGTCTGGGAGTAAAGTTAAGAAGAACTCATTTATTGACAAACTTTAATGTCACTTCACAGCAGCAATTTTATTTACACAGTAACAATGAACATACAGGTATCCATTATAAATGTCAGAGATCATCGCTACATTTCAAAACTTCACTCAGTTTGAGGGCCAACAAAAGAAGTTTTTCTCTTTCCATACCTATCTTGCCTCTGTTTTTCTTTGTACAAGGTGTGTAGTACTAGCAAGCGCATTACTGTAGCAGGTCACATTTTCAATTTGAAATTTGATGTGCTGGGGAAAGGTGCATGACGAGGTGTTTTCCCCCTTACAAATTCAAAAAGCTAGAATAGAATGGTCATCATCTGACCTACCTGAAATAAGTAAGTCACGGATTGCTATGATTTCAAAATTGATGTCTAATGATGGCAGAGTAATTTTAAAGTGTGCTAACAAACATCTTGGAAGCCTGTATTCTACGAAGATGGTACTACTAACAGATTCAAAGTAGTACCGTATCATATCAGACCGAAACTGGTTCTTTATGTTTGAGATGAGTTGCTGAGCCTATTGTTTCTTAGTAAATGGGTACCATTAGCTAAAGGTAATGGACATATCCATATTGTTCCTGCCAGTAGTCCTTCATAAATGTCATGACTTTAAAAATTTTAGTATCTACAATATATAATTGATCTTCAAATTTATAATGTAATTCATATCAAGAACCACCTGGAGAATTTTAGTAAAATGTTTATGTTCTAAACCTCACTCCCAACACCCTGAAAGCCTTTAAGAGTATGTGTGTGTGTCCAGATGTTTTTCTTTAAATAACAAAGCTCCACATTATTTTCATTTAAAAAATATCTTGTGATAACATATAATGGAATATAATCTGCAAAAACAAACTGAATCACTATGCTGTACACCTGAAACTAACGCAATATTGTAAATCAACTATACTTCAATAAAAATGTTTTAAAAGACTAACTATGATGGTGATTATTATATCACTTCTGATGTGCCGGGCCATGGCCTGGGTACTTGGTACTCAGATTATTACTAATCATCATATCAAAACTTTGAGCTAGATTTATTTACCCTGTTTTATAGATAAAGAGATTAAGGTTCAAAGGCTGTCCTGTTTATTTCCAGTGTCTCACAGTTAATAAATAGAAGACCCCAATTTTTTTTATTGAAGTATAGTTGATTTACTTCAACTATAATGGTGTGCCAATCTCTGCTGTACAGTACAGTGACTCAGTTTTACACATATATACTTTTTTTAAATATTCTTTTCCATTATGGTTTATCCCAGGAGATTGGATATAGTTCCCTGTGCTATATGGTAGGACCTTGTTATATATCCATTCTAAATGTAATAGTTTGCATCTACCAACCCCAAACTCCCAGTCCATCCCTCTCCCTCCCCCCAGCTCCCCCTTGGCAACCACAAGGCTGATCTCTGTGCCTGTGAGTCTGTTTCCGTTTTCTAGATAGGTTCATTTGTGCCATTTTAGATTCCACAAATAAGTGATAACATATGGTGTTTGTCTTTCTCTTTCTGACTTACTTCACTTAGTATGATAATCTCTAGTTGCATCCATGTTACTGCAGATGGCATTATTTTGTTCTTTTTTATGGTTGAGTAGTATTCCATTATATATATGTACCACATCTTTATCCATTCATCTGTTGATGGACATTTAGGTTGTTTCCATGTTTTGGCTATTGTGAATAGTGCTGCTGTGAACATAGGGGTGCATGTATCTTTTTGAACTATAGTTTTGTCTGGGTATATGCCCAGGAATGGGATTGCTGGATCATATGGTAATTCTATTTTTAGTTTTCTGAGGAACTTCCATACTGTTTTCCTTAGTAGCTGCACCAACTTACATTCCTACCAACAGTATAGGAGGGTTCTCTCTTCTCCACACCCTCTCCAGCATTTGTTATTTGTAGACTTTTTAATGATGGCCGTTCTGACCGATGTGAGGTGGTACCTCATTGTAGTTTTTATTTGCACTTCTCTAATAATTGGTGATGTTAAGCATCTTTTCATGTGCCTACTGGCCATCTGTGTGTCTTTGGAGAATGTTTATTAAGGAGAAGACCCAAATTTCAGCACAGCTTAGTTGACCTCTGATGCCTAAGAAACTTATCAGTCCCCAATGCCTACCTTGGAACCAATATCCAGTTGACTGCTTCAGAATCACCTGTAAAGCTCATCCCGTGGGAATTCTGACTCAGTAGTGATAAATACTAGAAATCTATATTTTTTAAAACCACCCTAGATGATTCAAATGCCCAGCCCAGTTTAAGATCCGCTAGTATTACTAACAGAAAGAGAGCAAGCATCACAAAGGCAGTGCCAGGACATGCAGCAGCTCATGGAAGAACAGTTTCTTCCATCCTGCATCATTCTTGGCCACAGACAGCAGCTTTGTGCAGAATCCAAGAGGATTTTATTACTACCCAGCTGGCTCTGACTCATTACTTTTTTCTTTCATTCACTCATACTTGTCCTGCTCCCAAGCTATTTCCTTAACATCAGGCATAATTTGCTTCTTCACAGAAGTTCAATTTTCATAGCTATTCTGAACAAAACACAGTTTATATAATAGATGACTTCTTGAATGAAATCTCTAATCACAAAACATTTCCCTTACCATTTACCTTCAGCCAAGAATCATAGCAAATGGTGGTGAAACAAAGGGAAGAAACACTTCAGTCTTTTGTCACGTTATTATTTTGATTCAACCATACAAAGCCCTAAATGTTTCTCTACTCACAAAATGCATTCCACTGTTATTGACAATGACAGACCAAAAGTAATACTCCAAGCGAGTGTTTGCCTTAAATAATATCTTTTAATAATTTTATTTTAATATATTGTAATGTATTTTAATATATTTTAATGAAGATATTTTATTTAAAAGTAGATGTTCATGGGCTTCCCTGGTGGCGCAGTGGTTGAGAGTCTGCCTGCCGATGTAGGGGACATGGGTTCGTGCCCCGGTCTGGGAAGATCCCACATGCCGCAGAGCGGCTGGGCCCGTGAGCCACGGCCGCTGAGCCTGTGCATCCGGAGACTGTGCACCGGAACGGGAGAGGCCACAACAGTGAGAGGCCCGTGTACCGCAAAAAAAAAAAAAAAAAAAGTAGATGTTCGTTTACTTTCCCTTTGCAAGCCACTGGATGAACATAAAACCTACTTACATTGATGAAGGATTTGCTGATGTCCTTAACGTCTAACTGTAGGATATTTCCAAGAATTGGGAGAGGAGTGGGGCCAGTCGGGAGCTGCCCTTTCCCAGAGCTCTGTTTCCAGAGAGGAGAAGCAGACAGGAGAGAGAGAGACAGAGGACCAGGACCACAGCCGGATCCACTGGAACCTTCTCTTCTTACTCAGACAGCTGGGAGCCTGAAATCTAAAGCTTTTATAACAGTCCCTGCTAATTCAGCCTGTGCCTCTGACTCATAAATTGAACAATCAGCTAGGTCTACTTTAATTTCTCTTTTGAAGGAACTTTAGCCTTGTGATAATTAAAATATGGCGTTCTTTGCTCTTGCCCTTTTTTTCAATGCCCCACCTGGGCATTCCAGTTTAAGAGGTCTGGGGTGGAGCCCAGGTACTGGTAATTTTTTTTAAACACTCCAGGTGGTTGACAACCAGTGAAGTAAATGATATGATCAAAAAGTTGCTCAACATTCTGGATTCTCAGATTAGTAACCAGTTAAGAATTTATGACTTTGAGGACTTTATGACCTTGTATGTTAAAAAAAAAAAAGTATATCCTTTAATGCTTTATCAAACATTAATATACTTTGTCCTTGAAAATGAAAGCCTTTTGAGATATTTTAGAGTTCCATACTAACATTATAGCTTCCCAAACATAAACCAGCTAACATAACTCATACATTTTGAAGGTCCAAACATGTATCAAGGAAATAGCTAAGTAAATTTACACACATTTTACCATTAAACTCTCCCCCTCCCCTCAGAAAAAACACTAGAAGAAGAAATTTTTAATTTTTATTTTTCAGATGGGGAAAGGGAAATTCAGAGAACAGGAGGTCCGGCCAGTGTCACACAGCTAATAAATGACAAAACTGGGATTTGAAATAATATCCTCTAATGCCCATTGTGGTACACTGTGGCTTACACCACAGCTGCCTCAAGAACAATTTTAGGAAAACAAAACCAAACCCCCAAAACATTAGTTTCTCTGAACATACACCTCGTGAATGTCTACAGAATAACAAGTTTCACACTAAATAGATGTTCGTTACTTGACTGCAAGGATAAAACGGTCGTGGGTTCTCAGGACGTAAAAGATAGGGATTCTCCCCCTCCATCACTGCAGAGGTGAAACTGGCTCAGGTAACTAATGGAAGGGCTAATCTCAGGGGGCAGAGCTTGAGAAACCATGACTTCCCCCACCTCCCAGTCACCTCCAGATACATCTGCTTTGGTTGCTTTCTTTGTTCTGTCATTGTCAGAAATAATGGAATGAAGTATGCACAGCAAGGAAGGGAGATTTTGACAAAACAAAAGGTGTGGATTCAGTGGAAGATGGAAGACAGGGACTTCACTGAACAGACTCATGGCCCAGAACCAATGCAACATGCAGACCTGAACAGGAAACAGCACTTAGTGGTCATGAGGATCTAAATGTCACTGGAATTATATACATTACTAGATCACTAATAGTAATGCTTATACAAAGGCATATTCTATAAAGATATCATCATATGTAGTTTTTTATTGAAGTATAGTTGATGTACAATATTATATGTTAAGTATAAAATACAGTGATTCACAATTTTTAAAGGTTATACTCCATTTATAGTTATTATAAAATATTGGCTGTATTCCCTGTGTTGTACAGTATATCCTTGTAGCTTATTTTATACATAATAGTTTGTACCTCTTAATCCTGTACCTTTATATTACCTTACTCCTTCCCCCTTCCCTCTCCACTGGTAACCACTAGTTTGTTCTCTATGTTTGTGAATCTGTTTCTCTTTTGTTATATTCACTAGTACAGGAGTATGTACTTTTCCAGTGGAGTTTTAAGCTGTACTTGCGGGAAGCTTCTACGGAGTCCACAGAGTGCACTGGACATCCTCAGGGAGAAGAAAAATAGCCACCCTATAAGCAGTTCTTATATTTTCCTATCAAGTGTTCCGATTTTCAGAGCTCTAAAATACTTTATGCTAAAACTTCTTATTTTTGTTGCTCTGCCTTCTTTGTATTTCCTTTTCAATTTCTAGCTTTTTAAGCTACATTATTCATTGTTTGATTCATTTTCACATGTTTGTCCTAAGTGTTCAGAAGTATTATATGGTATGAATTTTCTTCATTGAATAATATTATCTCTATTCTACGTATTGTTGGTATATCTGTTGTTAGGATTTTAAAAGTATTGTGGAATATTGTTTTTGGTGCCTTCTTTGATCCAAAGATTGTTTTTCTTGGCCACGTGGCTTGTGAGACCTTAGTTCCCCGACCAGGGATTGAACCCAGGTCCACGGCAGTGGAAGCGCAGAGTTTTAACCACTGGATCAGGGAAGTCCCTGATCCAAAGATTACTTAGGAGAGTTCTGAAATCTCCAAGCAGTTGTTTCATTTACTTCACACTTTGTTTTTAATTATCCTGAAATTGGATTACAGGAAATCCATTACACTATTTAATTTTTTTTAAGCTGAGGATCTTTTATAGTCCTTTATAGGACTATAGTCCTTTTGGACTCTAGTCTTTTATAGTCCAAAATGGTGAATTTTCATTAACATTACATGGTCATCTGTTATTAACATTTGTTTGACATTTTTAATTGTATCACTCCTTCTTTCTACATCGACCAGAGTTTTAACTGCCTGATGGGTCAGCAGAACATGAGGTATGAATCTCCAGTGATGGCGAAGGATGGCTTTCTCCTTCCTGCATTCATTCAAATGCTCATTCATGTATTCCTCTCACAAAAATGCATGGAGTACTGGGCCCCTAATCCCAGTCAGGCCCTGCCCTGAGCACTGAGGACATAGGAGCAAGTGAACACAATTGCTAAAGAAGGGGTGTGACCCCACATTGGCAATGGGAGGAAGATCTTTCCAGGCTGAGGGTACAGCATGCCTAGAGGATTGGATGGGCCTGCTGGGGCCACAGAGGGAGAAGTGTAAGTAGAGAAAAGAAAATGTCAAGGGCAGGGTGGAGGGTCTGTGAGTTTTCATTGCTTTGGTACTGCTCACTCAACCTTCTGCAGGCATGGTCTGCCCAGTTACCTGTCACAGGAGTGATTCTGGGCAGAACCCAGCTCGGTGATCTCCACAATGTGGTGTGGTCCAGCTGGCCATGGGAGTAGCTGTATAGGGGACTCTGCTTCAGGCGCCACTGTGGAGGAACCACATCCTAGTAGGAATGTGGACCTGGAGCAATTGTGGCAAATGCTGAAGAGTTTCCTGGCAGAATGCACTGACAGTGAGACACCCAGGCTCGCTGTCCCTGGATATCAGTGGGAGACGGTGGAGTGTGCTGGGATGGGTCAGGTGTTCATAGCTCTCTTGAGTTTAGGCAGAATTTTTCAGGTAGTCAAAGAACGGCTTTCTCTACAGGGAAACAAGGAATCTGCCAGTCAGCAGTTCAGCACAAGCTGTAGCAAAATTTAATGCTCCTGACAAGTTTCATCCTGTGAAGGAAGAGGATGCAAATGCAGAAAAGTCTGGTGACCTGGACTTGTTCAACCCTATGATGAGGAACATCATATGTGTTGTAATAAAACATGGGGGGAAAGAAAATCCTCACTATTCACACCAAGAATGGTTGATATCTGTTCCTGAGGAAAAAAAAAAAAAAAAAGATCTAGCCTCTGGGAGATGAAACCAATTCTATCAAAAAAAGTGGAAAAAGCTAAATCACAATTAAAACTACTGTGGGCGACTGCGAAAAAGGCTCAAGGTCTACACTGTGAGCCTGAGTGTAGAGTCCAGTCATGTCTCTGCGGGATGCTCCAAAGTCAAATGCATATTCAAACATTGAAAATAGCAAGAACGATCTATCCTACACCAACATGGCTAAAAGAGAGAAGGAAAAGCCCACCTGACAGATCCTCATGAAGGCGTCCAGACTGAAGAATCTTCAGTCAAATGGGCAGATCAACATCCTAAGGAGGGAGGAAACGAAATGACTGAGCTTCAACAGAGACAAGAAGAGCAACTTAGAATGACCTGTCATGGCAGATCGTAACTTGGCAGCAAGAAATGGGAAGTTCTGAAGCAAATGACCTAATGATGCATGAAAATGATGAGCTCAAGACCTACAGGAAACAATTCAAAGATCTCAAAAAAAAGCTGGCAAGAATCGCTTCTTCTTCACAGAGGCAGCCTGTCCGTGGAACTAAAACCTCAGGAGAGTTTTGGAGGGAACTGAATGAAACTTCATCATCTGCAGAGAAGAGGTTGCAAACCTGAGACAAAGAAAAACCCTGTGATTAAACTTGAGCTCCTAGAAGTGGTTCCTTGGACATCTGATGATCCCAAAGGAGCATCTGGCAAGGACCATTTGCTCCCCAATCTCTGTGCATGGGTGCTGCTCCCCTTTCCTCAAACCCTCCCCCTGAGTGCCAGGCTGACCTCCCCCTGCAGCTCCGTTCCCCAGCCCATGTTTACTGTGAGTCTAAGGGGAGAGCTCCTGGCAAGAGGATATTCACCACCACCCCAGGAAGCCTACATACACCCCTCTGAATCATATCCTACCAAGGGGTTTTTGTCTGCCTTTTTGTCCACCATGGCCTGGCTTTTTTCCCTGGACACTGCCATTCTGAAATTTGAAGTGTGTTACCTGTGGCCTCCCTCATGACATGAGTCATAAAAATCCTAATACACTGGTAGACTTTTATGTCACTGAGTTTCTTATTTTCCTGAAAATATTTTGGAACTATGCGTGTATTTAGTTTTAGAATACAAAGCTCACTTTTGGCAAGTGGTTTTACTTTCTTTCATCCTGATACTAATGTATCAGGATCTATTCAGTTTAAGTCATTCCCATTTTATCGTACATCTAGAAATAACAAGCAGTAGATATTTCTTTGATGAGTCAGTTCATTTTTGTTTAAACAATACAATATCTGTGAGCAGTTTAATCCACAAAGACACGAAATTAAAAAATACTTTTCTCTGTTAATGTTTCTATCTACCAGTGTTACAAGAAAGAGCTGAAAATTGCTTCTTGGTTTCAGTAAATTATGGTTGAATTTTTAAATGACTAGTGTGTGGTGACTGAGTGGAGAGGGCAGTCTGTGGAGTGGGAGCCCAGCAGGACTGGACCCATCCATGTCGAGTGCCCTCTGGCTGTGGGGAGCTCTGGAAGGGACTGCATTAATTGTAGGTGTTCATGAAGAGGGAGGTAGCCTCAGGCTATCACTTCCTGCCTCTGCCCCAACTCAATTATACTGGAAAGATGGACCTATCCCAATATAATTCCCTCTTCAAAATGGTGTCTTTAGGCTTCACGTGCTGATGTCCTCAGTGGGATCTTGCCCCAAGAGCTTGGGTGGGGGCCTTGGTACTGGAGGACGTGGTATGGAGGCAGCTCTGCCCAGTAGCAGGGCTGACACAGAGTCAGGTGTATCCCCAGGGCTGGCACGTGGACGGGTGTGGAAGCAGAGCACACAACTGAAGTCTCAGATATTTGGGCAAAGTGTCTTGAGTCTCAGGCCCAGGCCAGTCCCATGCTACAATCAACAGCCCTGAGTCTGGTCCAGAGCCACAGACACTGCAATATAACCTTTAAAATAAAACACAAATTTTAAGTCCACTCTTGTTAACTAAGTAAAAAAGATAAAACAAAAATTCACCTCAATAGATTTGGGGAAATTTGGAAGAAAATCATTACCATCATTATGGAAAAAACCCCCAGCAAAATTGGAATAGAGGGAAAGCTCCTCCATTGATAAAGTACATCTGTAAGGAGTCTTGAGTTAGCACTGTCTTTATCAGTGAAACATGGAAACATTTCCCCACACTAGGGAGAACAAGGCAAGCACTCATCACCTCTACTCAACGTTAGATAGTGGATTTAGTAAGAGAAGTATGGCAAAAAAAAAAAAAAAAAAGAAAACAGAAAAGAACATTGAAAAAGAAGAAGTAAAATTTTCCTTCTTCACAAAAGATATGAATTTATAGGTAGAAAACCTGAATTTGTTTGTAAAAACTACTTACATTAAAGTGTACCTGATTTTTCCCTCCTAATAAACACTTTACTTGTTTCACTAAAACAATTAAAATAAAAATAAAAAAATAAAACGTACCTGGGATTTGTTTTAATCAGGTATGGTAAGACACGCAGACACAGAAATGGCTGTCATGAAGGAAGAAATTGTTGCCCACAGCTCGCTAGATACAGGAGGCACAGCACACCAGGCGGGGCCACATGTGGACGCTCCCTGGTTGGTCAGGAGGCAGAAGGGGGGTGAAGGGAAAGCATGGGCGAAAGCCTTTATCCTGGTTTTAGTGGGAAGGAATGAGCGAGACAGGGTAGGTATGATTAGTAAGCTTAAGATTAGCTGTTTGAATAATTTCAGCAGGCTCCAGGGTGTAGGTACTGCCCCTTGCTGCCATGAAACTGGCAAACTATGTTATTACACACAGGTATATGAATTTCAAGGAAGGGAAAAATTAATCTATAGAAATAGAAAAGTATTGTTTTAGGACAATTATGGACATTGATGGACTGGATCGGACATAAGGGGACTTACAGGGGTAATGATAATGTTCTATATTTTGATCGAATCGTTGTTACATGGGTGTTAGCATTGATCAAAACTCATCAAATTGTACAGTTAAGATATGTACAATTCCCTGTTGCTAAATTTCACCTCAATAAAAAAGAAATTATGTTTCTATATTGTATTTTTTAGGTATGTTGACATACAACATTATATTAGTTTTCGGTGTACAACATAATGATTTGGTATTTGTATGTATTGCAAAATGATCACCACAATAAGTCTAGTTAACATCCGTCCCCATACATAGTTACAGAATTTTTTTCCCCATAATGAAAACTTAAAGACTTACTCTCTTAGCAGCTTTCAGATATGCAATACAGTATTATTATTTTTAAAAATAATTTTATTTATTTTTGGCTGCGTTGGGTCTTCGTTGCTGCGTGTGGGCTTTCTCTAGCTGCGGCGAGCGGGGGCTACTCTTCGTTGCGGTGCGCGGGCTTCTGAGTGCAGTGGCTTCTCTTGTTGCGGAGCACGGGCTCTAGGCGCGCAGGCCTCAGTAGCGGTAGAGCACGGGCTTAGTTTCTCCGCGGCATGTATAGTCACCATGCTGTACAGTACATCCCCATGACTTTTTTATTTTATAACTTAAGGTTTGTACCCTTTGACCACTTCACACATTTTGCCCTACCTGAGCCCCCACCTCTGGTAACCACCAAACTGTTCTCTGTATCCAGGAGTTTAGTTGTTTGGGGTTTTTTTTGTTGTTTTCTGTTTTAGATTCCACATATAAATGAGATTATATGGCACTTGTCTTTCTCTGACTTATTTCACTTAGCATAATACCCTCAGGGTCCATCCATGTTGTTGCAAATGGCAATATTTCATTCTTTTTTTATGGCCAAATAGTAATCTCTTGCATACATAGACCACATTTTCTTTATCCATTCATCCTTCAGTGGACATTTAGGTTGTTTCCATATCTTGGCTATTGTAAATAATGCTGCAGTGAACATGGACATTCAATAAATGTCATAGAATTTCAGCCCTTGTGGGGGACTGCTTGGTTATTCCATAAAAAGGCCTTAGATCAATGTTATAAACTCCTTACTAGCCACAGAAATCTTGTTTTTAAATTTTTAACATCAATAATTTTAGAAGGGGTATGTCCTCACCACTTTATATGAGGCCCCAATATTTCCAATTGTCTTCATTCATTTTCTTTACTCTCCTAGTTCCTGTCTTGATCACTAACCTAATCAGAGACACCCCTTGGTAGATGCCTGGCTCATTTATGTAGGATGGTAGAATGGAAAGGATTCAGTACAGGATGCCAAGAGATCTTGGTTCTGAGTCTGGCTTCTGCCCTGCCATCTTTGGGAAGATTGCTTTCTTCTCTAGCCTTAGTTTCCTAATCAGTAAAATGAAGCCAGGAGACTTCTTGTTCTCTAGGGTCCCTGAACAGAGGAATAATATGTAACAGAACTCTGGTAGGAATTTTGGTACTCAGTAACCATATGATCAGGGTTTTAAACACTTTTTTTTTTTTACTATCACTTTCAGTAAGAAACATATTGACATGACAAGAAAATGCACACACACAACCATACATAAATGAAGTGAAAAAATTACAAAATGAATGAATGAATAAATGAATACATAAGCACACTACTTGGTTCAAGTAAGTAAGTGCTGTTCTAATTTTGTGGAGGTATAGATATATACACAAATCATTCCTAGACAATATGCATTAAAAGCCTTACATATATTTACAACTCCAGATTTAACAAAATTGGTTGAACAAATTAACACACACACAGTGCTAGGTAAATGGGTAAATGTTGTTAAAATGGGCAAATCATTCCTAGACAATATTTATCAAAAGCCTAGAAAATGTTCACACCTTCAGACTTATAGAAATGTATCCCAAGAAGAAAATCAGAGACTTACAAAGACCTATATAGGAGACAGCGCTATATATCCAACACTTATCCAATAACAGACAATTACTTAAAAAAAATAATGATCCATGTATATTGTAAAATAATTTAGTATGTACTCAATAATATTCTTGGAAAATAATTATGGATATAAATTATAAATCTTATATTCTTACTAGGAAAAACAATTTGCTAGGTTTTATATACAATGTGATCCTGCGAGTGTAAATATGTGTGTGCTTTTAATTGTGCACATAGAAAGAGATAAGGAACATGATTTCTGTGTTTTCCAAATTTTCTGAAATTGTTACTTTTATAATTAGAAAAAGAGAAGATTCTACTTTAAAACATAATGAAATAACTTAGAAATCTCCCTTGCTGTTACAGATACAGGAGTTAGTGAATTGTTGTTCTTTCCCTTTTTCAACAGGCAAAATAAAATAAGTAAAATGGAAACCTTAACCTTGTAAAATATAAAGACAAATAGAACCGGGAAGGTCAGTTTTAATTGGGAAAATTATGCCACCTTGTGGTCTTTTCGTATATTGCCACGTATAACCATTTTTAGTACAAATTTCAGGGCTAAATTCTGAGATTGTCCACCAGCTTGCACGTTGAGAGATCCTCTTTCAATTTCATGGCCCTTCCTTGTGGCAAATAAGAGTTTGTTTATGGAATGAGATGGTCATAATCAATCAAAAACAAGTTTGTATTTACTAAGCCACTACTATCAATAACAGGAAATCTTTGAGTTAGCTAATCCCTAAATAAAGTTCCTTCTCAACTGAAACACTGTGATTCTAAGTCTGCAGCAGAATTTTTATATTCTTTGGAGAGAAAGATTGGAGCCACCAAGAAAACTTTTTCCATTCATTGTCAAGTGAAAGATGAAAGGGCTCAGGGACACGTCAGAAGCCACACTGATCAGTGGAGCCATTCAGTGGCTGAGCTGGAGGCCTAAACACAGAGTTAACAGGTTATGCAAGCTCCAAGGCAATTTATTTTAAAGCAGGAAGAGCTGAGGACAGATTCACAGAGAAAAAAAGTAGAAAAAAACCCAGGAAGCAATTGATAACAGTAGAAATCTGGCAAAAGATGGCACCAACCTATATGATCTTTCCCTAAAATACATAAGAATAAAAGCAGCTGTTAGAGAATAGTTCTGCTGTTATTTGATAAGCTTTAATTTTTAAAGGGAAAAAAAGCATACTGGATTGGTCACTTGAACTCTGACAGGGAGGTGTCCCTAACAGATGGCCTTGTAACGATTTATATTGAAAGATTTAGTGTAGGTAAAGGTCTTGGAACAGGGCCTGGCACGTGGTAGCACTATACACACATGATAGCTGGCATTATCGTTAAACGGTCACTATAGCATTTTTTCTTTGTCTACAAGCTGGCTTCTGACAAAATTTTTCTGAAGTAGGATAACATGCAATTTGCTGGTTAAAACAAACAAACATTGCCCTTTAGATGATTATAACAGCATGTAACTCAAAACTCTGCTTCGTATCTCCCTGACAAAGGGTTTAAGTATTTCCAAGCTGGCTGAAAATACACTGTGGGCAAGCAGATCCCCCTCTGCACATGCTCCCTTTTGCTTCCTGTAGTCAGTGCAGCCAGGATTACCTGAAAGAAGGTTGCCTTTTTCCTTCTCTGACAAGCAGCACTGCAGGCGCCCATCCCAGGAAGCACAGCCCTCTCTGCAGAGCAGACGGTGACAAGGAGGGGCAGAGTGATGGTGAGATGCCTCAGGGCCAGTCCTTGTGTCTTCACTCCCTTCCCGCCACTTCCCAGTCTGGCTTCACCCCTTTTCTACTCAGTCAGGAACAGTCTTGGCCGCAAAATGTTCAGTATGTATCAAGCGAAAAAGCCATGTTGAAAAGAACATACAGAGAACTTCCATTTGAAAGAAAACATGTAAACACATATATGTTCACATAGAAAAGTGTGGGAAGGAATTAGCCCCCAGGTTTTTAACAGTAGTGGCTGGGTGGTGAAATAAGTGATTTTTCTTTTCCTTTTCTTTCTCTTCTTTCTTAAAAGTATCTGATGTTTTGACACTATCAACATAGAACATGTATTAGTTTAGAAAGAAGTGGGAAAAAAGTTATTTGGAAAGAATGGTTTGATTTTTTAAAGACTGGAGAGTTTCTGCACATGCATTTACCAATCTTGTCTTAAATATTTTATTATTTGTCATCAGAAATCATCTTTATCAAGATTAATATTGTAATCATAACGCAAAGCATAAAGCCCAGCTATGCCTTGAAAGGGCAAGCATAAACACATGGTCGGTCTAAATCAGAATGGGCACGAGAAAAGGTTTATTTTCAGGTACTTGAAACACCTTTCCTTTTGGAAACGGCCTTTAACATCTTGCTCATTTGGGGACACTGGGGCCTTCTGATAAGAGTTAAGTATACAATATAGTCAGTTTTGATAAACACCAACACCTGAGTAAACCACACACTATCAAGATGTAGAATAATTCCATTCCCCTGGAAAGTTCCCTCACCCCGTTTCCAGGCAATCCCCATCCTCAGAAGCAACCACTGCTCTGGTTTCTAGCACATTAGTTTTAGCTCTTCTAGAACTTCATAGAAGTAGACACTTTTGAATGATGAAATTGGCTCTTTGTAAACACCAGACTTTAAAGGATTTTAGGATTATCTTTACAGGCAATTGAAGAAAACCCTTTGGTTTCAGAAATCTACCTAGTTACTATGAGATTAGCTTCATAATTCAAACATCATATGCATTTATATACAGTATGGAATTCTACCTTTATAGGAGAAATAAATTGCCACTGGGAAGTCTGGGTGTGATTTGTGTCTGTTTCTCTTTAAAGAAACACTTCAAATAAGGCCAGTTTTAAACTAACATTACTGGAAATTTAGCATTTTCCTTATAGGAAGAAAATAATTATAATTAGAACTTACAAGGACTTCTCACGGGATTTAAGGGATTTTCTTATGTCCCAAAACCCTCTCTGAAGGTTTGCTTAATCTTTCTTCCATTTGCTCATTCTTGTGTTTATTCAGTAAATATTTATTGGACAGTTACTGCACACCAGGGTCTGGATTAGGAATTAAGGAAATTTTTCAGGAAAAAAAAAAGTGGTCCTCGGGATATTATTCTCTAGTCAAGAATAAAATGCATATTCTCGGAGAGTTATAAGGTACTGAATAATGAGTGTCCTAAAAAAGGTAGAAGGATCTGTAGAAATCTGAAAGGGATGAAAATACCTTGTTGTGAGAGTCAAGAAAATTTAATGGAATCAAGAAAAATTAATGGTATTTGAACTAAGCTTTGAAGACTGGGCAGAACTAACTAAATATCACAAGGCTTTCAAAAACAATTTCAACTGTCTCCAACTGGTTTTGTATTTACTTGTGTTTGAAAGTAAGAAATAATTCTCAGTGGTGGTTTGCATAAATGCCTCATCTGTCCCTGTACCCATACCTTTGCCATATAACTTTACAGTGCCCCCCAACTATGATTCTGGGCTTGCCCCAGTGACTCTCTTTGGCTGATGGGAAATTAGATGTGATGCAAGTAGAATGGGGGTAGGTAGGCAGAATTTATAGGGCATAGACAGTCAACCTCCTCATTTAAGAATGGAACAGCTAAGCCAAACTTGAAAGCTTTTGGTGCAGCTGACCTTACATGTGCTCCAGGATAAAGCTGCTAGCAAAGCTCTCTCAAAAATTAACTACTTACTAGGCCACAAAGAATATCTTAATCGACCACCAAAAGCAACACTGTTATTCTAGCAACATTCACTGATCCCAATGCAATGAAATCAGAATTCATTTTTTAAAGTCTAACCAAAAAAAATCCACCCACCATGTGACAGTACTGTTCAAAATATTTTAAAACATCTTAAATAATAATTAGGGTGTGAAAAGATTCTAAAAGTAAAATCCCAACTATTTGCAAGTAAATCTCATTAAATGCCCAGTATTTATCAATATATAAATTGTATAGCTTTGCATGTAATCACTGAATTACAAGAAATAAATTCACTTATTCAACTTCAACAATCATAAAATAAGAATATAAAGATAAATCCAAAGAAACATGGTAGACAGAGCCGACATGAATGGCTCCCCACCAACTATAAACACATATAAATGCTGCATAAAATATTACAAAAATACTTTTATACAAACTCAAAGGAAAGAAAGGCAAATATTCAGGTGCCAGAACCCAAAAGATAAAGAGTGGAGTACAGAATTGACTCATAAGCCCAAGGACAGAACAGAATTATTGCCTCAAAATGGGGCATTAAGTTTTGAAACAACTACATAAGACCTGGATGTTCACAAGACTGCTTCATTCTATTAAAAAAAGGATTAAAAGAATTCTATCCACCAATGTAGGAAAGTGAAGACGTTCACTGTCAGTCCAGGCAGGACCTTGGGTATGGAGAAAAAGGTCACCCATGAGAAATCAAAACCAAGATCTGCACCACATAAGGGGTGAAGGCTATGTTTGTTTTTTTAATTTTTTAAATTGAAGTATAGTTGATTTACGTGTTAATTTCTGCTGTACAGCAAAGTGATTCAGTTATACATATATATACATTCCGTTTTTTTTATATTTTCCATTATGGTTTACCATAGGATACTGAATATAGTTCTCTGTGCTACACAGTAGGACCTTGTTGTGTATCCATTCTGTATATATTAACTTACATCTGCTGACCCCAACCTCCCACTTCATCCCTCCCCAACCCCCTTCCCCTTGGCAACCACAAGTCTGTTCTCTATGTCTGTGAGTCTGTTTCTGTTTCATAGATAGGTTCATTTGTACTGTATTTTAGATGCCACATACATGATATCATATGATTTGTCTTTCTCTGGCTTACTTCTTTTGGTATAATCTCTAGGTCCACCCACGTTGCTGCAAATGGCATTATTTTGTTCTTTTTTATGACTGAATAGTATTCCATTGTGTGTGTGTATCTTCTTTATCCATTCATCTGTCCATGGACATTTAGGTATTGGCTATTATAAATAGTACTGCTATGAACATAGGGGTGCATTTATCTTTTCAAGTTATAGCTTTCCCTGGATATATGTCCAGGAGTGGGATTGCAGGATCATATGGTAGTTCTTTTAGTTTTTTAAGGAACCTCCATACTGTTCTCCATAGTGGTTGTACCAATTTACATTCCCATCAACAATGTAGGAGGGTCCCCTTTTCTCTACACCGTCTCCAGCATTTATTATTTGTAGACTTTTTGATGATTCTGACTGGAGGTGATACCTCATTGTAGTTTTGATCTGCATTTCTCTAATTAGCCATGTTGAGCACTTTTTCATGTGCCTGTTGGCCATCTGTGTCTTCTTTGGAGAAATGTCTATTTAGATCCTCTGCCCACTTTTTGATTGTGTTGTTTTTTTGATAAATCAACTATACTTCAATAAAAAAAATCTTTTTAATGGGCTACATTTTGAAGTACGTACTGAATTAGGGTGATCCTCAGTGAGGTACTAACGAGCCATGTCAGAAATGTGGATTCTATGTTAGGCTGGTTTCACTTTACTTTTTTCCATGGCAAAACTTGTATGCCTTGAAATATCTTCACTGTTCCCTCACATTTAAACAGATGTGATTCTAGGTTGGGATTTTTTTTTCAACACATAGAAATTTTTAAGTCTTATTTTTACTGTTAAAATAACACATCTGCTGTCCACCTGATCTTTGTTCCTTTGTGAGTGATCTGGTTTTAGAAGACTCTCTTTGCATTTGATGTTATTTTATCTATAATGAATCCAGGAGTATAGTTTTCCGTATCTTTTCTGTTTAGTGCTCGATAATCTAATCTGAGGTCTTTCATCTTGCTTTAATTCTAGGGAACAGTATTTCTTTATCCAGTGTGTTCACTGGATGATTCTAACTTTATTCCTACTTCATGTTTCCAACATGCTCTCTTATGTAGTCAACAAAACAGATAAAGTACCCAACCTTGTGGAGGTGATGAGAGGCTGACAGATTGGCAAGTGTGGTCCTTTGGGGGGAGGATCAGGGACATTCATTCTGAAGTGAAATGCAAGCTGACACCTGAATGCCAAGGAGCCAACCACTCACACGTCTGAGTGAGGAATGTGACAGAACAAGTCCAAACAGTAAGTAAGGAGTTGATCAATTATTAGTTTTTAGGATTACCTCTGGCATCACTGGTACCTATCTTCAGGTCCATGCAGAACTTAAGCTTCCATTCTCTCCCATGAAAAGATTAAACCTGTCTTGTACCAAGTAGTATAATATTCTACTATCACTTGTCATACACCCTAGTACTGGTATAAAGAGAATTCATTGGAAGGTGGAGAAAAAGGTAGGAACACAGCAGGTATAACCTTGGTGGTGAGATAAATAGGGTAAAGGAAAGCCTCCTGCACCCCATGCTCCCAAATGAGTCCATGCCTGGTTCCCCAGCACAAGGTAGTCAGGTCAGAGATCTCATTTGATGAAACGATAAGATGAGATTCACTTCGTATCTTTCAAGAAATACGCTTAGTATTGGTGGTGGTGGCAGCAGCTAAAAATCCTTATTCAAAAATCCAGTAATAAATTGTACAGAGAGCAAGAGAAAAGAGGGGTAAGATAATTATATAATTGATCTGTTCTCACCAGAGGTTTTCATCCGTACTGAGAAATGTTTTTTGGTTAACGGTTCCCAAACCTCACTAATTTGCATACCCATCATAGATTTCGCTATGTAGAATTAGTCTGTGGTGACGAAAATTAGAAGACTGGTTACCTTGGGGTAGGGTTATTAACTAGGAAGGCAGAAAGCCTTCTTTAAAGAAACACCCCATTTAATCTGGATGGTAAGTTACACAGTGGATAAACCAAACTGAGTATAAGATTTCTTTACTGAGATGTTATATCTCAATAAAAAGTGAAAATGAAACTTGCTATGTTTCTATAATAACTGTGCTATTTTTATATTTCTTTAAATAACTTTTTAAAGCTAAGAAGAAATGAAATGTTCATCTGAGCACCTTAATTGTATAGGTGCGGGGGGTGGTGGCGAGTACTGAAAATGAAAAAGCAGGCACACATTATTTTATAAACATCCTGAAATACTTTAGAGAAGAGGAACGGCTCACACAATCCCCCTACTATCAAAGACCTCTTCAGATGGTGACATTTAAGCAAACAGTTAATAATATAGAGGAATCTAAAAAGTAGTTAAGACTCAGGAAGAAATAAAAAAAGACCCAGAGATGTGACTTGGGGGCTGATCTGTAGATTGATCTGACTGGAGGAGACAGATTTGTGAAAGGGAGATCAGGAAAAATTATGGACAAATTAATTTATCCTTTAGGGCTGCGCTTCTCCACTGGAACCTGTGGACATAGCTCAGGAATTTGAGTTTTAAAATGTGTATTCATTTCAATCAGATCTAAACAAAATGTATAACAAGTACACTATAGATCACATGAATGACCAACTACTATACAATCAAGTACAGCTTCCTGTGAGTGCTCATACTTTCCAATTATATTGGTACCAAGTAACACCTAAGAGAGACAGTATTTTTGTTGCATCTGGCTGCCATCTGCTTGGTGCTGTTGTCAAACTCATGTCCTAGATATGCACCATAGACTACATTACAACATGTTGTATTTTAAGCTTAGTTTGCCACCTCTAAGCCAGAAATAAAAATGTAAAAATTTGTTTTTATAATTCACTTTAAAAGTCATTTCAGGGCTTCCCTGGTGGCGCAGTGGTTGAGAGTCCGCCTGCCGATGCAGGGGACGCGGGTTCGTGCCCTGGTACGGGAAGATCCCACATGCCGCGGAGTGGCTGGGCCCGTGAGCCATGGCCGCTGAGCCTATGCGTCTGGAGCCTGTGCTCCGCAACGGGAGAGGCCACAACAGTGAGAGGCCCGCGTACCGCGCGCGCACACACACACACACACACACACACACGTCATTTCAACTTTTAATCAAACCTGTTTAGAGTTATAATCATTACCTAAGTTAGAGACGTAAAATGTATATAATGGAAAGACAAGCTTCACTAGATTTCGACAAGTTACCTCTTCTCTGAATGTAGCAATGGTTGTAAACCAAGTGATAACAATAAGTGATTCCAAAGAAATAAAGACCAAAAGATATCTTTAATTTTACTCATAAATATGATTCCTTGGGCTTGATTTTTATAACCATAATCAATGATAAAGTATTAATACGTAGTATGTTATTTGTGAAGATGTACTGAATACAGCAAATAGAATCATAAAAACTTAAGTACCATTAACTTAAAAAACTCAAAACCAAAATAATCTTAGGAAGTAAGAGTATAGAATTTAAAACCAGAAACACTTACTTAATGTTTTGAATATAAACGTTAGTGCATTTCAGGCTTTTCATAAAGTATTACTTCAAAGTTCTAAGACTAAAAAATCAAATACAATTGCTAAGACATCAGTGAAAGATTGCATCAAACATATTTGCCTGGAAATGTTCAAGTACCACTTTCACTATACCTCTCAGTACATTCAGGAACTGCCTTGTAATACAGAAGAATGACTCACCGAATAGTAAAGCTAATGAAGTATTTTTCTTGGCAATTTGACAAAGTGAGGGAAGACAAATCCTGGTCTGAGAATACCTTTTTACACAGATGAAGCAGGGAGTATTTGTTTCAATATCATGGAGTGAATACATCTGTTCCTCTTGCCCCTTAAACTAAAATCTGGAAACTAAAGTAACAAAGGATGAAAGAGTCATTAAACTCCCAGAAAACACAGGAGATGACAACACAAGATTTCAGAAGTTGAAAAATAACCGCATGGTTGGTAACAGTCTTAAGAGGCTGGAGAACAAGTTCATACAGTTCAGATTTGGGATCGTTTATCAGGCAACCAAGTAAAAATATCAAGTAGGCAGTTGGAAGTGAGTTCAGGAGAAAGATTCTTGCTGGAGATATAAACCTGAGTCATACCATATAGTTGGCATTTAATTTAATACATAGTTGGCATTTAAAGCAACAAGACCATCAAGGGAGCCCACTTGGGAGATTCTAATGTTAAGGAGTCAAAGACGTAAGAAAGAAACAGTAAAGGAGATTGAGAAAGAACCAGAAGTAGGAAGAACCAGGCAAATGTGTTTGCTGAAAACCTAGCAAACTAAAGAAATGGTTTAGTGGAAATGAAACAACTATGTGAAATGCTGCTGAAAGATCAAGTAAATGAGGTCGTAGAGGTCACTGGAGACTTTAAAAATCTGACTGGAATGGGTTTAGGAAAAAAATGGAAGCGAAACAAGTCAGTGAATATAGACTTGTTTCAAGGAGTTTGCTGTAAAACAAGAAATGGGGCCTTTCTGTTGGCTCTAGCTAGGACAGACTATATCCATAAAAGTAAACGATACATGGGCACAGATGCTAGTAGGTTTACAGATGCAGTGGTGGCAAGTTCTTTTCTGATCATTTTTATTTTCTCTGTGTGGACAAGGAGCAAGCCCAGAGGGAGGAGGTATTAGAAATGTTAAGGACAGAAATAAACCCATGAAATAATCATTTGAGCTCAATGTAAGAGAATGGATTAGAAAAACTTAGTATGACTACTAAGCAACCAACTAAGGTTACGATGATGATTTGTCAGCGACTGGTAAACATTTCCACTTTGAAAAAATCCACTCTGTAGTCTATTCTTTCCTTTGGCTGAATATTCTCTTAAAATAGTTTTTCTTCTGAGTCCTAGGTTCCATTACCCTAAGGCAGAGAGAATCTCATCTACATTTGAATATACATGGCAGCAAGAATAACAACCTCCACAAAAATGTATGGTTCAGGGAGCATTCAGTTTTCATATACATACAGGGCCTAAATGGTTCCCATTTTGCTCCTCTGTTATGGATCTTGTGTTACTTATATTCCTAAGTCTTATTTTAACCCCTCCCTGCTATAAATTTTCAGGGTCCCTTTTCTCTTGTTCTGTTCTTGTTTTGCATGGTACACTGCCACTTCCAATTTCTGGTCTTTTGTCAAGAACCTATAATTTCTTCCAGAGCCTTCTCTGCATTGATCCAAGGTCCAGTTGAAATCTTTATATGACATATGTGTATAGTACTAATGAATGAAACAAGAGTTACCATAATGTTGAATCACAATGCCAGTCAAGACGTTTGCTAGTATTTCACCTGAGCCATTATTTATCTGAAAAAATAATCTGATGAGATCATCTTATAACAAACATTTATTTGGCAAACTATTTTATAGAAAGAGACCCTAAAAAATCAAACCATTTCTTATTTCAACAATAGACAGTATAATCCCAATCTTTCCCCCATCCAAAGCCTACTCCATAACTGAAGTACCAAAAACTCATGAACTGTATTGCTAAAAAGGAGGGTGGGGGAAAGACATTAAACTTCCACAGGAAGACTGTATAAATCTGGCAGTGGTTAAGGACACAACAGCCTATACCCAGGAGTACTATCGAGTCCGAAAAATTAACTGAAACTTACTATGAATATGTCTTTGCTCTTAATAAGGCTCAGAAACGTATGCAATGGTACAAGTTATATTACGTAAACTGATATAATCAAAGAAGTAGAGTGAAAAATCTGGATTTTAACACCAATACAGATCACCAGATGTAAACAAGAACCTTTTAAAGACATTCTTTTAGCTCCAGTTTAAAACAAACATTCGGGACTGGAATCTTCAGAATTTTCTAGTATCTTGAAAATCCCCATCTTCTCTTTAATTGGTCCTGAGGCATTCATTTGATCTAAGAGAAAAATATATAAACAAGTTTGTTTTTTCTTTTAAGTATAAGAACTTAAAAAGAAATCTTAAAAGAGAGGTCCACTATGTTTTTATGAGAAGTGAGTCATTTGTCCAAAATTTTAAAATCCACAGAAATGTGGGCCACTTTAGAAAGAAAGTACACTCCTCTTATTAAAAACTAGAACTGGCCTCCAGGGAACAAACAAACTGAAACAGCAGTTTGCTAATCAAAATCACTTCTGCTGTATTTAAGATATACTGATACATAGCAATAAACAACACCAATCTGAATTATGTTCTCAGAGATATTTTTTAAAAAGCCCAGTTATGGTTAGTTTAAAAGCAGGAAAGCAAAACATCATGAAAATATATCTTTATACACTCCCATAGCTAATATGAAATCTATCTTTTGCATTTTTGTCAATATGATAGCTATTGGAATGAAAGCACTACTGGTTTTAATTTGCATTCTCTGATTCCTAGGGAGATTGAAGCATCTTTTTATGTTCGCTGGCTGTTTCTTTCTCTCCTGGTAATCGTCTGCTCTTAAGCTGTCCAGTTTTCTTGTTGATATTTACTTATTTATATACGATAAACATTTCCTGTGTGCCGCTGTGTGCTGCAAATATTTGTAGTTTATCTCTTATCTGTTTACGGTATTGTTTGTTTTTACAGAAGTCTTTAAATTAATAAAATCTATTCATCTCTTCATTTAGTTTGAGAGTTTTGTATCCTGTTTAAGAATACTTTTCCTGGGGCTTCCCTGGTGGCGCAGTGGTTGAGAGTCCGCCTGCCGATGCTGCCGATACAGGGGACGCAGGTTCGTGCCCCGGTCCGGGAGGATCCCTCATGCTGCGGAGTGGCTGGGCCTGTGAGCCATGTCTGCTGAGCCTGTGCGTCCGGAGCCTGTGCTCCGCAACGGGAGAGGCCACAACAGTGAGAGGCCCGTGTACCGCAAAAAAAAAAAAAAAAAAAAAAAGAATCCTTTTCCTGGACTTCGTTGGTGGCGCAGTGGTTAAGAATCCGCCTGCCAACGCAGGGGACGCGGGTTCAAGCCCTGGCCTGGGAAGATCCCACATGCCGCAGAGCAAGTAAGCCTGTGCACCACAACTACTGAGCCTGCACTCTAGAACCCACGAGCCACAACTACTAAGCCCGAGCGCCTAGAGCCTGTGCTCCGCAACAAAGAGTAGCACTCGCTCGCTGCAACTAGAGAAAGCCCGTGCACAGCAACAAAGACCCAATGCAGCCAAAAATAAATAAAAATTAAAAAATTTACTAAAAAAAAAAAGAACAATGGGTAAGGGGGGGAGGAGTCGGCAAATTCCGGAATGCAGGTCATTTTACTGGACAAATAATCCAGTTTTTCCAACAAATCGATGGCATGGAAAAACAAAAGTGAGGAGGGTGATATAGAAGAAAAGAGATATAGCAAACAATGAAATTTGGATCCTGATTCAAACCGTAAAAAGATTTGAGACAACTGGAGAAATCTGGATATGAACTGGGTATTAGCTGATACTAAGGTTTCAGGACCAACTCTCTTAAATGTAATAATGACATAGTGACTATGTTTAAAAACATGTTCTTCTCAGTAAAAGATGCCTAAGAAAGTGGCTATGGGTAAAATGTCATGAGTTTAACACTCTGACTAAAGAAAATGGCAATGAAATAAAATTGGCTAAATGTTGTAAACTATTAATGGCAGAATGAGTTATCCACAGAGGTATATTATACTATTCTCTCTACTTATGTATATGTTTCAAAGTTTCTGTAAAAATAATAAGTAAAACCATGAGAGATACTTACCAAGGAGATCACTTCGATCTAACAACAACTCCAGATCTTTATCACTAATGACCTTCTCTCTTGATCCTTTTACTTCCCTGTAAGGAAACAAGATATTCACATCTATATGATAAATCAAAACTATGCATTATATTTTTCTAAAATTAAAATAATCTTACCTTTCATAATCTCTAGATTTTAATAATTCCATTAATTCTTTAGGGTCTAAAAAGTTCTTAGATTGATTTAATCCAGATTGACCACCTTTGAAATGATCTAGAAAAAATTTTCAAGAAATTCAAAACACTCAAAATTGCCTTTAAAGCCAAAATACAATACATTACAAACCAATCAGAATGCCTTACATTAAAAAGGACAGACAAACCAAGTGTTGGTAAAAAAAGAAAAGCGACTGCAATTAATCATACTTTGTTGGTGGGAGTGTAAAATGGTTGGGGAAAAGTTTGGTAGTTTTCTGTAGCTAAACATACACACACTCTAAGACCAAGAACAAATACATACATATGACCATAAATATTTGTATAAGAGGAGCTTATGCATAAGAACCAAAATCTGTAAACAATTCAAACATCAACAAAAGAATGGATGAATTACTCAGCAATTTTTTTGTTTAAATCGCAAACTTCTAACACACACAACATATATGAATCTCAAAATATTATGTCGAATATTAAGTAGCTAGGCAAAAAAAGAATACATACAAATGAATCCAGGTATGAAGTTAAAGGAAAAACTAACCTATATGACAAAAATTGGAATAGTGGTTGCCTTCTAGTGAGGAGCAAGGGAGCCTCAGAAATGACTAGAAAGGGAAACTTTCTCGGATGTTGGAAATGTTCACTACCTCGATCTGGATAATAATTAATCGAGTATATACACTTGTTATAGGCATCAAGCTGTACACTTAGCTGGGAATTTTACTGTATGTATATAACACCTCAATAAAACACTGTCAGCATTTTAAAAATTCCTTTCAAATTGTTCTCTGAGATTAATCTCTAAAATTAGTAAAAGTAAAACTTGGGGAAGTAAAACTATAAACTGTACCTAATTTAAACTAAATTCAAAACAAAACAGAATTTATTTCATAATTCAAATCGCTAAAAGCACAGGTGAAAAAATTTTAATTTGCACAACATCTTATTAGGACCAAGTTCCTTTTTCCTCCAATGGAAATTCTAACTGCAATCTGAATGCTCCATCAAATCAAAGAGGTCTAAAGCCTAATCCACAATTTCCCTCAAAATCAGATATACTGGAGAAGGTATTTGCAAGTAGAAAAGTAGCATAAAATAAATTGATAGCAATTTTCAACATTATGATTTTTCTAGGCTTCAAAACTTATATAAGATGATTTTCAGCTTTTCTTAAGGTAGCCATCAAGCCATTTATCCAAACAGAATTTTATATTGAATAAATAAAAGCAGAACTCCAAGGAATACCAGGGAACAGAACATAAAATGCCAATGCCTCACCCACTTCACTTTCTCTATCCTCAAAATCTTTTCTAGATTAAAAAAAAAAAAATACTGTGTTTTTAATATTCTATTATTGAAACTATGAAAAGGGCATACTGGAGTCAAATATTTTTGAAATAGTAGGTTCAACAAAGTAAACAGATTTTATTGTAGCACTACTTCAATATACCTTTAATATTCTAATATTTAATATATTTTACTTGCAAGAAGAGGCTTGGAAGTTTTCTTAAAGCATTTTGGCACACAAATCTCTTATCAAGAATAAACAGTAGGGCTTCCCTGGTGGCGCAGTGGTTGAGAGTCCGCCTGCCGATGCAGGGGACACGGGTTCGTGCCCTGGTCCGGGAAGATGCTGTGGAGCGGCTGGGCTCGTGAGCCGTGGCCACTGAGCCTGTGCATCCGGAGCCTGTGCTCCGCAACGGCAGAGGCCACAGCAGTGAGAGGCCCGCATATCACAAAAAAAAAAAAAAAAAAGAATAAATAGTAGTGGCTTCCCTGATGGCGCAGTGGCTAAGAATCCACCTGCCAATGCAAGGGACACTGATTTGAGCCCTGGTCTGGGAAGATCCCACATGCCGCGGAGCAACTAAGCCCATACGCCACAACTACTGAGCCTGTGCTCTAGAGCCCGCGAGCCACAACTACTGAAGCCTGCGCCTAGAGCCTGTGCTCCGCAACAAGAGAAGCCACCGCATTGAGAAGCCTGTGCACCTCAACAAAAAGTAGCCCTTGCTTGCCGCAACTAGGGAAAGCCCACACGCAGCAACTAAGACCCAACGCAGCCAAAAATAAATAAATAAAATAAATAAATTTATTTTAAAAAAAGGATAGACATTAACAATAACATCATACTCAACAGTGAAAAGCTGAAAGCTTTTCCTAGAAAATCAGGAGCAAGACAAGGATGGCTACTCTCGTCACTTCTATTGACACAGTATCGAAGTTCCAGCCTCAGCAATCAGACAAGAAAAAGAAATAAAAGGCATCCAAATTGGAAGGGAAGAAGTACAACTATCACTATTTGCAGATGACACAATACTATATCAAGAAAAAAACTAAAGTCTCCACAAAAAACTGTTAGAGCTAATAAATGAATTCAGCAAAGTTGCAGGATACAAGATTAATATACAGAAATCTGTTGCATTTCTATACACTAATAATTAACTATCAGAAAGCAGAAGTAAAAAAACAATCCCATCAAGAATGAAATACCTAAGAGTAAACTTAACTAAGGAGGTGAAAGAAGCATTGGAAGAATTAATATTGTTAAAATGTCCATACTACCCAAAGCAATCTACAGATTTCATGCAATCTCTACCAAAATACCCATGGCATTTTTCACAAAACTGGACAAGTAATCCCAACATTTGTATGGAACCACAAAAGACCTCTCCAAAACAAAAGCAATCTTGAGAAAAAAGACCAAAGCTGGAGGAATCACGCTCCCTGACTTCAGACTATGCTACAAAGCTACAGTAATCAAAACAGCATGGTACTTGCATAAACACACACACATAGATCAATGGAACAGAATAGAGAGCACAGAAATAAACCCACAGCACTTATGTTCAAATAATCTATGAAAAGTAGGCAAAACATACGATGAAGACAAGACAGTCTCTTCAAAAAACTGGATAGCTACATATAAAAGAATGAAACTAGCACATTTTCTCACACCATAAACAAAAATAAACTCAAAATGAATTAAAGACCTAAACTAAGACTTGAAACCATAAAACTCCTACAAGAAACTACAGGCAATATATTCTTTGACATTGATCCTAGCAGTATTTTTTAGATCTGTCTCCTCAGGCAAGGGAAACAAAAGCAAAAAAAATAAACAAATGTAACCTAGTCAGACATAAATGTTTTGTACAGTAAGGAAACCATCAATAAAATGAGAAGGCAACATACTGAATGGGAGAAAATATTTGCAAACTCTATGTCTGATAAGGGCTTAATATCCAAAATATTATAAACAGCTCATACAACTCAATATCAAAAACCCTAAACAACTGATTAAAAAACTGGCAGACCTGAATAGACATTTTTCCAAAGAACATCTATACACGGCCAACAGGCACATGAAAAGATGCTCAATATCGCCATCCATCAGAGAAATACAAATCAAAACCACAGTGAGATATCACTTCACACCTGTCAGAATGGCTATCATCAAAAAGTCTACAAATAACAAACGTTGGCAACGATGTGGAGAAAAGGGAACCCTAGTATGCTGTTGGTAGGAATGGTGGGAAAACAGTACGAAGGTTCCTCAAAAAAACTAAAAATAGAACTAGCATATGATCCAGCAATTCCACTCCTGGGTATATATCCAAAGAAAACAAAAATAATAATTTGAAAAGATACTTGCATCCCAATGTTCACAGCAGCATTATTTACAATAGCCAAGATATGGAAACAACCTAAGTGTCCATCAACAGATGAATGGGTAAAGATGAATGGTTAAAGAAAAATACAAAATGGAATATTATTCGTCATAAATAAGAATGAAATTCTGCCATTTGAAACGTGCATGAACCTAGAGATTATGCTTAGTGAAGTAAGTCAGACAGAGAAAAACAAATACTGTATGTTATCAATTATATGTGGAATCTAAAAAATAAAACAGATGAATAACAAAACAGACTCAGAGATATAGGAAAAAAAATAGTGGTTAGTGGGGAGAAGTGTGGGCAAGGTAGGGGCAGAGGATTAAGAGATATAAACTGCTATGTATAAAATAAATAAGCAATAAGGAGATATTGTACAGCACAGATAATGACTTTATAAAAATACAATCATTATTTTTTAATAACTTTAAATGGAGTATAAGCTATAAAAATTGTGAATCACTATGTTGTACACCTGAAACTAATATAATATTAGAAATCAACTATACTTCAATAAAAAGTTTCTTTTTCTTTAATGAAAAAAAGAATAATCAGTAACATCAGGTCAATCTCCATGACAGTTTAAGATATGGCACTTTAAAAGTATACTTGATACTCTTCACTGCCCCATTGCTCCTCATTTTAGACACTAGTATTTTTCATTATGTCTATGGTCACACCAACCCAGCTTAGGTCTTCACAGCTCCAAATTCCCCACTGCCTATTTAAATCCTGCACTGATTTCTTTTCTTTCTTTTCTTTTTTTTTTTGCAGTACGCGGGCCTCTCACTGTTGTGGCCTCTCCCGTTGTGGAGCACAGGCTCTGGACGCGCAGGCTCAGCGGCCATGGCTCACTGGCCCAGCTGCTCCGCGGCATGCAGGATCTTCCCAGACTGGGGCACGAACCCATGTCCCCTGCATCGGCAGGCAGACTCTCAACCACTGCGCCACCAGGGAAGCCCCTATTTCTTTTATAAAGAAAGTAACAACAATAACAAAAATTCACAACAGACAACAGACAACTTAAGCGAGAAAGTACTACAAAATGTTATTTACTTTTGTGGATGATCAACTTTTCCAGTTTTCTTTTAGCAGCTGCTCTTTCCACAATTTTCTGATCAATAGTATTTGCTGTAACAAGACGATATACAACAACTGGCTTTGTCTGACCAATTCTATGACATCTATCCTGGGCCTGAAGATCAGACTGGGGGTTCTTAAAGTTAAAAAGAAAAATAACATTTAACAGCTTAAGGTTAAAATTATTTAAACTCATATTATGTGGGTAAAGTCAATAAGCATGATCCAATCAGAATCTTTGTTTAAAAAGAGTCTGATTAAAATTGAGTTAAGGTACTGTTTAAGTGCCTTAACTCAATTTAGACTGCTAGAGTGACTTCAATGATAAAGTAGGTTCAAGTCTTTACACACTGGACACTTGACAAAGAAATGATTTTCATCTTAAAGTGGATACCTTTTCAAAACAGAAAAATGAAATTACAAAGTGTACAATGAAAGATTAAAAGTTCAGAATGGAAATATAATCAGTATATTGCTACACTTCCAACTTACCCAATCACTATCATAAATGATAACAGTATCTGCTGCAGTCAAATTAATGCCCAGACCACCAGCTCGTGTACTCACTAAAAAGATAAACACATCTGGATCTGTGTTGAAGCTGTGCATCTAAAAGCAAAAGGGATGTAAACATAAGGAATTAAGAAAGAAAGAAACTGTTCCTGCCTGGAATGTGGATATAGAGCTGCATATTAAGCAGCTATCTTATAACCGTTTGTTTACCAGCAAAGGAAAGGGGAGGGCAGTGGTGTCCCAAGGGATATAAGCCAGCATTCTTCAAGCTGGGTGTGAGCTCTTAAGCATCCACAAGACTTTTTTTTTTTTTTTTTTTTGCGGTACGCGGGCCTCTCACTGTTGTGGCCTCTCCCGTTGCAGAGCACAGGCTCCGCACGCGCAGGCTCAGCAGCCATGGCTCACGGGCCCAGCCGCTCCGCGGCATGCGGGATCTTCCCGGACCGGGGCACGAACCCGTGTCCCCTGCATCAGCAGGCGGACTCTCAACCACTGCGCCACTAGGGAAGCCCCCATCCACAGGACTTTTGATGTGGGATAAATAAATACTGAAAGCCACAGCAGCCATAAAGTTGAAAATGACCAATTTGGTGGAAAGAGATAAAATTATCAGACTCAACTCCCATAAAACAAAAAAATCATGATCATGCCTATTGCCTAAGTTGTGGCAATAAACCAGAGGCCCTAGGATGTAGGTCCCTTTTTTTTTTTGGGCCGTGCCATGCGCGATGTGGGATCTTAGTTCCCCAATTGAACCTGTGCCCCCTGCAGTGGAAGTGCAGAGTCTTAACAACTGGACTGCCAGGGAAGTCCCTAGGTCAATTTTGAACATTACTTCAGAAATCAAGACAGGAGTTACAAAAAAGAATTAAGTATGTATGACATGAGCAGTCTTACATTTTTTTCTCTCTCTGAATAAGACATGGATCCATCAAGCCTGCTGAAGTTGAAATTTCTAAAGTGACAGTAATCTATCAAAATGTCCAACATTCTTGTCATTTGTGAAAAAAGCAGCACCTGAAATTTAAATATATCTTAGTATCTATACTGATTAATGAAGAATAATTAAACAACCAAAACTCCAATCAAAAGTACCATACCTTATGACCTCTGGTTTTTAGTTCTGGCAGCATTCGATCCAAAATTAAGAATTTCCCAGAATTTGTTACCAACTCTTCATCAATCTTAAAAGTGGGGAAAGAAAGGAAAAAAGAAATTGTCACAACAACTACTAATAATCTGTTTTTGTTAAAATAAAAACCATGTTAACAGTTTAATTTTCAATGACAAATTAAGTCCCTATAAAACTTTTTAAATTGACCTTGTTATTTGATCTTTTTTATCAGAAGATAAAAAAGGAAAAGGAAAGACATACTCAAGGAAAGACAAACTCTACAATTTAAAACCAATGATTTCACAAAAAACAAAATTCAGTTTAAGTGTATAATCTATCCTCCCCACACCTCTCCCCAAAACTTTGTATAACAGAACATTAAGTTCAAACTTACTTAATGTTGAGGTTTATTCTTTATAACTGAGTACACTTTCAACCAAATGCGTATGAAAATTACTGCTAAAGCTCTCAGTAGAAATTAAAGAAAGTATAAGAGCTTATAAGCAACCTAAGTATCTAAAATGAAATTTTTAACCTTCTGGTGAATATTAATTACCTTCAGAGATTATCTTCTTCCTTACTCAATGAAAAGCTTTAAAACACTCGTTCTCAAATAGGGGCAGTTTTGCCTTCCACCCCCAGCTTATATTTGGCAGTGTCTGGAAGATACTTTACACGTTGACACAACTGGGGGAGGGAAATATTTTGGCATCTAGTGGCTACAGGCTAGAGATGCTGGACAAATGGCCTATAGTCCACAAGACAGCACTTCCTTAACAAAGAATTATCTGGCCCAAAATGTCAATATTGACAAGGGTAAGGAACCCTGCTGTAAACTAGTACAAAACAGGGTTATTGAGGGTTACTGAGAACTGATTTCCTTTACTACTAGGTTGTTTTTCCATCAACTGCCAAAGAAAGCAATTTCATTCATTTAATCTGAAAGCCCACAAATCAACATAACTTTTTGCTCTCTTCTGTGGCTATCTGTTGAGATTTAAACAATGAGCAGCCCGACTGATTTTGACAAGCTGAATACTAATTAAAAGGAATACTGAAAAGGTGACAACAATCTCCAGAATAGACAGCAACTAAAACACAGAGTGGAAATCAACTGTGTTACTTAAAAACTTATATTTCCAATATCACTCTAAATTTAGGAGGATTCCTAGCTGTTTACATGAAATATATAAATAAAAATATTAGTTAGCTTACATATAGAAAACCACCTTTTTTCTAACATTCATAAAGTTCTCTGAATTTGGGGGGAGAAGACAATCTTCATATAACAGTATTTACTGTAAGTAATAATAAAAAAAATGACACTTTCACCCAACATAAAAAGTTACAGACATCAAAACAGTGTATTATTAAATAGTATTCACCTTAAACTCTTGTGTGACCGGGTCTATAGGGTACTCAATCAGATATGGATGATTACAGCACTTGCGAAGTAGCATCATTATATTCTGCAGCTTCAGATTAACTTCAGATTCTATAGGGATGTTTGTTTCCACAACAGCTCTGCACAAAATATAGAATCCATGAATGAGACATTAAAAAAAAAAAATCACAGTTTAAAGAATACTTAAATTTATTTTTAAACTCACACCTTTCTCGGTCTACCTCTGGCTGTATTTGGCTGATCAGTTTTTCCAATTCATTAGGGAAATCATCTATTTTGCTGTAATCTATTGACTTTCTAGTTCGCCGTTTTGGTCGTCCAGTGGGACTCAGCTCAACTGTTTCTTTCTAAAACAATAAATTAAAGAAATATCTTTTTAAAAAGCTATATATATACTCTTAGTTATTTGTAGTGAAGTGGACGGAACTAGAGTCTGTCACACAGAGTAAGGTAAGTCGGAAAGAGAAAAACAAATACCATATGCTAACACAAATATATATGGAATCTTAAAAAAAAAAAAAAAAGGTTCTGATGAACCTAGGGGCAGGACAGGAATAAAGACGCAGATGTAGAGAATGGACTTGAGGACATGGGGAGGGGGAAGGGTAAGCTGGGACGAAGTGAGAGAGTAGCATTGACATATATACACTACCAAATGTAGTGGGAAGCAGCTGCATAGCACAGGGAGATCAGCTTGGTGCTTTGTGACCACCTAAAGGGGTGGGATAGGGAGGGTGGGAGGGAGACGCAAGAGGGAGGGGATATGGGGATAGATGTATACATATAGCTGATTCACTTTGTTATACAGCAGAAACTAACACACCATTGTAAAGCAATTATACTCCAATAAAGATGTTAAAAAGAATGTTAAAAAAAAGCTATACTCTTAAATTCTATACACACACACACACACAAAGTAGGGTATATAATATTTTTATGTACAAAATGTTTTAACATATAAAGAAAAAAATAATTTTGTCTGTCATCATCAAGTTTATTAATTTCCAAAGGCACAAAATCAAGGATCCATAAACTATAGCCAAATGTAAATTTTATCCTGGGAAATTTAATTGTTTTAACACTGATGACAATATCTGGAATCAGAGTTAATGCATTCATATCAGTGGAAAAAAATAAGGATGGATAAAACTTCTGAACTTATATAAAGGAATTTAATAGCTTTGGGCTGAAATGAAGCTCCACATATCTGCACTACAGAGGTTATTTTTTTGGATTGGTATAATACTGCAATGAAATTCCTTCCAATAGGCAACTACTTTAATTTTCTAACAGTTAAAAAGCCAGAGATTCCCTTTAATTAAAATGAAAATGAGGGCTTCCCTGGTGGTGCAGTGGTTGAGAGTCCGCCTGCCGATGCAGGGGACACGGGTTCGTGCCCCGGTTGGGGAAAGATCCCACATGCCGCAGAGCGGCTGGGCCCTTGAGCCATGGCCGCTGAGCCTACGCGTCCAGAGCTTGTGCTCCGCAACGGGAGAGGCCACAACAGTAGAGGACTGCGTACCGCAAAACAACAACAAAAAAGAAAATGGGATAACAGTCTAATGGTTGTACAAAAACAGAAATGCGTAATCATAAATACTTTGAAAAGAAATACACAGGTCCATGGCAAACAGTCAAAAATCTGGACATCTGAACAAAATTTAAGGGTCTTCTAATCTTCAGTTATAAGATAATCACATTCCAATTCAATTTCTTGTAATATGGTGGGTAACTAAAAAAGATATTTCTTTCAAATAGAGGATTTTATTAAATTTTTTGGCTACCAACAACCTGCTGTAAAGGGATTGTATATTTGGGGTGACTGGTCTAGTTGGCAAGCCCTTAGTATATTGTGTGCTTGTTCAAATGTATTTCCAAATCCATCCCCAGACAGTATTTCAGATGACTATAAAGCAATCAATGCAGGAACCATCACTTGAATTTTAGTAGGACCACAGAATTACTAGGAGACAATTTTTGCTATTGGCCTTATGCCTTATACTCCAGTTAGAAATTCACCCTCAACAAGTCATGAAAACAGGTGATGAGCCTCATATAAGACTGAAATCAACCATGAAATTTTCTATGCCAACTGTCATTTACAGGTAGGTTATTTCAAATCCACACTCTACCTCGCTGGATCCAAACATGTTTGCAATTGTACGGTTCACAATGGCTGTGTAAAAGATCTCTTGTTTCTTTGAAAGTGGTGCATAAACAACTACTTCTCGTTTAGGAGGAACTTCAAGGGCAACATCAGATTTTAGTCTTCTCAATAAGAAAGGTGTTAAAATCTAAAATTTAAACATGAATAAACATATATAAATATTAAACATTTTTGTATTTTCAAGGAATACTCTCCCCAAATACCCTTTTACCCCTTCTTCCTCTTTTCTTCCTATATAAAACTATCACATCTCAAAAGGTGATATAAAATATTTCCTTGAAATTTTCCAGACCAAAAACCACCACATGACAAACTCATAGCGTTTATCTGTAACATTTCACAACTTAATTTTTCAAAAATTCTAGTATAACTTGAATATTTTAAAAAGCTGAAATAAGAAGGTGATATCTGTACTTCTTAGGGATAAAGTTATAGCCCACAGTTTTTAAAAGTGAGGTTTCGAATTAGTAGAAAACCAAAAAATCAACTGATCCAGAAAAGTAGGCATGAAAAGTTTCCTTCTATAAGTTCTAAAACTTCAGACTTAAAACTACTCTCCTTCATCAGCTGTGATGACAAGAGATTTCCACATTTATAAAACAACAGAGAAGCAATAGATAACTATATCATTATTAAACTACTTAGGTTTTTAAAAGAAAGTCAACTTAAAAAAATCATTTTATATCCTTTATAGCCTTCCCTTTAAATTAGTAATTAATTTACATATAGATTAGGGCTCTGTACTTAAATACCTCAAAGGTATAGAGCCAAGCATAGAGAGACTTTAATTTTCCAGAGAAAGAGAGAACATTACCAGTAGTTTAAGAAAAAAGTATCTGTAGACAGCGGCCCAGACACAAATATACCTACAGGCAAGTATCAGAAAAAACATGCAAATGATATGGGGAAGTAAGATTTGGAGTATTATTTTTACTTTGATTTACGTACTATCTCACTTCAAAGTCAAAAAAACTTTTTCAAAAAGATTTTGAATAAAATTGTCAAAGCACAATTGAGAAGCTTTTCAGGCCCACATATGAAAACTAGGAGACCTTTGAAAGATTATGTTTGTTTAAAAATAGATAGGATAGGGCTTCCCTGGTGGTGCAGTGGTTGAGAGTCTGCCTGCCGAGGCAGGGGACACGGGTTCGTGCCCCAGTCTGGGAGGCTCCCACATGCCGCAGAGCGGCTGGGCCCGTAAGCCATGGCCGCTGAGCCTGCGTGTCCGAAGCCTGTGCTCCGCAACGGGAGAGGCCACAACAATGAGAGGCCCACGTACAGAAAAAAAAAAAAAAAGGATAGATGGAGTTTGTACAAAACAGTAGAATGGATCATACAAGTAAGTAAATTATGCAACTATTATTGGCAAACATTGCATAAAAATTTTCATTTTTGGCTGACAAACATGTCAGTAACCATTAGGGGTAAAATGAGTATACGTGAAAAGGACAAAATTTTAAAAAGCACTTTACTTTTGCTTTAACACCATGAGACCTCTAGGGGAGGGAAAAGGGCAGGAGAGTAAGTTAAATTTGGGGGTGGGGGGGCTCACTTTTCAAATTCTACCACAATGGGTTGAACAGGTAATTTCTAGGGTTCCTTTTTCATTCTATGAGTCTAGTAAGCAGAATAAGAAAAGTGAAAACCTGGTGCAGCATATGCAATACATTCTGTTCTCTTTCTTTAGCAATAATATCTTCAGCAGTTTCAGAAAGACTAGTGATATCAAACCAAGATTCAAAGCTGTAAAATAAAAAAATTATTACAAGTTAACCTAACACATAAATCAGTTATATTAACATGACATATGTTTTGCATTTTCAACTTTGTATTAATCTGTGTATTATGAAGCAGATATTTTCTTAAAGGGAACATTTTTTTCTGATTTATAATTATCTTTTTTTTTTACATCTTTATCAGAGTATAATTGCTTTACAATGGTGTGTTAGCTTCTGCTTTATAACAAAGTGAATCAGCTATACATATACATATATCCCCATATCCCCTCCCATCTTGCGTCTCCCTCCCACCCTCCCTATCCCACCCCTTTAGGTGGTCACAAAGCACCAAGCTGATCTCCCTGTGCTATGCAGCTGCTTCCCACTACATTTGGTAGTGTATATATGTCCATGCCACTCTCACTTCGTCCCAGCTTACCCTTCCCCCTCCCATGCCCTCAAGTCCATTCTCTACACCTGCTTCTTTATTCCTGTCCTGCCCCTAGGTTCTTCAGAACCATTTTTTTTTTAGATTCCAATAAATATATTATCTTAACAAGAGTATAAACATCAAATAAACATTAAAGTACCCCCCCCTTTTTTTTTTGCGGTACGCGGGCCTCTCCCGTTGCGGAGCACAGGCTCCGGACGCGCAGGCTCAGTGGCCATGGCTCACGGTCCCAGCCGCTCCGCGGCATGTGGGATCTTCCCGGACCGGGGCACGAACCCGTGTCCCCTGCATCGGCAGGTGGACTCTCAACCACTGCGCCACCAGGGAAGCCCCCCTTTTTCCTCTTTTTAAAGGCAGACTTCATTAGGATATGTCTGGAGTCTTGGAAGCGTGACTATCCCATGTTCTCCTACAAATGGACCTTGAGATGGGTCCTCCTCTATTGGGGAATGTTATCCTCTACGACAAAGCACGTAGCTTCGGGAGGAATGCACATGTCCCATGGGAGGAAGGGGACACTGGCCTAGCCAGTCAGGTCAGCCAGATCAACCCTAGCAGTCAGTGGGGTGACAGATGTCACAGCCAGACTGCCCCCACATCCTAAGGTACACATTTTATGGAACATTTTAATAAAGTTAAAGAAATGAAAACTATCTCTGAATATCAAGACCACATGATTTCTCTCTTTAGGTAAAAATGTGACCCACTACAGTGTTTTTAAAATTCAACATATATGTACCCTGATAATGATATCTATTAATATCCTTAGTTCTTCACAATGTTAAAAAAAAACAACCCTATTAACATGAGCTATTAAATATAAGCATGTCTACACTAAGTAACGCTATATTGTCAGTAAATACAATTGGGAAAAATGCCAACAACATTAATGCAGTAGTTACATCAGATATTTCCAAAATTTCGTCACCTCAGGCACATTTTATAAATTCAGATTCCCAGCTCCTCCCTCAGTGTTCTAACTCAGTGGAAATGCATAGGACCTGGAAATCTTGCCTTTTAATAAATGTTCCCTAAGACAGCCTGGCCTTGGGCTAATATCTGGTCACCAGAGGTGGAATACATTCTCAAAATAAAACATTAAAAGTTATTCTCCCATATAAAATTAACTTTCTTCCTTCACTGATGCCAAAGTAAGTGTAAATCAGTTATTTTGCCCTCCTGATTTTGAAACTTCTATGTTAATTATTTTTAATGTCTGGTAAGATTATTTACTCTTCCATTCTGAGTATACTAATGATTTTCTGAAAACTGTTTATTTTTGCTTTTTATGATATAAGCTAAGATTCAAACAGTTCTAGAGTAAAAAGCATGAGGGTGAAACTGGGAGACTCTGGTTATATTTTTGACTCTGGCATTAACTAGTTATATTTTTAATAACTTGACACTTGGGTTTTCTTATGTGTGAGACAGGGGATGTATCAACCCCTATCCCTTCAACCTATCTCTTGTTTGTGAGAAAATAATGAGAAAAATCCACCTGAAAGTGTTTCACAAAGTCAAGACAATAAGGAGCTTTATAAAAATATGTTAAGGCAGGGAACTCCCTGGCAGACCAGCGGTTAAGACATTTGGGGCTTTCACTGCCGTGGGCCCAGGTTCGATCCCTGGTTGGGGAGTTAAGATCCCGCAAGCCGCGCAGTGTGGCCAAAAAAAAAAAAAAAAAAAAAAAAAAAAAATTTTTTAAGGCAGCATAAAACAGCTTGTCTCTACTAATCAATGCAATAAAAGCTTTAAAATAATCTTTTATTTATCTCCTCTCATAATTTGTGTCAAAAGTAGAACATACTTTTGGGGAAAGGGGAATTGGAGGAAGGTGGTTAAAATGTACAAACTAACGGTTATAAAGTAAATAAACACTAGGTATGTAATGTATAACATGGTGACTACACTTAACACAGCTCTATGATATATAGGAAAGTTGTTAAGAGTAGATCCTAAGAGTTCTCATCACAAGGAGAAAAACTTTTTCTTTTCATTTTATTTATTTGAGATGATGGATGTTAACTAAACCTATTGTGGTAATCACTTCACAATACATATAAATCAAACCGTCATACTGTACATCTTAAACTTATACAGTGATATGTCAATTATTTCTCAATAAAACTGGAAAAAATAAAATAAAAAGAGCAGAACATATATACCACAAAGAACTGGCCAAAAGCTATCACTTTAATCCAGCTACCTAGAAGATAGAAATTAATTTAAACTATGAGCACAGATTTTGAGACAGTTAGAAAAACATAGGAAATAATTAAATAACCGCTTACCTACCTTTTCAAGTCATCAAATACATCTGGCAACAAAAAGTTCAGCAATGACCAAAGCTCTGATAAGTTGTTTTGCAAAGGAGTACCAGTCAAAAGAAGCTTGTTATCCGCATTGAATCGTTTTAACTCCCTGATTAGGCGGCACTTCATGTTCTTAATCCTGTGTCCTTCATCTACTATTAAGTATTTCCAGTAGCAATTCTAGAAAAGGAATTCAGGGGAAACTTTTTATATGATGATCTCACAATTTTTCCTAAAAGCAATTTTAAAGATAAAACTTCTTTATTAGGAATGAATGTTCGATTTTATCAAACGGTATTTCTATACCTATTGAGATGATCATATTTTCCTTTGATCTACTAAGAGAATGAATTAATTTCCTAAAACTGATATATACTTGTGTTGCTGTAACAGACCTCACTTGGTCCTGAACTAATAAAGTCCACCTGCTGTTATATATTTAAGATTTCTCCATTCACATTCTTTAGTCAAAGCAGTCTGTACTTTTCCTTTCTAATGCTTTGTTGAGTTTTAATTAGTGTTATCTTGCAGTCCTAAAAAAAGAACTGAAGGACTTTATTAGTTCTATATGCTCTGAAACATTAAATATCGTTAGAATTTTCATTCTTGAAGCCCACATCTGAGATTGACACTTTTTATTATCTGATGGTATTCTCAACTTCTTACATAGTTATTGGTTTGTTTAGGTTTTTCCTTTCTTCTGGAGCTAATTTTGGTAATGTATATCTTCACAGAAAGCTAACCATTTACTTTCATTAAGTTGTCATGAAAATTGTTTTAATTTCTCATCTTTAATATCTGTGCTCTTTTATCTTGATTAAGCAAACCTAAAGTTCCTCTGTTTTACTGTGTAAAAATACAGAAATATGCAATATTTCTGGGAAGTATAAGTACCAAACTGGCAACTGTAGGTATCCTTGGATAATGGGATTAGCAAATTGGGGGAAGAGTATGAAATGGGACATCTTTTGCATTTTACTTTATACATTCATAGCTTAAAATAATATTATGACTTCTTTAATAAAAAACTTGGAACTTTTTTTCTGATAAGGCAAACAAATCAGATAGCCTGAATAATCTCTCACTATATCTACCTTAAAAAAATGAAACAAAATATACAACATCCTTCATAAATGAATAAGCAAAAAAGAAAACCCAATGCAACAGAAATGATGAGGAATCTGATAAATGAATTAGTAAATGGACTCATTTACTTCTGCTGCCACTCAGGAATAGGAGTTCTGTACCCCTAATGCCATCAACCCCTAAAGCTAGGATCCTTGATATAATAATAAAAATTCAGTGAAAGGGAAAATTACAAAAATTCTAGCCACTGGCAAATGGAATTGACAAGGAAGCTTATTGTTTCAATATGGTCTGGCTATGGTAATCAAAATAATTAGAAGATCTTCATGTTATATTATTTAGTAGAAAACAGGTGTTTCAATAAGCAACATAAAGTATTACCATATTTATAAATTATACCTATATGCTAACAATAGTTATATAACACAGCAGTAGTAATTCTCAGGTAGAATTACAAGTGCTTTCAGGTCTTTCTGTACACTACTTTTTCCTACATGCAATATGTATTACTTTTACTGTGAAGACATAACTGCAAACCACATTCCAAAGTTCTACCAGCACACAAGTAAAATCTTACATACAGCTGAATCTTGAGCAACACAAATTTGAAATGCACGGGTCCACTCATATGCAGATTTTTTTCAGTAATAAATACCACGTATAGTACTACAGGATTCATGAGTGGTTGAATCCATATCTGGAACTGCAGATATGGAGGGCCCACTATAAAATATATGCAAACTCTCTACTGCACATAGGGTTGGTGCCCCTAACCCCCATGTTGTTCAAGGGTCAACTGTACTGGTCAGAGTAAAACAAAGCAGTAAAGAACTGTATGTGAAATACATGGAGCAGTGAGGAAGAAGTTCAAAACACCAAAAAATGGGGCTTCCCTGGTGGCGCAGTGGTTGAGAGTCTGCCTGCCGATGCAGGGGACACGGGTTCGTGCCCTGGTCCGGGCCACAGGCCACGGAGCGGCTGGGCCTGTGAGCCATGGCCGCTGAGCCTGCGCGTCCAGAGCCTGTGCTCCACAACGGGAGAGGCCACAACAGTGAGAGGCCCATGTTACCGAAGAAAAAAAAAAAACACCAAAAACTGAACTGAGAGAGGCAATGAGAAGTCCATTTTCCAATTGCATTACAATAACTTGGGCACTAATAAATAAGTAGCTACAACACAAAGAAAAACAGATATGGGAATGTTATGCCATAGTAGGTCCATAAGATAATAAAAAATAACTTGTCTTCATATATTCCACTATTTAATTAAAATTAAATGGATAAGTTCTATATACTTAAAGCACTTGTCAGAGACATCTGTAATACATTCACAGATTAGGTCTATGTCTGGTTGATTTTAAAATGGTGTTGTGGAGGGAATTCCCTGGTGGCACAGTGGTTAGGACTCTGTGCTTCCACTGCAGGGGGCACGGGTTCGCTCCCTGGCCGGGAAACCAAGATCCTGCATGCTGTGCGGTGCAGCCAAAAAAATTAAATTAAATTAAATTAAAAAAAGAAAACAAGGAAAAAAATTTTAATTTTAAAATTAAAAAATAAATGAATAAATAAAATGGTGTCATGGCTATAGATTAAAGTACCAAAGGCTTTAATTTTCTTGTTAGAGACTACAACCTTCATGTCAATCGTTCTTTTTTTTTTAAAATTTATTAATTTTGGCTGCATTGAGTCTTCATTGCTGAGCGTGGGCTTTCTCTAGCTGTGGCAAGCGGGGGCTCCTCTTCGTTGCGGTGTATGTGCTTCTCACTGTGGTGGCTTCTCTTGTTGCAGAGCACGGCTTTAGGCACGCGGGCTTCAGTGGCGTACAGGTTCAGTAGTTGTGGCTCGCGGGCCCTAAAGTGGTGTACAGGTTCAGTAGTTGTCGCTCATGGGCCCTAAAGTGCAGGCTCAGTAGTTGTGGCACACGGGCTTAGTTGCTCCACGTCATGTGGGATCTTCCCGGACCAGAGCTCGAACCCGTGTCCCCTGCACTGACAGGCAGATTCTTAACCACTGCACCACCAATCTTTCTGTTAATATAAACCTCCAGGTTCTAAAGGAATATGCACAATGCAATCTATTACTTCCATCAGAAAAAATAAACAAATAAATGCTACTGGATGGTGACAAAGTGTTGTAAGTTAAGAAAAATGTGATTTATGGATTACAAAGAATCCAATAAGACCATTCATACCTGTAATGCATTTCGGTCTCTCATGGCTATCTCAAATGAAGTGATCACCACAGGATGAATCTGCAATGTCCCTTTCCGTTTGTGAATATGCTTTACCAATTTTCGACGTTCTTGCTGGGTACCATGATATAACATAGTAGGAATCTAAAAGATTTTATATTGATTTATAACCAACTTTAGAACAAAATGTAAATAACAACAATTTGTAAAATATAAAGTTAATCATTTCTGAAAGAAAAAATATAATTTAACTTTACTTCTATACTTCTATAACAAAATGAGTCAATCAATTCTAATAAATTATTGGGCTACTATGGGAGGATAAAAAAGCCATAAAACCAAATTGAGTGTAAGGTGAGAGAGATGGCGAAGTTATTTTTGGAATATATACTCTCATAAGGCAATGATGTGGCTAAAATGCATAGGTATGGAAGGAAAACACCATAATAAGAATGAACAGAATTAAAAATAAATTCTACCCAGGTCTATCTCAGGTGAGTCAAATTATTCAAGGCACTAAAAACCACCCAGGGATGTTTTAGGCAAGATGTCTGAGATTACTATGGAAACTTAGTTTATTCTATATAAACTTAGAGAAGGTACTGCTGAGACTGAAAGATAAGTCAAATAAGATATAGTGCTACACAGAAATCAACATAATTTTAGTAAGAGATCTATAGCTTAATTCAGGCAACAAAACAATAAAACATTTGTAATGATAATATATTTAACAAAAGGAAACATGTCTTACTTCTGGTGTAAATCTTTGGAATTCAGCCATCCAGTTAGGAAGTGTAGACAAAGGGCCACAGACGAGAAAAGGTCCAGGTACTCCTCTCTGAATCATCAATGCAATTGTAGCAATGCATTGAACTGTCTTTCCCAATCCCATTTCATCTGCTAAAATGCCATTAATTCCATTTTCCCAAAGCATCTGGACAAAAATAATATACACTGTATTTAAATGCTGACATAAACACCTATTGAATCAGCAGTAAGTTTATTTCTTCTTTTAACCCAAAGATGATAATTATGATGAGACTGACATATGTACACCATAAGTTATAACAACACTTGTGGGAACTCAGTTATCAAAGCCATAAAAATGTTGGTAGCCTTGAATAAGATAATTTTTCACTTTCAAAAATTTACTCTGGGTAAATAAGTTAGAAAATAAGTATTTACACAGAAGTGTTTGTTTTATATATAATAGTGAAACAGAAGGAACAACTCAAGTTGTGTTACATCATATTAATAGGTTATCATATAGAAATGAACCAATATCTTGTATTAAAATTGAGGATTCATTACCCTAAGCCATTCCATGCCTTCCACTTGGTACCATCGCATCACTCCTCCTGTGAAGTGTTTTGGTTGCTGAAAGGGTACTGGCTGTCCATTACATTTCCGAACTGGGTCAAAAAAGAATTTAGTATTTTGCCTAACCGTTTGAGATAATCTATCTTTAATTTTACTATTTGAATCTTTATTTTTCTGAAGATCTTCTACACAGAGATTAGAAGAGGAGCTTTCATCCTGTAAAGAAAAAAGTTTAATTAGAAGTTTAATACATAATAATGCTGCTACCCTCCATTAATCAGAAAATGTAACTGCTAATCAAAATTTGCCCAGTCGTATAATCATTGGGTATGAAAAAATAAAGCTACATGTTTAATAAAACCCTCTAGACAGTTAATTCCATTCCCCCACAAATTCAAAGCCACTGGAAAAAAAAAAAAAACACTTCTGAAAATAACCCTTACATATAACAGGCATATACTTCTGAAATGACCTTTACAATTAAACATCCCTTCCAAACCTCTAAAATATGCTACCCAAGAATTTATTAAACTATTTTCTTAATAATTTCCTTCATCCATAGGCAGGATAACAGATAATGTCTGTTAAAAAAATTATTTTCAAGGAACATAAAAATATTTACTTTCATCTAAGTAATTACTTTCACTACAGGCAAAGGGGCAAAGTAAATACAGTTTAAAAACTCACTATATCAAACTTAAGAATGTCAATTTATCTGTTTGTGACACAGCACCAACTTATGACCAATGGTAGATTTTTATTGGTTAGCTATGTCCACAACTCTATTCTAAGAAAATGAAAACAAGGATTAAGTCAATTCAAAGGGAAGTCTTACAAATGGTAAGTCTTATAAATGATGCCACAACTGGATATTCAACTGGAAAAATAGGAAACTTGAGTTTCACCACTCCCTACATAAAATCTGTGATGAAATGATATACCTAAACATCAAACCCAGAACCATAAAACTTTTATAAAACAGAATAACTTGATAATTCTGTGATAGACAAACAGTTCTTATACAAGACAAAAAAGCACTAACCACCAAAAGAAAAAAGGTAATGATTTGGGCTATTACAAAATTTAAAATTTTCTGCTTATTAAAAGATATCATTAAGAAAATGAGTAGGCAAGCCACGAACTTAAAGAAAATACAGTCTATATATGTGACAACAATGAGATTATAGAACTCGTATATCAACAAAACGACAAATAACCCAGTAACTGTGCAAAAGATATGAACAGAAACTTTACAAAAGAAAACATATAAACAGCCATTACAAACATGAAAATAAACTCTACATTAGTAATTAAGAAAATGCAAAATAAAACTACATGAGATTCATTTCACATTCAGTAGAACGGTTAAAATCAAAAAGATTAACAACATGAAATGCTGGCAATAGAGTAAAATGGTGTGTTCACTTTGGAAAAAGATCTGTACTTTCTTATAAAGTTGAATTACATTTACCATATGACCCAGCAATTCCATTCCTAGGTATATACAGAAAAAATATCAAAACATGTCCACACAAATATCTTTACACAAATTATCATAGCAGCCTCATTCAGAATAGTCACAAAGTGGAAACAATCCAAATGCTCATGAAGAAAATGGATTAAGACATTATAATATTCAATGGAATACTACTCAGCAATAAAAAGAAACCGACTAGCAACAAACTCAACAACATCAATGATTATTATCCACGCTGAATGAAAAGTAGCAGGAAATAAAAGAATACTATTTATATTTCATTTGTATGAAAACTAGATTGTGATAGAAGTTTTTTAAAAAATTGGGCAAAACTACTATAATAGAAGTCAAGAGGCAGTTGCCTTTAGGTTTGGGGTAGGGAAATGACTGGAAAGGGATACAAGGGATCCTTCTACCATAATAAGGTTCTAAATCTTGATTTGGATAATAGTTACACAGATGTATACATTTGTCAGAATTCTTCCAAATGAACACAAGATCTATGTTTATTTATTGTATATTATAAAATGTCAATTCCATAGTAAATTGTGGTAGAAGATTAGATTGGGCTTTATCTTTAAAAACGCAACTAAATATTTATTAAAAATATGCTTACTTAATCTTATTTACATTAAACATAGTTGGGTTATAACTGCATCATAAACAAATCCTTATACTGAACAAAGACTAAATCCTGTAATTATAGGGGTTTGGATAGTAAATACTCAGGTAACAAGGAACCTCTCTACATAAAATGAGGGGTTGGGGTGGGAGTAAAATCAAGCCTTCCCAAACAGAACCAAAGAAAATCTTGAAGGCCAGAAATAAGATTAAAGTATCCCTCAGGGCTTCCACAAGCTATGGAATATATACATGTGGAATGTATATATCCATATGGTTACAGTTACTTGCATCATTGCTAGACTCCCAAAGACCCATAAATTAATATTTACACACTAAGGAACATGCAATAGACCACCTAAACTTGATATATAAGAAGCATGTTAGGATAAAAAAAGCCAAATGGTTATTTTTTTTAAAAAAAGCTAAGAAATAGGATAACTAGTGAGAAAAAATGTACACTGGTGATTAAGAGATCAGGGAAGCAAATATGACTCCTAAATTTAATATCTATTATAAATCTCTTACCTCATTCTCCTTTTTACTTTTCTTAGCCACAGACAAAATTTCCTAAAACATTGAGAAAACAAAAACAAAATAACAACGAATGTGGTTCATTCATTTATTTAACATTTATTCTTGTTCTGATTTTATGCCAGGAAATGGGGATAAGCCTTGAAGGTAATTAGAATACAGGTGGACCTCAGACAAAATTAAGCCCATAGAATCTTTTTTTTTTTTTTAACAGTTCAGGTCTTTTATTTTCTTTACACCATCATGCCATGAATTCATAGGGAATGAAGCCGATAGCATCTTATAAAATTCTGAATTCGTTAGCAGCGCTTAAAAATTGGGATATTTACTCCTAAATCTTCCAGCTTTTTTTTTTTAGTTAAAGCTTATCTGAATAGACTAAGTCCAAATTCACAAAGTCCTCTAGTACAGAGGCTGGCAAACTACAGACCGTGGACCAACTCCAGCCGGCAACCTGTTTTTATAAATGTCTAAATAAAGTTTAATTAGAACAAAATCAGGCTCACTGGTTTACAATCTGTCTATGACTGCTTTCTGGATACAATGGCAAAGTTCAGGGTTGATTAGTTACCCACAAAACTACTGAAAGCCAAAAATGTTTACCATCTGGCCCTTTACAAAAAAAGTTCTCCAAACCCTGCTCTAGGTTACTACCATTATTCAAGTATTCACTCCCAAATGTACTACAGTCCCAACTCCAGCCCACTTTAGGCCTCTCTCTGGATTAGAGGACTGAGTTTGCAATCCTGAGCAAGAGGCAAAGACAAATACATTAAAAATACAGAATAAAAGTGTTCTGATTTTGAATTACCTACTAGATGCTAAGGGTAAGGAGACAATGTCCCTGGTGACTTAGGAGAGTATTATATCAAATTATCTGAAAAAGTTGTCATCAAGGGATAATCACTAAAGACAGAATTAGGCTGTATTTCAAGCAGAAAGAATAGCATGTGCAGAGGACCAAGGGAATAAAATAGTATGATACATTCAAGAAATTTTAAGCATATCTCAAATTTGAGATACACAGGAAAATGACAGGACATGTAAGTGAATGACACCACATACATACATGTGTATATGTAAAGTATTATGTAAGTATAGATGATATTCATATTCTAAGGCCGAAGAGATTTTATATAGAGAACGGATAGAAGAGCTGTCTTTTAAAATGGATAGATAAACTGAACCTTTTTAGAGAACAATTTGTGAATGACTCAAAATGATACCAATTACTAAGTATTCTTTTTAGAAATTAAACCTCCTTAACTCCTGACACTGCTTACCTCTATAGCTTCATCCTTCACCACTTGTTTATTTACAAACTGGAGCCAAATATAATTTCCTTTTAAGTTTTTTTAACTTTCCAGGAACTTCCTGCCTCTGGACATTGGTCAAAGGTTATTTTCTCTTCCTACAACACATCCCCAGTAACCTCCCTATATCTTACTATTTCCCTATTAACCTACCCCCACCTCTAAATGATTTAACTTTTATCCAAGTCTCAACTTCCTAGATGAAACCTTTATGAACTTCCTGCTTGAGTTAAGAGCCCCTTTATATGCTCAATAGCATTTTCCAATTATCCAATTATATTTGACTACTTCCTTCTAAATTTTTCTCACTGGATATAGGCTAAGGCAAAGACAGTGATTATGTTACCGAGTCTAAGCTCGTACTGCTCACTGCTTGACAGGCCAATAATCAAAAGACACGAGTTGCTGGGGCACGGAATAACAATTTTATTCGGAAAGCCAGCAAACCGAGAAGATGGTGGGCTCATGCCCCAAAGAACCATCTTGCCTGAGTTAGAATTCAGGCTCCTTTTATACTAAAAGGGGGTGGTGGTGGTGGAGTAAAGTCAAACATTTCCTGGTTCCCATCAGCCTCTGGAGGGGATGTGTTAATTTCTTCCTCCCTGTAGTCATTCACAGGTGGGCCTGGTCAGGATGTTTCCTGTGAGCTAAACAAAGGTATTTTAGCTTAATGCTCATTCCTGGGAAGCAGGGTTCCCAGAGATGGGCCATTATATATAATTTAAGCTTATAGGCAACATCCCTTTAGTGACTAACTTATAATACAAAAGGTTCTTTCCTATTACAATTACCTTTCTTTACTAATTGATCTTATCCACTTAGAACAAAGTTTGTCCATAGCAGATATGCCACCAACATTTGATGAATTAAAATAACAGCCGTGTGATTAGCTAAACTTCAATAAATCTCATTAATAGTGTTTTCAAACCGCAGGCTGAGTGTGTTCCATAATAAATTGAGTGGGTCTCAACTATTATTTTTAAATGGGAAAAAAGGGAAAATATCAGAGTACATCCCTAGACTAAAGACAAGTATTATGTGAAACTTTATACCTTATGAAGATGTAAAGAGTTAGAATCTCAGGTAAAAGAAAAATGGAGTAGGTAATTAAGGTTAGAATTTTTTTAATATTAAGAATGTGATACATTAAATTATGCTTAAGGAATATTTAGGGTTTGTCATAACTGAGGACACTCTAATTAGTTTCTATTTAATGAGGTAATACGTGAGAAGGTGAAAAAAGAAATGGCTTTAGAAATGAGTTTATGATTTTAGTTCCTTAATGGTTTTCAAACAAAGAACAGAGTTCTTAAGATACAGTTTTGAGGTTCTAAGAAGTTATAATAATTTCTGATTAGGCCAAACTCATGCTCCTTTAACAAACAGGAAGATGGTACCATCTTCCTCCTTAAAACACTTAACTGGCTGAAAACCCAGGTAAATAACAGTAATCAATACAGCTTTAAGGTGGTTCAAAACCCACAATAGGTTTTACTCAACATCGAATCTTATGTATCCCTCCCCCTTTATTTTTACCTCTTTTGACATGACCTCTGAAATACTGTATGATTCATCTTCTCTTCCTCTTTTCTTTCTCATAACTATAAAAAAAATTTATTTTTTATAGTAATTAAAACAAAAATATAAACACATAGTCTTCAAAACTGGAACAAGGAAATTTACCTGCATTCTCCTCACTTGCATCAATGGAATTTTTACCCTACAAAACAAGGATTTAGAGTATTATTTTCCTAAAGACTTCTACGGTATTACATGTTAAAAGGCACTGATTAGGTTAGCTTTCCTTGCAGTTGAACCACATCCACAACTCTTCACTATTATGCTTACCAAAAGGTAATCTTTTTCTGTATTTCCCTACTATAACTTGTTCGTAACCATATCCCTCTACTTTTTCCCAAAGACTCTACTTTCCTCAGTTTTCTTCCATGTAAGAGACATTTCAAAACTAAACAAAGAAGGCATTTTTATTTTGAAATTACCATGTACATCTTCTCTAACTGTATATTTATGCTGAAGATACTCATTGGGTATGGTATGGAAGGAGTACTCATTTTCAGTATAATTTATAAGTTAAATACAACTGACAGTAGAAATAAAAGAGAAAACCAACTGAAAAATTACTAGTGAAAGGAGATAAGGGAAAGCAAGAAGTGTTCAAAAACAAAGTTTCAGAATGAGAGCTGGCAAAGAATAGGTAGACAACATGTATGAAAAATAAAAATGACAAAGAAATAAGGTAAATATAAAAATGAAGTTAAAAATTTAAAGGATTAAAAAAGAAAATACCAAAAGAGACTAGTGAAGTGGAATAGGCAGAATTTAATGGTTGACACCTTTAGAATAAAGGGAAAAAAACCCAAAACCTGGTATAAAAAGTTAGCTTGGTGAAAGTGAAGGCTGATTGAAATCGGCAGTTTGAAGAGTACCGAGTAAATGATTAAGCCAGTAAAATTATAAGTACATTCTTCAAAACCCCAAAATAAGCTCCTGGAATTCGCAACTGAGTCGAACATCAGTTTTCCACAATTGCTTTTGTTGCAGAGTTATCTGCTATGTACTTTAACATCACCAATAACCACACTAAGAATCAAGTAACTGGACTTAAAGATACCCTACCTATTTTTCCTATTGGCATTTTGATATTTTCTAACAAAGGCAGTTTGGTATAGAAATTAAGTGTGGAATCCGAAATTAATCCTAGGTTCAAATCCTGGCATTACTATTTATTAGATATGTGACCTTCAAAGTTAGTCAATTCTCATTCACAATAGTTGTGTTCTATAAAGTCGCTGTGAATACTGAACTAGTGAACACTCAATCAGTGCATCTAGAAGAAATACAAGTTTAGGTTCCTGCAAGCCTCTGGTCACATCTTCATCAACTGATCAACGCATAACCCTATTTTATGTATGTTGCTGTTTAAACACAGCTCATTTAAAACATATGCTGATTAACACTGAACTCAAAGCCAACAGCATTGTAACTCACATCTGAAGGAAGCTTATCTAACACACCTATTTTCTCCATAAGGAACATCACAGCCTTCTTGCAATAGAAACACTAGACAGCACTTCAGCACAATGTGGCTGACAGTCTTTTAAACAGCAAAACCACCAAAACCACAAAAATGCAAAAATCATGGCATTAAATAGACCACAAAGAGGACACTTGTTTACACTGTGACAACTTAAATAAGGCAGATAGCTTTGTTTGACCTCAGCTGGGAATGTGCATGTTGGGACTCTTAATTTTTTGCCATTCTGCATATACACATGTCTGAATGACCACAAAAACACAGGTGACAGATTTTAGCAAATAGGCTAAGTGGCAAGTATGGGATCTATAAATAATGAGGATGAACTGTGCTTTATCTCCTTGCATCAGCTTCTTTATACATAAAATGTAGATAATAACAGTATCTCTACCTAATAGAGCTGCTTTGAGAGTTAAGTAAAAACATGTAAAGCTTAGAACAATGCCCGGCACACAGTAAGTACTCAATAAATGTTACCTTTATTATTTCTCTTTTCACTAACACACGTGTTGTTTGTATAATCCCTATCAATATGGCATTAAACAGCCTCATGTTAAAACATAGTCCCCAAAAAGATCACATCTAAAATTCAGGCTATCCCTAAATGAATGCTCTATCTGAAATGCTATTACCATGTATGTCATATGTTCCAATTTTGGTTCCACTGCTACAGCTATGTACAAGATACAAATTTAGATTATTTTTATGGCTCAAAGTTGACATGACGAGGTTAGAAGCATGAAGAAGAGTAAGCATTACATGCTCCAAAAGAGCTGGCGACTTATAAAATGCCTTGAGGTATAAAATATTTGCAGATTTCTCCCCAGATAAGAAAGTGAAATTTTGCTATTATGAAATATAGTCCACAGAATAAGAAACTAAAAAGGTCATAGTTTAGCTCTCCCATATATCTAAAATACTGAGACAAAAAAACCCCTAAATAAATAAATAAAATACTGAGAAACAGATTTTACATATTTCTATGCAACCAACAAAGATAGGTTAGCAGATAAAGATTAAAATTAAATAGATGATCAGTAGTCAAAAGAATACAAGAGAATGTCTTCAGTATCTAAGGTAACATATACAAAATATTCTAGCTTACTATTACCTTAGTAACTTTTAAAGATTCCTTTTTTCTCTCCAATTTCTCTTTCTTCTTCTGTTCCTGTAACATAATTTTTTCTTAGTGTCAAACGTGGAAAATGCAAAGTATGAAACACACATCTCAAATAACTTAAGTTCGCAATGAAGAAACTGTATATAAAAATTAAAAAACAAGAACTTGCGCTTCAAGCCTTTATGGAGTAACAGAGAACAGATTTACCCTCCTGCCTTAAGCAACTAAAATCTAAATATATCAGTGGTTTTCAGCAACACGCAGCAAAGGACAGTGAACACTGTCCTGTGAACAGATTTACCCTCCTGCCTCAAGCAACTAAAATCTAGATAAAATATATCTGGTTTTCAGCAACACGCAGCAAAGAGCAGTGAACACTGTCATGAACCACGCGAATCTTCTGACTGCCCAGCTTACTGCCTGGAGGCAACTTCCAAGTGCAAATAATGGAGGGAGAACCCAAATAGAGCTCAACAGTCTTCCTGAGTTGAAAAGACAGAGTGCAAAACTCAGAAGAGCTAGCAAACCAAGGTCAAGTATCAGAGAGGGGACAGTTTCATATAAAAGAGGCTCTGAAGATCTGTAGTGGCATCCTCAGGCTGAGTACTGATCAGTGTGTGAGTGTAAGAAAATGAAGGCCAGGAAAAGAGCAACTAGAAAGCAGGTAGAACAATCCCTGTGCTCACAAGGGCTCAGGAACAGTTCACATTCCCGTCAGCCAAAGCTGAAGGGCCTCTTAATGTATGGGGCTTCAAGAACATTCAGAAGAGGGACCAAGTTATTCTTGGACTAAAAAAGCTGTTCCATAAGCCCCCTAACAAAGCTTTAAAAGCAGGACAGAAAACGATTCAAACCATTTCCAAGAGGTGTTTAAAAGAGTATTTACCTTACAGTGAGTCATTAAGCTTGGTATTTGTTTTTCTGTTTCATTTTACCAAACGAAGGGTTAAAAAGGGCTTCAACAAAGGAAAAAGAGAATTTAGCAAATGTAGCAAAATCTTGATTGATAACTGTTAAATGTGAATGATGGGGACAAAAGGATTTATTGTAGTACTGACACTTGCCCAAGTTTTTAAATCTTCATACTTCTAGTGGACTATAAATAAATTATACAGTGTCTTAGATGATAAATGCAATGCGAAGAAAAGAACAAGGTAAAGGGGATCAGGAGTGTGAGGATGGAGGTGCCAGGTAACTTTATTTAAGGTTGTCAGGGCAGGTCTCATTGAGAAAACATGTAAGCCAAAGCTTGAAGATGATGATGAAGTAAGCCAGGCAGATATCTATTGAGAAGAGGGTTCCAAGTAGAAAACAGCCAGTGCAAAGGCCTAAAGGCCGGAAACACACCTAGAACAAGGTCTGAAAGGTATGGGGGTTGAGGGAGGCAACCAGACTGCTTATAGTCTTGTAGGCCATCCTAAGGACTTTGGCTTTGTTAGAAACAATGTAAGCTAGAAAGCAGTGAAACATCATTAAAATACTGCAAGTGGGTGGGGGGAAGCACTAAAGAAAAATAAATTCTTCACCCAGTAGAAAATCTTTCAAAAATAAAGGTAGATGAAGACTTTTTCAGAGATAAAAACTAAAAGAACCTAACACCAACAGAAAATGCAAACAAATCTATAATAACAGAAAGCAGATCAGTGGCTATCTGGTGATGAAGACAGGAAGTGAGGGATGGGAGAAAATTAAATAAAAGGGGCAGAATTCAACCATAAAAAAAAGAATGTGATCTTGCTATTTGCGACAATATGGATGGACCTTGAGGGCATTATACTAAGTGAAGTAAGAGAGAAAAACAAATACTATATGATTTCACTTACATGTGGAATCTTAAAAAAAAAAAAAGGCTCACAGATTCAGAGAACAGACCGGTGGTTGGGGGGTGGGGGGGTGAGGGGGGAGGTCAAAAGGTATAAATTTCCTGTTATAAAATAAACAAGTCATGGATGGGGATGTACTATACAGCATGGTGACCATAATTAATAATACTTATTGCATATTTGAAAGTTGTTAAGAGAATAAATCTTAAAAGTTCCCATCACAAGGGAAAAAATTTTTAACTGTGTACAGTGACAATGTTAACTAGACTTACTGTGATCATTTTGCAATATATACAAATATTGAAGCATTACACTGTACACCTGAAACTAATATAATGTTACATGTCAACTGTATCTCATTAAAAATGGGGGGACAGGAAGAATTTTTTGAAATTAATGGTTATGTTCATTACCTTGGTTGTGGTGGCTTCATGGGTATACATTTTTTAAATGTACAGTTTTGTGTATATCAGTTATATTTCAATAAAGCAATTTTTAGAAAAGGAGACTGAGCAACATAAAATTCACAATTTCTGGCATCCAAAAAATATCACTAGACAGGATAAAAATCAGTTAACAGTTGACTAAAAAAATAAATGTTGGAGTAAAGCAATTTATATTGAGGAAACTCAACAGCTCAGGGATTGGCAGGCAGCACAGTGAGGATGAAGTTGGAACTAAAAACAGGAGTTTTGTTCTAATGTCTGCTTAGAAGCAGTTACTCTTGAATGAAACACATCTTGAATGACAAAAGCAAACTACAGAAGAACTACATATAGTATGATACCATTCTTATAAGGCTCAAAATAAGCAAGACCAAAAATATCACATGTGGATATATACACATGTGATATATGTTAAACTATTTTTTTAAGCAGAAAAATGATAAATACAAAATTCATGATGGTAATTACCTCTGGGTTAGGATGGTAAACGAGGCAAGGAGATGGGAAAGAGAAGCAGAAATGTAGGTGCAAAAATATTTAGAATGTCCTAGTTCTTAATCCTTGTTCATTTAATTAATACAGTATTCATAATTTAAAAAAAATGTTGGTATATTCATACAATGGAATGCTGCTTAGGAATAAAAATGATCTACTAAATTAATACATGTAAGTGAATCTTAAAAATATGCTGAGCTAAAGAAGTGAGACACCAAGAGTGCTTATCATATGATTCCATTTATATAATATTCTAGAAAAAACAATACTAATTTATAGTGGCAGAAAACAGAAACCAGTGGTTGTCCGGGGCCAGAAGCAGAGACCACTGAGAGAAGAAAACTTCTTGGGATAATGGAAATGTTCTTTATCTTGACTGTGCCGGTGGTTACACAGGTCAAAACTCATCTAACTCTTAAAATGTGTGCAATTTATTGTATGTAATTTATATCTCAATAAAGCTTATTTTAAAAATTTAAGCTATTAGCTATAATCAATCACATATACATACCTCTAACTGCTGCTGTTCCATTTTAGTCAATAAAAATTTGGAGTAAATATTGCTTTTTTCAAGCAAATGCTGAAGTCTACGATATCGAATGTCCATGGACTCTCTATCCCAAGACATGCGAGCCTATCCAAAGAGAAAGTTTCCATAATTATTAACGGTTTCCTGACATACACTGATTTTTTTTGCATAAGGTGTAACAAAGATGACTAAACAACTGCTCTTTAGGTTTAATATATTTCCTGTAATTCATGAAAAATATTTTTATTAAATTCACTTACTAAAAATGGTTATCTTCCAAACAAAAACCTAGAATAGCTAAAAAAAAAATGATTCTGGGGTTCAACAGGCAATCTGGCAAAGTATAGCTTGGCTACCAAAATACTGAAATTTCAGACACTGAATATATGGTTATTGGCATCTACAGAATTGAAGGTCCATTTTCAAAATATTTGAAATTAAAGTGAGAAAGCAAATATTTAATTCAAGTTGTATTTAAGTTTTTACAAAACCAAATCATTTCAGAAAAGAAAAATTTTATACACCAGTTTAATTTGAAGGAGCAATGGAATTAAAAGATAGTCTCATTGGCTAGGAATCAGAACATCTAGTTTTAGAACTTAAAAACTATGTTGTCAAAATATTTAAACGTGCTAAATCTACTGTTTATTTCTTACAAGCCTCTTTCTTCCTCAGTATTGTGTTGCCCAAGCTTTGCCCTTACCTTTTAGCTTTCTACTCTCATACTCTTACCTTTATCTTTCACCTCTGTACGCCTTCCATTTACAAACCTCTGCTTTCCATATTACTTTTACACACCATTTATTTATTGATTTGTAAGAGTACACAACAGTCTAGTGGCTGAGGAGGAACCCTCTCAATTCACAATAAAAGTTAAACATTTTAACAGAACAATAACAGAGGGCACAAGAGAGAAAACAAAAGCAACAAATAAATAGTATAGTTCAACGGTCCACAAACATTTTCTGTAAAAGGGCAAAGGGCAAATATTTAAATATTTCAGCATGATATGGTTTGTATTGCAAATACTCAAATCTGCCTTCGAGCAGTTATAGACAACACGTAAACAAAAGTTGTGTTCCACTAGAACAGACATAAGGCCAAATCCAGTTCATAATTTGCCAACCAAATACTGTAATCTGAACTCAAAAGAAAAGCATTAAGTGGGCTGAAGTCAAGTGAGAGTTGAATATATGCAAATCTTACTAACCAGCAATTCCACTCCTGAGCGTGTGTGTGTGAGGTAAATTTAATTTAGTGTTAAGGCTTGACCTTATAAATCAGACACCAGTATATACTAACTTATATTTCCCAGATGTTATGTCATCTAATTTTTCTTTCAAAATAAATTTATTTTCTATTACAAAAGCAGTGACAATAAGATACCTAAGAATAAATTTAATGAAATACATGCGCATTACAAGAAAATAAAAAATCTTTAAAAAAATCATCCATAGTCTTACCCGTGCAGATAATCTGTTGACGTCTCATAAAACTCTATTTTCAGTTCTTTTAGGACAGCCTTTCTTTTACTATTACCAACGTACTACTATGATTACAATAGTCAGTCACTGAATGAAATGGATATTATAAATGAGATGAAATTACTTAAAACTTTATAAAAATGAATTCTTAAACTTAACTTTATTTTAGTTAAAATACTTTGTGCTTAATTTATCTGCTGCCTTAAGTCCTGTTCAGAATAAATCAGCATACATCTTTGAAGTAATTAAAGCTTAAAGGCGCCATCATGGAACAATAATTTATAATATAATTAAAATATGCCAATGGTTAACCTTTAAACCCAGTCTTCTGTATTTCAAAATAATTCTGTAGTAAATCTTCTCATCTATCATTACTCTCTCTTGACTTAATTTTGTTATTTGTTAATATTAAAGTAAATTGTAGCTTCATCTGTGGAAAGTATTCAATACTGAGTGCCTGGTGGGAAGCATCTCTTGATGAGAGAGTGAGAGAGTATGCCAGTGGCCACCAAGAGCATAAATTCTCCACTGTCTACCCCATTACCTCTCCCAAACCCCAGTTTTATTTATTTCTTTATTTTGTGGAGGGAGTTCTATTTCAGGTTACACAATATGAACTGTTTTCCTTTTTTACCTTTCCAAGAACGCTCACAACTCTTACCATTCCCCTTCCCCCACGTACACAGAAGTTAAAGCTACTCTCAAGTATTCTAGACTAACAATGACTTCTTTCAAAAGGAAATGCAGGTGAAAAGTCAAAGAAAATAACTGTAGCAAATGAATGTCAAAATCATTCTCCAGGATCTTCACAAACCTTCAAATCTCCTAAAGCAAAGTAAATGCTTCTCATTAAGAACTTAAGCTAGCTCTTCCTCTCTTAAGTACTTCTAAATATATGCCCATAAATACTGAATTCTCCCAAAAGAAAAGGAATCATTACTTTTGTGTACTGAATTTTTTGGCTCCAAAGACATGTAAGAGAGAGACTTATTCTTAGAATTTTCTCTACAGTCACTGAGGAATAATTTGTAAGTGTCAAGGACAAAAAGTAATCAAATTCTTTCAATACCTGTACATAAAAAGATACATAATAACAATGAACCACAATCCTACTAGGTTTTTAGCAAATTACACCCTGCACTAATAGGATTGAAAAGAGCTTTATTCATGGAAGTACTGAAAAATGGATTAAAAATTGCTATTTTAAGTTCTATGGTGCATAACTGCTAAAGAAAAGCTAGTTGTACCATACCTATCCCTCAAGAGTAACAATTCCAAAAAACTTTAGGATTGCAAAATGTTCAAGAGCTTAAAAATTTCACTGAAAGTAGAAGTTATTTTGATCCCTAGTTTAATCAGCAAATACTTATGGTACTATAAATTTTGACGGACCTTTAAATTTATTTATTTAAAAAATTTTTTTTGGCCACACCGCACCACACCGCTTGTGGGATCTTAGTTCCCCGACCAGGGAAAGAACCTGGGCCCACAGCAGTGAAAGCCTCGAGTCCTAACCACTGGACCACCAGGGAATTCCCTGATAGACCTTTTTTAAATGTGAAAATAATCTTTCTTCACTTGAACTCATGCATTCTTGAAATGTATTCTTATTACACCTCATATCTTTCTTCAAATAGCATTTCCTTAACCAACAATCTTCATGGGTTATAAAAGTGAACTACACTACTCAAAATTAAGGGTTTATCACTTACAATCTCTGGAGTTGATTCTACTCTGGACCATGCCCCAGGATTCATCCTTTACAATTCACCTTGTTACAATGGCTAGTAAGTATATTTATTTTATTATATAATCATATATGTTAGGTAATATATTATAAAATATTCTTTTACCTTAGTTAGAAATTCAATAGACATTTACTATAGCCTACTATTTGCCAGGTGCACAGCCTACAAAAACAAAACAATGTGATGTGCCCTCAAGAAACAAAGTGAGAAAGAATCAAGTAAGTAAGGATAATACTGTCTAACAAAGTACTGTAGGAATGCATAGAATGAGTAAAGGTGGTTCAAGGTTGACCTCCCAATTCTATTAAAATTTGTTAATATACTACCTTACCGGATTATGGTCAACTACAGATGATCAGTAATAATGGAACTATTATATACTGGAGTGAAAGTATAGCAAGGTGGTTAAAAAGTGTGAATTCTGGAACCACATGGCCTACATTACCATCTCTAGCTGAGGGACCCCAGGCAACCTCTAGGTGCCTCAGTTTCCTCATCTGTAAAGTGGAATGAAAATAGAACCTAGTTTATAGACTATTTTAATAAAAGTAATAGTTTATACTAGTAATTAAACTAGTAAGTTTAATAATAGTAATCATAATGAGTTTAATAATGATATCTACTTGATACTATTGAGGATTCAATGAGTAAAATACATGTACAGCATTGAGAACAGTGACTGACTCACCATAAATGATCATGAGGTGTCAAAAATGCTAACAAAATTATCATTATTGTTGATATAAAATAGCAGGGACTAACTAATTCATTACTTGCCTTTGGAGTGCATTATTCCCCAATTTGAGTAGTTCTGTAATTACATGGAGTTAATTCAATATTAATGTCCTCAGAGAGGTTTAGTGTTAAGGACAAGAACTCTGGAGACAGCCAAACTTGAGTTCACTAGTGTGTGACCTGACCCCCAATTACCTCAGTTTCATCATATGTAAGTGGAGATATCAAAAGTACCTAAATAACCATAATACTGGGAGGGTTAAGTAAATTATTACAAGAAAATCACTTAGTAGGCAGCACATAAGATGTAGTAGGTGTCAGTCTTCTTGCATATGCAATAATGAAGCAACAGGGTGGGACAGTGCTGGAATAAAATATACTTAAAAACTGAAGTTTTTCAAGAGGTTAAAAACTGCTTTTAGTAACCTACAAAATACTCTGTACCAGAAAACCACAAGGATAATTAACTATTCGTTGAAAAAGTACATCACATTTTAACCTAAAGGATCTTACTCGGCAATAGTCCAAGAAATGTAAAAGAAAGCAAAAAACAAGTTGATCACTTAGGTGGAAAACAGCACTGAAAGAATTCACTAAAAATAATTCACTACCGACTTTGGAAGAATTATAATAGCTAAACAATCAATTTGAAATGCTCACCTAAGAGAAATGAGGCCACTTTATAGACCAAGACTATATCTGATAGAAGCCTCATTCAAAGCTCATGCAAAGGTTTCTCAAAAATAGCATCGGTAAACAGAGATAAATAAGGAAGCCCGTTTTAAAGCTGATGAAAAACCAGACTAGTAAACTTAAGCACACAAACCACACCCCCGACGATGAACTTGATGCCTATTTTACCTTTTCTAGCATCTTCCTCTCTCTCTCTAGCCCAGCAGCTTCAAGCTGTTCTTCCTCCTCTACCATGGCTGGAGTAATCACGGCAGTCTCCGGCTGTTCAACCACATCTGGAGCTACGGACCCTAGGAGGGGACAAGGCTTTTAAATTGCAGCTTTAAAAAATGACCAGTTACTCAACTTCCGAGTAAACAACCTTCCTCCCTTTCCCAGGTGCATTTGCGGCAAACCATGAAGACCCAGGGGGACGCCAGTATCACCTCTCAGAAGAAATCCTAAGCCTTCACTATGTCAACAAGTTGCCTGGACCCCAGTTTACAAATGGAGATGTTTGGGAAAACGCAGCTCCCCTGTGTCAAATTTCCTATACCATGCAAATATGCGCAGTTCCGGGTGTCCCCCACTCACTCCCCACAGAAAAGGTAACTCTCCTTTCCTCCTCAGTCTCTGCCCGGGGTCGCCTCTCCCCTCAAAAGCTCGGCGGCAGTCTCTCCATGCTGCTCCCGCACCCCCGCCCCGGACACCGCCGCCCGCTCCGGGAGGCAGGTTCTCCTCACTCACCGCCACTGCTAGCGGGGCGCTGCGCCGGCATGGCTGGACACACACTCCGGAACCGGGTGCCCTCCTCACAGCGCCTGCAACGCCGCGCGCTAAAACCTCCCAGCCGCTTGCCGGTCCCAGTCTCCCGGCCAGGTGTCCAGCCAGAGAAAAACGCGCGCTTCTCCTTCGCGGGAAAACGCCGTCATCTCGCGATACTTCGTGCTCTCCACCCCGCCCCCGAGTCCCGGTGGCGCGAGACTTGGCGAAGTTTGGTTTTCGTCAGAACTCTCTTGGGAGACTGTGAGCTTTTCCGAGGACCTCGGGTTTGGGGAAGCTGGGTTCTGCTGCAGAAGTCAGCCTTAAACTAGCTGTGTGATACTAGGCGAGTCTGCCTACCGTGGAGGGCCCGGTTTCCTCACCTAATTGATGATGGTGCCGCACTATGCAGACTTCAGTAGCGCTCTTGTTTGCAAGGTACCTTCACACACTGGCTAATGTGATTAAATCCTGCCAATGGATGATCCTTTAGGTAGAAAGATGTACTGAGTATCCAGGTGAAGATGTCAGAGACTAATATTGCTAAACTTTGCCACCATCTGCAGTTCACATTTTGAGTGAAAATTCCCCGAAATGACCCAGAAGAGGGCTCTTTTTGTGGCTGGGATAGGAGAGAGAAATAAGATTATGGTAGCGTTCTTGTTGAAAAGTTATTTCAGGATAAGGGAGAACTTAATGCAGTGATAAGCCTACCGGAGTGGCCAGTAGAAAAGACGTAAGGTTCAGGAATTCAATAGACCAGTTATTAGAGAAGGCACCTGAAGGGAGGAGCTGGGCTTTTCTTGTCCCTTGGTTTTCACTTCAGCCTGCAGTCCCTCCCTTTCTTACCTGCAGTCCCTTTTAACAAGTTCTTTTGCCACCCCTCGCCCCAACCTCAGAATTTATGGTATACCTGCCATGTAACCACCTGTTTCCTCCATTTCTGACTCCAACAACTTTAATTATTTGTAATTGTACAAAATTTAAGGGTTTACAATGCACGTCACGTCCCTCATAACCATCTTCAGCAACCTTCATAACACTGAGATTAGCAGAGCAGATTGTTTTTATCCCTACGTTATAGGTGAGAAAACTGATGCTCACAGAGGATAAATTAACTTGCCCAGAAGCCTACAGTCACTTTGTGATACAACAGTAGCCAAACCCAGGTCTTTGGAAAACTAGTTCAGTATTAAGATAAATTATAACCTCCATTAGTAATTATTCTTAAATCATACCTCTTTCTTATCAAAGACAATACCTATCAGTCAGTCTCACACTACTAAGATTTCTGACCTTCACCAAACTAACTCCGAAATTTCTTGCCCCGACTTCTGAAATACTGCTTTTTACAGGGGTTTTCCCTAAGGTACTGAAAATCTTTTCTTGTTCCCTCTTTTGAACTCAATTGTGGCCCACCTCCCCAGTCTTTCCTCTGTCTGTTTTTTCTCTGTTGTTCCTTGCAGTATCTGCTCTACAGACTTCGATGATCAACTCAAGGCCAACAACTTCCCTTCTGATTCCTCAGAGATCAAATGGGGAAGATTTATCCAAACACACGAGGGATGGAATTCAAGGCAATTTCATCTCATTCTCAAAGGACAGGAATCTCATCTAATATCTTAGCCCCACACTTGACACGAGTTGCACTGGGTGTTTCCGGACATGTTTGCCACTGTGCAGACCTCAAGAGTGGCTATGAAAAGTTTTGTTCATTCACTTTAAGGGTATACATTTAAATGTCATCTGGGTACCTGTAACTTTTCTAGGTGCTGTACAGCAGTGAACCAGGCAAACAGGATTCCTGTTGATACGGCACTCACCTTCCAGGAGTTGAGACAACTACGTATATGTGAGAAATTCTCTGCAAAATATTAGAATAGGGTGGTGTGAGAGTAACTGGGTAGTTAGTTTAGACTGGGTAATCAGGTATCTGAGGAAGTGACAGACTTTTAAGCTGAGAACCAAATGTCAAGCAGCCAGCTAGTCCAGGGGAAGAATGGGCCAAGCAGAAGCTACAGCTAGGGCAAAGAGAATAAGGCAGGAATAAGCTTGGGTATGTTTTGAATATCAGAAGAAGACCAGTATGATTGAAGCAGAGTTGACAAGAGGGTGTGGCACAAAAAATCAGAGGTAGACTGTCAAGATGAGCCACAAAATGCCGTCTTCTTCTAGATTTCTTAATGGCTTCACCATCCACCCAATCAAAGAAGTGAAACAAAACAGTCAAAAAACAAAACCACTGCTCCCTCTTGCTTATATGGCCCCACTTCCTGCCTACCTCACAAAGTAAACAATGGCTATGAGACAGAACTCCCCTTCCAGATTCCCAACACCAAGCTTACAAACCTACCTGCATCTAACACCTTTTCCACTTTCTCTCATGATATGCTCTGGATCCATCTCCCTGCAGCCTATTCAGGAACCTTAGATTATACATTACCCCATTCACTCTTTATTTCTTAAACCTCTACTGAATATTTTCCATTAGTACTTAAATACTTGAACACACACCAAAGTAACAAAGGAAATCAATGACTATGCATGGTCAAATTTAATGGACATCTCTCAGTCCTCATCTCAACCTCATTGACACCTGACACTATTGATCACTTCTTTATGGAAACACATTTGGCCCTTGTTTTTTCTGACCCCCACGCTCTCCTGATATTCCTATTTCTGACGTCTACTAGTTCATCCTCCTCTAGCCAATCTCTAAGTGTTGAACTTCTGAGTGAACCAGAAATGATCTGAGTTTCTAACTAATTGTATAAGCTACTAAAAATATTTTAAATGAAAGGTAAGTTCACTAGGAATGGTCCAAAATAAAAACAATCTGTTCATCCATATCTATCATGTGTAGTGCCAAGCGCTATTTTGGGCACTAGCAATTTGGAGGTAATAAAAGACAAGACAATCTTTCTGAACTCAGAGTTTACATTGTAGTGGAAACAATAGACGACTATATAAAATAATGTTAGCTAGTGGTAAGTAATAGATAACTATAAAGAAATATGAAGTACGGTAAGGTCATGATACTGACAGAGGATGGGTAGAGAACAGTCTGACTCTGAGTAAACAGACATTAAGTAGAGACCTAAATGAGAAGATAATATAAACCATACGAAGACTTAGGCAAAGAATATTTCCAAAGGAAAAGTAAGAGTAAAAGCCCTTAGGTAGATAGGAAATTGGGAGATTGAGAAATCAGATCCACAGTGAAGTTAATAAGGTTGAGTGGCAGTTGAAATTGTAGAGATAGAGACTAGAATAAATAGGAACTTGTAATAAAAATTTGGATTTTTATTATGAGGAATGTCACTAGAGGGTCCTGACTAAGGAATAATAGGATTTGATTCACATGTTTAAAAGATCATAAAACATGCAGTCTAATTAAAAGTGTGATGAGAATTGTTTAGTTTTTCAACGGCTCACATAAGTGGCTTTAAAAATCAAATCAGAACTATTACCACTAAGTTATGACAAATTTACTGCATACACAATTTATTTAAAATCACTTGGTATAAATTAAGAATAAAACAAACCCTATCATTCAAACACTTTCCAATTTATTTTCACACTTTAAAGCCCAAACACAGGCATTCAAAGCATTTTACAATCTACAAAAGTTTTAATCAAGTTAATACTTCCCTTTCAAAGTTTTTTAAGAATATAGAAGCTAAAATTAAAAGCCTTAGGATTTATTTGATAATCAGAATACATCATGTACTTACAATATTGATTATCAATACTGCTTAGACCAAAAACATTTGAGGCTTCACTTTCTGCTTTTATACCATTTTGTATAGTGTTGTACATGAAGATGAAAAATGAGAACAAACGTATATACCCCATTGTTATCAATTTTATATACTCCTTCACGTCTATATTAATCATTTACACTTTTATTACAAAAATGATTTTTTCAAATATATTGCAATAGTACATGTCATTTTTACCTTAAAATAATGGAAGTACTGTTTACTTAAACGTTCAAAAAATGAAGCACTTTAAAAATTTATTTATTTATTAATTTTGGCTGCGTTGGGTCTTCGTTGAGCACGTGGGCTTTCTCTAGTTGCGGCGAGCGGGGGCTACTCTTCGTTGTGGTGCGCGGGCTTCTCATTGCGGTGGCTTCTCTTGTTGCGGAGCACGGGCTCTAGGCGCGCAGGCTTCGGTAGTTGTGGCACATGGGCTCAGTAGTTGTGGCTCACAGGCTCTAGAGCACAGGCTCAGTAGTTGTGGCACACGGGCTTAGTTGCTCCGTGGCATGTGGGATCTTCCCAGACCAGGGCTCGAACCTGTGTCCTCTGCATTGGCAGGCGGATTCCTAACCACTGTACCACCAGGGAAGCCCGCAATGCAATTTTCGTAAAGTCAAATTTCCTTCTTGGAGTATTTTAGAAAATAAACCCAACTCACGTAATAAAATGTACAAAATAAAACCTCAATTGGAACCAAGAGAAGATCAATATGAATGGTAGAATGTTTATAAAGAAATGCAGTTTTGCTAACTTCCCAAGCCTTGTAACTTTATGTAGCCTATCAAAATATTGAGGCAGTGCTTGGCACATAATCAGGGCTTACCGAGTGTTCCTGCATTCATTCAAAGTACGAAGTAGCTCACTTCTGCAATTACACTCTTAGTAAATAAGCAATATGTTTTTTATTGAAGCATAGTTGATTTACAGTGTTGTGTTAGTTTCAGATGTACAACAAAATGATTCAGGTATACATATGTGTATATATATATATTCTTTTTCAGATTCTTTTCCATTATAGATTATTATAAGATATTCACTATAGTTCCCCATGCTATACAGTAGGTCCTTGTTGTTTATCCATTTTACATATAGTAGTGTATATCTGTTAATCCCAAACTCCTAATTTATCCTCCTCCCTTCCCCCTTTGGTAACCATAAGTTTGTTTTCTATGTCTGTGAGTCTATTTGTTTTGTAAATAAGTTAATTTGTATCACTTTTTTTAGATTCCACATATAAGTGATATTATATGTTTTTGTCTTTCTCCTTCTGATTTATTTTACTTAGTATGATAATCTCTAGGTCCATCCATGTTGCTACAAATGGCATTATTTCATTCTTTTTTATGGCTGAGTAATATTCCATTGTATACATATTCCACATCTTCTTTATCCATTCAGCTGTCGATGGACATTTAGGTTGCTTCCATGTCTTGGCCATTGTAAATAGTGCTGCTATGAACATTGCAGTGCATGTATCTTTTCAAATTGAAGTTTTCATCTTTTCTGAATATATGCCCAGGAGTGGGATTGCTGGATCACATGGTAATCCTATTTTTAGTTTTTTAAGGAACCTCCATACTGTTCTCCATAGCAGTTATATCAATTTACATTCCCACCAACAGTGTAGGAGGGTTCCCTCTTCTCCACACCTTCTCCAGTATTTATTATTTGTAGACTTTTTGATGATGGCCATTCACACCTCATTGTAGTTTTGATTTGCATTTCTAGCAAACAATATTTTTAAAGGGCAAGGCTATCTTCTCTCTCTGAAGTGGCTAATTTCCCCAAAATAAAAAATATATATATTTTTAAATCTTTTAAAAAATTATTTAATTTTCATTTTTACATGTTGTAAAACAGTGAAGTCCAAATTAATGGTTTTACCACTGTAGGGAAGCAGAATTTGTCACCCCAAAATGTATCTCTTTGGCATGAGGATTAATTTAGCCTGATTATTTTTAAGAAACAGAAGACTCAGGAAGCTTTTCTTGTTACTGACCCCTTTACTGCCAAAAAGAATTTTGACAAAGGGCCTGTTCTGGAATAGAGCTAAGAATGTGGGCTAGGTGAGGTGGGGAACACTCGGCAGGGCCTAGAGATCAGAGTCCACTCAGTGTACTGCAAGGCCCAGCAAACATCTGTGTACCAAACATTTGCTTTTCATCTCCACATGCATCGCCTCCCCCTTTGAAGTCTCAAACCACTACCCCTCACATCCCCTTTTGTTTTCAGCTGAAGACAGTAGTTAAGGTGAGGGTTTCAGTCATTTTGGTGAGTTACTCAGTTTTCCTGGTTCTCTCCCACAATACATGTTATTAAACTCTTGTCTTTTCCTGTTAATCTGTTAATGTGTCTCACATCAATTTAATTCTTAAACCTGCCAGAAAAACTTAGAAGGGTAGAGGAAAATTTCTTCCTCCCTGACACTACATTTGGAAATTCATATTTTGGACACTGCTTCGACAAAATCAAAATAATATGAATTCAATACAAAAATCACTCCCCCCCCCAGAGGTAAGACTTTGTTTTCTGACACTATATTATGTCAGATAAACTATAAAACAATCATGGCAAATTAAAATCTGATTTTCCATTGCTACCTCACATGATTTTTGCCTTTTATACCAATCTCTGCTGTGTGAATATGCTCATGAAATACAAAATAATTTTACCTTATCCAAACAAAAATAGGAAATGAAAAATCATAATAAACCATATGGCATTTTAAGACAAATTATTCCATGATTATATGCTTTAGTATTATACCCTCCAACAATGTATACTCTAAAAAGTTGACTGTTCTAGATAAAAATAGCCTTAGTTCCTAAGCTACAATGAAAGCTGTTATCCTAAAAGAGGCTTTGAAAATCTCAATGCCCTTTTGCCAATGCTACCTAACTTTTGTAGAGTCAAAAAATATACTCAAACCAAATCTGTTGCCTTTCTTTACAATAACAATGAAATATCAGAAAGGGAAAAGTAAACAAAAAAATCCCTTTTAAAATCTCATCAAATAAATAAAATAAAATACTTAGGAATAAACCTGACCAAGGAGGTAAAAGACATATGCTGAGAACTATAAAACACTGATAAAGGAAACTGAAGATGATCAAAGAAATGGAAAGATATCCCATGCTCTTGGATTGGAAGAATTCATATGGTTAAAATGGCCATACTACCCAAAGCAATCTACAGTTTTAATGAGATCCCTATCAAATTACCCATGACATTTTTTACAGGCCGAGAACAAATAATCCTAAAATTTATATGGAACCATAAAAGACACAGAATTGCCAAAGCAATCCTGAGGAAAAAGAACAAAGCTGCAGGCAAAGTCCCAGACTTCAGACAATACTACTAAGCTACAGTAATCAAAACAGCATGGTATTGGCACAAAAACATACACATGGATCAATGGAACAGAATAGAGAGCCCAGAAATAAACCCATACAACTATGGTCAATTAATCGTTGACAAAGGAAGCAAGAATATACGATGGAGAAAAGACAGTCTCTTCTTCAACAAGTGGCATTGGGAAAATTGGACAGCTGCATGCAAATCAGTAAAGTTAGAACACACCCTCACACCATACACAAAAATAAACTCAAAATAGCTTGAATACTTAAATATAAGACATGATACCATAAAACTCCTAGAAGAGAACATAGGCAAAACATTCTCTGACATAAATGGTACCAATGTTTTCTTAGGTCTCCCAAGGCACTAGAAATAAAAGCAAAAGTAAACAAATGGGACCTAATCAAAACGTATAAGCTTTAGCACAGCAAAGGAAACCATTACCAAAAGAAAAAGACAACCTACAGACTGGGAGAAGATATTTGCAAATGATTCGACCTACAAGGGCTTAATTTCCAAAATATACAAACATCTCATACAACTCAATAACAAAAAAACAAGCAACCAAACCAAAAAATGGGCAGAAGATCTAAAGAGACATTTCTCCAAAGAAGACATACAGATGGCCAAAAGGCACATGAAAAGATGCTCAACATCACTAATCATTAGAGAAATGCAAATCAAAACTACAATGAGGTATCACGTCACACCAGTCAGAATGGCCATCATCATCAAAAAGTCTACAAATAGGGGACTTCCCTGGCAGTCCCGTGGTTAAGAATCTGCACTTCCACTGCAGGGGAAACGGGTTCGATCCCTGGTTGGGGAACTAAGATCCCACATGCCACACGGTGTGGCCAAAAAAAAAAAAAAGTCTACAAATTATAATGGCTGGAGAGGGTGTGGAGAAAAGGGAACCCTCCTACACTGTTGGTGGGAATGTAAATTGGTACAGCCACTATGGAGAACAGTATGGAGGTTCCTTAAAAAACTAAAAAGAGTTACCACATGATCCAGCAATCCCACTCCTGGACACAGATCTGGAGAAAACTCTAATTTGAAAAGATACATGCACCTCAATGTTCATAGCAGCACTATTCACAATAGCCAAGATATGGAAGCAACCTAAATGTCCATCAGCATGTGAGTGGATAAAGATGTGGTATATATACACAGTGGCATACTACTCAGACATAAAAAAGAATGAAATAATGCCATTTGCAGCAACATGGATGGACCTAGAAATTACACTAAGTGAAGTAAGTCAGAAGGAGAAAGACAAATACTATATGATACCACTTATATGTGGAATCTAAAATATGACACAAATGAACTTATTTACAAAATAGAAACAGACTCACAGACGTAGAGAACAGACTTGTGGTTACCAAAGAGGAAAAGCCAGGGGGTGGTGGGTGGGAATAAATTAGGAGTTTGGGATTAGCAGATATAAACTATATATAAAACAGATAAACAACAAGGACCTGCTGTATAGCACAGGGAACTATATTCAGTATCTTGTAACAAGCCATAATGGAAAAGAATATGAAAAAAATATATATATGTGTATGTATGTATAGCTGAATTGAATCGCCTTGCTGTACACTAGAAACTAACAAACATTGTAAATCAACTATACTTCAATTAAAAAAATATATATGGAGCTTCCCTGGTGGCACAGTGGTTGAGAGTCTGCCTGCCAATGCAGGGGACGTGGGTGCGTGCCCCGGTCCGGGAAGATCCCACATGCCGCGGAGCGACTGGGCCCGTGAGCCATGGCCGCTGAGCCTGTGCGTCCGGAGCCTGTGCTCCGCAACGGGAGAGGCCACAACAGTGAGGCCCGCGTACCGGAAAAAAAAAAAAAAAAAAAAAAAAAAAAAAATATATATATATATATATATATATATATATATATATATACTCAAACCAACAACATTATATGAAGGTCATCACTGCAAAAGAAATCAACAAAAACTATGACTATGTTCTCTGACTTTAGAAAACTATGCTAGTTGCTGGAGTCTTCCAGTAGCATTTAAATAATACAATGTAGACCTGTGCTAAAAGGACAATGAAGTGAGAAATACTGATTAAATAGACAAACAAATACAACACCATATTAAATTTCACATTATCTTGAGGCTTTTAGGAAAGTTATTTTTTAATTGAAAATATACTTTAACCAAAAAAACTGTCATACAACTGACCATGTGAATAATGAGTAACTCCATACTGCATGTATAAGAGGTTCAAGGGAAAAGACAGTAAAAATATTTTAGCTGCCAGTACTGTCAGTCTCAAGAGGCTAAAGGTCCAGTGCATTCCAGGAAGAGAAATTTGGCAAAAAAGTTTATCCCCTTTTTATCTCCACATGTAGTTAAATATCCCCAAAATAATGAAGACTCATTTCAAGTAATTACTCTGCTTACGAGTTTTATTTACACAGTAACTGTTAATAGTGGTTTTTAATAAATTCCTTGTATTTACATTTTATATACACATTTATATTTGAAAGGTAAAGAAACTATACAATAATAAAAATGAGAAAAAGAAATACAGTAACTTAGGTCCAACTCTGAAAACAAATACACAAAAGTAAGATTAAGTTTAGGCAGGGAGTATAACCTCAATGAGATTACTGCCAGGGGTTACATTCCCTCTATCAGGGCCACCAATACCAAGGAAGTAGTTACCAGAGTTAAAATGTCATTCTAAAACCTATTAAGACCCTGGGTACTCCCTCAATATTTTACTACACTACTAGTTTCCACTAAGCAAGCTCCTAGGAGAGGAGTTAACTTCTGAGGGTTCCATTAGTGGTCCCTAGGCTAGAATGACCCATGGGGTAAAAATACATAGGTACCGTCTGGTCCCATACTCCTAAAGAGGCAGGTGCTACACTAACAAGGTTCTCAGGCTTGTTAGTTTGAAGACTATATACCACTAACAGAAATAGTGTGCTTAAGTGTTGTTTCAAACAAAATTGCAACATAAAAGCACACTATAATCTAATTATTAACCAAATACCATTTTATATAGATATCACTCATGATATTCAAGTGATTTATTTTAGGTTTAAGAATTAAACATATTATAATAAATTTAATGTCAATTTACCGATAGTTAATCATTCCTTTATCCTAATATAATCAAAGTTACTCATTAGAAAAAAAATAATTTTACCTTTTACTCTTATTTCCTTTGATTAGAAAATTATACACAGTGTTTTACAAGTCATGGACTTGGCTACATATTAAGATTTCCAATTTCAAACTGGAATTAACAGATTTTGTTTCTACAGTGAAAGAATTTTAACTAACAAATTTAAAGTCTTGCCAAGTAGCATTCTAATTAAGAACTCTCAAAATTCATGACTTTTTACTCTTACCAGTGAAAAACCTCATTTATATTTATGGACTTACTCCCCCCAAAAAGCCTTCAGTCCATTAAAGTGCAAAGAAATTTCTTCTACCAGTTAGCTTTCTTAAATTACTAGATGAACAATTTCTTAGATTAGAAACAGAGAGGCTAAAATGCTCTGAGTGATAGGAATTCCTTGAGGAAATGAAACAATTTCCTTTCAAAAACAAATAGACATGGTACTGTGGAAAAACACCTACACAAATGCTAAACAATCTCCTACCAATATTTCTAGTTCCCAGATAACCTAAATTTGCCCCAACCTGTGAGTGAAGATAAACAACTTCAGTGACGTAAATAATTTACAATCAACGTTGCTTATTCTTGGTCTATAATATCTTCAAATGTGTGGAACTGGAGATAATATCTGTACTAAGGTGTTTATTTCAAATAGTATTTTGGAAGTTAAAGTAGTATTTAACAATCCTGTTCTGACCTCCAAAGTGCTAATTGTTATGCTCCTCCTTTATGCTAATTGTTAAAAAAGAAAAGATGTAAAAATTTGAACTATCTCCAAAGCTGTTAAAAAAATTTATTGCATTAAACTGTTCACTCCAAATTACGGAGTATGAACTAGCCATTTAAACTTTTTTCTTTGTAAAATGGCTCTCCCTATAAAATACTTTTTTATTAATACTGTCAATAGGTACTCATTTACTTCAGCCATGGAATTCAAAATCAGCGGTTTTCCAAGTCTTGATTCTTAGCTTTCTTCAACATTTTCTTCCATGCTGTTTACATAGGAAACAAAATTCTTTTATCAAAAACATTTTTCTAATATTGCAATTAGTCTGTTAATTTTGAAGATTAGCTTTTCAGAGCTGGACTATTATTCTTGTCTCCTTCTTTAATATCCTTCATCACAGATGCAAAGACCTGGAAATTATATAAAGTAAACATTAATCCTCAAAAAAACTACCATGCAGATTAAAGAGATTTTAAAAACTATAGTTTATTAACATGAAACAGCTTTAGTACACATAACTCTGTCCCCTGAAAGACTGCCATTCTCAAATCCTCTTGTTTGTTTCAACCCAATTTTATGATATATAGTTAGATTCCAGTTTTCATCACTTGCCAAATATTATAAAATTACTGTTAGGTAACAAAACATCCTCTGGACCAATATTCTTATATTTTCATTTTCATAAGCAATAAAACTTGAGAGCTTATAATGCCTACTGGCTATCATTCATGGAGCAAGTGTTAACACTATTTTTTATGTCATTTAACTTTTGACTGCCAATATATTTGCTTCCCTCCAATATATTTGCTTCCCTAACAAGATTAAGCATCTAAAAAGTCAGGATCATACATTACATTCTTTTTATTGCAAACCCTTAGTACACATCAGGTATTTAAAACAACTGTTGTCTATCTGAAATACTAAGGTAATTATACAATTGCCCTGGCAAATACATGACTATTGTAGGCTGTACTTCACTAAACTCATAAAATATTACTGGACTTACATAAAAATAAAGCCATAAGTCTGGAGAGGTGAAAGCAGAGCAATTCGTTTTTTTTTTTCCAAAGTCAAAAATTATTTTTGTAAGTTTTTAAAAAATTTAAGCACTAATATTTGAGAAATACATGACTTTTTGTTTTTACAAGAAATAGACTGTTTTTATACATCTATTACAAGTAGGAAAATGCCACTCTACCTGAGTCCATTTTTTGGTACTATTCTGCATCTGGATGGCTGCAATACAGGTGAACAGCTTTTCTGATGTGATATCTTCTGGCAATTTAGTTAGAAACTGTGCTATATGAATAAAGTCCATCTGTAGGAGAATATCTTCATATAGTCGGAGGATTCCTAATCCAGTCCTAAATAAAAATTCCTCCCCATCTCTGCAAAATACATCCCAGACTCGACAGGCCAGATCAAGTGGTAGTGATTTGCTATATAGTGTGAAGATCCTAAAATTAGGGGGAAAAAGTCATTGGAATTTTTCATTCATTTATTCATTCACTCATTAAGTATCTCTATATAAAAAGAACAGTGCTTAATTAGGGTGAAAAAGGCAAATAAGATATGGCTCCTTCGCTCAAAGAACGTGAGTAGTTGGAAATGAAGTATGTGAATTTACAACCTTACATCGAGATATGGCCTAATACAAACTAGAGTGGCAGAATAACCTCATGGTTAAGGGTATGGGCTCTGAAATCAGAATACCTGAGTTTGAATCTTAGATTTGCAACTTATTGGTTGTGTTACCTTGAGTAAGATACTCATCCTTGCTGTGCCTCAGTTTCCTCATTAGTAAACAAAATAAAATTACCTCTCAGAATTGTTTTGAAAATTAAAGGAGTTAATAAATGTAAAGTATTTAGAATAGTGCCAGGCACATAAGAAATGATCAATACAAGTTACTTCTTACTACTGTATGAGGAAACCAAGTACCATCTTTTAGTAACCTAAATACAAAACCATAAAGTCTGACTTTCCTCTTTTCTCTTTCCACAAACATCCACTGTTTTGTTTTCCCTTCACCAAACTTTACTTCTTTTGGAGCATGTATACCCTCCAATAGAATCACCAAAATGGTTTTTCACATCCTTTCTGATAATGTTTGATCATGTAAGTCTTTATCCAGTGGTACTCTGGGGTAGCACTCTGGTTGAGGAAGTAGGGAGAGTAGGTGCTAGAGAACTTCTCTTGATGTTGCCTTGGCAAAGAAGGTACACATTTTTACACAGACTGTGTTCATCTGAGGTACTGCTGATGAAACGTGCGTGAACAAGGAAACTAAAGGTTCTGCCACTAAAAAATGAAAAAAATTCCTTTTAGCACTGCCACTCATTTATTCCTCTTTTTTCTTGCACCACTGATCCTGGGATTCATATGTTATAAGCTCAACAGAGGCAGTGAAACAAAAATCCGTGTCTACTTCTTAAGTTATAAACACATTTAATTGCATAACAAAAAAGATACTCTTGGTAGTACAGAGAATACTAATTCACTGTTCAAAATGAGAAAGGGTACCAGTACTGCCTAGGGAGTTTCTAGTATACAGTACTCACTCAGTATTAATTCCATCCTGCTCCCTTTATCAGTTGTGATCCTGCTTTGCCTCATGTTCACAGTCCTTAAGAGGGACAGTTGAGGAGTTTTTTTCCCCCCTTCTTTTACAGATTTACATATTTGATCTTGGTCCCTTGGGTCCCATATTATAAAACCCTCTCCCCATGATCTTGGGTCCTATTCAACAGAATTCTAATGTTCCTAATGGGAATGGAAGAGAATACACTGAAAAATAACTTAGTTTCTTTTTTTAAAGCCTAAATAAAAGAAACCTCAAACAACTGGAAAGATACTTGATCAATGCCATTATTAATTTATTTTTCCATACTAAAACAATATCATTTATATGAAACCCACTGATGTTTAATGATTAGGATTTAAGGTTTAAATATTTCACATGTACTCCTAACAGTCTATCTTACGATCAACTGCTCCATCTCTTGGGCAAAGTTCACCCGCCCTCTCTATAATCGATTTTACTGCTCACCAGAGTCCTAGGCAAAATTTCCAAGTTAAAACAGAAGAGCTAGAATTGTAAAGTTGAAAAAAGACATTAGCACCTAAATAAGGCATCATTACTCGGTCAGAAAGCTGGATAAGGCCTTGGAAAAAAACAAAGCCCTCGATAAAGAAACACTATCATAACTATCATAAGCCCTTGTGTTAAGAATATTAAAGGAACAGCAAGTAACTCTTTCTGAGAGCTTACTATGTACCAGGCATTGAATGAGATAATCCATGCAAAACACTCTCACTACAACTCAAGATATAGATATTATCATTCCCATTTTATAGTTAGGAAACTGAAACACAAACTGAGGGATTCTGATTTCAACACAGAGTCCATGCTCTTAATCACATGCCTCTCCACAAAAATATGAGTTTCTCTACATGTAAGCGAAGAGCTTTTTATATGTATGGTACTGTGCATGAAATTTACTCTAGGCAGAAAGTTACACTTTGTTTCCTTTTAATAGTTATATTTTACATATGTTATGACTTACCAGTCTATCAAGTATATGTCTGGTGTAAGACTGTAAGATTTGAAATGAAGAAACAGTTTGGAGAGATTTTCTTCAAAAAATACTTCAAACGTTGCAAAATATCTCAACATCTAAAGATAGAAATTTCAACAAAATTATTTAAGAGTACACTCTAGAAATAGAGAAAATAAATCCTTAATAGTAATAGAAAATCTTGCTTAACATCTCTGAGTCTTTTCATCAAGCATTCATAAAACTATAATAATTCAATGAAAAGCTTATTTTAGATCAGATTATCTTAGTCTTCTAATTACTGTTTTTCACTCTAAAAGGGCATTCAGACTATAGAAACTGTCAAAGAAAAACACAATTCATTCCAAATGTCCATACCATGCTGTGATCCACACGAAAAAAGGCTAACTGGCATGGCTTATTCAGGAGATTTGCAAATGCAATGAAGGCATCTGCCTCTTCCAAGTTGAGAATGAGAACTGCTGCTATGAAGGACATCCCTTGGACCTTCAAAGGGAAAGAAATTAATCAAAATGTGCTTACAATAATAATTCTATACAGTTTATTTTATTGTATTCCTGAAAAATTACAAAGTGACATTACAAAGTAGAATTAACCAAGTTTTTAAATTTCTTTTTATTTTCCAACAAAGGTAAATATAGAGAACCATTAAAAATTATGAAATCTCCCTGAATTTTACTTTTCTTTCTTGCTCATGTGGTTTAAAAAGTATTAGGGAAAATTTTGGAAAAAAGAAAAAAGTATCAGCTTTTACTTGCTACAAAAGTCTATCTCAGTATTCTACCTAGTTTTCATTTTCTCTCAGTTTGAAGTATTTCAGAGTATAAACTCACAAAATTTAATGAAAATTAGGTGACTGTCTCCATTGTTATAACACATCTGTCTGAGGTAGAAAGTGAAGAACTAGGAACAAAAGAGATCTATGAGGGGCTTCCCTGGTGGCGCAGTGGTTGAGAGTCTGCCTGCCGATGCAGGGGACACGGGTTCGTGCCCCGGTCCAGGAAGATCCCACATGCCGCGGAGCGGCTGGGCCTGTGAGCCATGGCCGCTGGGCCTGTGTGTCCGTAGCCTGTGCTCCACAACGGGAGAGGCCACAACAGTGAGAGGCCCGCGTACCGCAAAAAAAAGAGAGATCTATGAGAAGTGCCGCTGAAATTCCAAGAAAGAAGAGGCTGTGGGGGTTAGGATAGTGAAGCTGGATTCCCGGAAGAGCAGCTGGACAAATGAGGAAAAAACATTCTAAGATGGAAAAGACACGTCAGCAGAGACATACAGGGCCAGCACAGTTGGAACAAACGATTTATAATGGGATTAATGGGAAAAATTAGAAAAAGTAGGATGCATTTACAAATTATGAAAGGTCTTCAGTAAAAGGCTAAGGTATACAGATGTTTGCTTGTGAGTTACGAGCAGCTATTGCACATTTTTTAGCAGATAAGTAATTGGGAACTGCTGTTGTAAAAATATTCATTCTTTCATTAAAAAAACAGTTTACAGAGCACTTCTGGTAGAGATTTGTATAACAGACTTACACGGAGAGACCAGGAGAACAAATAAAAGAGCAATACAGATTGGTGTCCTTGGTTATTTTAAATATAACTGGAATGTGAACCATTACCAAATTTTTACAAGATATACTGAAGAAATTCCACAGATAAAACTTCTGTGTGATTTACTTATAGATTAAGTATGTATTATTCATTAATGCAGTTAAAAACCTATTTTATCAAACCACATCATGAAATATGTATTCCAATATAGTTTATACTACTCTTATCATATATTATAAAACAAGTCTGATTTGACTGACTGGCTTGCCAGTGAGGCTTGCCATCACCAATTAGGTTCTAAGGTGGTCATTTTACATAAATCCAATGAGCCAATAAATCTGTGTATTCTGTAGAGTATTAATGAAGAACTCGTTCATATATTTTTCTTTAAATGGATGATGACATATATAAACTCATTATAGTGTTAAAATTCTACTGGCTACACTTTTTAAAAGAAGTATGAGTTTTATTTTAAAATATCAATATTTAACAAGTGCTAAAAATTAAATCCTTTACAATTAAACTTATAATGAAAAAATTTAAATGAATGTCAACTTTAAAATGTGAAGGGGTTACATAATGTCTTTACAGTTCTATTACAGAACACATGAGCAAGAGGGATTCTTTGTTCAAATTTTACTTCCTTTATAAGGACATATCCTTTAATACTACATTCCATACCCAAACCTTCACTTCCCCTCAACCCGTGCCATACTTTTTCCATAGCACTTATCACCTTTTAATATAACATATGATTTACTTATTTGTTGTTATTTATTGTCTGTCTCCTCCTTCTAAATTATAAGCATCAAAAAGGGGGCTTCCCTGGTGGCGTGGTGGTTGAGAGTCCGCCTGCCGATGCAGGGGACACGGGTATGTGCCCCGGTCTGGGAAGATTCCACATGCCGCGGAACGGCTGGGCCCGTGAGCCATGGCCGCTGAGCCTGCGCATCCAGAGCCTGTGCTCCGCAACGGGAGAGGCCACAACAGTGAGAGGCCCGTGTACCGCAAAAAACAAAAAAAAAAAAGGGGAAGAATCTTTCTTCTGTTCACTAAGGTGAACAAAATGCCTAGAACAAAGCCTGGCATATAGCAATAAGCACACAATAAATATTTGTTAAGTGGATCAATAAACAAATATACAAATGAACATGCAACAAAATAGGATAAATTGTACCACACAGCCACCCTATTGTGAGATCTCTAAAATTCTTCTATTTTAAGACAAAGGCAAGAAGATGAAGGTTTAATGATTTCTAGTTAAACATGACAAATTGAACATACAGTTTTCTTTGTTCCCTCCCAAATCCAACTAAAATAACAGTAAATAAAAAGATAAATATTAACTTAGGAGGATGAAAAGAATGGAAAATAATATAAACAGTAGATAAAAGATGTCAACAGCATTTTAGAAATTTTAATTTAATTAAATGGAGAATGTTGAAACTAAAATATGTGCAGAGGAGGAAGCCAATAAGCAGCAAGCCAATTCAGTCACAAAATCTGGAAAGCTCAGGAAGTGAAGTTATCAGGTTCCTCTAAAATTGAAAGGTAGGGCTAAAACTAGGATTGGTTGAAAATCTGTGAAAGGAGCAAATCCCCTCCTCTATCCTGTATGGACAGGTATCCATCTACCTTCCCCTCAACCCAGCAGAACATAAGAGGTTTATCTCTGAAGGGACAGTCAGGAAAAGGAGAGTTAGGGAGAAGGGGAGAAGGCACCACAGCAGGAACAATAAATAAAAGTTTACGAATTGAATGGTAAAATCCCCAGCTGCTCTCCGAGAAAGCTGGCTATCAGTCTCATAAGCCTCTGGTAGGAGATGGGAAGATTCCTCTCCGGGTAAGTTAATATGACCAAGAAAAAAAAACATAAAGATACAGACATTTGGGAGCTAATACAACATAAGATATTATGAGATAAGAGAGATAAAATGTTTATATTCAAAAAGCAGACTGAAACAAATACTTACATAACCAACATCAGGTCTGTAACATGTATATGCCCCTAATATACTATGTAAGACATCATGATATGGGCCACCCTTAGAGGAGAGAAAAATGAAATGTCAAGCTATACAAATAACTGTCTCTAAGTTGATTCTCAAAAAACATGTTAATAAACTTTACATTTCCTAAATGACTAGTTTTAGTCAGTATACTTTATCACTCCGCAAAGATGTTTTCTAAAGTATGAATAAAAAATATTTAATTATGGAAAACCAAAAAGCCAAATAAACTCACTTGATGGATGGATACAAGCTATGTAGTTTGTGTGCAATTTTAAAGATGTCTAAATTTGGTACAATAAAATTATAATGGAAATAGATTCTTTCATTTGCTATAATACAGTTTCAGCAAGAGAAAACCATCAAGCTACACGAAATTAAGTTTATTAATAATTTTAATCTTAATGGTAAAATTTTTAATCTCATTTTATCAATATAAAGATAGAAGAATTCCATGAATAAAGACTTGAGTCATATAGACATATAAAATGTAATCATTTCTCTCCTCATAAAATATAAACAACTTCATAACAGCCTCTGCACAAAAAATAAACTGTTTCTTCCTATTTCAATAGTATTATAATTAGGAAAAATTTTAAAGTTTTGGAACAAACTTCTTTATATTTTAACAACATACTAGGCAAAAATGTTAAAACTTAAATATTTTACAGAATAGAAAGTGAAACAAAGAAATTCACTTCAGTGAAAACTCATCAAGTACCTTTATGTGCTATGTTAACTGCAATGCATTCAAACAGTGGAATAAAATAACAGAAATGCCTTTACTCTTTTCCTACTAGTTTTACATTTTTTATATAAAGGTCTACAATTTTTACAGTTTTGCCTTTTAAAAAATAAGAGCTATGCATTTAGAGAATTTGTTCCCTTGGATTAAAAAAAAAATTAGTTGTTACAAGCTGGTTAGAAACCCTTACCTTCTGAAAGATGTAGAGAGATGGGAATGTACGGGATATGTCCAACTTAATTAATTCCAGACTGGCCTCCCGATCAGCAACAGATACACCTGCATTTGCCAGTTAGATAAAACTGAAATGATTACTTGACTATACCAAGTTCAATCTTACCAACACAGAATGATCACACAGCATATATGTTACTTAAGGAAAGTTAAAAGCTGAATAATTAAGAAATTTAAAGAAATGCCATATAGCTTTCACTGGAACTTAGAGCCTCTAATATGAAGAAAGTATCTATACATTTATCAGAAAGTTTTATGGTGCAAGATTTCTGCTTCTGGGTTTCATAGAAGGTAGGGGAAGGCTGCCACAATAACAACTAGGAAAAAGAATGAATTTCAAATACCACTTGTTTTAAAAAAGGCATAAGAGGGAATTCCCGGGCGGTCCAGTGGTTAGGACTCCATGTTCTCACTGCTGAGGGCCAGGAAAGCAGTCTAAAGGATATAAATCCCAGAAAGAGAAGAGCCTTCCCTTTCCTAGGTGAGTGGATACCAGTGGCCATTTTTCTTTCTAGGGGCATCTGCCAAGTCTCAGAATGGGCTCAGGATTGAGCCTCCATGGACAAAGGTACTCTGCTTAGGGAAAGAGAAACCAGAAGAGCTTTTCATGGCCACATAAGACTGATGTGACAGAAAGGATCTGGAGGAGCCTGAATGTATATCTGGTTTTACCCTGTGGGACTTTTGCTGAGTGCTAGTGTAGTGCAGAAGGCCAAGCTGGAAAGACTTAATGAAATAACTCATAAGCACATGGCCCTTGGGAGAATGTCTCATTGAAGAGGGGAGCCTGTAGTCAAAATAGGACAGTTCGTCCTATCAACAAATTTGAAACCCAAGATTAACTAAGTCTATCTAAAGCTGTAATCTTGCCCAACCTAGCTCAGTTACTGACTGAATTGAGGCGATAACCCAATGGCCTAACAGAAAAGAGCATAATTCCTCTGAGGGGAAACACCAGCTTCAATTTATACCTTTTTTATTTATAATAACTAACATACAATTTAAACTTTTAAGATATGCAAAGAATCAGGAAACTATGACGTATAATCAAGGGAAAAACCAGTCAATAGAAGCAGACCTGCAGATGATCCAGGAATGGAATTAAACAAGGATATTAACTGCTATAAATATGTTAAAGAAAATAGAGAAAATGAGTGAGGAAATGTGTGGGATGTAAAGATAATTTCCACAGAAAAATAGAATCTATAAAAAGAACCAGGTAGACATTCTAGAATTATAAAGTATAATTTCTGAAATTAAAGATATATATTGGATAAATAGGACATATTTAATAGACTGGATATAAAAGAAGAGAGGATTCATGAACCTGATTACAAAAATCATCTAAACTGAAGCACAGAAAGAAAAAGAATTTTAATAAATAGTATAAGAGACTTATGGGACACTGTTAAATGGTCTAACATACATGTAATTGAAGTCCTAGAAGGAGAGGAAAGATGAGGCAGAAGTAATATTTGAAAAGATAATGGCTAAAAAAGTTTAATGACAACTACAAATTATAAACACCCAGGAAATAAGAAATCAGTAATTTAAACAGAACAGTTTTTCTGATTGAAACAATTCTTCATTTACATTTAATTTCTACTAAAATATAACTTTTACCATTTATTAATCATGACAAAATGTCTCTGAAGTAAATGCTCATAATTTTAATTCTTACGCTTCCAATATTTCATAAAAGTGAGTTTAAAACTCAGGCTGAGGCCCTGCCAATTAAAACTTCTTACATCTTCTTCCTTGAACTTTTAGTTTCCCACAAATAGCTGACATAGCTAACAGGTCTTGGGATGATACTTACATGAACCTTTCTGCCAGTCAAATCTTCTTTCTAACCTTGTTTAGTCAATTTTCCCCACCATACTGTTCACTTTTCTAAATTAGAAAAAAGAGTATTCAAGGAATTTAACAGAGTTGTTTACATACTCATAGAAAACCACTATGAGATATGCACCATTTCTCTACCCTAAACCATGCTCATTTTTAGAGTTTTACTTATAGGGAAGAGAAAAATTTGCCTTCTATGAAGTAGAAAGAAAAGTGACTGGCAGATAAACAGCTCCCCATTATTCAAGGACAAGAAATATTTAAATAAATTTACCTAAATTTAATAAACGATGATGACAGGAAAAAAGAGTGTTCCTGTTTTCGCCAAAATGATTAGGAAAAAAAACCTGATGACAGTGGAGGGAAAGATGAAGTCTATGCATGAATTAAATGAACAAAGGTTAAGGCACAATAAGAATTATAAATAATACATTAGGGAGTGAATGAAAGTCAGTGAGAGTCAGGGGAGACAACAGGTCACAAGTGAGGTGTGCAGATCATCTATCTTTAAGTTAAGAGTTGGCCTAAAAATACTGTATCCCATTAGTCTTACTGTTGTGATTAAAACCTGGACTCTGGGGTTCAACAACCTGGGTTTACATTACAGCTTCACTGTTCCCAAGTTAAATACTCTGAGCCTCAGTTTCCTCTTATATCATTCAGTATAATACCATCTACTTAAAGGGTTATAACATTAAAGGAGATAATGTATGTGAAGAATTACTAGTTCCTGATACACTGTAAAAATCACACTAGTATCTCAGCAACTGGATTTTGAGAAATTTTTATTAACCACAACAAAAAAAATCACACCTTCTACATCATTCTCTGAATTTGTTTCACTGAAGCTTTTCCACCGTTCCTTTGCTCTTGAGAGGAAGATTTCATAAAGTTCTGGGGGAAAAAAAGAACAAAAATTCATAAATAATAGGAAAGAAATTTATTCTCATATTTTCTATTTTTACTTATTTAAAAATAAAGAGAAAAAATCCTATTATAAGGTCAGATTTTTCTTATGTAGCCAGCATCAAAAATGTGGCAAATTGAAGTACTTGATTCTACCAAAACTATTCATTACTCAACCAGAAAGATAGCAAAGAAAATACTGCAGAGTGGTCATCCAAATAGCTACAATATAGAATGAATGTTAAGAGGCAGGAAGAGATGCTTCTGCAGAAGAAGTATCACTGTAGAATAGCAGAGACATGATTTTCTCGGAGTCAGTCAGATCTAGATTCAAATTCCAGCTCTGCCACTTACTACCTGTGGGACTTCAAGAAAGGTACTTGATCACTCTGGAACTTGGCTTTCTTCATCTGTAAACCGGAGAAAAACACCACCTACTCATGGGGTTACTGATGCTTAAATAAGATAATTTACATACACCTCCTGACACCTTATAGACCCTCAATAAATGCAAATGTTACTTCTTGCTTTCCTTCTCTCTTGAAACTGGTTTCTCCATTATGATATTGCTATCTAAGGCTACCTAAGCTATCCAAAGCTACTAAACTTCACAAATTTCTCCAGAAGGCCTACATACAAAAATCTCAAGCCCTATCTTTTTACTTTAATTGCCAAATCACTTTTTGAGACTACCACTCTGTGCTTCCATATACAGCATCTCATTAAAACTTCAAGAATAAAAGAAATTGAAAAATTTTCTCAATTCTCAAATTTTAATTGTTTCTACTTTCTATTATAGATATTTAAAAATACATAAAAATTGTAAATTTCCATGACAAAACAGCAAAAAGTACTTCTTGCCCAAATACCAACATTTATATATTGCCCAAAATACCAAGAACATTTTTTACTTCAATTAATCTTTTTTTAAAAATGTATTTAGGGAATTCCCTGGTGGTCCATTGGTTAGAACTTGGCACTTTCACTGCTGAGGGTGTGGGTTCGATCCCTTGTTGGGGAACTAAGATACCCCAAGCTGCAGAGCACGGCCAAAATTTTTTTTTAAATTAAAATATAAAACTAAAAAATGTATTTGTTTTTAAAGGTAATATATGAATGTGATTTTCTAAAATATTCAAACAGTACAAAACAGTATAGAGTGAGAAATAAATTTCCTTCCCTCCAATGCACTTTCTGCTTACCAATTCTCTAAAGATAAAAATATGCAAACACATGCATATACATATATATTTTCCTTTGAAATAAAGTGGCAACATATTACATGCATTGATTTGCATCTTGCTTTATCACACTGGAAGTTGGTTCACATTAGTAGAATAAATCTACTTTAGGTTTGTGGGTTTTTTTTTAACAACTGCACAGTATCCCAATGTATGACTGTACCATATTAAGTATACATAATACTGGGTTGGCCAAAAAGTGCCTTTGGTTTTTAAGTAAAAATAAAAGACACAGTTTTCATTTTCATCAAGAACTCTATTGAACAATGTATTCACCCTTTTGTTCCACTACCTTTTGCCATTTTTCAGGCAACTTCATAATTCCATCTTCCCCAAACTTTTTATCTTTTTGAGCAAAGAACTGTTCCAGGTGCCTTTAACAGTCTTCCAGGGAATTGACATCTTTTCCATTAAGAGAATTTTGTAAAGACCAAAATAAATGGAAATCTGAAGATGCAATGTCTGGTGAATAAGGTGGATGAATCAGAACTTCCCAGCCAAGCTGTAACAGTTTTTGCCTGGTCATCAAAGAAACATGCGGTCTTGCGTTAGCCTGATGGAAGACTATGCGTTTTCTGTTGACTAATTCTGGACGCTTTTCGTTGAGTACCACTTTCACTTGGTCTAATTGGGAGCAGTACTTGTTGGAGTTAATCATTTCGTTTTCCAGAAGAAGCACATGATGGAGGACTCCCTTCCAATCCCACCATATACACAACATCACCTTCTTTGGATGAAGACCGGCCTTTGGTGTGGTTGGTGATAGTTCATTTCACTTGCCCCATGATCTCTTCTGTTCTACATTATTGTATGGTATCCACTTTTCATCGCCTGTCACAATTTGTTTTAAAGGGAACTTTATTATGTATGTATGTATGTATGTATGTATGTATGGCTGGGTCTTCGTTGCTGTGTGGGCTTTCTTTAGTTGTGGAGAGTGGGGGCTACTCTTCGTCGCGGTGCACGGGCTTCTCACTGCGGTGGCTTCTCTTGTTGCAGAGCATGGGCTTTAGTAGTTGTAGCTCGCAGGCTCTAGGGCGCAGGCTCAGTAGTTGTGGTGTACGGGCTTAGTTGCTCTGCAGCCTGTGGGATCTACCCGGACCAGGGCACAAACTTGTGTCCCATGCATTGGCAGGTGGATTCTTAACCACTGCGCCACCAGGGAAGCCCCACAATTTGTTTTAAAAACATAACATTTTCATTACGTTTCAGTAGAGAATCGCATGTGGAAATATGGTCAAGGTTTTTTTTTTTTAGCTTAACGTATGTGGAAACCAAACATCAAAGTGATTCACATAACCAAACTGGTGCAAATGATTTTCAACGCTTGATTTGGATTTTTTGAGTATGTTGGCTATCTTCCTCGTGGTATAACATTCAATTGTTCTCAATTAATGTCTCAATTTGATCGCTACCAACTTCAACTGGTCTACCTGACCGTGCAGCATCATCCAGCGAGAAATCTCCAGCACGAAACTTCACAAACCACTTTTGACACGTTCGATCAATCAAAGCACCTTCTCCATACACTGCACACATCTTTTTTTGCCATTTCAGCTGCATTTTTACCTTTCTTGAAATAATAAAGCATAATATGCCGAAAATGTTGGGATTTTTCTTCCATCTTCAATATTAAAATGGCTGCACAAAAATTCACCGATTTTGATGTCTTTTTAAAATTCACGCTGATATGACAGCTGTCACATACAATCTAACAAAAGTGTTTTGAATGAAGTTAAAGACAACTAAGTGCTACGAGCCATCTTACAGATAAAAAGAAAATAATCTTTTGGCCAACCCAATATATATACTAACAAGAACCAGATCATTATAAAATTGCTGACTTTTACATTTCAAATAGACTATTACTATTCTGACCCTTTCTCCCTTCTGTTCACTTCTTGTTACTACTCATGGTTTGGAAAGAAGAACTTTAAAAAGAACAAAAAACTTAAAAATTCTATTATTTGTGCCCATCTCCATCAATGTTTTGATATAAGATGTAGATATAATCTTAAAATTTAGATATATAATTTTTTTGCAGTTCTTAGACTGAGGTTTGCACTTTTTCATTTCAAACTGATTCCAAGCTAGGAATTCCAGTTTCACTGTTCTACTCGAACTTCAAAACTGTCTTGGAAAAAAAAGGCTCATGAAATAAATACATCACTTTTGGAAGTCACAAAATTGATCCAATAATAAAAATGTAGCAATGAATTTCCAAACATCAAAGGATATCTCTTCACGGAAGAGTTACAGTGCTCATCTATTATAAGATGACCTGCATCTCAGTTCAATTTCATGCTTGACTGGGCATGTCACACATTTTATTCTGTATGTACAAATGTACAGCTTGAAGCAGACTAAAGAAGTATCTTGGATTTGAGCAGAGAATATTTTGAGATCAGTGTATGTTTCACTTTCTTGTTTTCTGACGGTAATGATACTGTATGCATTCTCAGTAAACTTCACTTTCACTATAATTTGATATTCATCATCACAAATCACTGTTAGAACACTCCTTTGAGATAGCTAATTAACTTATCCCCATTTACAGATGAAGAAAACTAAGACCTCTAGATGTTAAGTAATTTGCCCAAGGTCACAAACCTAACACAGAGTGGAACCAAGATTTGAACCACATTTGACTGACTTTAGAACCCCTATTCTTAGTTACTATTCTCTAATGGTTATAAATTTCATGATTAAGACAAATACAACAGGAAAAGAGTCAAACTATTAGAGCCCCTAAAATAAACAAAGTTATCAAAACTAAATTTACTTCCACTGAAATTTAGCTTTCTTCCCACCACTAATGAAGAAGAGAATGAGTACCCATTTCACTCCTGAATACATAACTGTTTAGTAGAGAGAAGCTAAAATGACTGAAAATAAATGAACCAGTTATTTTACAAACCTTGCAAATTTTAAGCTTAAAAAATAACTTTCTGATTAGAGAATCACAAAAGATTAATACCAACTTAACCAATGTTTTAATGCCTAAGTTGTCAGGATACCTAAAAGTGTAAAGCCAAAGTTCTCAAAAAAAAAACAAAACTGCAAACAAAACTTCAAATAGCCACCCATACTTCTTCATCTCACCTATATGCAAAACTGATTCCTAAAACTTTAACCAATACAATACCTTTTCTAGGCTTAATTTAAAACTCAATTCTTGCCCTAAATTCTAATTTTTTTAAAAAATTCTAATTTTTTAATTAAAGAAAATGTCAAGTTAAAATAACATGTTCATTATAGGATTTTTGTGAAAATCAATTTTATAAACTATACATGATCATGCTATTCAAAGTTGGCATCACTTTTAAGACTAAAGATAAACATTTAGATTTTTGTTATAAATTCTGTACAACTATATATAATGCTGATTGCTGTAATGAATATCCTTGCAGAAAAGCTTTTGAAACCAGTCCTGATTATTTATTTACTTAAAGTGTTAGAACTGGAATAAATCCATCAAAGGTTATATTTTTTGATGCTTTTGGTAAATATTTCTAAATTATTTTCAGTCATCCTCCATGTGGGTAATTTTCATTAATTTTAATCACTTTTGCAGAGTAAAAAAAGACAGGTACCTTGATGTTGTTTTTTTTGTTTTTATTTTTTGGCTGCACTGCATGCATGTGGGATTTTAGTTCCCTGACCAGGGATTGAACCTGCACCCCATACACTGGAACCTTGGAGCCTTAACCACTGGACCGAAGTCCTGATGTTGTTTTAACATATATGTCTTTGATTTAGCAATCACTAGGAAAATGGTTAAATAAATTATACTATAGCCAAACCGTGGAATACAGTGCAGCTACAGTACATATAAGTGCCCCTTTTATGCACTGATATCGAGGGATGTTCAGATGGTTTGTGGGAAAAAATAAAAGGAAGAAAAAGAGAAGGCTTAAAAATTATCATATGTAGATGTACACTTTTTTATGTGCATAGAAAAAAGATCTGGAAGAACATACACCAAATTGCTAAATGGTACCTAGAGTAGGATCAAGAGCAGAATTTTGGGTGGAAGAGGGGGACGAAACATGCAGTTTGTACTTTACTATTGCTTGACTGTTTTTCAATAAATATGTAAATAAAAAATTTTAAGTAACAATGTATTATTTAATTATATTAGAGTCCCTAAGTCTTTCTGTGGTACCTTTATCTGGCATTATCATTATCACTCAGACCATTAGTATCTTTTATTACTAATTATTTTACCCTACTGATAATATCCTTATTGTATGTAATTTTTTTTAGTTCATCAAAACTACACTACATTTTACTCCTATCTACATTTTACTCCTATGCGTAAAGGTTTTAAGAAACTTAAGAAAATAAAAACAATGAGAATCTTACTTCTTTTTGTTTTTTAAACTTTAAAATTTTTAAATAAAAAAATTCAAAATGACTGGTTTGGGTAGAAAGATAGGAAAAGAAATTTCTAGCTTTCCCTCAATATTTATGGTTTTGAAAAAAGAGGAAACTTTTCCACAACTATTTTATTTTTCCTTGTATATGTTTATTCACCTATTGTTACCTAGACCCAGAAGTTTGTCTTTTTTTGACCCAGAAGTTTTTGAAGTTACCCACAGTTAAGATATTTAGATGTCAAGATTATTATTGATGGCTGTAAACTAAAGGAAAACCCACAAATCTTATTTATATAATATGAAATATAGTAACTTACTTATTAAATCTTACCAGGTTTTAGAAGGGGGTAGGGAATGAAGCATGTTCTTAAAATGACACATATGGTATATGGCCATATATGGCCTTTTCAAATGACCAATCTACTAATCTGCTTTGGAACGCTGAAGATGGCTGTTTGCATGTGTGGGAGTAACTGAATATAGAATACAAACCAGGAGTGATATTTAGTTCATTTCCTACAGCTAGACTCCAAACTTTCCCACGGACACTAGGGGGCAATCCCTGCCACCACAATTCTCGAACTCTTCTTGTACTACGCCTAGAATTAAAGGGGGAGAAAAAAGGAGAAAGTTACTTTTTATACCAAAAACACTAGTTGCATGATGGTTTATCTAGTCTATGACCAAGTCACTACAGAACACAGAGAGTTAAGTATGTGATGCACTCTTTTCTTGGGCTCATGTATGTAGGCAAAAAAAGCCAAAAAATATATAGTAATTTAAAGGGAACTGCCTTCTACAACTGCCACTTATACTAAGGATACAATGAGAGAATCAGAAATATGGGGACAATTATGAAAAAAGAAGATAAAAGGAACATAAAAACGCATTGCCAATTCAGTACCAAAAACAAAATCACAACATATTTACTATGGGTAAAGCCCTAGTCTTTGAGAGGCAGCACAGTCTACTGAAAGAAGTGTGCGCTTTAAAATCAGATAGACTTGAGTTCAAATCTGGTTAACCATTAATTGTACAACCCTGGGCAAATCACTTAACCTCTCTGACTTTGAGCTTCCCTATAAGATAAATGGGAGTAAAGGTTATAAGAATCAAATGTGATTACTTGTATAAAGAGCCTAATATAGTATCTGTCACACTGTGACAATATTCAACAAATTCCCAATGCACATCCTATACTAGGCATTGCAGAAGACATCTCCTACCATCCAGTCTAGAGGAAAAATAAGGTATGTGTAAAAATACTGTCAAAAATTAAAAGGCAAAGTAAGGCAAGAAGTGTATTAGTCTCCAAGTATAATGAGACATCACAGAAGGGAAAGATCATCTATATCTTACTATCTTGATTATGAGAGAAGCATGTTAGAAGCTACTTTAATAGTTAACATTTAATAAATGCATATTACAATGAAGGTACACATTTAACATTTTCTTTGCCAAAAAACCTGCTATTACATCAATAGTGCATCTTGCAATAGACAGTATGTTAGAATTAAGAAAATACGGTAACTGAGGAAATTAGAAGTTTCATGGATCAACTAACATTTCAGATGGGACTCAAATGATAGGTAAAATTCTGACAGGCACAGAGGGTGGTCAGTAAGGGAAGTAGGCATTAGAGACAGGGATATACAAAAGCAAAGCACAGAGATAAGCATGAAAGTTTTCAAACATTGGTTAATAGTATAATTTAGCTAAAACATAAGATACATGCTGGAAGTCATAAAAATACAAAATTGGAAACGAGACCTTTGGAGACAGACTGAAATTCAGGAAAAGTCTGCTTACTTACATTACTTCCCAATTGGGTAGTATTTCATTGATCCAAATTACCATTGCACTTGCAATGTTTTCTTCCTGTTTAAATCGTTCTTTCATTATTTTTTTTCTTTTATGTGCTTCTTTAATTTCTGTTTTAAACAAGTAAAAATTATTTCAGGAATAGATTCATGAATAATATCTTCATTTATAAATTAAGATACTAGTAGTCCCAGGTTTATGACACAATTACAGAGTCTCTCATAGATAGTCTGCTGCCTTTCTCCTCATAATAGTTTTGTAAAAGTACTTACAGAAAAACTGTGATTCTAGAATGACATTTTATTTCTCTTTAAGAACAAATTTAGTTAGAAAAATAAGAAATCAGCATCACCTTAAAGACAGGCTTGGTCAATTTCACCATGTTCCATCCTACTGAAATTCATTTCCTTTTGATACCAATAAATTAAATATACCAATTGGAGTTAAATTTTATACCTCGTTTTTTAGCCTCAGCCACCATCTCATCATATTCTTGTCGGTGACGTAAAGCTTCTTCCACAGATTTGGCAGGAAGATTTCTGAGGAAAAACAAATTTTACGTCAACTTTTAAAAGACTAACTTAAGTTTATTGACTTCTTTTCTTTTTATAGCTGGATACAAAGAATTTCTAACCCAACCTTCACATTTCATACATTAAGAAAGTATAAAGGGCTTCCCTGGTGGCGCAGTGGTTGAGAGTCCGCCTGCTGATGCAGGGGACACGGGTTCGTGCCCCGGTCCGGGAAGATCCCACATGCCGCGGAGAGGCTGGGCCTGTGAGCCATGGCCGCTGAGCCTGCGCGTCCGGAGCCTGTGCTCCGCAACGGGAGAGGCCACAACAGTGAGAGGCCCAAGTACCGCAAAAAAAAAAAAAAGAAAGAAAGTATAAGGTTGAAAAGAACTCTGCATCTTAGAAAAGAATCAGAATCCAGGTTGCTAATATTTGTTATACATTTGTGTGTATATAAATTTATATATCATATATATTTGTTTATATATCATTTAAACATGTCCAATTTTAGCCAATAATCCTAGGTTATTTGTTAAACCCACTTACTATAGTTTTTTTTTTTTAGTCAACTTTTTTTTTTAAAAAATATTTATTTATTTATTTGGCTGGGTCAGGTCTTAGTTGCAGCCTGAGGGATCTATTCCCCTGACCAGGGATCGAACCCAGGCCCCCTGCATTGGGAGTGCGGAGTCTTAACCACTGGACCACCAGGGAAATCCCTAGTCAACTTTTTTGAGGTATAATTTCACACAACAAAACGGACAAACATGTTTTAAGAGTACTGTTTGTTGAGTTTTGACAAATTTATATACCTGTGCAAACAACAGACTAATCAAGATATAGAATGTTCCTATCATTCCAGAAAGTTTCTTTTTGACCCCTTTACACTTAATACTTACCTACCTCCTACCTTAAGCAATCACATATCTGATTTCTATCAATACAGATTAGTCACTTGCCTTTAAAGAATTTATATAGATTCTTTTGTGCCTGGCTTCTTTTGCTCAGCATACACACACACACACACACACATATATATATATAGTTTTACGTTTTTATTGGAGTATAATTGCTTTACAATGGTATGTTAGTTTCTGCTTTATAACAAAGCGAATCAGTTATACATATACATATATCCCCATATCTCTTCCCTCTTGCGTCTCCCTCCCTCCCACCCTCCTTATCCCACCCTTCTAGCTGGTCACAAAGCACCGAGTTGATCTCCCTGTGCTATGCAACTGCTTCCCACTAGCTATCTATTTTATATTTGGTAGTGTATATATGTCCATATATACACTCTACCACTCTCTCACTTTGTCCCAGCTTACCCTTCCCCCTCCCCGTGTCCTTAAGTCCATTCTCTAGTAGGTCTGCGTCTTTATTCCTGTCTTGCCCCTAGGTTCTTCATGACTTTTTTTTTTTTTTCAGATTCCATATATACGTGTTAGCATATGGTATTTGTTTTTCTCTTTCTAACTTACTTCACTCTGTATGACAGACTCTAGGTCCATCCACCTCAGTACAAATAACTCAATTTTGTTTCTTTTTATGGCTCAGCATATTTTTGATATTCATCCACGCTGTTCTGTGTATTAGTAACGTATTCCTTTTAATTGGTGAATAATGTTCCATTTATCCATGTGGATGGACATTTAGATTGTTTCCAGTTAGGTGCTACTATGAATAAAAACTACTATAAATATTCATTTCAAGTGTGGCTATCTGCATTCATTTCTCTTGGTAAATACCTAAGAGCAGAATTCCTAGATCATAATGTAAGTGCAGGTATATTTTTATAACAAAATGCTTTCCACTTTACTAGAGATTTAAGATACCATTCTGAATAAAAATTTGATAATCAGTTACTTGCATATACCATATTTTGGTTTATAAACTAAATCACAGAGGCAGTGATTTAGATACATGACTATGCAAGAAGAAACACATTTGAATATTACCATATCCAAATATGTCATAATAAGGTCCAGTTTTTGGAATTAGATTTTTAAATTATTTTCAACAGGCTAGGTGGAAAAGGTATGTGACAAACTTTCAAATTATACATTCTACTTCTTCTCTTCTGGAGTTAGATTCCTCAGGTATGTTGTAGCAGGGAGGAATAAAGGTTAAGATGTCTGTTTCAGGCCATAATGGAATAAGAGAGATCAGGTTTATCCTCTTGTCTTAATTAATTAGAAAAATGAGTTAATATATTAAACAACAGTTTTAAAGATAATTGGACAACAGGCAGCACAAGACAGTGGTCCTTATGAGAAAGGAAATAAACAAGGAAACCCTGCAAATGCTTGACCTAACAGCCTGTTTCCAGGTCTCAGTGGTAGGAGAGAGTGCCAAAACAGAGCCCACCAGTCTTGCTGAGTTGAGGAAATAGAGTTTGAAGTTGGGGAGCCCAGGACAGCCAGAATTTGCATAACAGAGTACCAGAGAGAAGGGAGCTGCAGAGGCTTTGCCTGAACACTGACCTATGCACGCGTGTAATTAATCTATGGTGGCCAGGGAAAGAAACACAAGAAATAGGCAGAACAATCTCAAAATCACACTGGACTGATCCCTCAAAGTAGAAAGACCTCCTAATAGACAGGGTATCAGATAGAGTCCTTAGGGTATTGCCTCAGTAGTAAGGATAAATTAGCCCTAAAGTAAAGGCTGTTCTGGAAGCACCCTAACAATGCTTATATCAAAAGGATCAAACCAATTCCAAATAACTTAATTGCATACCAAACCAAAAAAATATTTAAAGGAATAAAAGAAAGTCCAATATCCAACCATGTAAAAATACAATAGCTGGTATCCAATAAAAATTACAAGGGATGCAAAGAAACAGGAAAATACAAACCATAATGAGAAAAAAAATCAATCAGCAGAAATGTCAGACAACAGGATTATAAATCAAGGACGATAAAACTGCTGCTATAAATATACTCAAGAAGGTAGAAGAAAGCAGGAGCATGATAAGAGAAACTCAAGATCCAAACCAAATGTCTACAGATGACAATTTCTAAAATGATAAATTCCAAAGATGGGACTGACAGCAAATTACATACTGCAGAAGAAAAAAATATAAGTGAACTTTAAGATATAATAATATAAGACTATACAAAATGAAATAGAGAGAAAGAATACCCCCCAAAAACACAAATGAGCTATGGGACATGGAAAAATATCAAGTAACACGTTTAATGGACATCTCAGAAGAAAGGAGGGAGGGCAGAACAAAAAACTGTTGAAGAAACGAAGGCTAAAATTTTTCCAAAATCGATGCAAAACTATAAATGCACAGACACATTAAGCTCAATGACCCCAAACAGATGGAACATGAGAAAACCATACCAAAGCAACCATAATCTAATTTATGAAAATCACATAAAGGAAAGTCTTAAAAGCATTCAGAAAGTAAAAGAATTCACTGAAGGCTGAAGAAGTCAACAAAGACATGAAAGAAAGGAAAAAGCCTTACTCTTAAAGGATTATGTAGGTGAGGGACGTCCCTGGTGGTCCAGTGGTAAAGAATCCGCCTTCCAGGAACTTCCCTGGTGGCGCAGTGGTTAAGAATCTGCCTGCCAACGCAGGGGACACGGGTTCGATCCCTGGTCTGGGAAGATCCCACAGACCGCAGAGCAACTAAGCCTGAGTGCCACAACTATTCAAGCTCCCGCGCCTAGAGCCCATACTCCGCAACAAGAGAAGCCACTGCAATGAGAAACCCGCACACCACAATGAAGAGCAGCCCCGGCTCGCCTCAACTAGAGAAACCTGGCACGCAACAACAAAGACCCGATGCAGCCAAAAAAAAAAAAAAAAAAAAAAAAAATATATATATATATATACATAAAAGAATCCACCTTCCAATGCAGGGGATACAGGTTCGATCCCTGGTCAGGGAATTAAGATTCCACATGCCACAGGGCAAGTAAGCCCGTGCACCACAACTAGAGAGCCCGTGTACTGCAACTACGAAGCCCGTGCTCTCTGGAGCTTGCATGCCACAATGAAGAACCTGCGTACTGCAACAAAAGATCACACGTGCCGCAACTAAGACCCGACGTAGCTAAATAAATAAATATTTTTAAAAAGAATATATTCTTAATAACAGTAAACCAACTGGTTGACAGTCAGTAGTTGCATGGCATAAAAGGCAAAAATGACAGGGCTTCCCTGGTGGCGCAGTGGTTGAGAGTCCGCTGCCAATGCAGGGGACACGGGTTCGTGCCCTGGTCCGGGAAGATCCCACATGCCGCGGAGTAGCTGGGCCCGTGAGCCATGGTCGCTGAGCCTGTGCATCTGGAGCCTGTGCTCCGCAACGGGAGAGGCCACAGCAGTGAGAGGCCCGCGTACCGCAAAAAAAAAAAAAAAAAAAAAAGAAAAAGGCAAAAAGGACAAATACATCATAAGTGCATATTAAATGTCAAGAAAAGAAAAATAACTGCTCTATCATGTGACGATAAGGCGGGGGGGTGTACTGGCAAAATAAGTGAAAAGGATTAAGCAGTACAAACCTTCAGTTATATAATAAATAAGCCACAACGATGTAATAAACAGCATAAGGAATATGGTCAATAATATTGCAATAACTTTATATCGGGAGGGTTGGTTACTAGATTTATTGTGATCATTTCACAATGTATGTAAATGTCAAATAATTATGTAGTAGTATGAGTAGACAAAAATATACTTATGCAGCGACTTTTCCAATTTTCAGTTTGTATTATTAAATCCGTATCGTTAAAGATATTATGCTATAATACAGAATATATACAATTCATACATTAATTTGGTAAAAAGATGAGGTAGACAAAAAAGTCACTTTTTTTTCCCCTGAAACATAATACTGTACATCAACCATGTTTCAATTAAAAAAAAAAAAAAGATAAGGCAGAGGAAGGTTGAAATAGGAACAGATATAAAAAGCCAAGATTTTATGTTTCATACACTGGGTCATAGAGATTTCTAGAAAATATGCATAAAGCTTGGAGATCAACAATTTTTCCCTATTAGTGTTAGGATTCATCTCTGGGATTAAAAATAATTTTCCCTAACAAACCCATTTCTTTATCTAATTTCTTGGTATCTTTTAAATGAAATAATAATAAGAAAAATTAAAGTTTAAAATTCAAACAGTGTGTCTGATGATCACTAAAATACTTACGACGGTCGATCCTCAAGAATCAGGGCAGTGGTAGAGAGTGGCTCAAATTCAAAATTCTTTCGTCTTGAAGACTGAGGTGGTGGTTTACAGGTTCTCCCTGTTCGTGCTTCATATTCCTAGAGTAGACAAAAATATACATATGCAGCAACTAACTTTTCCAATTTGCAGTTTGCATTATTAAATCTGTATCATTAAAGATATTATGCTATAATAAGGTATACAATTCATACATCAATTTGGTAAAAAGATCAGGTAGACAAAAAAAGTCACTTTTTTCCCCCTGAAGCAATATAAACTATGAATTTATATTATATGTAAAGTATGAAAGTATGTTCAAAGAGGAGAAGATATAAATGTACTAGATTAGGTAAGGTTTTAGAAAGATATTCCTGCTTACTTTCCATGATATCAGTTATCCAAGTCCAGCTTTTAATAATCTACAGCAGATAAGCCTACTTTCTAAACGTTCAGCCAAGATCAATGATGGAAATGTTGACACAAGAAATAGGTAATCCTGCTGTAATGCTCTGAAGATCTCTCTCAAGGGTGACACTGAACCTCTAATCAAACACCGGTTTTTGATTTCAACCTACTCTGAATCTAACTACTATAAATCTACCTACTTACTCTAAATTGAAACAATAATTCACCAACATATCTTATCCAAAAATATAGCCAAAGACTGTCAAATACTTCACTAAAATTAAAAGATTATTACTACAGTATTTTTCTCATTCAATTGAATTGATAGTTCTCTTAAAAGAAGTGAAGTTAATTTAACATGATATGTTTTTGGTGAACACATTTAAATTTCCACATTTGAGCATATTTTTCATAGATGTTCATAAGCTTGTGCTGAAATTTATTTCTAGAAATTTGCAAAAGATCAGTAACAAGATTATGGCTTGTAATTTCCAGAACCCACATTTTCCCCTTTCTAAAAAAAAAAAAAAGTCAAGCTAGTGTGTGATCATCTCCAGATAACAAATATATTTGCCATGACATTCTCAAAGATTACTCAGTGATTTCATGAGTAGATATGTGAGCTCACTGGCTTCTAGAGAAGACATTAATTTAAATGAAGAAAATTAAATGCACTTAAAGTGGTCAAATGTTTCACTTACTAACTAGCAGCTTTCCTACCATGGCCTATAATTCTTTTATTATTATTATCTCTTCTAACTCAAAGACTGTTTCTCCCTACCGAATCTGACAGTTGCAAAATATGAACTGATGATTCCATCCCTCTTAAAAATCTGATAATCTTGTTGAAGATTCATCTTACTGATATCACATTTAAAAAGTTTATGTTGTCTTAGTCATTTTCTATAAACTTCAAGCTTACTTTATGGTTCCTGCCACTGTTTATAATGGTTTGTACTATTGTTTTATAACTGTCTTTAGTTTTACATCTCCCTTTCCATCTAATAAATCTATGCTGTTAATCTGAGAGTTCCTTTGCATGACTGCATTGGATTTTTAGAGACTTCTTTCTCAAATTATTTAGAACTGTGTATGTTCATTTTTATTAATTCCCATTTCAAAGAACTGCATAGCCTTTCAGTGTCAAAAGCCATGGGGTCACTCATTCCTTTTTCTCTTTCGAAATTTTCTCTCCTAATATCTAGGATATACATGTAATTATGATCAATGTTTCTTTTCTTCATTACAAACTCAAGTATAACAAATCCCCATTCCTGCTAATGTTTTTCTTATTAAAAACCATAGAAGCTAAATACGTATGAGGTTTGTTATCACTTAAACAGCACTTTGTTTTCCTACAATGTGACCAGGTCTCACTGCCAGACAGAATGCGATGAATACTATCCAGTAAAGCATGTTCCATGCAAACAAATGCCAGTACATAGACAGCAAAATAAAACTTCTTTTTTTGAATTTTATTTATTTTTTTATACAACAGGTTCTTATTAGTTATCTACTTTATACATATTAGTGTATATATGTCAATCCCAATCTCCCAATTCATCCCACCCCCCAAAAAACTTCTAAATCAATATATTAATAACAGCTAGCACTTACTGTCACAATGTACCATGCACTGTTTTAAACACTTAACACATTTAATCCTTGAAACAACCTTGTGAGGCACCTAACTCACAGTAGAGGAAACTGAGGCACAAAGATGTGCAGTCACTTGCCAAAGGTCATAAATTGCAGGCAGGGTAGGCTCCAGAGCTTGGCCTTTTAACGATCTATTATCTTACTATGTATTAGCAGACAGTCAAGTAACCATCTATGACAATTTAAAATAATGAGATAGATGAAATCATTCAGTGAGAGGCTGATAGGGAACTTTAAAATGGGAAGATCGAGCTAACAATACCTCAATCACTGATCCATCTAAACATTATTTTAAAAGACCAGCAGAGAGTATGTGTTTCCTGATGCAATATGAAGTACATAGCATCATTCTTGAAGTATTCTTGCCAAAAGAAGAATCAAACAAATATGATTAAGCCTATAGAACTGTACTTTCCAATATGGTAGTCAAAAGAAGTGATAACTGGGCTTCCCTGGTGGCACAGTGGTTGAGAGTCCGCCTGCCGATGCAGGGGATGCAGGTTTGTGACCCGGTCCAGGAGGATCCCACATTGCTGCAGAGCGGCTGGGCCCGTGAGCCATGGCCGCTGGGCCTGCGCGTCCGGAGACTGTGCTCCACAGCGGGAGAGGCCACAGCAGTGGGAGGCCCGCGTACCGCGCAAAAAAAAAAAAAAAAAAAAAAAGAAGTGATAACCAAATAAGTCATATATGCTCAAGTTTACATAGAAAAATATCAAGGAATTTGAACTATAAGGGGTTTTCCTCTGGAGGCTTAGACTAGAAATGAAGTGCATTTGTCTTACTTTAAATTATTCAGTACTGTTTGACTTTTCTTGCAAGAAATAAAGTAGCTTGTTTGTAAGAGAGATCATTTTATAGTCACGGTGGATAACTCACAAAGATTTTACTGAAGAGTTGGGATCAGAACTGGGGCAAAAATGATAGGTATTAATTAGATAGACAGAAAGGATTGGAAAGAACATGCCAGGGGGAGCAAGCGAAGGCATGGATTAGGGAAACACATTAACCTCACTGAATATGAAAAAGGATGAGAAATAAAGTATAGGCTAAATTATGGGGCCTTTCACTGGCAAAAATATTTGGAATTCATGATGAACAAAATGGAGAGCCACTGAAAGTCTGAACAAAAAATGAAAAGTCTTTTATTAAAAATTAACTAAATAAGTACACGTTTAATAAGAAAGGCAAGACAAAAGTACATAAATATCATTTATTTATGTATCTACCTTACAAATGAGCTTTATACAGAATTGTCACTCAAATATTCTTCACATGAGAGAGAAAAGAAGCTGTATTCTAGTATTTTCTATCACAGATGCTTAGCATAAAAATGCTTTAAATTTCTAGAGAATAATTATTTTAAAAGCTTAAAACATGATATCAATCCATACTTATCTGAAAGTAGGATAGATTCATACATCTTCAATGACTTAAATATGTGCCAAATAACTTAAGGTGCTCTTCTAACATGATTAAAATTACAAATTATATTAGAAGTAGTAAAATATTAAATATCAGTATTTTCAAAATTTATCACAAAGTGATATCAAATACATTCAGGCAAATGTATCAGACTATAGGACTAATATTCCATATATTTAGCTAACTGTGGTCTCTGTTTGACCAAGAGGCTCACAGCACCAATCAGAGACTCCACTTCTCTACTACTCTCTCAGCTATGCCCTCCTCCATGTGTGGGCTTCATCTGGAGGTTGGCTTGCTGCTCAGAGAAATGACTGTAGCAAAGCCAGTTGTCACATCCTCATAGCATAACTTTCAAAGATCCTCTAGTTGCTCTTCCAATAATAACTCTCACAAAATACAAAGAAAGTATCCTTCCTGGAAGGTCCCAGGAAACACCCCATTCAACACGCAATCACAATGACCTGAAAAATAAGCTTTATCAATGAGTTAAAGTTAATTAGGGCCTATCCCTATAGGTGAGGAAAATCACATAATTCTTAGATGAGTCGAAGGCAATAGAGAGAGAAAATAGTATTCAAGTTATTGATAAGTAGTTGATATACATAATAAGACTTCATTTAAAAATACAACCAAATAATATCTCATGGGAGAAATTCCTGAAGTCATTTTCACTTTAAATCCGTGTGGGTCATGTCATAAAAATCCCCTGTATATTCCTTCCATAGAAGTTTAATAAGGAAAAAAAATCGATAATTTTATAAGTTATAAAGAAACTTTACAATATTAAAAACCAATTGGAAATATCATAGTCCAAGGAAATCAGTAAATAATGCTAGCTATAGCAAATCACTGTTTGAAAATATCACATCGATCTACCTCATTTCCTGCCAACAAAGGTCAGTTGTTGTTGTTCGGTTGGTTTATTTTTTGGCCATGTCGCACGGCACGTGTGGTCTTAGTTTCCCAACCAGAGATTGAACCCAGGCCCTCGGCAGTGAAAGCGCATAGTACTAACCTCTGGACCGCCAGGGAATTCCAAAGGTCAGTTTTAACTGACTTATTTTCATGAGTTGTTGGGAGCTACCTACCAAAGGTTAAGAGGCATTTAGTTTTTCTTTTAACTTAGGGAACGTATTTTTATGGGATACTGTAATGAAGCCTGTTTCTTTTTTTAATTTAACTTATTCTTCATCTTCCACTCAAAATATTGTTCTATGGAATGTTTACTTTAACTGGGGTAACTAGAACAGAAGGTGAAACCAGCGCTAGGGGCAGGCTGGCAAATATCTGTAGGATAATTTATTCTAGCTACTGTAAGAAAATTTGAGTCAAACAGGCAATTAATTCTAAGTCTGATCAAAAGATGGTTGGCAATTGCTGTCATCTCCACAAGCATAAAGTAGAAAAAATTACTTACAATTCCAAGGCAAAGAAATACTGGATTCACATAAACGAAAAAGATGTTTTTCCTCAAAATAATCTCTTAGAAAAGAGAAAGCACATTTGCTTAACAACATCTCATTTTATGGGTGCTTTCTCTCTATTAATTTGAACAGCAAAGCACTATCTGGAGAAGGTGCATTACCCTGAAACTATCTCAGTCAACACTAGCTTGGAAGGTGACTTTTTTTTTTTATAATTTTTAAAAATAAATTTATTTTATTTATTTATTTTTGGCTGCATTGGGTCTTCGTTGCTGCACACAGGCTTTCTCTAGTTGCAGCAAGTGGGGGCTACTCTTTGTTCTGCTGCGCGGGCTTCTCACTGCTATGACTTCTTGTTGCAGAGCATGGGCTCTAGGTGCATCGGCTTCAGTAGTTGTGGCACACGGGCTCACTAGTTGTGGCTTGCGGGCTCTAGAGCACAGGCTCAGTAGTGTGGTGCACGGGCTTGGTTGCTCCGTGGCATGTGGGATCTTCCTGGACCAGGGCTCGAACCCATGTCTCCTGTATTGGCAGGCAGATTCTTAACCACTGCGCCACCAGGGAAGCCCCTGGAAGGTGATTTTTTTTTTAATAGGTTTTTTTGTTGTGGCTTTGTTAAATTGGAGAAGGAAAGGAAGAAAATGGACATAAAGTAACGAAGGATTCCCGGAGATATAACCATTCAGTTGCAAACTATCATAAAGAGTCTTTTAAACATTACCTTAAAGAACAATACAGGAAGAGATTAGGTTGTAGAGATCATAATTTTATACTTATAGAACAAATAAAAGAAAAAATGTAATGCATCTGGAAACCTGTGGCTTGAGACAAAATTTTAGTAACAAGATAATACACTTAAAAAGCACTATATCTCCTACAACTTTGACGTAAGTGAAGATGATGTGCTCTGGGGTTAAAGACCACAAAAGTGGTCTGAACATACCACTGAACATACTGACATCAAAGATGTATGCAAACAGATCCAAATAAAAAGACACTATTTCTTAATATATTATTATATATGTGAATTGAATATGTAATTAGAAACAAGTAAGTATTTGGTTTTCATCTACATTCCTAAAACTAATACATACGTGTTGGACAAAAAAATTCTTCAGAAAGATAGGTAGATTCCCACTTGGTGGACTGGGTAATTCATACCAACTTTCTTGCTGAAAACAACCTCTGGGATCCCAAAGGGGTAACAAACAAGGTGAGCCTATCGATCATCCCATTATTATGCATGGGGGCAGTTCTGGACATCCAGTGCAGGAAGGGAAAACTTGAAGAAAGCCTGGCTGTTAGTTGGAATGGTCAATGGGGGCCAGAATTTGTGGGCCAGAGTAGCAGAAAAGCACTCCATTGAGAAAGAGCTCCAGAAATCTGCACAGGAGTCCTCTTGAGTCTTTAGCTGAATACCAAACTGCACATGTGTAAGGCGAAACACTACAAGGCTGGGCAAAAAACAACTTCTGGGGGAAGAACAATTACTGTGGATGGTAAGCAAAACAGTTTCCAGAGCTCACCCATGGCTGAGAAGTATTCATATTCCCACCAACCAGAATGGAAAGTCTTCACTGAATACATAGGATATTCAGGAGAGACCTGGATGCTCAGACTCACCTGAAACTATGCAAGTCAGAAGACAATGGAAATACCTTTAAATTGCTGGAAGAAAAAAAATAACAAAATAATGGGGGGAAAAGCCTGTTGATTTAGGATCCTATACCAAAAAAATATATCTATCTTTGAAAAATAAAAGCACAATAAAAATGTTTTCAGACAAACAAAACCTGAGAGAATCTGTTGTCAGTGGACCTACTCTATATCTTAAAGGAAATCTTTCAGGCAGAAAGAATACATCATATGAAAACATGAATCTACACAAAGAAATAAAAAGCACCAAATATAGTAAATATGGAAAACATTTTAGAAAAGACATAAATAAGAGACAAAAATATAAAAGTCATTTTTAAAAGGATATCTGACTACTTAAAGCAAAAATAATACCAGTGTATTGAGGGGCTTACAGCACAAAATCAGAAAGGAGAGAAAGGCAGTATACTGTTGTAATGTTATTACATTATGCTCAAAGTGGTATAACATTATTTGAGCATAGATTGTGATAAAGATAAATATCATAAGCCCTACTGCAGCAGTTCTCAACAGTGTCCCAGAGATGGTTTCATGAGGTTTGCGAAGTCAAAACTATAGTCCTAATAGTGCTAATAGTTTGTCAATGTGTTGACATTAGCACTAATTTTGCTAAAGCAATATATATATTTTTTTGCGGTACGCGGGCCTCTCACTGTTGTGGCCTCTCCCGCTGCGGAGCACAGGCTCCGGACGCGCAGGCTCAGCGGCCATGGCTCATGGGCCCAGCCGCTCCGCGGCATGTGGGATCTTCCCGAACCGGGGCACGAACCTGTGTCCCCTGCATCGGCAGGCAGACTCTCAACCACTGCGCCACCAGGGAAGCCCCTAAAGCAATATTGAATAAAACTGTTGATGCCCTAGCACAAATCAAGGCAGAGACACCAAACTGTACTACTAATCACTGTGTTCTTCATGACATGCACTCACAGTTTTAAAAAAAAAAGGGGGGGGGGGAAGGGATGGCCAATTTCACTTTTTAAGTGAATTAATAAATACTTCATCCTTTCAGTTTTAATTCTGGGTACAGTAGTAATTGACAAACAATCCCCATAAACAAGAACTCTTTGAGATCCTTCATACACAGAATCCAAAGCAGTTGTAAAAATAAAACGTTTGAGAACTGTTGGCCAAGAGCAACCACTGAAAAACTAAAACAAAGGTATATTGAATAAGCTAACAGTGGAGATAAAATGGAGTACTAAAAAACTCATTTAATCCAAAAGAGGGCAGGAAATGAGATAAAAAGAAACAAAGACCAGATGGGACAATTTGAAAAGAAGTAGCAAGATAGTAAATTTAAAACAAGTCATACCAATAAATGACACTCCATTTAAAAAGAAGAGAGTATTAGACTGCCTACATAGACCCAAATATAAGCTACATACAAAAAAAACCACTTTAAATATGAAGATGGATAAAAAGTAAATGGATAGAAGAATAAATACCATGTAAACACTAAGTGAAAGCAAGCTTCAGTGGCTAAATTAAAGTTAGACAAAAACTTCATAATAAGAACCATTACCAGGGCAAAAAAGACATTACATTAATGGTAAAAAAGTCAATTCATTTAGAAGACATAAATACGAAGCTTCAAAACAAAAAGAGAAAAAAAAAAGCAAAAGGAGAAATAGCCAAGTAGATTATGGTGGACACTTTATTACTCCTCTCTCAGTAATTCACAGAACAAATAGAAAATCAGCAAAAGTATACAAGACTTGAACAACACTATCATCTAACACGACCTAATTGACATTTACACAACACTAACCCAACATCAGCAGAATATACACATTCTTTTCAAGGACACAAGGAACATTCCCTAAGACAAGCTATATCTAGGACATAAAATAAGTCTCAATATATTGAAAAAGACTAAAATTTCATAATGTATACTGTATGAGCATAATGGACTTAAATTAGAAATTATTTACAGAAACATCTAGGAAAATTCTAAAATATTTGAAAATTAAAACAACACACTTCCAAAGAATCATGACAAAAGAAATAAGAGAGAAAGTATTTTGAATCAAATGAAAATGAAAATTCTGAAACTTGTAAAATGCAGCTAAAGCATAGAGGGAAATGTATAGCTTAATCCACATATTAAAAAGATAAAAGGTCTAAAATCAATGATCCACCTTAAAAAACTAGAAAAAACAAATTTGAACCAAGAGGAAAGTAAATAATAAAGACCAAAAATAAATGAGATAGAAACAGAGAAAGAGGTAAAAATCAGTGAAACAAAAGAGGTATACGTTTTTTTTTGTTTTTTTTTTTTTGTGGTATGCAGGCCTCTCACTGTTGTGGCCTCTCCCGTTGCGGAGCACAGGCTCTGGACGCGCAGGCCCAGCTGCTCCATGGCATGTGGGATCTTCCCGGACTGGGGCACGAACACGTGTCCCCTGCATCGGCAGGCGGACTCTCAACCACTGAGCCACCAGGGAAGCCCGAGTATATGCTTTTTTTTTTTTTGCGGTACGCGGGCCTCTCACTGTTGTGGCCTCTCCCATTGCGGAGCACAGGCTCCGGACGCGCAGGCTCAGTGGCCATGGCTCACGGGCCCAGCCGCTCCACAGCATGTGGGATCTTCCCGGACCGGGGCACAAACCCATGTCCCCTGCATCAGCAGGCGGACTCTCAACTACTGCGCCACCAGGGAAGCCCCCCGAGGTATACGTTTTTAAAGATCAGTAAAACTGATAACTTCTGGCAAAACTGATCAAGAAAAAAGAAGATACCATTTCTAAAATCAGGAATGTATTGAGAGACAATCTGTATCCATATCACATCACCAGTAGACATTAAAAGGATAAAAACAGAATATTATTAACAATTTTTTCCCAATAAATCCAACAACAGAGGTGAAATGTAAAAATCTCTTAAAAGATGTAAGTTAACCAAGTCTGACTCAAGAAAAAATAGAAAGAAAATAAACTCAAAATGGGTTAAAGACCTAAATGTAAGGCCAGACACTATAAAACTCTTGGAGGAAAACATAGGCAGAACACTCTATGACATAAATCACAGCAAGATCCTTTTTGACCCACCTCCTAGAGATATGGAAATAAAAACAAAAATAAACAAATGGGACCTAATGAAACTTAAAAGCTTTTGCACAGGAAGGAAAAGGAAACCATAAACAAGACAAAAAGACTACCCTCAGAATGGGAGAAAATATTTGCAAACGAAGCAACTGACAAAGGATTAATCTCCAAAATATACAAGCAGCCCATGCAGTTCAATATCAAAAAAACAAACAACCCAATCCAAAAATGGGCAGAAGCCCTAAATAGACATTTCTCCAAAGACATACAGATGGTCAACAAACACATGAAAAGATGCTCAACATCACTAAACATTAGAGAAATGCAAATCAAAACCACAATGAGGTATCACCTCACACGGGTCAGAATGGCCATCATCAACAAATCTAGAAACAATAAATGCTGGAGAGGGTGTAGAGAAAAGGGAACCCTCCTGCACTGTTGGTGGGAATGTAAATTGACAGCCATTATGGAGGTTCCTTAAAAAACTAAAAATAGAACTACCATATGACCAAGCAATCGCACTCCTGGGCATATACCCTAAGAAAACCATAATTCAAAAAGATACATGTACCACAATGTTCACTGTAGCACAGTTTACAATAGCCAGGATATGGAAACAACCTAAATGTCCATCGACAGATGAATGGATAAAGAAGATGTGGCACATATACAATGGAATATTACTCAGCCATAAAAAGGAACAAAATTGAGTTACTTGTAGTGAGGTGGATGGACCTAGAGTCTGTCATACAGAGTGAAGTAAATCAGAAAGAGAAAAACAAATACCGTATGCTAACGCAGATATATGGAATCTAAAAAAAAACAGTACGGATGAACCTAGTGGCAGGGCAGGAATAAAGACGCAGATGTAGAGAACAGACTTGAGGATGAAGGGGGGGAATGGGAAGCTGGGACGAAGTGAGAGAGCAGCATTGACATATATACACTACCAAATGTGAAATGGATGGCTAGTGGGCAGATCTACTCGACACTTTGTGATGACCTAGAGGGCTGGGATAGGGAGGGTGGGAAGGAGGCTCAAGAGGGAGGGGATATGGGGATATATGTATACATACAGCTGATTCACTTTGTTCTATAGCAGAAACTAACACAACATTGTAAAGTAATTATACTCCAATCAAGATGTGGGGAAAAAAAGAAAAAATAGAAAATGTCATACCCCTATATCAATTAAAATATTAAATTTATAATTAAAAAGCTATTCAACAATAACAACGAAAGCCCCTGCATACTCGGTTTTTTAAAAATATTTATTTATTTGGCTACACCAGGTCTTAGTTGTGGCAGGCAGGAGCTTCGTTGTAGCATGCAGTATCGTTTTTTTTTTAGGTGCAGCACGCGGGATCTTCAGGATTTTCATTGCAGCATGCGGGATCTACTTCCCTGATCAGGGATCGAAATTGGGCCCCCTGCATTAGGAGCGTGGAGTCTTAACCACTGGACCACCAGGGAAGTCTCCCCTGCATACCTGGTTTATGTCAGTAATTCTCAATTGGCGTAGACTTTGGCCCCAGGGAATATGTGGCAACATCTAGAGACATTTTTGGTTGCCACAACTGTGAGGGGATGCTACTGGCATCTACTGGGCAGAGGCCAGGGATGCTCCTAAATCCTTCACTGCACAGGAAAGGCCCCCAAGAACAAAAATTACAAGACCTAAAATATCAATAGCACTGAGGTTGAGAAATCTTGGCTTAGATAATTTCACTGTCAAGTTTCATCAAACATTTAAGGAAGAAAAAATACTAACTCTACACAAATTCTTTTAGAATGGAGACGAAGAAAAAAACTCTCAATTCATTCAATGATTTCAGCATTATCCCAATACCAAAATCAGACAAAGATATTAAAAGAAAATTACAGGCCATTATCTCAAATGAAAATGGAAGCAAAAATCCTTAACAAAGTATTAGCATTTCAACTTCTGTTTTCTGCTCCAGCACGTAAGAAGCTTAAAAGCTGCCAACCCACTCCAATAAGTAAAAAGCTGAACAAACTAAAAAAATCAACAACTCTTCTTAGATTCCTCAGAGAAATGAGGTCACAGGGCAAACTGCTGCTCCAAAATTAGAGAAATAGGTGGATATAGAGAATCACAACTTACCAGAGCAGAAACCTATGAAGAAACCTCTGTGGGAATCAATGCCAGGGTAGGAAAACCTGAACTGTAACTGACAAATTGCTAGAGGCTCAATGTCGACAGGTCTGAGCACTAAGACTCCAAGAGATCCCAGACCCACATACTTTTTGCAAGTTTTACCTCCAGGAACTCTATCAGGTACTCACAGTGTATGTCAGAGAAAAATCTCCTTGTGCTTCCAGCAGTAGGAGGGGAAAAGGAACTTTTTTAAAAAAAGATTTAATTTTATTTATTTTTGGCTGCGTTGGGTCTTCATTGCTGCGTGTGGGCTTTCTCTAGTTGCAGCAAGCAACTAGAGAGAAAATGGAGTAGAAACATATTTGAAGGAATGATAACCAGGAATTTCTGTACATTAATGTCAACACCAAACCACAGATCATGAAGTTCAGAACACAAAATTTGGCAGGAAACATGCCCAAATAACTATATGTAGGCATAACATATTTAAACTGCAGAAAATCAAAGATTGAAAAAAAAATCTTGAAAGAAGCCAGAGGTGAAAAAAATTCCTTCCCTATACAAAAGCAAAGATAACAATTACATTCAACTTCTCAGAAACCATACAAGCAAGGAGAGAGTACAGAGAAATATTTAAAGTGTTGAAAGAAAAAATGCAAAACCCTCAAATTCTGTACCCTATGAAATTATCCTTCAAAAAAAAAGAAGAAAAAAAGACTTTTCTAAACAAACAAAAAATTGAGAGAATTTGTTGCCAACAGATCTGCCTTGCAAGATCTATTAAAAGAAGCTCTTCAGAGAGAGGGAAAATGACACGTCAGAAACTTTTACCTACATCTAGAAAGAAAGAGCATCAGAAAGAAATACATGAAGGTAAAATAAAAATTTTATTTTTATTATTCTTAACTGATCCAACAGATAACAGTTTGTTCAAAATAATAATGATATATTCAGTTACATATGTGTGTGTGTGTGTGTGTGTGTGTGTGTGAGAGAGCATGCTCATGTATAAGTGAAATGAATGACAGCAAAGACACAAGGGATGGAAGGAAGGAATTAGGAATATTTTGTTATTATAAAGTACTTACACTACACATGAAGTGGTAAATGTTATTTTAAAGTGGGCTTAGATTAGCTGTAAATGCATATTACAAACTCTAGGATGGAGGGAGGAAGGGAAAGGAGAGAGGGAGAGGGAAAGCAGACACAAACTACAAATATCATAAATGAAAGAGGGGACCTCACTACAGATCTGATGTACGTTAAAGTAATATTATGAACAATCAGATGCCCATAAATTTGATAACTTAGAGGAAATGGATAAATTCCTTAAAGACACAATCTGTTAAAACTCAGAGAAGAAAGAGATAATCTGAACAGTCCTGTTATCTATTTAAAAAATTGAATCAACAATTATACCCCCAATAAAGCTGGAAAAAATGAAAGGAAGAAGGGAGAAAGGGAGGGAGAGAAGGAGGGAAGGAAGAAGGGAAAGAAGGAAGGAGGAAAGGAATTGTGTTGATGATTAATTACCTTCCAAAAGAGAAAGCAGTTTGGCTCAGATGGCTTCACCAGCAAATTTTAAGAAACATTTAAGGAAGAAATTATACCAATTCCCTATGATCTCTTCCAGAAGACAGAAGCAGAGGAATACTTCCTAATTTAATCAATGAAGCCAGCATTACCCTAATATTAAAACAGGCAAAGACATTAAAAGAAAACTACAGAACAATACCTCTCAGAAACATAGCTGCTAACATCCTCAATGAAATATTTGCAAATCGAATGGATTATAAACCATGAACAAGTGGGATTTATCCCATGTCTGCAAGGCTGGCTCAACATCTGACAATTAATTAATGTAATCCATCACATCAATAATCTAAGAAAGAAAAATCACAAGACCATATCAATACAGAAAAAGCATTTGACAAAATTCAACTCATTCATGACAAAAACCCTCATTAAAGAAGGAATATAGGGGTACTTCTCAACTTGATAAAGAACATCTACAAAAAATCTATAGCTAATATTATATCTAATGGTGAGAAACTCTAAGTTTTCTAAGATCAGGAACAAGGCAAGGATGTCCCCTCCCACCACTGCTTGTCAACATTGTATGGGAAGTCCTAGCTAATGCAACAAGACAAGGAAACACAAGGTATACTGATTGGAAAAGAAAACAATAAAACTGTTTTTGTTTTCAGATGCCATGGCTTGTCTGTGTAGAAAATCTGAAAGAACAGTCAAAAAAACTCCTGTAACTAATAAGCAATTACAGCAACGTTGCAGGATATTAGGAAAGTCAATTGCTTTCCTATATACCAGCTATAAAAAATGGAATTTGAAATTTAAAACACATTAATATTTCCATTAGCATCCCCCAAAATGAAATACTTAGATACAAATCTGACAAAATATATACAATATCTACATGAGGAAAATTACAAAACTCAGATAAAAGATACCAAAGAAGAACTAACTAAAGGAAGAGACAGTCCATGTTCATGGATAGGAAGAGTCAGTATTACCAAGATGTCAGTTCTTCCAAACTTGATCTACAAATTTAACACAATCCCAATCAAAATCCCAGCAAGTAACTTTGTGGATATTGACAAAGTGATCCTAAAGTTTATATGTAGAGGCAAAAGACCCAGAATAGCAAACTCAGTATTGAAGAAGAAGAATAAAGTTGGAGGACTGACACTACCCGACTTCAAGACTTACTGTAAAGCTACAGTAATCAATACAGGGCAGTGTTGACAAAATACTAGACAAAGAAGTCAATGGAACAGAACAGACAGCCCAGAAACAGTTCCACATAAACACAGTTAACTGATCTTTGACAAAGGAGCAGAGGCAATAAAATGGAGCAAAGGTAGTCTTTTCAACAAATGGCGTGGAGCAAGTGGACATCCACATGCAAAAAAATGGATCTAGACATAGAACTTACACTCTTCACAGATATTAACTCAAAATGGATTATAGACCTAAATGTAAAACAAAAAAACTATAAAACTATAGAAGACAGGAGAAAACCTAGATTACTTTTGGTATGGTGATGACTTTATTTAGATACAACACCAAAGGCACAATCCATGAAAGAAATAATTGAGAAGCAGGGCTTGATAAAAATTAAAAACCTCTACTCTGTGAAAGACACTGTCAAGAGAATGAGAAGACCAGATATGGACTGGGAGGAAATACTTGCAAAAGATACATCTGATAAAGGACTGTTATAGTAAATATACAAAGAACTCTTAAAACTCTATTGAGTTCTGTTTTTATTATTATAAGAAAATGAACGATCCAATTAAAAATGGCAAAAGGTCAGAAAAGACACCTCAGTAAATAACATACACAGATGACAAGTAAACATATGAAAATATGTTCTAATTCATGTTCATTCAGAATTGCAAATTAAAACAATCAGATATGACTACACACCTATTAAAATGGTCAAAATTCAAAACACTGACAGCACCAAATACTGGTGAAGATATGGAACAACAGGAATGCTCATTCATCGCTGGTGGGAATGCAAAATGGTACAGTCACTTTGGAAGACAGTTTGGCTGTTTCTTACAAAATTAAAATACCATATGATTCAGCAACCAGCCTCCTTGGTATTTACCCAAAAGAAATGAAAACTTACACCCACAAAAATACTTACACACAGATGTTTATAGGAGCTTTATTCACTGTTGATAAAACTTGGAAGTAACCAAGATGTACTTCAAATTGTTTTCTACATATGAGGTTTCAAATATACATCCAGCACCCAAGCAAAGGTAACCAGGCACACACAGAGATAAAATAGCATCTGCTAACAAAAACTAGCAGAATCAATATTCAATATAAACAGACCTATAGAATTTCCAGACATTGGAATTATCAGACACAGGCTATAAAAACTATACTTACTATGTTTAAGGAGATAAAGGCCAAGCTTGAAATTTCAGCAGGGAACTGTAAACTGCAAAAAGTGATATAGCAGATTTGAAAAAGAAACAACCAGAAACACAAGAATTGAAAAACACAAAACTGACATTAAGAACTCAAGGTAAAGAGCTGAGGGATCTGTATTTTTAACACATTCCCTACATAATCCACTATGTTTGAGAACCAGAATCATAGACTACTACAATAAATCTTAATGTCCTTGTTTGCAAACCCACTCTTTTCTAATTTAACTTCTACAATGCCTCCAGAATTTTTCCAGTATATGAATTTGATGCCTCAGTGCCTTATTTAAAAGTATTTTGGTTAAAACCCAACTTTCTAACCTTGTGGTTAAGGACCTTCACCATCTACCCTACTTCCCTGAAATACTGACCTAAAACTGAGCTAAACAAGTCTGGTGCATTCCTGCTTGTTCATTCAATTTTCTCTATCTGGAATGTCTTTCCCCATCTTGTCTACCTGGTGAACTCCTACTAGTATACTTCATAACACAGAAACTGCATGTCATCCTGAGCAGAATTAATCACTCTTTCATCTCTACTCTCATACTTTGGTTCACAACTGTATTACAGCACTCACTACACTATATTAAAACCATATATGAACCTTCCCCCTCCTTCCTACAGTTATGCTAGAATAACTGAAAGGCTAGGACTTATATTTATCTATTTCCCAAGAACCTGAACCATGCTTATGGTATTATACACAGTCAATGTATGTTGCATAAATTACACATTCATTGAAATGAAAGCCAGACAATCTTCGAGAAGAATCTAGGATCAATTAAAGAATTTTGTCCTTCAAGTTCTACTAGAGAAAAGGTTTAGAGCTTGCTAACACGAGGTCACAGAGTAAGTTGGTCACAGAATGGTATCCTACCACATTCTGATGGCTTGGGATCTGTATCTAAAGGGATTCACCAGAAAGAAGGTGTACTAGGACGGAATATGAGAAAAGATCAGTCTATCGGTTCAAACGGAGGGTGGCAGGAGTCTTTGAACAGCTTCTTGAAGTAAAATATGGAGTCTTGGGAGAAGAAAGAATAGAATAGGAGCTTCTCTTTTAAAGACAATGTAAAAGCCAAAATAGCCTGATGTGTATACAGAGTGACTCAACTTTTGAGTTTCGGTGGACAGTGAGAACACTCTTCCTAAAGGGGTTAGTGCTTTATTCTTTTTGTTTTCTTTACCTAATTTAACTTTCTTTCTTAAGGCTCACACTTCTCCCCTCTCCCCGAAGCACAGGCCCAGAGCTGTTATAAAGTCCTCTCTCAATCTCCAGACCACACAAATTAACATTTATGAAATAAATTTATTCATACATAGGAAAGACATAATTTATCATTAACTATAAATAAGGAACACACATGCGGCTAGAAAGGTAATTATTCACTACCTTTTCAAGGTGACAACACCTTAGGTAAATAAAGGTGAAAAAACATGCAAGTGTGTTAACAGTTTTAAGGACTTATCAAAAACAAATTCTGAACATAGTCCAGCCCCTCCACAATTTAACAATGAAGGAAGTAGCTCATTTATTGCAGTGCTCACTCAAATTTTACACCAAAGGTATCCATATTTAAGCATAACTAAAACCAACAAACTGTTTTCAAGTATCCTAATGCTACATACACCAATAAAGTTAGTAACCAGAAAATTAAGCTCTACACTTGCAAAGTGTTATATATTTACTGCTCACAAAGCAGGTGTATTCTAGTCCTTTCCACAGCGCTATTGTTCCTGAAGTTAACAATTCAAAATCAAAGGCTTAATTGAGCAGTGTGACCTATCCTACTTCTGGACAATTTGAAATACTCAGATTAAGAAATCAGTTAGTGCCTTAAAACTTTTTTCCTTGCCTGCCAAAAGATATCTGAAAGTGATTCAACCACGCAACTAAAACATCACTCAGAAAGACGAGTGATGAAAAACATGAAATATCATCTAAGTACTCCAATCTAATTTCCTCATAATGAAAAAGATGCCAATATAAAAACAGTGCCAAACAAAAAAATCACTTTCTACTGAAAGACTGTCAGTTTGACATAAATAGAGTATACTCAATCTAGTATGCAATCATGTTACAATTATACATAACATGGTGCATTTGAAATAATTCTCACTTGCAGTTTGGAGGTCATAAGACAAACTATGTAGCTGTATTCCAACTTCAGCCTATTAATTTAGAAAAACCAAAAACTTAGGTCAATTGAACTACCATATAACTGAAATACTATTTATAATTAATAGATGCAACTTTTAACATGGCTCACCAACTGGTTCAAATGGCCACAAGCAGGAATTTCACACCTGCAAGAGAACACATGTGATAATCCTCATAAAATAATATTATGAATATTCATGTGATTTGGGAATTTACTGTCAAGTTAAATGCCAAACTTGAGTCGGTCTGACTTTGTTATTACCCTAAAATGATGTTTATGTTTCTTTACTGTTAACATGGAAAGCACTAAAACTGATCAGACCTTTAATAAAATTTACAAGAATAAAACTTTAAAAAATATTTAACCTACAAGTATCTTTCACTTTTGGACTTCATATATCTCTGAAAAATCTATAGGTACAAAACACATAAAGTAAGGCAAAAAAAAATTATATATAGTAATATTTTGTTCGTGAAAAAAAATAACACCATATATGTAAAAATATATACACGTGAAAATAATTGTGTTTTCCATACAAAAATTGAATTTTAAAAGGCCTAAAAATATGAAGGCAAAGTAAAATGAGACATATCGCCCTATAATGTTTTATATTTTATAGAGAACATAATCGTGTTATTTGTGCAATTAACAATAGAGGAAAAAGATGGTCAGTCAAACACTACTTTACTCTATAGTTTGGTTTATAATCTTATAGGTGTCTCTCTACTAGAAAAAAATTCTGGCTCCCAAACATATACTCATCCTTAAGAATATGGCAACTCCTTTCTGAATATTTGCTTAATAAAATAATTATCCTATAAAATACTACTACTACTCTAATATTCTAACAAATTTTACTGTTTTGTCATTCAATAAGCAAGTGAGGCATCTTTAGGAAGGTCAAAGGAATCTATTTTTTCCTTAGTACTTCTAGCACTGCCTTACTGTTTCAGGCAGTTTTACACTGGAATACTAGCTATCTTCATTTTCTATAGCCTTAACAGCTTAAGACCTTATCCTAAAACATGACAGATGTGTCTTAACACTCTTCACGGCTTTACTCTTAACATCATTTTAAATTTCTCATTCCAAACATATAACACACATTTGAAAGGGGTAGATAGATGGTCAAGGATCTCAAATGTAGTTTTATATTGATAATATTTTACAGAGTTTAGAAATCAGGGCTGTAAAAAAATGTTTTCAAGTGGGAACAGAGACAGAAAGTTATAACTTTACCATTACCAATAAAAGAAAATCATGCCCACTTTTTTTTTTTTGCGGTACGCGGGCCTCTCACTGTTGTAGCCTCTCCCTTTGCGGAGCTCAGGCTCCGGACGCGCAGGCTCAGCGGCCATGGCTCACGGACCCAGCCGCTCCGCGGCATGTGGGATCTTCCCAGACTGGGGCACGAACCTGTGTCCCCTGCATCGGCAGGCGGACTCTCAACCACTGCACCACCAGGGAAGCCCAATCATGCCCCCTTTTAAAATGACAATTGCAGTGAAGAGAACAGCAAAGTGAGACAAATGTGGAGTAGAGGACACAAACAGTAGGGAAAGAGAAAGCAGAAAAGGAGAGGCAGAAACATATTCCATCACATGGTGAAAGAGATACATATTTTTGAACGTGGAAAACGGTCAGAGGAATAAGGACTTCGCTATCCATCACAGCCCCCCCAAAACAAACAGAACCATGAAAAAGGCACCAAAATACACATTAGCACCTACACACAAATGGAAAACTCAAAAATTAAAAGAAGCAGCTGGGAGAAACCATCATGTGTAAAAGGCCAGAAAAGGGACAGAGGATAGAAACTGCATTTCAACTCACTCCTTCTTCCCATATGAAAATAAGAGTTGTTTTTTCCTGACCACTAATCAAATTTTCAAACAACATATATATAAAAAGGAGAGAGGAGGTGAGGCCTTGGCTTTCCAAAATGAAAACAGCACATTAAAGGCACAGACATATTGGTAAACAGATAATTATCCACTAGTAACTTATTTAGAGATCTATGGTAAGAAAATATCACAGAATATTAGTTTACATAAAGATATTAAAGTATATGCACAAGCATATTTCAGGTAAACTATCATAAAGTCAAGAATACAAACCTTCAATAGCAAGACCACTGTTTTTGCCTCTAGAGGGCAAACTTGGTCTTCTGAAAGACTTCATGAAAAAAGAGTTAATGTCCAGATAGCAAAGATTCCCAAACTTTCTTGGATTAACAGTAACCTTAGTGTCTCAGTAATTTTTTCTTGGTGCCCCCTAAACCAACAGAAATCCTTAAACATTCTGTTTAATAAGTATTTATGTCCAATAATTAAGTAAAGATTTATGTCCTAGCACTTAGTAACCACTTGAAAAAATAGTACACATAAATTAAAAGAAAAACATTTTATTGCATTCTTAAATAACCACAATTAATTACTAATTGGGCATGTGTGACTTTTGTGCACTGTACAATTTCACAAACCTTGAAATCAGATTGGACACCATCACCTTCATTTCCTGTTCCACACTGATTTTTGCACAGTATCTGATTTTTATCATAGCAAACTAGGAAAAACCAGATTCACAAGAATACGATGCCACAGAAAATAATACATTGCCATTTAATGTTGAAATTGTGTACTACCTCAAGCTATCAGTCTGCACCATATCCAGCAGATGTGTAGCATCACTGAGTTTGCCATGGTTCCCCCCTGCGTTAGCTGCAGCACACGGGGTGCCCTAGGCACACAGCTTGGGAATCACAGCACTACAGTTTTAAGTCTCAGCAACATATAAACTGGTCACTATTTTAATTACTTGTAAATAAAATTAACTATAACAAATGCTTTTAAAGATCTAAAAATTATGTTCTCATTTACTTGGGAAACCTGTTTTTCTTTTGAGCAATAAAAAGAACACTAGTAAATACTTAAAGGAAGGTATTTTTTCCAGTTTGAATGATGATTATTGCTTTAATGTGATTATTTTTATAAATGCTGGATGTGCTAAATTTGATAAATTACAACTGGAAGGAGAGAAATAGGAAATTTATTATAATATCTCCTGAGAAACAGCTTCTCTAAAATTAAAAATGCTACAAATTGATACAGTCTCACTGCATTCCAGTCTCACTTATCTCCTAGTACTGAGAAGCACAAGCTCAGGAGTCAAACAAGATCTGAAATTCTTAAGAACTCAAGAATATGGATATTAAAACAGATAACAGAAGAAATGGCTCCTAAATTACTAGAAACAGACTATACACCCGCCCTCTCACAAAGTCCTTGGTTAAGACAGAAAACCAGAAAAGTGACCAAGGAAAGAGTTCGACCTCAAAATCTACTCGGTTTTCACTTTATGCTGCTTTATCAGTTCACAACTACCCATTATCCATAAAATCTGTGCCTCTGGCAAATGCTACCATGTTCGGCTAGAAGTCAAAGTCTGTGGTGACAATGGTTTGCTAAGGAAAAAAAAAAGCCATCCAAGGAATAACTAGGAAACAAAATCAATGTTCTATGACTGTAAAGAATTTTCACAACCATAAAAGATAACTGAAAATACGTCATGCTTTAAAAAAAAGTTAAAGTTACTACAAATATCTATAGTCCCAAAATTTTACATGTTAAAAAGAAAAAGGAATGAAAATAGAATATGGTTAATTATCTAGAAAAGAATATCTGAAAAGCAAGACAAACCACATGGCTACATTAGTACTTACCTGCTGAATGATTTTGGAAGTTTTCTGAAGATTCTCTCTGGGAGGGACTTTACCAAATAATTTCCAACCAGGAGCACTATGTACAACTGACTTGAGTTCCTTTGTCCTTTTCGGAAAAAGGTTTCTGAAACACAGAAAAGTTACATGAATTGTGTTTCTGGTAACCAGGGAACTACTTAATAATAATTTTTAAAGTACGCTTATCCTCAAGACAAATACAAAATACTTCTAAATAAAATTATTTCTACTACTTATACTACTGACTATTAGACTAACAAGACTCACTTAAGACTACCTGGCTTATAAAGAAATATTAGAAGAATCATCAACAGAGATATTAGAGAGATAAACAAATTGGGAGAAAAATGACAGCTGTAAATAAAATGTAAATATTTGCTTTGAGTTAGCTACAAAGTGTACTAGAATTGACTATACATATACTTGACAATAAAAGCCAAGAATCTGAGAACAAAAAAGTTAAAGAGAACTTATATAAAACAGGTAAAGGATTAAGTAATACCATCTTTGGGGAAAATACTATTTAATTATTCTCAGCAATAATTTGTTATTGCTTGAAATAAAAGGGTATCTACTGAGCCTCTATTCCTATAATATATGTATATGCAAGTTGTTTTTCCTAGGACAGGTATGCACAAGAAAAGCTTACTGCAAAAGCGTCAATATGTAACCTAGTAAGAAACTATCTCTCACTGAAAATCTAAAAAAAGAATCTGCACAAGGATCAAGGATTTTACCTATTATCTCCATTCCCTTACCAACCAAATTAAGTATCTATTGCACATGTAAGCAGGAATGATATTCAAAATATGTATACATCAATACAGCATGCCAGGGCACCATGAACCAATCAGAAAGGTACAATGAATCCAACTGAATATAAAGCCTTCATATAAGGTGTGATATAAATATTCATTAAGAAAATTTAAAATTTTCACATACAGTTACAAACAGTCACAAAGTATTTGAAAGCCCAAATAACTCAGGCTTTCAAAATATCATATAAATATATCTGTTCTTAAAAGTACATTATTGTGATAAGAAGGGGGTAAGTTTATAATGCATAACGTTAAGGCTGTTCTTCAAGTTTAGAAAGGTATCAACAGACTCCTACAAAAGAATATGGGTTAATCAATAATAAGTTAAAGAAACACTCTCACTTCCTTGGGTGTGCAATGGAAGTGAACTGATGACAATTCAGAGTAATTTCTGCTTAGGATACTCTAGAGGTTTCATCTCTGAGACCACATATAGCGACTCAATTCTCTATTTTATAAGATCTCTAAGTTGGAGGTTTTCAATAATGATTATACTGAGGACTGGTATATTTATAGTAAAATTTCAAGCCTCAAATGATGGCCTATTAATTTAAACACTATTTGATATCTTATGTGCTGCTCATCAATTTATTGCCTATATTCACCTTGCAATATATGCTCTGTGACAACATGGAATTCCTTTGAGCATTTCTCCTTTCAAAATAAACATGAGGCTGTTAAGCTTACTCGATAGAGGGCACTGAAGGGACACCACAGAAGAAAGGGGCTCTGCTCTCCTGTGGCTTCCAGCTGATGCAGAGTGGGTCAGTGGTTTGGGTATGAGGATATCCAGTAGAACTCTGCTCAGTCACATGCCCAGAACATTAAGTGCCTGAGCAAACTTACAGCCTCAGCAACTCAACCTGCAGATGGCTTTCCTGAAGTCTTATTAACATGTAAACTGGCACCCAAAGGCTTCCTGCCAGCACTGATGCACCAATTCCCTCTGTAGGCCCCACACAGCTCACTTGTACTCCCCAGACAGTTCTCATCAAGCCATGCTTCCTCCACAAGCCTCTATATGGCCTGCCTACACACCAAAGCTTTGCCATCCAACCATGCTAAACACAGGAGAAAAACTTTGTCACCATGGTTTATGCAAAGGATTCTTGAATGTGACATTGAGCTTAAATCTAAACATCTGCACTTCAAAAGACATCACTGATGCAAAATAAAGCAGTAGAAAGATCTAGAATTCAATCCCTCCACCAAAGTAAAAACTGAGACGGAAAGAGCAATTGGAATCAACCATTTTAGAGCTACAGAACCTTATCAGACACTTAAAACAACCAAGAGAGTGTGTGAAAGGAGAGGCTGTTGATCTTTCTTAAGTTAACAGCATGTGTGAACCAACTACCATCCCCCATTCCTCAGCTCCTCCCTCCTGTAGTTGTGGGGATAGCAGCCCACTGGCTCCAGGAGCAATAGTTTCTGGAACAGGCAGCAGCAGCTTCCATTGGTGGTATCTATCAGAATATTAAAAGAGAACTCTTTTTGTCCCTTTTTTTGATCCAGACATTTAAGGAAATCTTTGTCAGGTCACCAGCTAACTGCAGCAATAAGAGAACAGAAACTTGCAACCACACACAAAAAGGATTACACACTTTGCAAAAACAGTTTGGAAATAACACAAACAGATGACTCCAGCCCTTAATGAGCAAAAATCAGCAATCACTAAGAAGTGAGAGAACAGATTTACATAGTTACCACATTATAATACTTAGAATGTCTAGGTCTCAACAAAAAAATTACAATACATAGTAAGAAAGAGCAAAGTATGGACAATTCACAGGAAGAAGAATTTGGCAAAAACCATTCCTGAGGAAGCTGAGACAATGAGATTACTAGTCTAAGATGTTAAATCAACTGTCATAAATATTCTTGATGAGCTGAAGGAAACCATGGACAAAGAACTAAAGGAAATCAAGGGGGGAAATGTAGAACAAAATGAGAATATCATTAAAGAGACAGAATTATAGAAAGGAACCAAACAGAAATTCTGGAGCTGAAAAGTAGAATAAAATTAAAAATTCACTACAGCAAACATGAAGGTAAGACAACTGAACTTACTGAACTTATCAATTATTCCTAATTGAATTCAGGAGCACAAAGAAAAAAGAATGAATAAAAATGAGCAGAGTCATGTACTATAAGAGTGCCAGAAGCAGAAGAGAAAAACAAAGGGGCAGAAAAAATTTTGAAGAAATAATGGCTAAAAACTTCTCAAATATGATGAAAGATACAAATCTACACAACCAAGAAGCTCAACAAACTCCAAGCAGAATAAACTCAAGGAGCTATACTCTGAGACACATTATGGTCAAACTGTCAAAAGACAAAGGGAGAATTCTGAAAGCATCAAGAGAGAAGCGACTATCAAAAACAAGGTATCCTCAATAAGATTAACACCCGATTTCTTATCAGACACCATGGGAGTCAGAAGGTGTCAGGCCGACATAATTTAAAGTTCTGAAAGGAAAGAAAACTATCAACTGAGAATTCTATATGCAGCAAATCTATCCTTCAAGAATGAAGGAGAGAGTTTCCCTGGTGGCACAGTGGTTGAGAGTCCGCCTGCTGATGCGGGGGACGCGGGTTCGTGCCCCAGTCTGGGAGGATCCCACATGCCGCGGAGCAGCTGGGCCCGTGGGCCATGGCCACTGAGCCTGCGTGTCTGGACCCTGTGCTCCGCAACGGGAGAGGCCACAGCAGTGAGAAGCCCGCGTACCATAAAAAAAAAAAAAAAAAAAAGAATGAAGGAGAATGAAGATATTTCTAGATAAACAAAAGTTAAGGGAGTTCATTCTTAACAGATCTGCCCTACAAGAAATGTTAGGAGTTCTTCAGAGTGAAATGAAAAGTCAAAGCCATAAGAAGAAATAACATTGGTAAAATTAACTACATAGGTAAATGTCAAAGCCAGTATTATTGTACTTTTTTGTCTGTAACTCCACATTTTTCCTATGTGATTTAAGAGGTAAATGAATAAAATAACCTTTACAAATTTATGTTGTTGGGCACACAATGTATAAACATGTAATCTCTGACAATAACAATATAAAGGAGAAGGAACAGAGATGTACAGTAGCATAGTGTTTGTACACTAATGAAACTAGCTTATATGCTAATGAAATGAATTTGGTATCATTCAAACTAGGTTGTCTTAAGTTTAAGATGCTAATTGTAATCCCTAAAGTTACCACTAATAACTTCAAAATATACATAAAAGAAGAGAATCAAAATGGTATACTAAAAAGACTCAACTAGGGCTTCCCTGGTGGGCGCAGTGGTTAAGAATCTGCCTGCCAATGCAGGGGACATGGGTTTGAGCTCTGGTCCGGGAAGATCCCACATGCTGTGGAGCAACTAAGCCCCTGTGCCACAACTACTGAGCCTGTGTTCTAGAGCCCGTGATTCACAACTACTGAAGCCCACATGCCTAGAGCCTGTGCTCTGCAACAAGAGAAGCTACTGCAATGAGAAGCCCGTGCACCACAACAAAAAGTAGTCCCCAATCACTGCAACTAGAGAAAGCCTGAGCGCAGCAATGAAGACCCAACACAGCCAAAAATAAATAAATAAATTTATTAAAAAAATTAAAAACTCAACTAAATACAAAAAGTGATAATGGAGAAACTGAGGAACATAAAACCATATAAGACATACAGAAAATAAAAAGCTAAATGGCAGAAGTAAATCCTTTCTCATCAACAATGAATTTAAATATAAATTGATTATACTCTGCTATTAAAAGGAGAGTGACTGGCAGACTGGATTAAAAACACTATATGGTGTCTACAAGAGATTCATTTTAGATAAAAAAATACAAAGAGGTTGAAAGTAAAAGGATGGAAAATTATATTGAAAGCAAACAGTAACCAAAAGAGAGCTGGAGTGGCTATATTATTGTCATACAAAATAGATGTTAAGTCAAAAAGGCTACAAGAGGCAAAAGAGAACATTATATGTTGGAGGAAGAAAAGTTTAATCCAGTAAGAAGATGCAGCTATTATAAATATATGCACACCTAACAACAGAGCTCCAAAATATATGAAGAAAAATTGATATTGAAGGAAGAAACAGACAGTTCTACAATAATAACTGGAGACTTCAGCACCCTACTTTTTTTTTTTTTTTTTTTTGCAGTACGCAGGCCTCTCACTGTTGTGGTCTTTCCCGTTGCGGAGCACAGGCTCCGGACGTGCAGGCCCAGCGGCCATGGCTCACGGGCCCAACCGCTCCGCGGCATGTGGGATCTTCCCGGACCAGGGCATGAACCTACATCCCCTGCATCAGCAGGCCACTGCGCCACCAGGGAAGCCCTATAGTACCTTACTTTTAATAATAAAACAACCAGATAGATCAAAAAGGAAATAGAAGACTTAAACATTATAAATCAATTAGGCCTAACAGGCATACACAGGGCATCCCACTCAACAACAATAAAATACAAATTCTCAAGGACACATGGAATATTTTCCACGATGAACTATATGTTAATGCAGAAATATTATAGTAAGTTTTAAAAAATTAAAATCACACAAAGTATCTTTTCCAACCAGAATAAAATGAAACTATAAATCAATAACAGGAAGAAAACTGGAAAATTCACAAATATGTGGAAATTAAACAACACAGTCTTTTTTTTTTTTTTTTTTTTTTTTTTTTCAGATTTTGGCCACACCCTGCAGCATGTGGGATCTTACTTCCCTGACCAGGGATCAAACCCACACCTCCTGCATTGGAAGGCAGAGTCTTAACCAGTGGACTGCCGGGGAAGTCCCTAAACAACACAGTCTTAAATAACCAATAGGTCAATGAAGAAATCATAAATTAGAAAACACCTGAGATGAACTGAAATGGAAATACAACATAGCAAAACTTGCGAGATACAGCAAAGGCAATGTTAAGAGGAAATTTTATAGTTGTGAACACCTACATTTAAAAAGAGCCATACCTCATATCAATAATCTAACTGCAGCCCTGAAAAAAACTAGAAAAAGAAAAACAAACTAAACTTAAAGCTAGCAGAAGGAAGGAAATAATAAGGATCAGAGTGGACAAAATGAAACAGAGAATTGAAAAACAATAGGAAAAAATTTTAAGCAAGTTCTTTGCAAAGATCAACAAAGTTGACAAACTTAGCTAGACTGACTAAGAAAAAAAGGGAAGATTCAAATTGCTAAAAGCGGAAATGAAAGTGGGAGATTACTACGAGTAAGAAGTATATGGGGGCTTCCCTGGTGGCACAGTGGTTGAGAGTCTGCCTGCCGATGTAGGGGACACGGGTTCGTGCCCCGGTCTGGGAAGATCCCACATACCGCAGAGCGGCTGGGCCCGTGAGCCATGGCCACTGAGCCTGCGTGTCTGGAGCCTGTGCTCTGCAACGGGATAGGCCACAACAGTGAGAGGCCCACATACCACAAAAAAAAAAGAAAAAAAAAGAAAAAAAAAGAAAAAAAGAAGTATATGAATACTATGAACAACTGTTCACAAACAAATCAAATAAGTTGAAATGGAAAAATTCCTAGATATATACACACAATACCAAAACTGACTCAAGAAACAGAAAATCTAAACAGACTTATAAGTAAGGATATTGACTCAACATCAAAAACCTCCTAACCAAGAAAAGCTGAGGACCAGATGGCTTCACTGGTGAAATCTAACAAACACTGAAAGAAGAATACCAATTTTTCTCAAACTCTTCTAAAAAACTGAAGAGGAGAGGAGTTACATAGTTTTCCTGGGTCTCTCCCATGTATACATGTTATTAAATTTTTGTTTGATTTTCTGTTAATCTCTCATGTCAATTTAATTCTTAGATCAGCCAGAGAAACTCAGAAAGGTAGAGGAAAATTTCTTCTTCCCCCACAGCTCCTTCAAGATTGTTTTAATGTTTTTCCCACTCATCTTTTGTATATTCATTTTTTAAAAAATTTATTTAATTTATTTATTTTGGCTGCATTGGATCTTCGTTGCTGCCCACGGGCTTTCTATAGCTGCGGGAGCAGGGGCTACTCTTCATTGTGGTGTGCAGGCTTCTCAATGCGGTGGCTTCTCTTGTTGTGGAGCACGGGCTCTAGGCACAAGGGCTCAGTAGTTGTGGCTTGCGGGTTCTAGAGCACAGGCTCAGTAGTTGTGGCTCACGGGCTTAGTTGCTCTGTGGCATGTGGGATCTTCCCGGATCAGGGCTTGAACCCATGTCCCCTGCATTGGCAGGCAGATTCTTAACCACTGCGCCACCAGGGAAGCCCTGTATATTCTTGCTATGTTTATTTCTAGTATTTTATTTCTATTGATATTGAAAAATAGTACTTTCTCTTCCATATATCTACTAATGGTTTTTGTACATATAATAGCTATTAACTTTTGTATTTTAGCTTTATATCCTATTACTTTATTGAATTATCTTACTTTCCATTTATTCTCATGGATTATATGGGAACATATTCATATTACCTGAAAATAAAAGGTTTTACTCTTTACAAGTCTTTCAATCTAATGTTGTCATTGTGCTAGCTAATACCTTCAATACAATCTGAAAACAGTATGGTGAAAGTGGATTCATTTTCTTGTTAACTTTAAGGGATCCCTCCAAAAAAAACAAAAACAGAAACAAAAAACCCCCAAAAACAAAAAACTAAAGAGCAGAGAACACTTCCTAACTCATTCTATGAGGTCAGCATCACCCTGATACAAAGCCATACAAAGACTCTAGGAAAAAGAAAACTACAGACCAAATTCCTCAAAAATCCTCACCAAATACCAACATACGGAACTCAGCAGCTATTATAAGGATTATACACCATGACCAAGTGGCACTTATCCCCAGAATGCAAGGGTAGCTCAACATATTAAAATTAATCAAGGTAATTCATCATAGTAATAGAATAATGGGTAAAACCATATGATCATCTCCATTGACGTAGAAAAAACATTTGACAAAATCTGACACTCTTTCATGACAAAAACACTCAATAAACCAGGAATAGAAGGGAACTTCCTCAACATGCCAAAGACCATATATGAAAAATCCACAGTTATCATCATACACAGTGATGAAGGACTGAAAGCTTTTCCCCTAAGATCAAGAACAAGGCAGGGATGTCCACTTTTGCCAATTCTACTCAACATAGTAATAGAGCAATCAGGCAAAAAAAGAATAAAAGGCAACCGAATTGGAAAGGAAGATGTAAAGTTATCTCTTTTCACAGATGACATGATCTTATATGTAGAAAATCTTAAAGAATTCACATCAAAAAACTGTTAAGAGCTAATTTGTGAATTCAGCAAAGTTACAGAAACACACAAAATAGGGTTGTGTTTCTATATACTAGCATGAACAACCCAAAAAAGAAATTAAGAAAACAATTCCTTTTACAATAGCATCAAAAAGAATAAAATACTTAGTATTAAATTTAACCAAGGAAGTGAAAGATTTCTACACTAGAAACTATAAAACCCTGCAAAAATAAATTGAACAAGACCTAAAAAAAATGGAAAGCATCCCATGTTCATAGACTGGAAGACTTTATATTGTTAAGCTGACACTACCACTCAAAGCAATATACAGATTCAGTAAAATACCAATCAAAATCCCAATAGCATTTTTTGCAAACACAGAAAAACCCATCCTAAAATTTATAAAGAATATCAACGTATCTCAAATAGTCAAAACAATCTTTAAAAGGAACACAAATTTGGAGTACTCACATTTCTTGGTTTCAAAACTTACTACAAAGCTACAGTAATCAAAACCTTGTGGTACTGGCAAAAGGACAGACATACAGACTAACAGAATAAAATAGCACAGAAATAAACTCTCACAAATGTGGTCAACTGATTGTCAACAAGTGTGCCAAGGCAATTTAATGGGGAAAGGACAGTCTTCAAAGAAATGGTGCTGAGAAAACTGAATATCCACATGCAAAAGAATGAAGTTGGATCCTTACCTTATTATAAACAAAAATTATCTCGAAATGTATCAAAGAACTAAATTTAAGTGCCAAAACTGTACAATTCTTAGAAGAAAATGTATAGGCAACTCCTCATTATCTTGGATTCAGCAATGATTTCTTATTTAAGCATGGTACCAAAAGCACAGGCAACAAAAGAAAAAAATAAATTGGACTTCATTAAAAATTTTGTGCATCAGAGGACACCGTAAGAGAGTGAAAAGACAACTCACAGGAGAAAATAATTGCAAATCATATACTGGATATGGGTCTAGTATCCAGAATATCCAAAGAGCTCTTACAACTTAAAAAAAGAAAATCCAATTAAAAAATGGGCAAAGGACTTGAATAGACGTTTCTCCAAAGAAAATCTATAAATGGCCATTAAACACACTTGAAAAAATACTCTATTGAGTGTATTCATCAGTCATTAGGAAAATGCAAATCAAAACCACAATTAGGGACTTCCCTGACGGTCCAGTGGTTAAGACTCCACTGGAGAGGGCATGGGTTCAATCCCTGATTGGGGAACTAAGATCCCCCATGCCGCGTGGTGCAGCCAAAAAAAAAAAAAAAAAGGTGCTGCAAGGATTCAGGAAAACAGAACCCCTGGTGCGCACATGAAATGGTGCAACCACTATAGAAAACATTTCCGCAGTTGCTCAAAATGTTGAACACAGAATTTCTATGTGACCCAGCATTTCTACTACTAGGTATAGACCCAAAAGAACTGAAAACAGGTGTTCAAACAAAAATATGTACACCCATGTCCATTGCTGCATTATTCACAGTAGACAAAAGGTGAAAATAACCCAAGTGTCCATCAACAGATAACTGAATAAACAAAATGTGGCATATAATTATGTTATGGACTGAATTCTGTCTCCTCCAAATTCGTATGTTGAAACTCTTAACTCTCAGTCCCTCAGAAGGTGACTGCATTTTGAGATAGGGCCTTTAAAGAAGTAATTAAGTTTTATTTTATTATTATTTTTTAAATTATTTTATTTATTTTTGGCTGCATTGGGTCTTCGTTGCTGTGCGTCGGTTTTCTCTAGTTGCGGCGAGCGGGGGCGACTCTTTGTTGTGGTGCATGGGCTTCTCATTGCAGTGGCTTCTCTTCTTGCAGAGCACGGGCTCTAGGCGCACGGGCTTCAGTAAGTTGTGGCTCGTGGGTTCTAGAACACAGGCTCAGTAGTTGTGGCCCACGGGCTTAGCTGCTCTGCTGCATGTGGGATCTTCCTGGACCAGTGCTTGAACCCGTGTCTCCTGCATTGGCAGGTGGATTCTTAACCATTGCACCACCAGGGGAGCCCAGTAATTAAGTTTTAATGAGATCATATGGGTAGGCTCTTCCAATCTGATTGGTGTATTTAAAAAAGAGGAAGAAACACCAGGGAGGTACAGCAAACAAAACAAGGTCATGTGAGGACACAGAGAAGGCAGCCATTCACAACCTAGTAGAAAGGCCTCAGAGAAAACTAAACCTTCAAACACTTTGATCTTAGACTTTCAGCATCCAGAACTATAAGAAATAAAATTTCTGTTGTTTAAACCACCCAACCTCTGTATGTTTTTATGGCAGTCCCAGCAAAATAATACAGCATACAACAGAATATTATTCAGCCATAAAAAGAAATGAAGTTCTGATACATGTATGAATGAACCTTGAAAACATTGCACTAAATGAAATAAGCCAGATAAAAAGGAACTAATATAATTCCACTTATGTAGTATATCTAGAATAGGCAAATTCAGAGAAAAAGAAAGTAGAATAGAAGTTACCAGGGGCTGGGAAAAAAGGGAGAATGAGGAGTTCTTGCTTAATGGGTATCTGTGTGGGATGATGAATAGTTCTGGAAATGGATAATGGTCATAGATGTACACACTCTGAGTGTACTCAATGCCACTGAACTGCACAGTTGTACATTAAAATATGGTTAAAATGATAAGTTGTATATTTTACAATTAAAAAAGACATCGTTAAGAAAGTAACAACATAAGCCAAAGATTGAGAGAAAATATTTGCACCACATACATCTGAGAAAAAACTTCTGTCCAGACAGTATAAAGAACTCTTACAGCTCCATAAGACAAACACCTCAGTTAAAAAATGGAAAGAGATCTGAATAGACAGTTTACCAAAGAAGATAAATTAAAAACTAGTAAGTCACATGAAAAGTTGTTCAACATCATTAGTCATCAGGGAAATGCAAATCAAAACCACGAGATACCACCTCACACCTCAAAAATAGCTATAATAAAAAAACAGACAATATGAAGTATGAAGAAAAACAACCTTATACTCTGCTGGTGAGAATGTTAAATGGTGCAGCCATTTTGGAAAACAATTTGGCAGGTTTTTTTTTTTTTTAAGTTAAACATAAATTTACCATACAACCAAAAAATTCCACTCCTAGGTATCTACCTAAGAGAAATGAAAACATAAACCTGCGCAAAGGCTTGCACAGGAATGTTAACTGCAGCATTATTCATAATAGCCAAAATGTAAACACAAGCTAATATCCATTAACTACTGAATGTATAAACAAAATGTGGTATATCCATGTAATGAAACACTATCAGGCAATAAAAAGGAATGGGACCACTGGTACATGCTACAACGTGGATGAACTCAAAAATATTGTGCTCAATGAAAGAAGTTAGATGTATAAGACTGTATGCTGTATAATTCTATTTATATAAACTGTGGAAATGGCTAATCTATAGAGACAGAAAGTAGATCAGTGGGGATGAGAATGGGAATTGACTGCAAATGGACACAAAGGATCTCTTTGGTGTGATGGAAATGTTCTACAACTACACTGTTGTACGGTGGTGATAGTTGCATGACTGTATAAATTCAATGATAAATATTGAATTCTACACTTAATGGGTGAATTTTATGGTGTATAAACTATACCCCTACAAAGCTACTAATTAAAAGACTATTAGACTAATAATCAAACAGAGTATTAACACTGCCAAAAGTTGGTCTTCTGCCAAGTTTAGTAAAAAAGACAAAATTTCCAGGAGATTTAGCCCAAAAAAGACAACAGAAATAAATTAGGAACAAAGGAAAAGGTATAAAATCAGATACAGTAAAAAAAAAAAAAAAAAAAAAATTTTTTTTTTTTTTGGCTGTGTTGGGTCTTCACTGCTGTGCACGGGATTTCTCTAGTTGTGGTGAGCGGGGGCTACTCTTCTTTGCGGTGCATAGGCTTCTCATTGTGGTGGCTTCTCTTGTTGCAGAGCACGGGTTCTAGGCGCGCGGGCTTCAGCAGCTGCAGCATGCAGGCTCATTAGTTGTGGCTCACAGGCTCTAGAGTGCAGGCTCAGTAGTTGTGGTGCACGGGCTTAGTTGCTCTGCAGCATGTGGGATCTTCCCGGACCAGGGCTCGAACCCGTGTTCCCTGCATTGGCAGGCGGATTCCCAACCCCTGCGCCACAAGGGAAGCCCTACAGTAAAAATTTTAAAGGCAAGAGAATACTGTGAACAACTCTTTGCCAATAATTTAGAACATTCTGACAAAATGGGCAGGTTTATGGAAAAATATGACTTACCAAAACAGACTCAGAAGAAATAGAAAATATCAGTAGTCCCAAACTATTTGAAAAACTGAAACAATAGTTAAAACCACCCACCTCCCCCCAAAAAAATCAGGCATGGGCTTCCCTGGTGGCGCAGTGGTTGAGAGTCCGCCTGCCGATGCAGGGGACACGGGTTCGTGCCCTGGTCTGGGAGGATCCCACATGCCGCGGAGCGGCTGGGCCCGTGAGCCATGGCCGCTGAGCCTGCGCGTCCGGAGCCTGTGCTCCGCAACGGGAGAGGCCACAACAGTGAGAGGCCTGCGTACCACAAAAAAAAAAAAAAAAAAAAAATCAGGCATGAAAAGCTTTACATGAAAGTTCTACCAAATTTTTAAGATAGATATTGCACCAATATTGTATAAAATATTTTAGTGAATAAAAGAGAGAACAATCCTTAATTAAGTTTGTAAAGCCAATGGCAAACACAGACAAGAACAGCTTAGGAGAGTAAAATTACAGAATAATCTAACTCATGAACGTAGAAACAAAATATTGGCAAACTAAATATAATCTTGTATAACATAGATAAATACATCATGACTAGGTTGGATTTACCTCAGGAATGCAAAGGTAGTCAAACATTACAAGGTCTTAAATGTTCTTCAATACATGAACAGAAAAAAAGGGAAAAATTGTATGGTAACTTCAATACATACAGCTGAAAAAAGATGGTAAAATTAAATATTTCATTTACGATAGAAACTTTTGTAAAAGACCTAGAACTCCTTAACTTAATAAATGACACCTACTAAAAATCTACAGTAAATGTCATTCTTAATAAAATTCCAGGAACATATTCTTTTGAAATCAGGAATAAGACAAGGATGCCACTATCCCCACTTCTACTCAACACTGTCCTGAAAATCTTAGTGCAATAAGCAAGAAAGAGAAATAAAAGGTATAAGGACTGGAAAAGAAGAGCAAAACTCATCATTCACGAAAACATGAAAGTTTGTATTAAAGACTCAAGAATCTACCATCAAATTAGTTTAGCAAATGGTTAGCTGTAAGATCAAAAAACAAAACCCAATGGACACAACTAGAGATTATCATACTGAATGAAGTCAGTCAGAAAGAGAAAGACAAATACTATATGATGTTACTTAAGTGTGGAATCTAAAATATGGCACAAATGAACCTATCTATGAAACAGACTCACAGACACGGAGAACTGACTTGCGGTTGCCAAAGGGGAGGAGGGGAGGGAGAGGGATGGACTGGGAATTTGGTGTTGGTAGATGCAAACTGTTAAATTTAGAATGGATAAACAACAAGGTCCTACTGTATAGCACAGGGAACTATATATAATCTCCTGGGATAAACCATAATGGAAAAGAATGTTAAAAATAAGAATGTCTCTATGTGTACAACTGAGTTACTGTGCTGTACAGCAGAGATTGGCACAGCACTGTAAATCAACCAAACTTCAATTTAAAAAAAAAAACAATTTTGACTTTGTATCCATCAACAACAGCTAGGAATGAAAAAGTCCAAGGAGATATAATAGCAACAAAATATAAAGTATCTGGGAATAAGTCTAACTGAAGTTTTCTAAGACCTTTACAGAGAAAAGATACAATCATCCTGAAACACATTTTTAAAAGACCTAATCAAATAGACAGCTTATATTTATAGAAAGGAAGATGCTATCATAAAACTATCAATTCTCCCCAAATTTATCTATAGATTCCATGCAATCCCCATCATAAGTCCAACAAGGTATTTGAAGAACTTGAAAAAACAACTTTAAAATTTATATTAAAGACTAAAAGGCCAAAAATAGCCAAGACACTTTGAAGAAGAAAAGGGTAAGGCTGACTTACCCTACCAGATATTCAAATTTATTAAGACTATCATTTTTAAGATAGCATGGTATTGGCCCAGGGATAAAGAAACTGATCAATGGAATAAAGAATACACAACTCAGAAACACACCCAAGCATAAATGGAAACAGGCAGTAATGCAGATCAGTAAGCAAAGGATAGATCATCTAATAAGTGGTGCTGGGACCTTTGGCTATCAATGTGGGGAAAAGGAAATTGGATCCCTACCACCTACCACACATAAGAGTCAGTTTTCAATAGATTAAATAGTTATAGCAAACTTCTAAAAGTTTTAGAAATACAGGAGGATATTTTTATAATCTTACAGTAGAGAAGAATCTAAAAGCAAGACCCAAAAGCACTAATCATTTTAAAAAACTGGATAAAAATTACCAACATTAAAATTAAGAACTTCTGTTCAAGGGCACTATAGAGAAAGTATACAAATTTGGAGGAGAAACTCCAAAACACATAATGACAAACAACTGGTATACAGAAAATATAAAGAACTCCAACTAATCATTTTCATAAAAGACAAACTAATAGAAAAACAGATAAAAGCTATTGCACAAAGAGGGAAAACAAACAACAAATAAAGAAACCTATCGAAAGATATTTAGCCTCATTGGTAATAAGTGAGCTCACAAACTAAAACCAGAATAACATTTTATGTACACTGGACTGGCAAAAACTAAGAAATCTGATACCAAATTTAGATGGAAAGGAACACTGAGAGGAATTTACGTTGATGTAATCACACTTGTCCCAGTTGCATACACTACACTACCATCTAGGATTATACTTCTAGCTACAGACTCTAGAGAAAGTTCTGGACATGTGCACTAGAAGACATATAAAAGAACAGTCAAGGCAACACTGTTCAAAAGAGCAAAAACCTTTTAACAATTCTAAGACCCACTGACAGAAGAACAGAAAACTTAAATTGTGCTGTATTAGTAAATGTAATATTATTCCACAGTGAAAATGAACCAAAGCTAAATCCATCAACATAGACAAAGCTTAAAAACAATGCTGAGTTTAAAAACAAGGGCTGGGCGGCGGGGGGCGGGGCGGGGGGAAGGGGGATGGGAGAAGATGCAGAGTTCACACAGTATATCATTTTTATAAAGCTCAAAAACAATACAATAATAACAAAAATAATGTGGCAAAAATTATTCCTTAAAACACCAAGGGAATTCAGGACAGTTGCTACATAGTAGCGGTGAGCAGGATAGTAAGACACTCACAGGTAGTATATTTTCAACAGTAGTGTTGATAATGTTCTATTTCTGAGATTGGGCAAAGGGTTCACTAATGCATACTGTGTATCACAATTCACATGTCTGTTTCATATTTTCTTTTGTATGTGTCAAAAAAAAAAACCCACCAGTTTTTATTAAGTTATATAAACCTAATGTCCCAAGTGGAACTCCCTTGTAACTGAAGAGCACTAACTAAAACAATTAAAAGATCTCATATTCTTAACCTTCCACTGAGGAGCTATAAAGTTAGCCTTTTCCTACAGTGTGAGGCATCCACTTTTGCCACAAGCTTAGGTATACTTATTTGGGCCAAAGTTAATAAACGTTTCAGATTTTAACCACTCCTCTTAGAGTCAATTCACATTTATATATAAATTTGTCTTCATCATATTGAGGTATTTAGTCAGAAGCCTCACACTAACAATTTAGCTCTTGGAGGCTGGGTGGGGGGAGTCTACAATGAACAACCAGTTTTGTTTGTTTTTCACAGCTACCACCAACTCCAATCATTGATGAGAATCAGATCTCTAATTACAATCTTAACTGTTTCAGATCTAAAGACCTATAAATTAGTCTACAGCCATACCACCATGAACGCACCCGATCTCGTCTAAAAACCTATAAATTGCTTGTCTCCTCACAACAATGCATGAACAAGGTAGTGCTTGTCAGGTGAAAAAAACAGCATTTCATTCTCTAGAATTGAGGGGGTACATGTATAATTAATTAAAGCAGGGTAACCATAAAGTAAAAGAACATAAGCATTTTTTTTCAAATCCAGGGAAGCACAACTTCAAAGAATGTGACCTGGCTGGGAACACAGACAAAGCAACAGAATGAGGAGACCACAAATGTAAGATGCAATTATACCAAAGGACAGTGATAACCACAGATCAGAAAACTCATGTGCAGAGTTTTACAAGGAGGCTTTGGGGGTGGTTATGTCTATACCTTTACTTACATTTAGATACTGTAATCACTACCAAACATATTCTCATTTGAAAAACTAGAAGCTATACATATCAATACTGTACATTATACCTCTATGAGTTACAAAACAGAACTCTTTAAAAATCACAGCCAAGGGGCTTCCGTGGTTAAGAATCTGCCTGGTAATGCAGGGGACACGGGTTCGAGCCCTGGTCCGGGAAGATCCCACATGCCGCGGAGCAACTAAGACCGTGCGCCACAACTACTGAGCCTGTGCTCTAGAGCCTGCAAGCCACAACTACTGAGCCCACACGCCACAATTACTGAAGCCCAAGCGCCTAGAGCCCGTGCTCCACAACAAGAGAAGCCACCGCAAAGAGTAGCCCCCGCTCACTGCAACTAGAGAAAGACCGCACACAGCAACGAAGACCCAATGCAGCCATAAATAAATAAAGTCACAGCCAAAATGCCAAATATACACCAATTTTTGAGTAAAGACTCTTAGAAATTATTCTGCATCATTAAAAAAAAGTTATACATGTATGTATGTGTTTATGTGCAAAATTAATTTACAAGAATATTTTGGACTTCCAAAGTTAAAATCAAGGAATACTAACTACTTAAATCAAACAACAGTAGGTCTTTCAATGGATGTAGTTTCCGAAGAATTTTGCTATGACTGGCAGGGATACAAAGGAAAAAAGCAAAAAACAAATAGATGGCCTCCACAATAAAAAGTGTGGCTCCAATATGTATTATAGCACAATATTACAACGATGAGAAGTTCAGAATGAAGTTTAAATTCTCATTAAGTCATAAAAGCAAACCAAACCTAAATACCTTATATTTACATGTCCAGTAACCTTGGTTATTATAAGAGATTTCCTTAAAGGAAATACGAATCCACAGGTATCCAATTGCAAAGAAAGGCCACCAGATAATGTTTCACATTAATTTCTTATGCCACTAAGAAATTTTGGATTGGGTTTTCAGGTTATCCCTTGCCACAAAAACTATTTATAATGTAGCTAAATGGCATATACATCTGCAATGAAAATTTTTAAATATTGTTGCAAATACACAGAATTATATTAAAACAGCATTACAGATCAAATGGGCTTCTACTCGTTAGCCTACAAAGAGAATCACCACTTTATTAAAATCTTAAGGGGAAAACACAATGAAAAGGTACATAAATAGGCTAAAAGTGTGCCATACTCTGTCCTTCCTCTTATGCCCAATCCTTTGTCCCTCCTAATCCGCCATCCGGGGACTGGTCAAGTTGAGGTCTCAATACAAATAAATGTGTAGGACTAGATTCCTCCTCATCACCTTTTCAAACCAAAGAGCCTCCCTCTCTCTCTCTCCCCCCCCTACACACACCCCTTTTTCCCATCCCCCACCCCCCAAGGCAGTCAAAGTTCTTAAATTTAAATCAACACTAAAGGTTTCTTTGCAAAACAAACTAAATGTGTTCAAGCACCCACACCTGAAAGAGGACAATTCTTTCTCTCTGAATTCTGGAGGTACTGTATGAATGAGACTTACACGGCAGTGTTGGGAGAGGGGGTCATTCATTCTGTCCGTTTCACGTTTCAGGGGAAAGGCAGGGCAGAGGGCCACTCCTAGCTTCTCTTTTCCCCCTTATCCATCCCCAGTTGAGGGGATAAAATTCTGGTGACAGACATTGCTGCCAAACAGCAGAGAAGATACAGTCTGCTCTACTTTTCTAATACGCAGGTCATTTCCTCTGCACCCCTCTGCCCCCCACCTCCACAGGAAAGGCCTGCTGTGCTAGTGACTAGCTGGATACATTTAATTCAGTTGAAGAATTAGGAGGCACACTGCACCCAAAGGCATGTCTTTCAACACAGATTTCATGAGTATGATGTTTTGAGGTCCTATTTGTCTGTGTCCATATCTTTTTCTCAACTGATTCCAAACCCAGATGGGCTGATAAACAGGTGTTCTCCCCAAACCCCCAAAAGTCAAGTTTTTATAAGTTGAAAGGTGTCTTATTGCTTCAGATATACTGGAAATATTAAAAACTATGTTTTCTAGTTCAGGTTTTTTTTTTTTTCATTCTGTGACACATTTTGTCAGTATATATAAGGAATAGGGAATGGTAGTGATAATCCATCTTTCCCCCATTAAAGTCACTCTCCACTCCAAATCAACACTATGTTCACATACACAACCATCTACACACACAGAGATACAAACACACTATCTTCCATTCTCTCCACTAACTTGTGTCCACTCTTCATAACAAAAAGAAATTGAGAAAATCTCTTGCACCAGTTAAGAAACAGCACTAGCTGAGAAACAGCAGTTCAATGTTTCTATATTGCTGAAAACATAAAGAAAAAAGAGACACACCAAGAAAAAACTGATGCGGGGATTAGAAGAGAAAGAGGAAGGAAGAAAAAAGGCCAAGCCTTCTCTTAGTGGTTTTTATAATAAAGGTTGATGAATGGCTCTTGATTGTTAATACCTGTTAATACTTGCTTCACTTATCTGTGTCTGTTTCATTTTTCTAAGATTTCTTCATTTCTTTTACCGCACTGAAAGAGTTACAGATGATATAAAAGAGTCAGACCTCTTGCATACTACACCTTATTAAAGGATAAAGCTAACCAAAAAGGGGCAAAACTTACTCACACCATATAAGTTCTCTGCTCCTCATTTCTAAAGTAGAATCTCCAGTACTTGGGTCTTTAAGAATTGGCAAACCTACTTATATATCTGAGTAAAAGACATTTAAACTCCATATTTTCTCAGATTGTGGAACCTGACACAGCTACAGAAAACTCTGACTACCTAATCCTGAACCTTCTTACTGCCAACAATACTGTCACCTCTAACAAAACAAAAAACACTGTTTTTGCCTAACATTTACATATATATGACTATTTTAACGTTTTAGATTCATCAGATAAATTCTAATCATCACTTAAATGTAGTTGTACATTAAAAAGAGGTTAGAATACTTTTCCAAACAGGAAAAAATTCAACTTTAATCAAGAGAGTAAAATCAGCTTGAAAAACTAGAAATCATAATCTGATCTTCAAACTCTGTCTCAGCAGAAGTTGGACCTCTGAAAACACAGCAGCTTCCTGGACTTTGTACTTAAGTTTCCCCAAAGTATAACAGAAGGCCAAAAATAAAACATTATCTAGTGAACATGGAATGCCACAGTTGACTACATAATTAATTCAAAGAAGTATAAGTACTGTCTCTTTAAAACGCGGTACTTCGGCTACCCTTGAGTATTTTGGATTAAAGATCTGGCATGAAGATTACTTACATTCTTTCCAAACCTCAATCATTTTTCACTTGAAAAAGACTTTCAGCTGACTATATGCAAAAAAAAAAAAAAGTGGTTTTTTTGCTTTGTTTTTTTTTTTTGCCAGATAGGTTTTTTTTTTAATTCCAAGAATTTTCTTTTTCAGGTCATTTCTGGATTTTGTCTTTGTCATTATTACAAATCCTAAAAATCAAAAAATAATAGAGAATTTTATTTAATACACACTGCTTAATTAACCTAAGTATTGCCATAGATCAGGACTATCAGAAAAGGACAGAATTCAGTATCATTTATTCCTTGTCAAAAAACCCCAGAATTTCAATGCTGAAAGTAAGGTTATAATTGTTTTTAAGTACTTCAGAGCTGCCAGGGGCCTCAGACAGTAACCAAGTCAAAGGTTCGTCATCAAGAATCAGTGAACTTGGGACTTCCCTGGTGATGCAGTGGTTAAGAATTCGGCTGACAGTGCAGGGGACACGGGTTCGAGCCCTGGTCCGGGAAGATTCCACATGCCGCAGAGCAACTAAGCCCGTGTGCCACAACTAACTGAGCCTGCACTCTAGAGCCCATGCGCCACAACTACTGAGCCCACGTACCACAACTACTGAAGCCCATGCACCTAGAGTCCGTGCTCTTCAACGAGAAGCCACTGCAATGAAAAGCCCACGCACCACAACAAAGCGTAGCCCCTGCTCGCCGCAACTAGAGAAAAAGCCTGTGCGCAGCAAGGAAAACCCAACGCAGCCAAAAAAAAAAAAAGAACATGAACAGGCTAGAGGAGGTCCATGAGCCTCCTCAAACTGTATGCACAATTTGAAGTAAATGATGTACTCATGAACATTTTTCTTGGGCAACTGTCTATAGCTTTCATCAAATGCTCCAACTATTCAATGTGCCACCCCACCACCCCCAAGAAAGGTTCACGAGCCACTTCCCAAGGTCACATCAATAGTAAGTGTTGGAGCCAGATCTCTTCACACAGTTCCTCTTCTTTTAGGTCACATCAATAGTTAAGTACTGGAGCCAGATCTCTTCGCACAGTTCCTCTTCTTTTTAATCACACTTATCTTGTTCATGTCCTCCACAGAACAATCAAGACACAAGAGCTTCACAACTATGCCTATTCTCTTTCATCCTACACATTGCCAAAATGTTTCTTGATACTCATTTAAACAGTTCAAATACATAAATTATTTTCTTCTTTCTCCTGTGTTCATGTCAGCAAGTTACCTTATGGTATGTCTTATTTCTTTTAGTAAATAAGTTTCAGGCAATATCTTACTGATAGAGATCTTTTTATTCTTTTGTTGCATGGGAAAACACAATTGAATACAATTAAGGGGGGGAAAGGTAATTATAAAAATATTCTTGCTTTTCTGCTACATACTAATTACATCATGTATCAAAGGCCTCAGGAAGAGGAACTCCGTTGTTTTAAGCCTAGTGTAGTACCTAAGACATTCAGAGGAAAGCCAGAAACCACTAGAACAAAAGAGGAAGGATACAGTTAAGAACTTTTAGGAACATGAGCAGTAACAAGGAACAACATCAGCAAAATATGAGCAACATATTCCAGTCACCAGGAGGTAAGACATCTTTTAACCTCTAAGAGAAAGTTTGGGTGACTTCCCTGGTAATTCAGTGGTTAGGAATCGGCGCTCTCACTGACATAGCCCTGGGTTCAATCCCTGGTCAGGGAATTAAGATCCTGCAAGCTGCGCAGCGTGACCAAAAAATTAAAAAAGAGAGAAAGTTGGGAAAGAAAACCAAGCTAACAGATAATGATGAATAAAATTAACCACGTGTGAATACTTATCCATTAATGCCTCTTATATAAATAAAACTATGTTAGTGTTTTTGTTTACAATAAAAGATATCTTTTCATGTATTTAATCTTCATATACACGGTTCTGGTGGGGTGATAAAAATGTTCTAAAATTGTGGTGATGGTTGCGCAACTGTGAATTGAGTAAAAATCACTGAATTGTACACTTTAAATGGACGAGTTGTATGGTATGTGAATTATATCTCAAAAAAGCTATTATTTTTTTAAGTGAAAAAAAATCAAAAGTGACAATATGTACAAAGACAAGTAAGACCAAGTGGGATGTATTTCAAGAACACAAGGCTCATTCAATACTCAAAAGTCAATCAATGGAATAATAGCATCAATAGTGAGTCATCTGGACAGAGAGGTGGAAGATGATGGAAGAGTAAGATGCGGAGCTCACCTTCCTCCCCACAGATACGTCAGAAATACATCTACACGTGGAACAACTCCTACAGAACACCTACTGAACGCTGGCAGAAGACCTCAGACCTCCCAAAAGGCAAGAAAACTCCCCACGTACCTGCGTAGGGCAAAAGAAAAAAGAATAAACATAGACAAAAGAATAGGGATAGGACCTGCACCAGTGGGAGGGAGCCGTGAAGGAGGAAAGGTTTCCACACACAAGAAGCCCCTTCGCGGGCGGAGACTGCAGGTGGCGGAGCTGGGGAGCTTCGGAGCCGCAGAGGAGAGCACAGCAACAGGGGTGCGGAGGGCAAAGCGGAGAGATTCCTGCACAGAGGATCAGTGCCGACCGGCACTCACCAGCCCGAGAAGGTGGTCTGCTCACCTGCCGGGGTGGGCGGGGCTGGGAGCTGAGGCTGGGCTTCGGTAGGAGCGCAGGGAGAGGACTGGCGGCGTGAACACAGCCTGATGGGGTTAGTGCACCACGGCTAGCCGGAAGGGAGTCCGGGAAAAAGTCTGGACCTGCCGAAAGGCAAGAGACTTTTTCTTCCCTCTTTGTTTCCTGGTGTGCGAGGAGAGGGGATTAAGTGCGCTGCTTAAAGGAGCTCCAGAGACGGGCGCGAGCCACGGCTAACAGTGCGGACCACAGAGACGGGCATGAGATGCTAAGGCTGCTGCTGCCGCTACCAAGAAGCCTGTGTGCGAGCACAGGTCACTCTCCACACCTCCCTTCCGGGGAGCCTGTGCAGCCCGCCACTGCCAGGGTCCCGGGATCCAAGGACAACTTCCCCGGGAGAACGCACGGCGCACCTCAGGCTGGTGCAACGTCATGCCGCCCTCTGCCGCCGCAGGCTCGTCCCGCACTCCGTACCCCTCCCTCCCCCGGGCCTGAGTGAACCAGAGCCCCTGAATCAGCAGCTCCTTTAACCCCGTCCTGTCTGAGCGAAGAACAGACGCCCTCTGGCGACCTACACGCAGAGGCGGGGCCAAATCCAAAGCTGAATGCTGGGAGCTGTGCGAACAAAGAAGAGAAAGGGAAATCTCTCCCAGCAGCCTCAGGAGCAGCGGATTAAATCTCCACAATCAACTTGATGTACCCTGCATCTGTGGAATACCTGAATAGACAAAGAATCATCCCAAATTGAGGAGCTGGACTCTGAGAGCAAGATTTATTTTTTCCCCTTTTCCTCTTTTTGTGAGTGTGTATGTGTATGCTTCTGTGTAAGATTTTGTCTGTATAGCTTTGCTTTCACCATTTGCCCTAGGGTTCTATCCGTCCGTTTTTTTTTAATTAAAAAAATTTTTTTCTTAATAATTATTTTAATAACTTTATTTTATTTTACCTTACTTTATTTTATTTGCTTTTATCCTCTCTCTCTCTTTCTTTCTTTCTTCTTCCTTCCTTCCTTCCCTCCTTCCTTCCTTCCTTCCTTCCTTTCCTTCCTTCCTTCTCTCCCTTTTATTCTGAGCCATGTGGATGAAAGGCTCTTGGTGCTCCAGCCAGGAGTCAGTGCTGTGCCTCTGAGGTGGGAGAGCCAACTTCAGGACACTGGTCCACAAGAGACCTCCCAGCTCCACATAATATCAAACGGCAAAAATCTCCCAGAGATCTCCATCTCAACACCAAGACCCAGCTTCACTCAACGACCAGCAAGCTACAGTGCTGGACACCCTATGCCAAACAACTAGCAAGACAGGAACACAACCCCACCCATTATCAGAGAGGCTGCCTAAAATCATAAGTCCACAGACACCCCAAAACACACCAACAGACGTGGACCTGCCCACCAGAAAGACAAGATCCAGCCCCATCCACCAGAACACAGGCACTAGTCCCCTCCACCAGGAAGCCTACACAACCCACTGAACCAACCTTAGCCACTGGGGACAGCCACAAAAAACAACGGGAACTACGAACCTGCAGCCTGCAAAAAGGAGACCCCAAACACAGTAAGATAAGCAAAATGAGAAGACAGAAAAACACACAGCAGATGAAGGAGCAAGATAAAAATCCACCAGCCCTAACAAATGAAGAGGAAATAGGCAGTCTACCTGAAAAAGAATTCAGAATAATAATAGTGAAGATGATCCAAAATCTTGGAAATAGAATAGAGAAAATGCAAGAAACATTTAACAAGGACCTAGAAGAACTAAAGATGAAACAAGCAATGATGAACAACACAATAAATGAAATTAAAAATACTCTAGAAGGGATCAATAGCAGAAAAACTGAGGCAGAAGAACGGATAAGTGACCAGGAAGATAGAATAGTGGAAATAACTACTGCAGAGCAGAATAAAGAAAAAAGAATGAAAAGAACTGAGGACAGTCTCAGAGACCTCTGGGACAACATTAAACGCACCAACATTCGAATTATAGGGGTTCCAGAAGAAGAAGAGAGAAAGAAAGGGACTGAGAAAATATTTGAAGAGATTATAGTTGAAAACTTCCCTAATATGGGAAAGGAAATAGTTAATCAAGTCCAGGAAGCACAGAGAGTCCCATACAGGATAAATTCAAGGAGAAATACGCCAAAACACATATTAATCAAACTGTCAAAAATTAAATACAAAGAAAAAGTATTAAAAGCAGCAAGAGAAAAACAACAAATAACACACAAGGGAATCCCCATAAGGTTAACAGCTGATCTTTCAGCAGAAATCTGCAAGCCAGAAGGGACTGGCAGGACATGTTTAAAATGATGAAGAAGAAAAACCTACAACCAAGATTACTCTACCCAGCAAGGATCTCATTCAGATTTGATGGTGAAATTAAAACCTTTACAGACAAGCAAAAGCTGAGAGAGTTCAGCACCACCAAACCAGCTTTACAACAAATGCTAAAGGATCTTCTCTAGGCAAGAAACACAAGAGAAGGAAAAGACCTATAATAACAAACCCAAAACAATTAAGAAAATGGGAATAGGAACATACATATCGATAATTACCTTAAATGTAAATGGATTAAATGCTCCCACCAAAAGACACAGACTGGCTGAATGGATACAAAAACAAGATGCATATATATGCTGTCTACAAGAGACCCACTTCAGACCTAGAGACACATACAGACTGAAAGTGAGGGGATGGAAAAAGATATTCCATGCAAATGGAAACCAAAAGAAAGCTAGAGTAGCAATTCTCATATCAGACAAAATAGACTTTAAAATAAAGACTATTAGAAGAGACAAAGAAGCACACTACATAATGATCAAGGGATCAATCCAAGGAGAAGATATAACAATTGTAAATATTTATGCACCCAACATAGGAGCACCTCAATACATAAGGCAAATACTAACAGCCATAAAAGGGGAAATCGACAGTAACACATTCATAGTAGGGGACTTTAACAACCCACTTTCACCAATGGACATATCATCCAAAATGAAAAGGAATAAGGAAACACAAGCTTTAAATGATACATTAAACAAGATGGACTTAATTGATATTTATAGGACATTCCATCCAAAAACAACAGAATACACATTCTTCTCAAGTGCTCATGGAACATTCTCCAGGACAGATCATATCTTGGGTCACAAATCAAGCCTTGGTAAATTTAAGAAAATTGAAATTGTATCAAGTAACTTTTCCGACCACAACGCTATGAGACTAGATATCAATTACAGGAAAAGATCTGTAAAAAATACAAACACATGGAGGCTAAACAATACACTACTTAATAACAAAGTGATCACTGAAGAAATCAAAGAGGAAATCAAAAAATATCTAGAAACAAATGACAATGGAGACACGACGACCCAAAACCTATGGGATGCAACTAAAGCAGTTCTAAGAGGGAAGTTTATAGCAATACAATCCTACCTTAAGAAACAGGAAACATCTCGAATAAACAACCTAACCTTGCACCTAAAGCAATTAGAGAAAGAAGAACAAAAAAACCCCAAAGTTAGCAGAAGGAACGAAATCATAAAGATCAGATCAAAAAAAAATGAAAAAGAAATGATAGCAAAGATCAATAAAACTAAAAGCTGGTTATTTGGAAGATAAACAAAATTGATAAACCATTACCCAGACTCATCAAGAAAAAAAGGGAGAAGACTCAAATCAATAGAATTAGAAATGAAAAAGGAGAAGTAACAATTGACACGGCAGAAATACAAAAGATCATGAGAGCTTACTACAAGCAACTCTATGCCAATAAAATGGACAACCTGGAAGAAATGGACAAATTCTTAGAAATGCACAACCTGCCAAGACTGAATCAGGAAGAAACAGAAAATATGAACAGACCATACATAGGCACTGAATTTGAAACTGTGATTAAAAATCTTCCAACAGGGGCTTCCCTGGTGGCGCAGTGGTTGAGAGTCCGCCTGCCGATGCAGGGGACACGGGTTCGTGCCCCGGTCTGGGAAGATCCCACATGCCGCGGAGCGGCTGGGCCCGTGAGCCATGGCCGCTGAGCCTGCGCGTCCGGAGCCTGTGCTCCGCAACGGGAGAGGCCACAGCAGTGAGAGGCCTGCGTACCGCAAAAAAAAAAAAAATCTTCCAACAAACAAAAGCCCAGGACCAGATGGCTTCACAGGCGAATTCTATCAAACATTTAGAGAAGAGCTAATACCTATCCTTCTCAAACTTCCAAAATATAGCAGAGGAAGGACCATTCCCAAACTCATTTTATGAGGCCATCATCACCCTGATACCAAAACCAGACAAGGATGTCACAAAGAAAGAAAACTACAGGCCAATATCGCTGATGAACATAGATGCAAAAATCCTCAACAAAATACTAGGAAACAGAATCCAACAACACATTAAAAGGATCATACACCATGATCAAGTGGGGTTTATTCCAGGAATGCAAGGATTCTTCAATATACACAAATCAAACAATGTGATACACCATATTAACAAACTGAAGGAGAAAAACCATATGGTCATCTCAATAGATGCAGAGAAAGCTTTCGACAAAATTCAACACCCATTTATGATAAAAATGTTCCAGAAAGTAGGCACAGAAGGAACTTTCCTCAACATAATAAAGGCCATATATGACAAATCCACAGCCAACATCATCCTCAATGGTGAAAAACTGAAACCATTTCCACTAAGATCAGGAACAAGACAAGGTTGCCCACTCTCACCACTCTTATTCAACATAGTTTTGGAAGTTTTAGCCACAGCAATCAGAGAAGAAAGGAAAATAAAAGGAATCCAAATCGGAAAAGAAGAAGTAAAGCTGTCACTGTTTGCAGATGACATGATACTTTACATAGAGAATCCTAAAGATGCTACCAGAAAACTACTAGAGCTAATCAATGAATTTGGTAAAGTAGCAGGATACAAAATTAATGCACAGAAATCTCTGGCATTCCTATACACTAATGATGAAAAATATGAAAGTGAAATAAAGAAAACACTCCCATTTACCACTGCAACAAAAAGAATAAAATATCTAGGAATAAACCTACCTAAGGAGACAAAAGACCTGTATGCAGAAAATTATAAGACACTGATGAAAGAAATTAAAGATGATACAAAGAGATGGAGAGATATACCATGTTCTTGGATTGGAAGAATCAACATAGTGAAAATGACTATACTACCCAAAGCAATCTACAGATTCAATGCAATCCCTATCAAACTACCACTGGCATTTTTCACAGAATTAGAACAAAAAATTTCACAATTTGTATAGAAACACCAAAGACCCCGAATAGCCAAAGCAATCTTGAGAATGAAACACGGAGCTGGAGGTATCAGGCTCCCTGACTTCAGACTATACTACAAAGCTACAGTAATCAAGACAGTATGGTACTGGCACAAAAACAGAAATATAGATCAATGGAACAGGATAGAAAGCCCAGAGATAAACCCATGCACATATGGTCACCTTATCTTTGATAAAGGAGGCAGGAATGTACAGTGTTGAAAGGACAGCCTCTTCAATAAGTGGTGCTGGGAAAACTGGACAGGTACATGTAAAAGTATGAGATTGGATCACTCTCTAACACCATACACAAAAATAAGCTCAAAATGGATTAAAGGCCTAAATGTAAGGCCAGAAACTATCAAATTCTTAGAGGAAAACATAGGCAGAACACTCTATGACATAAATCACAGCAAGATCCTTTTGACCCACCTCCTAGAGAAATGGAAATAAAAATAAACAAATGGGACCTAATGAAACTGCAAAGCTTTTGCACAGGAAGGAAAAGGAAACCATAAACAAGACCAAAAGACAGCCCTCAGAATGGGAGAAAATACTTGCAAATGAAGCAACTGACAAAGGATTAATCTCCAAAATTTACAAGCAGCTCATGCAGCTCAATAACAAAAAAACAAACAACCCAATCCAAAAATGGGCAGAAGATCTAAATAGACATTTCTCCAAAGAAGATATACAGAGTGCCAACAAACACATGAAAGAATGCTCAACATCACTAATCATTGGAGAAATGCAAATCAAAACTACAATGAGATATCATCTCACAGTCAGAATGGCCATCATCCAAAAACTCTAGAAACAATAAATGCTGGAGAGGGTGTGGAGAAAAGGGAACACTCCTGCACTGCTGGTGGGAATGTGAATTGGTACAGCCACTATGGAGAACAGTATGGAGGTTCCTTAAAAAACTACAAATAGAACTACCATATGACACAGCAATCCCACTACTGGGCATATACCCTGAGAAAACCATAATTCAAAAAGAGTCATGTATCAAAATGTTCATTGCAGCTCTATTTACAATAGCCAAGAGATGGAAACAACCTAAGTGTCCATCATCGGATGAATGGATAAAGAAGATGTGGCACATATATACAATGGAATATTAGCCATAAAAAGAAACGAAATTGAGCTATTTGTAATGAGGTGGATGGACCTAGAGTCTGTCATACAGAGTGAAGTAAGTCAGAAAAAGAAAGACAAATACTGTATGCTAACAGATATATATGGAATTTAAAAAAAAAAAAATGTCATGAAGAACCTAGGGGTAAGACAGGAATAAAGACACAGACCTACTAGAAAATGGACTTGAGGATATGGGGAGGGGGAAGGGTAAGCTGTGACAAAGTGAGAGAGTGGCATGGACATACATACACTACCAAACATAAAATAGATAAGTAGTGGGAAGCAGCCGCATAGCACAGGGAGATCAGCTCGGTGCTTTGTGACCACCTAGAGGGGTGGGATAGGGAGGGTGGGAGGGAGGGAGACACAAGAGGGAAGAGATATATGGGAACATATGTATGTGTATAACTGATTCACTTTGTTATAAAGTAGAAACTAACACACCATTGTAAAGCAATTATACTCCAATAAAGATGTTAAAAAAATTACAAAAAAAGTCAATCAATGAACACACCACTGTAAAACAATTATACTCCAATAAAGATGTTTAAAAAAAAAGTCAATCAATGTAATTCACCATCTTAACAGTCTAAAGAAGAAACAACACATGATCCTATCAACTTATGCATTTAATAATACCCTAAATCCATTCTTGATTAAAATAAATAAACAGAAAACTAGGAATAGAAGTTCTCTGGCCTAGTTAAGGGCATCTACAAAAATAACCTACAGCCAACATCATACTTAAATGTGAAAGACCAAATGTGTTGAAGATTGGAAACAAGGTAAGAATGTCTGCTCTCATCACTCCCCTCAAAATCATAATGAAAATCCTAGCCAGTACAGTAAGGGAAGAAAAGTAAGTGTTTCAGATTGGAAAGGGAAAAATTAAAATTTTGCTATTTGCAGATAACACTATTGTCTACATAATCAATCCCATGGAATCCACAGAAAAGCTCCCAGAGCTAGAACTAAGTTTACCAGGGTTACAGGGTATAAGGAAAACAAAAATCAGTCGTATTTCTATATAGTACTAGCAGTGAATAATTAGAAACTGAAATTTAAAAAAATGTATTATTTACAATAGCTCCAAAAAATATTAAATATTTAGATATGAATCTAAGAAAACATGAACAGGATGTGTATGCTGAAAGCTACAAAACTCTGATAAAGGAAATTAAAAAAGACCAAAATTATAAACAGAGAAATATACTGTGTTCCAGGTATGGAAGATTCAACACAGTAAAGATGTTAATTCTCCCCAAGTTAATTAACAAAGATTATCTGTAAATATAGATAAGCTGATTCTAAAATTGATGTAGCAAGGCAAAGGAAGTAGAATAGCCAAAACGATTTTGAAAATTTATCTAGTTGTCATTTTCTGCATTAGAATGTGAGCTCTATGATGTTGCCACTGCATTAGACTGTGAGCTCTGTGTTCACCATTGTATCCTAGTGCTGTGCTTGCACACATTAATGAAAGTCTGCTAATTTGGGGGCTACAGAGAAAAAAAGAACTGCTGTCCTCAAATTAGATGTCTTATCCCTTTATGGCTGCTATAACAACAACAACAACAACAAAACATAGATTTGGTGGTTTATAAACAAAAGAAACTTCTTTCTCACAGTTATAGAGGCTTGGGAAGTTTAAGATCAAGGCACTGGCAGATTCAGTGTCTGCTGAGAGGTGGCTTCCTGGTTCACAGACTGTAGTTTTTTCACTGTGTCCTCACATGGCAGAAGGCACAAGAGAGCTCTCTGGGCCTCTTTTATAAGGGCACTAATCCCATTCATGATGTCTCCACACTCATGACCTAAGCACCTGCCAAAGCCTCCACCTCCAAATAGTATCACACTGGGGATCAGGTTTCAACATATGAATTTTAGGGGGGACACAAACATTCAGTCTATAACACTAGTCTAATGGAAGAGTGCAGTCTGGGGAGCTATTATTTCTATGAACCTTTCTCCCCATAAGCCATTTCTTCTATAAATCATTCTCTCCTTATACTTTTCACTTTCTACCTTAAATAGTGATCTGAATGCTACTTTTAAACTATAAGTGCATTGAGAAGAGGATTTGTATAACTTCCACAGTACCCCGCATATAAGGTATTTAAACACTCAGTAAATTTTTAATTTTTAAACTAACACAATAAAAATTGGCTGTCTTTATTTTGGCATACAGTCCTACAAGTTTTACCACATGTATAGATGTGTGTAACTACCACCACAGTCGAGTTAATGAACACTTGGATCACCCCGAAAAAACTCCATCATGTTACCTCTTTGTCGTTACCCCTCCCTCCAGTGGTAACCTCTGTAAAGCACTGAAATGAGCCTGAAGATGGACTTACAAGCCAGATTCAGTGCCAGAGGAATAAATACTGCTTCCGTCATCTCATGCTCCCTGCTAGTATCAACATCGTAAGCATTTATGTTTGCAATGTGATCATCACTGGCTTTACCAGAAAGGCTTTATTCTAGCTCCTTCTTTTCCTGCTATACAGTCTGTGCTCAAATATGCTTGTTGAATGAACAAGGGAGGATTCAGACAAAGAGAAAATTAGAGGAGGAGAATGACATATATCTCATTCTGGCTAGAATAAACTTCAAAGCACAAGCAGAAAAGAATAGAGCATTTCATTTCTTGCCCCCAAATCCTTAAACCTCTCTAATATCTATGGAAAAGTTTTAATTTTTTATCCTAGCATTAAAGACTCTTTACAATTTGGACCCAAATTATTTTCCCAACATTATTTCCTACTACCCTTTTTACAACTAGGAGAAATACATGTGGCTTTAGCATACCTGCAACCCACTCCCCACTTCGACAGTGCCTTTGCCCCAATCCTGACTGAAGCAGTAGCCCAAAGTGGCCATATTTGCATCTCATGGTCTTGACCCCCAGTCAGTACTGATTAAATTGGACTGCTGATAAAACACGGACAAATTCGTATGTAGGCTGAGACAATCAGATTCCCAGGATTTTTAAACAGAAGACTTAGAGATCAAGTCAAATGACGGTAAATGCTTGAACTGATAAATCATGTACAGTTGGGACAGCTGTATAGGGCTTTTGCAGGTAGAAACCATGCACTAAACAGCTAAGAGGCAGAATAGAGATGAGAAAAACCAAGCATCCCCCGAAAGGCAGAGAAACCATTATTCCAGGTACTCTGTAGCCCGGGTATACTTTATTTTCTATCTTCAGAATGTGCACAAGATGCCTACTACATGCCTACAATAAACCCTTCTTCACTTAAGGTAGCTTAAGTTGGCTTCTGTTCCTTAAAACTAATTAACGTATTAGCCAAACTGTACTCTTTTTCACACATTCCCTACTTTCTTGCCTCTATGCTCTGGATAGACACATATATATCTTACCTTTTACAGTAAAAACTAAGTTGGTAACACATACTTAGAACTGTAATATACCAAATTTAAAACATTTCTAATATGGGGATATATGGGGATATACATATAGCTGACTCACTTTGTTATACAGCAGCAACTAACACAACAATGTAAAGCAATTATACCCCAATAAAGATGTTAAAAAAAACCCAAAACATTTCTACTTTTGTGCATCAAATGACACTATTAAGAAAGTATAAAGACAAGCCATAGAATAGGAGAAAATACATAATTTGTTTCATTAATTAGAAAAGCAAAAGAAAATATTTTACTTCACAAGTGGAAAAAGTATACTTCAAAACTGTCAATGGCATTAAGGCAATACTTACAAAGTTCAACATTTCTTTTACATTATAACATTGTCGGTTACAGATGCTGTATTATGGATTTTACCACAACCTATATAAGTCAGTCCTTTAAATATGGACTGTTTTGCAAACACCCTGTTAAAAAGAGTTGTAGGCTTCACCAAAATTGATACAGCTGTGCCTACTCAAAGATGACCAAATTCAAGGGTGACAGACCGCCAAGTCACTGACTTTATATAATCCTTCAGAAGAGTACCAGAGGTGAAATCATTTATGCTTGTTTACACTAACCTCAACTATTTACACATTATGTGTGTCTAAATAATTTGCCTGGGCATGAATCTATTACATCTAGAATATTAGAGTACTTACTATAGTTAACATACAAGTGAACTTGCTTAGTTGGCTTCCTAATGTATTTCAGCTATGACTCTCCTCCAACGTTCAATTCTTCAGTCCTATCTTACGTTGGCCCAACTGATTTCTCTCCTACAGAAACATCCCTCAGAGAAAGGTACCAAAAATACTTTGAGAAATCATACTATTACTCCCAGAGTGATCACTCCAAAGGTTCCAATCATTTGACTATGTAAGTTCTCGCACTTTTTAAAAAGTTTTTAATCCAATAAATCTTTGTGTTCCTATATATGGCTCCATATATATGGTTCATATATATGGCTCTATGTCTCTTTGCAAAGATAAAAGAGCAAAAAAGACGTTTCATATCTGCAGAGAGTTTGCATCTTAGTAGAAAAGACACATACATACAAGTAATTATGAAAGTCTCAATACTTTGTCTTTACCTCACTCAATCCTCAAAAATGGGTGATGGGTATACTTCCTCCACCCACTTTTATGAAGCAATGTATAGAACTTGTGCATTGGACATACAGACTTGATTTTACCACTTTATTCTCTCAGGGTTTTCCCTGAAATCGTTTCCCTTCTGCTCCACAACAACTACAAACTACTAGGTATAAAATAAATAAGATACAAGTATGTAGTGTACAGTACAGGGAATATAGCCAATATTAATAACTTTATTTATTTTTTATAAATTTATTTATTTATCTATCTATTTTTGGCTGCGTTGGGTCCTGGTTGCTGCGTGTGGGCTTTCTTTAGTTGTGGCGAGAGGGGGCTGCTCTTCCTTGCGGTGTGCGGGCTTCTCATTGCGGTGGCTTCTCTTGTTGCGAAGCACGGGCTCTAGGCGCACGGGTTTCAGTAGTTGTCGCACACGGGCTCAGTAGTTGTGGCTCGCGGGCTCTAGAGCTCAGGCTCAGTAGTTGTGGTGCATGGGCTTAGTTACTCCGTGGCATGTGGGATCTTCCCGGACCAGGGCTCGAACCCGTGTCTCCTGCATTGGCAGGTGGATTCTTAACCACTGCACCACCAGCGAAGCCCTATAGTAACTTTAAATGGAGTACAATCTATGTTGTACACCTGAAATTAGTATAATACTGTAAATCAACTATACTTGAATTTAGGGGGGGAAAAACTGACCTAAGAACTATTCTGGCTCTTTTCTCCCCTCATCAAATTCCTTACAAAACATGGTAGACATAATTTTTCACATCACTCTCCATTTTCGTATCATCCCACTTCCCTCAGAAACAAAAATCAGATTCAAAGTTTACCTTCATTAAAGCTTCACAAAAAAGCTACTGGTATAAGCATATGTCACTGAATCTGTTAGCTACCCCTTCTGACAGGGACTGAATTTAATGTAGTTTACATGAATAATCTGGATATCACACTTTAATAAAGAGCCTGACAAGTACAGGTAAACTACCACAAATGTATCCAAGCCCCAGTTTCTCAAGTCCCAAAACATCTGCTACACTGCTACAAGAGTCACTGTTCTAAAATGCAATCCTAAGCATGTTGCCCTAGTTTTAAAAACCCATCAAAGGTCCTATGGACTGCCAACTCTCACAGAATCTATTCAAAATGCTTAGTTCTGTCACATAAACTCCCTCATAATTTAGACCCAACCTTTGTGCCTCGGTTTTTGACACTCTACCTCACCTGCCCTAAGGTGAGGTCATACTAATAAGTCTCTACAGTTCCAAAAGTGCTGTGCTATTTCATGTATAATTCTGCCTATGCTGTCGTATACCTGTACTGGCTTCACCCTCATTCCGATCCAAACCCTCCTCATTGGTATTAAAAAAACAACAACAAAAAACCAAGCATTCATGTCTCATCTACTGTGCAGAGTTCCCTAACATCTCATCCCAAAGTTAATCACTCCTTCTTCAGTGCTGCTAATGTACCTTTGCATTTTCTTTTATAACACTAATCAGGTAATATGGTAAGTACTGATTTATATGACTCTCCCATCTTAAGTTTGTTAATAAAATATTTTTAATCTAATTCCCTTAATGTCTCATATATATATATATATACACACACACATATATATATGTATTAAAAAATGGGGCTCAATAGCATCTGTTGAAAGAATAAATGGTAAGAAAATCGTAAACTAACTCATAAGAATTGTATATGCTTAGCTGGGAGGATCCAAAAACAAAAAAAAAGATTCAGTAGCAATCTTATGAATTGTAATTATGTAAAAGAACTGACTTGTTCTTTGTGGCTTTAAAGGGCAAATTAGGACCAGGAACATTACAAAGAGATACACTGTGCTTTGACATAAAGAACCTTCTAACAATTAATACCCTCAATAGGCTGCATTGAGGAAACTGAGCTCCTTGTTAGTGAAAAAATTGAAGCAGAGGCTAAACCACATCTATTAGGTGCCTAAACTCTCTAACAATAAAGAGGCAGACACTTAGCGCTAGGGTTGTTGTTGTTATTTTTGTTTTGTTGACATTTTGCTCCTCTGACCACCTAGAAGTACTTCCTGAATTGAAGGTATACATGATAGAACCTATCTTCAGCAGCATAGTTGAAATACCTCTCCTGACCAAGGTAACTGTCTTTTTTTCCACTGGGTGTTATGACGTTTCCATCAAATGGACAACTAAATCAAAAGATTTTGGTGGCCTCATACAAGAGCAAAACAATCTTACCTCCTCATTACAATGTATAGCTAGTTATTATTTTAATCAAGAACATTTTATAGTGGTTACCTTCTAAAATTTTTTCTTCATGCAGTATAATTCTCAGTTATTTTGTTAGTATAACCAATTTTGAAAGTTAATCCCTGTCCTAGTACTGTATTCTCGACAGCATTAATGTGCTTCTGGAAGTATATCACAAAGATGGACATCACCCTCTAGTTATATGTGCAGTTATTGTGCTGGTTACCCTATATAATAATTGTCTATCAAAAGCTTTATTTTTTAAAAAATTATTTATTTATTTATTTATTGCGGTATGCGGGCCTCTCACTGTTGTGGCCTCTCCCATTGCGGAGCACAGACTCCGGACGCGCAGGCTCCGCGGCATGTGGGATCTTCCCGGACCGGGGCACGAACCCGTGTCCCCTGCCTCGGCAGGAGGACTCTCAGCCACTGCACCACCAGGGAAGCCCCAAAAGCTTTATTTTATTAGTCTTTAGATAACAAATTTTGGTGCTCAACACCCAATTAAGAATCACAACAAACCTTTTGTTTTCCAAACAACACCCAACCCCCATTGGTACTAATTTTAGGTAGTACCAATGAAGTTAAAAAGTCAATTCAGCAGGGGTGGGGTGAGGAGTGTCAAGGACCATGTAAGCAAAAAAGCAACTTAAATTTTATCACTTTTCAAAAACACAGAAACTACTTATTCAATTGAGACCTTTTACCGATTTAAAACTTTAATAACTTACTTCAAAACTTAAATTTCTACACAGTATATCTTCCTGATAATGAACAATTTTCTTCTCATGGGTGAGAGATTTAAATTGTTTACTAGATTTACCATGGTGCTTGTAGGAGAAGTTTGCCTTTTAGCACTTGAACTCAAGTAAGAATACATTCTGTAAAATTGTATATTGCATTTATCTTACACTTTGATACATGCACTTTTTAATACATGAATCTATCATACTAACAACCTAAACTTTTAAAGTCTAAATTAAACCTGATATACACAACCTGTCATTAAAAAATATTTCTGCTGCAGGATATAACCTGTTAAGAAGCCATGAGGGGATGGGGATATTAGGGAAGTTAAGAAGAAGAGGCACAGCAGCTATCTTTAAGAAGTTGCCAGAAACATCCACAAAGGCATTGAAGTAAGCAGAATAGAAAAATAAATATGTAAATAATCTGTGCCAATACTCTGAAGCCCACAGGCCAAAGTACAGAGCTAACTTCCAGCTAACATTTATTCTCTCCAGCAATTTTTCTCTATACAAACCTCTTCAAACTCATTCTCTAACAGTCTCTCTCTAACAGAACCTCCACACCCTCCCAATTTTATCTTCTTTCTTACCACCTTAACTGGAATAGTATAGAAACAAAGTATTTATCTTTAGTTTTATTTTATATTCCCTGTCCTGCTTTTAGAAAGCAGGTAATATGAGCATTTTATGTTTTTCTAATAATGACAACAAAAACCAATAAACTGTTATAGTCTTTGAATAACTTTTCCCTGGGACAGCACAGAAAAGTATTTCCCGTCCTTGACTAGAAAATGACTACAAACAGTCTAGATGAAAACCAGATTTGGAAATTCTAAATAATGCCCAGTGTATGACGGGTAGTTGTATATTACAGTATTGGGGAAAATATGAGAACACAGCACAGAATTTGATTTCAAAACTATCATGTTCAGTTCCAAACTTAAAATGTTTTAATCTGTGAGGTTAGAGACGGGCAGAAGGAAATATTTTTTAACCAAGAAATGTATCCCAAAGTAAAATTCATATTAAAAAGAAACTAAAAAGCAAAATTCAAAGGTAAATTAAACGCATTACCAAGTTTACTCTCAAACTAGCTCTAAGTAGGAACGTAACTTATAGCTTGGTTTCCTAGGTAAACTTCTCTTAATTGCAGGAAAGAGCCTGCTGAAACCCCAGACAGTCACATGGTTTTTCATCTTTCTTGTTTTGGCCACAGAAATAAGAAGTGCAAGAAAGGCTGAAGCAGCAAATTCTGGAGGGGAATAAGCCATGTACAACGTGCAGGAGTTTTTCTTAAAGGCATGGAGAAGAATTACAACTACCCAGCAGGAAGACAGGAAATTAATACCCTTTTTGATAAACTATAAATAAGGAGAAGTAAAGTTATGACTCCATGTTGAAGAGACCTGAGTAAGGTTTTGTGAATTAAAGTTTTTCACAGAACATATAAGCATGGCTATCTAAACTACATAAAATGAAAGCAAAAGACCTTTCCTACTAATAAAGAGGAAAATAAGATTTAATTAGGTAGAGACAGTTTCTTAACCTAGTGAAAGTTAGCAAAATACTTGTATATTTGTTTTTTTTAAATTATTAATTAATTTTTTGGCTGTGTTGGGTCTTCGTTTCTGTGCAAGGGCTTTCTCTAGTTGCGGCAAGCGGGGGCCACTCTTCATCGCGTTGCACGGGCCTTTCACTGTCACGGCCTCTCTTGTTGCAGGGCACAGGCTCCAGACGCGCAGGCTCAGTAGTTGTGGCTCACGGGCCTAGCTGCTCTGCGGCGTGTGGGATCCTCCCAGACCAGGACTCGAACCCATGTCCCCTGCACTGGCAGGCAGATTCTCAACCACTGCGCCACCAAGGAAGCCCCTACATTTGTTTTTATACCTGTTCTCTACTATATCTCTACTTATATTCATCAATTACATAGTACCTAAACATGACCCAATTTTAAATCAATACAGCAATCTAAACTATAAATGTTATGTTGTACCTTCTTTCAGTTATTACCTGAGGAGACCTGCCTATCGATAATTTCAGCTGACACTTGAACAACGCAGGGACTATGGGGACCTACCTTCCACACAGACAAAAATCCCAGTATAATTTTACAGTCTGCCCTCCTTACCTGTGGTTCTGCATCCAGGGATTCAATTAACAGAAGACAGTGTAAGACTGTAGTATTTACTATTCAAAAAAATCCACATATAAGTGGACCCACGCAGTTCAAACCCCTGTTTTTCCAGGGTCAAATGTATTTCATTAATTCTAGTGTGGGAACCACCTGCATCAGAATCACTTGAGAATCTCTGTTAAATACCTGGATTCGTACCAGGCCCCACCCAAGACCTACTAAATCAAAAAGGGGGCTCAAGGAATGTGCATTCTTAACTCCCCACAGCCCCACACCACAGGTGATTTTAAGCACTAACGTTTAATGATTACCGTCCTAGGGTCTAAGCAACTAGCAACCACCACACCCTGGGGACAACGTTTAGTGTAGCTAACAGGGTTCCTAGGAATAAATAAGCCACCTCAGAAAGGATTGGCTTTCCCTTTCTGAATAATACATTCATTGATGGGTAACAGCTGTATCACCTCAAAATCTCCAAATGTCTTCACTTTTCCTCAAAGCTTTCCTACCACAAAATACTAAGTATGAAATGTATGAGTAAGCCAAATTAAACATTTCATGAATTTAAACTTACAAAGTTGTTTCTGCCTGTCGTAAAAGTTCCTTAAAACAATAAAAGATGCAAACATTTTAATCTTTCTCAACATTCCCTCCTTTCAGTTTCTTCTCAGATCTGCTTTTTAGGCAAAGCTTCACTACTTCTGGAAATTTTATATCACTACACCAGAGTCCATTTTGACACCCATCCAATCCCAATACAAATTATTTAAAAATCTGCTACAGCAACTGTGCAATGTTTCTTCTGGGAGTACAGAAAAAATTCATTCCAGTCTCTCCCTTTCTTTCAACCAGTTGATTTCAGTGATGAAGTTGGGGAAGGGACTGTGGAGGTCTTCTGTGGTATGAATAACATTTGAATCCTCACTATATACCAAATAATAAATACAAGGCGCTTAGTATATTATCTCATTTAACCCTCATGACAATCCCATGAGATAGGTATCACTATTACCCCCATTTTATGGATGAGTTGCCTAAGGTCCAGAGAGGTCAAGTAACTTGTCCATAATTACACAGCTAGTAAGCTTATTCAAAGCCAGGCAGTCCAACTCCACAACCAGCATCTTCTTTTTTTTTTCGCGGTACGCGGGCCTCTCACTGTTGTGGCCTCTCCCGTTGCGGAGCACAGGCTCCGGACGCGCAGGCTCAGCGGCCGTGGCTCATGGGCCCAGCCGCTCCGCAGCATGTGGGATCCTCCTGGACCAGGGCATGAACCCGCGTCCCCTGCATCAGCAGGCGGACTCTCAACCACTGTGCCACCAGGGAAGCCCACACAACCCGCATCTTTAACCACTACATTATATCCTACAGTTTGAAGATGCCACCTGCCAAAAGCAAGTCCCCTGAGTCCAACTAAGTAGCGGTTGTGGATTCTGGAGAATCCAATTTTTTTTTAATGTGCTTTTAGGTGATTCTGAAGTACAACAAAGGCTAGGAACAGTTCTCCCAAGTGGAACACCGGCAAACTTTGAGAAATAACTCATGGTCTGGAAGTTAAAAGTCTCAAATTCCAGTTCATTGATTAACTAGAATTTACTTATTACCCTATTCCTACTCCAAAGAAATTTTAAAGAAAAAAAAATCTAGAATTTTCTAAAGAAAAAAAATGAGAGCTGCTGGTCTGTCCTCTCTGCATATGGGAAACTAAACAAAGATCACTGATGTTTAGCATGATTACTCTGAGGCAGAGTTAGACCGTTACCGAAGAAAATGTTCAAGGTAGAATTTAGAGTTGAAGGGGATATTTCTATCTCTGGCAACCTTCTCATTTTACAGATGAAAAAACAAGCTGTTTTTTTAAGCATCCTCTTTAACTTGGTTCACATTTGTAGTATTTAGCCAACAAATATTTGAGGTCTACAACAATGAGTACAAGAGAACTGTGCAATATCACAGCGTATTGGAGCTGAAAGGGACTCTGAATCTCCTAATTTCACAGATGGGTAAACTGAAGTCTAGAAATTTAATGATTTGCCCAAGATCACACAATTATTTAATGGTAGAAGAAAAGACACTACCTAGGACAAAAGCCAAGTTTCTTATTTCTCAAGACAATAGTATTTTCACTACACCAAAAGCTATGTTTTTGTTCATAAACTTTTTTTTTTTTTTTTTGCTGTACGCGGGTCTCTCACTGTTGTGGCCTCTCCCGTTGCGGAGCACAGGTTCCGGACGCGCAGGCTCAGCGGTCATGGCTCACGGGCCCAGCCGCTCTGCGGCATGTGGGATCCTCCCAGACCGGGGCACGAACCCGTGTCCCCTGCATCGGCAGGCGAACTCCCAACCACTGCGCCACCAGGGAAGTCCCATAAACTTCTTATAATTCACAGAAATCAATGTTTTAGCTCCAAACCCTAGCAATCATATCTATGTCTAGTTACTGATTTTTTTTAATTCATTAACTATCTGACTCTGGGCAAATGAGTATAAAATAAAAAAATAAACCTTACCCGTTAGGTCACAGGAATATTTCAAGAATCTAAAAAAAACCTTATAGGGTTTCCCTGGTGGCGCAGTGGTTGAGAGTCCGCCTGCCGATGCTAGGGGACACGGGTTTGTGCCCCGATCCGGGAAGATCCCACATGCCGCGGAGAGGCTGGGCCCGTGAGCCATGGCCGCTGAGCCTGCGCATCCGGAGCCTGTGCTCCACAACGGGAGAGGCCACAACAGTGAGAGGCCCGCGTACAGCAAAAAAAAAAAAAAAAAAAAAAAAAACAACAAAAAAACTTATAACAAATAGGTACTGGTTGTTAAATCTAGTAAATGTTGCTCCAAATAGTCTGAACTGAAAAGCTTTAAAAACCATTGCTCTAGATCACCTGAAGAACTCATTACCATGTCTAACTCATTTCCAATACTAAATTAATACCACCTAACTAGGTGATGGCTAGCAAATAAAAGTTGTGACAAATGTACCACAGTTATGTGATGCTGCCAACACAGGGAACTGGGTGAGGGGTATGCCAGAACTCTCTGTAGTACTGTTGCAACTTTTCCATAAATATAAAACTATTCTTAAACAAAAAATATTTTAAAAAATGAAAAGTAAATCTCTATGCCCATTTTGAACAGTTCAGAAAATTTCTACCAAACAAGTTAACTCCAAGTTAACATTCAAACAATAGCCTGCTTTGCTTATTGGGGCTTAGTGTTAAAATGTTAATTTAGTTTAGCACTTCAAAATAATATGTTTGGGGACTTCCCTGGTGGCGCAGTGGTTAAGAATCCGCCTGCCAATGCATGGGACACGGGTTCGAGCCCTGGTCTGGGAAGATCTCACGTGCCGCAAAGCAGCTAAGCCCGTGCGCCACAACTACTGAGCCTGCGCGCCTAGAGCCCGTGCTCCGCAACAAGAAGCCACCGCAATGAGAAGCCCGCACACCGCAACGAAGAGTAGCCCCCACTCGCCACAACTAGAGAAAGCCTGCACGCAGCAATGAAGACCCAAAACAGTCAAAAATAAATAAATAAATTAAAAACAAAAAGCAAAATAATATGTTTGGGCGATTAAAACTACCTTAGTCCCCCAAAATTGGAGTTTCCTAGTACTTTCTAGCTAATTTATATTCAGATGATCACATCTCTAACCATGAAGTCCTTGAACCAATGCTGGATTTCCAATTGTTTAGTATAGATATCTAGGGTTTTGCAGTTGGTTGGTTTCTTTAAGAAAATACTGGATCTGAGAGGGGAAAAAGGGTCAGAAACAGGGGAAAGATACAAAAGACTCTTCAGCCATTAGCTCCTCAATCTAATAATATTATAATGGGTAGCTTCACAACACTAAAGGACCCTTATTTTTATTCTAGAGCAAATGATTACACATTCTTTCCAGCTTTTCTAAAATTTTAAACACTGTAATTATATTAATATACAGATATTAATATATAAGTAATGTCCAAGAGAGTTTCATTAGTGAGACAAATACTTTAGTCTTTATTTTTACAATCTCTTGTAGTAACAAAAATTTAATGTTTACAGCAAGATATTTCTTCATTCTCCTTATAATCATACCACACCTGTTTTAAAGAACTGCTTGTTGTGGGGAGCTATAAAAATCTCTTAAAACTTATCAGAAGTTTGATATTTTGCCTTTTCTTTATTGAGATGTTAAAGAAGGGAGTTTTTGAGAAACTGGTCTTAAAACTGTAGTTAAACAAATAAAGGAGCCCTATCTGACGGAGGTCAATGATGGCTCAGTCAGGTGAATAATGATTTCATCAACTAGTGTTCACCAACTAAATTCTGAGTAGGAGAGAAAATTTCATAGTTTCTGAGAAGCTTAAATTAAGAAAAATTATAACTGTTAGAAAGTTTTTATTCTCAATATCATAACAAAAAGTATATTCTCAACAATTTTCATATTGGGGAGATTGGGACTGCCTACATACGAAAAGAAATCACTAAATGAGCCTTTCTAGTCTTCCCTGTTCAGCTACTCATAATAAAAAGAGCTCCGTGAAAATAATTTTGTGCAACAATGTTTAGGAAGTTTCAGAGTCGATAATTACCGGGAAAGCTACATGAATCTCTATGTCCCAGAATCTATAAAATCAATCTATAAAGGTCTATATAGATTCCACAATCTATAAAGTCTATCTTTTCAGATAAAAGAAAAAAAACCTTCAGTATTTTTCCCCTACCTTAGCTATGCCCTTTTAAGTCACTGAATTCTTATGATTCATCTTGAAAATTTTGTAAAAAACTATCAACACTACCAGGAGACACAGATAGATACTTGCGTGTTTCTAAACAACAGTAACTGCCAGTGCAATCCAAACAAGCCTCAAAAGTATTAAACAGCCTTTAAAAAATTTTTATTTTATATTAGAATATAGTTGATTAACAATGTTGTGTTAGTTTCAGGTACAGCAAAGTGATTTAGTTATACACATACATGTAGCTACCCTTTTTCAAATTCTTTTCCCATTTAGGTTACTACAGAATATTGAGCAGATTTCCCTATGCTATACAGTAGGTCCTTCGTTATCTATTTTAAATATAGCAGTGTGTACTTATCAATCCCAAACTCCCAATCTATTTATTTAAAAGGTTTTTAAAAATACACCTATTAAGAGTGTATCGACTTAAAGAATAAACCACTCTAGTCTGAAAACAATTAAGACATGAATTTGCTTAAAGGACACATAAAAATGGTTTAAAGCTACTTCACTTTCAAAACAGAGTAATAAACAGATCCTTGAGAAACGAAGGCTAGCCTGAAAACACAAGAGATTTGCTTTTAAGCTTTCATCTTCTTCTCACTGCTAAGTTGGTGATAGTGGCAGTAGTGGTACTCACCTAGCATTTCAAAACTTTTATAGACAGGAAAGGGCTAAGGATCTAAAGGAATGTTACTTCTAGGCCTCCCGTAATCAAGTCACCATAAACACAGAGAGATGCCCGTGTGAAGCTAGGGCAAGCCCCCAACAGGGACTGAAATAGAACTCACCTCATCTAGAAGGGAGGGCAAGCAGGAGATGATGAGAGCTGTCCCATCCTGGACCAAATGCCTTTTTCTCCTACATGATTTCTACCCTACTCAATGAAGCCCCTGTCAATGATGTGTCTTGATTGAACATATTTTTGTAGTAATAGATATGCTGCTATAAAATGGTCCCCTCTCTTTACTTGTAAAAGGTTAAAACAAACATGAAACTATTCTTTCAAACTATTTCTGTTATAAATTTTTTGCCCAGTTAAGAGAAAGAGAGGAAGTGGAAAGGAGAAGGGAATGATGGAGATAATCAGGTGGGAAGGAAAAGAGTCACAGGTAAACAGAAGTTATAATCAAATTCCTGGACTGAAAATCAGAAATCCTGGTTCCCAATCCCAGCTCTGCTATTAGCTAACTAAACTCCTCTCTTTAGACAGTGAGATTCCTCACCAAAAAATGAAGTGAGGGAAGGGGCTGCACCAAGAACAGGAATACATCCTAGAACAAGATATCCCCAAAGGAAGGCCTCATCTGGGTTTCAGAATTGAGAATCACAACTGTGCACAGGAAGAAAAACCACTCTTAGGTTGTAGGGATAAGGGAAATTTCTGATTATTCTCTTCGGGGATGGACGATTTGTTCAAAATTACACTACCTAGAGAGGAGTAAAAACAGAGAGTCTGTGCAAGTTGTCACTTCAACACAATCTGAATGGGATTCTTCATACTAGCGCTAGGTACTGTAGATTCAGAAATAAACATCACAGTCTCTGCCTTTAAGGTGTTCAGAATCCAGTTAAAGCTTTGACTAAATGCTAAGAGAAAAATTATGCCTCTGTCTGATTCTGCTCTTTCCCAAGAATGTTAAATGAAGCAAGCAATGATGCTTAGAATCTTTTTTTTTTTTTTTTTTTTTTGCGGTACACGGGCCTTTCCCCAATGTGGCCTCTCCCGTCGCGGAGCACAGGCTCCGGATGTGCAGGCTCAGCAGCCATGGCTCACAGGTCCCACCGCTCCGCGGCATATGGGATCTTCCCGGACCGGGGCACGAACCCGCATCCCCTTCATCAGCAGGCGGACTCTCAACCACTGCGCCACCAGGGAAGCCCCATGCTTAGAATCTTGACATTCAGATCTCAAAAATGAAGCTTACAGAAATTAACTTCAGGGGACCTAAATTTACTGATTTCCTACCCAGTGCTCTGCTACACGTGAAAAGTATATCATATGAATGTCAACTACCATGCTAATTAAAGTCCTATTAGTCTACAGGTTAAAGAAATGTTCTAAATTATATAAAAATTCCTGCCTACTGTCAATAATATGAAAGCCTCTTATAACAGATTTGCCTTGTTATTATTTGAATATTGCAATACATATATAATGTATCTGTCTTCAAACTTAATCCCCACTAGCCTGCACTCCACCTCCAAGTCAGGGACCAAGCAAGTACTCTGGGTATACTGGTTGAATTAGTGCTCTCCACAGCCCCTTTCAGGTGTAAAACTGCCTGACAGGGCTTCCCTGGTGGCACAGTGGCTAAGAACCCGCCTGCCATTGCAGGGGACAAGGGTTCGAGCCCTGGTCTGGGAAGATCCCACATGCCGCGGAGCAACTAAGTCCGTGCGCCACAACTACTTAGCCTGCGCTCTACAGCCCGTGAGCCACAACTACTGAAGCCTGTGCGCCTAGAGCCCGTGCTCCACAGCCAGAGAAGCCACCGCAATGAGAAGCCCATGCACCTCAACAAAGAGCAGTCCCTGCTCACGGCAACTAGAGAAAGCCCCCGCACAGTAACAAAGACCCAACGCAGCCAAAAATAAATAAATAAATAAATTAATTAAAAAGCACTTAAGGTGTGTTAAGTTTTTTTACTTGTAACCTTGTGGAACTTTTGGGTGCTTATTGGTCATGTTTTTATGTCAGCTGTCAGGCAGTTTTATTTATTTATTTATTATTTTTGGCTGCGTTTGGTCTTCATTATGGTGTGCGGGCTTCTCATTGTGGTGGCTTCTCTTGTTGCAGAACACGGGCTCTAGGTATGCGGGCTTCAGTAGTTGTGGCACACAGGCTCAGCAGTTGTGGCTGGCGGGCTCTAGAGCGCAGACTTGGTAGTTGTGGCGCATCGGCTTCACTGCTCCGCGTCATGTGGGATTCTCCCCCGGCCAGGGCTCGAACCTGTGTCCCCCACATTGGCAGGCAGATTCCTAACCACTGCACCACCAGGAAAGCCCCCTTAAGTGCATTTAAAATATTGCCACTACAAGCTTTAAGTATATCTTTGCAATTGTAGACACAAATACAGATCTCACTACTATATATGTTGTCCTACAAGTAACACATAATTAGGATTTCCCAATCTTGACTTAAACAACTTCATAATTTATTCGTAAATTTATACAAGCAGGAAAAATAAGTTAATAACGTAGAAAAAGGAGTAAGAAATATTAATCAGAAAACTGTGCCTGTGTGTCTACAAATATGCACACTAACTGTATAATCCTCTAAAACTTGAGTCGCATTCCTTATTTCGTTTACTTCTGGTTTTGTCAAGATCCCTAAAAAGGGAACAAAAACACAAGAGAAAGGAGAAAGAACTTTGAAAGGGAGAGTTTTACAAGTTGGGAATACTTTCCTGTTTTCCTAGAGACTTAAAAAAAAATAAACGTGTCAAAATGTGACCCAAAAGAAATTGCTTTTTCATTAATGTACATTAAAATGAGTATTTTCTAACGACATATTTATCCCTATCAAAGTCCCACTCTGAACCCTGCAGTGTCCAGCACCGTAATTTAATTTCAAGAATAGCAGGTCAAATCACATATACAACATCATAAAAAATTAAAAAGAAGATGCTTTAAAAAGGTAGAGGCCAATCTGATAAAAGGAAAGAGGGATTTTCTACATAAAGCGCCATAGTAATTTGGCTTAAAGGCCAGGATCAAATTCTAAACACCAAACTGACGGCATTTTAATACAGGCCACTGAAACAAGCTGTTAAAGGCTATGAAACACAACCACCTCTACTTTCAAGAATTCCCAAACTACTTGAATGGGTTTAGACTCCACGCAAATAGCTCTCCAAAATGACTTCCCTTTCTCTTTCACAACCGCACCCGTACACACGCACCGCACCGCCCCGCCACCCGCCCCTAATTCTTTGTAGTACATGGGGACGAGGAAGGTGGTCTGCTTTTCCGGAAGACGGAAAACTGTAGGTAAGGCACTAGCACGCCGGCCTGAAAACACAGAAACCAGGTGTGAATGGCAGGTAGACCGTCCAGCGGACAAGGGAACAGAAAGCCTGGCTCCCCGCGCTCACAACTTCTCCGATACACAACGCAGACCTAGTTCCTCTTCCCCCGGTGAAAAATCAAAGCTCAATCCGGACGCCAGAGAGAGCCTCCACGCCGCTCTCCGCCAGCTCCCGGCCCGAGCCCTCCCCGAACCCCGGCGCAGTCTGCGCTGTACCTGGCGAAGAAGTCGGCGAAGCCGCCGCTCCGTCGAGCCCGGGCCGAGGTCCCCGCGGGGCCCTGCTCCGCGGCAGGCGAGGGCACCGGCGGCGCCGACGGCGGCAGGTGGTCGCGGGCGCTCCGGTGGCGGCTCACCTCGAATGTGTTCCGAGAGTTCAAGTGAACGTCGGAGAAAACGAGGCGCGACTCGGCGCCGGCGCCTCCGCTAGTCCTCTCGGCCGAGGTGACCGGCGACGCGCCCTCCTCGGGACCCCCGGGGCCGGCTCCCGGCTGCTCCAAGTCCTCGCTGCCACTGCCGCTGCTGGCCGGACTGCCCCCCGAGCCGCTGCCCGCATCCTCGGGCCTTTTGGCGTCCGCCGCCGCCAGGCAGCAGCTCCGCAGCGGGTCCTCGAGCGGCGCGGCCCAGTCGGACGGGCTGCCCGCGCCGTCCGCGCCCTCGTCGCCAGGCCCCTCCGGGCGGAGGCGGCGGTGGCGCGGCTCCCGGCCGCCGGCGTGGGCCAGGTCGCGATAGTCTGGGCCCGGCAGAAAGCCCGAGTCCCCGTTGGTCATGCCTCCGTGCCGCGCCGCGCGGACATCCGCCGCTTCCGCGCCGCGGTGCTTGGAGCCCGCGTCCGGCGGGCAGGCGTCCGAGTGCGGGGCTGCGGAGCGCGGCAGAACGCGGGGCTGGCCGGCGGGGAGCGGACAGTAGCACAGCCCGGGCTCCAGCTGCCCCCCGGTCTCCGCGAGATAACGCCTAAGGAGCTGCTGAGGCGGCGGCGTCTCCTCCTCCTCTTCTTCCTCCTCCTGCTCCTCCGGAGTCTCCACAGCGCCGGCGCCTCCGCCAAAGCCGTCCGTGGCCCGAATCATCTTCCCGTCCAGGCCTGCGGGCTCGGGCGCCGGCACAGGGAGCAACTTGGGGTTTCTTCCCGAGCAGGTTCCGGCATCCTCCGGACCCACCATCTGGGGCCGGGTGAGCGCCACCCGAGGAGGCACGGGCTCGGTCCGGGAAGAGCCCTGAGTGCTGGGGCAGCAGCGGCTGCCGCCGCACCGTTCCCAGACCCGCCCCTCCCTCCCGGGAATTCGGGCTGTTGCGGGAGGGCGGGCACCCGCCTGGGCTAGCGCACGCGCAAAAGCCAGACCGGTCAAGCCCCGACCTGGAGATTCCACGAACCATAGAGACGGTAGCTAGAGAGACCCGCTCCGTGACACTCCAACTGCCAATCTGGGATCCGGCGTCTGGATGACGGAGGCTGGTTGGCCCACGCGGAACGTGACTGTCCTTACAGAAGCACGGGTATGGCTCGCTTAGCAAAAATGCACTTGACGTACTTAATTTATGGGAGTAGAATACAGTATGTTAGATGTTAAGTCCTTCCAGCTCTAATTGGTCGCTAGTCGACTTTACACTTTTATATCCACCGATCCATTGCCACAATTTAGGGTTTCTTCGCCTCAGGTCAAAACTCTTCCTTCTCCACTTCATCTTCCCCAATACTATCAAAGTTATCTTTTTTATCTAAGACCACGTTTCATCACATCACCCTCTCTTAAAGATTTCCATTATCACTTAAGGAGAAAGAGGAAGTAGAGTCAGGCAGAGAGGGCTATTGAAATAATTCCAGCACCCCATGAAAATGGATTAAAATGGGGTGATAAGCAATGAATGGAAATGAAGTGTAGAAATCACCAGATGTGATAATTGAGCAGATATAAGGAGTGACTGAAGAGGGAGGAACCAGCCAAATTACTACAAAACTCTTGAGACTGAAACTGATGTGGTTTGAAGAAATAGGGACTTGGATTGTTAATAACTTGATTAATAGGAGAAATATATTTGGTAAAGTAAGAATATCCAGCATATAGAGTTCTAAATCTTGGGTTAGGGCTTCGGTTTAGAGACGCAGATTGAAGAGTCATCTGCATAATGCAACTAGGTGAGTCATGAGTAACATCATCTAGGAAGAAAGACTAAAGATGGAGGTGGGACAGAGACTCAAAGGTGTCGCTATATCAGCATGGACAAATAAGCTGTATTGCGAGGGATTAAAGAGGCACTAGTTGTGGATAAAATGAACTGGCAAATATAGACAGCTCATTCTAGAAGTATGTCAATGAAAGGACAGTAGTAGGAGAATGGGGAATTAGAGGAAGCAGCATTGTCAAGCCTTTAAAATATATATACGCACACACAAGAGTGAATGTAACCTATATATGGGTACTAAAATGTGTAAATAAAATGGTCATCCATGTACCTAGCACCCAGTTTAAGAAACGTCAAGTGTCTTTTATAATGAGCATTTTTCAAGGCCCTAAGTAAAAACTAAGTGGCTAGGGCACAGTTAGCAATACATTTAGTATCAAGATCTTTCAGAAGAAATGACCTCCAAGACACAGGTGGAAAAGCTAATATAGGAAAAGAGAAAATATTTGCAATTCATATACATAAGGGTCTACTATCCAGAATATATAAAGAACTCAACTACAAGAAGACAAACAACCCAATTTAAAAATGAGTAAAGGGGCTTCCCCGGTGGTGCAGTGGTTAAGAATCCACCTGCCAAAGCAGGAGACACGGGATCCAGCCCTGGTCCAGGAAGATCCCACATGCCGCGGAGCAACTAAGCCCATGCGCCACAACTACTGAGCCTGTGCTCTAGAGCCCACAAGCCACAACTACTGAGCCCACGTGCCACACCTATTGAAGCCCGCGAGCCTAGAGCCCGTGCTCTGCAACAAGAGAAGCCACCGCAATGAGAAGCCCGTGCACTGTAACGAAGAGTAGCCCCCGCTCACTGCAACTAGAGAAAAGCCCGCGCGCAGCAACGGAGACCCAACGCAGCCAAAAATAAATAAATAAATAAACAAATACGAGTAAAGGACTTGACCAAACATTTCTCTGAAGAAGATATGCTAATAGCTGTTAATAAGCATATGAAATGATGCTCAACATAATTAATCACCAGGGAAATGCAAATCAAAACCTCAGTGAGATAGCACTCACACCCACTAGGAGGACTATAATCAAAAAAGTCGAAAATAACAGGTGTTGTAGAGGATGTGGAGAAAGTGGAACCCTCACACATTGCTGGTAGAAATGTAAAATGGTATAGCTGCTGTGAAAATGTTTGGTTCTTCCTCAGTAACATAGAATTACCATATGACCCAGCAATTCTACTCCTAGGTATATACCCAAAAGAATTGAAAACAGATGTTCAAACAAAAACTTGTACATGAATGTTCACAGCTGCACTATTCATAAAAAACAAATGATGGAAGCAACCGAAATGTCCATCAATAGAGGAGTGGATAAACAGAATGTGATATATACACACAACAGACTATTAGCCATAAAAAGGAATTAAGTACCAATACATGATACAAAGTGGATGAATCTCAAAAACATTATGCTAAGTAAAAGGAGCCTGACACAAAAGGTCACATATTATATAATTCCATTTATATGAACTGTCCAGAATAGGTAAATCCATAGAGAAAGAAAGCAGATGGGAGATTGTCAATGGCTGGGGAAACGGGAAAAATAGGACAGGAATGCCTCATGGATATGGGGTTTTCTTTTGTGTGATGAACATGTTTTAGAACAAGATACAGGTGGTGGTTGCATGACACTGTGAATGTACTAAATGCCATTGAATTGCACTTTTTTTTTTTTTTTTAGTTTAGTTTTGGCTGCGTTGGGTCTTCATTGCTGCGCATGGGCGTTCTCTAGTTGCTGAGAGCGGGGGCTACTCTTCGATGCGGTTCGCGGGCTTCTCATTGCGATGGCTTCTCTTGTTGCAGAGCACAGGCTCTAGGCGCGTGGGCTTCAGTAGTTGCAGCACGCAGGCTCAGAAGTTGTGGCCCGTGGGCTCTAGAGTGCAGGCTCAGTAGTTGTGGCGCACGAGTTTAGTTGCTCTGCGGCATGTGGGATCTTCCCGGACCAGGGCTCGAACCCATGTCCCCTGCATTGGCAGGCGGATTCTTAACCACTGTGCCACCAGGGAAGTCCCAAATTGCACGGGTTTTTGTTTTGTTGTTTATTTAAGACCCATTTATTCTCTAGTTCTGCCCACACGGAGACACCCTCCTTGAAAAGGCGTTAAATCCTTCCCTTCACTGCAACACCTTGTGCTGAAAACACGTGTTCCAAGGTTTCAACTACGAGATCCACATTCTTAAAGCACTGATTCTTAAACCTCATCTAGATTTCTCCCCTTGGATGGGGGGAGATGACCCAAACACAGCGAAGAACAGCTCAGAACTGTGGGCTCTGCTCGCCCAGAAGACTTTGCAGCTCCCCTGACCACTCGGCTGGAGCCGGGATTAAGGCCCTGAGACAAGGGGCACCTGCTGGGCTGCTGCCACCACCACCGGCCCCCAACTCCTGTCCTCTTCACTAGGCTGGCTGTTACCTCTAGTTTCCCTGGAGTTTGGGGATTCCAGATGGTCTCTGCTCACACTTCTGTATCACGCCTGCTGCCTCAGCACTGCTGATCCACACAAAAGTTATTTGATAAGCCTGCAGGTTCTTTTTCATCAGAGGACATTCTCAAGGCCATGACTTCCCCCGGCTCCCCACTGCCCTTGCCGGCAGACTGGACGTGCGTGGCCGCCGTGCTGAGTCGCTGAGTCGGGCACAACACCCTGGCTCCACTCCGGCGCACTCTCCTGGAGAACTGAGGACCGTGCCCTGGGTTCATCAGCAGGATCTGTCTTGAAGCCAGTCCTAGAGTGACAAGAGCCACACCTGCAGGTCTATTCCACTGACCAGCCGCACAGGACCGAGCTGGGCCCACGGACCTTGGTCTGGATTGTGTTGGCTGGTCATTCTTGCCTGGGTTCACAGGCCAACAGCCGCCGTCCTTCCTCTCCTGCTCATCACTGCACCAGCGGCTCACTCCTACCTGCTGCTGTCACACGCCTGGCAACCTCGTGTTCCGGGGCCAGCCAAGAACTGAGACCCCAGCAGGCCCCTAGTTCCCAGCAGGCAAAGTCCCCATTAAATTACTGCTGCTTAGCCGTGTTCTCGAGGCTTCCGAGCCGGGAAAGTGCGGAGAGCATGGCAAGCCGCGGCGCCCCCAGCCCTGGACCCGCGATGCTCCGCCGAGGCGCCGGAACCTCGCCGTACCACGCCCCCCCAACACAAGCGACCTCTGCGTCCGCCTGTCCCGCGGACCCGGGTGCGCCTCCGGCCACCGCGACCCAGGACGGAAGCGCGGGGCGCGGGTCTCGGCCGGCGGCGGGCGCTGGGGCGGGCGGGGACCCGGGCTCTGGCCCCGAGGCTGCGCGGACCCGCCAGCCCCACCTCCGTCCCCGCCGCCTGGAAAAAGCTAAAATTGCACGTTTTTAAATGGCTTTATTTTATGTGAATTTCACCCCAATAAAAAAATTTAAGTTAATGTAGGAGATATCTAGACATAAGTATAGCTGTACAATGGTAAAGATGAGGGTAGCTAAGAGAATCTAATCTCAATCGTCTGTCTTTTCAACCTTTTTCCTCTATGCCTAGAGAATTTAACCTTGCAATTTTCTTCCTGCTGTCAAACCTTCCCTAACTTATTAACTTATTTTTTTCAAGCAACCACTCTATTTCTTCCTCTGTGAAATCATACTCTTTTAAAAATACAGTTTCTTCAAATTGTTTATTTTGTTCAACTCCTTTCTCTCCCACGGTCAATAGAAGAAGGTTTTATGAACCATAATAGCCCATACAACCCTTCTATTTTATCAGTGCAGACTTCAAAATTGACACATTTATATTTTGTAACTTTGTCTACAGTAATATGTATTGCATAATAAACAATGATAGTGGTTCTTCTTAGTGATTAGTGGTTATATGTCCCACTTTCAACAATAAAACTTTCCGACTTCTCTGATAAGTAGTATCATATCCTATCTTACAAAGAAAAAAAAACTTCTTTCAAGGTGTAGCATATCCTTTCTGTGGTCCTTAAGGGTCTGACATCAAAAACTTTTGATACCATATTACATTACTACAACTCAGGCATAAATAATATATCCTGGTACAGTCCTATAAATCAGATGAAATCATTATGATGAGAAGGCATATTCTTAATCTCTGCTGTAAAATATTAATTAATATTAATATTAAAATATGAAAAACTATTGGTATACTTGGATTCTTACATTTCTGAGAAATCTGACTTTCACAGAAATTCTCAAAACACATGTAATTAGGGTTTCCCTGGTGGCACAGTGGTTAAGAATCTGCCTGCTACTGCAGGGACACAGGTTTGAGCCTGGTCTGGGAAGATCCCACATGCTGCGGAGCAACTAAGCCCATGCGCCACAACTACTGAGCCTGCACTCTAGAGCCCACGAGCCACAACTACTGAGCCCACGTGCCACAATTACTGAAGCCTGCGCACCTAGAGCCCGTGCTCTGCAATATGAGAAGCCACTGCAATGAGAAGCCTGCGCACTGCAACGAAGAGTAGCCCCCGCTTGCCGCAGCTAGAGAAAAGCTCGTGCGCAGCAACGAAGACACAACGCAGCCAAACATAAAATAATTATTTTTAAAAAGAATTTCCTTCCTTAAAACAAAAAACACGTAATTAGTCATATTCTATGTGTATGACCCAATTCTCGTTATTGAAGAGTGAAGAATGGTACCATTATCCCATACTATTATTTTGCTACAATTGTACTCAAGGAGAGTACAAAGGCCTCCAAAAAAGACCTCAAAGCTCCTCTTTCTTTAATCAACTTTTTTCTTGTTACACTGGATTTCCAAATAGCATTCAAAAGCTTAACCTTCTATCATGTTAAGTCACCATCATCAACACCCGCATACACTTTTTCTCACTTAGCTGCACATTAGCAGCAACATTTAGGGAAGTTTTTTTAAAAATGCTGATGTCTGGGCCATACCCAAGACAAATTCAGTCAATATCTCTGGAGGAGGAGCCTTTACACTGGTATTAAAAGCCACTCAAGTCATTCTAATTTATAGCCAAGGTTGGAAAATGCTGCCTTATACCTATAACCTATCTCTCTCCTCCCCTGAACAAGTGAGCTGCTTTAAAAAGATGTTTACACATTGTGCACCTCCAGATGTGATACCCAGAGAAGGATACAGTGCGGCCGAGGATGTACAACCTCAGTCTAATCACACAAAATCATCAGATGAACTTGAAATGAGGAAAATTCTATTTTAAAAAATGAAATGGGGGGTACTCTATTCTTCAAAAAAAGGCAGTATCATAGAAGGCAAATAAAAGCTGTGGACAGACTTGAGATTAAATAAAATTAAAACAATATGACAAGTACATGCAATACCTGCCCCTAAACTGGGTTTTGTATTAGGTAGAGAAAAGGAAAACATTCTGTGAAGGACTTTATTAGATCATCTGACACAATTGTCATAAGCACAGTGGATATTTTTTTTCCATAAATTTATTTATTTATTTACTTTATTTTTGGCTGCGTTGGGTCTTTGTTGTTGCCCGTGGGCTTTCTCTAGTTGCAGCAAGCAGGGGCTGCTCTTTGTTGTGGTGCACAGGTTCTAGGCGCACGGGCTCAGTAGTTGTGGCTTGCAGGCTCTAGAGCGCAGGCTTAGGCTCAGTAGTTGTGGTGCATGGACTTAGTTGCTCCGCAGCATGTGGGATCTTCCCAGACCAGGGATTGAACCCGTGTCCCTTGTATTGGCAGGCGGATTCTTAACCACTTCGCCACCAGGGAAGTCGCAGCACAGTGTATTAAGTAAAGGTGTCAATGTAAAAATTGATATTTATAATTAACAATTGCTATATTCTGTAAGAAAATATTTATGCTCTTAGGAAATGTACACTAGAGTATTTGGGATAAAAGGCCATGATATACGTAATTTACCCTCAAATGATTTAGAAAAAAAAATTATGCATGCACACACATACACACAGAACAAGGGATAAAGTAAATGGGATAAAATGTTAACAGTGGATAAACAACAAGGTCCTATTGCATAGCACAGGGAACATATTCAATATCCTGTGATAAACCATAATGGAAAAGAATGTGAAAAAGAATAAATATATGGACAACCAAGTCACTTTGCTTAACACAACATTGTAAACTATACTTCAATAAAATTTTCTAAAATGTTAACAGTAGGCAAATCTGGGAAAGATGTATGTGTTCTTTGTACTATTTTATGTTTATAGCTTTTTGTAAGTTTATTTCCAAAAAATACCATTTTAAAGATTTCTCTATTTTCTCACTTGTCACCTGCCCCCCCCCCCATTCTAGCTTCTGTCCACAATTCTTTACCCTCATCAATGACTTCCCTGTCCCTAATTTAAGGAAAAAATGTCAGTCTCTATCTTGCTTGATCTTTCAACAGCATTCATTCTGTTAATCACTCCCTCCATTTTGAAACACTCTTTCACCTGGCTTTCAACTTTTTAAAAGAAACACTCCTTTTCCTCAGTTTTTATTATTCTATTGTTGCCATACTCTCTTAGTTTTCCTCCTACCTCTTTGGCCACTACTTCTCAGTCTCCTCAAGGGAAGAGAGAATTCTTCCTTTGTAGCTGAAATTTCCTAATGGAATAGTTCTGAACCCTCTTTTCTTCTTATTCAACCCCCTTTACCCTCGGCAATCTCATGATTTAGATGATCATCTATAAAATGGACTCTTGAATTTGTTATCTACAGCTCCAACATTATAATCCAAATGCCTTCTTGATACTTACATGTAGATATTTTTAGACATCATAAACATAACATGACTGAGTCTTTCCTAGTTTTCTTCCAGCATTCTCCATCTTAATACATACCACCACCCTCCACTCAGTTTCTCCAGGTCCTATATGCCAACTGTGTACCCAATATATCTGCTTGGTAGTCTCAAAGTCACCTTGATCCCAATATGTCCAAGTCTAAACTCATAATTGCCTTCTCCAAATCTGCTCCTATTATAATATTCCATATCTCACCAAATGACAGTACTTTAGTTCACACACCTAAAACCCAAGAGTCATCCTTGATACCTCCCTCTTTCTTACTCCTTATCCAGGTGTAGTGGGTTGAATTGTGTCCCCCCAAAAGATATATCCAAGTCCTAACCGCAAGTACCTGTGAATGTGACTTTATTTAGAAAAGGGTCTTTGTAGATATAATTAAGATAAGGCTCCCAAAATGAGATAATCCTGGATTAGACATACCCCCTCTCCTAACAGACCTAATAAATAGGTGTGATGGATGTCATTATAAAAGAAAAAAGAGGAGTGCTCACTTTGGCAGCACATATACTAAAACTGGAATGATACAGAGCAGATCAGCATGGCCCCTGTGCAAGGATGACATGCAAATTCACGAAGTGTTCCATATTTTGGGGAGGGATAAATTAGGAGTTTGGGTTTAACATATACAAACTACTATATACAAAATAGATAATCAACAAGGACCTACTGTATAGCGCAAGGAACTCTACTTAATATTCTGTAATAACCTACATGGGAAAAGAATCTGAAAAAGAATGAATATATGTATATGTATAACTGAATCACTTAGCTGTACACCTGAAACTAATACAACATTGTAAATCAACTATACTCCAATATAAAATAAAAATTAAATTTAAAAAAATCAAATAGTGGGGGAAAAAAAGAAAGAAGAGAAGACATGGAGTGTCTCCATGTCTCCACATGGAGACACTGGGAAGAAGGCCATGTGAAGATGGAGGAGGAGATTGGAGTGAGGCATCTATAAGCCAAAGGAACCCAAAGGATTGCTGATGGTGCCATCAATTAGGAGAGGGGCATGAAGTGAATTCTCTTGCAGAGCCTTCAGAAGAAACCAACTCCGCCAACATCTTGATTTCAGACTTCTGGTCTTCAGAAGAAACCAACTCCGCCAACATCTTGATTTCAGACTTCTGGTCTCCAGAATTGTGAGAGAATAAATTTATGTTGTTTTAAACCACCAAATCTGTGGCAGTTTGTTATCACAGCCTTAGAAGGCTAATGTACCAACTAGTCACTAAAGTCTGTTTGTTTTACCCTCCTAAATATCTTTTTTAAATTATATAATACAATGTTATCCACTGTAGCTCACCATGTTTTACATCAGATCTTCTGAAATTAGACAGCTGAGAGACGCTTACAAACTTTCAGCTATAAGATGGATAAGGTCTAAGGATATAATGTAAATATCCTCTAAATGTACTCACTTTACACTCTGTCTACCCACCCAGACTAAGTTACTATCATCTCTTTCCTGGGTGACAGAATTACCCTCCAACTGGTCTCTCCACATTCACTTGGGGCCACATTCAAACATTTTCCCATGCTGCAACCAAAGTACTTTTTTTTTTAAGATTTTTTTTAAATGTGGACCATTTTTAAAGTTTTTATTGAATTTGTTACAATATTGCTTCCGTTTTATGTTTTGGTTTTTTGGCTGTGAGGCATGTGGGTTCTTAGCTCACCAACCAGGGATCGAACCCGCACCCCCTGCATTGGAAGGTGAAGTCTTAACCCCTGGACCCGCAGGGAAGTCCTGCCGGAGTACTTTTTCCTAGGAATTTTTTTTTTTTTTTTTTTTTTTTTTTTTTTGCTGTACGCGGGCCTCTCACTGTCGCAGCCTCTCCCGTTGCGGAGCACAGGCTCCGGACGCGCAGGCTCAGCGGCCATGGCTCACGGGCCCAGCCGCTCCGCAGCATGTGGGATCTTCCCAGACCGGGGCACGAACCCGTGTCCCCTGCATCGGCAGGCGGACTCTCAACCACTGCGCCACCAGGGAAGCCCCTGGAGTACTTTTTAATAAACACATATCTGATCATGTCACTGCCCTGCTTTTTTAGTCACCTTTATATTAACCTTTCAACTTTTTAAAAGAAACACTTTTTCCTTAGGTTTCATTTCTCTATTGTCTCTATTTTTTTCTCCTACATTTTGGCTGTTTCTTCTAAGTACTCTTTGGGAGGGTTCCTCTTCCTTAATCCAAATGTAAGTGGCTTCCTATTCTCTTAAGGCCAGAGACAAAATCTTTTTCATGACCTACAAAGCTCTTCATGGTCTGTCTACCTATCTAGTCTCCCCTCCCACTTCTCTCCTAAACTCCCTGAACTTCTGTTGTGTTGGTCTTCTTTTTGTCATAGTTACTACAAAGCTCCTGGTGCAAGCTTCTATATCTAGGTTGTTCTCCATGATGACCTGGGTCTGTGTTATGCTGATTTTTATCTGCCTCTCCAATCTCATCTCTCATTTCCTTTCTCCTCACTCAGCATTTTTCACATCAACTTTTCCCTGTTTCTGAAATTATGTGCTCAGCCCCTTCTCCTTAAGGGTCTTTGTGCATGTTGGTCCCCCTGCCTAGAAGACTCTTCCCCACCTTGTTAACCTGATTAACTCCTACGCTTTTTCAGGACTCAGTTTTAATGTCACCTCCTCAGAGAAGCCTTCTCTGATCTCCACTCCAATTGCTTAGACTCCAGTTATATGCTTTCATAGCACCTTTTTTCTTTGTAGTCAGTATCACAGCTATAATTTTATATGTATATATATAAATATATTTGGTTGGCATTTGTACACACACACACACACACACACACACACACACTACACTACAAGCTCTATGAGGGGAGGGAGTATGGCTGTTTTGTTCACCTTCTTAGCAATAGTATCAACCACAGTGCCAAGAACATAGTAGCAATAAACATTTATTAAAAGAATACATGAATAAATGGGTGAATAAAACTACTATCAAATATGTGTCTAGTTTCCAGGAAATTCCCAACTCAACAGATTAAGCATATCTATGATCCTCAAGACCATAATCCAAAAACTGCCTGATGCTGATTCCTATTTACACTCTTAAACACATGCAATTTCATTGTCCATGGATGAACGTTTAACCTAAAGATGGTTCGTTTTGTATGAGTATGCACTAGTGAAACCTAAAATAACTATAGGTTGTCCTCACTATATACAGATCTGAAAGCTGAGTCTTTGATGACAAACTGACTAAACAAAATTGTGGTCAGTATGTCCATTTGAAAATTGGCTGACAAGATGTGGAATAAATTTGGTATCAAAATCCAAATAAAGTTCTGTGAAACAATCTTCTGTGTGCCTATGTGACTTGGATTGCTGCTGAAATCATCCTCAACTTCCACAAATGATTTAAATTCCATGCATGCCTGGTAAAGCCTCAGCCAGTAAGAGAAGGTGACTAGGACTAAGGTTGTGGGTTATAGTTAGATAACAAGTATTGAGAATATGTGTATTGCAGATTAACCAGAAGGGTGAGACACATGTGGGAAATGAATGATAGTAAGATCACAAAGCAGCTGCTGTTTGGTAAACAACAGCGGGCCAGCCACAAACCAAGGGACTGATGAGATGCTCTAGAAATGCATACTGATCCTTTGGGGAAGCAAACTGATACCACATATCAAGAGGCACTGCAATCCTACTCCTGGGAATCTGTCATAAGGAAATAATTCAAGAGACTAAAATAAAAGCTATAAAAAGATGCTTGTAACAAAATGCTTGATAGTTAAAAATTAGAAATTACTTAAATTGTCAATAATATGGGAAGTGTAGGAAAAACTAGGTATATCAGTGAAATATTATGAAGATAATTAAAATGATAAAAATACAGAAATATGGGGAAATTTTACAAAATAATATTAAATAAAAGGTAGAGATACACAATTGCGTATCATGATTATAATGACATATAAAATCTGCATCTCTAGCTTGATAATGGTCAAAAAGGATAGATATGAAGAGAATGATGGAGTTTTTTGGATTTTTATACTTCCTTTTATGATATTTTAAAATTGATTAAATGGCAATTCTTTAAAAGAATAGTCTGAAAAGCACTTCCAACTACATGTCATAGCTATGAATTGTGAAGAAGCAAGAGTTGCAAGTATTTTTTACGCTGCAAGAGGGCATTCAGCTACAGTTGGAGAAAAAAGCATCTACAAGCCTACATTTAAAGACTATGCACAGACTTACAAAAACAATGACCTGTTCTGCAAATAGTTGGTACTGCTATAATCAAATGAGAGTTTTTACATAAATTCACTATAAGGAGGACTAACATTTGTTAAGTGTTAGTATTTTCAGAAACGTTTGGGGCCAGACCTGAAGTAGGTTAAATATTTCTCATTTTTTCAGTGATGTCTGTATTTTGATAACAAAAGTATAACAGGAAGCCATTTTGCAATAAAACATAAACAGAAAAATCTTTAAAAAGCCACAATCCCTCTACCCAGCACTAATCAAATTCAATACTAATTGAATACTCTTTTATAGATAATTTAATTTGCTGTGTTGTTTCCTAATCTGTGGATGAAAATAAGCTTATTTAACCAACCCCATTATTGGACATTTTGATGTCTCCCAATTGTTTACTGTTATAAACACTGCTGCAGTTTGATTCATTGTATATAAATATCTGTACATATCTTTGGCTATTTTCTCAGGAAAATTTATCAGAAATGGAATAATAGGGGAAATCATATAAATATACATTTTTTTTATTAGACTTGAAAGCCAAAGATTTTGCTTTCCTTTACATGTTTTTTTCCTATGTCCAATTAAATCTCCTTTCTATCCATTAAATTCTCATCCATTATCCAAAACCCAGTTTTGTGACTTCCGTGGTGGCACAGTGGTTAGGAATCTGCCTGCCAATGCAGGGGATACGGGTTTGAGCCCTGGTCCAGGAAGATCCCACATGCCGTGGAGCAACGAAGCCTGTGCACCACAACTACTGAAGTCCGTGCGCCAAAACTACTGAAGCCCACACGCCACAACTACTGAAGGCCACGCACCACAACTACTGAAGCCCACGCACCTAGAGCCCGCGCTCTGCAACAAGAGAAGCCACCGCAATGAGAAGCCCGCGCACCGCAACGAAGAGTAGCCTCCGTTGGCTGCAGCTAGAGAAAGCTCGCTGCAGCAACGAAGACCCAATGCACCCAAAATTAAATAAATAAATAAATAAATGTATACAAAACCCAGTTTTAAGCTCTATTTTCCAAGACAATTTCAGTGAGTACTCCAATGCCCACTGATCTCCCACATCTTGTACTTTTACTTATTTTGAAATAATTTGAGACTTATAAAAATTTGCAAAAACAGCACGAGGTATTTCCATATGCTCTTCATTTAGATTCCCCAAATATTAATATCTAACGTAACCACAATACAATTATCAAAATAATGGGGCTTCCCTGGTGGCGCGGTGGTTGAGAGTCTGCCTGCCGATGCAGGGGACGCGGGTTTGTGCCCCGGTCCGGGAGGATCCCACATGCCGCGGAGCGGCTGGGCCCGTGAGCCATGGCCGCTAAGCCTGTGCGTCCGAAGCCTGTGCGTCCGGAGCCTGTGCTCCGCAGCGGGAGGGGCCCCAACAGTGAGAGGCCCGCGTACCGCAAAAAAAAAAAAAAAAAAAAAAAAGGAAAAAGAAACATTGCTATCATACTATTACCTAATCTATAGACCTTACTTAAATATTTCATTTTGTCCCACTAATGTTCTTGATCTGGTGCAGGATCAAGCATTCCTTTTAGTTTTCATGTCTCCTTCTACCCCTCCAATGCAGGAGTTTCTCAGTCTTTCATGACCTCAGGGCTGACTCGGCACAGGGCCCTGCCCTGCACATTTGATTTAATACTGTTATTGTTGTCTTGAAATTCTTTATTATTTTTAAAGAAATTTTGAAAATTTCACATTTGAATTTTACCAGGGCTCGGTAAATTATGTAGCTGATTCTGAATGACCTGGACACTTTTGAAGAAGATTGGCCAGTTGTTTTATAAGATCCCTCAGTTTAGGTTTGGTTTCATTGTTTCCTCATAATTCAATTCAGGTTATACATGTTTAGTAAGAATACTACCGAAGTGATGTTGTGTTCTCATCCATTGCAGCAGGAGGTGCATAATACTGGTTTATCCCAATACTTGTGATATTAACTTTAATAATTTAGTCAAGATGATGCCTTCCAGTTTTCTGCACTGTGAAGTCACTATTTGGTCCTTTGATACACATTTTCAAATTGCTTTGTGAAAAGGTTGTACAGTTTTACATTCCCTACCAGCATTGTGTGTAAGCACCCATCTTCCTGAAACCTCACCAAAGATAGATTGTATCTCTTTAAAAAACTCCCCAACTTTATATCAGTAAAAGGACTTCTCTTAATTATTTCTAACTACTTTTCTTTGAAAAGTACTACCGGACTTCCCTGGTGGCACAGTGGTTAAGAATCTGCCTGCCAATGCAGGGGACACGGGTTCGAGCCCTGGTCCGGGAAGATCCCACATGCTGCGGAGCAGCTAAGCCTGTGGGCCACAACTACTGAGCCTGTGCTCTAGAGCCCGTGAGCGACAACTACTGAGCCCACGTGCCACAACTACTGAAGTCCACATGCCTAGAGCCCGTGCTCTGCAACAAGAGAAGCCACCACAATGAGAAGCCCGCGCACCACAATGAAGAGTAGCCCCCACTTGCCACAACTAGAGAAAGCCCAAGCGCAGCAATGAAGATCCAATGCAGCCATAAATAAATAAATAAATAAATAAATAAATTCATTTAAAATAAAACAAAGAAAAGTACTACTAATGAAGCTGGACCTCCCTCCCCCACCCCACCCCACTCCCATATTAGCCATTTACATTTCTTCTTTTGAGACTAAGTAAAAAATTTCTTTGTCCAACCTTCTTGTAGTCCACCTTAGTGATTAGATAATCCTAAGAAATATTTGTGAGTTGAAAGGGGATCATGGAGAAGTATACAGATTATGGGCACAGGGTTTTAAATGTTTAGGAAAAGTAAACAGAAACCTCCTTTAGAAGATGACAATTATCTTTAGTATACAACTGTGTGTTGTAAATTCCTGAAGGGGAATGTGATAAACTGGATCTGGATCTAGGCTACTGGGGGAAAGGAGAACCCCAGTGGCTTACTCACAATGGATGTGTGAAGGATAAAAGGGATACAGGAGAAAATAGAATTGAATAGAAGATTCTAGGATGCTCTGTTGGAGAGCAGTGGGGATGAGGTAATCATAAAACAGAAAACCCCTGATAATTGAGTTATTCTGATGATCCAGCTGGCATGACTTAGTCAAATCAAGTATGTGCGTAACCTATGACCCAGCAATTCCACTCCTGGTTATACCCTTCAAAGGAATTTCTCACTCGTCCCTAAGAGGATATGTTAGAGGATGCTCATTAAAGTGTGCCAGTGTTGTTGTTGCTGTTCTTGTGTGAGGTGGAAAAGAATTGGAGACAATTCTGAATTGGAGTAAATGTATAATAATCAAGATGAAGAACTATGTAACAAATAGTAACAACAGATTAGATATACACAGAGCATGATTAGTATACACAGATATACACAGAACAACTATGTTAAAAACAGTGCCAAGTGAAAAAGAAATGAGAATAATAATACAATATCATTTACATAAGTTAATAACACATACATAGAAAACAAATATACCTTTTTTCAAGAACATGAATTTAAAAAATCTGTATTAAAATGGTTGCATATGGAAGAGAGAAAGGAATTGCTAAAAGGGGATAAAACTGAGTATACTGATAAATAAAAAATGTAACAGGGGACTTCCCTGGTGGTGCAGTGGTTAAAAACTGACCTGCCAATGCAGGGGACATGGGTTCGAGCCCTGGTCCGGGAAGATCCCACATGCCACGGAGAAACTAAGCCCGCACACGCCACAACTACTGAGCCTGTGCTCTAGAGCCCGTGAGGCACAACTACTGAGCCCACATGCCACAACTACTGAAGCCCGCGTGCCTAGAGCCCATGTTCCACAGCAAGAGAAGCCACCGCAACGAGAAGCCCACACACTGCAACGAAGAGTAGCCCCCGCTCACTGTAACTAGAGAAAGCCTGGGTGCAGCAACGAAGACCAAATGCAGCCAAAAATAAATAAGTAAATTTTAAAAAATCTTAAAAAAAATGTAACTGAGAGTCTTTGCATGGATGAATGACGATAATGTGTCAAGAACTGAGGAAGGTGTTAACTCTCTGCATTAAAAGAATAAGAAAGAAATAAGGGAAGGGAGGAAAGAAAGAATGGAAGAAAGTAAGAAGAAAAAAAGAAAAAGCAAGAGAGAGCAAACTGACCAGTAATAAGCCTCTGCTCCCTTGGATCACGGGGCTTTGCATATGCTGTTTCCATTTGCTAAAAATTCTAATCATGACCACCACCACACACAGACACACAGACACACAGACACACACACACACACACACACACACACACACACACACGCACACAGAGTTAATTCCTCTTTCCTTCAGATCTCAGCTCAGTCATCATTTCTTTAGTAAAAGCCTCCTATGACCTCTCTGATGAGGCCACAACATCCCCCTATTATTAATATAATAGGTCTTAACACTGTATACTCTCTTTTCTGGCACTAATTACAACAAAACATTTTAGAATTAGAAAACTTTACATTTATTTGTGTGGTTCTTTGACTAATATCTGCTTCCCACTAGTAGACCAAAGCCCAACAAAGGCAGGGATGGTATCATTTTCTCGTTCTCATGCCCTGACACTGGCTGATAGAGAGTAAGAGGCCAGTTAATATTTGTTACATAAGTGAATTAATAAAAGGGTAAATGAATGAACTGACAATAAAGATTGGAAAAGAGAAAGTGGAAGAACTATGAAAATACCCTCACAGAAGGTCTTGAAATTATTTACCATAAAGAAGGAGGGACTGCTTCTTAATTTTGCCACACCTTTTGCATGCCAGGTGCCATACACCATATCACTAACAGGTAAGTATTGTTACCCTCATTTTATTTTTTTATTTTTTATTTACTTATTTTTGGCTGCATTGGGTCTTCGTTGCTGCACGTGGGCTTTCTCTAGTTGCGGTGAGCAGGGGCTACTCTTCGCTGTAGTGTGCGGGCTTCTCATTGTGGTGGCTCCTCTTGTGGAGCACGGGCTCTAGGCATGCAGACTTTAGTAGTTGTGGCACGTGGGCTCAGTAGTTGTGGCTCACAGACTCTAGAGTGCAGGCTCAGTAGTTGGGGTGCATGGGCTTAGTTTCTCCGTGGCATGTGGGATCTTCCTGGACCAGGGCTTGAACCTATGTCCCCTGCATTGGCAGGTGGGTTCTTAACCACTGCGCCACCAGGGAACCCCTCCCCCATTTTAGAAGGTAGTTAAAAACTAAGTCTTTCTGCCCTCAATGTTCATGCTTTTTTCCATATACCATTTAGGATGTGGGGATTGAGAGAAACTGGAAAAGGGGAATATTCACCAAGAGTGCTGAATAGAAGGCAAAGGAAAAAAGAGACGGAGAGAAAACAAGGGTTTAGCAGAATGCAAGAGGATACTAAGCTAAAAAGGGAGATAGCTACCAAAACACTACTTTTGACCTAAAGCCAAAAGTGATTGATCTGAAAGCAGTTCACCCTTGCGATGGAGAGTAAGAATAGGCTGAACTAGAGTAGAAGCAAGAAGAACTACAATTCTACAGCCTATGGAAGGAAAAACCACATTCACAGAAAGATAGACAAAATGAAAAGGCAGAGGACTCTGTACCAGATGAAGGAACAAGATAAAATCCCAGAAAAACAACTAAATGAAGTGGAGATAGGCAACCTTCCAGAAAAAGAATTCAGAATAATGATAGTGAAGATGATCCAGGACCTCGGAAAAACAATGGAGGCAAAGATTGAGAAGATGCAAGAAATATTTAACAAAGACCTAGAAGAATTAAAGAACAAAGACCTAGAAGAATTAAAGAACAAACACCTAGAAGAATTAAAGAGCAAACAAACAGAGATGAACAATACAATAACTGAAATGAAAAATACAGTAGAAAGAATCAGTAGCAGAATAACTGAGGCAGAAGAACAGATAAGTGACCTGGAAGACAGAATGGTGGAATTCACTGCTGCGAAACAGAATAAAGAAAAAAGAATGAAAAGAAATGAAGACAGCCTAAGGGACCTATGGGACAACATTAAACACAACAACGTTCGCATTATAGGGGTCCCACAAGGAGAAGAGAGAGAGAAAGGACCCAAGAAAATATTTGAAGAGATTATAGTTGAAAACTTCCCTAACATGGGAAAGGAAATAGCAACCCATGTCCAGGAAGTGCAGAGAGTCCCAGGCAGGATAAACCCAAGAAGAAACACACTGAGACACATAGTAATCAAATTGACAAAAATTAAAGACAAAGAAAAATTATTGAAAGTAACAAGGGAAAAACGACAAAAAACATACAAAGGAACTCCCATAAGGTTAACAGCTGATTTCTCAGCAGAAACTCTACAAGCCAGACAGGGCATGATATACTTAAAGTGATGAAAGGGAAGAACCAACAACCAAGATGACTCTACCCAGCAAGGATCTCATTCAGATTTGATGGAGAAATCAAAAGCTTTACAGAAAAGCAAAAGCTAAGAGAATTCAGCACCACCAAACCAGCTCTACAACAAATGCTAAAGGAACTTCTCTAAGTGGGAAACAAAAGAGAAGAAAAGGACCTACAAAAACAAACCCATAACAATTAAGAAAATGGTAATAAGAACATACATATCAATAATTACTTTAAATGTGAATGGATTAAATGCTCCAACCAAAAGACACAGGCTTGCTGAATGGATAAAAAAACAAGACCCATATATATGCTGTCTACAAGAGACCCACTTCAGACCTAGGAACACATACAGACTGAAAGTGAGGGGATGGAAAAAGATATTTCCATGCAAATGGAAATCGAAAGAAAGCTGGAGTACCAATAATCATATCAGATAAAATAGACTTTAAAATAAAGAATGTTACAAGAGACAAGGAAGGACACTACATAATGATCAAGGGATCAATCCAAGAAGAAGATATAACAATTATAAATATATATGCACCCAACATAGGAGCACCTCAATACATAAGGTAACTGCTAAGAATTATAAAAGAGGAAATTGACAGTAACACAATAATAGTGGGGGACTTTAACACCTCACTTACACCAATGGTCTGATCATCCAGAAAGAAAATTAATAAGGAAACACAAGCTTTAAATGACACAATAGACCAGACAGATTTAATTGATATTTATAGCACATTCCATCCAAAAATAGCAGATTACAGTTTCTTCTCAAGTGCACATGGAATATTCTCCAGGATAGATCACATCTTGGGTCACAAATCAAGCTTGGTAAATTTAAGAAAATTAAAATCATATCAAGCATCTATTCCGACCACAACGCTATGAGATTAGAAGTCAATTACAGGGAAAACATGTAAAAAACACAAACATACAGAGGCTAAACCATACGTTATTAAATAACTAAGAGATCACTTAAGAAATCAAAGAGGAAATCAAAAAATACCTAGAGACAAATGACAATGAAAACACGACGATCCAAACCTATGGGACACAGCAAAAGCAGTTCTAAGAGGGAAGTTTATAGCAATACAACCTACCTCAAGAAACAAGAAAAATCTCAAATAAACAATCTAATCTTATACCTCAAGGAACTAGAGAAAGAAGAACAAACAAAACCTGAAGTTAGTACAAGGAAAGAATTCATAAAGATCAGAATAGAAATAAATGAAATAGAAACAAAGAAAACAATAGCAAAGATCAATAAAACTAAAAGCTGGTTCTTTGAGAAAATAAACAAAACTGATAAACTTTAGCCAGACTCGTCAAGAAAAAGAGGAAGAGAACTCCAATCAATAAAATTAGAAATGAAAAAGGAGAAGTTACAATGGACACTGCAGAAATACAAAGCATCCTAAGAGACTACTACAAGCAACTCTATGCCAATAAAATGGACAATCTGGAAGAAATGGACAAATTCTTAGAAAGGTATAACCTTCCAAGACTGAACCAGGAAGAAATAGAAAATATGAACAGACCAATCACAGGCACTGAATTTGAAACTGTGATTAAAAATCTTCCAACAAATAAAAGTCCAGGACCAGATGGCTTCATGAGTGAATTGTATCAAACATTTAGAGAAGAGCTAACACCAATCCTTCTCAAACTCTTCCAAAAATTGCAGAGGAAGGAACACTCTCAAACTCATGCTATGAGGACACCATCACCCTGATAGCAAAACCAGACAAAGATACTACACAAAAAGAAAATTACAGACCAATATCACTGCTGAATATAGACGTAAAAATCCTCAACAAAATAGTAGCAAACAGAATCCAACAACACATTAAAAGGATCATACACCATGATCAAGTGGGATATATCCCAGGGATGCAAGGGATTCTTCAATATACGCAAATCAATCAATGTGATACACCATATTAACAAATTGAAGGATAAAAACCATATGATCATCTCAATAGATGCAGAAAAAGCTTTTGACAAAATTCAACACCCATTTATGATAAAAACTCTCCAGAAAGTGGGCATAGAGGGAACCTACCTCAACAGAATAAAGGCCATATACGACAAACCCACAGCAAACATCATTCTCAATGGTGAAAAACTGAAAGCATTTCCTCTAAGATCAGGAATGAGACAATGATGTCCACTCTCGCCACTATTATTCAATATAGTTTTGGAAGTCCTAGCCATGGCAATCAGAGAAGAAAAAGAAATAAAAGGAATCCAAATAGGAAAAGAAGAAGTAAAACTGTCACTGTTTGCAGATGACATGGTACTATACATAGAGAATCCTAAAGATGTCACCAGAAAACTACTAGAGCTAATCAATGAATTTGGTAAGGTTGCAGGATACAAAATTAATGCACAGAAATCTCTTGCATTCCTATACACTAACAACGAAAGATCAGAAAGAGAAATGAAGGAAACAATCCCATTCACCATTGCCACAAAAAGAATAAAATGCCTAGGAATAAATCTACCTAAGGAGGTAAAAACCTGTACTCAGAAAACTATAAGACACTGATGAAAGAAATCAAAGATGACACAAACAGATGGAGAGATATACCATGTTCTTGGATTGGAAGAATCAATATTGTGAAAATGATTATGCTACCCAAAGCAATCTACAGATTCAGTGCAATCCCTATCAAATTACCAGTGGCATTTTTTACAGAAGTAGAACAAAAAATCTTAAAACTTGTATGGAGACACAGAAGACCCGAATAGCCAAAGTGGCCTTTAGGGAAAAAAACGGAGCTGGAGGTATCAGACTCCCTGACTTCAGACTATACTACAAAGCTACAGTAATCAAGACAATATGGTACTGGCACAAAAACAGAAATATAGATCAATGGAACAGGATAGAAAGCCCAGAGATAAACCCACGCACCTATGGTCAACTAATCTATGACAAAGGAGGCAAGGATATACAGTGGAGAAAAGACAGCCTCTTCAATAAGTGGTGCTGGGAAAACTGGACAGCTACATGTAAAAGAATGAAATTAGAACACTCCCTAACACCATACACAAAAATAAACTCAAAATGGATTAGAGACCTAAATGTAAGACCAGACACTATAAAACTCTTAGAGGAAAACATAGGAAGAACACCCTTTGACATAAGTCACAGCAAGATCTTTTTTGATCCACCTTGTGGAGTAATGGAAATAAAATAAATAAATAAATAAATGAGACCTAATGAAACTTAAAAGCTTTTGCAAAGCAAAGGAAACTACAAACAAGACGAAAAGACAACACTCAGAATGGGAGAAAATATTTGCAAATGAATCAACGGACAAAGGATTAATCTCCAAAATATATAAAGAGCTCATGCAGCTCAACATTAGAAAAACAAACAATCTAATCAAAAAATGGGCAGGGGCTTCCCTGGTGGCGCAGTGGTTGAGAGTCCGCCTGCCGATGCAGGGGACACGGGCTTGTGCCCTAGTCCAGGAAGATCTCACATGCCGTGGAGCGGCTGAGCCCGTGAGCCATGCCCGCTGAGCCTGCCCATCCGAAGCCTGTGCTCCGCAACAATGAGAGGCCACAACAATGAGAGGCCTGCTTACCACAAAAAAAAAAAACAAAAAATGGGCAGAAGACTTAAATAGACATTTCTCCAAAGAAGACATACAGATGGCCAAGAAGCACATGAAAAGCTGCTCAACATCACTAATTATTAGAGAAATGCAAATCAAAACTACCATGAGGTATCACCTCACACCCGTCAGAATGGCCATCATCAGAAAATCTACAAACAACAAATGCTGGAGAGGGTGTAGAGAAAAGGGAACCCTCTTGCACTGTTGGTGGGAATGTAAATTGATACAGTCACTATGGAGAACAGTATGGAGGTTCCTTAAAAAACTAAAAATAGAATTGCCATATGACCCAGCAATCCCACTACTGGGCATATACCCAGAGAAAACCATAATTCAAAAAGACACATGCACCCCAATGTTCACTGCAGCACTATTTACAATAGCCAGGTCATGGAAGCAGCCTAAATGCCCATCAACAGATGAATGGATAAAGAAGATGTGGCATATATATACAATGGAATATTACTCAGCCATAAAAAGGAACAAAATTGGGTCATTTGTAGAGATGTGGATGGGTCTAGAGACTGTCATAAAGAGTGAAGTAAGTCAGGAAGAGAAAAACAAATATTGTATATTAATGCACATATGTGGAACCTAGAAAACTGGTACAGATGAACTGGTTTGCAGGTCAGAAATAGAGACACAGATGTAGAGAACAAATGTATGGACACCAACAGGGGATAGTGGCAGGTGGGGTGGGTGGTGGTGTGATGAATTGGGAGATTGGGATTGACATATATACACTAACATGTATAAAATAGATAACTAATAAGAACCTGCTGTATAAAAAATAAATAAAATAAAATTTAAAAATTCAAAAGAAAAACACAAAAGAATAGGCTGAACTAATATTATGCAGTGCCATCCTGAGATTTAAAATCTAGATGCATGGGTCTTACATTTCAAGCGTCTTTAGGGGCCAGTAAGGCTGATGGATATCAGACAACAGGAAGTAGTGGGGCCTGTGCGGGAACCGAGACTGAATAATGAGTGTACGCCCTACCTAAAGGCATTAAAAAATCAGTGAAAAATATCACACAAACATACACAATTTTAACCAAACAAAACTATTCCTCTGGCAGAGTCTAGCCCATGAGCCTCTAGTTTGTGCCCCTGTGACTGCTCTAAATTCTAGAGAAAAGAGCTGACCATGTCAAAGAAATAAGTAACAGAAAACATCCAGAAGAGCTACAGTAATCAAAATCTACAACAAGCAAATGGGGTATATAAATTTATACCTAGAATTCATCTTAATCCATCAGTTAAATTTAATCCAAAAAACAGTAAATATTAATTGATTATTTGTAGATACAAAGTAATGACCTAAGTGTCTGGGGTTAAAAGATGGAATATGTTACTACTTCTGTACTTTGGTATTTAGTTCTCAGTTCGGGTCCCACAAGGTTTTATGAATGGGCAGTTACACAGGTTACAGGTTACAAAATAACCTTTATTGTCTGCTCAGTAGAAAAATCAGTCCCTCATCCTGTCCATGATTTAAATCTCACCTACATGTCCATTCAGCTTTAAACCTATCATAGTCATGTAATGTCCTGTATCCTAAAATTGTCTCTTGTCTATCTATATAAAAATTCTGATTTCTTTAGTCTTTGGTGATAATAACTTGTGTTTGAATTCAAGTGCCTACTCAGGTCCCAGTAAAGATGCTCAATAAATGTTCACTGAACCCAAAACTAATGTTTTTGAAATATGTCCACAAATATTTTGATATTTTCTCTTCAAAAAAGTGAACTCTGGGAATTCCCTGGCAGTCCAGTGGTTAGAAATCCACACTTTCACTGCTGAGGGCATAGGTTCAATCCCTGGTCGGGGAACTAAGATCCCACAAGACACACAGCGCAGCCAAAAAAAAAAGAAAAAAGTGAACTCTAACTCCCCTATCATTAGGAGTGGTCTGAATTAAGTGACTCACTTTTAATAAACTGAACAGTGGAAGTGATGACTTCCAAGACTAGATCTTAAAAAGGCAGAGTTTTCTTCTTGCTCTCTCTTGGATAACTTGCTCTGGGGGAAGCCAGTTGCTGTGTCATGAAGACATTCAAGCAGCCCTATGGTAGTGAGAAACCGAAGCTTGCTGCCAACAGCCAGTAAGGAACTGATGCTTCTTGCCAAGAGCCATATGAGTGAGCCATCTTAGAAGTTAATCCTTGAGCCTCAGTAAAGTCTTCATACGACTGCAGCCTTGACCAACAGCTAGACTGCAACTTCCAGAACCAGAACCGTCCTGATAAACCACTCCTAAACTCCAGACCCACAGACACTATGTGAAATAATGAATGTTTATTATTGTTTTAAGTTGTTAACTTGTAGGGTAATTTGTTAAGCAGAAATAGATAACTCATACGCCTACTGAAATTATCATCATGTTATGACATACACACGTCTTATGTCTAAAACCTAGCTGTTTTGGAGCCTCTTTCACTTACCTTCTTCCCCTCCTCCACTTCCCATTTTTGCCACCTCCAGAAGCCACCCATTCCCCTTTTTCTGAATATTAAAAAGTCCTAAATAGAATATTAAAAAGTCATTTTGCTCCTAATGGGCCCAAGAGAGGGATTGCTCAGGGTCAGATCTTTATCTTCTTTCTAATGTGACAGATGTTGGAGGAGATATTTTGGATCATCCAGACCTCTCATCAATCTATTCATAAATATCCACTTAGTTCAGTTATGTATCCATTTATTTACCCGAGAGGATTTTAATTATAATCAGCAGTGTCAGCTTGGAAAATGAAGGAAAGCAATCAGAAGCATAAATGCCACCTAAACAGGTCTTTGGAGTGTATGTGGATATGCCCATAAGTGGAAGTATTTTCAGACTTGTGACCAGGGGAAGGACTTGACCTTTGGTGATAGATGGAGTAGAAAATATTACAATAGGCAGGGGTAGCATTGTGAGAGGTGTGAAAATGATATACAGGATACCTTAGATGTTAGTTTCATTCTATAGTCTCTTCCCTGCTCAGTATACTTCCCAGCAGCTTTAGCACAGAGGCTGAGACAATGTGTCCTTGTTTTACAGAATATTGTTTTACAGAGAGCTCCTAGCAGAGTCTGGTACAGAGAGGAGAGGGAGCAACTATTGCTGCCAAAGGGAGTATCAGAAACTGGACATGACTTTGTGCATGGAAACTACTTCCCCTTCCCCACAGATTTTTGAAAGCAATGAATAAATAAAGAGTGGCTCTGAACAGCCAATGCAAGTAAAGAAAGAGGAAATGTCAGGTCTTAGAAGTTTATCAACAAAAGTCTTAAATAAAAAAGAACACATATCACAGTCCTAGGAAAATCCCTCTTTAATTGTTTCCTCATCTATATTATTGCAGATTAGAGAAAAAAAGCTTAAGGCATTTGACCTCTTTTGCTGAAAACCACTCCCACTGGTGGGACTGGCATCTTATTACACTTCTCACCTGATACAACAATGACTTGACTACACTATAGTATCTAATCTTCAGATTTATTAACTTTAAAATGGAGCCAATATTTATCTCATAAGATTATTGAGGATAAAGTAAGATAATTATATTTAGGGAAATATAAAAAGTGCTTCATAAGTGATAATTGTCTTAGGTTGGGGGTCCCCGAATCTGACCCTGAGTCAAGGTGTTATGAGTTGAATTGTGTGCCCCATAAAAGATATTAAAATTCGCATCCCTGGTACCTATAAATGTGACCTTATTTGGAAATAGGGTCTTTGCACATGTAATTAAAGTTGTGATATGGTCATCAGAGTGGGTTCTTGATCCAATATAACCAGTATTCTTATATGAGGGGAAGACGGCCACGTGAAGACACAGAGACACAGGGAGAATGCTATGTAAAGATGGAGGCAGAGACTGGAGTGACGCATTTACAAACCAAAGAATGCCATGGGTCGTCAGCCATCACCAGAAGCTAGGAGAGATGCATGGAAGAGACTTTTCCTCAGAGCCCTGAAGAGGAACCAATCGCACCAACACCTTTACTGTATTTCCAACTTCTGGCCTCCAGAACTGTGAGAGAATAAACTTCTGTTGTTTTAAGCCACACAATTTATGGTACTTTGTTACAGCAGCTCCAGGAAACTAATACACAAGGATTTGAGAGTATGTGGTTTATCTTGAAGGAGAGACCTGGAACCACTGATAGCAGAGTGGGGAAGTGAGACTGGGGAGAGAAGGCCAGTAACAGAGTGGGCTGATGGGTAAGTTACCTCTGCAGGTGGGGCTCCGCCCTTCTGTAGACTCCTGGAGACAATGTGGAAGATGCCTCCGAGTTGTCCTGCTTCTCAGGAGTGAGGACATTGGTATACTTATTAGTATAAATGTTGGTATATTAGTGTTCTATGGCCGCTGTAACAAATCACAAATTTGGTGGCTGAAAACAACAGAAACTTATTCTCTCACAGGTCTAGGCGTCAGAAGTCCGAAATCAGTATCCCTGGAATCATGCAGTCAGCAGGGTCACCCTCCCTCTAGAGGCTCTAGGGGAGAATCTGCTCCTTGCCTCTTCCCCCTTCTGATGGCTGCTGGCACTCCTTGACTTGTTGCTACATCACTACACTCTCTGCCTCTGTGGCAACGTCTCCTCCTCTTCTGTGTGAAATCTCTCTCTGCCTAGCCCGTAAGAATACATGTGATTGCATTTAGGGCCCACCTGGACACTCAAGAATCATCTCCCCATCCCAAGATCCTTAATCATACCTTTGGCTCTACAACATAAAATTCAACAGTTTCAGGGCCTGATGTCTTCAGAGGACATTTTCCAGCCTGCCACAGGTGGTATATGTATATATCCTTCAGCTTCCATTTGTCATTGGTTGAAGGCTGCTCTCAGGGGTGAAAATTCCTCAGCACTTCTGTCCTGTCCTGCAGGGGTTGAGAAAAACTCAGGTGAAAAGTTGCAAGCCCTTGCAGAGGACTTCTTTCCGGCATGTATGGAGGAAGTGCTGAGAGGATGTCAATGGGATGACAACAACAACATCTGCTACGTTATTATTTTTTGTTATTATTTAGGTTTTTGGTTAATTTTAAATTGAATAATTAATCATTAGGTCTAATTATGGTTATCAGCTATTTTAGCCTATTGTCTGATGACACACAATATAAATTATTTGCACTATCTGAACTTAGAAAATATTATCCCACCTACCTGAACTTTGTCATTTCTACAAGGGTCCACTTAAATATACATTGCTCTGTCCCTTCCTCCAAAGCAGCTTTCTTTTATTGTTTTTGTTTTTTTAGCACCTGTGCAATCTCTTATTAATCTCTATTTGGTCATGCATAATTATCTTTCTCAACTATATATATATATTCCTCAACTATATTTTAGCATTGACGAAGGTAGAGGAATGACATGTATATTTTCAAATTCTTGATGCTGGGATTTTGGAGACTTATAATTATAATCTGGTACCTTTAGTAATTTTTCATAAGGAAATACGAAGCATCTACTTTGAACATATTACATGCTTTTAGTTTCTTCAAGGTCCCTTCTTATAACATATACATTATCTTGTGGGACAGGAAACTCTGAAGCCTTATTGTACTTTGCCCACTTAGTGACAGTTTTCAAACCAGTTTGTTTATAGAAAACAGAACTGTAATATGGTGAATGGCCGAGAAATTCCTGGCTTATTTCTAAAGATCTCTGGAATATCAGGATTCTGGCTGTGGGTAAATGAATGAAATAGGCAACGTTGGAAGAGGTACAAGTGAAAAATATAGTATCATTTTGAACATGGTGATCTGAAGTTCCATGGTTATCTTCTGGAGATGTCCAGGAGGTAGGTGGTTACATGACTGAAGCTTGAGGGAGAGATATGGACCGGATGAAAGATTTAGGAATCTCTTTGCATTAGGTAGATGGATGAGATCACACCAGAAGAGCAAGTAGAACATAAAGAGAAGTAGAAAAGTGGGCCTGGTACTTCCCTGGTGGTGCAGTGGTAAAGAATCCTCCTGCCAATGCAGGGGACATGGGTTCGAGCCCTAGTCCGGGAAGATCCCACATGCCATGGAGCAACTAAGCCCGTGCACCACAACTACTGAGCCTGCACTCTAGAGACCATGAGCCACAACTACTGAGCCCGTGAGCCACAACTACTGAAGCCCACACACCTAGAGCCCGTACTCCGCAATAAGAGAAGCCACCGCAATGAGAAGCCCGCGCACCGCAACGAAGAGTAGCCCCCGCTCGCTGCGGCTAGAGAAAGCCCGCGCGCAGCAACGAAGTTCCAACGCAGCCAAAAATAAATAAATTAAAAAAAAAACTTAATAATTGTGTCTAAGATAAAAAAAAAAGTGGGCCAACAGTGGAACCCTGAGAGTCATCTACATTGAAGAGGCAGGAGGAAGAAAGAATGGAAGTAGGAGAACCTGGGGAAGAGGCTGTTAAGGGAGCCAAGGGAGTCAAAATTCTAATGTGAGAAAGGAAAAATGCAGCAGAGAGATCTAATAAAGTTAAAAAAAGAAAAAAAAATGATGTAATTCTGTGCACACTTAAAAAAATTTCACAACAACTTGGAGGTTCTTGGTGATCTTAATGAGAGCAGTTTCAGTGGAATGTTATGGGCAGAGTTTCAAAAGGGCTCACAGGAAACTCTGGGTATGATACCTGTGAAGCTACTTTGGGGTAGTCCAGTGACCCCCTCTTAGCTCAAGTGTCCAGGAAAGCTATGGAAGATCCAAGAGGATCTAGAGCCCAAACTGAGCTTAGCAGTGATTTGAGTGAATGGGAAATGACACAAAGCTGGGGACGACATAACTGAGAAACCAGAAGATTACATTAGTAGGAATCATGTAAACTTCCATTTGTTAAGTTTGCGTTTGAATAACAGATTGCTCAAAATCAAGGTGGGAGAGATTTAGCTTGGCAACAACTGTTTAAAAATGATCCAAAGATTTCTGGTTGATTATAAACTTAAAACGGGCCAAGAGTATAAATTCTTAAAAAGGCTAGTACAGGCTTGGGCTGTGATAACAGAGAAGAGGAAGTGGAGATAAAACTAGTTTTTGCGGTTTTTGTTTTTTTCTAAGTAAAGACAAACAGGGAAGGAGGAAAATAAAAAAGAAATTAAAAGGAGATGGAGTCATTAGGAAAAAAATTAAGGACGGAAGAGATTTCAGTATATTTATTGGCCAAGGGTAAAGATCCATTAGGGAGAGAAAGAATACAGGAGAAAAGGGATAATTAGCGATACATGGAGTCCGATGAAGCTGGGAGAAGTTGGTTTTGAATGGAAATGGGGATGCCTCACCCTTGGAGAGACTGGATGGAAGGCTGAAAGGATGGGAGTGACCACAGATAAGCTGTTATGTTTGGGAAGGAATTCAGCCACTTGGGAAGAGTACAGGATAATGTTCTCAGTTTGCTTGATGAAGTAATATTCCAGTGGGATAGGTTCTGCTGTTTCTGAGAGTGTGTGTAAAGAAGACAGAGCAATGGGGAAATTGGGGAAGTTGGAAGGGAGGGTAAGAAGAGTTCTGGATAGAATGGGATTCTTGATCTTTGAAGGGGGATCCAGAAATTGGCAGGTTTCCTCTCAGTCTCTATAAGATCAACACCCACTAGGGAGGTCAGATTCTTTGGAGCCTCTGCTGGCTTTTCCCCTCTGGCTCAGGACTGCTAGGCCAGACTCTGTCAGGGATGTGCTCAGAATCACAGACTTAAAAAAAAAAAAATCTTAAGTGGAATTTTAAAATTTATTCATGAAAAGAAGTCTTTGAGAGACAATCATTTTGAAAAACATACTCTTATTCTTGCAATGTCTAAATCGTCCTGTTAAAACTCATGACTGGCGGAATTACTAAGCAGGCAGTATAATTTACAGAAAAGTAATAGTTGTAAGATACTGAAATGCAGATGAATCTCACTGGTATAACTCCTAATCAGACAGTGGTTAAAATTAAGGCAAAAAGTGTTTCAAAATAAAACATTAAGAATCATGGACTTTTCAATATCCTGGTTGTTATATCATAGCTTTGCAAGATGTTACCTTTGGGAGGAACTGGCTAAAGGATATACGGGATCTCTATTATATTTTATGACTGCATGGAAATTTACAATTGTCTCAAAATAAAAAATTTAATTAAGAAAAAAAAGAATCATAGACTTTTGAGTGTCGAAAGGTCATGAGAAATCATTAGCCGTTCCACAAACGCGCCCAGAGAGCTTGTCGAAGGCCAGGCGAGGGGCGGGTACTACACGAAAGAAATAAGCTCTTCTCTGTCCTCACGACTTTACGTGAGGAAAGCTGACTACAAAACTCAGCATCTATAAAAGAAAGATGAGACGAGCTACATCCTACAACAAGCTAAACATGAGGAGACGTACAAAATGAAGACAGGGATTGAAAAAAACAAGTCCTTTCGTTCTGAGGGGAGAAGCCCGATTTCCTTAAGAATTTCAAAGAAACAGAGCAAGAGTCAAAGATTCAAAGACCCTGTGAGGTGAACCCCACCCTAGGACCATTCACCTTTGGCGATTCCCGGTTCCGTGTGTGCTCACGCGCGCGCACGCCGCGCCGCCGCCGACCCAGGGACGCGAGAACGTTACCGCGAAAGGGCGCGTGCCCGCTCCTGTCTACGGAAGTCCCGCCCCCATTTCCGGCGGCGGAGGGTGGGAAGTGGCTAGGAGCCCCTTCCGGCTAGAGCAGTGACGCTGGTTTCGCACGTGTGTTTCTTCTTCGGAATTCCCGGATTACCCCTGCCCCTGGTGAATTGGTCGGGCCTGGGTTCCCCTGCAGATTAAAGGATGAAGGCGGTAAGTGTCCTTAGAAGCCCGGTCCCCGCGGCTTATGGCCCCTTTGGCTCACAGAGTCGCTCCCTGGTGCAGCCTTTCGGCGGTTCTCGCCCTTGTATGGGGGGCTGTGGCCTAGATTAGGGGGTCCCTCCTGGCTCTAAGTGCTGTCAGCGTCCCCGCCCTTAGACCTGGCTCCTTTTTCATCGCCCGGTGTGCGCGCTTGGCTTCAAGGGACCGCAGTGAGACTAGCACGGAGTCTTGAGTTCATACATAGGATGTCAGATTTGAAGGGTTCTACAAGACCATCTTCTGAACCCGTTATTTCACAGATGAGAAGCAGGGTCCTGCCTTCAATGAGCTTATGAGTTGTGGGACCTGAAATAAGTCCGTTTTTTTCTCCCTAAAGGGTAGGAGATAAAAAAGCGAGTAATTTCTGAGTGAGAGGTCACCAGCAAGAGAGTTGTAATCCACATACCCGAATTCAGTTTTGCTTTCCTTAGTTTAAGGGTCTTTGACAAATCACATAAACTCTTTAAGCCGTAGCTTCCCCAGTAATATGAGGATAACAGCTGTCGCTACTTGACTAGGCTGTTGGAGGTAATATGTTAGAGCACTTTGTAAACAAGTAAAGCGATATGTAAACGTCAGTTATTGTGAAATACAGCCAGCATTTTGCTCTTATTATGCCAAACTACAGGCGTTAAGCTAGCCTTGAATAACCGTTTACCACTAGCTTAGTGGTTCTTCACCTTTTTTGGAGTCTTAGACTCCTTTGAGCATCTGTGGATTCTGGTCACAGGAAGACCCTCCTGTTGAATAACTGATGATCTAGTGCCATTCTGTAGAATTAATGCCATAGTGTGGTTTTAGCTTTTATATCCAAGACCCATGGCTGTGAGACATTAAAATTGTGGAATTGGTCTAATGAAATTTTATAATCAATTCTCTTTAACCTGATTTTAAAAATAATTTAAATTTCTGGATATGCAGTGCTTCTTCTGTTGTTGTTTTCTAGAGAAGAAATAAAAAACAGGTCCCAAGCTTTCGGAAGTTGCTAAAAACTAGTAAAGTCAAACTTGAAAACAAGCTAAAAAACAAACAATTTAAACAACAAAGCACTCTCAAGAAGTACCGAAAAGAACAGAGGAAACTAAGACAAGCTGTAAAAGATGCTGTGTCTAAGAAACCTATTCCATTGGAGGACCCAAAGGAAAAACGACCAGGTAATTGTGAAAACATTCATGTGTTCCAGTTTCCATTGATTTGTTTTAAAATGCTCTTCATGGAATAACTTTGCTTTCTAGTAATCACTCTTCTTGTTCTCAGGTCTTCCTACGAGTAGGTAAGGATCATAGTCCTATATGCTTTATCACAATTAGTATGAGAAAACATTTCAGTACAATATTCACAGTGAGAAAGAGCTAGACTCGCCTTTCAGTTTGTCTAGAAAGCAGATCTGAAGATACAATACATACTTGGGAAAACAGACTCAGAGTAGCAAATGTAAATAATTGTTGGGCATGCCAGTGCTGCCACTTTTCCGTTCACTGGCAGTTAGCTAAGGTAAGAACATTGCTTTTCTCTGGTGCATTCTTCACAGTATTGCTAAGTTTCACTTAGTTTTCTAAACTTCTGGCTTTCTTTTCACTTGGAAACTTGGAGTGAAATTAAGCTGTAATTGTCAGGGTTATTCTTTTGTAAACCTGTTCAAAAATTCCCAAGTACTCAAAAAACAGGTAAGGAATATGACCATTTTGAGTCAGACCAGTTTTTCTACAGGGTTACTCATACTTTCAGGGAATTCATATTTGGCTATATCTGACTATTCATTCTTCCCATGCCCATCTCATTCTCTTATCCTGACCTATTTAGTTTGATCCCTTGGCAACACGTTATTGTGATGTATAAAAGGTCATGGGACTGGAAGTCAGGAAACTTGAACTTTTCTCTTAATTTTGTTGCTTACTAGCAGTGTGGCCTTAGTCCGTCACTTAATCTCCAGGTACTTCATCTATTTAAAAAACAAAAATGCATTGGTTGAGTTAGATGTTTTTAAAGATCTATGTAAATTTCAGAAGAATTTAAAAAGCATGATGTGTCAGTAATTACATTTTAAAAATAGAAGCAAAAGATTTCTTCATTCTTATATGTTGAGCATCTAAATGAAGTCTCTCAGGCAGTTGGATATAAGAGTATAATGTTCAAGTGAAAGATCTGGGTTAGAGAGAATAGTTTTTGGAATTATCAACATGTAGATGGTAATCAAAGCCTTAGACTTGGGTAAAATCACCATGGAGACTGTGTAGCATGAAAATAAGAGAACCTAGAACAGAATTTTAAGGAACCCAGCATTTAAGAACTGGGTGATCTCAAATGCTCTGAAGGACATTGCAGAATGTGTGGACACACTTATTTTTTGGTTGTTACAGTGACCTAAGAATGCTCCTGGCATTTAGATTTCAGGGGTCAGAGATGCTGGCATTTTGCCTAGCCCAGGACACCCAAGTACAACAAAGAATTGTCCTGCCCAGTGTATCAGTAGTGCTCCCATTTAGAAACACTGGGCTAAGGTGTTAGTAAAGCACATGCTTTTCCTATCATAGACACAAAAATGCAGCGTTCTACATTTCTAATACTTGTTTCTGATTTCTTGTTGTTGTTGGAACAGGTAAAAGGATTGAGAGGGAAGAGGAAGAAGAGGAGGAAGCCCTTCCTTTAGATATGATGGATGAAGATGACTTACAGTTAATGAAGGATTTAGGGCAAAGAGCGTCTTTTCTAACGAGAGATCTTTCTTCTAGGTAATACTTCATTTAGATTATAGTCATTCACATCCTTTCAGTGCTAAAAACTTGGTTCTGAATTTTACTTAGGTGGTTAGTGCAAGATGCTGCTCATCTCTGAACACAGTGTTTACAAAGAGTAAACCCTATTCAGTCTATTTCCTAAATAAGGTTAGTTCATAAATAAAACAAGCTGATTTTATTTAGTGTATATCTTTATTTCTTTTGAGTTTGAATAGTGAAGTGGAGTGAATGGGTGAAGTATGCTGTTCTTTGTTTGAGGCAGAGCAGTCCTGAGTTCTTTATGGCCATGTTACACGTGCCTCAGTCCTTGTTACCCTATTAGGTACATATTATTCCCTTTTACAGAGAGGAAACTAATGCTTTCCCATTGTCACAAGTAGTGGATCTGAAATTTAAACTTAGATACTTCTAAGTCAAAAGTCCATGCTATGTTGTGACAGTTTTGGGGAAAGTAAAATAGCATGATGTCACCCTTGGCTCTGTGGAATATTCTTCAAAGAAAAATCTGCTGTAACTTTCACCTTGTTTTGCCTCTAAAGGGAAAACTAAGTGTAGCCATAGTTTGGGTCTTTATGGTTGGCCATACAATTCATTTATTCATTTACTGTACAAATGCCTGGTCTAGATGCTAATATCTATATGCCTATTAAAGGTTTGGTTAGTGGTTTATTTTTCTGTGCTTTTAAAATGATAGGTCTCTAGGTTCTTTTTTAAATATATTAAAACTAAATTTTTTTTTCTTGTAGTGAGCCTGTTCACGCCAGGAAGCGGAAGCATGAGCATGTTATAGATAAATATGAAAAAATACCAAGAACTCTGCAAACTGCACCAGAGAAGGAACTGATTCACTTACTTCCTATTAAAGATAAAAGTGGTATAATCCCACAGACGAGAGAGAAACCAGGTGATCAGCCCATGTATTAGTTAAAATTTTAGTTCCTTACTAATAATCACGTTCAAAATTTTTTCATTCAATATTTATTTTAACTTTTACCCATATTTACAAAAGGGGATAGCTACAGTTAGTCATAGAGCAAACTTGATGATTTTGGCTGGAAATACAGATGGTTATCTCAGGTGCCCATTGTACTATGAGTACAGCTGAAGCCACAAGGTTAAGGTGATTCTTTTCAGAGTATTTCATTCTGTTGTTTCTAAAATTAGAGCATATTAGTCATCCTTTTTTAGCCTTTTTTTCCTTACATGTATTTTTTGTGAAATAAAACGCACACAAAAGTCTAGAAATCAAAGATGTGAAGGTAGGTGGTTTATCACCAAAAGCATACCCATAAAACTACTATCTGGGCAAGAAGGAAGTACTGCCAGCACCCAGAAACTTCCCTATACTTCCCTAAATCACTAATTGCTGCCTCCTGACAAAAGTAACTATTTTCCTGAGTTTTATGGTAATCACTTCCCTGGTTTTCCTTGTGGTTTTACCACTTATGTATATTATCACACTTTTAATATGCATATTTTCCATGTAGTTATTGACAGTAACCAAGATGAAGAGGATCAAGAAGAGATGGAACCTGAAGAAGGTAATGGGATGCATCTTTCTAGTTACTAAATTGTTAATTGAGAATTACATTTTTTTACTTAATAGTGAATTAATTTTACATAAAATCTGGAATGTGCATTTTGGAGTACTGGTCATTTCAAGCTCATTTCGAACATTTTCCCACATTTTGAAAGTCTTACTTTGTGTAACTTGAGTCTTTTTAAAAAAAAAAAAAAATTATTTTTTATTTAATTTTGGCTGTGTTGGGTCTTTGTTGCTGCACACGGGTTTTCTCTAGTTGTGGCGAGTGGGGGCTACTCTTTGTTGTGGTGCGTGGGCTTCTCATTACAGTGGCTTCTCATTGTGGAGCATGGGCTCTAGGCGCACAGGCTTCAGTAGTTGTGGCATGTGGGCTCAGTAGTTGTGGCTCATGGGCTCTAGAGTGCAGACTCAGTAGCTGTGGTGCACGGCCTTAGTTGCTCCGCAGCATGTGGGATCTTCCCAGACCAGGGCTCGAACACGTGTCCCCTGCATTGGCAGGTGGATTCTCAACCACTGCACCACCAGGGAAGCCCTGTAATTTGATTTTTTGTTGCTTTTATTATGGAAAATTTTATTCAGTTATGTTTGTGATGTCTAGGTATGCATGAAGAATCTTATAAATTGTTACTGTTTTGAATTCTTTTTAATTGTAAAGAAGGACCTACCTACAAATAACTGTTCACTTTTTAGCTTAAATTGTAAAAACGATTCTGTGATACAAAATTATTTTGGTTCTTTCTTAGACCAATTATACTTTATGTATGTCTGCTTTACATAACTAAATGTGGGTTGTAAGAGCTAGAACAGTTCTAATCAAAGTTAAACTGAAAGAACGTATGTTATTTATTTTTTAAAATAAATTTATTTATTTAATTTATATATTTTTGGCTGCGTTGGGTCTTCATTGCTGCATGTGGGCTTTCTCTAGTTGCGGTGAGCGGGGGCTACTCCTCATTGCGGTGCACCGGCTTCTCACTGCGGTGGTTTCTCTTGTTGCGGAGCACGGGCTCTAGGCATGCGGGCTTCAGTAGTTGTGGCTCTCAGGCTCTAGAGCACAGGCTCAGTAGTTGTGGCACACAGACTTAGTTGCTCCGCAGCATGTGGGATCTTCCTGGACCAGGCCTCGAACCCATGTTCTTTGCATTGGCAGGCAGATTCTTAACCACTGCACCACCAGGGAAGCCCTGAACGTATTTTATTGTTTGAAACTATATTGGTTTGGAATTTGTGATAGAACAAGCTGGTTAAATTTTACTTTCTCTTAGCAAACCATATTAGTGTAAATGAGATTACAGGACAACTGTTAAATGTTTTTAGGCATCCTTCATCAGCTCATTGCAGATTATGCTTGTGTGTTTATTAAATCTAATTCCCTGTGAATTTCTTAAGGTGGATGTATTTTTGTGTAGCTCAAAGGACTATAGAGTTGAAAATAAAGGAGCATGTACTTTTAAAAAAACTAAATGAGATTGCTCTTTCCCTTAATTAGTATGAATTATTGTGGGTTTATTAGCACAGTAGTTAAAAATGTGAACTCTTAAGTCAGACTGCCTGGGTTTGAATCCCATTTCTGCCAGGGATATGAGCTTAGGCAAGTTACTTTCTCTTTGCCTCAGTGTATCTACAGAATTGGGTTAATGATAGTACTTGCCTCATGTGATTGTTGAGAGGGTGATATGTAGTAATCTTGGCCCATGGCAAGTGCTTGATAAAAGTTAGCTATCATGATTATTTGTTTTTTATAAATTTATTTATTTTATTTATTATTTTTGGCTGTGTTGGGTCTTCGTTGCTGTGCACGGGCTTTCTCTAGTTGCATGGAGCGGGACCTACTCTTCGTTGTGGTGCATGGGCTTATTGTGGTGGCTTGTCTTGTTGCGGAGCACAGGCTCTAGGCACGCGGGCTCAGTAGTTGCATCACGTGGGCTCAGTAGTTGTGGCTCGTGGGCTCTAGAGCACAGGCTCAGTAGTTGTGGTGCATGGACTTATTGCTCTGCAGCACGTGGGATCTTCCCAGATCAGGGCTCGAACCCGTGTCCCCGGCATTGGCAGGCGGGTTCTTAACCGCAGCACCACCAGGGAAGTCCCGATTATTTGTTACTACAAGAAAATTATTTTATTAATTAAGGTTCTTGGATACTTGTAAATAAAGACATGTTTAAGAGGGGAAACCTAATCTGTTTCAGAGATCATTGAAGAACCCATTAAAGAGCTGACGTTAGAAGAACATTTAATTGAGAGGAAGAAGAAACTACAGGAGAAGAAAATGCGTATCGCAGCCTTGGCATCTGCCATATTATCAGATCCAGAAAGTAATGTAAGTATAATTAATTTCCTTAGGCTCTTCATATTATATGGTGTATCAGTCTAATCTTTTAATATTCTTTTGTTAGCTGTATGCACACACAGAAAGGAAGAGCATTAACAAAATGTAGTAGCTGAGTTAGAATAAGAGTACACAGGACCTTAGCCTAATCCAAATCTGTAGTCTTAGAAGAGTTACTTAAACATTCTGAGTCTTACTTTCTTCATCTCTAAATGAAGATATTGGACTTAATGTTGTAACTCTAAAAGTGGTTAAGTGTAAAAATTAACAGTACTAGGGAGGAGGAACCAACTTGCAAGTTGCTTGACTGATCTGCAGAGTTATTAAGGAAGGTGGTACACAAAAGCCAGTGAGATTAGTTCAGGAATAATTGTAAGTGGAAAAATTTTTTTCTTTAAATTTATTTACTTATTTATTTTTGGCTGCATTGGGTCTTCGTTGCTGTGCGTGGGCTTTCTCTAGCTGCAGCGAGTGGGGACTACTCTTCATTGCGGTGTGCAGGCTTCTCATTACGGTGGCTTCTCTTGTGGAGCACGGGCTCTACACGCGCGGGCTTCAGTAGTTGTGGTACGTGGGCTCAGTAGCTCCGTGGCACGTGGGATCTTCCCAGACCAGGGCTTGAACCCGTGTCCCCTGCATTGGCAGGCGGATTCATAACCACTGCGCCACCAGGGAAGTCCGGAAAAAGTCTATCTGTTTTAAATAAAGTAGACTGAAGAGTTATAATGAATTATCAGTGAGCCATGGGCATGGGGGTAAAGGTGGTGATAGTTATAACATGTGGGCTCAAGAAACCTGAGGTTCAGTCTTGGCTCTTTTTTTTTGGCGGTACGCGGGCCTCTCACTGTTGTGGCCTCTCCTGTTGTGGAGCACAGGCTCTGGACCTGCAGGCTCAGCAGCCATGGCTCACAGGCCTAGCTGCTTCGCGGCATGTGGGATCTTCCCAGACTGGGGCACGAACCTGTGTCCCCTGCATCGGCAGGCAGACTCTCAACCACTGCGCCACCAGGGAAGCCCCTTGGCTCTTTTAAGTACTATCTGTTAGACTTTGGGAAAGTCGTTTTACCCAAGCTCATTTTCTTCATCTCTAAAAAGAGGATGGTACTTTTTTGTTTTTTGGCTGCGCTACGCAGCATGTGGGATCTTAGTTCCCCAACCAGGGATCGAACCTGTGCCCCTGCAGTGCAAGTGTGGAGTCTTAACCACTGGACTGCCAGGGAAATCCAGATGGTACCTATTTTAAAACTGTTGTGAGGATTAAATGATAAAATATACATGAAGTCATTTAAGGGGTACTATTCTTTTTAGCTTGGTGTCCCCAGCATCCTACTGTGATGAGTATTTGTTTATTGAATGATAAAATAGATTATTTACATTTATAGAAAAAAAATTCATATGGGTATGCTTTGCTGTAGTACTTGTCCTTTTCTAATAAAGTGAGGGGAAAGGTCTGGAGCAGAATTGGGGAGGGGAATTTGGAATATTTCTCACCAGTATGATCTCATATAATCAGTATAAAGCCATAGAGACAAGAGCTCTTGATCTCATTTTACATTTGAAAAATTAAGGCTTACAAATTCAAGTTGTTTCATATTTTAATAGCTACTAGATTGGAACCCAGGTCTTCTAACTCTGGATCCTCATGCTCATTTCATACAAGTTAGGGTTGCAAATAGGTGGTGGCGTATTTGTCCTCTCACCACTATATGGCAAACATTTTTGACCAACCAGCGTATTCTGAAGATAGCAGAGCACTCCAGCAGGCAGTGGTAGTTCATCCAGTCAAGCACATTTGTTGAAATCAGCTTTTCACTTCTTCATCACATAATACAAATGATCTTTCTATGATCTTGTTGAAACTAAATGTGGATACATTATATTTAATTCCTGATTAGTTCATGTATAGGTGAATAATATACTTGATTGATGTATGTAACATTTTAATATATTTCAAAAAGTGTTTTTAGGGAAATATAGGACACACATGTTTTAGGAAAACCCAGTGCCATTTGCAGCAACATGGATGGACCTAGAGATTATCAGACTAAGTGAAGTAAGTCAGACAGAGAAAGACAAATATATGATATCACTTATGTGTGGAATCTAAAAAAATGATACAAATGACCTTATTTTAAAAATAGAAGTAGACTCAGTCATAGAAAACAAACTTACGGTTACCAAAGGGGAAAGGGGCAGGGGAGAGATAAATTAGGAATTTGGAATTAACAGGTATAGATTACGGTATATAAAGTAGATAAACAACAAGGACCTGTATAGCACAGGGAACTGTGTCAGTATCTTGTAATAACCTATAATGAAAAAGAATCTGAAAAAGAATATATGTTTTTATATATATATAAAACTGAATCACTTTGCTGTACACTTGAAACATTGTAAATCAACTATACTTCAATTAAAAAAAGTAGCATCGGGCTTCCCTGGTGGTGCAATGGTTGAGAGTCCGCCTGCCGATGCAGGGGGCGCGGGTTTGTGCCCCGGTCCAGGAGGATCCCACATGCCACGGAGCGGCTAGGCCTGTGAGCCATGGCCGCTGAGCCTGCGCGTCCGGAGCCTACACAACGGGAGAGGCCACAACAGTGAGAGGCCTGCGTATCGCAAAAAAAAAAAAAAAAAAGTAGCATCATAAATAGAAAACCTAATAAAAAAAGAATTTCTAAAAAATAAATAGATTAATAAATTTATACTTTTTAAATTATATTTTTTCTAACTGCTTATTTAACAAAAATATGATGAACTTATAGCTTTAGTGATATATCTTTTGTAAATGTGAGCAGTGTCTGTAGTTGTGTGTGGCTGTACTAGACTGTGAGCCATTGTGTGAATTCCACTTATTGTGCCAGATGTGAGGCTGTTGTCTTTTGTTTATAATTGTCTTGCCATTTCTCTAGCCATATAAGGTATTTCTTTAACAGATTAAAAAATTGAAAGAATTACGTTCCATGCTGATGGAACAGGATCCTGACGTGGCTGTTACTGTTCGAAAGCTGGTGATAGTTTCTCTGATGGAGTTATTTAAAGACATTACTCCTTCTTATAAAATACGACCCCTAACAGAGGCAGAAAAATCTACCAAGGTAATGCTGGATATAATTTTTTTTTAACATCTTTATTGGAGTATAATTGCTTTACAATGTTGTGTTAGTTTCTGCTGTATAACAGAATGAATCAGCTATATGCATACATATATCCCTATATCTCCTCCCTTTTGTGTCTTCCTCCCACCCTCCCTATCCCACCCCTCTAGGTGGTCACAAAGCACTGAGCTGACCTCCCTGTACTATGCAGCTGCTTCCCACTACCTATCTATTTTACATTTGGTAGTGTGTATATGTCAATGCTACTCTCTCACTTCATCCCAGCTTACCCTTCCCCCTCCCTGTGTCCTCAAGTCCATTCTCTACATCTGCGTCTTTATTCCTGTCCTGCCCCTAGGTTCATCAGAACCTTTTTTTTTAGATTCCATATATTTGTGTTAGCATACGGTATTTGTTTTTCTCTTTCTGATTTACTTCACTCTGTATGACAGACTCTGGGTCCATCCACCTCATTACAAATAACTCAATTTCGTTTCTTTTTATGGCTGAATATATTCCATTGTATATATGTGCCACATCTTTATCCATTCATCTGTTGATGGACACTTAGGTTGCTTCCATGTCCTGGCTATTGTAAATAGTAATGCTGGATATAATTACTACACAAAATAAGCTGAAAATTTTGCATAGCTAGAGATGGGAGAAATAGTGGGGACACTCATATTTTGTGGTAATTTAAAAATGGATTTCAGTATTTTGATTTAAGGAAATAATCTTTTTTGGTCTTTTTAGATCCGCAAAGAAACCCAGAAGTTAAGAGAATTTGAAGAAGGCCTGGTTAGCCAATATAAATTTTACTTGGAAAATCTGGAGCAAATAGTTAAAGGTATATTAAAAATATCTTAAAAGTATGTAACACACTTAGCTTTGATCAGGAATGTGAATTCTATATTCTGTCCTGTGTGTTTAGAGTCATGTAGCGTATGGTCAGGAGCAGAGTCTATAGAGTCAGACTTCCTGGGTTCAAATTCTGGTTCACCACCTATGTGGTGGGCAAAGGACTTAATCTCTCTGTGCCTCAGTTTTTCCTGTCTATAAAATGGGAATAAGGATAGTACTTTACCTCATAGGATTGTTGTGAGTGGTGAATTAATTTATAGATATAAAGTAGAATTATAGTGCCTATACTAGGCACTGTGCTTTATCAGCTATCAGTATTAGTATTATTGTTGCTGCAGTTCTTTACCTAGTAAGTAGTTGTATGTTTCTTGAATTCATGAATGGCTGGAATTTATTCTGCTGGGTTTTTTTGAGGGTTTTTTTCCTACATCTTTATTGGAGTATAATTGCTTTACAGTGTTGTGTTAGTTTCTGCTATATAATAAAGTGAATCATCTTTATGCATACGTATACCCCCATATCCCCTCCCTCTTGTGTCTCCCTCCCACCCTCCTTAATCCCACCCCTCTAGATGGTTGCAAAGGACCGAGCTGATCTCCCTGTGCCATGCAGCTGCTTCCCACTAGCTATCTATTTTGCATTTGGTAGATGAACTTAAGGGCAGGACAGGAATAAAGACACAGACATAGACAGTGGACTTGAGGACAAGGGGAGGGGGAAGGGTAGGCTGGGACAAAGCGAGAGAATTTAGCACTGACACATATATTCTACTGGTTTTTATTTGAAGGGGGTAGTCAGGGGAGAAAGATAATGTGAACTGGTTGTAGTGAGTGCCTTGAAAATGGGCTTAACATTATCGGGATGATAAACTCTTCTGTCAAACCCTGTTCTCTTTCTCTTCGTTCAGAAGAGGAAGGACATGGGAGGCATTCAGGCATGAATGGGGAAGAGATTTCATTGCCAAGGCGAGGTGCTTTCACCTGACTCACTTGGGCTCCTTTACTCAGTGCTGGGTCTAAGGATCACCCAGCTGCTAGCTCAGCTGCAGCAGAGCTACTTAATCTGTCGGCCCAGTAATGACATGGAGGTGGGATGGGTGGCATGGGCATTGCTTCTGTGCTCTGGCATCCCGACTGGAACCTACATACTAGTATTTATTTATTTACCTACTTGATCTACCTGTCTGTCTATTAGAATGTCTTCAAGATTCATCCTTGCTGTAGCATGTGTCAATATTATCTTCCCTTTTTAAGGCTGAATAATATCCCATTGTATGTGTACAGTACATTTTGTGTATCCATTCACCCATCCATTATGAAGTCTTGTCAGTTTTAAGTAAATAGAAGGTATCATTCTTACTTACGGTGAATACAGTCTGAGGAAAAATCACATATATGAGAAGCAAGTTTAAAACAGGCACTAGGGAATTCCCTGGCTGTCCAGTGGTTAGGACTCCATGCTTCCACTGCAGGGGACATGGGTTCTATCCCTGGTTGGGGAACTAAGATCCCGCATGCTGCGTGGCACAGCCAAAAAAACCAAAATAAATAATAAAATAAAATAAAATGAAGCCAAGGCACTGTCTTCTATATTGTCTTTCACATCTCTGGTTGTGTATGATGTAGGAGGAGGTCTTGAACCTACTCTAGAAAAAAAATCAGCGTATTTTCATATCCTCACATTCAAGATACTGTGTTACAGTAACAGAATATGTATGTAGAAGTTTCTAGAAAAGAGGTACTGTGAATCATTAATTATTTTGAAGGAGAAATTAAACTTTTTTGGACCTCCTGGGTAAAGATACCACAGTGAGCATCAGCAAGAAGCCAGGGGAAGTGATGCTTATGGAAAGCCAAGATTCTTGTAATTGTGGTTAGTCAGAGGGTGGATGATGGTAGGCAGATTTTAATGGTAACATCTGTACTTGTGTCTAAGTGTAGACAAGGATGATGGTAGGCAAATTTAATGGTAACATCTGTACTTGTGTCTAAGTGTAGAGAAGGATCATGGTAGGCAAATTTAACGGTAACATCTGTACTTGTGTCTGAGTGTAGCCAGCTCATACTTAAGAAGTCACATGGTATGTTGATTTTTCATATTACTGCTTATTACTGTAAAACAAACTAATTGAAATTTTAGCCAATGAATAAAGTAACTACAGTTATCTCTTGATTAGACTGGAAGCAAAGGAAGCTGAAGAAAAGTAACGTGGTTTCCTTAAAGGCCTACAAGGGACTGGCAGAGGTGGCTGTGAAGAGCCTGTGTGAGCTGCTGGTGGCCCTGCCTCATTTCAACTTTCACAACAACATCATTGTACTGATTGTCCCTCTCATGAATGACATGTCAAAATTGGTGGGTTGCTTTTGTTGCTGTTGTCCTTAACAGAAAATCATAGACGATGCGATTATTTTTTTTCCTCCCAAAATTCTTTTGGCGCTATTATTTTTCGCTAAAATTGGGTCCTTTGTTAAATACTGTCTCTTCAGGAAAATTGTTTGAATGTAAGCTTGGTGAAGTGGTTCTGAATAGGAGGTGGTTTTGCCCTCCTCTTCAGGCTGTGTCTGCACACATTTTGATTGTCATGACTATGGTGATGGAGGATTGTTGCTGCTGGCTTCTGGTGAATAAAGGTCAGGGAGGCTTCTAAGCATCCTCCAATGCACAGGACAGGGCCCCACAACAACGGATTATCTGGCCCCAAATGTCAGCACTGCTGAGGCTGAGAAACACTGGTTTAGTGTAACATTTTATTTTTCAGGTATCTGAAATGTGTTGTGAAGCAGTAAAGAAACTCTTTAAACAAGATAAATTAGGCCAAGCATCACTCGGTGTAATTAAAGTGATTTCTGGTTTTGTGAAAGGCAGAAATTATGAAGTTAGGCCAGAGGTAAGCCTTTTTTTTCTCACTTTATATTGTGTTTGCTTTTAAATTACGAAGTTAATTTTCAGTTGTTATGAGGAATTTATTTTTTATAGATGTGTAAAGTATAAAGTGAAAGTGCTCCCCAGAAGTAACCAGTCATAACAGTTCGGCGTGTATCCTTCTAGATGTTTTTGTATGCAGATAGAGACATACTTTATATTTTAAAATTAAAAAAATGGGTTTATACTTTGGAAACTATTCTGGAGCTGTTTTCATTTAATGTATTGTGGACTAATGTATAGGGCTATCTATCCCATTCTTTTTAACAAGTTTGCTGTAGTATTCCATTATGTGAATAATATATAGTCCCTACTTGATGGATGGCTGAGTTGTTTCTAGATTACAGTCAGCATGGAAAAGAATGTTTGGGCCACATTGTTTTTTCACACTTGTGTGAGTATTCTGTGAGTTAAATTTCTAAAGTGTGGATACTGGATCCAACAGTATACACATTTAAATATTTGAGAGCTAATGCCAAATTGTCCTCCAAAAACATTTGATCACTTATGTTCCCGCTAGTGATAGGAGTGTCATTTCCCCACAACCTACCCAGTGTTGAATATTTTTACTCTTTAATCTTTGTTAGTCTGATAGGTAAAAAATTACATAAATTAATGTATATTATTTTGTTTACACATTTTTATTAGTGAGGTTTTACTTCCTTTCATACATTTATTAGTCATTTGAATTTTTTGCCTGTTTGTATTGTTTGCCAGTTTTTCTCCTCAGGTATTTGACTTTCTTAAAGACATGTAATAATTTTTAAAATGTGCATATATTTGAATAAATATGAGCCATGTACTGGGCACTGTTCTAGGTCCTGGGGATAAAGTAGTGAACAAAAGAAACAAAAGCTCTGTGTGTTTGTTGAGCTTAAGTTACATAGTAAGGATATTAAGTCTCTGTTATATAAGTTGCAAATATTTATTTGTTGCTCTGTCCTTTAATTTTGTGTTGTCTTTTTGCTTTATAGAAATTTTGCATTTTAATTACTTATTTTACAGAATTGATTTTTTTATATTCAAGAATATCAAGTATCTTGCCATTTTCTTTTATGTTCTTAAGTGAAGTTTTATAGTTTTCTTCATTTGGGTCTTAGATATTTTCATTAATTTTTAGTCATATAGTTTTGATTGTTAAGCTGATTTTTTTTTTTTTACTGTTTTATTTCCTAATTTTGAAGTCTTCTTCCTTTGCCATCAAATTCTTTTCATCCCTTATAGCTGATAACTTTAGTTGAACTGCTAACATTACAAATATTGGGCTTAAGTATTATTCAGAATTTTAGAGTAGTCAGGGAATAAGGCTTGAACATGAAATTGGCCATAGGGAAACACTTTCATTTTAATGATGCTAGAATATAAACTGCTTTCTTTACTTTCTTGGTATTTATTTATTTGCTTGGTATATATATATACTTTGTATAGTAATGTGATTTTTTTAAGGTGTACAATGTGATGATTTAATCTATGTATACACTGTGAAATGATTACTGCAATCAAGTTAATTAACACATCCATCACCTCTCATAGTTACCTTTTTTGTGTGGTGAGAATACTTAAGATCTACTCTCTTAGCAAATTTCAGGTCTATGATACAGTATTATTACCCAGAACTTATTCACCTTATAACTGAAAGTTTGTATCCTTTGACCAGGATTTCCTCATTTCCTCCATTCCCTGGCAAGCACCACTCTACTCTCTGGTTCTGTGGGTGTGACTTTTTGAGATCATACAGTATTGATCTTTCTGTGTCTGGCTCATTTCACTTAGCATGATGTCCTGCAGGTTCATCCATGTTATCAGAGATGACAGGACCCTCTTTTTAAGGCTGAATAACATTCCGTTGTATGTATATCCCACATTTGCTTTATTCCGGCGGACACGTAGATTGGTTCCATATCTTGGCTTTTGTGAACAGTGCTGCAGTGAACATGGGTGTGCAGATATCTCTTTGAGATACTGATTTCATTTCCTTTGGATATATACCCAGAAGGGGGATTGCTGGACCATATGATAATTGTATCTTTAATTTTTTGAGGAGCCTCCATACTGTTCCATAATGGCTGTGTCAATTTACATTCCCACCAAGAGTGTACAAGGGTTCCCTTTTCTTCACAGCCTCACTAACACTTGTTATTTCTTGTCTTTTTCATAATAGCCATTCTGATAGGTGTGAGGTGGTATCTCACTGTGGTTATGGTTTGCATGTCCATGATGATTAGTGCTGTTGAGCATCTTTTCATTTACCTGTTGGTCATTTGTTGTTTGTCTTCTTTGGAAAAAATGTGTTTTTAGATCCCTTGTTCTTTTTCAAATCAGGTTGTTTTTTGCTGTGAGTTGTTTGAGTTCTTTAGTATTTTGGATATTACCCCTTATCACATACATGATTTGCAGATATTTTCTGCCATTCCATAGGTTGCCTTTGCATCTTGTCGATGGTTTCCTTTGCGTATGGAAGGTTTTTAGTTTACTGTAGTCTCACTTGTTTGTTTTTGCTTTTGGTGTCATATCTAGAAAATTAATGCTCAGACCAATGTCAAGGAGCTTTGTCTCTATGTTTTCTCTTCTAGGAGTTTTATGGTGTCAGGTCTTACATTTAAATCTTTAATCCATTTTGAATTAATGTTTGTGACTGGTAAGATAAGGGTCCAGTTTCATTCTTCTGTATGTGGATATCCAATTTTCCTAACACCATTTATTGAAGAGACTATTCTTTCCCTATTGTGTATTCTTGATTCCCTTACCAAAGATTAGTTGACCATGTGCCGCATTCTTTGATTTGGAGTTATTTTTCATTTGTGGGTGATATTTTATGAGCACATAGAATACCTACAAAATACTCACATCTTTCTGAGACCTAGAGTGACTTCAGGTTCAGTGTTTATGCTTTTAGTTCTTCCTTGTTTTCATTACATGCTTTAAATGAAGTTCTCAGCTTTCTTCCAAATGTACATATTGGAACCTCAGAAGAATACAAACCTGTAGTTCTTTTTTTCTCCAAGAATGCTGCTGTGACTGCAGGTCAGTAGAGTGGTTTCTTCCCCAGAAAACATAGGATTTTAAACCCCTTTTGTCTTTGTGTTTGGATGGTTGCTGTAGCACACAGTACATCAGTTTCTAAATTAGTTTCTGAACTTTTTTGAATGGCTTAAGGCAATAGTACATGTGGTCCCTGGACCAGCATCAGCTGGATTAGAAATACAAATTCTGGGGCCCCGCTGCAGACCTGCTGAATCAGAAGCTCTGGGGATGGGGTCTAGCTTTTTGTGCTTTAACAAGCCCTCCAGGTGATTGTGATGTTTGCTAAAGTTGGAGACCCACTGGCCTGAAGAAAAGTAAGTTGTCTTAATAACACTAGTCTTCATTTTTTTTTGTTGGGAAAAAAAGATTAGAACTGTTAACTGCAAAACTGAATCTGGTTTGGGAATTTAAAGCTGGTTTAGAAATGTCTAATAAATATCGTCTTCTCCCATACTGGTCCAAACCTTTTCCTGACCTGTCTACTCTTTGTAATCCTATCTACCAGTGCCAGGTAGTGTTCTCTCTTCCTTGTTCTTATTCCACTGCAAAGTAGTATTATGTGTATTTAGCCAAATACTAGTGTCCTTTCATAGACAAAATTTACTGAATACGTTTAACAAAAAGATAATAGAACTTTGTGTAAAATGTGATAAAAGATGTTTCAAAGTTTTTTGTATTTTGGGTTTTTTTGGCATGAAGGAAGAACACTGTTGAATGCTTATTCTGTTTAAAGTATTTGAGGGCAATATAGATATTAAGCTGTGTATTTGTGTTTTCTTCAATACTAGATGTTAAAAACATTCTTGTGCCTAAGGATCAAAGAAGTAGAAGTGAAAAAAGATACAGAGGATATTAATAAACAAAAAAAGTTCATGACTTTCAAGGAAAAGAGAAAAACTCTATCAAGAATGCAGAGAAAGGTTTGATTGATTTCCTTTGTTGTTTTAATTGATTTTAGATTAAAATCATAGTATAGGCACAGGTAAAAATCATAGTTAAGATATAAATATTTTTAAATCTGATATTTAGAGAATTTTATTTTCTCCAGTTATTGCAAAGAAATGTTTTATTAAATCAACTTAAACAGATAGTTCATTAGCAAAGAGAGCAGTAGATGAAAAGGTTTTCTTGCCGTGCTGGCTTTTTTTTTTTTTTTGGCCACACCGCACCACTTGGCATGTGGGCTCTTAGTTCCCCAACCAGGGATCTAACCTGTGCTCCTTGTGTTGGAAGCACGGAGTCTTAACCACTGGACCACCAGGGAAGTCCCCATGCTGGCTTAGATTCATCGTGATAACACAGATTCCTTCCTTAACAGAAAGGATGCATTCATGTGAAGTTGGCAACAAAGTAGGTTTTAGTCGAATCTACTTTCTCTGTTGGTTTGTATTTGAAAACTAGGTTGAAATTCCAGGCTTTTGTTTATTTACTATGAGACTTTGGAAACATTTTTTTAATATTCTGAGAAACAGAGCTAAAAATAGCACCTACCTTGCAGGGTGATTGTGTAGTTTAAATATGATGACATAGGAAAAGCACTTAGAGTGTGCAGTGCTGGGCATACTTTATACACATTAGTTACCACCACCACCATTATTATGATCACTTCTCAAAACATTTCTAAACAGTTTATTAGGGTTATCAAATGGGTTATAAAAACAAAGGAAAAAATAATTTCCAGGGAGATCCATCTTTGAATGTGTCTAATAAATTTTGAAAATAAGCCAGGAATATCAAAATAGACTTAATGATTGTTAACAAATGAAGGTAAATATTTAAATTATTTATACCATACCATCCTCATATACGTTGGATGTGCCTGTTAGGAACAGCATGTATGTGGCTAGTGGGGAAGCAAAGGCCCAATAAGCAGCTCTTTAACAGCTTCATGTGAGGGAAGGAAACGCCATTCCTCAGTCAGTCCCCAGTGTCTCAGGCAGCTTAGCAACCATTGTTTGCTGCTCTAACAGCATAAGGGAGTGGAAAAAAGTTGGTTTTCCGTTGAATTTCTGTATGTATAGTATCTGATTTTATGCATTGTATGTAAATGAGTTTGGGAAGCATTGTTGATGACTGGTTTCCACATTATAGATGATTAAACAATAAGAATTATTTCTGGGCTCAGCATGTCCTTCCTTCCTTTCTTTCTTTTTTTGAAAAAATTTAAATTACAGAAAACTACAGAGAGTAGTATAATAGCCCATGTATTTACCATTCTGATTGAGCAAATATTAATATACTTCAGTTTCTTTCTTGAAAAGAAAGAAACCATTGGTGGTAGAGTTGGAGTCCCTCTGTCCCTTCTCCAGTCCCATCCTTCTCCCATCCTCCAAGGAGGCAGCCACTGCCATAAATTTGGGTTATGGATGCTTCTTATCCATTTTTCTATTTTTGCTTATATTTGTAGACAGTCTGTGGTATTATTGTGTGTGTTTCATAATATTGGCATAATGCCTCTCTGAAGGTAGCTTTTTCATTCAGTGGTATACTCTTTTTTTAAAATCTATTTTCAGTGGAAGAAAGCAGAAGAGAAACTAGAGAGAGAGCTTCGGGAGGCAGAAGCTTCGGAGAGTACTGAGAAAAAACTTAAACTGGTAGGCAGTTTCACGTTTTCTCATGCTTTTAAAATGTTTTGTTAAATGATTTCAACTAGAGATTGATTGCTTCAACTTGTGGTTGTATGACTTTGGTTTATTTCATGAGGCTTAGATACATGATGTATAAGAAATGATAAATGTGATCGATGATGCTAGTTTTAGGAAATCACAGGATGTGTATCTTCATTCTGCTTTGTTGAAGCTCTTAAGATTGAATAGTGGGGAGTGATGGGAAAGCACAGAAAAGGTTGGGTTTTGAAAGCTGTAGTTGTGGTAACTCGGGAGAAAGTATACTAGGTTATACTGAAGTCATTTTGTCTGTTCTGCAGCACACGGAGACTCTGAATATTGTGTTTGTGACCTACTTTAGAATATTGAAGAAGGCCCAGAGGTCACCTCTCCTGCCAGCAGTTCTGGAAGGTCTTGCCAAGTAAGGGCTGTGTAGGTTGAAGCCTTTTAGATTCTTTCTAAATCAATAAGACCGAGGTAACCATGAATTTTAAACAGGGTTCACTAATGATGACCCGGTGTCCTTCTTAGTTCTCATTCCTTTTTTATTTGTCACCAGCTTTTCCTTGGAACTGTTCATAACACTGCACTTTTTTGGTTTTCTCATCTCAAACCTTTTATTTTAAAAATCTCCTTCGCTAACTCTTTCCTCCTACTTATTACTTAGTTCTCGCTGTCCCTAGGGTTCGTCCCTCAGTTCTGCTTTCCTTCTGTTCTGTAGTCAGTTTTTAGTCTTGCATAATCTGTTCCTCTTAAGATAGGTCTTCTTGTATTCTGTCAACACTAATGAACCTACTGGGGGATGTGAGCCAGAATAATGGTTGTCAGGATAGTTTTCTACAATTATTTGAGGTATTGTCCTGTAGAACAGTGCTATCCAATAGAAACATAGTGTGAACTACATATGAAATTTAAAATTTTCTGTTAACCACATTGGAAAGGAAAAAGAAACATGAAATTAACTTAAATATATTTTGTTGAACTCATTTTATCTAAAATATTATTTTGACATACATTAATGTCAAAACAATGAGATTAAACATTAGTGAGATATTTGGCATGGCTTTTTTCATACTGTATCTTCTAAAAGTCATATATGTTTTACATTATAGCACATCATCTCAGTTTGGACTAGCCACATTTCAAATCCCTAATGGCCAGTGGCTGCGTTGGACAGCACAGCTTTAGAAATAGGACTAATGTCTGGAAGATAGAGAAAAGGCAAATTTGGTTCAATGTAGAAGAAATTACTTTCTAATGACTGTAGCTATTTGGTGATGAGATGCTTTGCCTTATAAGATAGTGTGGTCCTTGTCATTGAAAGAGAGGTTGGTCAGAGGTTCAAAGAGAAGGGATTATTCTTACCTTAGGTAGGACCTGTTGTTTGTTTTTTTCAATGATCAATTTCTTTTTTGTTTTTGTGTGTTGGGTCTTCATTGCTGCGCATGAGCTTTCTATAGTTGTGGCGAGTGGGAACTACTCTTTGTTGTGGTGTGCGGCCTTCTCATTGTGGTGGCTTCTCTTGTTGCAGAGCATGGGCTCTAGGCACGTGGCTTCAGTTGTTGTGGCACATGGGCTCAGTAGTTGTGGCTCACGGGCTCTAGAGCGCAGGCTCAGTAGTTGTGGCACATGGGCTTAGTTGCTTCTTGGCATGTGGGATCTTCCTGGACCAGGGATCAAACCTGTGTCCCCTGCATTGGCAGGCGGATTCTCAACCACTGCACCACCAGGGAAGCCCTGGCAGGTGGATTCTCAACCACTGCGCCACCAGGGAAGTTCTAATGACCAATTTGTTTATTTAAACAAATTTTCAATAATACATGCTCATTTAAAAAATTCAAATAATGCAATTAAGAATTAAAAGATCACAAGTTCCCTTCCTTCCTATATCAGTATGTAAATCTGCCCACCTGCCTTCCTTCATAGAAATTGAATCTTTCACATAAATGTATACTGTTCTGTAACTTCCTTTCTTTTTTGGATAAACAGTTATTCTGGGTATCCTTCTATGTTAGCACACATAGACCCACTTTTCTTTTTAAGTTCATAATACTCCATGTCATGGATATTTAATACTTTATTTGGTCAGTCCCCAGTGCTACACTGGAAATATCTTCAATGTACTTGTGTGCACATATTGCTAGGTCAAAGAGTATGATCGTTTTAAATTTTGATAAATATTGCCGTATTACTTCCCAAAAAGGTTGTACCAATACACAGGGAATATATGACCTCTGAGGTCCTTCCTTCTTCTAAGATTTACAGTGTCAAAGGCTCTTGCACTAATATTGAAGAGATATCCTGACTTTAACTACTTCGGTGCCTGATATTTTATAGTGTACAGAGTCCTCTGACATTTAGTAGCTCACATGATTCTTTCTCTTTAACTCTATTGAATGATCTCAGTTATTTTTCAAAATAGAAGGCCAGGGCAGTCAGCTCTTAACTAGGATTATATAGGTAATTAATTGCTGAGCCTGAACTAGACACTAGCTCCAAGATTTTTTCTTTTCTTTTTAAAGCTTTCATAGGGTCCATTTTCTAATTAATAGCAAAATCTTTCCTCCTTTCCTTCTTCCTGCCCCATTTTCCTAGAAGCTGTAACTGCTGACTCCTTTGTGACTTAGAACATTGTTGGACACCTGGTCAACTTGACTCAGAGAACTTGTTTGCTCTTAGCAATTTCTTTCTCTGGGTAGGAGTATTTTTGAAATATATTTAGTTTGTTTAGTGCCTCATATATTCCTGCTGAGTATAGTGTCCAGTCGTGGATGAATTGTGCAAAGAGGCCAGTCTGAATTAATGAAAAGTATCGATAATCACCATCATCTCCATCATAGCTAACATTTTGAAATAAGTAATATTGAAAATATGGTTTTAAAGTCAGGTTTAATTTTTAACTGCTTTATGTCTATTTTTAGGTTACCTTTTAACTAAGTTTTGTTTGATTCTAGGTTTGCTCACCTTATAAATGTGGAGTTTTTTGATGATTTATTAGTAGTTCTACATTCTCTCATTGAGTCTGGTGTAAGTAACTCTACTAATGAATTACTTTTTAAGATATAAATTGTAATTATTCTTAATATCCTTTTTTTTTTTCCTCTTCGTTTTAAGGACCTAAGCTATCAAGAAAGTCTTCACTGTGTCCAGACTGCTTTTCATGTTCTTTCTGGGCAAGGTAAGGTACTTTCTTGATTAAGTTTTGTTTTCTTTGCCTTTGGAGGCTTTAACATACCTAATTTTTGTTCTCATTTTCAAAGGTGATGTTCTGAATATTGATCCAATGAAATTCTATACACATCTTTACAAAACACTGTTCAAGTTACATGCAGGTATGTATGTTTAGATAATGTGTCTTTAATAAATCTTCATCTTCTAAGAATATTTTGTGACTGGAATTATAGTCAATGAAAATTGAGAAATAGGAGCAGGTATATAAAATGCTGGCCTGCCAGTGCTACACATCCGTATTTAACCTTAAGTGAGACTTGGAGTGAGAGAACTTTTGGAATTGACTGGAGATGCAGTGCAACTCACATTATTGTGTGAGCAGTCTGGCACGGCTTCATCGTTTCCATAGGGAAATGATGTGGGACAGGTGCGACAGGCTCCTCTTGGATTTTTCCAAAGTTCAGTGAAGTTGCATAATGAAAAAGTAATGAGAACAGCCCCAAAGGGTATATCTGCTGTTTTAGGTGCTACGAATGAAGGTGTTGAGATCGTCCTCCAGTGCCTTGATGTCATGCTGACTAAGCGCAGAAAGCAGGTTTCTCAGCAGCGGGCCCTTGCCTTCATCAAGCGCCTTTGTACCCTTGCTCTTCATGTGCTTCCAAATTCAAGCATTGGCATTTTAGCAACTAACAGAATATTAATGCATGTAAGTAGTGATGCAAACGAATAGAGCTAAGTTCTTACAGTGCAACAATGGTGTTTTGTTCGATGCACATTTTTTTCCTCCATTTACATTATTATTTTAATTATAAAAGTAATTCACACTTGTAACAAGTTAAGGTGATAAAAGAAGTACATAAAATTACAAAAGGAAAGCACTCCACCCCTACTGACACTCTCCATTTTTACGATTTGGTGCGTGTCCTTCCAGAAAACTTAAAAAAAATTCATTTATAAATGTGTACACTAAACACAAAACTTTTTTCTTTTTTAATGGAGAGGGGATTATGATATACAGTATTGTTCTACAACTCTTTTTTAACACTTAATGGTGATGAACACATTTTGTATCAGTACAAATACAGCTACTTGGTCTCTTTAATGATTATTGGTTTAACAAATACATAGTTCTTACTGTATGAATTCCACTGTTACAATGCTTTACAAAAATTAACTCAGTTTTCATAACAACTCTGTGAAGTAGCTACTATTATTGTTCCCATTTTATAGATGGGGAAAACTGAGGTCCAGAGAGACTAAGAAACTTGTCTAAAATGACACTGCTAGTAAGTGGCAGAGATGGGATTTAAATTTAGGCAGTCTGGCTTTTACACTTTACATTTTTCTTTTGATGGATGTAAGATATTTCCTTTTTTGCTATTATAAATGATGCTATAGTGAATATTCTTATAAGTGTATCTGATGTAATTATTTCTATAGGAAAGATTCCTAAAAGTGGGGTTGCTGAATGAAAGAATATCTGTTTTCTTTTGCAAGATAAAATTAATTCTTTTCAAAGCAAGCTAATATTCTTTTGTTCTCTTGTGGAATAAACTTAAATTGCATAAATTAAAACTAGGTATAAAGTGCATGTGCTTATAGCTCTTATGTAACTGTAAAATCAAATTGTGTAAAAGTACAGAATCCAATAACGTTCTTAAAATTAATAATATTACTTTAATTAATCCTTCTTTTTATGTGACATTTTTGCAGACTTTCCCCAAAACAGATCTGTTGCTTGACAATGAATCTCAGGGTAGTGGAGTTTTCCTTCCTGAGCTGGATGAACCTGAGTACTGCAATGCTCAGAACACTGCTCTTTGGGAATTGCATGCACTGAGGGTAAGAGCCCCCCCCTCCCCTTTTTGTGAGGGCTTTTTCAGTTTTTCCCGCAAGTAGTTATAATTGCCAGAGAACTTAACATATTTGGTTCTGGGACTGCCTTTCATAGAATTCCTGTCTAAATACTGTACGTTTCACTTTGCTCTTACTATTAAGATGTTGAGATGCATTTTCTAAGGAAGCAGAAAGTGATTTCAGTATTGTGGGGTGAGATTTCTTGAAGTCACTCCCTGACACTATTCAGAATAGAAGATATGTTATCAGGCACATTTGTATTGGGTCTTATTCAGGGGGACTTCCAGAGGCCTGCGGCCCGCCAGTTTCAAGAGGGTTTCACCTACGGTGTGATCCTACAGTGCGGACAGCAGCAGCATTATAGTGGAAATATGTTTTAGGAAACCTGTTGTAAACTAACTTTTTTCACTCTGAAAGAGAAATTGCCTTTTGATTTTTCTTTTCATACTTTAAAAGCAAGACTAAGCTACTTCAGTGAACTTGGTCATCAAACAGATTTGTGTTGGAATCTTGTGAGCAAAGATACTGTTTTTTTTCTGTAGGTATGTGGTTGTAATGAAGTACATATGCATATGTGGTTTTTTAAAAAAATTAATGTTTATTAAAGTATAGCTAGTATCTTATAAAATATTGACCCGTGCAAAATATGGTTGTCCTGTTTCCCCTTCAGCGACATTACCATCCTATAGTGCAAAGATTTGCAGCTCACCTCATCGCTGGAGCCCCTTCCGAAGGCTCGGAAGCACTCAAACCAGAGTTGAGCCGAAGGTAGTATTAGCATTGCCTTATTATAGAACTGCAAATTTCAGTTGATAGCTGTTTTGACTATGAGAAGTCTGTTTTACAAAGTAATAGATTTCAAAATGTAAAGTGCTGGTTGGTTATCTGGACTTGGTCCACTTCATATTCCTGAATTATTCCAAAGAGAAAACATTGCTGACTGTGATTTTGTTAGTTTGTTTTGAGTAATTACTTAACCTTTTTTTTTTTTTGGTCATAAAACGTTTCACACATACAGGTAAGTAGAAAGAATAGTGAATCCCCATATGCTCATTACTTAGGTTCAACATTTAATAAGATGATGCCATATTTGCTTTATGTGAAGGTCCATGAGTCCATCCACAGAACCTTTTTTTTTTCCCCATCCAAATGGTTCTGCTAGGACAAGAAAGGGAGAAGTGAGGAGGGAGAGAAAAGAAGTGCTTTGAACACTGCCACCCAGAAGGGAGCAGTTTCTCTCCTTGGCCCTCATAGCCATCTCTGTTCAGTGCCCCCGACCTGTGAGAGTTTGGACTGGCACTTCCAGCATTCACCTTACACGCTTCCAAATGGGGAAAAGCGTCCTTCTAAAAGAAGTTTCTTTTCCCACAACTTTTTGATCTGAAAAAAATTCGTACAGAGAAGTTGAAACAGTAGTAATTATCGTTTTTTCCCCCACAAAGTCAACTAGGAAATACTTCAGTTATACAGAAAAGAAGAGAAAATGGTATGACACCCTTGTAATATTCCCATCACTCAGAATTAATATTTTGTTGCAGATTTTTCCCCTCCTTTGCAAGCCCACTGGTTTCTTTAAATCAGAGATCACAGACAAGTGACCTGTAGGCAAGATTTTCTGGCCTCTTCAGAGTTTGAACAAGAATCTAATTGGTTGGTATCTTTTAAATATTGGAAGAATTCGCCAAAAATCATTTCCAGCTTCTCTTGAAATACTGAGAGGTTTGACGAAACAGGTCTATATTTTTACAAGGCAGTAGTCAGATGTATCCCTCTCTAAATGAGACATATATTGTAATTTCCTGTAAACCCTTTTCCTTCTGGGTAGGATAGAGGTAACCTTTGCTCTTATTAAATAGTAAAATGGCCATTTACTTCTTTCATCCTTCATACTTCCCACCTGTACCCCGGCTTTGTTTTTCAAAAGGAAAAGGAGAAAATGATTCTTTGTCACTTCTTCACAATCCTTTTCCGGTATGTTTTTGTCAGAGATCTTCATCATTTGCCTCATTTATGCCAGAGGTTTCCTTTTCTGGAGGAAGTTGAATGGATTATCCCAAAGGCTTGAGAAGGGAGACTCTTGATGGGCTTCCCCTGGGGAGTGGAGCTTGGGATGTGAGCCTGATTGCATCCCTTGCCAATCTCCTTTGGAGAATATGAACCAATCTCAGGTCATTAAGGATTCATTTACATGCATGGGTATAGACATTTATTCTGTCCTGATTGGCCTCTCCTTGCTTTCAATCCAGGCAAACAGCTGAAGGGTTGAGCTGATTGAAATCCGTGGAAGGTGACTCCATGCCTATGCTCTCATGACTAACTTACACTTAGTTGCATATCGTTCACATAACGGGTTGAGTTGGGATTTGATCATATTGAGCGTGAGGGCTTTTTGCTCAGCCTTTTTGTCCAGACCTATATTTCTAAATGTATACCAGACCTCTCTGAGGTGGATTTAGTTGGATAATGATGTCATAACATGGGGATTTAGGATTTATTTTATATAAGTGTGTTTTGTTGGTTTCCAAAGAAAACAAAAACAATAATTAGAAAAGATATATGCATTCTTATGTTCATTGCCACATTATTTACAATAGCCAAGATACGGAAGCAACCTAAATGCCCACCAATAGATGAATGGATAAAGAAGATGAGGTATATATACACACAATGGAATATTACTCAACCATGAAAAAAAGAATTAAAACTTGCCATTTGCAACAACATGGATGGACCTAGAGGGGATTATGCTAAGTGAAATAAGTCAGAGAAAGACAAATACTGTATGATTTCACTCTAAAAAACAAAACAAATGAACAAACAAAACAGAAACAGAGCCATAAATACAGAGAACAAACAGGTGGTGCCAGAGGGGAGGGGGTTAGGAGGAGGAGAGAAATAGGTGAGGGAGATTAAGAGGTACAAACTCCCAGTTGCAAAATAAATGTCACAGGTATGAAATGTACAGTGTGGGATATATAGTCAATAATTATACAATATCTTTGTATGATGACAAGTGGTAAGTAGACTTATCGTGGTGATCATTTTGAAATGTATAGAAATATCAAATCATCACTATGTTGTGTAACAGGAACTAACAGAGTTGTAGGTCAATTTTACTTCAAAAACAAACAAACTCATAGAAAAAGAGATCAGGTTTGTCGCTACCAGAAGGGGGAATTGGATGAAGGCAGTCAAAAAGTACAAACTTCCAATTATAGGATAAATAAGTACTAGGGATGTAATGTACAACATGATAAATATAATTAAACTATTGTATGTTATATATGACAGTTAAGTGAATAAATCTTGAGTTCTCATCAGAAGGAAAAATTTTTTTTCTATTTCACTAATTTTGTATCTATGTGAGATGATGGAGGTTCACTAAACTTATTGTGGTAATTCATTTCATGATGTATGCAAGTCAGATCATGCTGTACACCTTAAACTTACACAGTGCTGTATGTCAATTATATCTGAATAAAACTGCAAGAAAATAAAACTGGGACAAAGAAGATTTTAATGAGAAAAAAGAAACAAAAATGAAAGCAGGATTATGTTATATCTAGGTTTAGAATAATGAGTACAATCTAATTGTTTTCTCTGTGTACAGTCTAATTCTGTGGGTACAATCTATTTTCAAGTTACACAGATATGGTGGTGTCTTTACTTTTCTTATATTTGTGATTATAGATCTCCTGCAGAACTTTTTGAGGCTTATAGCATGGCAGCAATGACATTCAATCCTCCTGTTGAATCTTCAAATTCCAAAAGGAAGGTATGTGACACTTTTCATTATTTTTTTTAAAGGATGAAATAAAAACTAAATTAATATGTCTCTTAATACCTGATTTCAACTTGCTTGTTCCGTGCTAGGAGTTGATGGTAGGATAGATTTCTGGGGTTGGAATTCTGTAGAGACAGTCAGGAGACTGTTTCATTCAATGCAGGATATGGCTGATATGTCCAAGACCTGACCCAGCACCTGTCGTTATTTTTCATGTGTTAGTTTGGTGTCAGCTGTTGCCATTTTTAACTTTGCTCACGGCTTGGCTTTTGCTTATGGCATAAGCAAACTTTTAACTCATACTTTTAATATTTTTTCAGGATAAAGTTTTACAAGGGGATTCATTTTTAAGTGAAGAGATAAGTCAACTAATCAAAAGACATTGTAGTGAAGTTGCTACTCAGTCGCCTCTGGATTTCACCAAATATTTGGAAACATCAGTACGGTAATAGAAAAATGAAAAGTCAGGGGACTTTTGTTGTATATTTGTGTGTTTGTGCAGATGCACATAAAGATATATTGTTAATTTAGGACCTTCTCTTGAGGAGGAAGAATTATCCTTTGTGTGGCACAGGGTTCTGCCCCAATTCTGAAAATATGCACAGGAAAATCAAGACCATGAGATTGCTTTCTACCATTCAGTTACTCTTTATAACCAAATACTTTTTAATAACGAAATAAGTGTTTTTTTAATTGTACCACCATGATGGAAGTGAGAAACATTCTAAATTTGAGTGTATATATTTTTATGAAAATTTCTGAGAAAAGAAAAAATAGCTTGCAATTGGATACCAGGTTCTTTGGCTCTTACTGGACGATATGCTTCAAGAAGTAACCTAATTTGGCATTTGTGAAAAAGAATGCTCATCATGGCTACTTTCAAAGAAAGTTTGAGTGTGATTCTAGTCTCTTTGAAGTTCGTCGCATTTTCTGACATGCTCTGGAGGGTGATGGTGGAAAAAACCAAGTCTGAGACTTTCTTTACCATTCTGTTTTAAGGATAAAGGGTACCCAGCGAGGGGCTTTCTTTTTTTTTCTCCCTTCATTTTTTTTTTTAACAGATGAAATGCCTATTCTTATGAATATAATTAAAAAGCAGTATTTTATGTGACAGCTATTGCCATATTCTAGGAATGGCTTATGAAATAAGTGTTTTAATGACCAGGTTATAAATATCCTCTACTGTGAATAGCTGAATAAAACAGCTGCATTTTTCTGCTTTCTAGTGAGCATTTTAAAAAATGCACAGCAGTCCAACTAAGTAGATCTATTTCTTCAAAGCTGTAGAAGCCAAATATTTTGGCCTAGGGTAGTGCTTAAAGTTCTTTTTTTTCTCATGAAGTAAATGAAAATAGAACGTTCCTTTATCATTCCAGCAGAGTGGGGAATATCAGCTTAATGACGCATGTTAATCTTTTAGCATATTATATGTGGTTTTAAAAAGTGTTTTTAAGATCAATTTTTTTAGGCTTGATTATTTAATGGTGAGAAATGTGTGGTTCATTATATAAATACTTGCTTTTAATGCACTTTTTAGATATTAAAGTTCAGGAATGTTATGAATATTTGTTTAGATGACCAAGGGGTCTTTTGCCGTTGGAGCACAAGTGACCAGTACATGTCACAAATCATTTATTTTCCAAACATATACAAATACATTTATATTTCACGTTGGCAGCAAAAACTATAGTTTAAATGAAAAATCAATTTTAAAATAAAAATTCATCAACTATTTCACACTTGTATTATGCTTTTAACCTTGTTACACATAAGCGAATCACAGTGGGACCATAAAATTATACATCTTGTATTTGAATATCCTATATGAATTTGAGGATGAAACATTTGTGCACTAACTTCTGTAGCCTTGTACTGATGAGTTTCATTTTCAGAACTAAATATTATAGTCATTAATAATAACATACACCCTGAGGCTATAATAAACTACAGCCTCGATGTCTGTTTTTTTAACTAGATAAATATTGAGCACCTACTATGTGCTTAGCACTGTGCTACGCACTTAAAAGTGAAGTCGGGTAATAACAGGCATAAGACGTAGCCTCAGTCTTCCATGCCCTTGCATGTTGAGTCAGAGCATTCACACATTTTTGTGAACACAACATTACCCAATTCAGTGTCAGAGTGAGTTGTTTCAAAGTTCAGAGAACTGTATCATCTGAAATAGGGAAGGTTTCAGAGGCCTGCTGGATGGCAGACTTGAGCATAGTATGTTTTGTATCTAAGAGATGTGTACGAACAGCTTGGTAATCATGGAGATTCAGTATTTCAAAAACACTCAGGTATTCCTGTCAGAACCCTTAGCCATCATGCAAGGACTGCATTTAGGAAGTTGATAGGAAGAAATGGCAGAGAACATATAAATTGTTAACAATGTACTGTATCATGTTGACCCAAGTTTGGGCTTTGTGTAAGAGGCAGTCTCCTTTTCTAACAACTTTTTGGAGGGTCCAGGTATTCTCCTCTTCTTGCCTTGCTGCTGATTTAAGAGAAGCAACTAAAAGTGTTTGAGGCAGCCCGCTAGAGAGCTCTTTCCGTGTAGGCTGCCTCTCACTATGCCAAGTTCAAGATCAGACACCAGCCAGGAAAATCCTCCTTACTGGCATGGGAGCAGAGTTGTGGAGCTTTGTGGTTTAGTTAATTCAGTTTTACCAGGCCAGTACGCAAGCTCTGATTACTTTTCAGAATTAAGCAAGGCCTTCGGGTTTCTGGCAGAAGAGGAGAGGTCTACAGAGGTACTAGAAAGGGAGAGAACAGAGGAAGGGGAAGATGTGTTTAAAAAAAAAGCACATACGGAGCCATAGGGGAGGCCCGCTTTCATTAGTGAGCCTCCAGTGTCTCCAGAGGCATCACGATGGGAGACCTTTGTGTGAAAGTAAATTTGACTTTTGACTCACTTTTGTTGAGTCGAGACTCCATATTTCTCCCCAGCTAGAGAATTTACAAATAACTTTTACTTGGTAAGGATGACACGAAAAGAGACGTTCCTTTAAGAAGGCACTTTCTGCACAAATAATGTTACTTCCTGCAGATTTATCCTCAAACTTATTCTCAACTCCTTCACACCCTTATATAATCTCACGTTAGTTTGCGAAACAAACAGTTACAGAGGAGGTGACTGAGAGGAAGTTAATGTTTTTTCCAGCATCACACATCACATTGGATTCTTGTTCTAATCTTTTCTTGCCAGCTATCATAATCTTAAACGTGGCGCCACCTAACAGAATTCATGCTCCTTTCTGTTTTTAGTGAAGCATTTAAAAATACTTTTTTTCAAAATCTTGTAGTAAATACAGTTTGCATATTTGTTTGTTTGTTTATTGAGTGAAGTAGAAAAGAACAGCTTCTTGCTTTGCCAGGCAAAGGGGACCACAGGGGGTTAATGCCCTCAAAACTGTGTGTCCCGACCTGGAGCGGGTAGTGAGGAGTTTTATAGTAATGGTTCAAAGAGGGCGCCATTAGCTCATGGACATTCTGATTGGTTGATGGTGACGTAAGTGGGAGTCAGCATCATCAACCTTCTGGTTCCAACCGGTCTGGGGTTTGCGTGCTTGTGGGCACCATACCCTTCATTTCTCCCACTTGGTGGGGGTTTCAGCCAGCTTGTATTATTTAGATTCTTTTCCACATCGACTTTACTGATGAAGGTTTGCTACCCAAATTTTTAATGGTATGGAAAGTATGAAGTAGTAATGGGTATAGTGTGGGTGACTATTTTAGATGCATTCTAAATGGGATAATTTCTTTCATTTGCTATAGTAATATAACTGTATAATTCAGAGACGATCTAAATCAAAATTTCCTCCTTTTGGCTAACACCAGGCTGTGCTGGTTAGCTGTAATAGTAGAGTAGTCCCCCCTAAAGTCCCCAAGACTCAAATACAGCAGAGTGTGTCCTTTCACCTCAGAATGAACCATCAAGTTGGGTTGCAACATAGGCCGGAGGTTGGGTTCACTCACTTGCTAAAACCTAGTCTCCCTTGCAGTCTCAAGGTAAGTTTCAGACTTTGTGCTAAGGGCCATGGGGTGGGGCGCTGCAGGGCTTAGAGTGAAGGCCAAGTGATAAACCTAGTGAGACCGGTCTTGCTTTCCATCTCGCTACTCTGCACAGTTTTCATCTTGACTCTTGCCAGTTAGACCAGTAACCCAATTTTTATGACACAGTAAGCCCAACCAGAGGAAAAAATGCCTCTTAGTTTAGAGAAACTTGATTACGGTTTCTGGAATATTTTAAAAAATGAGGCAGCATTGTACATTTGTTGTAGACTGATTATTTGATTTAGAAAGAAACCTGTAGCACTGTACAAATGACATCGAACTGGAATAGCCTGAATTCTGTTGACAAGCAAATGTGGCTCTTCTAGCATTAAAGCTTTGACTCAGTCAGAACTTCCAGTAACATGAAAGCTGGGCCGTGTGTTTTTAACACTTCTGTTAGCGTATGCAAAGAACTTGGGGATTGTTTTATTCATTTTTTATGGTGAAAAACTTCTCAAAGCAAAGGTTAGGATTTTTAGTGTGTTTTATAATTTGAAGAAAAACATCTTAAATTTTAATGTCAATAGAAAGATAAAATTTGGATTTTACTTAGAGGAACACCTTTCATTTTAAAAATCATAATTTGCTTCATGCCAAGAATAAGAAGAATCCTTTACACGTACATGATAGTTTTATACAGCAAGGTTTTTAAAATAATTTACATTAAATGGCAAGTTACATGCAATTCTGGCCTGTTTCAGATATCCAGAGCATACATTTTCTTTTTAGGAGATTTGTCTTCAAATAGTGAGATAGAACCACTAACGCTTCTAATCTGCAAGCAGTATCAAGAAAGCTGTGTATAATAAATATATAGGTACAATGTCAGTACAGACCTAGTAAAATAAATAAACACAAACAATCTACTTTTGCTTTAAAAACATGGTTAAGTTTCTTGTTAAGATGTCACAACTCAGTAGATATATGTTATTCTAACTTCATTTTATGGAAACCAAAAGTCTGTGAATATATAAGCAATGAACGTAAAAAACCCCAACATCATTCTGTAGCTAAAAAGAAATACTACAGAATTCACAATGGTACACAATATAGAAACTAAATTGAATTAATTTTTAATGAATCTTATAGGACATATTTACACTTGCAATGCCCAGAATCTTCCAATTCTCAGCCATAAAATGTATGACTAAACTAGCCTGCTTGTTTTCATACCGCTGCATCTTGTTCCCAGTTTTCTAAGTCAGGTCAGCAAACTATGGCCCTTGGGCCAAATCCAGCCTGCCACCTGGTTTCGTATGGCTCTTGAACTAAGAATAGTTTTTACATTTTTAAATGATTTTAAAAAATCAAGAGGAATATTTATTACATGAGAAAATTGTATGAAATTACAATTTCAGTGTCTTTATATAGTTTTCTTGGATCACAGCCACATTCATTCACGTGTGTATTGTCTATGGCTGCTTTTGCACTACAGCTGAGTTGAGTCATTGCAGTGGAGACCATATGGCCCATAAGGCCTAAAATATTTGCTGTCTAGCCCTTTACAAAGTTTGTTGACCCTTGTTCTAAGTCAATTATTACAAGGTTAGCAATGGTTTTTCCAACTGTTGACACATGTAAAGTGGCAGTCTGCTGGGCTTCTTTGCTTCATCAGGAAACTGGTTGGTAGCCAGCCCTGTGCCATTTTGCTTAACCTCAGTGTGGACCTCATATCGCAAGTTCAGAAATCATCAATTTCCAGTTTAAGTCTAATGAAAATAAGGAAGTTATATTTGTTTCCATCATGTTCATTCTTGACTTTATAACTTCTTGCCCAAAGATCTTCACCTGTAAAATTGTATACATAGGCTTGTTAGTCTCTTTAAAGTGAAGGAGCAGAAATGTCCATAGTGTAGCAAGGTTTACGGTTGTTCAACCAACAGAAACCCAAGCTCTGGTGACTGGGTCTGGGGGAGAGACTATTTCCTGTAAACTCACAGTGGTAGAACATGATGTTCCTGGGAGGTGGAACATTAGGCTGTTTCTGCCCTGGAACATCACATTCTTTAGAAAGATTTTTTTTTTAAAACCATAATTAAACTGTTCAGCTTTAAAAAAAAAAAAAAAGGTGGACGTCTGTCAACTAGTTGAGTAAGTTAATTATTTGTTTAGAAATTCTTAGATTATTATTAGGAGGTAACTTGAAACTTTAGAGGTGAATATTTCAGAACAAATAACATGAAATATATCACTCAGAAAGCAATAAAAATGTTAAACTTTTTTTCTTACGAGCATATACAGAAAGGCCCTTCTTTTTTCACAAATGCTTTCTTCGAAACACCATTTGTAAAATTAATAACATGGGATCTATATTCCCATAGATGCACCAATGGCTATTACTATTATATCAATGGCTATTTTTATTTTATTTTTTAATTAAAAATATTTATTTATCTATTTATTTATTTGTCTGCGCTGGGTCTTAGTTGCAGCACAGGGATCTTTGTTGCCGTGTGCAGGATCTTCAGTTGCAGTATGTGGGATCTTTTAGTTGTGGCATTCATTTCTTAGTTGTGGCATGCGGCATCTAGTTCCCTGACCAGGTATCGAACCTGGGCCCCCTGCATTGGGAGTGCAGAGTCTTAGCCACTGGACCACCAGGGAAGTCCCTCAATGGCTATTTTTAAAGAGCTTCCCCAAGTTTAGTGAAAGATGTGAGGTCAATTGACTGATTCTGAATATCTGCTTACTATAGGAAAATTGAGTCCAAAGGCAATCTCTCAATCACCACCACCCTCCCTACGCTCCTAAAATATAAGCAACTAGTAATGCTCATTATAGCAGGCACTTTATTTTAAAGTCAAATTTCTAGTGGAGTTGTATTCTTACGTACTTATTAATCTTCTGGCACACTGAGGGCTCTTTATGTGCAGAGTGTAATTTCACTCTGTCATTACGGAGGTTATAATAGAGAGGTGTGCATAACATCACACCTGTGATTTATTTGATGCTAGGTTCTTGATATGGAAAACAATATTTGAAATTTTGATCACTGTCTTTATTGTGTGCTCACACACCCACTACCACTGTCACTTTCCAAAAGTTGGAGAGGCTTAGCATGGTACTTAGTCCTAAAGCTCACTGGGCTTTCGGAGACACTGCCTGTCTCGGTGACACTGTGGCAGGAAAGGAAGTGAGTCTGAACTTTAAAAATGGGATACCAGAGGTACCGCAACAGAAAATGGGTGCTGAGCCTTCTCAGAGTCTGGGACACCCGGGGCCTCGCTATTCTCTGCATATTCACTATCATCTGGTGCTGTGTGATGTGGATTGCTGCCGTAGAGCCGAGATTTCTTCCTGATGAGTCTTTGTTTACAGAACCTAAAAAGCCCTGACCCAAGATAATGGGATGTGCAGAAGTTCTGGAGGAGGCAGTTTCCGGTATTTGGCCTCGTCTGTTTTGAAAGAGCTTTCTTTGTAAGTGTATACAGGGCACCAGTTGTTTTAGGAGCTGCTCCTTAAACATTGGCTCAATGTATCAGCCTTCTTTGGGGCTGTTACAAGTCAAATTTGGCCCTGTCAAGAGATACTAATAAATTCTTTAATTATGAGCTTCTACAAATATCTGATTGTGATGAAGACAGATGCTGCAGCTCTGTAGTATAAGCAACAATGCCTTCACTGCGCAGGTGGTCTCTTGAGAATTTTAAATCTTAGAACTGTGATGGAACAGGTGAAAGGTGGGCGTTAATAATCCCTTGGGTTCGTTAAGAAACTAAGTGAAAAGAAGAAATCTATGTTTGGTTTCCTCACATGCTTTTTCTTTTTTTAAATTCAGGTTCCATATAAATTGTTTTAAGATAGAATGAAATTTACTCTGTATGTGAGCACCAAGCAGTAAGCTGGCAACCAAAGGCATGATTTACCGCAGGCTGTTATGTCATTTTGCTTTCTTTTTAATCATTACATCCTGGATGCCAGATTTTCATTTTTTAATTGAGGCAGAAGAAGTTGAGGTTGTTGAGAGTAAATCAGACCTAAATTAGAAGAACATCAAACTAGAAATCCAAAGGAATAAAAGCTGAGTGGCCCATAGCAGCCCTTCAAGAATGTTCATGTGAGTTACCAGTAATTAAGACAGTTCTGTGTCTGATGAAATAAGGCTGTTGTAGTTTGGGCAAGTTTGTTGTCCTCTTGGGGCCTTTAGTTATCTACAAAATAAGGAGATCTAAAATTATCAGTGCTGAAGTGATGTGTGTCTTCAGAGCCCTTTTCCTGCAGGGTACCATTCCTACCTGCCTCAGGGACATCCTCCTCTTGGAAAAGACAAACGACAGTGTACAGACTGTGTCTTACAAAGTAGTGTAAGTTGACCCCCCCGTTTCAGAACAGTGCAATGACTCAGAATACCTGGGTAAAACGTGCTACCCTTGCTCACTGTCGATAGTCTATCGTGTCACTGGAGGACAAGCCGCCCACAGGTTTCTCCTCCTTGTTTTGGACATTTTCGGAGGCCAAGACCTGAGAAGGTGATGTGAGTCCTCGGGGCTGTTTAGTCGACTTGGTGAGCTTCTTGAGTTCGCTTGCAAAAGAGATGCCTTTTCTTTTGTCTTCTCGGGATGCCTGTGGAAAACGAGAATCTTCCATTGGTATTAGGTTAAAGCCAGGGTCCCCAATCACATGACACTATCAGAAAAAGCCCTTCCTTTCCTGTTCCCTTTCTAGTAAGTAGAGCTTTGGAAAGCAGGGCTGAGGGACTCCCCTCTCAGGACTGTGGAAGCTCAGAGGGGAAGACATTTCTTTCCACACAGTGAAAACAGCCAAACAACATTCTTCCGACTAATTTCCTTGACTCGGGAACTTTCCCCTAGATTTCACTAGCTCCTGAATTTGATTACACTGTAGTTATGAATATCAAATAATTTGTGAAGAGAGAAAAATAACCTTGCACTTTACCTGCACTTGTTCCTTTAGCTTAAGGATGAATTTTCCTGCACCTTTCCACCTGCTTTGAGCTTGAAAAACACACTCCTGATCCAAAAGGACACGCTGGGAGGACTTTGGGGTAGAAGACTTCCTGTTGGCAGTGTCTTTCACCACCTCTTCCAAAAGCACATAATCACCCGGGTTCGGGTTGCTCAAGATGCTATAGGAATATTTGGCTTTGCATAAGGTCTGAAAGACAAGTTATGATCAACTGAATAAAGACACACTATCTCCAACACCTGCTTCACTGTAGATGAGACTTTGAGGTGGGAAAATACCAGACTTTAAGAGATGGAGGGGGTCTTTCAGATCATGTCATCCCACTTCTCATTATACATTGTCGTAGTTGTAGCTAGCTTATAGGAACTTTCCCACATTGCCTCATTTAGCTTCACAACCGTCCATGATTTAGGTGTTACTCTGCCCGTTTTTCAGACAAGGAAGTTTAAGCATACAGAGGTCAGGCAGATTCCAGTGGATGCACAGCTAGTAAGTAACAGAAAAAGGACTTGAACTGGATTTTCTGCATCCACCAAAGCTGGTAGAGATGGAAGGTCATGCAGACAGTGAGGGACAGAATCTTGACCCTCGGGAGCCTCTTTGTTCCACGAGGCTCCCTCTTCATCTTAGAGTCTTAGATGTTAGAACTTACCTGGTCTCACTTCTCATTTAGTACAAGATTATCTTTCATTTATGCGTTTATTCACTCATCACATGTTTAGTGAGCGCTTACTATGTCCCAGATACTGTATGTAGTTTGGGGAGTTCAAGGTCTATTAAAGAGGCTAATATTAACCAAACTATCATGCAATAAGAATAGCAAATAGCACTTAAGTAGTGTTTGCCATGTGCTAGGTGTTGTAATAGGCGAATGTGCTTTACATGTATTTACTTAGTCTTCACAATAACTCTATAAGGAAAGTGCTAATGTACTATCTCCATGTTATCTGCATGGTAGCTTAGCACATGGTGTTGTGCTGGAGTCCACTGGAATCAGATGTGGTGGGAGGATTTACAAGATAGAAACTGGCAAATGCTACAAAATCAGCGCCTTTTTTTTTTTTTTTTTGAAGCGAGCCAGTTTACCAGCACACCAGTGTAACTAAGGCTCAGATGGTTCAATAACTTGTCCAAGCTCTCAGAGCTAGTAAGAAGTAGAGCTGGGATTTGCACCTGGAGCAATCTGATCTAGAGTCTGGTAACTGTTATGCTATCTTCTCAAGTGAGTGTTTAATAAACGCAAACCATAACAGGGCTTCAAAAGAAGGAAACAGAGTTCTCTGAAGCCATGTACATAGAGAAGCATGACCAGAGGAGGGGAGAGGGTCAGAGGAGGCCTCCTGCATGTCCTCTGAAGGATCCCTGAGAGATGGCCATTAAGTATTGGCTTAGGCCTTTCTGGGATGATGACGTTCCCGCTCTGCAGAGCCACCTTCTAGATCCATTATTGAGGCTTCAGAGAGAGCCTGACTCACAGTAGATACTGGGCAAGTATCGTTGAAGGAATCAGTATTTCCCAGCCTTAAGAGGCACACTCTCCCTTGTCAGGTCCCCTTTGTTCTAAAACCTCATTCACAAAGGGAGCTGAAATCTGATTTGTCCCAATAGTTCACACTGAGGACAGGACTGAGGGGAGGAAGGGGAGGCCTTCACCTGCTGAATGACGTCCTGTGCAGTGCTGACGCGGGGCGCCTTGATGACTGTCCGCGGCTGCTCGGGAGAAACGTCGTGCACTTGGACAAAGAAACTCTCCTCCTCTGAGCTCAGGATCATCTCCTTGTCATCTTGAACGATGCTCTTCTCTTCCAGGTTCTGTGTTAAAAAAGAAGAAAAGTCTGAGTGGATGGTAAGATGGTGTAGAATAAGGAAAGAAAAGCCTAGCAAAAATTTGACATGGATCTTGGTAACGTGGAAGCAACTTCTTAGCTTTATATTCCATACGCTAGTTACTATTTCATAAACTATTCTAAAAGGATTTACATCTCTTCTTAGAGGAGGAAAGTACTGTAAGTTTCTGCTGATGTTGACACGCTGATAAGGTTTGGTCCAGAACAAGCCAGTAGATCTGCTCCTATGAGCTGTGGATTTTGAGTCCAAATCAGCTAGAGATAAATTTGTAAAAAGACAATATGCCATTTTGTCAATTACTAAAAGCCAAATAAGAACACAATAAATGCATTTAAGAGAAATCTACCCATTCCCCCACAGACCTTGAGCACTTAAGAAATGCTAGACATCTGAAACGTGAAACATGCAAAATCGGCATTCAGGCAGGCTGGATGAACAAAACCCACAGTGGAAAGGCTAAAACAATGACTGGAAGTAAGTCACATCGAAAGGAATATCGACAAAATTCTCAATAATTATGAGAATTGGTCATCAGGTTAGATGGCTTTTGGTGGGCTGGCTTTCAGTGAATTTTACATATATAATTATATATTACATACACAGATATATCTATAGACATATGTATCTTTTAAAAAATTTTCAAGCGGTAAGGAAATATATCAATAAAAAGGCAAACTTCCCATTTCTACCTTTTTTCTTTTTCTCTTCCACCTCTCCCATCTCATTCTCCACAAAAAAACCCACTGTTATTAGGTTGCATATCCTTTTAACCATCTGCTATGGATATACAAATGTATTTTTGTATATGTGAATAAATATATACAAAGAAACCCTGGAATTATGTGAATTTAGATATAATGTGATCGTCAAATGGCCCCTGTCAAATGAGGTTATGTAAAGCTGTCTTCTGCAAGGGGGAGGCAAGGCAAGTGAGCAATAGGGAACCCCATCTCAGGAACTGAGGATGTGGCAGGAAGGCCCTCCAGTCCTCAGCATTCTAGCTTAATCTCAGATCAGGCCACAGAAATGGTGCTACCTAACCAGAAGACTCCAAGAATCACTGTCATTGTCCTGGAAAGTCCAGCCAGCCCCAGGACCTAGAATAGTCCCCACTGATTTTAAAGTCAAAATGGACAACTGTCACCAGGTGGCGCCAAACTGTAGCCAGGACCAGAAAGGACTGGCTCCTGGGGCTTCTCACCAACCAGGCACACAGCCTCGCCCCAATCATTTCATTAAGCTTGCAGTCGTGGTCCCTAGAATTTACACAACTGAACTGTTTTGACCCCATTCATCATATTATGCGTGAAGGGGAGAGAGCCATTGTCTATTTTTATTACATAAAATGAGACTGTACTCTAGTACCTATGTTATTCTACAACTCCTTTTTTCTCTCCACTTAAAAGACTGTGAGGGCTTCCCTGGTGCCGCAGTGGTTGAGAATCTGCCTGCCAATGCAGGAGACACGGGTTTGAGCCCTGGTCTGGGAAGATCCCACATGCCACGGAGCAACTGGGCCCGTGAGCCACAATTACTGAGCCTGCGCATCTGGAGCCTGTGCTCTGCCAACAAGAGAGACCGCGATAGTGAGAGGCCCGCGCACCGCGATGAAGAGTGGCCCCCACTTGCTGCAACTAGAGAAAGCCCTCGCACAGAAACGAAGACCTAACATAGCCATAAATAAATAAATAAATAAAAAAGAAAGAAACGAGAGAATAAATAAGATTATTAAAATAAAAAAGACTGTGATCATCATTTCATGTCAGTTCCTAAAGATTTTGCATAATATGTCATTGCATTGATTATAATATATTTAACCAATCGGGGAGTGGGGTTGGGTGCTAATTCACATGACATAATTTATAATCTCAGGGTTCTGAAAGCTAGGATGTAAGTAAGCAAGACAAAAAACAAAAAAGTTCTAAGTTGCCACATAAAATATCCCAATGACCATGCACTGGGAATTACTTCTAAGAGCACTCCTTAGAGCTTTACTCAGAGCTTATTAATGTTTAAGCCGTTTTCAGCCACATTAGAAGCCACAGATTATGACCATAACAATAACCTTCATTTGCATATTCCTTTACAGTCTACTAAGCATTTCTCTACATATTGTCTACATGTTTGGCATGAGTCTCATGATAATCTTTTTGAGTCAAGCAGGGTAGTTCCTCTCATAGATTTTACAAATTAGGGCATAGAGGTTTACAGAATTCAGATGAGCCATTGAAGGTCATCCATCTAATTTGTGTCAGAGACAGGTTTGTCTGACTTCAAATCCAGCAGGTGTCAGAGGACAGCATATTGACCATAGGAAGATACCTAACAGCTTGAGAGCCCAGAAGACAAGAAAATCATACAAGGCAGGCAGGTAAGACCAGAGGTAACAGACTGCAGCTTCATGGGCAAACTGCTTATGTTACTAGTTCCACAAAGTAACTAAATGGAAATACTTATAGCCCAAATCTATCAGCTATGCCAGTGTCTGCTTGCATTCAATGCACGCTGAATTCATTTCGTCAATCAGTAAATTTGTACTGTGTGTTGCTGTGCAGCCGGTAAGCCTAGATACATGAAATATGATGTTATCTTTTGAGATGTACTTCAGTCATTTCGAAACTCTTCTCCCAACAAAGGCATATAAAGGAGAACTTGCTGTACTGTATTCATCAGAAAATGCTTCCCCTCTAATTTCTCCTCCTTTTTTCAAAATGCTTCTGTTCCACCAGCCTTTATTAAACATTCGTTCCCGATGTCTCTATTGCCTGCTGTCATATACATTTTTTTTTTTTTTTTTTTTTTTGGCGGTACGCAGGCCTCTCACTGCTGTGGCCTCTCCCATCGTGGAGCACAGGCTCCGGACACGCAGGCTCAGCAGCCATGGCTCACGGGCCCAGCCGCTCCACGGCATGTGGGATCCTCCCGGACCGGGGCACGAACCCGTGTCCCCTGCATCAGCAGGCGGACTCTCAACCACTGCGCCACCAGGGAAGCCCTGTCATATACATTTTAAGTTGCATATGGGGCACCCCTTACTCCTGGTCCTTCCAACCATGTGATGAAGTTCCAAGGCAACACTCAGCAGGCTGCCCACGTTTCCTCCTGCTCACCACCTCCCACGGTGCATGTGGGAGAAGCCGCGGAGACTGATGCAACTCCAGCCTGGCCAGCACAGGGTAGTGGAAAGAACACTGACCTGGAAGCCGTAAGACTTGAGTGCTGTCTCCTTCTCACCCTGGCGTGATCTAACTTCTCTGAACCTGTTTTCTTTGTGTAGAATGGTTTCCATTACATCATGAGATCATTCAAACTAGTGGGTGCTTGAGAGCGTTAAATGCTGTAAGTCATGATGCAAAGATATGGTTTAACAAACTCACTTCTTCACTGAAATTGTCATTTCTAGGATACTTTTTTACATGTGACAAAGACAATTAGAAATAGGAAAAAAATTTAGAGAGAAATTAAAGATGGCTTCAAAAATCCAGCTAAGCCCTCTATTTTCTCATAAAGCTATTATTATTAGAATTGCTTTTCCTCCGTCTTAGTAATTTGTATGTCTGATGGGGAGAGGACGCTAGGGAGACAAGTACGTTTCTTTGCTTAAAGCAAGTGTCCTTTTATCATCTAAGGCAATGTTAGGAGGGAAGGCAGTGGCTCTGGTTCCCAGAGGAGATGCTAGAGTTCTGTGGATGCTGCAGGCCACGTTCATAGTTAGGTAGAGTGAAAAAGTAACACATGATGCTGAAAATGGGCTCCTTATCTCTACTGTGTCCCAGCAAGCATGGACCAGCAATGGGCGTTTTACCAGCCCAGCTCTATTACATGCCCCAAAGAGGCAGATCATGTGCCTAGAAGAGGGCTTGGCACATTTTAGGTGCTCAATAAATATTTGTTTAATCGAATTGTTGAATTGATTCAACTGCTTCATTATCGACTTATCATGAGGTATGATTGTGTAATGATCTTGTATGTCATTTTTTAAAAATCGAAGTAAGTTAGTGGGCTCCTATCAATTTATTAAAAAAAAAAATGTGTTCCATCAGCAAACCCCATCAGGAGCCCAAGAATCTGGAGCTGACGGGCAGTCGTATTGTTTCCGTTATGAGAATGATCATGGGAATATTGTTACAAATTCGGACCAAGGCTGAGAGGTTATTCTTACTTTGTGTAAAGTTATGGAATATTTTCAAAGAAATACTGTTATTTCACGTATTAGCACAAAACATTTTGTTAGCTAAAACTTGAACAGGCAACAAACCCCCAAACGCAAAATGCCTCCAGGCCTTCCATTACACACTACTGTGACCCTCATAACCATGTCTTCACATAAACAGATAAAACACTGGATGCACCACTGATGACATGCTTAAGGAATCCTTCAGTTCTTTCTCCCTTTGTTTCCTAAGGGATGATTTTTAGACCGAATTTCTGTAACTTAGAGTTAACATTCTGAATATGTGCAGAAGAATAAGATCAATTCTCCACACTTACTTAAGAAGACTATAAAGCAAGTTGCAATGATAAGAAATTCTGAAGTTGAGGCAGGCGGCTAGTGGTGAGGTGGTGAGTTACATATGAGCTGCTACAATGTAGGCTGCCCCAGGACACACTTACTTCCTGCTGGGTTTTTAAGACAATCCTGCCAACATATCCCTCTTCTGGAAACCAGCTGCTTAAAATCTGCATGATCTCTTCTTCTGGACCAATGGGTCTCTGGAACGGTTGTTTCCTACATTCATTCTTTTCTTTAGATACAAAATATTTTTCTTCCATTAAAAAATAGTCTGTGGCAACAGGTTTGGTGTCTTGATCAATGGTCAGACTCTAAAGAAAAAACAAAGGCAAATTTAGGCACACCTCTGAAGAGTGGGCAAAAGAACAAGTCTATTTTCATGGGGTTCGGATAGGTTTGATGTGCAATTTGTAAGTGAAACCTACCCTGCACCATTGCATAATTCTTTTTGGAAGATCTAAGAATTCTCTTACGTCCAAAAAGGATTGTTTATGTTCATTCTGGGCAATGACACAATTTATTCATAATCCCCAGACAGTATAACTATTTTTCCCACTGCTGGAATGAGAGCTCTTACTGAATTAAAAACTTTAGGTTTTTCAATCCGTGAACTTAGCTCTTTGTAATCTTGCAACACAGGACCGAGGGCAAAGAACCTAGTCCAGCTTTTACCAAGATAATCTCCCATTCTCCTTTTGGAAATACTCAGTCATCTGCTAATCTCATCTGTTCTAAGTTCCTGGGAATTCCCCTTTCAGTAAACTCTTTTGGCTGCCTTGGGTCTTTTGGCTGCGTTGCTGCGCGCAGGCTTTCTCTAGTTGCGAGCGGGGGCTACTCTTGGTTGTGGTGCGCTGGCTTCTCACTGCAGTGGCTTCTCTTGTTGCGGAGCACGGGCTCTAGGCACGTGGGCTCAGTAGTTGTGGCGCACGGGCTTAGTTGCTCTGCAGCATGTGGGGTCTTCCCGGACCAGGGCTCGAACCTGTGTCCCCTGCATTGGCAGGTGGATTCTTAACCACTGTGCCACCAGGGAAGTCCAAAGTCACAACCTCTTAATTTTGTTTCATTTTACGATTGAGGCACTGATTGATTCTAAAGCATAATCCAGACACAGTAGGAGAACTTATAAACACTAGCCATCATGATAGTTTCTCTTACTGATGTTTTCTTTCACACTTTTTTCTTTTGTCCAGGTTACCGACAGAGGCTAAACTTGAAGTGAGTGACCAGAGAAGGATGCTACCATCCGGCTTAGATTGAGCAAACATTCTTCTCTTTAGGCATCCCCCCCCACCGGCCCCCAACAATGATGCAAGGACCAGAGTCAGCACTTGGCACTGCTGCATCTCACTTGGAGAAGCAGAATGAACTGGGGATGGGGTGGGGGAGCAGAAGATTCTCAAGAAGACTCTGCTCCTCTTACCCCAGCCCTTGGTCTATGGTCGATGCTGGGCTGTGGGTTGTGTGGGGCAAGGCAGCTACTACTACAGCAATAATTCAGGGCACGAAGCTTCCAGGAGCAGGTCAGTCGACACTGTTAGCTGCATGATAGGGCCAGCGTCACTCCCTCCCCAGTCCTGCTTTACAGCTATAGCCCTGTGATTACTCACGTAGGGTGACAGTAATATGCTACTTTTTATGGGTGGTCCGTGGAAATGTTTCCTTACTTTACATCATCATATTTTTTTTTTTTTTTTTTTGCGGTACGCGGGCCTCTCACTGTTGTGGCCTCTCCCTCGGAGCACAGGCTCCGGACGCGCAGGCTCAGCGGCCATGGCTCACGGGCCCAGCCGCTCCGCGGCATGTGGGATCTTCCCAGACCCGGGCACGATCCCGTGTCCCCTGCATCGGCAGGCGGACTCTCAACCACTGCGCCACCAGGGAAGCCCTACATCATCATATTTTATAACGTCTCCAAAACTCCAACAGTGCTTTGTGATAGTAGACATCGAAGTTCATGGACGGACGGATTTAAAAAACAAAGCCCCCCAAACCACTTGGTAGTAGCTTCTGTTTGATAATCTATGAAATCTGACACGAGCTGCTTTCTCTGACTTTAAGTCCGTTGTAAAATGTTGAGCGAGATGTTAACCTGTGCATAGAGAGTCCCCTCAAAGGAGAACTGTTTATTAGCTACAGGTTCAGTGAACTTACTTGTTGGAGAAGCTGCTTTGCCTTGGTGCCTCCATTTATGGAGAAAACAGCAAAGGGCTCTGGACCTGGGACCCCATGTACTGTGACTCTGTGAATCTGCAAACATTTTCTTTCTTCTGTATTAAACATCTGTCAAGGAAGATCACATGGTTTCTCATTCATTTACATTCTCATATTGTTTCTAGGCTACACCAATACGGAAGTGCTAGTTCTTACACGTACGTATAGGGACACGTAAATGCAAAACAAGAGCATCCTTTTATAACCAGGTGCATCTGTTTGTGGTTCAATAGGCAATGGTGCATCTTGCTTAATAGTCTAGTAAGAATATTTAGCAGCATACCACCAAAATATTAATTTATTTTAAATAACAGTGTCTCTTTCCATCATAATTAGGGGACTGATATTATCTGAAATGTATGTCAGTCCTTACTTATGAAGAGACATTCAACAGTGTCTGTCGAGTTCCATCCCTCTTCAGGGCACTGGGCTAGAATTTTGGATGGTAAGATGATAAATAAAATATTCTGGCCTTAAGAAGCTTGCTGTCCAGGCATACAAATAATTATGATACAAAAAGTATTTCTGTTAGGAGGAGTTGGGAAGGTGTATAACTCACAAGTCTTTGAGCAGTTTGTATATTAAGATATATTCATTCATTTAAAATACAAAATCATTTATGGAGGGCTGGCAGTGAATCAGACATTTTGCCTGCCCCTGGGGATTCAGGGAGAAATGGGACATTATCCCTGGCTTCAAGGGCTCCCAGTTGAATAGAACAGCTAGGAGAGAACGTGGACAATTATAAGAAGCATGGTAAGTTCCTTGGGAGCCCAGGTTTGGAGGAAATCGAGAGCACCTCCAGAAAGTGGTTATCATCTGAAGGCCCAGTGTGAATCAGCAGATAAAGAGCGGGACAAGAACATCCTCAATATTGGTATAGCCTGTGTATAAAGCGTTAGAGGTGGCCTAAAGCAAGGCATTCTGGGAACCTCAATGAATTCCGTGAGGTGATGGAGGGGAAAAGGCTGCCTAAATATTTTGTTTAGCATGCATTTTGTTTTTATTTGGTGTGGGGGAGGAGAGATTGGCTGTTTTGTTATGCTTGTACAATGCGTTTTTATTATTTAATCAATTTTATTAAGACATGATTTGCATACCATAAAATACATGCATTTTAATTGTATGGCTCAGCCTGCACTATATTTTTAAAAAGTTGAAATAGTTGCCAACATTTATGCCAATCCAGATGTCCTGACAGTCTTGAAAACCAGAATATCTGGCAAAACTGCTTGGCAACAAGCAGCTGGAGCTGAGAGCAGGGTGGCAGCTGTCCCTTTAAATGACCCATGAGCTCTCGGCTTTCCCAGAGTCTCTGCCCAGTCCACATACAAACGTTATCCTGAGAGCAAAGGAGAGCTGAGCAAGGGTTTTTAACAGAAGAGTGACATGGTCAGATTTGAGTTTTAGATAGAACTGTCTAAAAGGCCCTAAAGGAGGACATACAGAGGTGGTCAGACTCAGAGGGAGGGGGACCAGTTAGGAACCCACAGCCACAAGCCAGGTGAGAATGAACGAGGGCCAAGATGGTAGGGACGGATAGAGATGAATGGATTTGAAAGATACTAAGGAGACAGATTTATCGAGTCTTACACGGGGCAGTGAGAGAGAAGGAGAAGCCCAGGATGATCTTCAGTTACTGTCTTGAGCAATGGAAGGTGATGACTTCCAAGGTCAAAGAACACATATTTACCAAGCATATATGCTGCTGCCTGGGATGTACCTAGGATGGTATGGTGTGATATAATTGAAAATAAATATCTGGTCTTTGCTCATAGTTCCTGGCACACATCTTCTAAACCCTCGGAATCTCTGGAGTGACGAGAGTTTTCTGTGTGCTGATAAGATGACTTACGGCTGGAGGCCCCTAGATGGCTTCAGGATGGGAGCTGATCACCGGAAAGACCTAGTCATGATTAGATGGTTGGAACTTTCAGCCCCTGCTACTGCTGACTTCAGGGGAGGGGAAAGGAGCTGGGGGTTGAGTTAATCACTAATGGCCAATGACTTACTCAGTCATGCCTATGCGAGGAAACACCCACGAAACCCCCTAAGAGACGGGATTCTGAGAGCTTCTGGGCTGTTGAACACATGGAGGTGCCGGGAGGGTGGTGTGTCCAGAGAAGGCATGGAGACTCTGCTCCCTCTCCCCTCATATCTCACCCTATGTATCTTTTCCATTGGCTGGTCCTGAGTTGTATCCTTGATAATAAACTGGTGATAGTAAGTAAAGCACTTTCCTGAGTCGTTCAGGAGTCATTCTGTGAGTCATTCTAGCAAACTACTGGCCCTAAGGAGGGGGTTGTGGGAACCGCTTGGATTTATAGCTGGCCAGTCAGGAGTACCAGTGACAGCCTGGGACTTGCAACTGGCATCTGAAGTGGGGACCGTGCTGTGGGACTGAGCCCTTAACTTGTGGGATCTGATGCTCAGCCCAGGTAGATAGTGTCGGAACTGAACTGAACTGTAGGACACCAAGCTGGCATCAGAGAGTTGGAGAAGTAGTGTCGAGAAGACACCACACATTTGGTGTCAGAAGTGTTGTGAGGAAGAATGGTTCATTCATGGCATGTGTGGGATCTTCAGCTCTAATAGGTATTGAGGGCAACCAACCCAGAAGTGGACACTAAGCTCTGCCTTGCCTTTCTGAAAGCATCTAATTCTTGCTCTTAGGTACCAGGCAGCCCCGTCCCTGCTTCCCAGTCCTCTGCACCAGGCAGAAGCAATACCTCCCCCTACTTTGGCCAAAGTGCTGTGCTCAACTTCGATCACTCGTTGAAAGGAAAAGGAGGAGAACTTAAGAAAACAAGGTGAGGGACAGAGAAAGAGAAGAAACTGTTGAGCTTAGGGAAAGAGAAGCAGAGGAGAAAGCAGGGCTATTCAGAGGTGGCAGCAGCAGTGGCTAAACCCAGCGCCATTGTGAGCACAGAAGGCGCCTTTCCAAAGGTTGTTAGGACCCTGTTGAAGTACAAGATGGATGCAACCATGAATAGATTATTAAACATGTAAAGAGGCGACTGATGGACACCCTTTTATATTAATTTTTAAAGAGCAAGCAAAGGGGAATTAACCAGTTAATTAAAGGAGAGTTCCTTGTTTAAGCAAACAACCTGCATTATTGGGGTGAGTGCTGGTCCAATGGTTCTGGAAGTTCAATGGCTTGGACCTTACCTGGGGAACCTGTTAAAACACAGCTCCTGTAAAGGTGGCCCTTTCTGCGGTGTTCCTCTCCCACTCCCAAGAGTGCAGATGCTGTCTCTCCCCAGGTACCAGGGGATCGCTATGCTTGCAGTTATGTGTCACCAGCAGTGCCTGGCTGCTCACCCGACCCTGCTCGCCTGTGATGTCTGCCCCTGGACTGCTGAAGAAGCAAAGGATTTTCCTCGTCTAACCTAAACTTTCTAGAAGTATCAAGATGCTTCCTAGCAGGCTCTGCATAACTAGCCTTTCCCCCGTGTTGTTATTTTTGGCTCACTTCCCTGGTAGGCACTATAATGTACTCGTTCAGAGTATGGGCTTTGGCACTAGATGAACTCGGGTTTATAGCCGTGTGACCTCAGGTGTACTTAGCTCTTACCTTCCTTTGTAACATGGAGATGATACTAATAGCTATTACATGAAGTTATGGAAAGGATTAAGTGAGTTAGTATATGTGTAAAGTGCTTAGAAAGTGTCAAGTGTCAGCCATTATTATTAGTAGTATTTCCGTAGCTACCTAATCAATAACTCAGATGGGCCACATTCCTGGACCACAAGAAAGCCTGCCTCCAGCATAGCAATCCCCACAAGTAAGCTGAATGAAATAGAACTTAATTACCAAAGAGGCCGGCATAGTATTGCCAGAGGAATTTTCTTCCATCCTCCTGCTGTTTATGAATAAACTAGAGATTTCCAAGACTTCATTGTGGAGGTTTCGCAGCTGAAGATGTCGATATCCTGGAACAATGCAGAATTGGGAAAAGCTTGTTAGCTGTGCACTGCAGAGCTCTGCAAAGGAGATCCCCCAGGGAGGTCAGTAAATGATAGGGAGAAATAAGACTTTAAGATGGGCAGGGGTGACAACAAACTGATGCCTTTTCCCCAGGAGTGTTGCCCCAGGGGACAGTTTGGGGCTACCTAGTGGTAGTTAACTTGTCCAAGGTCTGTTTTTAACTTAGACTCAAACTGAAAATTTTAAACTCAAACCAAATATAGTAGGAAAACCTGATCATTTTTGTTTATCAAGTCATCTAGAATAACTGTTCCACAAATATTCCATTTTAGAACAGCTTTAGTGATAATAAAATATTCCAACAATAGGGGGTTGGCTAAATAAGTTATGGTGTGTATTTGTGCAAGTATAAAATGGAGTAATATGCAGCTCTGAAAAGTGGTAATGAAGACGTATAGCTATTAACCTGAAAAGTTGATCACTACATACATCAGTAAGTGAAAACCAGTAAGTTGCAAAACACTAAGATTAGTAGGAAGCTTACTTGTGCAAAATATATACTATATGCTAATATGTATATACATGGGTAGAGGTGTAAAGCCTGCAAAAGATATATACCAAAAGTAACTATTTTGAAGAGATGGAAAAAAGAATAATTAAAAAAAACTGGTTTTGCTTCTCTGTACTTTGTCATATTTCTGTAATAACTGTGATGAACTGAATGGTGTCCTCCTAAAATTCGTATGTTGAAGCCCTAACTCCCATTACCTCAGAATGTGACTCTCTGGAGATAGGGTCTTTAAAGAGGTGATGGGGTTAAAATGGGTCATTAGGGTGGGTCCTAATCCAATATGACCAGCGTCCTTGTAAGAAGAGGGGACTGGAGAGCAGACACGGAGAAACACCAGATGCTGTGCACACAGACCAAGGGATGGCCCTGTGAGGACACAAGGAGAAGGTGGCCATCTGCAAGCCAAGGAGAGAGGCCTCAGAAGAAAGCAAACTTGCTGAAACCTTGATCTTGGGCTTCTAGCCTTCAAAACTGACAAAATAAACCTCTGTTGTTTAAGCCACCCAGTCTGTGGTATTTTGTTACACAGCCCTAGCTGACTAACACAGTGACCACGCACTACTCACACAATGGAGAAGAGAAACAAGGAAAAACTAAAAAGTAGGAGACTGTAACATGTTGGTGGTGCTCAGAGGCTGGCAGAGTATGGCTGTGGGAGGAAGTATGTCCTGGAAACTTGGTACTCAAAGGAGGTCAGCAGAGTCAGCATCCCTGGAGCTTGTTAGAAAGGGAGAATCTCAAGCCCCAGGCCCACAGCATCAGGGTCTGTATTTTATTACTAAGAGCCTGGGTGACTCAACTGCACATCAAAGTTTGAGAAAGCAGTGCATAGACGTTCTAGACAGGTGCGACAAGCTGCTGTTTCCCCCAAGGGCCATGGCAAAGCCCACATGCAGCAAGCCAGCAGCTCTGGCCTTTGCTCAGAATCTTCCACCTTCCCTGCTCTGCATCCAAACCCACCCCCGGCTTCTGACACTGGACTCCACCACCACCACCGACTCCAACCTTGTCCCACTCATGCCACAGCACACCCCAACCCTCCCTGTTCTCGGTTTCCTCTCCTCACGTCAGTCCCTGCTTTAAACATGCCAGGGGTAAGGCGGCGCTATCTGGGGAGGGATGTATGTCGACAAGAGCACAACGACTGCCGCTCCCAACATCAGCAACAGTGGGAGAGGCTGCACTTCATAACAGACGCTGTCAATAACTTCGGATTTTAGAATAACGTAAAAGAAAAATGTCTTTTGAGACATGCTCAGTGTTCAAACTTGTATTATTTGCTTCTGCCTGTTATTTTAACGTGAAAATTTCAAATATATACGAAAGTAGAGAGAAGCGTGTAATGAACCCCGGGGCATCCATCGCTCAGATACAATTATGAACTTTGGACAATTTGATTCTACCTCGCTTTAGAGCCTTGAGGGGGATGATTCTCTGCGCAGTTACCACCGAGCTGTTGTTCTCCACAACGGCAAAACGAAGAAATAGGAGATCTTCAAAGTGAACCCGGAAGAGGAACTGTTCATTCCACATGGGGTTCAGAGTATTGCGGTGGATGGGCTTCGTGCGGAAGTGGCAGCTATCCAGGGCCATGCCCAGGACGTCGACCTCTATACACGGGCTTCCCGTGCTGTTACTCGGGCACACGTTCTGCCCAGAGACAATCTGAGGAGGAAAAAGGATCAAAGTCACTGAAGATGCGAAAGAGACAGAGGTCGCCTCTGAGCCTCATCACTTCCCTCCACAAAGAAAGACAAAGAACCCTTTGGAATGGACCAGGTAAATGATTAATAAGGCTGCTAAAAAAAGAGAAGTTATCACAATCAGGTAATTGCGTGACTGGAATCACGGTAAAATCTATTTTGTCAACAGCATTTACCTAACTATAACATTTCAATTGTCAACATGTTCAAATATCTTCAAAAACCATGTAATTAAGATGAAATTAAGTTTGTTGAGAAAGAAGAAGACCTTATATATGAAACCACAGATGTGTTACTTACGTTCTGTTCAAAGTGTTTTAGGTGTATCTTTTACAACTTCAAAAATTTTTTCTTGAATAGTTAGGTTCTGGAGCAAGTCACAGGGAATGTTGTTAAAAATTCATAGCCTTCTGGGCTCCCCTGGTGGCACAGTGGTTGGGAGTCCGCCTGCCGATGCAGGGGACGCGGATTCGTGCCCCGGTGCGGGAAGATCCCACATGCCGCAGAGCGGCTGGGCCCGTGAGCCATGGCCGCTGAGCCTGCGCATCCGGAGCCTGTGCTCCGCAACGGGAGAGGCCACAACAGTGAGAGGACCGCATACCACCAAAAAAGAAAAAAAAAAAAAAAAAAATTCATAGCCTTCTGTCAACATGAAGCTATACTCAAGTCTAGTGAAAATGGTCACACAGAAAAGGAGCTACTGCTCTACTGTCTTAGGGAAAGAGAAAAAGCAGTTTGGTGGTAGGAAAATCTCTCAGTTGGGATCTCCCAGGGTTTTGAGGTGTTGTGTGCAGAGGCTGCTTGGGAAACAGACAAGATCTAGAGATGGATGGAGGGATAACTTCATCGCTCCCTGTCTTTTCTATCACCCATTCAGTGTTTTGTTTTGTTTTGTTTTTTTCCTCAGCTAAGAGGGAGTGAGAGCTGGAAATAAAAATGAGTAATGAGCTACCAGGACTCTGATGTTAAGGGCAGTCTGTGGAGTTTTGACAGTTAGTTAATTAGGCAATAAAAGGAATAAGGAAAGGCCAGGAATGACAAAGGTTAAACTGTAAGGAGGAAGATATTTAATTGATTTGTATATTGATGCCTGTTTTACCTTTTATAAGAGCTTGTTAGAGTTTAAGATGACCTGCTCTAAGAAAGAGCTCAGCTTTTATGGGATGCACTGAGAGTTATGACTCTGAGGGCCCTGGAAGACAGAATTACCATCATCAGTATGGAGGTGGTAGCAGGGAGCTCATAACTCCACCTACTGGGCTCTAGCGAATACAGCGCCTGGTGACTGCATACCTAAACCTCAGCCACTGCTGTCTGAGAAGTAAAGAAATTCTTTTGGGAACTAAATCTGCACCAACAAAATTGTGACATGAGAGTTTTGTAATGCCTTGAGTTCTAAAGGCATTACACCTTAGAATCCCAATAGAATATAGGAAGGGCGGGCTTCCCTGGTGGCGCAGTGGTTAAGAATCTGCCTGCCAGTGCAGGGGACATGGGTTCAAGCCCTGGTCCAGGAAGATCCCACATGTCGCGGAGCAACTAAGCCTGTGCACCACAACTACTGAGCCTGCGCTCTAGAGCCCGTGAGCCACAACTACTGAGCCCGCATGTTGCAACTACTGAAGCCCATGAGCATAGAGCCTGTGCTCCGCAACAAGAGAAGCCACCACAATGAGAAGCCCGCAGACCTCAACGAAGAGAAGACCCCGCTTGCCGCAACTAGAGAAAGCCCGCGTGCAGCAACGAAAACCCAACGCAACCATAAATAAATAAATAATAAATTTATATATATATAAAAGGAATATAGGAAGGGCTTAAACACCTTCCTATATTCTATTGGGACCATCAGGGCCAGACTTACAGTTAAAGAATAGATGGCAGGCTCCATGTTGTCCAGGTCTCTTTCCAAGGGAGAAAACTTCTGATACATGGGACAGTTCTTGTCCCACAGAACTGGGGGTTTCAGAACATAACCACAGCCACCGTTGGCCTCAAACATGGCAGCATTTAAATGTAAAGGGAGATCTGCAAAACAGTCAACATCACTTGTTACCTTGTCACTAAAGTGTCATCTTACAAATTGACTTTTTCGATTTTCCCTAAGCGTAAGCAGGAAGAAGAGAGAACCAAGCACTCACTCCATAGACTGAGTGCCTACTATGTGCCAGCGCGTGTTAGGCACCAGAGATACAGCAGGAAATAAGACACAAAATCCCCATCTTCATGGAGCTCACTGTCTATGGGATATGCCCCATGTTCCCACTCCAACCCAGGAGCCACTTAAAAACACCTGCCACTTAAAAACTCCTTTTGCAAATTAAAATTTACAACATCCTTCCAAAAAATAATCTTTGAAATACCCCATTTTATACTGAATTTTAGAAAGGCATAATGGCATTTTCTTATCCCTAAACACCAAACCATGAAGACAATTGTACGACCAATTCTTGCTTATTCAAACATAAGATAAAATCTTAAGAATCCAGGAAAGATCAGGAGAAGAGCCAGAGAAACGTATCTTTTTCTTGAAATTTCAATTTTAACTCATAAATCGTAGTGTTTCTACCTCTATTTTTAAGCTGTAGTTAAATATGAAAGAAAAATCATTATCACATGTGATTCACATTATGTCCACAATCCCCTCCATAGTGCACTCTGGGAACCCTCACAACAGCTTCCAGTCTTCTGTGGCCAAATTTTATTTGGCAGAGTTGTTTGATGAACGGTTGGATCCCTGCACGGATTCTGGGCTCTTACACACTCAAATGCTCATCTGATGGCACAAGTCTGTAGTAAAGTTACATTCCAAATAAGCAAAACGTTTATGAGACACACCTGACAAATGTTCCCTCTGATAGATTCCTTCCATGTGCAGAATGAACTCTGATAAATGGACCGACATCAAGGAAAAGTGTGCTAAATGAGGACCACAGAGCAATGAGAAGTTGGCCGCTCCTCATCTCGTGTGTGAAATTTTTCCCCATACGTGGTGTTGGCTGGGATTGTGTGCAGGAATTTCTAGGGTCAGCTGTCTTAGACACATATCAAAGCTCCTTGGACCTCTGTCTCCTTATCTACAAAATTAGTGCATTGGACCCCACCTCTCAGACCCCTTCCAGCCCCAATATGACTGATTCATTGAGGCCAATTGTCTTGCCTGCAGTGGGAGAAAATTCTCTTCCCAGGCTGCTCTGTGACAGAGGAACATAGATGTGGGCAGAGAATGGTTCAAAGAGTGAAGAAAGTATCTCAGGAAGAGTTGGTAAGTAAGAAATGGATACACAGTACATTGCTAAAAAAATTACAGCAGCTCACACTTACTGCACTCTTACTATGTATCAAGCCCCATTCTAAGAACTCGTGTGTATTAGTGCCTCCCAATAACACATGAGGTAGATTCTCATTTTTATAGATGAAGAAACTGAGGCACAATAAGTGAAAAAGCCCAAGGCACATAGCCAGGAAGAGGTAAATGTTAAGGTTCGAACCCAGACAGCCTGACCCACAGTTCCTAATCTTAACTACTGAGCCATTTAATGTACATCTCACAGGAGTGTCATGAAGATAAGTGAGGTCCTTATCTTTAGACCCGAGTGTAGACCCGAGCTATTTCTGGTTCCAGATCACTGCAGACCTTCTTGGAGTTGATGGAGTCATTAGAGATCTTGGGAAGAGATGCCCTAAGTCCATGGACACCACTTTAGGGCACTGGGGTCCCCTGAAATTCAGGAAGTGTAAGGCAGATGACCTATGGAACATATCTGGAGGCTAGAGGGGCACTGGGAGGGGGTTCTTTGTTATTTGGCTGGCATGCTTCTTGGAAAACCAAGAACTCCTTAACCCAGGAATTCTTTTTCAAAAATTAAAAAATAGTGATTCCAACGTTGACTCTTCTCTGTCTATTTGGACTTGAAATTCACATAGCAATACCTAGAAGAGAGCTGGACTCAAAATCAAGAACTATAGGTTCAGACTGCAGTGGGGCTCATTGAGACAATCTGTTAGCTCAGTGCAACATGCATTTATTGAGCATCTACTGTGTGCAAGGGATTGACCAGGCTCTACCCCAGTGTGCAGGAATGAAGACCACTTTTACAGATGAACACACTGAAACTGCATGTAGCGTGAGCTTTGCCCAGCGTGGGAGATTTTTAATCATTGCTTGCTGCCTAGAATCAAGAGAGGTTATATGGCAGCACTCCCACCTGAGTTGGAAGATTATGTAGAGAAACCTGAGGATGAATCACACAACACAGCCTCCTGCCCCACCCCGAGCGGGGCAAAGGGAACATGCACTCCGGCTTGATTTGGGAAAGAGACAGAGCCTTCAGGGATGAGTGGAGGCCAAGGTGCAGCCTCAGTGTGTGCTTCCAGACCACAGAGAGGCCCAAGGAGGGGCAATACCCGTGTCCCCTTCAGCTGCGGCTCCCTCTGCCATCAGTGGAGCCAGTATGTCTGCGCCAGCCTAGGCACTTCAGGAGAAAGGACACGTCCCAAACCAAGTGCATTTCCATTTCCTTGAGAAAACCATTTTGCTAGTTATTTCAGTTCACTTAAAATATTTCAGTATCATCTCCACCAAGGGCAACAGTGGACTTGGGGCTATAGACAGGGCCAGAGATATAAACCCACAAGCCACTTGGGACAGATTGAAAATAAATTTTTACAGCTTCTAAAATATTTCACTATTATTTCCACTTGCAAGTCCAAATCATACTGTTTTCATAACTTATCAAAAGCACTTAATGGTAGCTAACGTTTGTGGAATGCTGTCTGTGCTCCAGGCACTATGCTAAGTATGGTATTTCACCTGCATTATCTTACTCAATTTCAACTGAAAGAAGCAAATATAACAAAGGCAAGAAAATATGACTGATGTCTCTAACCAGGGTCAGCCACAAATGGGCTCTGGTGGTGCCAGTGCCAGGCGGCTAGCTGGTCCCAGAGCTACAACTGTGGTTTGACCTCGGCTGCAGGCAGGGCTAAGCTATGGTCGATGGGACAGCACAGTTGGTTAGGATCTGATTCAGTTCACGTGAGAGGAAGGAGGAGGCTGCTTGATTGTTCAAAGAGAAGACTCTGGTTTTTGAATGAGCTTCTAGGAAAACGTTCCTCATCTGCTCTTTCCTCCTCTGCTGTAGCTCCCACCTCTCACCACGTCTAAGTGGAACCAAAACATTTTATTCTCTAAACCCCCAGAGTGCTTGAATTTATTATTATAAGTCATACTGTGATTTTGAGCCACTTAATTGCTCTATGTCTTGGTTTGCTCATCTGAAAAATGGGGATCATAAAGGTACCCACTTCTTAGAGTTGTTTCAAAGATTAAATGAGAAAATAGGGGTCAAGAATTGAGATGGTGCCTGGTGTACAGTGAACATGCAATAAAAGGTAGCTTGTACCCTGGAGTTTTTGGCCTCATCTGTTATCTCAGGACGGTGGAGAAGCAGGAACACTACTTTCTCGGTTCATGTAATTCACAGACTTGTTTCCTTTGTGTCAGCTGCTCTTACAGCACTGACCATTAATCTCCATTTCAATCTCAAAGGGATGAGAGGAAGCTAAAATGGTATTAACTTGCAAAGGGTTTCGAGAGACCCTACTTTTTCACTGCAAGAACAAGAGATTAGCAAGACAGTTACTAAGGGTGTTAGGAAATCTCTACCCCATCAGGTCTTTAAAAACAAACTGGACACAGCCTGTCAAGAACAGTCTTATGTTTGAAAAGTGCTTTAAAAACGGGGCAGAACCAGGAGACTAATAGGGGCTCCCTGAAGGTTCTTTTCTATTGCCTTAACTCTGGAAAGTCAAGAGCACAGTTCAGTATCGAATTCACTTCTGTTCTCTGTCATCTGTATTTTTACCCTCACATAGGCCTCAGTTGGGAATCTTGCCCCCTTTGAAACGTTTTTTGTTGAACTACGTTTGCTGAGATATAAGACGCAAAGGAGCGAGGGGAAGGGGCACCCCTCCGGGTGAAGCAGGCCCATTACCATCTGTCTGGTAGTTGAGCGCCACGAGCTGTATCCCATGGAGCCAGAAGAGGAGGGGGCTGGGGTTGGACGAGTCGATGCGGGTGGCAGCCGGATACGTCCTCAGCAGCTGGCAGGCAGTGTGCTGGATCAGTTTCTGAGAACACCTGCGACACAGACGCTTGGCGGCGTTTTCATTCAGCGAGGAGATGTGGTAGCATTTGGGAGTTCTAATGATAGCGCTGAGGGACGTGGCTGGGTTGACAGAGGAAGGCGAGTCCTCCCAGGCCTGTCGCATTCCTTCACAGGAACCTAAACCCCCCAGAGATTAGCCTCAGATTAGTGCAGAAAACTTTACATATTTTAGCAAGAGAAACCTGAACAACACCCCAGGAAAGAATCACAACACATCACACATCAGAATACATCTTGAGTGTTACTTGTGAGTGAGACCAAATGATAGCTACCGAGGGTATGCCTTTCTCCTTGCTAGATGGGATGCTACCCATTCAAGGGTCAATAAATAATAAAGTCAATTAGACCTTCCCCCAAAAAGGGAGAGCTAAAGTGAGTGCCGCAACACCATTTTAAATTAAAAGCCTGAAAGTCCTTTGCCTCAGTACCTCATCTGTCCTGTGGATATATCTGCATAAATACACAACAGTATATGTATAAGGGTGTTCAATCTAGCAGTGTTTTTTATAGCAAGAAAAAAAAAAAGCAACAAAAAACCCGGGAAGCAACCCAAAAGTTCCACCAGTGAGGAAGTGGTTAAATAAATGCATATCCACACACTGGAATACCACAGGGGCAATAAGGAGAAGGTAGATTATATGTACAGAAAGCTATATGGAAAGTTATTGCAAGTATAAAAGTTATACAAGTTATGTTCAGTTATATCCCATTTGGATTATCTTAAAAAGGATCTTATTTTTCTTGAACTAAACACAATAAACTTAACAGTGGTCACCTCTGGGGAACAGAACTGGGACATTGTGAGTGGAAAGAAACTTTAATAATCCTCTGTATTGTTTGAGTTTTTTAACTCTGAGAATTTATTACTTTGACAATAAAAAGTAATTAGAGATAAAATGGATATATCTTCTGGAGTTATAATGGTGAAGAGTGCAGTTCCAAGAACCACTAGAAGGTTCCAAGGTGGCTCCAATTTTTATTTTTGAGGCAAACAGTGTTAGAACACCTTCAGTGAAATGCTATTTTTTAGGAAGTTAAGAGGGTAATTTTGTAATTAAAAAAATATTTATACCACACTTAGATAACATGAACATTCATGAAAATAAAAAAAGATTTAAAAAGTTCCAGCGAAGTGCTTAGTGAAATACTGGAATCCTCCAGCATGCAGATTCAAGCAAAGATACTGTTAGAAGGTGACTTTACTTTTTCCAGATGTTTTGTTAAGTGATGCTGTCTCCCCGGGGCTCATTCTGCCCGGATTGTTGCCAAAAATGGACTTCCTGCTTTTCCTTTCTTTTCCTCTGCTAGAGCCAGATGCATTTAGAGTTGACAGGCCTGTTCCCATAAAATGAAGATAAATAAGCCAAAAACTACAAGCAAGGAAACTCAACATTTTCCATCCCTGTTAATGTTTATTTTGAAGTCCTACTATTCCCTTGTAACCCAGTACAGAAGACCTGCTAGCATTTTTAGCACCGTTAATGATAGCATTGCAGGCAATGATAGCAAAGTTTTTATCTCTGTTGGCAAATGTGACAAGGCCTGCATGATTATTACAGGACAACCACAGATCACACTCACACCCATCTGATTGTACACCAGAAAGATTTCGAAAAATTGCGTGAAAAGAAAGGGCTCCAGAACCTAATCACGCAGCGTGGAGAGATGAAAGAATGGCCAAGAGCCTGAGCGGTAGCGTCATAATTGTCTAGGATCAATTCCTTCCTGAATGAGCTTTGACTTAACATCTGCCTTCTTGATTCCTCAGTTTTCTTATCTACAAAATGGGTGCAATGATAGGAACTCACTCACAGGGTTAATCTGAGGATTGAATGGGAAACAGATTATGATGGTAATCATGTTTCATGGCTTCTCTTTCTCTCTCCTGGTCCAACCACTCCCTGAATCCTTCCTGCCTGTCACAGTGCCCAGCGCAGCGGGAACTTCACAGATATTTGCTGAATGAGGAAATGAATGCACACCATGCAGACCTGGCTCCAGGGCAGGAAGTGTAATTTAAAGTCACCAGTGCCTCCAAACCATTCTCACTGTCTACAATTGTACCATTAGGGAGTATTTCCTTTAACTGAAGCAGCATTCAGAGGGGCCACTTTGAGATGAAAATTTATCTTCCAAGAACATCATCAGAGAAGACAGGATAAAGTAGTGTTTAATAAGCGTGTAGACTCTAGTGTTTAAACCCTGTTCCCTGCGATGTGAACTCACACAAATTACTTAACCTCTCTGATCACTTCTTCTTCATCTCCAAAAGGGTCATGGTTAGGATTAAATGAGATAATGTATATCCGCATACTTAATAGAGTGTCCTGTTCAGAGAAATTGCTCAGTACACAGCAGCTGTGGGGTTTCTACATTTTTTTTTCCTCTGAAGTATCCAAAACTGCAAAGATGCACAAACTTGGAACAGTGAATTCTTATGCTTTATCTTAAAACTTTATGTGAATTTTGCCCTCTGCACAATGATCTAACAATGGATTTTCTCCCGAGTAAAAGAGATGAGGGGTCAGAGTGAGGGGCCATGTTCTTTCTGGGGTTTTTGCACACACCCCAGCACATGTTAACATCCTCCAGGGGTATGTGGGCCCTCCTGTGAGGAGCCTGGGCGTTATCTGGGGTGGGGTGAGCACGCAGGGAAACAAGGGCTGGGTGATAAAGAAAGGGGAAGGAATCTGGAGAGGCACAGAGAAGTAATCCAAGGAGCAACAAAGAACTTTCATCTCCCCTGCTGGTCTGTTCACCAATGAAAATGACAACAGCCATTTCGAGAGAGCCAACTATTTTCCAGATAGTGTGCTAATCACGTTGCATACCTTATCGCTACTTTTTACAATAACCCTGCAAGTTAGCAATGTTATGCCTCTTTCGCAGGTAGGGAATCCGAAGTGCAGAGAAGTTACAGAACTGTCCTGGCCAAGCTCACTGAGTAGTGGAGCCCTGCCACTGAAGCAGGTCTGTGATCTTGGGGAAGTTACTTTACTTCTGGAGAAGGTCATACCCATGATCTTCATGGTGCCTCACTGCTCGGAAGAGTTTTTTGCATGTGGCTCCTTGGAAGGGACTTGGGATGGTGAAAGGTGAGATGCATTGAAATTGATAACGTAGCAAAATTAAAATCAACAGTGTAGCAAAATGAACATTTTCTATTATTGTAATTAATATAATTTATTAAGTTATGGCTCAAGAAAATGAACACATTATGGTATTTTCCTCCTGAGCATCAAAACGAATCATAATGACAATAAATATTTAGAAGGTATTACGACAATGATTCTGGCAATATAATTTAGTCATTTTGAGAAGGAAAATAAATTTGGGGAAAGAAAAATGTAAGAAACTTCAATTACTAAAAAAATATATTAGAATATAGTATACCTATAAAGAATGTGTGTTATATAAACACTTTAAAAAAACAGCATACTTGGAATTTTAAAAATAAGTCAAATAACCCCATGCTTCGCCTGTGTCTCAAGTCAAAAGCTAGACCAAATGACGTTTTGACCCTTCCACAATTCTCTACCCGTACAGAAACTTTATCTCTCATAGTGACTTCAAATATCTCTTGGAATTTGTGCTCTTTGTTTACTCAGTGCTTGAGAGGAAAAGACAAAGCCAGAGGAATGGTTTGGGTGCAGTGGCAGCTGAATTTATAAAGAACAAGAGATGCAGTGAGTATGGCTCTTGGATGGAGTGGTCTTCCCATCTGTTCCTGTGATGAAGGACATGCAGGCCATGAGGCTCTTTGACAGTGAAAGGATTTTACCCCGTGATAAGAACAATTTCACGAGCTGCAGATAAGGTCATACTGTACTTATGAGACAGAAAGTCAGGATCTGTGAAACTAAACCTACATAGCTAAGGTCTTGCATTTCTTGGAAATCTTTGCTTGCTACTTATTTATTCTCATCCTCCTCAACAGAATTTGCTAGTAGATAAGCAGCAGCAGCTACCAGAAGTTTAAGAACAATTTATGGGAGAAAACTTAAAATTGAGAAAGCTTCATCTACGATTTTTTTCCCCTTCTGGTGTGTGAACAGACCACTCGTTACCTAGTTTTCCAATAGTCCAGGACCTCTGTCCCATTTGCAGGGCAGAGTGTGAGAACTAGGGCTTAAGAGAAGTCTCTGGAAGCCAGGATCCGCGTCTAGACCATCTTAAAAAAAATGAGGGTTGGGGGCTTCCCTGGTGGCACAGTGGTTGAGAGTCCGCCTGCCGATGCAGGGGACGCGGGTTTGTGCTCCGGTCCGGGAGGACCCCACATGCCGCGGAGCAGCTGGGCCCGTGAGCCATGGCCGCTGAGCCTGCGCGTCCGGAGCCTGTGCTCCGCAACGGGAGAGGCCACAACAGTGAGAGGCCCGCGTACCGAAAAAAAAAAAAAAAAAAAAAAAAATGAGGGTTGGTATTTTAACTTCCCTCTCTAGACCAAGTTCATATATGCTGTTTACTAACATTTAGACGGATCCCCCAATTCCAGCTGCTCTCCTGTCCTCAGAAATCTTGTACAAGGGAATCCTTCTTAATAGAAGGAGATGAATTTTTCTGACTTCTATATATTTATGGACTTTCCTGTTTGCCCTCCACCTCCTGCTGCCCCATCTGGATGAGCTCATTGACAGCACACCCTAACAAGAGAGGCAGGGTCGTGCTAGGGTTAAAGGCAGGACTTTGGAGATAGACAGGCTTCAGAATCATAGTTCTACCACTTATTAACTGAAGTGCATATTTTTGGGGGGGCAGTGGTTTATCAGCTTAAGTTCGCTTGTACTTCTAAAAATGGCCAACTGGGGAAACCTCTCCACTGAAACTTTGTCCTTGATCTTTGCAGTTTGGGTGGAGACTCACTACCCAGCTCAGGGATGGGGCACGTGACTAAGCCCTAGACAGCCAGAGCACTGCATGTCCTTGGCCACAGTGACTGGTTCAGGGATGGGCAAAGGATCCAGTGAAAACCATGAAACTGCTGCTGAAAGTTCTGGAAGAGACTCATACTGAAGCTGAATCTAGAAGTATGCAGTGTTAGCCTGCTGCAGCTGCCTTGCAACCGCAAAGGGAAAAGAGCCAACATAGTAGCAGCAGAGTGAGAAATATGGAGACAGAAAGCCCTGGACCAAGCTGTACCTGAAATTCATATATCCCTTCACTTTTCAACACATAAGCCAATAAATTTCTTCTTTGCTTAAGTAACTTCTGCCACTTTCAAACAAAAGAGTCTTAACTGATATGCTCTGAAACCTTGGGCCAATTATTTCATCTCTCTCAGACTGTTATTTAGAAATGGAGATAAATCCACCTACTCATAGAATTATTATGGAGTCATTTAAGATGATGTACATAAAATACGTAGCATAAATCCTGGTATTAAGTGCTTAATAAATTTTAGCTATTAGATGTTATGAATATTATTATTATTAACTATAATGGAGAGACATGATATGATCTGAAAAATGAACATTTTATGGTATTCTCATCAGCATCAAAGCAAATAATAATAATAAATATTTATTAGATACTGTAACAATGATTTCAGCAACACAATTTAGTTATTTGGAGAGCATTCATGATGCCCAATTAAATAAATAGCATATTTTAATCTTTTGGTATCTTTAAATGCTATAAATGATACTGTCTATTCTTTTTTTTTTTTTAACATCTTTATTGGGGTATAATTGCTTTACAATGGTGTGTTAGTTTCTGCTTTATAACAGAGTGAATCAGTTATATACTGTCTATTCTTTTTTTTTTAACTTTTATTTTATATTGGAGTACTTGATTAACAACATTGTGTTAGTTTCAGGTGTACAGCAAAGTGATTCAGTTATACATACACATGTATCTATTCTTTTCCAAATTATTTTTCCATTTAAGTTGTTACATAATACTGAGCAGAGTTCCCTATGCTATACATTAGGTCCCTGCTGGTTATCCATTTTAAATACAGTGTGTAGATGTAAATCCCAAACTCCCTAACTATTCCCCCCACCCAACTCCTGGCAACCACCAGTTCATTCTCTAAGTCAGTGAGTCTGTTTCTGTTTGTAAATAAGTTCATTTGATGCTGTCTATTCTTACCTGGAAACTTTACTGCTTGGCAATAGATGACAAGGTCAGAAAGCTCTGGTGCAATCTGTCTGCTTTCCTTTTTATTCTGAGGAAGATAAAATTCTTCTCCCAGTTGCATGTCATAAACCTAACAAGGGAAAAATGATACTGGTTTACAGGGAAGGTATATGCCACTCACCTTGGAATCCCTAAAGCTCTTTGTTCCTTTCTCATGTCATCACTGTGTTTCACTTGCTCTATCTTATCCATATACATGTCCTAACACCTTCCCTAGAGAAAACCTTTCTGAGAGCAAGGGCTGAGTCTAACTCATTCTTCATCTTCCCTCAGAGCACAGTCCAGCGTCTTAAATGTGGAACATTCAACGCATAGTTGTTGAACGAACAGATAGTGGAGTATGTGTCTTCTGTGGCTCAAATTTTTGGCGTATTTTATTATTTTGTTGTCCAACAATATCACTGTAACTATGTCTATAGATTTGCTCAGAGTCTATACACTGTGAGGCACTTGGGGGTTGGGTCCGGGTATCTCATTTTTCTTTCTATTCTTGTTGTCCTTCCTCTGTTAACACTTCCCAATCAGCCCTGTTTATCTTCCTGGTCATCCCAAACATCTTTAAAACTTCTAGCAATTCCTTGAATGTACCAGCCTCCTGGTCTGAATGCCCTGTTTCTGTCTGCTTCTCAACATCATCATGCTCTGATTACACTGTGTAATCACTGTTCTTTGTACTTATCTAGAAGCACTGTTTACATGTTTGTCTCCATGGCCAAATCACCTCCTGCGCTATCTCAGTGCCTGCCACACATTACATCTTCAGTAGGTATTGGCTGGACGAATCGATGACTAACCTTCTATAAATTGCAGATGGGGGTCCCATATCATCACCATATGGACTTTGGTGTCTAAGGGAAAGTGAGCGGAGAGGTGAAGGGAAAGGATAGGGAGGGAGTGAAATCCTATCTGAAACTGACGGTCCAAGTGTAATTTAACAGAAACCATTCACCCACCTTTCCTTTGTTGCAAGCAGAGTTATCTGCTTTCTTTATCCTCTTGGGGATTTCTTCATTATACTCAAACTGAAGTTTGTCATTACATGATTTATTTTCAGGTCTGTCTTCTAGAATGTTGTCTGAAAATGAGTTGGCAGGCTTCAGCAAACAAGAACTGAATGCTTCACTTAAGGGCTATGGCTACATCATTGCAAGGATATCCAGGTACTTGTGCTTATCTGTAATGTAAGACTGAGGCACTGGCTACATGTTACCAAAATGATGGCTTGAAGTATAATTTTAAAAATTGTTAAATGATACATTTATTTTTGATTGAATAGACTAATTTACCGGTAGTTTTGGTACCATATAGACGTAATCTAAATGAGAAAGCTCATTTTCATACAGATGGTTGGAACTGTGCAAACATTATGGAAGATACCCTGTCAAGAAGCTCTCAGCACACAAGTTTGGGAAGGATTTAGTGGTTGAAGCACTTCTAGATGGTACAGGCATGATGTAATCACTCTCACTTTAAAATGAAGCTATTAGCTTTTTTTACCTCTAGAAATGTCAAAACCGGAGGGAAAAAGACACTTATTTGCAATGTAGTTTTCACAATTATGCTTAATTGGAAAGTAATTTTTTCATAACTGTCTATCAATTTATTAAGGGAAAATCTTAAGGATAGGAATTAAAATATATCTAAAAATTTCCAAAGTATGACAGATAATCTTATACTTTGCTCTTGTTTTGGTATTACTATTCAAAGTGATTTTAAAGGTGTTAGAGATATAACATGATTATGTTCTTTTAAAAGGAAAAACGAAAAACAAGAAAGCTCATTTCTCACCCATGATTTTACTATCTCATCAGATCACAAATGCTTAGACCAAAATATCCTTATACCAAATCAGGGCCATGCAGGCTGCCAAGAAATAAACGAGATCAATCATTTAACTACATTTTTATTCTTATGAGGGTCACAACTTCATGCTAATCAGGCCTAAGCAAATGGAAACAGAATGCCGACATTCATGCAGTTACAAGGTCAGGTTCAAGTGGCTTTACCTTCCTGACTGTTAGGAACAGGAGAAGCAGTAAGGACATCTGCTACAGAAAAACAGAATCAGAAAGGGGATAAAAGTAAGGAAAATAAAGGCAAAAAGCCAGATAAATTAAACTAAGGTATGAAGCAAAGCATGAATAACAACAGCTTAGATTACAAGGTAAATGAAATAAGAAATCTTCCATCGATGTAATATTTTGACTATTAAGGGATGCAAAGGCTAGCAATAAAAGAAGTGCAAACATTGTTAATGTTAATCACGCTGCCACATTCACATTGCGTATTTTCAGCTACTGATTGTCCTAATACTCCCCAAAATACTTTATGTCAAATGGATATAAATTGATTAATTTGTTAGAATCATGCAGTCATTAGACTTCATATATACGAAGTCATAGAATGTCTATATGAAGTTGGAAATTCAAATCTCTACTCTAGTGCATGTTCAAAGCTAGTCAAGATAAACAGCAAGGTTGGGAAAAAATTAACTGATGTTTATTTAATAAAATTTAATTGAATAAATATTCATCAAGAACTTAGTGGCCAAAAGGCAGAGAAGCAGTTCTTGAAATACTTGAGCCTCATTTGCAACTTCTTTTAGATTTTCTGGAAGTAATTTTGTGCCTAGGAACTATCACATTTTTTCTTTTAAAGCGTTCTTTTTTTAAATTAATGTATTTTATTTTATTTATTTTTGGCTGTGTTGGGTCTTCTTTGCTGTGTGTGGGCTTTCTCTGGTTGTGGCGAGCAGGGGCTACTCTTCATTGTGGTGCACAGGCTTCTCATTGCGGTGGCTTCTCTTGTTGCAGAGCACGGGCTCTAGGCATGCAGGTTTCAGTAGTTGTGGCATGCAGGCTTCAGTAGTTGTGGCTCGCGGGCTCTAGAGCGCAGGCTCAGTAGTTGTGGAGCACAGGCTTAAGTTGCTCTGCGGCATGTGGGGTCTTCCCGGACCAGGGCTCGAACCCATGTCCCCTGCATTGGCAGGTGGATTCTTAACCACTGCGCCAGCAGGGAAGCCCAGAACTATCACATTTTTATAGCCAAAAGAGGTTTTAGACGAATTTGCTCATTTTATATATGTGAAAACTGAGGACTAGAGCTGTCACAGAGATAAACTGGGCCACCCAGACTTTAGAGACGGGTTTCTAGCCTGAGGTACCTGCGAGGGGCTCAGAAGGCCTGTGAAAACTCTTGCAATTTTATGTAGAAATTTGAGACCATGTTTATTTCTCTGAGGGGACTGGTCACAGCTTCCATCTCATCCTCAAAGGGATCCATCATTACAAGAAGCTTAGAAACGTTTGGGGTCCTGCTAAGAAGCTGGGAATGGTCCTACCCTTAGCAAGCAGGTTTCTGTTTTCTTCTCATCTCAGCCAGAGAAAGTAAGGTTGAGGGAAGGAGGCAGGGATGAGCTCGGCACCACAAACCATGACCGAAAGTGCAAGACTGTCTGGCATTTAACAGTAGCATTAGGAAGCCTTAATAGGGTAAGCTTAAATAAGTCCCGGCATAATCAACTACAAGGCCTATTTGGGAATCCGCCAGTCAAAGGACTCTTTTCATGAAATGGGAAATTATCATGTGGTGGTATTGGAATTAACTGTCATAGATCATAGATGTTAGTGCTAGAAGGGAGAACATCTGACAACCTGTAACAAAATCTTCCCATTATGCCTCTGAGGGGCCTAAAGTCTAGAGTGGTGAAAAGACATTGACCCAAGGTCTCACAGTCTATTGGAGCAGAACCTGAGGGTGCTTTCCATGTATACCCCACCCCAGCACATGTGGGTTTTTAAAAAGCGTGCAACTGTCCTAGAGATTCAGTGGGGTAGGGTTTAAATTTTACCCTCCTAACTGAAAATAAATCAGAAAGCTCCTTCCCCCACCTTCCCTATGCATTTTGTTATCTGCATATCAAAACTTCCTATACTACTATTACTAATAATTAAGAAAAGTCTTTTCTTTCCTGTTTTCAAAAGTACAGAAAAAAACACAGAAGTATTTTATGATAGAGAGTGAATTTATCTTCCAGAGCACTAACTTCTCACAGGGGCAGATAACATCTGGATTTGGTTGATTTCTCAAATGTGGTTTTCATTTCTTATCAAATAAATTTGTTCTATGAAACAACATTACCATGATTGTGGTAGAGATCCACGGGGAGGAATAAGTCAATATAAAAAGATTCATACTCCCACGACTTCTGAGGAATAGGATACAAGAAATGACCTTGACTCTTTCCCATTTTCTCCCACTTTCGTCCTCCCCATTAGAGAATATGCCCTCGTGTTATCTGATGGGACTTCAGGTCGGGTACATTGGCTTTTAGTTGATTATATGAAGCAATCAACAATTATTAAGGACAAATATTACATGGACAGAGACTAGTATTGTATTTGGGGGCAGAAAGAGGTTGGACTGTAGCTGCTGGCTATGATGGAGGTTCACAAAACCAAACACGACCAGGAGACAATCGTGCTGCGTGAGAAGCAGATATTTGAAGGAGTGTAGCTTGATTCTCTTAATGCAAGTGGTAAACGGTTGCTGGTCTGGGCATATCTGCATATTAACAAGACAAAATCCTACAGAGAAGTAATATAGTCTACATTTATAACGTTTAAATAAACAGGAACTTTGGTCTCTTTTCATTACTGAATATTTGTCTTTCAGAAGTTGCCAAAATTAAACAGTCTACCATCAGCAGTGGTACCTGAGAAAACATTTTGCAATCTCTAGCAAATGACACTAATTTAGTGCAAATGAAACACAACTGAAACCTAATTATCTCCTAAGAAGAATCCTTCACGTTTAATAGGTAAGTAACATCATTCATGTGACTTTTTTGTATTGCACCATTAGCCATCACCCATATCTTTTCGGTGGGGTCAGAAGGAAATGTCTGGTTGGCTTAGTAATGTGAGAACAAGGGAAGGGGGGCGGGGAGTGAAGGGGAGCAGCAGAGAGCACAGGAACGCGATGCTGCCCCCTGCAGGTGGTGCAGGGGAGAGAAAAGAGTCAGCCCTCGTCTACAATTCCTGCCAAGAGCATCCGCTACACCAGATGCTGAAAGGGTGGGAACGGGGTCTCTTTGCAGTAATTCCACCTCTTCCTCTAGAAACTAATTTAGGAACAACCCCTGGATTGCTTCCCACACCCTCCTATTCTTTCCTTGAGTGGTGTCTGTAGTGGCTGACAGAATCCCTTTCCTTGCTTGGTCCTTCTTACTAAGCAGCAGGGTTCCAGAAACTCTTAGATAATATTACAACAATCGGTATTGTTGGTCTATGGAGCAATAGACTTATTGCTAAGTCTATTGCTAAGAAAAAAAAGACACCCAAAAAACCCAGTAGAAAAATCTTCCAGGCACTTCCCTGCGTATAGCATAGGGTTGGCTTTCTTACCGTCAGAGAGGGATTCATAGTCATAATCATATTCGTCCTCTTCATCTTCCTCTTCTTCGTTATTAGCAGGTGGAGGGTTGGCACTGCCACCATTATAAGCCTGAGCTTGCATGGATGCTAGCTGATGAGCCTGTAACATATCAACAATTAAAGACTGCAGATGCCCAGCTACTAAACTTTCATTTATAGCTTACCAAATGACCACCTAAGGCTTACCACAGTCATAAAAAGTGGCTTAACCTAATTTTGGTTATTTGAGAAAAGCCCCAAAACTCTACAGTCACTTAAAGCACAACGTCAATGCTTAAGTGAATGTTAACGTCCCTACAGGAGGAAGCCAGGAGCTTTTAGGAAACAATCACAAGGAATCCGTGTGTGGTGCCCAGCCATCCAGGTTTCCTAGGACAACCCCACCAGGAGAAACCTGGGTGCTTCAGAGAACCACCATCAATCCCAAATGATGAAGAAGCAAATCAGCCCATCCATTTTGGAAAAGTAAATCTCTGCTAAGAAACCGGGTTTTTTCCCCTTTCTTAAAATAGTATCAAAGGCCTTTGACCTTGAGAAAAATGTTAGAATCCCTATGGATGAGACTAAAAGAATAGTTGGTTTAAATAAAGTTTTTTCAACAGATCTTTATTTGAACCGTCAGTCAGATTAACAATATAGGCCTAGAGATTTCTGGAAAATTGATGTGTGCTGTTGGGGAGGTCATGTGCTTCTACATTTGACTACAATTACTGTGAAGGAATATCACAGGACACAAGAATAAATATAAATCTGGGAGCCTAGCATAAGGAAATAGTCCAAAATATAGGCAAAGTTACTTGCGTGAATTAAAAACAGGAAGCAACCTAAAAGTCCAACAATAGAGGAATGACGTCAGTAAACTATGGTGTATCTGCTTGAGAGACTAAGACTTGACAAATAATTGTGATATGTATTTATTGAACAAAGGATACAGAATTTTGTGTGTGTGTATAGATATAAATAATATTTAGACATGTAAGCATATACATGTATACATGTATCTATGCATATATATATAATTCTACATCCTTTGTTCAATAACTATCTTTCTGTCTACATATAATGATTATAATTATATAAAATGATGTGCATAAAAGGCTAGCTATTAAATGTTAATACGGTAGGGATTCTTGACCTGTTTTTATGGCACAGGCCCCTTAGGCAGTCTGGTGAGGTAAGGTCCCTTCTCAGAATGATATTTTAAATGCATAGAACAAAATACATAAGATTACAGAGGAAAAAAAGAATGTTGATACAGTTATTAAATCTTAAAAAAATTTGTGCTATAGGAATATATGTTTATTTATTAACATAGTAAAAATATATAATGGTAGGTCAAGTAACGTTTCTGAAATAGTGATGAGCATAAATAATTCTTGGAGATATTAGCAACAACTGTGATATAATATGAAACATCTGTGATTTCTACTGGTGACAGAGACATAGATGCTGCCAACTTTACTGTGGTTTGTTCCCTACATTTATAATCAGAGGAAAGGCTAACTTTCAGCTAGAGGTTAGTGAAAATGAAGATGTAATTTTTTTTCGGGAATTCCCTATTGGTCCAGTGGTTAGGACTCTGTGCTTCCACTGCAGGGAGCACGGGTTCAATCCCTGGTTGGGGAACTAAGATCCTGTAAGCTGCATGGCGCAGCCAAAAAAAAATTTAATTTTTTTCATCTAATTTCATGGACCCCCTGAATTCTGTCTGTGGATATTACTAAGATTAAGAATCCTTGTGATAAAAGTTGTGTTTGGCTTTGGAATTATGTGTTTTAAAATAATTCTTCTTTAAGCTTTCCGAAATGTGGTTATATTACCTTTATAATAAAAATATATACATAAGGAAGATACAATGTAGGCTATGTTGATATCGAGATAAATCTTTTACATGCAGTCTACTCCAGATAACTGGGCATTGTCCAGGCTCAACGTTTTTATGGAACACTAGCTCCATGCGTGTTAATAGCTGTTATGTAAAAAAATGAGGATAAGAATTATTTTTAAATAAACAGATTACCAAGTCTTCCTTATGGAAATCCTGATGTAGTTGGGCAGATTTGGGACCTAAGAATCTGTGTCTTTGAAAATGCCCCAGTGATTGTTATCAACGTATCCTACTTCTGTGTTGTCTTTGACAAGGTGTTCCCTGAAGACCTGAATCAGAATCCTGGCTCTGCCACTATGAACTGGGTGGCTTGGAGAAAGTCCCATAAATGCCTAGATCTCAATTTCTATTCTATAAAGAAAGAGGTTGAAGCAGATTCTGCAGAAGTCTGGGCTTCAGAGAAGAGAGCACCAGACAAGAGTGATAATCACCTAAACTTGAGGGAGGTCCTGCAAGAAGGGCCACAGGGCTCTCCACTTGGCCGTCCGGCTCAAGGGCAACTTGGGTGAAGGCACAATTTGGAAAACTGCTAATAAATAATTGGATGACAGATGTCAAAATCCACAAAGAACCTTGTATGCTATAATAACAAACCAAAACCAAGAAGAGCAAGTTTAACAGAGATAAATGTGAGACTCCTGCTACACAAAAATTTAAAATTAATTGTAAACCTGGAAAAATGGGGAGACTAGGCATAAGTTTAGTCCTGTGAAAATAACTGAACTCTTTGCTCTCCACAAACTCAACATGAGCCTGGTAGGCGTTAAAGAATTTAAAAAGCGAGAACAGTTCTAGGTTGTGTTAACTGAGGTATAAAGTTCAAATTAAGAGAGGTGATGGTTTCACGGTCCTTGTGCTGTCAGACCCTGAGCATTGACTTCTGGAAATCACGTCTTAAGATTCACAAATCTAAGCATATCCACAGATGGAAGAATATCCAAACATTCTTAATGGAAGTGAAGATTAGACGATTGTTCCAAACAGACTAGTCAACTAGGTCAAACTGGACTTTCGACTCAATCTGACTTGAAATTTAAAAAAAACATTTTATTGGAGTATAGTTGATTTAAAATATTGTGTTGGTTTCTGCTGTACAGCTCGACTTGACATTTTTTAATCAATGACTTAGGACAAAGATTCCAAATCTGTTGGGCTCGTAGAATCCATCTGTTCTCTGGGAACCACTTAAAGCAGAGCTGGAGTAGGGCCTGGAGGCTTGGAGGTGATGCTCAGAGAGAAATTAAAAGCTCTAGGCCGTGACCTAGTTTTACTTTGGACTGTCCACGCTGCCGGGGCTGCACCATTCTAGTCCTGCGGGGGGCTGAGGTTCATGCAGCAACTCTTGGTTGCTGTAATTTTCAAAAGTGGTGTTTCAGGGCCAACAGTGCTCTCCTACATAGGACAAATAGTTTTGGCAGCTGTCAGTCTGTGGGATGAGTAAGTTCAACCTGGCATATGGACTCAGTGGTCCTGGACCTGAACTTTTTCACAGATCCTTGGGCTGAGGGCCCTCCTACATAGGCAAGTCTGTGGTGCTCGGGGACTAGATCTCCATGGGTGAGGCAGGTACAGAAGTGCCTTGGGGTCCATATGCCACAGTGATACACTGTGCCAACTTCCATGCTGGGAGCACAGGGCTGCTGCTATTGGGGTTCTACTACTGACCTCAGGAGTCATAACCCCATGTCCAAGTGCTCTCCCGACAGGGGACTCTTCTTAAAGCGGACTATAGCGACCACTGTGGGATTGACAGTGGTGAAGCCCAGGCCCAGAGACAAGAGTCACTTATTATCCTGCTCAGAATAAATTAAATAATGAGGTACATTCTACATCAATTTTTCAAAACAAAAGTTTATGTAAGTGGGAAGAGTATTTATCAGTCTATTCAGTGGAAAGCCAAAAATCAAATGTATCATTCAGGGAAACTGAATCTTCAAAAACTGGTTACCCATCAGTCATCTGAAAGGTTAGAATGACATGAATTTCTTTGTTCTGGGCACACAGCATACTCATAACTTCTTTAATAAGACAGTACCTTTTGCTTTAATATATCCACCGGTGTCTGATGGGCTTTTAACTTCTTATTTTTGAGAAGTACTTTCCTCCTGAGTTGGTCAGGTGAGGGAAGCATTGGATCATCTGAGAAATCACTCTCAAATAAGAATTTAGCCACCAGTTTTTCTCCAAACACAGTCTAAAAACAATAAAGGAAAACAAGTAATCAATGCCCTTTATCTATACCTGAATCATCAGCTAGATATTTCAGCCCAGTTGAATTGTTCTAAAAATCCCAGGAAGAGAAACTAGGAAAGATGTTGTATCCGTGTGTCCCCCGCTCCCCAGCCCTGAATAGTTTCTTACTGGAAAGAAGGGAAGTGGTTAGAAGGCCAGGAGGAGGGGTCTAGGCCCCTCTCCAGGGGGGCCCAGCTCTAACTATTTAGAAAAATACTCTGGGGTCTGATGTACTAAAGAAGAAAAAGAGATTCAGTTAGAGGCTGTGATTTGTAGAATATGGTCTGTTCCAGACATGGGTAAGAAGTCACAAGGATACAAACCTTGAAGTAGGTAGGAAGTGGGGACAAAAATGAAAAATAATAGGGAGAATTTGTCACCACTGAGTATAAGGAACCACAGACAGCATTCTCATAAAGCTTTTCTGAGCACTGGTCTTCAAAGGGAAATGTGTATCCCCCAAGGAGGGGGGTGGTGGGGGAAGGCACAGGACGACCCATTTGGGGTGAGGGTAGAAAACATGTCAGTTTCCATTTCTGGTTATTTTTTAATGAAAAAAAGAACAAAATGGAAGCTTATTAGTGCTTAACGTACAGACTGAAAATGGCGCCCTCAGTCTGTATGTCAGGCACTGTTCGTGAAGGTCCCTGAGGGACGAGGAGGGAATCTCTTGACGCAGAGGGAGCAAAGGTGAGTCCCTCACATCTTTGTTTGCTAACAGCTTATTGAGATGATGACAGTTTGGGTGCTTTGGTGACGGCATGTGGTTAATTTCACAAAAAGACTTCTCTTTGAAATATTTTGTAATGAGATGAAAAGTGATTATGAAAATCTTTTACAACATATAGAAGCTCACATTTTATATAAGGAGAAAGCAGTAAATTAAAGGAGTATTCTAAGTTATACAATTTTCTTTAAAAAAAAAAGTATCCTAAAATTTCGGACTTTTTCTGTGTTTATAGTGGGTAGCTGTACTTTGTTACCAGACGATGATGATGATGATGATAAAATCACTGTTAATCTGTTCCTATATGATAAGGGTAACGTTTTAACACTGAGTGAGAAAGTAATTGCTTTTTAAAAAAAATAAATTTATTTATTTTTTTTATTTATTTTTGGCTGCATTGGGTCTTCGTTGCTGCGCGTGGGCTTTCTCTAGTCGCGGCAAGCGGGGGCTACTCTTCGATGCGGTTCGCGGGCTTCTCATTGCGGTGGCTTCTCTCGTTGCGGAGCACGGGCTCTAGACGCACGGGCTTCAGTAGTTGTGGGACGCGGGCTCAGCAGTTGTGGCTCGCGGGCTCTAGAGCACAGTCTCAGTAGTTGCGGCGCATGGGCTTAGTGCTTAGTTGCTCTGCAGCATGTGGGATCTTCCCAGACCAGGGCTCGAACCCGTGTCCCCTGCATTGGCAGGCAGATTCTTAACCACTGTGCCACCAGGGAAGCCTGAACGTATTTGCTCTTTAGATAAAATCTGTGTTCTGGAAAGAGTAAAGACAGCTGTCTAAAAATATTTCTATTGTGATGTGATTTTGTTGTAGGAAACAATGTGTGTTAACATAAAAACTCTTATGTATGCACACTCAGGCTACCTGGAAGCAGATTTTCTAATGGTTAAAAAATCCTCTAAATGAAGGATTTACTGGAGTCTGAACTCATATGTTAAAAATATAAAAGGCAACACCTCGGACTTCCCTGGTGGCGCAGTGGTTGAGAGTCCGCCTGCCGATGCAGGGAACACGGGTTCGTGCCCCGGTCTGGGAAGATCCCACATGCCGCAGAGCGGCTGGGCCCGTGAGCCATGGCCGCTAAGCCTGTGCGTCCGGAGCCTGTGCTCCGCAATGGGAGAGGCCACAACAGTGAGAAGCCCGCGTACCGCAAAAAAAAAAAAAAAAAAAGGCAACACCTTTTCAATTAGTTTATAAGAAAAGCTGATTGATACCAGGAAACATATAAATTGTCTAGCCAAATTCCAATAAGAACCTTTGCCTCATTAATGGAATTGAGAAATGAGTACCATGATTTAGCAAGTGCAGTTAATGACACCCCTTTTCCATCTGGATACAGGTATCTTTGTAAGGCATTTTTATCAGCTACTATAGCTGTTAAAGCCAAATATTGAAATAATAAACTAAACTTAAAACCAGACATTCAAGTCAGTGATCACAAAAATTTCCAAAATAATGAAGTGTATTTAATCATATTACTCCCACTAAAAATTTAGATAATAAATAAATAAGTTTATTTAAAATTTTTTTTATAATAGCAAAAGGGTTTTTGTATCATTAATAAATAATAGTATTTAAAAGTTATTCTTTACTTTATCCTTTCTATGTTACTCTCTTTTATGTTCTATTTTTGCATGTTTTAATTAATGTATAAAATATGTTAATAAGTAGGATATGTATATAATTTATGAATAAGTCAATACACACACCACAGGAATACACGGTATATTTTACTGATGGGGTATGCAATCAAAAAGGTTTAGAGACCATTATTCTAAATGATGGCAAAGAAAAGGCAACATGAAAGGCTAATTAGTTTTGTTGACGTTAGTATTTGGGGACATTTCCCTCTAGCCATGCCCCTCCCTCCCACTGAGAGCCATGTTCCCATAAACGCCTCTACCAGTGGAGGAAGGAGGAAGTATAATGGCGTATTTGCCCTTAAATCTGTCTGCATTATATTTCCCTTGTATAAGGAAGAGCCGAGTGTTAACAGCACTATTCTGGCCAGTCTAACCTCTTCGTCACCTTGGATCTCCATCTATGAAGTTGGGCCACAAGAAGATTTGACTTATTTGCCCTGAGATATTTTCAGCTTTTCCACATACAACTGACAGGTGACATCCTGGCATCCCTGATTTGTGGTACCAAAAGTGTTGGAAAGTTGGTCTCTTGTTATCTCCGAAGGTTTTCTGGAAATGCTCAGGAGACCACAGAACAGTGCTTCTATCACTCCAGCTGAAAAGATGGACCACTCAAGAGAGAGCCCAAACTCCCAGGGTATCCCTATTTCTCAGGTCTGAGGGACCTTAACTGTACGTGCTTCACAGCTGAGGTCCAGCTGTGGTGTGGTCCACAGTGGCCCCAAATTAAGCTCAACAACAGTCACAAGACAAAGGCCAAGATACCATCCCGTCATTTAGCTGATACCTTACCTTGAAAATTTCTGCCATTTTTCGTTGCTGAGGCAATGAACAGTGGTTCTCAATAGATATGATGATGGGGAGGTCAGAGTTGATAAAGGCACTGCGATCGATGGCTTCAACCACTTCCTGTGAGCCAAAACAGCTCATGAGAGTTCAGATATCTGCCCAAGGTGTCAAAAGGCAAGGCATTTACAGCCACAGAAAGCGTCTAAACTGTTTATGCAGAAGACTCTGGCCAAAGTGGTTTTTATCTTTTCAAATGTATTTTCAAGTTAAGCAACAGGCTATTTTCTATAAGTACATTAAACTATTCATATTGAGTATTGTTCACATACTATGAGGAACAGCTATCAGTATCCTGAATTTAACAAATCTATATCTATATATCTATATCTATATCTATATATATATACTGAGTATAAGTAAAAGACACTGTTTTAGTTACAGCATCAAAAATGATAAGGCGTAAGATACTTTCCTGCTTTCAAGGAGTTTATAATCAAATCTACTTGGGGCAATAAGACATGTATCACATATTCACATATATTTATGCATGTATGTAAACACAGTTATCAACTACTCCTTCCCTCAATATAGGGTACAAAAAGTTTTAAGAGGGCTGAATAGGAAAATGAGTTAAAAAGAAAATGCATTTTAGCCACCATCTTCACGTACAAGACAGAAATTAAGAAAATTCCTTCCAGCCCAGCCACGGTTCAGAAAAAAATGATGTTACAGCCAAAGACCCTCTGAATGAGGACAGTAATTGCACAATGAACAAATAAACTACTTAGAATTTGCAATAATAATACAGTGAAACCAGTCTTCCCGGGTGGCCAATCTCCCTAGGTGGAATCAATTCTCATTACTTTATAATGTCATTTAATCATCTCCTGACACATGATGTTGGCCTTTGTCAGCAGGACACCGGGAAAAATGACCTTTAATTCCTACAGCAAGAGAACAGACCCTGCCTTTTATATATCATCTTATGATGTAAAAATTTCAACAATATTATTACATGATAACTAATTTAAGGTAATGGTTACTAAACTTTGGTCAAATGAGAATCTAAGGAGAGTTCTAGATCAACTCCTAGGAAAATGAACATGTGTACATCCCACACAATTTGGGGAAGCCTTAAGACCCAGGATAAGAACTCCCAAACTAAGGTATAACTTGGAAGAGTCATTCATTTAAATCACGAATGAAGATAATGACTCTTTGTGATCTGATTTAAAGAAAGTTATGAAGCATTACCTTGAAGGGGATCTTGGTTGTCAAGGTGTGTCCATGATAAATGATGGGCATCCCATCATCTCCGTCCCAGCAGTCCAACTCTACACTCCTACAGCCTTGCAGGAGGACCTGTGGGATCAATGAATGAATCCACCCCAGATGAGCAAATGGAGATAAAGTCTCAAATTAAACCCAGCACAGGCTTCCACATATCAGTGTTCACTCTCCAGGCTAAAACAGAAGGGCCTAAGATTGAAAAGAAATATTACATGTTGGCCGAAGGCCACAATTTATCGGGGTGGGGAAGGGAGAGAATAGATTAAGGTAGAAAGAGTGCTTACCAGAGCTGAATACTATTGGAAGGTAAAATTTGATAGCAAAAACATATGACAATTTTCCCATCAACTTTGGTCCCTCAAGGGACCTACACATGGTGCATCCTGAAATGAGACAGCCAGGCTATAACTCTATCTGGGCAGATGTGAGTGGAGGTGACACAGGTGCTGATGTGGAAATGAGGCCACTGATTCCTTAGTGAACTGGCCAAACATTTATATAAAACCAATCAGGATAAAATCTCCTCTATTTAGACACACATTCTGTCACCACCTAATACCTTTGCTGTGAACATATAGCATGGGAGAAGAGTAGAAGCAGGGAGTTATCAAGGATTTGCCTTGCTGTCTAATCCTAGAACAGCCTCTACAGCAGAGATGACAAATAATCCATAAAGTCCCCTCTGCACACCCATAGCAGTCATCAGTAATCAATCATAATATACTTGCCCCCTAAGCTCTGATGTGTTATCTCACAGCCTCCTCAGCAAAGAACTCCAGGAAACACTACCAGTGAATTAGATGAGATGATACCTATTTGCTTCTCTGGATCTAGAGCTGGAAGCAGAGCTCCTGATATATGTGCTTGGGTTGCATCTCTGTAACGTTTGCTTGGAGCAACTTCTTCCTCCATAGACTGTATTTGTGGACTATCTTAAAGATGACCATATTTTGAAAGGGTCAACCAAAACCAAAGGTGGATATATCTGTGAATAGGCCAACTCTCTGATTTAAGAATTCACCTAACTATTTTCATGTGACAGCAGTCCAGTACTGGGGGCTAGTGGCCATTAGACTTGCTGCAACATAACTTGGATAGTGGAATCCCCCTTATTTTAATGTTTTTATATGAGATACTTGGTAGATTCTTCCCATTGCACAGCATACAGCACCCGGTTTTCCTAGGTGACCTATCTTCCCAGGGGGAACTGATTCTTTGGCAAAGAATCCCAAGGCTATCAGTGTCTGTCAGCACTAGAGTATCTACAGGTGTGTTGCTTTGGGCTGAAAACTGTCGTGTAATATGACAGGTGGGAAGTGAGGCTCCCTCATCTCTGTAGTGAGCCTCGCTGGGAAGAATGTTCACTGACCAGCAGCAGATGAGATGGGTTTTCAGTATGAAAAGACTAAAGGTCCTTATCAATGTCTGCATGACATTAAGGCTTCCACATGTGGCTAGAATAGGAGAACCAGGGCTGCAAATTCCAGGTGAGAACAGAGCTTTTTCTCACTTCTCATCTGCCCCATACAGTAATCGTGGGAGGTAACTGGGAGAGCTGAGAGAGAGCAGAGAGTGGTAAGAAATGAAATAAAAGGGAGCTTCATACTAAGTTTAATCACATCAGTGAGTCTATTTGAGGGGTTTCTGTGCCTTATTCAAAGGCTGTGACAATCTCTACTTGAGGTGTATGTTAAGGAGTAAAAAAAAAAAACCTCCCTGATGTCAAATATATATGTATATATGCAGTAGGAATTAAAGCTAGGACAATGGTCCCTGCTTATTTTCCTGGGATAAATACACACACAGACACACAGACACACACAGACACAGACACACACACACACTTTATTCTTTTCCCCTAGAACAATGGATTTCAAACTTCTTTTAACCTTGGAATACTCGGTACAAATGGAGGGCCAATATATAAAGTACATAAAAGAGCAAATCTTCCGTGGCAGTCTGCTCTTCAGTGACTGTCTGCTCTTCTGTGTCAGCAGCTGAGGCCCCTTGACAGAACTCTTATTTTGAAAATCACTACTCTAAGGACACATCTTCATTTCATAATAAAAGCCCTTAGATTTTAGAGTTTAAAATACATACTCCAGGGCTTCCCTGGTGGCACAGTGGTTAAGAATCTGCCTGCCAATACAGGGGACACGGGTTCGAGCCCTGGTCTGGGAAGATCCCACATGCTGCGGAGCAACTAAGCCCGTGCGCCGCAACTACTGAGCCTGCACTCTAGAGCCCGTGAGCCGCAGCTGCTGAGCCCACATGCCACAACTACTGAGCCCGCGCACCTAGAGCCCGTGCTCTTCAACAAAGAGAAGCCATCACAATGAGAAGCCTGCGCACTGCAATGAAGAGTAGCCCACGCTCCACACAGCTAGAGAAAACCCAAAACGCACAGCAACGAAGACCCAATGCAGCCAAAAGTAAAATAAATAAATTAAAAATGGATTTCTATAATAAAATAAAATAAAATACATACTCCATACCAGATAAGCTTTGGGACAGAAGTTTGACCAATGCTTTGAGGAATATATAGACCTTTATCAGAATAAAGGAAGCTCAAGTCTGCTGGGTTTGTGTAAACAGTACAATTTTTACAGTTGGACCCCCCCAACACACACACACACACACACACCTGGACGTAGCTAGCTCCTCCCATAATTAACTCACCTTGTGGGAGTTCAGAAAACAGGCAGCATAGACAAGGATGTTGCAGAAAATATAACAGAAGCAACAGACATATGGATCATTGAGAGCTGGATGTTTAGGTCAAAAGGATATGCTTTTTCTAGTCCAGAGATCCTTCTGAGTTTTCAAGAATATTCCCATGAATTTAAATGTGTAGGGACAGTGCCTGCAGTCTGTAAAATTTTTTTTTGTTGGTTGCCATAGGGATAGATTAATTTTCTGACAAATTGAAAACCAAAACAAATAATATTTTGGGAATAACTTCACAGACAGTTGCATTTTCTGCTATGCTTTCCCACTACAATATATTGATTTATTTAGCATTTAGTGAAGCAATTAGATAGTTTTCCCATGGGAAAATCTAATTTTAGTAGAGGTAGGTCAGACTAACCAGGATCTAAAAGCTATGAGTCTCAAACAACTACTTTTTAAATTTTGCCTAGAATAAAGGTTAAGTGTAGATGGGGCGGGGGGAAGAAACAAAAAGAAGTAAAGAAAACAACTGTATGTATAGGTGGTTTTCCCACACATCATGCTTCCTCACATTCCACAATTAATAGTGTATAAGTTCTTCAAAGGAGTCTGGGGTCAGGCTTCTGTGACTTTGGGGGTTACATAAATAAGGTTTAATGAAAATCATACTCCAAGTGAAATTCTCAGTACCTGGCTGTAGAGTTCTACTGAGGACTCTCCTTTGAGTTGATGGCCTGTGAGGTAGGTATTGTGTGAAGATTCAATGTAATAGTAGGAGAGGGGCAATTGCAATTCTTTAATGCTCTCCTGTGACTCATCATTTTTCGAGGCAAAATTATCTTTATCCATCAGAAACCTAGAGGAAACAAAGTTTCTTAGAATTGCATGGGAAAAATATATACTCTTTTTTTAAAAAAATGGACTATAGTTGACTTACAATATTATATTAGTTTCAGGTATACAACATATTGATTCAGTATTTTTATATATTATACTCTATATAAGGTTATTATAAAACAATGGCTATATTCCCTGTGCTGTACATTACTTCCTTGTATCATATTTATTTTACACCTTGTAGTTTGTATCTCTTAATCCACTTCCCCTATCTTGCCCCGCTGTCAAACCCTCTCTCCACTGGTAACCACTAGTTTGTTCTCTGCATTTGTAAGTCTGTTTGAAAAATGTATGCTCTTAAATGATGGGCCAAGATTTTTTAAAAGTTACCTTGCAAATCCTTCAAACGACATTAGGCCCTGATGACACATACTCACACTAGGCTCGAACTTCTGCAAGGGATACAAAAAGAGTGTTATTTAAAAGTAAAGGAAACTAAAGGGAAAAACCACCACATCATTTTTTAAAACTGTTCTGTTTTCATCAGGAAACATCTAAACCAAATATTTGAACTAATTTAGTTATGCAGTGGTAAGGTCTAGTTTTTTAGTCTAAAAGAAAACATTAATTATGTGTGAGTTTATTATACGAAGCATATTTATTTAAGAGAAAAAAGGAGAGTGGGAGAAAAGAATAAGACTGATTTATATGAAAACAAATGATATCGGTTTATCCAGGTGAAGATGGGGATCATAACGGCAGCTACCATAGAGTTGGTGGGAGGTGAAATGCAAGAATCCACATGGAATCCTCGGTACTTGCGCTCCATCGTATTATAGCGAGCACACAATCATGTGTTCTTAACCTTACATTTTCAGCATTGCCAGCGATCAAGTCCAGTTGCTGGCCAGCTAGTGCACTGATTCCCAATCAGCTGACAAGGCAGGCTGAAAACTTAGACTAACTCTGCTGCATGTGGCGCAGGCACAAGGAACATCTTGCTGCCCCCTAGCTCCTGCCGCCCCCTAGTGGAAGCCATCACCGCCTCTCGCCTGGGTTACTGTGACAGCTTCCTACCCGGTCTCTCTGCTTTCCTCCTTCCCTAGCACAGTTTATACTGCAGTGGGGCCAGGGTGACCTCTTAAAAACACAAATCAAATCATGTTACTGCCCTGCTCAAAAGTCTCCAATAGCTTCCCATCTCACATGGACTCGAGTCAAATTCCTTCCCATGGCCTAAAATACCTGGATGATTCGGCCCCTGCCCACCTGTCTGAAATCATGTCAGCTATTGTCCCTCTGGCATTTGTTATTCCTCACAGACTCCAAGCTCGCTCCTGCTTGCTACTCCCTGTCTGGAATGCTCTTTCCTCAGACCTTCACATGGCTTATGCATTCAGGGCTCAGCCCAAGTGTCACCTCCCCACAGTGGCCTTTGCTTACTCCTCTCAGCCCTCCTGCATCACTCCATCCCCTTACTCTGCTCAATTTTTTCAGAACCCATTATTACCTGAAATTACTTTATATTTTTATTCATTTATTGTCTGCCACACCCACTAGAATGGAACTAGTATATTTCCAGGTCCTGGAACAGACCCAGGTCCATAGTACAAGCTAATAAACATTTGTTAAACAATCAAAGTGGCTGACAACCTAACTGCTAATTCTACTGCATGTGCTAGAACTACAAGAAGCGATCATGTACTGATTCCTTACAGCAGTCACTGAGTAAGAGAAGGCTTAGGACCTATGTTAATCATATGTTAAATATATTTGGTATTTAAAAGAAAAAAACCCAACCCTCTATTTCGGCCCTAGACTTAAAGGTGTTAGAAGGAAATATAGAAAGAGTAAATGTTTACAGAAAATAATTAGCATAGTTAGAGGCTTTACACACTTGCTTGCACACCAAATGGGTACAAACCTGGATGATGCTGAGGATTTCATCGTAAGTGTAGTGTTCTCCTTGGCAATTCACTAGGAAGTCATTGAGCTGGAGGATGCCAACTCCAAATACGCCCAGGGATGTGCTCTCCACCCCAGTGCCATTTGTCACGATACTTGCGGCAGCAATGGCATCAGATATCTGCCTCTGGTTGTCGGACAGCTGCTGTTTACTCTTAATGAATAACCCCAAATCGGAGACATTTCTGGTCAACAAATCTGAAAGAGAACCACCCACAGAACACGGACAGGCTAGCCAGCGTCTTTTATAAAGTTCATTTTGGAGATAATGGTGTTGTGGAAATATTAAGCTGGAGAAACTCTTCACTAATCTGTCTAAACAAGCCATCAAACTCAGTGGAGTTTGATGGAATATAGTTGAAGGAATAAAGTTCACATAGTTGAAGGAATAAACAAAAATGAATCAATGAATAAATAAAAGAAACTAAGAGAGAGCGAGGTCAAAGATTTTGAAAGCCCATAAGATTAAGTATTAGATGGACACGAAATGTAAATTTATTTGGGGACTTCAGGCTGTATTCAGTCTTTGGTTTTTGAGACTAGCTACTTCTACATCTTTATGTTTGCAGAAATGGAAGACGTACCCTTAAGATTACAGTTTTTTCTGTACTTTAAAAGTGTAACTGTAAACATTTGTGTGCAGGTTTCTGTGTGAACACAAGTTTTCAGCTCATTTGGGTAAACGCCAAGGAGTACAACTGCTGGATCACACGATAAGAGTACGTTTAGTTTTGTAGGAAACTGACAAATTCTCTTCTGAGGTGGCTGTACCATTTTACATTTTCACCAGCAATGCCCTGATTGTTCCACATGTGCACCCATTTTGGTATGGCCAGTCATTTTCATTCTAACCACCTTGGAGGACAGTCAGTTTCTTGCAGAGCTAAACACAGACTTATCATATGATCCAGCCACTGCATTCCTAGGTGTCTACCCAAGTGAGCTGAAAACTTACCTCCACAAAAACCCTGTACACCAAATATTTATAGCAGCTTTATACATAACTGGTAAAACTTGGAAGCAACCAAGATGTCTTTCAACAGGACAAATATCCATACAACAAAATATTATTCAGCAAAAAAAGAAATGACCGATCAAACTATGAAAAGACATCGAGAAACCTTAAATGCATATTGCTCAGTGAAAGGAGCTAGTGTGAAAAGGCTACATACTATATGATCCCAACTATATGACACTCTGGGAAAGTCAAAACTATGGAGACATGGGCTTCCCTGGTGGCGCAGTGGTTGAGAGTCCGCCTGCCGATGCAGGGGACACGGGTTCGTGCCCCGGTCCGGGAAGATCCCACATGCCGCGGAACGGCTGGGCCCGTGAGCCATGGCTGCTGAGCCTGCGCGTCCGGAGCCTGTGCTCCACAACGGGAGAGGCCACAACAGTGAGAGGCCCACATACCGCAATAAAAAAAACAAAACAAAAAACCCTAGAATGTACAATACAGTGAACACAAATGTAAATTATGGACTTCAGTTAATATATTAATATTGGCTCAACTGTAACAAATATACCACACTAATACAAGATATTACTAAGGGAGGGAACTGTATGTGTGTGGGGGAGGGTATATGGGAACTCTCTGTACTTTCCCCTCATTTTTCTGTTAACCTAAAACTGTTCTAAAAAATAAAGTCTATTAATTTTATAAAAAGTGTCACTACTGGGCTAGTCCATAGTTATGCACATTTATGACTAAAGTTGAAAAAGGTCAATATTTTTAGCATAAGGACAGTATGTTTTAAAATAATTAAAAAGCAAATGCATGAAAGAGGACTTTTTTTTTTGTTTTTGCTTTTTAGTGTTTATAGTTTCCAGCAAGAACAGAAGAGAAAAATAATAGGCTTAAAATGCATGGGTGGTTATGGTAATGATGGTGGTGGTGAGTGGGATCGAGGAACTAGACATTCTGGTTTACATATTAGGAAAAATGTCCTGGATGTTCAGACAGAAGTGCTCTGCTGAGGTCACGAAAAACTCTCCTGTCAAAGCGCAGACAACTTCCACCCTGGGGTTGAGTACCCACCCACCTGGAGGCACAGAAGAGACTGGTGGTTCCCAACTGGGATATGCCACATACCTTGTGGACTTTTGGAAGTCAGTGGGAAAGGTTTTTAGTTGTCAGAATGACTGGGAGGCTCTATTGGTGAAATATTCTGGAATCCATGGACAGACCCACACAGTGATGAATTTCCTTGTCCAAAATGCTAATGATACCCTATCCCCTGACACCTCCATTAGAAAGATAATTCTCTAAGCATTTCACAATGCTCCAGGTAGCAGCATGTCATGTGGGACAGGCTAAGGGCTTGTGTGACTGGATCTCTAAATTTCATTTTTAGGTAGAAAGGTCTCAAAGGGAAATATTAAATTCTCGCACAAACCTAGGTCAGGCTGAAGACCACTGGTGTTTTCGTCAATGGTCAGGTTGGTGTAGAGGGGGGCCGCCGTGGAGCCGGCTCGGTCGCAGGGTACGGCATAGATGTCAAAGAGATCCTTCAGGTCCTTGCGGCTCCTCACACTGGGTGCGGGATGGAGAACATCTCACCTTTGGCATTGTTATAACAACGTAAGGGTCAGACAAGAAAGGCTAAGAAGAAATCCAGCCATACCTGAATGATTTGAACAGCTCAACAAACTCCACAAAACTCATGCTGCTGTCTGAAACCATGAAGCTCTGAAAGCCCTTCATTCCTCCTTTGATCCGCCCATGCCAGCTGCTGCTGCTCCAAGCACTGCAACAAAGACACGGCCTTAATGGGCAGAACTGGGACCAGTTTTGTCATTCTGCCCCAAGAGACATTCTCTGATTAGCAACATGAACAAAAATATGGACTGCAAGTCATTGAAGGTTTAGGCTCTTTTCTTTTCTTTCTAAGCATTGCTTTAATTACGTACATCTTTTCATTTCTCTCAAAATGAATCCACATTGCATCGGAAGAAGTAAAACTGTATACACTGAAACCACTTCATGTTTATAGCTTATTTAATAAGGGCACAAAGTTGAGGTTAATATCCTTCTACTAATCATAACAGTTCTTTGCAATCTCAGGTCAATGGGAGAAAAAAAACACATAAATTCAGTGGTTTTGAAGAAAAGTCATTTTAAAAAAGAGCTCCAAATGACTCAGTCATGACTTAGGGAAGATTATGCATGTTCTTTCCCATATTCTAAAATATAGAAATACATTTAAGAAGAAAATCTTGAATGTATCAAGGTCTTCTCTTTTTCCTTTCTTAACCAGTTCTTAGATGAAAACAAGGACGGGCTTTTAATGTTAATGGAAAATGTGAGTCACAAAAATATTAAGGATGGAAAGAAGCCAACTCTGCCTAGAATTATATTTGCACCTACCAAGGTTGGATGTATTTAATATAAAAATATCAGTCAACTGGGTCAAAAATTCAGTCTAGCTGTTTCACAATATTTTTTTTATTTTCTACACTGGTTCCCTGAGAGGAGAGTATGAGAAATGTTTTGACTGGTTTTTGGTCAAATCAATGACTAGGATCTTTTTTTTTTTTTTTTTCATTTTTGCTTTTGTCTCTTATTTTTTACTTTCGAAATATTTCAAATATGTAAGAAAGTAGAGAGAATACTGTAATGAATAGCTAGTTTGTCCTTAATCCTGCCAATAGTGTTTATTCATGAAAAATTATTTTGTGTTGACATCAGAAGGTCACCTCCATTAATGGAAGAGTAATACAAATGGATAGATTTATCGTACTTTGTAGGCTTGGGTTATTGATCGCCAATGTGGTATGGGAAACAGAGGGTGGAGGTTCAGGAAGAGGAAAAAGATCCGATAACAAAATGGCTTATCATTTGCATTTAAACAAGTACATTCCCTGCCTTCCTTCCTTCTGGTTCCTGGTTCGGCCTCTGTCTGTAGGCACCCATCTCCCTCTGACTTTAGGAAACTCTATCAGTCCACTTGTTCCCTTCCTAGGGCTCCGTCTTGCTCTCTCCTTGAAAAGCATTCAAGCTGACTTTTCTTCTCTTGTTTCGTCTTCTCTTTCTGGTTTAGAATACTTGGTGGGCACTGCCCCCTGTCATTCTATGGCAGGGTCCTCTGATCTTGCATCTGGCATGGTAGTTTCTCTACTTTTACCTCTTTGAAAAGATTTTCCACCTTTACTTTGTCCTCCCTTTTCCTGCTTATGAGTGATTGAAATAAAGAGAAAGACCACTTAATCCAAGTTCTCTGGCTATTTTATTTACCCGGAATACTGTATAGGCTGAAATAAAATGTAAAGAATTCTGATTCTTTGTAGCTTTAATTTTGTTACAAACCTACAAACCGGGCTTCCCTGGTGGCTCAGTGGTTAAGAATCCACCTGCCAATGCAGGGGACACGGGTTCGAGCCCTGGTCCGGGAAGATCCCACATGCCACGGAGCAACTAAGCCCGTGCACCACAACTATGGAGCCTGCGCTCTAGAGCCCGCGAGCCACAACTACTGAAGCCCACGGGCCTAGAGACTGTGCTCTGCAACAAGAGAAGCCACCGCAATGGGAAGCCCGCGCACTGCAACAAAGATTAGCCCCTGCTCGCCGCAACTAGAGAAAGCCCGAGCACAGCAACGAAGACCCGAGGCAGGCAAAAATAATAAATAAAATAAATAAATTTAAAAAAAAAAAAACCAAAACTCCTACAAACCTCGCATGAGTGGTATAAAGAATTCGCATGTACCTGTAACCCAGTTTCATCAAGTGTAGAAATTATGTTCATTATCATATTGTGAAAGGATGCTTCCCTTTAAAAGATGAGTCACTGTAGGGTTCTTTTCTGTAGCAAGCTTCCCAGAAAGAGAGGAAGGGGGAAGGAGGGTGTGTGTGTGTGTGTGTGTGTGTGTGTGTGTGTGTGTGTGTGTGTGTGTGTGTGTGTGTGTGTGTGTGTAAAATTAACGTTTCTAAAGCCAATATCTGTACAGACTCACTTCCTTCGCCCATTCCTCTGTTTGACGAAGTAAAGAATGTCTGTCTTATCATAGTTCTGTCTGGAATCTTTGCATTTCTTAAACTTTAGTATGGGGCTGAGGGAGATGATGTGGCATTCTGATTCCTTTGAAAGACTTTCATTTTAATAATATTTCTTCTGAGAGGGTAACTGTTGTTTCAAATCTGTAATTTGCATGGACCTTACAAAATAATTTACACTAATACCAGCTAAACCTTTCTAACTTGCTGTAAGACATTCACTTCTCTAGACATGTGTATCTCATACATGAGAAGAGTGTGACATATATTTCACCTATTAGCAAAGGGTCAAGCTGCTTACATTAAAACTTAATTTCTTCTTCGTTTAGAGCAGTGCTATCCAATAAAACTTTCTGCAATGATAGAAATGTTCTTTATCTGCACTGTTCAGTACAGTAGACACCAGCCACTGGTAGCTATGGAACACTTTTAATGTGGCTAGCATGACTGAGGAACTGAATTTGAAATTCTATTTAATTTTGATTAATTAAAATTCGAATTTAAATAGCCACTTAACATTTTCCCTGTGGCCAGCAGCTGCTATATCAGTGAAGATTTAGAGACTCACAGCTCAGATTTTGTGACTGCTACTGATCTTTGTCAAAAAATGAGAAGCAGTTATAGTAATATGAGAAGGTAGGAATACAAAATCAAGAAAATTAGGACCTTTAAAAAAATTGGGGGTTTTCCGTTTTAATGTGATTGTTAAGTCAAAATTAGAGATAGTCTTTCCGTAGAGCACTGGGAGAGGATGCCCTTCTACACAACCTGAAGGGTGTGAAGGGTCCTTCTGTTTTGTCATGTTAAGGCCCCACCTGGACGGGCTCTTGTTTGAAGAAGACAGCACAGGGGAGGACACTGGCCTGATGGGAGATGACGTCCCGGCAGCCAAGTTAGGGGACCCAGCCGTGGTCAAAGAGTGGGCTCTTCTGGAAGGGAGAAGGTTAGGAGAGCTCGTGATGGCATTCGCCTCTGTGAGGGTGAAAGACAGAAAAGAGACAATGACTGTGATTATACTTGCCCTCAGAAATCAAATGAAAACCAAAGATGCTTCTGAACGTCTGAGGAAATCAATCCATGCAGGTAATTAATGTACAAGAAGCATCAAAATATTCTGGTGGGTTCTCAGTCCTGGCTACACATCAGAATCATCTGGGGAGTGGGACTTCACTGGCGGTCTAGTGGTTAGGACTCTGTGCTTCCACTGCTGGGGGCATGGGTTCAGTCCCTGGTTGGGGAACTAAGATCCCACATGCTGTACAGCCAAATAGATAAATAAATAAACAAATAATGAGTAAATGGTAAAAATTAAAAAAAAAAAAAGAATCATCTGGGGAACTTAAAAAGTGCATAGATGTCCAGGTCCCAGACAGAGAGCGTCTAAATCAGTTGGGCTGGGGTGTGGCATCCAGGTATTTTTTAAAAGCTCTGATATCCAGCCAGGGGATAAGAATCACTGGTCTAATCTATCAACTTGTATCTTTTATACCTAATATTCCTTGTCAGTAATAGCAAGTTACTTAATGAGAATTTTCTTCTTAATTACACTTGTGTTTGCAAACTTGTATTTGCAGAAATACCTCTTGGGTTCCATCATCTAGTGAAACACAAAGGTAAGTATATAATGTGATAAAGAGTTTTGTTAAGAATGCCCACAATATATAAATCACAATTTAAAACCAAATGCATATATTTTCCCATTAAAAATTCTCAGATGTAAAGACGCTGCTTTACCTGATTCTTCTTGTTCATTAATTTCTTGAGGGTCAGAACCACTCCGGCTCCGACACTCTTTGTGCATTTTGGCTTTGCGGGTGGCCATCTCGTCATCGGTGGCCTCTCCACTCTCACCCTGGGAACACAAAACTCACATCGTTTCTCATTCTGTATTTCTCTCCCATCACTGCTTAGTTCAGGTGGGTCCGTATTTTCTCACTGACCCACGTTCGATACCACCTCCACATGACAAAAATAGTAAAGACCTATGTGAAGGCTGACCAGCTATTCTCGTGTTATATTTATCCCATGTGTTCTTCACTAAAATGCAGCACTCCTCTGGGGAGGGTGACAAGAGGAGGAATAAGACTCCTGGAATCTGTGTAGAGGCAGAGTTATGAAGCAGACAAAGTTCAACTTAGGCATCAACATATGTCTTAGGTCTCCCGTACGCAAAGACTGGGATTCCTTCTAGTTAACCATGAAGAAAATATATTATCATGTTACAGTAAGAATATAAATAATGTAATATATAATATATAGTGATACATATATATATCTGGGTAAAAAACAAAACATAAAATTTACCATCTTAACCATTTTTAAGTGTATAGTAGAGTACTGTTAACTATTTGTACCTTGTGAAACAGATCTCTAGAACTTTCTCATCCTGCAAAACTGAAACTCTTTGAACAGCTCCCCTTGTCCCCTTCCCCTTCCCCCCTGGCAACTGCCATTCAGCCCCATATTTTCCTTCTCTCTGCTCCCACAGCACTTTGCAGACAGCTTGACAGTGACTCTTATTTAGATCTCACTGTGTTTGTTAACATCTCTGTGTCCCTCTACGGACCTTGAATTTTCCCTGGTGCTGACTCAGTTCCTATCACTGGGCGTGGCATCCAGGAGGTGGTTGGTAAGCTCTTGGGTTTCATTTGTTTTACACCTCATCTTGACCCCAAGCCAAATGACCTAAGGTAGTTTATGGTCATGTAGACCATACAATGGTCCTGGAATACTGGGGTTAATGCTTAATAAATAAACTCTACCCTCATAAGGATTTTCTTCTTTTTCTTGGCGGTGCTTATACCCAAGGTGTTGTTTCTCTGCATGTTGGGCTTATCAGCACTCTTTGCTGATGTCCCGGGACTGGGGTTTCGAGTACTCCATCGTCTGCCGCCAAACAACTCCACAGCGTGAGCCAAAGTTGGGCCTTCGTATCGTCCATCCTCCTGTAAAACAACCACATTCTGAACACATAAGGAAAGAGCGAGCAATGGGGAAGTAAATACATTAACAGCTTCCCGTAAGTTCCCAGAGGTGGAGGAGAATAGGCTGTCACCGAAGAATAACATCTGGCCACGCAAGTGGCTGTTTTCTAACTGTCAGAACTCTCTGTTGGGGATTTCATCATGTCCCCTGTTGTCCTGGTCACACCCTGCTGAGTTCCAGTGATGTGCTTTAATAGGGCCACGTTCAACTGGGATTAACAAAAAAATTTCCCTTCCCAGTTTCAGAGGTTATGTTCCAGAATCATCACTGCAGGCAAATTCATTAAGATGTACTTTGCAGATCTGGGCTTTGGAGGACTTGGAGGGTGTACATGTGTGTACGAATCTATTTAAGTAAAATCAAGTTCTATTTGCTATTGCATCACTCCAGTGTATTTTCACCTAGTTCGATGCTTGGGACAGTCTGACTTGAAGTCGGAGTAGATGGAGTACACAAAATTCACTTTGGAGGGCTCTGGGAACACCTTGAGTAGTTGAGCTGCCAACCTCGTTTTTTATTCTTTGTTGGATAATTTTTTAATAAAATGAGGTGCACACCACTGATATTAAGAATGGCATATGCGCAAAACGAAACCACCCTTTTTGGCTAATGGCTGGAGAAGGAAGAAAAAGCATGAGAAATGGAGCTGCCATCCTCTTGAGTGACTGATATCCAAGGATAGAGAGCCCAGGGGACTCAGAGCACCATGCATATTATGATGTTGTGAGCAGCAAAAACATACTCAGTGGGTAGGTGATGGTTTACAATAGCTGCTGCTTGTAAGGCAACTCTGTGTAACATGCATTGAGTATCAGTAGGGATTCATTAATCTGTATTGATTAATGAATGAGTAATCCCTCCTGATTAATGATCAGTGGTCAACAATTCTCCTTATAAGTCAGGAAACTCAGTTAATAAAAACACAAAAAGGTCACATATAAATTAAAAACAATACTGATGATATTTCACAGGTTGTAGAAAAGGTACCTCTTAAAATTAATTTCCATTTACTATCTTTACTTTCTGCAAATTTTTAAGGTTAGTCTTCCTTTGCAATTCCAAAGAAGTGCTTGTGAATAGATTTTGCTTTGTTGTAGATAATATGCAAATAATAAAGAGGCTGTAGGTGTGTGTACGCGCGCGCGCACGCTTGCTCCTTCATCCTAACGTTCAATGACTATCTGATTTTATGACTTGAGTTGTGACCTCCCACTTCCTGCATCCTGTTATGGATCCCAGCATGCTGAGTAACTTGGATACTTGATGATCTTTTGAATGACATTTGATGAAACCTTTTAGTGACCTTTTGTCGCAGATATTTGTGATTTATGCCTGCTTATGGATCATTTCTCTTTTCTCTAACCATACCCCAATTTTATTTGATCTCTTTTTCACTAGATATAGTCTTGGGTCTATCAATCAAAGGGAACAGCCTCCCTAGATCAATGGTTGGTACAGGATTCAAATAAGCCAATCAGAATTTCTGTCCCTGGAAAATGAATCTTGAATGCACTGATACAGAGCATGAAAATGCTTGGAGATGATTCCACCTGGTGCAGGCCTGCTGAAGAGAGTCCCTGATAGCAAGTCACTACAACTGACTCCAAAGTGGAATAAACAATTCATGACACAATTTCACAAATAGATGTTAACTACCTTATTGCATAACATACTCTGAAAGAAACCTTGTAAAATTTTTATCTATGGGTTTTAAATAACACATCTTTAAGCATTTAATAGACCCCTTCATTAAAATTTACAAGTTCTGCTCTGCAAAAGACACTGTCAAGAGAGTTAGAAGACAAGTCACAGACTGGGAGAAAATATTTGCAAAGGAATATCTGATGGTCTGTTATCCAAAATATACAAAGAAATCTTAAAACTCTACAATAAGAAAATAAACAACCCGATTAAAAAAATGGGCCAAAGACCCTAACAGACACCTCACCAAAGCAGACATACAGATGGCAAATAATCACATGAAAAGATGTTCCATATCATATGTCATCAGGGAAATGCGAAATGAAACAAGAAACCACTACACACCTATTAGAATGGCCAAAATTGAGAACACTGACAACACCAAATGCTGGTGAGGTTGTGGAGCAACAGGAACTCTCATCCATTGCTGGTGGAAACGCAAAATCATACAGCCACTTGAGAAGGCAGTTTGGTTTCTTACAAAACTAAACACACTGTTACGGTATGATCCAACAATCACACTCCTTGGTATTTACCCAAATGAGTTGAAAACTTATGTCCACACAAAAACCTGACCATGGATGTTTACACCAGCTTTATTCATAATTGTCAAAATTTGGAAGCAACAAAGAAATCCTTTAGTAGGTGAATGAATGAATAATCTGTGGTCCACCCAGACAATGGAATTTCATTCAGAATAAAAAGAAAGCTATTAAGCTACAAGAAGACAGGGAGGAAACTTGCATGCATATTACGAAGTAAAAGAAACCAATCTGAGAAGGCTACATATTGTATGATTCCAACCATATGACATTCTGATAAAGGCAAAACTATGGAGACAATAAAAAGATCAGTGGTTGCAGGGGACTGGGGGAAGGGGTGGGGGTGGAGTGGGAGAAAGAGATAAAAGGCAGAGCACACAGGATTTTTAGGGCAGTGAAAATGCTCCATATAAGGGGCTTCCCTAGTGGCGCAGTGGTTGAGAGTCTGCCTGCCAATGCAGGGGACACGGGTTCGAGCCCTGGTCTGGGAGGATCCCACATGCCGTGGAGCAACTAGGCCCGTGAGCCACAACTACTGAGCCTGCGCGTCTGGAGCCTGTGCTCCGCAACAAGAGAGGCCGCGATAGTGAAGGGCCCGTGCACTGCAATGAGGAGTGGCCCCCGCTCGCCACAACTAGAGAAAGCCCTCGCACAGAAACGAAGACCCAACACAGCAAAAATGAATAAATAAATAAATAAATAAATAAATAATGTTCCATATAATATTATAGTGATGGATATATGTCAATAAATATTTGCACAAGCCCACAGAACGTACAGCACCAAGAGTGAACTCTAAGGTAAATTATGGACTTTGAGTGATTACGATGTGTCAATATAGGTTCATCCTTTGTCAAAGAATGTACCATTCTGGTGAGTGATGTTGATAATGGGGGTGCCATGCAGGCATGGGGGCAGGAAGTTTATGGGAAATCTCTGTACCTTCCTTTCAACTTTATTATAAACCTAAAACTGCTCTAAAAAATAAAATCTTTAATATAAAAATTTAATAGATCCATTACCATGTACATATAAAAGGATCAGCCTCCACTGCTTTGGCTTTTCTAAATTCAGAACAGGTCAACGTGTGCCAAGCTTTACTTTTAATGGAAATATTTTAGGCCTGGAAAAGGCAGGATGCTTTCGTTTAATCTTTAGAGGAGACTCTCTGGGAACTAAAATGTAGTTTGAATCTTTCTTTCGTTTTATACAAAACAATAAACTTGTTTAGGATAGGTGAAATATGTCCTTCCATTTTTAATTTGGGAGAAGGACTATTGTGAGTGAAGGTTCATTCTCAGTTTTAGAAAACAGTTCATGTGGAAGTTGAGGATTAGGAAATTAATTCCTTAAAAAATATTCATGCACTTTTAACCCAGCAAATCTTTGCATATGATATCTTAAAGACTGTGAAACTAATCTAATTCTTTAAATAGATCCCATTTTTTCCCTTAAAGATAGCCAGAATCTGTTTCTGTTGCTTACAATCAAAGAAGTTTACTGATAATCCTGTGTATAACCTTCTCCGCTTCCCAGAGATCTTTCCAAGTATATGAGTTCCCAAGCTCTGCCCATGATAACCTTGAGCCAAAGCTCATGATACCAGCCTTTCCTCCACACCCCACACGGAATCTCTGCAGAGTTTACTTGCTTTTACTTTCCTGTATTCCTAGGCTTCATTACAAATGTCACTATTTCTTCTTGTCTTTTGCTTTATCTCCTGCTACTATTGCCATTAGATCAATTTACATTTACTAGTACTAAAATACTTATATTTGAAAGTAACCGTGCAAACATTCATCACACAAAAGGACTCTTATGTCAGAAAGATTATTTTCTATATAAGCTCTTCCCAAACTGGGGATAAAGAGATACACTTATAGGGCTGTTAACAGAAGTTTGGAAGAAATCAAGACTTTTCATACATTTCTTTAATTTATAGATACATTTAAGTAGGTTTCGGTTGTACTCTGAGACTTCTCAGAGCTTTAAATGTGCTAAGTCGTATTATAAGTCAGACAAGCGGGGCATTTATTTAGCATGATGCCTGTTTGACCTTTTGTTCTCCAAGTACGAAATTAGCATCTTTTTGATGTTTCCTGAGATCATTTGGGAACTGGTCTATTTGATGGGAAAATGAGTAGTCCGTTGACCTTTTTCACTTTAAAAGAAAGAAAGAAAGAAAGAAATCTTGAGTGTCTAAGACCGTTGCCTGTCTTAGGCAGCTCACGTAGTACATTGTTTTGAGGAATAATGTCACCTGTGTGTTCAGAAGTGACTGAGGTATATTGGAGCTATTTTGCTGTTACACTGTGATGACTTGGTTCCACACGGGGTGGAGCGGTGGGGGCTGCGAGATAGGAAGGGGTGTAGCTGTGTTTGCAACTGTGTAGGACTGAATCTGCTCCAAGTCATTTCCTCTGTCTCTGCTCTTACCTCTTCTCATCAGACCATTGTTCATGGTCTCAGCTGGTGCCTTCTTCAGCACAAACTGAAGGTTGCCAGGTTAAATGAGAAACTAAGTAGACCTTATATGTTAATTCAGTTACTTTATGCTATAACATGGGGAGGGAAACAAATGGAGCAAATAAACCACATAGGCTTTGTGACAGTGATTGTAATTGAGCCCAAAGATTTTGGTTTATGCCCAGCTTGAATGGATTTTCATGATTCTAGAAGGCTGAGAAATGACTGTAATTGAAAATCAAGGGACTTCCCTGGTGGCGCAGTGGTTAAGAATCTGCCTGCCAATGCAGGGGACACTGGTTTGAGCCCTGGTCGGGGAGGATCCCACATGCTGCAGAGCAACTGAGCCCATGTGCCACAACTACTGAGCCTGCGCTGTAGAGCCCGCGAGCCACAGCTACTGAGCCCGCGCGCCTGGAGTCCGTGCTCTGCAACAAGAGAAGCCACTGCAATGAGAAGTCTGTGCACCGCAACGAAGAGCAGTCCCCATTCCCTGCAACTAGAGAAAGCTCGCGTGCAGCAACAAAGACCCAATGCAGCCAAAAATATAAACAAATAAATAAATAAATTTATGAAAAAAAAAGAAAATCAATATTGATAATAGCTCCTGAAGACCTTTCTTCCAAGCAGCTGGCAGCACTGAGAGCTCCCTGTGGAATAGACAGGAAGCAGGTATTTTGGTTTCCATTTTAGATGAGTTAACTAAAACTGGCTTTGCGCAGTGCAGCATAATCGTGTATATAGGTCTATGTGCTTATTAAGTCATTAATCAAGTTAGTTATTCAGGATATGATCTCTATCATAAGTACTGCATGGATGTGGGAAAAGGGGAAAGAAGGGGTCCTATATGTGCCTCTACTAACATTCCAGAGAGGAAGATGTTTTTGTCAGAAACATGTTAGCACTGTGAAAAGTGCATGAAATCAGTCATTTGAGTAATTTAAATCATACTTCTATTTGTTCTGTGACACTAGTAGAAAAGATAATTCCCCCCCTCCCCAACAGATAGAAAAGCATAGCAAAGAAAAACCGAATACTTTGTACAACTCATTTGACAACACCACTAACAGTGTCACCTTGTAGTGGGGTTTATGACTCAGTCTCCGAGCAATCTCTGCCCTCCTTCCTCCACAAGTGTGCTACTCTGGTTATTCCTGTGTCTCTTCTCACCACCTCATTCAGCCCAGGCCTACTGCCACCCTTAGCTGGAGTGTCAAAGTACCTGATAATTTAGGGTTAATGAAAAACTCGCTCAGTTTAACCTGCGACTGTGAGAAACCTCCTCCTAAGAGCTGCTGCCACTACAAATCTGGTTTGGAAGAACTCTAGGTATGAGTTTATCTCACATTTGGGAAAGTTTCTTTTAACCTTAAAAGTCCTACAGTTCAGCAGCAATACACAGTAAGTTAAATAACCCTCCTAGGGTCACGGAGCACATTAGAAGATGAAACAGGATTTCAATTTCCAAAGTGAAGGTTTCCAATGTATCAGCTAGTCCCTAATTAATAATAAAAGCATTCATATACAATGCTTTCCATTTTCACTTTGAGTAAGTGAAAATGCTTATATTAACTTGTTTCTTTCCAGATGTGAGACGTACAATGACCACAGTCACTGTTATCGTACAAAATAATAATAGGACCTACTATGAGCCAGACACTATTCTTTATACCTATGAATTTACATTATGGCTTTACACATATTAACTCAGTTAAAGCTCACAGTCACCCTATGAATAGGTATCATTATTATTCTCACTTTATAGATGAGAAACTGAGGCACAGAGACTTAAATAAAGGCTGTTCCACATCACTCAGGTAGGAAGTGACAGAGCTGGGAGAATGAACCTTGGTGGTCTAGTTGTCCAGTGTGTCTTTATAACAATTATATCTGGAAAATTATACCACTGAGGAGAGAGGGAAGGCTGTACCCCTTACCTGGTAGAGGCTGACGTATTGTTTCCGCAGCCACTGCTGTCTTTGGTCAGGGAACTTCCTCATCTTTCTCACAGCTCTCGTGAGTTCCAACAATCCACTGAAGAGCATTTTAGCTGTGTGCTTTGGTGCCACGAAGTGCAATAATCTATTGTCCGTGGTCTGAAGCCCGTAGAGCAGTGTCACACCAGTCTCTGAGAGAGACATGTTACTCAGTTTGTTCTGGACACACACAGTGTGTATATCAATGCTAGGGTGTCCCATGTACACAGCCTTTGCTGAAAACATATCCAAGACCCCCTCTGCCAGGCCACTTAATCCAGCATTGCCCAGTAATGGGAATTTGCCAGGCTCGGATGTGTTACTAAGCACACCAAGTTTTGCTTTAGCACTGGCTGGGGAAGCAGTGGTGGGCTTTATCCAGGTCAAGGTGCTATTGTCAGGCTGAAGCTGGAGGAAGCAGCGGGCAGAGAGGTGCATGTCCTGGTCATAGTGGATGACCGTGGCCCCCTGCAGCAGGAACTGGTGCACATCAGCTTGGATGGACAGCACGTACCACGGGATGAGCTCTGTCCCATGGTCAAAGGCCTTCTGTGGCTCTTCTGTTCCGTGAGGGTCGCATTCTTGGGGCTCCTCAAAGATGTCATTTTCAGAATCCAACAAATCTCCAATTATAAACCTGATAGAAAGGGATACAAATTTGGTCTGTCTTATAATCAGAAGTGAGAACAACAAAAAGCTTTCACTGACACTGGACACCATTTTTAATTCCACTATGAATTCAAATTAGCATAGAAAATATAAAATGCTAAAAGTCACAGAGTAATTTTTTTAGCTGTATTTGAAAACATTATATTTAACAATATGTCTGACAAAAGGCTTAAAGAAAGGAACTACTAGATCAGTTACTGCATTTTTAAAGATTTTTTTTGATGTGGACCATTTTTAAAGTCTTTATTGAATTTGTTACACTATTCTTCTGTTTTATATTTTGGTTTTTTGGCTGCGAGGCATGTGGGATCTTAGCTCCCTGACCAGGGATTGAACCTGCACCCTCTGCATTGGAAGGCGAAGTCTTAACCACTGGACCGCCAGGGAAGTCCCCAGTTATTGCATTTTTAATGTAAACAACGATAATCTTCATTATTTATTAGTTTTTCCTTTTGTGTCAGGAACTGTGTTAAATACACACATTTTTGCACTTTATTTGACCTACTTGCAAAGTAAGTTTTCTTATTTTTTTTTTAACCTATGGGGAAACTGAGGTTCAGAAGGGATGAGTAACTGCTCCAGGTTACCCAACTCAGAAGAGACCTACCCAAGGCAGGATTCTGGTCTGTCTGACCCTTTAGCCTGGGCTATTCATTACTAGGTGCATTGCCTTCTACGTGATCATAACAAAATACAATGGGGCTAAAATAGGCAAAACAAGACTTAATAAGTGGGCCTGCGAAGTGCCTCTGCTAAAAATAAAATACAATTAGTTCAAAGGCACTCATTGGGAAATACTGTCATGGTACCAGATGAGCAAGAACAGCCCTCCTTGACTCAATCTTAGATTTTCACTGTATGCGTGTGTGCGCCTGTGTGTGCACATGTGCACATAAAGGACTTGTCTGCTTGGACAGTTTAGCACGCTGCCTTCCCTGAGTCAGGAACCTGGATTACCAGGGCCAGAAGGATCTTAGGGGAAGGCAAGGGAGCCTTTATTGCCTCCTTTCTATTTGGCCACTTGGTAGGAACATGCCTAAGAGAGATTCATTCTCTTCGAAGCATGAGGAATTGTTACTAAGATCAAGCTTTCTGCTGTTTGATCCATAGATATCACTAGCAAAGTGGTGGATAAAATTGAGAAGGAGTTGGGTCCATACATCCCTGGGAAGGAACGTTCCCAACATCTTGAGGCAGTTGGGCAGCCGACTGCCTCTTGGCAAGGCAAACAGCAGCCCTGGGCTTCTTGGACTCTCAGGCTAGATCCTGGTCCCTGAGCAAGATCCCACTACTGTTTTCAAACAGCAAGAGCTTCTTCTTCCTTGCCCCACATAAATAGATATTCTTAAGAAAGAAAAGAAATCCACAAGGGATCTCACAAACCTGATGGTCAGAATATCCTTTTCAAATCACCCACACTGGAAACACTGGAAACAACCCAAATGACCAGCAACAATAAAATGTATAAATAAAATTTGAAGTAATTCATACAACACAATCCTGCACAGCAATGAAAATGAACATGCAATGGTTGGCTGCCTGCAACAACATGGACAAATCTTAAGCAAGACATACAGGCATATATACTGTATGATTACATTAATATAAATTTCAAAACCAGGGAAAACTATACTATATTGTTTATATTAGAGAGACACAATAGTGGTAAAATTATAAAGAAAAGCAGGATGTACTATCATATAATCACAGCAGTGAACTTTTCTTTAGGGAGAGAGGTGGTGACATAATTGAGAAGGGAAACAAGGGGTTTGTGGGTGCTGACAATGTTTTTACTCTGGGTGGTAGTTACACATGCATTCACTTGAAACTATTCAAAAACATTAGCTTTTTTTTTTTAAAAAAATTAATTTTAGAATAGTTTTAGATTTGTAGAGAAATTGCAAAGACAGTATACCCCACATCTAGTTTTCCCTATTATTAACATCTTACATTAAGGGTGGTATATTTGACACAATTCATGAACCAATACTGTGATACATTATTATTTATTAAAGTCTATACTCTGTTTAGATTTCCTTAGTTTTTTACCCATTTGCCTTTGCCTTTTCTGTTCCAGGATTCCATCCAGGAATCCGTATTTCATTTAACCATCATATTTCTTTATCTTTCTCAGACGTTCTCAGTTTCTCAGACTTTCCTTGTTTTTGATGGTCTCGACAGTTTTGAGGAGCAGTGGTCAGGCATTTTGTAGAATGACCATCAATTAGAATTTGCCTGATAATTTTCTAATTTTCTCATAATTATTCTGGGGCTCTGGGTTCTGGGGAGGAAGACCACAGAGGTAGAGTGCCATTTTCATCACACCATATTCAGGGAACATACTATCAACACGACTTACTCTGTTGATGTCGACCTGGCTGAGGTAGTGCTGGTCATGTCCACTGCAAAGTTACTTTAAAAAAAAAAAGAACTCCTTTCTACACTGTAATCTTTGGAAGGAATTCACTGCGTGCAGCCCACACTTAAGGAATTCTGCTCTACCTTGTAGAGGGTGGAGTGTATACATAAGTTATTTGGAATTCTTCTGCATGGGAGATTTGTCTCTTCTCCCCTATTTGTTTGTTTATTTATCATTTACGTATATGGACTCATGAATATTTATATAATACTTTGGGTTATAATCTAATACTACTTTATTTTGTTGCTCAAATAGTTCCAGCTGGCAATCGGGAGCTCTTTCAGTTGGCTCCTGTAGTTCTTTGACATAACCTCATTATTTTGTTTTTTTTTCCTCAGCACTTCTTTAGTTTTTGGCACAAGATGCTCCAGGCTCATCTTGTGTATTTCCTGTCCCAGTCCTAGAATCAGCCATTTCTCCAAGAAGCTTTGCTTTCTCTCACTGAAAAATGTTATTAGAAATCAAAATTTGGGTGCTAGGTGCAAATCCACTCTTTTTTATGCACTTTTTTTTTTGCCGTACGCGGGCCTCTCACTGTTGTGGCCTCTCCCGCTGCAGAGCACAGGCTCCAGACACACAGGCTCAGCGGCCATGGCTCACGGGCCCAGCCGCTTCGCGGCATGTGGGATCTTCCCGGACCGGGGCACGAACCCGTGTCCCCTGCACCGGCAGGTGGACTCTCAACCACTGCGCCACCAGGGAAGCCCGAGCATCCCAATTTTTAAAATGTAAAACTTACTGCCATCGGGCTTTATCCTTCAAGGAATTTTTCCTAGCGCTGCTCCCCTCACTGGGGCTGTCCTCCTCTTCTGTCTCCAGACTTCGACTGCAGCTTCTGATGATCTGAAAGATGCTGTTGACGGTGGACTCCTTCTCTGAATTCTTTAAGCCATTCTGTCCCACTCGTTGTAAGAAATTATCTTGTCCGCTATAATCGGCTACAAACTACAGAAAAATATATTGAGGATTTGTGATTGCAACTTCACATACTACATCTAAATAACCTACTTAGCTAGGGAAACGAAATCGTAACAGTCATAAATAATGGCATTTGTGCCTATTTTACTGGGGGAAAGAAAACCTCCAGGAAAAACATTTTTTCCTTTCACCGCATGAAATACCAAAAGTCACTCTTGTTTCCACTAAGACAACATTAGTCCCGCTAGGAATCAACACTCCACTTTGAATTTACAACATAAAAAGCAATATTATTTCAAGGGTTCCCTAGGGAGAAGATTAGCCACTTTACAGAGGAAGGACAGGGTTATTTTATCCTTGTAGTGAAATTGAGAAAAACCATGACAAAAGTGTATTATTCTATGGAACTGGATAAAATTACTGGGGCCCAAGAAAATGATGGAGAAAGGGGGACATTTTGCTTTATTTATTTCCCATACATCTTACGGTATAACACAGAGGCTTCCTGCTGGTTTATAAGCTCTTATTGTCTGTATTTGTGATCAGGAAGTTTCTCCCATCAGAAGTCAGAGTGAGACAGGCTGGGACCTAGGACCCTTTGCTGGGACCTGGGACCCTTTGCTGCAGTGATGGGACCTGGGACCCTTTGCTGCAGTGCTGGGACCAGGGACCCTTTGCTGCAGTGCTGCAGTGCTTGCACCTGGACACACCTCTCCTCCAGCAACAAAATGCAAAGAAACTGTACAGGACTAAAAATAACCGGATGCATGCACAGTTGGGGCAAATTCTAGACCCAAAAGATACAAAGAGACCAAAAAAACCCAACTGCCACTTTTGAAGAGTGGGGAGCAAAAGCAGGGTACTGAGCATGCCCCATGCACACAGCACCACGAGAGGGGTTGGCAAAACACCTAAGCCACCCGTCTGGACCGACCCCTGGACACATGCCTACCCTCATATAAGGAACAAGCTCTCCCCAGCCCCGCTCAGGGAGCTGCAGCAGGGGCCCCAATAAAGCCTTGCCTGAATTTCTTGTCTGGCCTCTAGTCAATTTCTATTGGCTGGGGAAGGCCAAGAACCCTGGTCGGTAACAAGAGGGGCAGCTAGGCCATGAGATAGGGTGTTCCTGCCTTCTGAGACATGAGGGAGGCGGTATGGGTGCAGCTTTGGGGGGCTTGCTTTAAGTTTTCCCCTCCATTTCTTGCACTTTATCCCTCCCTCATAAGCCAGGGAGATGCAAGCCAGTAGTGCTGCCGGCACCTGTCAGAGGTTCTAAGTCTCCCTGATACCAGGCAATGCTTTTGTTCCCAGGTGACCTGGAAGAGGCTGCAGTTTTAGGAAGTTTTCCCACTGCCACTGAGAAGGGCTGTGTGTGAGTGTGAGAGTGTGTGTGTGTAAGGTCAGCAGTGGGTGCTGTCACCATGGTGAGAATGACTCTAGATTTCGGTGTGGGACTTCCAGGTATGGGACTCCTCAAAATTCTCTGTAAAGTTCCCCCCTTTTAGTCCCTTCTATCGTTTCTAAACACTATATAAGAGATTTCCATATCTTCTTCCATTTCTCAATGCCCTTCTCTCCAATGCCCAATGCTCTGTGTTCAAGCTCTGTGGTCTTCTCCATGCTGGGGGTCAGGAATGAGAAGCAATGGGCTGGGGGGAATGGAGGCAGTGCGATCAGGAGCCCAGAACTCGTCCTTAGAAGACATACCAGATTCCCACAAAGGAGGAAAGGAAGGCAGTATTGACTTCCCTTCAGTCTTTGTTCCACTGATCCAGAAAAGTTACCACTATCGCTTGACTTCTCGTATCCCCTGCACCCAGACATTCCCACCCAATAAGAGAGAAGAAAACCCCATCAACCTTTAAAAAAAAATCAGGAAACAATACCCATTTGCACTTGTACTTTCACACTGCCCCATTAAAGCTAACTTAATATTAAGCTCCAACAGCGTTAGTTGGCATTCTTTTCTCTGGAACGTTCAAGGACCTATTACCCAACACAACAGTGACAACTGATAACCCTGGGCTCAGAAAGGTCTCTCTTCTGGCTTTAGTGAGTGACAAGCCAGGCGGCAGTAACGACCCACCAGACCATGAGGATTTTGAAAGGCCTCACCTCTAGAGTTTCTTCTTGGGAATTGTACCTCGGGCAAAGCTTCATGAGGCCAGAGGCTCCATCAAGCACCTCACAGAGCTCCTTCAGAAACACCCCGCAGAACGGAACCACCTTACAGCCGGGGATGTGCAGCGCCCGAGTCACCACCTTCCTGTACTCGCAGGAAGATTCATGCTGGGCCATGGCGTCCTTCAGGCTTCTCATCGTCTCCAGGTCAGACTGGTCCATAAACTGCCACATTTTTAAAACTTTTCTTGACCTATTACAAGTCAATGACATTTTGTTTTTAGACTGAAGGAGAAATAATATAATTTACATGAAATAGCCTAAATTCCATACAAAATTCATTTTATTTCATGTTTTCTTTCTGTTTTAATATTTATTTAGGATTTCCCCAAATGATGTGAATATTACTTTAATAAATTGAAACACAAAATTAAATAGGACAGATACATACAAAAATACATGTGGGGACTTCCCTGGTGGTGCAGTGGTTAAGAATCTGCCTGCTAATGCAGGGGACACGGGTTCAATCTCTGGTCCGGGAAGGTCCCACATGCCGTGGAGCAACTAAGCCTGTGTGCCACAACTACTGAGCCCACGTGCTGCAACTACTGAAGCCCACGTGCTCTAGGGCCCGCGTGCTGCATCTACTGAGGCTGCGTGCTGCAACTACTAATGCCCACGTGCCTGCAAGCCCATGCTCCACAACAAGAGAAGCCATTGCAATGAGAAGCCTGCGCACCTCAACGAAGAGTGGCCCCCGCTCGCTGCAACTAGAGAAAGCCAGCGCGCAGCAACAAAGACCCAATGCAGCCAAAAAACGAACACACACGTGTAGGAGGAGTTAATTTCAGAGGTGGGCACTGAACTTAAGTTTGAGTTTTTCTGATTTCCCAAAAGGGAAACTTCCTGGGTAATATGGTTTCTACAGGTATTTATGGAGGATCGCCCGCAGAAAATGTGTTCCATCCACTCCTCTTGATCTTTTAAATGTTATTGGATTAGGCCAGTCCCGCAGTGATACCCACAAAGCCTGTTTTGACCTCTTCTGTTGAATTGCTTCTACTGAATCCAGCTTTGACATTAAGTCACTGGCCTGTCTTGAGGGACATTATCTTAAAGTATTATTTGCAGAATAGGATGTTAAATGAGATTTTTCCTACTTTGAAATTGCTGCTGAGAACAACAGCTGACATTGAACCCCACCTTCTAAAGAGAGGCAGTGGGTTGGCACCAGGAGACCCAAACTGCTCTGCCCTCAGAGGTCTCCCACCTCCATCAGCAGAGGAGCTGGGTCTGAGCAGCCACGTAGGGAACGCTCCTTTGGAGAGGGCTGTCAGGGCACCATATGTGAGAAGGAGGAAATCACCCAAGTGCAGGGGCTTCAAGGGAACTCCATGGAGAGGCTGATCCGTGTCCCGGCAGTCTGTGGGTCAGAGACTGACTGGTGTGTGATTTGCTTGGGGAAGTCTAACGATGAGAGGCTGCCTTGAGCTGCCTGATGGCAGCATGAGGGAGAAGGTGCCAGCGGGCGTGGCTCGCATTTGCAGACTCTGGGCGGGCAAAGCGCTGGGTGTTTCTGTGAGTCAGGAACGGACTCTGAGAGTCAGTGGGGCCTGAGTTATCTTGAAAGGCCTGCCAGTGAGGTGACCTTAGTGGAAAGAGTCTGTGAGGGTAGGACTTCCAGAACTAGACACTGTAGCGGGGAGGACTGAGTAGTCAGCCAGAGGTGCACTGCCCCTTACCAGGTAACGGTGCAGGGAGGTGGCTATGGAACAGTGGGTGAAGTTAAGGCAGGTAACTAGGAAGTAACCCTGAAACCACCCCTCATGGCTCTCAGTGGGGGATCCAAGGCCAGATCACCGCTGCCCCAGTCAAGTAACACGGGCTCCCTTTACCCCTCCACCCTTCTCCTCTCCTCTCCTGCTCATTTCTTCTGCAGGGACTCTGAGTTGGAGGGAGAGGGAGAGAAAAGATAAACCATATCTTCCCACACTCCCGCAGCTTTCTGAGACTGGTTGGGCTGCAAAATTGGGGAAAGAGTGAAGCTTTAAATGAGAAGTTGAAGTTTTGATTTATATCAGACTGGATTAAAAGATCATTATGTAATATCTAAGATATCCAAAAGACATAAAGAAGCACAACATGACAAACACCCACACATCAACCTCTCAGTTTAAAAAAATAAAGCATTAATAATATGATTGAGGCCCCAATGGATTCCTTCACGAGCATATCCTCCTCCCTCTCTCACCACAGGGGACCACAACTGCGACTTTAGTGCTCTCCTTCCCTTACAATTCCTGATACTTTCCCAACACACGCAGATATCGCTAAGCAGTTTGTAGAATTGTTTGTGCATTTTTAAACTTCATACAAACGGTGTCACGCTGTAGGTAACTCTCAGGCAACCTGCTTTTGTGGCATTGCCGTACGATTCTCAGGTTCATTCACGCTCATGGGCGTAGGTGAATGAGACTGCTTATTAACTACAGAAGTGACGGGGGAAAGACACAGCGTCCCCAGAGACACGACCCAGAGTTAGGGGAAGGAGAGCCAACTGGCAGGTTTGAAAGACAGTGAGGTCAGAAAAATAAAATTGTCTCCTGATTTCACCCCACTAAGTTCAGCCTGTTCTACAACCAGTTCCTTATAAGGTGGTGAGAGTCCTTTTGGGGCCATGGAGTAGAGGTTTAAATAAATGAAGTGAATACATGAATGAGACTTGGTTCTCATTATTTAATCATCCTTCTTTCCGTGAGTAATGGAGCCGTCATAGCACTCTGGGGGGCAAAAGACAAACCTCAGTAAAGATCAAATGAGTTTTTGTTAGATTGAGAATTGACACTTTTAAAAAACCTCTATTTCTTTTTATGATTATAAAGGTAGTAGATGCCCATCGTAGACGACCTGGAAAATACCAAAAATATAGAAAATCCACCCGTAGTTCTTCCACCCACAGCCAACATTAGGTATATTTCCTTCCAGTACTTACTGTATTTGTGTCTCTCTGGTCTAAACATTTAATAAATTTTGTTATATAAATATCGCTGAGGTTATTAAGTATAGACCGCTTTGTTCCCACGTAGTTTTACGTATTTTATGTTACTTGTTTTCCAGTGATATTAAAAATGTTTTATAAACGTAATTTTTGGTGGCTAAATAATATTCCATTGTATGACTGCATCATGTTATTTCCCTCATTTTTCTATTGTTGTTCATTTGGGTTGTTTTATTTTATTATTTTAAAACTGAAGTGTAGTTGACACTTGGGTTATTTTATATTGACATTAAAATTGAGTAAATCTTGTTATATGTAAATCTTTGTACTTCTAATTGTTTCCTGTAAACAGCTGAGAATTTAGTTTGAGAAAGCAAAATGTATAAAGTATACAGAAAAGCAGTCACTTAACAGTAAGAGCCCCCTTCTCATCTAATCGTTTTAAAAATAAAAAACTTTCAGTTATCTTGGTGTAGTTCAATTACCTGTAATCTAAATATTTTCAAACCTGAAAGTACACACATGAGCTCTTCCTCCACAATCATTCCATCATAAGGACAGCTAGCAAATTACCTCCTGTATATATTGTTCCAGCCAAAGAGCTACTAAACTTGGTACTTTTACCCATCTATTTGTAAAGATCAGTTCAGTTTTAAGCCAAATATAGGAGCATGAAACTAGGTAGCAGTGGGTCTGAGGTGCCCAGGAATCAGTGGTGAGGTTAGCTCGTTTGGGGTTATTCCTCACCTAAGAAAGAGTTACCTGACTCTATGGACTTCTTGGATTTTGAATTCAAACTAAGTTGGGTCTAAAAGTCCCATTCACCCAAGGCCTCCACGGGTCATTCTGAGGCCATTCTTGTATCAAGAGAGTCTCTAATAGAGCGGTCCCCAACTTTTTTGGCACCAGAGACTGGTTTCGTGGAAGACAATTTTTCCACGGAACAGAGGTGGGGGAGGGATGGTTTCGGGATGATTCACGCGCATTACGTTTACGCTGCACTTTTTTTCTATTATTATTACACTGTAATATATAATGAAATAATTATACAACTCACCATAATGCAGAATCAGTGGGAGCCCTGAGCTTGTTTTCCTGCAACTAGATGGTCCCATCTGGGGGTGATGGGAGACAGTGACACCTGCATTATGTGGCTTATGTTCAGTCTACTCCGTAAGATGTAGTTTAACTGTCACTTGCCACTCACTGATGGGGTTTTGCTATGAGTCTGCAAGCAATTGACTTATTATAGTCTCTGTGTAGTCAAACCTCTTTGCTAATGATAATCTGTATTTGTAGCCGCTCCCCAGCGCTAGCGTCACTGTCTCAGCTCCACCTCAAATCATCAGGCATTAGATTCGCATAAGGAGCGCGCAACCTAGATCCCTCGCACGTGCAGTTCACAGCAGGGTTTGAGCTCCTATGAGAATCTAATGCCGCCACTGATCTCACAGGAGGTGGAGCTCAGGTGGTAATGCGAGCGATCGGGAGTAGCTGTAAATACAGATGAAGCTTCTCTCGCTCACCTGTCACTCACCTCCTGCTGTGCGGTCCAGTTCCTAACAGGCCATGGACCACTATCGGTTGGAGAGCCCTGCTCTAATACATGGTATGTGGCAGCCAACCTCCAAAGATCCACACGTCCTCCTGCAGTGTGGTCCCCACACATAATGAATCAGTGCTGGGCCTATGTGACCAGTCCAATATGGCAGAAGAGACAGTGTATTACTCCTGAGGCCAGGACACAAAAGGTACTGCAGCCTTGTTCTTTTGGATCATTCACTGCGGAGGGAGACAGCTGCCAAGCTGTGAGGACAGTGACATCCCGAAGAGAAGACGTGAAGTCCCCAGACAACAGCCTGCACCAGTTTGCCAGTCAAATACAGAGGATAAGCACCATTAAAATAGAACTATTTTATCATAATATGATCATTCTTTTTTTTTTAAGAAAAGTAACACAAATTCTTTGTAGAAAATTTATCACAAAGAGAACCGAATCATCTGGATAAAGCCTCCTATTCTCCCAGTATTTTTCCTTCTTTCGAGCTATGCTTGGTGCGTTTGTGTGACCATTTTAAATGCCAATGACATGATCATTTGAGTTTATTCTTAGTTGAGAAAGTTCAAAAGGACAGAAAAATTTCCAACTCAGAATTTTCCCCTCCACCCCCAACCCTGAATCCCTATGTAGGGCCTGGAGAATCAAAGAAAAACCTCGAAGTGTTATGAAGCAAGATCTATTTATAGATCCATCTATAGATTTATAGAACCCTCAATGGGAAGGTGAATCTCAGACAACTACAGCAGCAATCACAGGTCCTCTTTCTGGAGCCTTACTACATGCCGGACACACATACTCAACACTTTACATTATCATATTAAATCCTATGTAAAGGGGTAGGTGCTTTTCATTATTGTCCCCATTTACAGATGAAGAAACTGAGGCTCAGTGAAGTCAAGTAACTTGCCCAGATCACACAGCTATTCGGGGGTGGGGGGAGCCAGGATTTGATTCTCTGCTATTCTCATTCGACCATTCATACTCGTCTCCTTCACACCACACTTTCACCTGCAAGAGTGAGAAGCAGCTACTTTGTGCAAGGTAACTGAAGCTGAAACGGAACAAGGCAGGAGGCTTTATTGGCAGAATGGTGATCTTATTATTAGCTTGATGGAGAAGGCGTAAGAGCAGGATATCACAGAGGTTAAGGGCACGGACTCTGAACTCAAGGTGGCCTGCAGTCACATCCCAGCCATGCCAGGTGACCTTGGGTGAATGACTTAATTTCTTCTTACCTTAGTTAGAAGTTTCTTCTTTTGTATGGTGTGGGAATAATAATAGTATCTACCTCAAAAACTGTTCTAAGAATTAAAAGATTTAATGCATAGAACATGCTTAGTCCAATGCTTGACACATAGTAAGTGTTCAATAAAAATGAGAGCTAACATTATTCAATGCTTATTATCAGTGGTGACCACTGTTATTTTTAAGGGCAGTCAGTAGTTGGGAGCTTATAGTGCTGGGGTAATTCGTAAGGCAGAGCTGGAAAGAGATAGGTAACAGTGGGGCTTACAGGGCAGGCAGGGGAAGAAACAGGTCAGTGATGGGGTTGATGGAGTTATGCAATCAGATACTTAGCTTGGCCAAGAGCAGGGGATCAGAGCAGACCCAGTGAATTAGGATCGTGACTTCTGAATTCTGCAGCCTCTTTGAGGGACACGGATTGTGGCGCTAGCAGAGGTTATTTCCCCCAAATAATCACGACTAATTGTCTGGTTTGGGTAAATATGGTTACCCAGACAATTAATTCAGTGCCATGCAGCTGGTAAGAGGAAACCCCCCAGAAGACCATATTCCCCAACGCCCATACCTGAGGCCAGCCAAGAACTCCATGACGGCGTTGTAGTTGCCCATGTTCCAGCAGCATTTGGCCACGTGCACCAAATACGAGAAGACTTCCCGCTTCTCCTCCATGGAGCCCGCCGTGAGGATCAGCCATGTCACCCAGGAGCTCACCTGCAGAATGCAGAGAGGGGCGTCCACTGAAACCATGCGCTGGAAGCTTGATACATACGTTTCCATAAGAAAAATGTTTTTTTTTTTTAAAAAGTCAGTTTAGTATGAGGAAATGAAGGACCCAGCCAAGAGACTGAATTGAAGCTCTAGCTCCATCACTGCTTTGCAATGGAATTAACCTCTCTGTATTCTTCAGCTTCATCTTTAAAATGAGGCTGAAAGGTAATTTATGCAATCTCTTTTCAGCTATAAAATTCCATGAGACCATAAGAAAACAAGGCCTAAGGATAACTATGATTTAAATGTATTTGACCAAAAGAGCAAGAATAAATGCAATCAATGCACTTAGCCCATAAATGAAAGTCCATTTGTCAATTAATAAAATGCGTAATATTAAATGAAAAAATGCAAAAAAAATTTTTTGAACTGTCTTTCACGAAAACATTATCTATTATGCTCCTCAAATGACTAAAAAATAGAACCAATATAGCACTTCATATATGTTAACTCATGTATCTCTCACAACAATCCTAAGAGTCAGGAACTATAACTATGTTCATTTTACAGATGACGAATGAAGGACAGAGGGCCTAAGAGACTTGCTCAAGGTCCTCAACCAATAGGTGGCAAAGCCTGAATTTGAACCGAGGTGTGTGGCCCAGAGGTGTCCCTATTAACCACTCACTAAATGCCTAATGTATATACTGTTCTCCTGCTCTAGGCTTAAATTTAGTCTAGTGTGATTTGTCTTTTCTACTGCACAGACTGGAGTATAATATTTAATAATAATCTACCACTAAAGTCCCCCCTTTATGGTATGCAGCCTCAAAATCCTTTGATTAATTGCTAAGATTATTTTGCTGCTACCTGTACTTTGGTGCTTGGAACACTAGTGTTCACTTACGTTACTTTCTCCATCCTGGCTAAGGTCTGGGCTGATAAGTTCAGTTGTTAATAGATCACAGCCTTGGTCTTGACCCCACATGGCCCATTAGTTGTACCTGGTTTAGCAACAGTGCTGAAACCTGGGGAGCAACTCATTTCCCTGGCTTGAGCGAGAGTGAAGCCTGAACAGAGAAGCCTGCAGGGAAAAAAGAGTTCAAGGTCTAAGGCAACCACTTCCCTGACTCCCTCCCTCCAAATAAAATGAGAGGAATGAGTGGCATTTAGTGCTGGCAGCAACCGCAGAGGGCAGTCCAACCCCATGCTTCCAGATCAAGAATCCAAGGCTCATGGGAGAAATGATTTGCCAAGGTCACAATTCTTGATGTCAAAGCTAGGACTCCCAGGCTGGTGCTCTTTCAGCTGATGAAGGGAGCTAGTTTTTGTAAACTTGGCACTGGTAGGTCCTTCTAAGCACTCAATAAGAGACGCACATTTGAAGACAGAGATGGAATCAAAGGAGAAGGTACCGAGAAGAGTACCAAAAAATGATTAAAAAAATGAAAAAAGCAGAACAGAAGAGATTGATGCTGAACATGTCTTTCCTCTCCCTACACAAAAACAAATAGGGAAATAGCAACAGAGAGTTTCAGTGCTAAAACAGGGTTATAATCTGGTAGCAGCCAGGAGCGCTGCAGTAACAATCGGTCTCTTCCCTTCTGAAATTTGCTGAAGCAGAATGTGATGGGCCACCTGCCACCCCTGAGCCCAGCACGAGCCCAGTGGGCTCTAAGCAGGCACCACCGACCTCTACCTGCTCTGGACTTGGCTGAACTCTTGTGAAACATCAGGAGGACAGATCTGGAATCAGACCCCTAGGACAAGCCGTAGTCCAGATCATCCTGCAAGGAATTAAGAGCCTCTTGGAAGAAGATAACCATTCGTTTGCTCTCCTGGGACTGCTTTGAGCACACAGGAGCCCTTTGGGATTCCCAAAACCAGCCCCTCTCCTGCAGCTGTGAGCGATCCCTGGCTCACTGTCTCCAAGCTCTTTCCCTTCACCTGGTTACCCAGCTAAAAGTCACCAGGCTGGTGAAACTCTGGCTCTCTAGACCAAGACATTATTTTGCCAGTAAAGACTGAGTGTCATTAATGCTTCTAACCAATTCTTCCTTTGGTGTGATTAGTTTTGATAAGCCCTATCCTGCTCTAAGAAATCATCAGAAAACACTCAGAATCATAACATCATTGACTCTGAGCTAGAAATCCAAATCCATCTCCTTAAAATCCAAATGAAACCCTGAAAAGCTAAAATAGTTCTTCAAAGACACCCGACGCATTAGTTCTTGAGGCCTCTGGCTATATTTTTTCTATGGCTTTAGCTCCTTTCCTGTTGGAATTGATGGCAAATCAGTGTCTTTGCAAAGTCTCTGTACTTTCAGGCTATTTTGGTCGCACACAGTGACTTATTAGTGCAATGACCTGAAAGGGTTAACATATCTTCCCTTGGAGAGACCTGCTTCACAGAGCAGACGCAGACCACCAAGCGGTTTGTGCCTCAGTCCTGATCACACATCCAGATTTATTTCCTATCAGTCAAATCATTTTCCATATACTTTCCCACAAGGCTAGGAAAAAAATAGTGATACCATATTTCACATGGAAACCTAATTTAAGCCAACTGTTCTGTCTCTGAGTGTGAGTCCCCAGGGCTTGGTTATTGAGATTATGTAAGCACTGTTATTACAAACACACAAACACACACACACACACACCCCAACATCTGCTTACAGACTTCAGGGACAATTCTTATCATGGCCTAATGTATTCATAATTCCATAGGCATTAAGTAACGAGAGTGTCAGCACAATTATAAAAAATAAATGACACGAAAAGGAAACGAGCATTCAGTGATGACTGTAAAATGTAGCCCAAAGCATAAACATGGTCATATTTACTAAGTGGACAAGGGGATGTGTTGCCAATCCAGAAAGAATTTCAGGACACTGAAATCACACAGAAAAACACAAAAATCGCATACATGTACAGTACTATGACTCAAACATAGGGAGCAGTCCTAGGGCAGAAAGGTGTTAAACGTGACAGATTATTTTGTCTTATTTCAATGGTCAGCACAGCATAAAGAGAGAATCTGGCTCCCAGCCTAATTCTTTAAGCGTTCCTCCCAGAGGCTCTGTGCTTACCCTGATGACCCTGACCCCTTCCTACATGCCTACAAGTCCTCCACAATTGTTTTTTTTCTTTCCTTCTCAGGCCTTTCTCAGTACTCTGAGGCCCAGCCAAAGTGAAGAGCTTGCCCCCTCTTCCCACATCAAATGCCTTACTGGTATCACACAAGCTTCGTTTGGGAGGAATGTTCTCGTTCCATTCAAAATGACCTTTCCCTGGCCCACCATGTCTTGCCTGTGTCCTTTGTAAAGCCAAATCCTTATCTTGGCCCTTGAGGCCCCTGTCTGTTCTCCAGTCTCACCTCGGCTCTCTCTACTACACTCCTGCTTTTAGGGAGGTGAACCAGGCTTTTCCTACCCTAGGGATCTTGCACTGGTTGTTCCTTCTGTGGGAAGCCCCCCTCTGCCCCATCCCTCCACCTTTGATTTAGCTAATGTCGACTCATCCTTTGGGCAGAACTGTGCTTAGACCTGCAGTCCAACCCCCTGCCCATGCCCTGAGCTACAGAGGCCCATGTTGGCCCTCATCCAGCTGTGCTCCCCCCCAGAGTGAGAAGTCTGTGGGGAGGAGGGAACCTGTCTGCCCACTGGCTGTGCACCCACCTCCAGATCGCTCACCCCTGTAGACCCAGGATTCCCAATCCCCTGTCCAAACAGCTTACTTCCAGGCCGGCAAGGGCCTGTTTTCTAGATCAGTCCTCCTGAGGGTAGATCATAACTCTAGGCCTGAAGGTTGGCCAAGTGGGGAGGGTGGTGTATTGATGGAGTTTACACCTGAGGCCTGAGGTGTCCACACGATACACAGGCATACGAGCCAGGATGGAAAGAGGAGGTGGGAAGGCCACAGGCGGGCCTTCCTTTGTACCTCGTGCTGAATCCCCTAAAGTCAGGGGCAGGGCCGCCTTCAGGAATCTGATGAAAGCCTTGCTGTCTTGAGGAGGCCTGTCCTGATGTCCCACCTGGGCTGGGTCCATGTGCCGTGCATCACGTGGTGCCCCAGATTCCCTGGACAGTCAGCACCGTGTTCCCTAAAAGGCTGACTTTGGGGCTGCCGTGCTCACAGCAGCAGAGCCCACTGTAAGTGCTTAAGGAGAGTCTATGAATGAACGCACGTGAGCTCCCCTGGGAAGGCCTTTCCGATGGCTCACCGACGCCCCACGTGCAACTTCCTCCTGCTTCTCCTTCACTGAATGTCGGACCTTGAGTGCAGCGTCACGTCTGCACTTGGGTTCTCACAGCTGTGTGGCTTTACATCTGGCTTAGCTTTGTTATATTTGTGTGCCTGACTCTTTCACATGGGTCTGTTCTGTCTCCCCCCCAGACCTTAAGTCCTCGAGGGCAGAGACCATCTTTCCCACATCCCCAGTGTGGGGATGCTCGGTGCCCCCGACCGGCAGGCAGGCCACTCAGAGTCCCAGGAGGCCGTAGGCAGAAAGGATTCTCAGCCTTCAAATGGTCAGATATTATATTTGGGAAAAGGCCTGAACACTTCCTACTGCTGTTCCCAGGTCCAGAAAAAGGGGACAAATGACTTCCTGCCAAGAAGTTTTTTTGAACATGCTGAGCAGAAGTTTTCGTAGAAAGATGATCCTTTGTAACAGGTATCTGGTCACCCTCACTGCTAAGTCCAGCCTCAAACAGTGAAATCTGAAGAAGGCAATGAAAGTCTCTCTAGACAAAGCTCCTCTGAAGCGGGCTGTATGCAGTGCACATCTATACCCGCCCTCCACTGAGCTTTACTAGAACAACCCTTGAACTAGAGGATGTGGCATGCACGCGCAGGCAATACACTGACACGCGTGCGCACGCGCACGTGCACACACACACACAATACCCCTGCCCAGGCGGTACTCCTCACAACATGGAGCACCGGCATCAAAATCTCCACAGTGGTGGTAGGGTGTTTATTCAAATGCAGATTACAAGGCCACATCCAGACCTAGAAACCAGTCTCTCTAAGATTGCAGCCCACGAATCTGCATTTTTAGATAACTCCCTGGTGTTCTTATATACGCTTAAGTTGAGAGCTATCCCAGGGGTTCGGTGTTCCTTTCTGCGCCCCTGAACCTCGAGTCAGGAAAGCATCACTTCTGTAGTACCTGTCCAGTACTATAAGTCACCACCTCTGTGACTGTTCTTGGGCTGTCACCGGTTTGGAACGTGGAAGGAGGAGCCAGCGGGAGATAGCATAGCATAGCTGGTGGGGAGCGTGGGCACCGGAGTTAAGTGGACCTGCCTTCAACTCCCAGTTCCACTGTTACCCTGCCCAGGTCCCTGAGGCAAGCGACCTACCCTCTCTGAGCCTCAATTCCCTTTTCAGTAAAAGGGGAATAATAATACTTACCTGAAAAGACTGTTTTCAGGATGAACCTGGAGGCTGTATCTAAGACCTCAATGTGATGCTCAGTGTGTAGTTAAGGGCTCAATAGATGTTCACTACTGCGGCCACCTGCTGCTTCTACAACTACTATTAATATTGCTACCTGAGCTGTAGAGAAGCTGAATTCCAGGAAGCAGAGCACAGAAATTCAGAAGAGAGGAGTCTCCAAGTTCCACTTCCTAACTACAAGGAAGGAAGTAGCCCAAGGCCGAACCAGGAAGAATCTGTGGTTGCCCTGAGAAGGGTTTGCGCCCCAAGCACAGCCTGTCCTAAAAGGATAACTCATATTCCCTCTTCTCTGAAGGCGTCCCTGACTCCTCATTAGGAATAAATTAACCATTTTTTTCTATTTAAATTGCTCAATCCCATATACATATGTAGATATTTACATATATGTATGCATAGGAGTATTCCTAGTACCTTGTTCTGAACCAATCTCTCCCAAGTGTGAGCTCCTTGAAGCAGAGGCCAGGACTTAATGTCAGGGTCTTGTACTAAGGATGCAGTGGCCATCAATTTACACATGCTCAGGCATCCTCCCTGATGTGAAGTGAATGCAGAAGAGTCTCTTGAACTCCTGGTCCTGCTTGGCATGGTTCCACCATGACTGTGTTTAGGAGAGACTCAGACGGAAAAAAGGAGGCACCTGAAGGTGGTTTCTGGAGAAGCCCTAAACACATCTTGGATTATACTCTCAAATTGCATCACAGTTGTCTATAGAACAAACTCTAAACCTCTTCTTTTGGCCTTCAAGCATGGTACCATATGATCTAAATTTACACCTCCAGCATTAATTTTCACTGTTGCCCGCCACTCATCTGTCTGACATTCCAATCCTACTACATTTTGTACCATTTCTTATTCTCTGCCTATTCTTTTTTCCTTTTTAATTTAAAAAAAAAGTCTACTTAAATACTCTGTCTTCTTTGCAGATATTACATTAAAAAAAACTGTCTTAAGTACTTAACATGTATTCATTTAATCCTACAACAACCTAATGAAATGTATGTCATTATCATCTCATTTAATAGATGAAATGGAAACAGAGAGGTTTAGTCACTTTCCCAGTGTCACACAGCTAGTAAGTTGTGGAGGGAGGAATCCCAACCTAGGCAGCCCAGGCCCAGAGCCCAGGCTCATAATACTGTCTCTGCAGGCACAAGCTGGTTCTTGAATGCTGGTATTTCTTGGGGCTCTGTCCTTGACCCTTCTTGGATCTCTTCTTATGCTACGTCCTCTTCTTAGATGATTTCTTTCACTTACCTGGTTTTACCCACCTCTCTGCTGCTGTCTCTGAATATCTATCTCTTGTCCTGTATATCCAAAAATTAACTGGACCTTTCCACCTGGAGGGCCCAAGGCCACCTCAAGCACACCCTGATCCCAGTCCTTGACTCTTCCTTCACCTTCCATTCCCTCATCCAACTGACTGCCAAACAGCCCAGATGTCACCTCCTCCAGGAAGCCTTTCTTGAATCCTCATATGTTTAATCAAAATTACTTTATCACTGCACTGTGACCACTTTCCCCCTGTCCTCTGTCCCTGGAATTTGAGCTCCTTGAAGGCAGGCATTGTTTTACTCATTTATTTCCCAGCACAGGGTCCAGCATGAGTGGTGGGTCCTCAGTAACTTCTTACTTTGAGTCCCACACAAAGCACAGCAGCTCACTCCCTGTCAGTGCTGCCCTTCTCAGAAGTGTCCAAGGGCCTGAGCGCCCAGGGCATCTGGAGGCTGCAAGCCCACCCTATAATCACTTGTCTGCTGTTCTTCACCCAGGAGGCTCAGAGGCTTGTGCTGGGAAAGGATACTCTGGGAGCCATGGCATAGAAGGCCTGTGGACATTTGGGCCCATGACTGGAAGATTCCATTTTCCCTGAGAGCACTGGGCATCAGAGAGTTAGGGTAGTGATGGCTTTCTCGTCTGCTCTGGAATGAGCTGGGACCATTCTGAGGTGCCCTGAGTGATGTTCAGGAAATGGCCTCCCAGGTTACTTAAGTCCCCCGATGGGGAACTCACTGGCTGCAGGCCACACTGCTTGGAAAAGGGAGAGAGAGAAGGTTGTCTTCCAGGGCCACCGAACAGGTCTGGAGGTTCTGAGACCTGCTGTGAATCACTCTGGGTCCCAGGGCAGGTGGACACCTGTCACAGGAAAGGAAAACTGAGCCCAACAAGTCACTATTTCACTTGCAGGGCCCAACAGCAAATGTTTGCCAATCGCAATGCGGATGGTGAGCAGGTAACAGGAGACCAACAGTTAAACCGATACCAATGATCAAGCAGGAAGGAGAGAAGGGAGGGGAATAAAATCGTTTGCATATGTTGGCCTATGTTCCCCTGAAGACAAGTCTGTGTGAAGAAACAAAGATCCCACCAAGATCAATGACATCCTGCCCGGTTGGACCCTGGTAGATATAATGGATCACTAAGAAGAAGATAATTAAATCTGCCGTCTGTGCAGTACATGTGTGTAGGGGTGAGCTTCTGTGAATGAACTTGTTAGGGAATAAATCTGATGAAAACCAGAATTCTGCCTCTTTAGCGTCCCTGTTTCAATGGGAGGTGGGGGAGAGAAGGGAGAACACTGGATTTGAAGCCAAAGAAATGCAGGTTCACCGCTTGGCACTGCTTTTCACTATTTCTGTGACCTTGAGCAAGTTTCTTACCTTCCCTGAGACTCAATTTCTCACCCATAAAATGTCCTGCCATAAGGGGGGTGGTGTGTGGTAACTAATAAAAGATACAATAAATGTATGTAATGTGCTCTAGTGGTTGGAGCAGAGTACATGCTCAATAAATGTCAACTAATACTGATAATGAAAAAAAAGAATAAGCAGCTCCTTCTTCAAAGATGTTTCTTTGTGGAAACAACGTTGGCCTTCGTATCACAGTGCCAGCTTCTCTGTTCTGTTTAGCAGAGAGGGAGTTCCCAAGGATTAAACTCTAAGAAAGAATGATCCTTTGCTTCTTTTAAAGAGGCCAGAAAGGAGAGGTAGAAGGAAGGCAGAAAAGGGGTAAGAAAAAAGTTGAGAAAAAAAGTATCAAAAGAAAGTCTAAGCGGAGTTGGTAGGGAGGGGTGGGAAACAGGAGATGGGGAAGGAGGATGTGGGCGAGGGCTGTCTGAGGACTTGTGGATATGGTTTGGTAGGAGGGGAAGTGCTTGGAAAATAGCAGTGAGTCAAAGATAGGTTCTAAAGGGGCAGCTGCCCTGAGAAACCAGGGTCCTTTGTCCAGGAAACATCAGGTACATTGGACAGCAGTTACATTTGATTCAGATTGGAATTAAACAACAGCATGGGACACTGGCCAGTTCAATACCTTTCTTACTTCATGAGAAGGATGTCACCTTTTCTAGGGAAAGAATAGATCCCAATTCCAAATAAAACCCAACAGAGCTGTACATGTAAGGCAAAAATTCTAGGATGTCCAGCACAAAATAAAAGTACGTGGTGTGCCTTCCCAACCACCCAACCTATAAAAATAAACAATGACTGTCCTTTGATGAGGTCATGCAACTGGTTGAATGGTAACTACCCTGATGGCGCAAAGCAACGATCTTGAGCCTGACAGCTGAGTGTGCAGAAATTCACTTTGGGAAGCAGACGACTGCCCAGGGGCCTGGCTCCAGCACTTCCACACTGTGCCTGACACTTCATTTGTCCTGTTCGCTGACTGGCATGCTTCTTCACGTGTGCCTGTCCGTCTGCAGCTTTAGATTTCGAAGTCTTGGCAGGCAGACCCTTGTGCCAATTTTGAGTTGTTCCCATGTTATTCTGCATACAGTAGGTGCTCAGTAAATATTCCAGCAGCTGTAGTTTTCTCTTTCTGCTCCAAAGCCCCAGATAGAGACAGGTCAGCCAGATTTTGTGGTAATGTGCCCCAAACTGTGTTCTGGGGACATGTTCTACCAGGATTTTGTGAAGAAAGTGTCTGGAGCCATACAGGTTTGGGGGATGCTGGGATAAATTAAGATTTCTTCACTGGCAGGATTTCTTAGAGCTTTAAATATGCTAATGTGCATGGTAAGTCTCCAAGAAGGGGCTAATATTCGGAGTTTCCCATATTCTTTATACCATATGACATTTTTTCAAAGGAATACTAGCATCTAGAAAAATCCTGGAATATTGGCACCAGTCTATCTGAGCTCCTACAGCCTGGAGACGACGCAGCCAGAGGCTCGTCTCCACTGGTAATTCTGGAGACCTCGGCCTGCATCTGCTCAACCTGAGAACACATTCCTCCATCTCTAGAAACTGCACGGTGTGAGTGGACTTCAGGAGGTAGAAATAGTCAGAAATGGCAGCATATGGTTTTGTAACAGGTGTCATAAATTCAGAATCAATATATTATTGTAGGAATTCTATAAACCAAGACACAAAGAAGATTTTCTTTAAAATCCAAAACGAGGAGATTAAGGCATGTGGGCAATTATCATTTCATAGCCAAGGCAGTCCTGAGGAAAGAGCCTAGCAGACTGGCTTTGAGCCATCTGGTTCTACTACACAGTGTGCCAACGAATATATCAAGGATCCTAAAGGTTATTTAGCTCATTTTCCTTATTTTATAGATGAAGAAACCCAAGAGAACCAGAGAGGTCAGGTGACTTGCCCAAGGTCAACTAGCTAGTGAGTGGTAGTGCCGGCGCTAGACCCCAGGTCTCCTGACCTCAGGACATCCTATAGTCACAATCTGCTGGGCTTCCGCTATCTCTCTGAAGAGGATCTGATGCACCGCCACCCCTCCCCCTCTCACTCCCTCCATCCGTGGGTCCAGAGAGGCAGGCTCCGCCTGGGTGAAGAAGCGGCACGTGCCAGCAAGGAGTTAACCTGGTCTGATGGGGAGAAGGAGAGCTGGGAGCTGCAGGAATTGCTGAAGACACTGACTCAGGGAGCCTAAGAGATGGTGAACAAAAGGAAGAAGAGTCAGGACATTGAGAAGCCCTCAGTGGGCAGCCGCCTGCCCACAGAGATTTGGGGCAGGATTCTAGAAGGGAGGCTGGAAGGAAGACAGGGAGAAATAATAGTTGGTGCAGTTGCTGCTTGTCTTCAGTGATGGCAGGAGAGGTCCGAGGAAGAGTCAAGAAGCCTCCTCTAAAAAAACAAAAACAAACTAGGAAAGGGACTTCTCTGGCAGTCCAGTGGTTAAGACTCCGCGCTTCCCATGCAGGGGGCACAGTAAGATCCTGCACAACGCAGGGCGTGGCCAAAACAAACAAACAAAACAAAAAAGAAGCCTCCTCTGCTTCCTTGAGGAGAGGGGGCAGGTGGGAAGAGCCCTCCCAGAAGATTTCTGTTGGGATGTGTCTTCTGGGAAGGGAGACAGCGGCTGCTCACCGGTGATGCTGGCAGATTATGGGCTGCGGACCCTGATGAATAGCTCATGGGCATAAAGCCAAGGACAGGAGCTGCAGAATTCAAAACTCTGGGCATGGGGAGGCTGGAGGGAGCTTCAGACCAGCAGAAGAGGGGATTTATTTTGGAGACTGGGGCCACGCCACGTGGCTGGCAGGACTTCGGAGTGATTTTGAGTGGGCTGAAGTTCTACTTGTTTTCTTCAGGAGAGTCAGTTAAAGAAGTTTGGGGGCTATTGACAGTTTTGGGGGTGTGCTGACAGTTCCTGTAAAAGTGACTGACCTGTTTGGGGTCTGATAGTTTAAGGGTTCCTTGAAGCCATGGCAGGAGTGGGTGGGGGCCAAACACAAGCCTTGCTTCTCCTGTGGAGAGAGGGTGAGTTTCCACTCCAGAGTGGTTAAAGACATGTTCCATATCTGGCTCAAGAAATCTCTTTAGAGAAATATTTACTTGGAAAATGCTTTGGGTACAGATGACGGAGACTGAGAAGTAGAAACTTCCATTTAAGTATTAGAAAGTGGCACATCTTACACCCAAACAAAACGGAACAGAAGCCCAGACCAAACCAAGACCATGTGTTTGGGGTGCTGACTGGACAAATACTCTTTCCTAGATGCAGGGGGTGGGGGGTAGGAAGCCCACGATCAAAGTCAGAAGTCTCAGCTCTAACATTTACTAACTGTGATACTGGGCCAATTACTTTGTCTCTTCTATTCCTTCAATTTCAAGCAGGCCTGTCAGCAACACCTACCTTACAGAATTGCAGGGTTAAAGGAAATAAGGTGAAAGTGCTTATACTTAGAAGCACAGTAGAAAGATTAGCCAATGTTATTAATATTAATGGACATGCATTCAATGACTTCCAGATATGGCATTTGGTTTTGTGAGGCACCTACATTTAACATGGTATTTCTTTGAATTTAGAAATTACAATTTTTAAATTAATGTCTTATTGTCTCCCTCACCCCTCACTGGCCTCTGCTCTATTAGACTTGCATAAAGAATATGCCTATATTACCCCAGCCCCACTCTTTTTTTTTTAAGATTTATTATTATTTTTTATAAATTTATTTATTTTGTTTTAATTTTTTTGGGCTGTGTTGGGTCTTCGTTGCTGTGCGTGGGCTTTCTCTAGTTAGTTGCAGCGAGCGGGGGCTACTCTTCGTTGTGGTACGTAGGCTTCTCATTGTCGTGGCTTCTCTTGTGGCAGGGCACAGGCTCTAGGTACGCGGGCTAAGTAGTTGTGGCTCACGGGCTTAGTTGCTCCGCGGCACGTGGGATCTTCCCGGACCAGAGATGGAACCCATGTCCGCTGCATTGGCAGGTGGATTCTTAACCACTGTGCCACGAGGGAAGTCTGCCAGCCCCACTCTTTAAATTCAATATTTTTACATCTTTCTTGTGGCAGGAAAGAAACTAATAAAGGAGGATGCTATTTATGCCCACAGATAAATTAACAGGTGTTAGTAAGAGCGTAAAAGAAAGTTTTCCTATGAGTTGATGAGAGTTCAGTGTATAATGTAAAAATAAGTAATCTTAAAACTAGACATTTTCATATAAGATTGGCTAAAAGATTTCTTTCTCTTTTCTCCTAATTTTCTAAGATACGGTCAGAAACTCATGTTTTAGTCAAATATTTTTCTGAAACAAAATCGGTTTGCAAAAATTTTTTCCTTTTAACTTTAAATGAATAGACTACAGCCTTCTATCAAATATATTCAACACCTGCAGCTTATAAACTCAGGCCCAGATTTCCTAAAAATGCTGGACATGTTTTAGTATTTTACTGATAAAACCCAGATGTCTTGTCTTACATGCCCTAGAAGAAAAGAAATATATAACCTTACAAAGAACACTCACCATTTTAAATCTGATTAAACTCTATGCCAAACAAGGACTGGAAAGAGTATGATGTTTGTACAAACAATCTTTTCAAAAGTATTTTTCAAATCCACTTAAATGTCCTGGAAAACTCCTGAAACGTGAGCCAGCAATATTTATGTACATTCCACCCCTGCATTGGAATATTAGTTTGGGATCATGTCTCCATGCTTGGAGTAGGAGTTGTGGTGATGATTAGCTTGATTCTTCAATCTGTGTTTCCAGGCCCACGTGGAATGAACCCCACTTTGGTCACATACATAGGGCAGTACCATTTCGAGACCGGTAGCTTGGTATCAGAACAACCTGTGAGAGTTTGCCATTTCGTGTCTAATTCTGTAGATCTGGGGAGGGGGAGGGGAGGAATCTGTCCTATTAAAAAGTTTCCCTAAGTGATTCTGATTAAGCCTAGGAACCGCTGATCTGGAGTCTCGGCCATTTGCAAACTTAAGTGTGTACAGGAATCTTCGGGGATTTTGTTAAAATGTAGGTTCTGATTCAGTAGGTCTGGGCTTGAGGCTGGGGTTACGTGCGGAGATTCTGCATTTCGCTCTCAGGTCTCTTCGGTCTTTTTCAGTCAGGAATGGTTCCTCCATATTTCCCTGCCTTTCGTGTCCTCTGCAGTTTCAAAGATTGCAGCCTTACACTCTGTAGGATGGCCCTTGACCTAGGTCCGCGGCATATTTCCTCATGACCAGACTTTGGTTACACTGTTCTGGCAGGAATGCCCCGGAATGAAGCTGGCTCTGGCTCGGTACATCACAACAAAGGGCCCAGGACATCAACACTTGGCACCACTTGGGCCTATCAATCTTGATCATGTGCCCAGATTTCTCTACCATAAAGTCACCATTTGCCCCCTGATAACTGATCAGTGCTTTGTGGGGAGGTCGTTCAGTGATTGCACTGAAATGCTGCTGCTCGTCAAGCCTCTGTCCATCTGCCTCCCGCTGACGACTACCACTTGGATCAGCCGGCTACCCCTGTGAGAGCTGCCAAATGATGATTTATATTTCCACCCTTACTTCTATATGGATTAGCTGCTTTCCTTGGTAAGAATGAGCTCTCCCTTCTCCCCCATTTATTTATTTATTTATTCACTTAAATCAGCAAAGACTCCCCACTATATTGGAATCCATGACTATCATAATGAAGCTCAAACTGTTGCAGAAGCTCAAATCCTGAGTCTTTCTGACATGTCTCCATCATCATTCGAGCGTTTCCTTACTTTCTAGCATAACAAGATGTTTCAGACTTCTCTTAATTTCTTCCGGCCCCAGCCATGGAATCAGCCTTTTCTCCAAGAAGCCCTTGGTTTCCTTTTAGTGGAGGATGGTATTTAAAATACAGTGTCTGTGTGCTCAGGGTGTTCATGCTACTGGAATGTCATTGTTTCTAGGTCTCCTAGGCACACAGAGCTAGAAAACACACACATAATCCCCCCACACCCCATAACTATTCCCATATTTATCTCTTTATATATATTTAAAAACATAAGTTCATAATGAAATCTACATTTCCAATACCTCAAGGTTCTTTCTTCTTTCTAGGTTTGTATCTTTTCCAACAGTAAGGAACCTGGCTTTCAGATATTTTTCCTTCATATAGATAGTACTTATTTATACAATCAGCTGAGTTATTTGCTCAAAGTAACCGGTATTCCAGCCATCCAGGCCTTCTCTTCCATCCACCACCTACATATACCCCCGCCACCACCCTACATTGTCTGATGTGCCATTGATGTACCTCTGCGTGGCTCCCACACCCCTCACTTCAATGAGGCACGCCTGCTCCTGACGCCTCCATGCTGGGCAAGAAAGGGAAGGCTATTCATCCTTTGTAAATGGACCAGTAGTGTCTTGTGTTTAAGCTACAATGGTTAGTAACTTCATAATTGTGAAAGTAAATTTGACCTTTTTTGTTAAAACATTCACTAATAAAAAAGTAAACATTAAGATAATTTAAACATTGTGTGTGTGTTTGTGTGTGTGCGTGGCAGCTGAACTTTAAAGTTGTAAAGAACTTTAGAGGTCACTTAGTCAAATGGTTTCAAATTTGGGGGCCCCAGGATTTTATGGGGATGCCTAGGACATGACATTGAATAAGCAGAGCTGCTCTGATGAAGAGAGGCTGGATGAGGAGTGGGATAGAGTCTCTTCAAGCAACATTCCTTGGGGCTCCTGAGAACATCATTTCAACACCACCAGCCTTATCCACACCTCAAACTCCAAACAAGGAGAAGACAGGCTTTACTGACCACTTTGCTATTTGCTAACAGCTTAGCCACATAGATTTGTCCATTGTCCACTGTTGATACATGGCCAGGAACGACCTATGGGGCCAAGCTGTGTATCTCACCAGATTTGGGGATTCTCACATTCCTTCTGAATCCTTATGAAGGGGTATCAGAAGGTCACATTGCATAGGATTTCCCCATTGATGGCATAAACTTCAGCTCTGCACAGGAGAAACAGGATGGCCTAGATCCCTAGCTCTCTCTTTTTTTTTTTTAAATATATGTATTTATTTATTTTTGGCTGTGTTGGGTCTTCATTGCTGCATGCAGGTTTTCTCTAGGTTCGGAGAGTGGGGACTACCCTTTGTTGCGGTGTGAGGGCTTCTCATTGCAGTGGCTTCTCTTGTGGAGCACAGGCTCTAGGCGTGCGGGCTTCAATAGTTGTGGCACATGGGCTCAGTAGTTGTGGCACGTGGGCTCAGTAGTTGTGGCTTGCAGGCTCTAGAGCGCAGGCTCAGTAGTTGTGGTGCAGGGGCTTAGTTGCTCCGCGGCATGTGGAATCTTCCCGGACCAGGGCTCGAACCCATGTCCCCTGCGTTGGCAGGTGGATTCTTAACCACTGCGCCACCTAGCTCTTAACTCATCCCCAAATTATCTCAATGTGGCATTTAGGTGAATAGGATATACCCGCCCCTACTCCCCACAACTGCAAACAGAAAGAGACATATCTACATTATGACAAAAAAAAACACCAGTCTTTCAATGGTAGAAAGGTAAAGAGTACTCAATAAAATAATATTGAGCATTGAAAAGGAATCAATCATAGCCACACATACCGACACGGATGAATTTCAAATACAAAGTTGAGTGAAAGAACAAGTCAGGAAAAAACACACACAGTTTGGTCAAAACCTTCCAATGATTTCCCATATCGCTCTGGGTAGAATTGAAATGGTCTACCATTAAATCGAAAAGCTCTACACCATCAGGCCGCTTGACCTCACCTTCTACTAGTCCCCTCCGTTCTCCACAGCCACACTGACCTCCCTACTGTTCCTTGAATGTGCCAGGCATGGGACCCCCCCGGCCCCCACCCCACCCCGCCATCTCCACAGGGCATTTGTACTTCCTGTTTCTTCTGCCTGGACAGCTCTTCCTTCAGATGTCCAGAGAGCTCATTTCCTCCACCCCTTCCTGTCTTTACTCAAATACTAGGCTGTCTGCAAGGTCTTCCCTCACCACCTACTTCAGGTTATAACAGCCACTCCTCCCCAACACTCCCCAACCTCTCCCCTGCTTTATTTTCTCTCTAGCACTTATCAAGTCATATGCTTTGCTTATCTTATCATCTGTCTCCACCTAACTAGAATGTAATTCCTATCAGTAGAGGTTCTTGTCTGGTTATTTTTTCAGCACAGGATCTCCAGAGCCTAGAACAGGGCCCAGCATGTCGTAGGCATTCAAGCAATATTCCTGGATGAATGATTGAATGAACAAATGAATGATATCCCAAGCATGGCCTCAAGAAGCCAACAAAAGTGCTAGCTGTCTGATGACAGGAGGAAGAGCTCATTTCCAACTCTGCTGGATCTGAAGAGTCACTTTTGGCAGCCTGCCTTCGACATATAATTCTAGTTGACAGATGAACCCCTTTAGTGATCCATTTAGGAACTGGGGTTGGGGGGAGGGCATGTTGGAGATGTTCACCCCGGAAAGGGCATTAGGATGCTTCCTCACTCACGACAAAGTGTGTTTTTAAAAAGCTGAAGTACATTTGTTTCCTAGTCAAGGTGGCCAACTGGCAACTTTGGCCTCAGACTCTTGCTGGCCAGTCCTCTCCTCTGTGTTCTATGTATTTAGTCATTCAACAAATATTTGTGGAGCAATGTCTAACTGACAGGACTGCACTAGGGCTTCATGTGCATACCTTTCTTCTTTTTATTAAACAGACTTTTTCAAATTTATTTGCCTGCAACTGTATTTCATTTTCATTTTCTCTTCCTCCCTCCCCCCTCCTTTCTTTCCTTCTCTCTCTCTCCCACTCACGGGATCCCTAGTTTTAACCTTATTATTTTAAGCAATACATGTTTGTTATAAAAAGAAAATCCAACAATATAGCCTTCTGTACATGAGAAAATGAAATTCCCTCCCTCCTTCCCTCACTATGGGTCACCCTAATAATAACATTTATCGGTCCTCTCTGCAAGTAGACAGGTGAGAGTCCTTGGGGAATAGAAAGGTGGTGAAAGGGGAGAGAAGTTTCACAAACTTGACTTTTATATGTAAAGGGACTTGCCTGGAATCTCAATTTTCAATTGTCTGTAGCATGTCACGCTTGTCAAAAGCTTGGCTGCGGTAACTGGTATTTGAGAAAGACATCCTAAGGGTCACACCAGGCATTCATTCCTGAGATTTTCTAAGCTTTATCCCTGTGCCAAGCGAGACTCTAGTGAGCAACACACCTGGACTAGATTATCTTAGCTCTCTACATGCGTATCTTTAGAGAGCTATGCTTTTAAATTATGTCCTTTTATTGAGGGTCAGTATAAAATATGGCCAGGCAGAGACTGTTTCTGCAAATGCTTTTGTTCTCAAAACAGCTCTTGGAGACTATCCACCTTCTATAGGACACATAGAAGAAATTCCTCCCAGAGCTTAGCTTGGATTTTTGGATGAGCTGGTATGCTGCTGCTTCTTTGCCCTTCTCCTCTCATTCCTCTTCTTTCCCCTCTTCTCTAAACTTTCTTTTTCAGATAACGAGAATAATACTGTATCATCATCTCTCTCTCTCTCTCTCTCTTTTTGCCTAGGCTACCAGGAAGCTCGGACCAACTTTTGAATCAATGGTATCAGTTTCCTTTTGCCCAAGCGTTCTTTCTTGTATTGTTCTACCCTTTCTTACATGATTTTAGCCTTTTTACTCCATCATTTCTAAAAGCTTCTTGAGATTTTTTTCTTTTTTTGCAAGAAGGAGGAGACATAAATAATCCATTAATAGAGAGTCCAATGCTGACATTTTACAACTTACACGTAAGGAAAATAAGGCTCAGAGAGGTTGCCTTTGCTAAGAGCCACAAAAAGCTAATTAATGGAAGCTTTCAGACTAAAACCTGAGAGAGTGAGGGTTCCCACTCTCTCACTACCCTATATATTATTTCAAATTAAAGACTAGAATTTCTTCTGCCTTTAGATATTGTGAATATTCACTCTGCTTGATTTCCTTTGTGTTCCGCTTCTGGGGAAAGAAGGCAAGGCTGTGGTCTGTACGATCTCCCCACTCATCACCAGCAATGCACAAGGCTGACTGGATCTGGGAGGGAGGGGGATAACTTCTCACATCATTTCTGCGTAGGCAACCTACCAAATTCACTTGGGACCTCAGGCATAATAACGGGGATATGGACGAAATATATTGAGGAAACAAGGTATTTCTGAGTATGACATTTTTGTTGTAGACTGTGGGGTCACCAAAAAGAAGGACACCATGAGTTTAAAGCAAGCTGAGGGGCTCCACATTTTGATGTTTGAAATATGGTAGTTTATACTCCCAAAGCAAGTGTGACTGATTGGATTTAAAATAATTAATTCCCCCTAAAACATTAATATGAAGTAAAAATTCTTATTTGTACTTTTAGGTTTCCTTGTATGGAAAAATAGGGTGAGTGGAAAGATGAATCTAAGAGTGTGAGTTGGCCAAATATTCAGGGCAGACTGACAGGTGTCCCTAAGAGCGGTGGAGGATGGGGTCACAGTTAGGAGGAGCAGAGAGCATGGCAGAGCCCAGAACTGACTGGAGTGCCACTACGTATACGGGTTTTGGAGGCACACAGACTGTCTGGAATCCCAGCTCTCCCAGGTACCAGCTTTGTGAACTCCGACACGTTTTCTAAGTTCTTTGAGCTTTGGTGTAAAACGGAAACAAGGACAGTGATACCCCAGGACTGTGCAGAGGATTTAATAAGGCCACATGGATAAATCCCACAGGGTAGACTTGCTTAAGTGCTCAACTAATCACAGCTATCACCGTTCCTGAGTCAGGTTAGAGCGACCATGGTAGCCAGTGAGTAACTAGGTTACTTAAAGAACTAGGCCAAAATCGTAAAGAAAAACCATCAGTACATGGAAGATACTGAAGAGGTGCTGGGTACACTTAACTGAGGACAGACTTTACTCTCTGGGGTGGACATAGCTGCAGAAAAGACAGTTTTCAGACTGAAATTGTGATGAGCCAGACTTATGTTAGGATACATCAAACCAGTGAATGAACTGTGTACCTGGGTCATTGCCTAACTCTGCTGGACTTACATAACTTGCAGCCAAAGAACCAGGGTTTCCTCACATTGTCATCAAGTCATAAATGACCAGCTGAGCACAGAATGGGCCAAGGTGCCCCTGGAGGGTAATAACAGGGAAAAACTACAGTCCTAAGCCCAAGGAGAAAAGACCCTCACAGAATGAGTGACTGGCAGCCCTGAGTCTTAGGGGGTGAGGCTGGGGAGCATCAGCTTCTATGGGGGGGGATGTGGTTTGTGAAGTTCTTGGCTCAGTTTCCTCACAGACAGTGAATTGGATCTGAATGTGAAACATCTTGCCAGAAACTTTCTGTTACAGGAAGCTCCCTAGAAAGCAATGGAAGATGAAACTGTTACATCTCCTTTAAAGGCATCACTACTATCTCAGGGACGGCGGGGAGGGTACTGTGGCCGGGAATAAATTAAGTTGATAAAAGGAATATGGAAATTTCCCCTTGGTTTAAAACGTCTTGGTTGACTGACCTAGATGGTCCAGATGTTTGGATATGGACAGATATTCTACATGCCATGGTCACATTATAAAATATTGGGCTCTACACCATTTGTAAACTGATCTTATTGGTCCACTTGCTCTTATTTGTTAATTTGAAAAGCAAAACTAAATAACATCTTAGAAAACAAACGAAAACCAAGCTGGATTTTGTTTTTAACTTGGCAGAAAAAGTGGCCTTTGATTTTTGTGCCTGATTTATCTTCTGGGCTTTAATGTTTTTCTTTTTTTAACCAAATACTTCTCCATATTTAAGTTTTAGAAAGAAAACACCCCCAAAATATCTATAGTCATCCTTTTCTTTGGGTATGTAAGTAAGCAACAAAAACAAAAAATAAATGTTTCATTTGCAGCTTACATAATTCATGTCATATAACCTTAAAAAAATTATCTTGCTTAAAATTTCATCAAGATTAAACTAAAATTCCTCAGAGAATATTTTTCAGAGGGACAAAGTGTTCTATATATACATCTACAAATGAAATTTTAGATCTATTCTTATTTTGTGAGAAGAAAAGTTTTTTAACAGTAAACTTTTAATTTTAGAATATTTTTAGACTTACCAAAAAATAGCAAGAATACTACAGAGAATTCCCATATACCCAGCACCCAATTTCCCCTTTTATTAATGTCTTAGGTTAGTATGTACATTTGTCACAATTAATAAAACAGTATTGATATATTATTATTAACTAAATTCCATAATTTCATTTTTTCCCTCAGTTTTTACCTAATGTCCTTATTCTATAAAGTTACTCATTTTTCCTCCCTTTCCACACTGTCCTCTTTGGAAGTAAGTCACTACGCGCAGCTCACTCTTAAGGAGCAGGGAGTCATGCTCCACCTCTTAGAGGGCAGTTTCTAGAATGAACTATTTGAAATTCTTTTGCATAGGAGATTTGCCTATTTTTCCTATTTATTTACTCCATCATTTGCTTATACCTGTACAGATCCATGAATATTTCTCTTATACTTTGGGCTAGGTTGAGAGCTCAGGTACTCGGTGATATTGCTGCCCTGGCAGCCATTCTGTGTGGCCAAGCATTAAACTGACACTATCCCCTCCCTCCAGCAATGCCCTAGGTAACAGCCTGCAGAATCACAAGTAAATATAGGTTTCGGATATGACTCTCTCAAAGACTCTTGTGATAAGCACTCTCTCCCAGTGCTCTGCTCAAGGCCTTGTGCACCTTAGATAAGACCCCCGTGGAGCTTACCAAAACCCTGCTCTTTTTGTTTCGAATTGACCAATCTGGCTTTGGCCCAGGAACCCCAAAGCACTCCACTCATGGATCCTAATAAAGGCACATGGCCCAGGTCCTGCCTCTCTCACTACCTGCACCTGCCTTGACTTCTCAATGTGGCCCCTCTAGGTGTGCTGGGTACCTCTTCCAGGACCTTTCCCTAGTAGTCTTTTGTCCAACCAGTGGCTCACCATCTGACACCGGGGGTTTCACTTAACTAATGCTCATTTTAAAAAGTCACGATGGGCTGTACTCTAATAACAGGTTTCCCCTGCTATCTGAAAGTAGTATGTTCCTGTGAAACCTGCTGTAAACCAAAATGGCATAAAGAGAAGTGATTACCTTAGGACGCTTCCTGCTAACACAGAATAAATTGATATAAAGCACAGATGCTCACAGATACAATTCAGAGCTATAGCACTGAAATGTTTAGTGTAGTTCTCAGGGAAGGAGCTTGGTGTTGCCACTCTCACTGCTGGTCGTGGTGCACGATGCTTCTATAACTGCTTGTTGCAAAACAAATGCTCAACGCCATTTTTGCTTTTTGCCTTTTTTCATAAAAATGAAAATCCTTTATGGATTTCTCTTGGTTGGCAAAAACAGGTACTAGGGGCTTCCCTGGTGGCGCAGTGGTTGAGAGTCCGCCTGCCGATGCAGGGGACACGGGTTCGTGCCCCAGTCCAGGAGGATCCCACATGCCGCGGAGCGGCTAGGCCCGTGAGCCATGGCCGCTGAGCCTGCGTATCCGGAGCCTGTGCTCCGCAACGGGAGAGGCCACAACAGTGAGAGGCCCGTGTACCACAAAAAAAAAAACAAACCCCAACCCCCCCGCCCAAAAAAAACAGGTACTAGTATAGATCTTTCGTAAAATTGAAATGCAGCAAAGTGAAATTTTGAAAAGTCAGAGGTACTTGTAGTACTTTACTTTGTTGCTCACACTGCTCCAGCTTTGCCCACTCTTTCAGCTGGCTCTTTCAGTTGACTCCTGTGCCTCTTTAACATACCCATCACTGTGGATTTTTGGCCTCTTACTTATATTCCAGCACTACTAGATACTCCAGGTTCATCTTGTATATTTCTGGCCCTAGTCCTAGAATCAGCCATTTTTCCAAGGAGCCCTGGTTCCTTTTACTGGAGAATGGAATTAGAAACCAAGATCTGCGGAGAAGGTGTGCTCATTGCCACTGGGGTGTCAGCTGCTTCTAGGCCCCCAGATGTCAGAGCAAGGAAATATATGTGTGTATAGTGACCTGTGAATTTATACATATCTATAAATATTTCTACAGGTAACCATTTGTATATTATGCTAATCATTATTTCATACTGATGTCAATGAGAAAACATTTGCTAGTTTGTTTCTCACACCTTTCTGTTTCTAAAGTGGAAAAAAGTAAACTTCAAACTTGAAAAGAGAAAGTTAAAATTATTACTTTTATTTTCAGTTTTCCTACCCACCCCTCCCACCCTACCCTGATGGGGCATATTAGGCAGCCAGTCCTCTTAACTGCTGCAGTCCTATGAATGCCTTACTCTGGGGACACTGCCTGGTTAGGCCTGTATTTATTTCTCCCACAGCACGTCACACTGCCTGTCCTGCTGACTCCACTCCTGCTGATTTCCATCACGTAGCGTCATTTTTCTTTACAAAACTGACTCACACTTGATGATTTACATCTTGGCCGTTTATCTGCTTCTGTGTAAAGTTCAAAAACTGGAGCCAAAACAAACTTCGGAGTGCATCTAAGGCAAAACCTCTTGTTGCTTTAGACTTGCTTTAACTCACTCTGTCTGCCAGGATGTAGGGGGAAAAAACCAAAACATTTAGCTCATGTGGGAAACAAGTTTTACATGTAAGTGGGCATGATCACTGTCATCAAAAGCAGCAGCATTTCTTATTTGGGCACGGTACTTCACAGATTATAAGCACGTCTGCTTATGCGATTTCATTTTCACTTGTATCTAACAATCCTGAGAGAGGAATACAGAGATTGCTGTTCCATTTACAGATGAAAAAACTGAGGTTTGTGACAACAAATGCTGGTAAGGACATGGAGCAACTGGAACTCTCACACTCTTGGGAATGCCAAATGATATAGATACTTTGCACAATGTTTTGCAAAATAGTTTAGCATTTACCCAAGGGAAATGAACACCTATCTTCACTTATTTGAGAATGTTTTAGTGGTTTAATTCATAATTGCAAAATAATCCAAATGTCCTTCAATTGATGAATGGATTAAAAAAATCCATTTTTAATCTATCCATTAAATTAATGGATAAATTAAAATTAAAAATTATTTTTAATTTTATGTATGATATACATACAATGAATACTACTCAGAACAAAGTATTGACATGTACAATAACAATGATAAATTTCCAATGCATTATGCTTAATGAAAAAGGCCAACCTCAAAAGACTGTAAGATTCCACTTATATGACATTCTGGAAAAGGCAAAAGGACAAAGAGAGAAATCAGATCATTAATTCACACAGGTTTACAGTAGGGGAGGAGACTGACTACAAAGGGGACAAAGGGAACTTTTGGAATGAGGGAAATATTCTCTATCTTGACTGTGGTGGTCATTACACAACTGTGTTCATTTGTCAAAATGTAAATCGTACACCAAAAAAGGGTGAATTCTGTGTGCAAATTATACTTCATTTCAAAAAAGAGAAGAAGATCACTGAAAGGGGGCAGTGGAGAGGAAAGTTTAAAGACACTAAGTTACATACTAAGCAACATGGTCACCAAGCAGAAGCAGGAATTGAACTCAGGTCTTCAACCTTCAAGCCCAGAGTTTTTCTATTGAGAATGGACACTTGTCTAGAAAACAACTGATTTTCTGTCTTCTCTGCTTATAGACATAAACCCCAGTTAGAGTGAGAGTCTTAAGTGCTGATCCCTTTCTACTTGTCCACACTTAGAAGTAGAACTCTCACTTTCCCTACCCAGGACACACATTCCTACTTAAGGATTCAGAATGACAATAGCCAATCTAAGAAGGATGAGACTGTATCTTAATAAAATGCTTCATTGTCAGAAATGTAAGGATTTGAATGGAAATTTCTCCAAAGAAGATATAAAAATATAAGCACATGAAAAGATATTCAACATCATTAGCCATTTAGGGAAATGAAATCGAAACCACAATGAGCTACCACACCACATCTGCTGGGATGGCTGTAATAACAAAGAGTTTGACAAGGATGTGGAGAAATCAGAATCCTCATATGCTACTGGTGAGAATGCAAAATGGTGCAGCCACTTTGGAACACAATTTGGCAACTCCTCAAAATGCTAAAAACTGAGTTACTATATAACCCAGTGATTCCACTCCTAGGTAAATATTCAAGAGAAATGAAAACATACAGCCACACACAAATTCATACATGAATGTTCATAGGAGCATTATTTGTAATAACCAAAAAGTGGAACAACCCAAATGTCCATCAACTGATGAGTGGATAAACAACATGAGTTATAGCCATATAATGGAATGTTACTCAACAATAAAAAAGAATGAAGCACTGACAGGTGCTACAGTGTGAATGAACCTTGAAAACATTACGCTAAGTGAAAGAAGCCACACACAAAACACCACACATTGTATGATTCTATTTATGTGAAATGTCCTGAATATGCAAATCCATAGAGACAGAAAGTAGATAGATTAGTGGTTTCCAGGAACTAGGGTGAGGGAGGAATAGGGAGTGACTGCCAATGGGTAGGGGGTTTCTTTTGTGGGCGATGAGCATGTCCTAAAATTGATTGTGGTGATGGTTGCACAGCTCCATACTAAAAAGACACTGAACCGTATAATTTAAATATTTCTATTGTATGGCACATGAATTGTATCTCAACAAAGCTGTTACAAAATGACAAACACTGAAAATAACAAACAAATGAAAAAAGTGTTGCCAGCAGTAGAGAAAGCTCACAAGAAGGGGGATTAGGCATGCAGAGTTGGGCAGTCCCACTCCATTATGCCTGAGTGGGGCCATTTCTCCCTAAATTTCTCCCATGAAAGACAGGCTATAGATCCTCCCCTCTCATCCTAAGAAGATTCCCTTCACTCTGAACTGGGGGTGTAGCTGCTTCCCCTCTGGGGGCTCTGCCCAGCTGCAATGACCCGGTTGAAGGTGGATCAGACAAGAAATCACTACCTCCAAGAAATGAAGACAACACTTCATGATAAAATATATAGTATGTAGCAATAGCAGAACCCTCACTGTCACCGCACCCCATAGAATCCAAGCTGCTGAGCCCAGGGCCATGGGTGTGGACTGGTAGACTCAGTTCCTGCCCCTTCTTTCCCTGCAAATAGGGAGGAGTATGCTGAGTGGGTAGTGCATAATGGATATATATTTTTTAATTTTTAAATTTTGTTTCATTTTTTTTTTATACAGCAGGTCCTTATTAGTTATCTGTTTTATACATGTAAGTGTATACATGTCAATCCCAATCTCCCAATTCAACCCACCCCCCAGCCCCTGCTTTCCCCCCTCCTTGGTGCCCATACATTTGTTCTCTACATCTGTGTCTCTATTTCTGCCCTGCAAACCTGTTCATCTGTACCATAATGGATATTTTGGATTCAGTATTATGTTCAATTCATCTTATGTATTCAGCATCAGAGGATTAAAACAATAGATGGCATTTATTAATCATAACGACCCTATCTACAGGGCATTTGACAGAGGGGCAAAGAGAGGCTTAGTAACATAGGTCATGTAAACCATGCAGCTGGGATTCAAACTTGGGGAGGTCAGAGCTCAAGTTCTAAGGGGTGCTGGAGATCATCTGGTCTAATCCTTTGTCTTATGGGGCAGAAACTGATGCCCAGGGACTAAAGGATTTGCTCAACATCACATGGCTGGCTAGAGGCAAAAGGAAGATTCCACACTCATGATCTTGTTAAAAGTTTCCTTGGCCATTTTTAGATTCATTGTACAGAGATGGCAGAAATTCCCTGAAGTCAGGATCTCACATCCATGGTCCAGAGTTATGTAACTTAAGTCCGAGCAGAGGGGTATGTATTGTTTTCTTTAGGATTTCTAATAAAGAAGTTTTCAAAATCTTCAGGGAGTTATATTGCTGATAGAATGTCTTTTTGTGTGTGTGATTTTTTTCCTACTAGTCTCATCTTCCCAGGAGAAAGGGAATCACTGGGTGTGGTGTTACTCTCCTCAGAGATGTCCTGTCATGTCACTTCTCTTACAAAAAAAAAAAAAAAAGCCTCCATTTCTTAGGGAAACTTCTTTCCCATGTCATCTCATTGTGTCCCTGTACACAGGGACTTCTTTCCTGTTAAGAGGAAGTCTTGGATCTCCAGGGTTTCAACATTGAGTCCCCAAATCATAAACTCCTAGGGCTGGAAGAGGTCATGTGAAGTCTGGACACGCACATCACCTGGCAAGGGTGATGACAATCTTGGCCAGGGCTGGGGCAGGGCAGGTAGGGGAGAGGAGAACATGTAGCATTTTTTTTTAAGGCTCATTTTATTTTATTTTATTTTATGGCTCCGCTGTGTGGCATGTGGGATCCTAGTTCCCCGAATAGGGGTCGAACCCGTGCCCCCTGCACTGGAAGCGTGGAGTCAACCACTGGACCGCCAGGGAAGTCCTGAACACGTAGTATTTTTAAATGTACATTTAGCACTTTATTAATTGCTTTTACTCATGCTATCAGTTATATTTTGAAATTTCAAATCATGTTAAATGTGGATATGAATGGTTTTATTTTTTTAATTTTGAAAGAGAACATGAGTTAAAAATGTTAGAAAACTTTACTTCAGATGCAGTCTCTCTATTCTATGAGTCCAGATACAGACAGTAGAACCAACCCTAATATCAGTACGTCTATCTGGCACTTTTGCAATCATTCAAAGGGTACGCAGAGGTGTGCTGAACTTTCAAAATGGGGACCTCCGTTTCCCCAAACCTCTTGAGAACTTGTAAATAGAGATCTTAAAACGTTAGAGTATTGGAAACAAGGACATTTTTCTTATCTGTCTTAAAAGTAGTGATCCAGAGTTATTGGTTCCCTAGAATCATTATCTTCATCATTAGTTATTTATTGAGCTCTTGAGTCTAGGTTCATTACCGTGGCAAACACACTCCCTGAAACGGTCTCTTGTAATTCTTGCAGCAACCTTACATGTTAGGTGGATGTTATTAGTACCATTTTATAGATGAGGAGACTGAGGTATAGAATGGTTGAGAAACTTATTAGCTGGGGTCCCACAGACAGTAAGTGGTGGAACTGGGATTTGAATTCAAACCCCAGAGCCAGCACTCTCACCCAGAGCTGCTGTTTGGGGCACTATGTGAATGCTCCCCTCTGGAATTCTGCAGGGTCCCTGTCACTCCCCCACAGAGGACAACAGTGCGTCATCCAGGCTTATACCTGCGAAAGGGGCAGGAAGGGATTACTGGGGGAGAAAACTGCACAGGTCCGTTGGAGAGCGCCTTGAATGCGGCTAAAAGTGCCTGAACACTGTTGGATTGGCAATAAGGAGCTACTAGAGAATGAAGAGCAGAGAGCTGTCTCTTGTTATTGCCACAGGGCCAGGGAATAAATGTGAAAACCAAATGAATGAATGTGGGTCTTGTTAACGGTTGTCACATAATTCTCCTGGGAAAGGATGGCAAAACTATTAGCCCAAGTAGGATGTTTGGTTCTGTGTGGATTTGCATCAGCAGAATATCTGGTTCCTTCACTGGCACAGATAATAGTTACTTATACTGGATTACATATTAGCTATCTTGCCTTAATTGGAATAAGAACAGTAACTAAGTTCCTGTGTCTGGCTTGAAATTCTGGAATATCATAATGCTTCAAAACAGCGTGAAGTAAACATTTTCGTGATGGTCACGAGATAAGGTTAATAAGGAAATCACACTGTAAAAAAGCAGTGAAAGTTTTGCTCTTTAAAAAATACAGTTTCATACCACACTTTCCATGGATTTAGCCTGCTTAGCTCATCCACTGGTTGGGGACCAAGCTTTTGAGAGCCCAGCAGGGAAGCCTGCCTTGTGTTTATGCGGCACTAGAGAGAATCAGTTTCAACTCACTTGCAGAAGTGGCTTTCAGAGGAAGGGATTTGACAAAGTTGTTAAACCCCGTGGAGGTAGAAGAGGAAAGCTGGGCTGATTATGCATCTGAGCACTGTCATCCTGAAATTCATTTTGGCCCCTGGAGTATAAATACACTTCAGTATTTTCGTTAGGATTGCCAGAAAATCAGCAAGTGTTCACTTTCTTTGGCCAACGAAAGCATGATTCTCTGTGCAAAAATTTTCTGCACATTTATAAACAAGAACATTTAGAAGATCCCCTCTTGCTGAGAGATATCACAACAGATACGTTTAACCGTGCCGTAAAATAAAGCAGATACTAAGAATACCGCTGGGTTCATCAAGCACAGGAAGAGTTTTTATGTCTCTCTTCTGACACAAGCTTATACATGTCTTTCTATCCCTACATACCTTCCCTGTACCGTGCTGGTCTGATGAGTGCCATCTATGTTCTCACCTTTGTTTTCTGTGTTACTTCTCAAACAAGTATTCCCACCCCATCATCTACATTTTCTCACCACTGCACCCTGGTTTTCCATCCCTGCAGCTATTGCGCTGGTGGTCACCAAGTGACCCAGGACCTCCTACCCAAATCTAAGACAAAAATTTTTCTCCCTCACAGAATCTCCCAGTTGAAAAAAAGTCCTGTGGATGATTTCAAACTTTTTGGCAAACTTCTTCTCGAAAGGACCAGAGGATAAATATTTTAGGCTTTGTGAGCCATTCAATCTTTGTTGCAACTACTCAGCCCTGCCATTGTGGCGCAAAAGCAGCCGTAGACAATATGTAAACGCATAAGCCTGGCTGTGTTCCAGTGCAGTTTTATGTATGGACACTGAAATCTGAATTTCATATCATTTTCAACCATCACAAAATATTACTTTTCTATTGATTTCTAAAAATCTTTTAAAACTGTAAAAATTATTCATACTTCATAGGCTATACAAAAACAGGTGGTGGGCCAGGCCATAGTTTCATCTTGGACAACCTCCCAACCCAAACCAGGAGTTTCTTCCCAGCTTTTGCAGCCGGCCAACCCAGGCTGTGTGTGAAATTTCTCCAGTTGTAGGAAGCTTACTACCTCCGAAGGCAGACTGTTCCAAGGCCAAGATGAAATGACAGGCCCTAGTTTTGCCTACTAAAGTCACAAAGAATAACTCAATTTCACCTTCATGGCAACCCTTCAAATACTGAAATGCACCTACCCTGACCACCTCAGAAGTCGTCTCCCATTTTGTCAAAATAGTACAAGTTCCTTCAGCTGTTGCTTGTACAACACTTTTTAATCTTTAGTGTCCTCTCTGCTCTGGTATGTAGAAATCCTTCTGCAAATTTGGCCTCAGACTACTGCATTTCAGATGTGCCCAGTTTAGAGGAGAGGCAAGGAAATGCTATGTCATTCTGTGACCTGTTCATCTGATTCTGTCCTTCTGGGCTATCAGTGCACTTCTCAACTCCCTTGGCTCAGGATAATGTGACACTCATATTGGAAATTCTTTCCCCTTGGTTTTCATCACCCACACGGCCTGATTCTCCTGTGATGCCCACATTCTCCTTCTCACTGCATGATTTTACCTGTCATGACAGTGAGTGTTAGCAAGGCTTGATCCTTGGAGCCGGTGATCTCTCTCACACTTGATGTCTTAGGAAGCAAATTAATTCTAATGGCTCAGCCATCCCTTCTGTAGGGATTATTCCCAAATTGTATCTGCAGCCTCGATCTCGTAGTACATGAACTCCTGGCTCCTACCTCCCACTGCTTACTTCCCACCTGATTTTTTTTTTTTTTTTGCTTTTTTCTCTATTTTATTATGCTAAAACATCGGACTTGTTTAAATGTTAAAAAAGAAAGAAAGAAAGAAAGAAAAAGCACACCAGGTTGAGAAATGGACTCAGGTGAGGCTTCTTGCTGGTTGGGCACAGTCAGGATTTCAACACTGAAAAGGAAGAGTATAATTTGACAGAAACCAAACGCTGAGGAAGAAGTGCCCCGAAGACCAAATGGAAAGCACAGATATCAACACAGCACGAAAGTGGTTAAGACACAGGAACAGACGATTCACAGAGGAAATACACCACAGGATCTAGTAATTTCTATCCATACATATGCCGAGCAGATGAAACACTCTGTAGTTAAAATGGCAAATAGTTAACTTAAAGGCTAACATTTGATGAATGAATGCATGAATGAGTGATTTATTTAATTTAATTTATTCTCACCCTAAAATCTACATGTCCCAACTTGAATATCTCCTTACATGATGATGATGATGATGATAGTAAAAACAGAAATAACATGAGTTGAGCACTTACACTGCACCAGACACTATTCTGAGCTAAGGATTCACTATCTTACTTAACCTTTACACAACTCATGAGGAAAATATTCTTGCCCCTTCTATAGTTGGGGAAATAGGCTCAGAGAAATAAAGTAATTTGTCCACTGTGCTAATAAGAAACAGGGTCAGGATTTGAACACTTGCATGTCTGAATCAAAGCATGGGTTCTTGACCACACTGGATGGCCTTCGTAACTGCCCAGATGCTGTCACAGGGGCCCCTTGTATTCCAAAAGACCTGCCTGGAAAGCCTGAAATCAGTCTTGAACCTTCTCTTTCACTGAGCTTTCTCTTTCATTGAGCCTTCCTATTCAATGGGTCACTGCACTACTGGGATTCTTTTTCTAAATGATCAGAAGCCATTTTCCCCAGCATCCTACACCAGGCTCCCTGTCATCTCCTGTTGTTTACTTCGACTCTCTCCTGATGTGTCTTCCTGCACCCAGGCTCCTTCTTCAATCCATCATGCATGATCATGCATGATCTTGCCTAGAATATGTTTGATCAAGCTGGTTCTCTCACTAAAAAGGTCCTCCCTGCCATTCTACCTCTTTGCCATTCATTTGACCTATCTTGGAGCTGTCCACCCCTAACTGACCTGCAGCCCTCATCCTGGGCAGAGGAAGGCTGGAACATATATCAACTATAATGTAATTTAAATATTTCACATGTGTATTTTTTGTTCCTTACTATTTTTTGTCTTTGATTTTTTTAAGAGCAGTGTGTTCTGCAAAACTAGAAGAAAGATCAAGAAAATAAAGTTTGAGCTGAAATACATTTGTGAAATGCTGTTGAACTGTAAGTGTTTTTATTGCTGGACTTGTTAAGCCTTCAGTACACTAATGTGCATTGGGAATATCAATACAGAAGAAAGAAGCTGCAAAGATGTTTCTGGAAGGTACTGAACCATGAATTTAAAAAAAAATTTTCTCCTCCAGAGCAGGTTGAGAAACCAGGGTTCTGCAGCACAATGTTTAGGAAAAGCTATTCTAGGAGTATCTATCAAAATGCTAGGCATGCAGCAGGAGTGAAAGGCTGCAGTGATGGAGGGGAAGAGCCCTGGACTTGGACTCAGAAGGAGAGACTGGAGCCCCAGATCCAAAATCAGAGTGGCCCTATAAGGATTAAATGAGATAACGTGTGTGATGAGCTCTGTGTAAGTGTAAAGCACAGTATAAATGTGTCACTATTTGATTAAGGGTTTTAATTTAAGTATACCTTAAAAACTTCCCCCAAGATTGGCTGTTACCTTCTCCAGCTAAAAATTTTAAAAATCATATTTTATATAGCAATAGGGAGCTTTTTAGTCAGTATTAGATCAAAGGACTCTAAATATACAGATTTTGATTTTCTCTGCTTCCACGGAGTATTTGTTGCATTTATGTATTCGATTGATCCAAATAAAGAACTGCCACAAATATATGGTGACTTTACTTTTCATGGAAGAGAACAGCATTTTAAAAATTACAGAATAACTCAGAACAAAAAGATAAGGCAACTTGAACATGAATTGGTGTGGCTGAGGGGTACTGGGCCTCATGGCGGCTGTGCGTACCTGGCGGGGGAGGGGGAGGGAGAATAGAAGAGACTGTTGTGGAAGCTGGAAATGCCAGCCAACTTCTTGGCTGCATCTTTTGTCCAGGGCCTGTCCTGCACGTTTTCTACCCTGTTGATTTAAACATGATTTTAGCGTCTGTATAATTTTTAAAGTATGAGGTGTAACGATAAAGGAATGAAACTTGTGTTTGTGTGAGGCTTATGAAATCCGAATCAAGAGATTAGGGTCTCACCTGGTAAAACCATGTGATTCAGACCCATGTGCCAGGACAGGAGGGACCAAGACCCCACCTTCTACAGAATCTGCCCTGCTTTGACCTGGAGCTGAATCCTCACTTCCTTCCCTGTTCTTTCTCCAGCTCTCAAAGGATCTGTAGCCAAGCAGCTTTGAGAGGCTAAGGCATTAGGGCCCAGACCCACTTTCTCCCCTATGTGACAGATCCACCTACTTCTCCTATGTGACAGAGTTTCTTAAAGCATGTTCTATAATAGGTATCAGGCCTATAGATACCCAATACTCATGTATGTTTGTGACATACTGTCTTCTAAGAGAGTCCCAGTGTACACGAGCACAATAAATGACCTGAGAAGTCCTGCAACGCAGAAAGGAAAACTTAGTTATCACTGTTTGCCCAGCAAGTGGCATATATGTTAGACCATGGGGCAATATTTTTCCATAGAATGCATACAGACATCCCACACCACAACTATGGGAGATGCTGTTCTAGTCTTACTTGGTTACCCCCCAAATCCCTCAAACAAACCAGCATTTTCTGCCCTCATTCCTTTATTCATGGTATTTCCTGGGGCAAATATTTATTGTGCAACTATTGATAGATGCATAGTGCTACATGTATAGCAATACAACAGAGAATTTGGGCTTTGGGGTCACGAAAGCCTGAATTTCATCTTAGCTTAGCCACTTTCTAGCTATGTGATACTGGGCAAATTATGTAGCATTTCTGAATCTCAGTTTTCTTATTTGTAAAATAAAGCAGTGATTCACATCTTTCAGGGTTGCATGAAAACTACGTGATTAGGTATGTAAAGTGTTTGGCATGGTGCCCAGTGCAAGGCACAGAATCAACAGTGGCTACATTATTAATTTCTCTATCACCAACATTGCCATTATCATCATCATCATTGTTATGTAAATAAATGGAATAACCATTAGACATCCTCAAACAGCTATTTGTCAAATTAACCACATTTTTTCTTTCCTATTTAGAGGATAATTTGACTTACATATCAAGGGTGTTTATTGGTTTTAAGAAATCATTTCACAGAGCATCTCAAGTTATACCCAGAGACAAAATGAGAAACATCTGTCAGATGACTGCATTAAGGAAATTCACATCTAGCTTAAAAACACTGTGCAAGGAGGGGATAAATGGTTCAAGGCCAGCCTGATGAGCAGCCTAATGATGTGCCAAAAGGCTTCCTATTAATTCCTATTTGGTTTGACATTTTTACCTACAATTTACATTAAAAAACTTGAGACATATGTATCAAGCCTGAATATAAAAAGTATGGGGAGTGGTAGCTAATTCAATGCATAACTAAATTAATACTCAAAATGCCCCAAAAGAGAAAATTTAGTAGACTTAAATATAAAATATTACATCCACATAAGAAAACAACAAACAAGGCAACCTATACACAGAGAAAAGATGAGCATGGCCGTTTGCATGCTAAAAGTCTAGGGGTTTTAGTTGACCTTCAGGGGGCTAATAATTAGATGGAAAAAGTAAAGAGCGGGAGAATGACCCAACTATAAAAAGGGAGAGTCTCACTGTCCAGAAAAGATTAGGGAGACTCACTTTAAAGAAGAATATTGAAAAATAATATAAGTTTGGACAATGTGGGGAACGTCCAACCTCAAGAGAACCAGACCAAAGGAAGGCAATTTCTATTATTCCCCTGAGAGCAACAGGTGGAATTTATAAGGAGGCAGATTTCAGTTCGATTTAAGGCAGGATTTTAAAACAAATTATGCTCCATTAACATCAAAAGCTCATTAAAATGGAGTGAACTCTGTCTTTGAAAGTTTTTAGTAAAAGCTAGATAAGAATACGCAAGGGAGAGATTCCTACATTTGGTGGAGATAGGAGAACATAACATAACCTCTGAAACTTCATCAATGATAAAGTTCATAATTGTGTCTGGCAAAAGTCTTCCCAACCTCCAAGGCTCTGAAGTCCTTGGTCATCCTCAAGGGACATGTGCCTGTGTGGTCTCCCTCTTCCACTCTCACGGAACATCAGTCCTGTCTCTCATGTGGCACGGAATCCTGCTAATTACTATTTATTGAGTACTTATCCCGTGCTGGGGGATCTTATACACATTAGCTTGCTTAAATGTTCCAATAACCATGTGAAGTTGATAAAATTATCCTATTTTACAGGTGGGAAATACAAAGCTGAAATCAGGTTATGTGATCACTTATTTGTCTAGATTCCGATAGTGAGTAAGTGGCAGAACCTGCACTCAAAACCAGACTTAGCAATAGAATCATACTCTTTCCACTACCTATGGCATGTCTCTAACCACTGTCTCTCCCGTGAAAAGCACTGCCTTTTTCTAAATATGTATATTTATTCAATATTTTATGTCTTATATGCCTAGAACTAGATTGTAAATTCCTTGAACAAAGGGGCATGTCTTGTTTGCCTTATTATTTCTAACAGCTCCTATTTCAATAAACAATTGCTAACACCAGTTATTATTAAATATTTATTGACCATCTAGTACGTAAATGGCACTTTGCGGAGAACCAGACATACAGCAATGAAGAGGTTAAACAGGTTTCTAAGGAAAAAAGTAAACAAGTCAATGGCTTCCCTGACTTTTGAACTGAGACATGATCAGAAGACATGCTCAGAAGAAGACAGCAGTGGGGGGAAGATGGTTTTAGGCAGAGGGAACAGCAAGTGCAAAGTCTATGTGGGGAAAACTAGCTCAGTGTGTTCAGGAACAGAATGAAAGTCAGTGTGGCTGGAACAGAGACAGAGAGAGGGGTGGATGGTATAAAGTTAGGTTGGAGAAGTCAACAGGGGCAAAATCATGCAGGGTCTTGCCGTTTTGGATTTTATTTCAAATGCAAGAGGAAGACCTTGGGGGATTTTCAGGAAGGGTGTGACCTGATCTGCTTTATGTTTCTAAAAGGTCACTCTGGCCGCTGGGTGATCTTGGATTGGATTATAGGATATGCAAGGACGAAAGCAATACTGGAGGTGAGTGCAGTGGTGACTGGCTCTAAGGGTGGTGGCGGGTGAAATGCTAAGGAGTGGTCCGATTCAAGATGTATTTTGTAAGTAGAGCAAATGAGACCTGCTGATGGTTTGGATGTTGGCAGTTTGGGAAAAGAGAGTAAATCAAGAACGACTCCTAGGTTGTTAGACTGAGCACCCAGGTAGATGTTGAGATGGGGAAGATGGGGATAAATAGGGAAGATACTGGGTAGTATGTGAATGGGGTTGTGAGAAGGCAGTAGTTCTATTCTGACCATATTTGAGATGCCTTTTAGACATTAGAATGTAAGCTCTGTGTGTGGAAGGGATCTGTCTTGTTCTTTGCTATATCCCCGGCACACAAAACAGTACCTAGAATATAAGTTGGTACTTAATAAAAATCTGTTGAATGAAAAAAGCCAACGGGAGGCATTGAGAAGGCAATTGGATTTATGAATGTTTAAATCTCTTTGGCAAATGTAGATTCTTAGCAAAGCATAAATACATTCCTCCTTGGCTCCTACATGTGCAGTAAGGATCTCTAAGACAGTGGTTTTTCAGAGAGTTGAATTAAACATCCTAATAGGGTCAGTTAATTCAGTCCTGGAGAGAGGCTCAAAATCCCAGTCTCTGACAAAAGCATACCCGGTCTTTCCCACAGCGTTGAGTGTCATTTAAAGTGATATGTCTGATGGAAAAGAACACTGGGCCTTGAGGAGATGCTGCACTACTTCTCTGAGTCATGTTAACTATTTTCATTTAAAAAATACTATTCATGTATGTCAAAATCTTACTTGTCTATTTACTAATTTCCACTGGACTCATTCTTACTTCTATCAGCCCCAGGATTGAGTGGTAACTTGATGCCTGCTTTCAACAGAATAAAACAGGCCTCCAGTGGGTCAGTGGCTTTGGCAGTTCTCTTTCTAGGTTGGCTAAATCCTAAAAACATGATGTGAGCTTTAAGCAGGGTAAATAAGAATAAAAATATCCTGTCATAGTAACAAAATAGTTTGAATATTTAAGATTCCAAAACCAAGTCCTTTAGGAGCAAAGAATGAAAAAAAAAATACAGAAAGAAAGAAGGAAGGAAGGATGGAAAGAAAGAAAGAGAAAGCAAGCAAGTCATCACATTTATTTAAATTTCCTTTGGACAATTATCAACTATTATAATAGTTCCTATTCCAAAGACAGGAATCATTTCCCCCCTATTTGCTTTCGGATACAGCTTTGTTCTGTTCTTTGAATACCTCTGTCTGATGGTCTAGAGTAGTGATTCTCAACCATTGGTGGCATCAGTATTATCTTGTGGAGCTTTTAAAATATACACATCCCTGGGCCCACCACGGATCCACAGAGAGTCCACAGAATCTCCTGGGGACCGGCTCCAGGCATGTGTATATTTAAAAAATATTCTGACTGTTAACAAACACATGAAAGGATGCTCAACATCACTAATCATTAGAGAAATGCAAGTCAAAACTACAATGAGGTATCACCTCACACCAGTCAGAATGGCTATCATCAAAAAATCTACAAACAATAAATGCTGGAGAGGGTGTGGAGAAAAGAGAACACTCTTGTACTGTTGGTGAGAATGTAAATTGATACAGCCACTACGGAGAACAGTATGGAGGTGCCTTAAGCAGCTAAAAATAGAACTACCATATGACCCAGCAATCCCACTACTGGGCATATACCCTGAGAGAACCATAATTCAAAAAGAGTCATGTACCACAATGTTCACTGCAGCTCTATTTACAGTAGCCAGGACATGGAAGCAACCTAGGTGTCCATCAACAGATGAGTGGATAAAGAAGATGTGGCACATGTATACAATGGAATATTACTCAGCCATAAAAAGAAATGAAATTGAGTTATTTGTAGTGAGGTGGATGGATCTAGAGACTGTCATACAGAGTGAAATAAGTCAGAAAGAGAATAATAAATACCATATGCTAACACATGTATGTGGAATCTAAAAAAACAAAAAAAGGTTATGAAGAACCTAGGGGCAGGACAGGAACAAAGACACAGACGTAGAGAATGGACTTGAGGATATGGGGAGGGGGAAGGGTAAGCTGGGATAAAGTGAGAGAGTGACATGGACATATACACACTACCAAACATAATATAGATAGCTAGTGGGAAGCAGCCGCATAGCACAGGGAGATCAGCTCGGTGCTTTTTGACCACCTAGAGGGGTGGGATAGGGAGGGTGGGAGGGAGACGCAAGAGGGAGGAGATATGGGGATATACGTATAGCTGATTAACTTTGTTATACAGCAGCAACTAACACAACAGTGTAAAGCAATTATACTCCAATAAAGATGTTTAAAAATATATATATATATTCTGAGGCCCACTGCTTTCGTTCTGCTGACCAGTGAAAGCCACTGTTAAAGGAAATCGTGTCTGATGCTCAAAGAATGAACACAGGCATGGAGGTTCTGATTCACAAGGTGCTTAGCAGCCCCTCTCCACCGCCTTCTCCTGCTGCCCCAACTCTGAGCACAGCCTGAGAACAGCCAAAAAAAAAAAAAAAAAAGAATCCACAAAAACTGTACTCCCAGTCTTCCTAGGAGTACAGATGTAACTAAAGATTTTGAATTTCAAAGCCATCACTTTTGGGGGTGTAGGTTTCATGCAAAATTGAAATACAGAAAAAGAGGAGGAAAAAGACTGCAGAGGTGATGTGATCAAGAAATGAAGCTAAAGAAATAAAGTAAAATTTTTAATTTTCTTTTGGCATTCTACATTCTCAGGTATCCAGTACCTAAGGAACCCTCAAAGCCAAAAAGGAAACTTTAAAAGCCAAAGACCTAAATCCCTTTTCTGCCTGGGATATGACAATTTATTCTGTTCCTCTTCTGGGACAATGTTCTCAGACACCTTGTGACACCATTGTCTTACCAATTTCAAGGATCACAGTCTCCCAGTTCAAAGGAAATGACACATTTTCAATATCAAGGAGTCAACAAGGAGGTTAACAATGTTATATGTATTGAAATAGTAAAGAATATTTGAATCCTGTTGTGAAGCAAACGGTTTCATTCAGAATAAGAGACCAAGGTGAGGAAAAAAGGCTCTTATGGCTTTTGATTCAATGGCACCAGGTAGATGGAGCACGAATATTGGCTCTGGTGTGCTGTGAAGCCCCTCCTCATTTCCAGCCCCATCATTTACTTAGTGTTACGCTGAGTGAGTAGAATCCTGTGGGTGTTGATTGCCAAGAACCACCGAACATGATTTGCTGTCAATAGACTCCAGGGCAGATAAGTCCCCTACAAATAACCTTGCTCTTAGAACACTGCCCTGCACAGCTGAGTCTCTGTGGTTTAACTGCCTACTGTATTTTTTTAGTCCAGAAACTTCTGAACTAAAATTTCTGTTAACCGGGGAATGTGCCATGAAATATTCTGGGGAATGAATACAATTTCTGCTCTCAGAGGTGTGCCTCTAGGGAGATGTGCTTTCCCAAGGAAAAAATCTGGTTTTCCAAAGTGAATTGAAATTTCCCTTACCTTGAGAGGGCTTTATTAACAATTTACCTCATGGGTATTCAGACATGAGGAAAAAAGTTTGTACAGCAGACCTGAACAGATGATTTGCTTGGCTTTCTGCATAAAAGAGGGAGGGGAAAGCTTTGATAGGAAACTTTCCTAACATGGTTAAATGTACAAATTCAAAACCAAGTAAAGGAACACATTTGGTCATTATCACATGTTATGCTTTTTCCTTACTATGCCGAAATAGTCTCCTTGGCTACGACCAGACAGACTTCTAGATGTTGGAATTTGTCAAAGTGATCGTGATCTCTTATGAAGTACCCAAGGAATTCTGGCTGAAAGGACACAGGCCCAAACAGCCCTTCTCTGGCCAGATGGTTTATTTATTCTTATGCTCTTTCCCAGAGAGTTAAGCTGCACCTTGGCATTCTTTATAGAGAGGGTGGCCTTTAAACTATTGAGCTGACATCTGCTGAAACCCACCAGATGGAAGGAACAGCACTGAGTGTCACTTTGGGCTGCCCACATTTGTGTGGCTAGAGAAGCGGGTTGATGACTGCTTAGTTTGACCAAACACAGGAGGGTAGAGGAAGGTCACCTGGGGCAAAAAGCCAGGTGGAATCCCTCCAGAGCCTTCTGGGGTCTCAGTATAACTGTGGGCTCAATCTTGGCCTCATCACCTGCTCTTGGACCAGCTGGTTTGAAAGAGGAGCCCAGAGAATGGTCTTGCTAAGACGTACCTGACAAGAAAAACTGCTCTCTCAGGGCATAGGAAAAAGTAAACCTGTTAATGGCGTTTTGAAGCTGAAAACCAGCCCTCAGTCAGAGAAATCAACTGTTACACAGAAGAGCGTCTGGCAGTGATGTGGGCAGTGGTAGGTTATGGAGCTGAAAATTTACTCTGTTGACGGATCCTGAGGACCAGCTGTAGATGCAGACCATGATGAGTTCCAACCCCAAAGATCATCAGTGGGTGAACAACAGGACAGGAGCAGAGGCTATATTGATGAGTCATAAGGTTTGAGAACTCATAACTCAGAACTGTGATCCTAGAATACACCACCTCCCCAAACCATGTTCCATCACAGCCCTTCGCAAGAAAAGGGCATGAACGCAAAGGGAGTAAGGATGCTCCTCAATCTTTATTTGCCTTTCATATCTTCTCAAATGCATGTGCTAAAGCGTGTGATCTCTCTGGTAAAGTTATCTACCAAAAATGCCTCTCTGTCTCCTTTTAGAAGGGATAAATGGCTCTGGAATGTATTCGAAGAGGAATTAAAAAACAGTAAGATCAAAAGGAATGTGGACTACAGGTAGAGGCTGGAGAGAGGAAGAAAGAGGAGGGAAAAAGGACAATATGATTTGAGCCGGTCAGAGCAAGAGACATCGTGGGTGGCCAGGAAGTGAGCCTGCCTAACCTGAAGGGAGGAAGAGAGAACACGGGCTCTTTGAGCTTTAGGTCGAGGATATGACTACAGAGAGGTGTCCAGATCAAAAGGGTTCAGGAAGCCCTGTCTCCCAAACCAAGTGGAGCAGGATGGAGCCCACCCCCAGTGCCCCCTTGACTACCACCAGCTTGGGGCCTAGCCCCTTGTACCTGCTTCTGTTTACTTGCAAGGATAAAGAGAAGTCACTCCGGTGAGTGCCAGTCTTGACATCGGGCAGGAGATAGGGAAATGGGGAGACAAATTGCTTCCAAGCCACAGTCTAAATTGATTTTAAATGATTTATCTCCTGGCGTTCCTTAATGTAAGCCAAACACTTTCAGTCGTTTCATGATTGTACCTGGAATTGCATTTTAACCATATTTTCCTAAGAACTAACGTTAAGCAATATTGCTTGAGAGGCATCAGGGATTTTCTCCCCTTTCCCCACGTTACAGTTAAGTCATTACGTAAAGAGTTGTAAGAATTCGGGAAACTTCTAGCTCATGCTCAGGTTTTACTGACAACGAGCGGCAAGCTGCCTCCTTAGGTCATGAATCTTTCTTGCTCATGACAAGAACTGGTTGTGTTCTCGTCTGGAATGTCCTCCTTCCCTTTCCCGTGATGGTCCCCTTCTATCCCAGCCATCCCTCAAGGCCCAGCCGCAAATTCCAGTGCTGAGCAGAGAGAGCTCTGATCACCCACCTAGACACCTCGGCTCCCACCATCTGTGCCACTCACACTGCATGTATTTTCTGCCTCTTTTGGGAGTGATTTGTGCCCATGCCTGACTACAATTTAAGACTGGTAGCTTCTGGCAGACGCAGACTGTTATTCATTTCCCTTACTGCTTATCCACCATGGTCTCCTGCTTCTGAGAAGTGCTGAAAACATGTTAACTGAATGACTGAATGTATGAACAAATGCATTCGCTTCTCTCCTAAGTAACTAGCAGTGCAGCTAGTAGTCTCTCTCTTGTCTTTGAGATTCTCCCATGTTCAAAAAATATATATTTTACTTCCACTGAGGAAAGTGCATTTATTTTGTGAATCCAATTTTGACAGAACCAAAGTATGGGCTAATAATGTTGTAAATTTTCATCATATATTGCTCATTTCTTATTTAAAAGAGTGTGTGACACGCCAATTAAAAAAGAAAAGGTTATAGCATAGTAGGCACTCAATAAATAAGTCTTAAGTGAATGAATGGAGTGGTAATAGGAAATTTGATAAAAATAGAAATGGTAGGAGTAGAAAAAGGGTAGATGCACAGGAGGTTTAGAACAGAAGTAGAGAGAGGGAGGGAAGAGGGAAAGGAGACCGAGGCTAATTAAATTCAAAATCAGAAATTCTGGTTTTACTACAAACTTTAACTTGATAATTTAACAAGTAGAGAGGCAAGGCAGTTGGCTGAGAAGAGAATAGACTTTAAAGACAGACATCTGGATTCTGACATTCATTCAGCCACTGTGTGACCTTGGACAAGTGACTCAACCTCTCTGAGCTTCACTATTTTTTTAAACCTTTTAATTCTGAAGTAATTTTAGATTTACAGAAAAGTTATAAAAATACAGAGAGTTCCCATACATAGCTCACCCAGCTTCTCCCAGTGTTAGCATCTTTCTTAAATATAGTCCCTTTATCAAAACCAGGAAATTAACATTGATACATTCATGCTGATTAAACTACATGCCTGATTAGAATTTCACCAGTTTCCCCATCAGTATCCTTCTTCTAGTCCAGGATCTAATAGGATCCCAAACTGCATTTAGTTGTCATGACTCCTGGTCTCCTCTAATTTTTGACGATTCCTCTGTCCTTCCTTACCTTTCATGACCCTGACACTTTTGAAGAGTACAATGTCTTTCAATTTGGGGTTGCCCGATGTTTTTTTTCTTATGATTAGAGTTAGGTTATTTTTTTAGGGGGGGCAAATACGTCATAGAGACTACATCTAGTCCTTCTGAGTGCGTCACATCAGGAGATGTGACCAGTAATAAGACATCAATATGTCTTATTATTGGTCATGTTGACCTTGAGCACTTACTTAAGGTGGGTGTCTACTGGGGTTCTCACTGTTCTATTTTTCCTTTTGTAATTAATACATATTTTGTGAATAGATACTTTGAGACTATGCAAATATCTTGTTTCTCATATTTTGTTCAATAATTTTAGCATTCATCAGTGGTTCTCGCCTGTAACAATTTATTGCTGGGGTGTCCTAATGGTGATTTCTCATTTCCCTCATCCCTTCTACATTTATTAATTGGAAATCTTTTATAAGTAAGAGCTGTACCTCTCCCTCTCCTCCCATTGATTTATTTATTCACTTATTTATTTATATCAGTATGGACTCATGAATATTTACTTTATTCTATGGACCACAGTCCAATACTATCATTATTTATTTTGTTGTTTAAGCTTCACGTTCTTCACCTGTGAGTCAGAGATAATAACTGCCTTACACAACTGTCATAAGGGTTAGTGGGATTAAAAACTGTGACACTGACAGATAAGCAACAAGGATCTATTGTATAGCACAGGGAACTCTACTCAATATTCTGGGATAACTTATATGAGAAAAGAATCTAAAAAAGAATGAATATATGTATATGTATAACTGAATCACTTTGCTGTACACCTGAAACTAACACAACATTGTAAATCAACTATACTCTAATAAAATTAAAAGAAAAAAAGTGACAATCTCCAGTCTAGTCCTAAATGCTAGCTCCTTTTCTTCTTTTTCTTTACAGAAAGTAAAGCCACGCTAATTTGGAGGCAAGACCATTCTAAATAGGTGAAATCTGAATTTAAGAATTCTCTTTCAATGGAATGAAGCCTTTTTAGCTGAAAGGATATAAAACAACTAGAATTTAGCTCTCCCAGTTTTGCCTAGTGTAGGTCATTTGGGATCTGCCTGTAATGACTACATTAGACTGATTTTTTAATCGGCATACACATAATATGTATGAAAATAGATGCTTGAGAATACTTGAATACAGACTGTTCTTTTAAGTAGTTCAGGTGTTTTCCCAGAAACCTTGTTTACATTTTGAAGTTGCTTAGCTTAACTATTTTCAGAGATAGTCCCAAGCATGCCTTAACCCAGCTGTGGTTCATATCATCACTAATTCTGAATTAGTGAAATCACTGTTTCATCTTTGATTCTCAAAGTTATGGTACTAAATGGAAGAGATCCAAGTTTTCCCTCTCCAAAACTAACTTAAAACTAGCTTTTTAAAGTTCAGGCAAATCACTTTTAACTTCAGGTGGAATTTAAAACAACAACAATAGCGACAAAGGACAAGGGTAGGGTCCTAAGGATGTCTGAGTGAGTCGATCAGGAAGTTTAAAATAATTCATGATATACAGTAAAATCCACTAATACAATCACCCAGTTTACTGGAACTTTCATTTTCCACTCTGTTTTTATCAGCAAGGAAAATCAAGAACATCAGATTTATTTTAAAAGGCAACTTTGGGGGCCGTGTGGTTTACAAGCATTCATGTGGACTCCCAGAGAGTCTGTCTTACTCAGTTTGGAGTGGATCAGGAATCTGCAATTTAGCAGGTGTCACGCTCAGTATGAGCCTGATACAGGCGAGAGGCAGGATATTGCTGTGGTTCAAAGCCCAGGCTCTGAGACCTGACTCTTTGGGCTTGAGTCTCACTGTTGTCACCTACCACCCGTGTGACCTTGGGCAAAGAACTTCATCTCCTCATGTCTCAGTTTTCCCATTGCTAAAATGGGGTCAATGACAAGGATCTGTCTCCCAGGGTTGTTGTGAGGAACAAATAAGTGGCACATATTAAATAATTAGTATGATGGTGCTAGATGGATATTAGCAATTCCTATGGATAATGGATCTCCCTTTGAGGAATGATGCTCAAGGCATGTCTGGATACAGAATTGCTTGAGCTCAGCCTCTAATACTTTCCATCCACTGGGCTTTATCACTGTTGTGATACAACCATCACCAGGGTCATGACTGGAAGGCTATGGAGGCTGCAAGGTGAACTGCTATAGTTGGAAAGTGTTTAAGTAACAAAGGCTGATTGATCCTCTGTCAATCAGAGATATATACAAACTAGGATGGGAGCATCCTCTTAGCATTTAGGTAGTTTACTAAATGACTAAAGTAGGAAACTACTGTATTTGTGGAATTCAACCAACCAACAACCACCAAACACACAGACTGTAATTTTGTGTTTTAAAAATCAAGACATAGAAATGAAGTCTAGAAGAAATAAAACACAGAACAGAAAGGTCTGGGTGTGGGGTTATGCTATGGAATGAATGTGTTCTCTAAGCCTGAGAGAGGAGCATCCTGTGACCCTAGCATAGCATGGCGACCTCCTCTCCATCCTGTCCTTTATCCTTGGTCCAGGACCACAGGGTGGCTAGCCATTGGCTCTTTTCCTCCCAGTGAGCGCCTAGAGCTCGTACACTGCCTCCTTCCTAGGTGTTCCCAGACTCTGGTCACACCTGTCCTCTTTAGAACTTGCTTCTGGCAAGGCCTTGGAGGCCATGGAGGGACTTTCTGGGGCTGAGGAGCTTGATGGGATGCAGAGATCAGGAATGAGGTGATTCATTGCCCCTCACGACCATGTTCCTCCCAGCTGTCCTTACCCAGGTATATTAGTGTTTAATTTCTGCTGAGGAGGTCTGATAGTGGAAGACAGAGTGGGCCAGACAGATCCCATGATCCCTTGGCCAAACCCAAAATTGAGACATCTGGTCTTAAAAGCACTTGTGGGAACAGGGGGAGAATCTTTGAAAATGGGCCCAGGGAGAATATTTTGGCAAGGGCATAGAGAAAATGGGGCGGGGGGGATACTGGTTGTCCAAAGGGAGAAGGCTTGTGGACATGGTAATGGTATGGGATGGAGATGGTCTCAATTAGGCTGAAGGGTGGAGTGAAGTGAAAGAGAGGATGACATTGCCTGGAAAAGAGACAGTCATCATGGAAGTGGGCAGACAGACAGGTAGATGAGATATCAGTAACAAACAAACCTAAAAGGAGAAATGCTTAAAAATCATTACAAAACATCTCAGAGTGGCTTCTTACCTCATTAAATCTCATCACAAGATCTTCAAGGGCATTATGCTCTCCGTTCTGGGAGGTAAGAATGGATGCTGAGATGGACGCTTTGAGGCAGGGCAGGGACCTCTGGCATTCCGTAGTGCCCAAGTCCCGGGTCAAGAAGCAAAGATAGTCTACCGGCAAGACCCTTCGGTAAATATTCTGTTCCTGCTCCATCAGGATGCTGGCAACTTCCTCTGGGAACTGGATGAGGGGCTGCAGATCAATCAGTTCCTTGCTGATCCCAGCTGAACTTGAAGGGAGGGCACTGGAATTGGCCATAGAGGTGCCTGGTTGGCGTTCTGAAATAAAGCAACAAAAGTCACTGTTACACCAAGGCTGGTATCCCCTATGACAGGTATTTACTTGAGAGCCATTCAAAATTTTATACGTTTCTCAACTGAAGTTTCTGCTTGGTGAATAGTTCTATACTATCTCTCCCGTTTTGGAGACCTTTCTGATATCTCTCCTGCCTGCCCCCTCCCACTCCTTGGAGGTAGGGGAAGGCTTAGTTTCCTGTTTTCAGAAGCAGAACTGATCTAGCACACCATTCCCTAACCAGTTCACTGTGACACTCTGCAGAGTAGCAGTGAAGTAAAATGTACCATTTGCTTCCTCATCCTCCGGGACTAACCACCACCATGAAAAGAAATGCAGGTGGGCATGGGCACAGCAATTGAAGTGGAAGAGGGAAGAAGGCAGTAGGGGGAGGAGGCCTGTACACATATAGGCATATGCACCCTATGTCTGAATACGCAGGAGACCCAGGGACCCTCTGCACACCAGGCTTCAAAACTTCACGGTCTGCTCTGCCAACATTCAGCCCTCAAAGACTCTGATTCCACTGAGATTTACCTGGAGGTGTGCAGGGACAGAACCACCTATACAAGTAAGGAAGAAATAGGTAATGAGGAGATGTATCTAAATAAACAAAATAAATAAATCTCATTCCCTGCTCCACAACTGGTAACAAGAAGGTGGCAGCGAGAGGGAAATTAATGAGCGCATTAGATAGAAGCACCAAAGACATTCATTCAGAGGCTCAAAATTATTCCCTTAGCACAAATTCACTTTGCCTCAGTGGATAGCTCCACCTTCAATCCCTTTCTTCCCACTGACTCTTCTTTGCCTACACAGATATTAGTTTCCCTCATCCTTAAATACAAACCAGTAAAACTTCCCTTATCCCTTAAACTCCAACTAGCCTCACCCTTCATTATGTACCTTCCCTAAAGGGGAGTCTACTTTCCCTGATTCCTTCCTCTGTGAGTATGGCGACCATATCTTCTGATCCAAAAATCGGGCCACGCAGTCTGTTCAAATTAATTAACCAATAAGGATGTGGATGGAACAGAAAAATGGAAACCAGGTCTGTCCTGGGAGCTCCTGTGTTGATTTGGAATACAAAATCATATTTGGTTCTCTCTAAGCTCATATTTGAAAATAATTAAAATAAGGCAGGTACTCAAATCAAGCCTACGTGGCTTCACTCTCCAACTTGCTGAATGGTTGAGAAAGTGACCAGATTTCCCCCAGATTGAGTCAGAATGTAGCCTGAATGATGACAGAGGCAGATTGCAGTTTCTGACACTGATAATTTATGTACAGTGGAATTAACCATATATAGAAAGTCTTCCCAGAATTAACCAGCTCTAAGACATGATTTCAAAGCATAGCACTCTGTGAAGGAAATAAAAGTAACTCCCAAATCTTATGAAACAGCTGCTTATCTAATATGCAAGAGAAGAGATAATGTAATAAAATATGTAAATAACATGATATATTGTAAATCACAATGTATCTTGAGACATGAGTCACATGATGTTACAATGAATGAAGAAGAATCTAGTGATTTGTGGGAAATAGCAATAAAGGAGACCTAAACAAATTTGAATAAAAGAAGAAAAAGAAGCCTGGTAGGTGTAACTCGAATAAATATAGTGGCCCCATGTGTCTCAATATAAGCACGGCATCACACTCAAAGGAAACACAAATCTGAGGTTAGAAACCTTGAAACATAATGTAGACCTTTAGTGTAAGTTTCCTTAAAGCAGGATTACTCGGGGATTTTGTATCATGCACCACAAAGAAACATCCCAGAAATCTTTTGGGGACATATTTTGTGTTCTTCAAGTTCCACATTTAAACAGCAGCTGTTAAAAATACTTCCCGCTTTCTCTCATTCTTGCTGAGCTCCCCTTTAATCTCCTCTTTCCTATTCACAGGCCACGTTGCCCCAACTCTCAGCTGTAAGTCACCATCAGATCTCCCTCTCTGCAACATGGGCAACTCTATGATGGATTAAAGACCCAGGAGCTCTGTGACCCCTGATCATTCCTCATTATTTGTGGAGCAAAGTTCATTAATCCCACAGGCAACCGTAGTTCTTCTCTTGTGAAAAAATTTTTAGAAAATTTCTGGTGAATATAATTATCGATCTCATTTACAGTCAATGTTTGCTCTCAGCCCCATGTTCTCCAGTTAATAGTTATTCTACAGTAGAATAGGGTCGTATCTCTAGACACTCTAACAGCCTAACAAAATTTACTGTGAGACACAGTGTCTTCAAGTTCTATTTCCCTGATAACCGAGTTCAGTACTTTATATGGATTAATTTAGGAGGTAGATAGCATTATTATGTGAGGCTCACATAAGGTCACATAAATAGTAAGCTAGGAACCTGGGATCTGAATCAGGGTCTTTTTGACTTCAGAGCTCGTGTTCTTGATCACTCAGCATACAACCTCATGTAGCGACAGAATATCACATTGTCATTCTGGATTTTAGATGCATCTCAAGTGATTTAAGTTAGTATAAATCAAATTCTTGTGCTTACTTACTTGCATTGATCTGATAAAATGAACTCTTCAAACTCCAAAGGTAAGGATTTGACCCTAGAGCATGGACAGTTCCCTTCTTTGTTCAGCCTGGAACCATCACGTCAATCACTACATTACAACTACATTAGAATGGAGCATATAGAAACTCAAAAGTGCCCTCTCCTTTCCTTCTTATAAATTCATAAGAATGTTCCCATGCTTTAAATGGGTATTTTCCAAAGTGTGCAACACTGAATTTATGCAAAACACCGTTCCTTGGTTAATAATTTAGAGACATACTGGGTTAAACAAAGTTAAACAAGCTTTCTTTTTTTCTATTTTAACTGCAGGACTTCTCAGAGCCTTTAATAAATTCCACGAGGGGCATATACTATCACAGCACACAGCAGCTCTCTTCAACCTTGCTGTCTATCTCTATATCATTTGCATGGGAATTACAGTCTCCTCAAAAGTTTTGTCAGTGGGGGAAACAGGGCCTCGGGTGCTTGTGGGGTTAGTGGTTCCAAACAACCTTAGTCCCTTTTGGCCCCGAAGCCGCGTTGAGACTGGTGACGCTGCGGCCTCAAAGCCCGGCGTGTGGGCGGGCTGCTCCGGGACTACGCTGAAGCCTGCGGGGACGTGGCGGTGGCGAAGGCCCGACCCGTGCGGGCGGCCGTGTACGGGGGGCTGCTGGGCGGCACGGTGGCCTTTGAGGAGGCGCTGCTCCAGGCGACAGGGACCCTCCTGCTGCTGGCGCCCCGCCACGCGCAACCGTGACTCGGAGGCGTTCGTGCAACTGCTGCTCTGCTGCGGGGCCGCGGCTGCCTGCACCACGTGAGCCCGGGCCCCTTCGACGCCCAGGCCAGCCTCTGCCAGGCCCGCTGCCGCTACCTGTAGCCCGGCTGGGTCGACTTCCTGGACTGGATCCTGGATGTGGGCTTCGTGGGCCGCTGGTGGGTGCTGGGGGCCCGGATGCGCGACTGTGACATCAACAACGACGAGTTCCTGCACCTGCCGGCACATCTGCGCGCCGTCGGGCCCCACCAGCTGCACTCGGAGGCCAACGAGCGGCTCTTCGACGAGAAGTACAAGCCCGTGGTGCTCACCGACGATCAGGTGGGACCAGGCGCTGTGGGAGGAGCAGGTCTTGCAGAAGGAGAAGAAGGACCAGCTCGCCCTGAGCCAGGCCGACCCGCTGGTGCCGTCGGAAGTCGCGAGATGAAACCCAGACCAGCCTGGGTCCCGATCGGGCTCTGAGCCCTGGCAGACTGTTGGCCGGGGATTGTGCAGTTGGTGCGAGTGAGCCTCAAACGCCGAGTGACAGAAATAAATTATTTGCACTGTTCTCTCCCTGAGTTTTCACAAAATCGGGGGCCTCCCTCTCACCTGTTGATTGTGAGCTGACGCTAATTCAGAGCCTCCTTGGTCTAGGAGTTGGGGAGAGCAGAGCGACATGCCATGTCACGTTTAGCACTGCCAGTTAGTAAGGCGCTTTAGAAGGAAATAAGCCTTTGTTCACTGGGCTTCACCCTTCCCCTGACTGAGGCATCACAGTTGTTAGGTGACTCCCAAGCTCTCCGAAGAATTTTCAGATTTTTGTTTTAAAATTTGAACTGAAATGTTTATCTTCTATTCCATGAGTAACATTTTTTTTAAATTGATTTTTAAATTGTAGTCTCAGAGGAAACTGGAAAAATAACAGAGACATCCTGTGTACCCTTCCCCCAGCTTCCCCCAAATGGTAACGTTTTCTACAAGCAGTACCAAACACCAGGAGATTGACATTGGGATGACTAAACTTTTTGCAAAAGCAACTTGCTTTTACCATAGGTGTACTGATAGTGATGTTAAAGTGACCTGGAGGGATAGAGCATTTTCTGATCTGGAAATCAATATGGAATCATAGCTTCTGGTTATGTTACACCTCAGTAACCCTGAAAACACAGAATCCTCTGGAAAGGAATATGTTGGTGTACATAGCTGGGTTATAATCGTACTTTTAAAACTAATATTAGAGGAATGAGACTACCTATGTCACTGATGCGGCCCGTGCCTAGTTAATAAACCAGGAGATGAAACCAAAAAATAAAAAAAACAAAGAACCTTAGTCCACCATATTGCCAAAGGCAATATGTAAAGATCTATGTAAAGGTCTAAGGGTGAGAGAGACCATGGCTTATTTAGGAAACTGCAAGTCATTGCCGATGGCTATAGCATACATTGGGAGAGATGGAGCATCACTGTAGAAAATGAAGGAAGCTTTATTTTCCAGAAGGCACTAGAGAACAGGTGTGGCTCATGAAGGAACAATGGGGGTGGTAGGAGGATCCAAACATATACGTGAAGAAACGTACAGCCTAAACTTTTGGGTCTCCCGGTGGATCTAGGCAATCGCCCCACCTTGAAGGAGGGGAGTCTGGGCCAAGTCTTCCCTTGAGGGATGCTGCTATGAGAGATATCCACTTAATCCTTGGTTCCTTTCTTCCTTTCTGGTGATCAGAAAGCCCTCATCTTGCCTATGAACTGCCATTCCCAGGGGCTGTCCACAAATTGTGCAACCCAGAAATATCCAGAAAAGCCTCTACACTGGATAAGTACTTTTCCTTGATAACTCTTCACCCAATGCCCTGGGTATTGTGGCTTTCATAACTCCCACCCCTGGAATTCTGCTCCCTCCCTCAGGGTTAGCACTTGTTCAGAAACTTTAGTTTAGGTGCAAGCCGTGTAAGAGCCTTGGGCTTGGCCTAGAGCTCAGCAAAACCTGCCACTTCCCATGGATTTCTCTTTTTGCCTTTTGATCCCTATCAAAAGGTCTTTATTGCTGTGTCTCATACGCAAGTCTAGAGTTTACCAAGTAATCTCACAAACTCTCTTAACGTAATGTGAGGGAGCCACGATAGGTTGGCATGGCTAACTGTATTTTTCATAAAGCTTGAGTTAAATTGCTACGAGATCTGCTGAAGAATCCAGCTTGTGAGTGGTCAACCCTGGAACTGGTAAAAGCTGAGAGAGAATCAGAGGATTCTGGCTCCTTGCCCAGTACTCGGCATTACACCAAGCTGAGCCTGGGTCACCATGGATGTGCTCTGTGTCCAGGGGCCAGCCTTATTAGCTGCCAATGTATCTCAATGGGGTTAAGACTACACTGATGTTGGGATTCAGTGAATAAGAAAAGATCCTTGTTGATACTGAACATCCTAGGAGAGACGACTGATAAACACTACTATAATATGGGTGGGGGAGGGGAAGATATTGGATGGAGGTTGGAAAGGGGTAGTATTACATAGTTTTTTTTTTTTTTGCGGTACGCGGGTCTCTCACTGTTGTGGCCTCTCCCGTTGCGGAGCACAGGCTCCGGACGCGCAGGCTCAGAGGCCATGGCTCACGGGCCCAGCCGCTCCGCAGCATGTGGTATCCTCCCGGACCGGGACACGAACCCATATCCCCTGCATCAGCAGACGGACTCTGAACCACTGCACCACCAGGGAAGCCCTACATAGCATATTTTAACTAGAATGCTGTTTCCTCAAGTCTTTCTGCAAAAGTCTTCAAAGCTTTACCATCCAGGATGCTCTTGGCTTGGTCACCCTAATCCTTTTCTGGCATCTCAACAAGAGCTACTCACCTAGCTCTTGCACCTCACCATTTATTAGCCCTTTGCACGAAGTAACATATTTTAATTTTTACAAAGAACACTGTCAGGCAAGCGTGATTACCCCCATTCTATAAACGACAAATTGAGGGTCAGAAATGTTAAGCAATTTGTCTAAAGACTCATTGCTACTAAGAGATGGGGCTGGAACTAAAATTCAGCTCTGACTCCAAAAGTCTACCATCTACTATGGTCAACATTTTGAGAGATCTCCTGCAGGAGAGAAGGATTCCCCTGATTTCCTGCTGAGTCTGTTTCTCTGTTTTTCTCTGTTACACACATGCACACACACACACACACAGTCTTTTCCGGGTAGGGAGAGAGGTGGTTGAAAAGTTAGCCAGGATTATACCTTACAGGAATCTGACTTTAATGAAAAATAGAATATAGTACTTGCATTATATTTTGATGGTAGCTTAGTATGTATGTATGTATATATTTACAAAGGTAACACCTTTGGGAGAACCTGCCACATAGCTCTGCTTCTGAAATGTTATTTTTCATTCTCACTCTCTGTGAGTGGTGGTGTGATGGGCACAGACTTTCTTGGAAGGCAAAACAAAAACTTAAACATGCATACCCTTTGTCGTAGCAATTCCACTTCTGGGATTTTATCTGACAGAAATTCTTGCAAAAATACAGACAAAGTGAGGTAAATTCATAGGTACTAAAATTGAAAATTTAAGTGGAAAAAAAAGCAAGCTGGCAACAATGGAATATGAACCTATTGGAGGAAAAAGAATTTTAAAAATGTAGGTATATGTTTGTATCTGTCTAGTACATACCAAACTAATGAAAGTGTTTATATATTGCACAGTTCTGTTTCATTGAACTTTTTTCTAACGCAGGTTTGACAGTATTAAAAAATATATCAAAATGGTATCTGAAAAATTCATCCAGAGTACAAAATTCTAATCTTCTCATGGGCACAAACTGGTTTGGCACTTGAGCTGCTCAGATCTTTTCCAAATATTGCAATACTGGTTTTGAAAAATTTCTTCAAATTACAATTAGGGAAGAAAGTACGAAAAACTTTTATTATATCTACTCTATACATTTTTCTTTGATTTGAATTCATTTTGTAGACAATCCCTTTATTTTTTTAACTTAAGCACTGGATTCATCAACTCCACATTTAGTAGCCTTTGAGTGATACAATTCCAATTATATAAGATAAGACAGGAGAGGAAGGATGTTGATTTCATTTTATGAAAGATTCAGAGTTGGCTTAAAGACAATCTCAGGCAGAGTTGAAAATTGCTTTCAACAGGGAAGTAATGGGTTTAGAGAAAGGTTAGTTAACTGGTGATTCTTTCTCATTATCTGTTATTGGTTTTCAGAGTAACAATCAATCTTGCAACAAATGTGTCTGGTTTGTCCTCAAAACTGCATGACTTTACAAGTTCACAAAATCAATGAAGCATATTATTTCTAAGTTGTACTTTAAAAAAAAGAAAAAACCAATATGCCTAGGTTGAGAATTAAGCCATATTCAGATAAAACTCCTTATGGGACTGAAGAGCCTCTTAGAAGAAAAAAATCTGACAGAATTCTTATTAATAAAAAGTAACTCTGCACCCTGATTTCCAATGAAATATGAGCTCACTGTGAAAGTATAAAAAATTTAGAGACATATACAGAAGAAAATTAAAATAATCAATAATCCTACACCCACAGATAATCTTGCTAATATTTTTGTTGTAGCATTTCACATTTTTTCTCTCTCTATATATAAAACATTTACAAAATTAGCATCAGAACACATACTTTTTTTCTAAACTTAAAACAAAAACCCAACTTACTCTATAGTGCACATTTCCCCAACTCTAAAACTAGTTTTCTAATATTGGATCTTAATGGCTCTTTAGTAGTCAATGTTATGTTTAACTATTTTTTATTGTTAGAAATAAAACTGTGATAGAATTTGTAAATATACCATTATATGTGCTTATTATGTTTCCAAAAACCTTGAAAGAGAGAAAAATTCCCTGCCCACACTGGGAAATTTCCAGGGAGCAGTAATTTCTTTTCTTTTCACGGCACATTAACCAAATGTTTTAGCAGTCTCTCTCATTGATCACCAATCTATTTCTGATGATTTTGGGTAAACAAAATTAACTGAGCCAAAATTCACATGGTAAGCTATAATAAGATGCCGTGCTTAAGAGGAAAATGGCATTACTGACTCCAAGTTAATAGGAGGGAAACTCTGGAGTGTCAGTGACAATCTAATGCCCTTGTACCCAGCAGCACATTCCTGATGGCCAACCCAGTGGATGTGGCTAGTTCTAGTACACAGCCCAAGCAGGCCACCTGAACTCCAGAGTCTGATCTGGCTGAGCTACTTAAACATATACTAATTACCCTTAAGGGATTCTGTGTCTCTATTTTATAATTATAACCATCAATAATAATAACACTAAATAAATTATAATATTATTAAATATATAATAACCACTACTTACTGTACACTAAGAACTGCACTAAGCTCCCTAAAGAGGTCTCACTCGGTCCTCACAGCACTTTATGCCATAGCACCCTATGCTATTACACCCATGTTAGCTGATGGGGACAGAGGTTACAGAACTTGCTCAATATCACCCTGCGATTAGCGATGGAAGCAGTGCCACATCAGTCTAACACCAAAGTCCAGGCTCCCCAAATCACCACCCTACACTGACTTGAAGGATTTGTTCGTCTCAGTGTTTCTGTACAACTGACAATCAAATGTTTTCCCAGTGGTAGGTAAATGAGGCAGGACTTGGACCAAATGCTTGAGCTGGAAGGACTACATTCAGGAATAGTTGGGACAAATTTTCTACACTTTACAAATCAGGAAGCTATGCCTCTGAGAGGTCAAGCTTCTTGCCCAAGGTCATGGAGCTGATTATTGGCAAAATTGGCCCCCAACTCCCAGTCCAGGGTATTCCCTCTCTACTCCACTGTCTCCCCTACTTGCTGTGGTTAGAACCTCCAGTGCTGTAAACTCTTGGGGGGAATCTCCCCCAGAAGGAGAAAACAGGGAAACAGAGAGTATAATCCAGTGGTTATGAGTGAGGTCCTGGGAGTCACACAAGTGTGGGGCTGCAGTCCACCTCAGGCACTGACTTGTGGCATGACCTCGGGTAAGTTCTCTACAACCATGTCACCGTGATGATAGGGAAATTAAAATGAGAAAATGCATGTAAAACGTTTAGTGCATATTCAGCTCTCAGTAGTTAGCTGTTTTTTATCATCATGAATTCATCATTTGAAAGAGGAAGAAGGAATTCTGGGGCCTTTGATCTTAGAAGCCAGATGGAGAGACTTAGTCATATATCAAACCATTTCAGGCTATGGAAAGTTTTGCTTTGTTTTTATAACCTGCAACTTGTACCCTCTGGTGTGGTGCCCACCAATAATCAAACATTTTCAAAAAATCCTCATTTATTCATATGAAAAGAAATATTTATCACATCTTGCCATGCATTGTAGTAATGCATTGATTACTTATTGATTCCTGCAAAAAAGGCAGCTGGAATTTTGATAGGGATTGCACTGAATCAGTAGATCACTTCGGGGAGTATTGCCATCTTAACAATATTAAGTTTTAAATCCATGACCACAGGAGATCTTTCCATTTATTGATGTCTTTTAAAATTCTTTCAACAATGCTTTGTAGTTTTTAGTGCACAAGTCTTGAATTTCTTTTGTTAAATTTATTCTTAAGTATTTTATTATTTTTGACGCTGTTGTAAATGAAATAGTTTTTGTAACTTCACTGTCAGATTGTTCATTCATGGCTAGTGTATAAAAATACAACTGCGCTTGTATCTTGCAAACTTGCTGAACTCATTTATTAGTTCTAATAGTATTTTACTAGATTCCTTAGGTTTTTCTATATACGATATCATGTTATCTGATAATAGAGATAGTTTTACTTCTTTGTTTCCAGTTTGGATGCCTTTTATTTCATTTTCTTGCCTAACTGCCCTGGCTAGAGCCTCCAATAAAATATTGAATAGAAGTAGTGAGAATGGATATCTTTGTCTGGTTCCTGATCTTAGGTGGAAAACTCTCAGTCTTCCACTATTATGCATTATGTTAGCTGTGGGTTTTTCATAGATGCACTTTATCAGGTTAGGGAAGTTCCCTTCTGTTCCTATTTTGTTGAGTGTTTTTACTGTAAAAGGGTATTGGGTTTTGTCAAATCATTTTTCTGCATCTATTGAGAAAATCATGTGGTTGTTGTCCATTATTCTATTAATATAGTGCATTACTTTGATTTTCATATGCTTAACTGTACACTCATTTTATATTAATATATTGTGTGTGTAAGCACAGTCTAACTGAGAAGAGCTTTGTATGAGACCAGCAGACATTTATTGTCTAACTGCAGTTCTGACCCTAACTTGGACCTGTACATTGGACAAGAACAGATGGCAAACTGGGACATGGCTGTAACCATGACTCCAAATCACAAACACTCTGATATTTTTAAAAATTATGTTTGTTTTAAAGAAAGGAAATATATATTTTAAAAATTCATGTTGAAAATGTACTCTTTATTATTGTTTGTTATTATAATCACATTTTCAACCTGTGACGATATGAGCATCAATTAAAATAGCTCTATGACTTAAGAAAAAACTTGTGCGTGTTATTTCTGATTTAGAACATATTATTGCAGAACTGACCTGTACCAGACTTTGGGTAGGTCAAAGTCACTTAATAAGAAAAACACATACCGACCTGGAATTTTTTTTCCCATAAAAGGCAACACTAATGGTACTGACAGCATTACTTGCTAACGTTTTATTAAGTATCTCCTTTAGTCCTATCAGTGACTCTGGTCTGACTATGATTAAGTATTCCATTTTACAGCTGAAGAAACTCAGAGAGGCTAAGGAACTTGCCTAAATATTCACAGGTAGTTACGTAGTGATGCCAGGATTCTGACTTAGACTCATTTGACTCCAAAGTCCATTCTCTTCACCATTTCTTGTACTCTAGGTACCAGAGTTAAATTTATGCACGAACTCAAAACTCATTTCCCCTTTTCAACTAAAGTGGGACCAAAACCTGGAAGGCATTAGGATTCACCATGTCCCACTTGTTGACCAAATGCTATTTCAAGTCAAGTACTCAGTAGGTACTTACCATGTGAATTCAACCTATGGGATGTATCTAATCTAGTAGTGGACAAGGCTGTACAGGAACTGCTTTGTATTTAATTATGCAATTAATAGCTTTTTGACTATGTTTGATGATTTAAGCAGAAGATCTTTGCTGACAAAGTCAAAGCCACATTTAACAGGAAAAAAAAAAAAAAAGCTATGCCAAAGTGGCTAATGATAGATTTGAGGACATTATGATTTGGTGCATTAAAATCACCATGCCATTGTCATGTAGAGGGAGCCTGGTAATCTACAAGTCTAAGCCCCACACCATGGACCTCCCCTGAGTCCTGGCTCAGGACACTACACGATCTTGGCTCTCCCCTTACCTCTCCAGCAACGGCACTGGCTTCTGAGTCTCCTTGCAGCTCCTGAGACTGAACTCTACAGTCTCAGTTCTCTCATCTCTCTTTCCTAGAAAAGCTCATCTCAAGCTGCAGCCATCACAGCTAAGCAGATGACTTTGCAAATGTGTAATTCCAGTTCTGACCTCTCCCTCAGCTCCAATCCTGATGCTTCTATTCGGAGTGTCTATGTGAACATCCCAGCACCTCAGAGTCAAGCTATGCAAATTGGATCTAACTTTGCCCTTTCTTTTTAGGGCGCCACCTTTACTTCCCCAGATCCAAAATCTTGGAGGCATCTGTTATTCCTCCATGTCCTGGGCTGATTTTGCACCCACTCGTCCACCAGTTATTTCCAGAATTAGTCCCTTCCATCCCATTTTCACTGCTTTCTCTCAATTCCCACCTGCATGGATATCTGCATCAGCCTCTTGACTATCCTCTACTCTGAGATACTGAGAGGAATCCTCACAAAAGCCTTCTTAGACCAAAGCCTAGGGGATAAGTAAGGCCATTTGGCTCTGTGAAGTGATGTCCATGATGGCAGTGGGAGGTGGAAGAAGGGTGAAGGCAGCCCAATAAAATGTGGAAAGAAAACACACACAGGTTTCATCATGTCTTGGAGAGACCTCATAATTCCTTCCTGAGGTCAGTTCCCCTCTGATTTGGTATAAAACAGTCATAGGACCTGGAATAACAACTGTCATCCTCTGTCAGAGCAGCAGAGACAAAGGAGGTACTGGTGCCCATACCTGGACATAAACAGTTCAGACTGCCCAGCCTCTCTATCTGTGACCCTGAGCCGGAGTGCTGCCAGCTCTGACTGGGCAAACTAGGGCTGCATGCCTGGGAGAGTTGGGCACCTTCATTCTCATGCCTCCCACCAGAGGCATGTGGTAAGGTGGTGGTGAAGGGGGAGCCCTAGGCTTCACATGCAATGCGGGAGAGCGCTCAGGTGCCCGGGCTCTGAAGTGGGACAGAACCAAGCCCAAATCCCACTCAGCCACTCTCTAGTTGCTTAACCCTGTACTTAATCTCTCAGAGTGGAGCAGGCCATCTGCTCAGCTTCCTGTGAACTCCCAGCTGGAAGGAGTACAAAACACCAGTAAAGAAACAAGAAGATGGGGAAAATCAATTTTCTTCAACTCCTTAGAAGTGAAATATCATACGTGGTTGGGACAAATACTCTGGCAAACCTCTGAAGTTGGAAGGGGGTGGGATCACTATGAAGTCCCCAAAATGCCTTTCAAAACAGAGACACCCACTTAGCCTAACCATAGGGCCTTGGTTTGTGGACAGGGACAGGCAAGCTGGGGGCCAGAGGGAATAGCTCAGGACAACAGCAGGTAAAGCCACCAGCTATCTTCCCCCTTCTCAAGCTCTTCTTAAGCAACTGGAATTTGTAGGGGTACCAATTTATGGCCCCTAAGTCTCAGTTTTCTTATCTTTGAAATGGGGATCACGAGCCTACCTCACCAGGTTGCTTTGGGAATTACATGATGTGTACACAAAACAGTATAGTGGCTGGGCCATTAATAGAAGACCTACATGTTTCCACATGAACTCTGGGAAGGTTGTCATATGCCCAAGGAATGTGTTATTATTTACTTGTTTATAAGCACATGAGAGTTGGCAAAGGGAGAGAATAGGTCATTAATACACAAAGGACATGTGGCTTTTCATTCTGTTGAAGGCCCAATTACTTACTGGTCTGTTATTTCTTTCAGGGTGACTTCCTTTTTGTCTACAGTTACAGATATAAATATAAATAATACAAAGAGATTTTATTTTTTAACAGCTGGTGGATCATATCTAATCACTCTGTAAGCTCTTCACCTGAAGGAACCCAACTGGACCCTTGCCCTCTCTGAAGGAAGAATCCTCTCTGGCCACTCTGAGTGAAACTTACAGCTGTTGACCACCAATCCTGGGCACCAAAGAGAACTCTCAAACATCTTTGTCAATGGGAAAGACCTGCGGTCTTTTCAAGGTGACCTTGAAACTGAATGAGACCAAGGGATTGAGGACAGAAGGCAAGGGAGAAAAGAGTGTTTGCACCATTAGTGAGTGGCACAGCTAGCACTGAACCCAGGATTTTTACCTAGGAATTTTGTTGTTGAAATAATGCAGATTCTGATTCAAGAGGTCTTGGTGGGGTCTGAGATTTCTTCTGGTTCTGGGACCACATTTTCAATTGCAAGAGGGTTGGTGTTGCTAAAGCACTTAGAACAGTTTATGGCATGTAGTTCCTGATTCAATAAATGATAGTTATTATTGTTTCTATTACTCGCACTGGTTGAGTTACGTGTAGCACTTAGAAATAGGGCAAGTGCCTTTGGGTTTAGAAATCCATTTTCTGGGGACTTGATTGGCTCAGACCAGTGCCCCAGGGTTCAAAGACGGACTCAAATAGGCTGGTGAACTGACCACACCAAGCTTTGAAGATGCCTTCTGAGCCAAAGATTAGAGCTTAAGGGGAAGTGGAACCAACAAACAGGAGAACATTTTTTAAAAGGCTGCCTCCTGTGTGTGGCAGCAACCAAAGGGTGCTGCCGCAGGATGGGGCTCTTGTTCTGTGTGCAGCAGGTGGGCTTCCCGCTCCAAGACCAGGCGTAGGCCTGGCATGGAAGCTTTTGGCCCTCAGAGGATGAGTTAGTTCTCCTTAGGCAAAGGTGTGTGACACAAAAGCCATGAGATACAGAAAGGTCCCTTGAGGAGGCTTCCAGAGGTAACCTAGAGTCTTGTTACTCAACATGAGGGTCTTGGCCATCAGCAACTGCATCATTTGGGAATGTTCTGGAAACTCAGAATCTCAGTCCCTGCCCCAGACCTAGTAAATCCAAATCTGCATTTTAGCAAAGTCCCAAGGAGATTCAAATGCACATTACTATTTGAGAAGCACTGCTTTGATGGAGTTTCATTGTAAGTAGGGTGGCCACAGGGAAAGAAGCATCCAGATATAGCAGAAAATAAGCCCATTGACTTCACAAGCCCACACCCAGGACCACAATCATAGTCATTACTTATCATCACAATTATTTGCAGCAGTTAACAACAACAGCTTACAGTTTATAAATGGCTTAGAGTCAGGAAATTGAATGCCCCTACATTGCTTTGATTTATAGGATAAGCCTATTATTTCCACTTTGTGGATACAGAAAACTAAGGTTCAGAGAGACTGAATAATCAAATAATCAAAAATTCATTTTCAACATAGGAGCCGAAATTACAATTATGTTATTCCACCATAGGTCACTTCATAAATACATGGTTTCTCATTAATTTGTACTAAATTGAGCAGTAGAAGAAGTTAGTCTTAATAACAATATTTTTAAAGCAATGCAGGCTTTTTGCTTTTAGGTCCAAAGTAATAAAGGTACAAGAGTAACCTTTTTAAAAAACAATACCACCAGAATTTATGTCGAAGTTAAACACTAAGCAGTCACCTTTGGGTATGATATATGTGATACAAAGGTGCTCTGGGTAGCCCTGGTCCTTTCTTGGTGCTGTTTTCAGAGTCTGTAGTACTGTTGTTTGGACCTCCTATAGCTTATGTTTCTATCTGCAACTCCCTCCCGGCAGGGCGCCTGCAGAGAGGAGAGTTTAGTAACTGTCACTGAATGAACAGATGGAGAGATTGATAAACACAAAGGAATGTGACACAGCCTAAGGCCAAAGGAATCTAAGTCCTGGGCTTCCCCCTCCCCCCACTGTGGACAGATGAGAAGGTTCTGGAAGGGATGTGGCATCCATGTCGGCAAGGAGACTTTTCCTCAGATAGCTAGTGTAATCTCTCCAAGTCCACCAGACATTCAGACAGAAGCAAGGAAGAGAAGAACAGGAAGTCCTTCAAATGGAATCCACTGGCAAGGCTGATCTTTGTGACCCACTTTTGATATATGAGGTAGTCTGTGCTTTGCTGAACATGTCTGTTACTGGACATCTGTATGTCCATCCCATTTCCTATCCACTTCCCTCCCTTTCCCTTCTTCTATCTCTTTTTCCTCCCTCATATCCTTCTATCCTTTTTTTTTTTTTAGAGGAAGACTTTGCATTCAAAAAAAATTCCAATTTTCTCACAGCTGAGGCAGAGAAGGAGAAAAAGGAATTTACCTGTGTATGATCCACCTGAGCTAACTGGGAAGATGAGAGAGACCTTCGAGGCAGGTGAGGTGCTGTTGGTGGTTGATGCAGCCTGGAATCGTGGGAAGGGATGGGGGTGGATGGGAGAAATGAGCTCTGAGGGCAAGAGCCAGGAATAGCTCTGTCTGGACCCCCATCCTCCTGAGGTCTGCCTTGACCCAGGGGCCACCTGCAGCTCCAGATGGCCTCCAGACGAGGGCACCCTCCCCAGCTCCATTTCCCACAGTTCCCTCCATGCCCCCTCCCTCCTGCCAAACCTGACCCCTTGCTATTCACTTCGGAGAACCATCCTGATCTAAGCCTCTGTTCTTGCTATTTCTGGAATGTCTTATTTGCTCCATCTCCACCTTTTTTTGTTTATTTGTTTTGGACAGTGCGCTAATCACTTTATATTCATTAGGTTCATTGATTTTATCCTGTTATAATTTTCTGAGGCAAGTATCTGCATTGTCCCCATTTTACAGGCAGGATGATACAACTTAGAAAGGTTAACAGAAAGGTTAAGTAATCTGCCCCAGGTCACACAGCTTGTCTGTTGTAGATCTGGGATTTAGGTATGTCTGTTACCAAAGTGCACACTCTTAATCACTAATTTTTGCCTCATATGTGTCACAGTACAGTGTAACCACATATTCGAACGTCAGTCTTTCTGTCAACTAAATCAATGACTCCTAGAGATGAAGGACACTGCCTTTTTTCATTGTTTTCATCCCTGGCTAGGACAAAGCCATGGCCAGCACTCAGCACATGTTTTCATAGTGTGTTATATTACCTTATATTTCCTAGAGGTGGGCTAGAGACAGGGTAAGAGCTTAAGAGGTTGGGAACTTACCAAAACCCTGTCTACGGAAAATGTGAATGCTCTCTGGAACTTTTCCAATCCAGTTCCTGAACATGAAACACACTTCCAGATGGTCTAACTTGGGCTTTAACATCTCATTAGCAGAAAAAAAAAAAAGGTACTGTATATGTTTTAGGTTCAGAACACAATCCATTTCTGGGTTTGCAACTGAGGTGTTGAGAGATGCTACAGAAAAGGACAACGACCGAAGAGCACGCAGTTATATCAGACTGGAGTGAATCAGTGAAACAAGATATTAACCCACTTGAAGACCCCTGAGGCCTCCAGCCTTTCCCCTTGGATAACTCTGAAAGGCGTCCAGTGAGTTCCAGTTTGGGCAGGGGTTTGTTTATTCTGCTTGGTTCAAATCAGGGCTATGGATCCCTCATGGTTTTCATGTCCCTAAAGGTTTTCCACATTTGGGCAAGATCTGTGCTTTATGGAAGCCCGAGGAGGCCCCGCTCCCAGCCCCTTGGGCTGAGCCGACTGCGTCACCCCTTGGCACAGATGCAGAGGTTTTCACAGTGGGGCTGTGTCATAGTAAAAATGCCTCCATTCTTAACCAACCGTAATTTTTATTACATTTCATTTTTCTCCCCATGATGCTAAATTTTCATGACCAATCTTTTTCCGGTAAGCACTGCCCTGTGCCAACGAAAATTGTGTGGGTTCACACTGGCTTCTGGCCCTTTACTTTGAGTGCACCATTCCTGATCCGGGAATACTCATGCAAGTTTGTAACTACTACTCTCCCTCCTTCCGAGGGTGTTCCACCTCCAGGCTCTTGACCTATACCATGTTTTTGTTGGTCTCTCCTTCCTAAAATTCAACCTGCTTAAGAGCCTCTGATGGCTTTCTAATGCTTTAGGTCCAAATTTTCACCTTGTTCTCTCCAAATTGTGACCACATCTACCAAATTAGCCTTACGCCTCACTGCATCCGCCCACAGATCATTGCTGAGAATCACTTCCTCACTGTTTCGCAGGCGCTGTGCTCATTCCCACCCTGTACTTTATCTCGTGCCTGGAATGAGACCCCCAGCAGAAGCCAGTTCAAAGAAGACTTTCCTGCTTCCAGCCCAGCCTCCTAAACCCATGAACTGAAATCCTCCCTAGCATACCATCCAGGGCACACAAATGTAGCTGTCTGCAGGGTCAGACGGGTGAGGAAATGAGACTTGAGCTGGGAGGGAGACAACCCAGTGGCGGGGCCAGGTATATGGGAGAGCAAGCTGGTGTGTCTTGCCTGGGGGTGTGCATGCACCAGGGCCAGTGCAAGGGGCCAAGGGAGAATGGTGGCCCAGAGGTGTCAGAAAAGCCAGAACTCCACATTTTAATGCAAAATTTCCTAATGTAAAAAAAATACTGCAGCTGTCAAAGAAAAAGCCACATAGCCTGAATTTGGCCCACAAGGGAGTTTTTGCTCTCCTGGTCAAAGCAAGACACTGCTATGACTCAACACTCAGTGAGTTTGGCTTGGGGTGGGGGAGTGTTAACAGTCCCCCTGGGCCTGCAGGGGGGAGTGTCTTCAATCCCCCTTTCTAGTCCACACCATAGCCTGTCTTCTAAACTTCTTGGAATACAGTTCCCAGAAAGTAGAGAAAGCTGGGTCACTAGGTTATTCCTCCTTTGCCCACCTCCTCAGAACAACCACACAGCACTACAGCTCATACAAGCTGCGTCTCTCTTTCAGAATATCATTTATTTTCAGATTCAATAGCCTCGATGGTTTTAAATGTAAACATTTTTATTTGGGGGTAAAGAGGCCTAGAGAGGCAGTGTAAGTGGGGGCATCTCTAGTTGATTTTTGTCAGAATCATCCTTTTGAAAGAGAAATCCTATTGTGTCTCTTCTTCTGTTTAAAACTCTCTGATGGTTTTCCATGCCTCCTAGGGATACAGACAGGAGCCCTTAACAAGACCCTGCACTATCTGGTAGTTTGTTTTGCCTCTCTGTGGCTTAGTTTCTTCACATGTAAAAATGTAAGTCTTAAATTAGATAATATTAAAAAAAAAAACAAAAAAAAAACACTTCTGAGAGTGCCTGGCCCACAGTGAGTACCCAGTACCTGTTAGCCTTTGTCACTCAGAGTTCTCCTGACTTTTCTGAGGAAACCTGCAGATCTCCACCCTCCACTCAAACCTCAAACTTGCCATACTCCCGGCTGCCATGGGGCCTTTGCACAAATGATTACTTCTGCCTCGAACACTCTTCCAGCTCCCCTTCTCTTAGTTAATATCTATTGGACCTTTAGCCCTCAGTGGAAACATCATTGCCTTCTCTGCCTGGGTTTAATCCCCCTTTTAGAGGGTCTCACACAGTCATGGCCCTTTCCCTGGTAGCATGTACCATGGCCACAACTTGTCATTTATTTTTGTAATTACATGATTCCCTACTGGTCTTTAAGCTCCATGTGGGTAGGGAAAATGTCTGTTCTATTCTTAATACCTGGCAGTGCAGATGTTTAATAATACTTGCAAGGTAAATGAATTTCAACCACTAGCAGCCTGTTCTTGGTGTGCTGGGGTATGATGACCACAGAGAAGAGGGCCTTCCCCAAAGATAGAGAGAAAATAGGGGCTCCTCTCTCAGCGTGAGGGCTGTGGAATGGAGATGCCCTCATCTCTTTGCTCAGGAAAGAGACCCCAGACCCTTCAAAGCAGGGCTAATGCAGAGACTGGAGCCTCTCCTCTTTACTCCTTTTCTCTTTTCTCAACAACAGTGTGGGTCCACTTTGCAGAGATAAAGCCCTAAGGAGCACTTGCCAACAGGCCCAGGGGTATGAGGGCATATAGAGCAGTGACAGAACCAGACGACAGAGAAATCATTCCATGGCTGTCTGCCTCACTGTGGGATAGGGCAGGACTTTCCTGCTCAGAGGCCTATGAAGATCAAATACGCCTTGTGTGGCTCTCATATGGTCTGTCTTCTGCCATATACCTTTAGTCACATACTGAGCAGGGCTGGGACCAGCCCAGATGATTTTTGTAAATGATGTTTGAAAAACAGCCATTGCTGGTAAGTTAACCTTAGATATTCGTGATGCTCACAGGCTCAAATCAGATGGGTTCAAATGTGCTCTTCTGGTTTTATTTAGTACAGGTAACTGTGTGTTAGCCTAGAGCTGTGCGCAGGTATTCATTTACTCATTCATTCACTCAACAAATATTTTCTGAGACTTCCTCTCCCGTTTGGTTGATTCTGTGCTATGACTGCTGACTCAGCTGTAGAAGGGAAAAGCCTTCCACCCACCCCCATAGGTACCCATATCAAAGAATGCCTGAAATAGCCTTGAAGTCCTTGGAGGTCTCTAGGTCAAGGAGACAGCAGGTACACAGAGAAGTGATCAATTTTGTAGTCAGACGGACCTGTGTTCAAATTGGGGGTTCCATGTTGTACTTATACATGTATGTACACACTCACATGCTCAGGACAGGCTGAGATTTGAGTGGGAGATAAAATTGGAGGGTTTCCTAATGGTTAAGAACTTGGATTGGGAATCAGACAGACTTGGGACCAAATGCTGGGTTTGCCCCACTAAGCCCAGTTAAAGGTTTTGGTTCTAGAGTCGGCAGTCCATAAGCTCAGATCTTATGAGCTGCCAGAGTCTCTGAAATTTTTTATGCTCTCAGTTCCCCTCCATGTTCTCAGATCATCCACAATATCTGCTTGAAATGGATTTTAGATGTCTGTTTATTAATGTAAAAATGTGTTTCTCTGTATAAACTGGGGACCCACGACTGTTACCAAGGGTGTTTCTGGTGACTGTAAAATTCACAGGTAGAGCCTCAGAGAGGTTGAAGCATCCATTTGTTCAGGCTATCATAGGATCATTTATGGGATTAATATTATAGAAATTGTTCTCTAAAAAGTTTGTTGTTATAATGAAATACAGAGCTAAAAGACTTAAAATACCAAATATGTACATATTTCCAGTTGGCAAAACATTTTAGACCTTCCAGAAGATGGTAAAATCTTCTGTTAGAATTTAGTCCATTGAAAACTAAACACTCTTAAAATGCCCTCTTACTACTTTAACTGTACTAGTTAAGTTTCTTGGTTTTAAGACTCAATTCTGACAGAAGTTTAAATAATGACTCAGACTATCCTGAGATCTTCTCTTTTTTTCCTCTTAAATATTTGCTACTGACCCACATGTTATTATAAACAAATTATAAGCATTTTCCGTTATGTTCTATAAATGTTCCCATGGACAAGAATTTTCATAGCTCATTTAAATGAGGTTTTTGTTCGTTAAACAATTTAAAACACTCAAGAGGATTAGGTACATGTACTGAAAAAAATCTCATTTAATTTTATTGTAAAGAGTAATCCATCCATCTTCATAAAAATGTACAAATTCTAACTTGAACACTAAATTTTATACCAATCTTAGTAGACATGGTGCCCAATCCCAGGAATAAATGCTTAGCATCTTTTCTACTCTGGAGGGAAGAGAGATGATATAAGCAGAGAATGAAGCTGAAACAACAGAAGCATCATAATATAGGTGAGGGCTTGTTTTCCTTGGTTAAATAGATATTCACATTTCTCCAGGCTCTAAAATGGTTTTAGAAACCTCAGACTTCACTCAAGATGGTACAGGGACTTCCCTCTGAGCCCCTACATCCTGTTCTTATCTCAACTACAGCATTTATTTACGGTCCTAAAATTGCATGTATACCTGTCCATCTCCTCCACTATCAGGTGACTTTGTCTTATTCACTGTTTTAACCTCAGGGCCTAACACCGTGCTTGGCACATAGAAGATGCTCGACAAATATTTGTTAAATGAATTAATGAGTGGCCTGATGCATGAGTCCTAAGGCAAACCATACAGAGGGGCAGCCTCCAGCCTCTAGATACCTCCTTTCAAGTGTCCCGTAAGATGCTACTTCTCTGAGCCCATAGCCAGGGAGACCTGGCTAAGAGCAGAGACTTACGGCTACCAGGGGATAAGGTGGCGGTGGGAGGGGGGGTACGGGGGAAAGATAAATTGGGAGATTGGGATTGACATAGACGCACTACTATATATAAAATAGATAACTAATAAGAACCTGCTGTATAGCACAGGGAACTCTACTCAATACTCTCTAAGGGCCTATATGGGAAAAGAATTAAAAAAAAAAAGAATGTGCATATGTACTGATTCACTTTGCTGTACACCTCAAACTAGCACATTGTAAATAAACTATATGCCAATAAAAATTAAAAAAAAAATAAGAACAGTGGAGGGCTGGCATTTCACAGTGTTGGCAAAGGGTGGCAGCAATCATCATTACCACCATCATCACCCTCAGCATCACATCATCACTGTAACATTTACTGAACACAAATTAGATGCCAGATACTACGCTAAGTTCTTCATATACATTATCTCATTTAATCCTCAGAACAACTCTGTGAGGTTGTTGCTCTTATTCCTGCTTTAAGGTGGCAGACACTGAAGCCTAGAAAGGAAAAGTCACCTATTCAAGATGACACAGTGTTGAAGTCAAGACTCGAACAAAAGACAGAATGATGCTCCTGTTCATATCTTTTAACCATGAAGCAACTCAGAGGCTGAGAGTCCTACGGGACAAAGAGAGCCCCAGATAATACTTGTCTTATTGATTCTGAGCCCCTCTCTCTGCTTGCTTCAACAAAGCCTCTGTCCCCCTTCTCATTTGAATGTGAGCCCCAAATGGTCTTCATTATGGCTGCAGAAAACAATACCATTGGAAACAAGCGGCTTGAATCCATCAGTCTTCACACAGGTTCCAAATGCCTCTTTTTAAACATCACTCATGTAGTAGGTGCACATGGAAATTAACATTCAAATAGTAAGGATGGATAGGAGGTGACAAGTAAGAGGCCTCTCTTGGAGGTAACCATTTTTGCATGATTCTGTCTATTCATTGGCAGTTATCTCCTAACTGTAAAAAAGATTTTCATCCCATTGAAAAATATATATTCTCTTCCCTTTCAAGAAGAATACTTTTTTTTTTTTTTTTTTTTTTGCGGTACGCGGGCCTCTCACTGTTGTGGCCTCTCCCGTTGCGGAGCACAGGCTCCGGACGTGCAGACTCAGCGGCCATGGCTCACGGGCCCAGCCGCTCAGAGGCATGTGGGATCTTCCCGGATTGGGGCACGAACCTGTGTCCCCTGCATCGGCAGGCGGACTCTCAACCACTGCGCCACCAGGGAAGCCCAAGAAGAATACATTTAATCACCTCGATGAAAGATGAGGAATTTGGCCCATTCTCCCCATTACTGCAAGTTATATTTTTTTAGTTTTATTCTTCTATTGGTAACTGTATGTTTCAGCTTTCAATACTATTCTTAATCTTCTCTCTTTACATTTCAATTTAAATGTATTTCTTAACTCCCCCAAGGTTATCCATCTGCTCTTTATCCTTCTCTAAACCTTCCTCTTTCGGGATCAATGTGGTGATTTCTTTTCTTTTTTTAAACAACTTTATTGGAGTATAATTACGTTAAAATGGTGTGTTAGTTTCTGCTTTATAAAAAAGTGAATCAGTTATACATATACACACACATCCCCATATCTTCTCCCTTTTGCATCTCCCTCCCACCCTCCCTATCCCACCCCTCTAGGTGGTCACAAAGCACCGAGCTGATCTCCCTATGCTATGCGGCTGCTTCCCACTAGCTATCTATTTTACCTTTGGTAGTGTATATATGTGATGTCACTCTCTCACTTTGTCCCAGCTTACCCTTCCCCCTTCCCATATCCTCAAGTCCATTCTCTAGTAGGTCTGCATCTTTATTCCCATCTTGTCCCTAAGTTCTTCATGACCATTTTTTTTTAGATTCTATACATATGTGTTAGCATACAGTATTTGTTTTCCTCTTTCTGACTTACTTCATTCTGTATGACAGTCTCTAGGTCCATCCACCTCACCACAAATAACTCAGTTTCGTTCCTTTTTATGGCTGAGTAATATTCCATTGTATATATGTGCCACATCTTCTTTATCCATTCATCTGTTGATGGACACTTAGGTTGCTTCCATGTCCTGGCTATTGTAAATAGAGCTGCAGTGAACATTTTGGTACATGACTCTTTTTGAATGATGGTTTTCTCAGGGTATATGCCCAGTAGTGGGATTGCTGGGTCGTATAGTAGTTCTACTTTTAGTTTTTTAAGGAACCTCCGTACTGTTCTCCATAGTGGCTGCATCAATTCACATTCCCACCAACAGTAATGCAGCGATTTCTTATTCCAGTTTGTTTTGGGAAAACATTTACTTACTGACGTTGAAAAGTCACCTTTTAGGACTTTTTGATTTAAAATAGTTATGAATTCAGTTTTATACGTGGTATGCAAGCTTTGGGAGGAAGGCTTGGAATCCAGTTGCTGTTGTTTCTTTGGGTATAGAGTTTCAAGTAACTATCTTGCAAAATGAGTTTCAGGAATATGGCCCACTCTGAGTTTCTGTAACTAGGACTTGGCATTTTTATGATCAGCTCAAACAGAGGAACTCCAAGTGACTGGGTTGCTGTCCTCACCAACCATCTTTCTGAATTCAACGTTAGGATTTAACCAACCCTTAATTTCTTGATTTCTTAAAGCGATGGGAAGGATGGATGGGCATATGATCCAATAATTCTATTAATTTTTGCCATTAGTAACACGATGGAAGGATTTGAAGTTATTTTTTTAAAGATAAATTCATGGTCATCTTAAACCTAACTCCGTTTAACCCCACTACACCCATTCAGCCTCCACATTCTATTAATTCTACTTCTTACTCACACCTCTCTGCTGCTCCCCAAGGATTTAGGCTCTTTGGTACAGTGAACAGTCTGTGCACGGCACAAAAGTCCTTACCCGAGTGGAGGGGAGGTCCGAGATCCAGCCCTCATGCTGTGCACTAAATGATATGTGTGGGTATGAGCCTGCATCACCCTGCAGAGAGTGAGGAGGGGGCCTTTTCGTAATTTTTACCAATTACTAAATGTGCCAGCAGCACCCTACCTTGCCTTAGCAACAGCCTCCTAAATGCCTCCAGTTCTCACTGCTCTTTCCTTCCATCCACCTTCCACACAAAACATACTCACCTGAAGTATCAGAGACCCTAATTCGGTAGGTTTGGGGGTGAAGCCCAGAAAGCTATACTTTGGACACTCAGGCTGGGCAATTCCGATGCAGGTGGGCTAAGGGTGACACTCTGAGCAGCCCCACCCGACACTGCAGCCAGATGGATCTTTCTAAAAACACAGTCTGCTCACATCACACGCTTCCTTAGAACCCTTCAGTGTCTCTCATTACTTACAAGGTAAAAACCAAGCTCTTTATCATAAAATACAATCCCATGGAGACGTATTTTCTCCTCCCAGCCCAGCTCATGCCTTCCTACTTACTCCCTGCATGCCCCAAGATTTGGCCAGAACAGCCTGGTAGACCAGCAGTCCCTGAACACACCGTGCCTTTTCCTGTCTCATGCCTTTACACCTGGGTGCCCCGTTCCCTCTGCCAGTTACCATCAGTTCCCCTATCTGTCCCTGGCCCTCCCAGAGGAGTCAACACCCCAGGTCTCTATTCCAACCTGGCAGACCTCTCTCTTCACAAAGCCCAGCTGGGGTCCACTGCGGAAAGAACAGGAGATTGTGTTTTTAATGAGGTAGTAAGCTAGGAGTGAATGGGCTGATACAGTTAGGGGGGCTCTGCACCCCCAGAGGCAACAGTGTCTGAGGAGGAGGGGAGAGGAGTTCAGACAGGGAGCAAGAAAGACCCCAGAGATAACTCTGCAACCATTCCAGCACCTTGCACTGACAGTAGGTTTTGAGACACTGAATATAGCTTTTGTTCCTGCTTGGAAACTTCCTGAATGTATTTGTATTTTCATTTTGTATGAGTCTGATATGTTAGTGCAAACTATAGGTAAATTAGTGTTTTCTTTCTTTGGTTCTAAAATGATCTCATTCAGTTAAGTGTTGCAAGGAGCAATGATTACACGTTCCTTGATTCTGTGAACACATCTGCCACTGGAATCCACAAAGGTTTACGGACTGTCTGTTCTGTGCCCGGTCCTGTGCCAGGCAAGGTGTTTGTGGGAGAGGAGGATGGGGCCGAACAACTAAAACAAAGCGGAAATGGACAGTGCCATTGGAGAGCTGCAAACATGTCTCCCACACGGCTGTGAGCAAAGGCCTTGGAGAAGCTTGACCTGGGTTGGCTGCACACACTTACTATCTGGGTGACCTTGGGCAAGTCACTTAACCTCTATGAGCTTCAGTTTCCTGGTGCTAATATTTCTTCCTAACAGGATTGTCAAAAAGACTGTCTTAATTTCTTAGTGCTGTCGTAACAAAATACCACCACTGGGATGGTTTAAAACAATGCAACTTTATTCTCAGTTCTAGAGGCTAGAGGTCCAAAAGCAAAGTGTTGGCAGGGCCATGCTCGCCCTTGGACTCTGGTCAGAATCTTTCCAGCCTCTTCCTAGCTGCCGGTGGTAGCCGGCAGTCCTTAGCATTCCTTGGTTTGCAGGTGCATCACTCCAATCTCTGCCTCTATAATCACATGGGTGTTCATCCCAGAATGGTCTGTCTTCATCTCTTCTTTGGATAAAGGAGACCAGTCACTGGGTTTAGGGCCGATTCTAACTGAAAGTGACCTCATCTTAACTTGATTACATCTGTAAAGATCTTATGTCCAAATAAAGTCCCATCTGTAGGAACTGGGGTTTGAACTTCAACATATTTCTTTCAAGGGACACAAGTCAACCCACAATAAGGACTAAATGAAATAATGCAGATGAAGGGCTTGGTGCACTGCCTGAATCACAGTAAGCACTCAACAGGCTGTCTGGTTTCAAGTGCTCCATCACGGACTATCTGTGTACACCTAGGCAAGTTTCTTCATGTCTCTGGGTCTCCTAGTAGACAGTACCTCCCTCATTGGACCATTGACTAGTCAATGAAATCACACATATAAAGCATTCAGAGTAACACCTGGCACCAAGCAAGAACTAAAAAATGTTCACAACTATTGCTATAATTCTAATTTTAATCCTTCCCTTTACCCAACTTTCTCTTTACAGATGGAAGAGTTTAAAATTTCAGAGAGGGGCTTCCCTGGTGGCACAGTGGTTAAGAATCGCCTGCCAATGGAGGGAACATGGGTTCGAGACCTGGTCTGGGAAGATCCCACATGCTGCTGGAGCAACTAAGCCGGTGCGCCACAACTACTGAGCCTGCGCTCTAGAGCCCGTGAGCCACAACTACTGAGCCCATGAACCACAACTGCTGAAACCTGCGTGCCTAGAGTCCATTCTCCATAACAGGAGACGCCACTGCAATGAGAAGCCCGCAACGAAGAGTAGCCCCCGCTCACTGCGACTAGAGAAAGCCCGCGCGCAGCAACAAAGACCCAACGCAGCCAATAAATAAATAAATTAATTAATTAAAAATAAATAAAATAAAAATTCAGAGATACCAGTAATGGGGATGTCATCTTGAAAAACTTAAAAAATAAATGTAATTCCTCTGCTTCACCCTCCTTCTCCCCCAAAAGACACACAATTGTTTCGACTCAAGAAGCATCATGTCTCCAGTAATATCTGAGGTAGGTAACTTCACTCTTCACTGGAGCTTTGGAGAAGCTCCCCCTGGTTATAAGCATGGGTGTGGAGTCACACTCCTCAGTCACACCTGAGCATGTTTAGGTACATCTCGACATGGAGTCACACTCCTGGATGACACCTGGCTACCTGTGTCCCAAGGCAGAGGGCTTTTGTCTTGTGCCTACCAAACTTCCCAGCCCAGTGAGCTACAGACCCCACCATCAACTGACTAGCCTTGCACTTTATGAATCTCTTGAGGGTAGTAAGGGCTACCTCAGTAGACCTGAAACCTAATATTACATCTTCTCTGGAGTGAGAAATATTATTTTACAAGTTGAAGGCTTCCAGATGTGATCTTTCACATTCTTCCCAGAGGTGACACGGCCCTAGGGCATAGTGGGCAGTGAATGAACACTTTTTAGTTGATTAACTGGCACAAAAACATACCCCAAGTTACATTAAAGCATACTTTAACATCAAAGGAATAATTTCAAGGTCACAAAACTAGTAAGTCAGAGGATTTCTTTAAATACACTTAAATCTTGGAATTAGAACTATGGACATGCCTTCCCTTGCCTGGTAGGCATGTAAAGGGTAATTGTTTTGATTATGAGGAAGTCAACCAGGACAGCCTTAATAAACTAAATTATTTATGAGGTACAAGCACATAGTTCAAATGTGTGTGTGTGTATTCCTATTAGGACGTCTTATTTTTATACTCAAAGGCATTTACTTTAGAAGAAGACACAAATAGAACATACTTATTGCAGTAGAAGAAAATAAGTTGAAAATTTATTAGACCTTTCTATCAGAAACAGAGTACCCCCATTTTCAAATAAGAATATTACATCTGTAGGGCAGTTTTTGTTTTCATATTGATATTCTATTTATAGTCTATATATGATGGATAACTTTGTTTATTAATAGCTATTCTATACCTACACATACCCAAACTGGTTAAAAATGAGCACTGTCTACTACATAATTTAAATATGGGTAACCATGCTTTGTCCTGATAATATATAAATATTTAATCCTTTAATTTACAGACTTACTTAGGAACAATTTGAGAAGGAAAAATTGAGTTTAATGTACTAAATTTATTATATTGGCTGATACAATACGCACATTTGAAAACATTTAGCCTCCTTATATTGAAAAGTCCTCCCCTTCTCACTACTTTTTTTACTTTTGCTATTTCAGTGCTTTACATTACTATCAATTATCTTATTCTTTTCTCTCGCTTTTTACTTTATTGTGATTTTGTAATTTTTAGTAGGGAGTACAATGGAAAAAAAGAAACAACAGCAGGTGGATTTAGAAAATGCATTCCTGATTATTGAAGTTAATAATTCTTTTGGCTGCCACTGCTATACAGAGTTGGTCCTGGGATTCTAACAAGGTTAATGGGAAGGAAGAGAAGGGGAACCAGATGGGAAGTAGAAAGATCTTGATTGTACTCAACTAGTGGAAGTCCCTGACAGTCCTTACACAGTCCCTGGTGTAAGCTCTCCATTTTCCATTTTGAGACAGTACATCCTTGTAATCAAGGGCATACCCTTGCTTTCGACGCTTCATATCAGAAAATGTTTCTCATTATTTGGCAAACTTTCCACTTGGTAGATGGACCATCCTCATTGGTCCTGCAGGCAGAAAACCAGGAATGTACTGACTGTTGGCTGTTTTTCTAGAGCCACGTGTACCACTGGAGGTGTGCAAGCTGATGGAGATTTCAGAGAGTTAGCAGAATCCTGTAGACTGTGGTAAAGCTGCAAGGCTGCAGAACTCTGACTAATCAACACTTAAGTTACCGATTCCTGACTTGTGAATGCCCTGTGAATAATGAAGAACGGGTTGCACATTTTCTCCTCCTACTCTCACCTACTATGGGCGGCTCCAACCCTCATCTTGTAATCATAACCACTTCCAGGAGACAAGTTGACTTGGGGCACCTGCAGTGAAAAGCGTGAAAAGCTGTCTTCATATTTCTTTTTCTTTTTCGGTTCTTTCTAACATCTTAATGGACCTGACACCAAAGACCTACAGAACATGTTCCTCCTCCTTTTTAAATTCTTCAATTCTTTTGTGTGTGTGTGTGTATGTGGTAAAACACCTATAACAAAAACGTCAGCATCCTTACCATTTTTAATATAGTTGAGTGGTAATGAGTGCATTCATAATGTTATGCCACCATCACCAACAACCCATCTGTACAACTCTTTTCATCTTGCAAAACTGAAACTCTGTACCCGTTAACAGTAACTCCCCACCCATACCCACCCCACACCAGCCCCTGGCAACCACAATTCTACTCTGTCTCTATGATTTTGATTACTCTAAGTGCCCCATATAAAAGGAATCATACAGCATTTGTCTTTTGCCCTCCTCCTTTTTTTCTACCTTTTCCAACTCCATTTAATCCAATTCAAATGTGATCTCTCTCATGGAAGAAGTCATTCTTTTTGACCCTCTTTCTTATGCTTTCCCTCTGGGAAAAAAATTATAAACCCTGCCCTGCCCTCCTTTCCCCTTCTTCATTCCATTTATAAGTCTCTCATTAAAAGAAAAGAAATAAAACTTACTGGGATAATAATTTTCTGAATCTTTCATGTTAGATATGAGTTTCAAAAGATAATTAACTGTAACAACAGAACTACAGATGCCAACATCTAAAATCTCTGAAATGGCCCAAAGTTCTTTACAAAAGCTCCATAAAAGTTTCAATTTAACTCTACTCATCTTAATTAAAATTATTTCCCCTCAACAAGAAATGTCTTTTAACTCACTTGTATTGCTTTTCCTGGAGGCTGATTCTCAGTATTCTAATAATTGTGTTTTTCTCTTTGTTCCATGGGAAGTGTGTAGATTTCAGCTGTGTTATGGGTTAAAGGGGTTTTTGAGGACTAGAGTCTGGGAACCAAATCACAACATTTAATACTGATTCTCCAGGAGGGCATTCTAAGTTCCACACAGCTCCTGAGAAATGAACTTCTGGAACACAAGTCATTTATAAACTGGGGACTGAGTGCGTTACATACTTCCCACAGATTTTCATTGGTGACAGACAGCTGAAAGTTGTTGGCCTACTCAATGCCACAGGACACACACTGAACAATAAAACAAGCAGAAAAGCACTGCACAGCAGCCAAGCATATCCTCTAGACCCCCTGCTGGAGTATACGACCGACAGAGCTCGACTCAACTAGTCAGTATGCTGAACCTATAGGTTCCATAAACACTCCACGACTTTGAACAGCCATGTGTGGGTTTTTTTTGACACATTATCTCTCACTGCATGTTAAAGAAATGTATGTTTCACTGTGGCACATATAGACTTTGAAAACCCCAGGGGAGTGGGCCCTGAAGTTGAAAAAGTTTTCCAAGAGAGCAAGTCAGAGCTATAGAAATTAGCTTGGAGCTGAAGCCAACTGGCTAATTGTATTCTTCAGCAGAAGCTACTAACAGAGGGATATCAGAAGCCATTAAAGAGCTGCAAAACAGAAAGTAAAAGAAACTCCCAACTCTTGCATAAAACCCCCATTTAAAGATAACATATTAGCTGATGATCCAAGGAGTCTCAGAGATGGAAATGCTGATAGGAGTTCTGATCTGAATACAGACAGGCAAAGAGCAACTGAAATCAAGTTATTATCAGGGCAACAGACACCTTAACCAGTGGCCTCCTTTTTTCTCCGCAAAGGTCTGTGTAAGACTGGAGGCAGCCTGCCTTGGTTGGGGAGCCTGGAGATCTGCCCTTTTGCAATTAATGGGGAAGAAACAAAGTGGCTTTTATTGACTTCTGTTTGTTTGCGGCCAAGCCATTTGTCACATGGAACATTAACTCTGTCTCCAAACTCTTTGAACACTTAGAGCCACTTCCACATTATTTGGCATTTAACTCTCTGCAGTCTGTTCTTTGAACACTTGGTGCATGCAAATGTGGCCTCCTCATTAGGGTCATAAACCACCTAAAGGGGAGTAAATTCACTTGTACTTTATTAGGATCTCCCATAACACCTACACACTGCTGGGCACAGAGTGGGTATCTGATCAACACAGCTTGATTAACTCACAGGAGAAGGTCCTCACATAGAGTCACAAGCACTGAAGCAATGCCAACTCTACACGCTAATCTCAGCCCAAATTCCCAGGAAGAGCACTGATGGAGAATGTAAGCTGGGCAGTTACCAGGAGCCGCATTAGAGTAGGGAAATCTTGAATCCCATGTATAGGGGAAACTGCCTACTACCTAGAGACTGCAAGTTCCTCGGGAGCAGGGGCTATGTTTTGTTCCCTACCCAGCACCTAGTAGGGGCTCAAAAAACATATGCTGAATGAATGAAACACATATGAAACCAAGTATCTCCTCTTTAGTCTCTTGGATTAGTTGTCCCACATTTTGTGTTTTTCTTCATTCATTCTTTATAACCAATCCACAAAAGTGAAGGTGACTCTAGAAAACAAATCAACATGGCACCCACTCAGGTGTGAACCCCCTCTAGGGCTCGCCCAAGGGGTGTTGGGAGTGGGGAGGTTGAGGATCAAGGAGGGAGGCCACTGGCCTGATAATCGCAGGTCTGGGGCTTGCTGTGGAGGGACAAGAGCTGCTCTCCTTGAGAGAAGTGGCCGGATGTCAGATTGAGCTCTTGGCAGCCCCCAGGCAGTGGAATGCTGCTCTGCGTGGTCCCCGTCTGGCTGGCAGCTTCCTGCCAGGGAGGACTGCCAAGCGGGTGGTGACAGCTGTGCAGTCCACAAATCTCCAAGGTTCTTTGGTGCACTGCCATCTCTGACTTGCTTTTCTGCTACTTGTGGGAAGTCGCTGGGAAGTTCTGATCCCATTTTCCATTGGCTTTCATTTTTCAGCAGGACACCTATCTTATCTTTTAAGATGGGAGTCACTGGAAGATGGCCTTTAGCTCTGCTGGTCAACATGAACCTATTGATTCTGTGTAGAAATGAGAACTATATTCCACTCTATTTTGAATGAAACGGTTGGTTTTCACTGTGGCCACGTGACTACACTTGTTTACAAGACTTTTTTTTACAATAATTGACATCTGTCATAGAATACCACTAGGAGAAACCACCTATCTGGATAACTTAGAAAAATTAAAGATAGCCTTTTAGCTATTTTTGAAAAAGAAATTTCAATATCTTAATGCTTATTATTTGGAATGTTTATACCTTAAGGGATTTTGATAGAGGATTATCTTTTTATATATTCTCTTAAAGCAGCTATCTTTTCTTAAAGCTGCCGATACGTGGACTCAATTTTCCATTAGGAGATGCAGTAAATGTTAACTTAGATTCTTTTCTGCATTCAAAGATGAAAAGTTAAAAGTGAAATTTCAGACATTACCTTTCAGCATCATTCGTCCGGTGGATCCTCCAAAAGAACTGAGAAGGCTACTTCTTGCTCCTAAAGATGTGGTGGCTTCTAGCAGAGAGCCGGCGATGTACTGAGATATGGAAGTCCTTTGCAGGGTGGCACGATACTCACAAACAGTGTCTTGGACACATTGCTTTAAGCACGGACCAATGCTAATCCTTTCATGGGCTGTCTCGGAGGCTGGGAGCTTTGTGAAGAAATGGAGAAGAGATCTAATTGTCTCTGCTGTTTCTTCTCCCCTTCTCACTGCACTGTAGATCTGTGAATAGCACAAAGTACAGGAAGTATTAATCTAGTTTCTTAGAAAAGCAAATTAACTTGTTGACAAAATGCCAAGATGACTTATTAAGAAAGAAGGCTCAGTCGCTCTAAGTGCAAACACTCGTGAACACTGGACTCATGCATTAACCTGAACATTCTACAGACACCATTTATTTGGGAAAACTATGTGTAGTTATGAAATGGGCCATTCAAACAAACTTGCTATCAAACAGAGCACTTACAACTTGTACGAACCAAAAATATATTCAGCTCAAATTTCTTCTCCTCCTCAGCAGAATAAAGCTCATCTAGCGGGACAAGGGCAAACCTTTCCTTTTTGTCCTCCTGGATCCTCCTGAGTGACTCTCCCAGATCTATCTCCAAGGAACACTGCAGACTGATTCATGAGGAATCTTCCCTCCATGCTCAAAATGAAGTAAGGATGAGACAGTTAAGGGACAGGAGAACATCTACATTTCTCTCTCGGGCGTAATCCTTCAATCTGTCACCTTGGATCAAAGTCTTTGAATACTTTTTCCATATCCAATGAGTTGACAGATCCTGCCCGCTTTTCCTCCTCCGTCTTTCCTTCTGTCTCTGCCACTATCCTGATTTCCTCTTTCCCTCATCATCTGAATTCACCAAGAATTATCTCAAGGAGGTTGGATTATTAGGACAGTCTCCCAGCCATAATTCCAATCCATTCCAAGACAGTCGTTCAACAGGCATTTATATAGATCTGTTCTGCGAGAAGCACTGAGATAAAAGATGTGGGGCATGTACAAAGAGTAACACACCTCTTGTGCTACAGGACTTCACAATCTAATTTAGAAGATGAGACCTGAAAATTATGAGGTTTGACATTATTTCTGGGAGGTCTGGGGTTTTGTCAAGGTCTCTGGGAAGCCAGAGCCTTCTGGGTAGTGTATAAGCGACAGGCAAGACTGATAACATGGGGTGAGTTAATCCAGCTTTCCGATGGTGGAATAAAGGTTTTACTGTATCGTGTTGTCTCCATCATGTCACTTTGAGCATCTTGCCTTGGTTGACTTGTCATTCATTCATTATATCAATGTTTATATACCAGTTATGTGTCAGACCTGGGTAAGTAAGACAGCTTCTCCCCTCAAAGAGTTCACAGTTAATAAGGAAGACAGATAAGCAAAAAGCTCATAGTAGGGTGGAAATTAAGGTCACCCCCTCTGTTGACACCAGTGAGTGGCCAGGGAAGGGAAGACCCTTGTATGCCCTCCAGACCCTGCATGCACCCTTGTGATGCTGCACACTCCGAATCTCACCTTAACTAGAGCCCTTGGGTACTCAAAATGACCCCTGTTGAGCTGTGCTGAGTCCTTATGAGACCCTAGAATGTACCCAGAATTCCCCCTGATATTCAAACTGTGCTGACACCCTAACTAGAGTTCTACTCCGCCTTCCTCTGCCTACGGGTATATACTTGCTACTTGAAGGCAGACTGCAGATTCTTTAGCTTTAATTCTTTGTCATTAAATTTCTGGTGGCCAGTGTGGCCACAGAGATGGTGTGCTGGGACAGAAATAGCCCAGGTTTGGGGTCAGGTATATGGGATGCCTTGACCAGCCAGACAGGATACTAATTGCCCCTTCTTAGAGATGGTGTGGGATTCACCCTGACAATACACATAAAGTGCTCAGTCTAGTGTCCAGAAATGGCACCCATTACTATTGAGCAAGAAGAGAACGGACTCTATCCTCAAGGATCAGCAGGTGGCCGTTTAACAACAGAGCACAGTCGATGAAATTCACTGTGATGGGGTTATACCCTTGCTCTTAGGTGCTGCTGGATAATATCCTCCTAACCTTATTTGGGTGTATTGTGAGGACAAATGCGGGTAGAGAGCTGCAGAGCTCAGGATGTGATTTTCTTCTCTTAGCTCCAAATCATACAGGCGATCCCCAACACACTAACTCTCGAGACAGTCCTTCAGAAGTAAATGTTCTAAACATTCAGGGAAAAGAACCCACTGTGAGATTTGATAGCTAAAGAAGGATTCAGAGGGAAAGAAGATTTAAGCTGTGCCTTGGAAGACAGGCATGGCTCTAACTGGGGCAGCTGGGGGAGGCAACTCACATGGTAAGTAAAGGTGAAGAGGCTGGAACAGTGAATGTGTCCTAAGGACAGTGCGCAGAGCAGGTATTAAGAGCAGGGAGTGAGTGTAGGGAAATAACTGGGAAACTGGAAAGGTCAGTTGGCCTGATAGAGGAGAGCCTTGAATGTCAAGCAAAGAGGTTTAATCCATCAGTGGTGGGAAACCGTTCACTTTTTTGCTTGTCTATTTGTTTGTTTTCATCAGAGGAATGATCCTAAAAAGGTTTTATTTTACAAAGACTAACATGCTGTTGGTTCCTAGTTGCCAATGTGTTGACCCACTTTCTTTACTTGCCAAGCTGCTCCGTTGGCTCACTATGGCCACACTCATTACCCGATGTGTTCCAGAGTCCATCCCATGCCTTCAGAGCGTCCCAATGTCTCATTCAGTCCCTTATCGATCTTTCCCAAAGTGTCTTCCTCACATCATTAGACCTAGATGAACTGCATGAAATAAGGACTCCTTGATCATGGAAGTTTGAAAAACTCAGTATGTATTTCTACTTTTGAAGACTTACATTGCTTATTAAAATATTAACAACAATTAAAAGGGTCAGAGTAAAGAAATCTATTTTATTTTGTTGAACTGAATGTTTTGAGTATTTCTCATGTTATCTGACCATGGATTTTTGTTAAAGAACATAGCCTGCGAATGCAGCACTGTATGGAATAATTTGCTCTAATCTAATGGCTGTTTCTTATTCTCAGGTCCTTGACCTCTGTGGAATCTCTGAAATAGACCATCACCCAGCTTTCTCGAAGTCCTGCCTCTCTTATCATTTCAGTGCTCCATCTTTGCCTTATACTTGTTTTTAAAAATTAATTAATTAATTTTTGGCTGCGTTGGGTCTTTGCTGCTGCACGGGCTTTCTCTAGTTGTGGTGAGCGGGGGCTACTCTCCGTTGCGGTGCGTGGGCGTCTCATGGCGGTAGCCTCTCCTGTTGTGAAGCACAGACTCTAGGCGCGCAGGCTTCAGTAGTTGTGGCACGCAGGCTCAGTAGTTGTGGTGCATGGGCTTAGCTGCTCCGCAGCATGTGGGATCTTCCTGGACCAGGGATCAAACCCGTGTCCCCCACATTGGCAGGCGGATTCTTAACCACTGCACCACCAGGGAAGCCCCTGCCTTATTCTTATTAAAGGTTTCCTCCTCAGGCCCTTAGGACAGCTGTGATACAACAGAGAGATGCCAACAAGCGTCTAATGTAGGGGGTCAACAATTGGCTGGTGAACCGTGGGCCAGGTTCACCCAAGGGACCTGCTTCATTTGACACACACCGTTTTAAAATCAGGAAAGTTTATATACACATCTGAAGTTAGAGCATCATCTGAAAAATGGAACAATCTGGCAACACTGAGCATTTCCATGAATTCTCAGGTTAGTGTCAGTCCCCATCACTCTCTAGTGAGCACACCTGGCCAATTATCTGGTCACCATTAGTATATGTGTTTGTGACACCTGCTTTAATGGGATATCGATATGGAGGTAGATACATACAGTAAACCTGTACTGAGCTCCTCCAATCTGTCCTCTGTGTGCTCTTGCCTGTGCTGGTTTCTGAGAATACAGAGAGAAAGCCATGGCCTCTACTCCTAAGGGCTGCTGCAGCTCACCTGCAACATATATAAATGTTATGTATATATTAAGTAATTGTTCAGCATTGCTATCAGCTGTTTCCAAGCCCTCAAACTTCTCTGAAGAAATAAGAGAGGAAGAGCTCCCAGAATAAAGCTCTGAGCTGCCATCACTACTGCTAACACCCCATCCACGAAGAATCAGAAAGACAGCTAAGGTTCTACCATCATCTGGACTAAAACATGTCATTCATATCAATACTGGATGAACTGAATTCAAAGTGCTTGTTGGAAAAATGCTGAAATATGGATGAAGTGGTGGTAGATATGGCAGTGCTCAGGGTACATGTTAAAAATAGGCTATAACCTCTTACTAGATCATCCAGTTAAAAAAAAGAAGCAATTGTGGAAAATCCCATATACATAGAATGGGAAGAGGAGGCAGTATAAAACGGTAATTATGAGTGTTGTTCTAGAGTGTTGGTTTGAGTCCTAGCTCCTCTGCTTCCCAGCTGTGTGACTTTGTATAATTTGCTTTCCCATTCTGTGCCTCAGTATGCTTTTCTCCAATAGGGGCATATAATAGTAGCTGCCCCATAAAGTTGTGGTAAGAATTACAAGTTTTTAAAAAAAAATTTATTTATTTTTGGCTGTGTTTGGTCTTCGTTGCGGCGCACGGGCTTTCTCTAGTTGCTTCGAGCAGGGGCTGCTCTTTGTTCTGGTGCTTGGGCTTCTCACTGCAGTGGCTTCTCTTGTTGCAGAGCATGGGCTCTGGGCCCATGGGCTTCAGTAGTTGTGGCTCGCGGGCGAGCACGGGCTCTAGGCCCGCGGGCTTCAGTAGTTGTGGCTTGCGGGCTTAGCTGCTCTGTGGCATGTGGGATCTTCACGGACCAGGGCTCGAACCCATGTCCCCTGCATTGGCAGGCAGATTCTTAACCACTGTGCCACCAGGGAAGCCCCAAGAATTACAAGCTTTGATAAACATAGTAACATGATTGGAACAGCCACTTGGTAAATGCTCAACAGATACTGGTTTTTATGATGATGGCGATAAGGATGATTGTGGTAGACTAAAAAAATGGCCATAAATTATTCCTTTCATTAATTCCAGGCCAGTCTTGTGGTTTACTTAACCGATGGGAATTTAGTAAACGTGTTGCAAGTGAAATCTTGTGTGTTGGAGCTTGCTCTCTCTCGTTGCTTTTGGGAATTCTGAGACAACTACCATGTGGAGAAGCCAGAGCTGGCTTGCTGGAGGATGAGAGACCATGGCCCAGTCACTCCTGTCACCTTTGCCAACAGCCTGCCAACAGGCAGACGCATAGTGAGTCCATCCTAGATCCTAGATCATCCAGGGGCTAGTCTACCTGCCATCATAGATATATGAGAGAGTCTAGCAAAGATCAGTTCATCCAGACGAGGAGAACCACCCAGCCAATTCACAGAAACATGAGCTAAATAAATGATTGTTGTAAAGGTCACTATGTTTGGGGAGTGCCTTGTTACACAGCAAAAGTTAACTTACATAATGATGATATGTTGGGCACAATAATGAGTATTTCCTTGCATGAGATTTGAATCCACACACTAGCCCTATGAGACTGATTCATTTCGCAGATGGGGACAGTAAGCCTACAGAGGTGGAGGAACACAGTCAGCTTTACACAGCTGATAAGAGGCTGAGCCAGGGTGGAAATTGTGTTTGTTCAACTCTGTAGTCCGGCTTTACCCATTGCATTAAACATGGTCACACCCAAAGCCCCAACAGTGGGATTCAAGAAAACATCATTATTTGGCAAGAGTTTTAAGTGATGTTAACATTGCCATTGCTATTGTTTTTGTTCATGATAATTCCTTTCATGATCACCCTAAATTACTTTGGAAAACAGTCAAGTTATGACTAATGAATGATCAAATATGTTTCCTTTATATGGAGATTTATAGTTTTAAATTACAAGATAAAAAAATATAAACTTTATCTCACTTGATTAATGTGGTAATAGAAGGTGCTGAAAACTACAGACACTACTGCCCTATATGGGTCAACATCCTTTTTGAGATAAAATCAACACGTCACAACAAGGCATCTAACCTTGCTAAACAGATGTGTGTCCATCCATTCATTCAATAATTGACTTATATTTATTGAACGTATACATTGTGCCAAGCCCAGTGACTTGGGAATCCAGCAGAGAGCAAAAAGAGCTTTATTTTAGTGGGGGAAGGCAGACAATAAACAAGTAGACCAAATAAGTTAATTAAAAATTGCAGACTATTTTAAACAGTCAAGATATATTTCGGATATGGACTCTACAGGACTTGCTGAAGTCATTGGGAATGAGGAAAGGAAAGGAGTCAAGGTTTTTATAGTTGACCATTGTGGAGTTCTTAGAAATTATAAGATTTATACATATTTTTTAGATTCCACATATAAGTGATAACATACAGTATTTGTCTTTCTCTGTATGCATAGGGAATATAGCCAATATTTTGTAAAAACTTTAAATAGGGTACAACCTATAAAAATATTGAATCACTATGTTGTACACTTGAAACTAATATAAATATTGTAAATCAACTATACTTCAATAAAAAAAGATTTATATAGAGAGCTATAGATCAATGTTGCAAACAGTGCCCCTCATAGCACTTATGTTTAACCACCACTGTGAACTGTGAGTGGATCCTCTCCCTCGAATTATACTACTCCCATTATGGCAGGTGCTGTGTTTGAGCAGAATGACCTTGATATTATGATGTTACTTGCAGACAAGCAAGCGATGCTTAGACAACACTCAAGAAAACATTTGAAGTTCCTTGTGACTCAAGAACCCAGCACTGGGACATGGAGTTCAAACCCAAAACATAATAAAACAAACATCCAAGGCTGAAGAGAGCTGGGTAATTCAGAAGGAGTGCACTGAAAGGCATGAAGTAGCCAGACACACTGTGTCCACAGCACTCACCCAGGAGGAAAGCTCCTTCCTCTATACAGCCAGAAAGGGCTTTGTCTTTACTTGACTTCTACTGGGGTCAAAGGGATACTTGACAAGGGGAGTCAATTTTGTACTCGTTCTGTTTCAAAAGCTATCTTTCTAGGGCCAGAGCTATGGAAAATCATGATGTTCCAAAATCTGATGGCATATCTTCTGAAATCTTTCAGCAAGAAGGAGGCTTGTTACTTCGGTGTCCATTGACTCAATAATAATACTTGTAATCACTGCAACATTTACTGAGTGCTTAAAATGAAGCAGGCACTGAGCACTGAGATATGATTTCACTGAAACTCCAGAAGAGCTCTAGGAAGAGATCCCACTATTACCACCACATAAAAATAAGGAACTAATGTGCACACACCTGGGACTCTGCATCAGGACCCTCCATCTCTCAGCCAATGCTGCTAACCACCAAACCAAACAGAGAATCCTATACTACAATTGTCAAAGAAACCACTTCTGAGAGAGGGGTAATTGTAGCAGTGATCCTGCCACCTCTCTTTATTGTTTGTCTCCTCCCTCTAGAATGTCAGCTTCATATGGACTTTATTTCCTTTTTCATTGCTCTATCTCCAGGGTCTAGAAGTGTTTGGCATTATAGCTTCTCAATAAATAGTTCTTAATTGAATTAATGAATGTCTTATAGATCTTCCCCAAGAAATTGGCTAGAATTCTCTAGTTTTTGGGTCATGACTTTATTGGACTCATCTGAACCACAGGTGGCATTGCATTGTCACCTGTATTTGCTGAACACCAGATACAGAGGTCACATGAAATGGCACCAGTTCTTTACAAAACACTCAGAATAGCTGTAGCCAGATGAGGATCTGACTGCTACTAACCAAACATGATCTGTTCTGAGAAATTTACCAATAGTTTAATACTATTCCCTTATCATTTGCTGTTTGGCTTAGAGTTGAGCGTGTTTAATTAGATCTAGTCTCCATCCTGATTTTTCATGAAAACGATTTCATGAAATATGTACTTTGTGCCAAATTGGAAGGATAATGGGGCTTAAAAAAAACAAGATAGGGATTCGCATATTGACTTTCCTAACTCAGGTTAATTCAACAAATGTTGAGTTGTAGTTACAGAGACTATGGCAGATGCTTGAGAACAATGATTTTAAAAAAAAGACAAACTCTGTCCTGTGACTGAAACCCACCCCTCTCTCATAGGTTTCTTATCTTTAACATGAAGGGGTCAACTAACATTATCCCTACATCCCTCTTAGTGTTACTGTTTGATGACCAATACTTCTCAGCTTTCTTAAATGGGGAGGTGGAGGATATTAATTAACCTTAATTTTAATGATAATTTTGATCATAATTATTCTTGAATTTGGTGTATAGTTAGGGTCTCCAGTTTCCTTCTTACTTATCCGTGTTCTCCTTTAATATCAGTTGTCCTTTCTCACTAGTGACTATATATCTACTTCTAATAGCTCTCTTATCCTCCCCATAATGTGATTCTTAAAGTAGTCTGAGCTGGAAAAACAAATAATCATATCTATTTGAACTGTGTTAACTGAGAGTTAATAGGATGGGTAGGAACACAGGAGCCTCCCACATGGAATCAAGTGTGAGAGCTGTGGTTTGCAAACCCCTTTAACTGGTCTCATGGGCCCCTTTTCTAACTTCTGGAATCCAGGAGCAGTGTTCTAGATGGTTGTTTGATTTCCATCAAACAACTTCCATGCTGGAAGTTTGATTTCTGATGGATGTGTGTGTCTAAACAAAATACAATGGTGTAAGAACTGCCAACTTTCCTAAAGCGTCAACAAGAACAGTGAGGCTGCCGTGGGGTGGCGGGTGGTAGCTGAGGCAGCTTGGAGACCCGCGTGGTAGGTAGGGATGGGGAGGAAGATTTTGGTAGCAAGCTGTTGCTTCCTTTGCTCTTGACTCTACATTCTATTCAAGTGTCTATGCGGAGAATTCCATTCTACTGAGAATATTCAGACCATGCACGAGACGCTGACCAAAGACAGCTACAGAGAGCCAAAAATAAAAGCTTTGCTAATGCCAGGCCAACGAGCCCGAGCTATGCCACCGGATTCTGCAGGACGTTAAGTTGAAACTTTATCACTGCAGAAAACATTTAAGAAGGAATGTGAGGGGATGTCCCTCACAGTTGATAATCTGGGAAGTTAGCGGCTGGAAATACCCTTCCACATAACTTCTTCCAGGCCACATTTACCCTTGCGTTCAGATTTTGCCTCCTTCGTGCAGTCTTCTCCCAGCTCTAGCAAGAACTAAGCAGCATCTTTTCTGTGCTCCAATGGCCCCCATGCAAAACTCTATAGTGGCACTTTCTGTGGAGTGTGGAAGTCACTGCTTGCTCCCCTTCCAGGCTGTCAGTTCCCCGGGGGGGCAGGGGCATGTCTTTCCCCCCCAACCCCGGTACAATTTATTTATTTACTTTTACTAATTTTTGGCTGCTTTACAATGTTGTGTTAGCTTCCATTGCACAACAAAATGAATCAGCCATACACACACAGATATCCCCTCCCTGTCATGTCTTGTTCAACATCTTGTCCCCAGCAGGGAGCACACAGCTTAGCACACTGCAGGCAGTGAAGGGAGGGGGCAGTGGAGAAAGAACTGAAGTCTTAGAGCCCAGTGCTCTAAGTGTGGTCCCCAGACTAACAGTAGCAGCATCACCTGGGAACTTGTTAGAAATGCATATTCTTGGGCCCCACCTCAGACCTACTAAATCAGAAACTCTGGGGTTGGGGCCCAGATATCTGTGCTGTCATGAGCCCTCCAGGTGATCTTGATTCCTGCTGAAGTTTGAGAACCTGAGATTTTACAAGACCATGTTACCTCTCATCTCTGACTGCACTTCTCATATTATCCATCCCATAAACACGCATGTCTATGTTATCTTCCTTCTAGAATGGGAGCTCCTGAGGGCAGGGGTGAAGTCCTATCGTCTCTATATTCCCCAAAGCCCCTAGCTCAGAGTCCAGCACAGGGCCAACTCAACAAATGCTAGTTGAATGAAGGGGCATCTCTTGCAGAAATTCCCTCTGGCTGTGAATGTAACAGGCCTTTCTGAAATGATGCTTCTGGGTTAATATTTCCAAAGATGAATCATGTCTGATATACTAATTCTAATGGGAATTACCATACAGATGAATCATATTCGTAATGAGAAAACCTGGCTGCCAAGGAAGCCTCTTGAAAAAAAAATCAAATCAGGACAAATGGATTATGTTGGGAGGCTTGTGATGTCGGGCTGTGAATTAGGCCGACAGAAGGGATTTAATGGCCTGAACTACCAGGCTCCCTGCAGCTCTAAGGAGCAATGGGTCAGTTAATGAATCACATGGGGACAAAGCCCCTGCAAGACAAAAACAAACTTCCACAAATCCTGTAGACTGTGGTGCCCTGGCTCAGAGGCTCAGGGGCAGTGCTCTTACTAAGCTGTGCACGTGGGAAGCTGTGAGGGAAAGAAAGTTCCTGGAGTCCTGTGGCCCCAGGCTGCTGTGTTCACAGCAGGTGGAGGAGACCAAGGCCAACCTGTATGGCCAGGTTGTTTGATCCTGGGTGGCAAATGGATCCCTACTCACCTCGTCCAAGCTTCTATCTTCCCCTCCTCCGCCCAACTGAAAAGGATCAGTGTTGCCATCTGTCTTGATGGCTCCCAGAGGCCCCTTTCTGCCTGGGTCATTGCTTCTGGACCAAACAATACTACATTTCCTTCCTCTACTCTTTGCCTGAAGACTGCCTGAGGCTGACCTCCTGGAACATTCTGGTCTGACCACCAAAGGTGGGAGAGCAGAGCAGACGCCTTAGGGTGGAGAGGAAAGAGCCTGGTCTTTGCATCACACTGATCCTGTTGGACTCCTAGCGCCACCATCTAGTGGCAGTGGGAAAGCAACTCGTGTTTCTTTAATGGAGGTTATCACATGGTTGTTATAAACCAGGATTAAATGAGAAAAGATAGCTGTGGGTTCTCCAACTACACAGCCCTTGAGTATCCAAGTGGTCATAACAGCATACATGCCTGAATCTTTAGAGGTCCAAGGACACGCCTGCTTGCCTGCAAGACCTGAGACAACTTCCTACCCTCAAAAGGTATCACCCCTCCTAGTTATTCACTGGTGGTCCCAAGGTTGTGGAGCCTCTTCTGTGCTCAGATGTAAGTTTGCCCAGCCTCCCGCATGTGAACTCATGTGCAGATGTCCGTGTGTTTTCTAGTCCACAGCTCCATGAACAGCCAGACTCTGAACTCAGTTTTGGGCTAGTGCACCCACTACGCTATAAGTGCAAAGCCTTATCACAGCGCTTATTCACACAGGTGGCATTCAATAAGTGGGAGCTTATTAATCCTTCTGGTTAATATGAGAGTTATAGCATGAGTCCTCTCTCACCTCAGGTTTCTTCCTTCCTCTCACTTCTCTGCTCTCTTCTTTCTCTCCAGGTTGCTCCTGGAGGTGTTTTCTCCAACTTTCTCTGGGTCCCCATGGCTTCTTCACTCAAATTTTTTATTCTTCCCCATGTTCATGTCTCCCACTTTGCTTTTTTACACTTTGTTTCTTCTTATTATTCTTATTACTCCTATTCCATTTTTCCTTACTCTGTCCTGATCTTCCCATCTTCCTCACTCGCTCTCCTTGTCTTCCCTTTATCTCCATGGCTCACCTCTCTCCTCCACCCCCATTTTTTTCACACCCCCTTTTGATCTGGATCCTTTGAGCTTCAGTTCCGTGGGCAAAGGAAGAAGGTGGGAATAAAGGAGGAGTATTGACTAGGAGGATCTGCAAACTGAGACCATCCTCTAATTGTGAGTGGACAGGTGTTTGTCATTATTGAATGCACAGTGTTTCTTCTACCAGAAAACTGCAGTGCTTTAATTCTTGAAAGTCCCTTCTTTGATGGGAGTTAAGTAAATGGTCAATGGAGAGGAGCTACGGACATTCCTCCCCCACATCCCCAAAAAACAGGAACGCAGTAGTTGAGAAAACACTGGACCCACCCTCAGCAACAGGACCCAATGTAAGCTGGCCTTGCTTAGTTGAGCTGGCTGCAGGCATGATGACACCCACTTCAGAGCCTCATGCTATCAAGAAGACTGGACAGCTGTTTAGAACAAGCAGTACAGACTCTCAGCTTTCATCCGAGGGTAGAATCAGGCTTAACAGCCAGTTAGTGAACATACGTCAGGCAGAGCAAATGGACTAGGTAGCAATGGGTGGATAGAGACCACCAGGTCTCCAGGAGCTGGAGTCGCCACGAGCTCAGTCAGGTCACGAGGCAGCCTCGGGAGGGCCTCAGGCAGGGGCGCTCACCCAGGGGAATCCTCTGAGAAGCTTGGACTGGCATCCAGTGCAGACACGGACAAAGTCTCTGGCTACACTTTAATTTCTGAAGGGGAAGAAATCTATGCCTACGAATATCTTCCTTGTTTGGACACCATTCATTCATTCACTCAACTAATATTAACTAAATGTGTACTTTGTGCCAAATAGCATGCCAGAAGCTGGAGACAAAATGATGAATGAAACTGTTTTTGTCCTCAAGAAAGTTACAAGTATCAGGGGAGGTAGGCCAGAATGTGGGCAATTCTATTACAGCATGTGATTCTGCAATAGTGTGAATACAAGGTGCTTCAGGAACACAGAGGAAGGTCAAAGAAGGTCACAGAAGGTTTCTCCTAGAAGGTAACATCTAGACACAACCTAAAGATAATAAGACTGCGCCAGGCAAAGGTGAGGCTAGAGTAAGATACGAGAGAGGAAAATGTTCTAAACAGAGGGAGTAGCATGTGCAAAGTGGCTCCTATGGCTGGAGCTAAGAGAGTAGGCAACGAGACTGGGGAGATAAGCAGGGTCCTTCTGAGTCTTTACAAGTGGTTGCAATTCTAGCCCAGAACTATTTCCTCTCACAAATATTTTCTAAGCTAACTACCATGGAAGTACCTTCAATAGAAAAAAAAAAAGGTTTACATCTAGAGGGTTATATCTCCTATGCCTGGGGACATCCAACACCCCTTTAGGGGTATCATGCTAAATACTAAGGATGCAACAACAAACATGACCCAATCTCAGCTCTTAAGTCACCAAAGGGATAGAGATGATCACTTTCAAGATTTCTTTTTTAAAAAAAATTTATTTATTTATTTTTGGCTGCGTTAGGTCTTCGTTGCTGGGCGCGGGCTTTCTCTAGTTGTGGTGCCTGGGCTTCTCATTGCGGTGGCTTCTCTTTTTGCACAGCACGGGCTCTAGGCGCGTGGGCTTCAGTAGTTGTGGCACAGGGGCTCAGCAGTTATGGCGCACGGGTTTAGTTGCTCCGCAGCATGTGGGATCTTCCTGGACCAGGGCTCGAACCCACGTCCCCTGCATTGGCAGGCGGATTCTTAACCACCGTGCCACCAGGGAAGCCCCTAAGATTTCTTATAATGTGGTGGTTTCCTTGTTATTAATAAAAACCAAAAGGAAGGGATGAAGTGCCCAACATACATGCCAACATGGACTAGGAGAGACCATGGATGGACTTCATACCCACAGTGTAACAGTGACAGAGGCATCCCTCTGGGTGGGTGGCAGGTTAAGACTTTTCCTGTCTAGTTGGAAGTGTGGAGACAGAGATGGGAAGGCTCTGAAGGAACTGTCGCCTTCCTCTCTACCTTTGGAAGATAGCAGTGGAAAGGTAAGTCTTCAAGAAGGTTCCAAAATATTGGGAACTACAAAAAAGTAAACAGGTGATGGCATTAGAATTGTACTCAAGTTCGTGGGAAGAGTCAGGGACACTGTCTATCCCCAGACAGAGAACTTCTGTCCTGTTACAGAGGCTCTCAGCTACTTGCACATCTGAGCACATATGTTCAGCAGTAAGATTATACAGAGAAACTGAAGGTCAAAGACAACAGTTCAGGGACTTCCCTGGTGGTCCAGTGGGTAAGACTCCATGCTCCCAATGCAGGGTGTCTGGGTTTGATCCCTGGTCAGGGAACTAGATACTGCACGCTGCAACTAAAAGAGCCCGCATGCTGCAACGAAGATCCTGAGTGCCACAACGAAGACCGGGCGCAGCCAAATAAATAAATAAACATTAAAAAAAAAAAAAAAGACAACATTTCAGAGGGCTCAAGAGTGTGGGAAAGTCGTCACCTCCCACCTCACTTGTGCCTACCCTGTAGCCATATAAAAAAGCTATGGTTATCCTGGGCTGCATTCCAAAGAAGTCCATGGATATCATTAAAAAAAGAAAAAAAGAGGAAAAACCCTAAAGTTGATCAAAACTGAGGGTTACAGTCATATTAAAGAAAAAAAGGCTTCTAATTTACATTCCAAAAATAAGGCATTTTGGCCCTTACATTTTGTCATTTAAAAAGCCTGTTCTGTTGTCTCTACTGAGCTTAAGGCTTTTCTTGGCTATCAAAACAAAGAGGTCTTTTGTTGACAGAAACAGGCGACAGTGTTTTGGTAAAAAGATTATATATAGAATAATGGTATGAAGCTCTATTGTGTGAAAAGTAGACTTAAGAGCTCTCCCTGTCTCCAGAGTCTCTGGGTTTCTGGGTTTCTTGCAACAATCTTAAATACTAGTGTCCTTCACTTTGAGGGAACCCTAAACAACTGGACGCAGTCATGGTTTTCTAAGACTTTATAAAGGACACTACGCAGATGCGACTACATGTAACGAAAGACAAAGTCAAAAAACAGTATACAGCTGCGGCCAACCCCCCTGGGATCAACCACCTGTGGGTGTCCCAAGATTTTCTCTCCTCTGTACCCTTCATGATTACAGTGGTCCATGGTATGTTGTGCTGGATACAGTTGGAACTCACGAAATACTTCTTGAATTGATTTCAGCCGGCTCTTGGTATCTGTATTTACTGGACATTACCAGTATATCAAGGAAGGGGCAAAGATGATGCAGCCAGCATTTGGCATGAGTCCATGCCTGGGGGTGGGTTAGAGGGGAGGGTGGGACTACGGAGGCTCACTTCCAGCAGAGCAGGTAGGAGCTGACGGAATGTGAATCGAAAATGTGACTGTAGTGCTGAGTCGAAGAAGGGCCCTTTGGTGGGGCCACACTCCATGTAAAGCCTAGACATTTCTGCAGCTTCTTCAGACATCCGATTTCAAGATCAAATCAGGCTTCAGCTGGAGGTTTCTATGATCCATGGCCCACGAGTCAGACCGCCTTTTGTTCATTGAGAAGCTCATTCCCTGTGTTCTTTCTTCTTTCAAAATCTTGTGCCCTCACTACAAGAATCCCAACCGTGCTCAGCCATCTACTTTATGTCTGTGAAAGAGAGAGGAAGGGAGTTCTCTCTGTTGTGCTCACGATGGGAGGAGAAGGACCACATACGGGGACCCGGCACGGGGCCTCAGTGATGAGCAGACCACAGAGGACTCTCTCAATGCTTCCTTGTTTGTGATCCGGTAGTGACCATGATGTGCTAGAAAACAGCAGGCAGAGGCACTGGGGTTGAAGAGGAAACAGATTCTCGAAAACAGGCTCTAGAAAGTCAGGGCTGCAGGGATGATGTCAGAAGCTCTTTCTTTTCTTTTGATGCCCTCCCTCCAAATTGCTCCTTGTCAGCTCTTCACCTTGCAGCCATGGAGAAGCTAAGGCAATCTCTTTTAGGACGTGGAATATATTCTGTGTTAGGAAGGAGGGCGTGGCTGTCCCTGGCTGGGTTAACTCTGGTTTGCATCCGTCCCCTCCAACAGGTTCCAGCATCTGCTTTTCCACGTTCTGCCCTGTACACACTCCTAAGAATTCTTAAGACAGACTTGGCAACCTTTTCCTACCAAAGCCACGGATCCTTTCCCCACATCGAAAATCAATCAAAGACCACACACAAAGTTAAAAGGGAATCATAGTATTTTTAGACGTAAGACATAGAAAATAAGAAAAGCCAAGAGTGGTATGCAGAACACGTATAGCTGAAGATAAATGTGATCTACATTGTGAACAGTTAAGAAAATTGGGGTGTGTGTGTGTGTAGGGGAGGAATTTGGCAAGAAGAGAATCAGAGAGAGATAAAATTTTGAAGCTTGAGATGTAGAGAGGAAGGCAGGGGCAGGAGGAAAAGAAGCACGATGGTGTGTCTGAGGTGAGCATGCTCTGGAGACACCTGTGGTTCACCCTGGTTTTGGATAACAGAACAATTATCACCCTTCATCCCTACTCTGTGAAGTGCTGACTGATTAATCAATGACTCACCTCTGCTTCATCGAGTGTCTCTCGCATGATCAGGGATAGTTGGGAAAGCAGGGCAGGTAATTGGGAAAGTTAATTAATAGGACAAGACAGGGCTTCCCTGGTGGCGCAGTGGTTGAGACTCTGCCTGCCAATGCAGGGGACACGGGTTCGAGCCCTGGTCTGGGAAGATCCCACATGCTGCAGAGCGGCTGGGCCCGTGAGCCACAATTACTGAGCCTGCGCGTCTGGCGCCTGTGCTCTGCAACAGGAGAGGCCGCGACAGTGAGGGGCCCGCGCACCATGATGAAGAGTGGCCCCCGCTCGCCGCCACTAGAGAAAGCCCGCGCACAGAAACGAAGACCCAACACAGCCATAAATAAATAAATAAACAAATAGGACAAGACAGGAGATAATAAGTGAGAAGAGAGAGGTTCAGGCACCTGGGAACAGGCTGATTTCACTGGGATGTGAGCGGCCACTGCTTGCCCAGTATCATGCAAGGGCAAAAACTTAGACAGGGCGTAGCAGAATTAACCTATTGTGAGGTCTGAGGATTAAGAAATAAGGAAAGAACAGCTGCACTGTGATTATCTTGATTACCTGGGGTGATGTGGAGATTATCATACTAGCAAAGCTACCTATGAGTGAGGTGCTACAAGGCTTGGTATAAAAATCCAAGCATGACAGAAGTCAGACCAGGGAGAGATCACGGAAAAACCTTCATGAAGGAACTAAGCCCCAAGACGCACAGAGTTGGGCTAGGAAGGCAGGAGGAATGTGTTCATGGGCATGAAAAGCTGCTGGCTCTGCAGTGCAGATGTGGATTGAAGATCAGACTGTGGGCCTGAGGGTCTGGATGTCTTTCCCTCCTCTGCCCCTGTTGGCCACATCACTGTCAGCCCCCATGTGCCCCAGTGGGAAGGGAGAGAAAGGCTGGGAAACCCAACTTGCTCCTACTTTGCAGAGAGTGAGGGGGTCAAGAGAGAACAGGCTTTTCCTTCCCCTTCAGAGAGTTTGCCTCTTCATCCAGGAGGCTTGATGCCAAATGTCCTGAACATTCTAGGCTTGAGGAGTCCCCTTGGGCTGGGACTTTGCTAACACAGCAAAGAATCTACGGTTCTAAGGCAGGTCCTATGGAGGCCTTCAGTTCCCCCAGGTCACTGTGACTCCTTTTTTGGTGGCTGCTCCCCAGTGGCTATCAGAGGGCCAGGTGGGCTGGCAGGTCCTGTGGTGTGCCCACCACATACCCAATGAGATGCAAGGGACAAGGTGGTGCTCAGACATTACACCCAGAGCTGCTTTTAAGTAGACCCAGAGAGACACCAATTCAGACACACTCATACCTGTGCACTGAGAAGACTCGACATGGCCTTACTTTGACTCAATGATCTTCAGTGGTGCCCACCCCATGGTATTGTGATGCCTTAGCACGGTCATGAGAGCTCCTCAATAACCTCTCCCTGTCCATCCTTTTAGCATCATCCTCCATTATTATTACCCTACCTGAACCCACTGTTCCTGCTTATTATCCATCCCCTCAGCACACCCAAGCCCTCCACCCTAACATCACCTTGGATACCTTTACCTTCACATTCCTATCAGAACCCTACCCAGTCTTAATGCCACTACTTAGAAATAACTGTATGACCTTGGGACAGTTACCTTCTCTGCACCTCAGTTTCACTGTGGGAAAATGGGGATATTGTGTGGTGATTCATCATATATGTATGTAAAGCACGGAGAGCAATGCCTGGGACTCAGCGAGTTCTGTGCAAGTTCCGGTCTTTTTCTCACCCACTGGACGTCCCAGGACATCTGCATGGCTTCTGACCCATCTTCCCCCCTGAATGCTCAGGGTGCTACCTGGAATACAGGTGAGAACTAAATGCATCCAAGCAGGGTCTATTTTATTTTGCTCTCAGTTACTGTCCCCATTTTAAGCTCTGTCTATTTTGAAAGGAATGGGTAGACAGCAGAGTTTCTTCTCTGCTGTTCCTAACTCACTTAGTCAGCGTTAAGTCCTCCTAGCGAAGTATAGCTGTGGCTTTTAAATTTTTTTAAGTAGCAGCTTTATTGAGATATAATTCACCCATTTGAAGTGTACCGTCAATGGTTTTTGGTATTTTCACAGAGTTGTGCAGTCATCACCACTCTCTAATTTTAGAACATTTTCATTACCCTAAAGAGAAGCCCCACACCCATTAACAGTCACTCCCCATTTTCCCCCCAACCTCCCCAGGCCTAGGCAACCACTACCTACTTTCTATCTCTATAGATTAGCCTATTCTGGGCATTTCATATAATCCCCTGGTTTTTTAAGGGGGCCAAACTCTTCTTTCACGCGTCATTAATCTATTTCCCCAAAATACCCAGCCATAGGACCAGGGCCATAGTAGGCATCCAATAAATGTTTTGTTGAATGAAAACCAAAAGCTGAATGAAAACCAAAACATGGGTTCCATGTAGTTAAACGTATTTTTTTCACATTTTATCTCTGGACCTTGTTGGTCCAAAGCAAGTTCGGAAAATAAATCAGGAGCAGTGGTGTTGTGTTTTTGTTTATCTAAGACATAGAAAAGCTTTGCTGAGTCTCCTCAAAGTGAAAACCAAAAGCTGAATGAAAACCAAAACATGGGTTCCATGTAGTTAAACGTATTTTTTTCACATTTTATCTCTGGACCTTGTTGGTCCAAAGCAAGTTCGGAAAATAAATCAGGAGCAGTGGTGTTGTGTTTTTGTTTATCTAAGACATAGAAAAGCTTTGCTGAGTCTCCTCAAAGTGAAATTCTAGTGCAGTGGTTCTCAAACCTGGCCGTACCTTAGTGTCACCTGAGAAACAAAAAGGCATGAGCCCTGCCTCTCCCCACCCCCTCAAAGTTCAGATTTATCAGTCTGGTGTGGGGCCCATCAGTATCTTTTAAATGTTCCCTGATTTTAAATTAAATATGATTCTATGAACAGCTAGAGTTGAGAACTCTTGTCCCAAGGGAAACAACCATTCTAAGCAAGGATAATTTGTTGAATTCCAGCCATGCCTAGAATGCTACACAGCCCAAGTTTTCAACCCTGCCTTCAGGGAAATGAATCTGAATCTTAAAGAAAGCAATAAGAAACAGAATGTTCATTTCACAAAAATTTTCTTTGGAGCTAACATTCCTGTTAGACTGAACCATATGAAATTGCTGATATTTGATTGTTTTGAGTTACAAAATGGAAATTTCATACTACTCAAACTAACTGAATGCATTTATTTCATGATATAGAAGGTACATATAATACTCAGTCTGAACCGTCGTCTCACAAATCCGTCTATGCACATTCCTTGTGCTTCGTATACTTTTTAAAAAGAACATTTCAAGTTTTATTAAATATATATTTCTAGTACAGGATGGAAAATAAATGAGCCATTAAGGAAGACAAAAGCAAGATAATTCACAAACAGATAAAACAAACACCAACTTTGTAGACAAACGTCACTTTTTGTCACACATTGTTTCTGGAAAGCACGTTTTTCCTAAAGCAAGTTATTTTCCCATAGGAAATATTTTATGATTAGGGATTGTGTTCCTGACTAGATATCATATAAATCAGAGATAAGATCAACAACAGGTCACGAAAGCAAAGCTGCAACAGCTATAAACCTTTAAAATAATAAATTTTTTATTCAAGTACCATAAAATGCCACAATTAAATTTTACCCATTGATTATTATACTGTCATCCTGAAAGGTAATTTGGCACTACCAATAAAATTCAAAAAGTGCATATTCTTTGAGCCTCTTCTAGTGATCTTTCCTATAGGAAAACTGGCCCTGTCTCGTCCCTACTTACAGGACCAAGTACAAAGGTCTCAGTCTAGACCTGACCCCGCACAGTCCCACTTCCAACTTGCTGGTGCCCTCAGGGCTCCCGCGCACTCCTCTACCTCCTCATTCACGGCTCTGCTCCTTCTGTGTGAGAGCTCTGTGCTGCGCCAGTTGGGAGGCCAGTACTAAACCAAGGAGCTGTAGTTCTTTGGTGCAGTCTCTAGTCAAGTCTATCTGCTTTCATTCCCGGCTAGGAAGTCAGTCTTCTACCTCCTTCCAGTGACCAGAACTGCTTGAATCTCAGTCCTCGTTGCTTGCCAGACTCCTTCCTTAATCCGTCTCTGCATGAAAGGGGCTGAAATCCCCTCCTGGAATCCCACCCTGTAGCTGGAAGAAATCCTGCTACCTATTGCCACAAACAAGTGTTTCATGAATGAATGAATGCCTGGATTTTTCCATCACTGCACAACTGAACAGCTACTGCTACGTCTTGGTGGGTCTCCCCGATCCAGGTGGCCCTTGGACTGCCAGCTGCTATCGCCTCCTTGTGAAAACTATGTGCTATGGAGGCAAGCTCGGCCCTTCTGGCTGTACCCAGCAGCTGTCTCCCTTTGGAAGGGTCTCCGGGACCCCTCCCTCTCTCTGTCCCTTCTTCCTGATCACACTGACCTGATGTTTTACAAGCTCCTGGCATAACTCTCTTACCCAAAACCCTCCAGATAAATCTCCAGACATTCTCTTTCCTGCCTCCTCACCTCTCTGGTCTCCCACGCACCGTAGAGGGTGGTGGGAATTTGGGAAAGTATCAGCACACGGTTCTAGAACAGTGGTTCTCAGCCATTCTGCCCCTAGAGGACGTTTGGCAAAATGTGAAGACATTTTTGGTTGTCACAATTGAGGACATGCTACTGGCACCTAATGGGTACAGGCCAATGATATGGTGACATGCTACACCCTAGAAGGCACAGGGCAGCTCTTACAGCAAAGAATTATGCAACCCCAAACTGGCTGAGGTTGAAAAATACTGTTCTAGAGAAATCAAAGAAACCTTCGGGGGCTTCCCTGGTGGCGCAGTGGTTAAGAATCCACCTGCCAATGCAGGGGACACAGGTTCGAGCCCTGGTCCGGGAAGATCCCACGTGCCACAGAGCAACTAAGCCCGTGTACCACAACTACCGAGCCTGCTCTCTAGAGCCCGTGCTCCACAACAAGAGAAGCCACTGCAATGAGAAGCCCGCGTACAGCAACGAAGAGTAGTCCCCACTCGCCACAACTAGAGAAAGCCCGCACACAGCAATGAAGACCCAACGCAGCCAAATAAATAAATAAATAAAATAAAGAAACAAAAAACACAAGCAGTATGTAAAAAAAAAAAAAAAAGATGATGCTTCTGTTTTCAGTTAAAAAAAAAAAGCCTTCCCTCCAATTATCAAAATTCATGCTGATTACAGAAAAATTAGAAAATAAAGAAAAGCAAAAGATCACACGTGATACCCCAGCGGTGTATATTTTTACAGTTGTGGCTGTATTAGATCCCACTTATTTTCTGCTTTTGCTGCATAACATGACAATCAAGCTTTTCTCTGTATTACTAAAAGACATTGCTTTCATTGTTCCCATGAACAAACCACAGTGTAATGAAACCTTCTCTTATTTGTGTAAATTTTAGTTGTTTCCAGTTTTCCACTATTATAAAAGCTGTTGTGATATTCACATTTATACATAACACTTTTTCTACATGGGTGGTTATTTCCTGGATGAATTTTAGAATGGGTCTATACTTATTACATAATTTCTGAAATGCAAACGGGTTTTGTCAAAGGATTCTATCTAATATCAAAAGTCACATGAAATGTTCCCCTGGATCCCGGCTCTATGCTGGTCTGAAAATATACTCCAAGCCTGCAACTTAAAGTGCCTCCATTTGAGAGCTTCCCTGGTGGCGCAGTGGTTGAGAGTCCGCCTGCTGATACAGGGGACACGGGTTCCTGCCCCAGTCCAGGAAGATCCCACATGCCGCGGAGCGGCTGGGCCCGTGAGCCATGGCCGCTGAGCCTGTGCATCGGAGCCTGTGCTCCGCAACGGGAGAGGCCACAACAGTGAGAGGCCCGTGTACCGAAAAAAAAAAAAAAAAAAAAGAGTGTCTCCATTTGAGGAACTTCAAAGGAGCCAGCAAAAAAAGAATCCATCCCAGAACTTTGAATAGAGTGCTGGAGTGGATCATGAGAACAAGAATGAAAGGTCTTGTGATTTTTGGCACAAAGAGACATAACTAATATGCTCTTAAGATGGAAGGATTTGCTGGTTACAGAGGCAAAATGATTTTACTTAGAATGTCTTTCTTATAAGCATAAGGCCATTTTCTATTTATTAAAGCAGCTTAGGTTAAAACTTTTATTTTTATTTATTTTTTGGTTGTATTTTCTCTTTATCTCAGGTATTTTGGCCTTTGGGAATGCAAAATTTTGAAAAACATCTTAACAGCTGTTGTTGGGATAAATTCAGAACATTTTGAAACAAGAATAGGTCAAAGATAAAAAATTTTTTTTCATAAAGGCCCAGTTTTCCTCAGTTTTAGCAGCTGATTAGAGTATGGCTACAGAGAAGTAGAAGTTAAACTCTCACTTTCTTCCTGATCCCAGATTTAAAGGAAAATCTACAAGTATATATAAAGCAAAGCAATATGTCTTTTTCTTTAAATTGGAGTATAGTTGACTTGCAATGTTGTACCAAAGCAATATGTCTTGATGTGTAAACTCAGTGATGGCAGGGAATGGTAAGAAGTTGGGAATCAGAGGACCTGTGTTTCTACTCCTCTATGCAACTAGGAAGCCCCTGGCTTTGTCACTGACATTTGAAGGGCTCAATTTCAAAAAAGGAAGCCTATCAAATATGAAACAGTATATGCGAAGTGCTTTTGGAGATACAGTGTACTTCTCTACATGCAATAACAGTATGAAGAGGGTTGTTATTGTGTATTCCCGTGTATTGTGTATTGTCCTTTATGATGTCAATGCAAGTATGGTCAAGGACAGGAAAGTCAGTGTTGATCAGGCGAGCTGTGGGACTGGAAAGAAGCAGGAAGATGTCTGGGGGGAGAATCAGTGGTTCAGAATCAGGTATCATGGCAGGAGTCAAATTCTCTTCCAAGTCACAGGTCTAGGAACCAGGATAATAGCAATGATGATGGGAGGCATAAAAACGACATACGTCAGCAGCAACTATGACCACTGATACCACCATCTGACAGTTTACCTCATTGTAGGCACTCTGCTAAGTGCTTTACTTGCATTATCTCAGTCAATCCCATTATCTTAGCCACCCAATAGGAGTAGTTATGGAAACATACACAAGACAGACGTTCAGAGTAATATAAAATCTTACAGCTGCAAAATGGCCAAGCAGAGATTTCAACCCCTGTCTTCTGACTCAGAGCCCAAAGGAAAGATCAGGCAAGAGTTAGGAGTTAAACAGGGAGCTCAGGGACAGCACAGAGGAGGCATGAACCTGTGAGCCAGGCTGAGGCTGAGGCTGAGGCCTCCCTGACTCTTCCTCCTGGGGAAACAGCAGGTAAAGCTCCTGGGTGCAGCTGAGCTCAGACCCTGCCTGGGGCAGAGTGGGGTGGGGACCAGGAGGTCTTACAAATGGACTGGCAGTGTTCCTCCAGTAACAGGGAACAGTTCTTGCTGCTGCATGTGACCTCTCTTCCCTGCCCTCCCCCATGACTGGGGTCAGGAATGGACTACGAGGCCAGCAGGCCTTGGCCTGTGCTATGAAGAGAAGCAATGGTGGAGCCTTGGTCCACAGACAAAATCTGCCACAGTGGGTTAGCCTCGCAGTCCATTCAGCCCAGAGCTCATCTCCAATAGTGAAATCAAGTGCAATGACTTATGAACTGTTTTTTGTTTTTTTTAAGATTTAATTTTATTTATTTTTGGCTGTGTTGGGTCTTCGTTGCTGCGTGCGGGCTTTCTCTAGTTGTGGTGAGCGGGGGCTACTCTTCGTTGCGGTGCACGGGCTTCTCATTGTGGTGGCTTCTCTTGTTGCGGAGCATGGGTTCTAGGTGTGTGGGCTTCAGTAGTTGTGGCACGCGGGCTCAGTAGTTGTGGCTTGCGGGCTCTAGAGCGCAGGCTCAGTAGTTGTGGCTCACGGGCTTAGTTGCTCCGTGGCATGTGGGATCTTCCCAGACCAGGGATGGAACCCATGTCCCCTGCATTGGCAGACGGATTCTTATCTACTGTGCCACCAGGGAAGTCCACAAAAAGTATTTTCAAGAGAAATCTCATGTAGAAGCCCAGAATTTATAAAAGATAAGAAGTAGAGCGATTCTGGTTTAAAGAGAGATGAAGGAAGCCCAGAATGGTCTCCTTTCACCCATCCCCAACCTAAACACTTTCATGGACATTGGGCCAAAAGCATGTTTGGACCCCTTGACACCAACAGGAATGACATGGACCGCAAATATTCTAACTTTCTTTAGAAATCCAGTAGCAATGCATTACCATGTAGTTTCCTAAAACCTTTTAAAAAATCTATTTTTCCATCTGCACCACAATTGTGGCTACAGAGTCCACTACTTCCTTGCCACTTTCGGAAGTACTTTTCTCTTGTCCCAGGCTCGCTCTGCTCTAACTTCAAGGGCTATCTTCTCTTCTTCTTAGTAGTTACACTAGGAAGTCTATGTATGATTTTAGAAACTTTGTTCACCTCCTCCTCCTCTTTCCAGACAGAACATTCCTAAGCTGTTTAGTCTGTTCTCACTGGAGGATTAAATGCAATAATATATGTAAAGCACCAAGCAAAAGAGGTAGCATAAAGGAGGGGTTCAGGAAGCATCATGCCTTTATCCCTCCTTTTCCATCTCCTTCATCACTTAAAAGGCTCTTCTCTAGTTTTGCCTTACACTGTAACCCTTTGCTCCTTTCTTAATCATAGTCATTGCTGTGCTCCAAATAAGGCTGGGCAAGATAACAATGACATCTTTACCTACACAACCAAATACTGATACCGCAAGACTGTCAGCATCAAGCCCAGCCTGCACCACGTGACCTGTCATCGCAGCCAGGAACACAGAGTTTACTCTTCTCTATGTAGCCTCCAAGTTCCCTGATAGGAAAATTGTAACAAAGAAACCCTGGCCTGAATGAGGGTCTATATTTTGTGTTGCATAACCGAGAGAGTGAGGGAGGGAGAGAGAAAAAGACAGATAGACAGAGACAGAGACAGAGAGAACCCACACAGGTGAGAAGTGAGGGATCAGGGAGGGTTTGATTATAGCCAAACAATGTTGGAAGAAGAATTAACTTTCCTTGCCGAAAGAGAGACATGAGGAGCAGGGAACAGGAGTTCTCAGAGGACGGGAACTGTTAGGAAGGGAGCTAGGGCTCACTTCCTGAACTTGTACATGGAGGTAAGGAAAATCAGGGGGAACTTCAAGACATTACTGGCAGGAGGATAAACTGACACAACTTTTCCAGAGGACCATTTATCAATATCCACGGTTGTAAGTGTATATACCCTAAGATTCAGCAACCACATTTTTAGGACTCTGAACTTGTAGAGATATTAACATTGCACAGATAGATGTACAGTGATGTTCATTCCAGCACTGTTCCTTTTCTAAGGAAGTGTTCATCAGCAGTGACCGATTAAATAAATTATGGTGTATCCATACAATGGAATAGTAGGTAATCGTGAAAAGGAGGGAGGTAGCAATATATGTACTAACATGAAAAAATCTCAAAAATACAATAGATGAAAAAGACAAGTTGTAATACGTATAATATGAGCCACTTTCAGTTTTAAAATTATATAACTATTCACATAAACATAAGAAAGCCACCTGGAAGGATACACATGGATTATCTCAAGTTTTTGGAGAGAAGGACAATTGTCACTTTTTACTTTAGGTATGTCTACATTGTTGGAATTTGTAATGAAAAATAAACAGGAGAGCTAGCTAGAGCACAGTGGTTATGTGCGTGGGCTGTGAAGCCATATTACCCAAGTTTGAACCCCAGCTCTGCCTTGTCCTAGAAGTGACAGGTAATTTAACCTCTCTGTGACTCAGTTTCCTCATCTGTAAAATGTCATTAATGATAGTACTCATAAGGCTGTTGTGCCAATTAAATGAATTAATACATATAAAGAGGTTAGAAAAGGCCTGGCATATAGTGAACACTCCATAAATTGTTGGCCTAAAAGAATACATTTTTTTGTCGTTTTTTAAATTACCAGAGGATAGAAGGGGAAAGGTGGGAAAAGATTAGTGCCAGATAATAAAAGGCCTCAAACATCAGGCTAAGGAATGAGAATTAATTTATTCAGTAGGAAATGAGGAGCCATTTATTCATTGAATAAATATTTATTGTGTGGGGCTTCCCTGGTGGCGCAGTCGTTGAGAATCTGCCTGCTAATGCAGGGGACACGGGTTCATGCCCTGGTCTGGGAAGATCCCACACGCCGCAGAGCAACTGGGCCCGTGAGCCACAACTACTGAGCCTGCGCGTCTGGAGCCTGTGCTCCGCAACAAGAGAGGCCGCGATAGTGAGAGGCCCGCGCACCGCGATGAAGAGTGGCCCCCGCTTGCCACAACTAGAGAAAGCCCTTGCACAGAAACGAAGACCCAACACAGCCAAAAACATAAATAAACAAATGTGGGGTTTAAAAAAAAAAAAGAAAAGAATTTAAAATTAATCAATACAATCATAAATAGCATGTAGGTCAAATAATAAAGCATAATTAAAATTAGAAAAATATTTAAAAAAATATTTATTGTGTGCCTTTTACGTGCTAGATACTGTTCCAGATGGTTGGGACACATCAGTGAATGAAACGAACAACGATATTTTAGAAAAGGTCTGATGTAATCAAGATTGGCCTTTTGGGTATGATAGTTACATGTCTTAAAAGTGTTTTGTGTGTGTTTGTGGGGGGAGGCGACCAGGAAGACTAGGGCTGTCAGTGAGAAGGCCAACACATTATTCGGGCAATGAAGGCCTGATGCACGAAAGGGACTCCAGGCCCGAAGCCTGGAAGAGGCATCCAAGGCCTCAGAGAAGACAGGCAATCCCTAGTGCTGGCAAGGTGGTGAGGCTGGCAGGCAGGCAGGGAGCTGTGGTGGGCCAGAGAACCTCTGAACATCAGCTTTTTAGGGTTTATCTCAGCATTGGCCAACTCAGTTGGCCTGCAGTCAGACCACCTGGTTCCAGTCTCATGCTTACCACCACTGACTGACCAGAGGGGCTCTGGAGAACAAAACTTCTCTGGGCCTCAGAATCCTCATATAAAATGAGGGTCACCCTAGATGATCTCCAGGGCCCCTTTCGACTCTAACATTCTATAGCTTTCATATCCCAAAGAGGATATGAGCAAATGAATGGGACTTCCTTTCCTATTACCAGTGTATTATATACCAGAGTCAAGAGAAACCATTAAAACACAGGATTCAGATGTGCAGGATAATGTGTGAGAAGATTGTTTACATTCATTTCCTTTTTGAGAAAGCACGTATTGAATTTGAAGCCAAATGTATGTGTCAAGGTCTGAAAATGGGTTACTCCAATAATTTCTTTCCATACATGCAGCTGTTCTAAAGCATAAACCACACTCGTTCAGTAAAACCATCATCTGTTCTATAAAGAATATAAGCATTCATCTGGCCCTTATTTTTAGAGTAAGAGGTCAAATGCACAAGGGGTGAGATGTAGTTGAGACCACTGTGCCAGATGCAGACAGGGGCTGGAGGCCAATTATAAATCGTAATATCTGAACTTGTGGGTATTTCAATTAGATGGCTTAGAAGATCAAAAGAAATGAATTACTGAATATCAGAGTGGCCAAACAGAAGCTGCAAAAAAGCCCATGTTTCATTCATTCAACAGACTGCTCTCACAAAATAAATCACCAGAATAAACAGATTCTGACTCATTTCCCATTGCTTGTTGGAGTTTGGTTCTTTTTTCCTCCAGGGTCATGGACTGTGTGAACTTCAGGCTTACTCTCTGTGTGAGAAAAGCCCTGCATGAGGATAATCGACCCTATGTTAGAAAAAACTGTAACCTTCTACTACCCACAAGTAACGGGCACCAAAGCCAGGCTGCCTGAGCCTTGATCCCAGCCCTGCCAACCCCCAGCTAAGTGACTTCAGGCAAATGACTACTAGGCTCCGTCCTGCCTCAGTTTCCCCCTCACAGGGTTGTGATAAGGATGTGAACAGGGCCTGCTGTACAGTAAGCACTATGTACGCATTTATAAAATAAATCTTAGTTGCTAGAGACAACACAAGGCAGCTGAGAGCAGCTGCACACCGACTCTCTTAAAGGATGCTTCCTCTCCACTCATGCTACTCACTCATAAAAGTACTATGGAAAGCCATGCATTAGACAAGACAGGGATCAGCTAGCTGTTCTTCGTTTTTACTTCGAAAGGGCTGGGAGGAATTTACATGGAAAAACCTTCTGCCAGGACTGCTGAAATCAAAATGACGCTCCTCTTTAAAAAGGAGATATGAGTTTGTTGGTAGAGATGAAATTAGAATGCCTTGGCATGGTGCCCGCCAGCCTGAGTCTGTAATTTCAACCGTTTGCTTGAGTTATTTGAACTCATTTTATTCTTAGCTGTCCTGCTGCGTGAGTGATTGAGTTGTGTGTGTGTGTGTGTGTGTGTGCGCGCGCACATGCATGATAGGGGGAAGGACTATAGTCAGATGAGACAAGCTGCTTGGGTGCTTGAGTCTGGGTCATTTCAGCTCCAACACTTAGAGTTGTTACCTACAATAAAGTAACTAATTTCTTGAGCCTCCATTACTGGAACTGAAGAATAGTCTTGAAAACTGGTCTTGGGGGCGCTATTTTCTGCAGCAGGGCCTATTATAAAAAGTGGCTGGGATAATTTGTTTTCCTAAGGATTGCCCCGTGCAGGCCAGCCAGAGGGCTGCTGCTGCCACTCCACGGTCTAAGACATGACCTCAGGGTGTCTGGTGGCATAAGTAATTAAGAGCAAACCTTGGATTCAGGCCCTAGTTGAAGCCCCAACTTTGCTGCTTCTTATCTTGTGACCTTGAAAAAATATCTGAACCTCTCTTAGCCTCAGTTTGCCTATCTATAAAATGGTGATAATAATAATAACAGGATCTATCTTATCAGGTGGTTGTGAAGAATAAATGAGAATACTCAAGAAGCACTCAGCAGGGTGCCTGGCTGTCAGCGCTCTTTAAACCAGGGGTCCCCAAGCCCCAGGGACCAGTACTGGTCCGCAGCCTGTTAGGAACCAGACCGCACAGCAGGAGGTGAGCGGCGGGCTAGCGAGCGAAGCTTCATCTGCCGCCCCCCATCGCTCTCATTACCGCCTGAGCCATCACCCCCCCTCACCCCCACCCCTGTCCATGGAAAAACTGTCTTCCACGAAACTAGTCCCTGGTGCCAAAAAGGTTGGGGACCGCTGCTTTAAACAGCTGATTTCACAAGGATATCTGTTCTTGTCCCCGAGTGCCCCAGTGAGATCTTAGGTGTATTCATCTTTGCATTGTGATGGGCACTTTATTAGCTGGTTTATATATTTGCTTTTAAAATCTCCAGTGAGAACTCTTTTAAAACGCGCCTGCCTCACTGTTTTTCTTCTTTGCATTTTTATTTTTTAATTTCAAAACAAACTAGCTATTTTAAAGTGTGCCTGAGTCATTGTCTATTATTCAACAGAAGAGATTCCAGGGCTCTTTGTAGGAAGGATTTCATGTCGGGATGCTTTGGTCAATGAGCTGCCTGTCCTGTTTTTCTTCCCCAGGGCAGCCCCTGCAATGAGTGGGGCTTCCAGTACCTCCCTCTGAGGTGGCAGAATGGAGGCCCTGGGAGCTCAGCTCAGGGTAATGGGGCAGAGGATCAGTCAAGAGAGCCAGTGGAGAAGTTCTGGCCGTGGCCCTTCCCATAACTAGCTGTGTGACCTTGGACAGGTCACTTAAACTCCCCAGACTGTATTGTCTTTATCTGTGATATGAGAGGGCTAGAAGTGGACAAAAATTTAAAAAAGGAACACAATTCCCCCAGGAGGATAGACGGTATAAACACTGTGCCCTTCACTAGTTATCAAAGAAATGAAAATTATAGGAATACAAAGAGAGCATTTTTTTTGGCCGTGCCACATGGCATGCAGGATCTTAGTTCCCGGACCAGGAATCGAACCTGTGCCCCTGCAGTGGAAGCACGGACTCTTAACCACTGGACTGCCAGGGAAGTTCCAAAGACAACGTTTTTAACACTATTAAAATAAAAATTTTAAAACAACATTGCTTATTTTTTTGCATTACTGGAACATGGCACATTGGTACAACTGTTTGGGACTGGAAAAAATTCATATTATGTCTCATGAAAGAGAAGGAGGAAAACTCAAGTGTGAATCCTCATCTCTGCAACTCACTAGTTTTGAGGCTTAATCTCTTTGGGATTCCATTGCCTCACTGGAGGAAAAATGGGTAAAATGGGGATAATAAAGATAATGGCTACTTGCTGGGTCGTTGGGAGGTTTGGAACTAATGTAGATAACGGACCTAGCTTAATGTTTAATAACAGACGCTGCTACTGCTTTGAGTACAAAGTTGAAGAAATGATGATGAGGACGCCTGGCTCATATTATAAGGCCACTGGAGAGGAAACCTATTCTCCTCTCCTTCCCTGGACTCCTTGTCAGAATCTGACTTCTCCTCGGCAGGCAGAGCAGATAACGGCTCAGCTGCAGCCCCACGCATCCAGCTTCCTCAGGGATTCTGACCCATGGCCTCAGAGGTCCCCAGACAACTCCAAGTACGTGCCCCACACAATCACGATCTACCAACACACACACACACCACTACGTGTCAGATGCCAGTCCTGCCCGGCTCAGCTGGCACTTAGCTTCGCAAACAGCCTCCGGCCTCTAAGGCCAGACCCCTCTAGAGCCTGCACACAGAGCAGGGAGTGACACCCACCCTCCGCCCCACAACCTCCAAGCAGACACAAGCTGGCGCCTCCTAAGAGCTCAAGCTGTCTGACGCCTGTCTGCAGCCGCCATCACCCTGCACGTCTTCTGTGCCAGCCCGTGGCCACTGTATTTACCAAGAAACTCACCCCACCTGGGGGAGGCCCTTGGTCCCTTTTCTCAAATGCCCACTTGCTTCTGAGGAGCATTTTTCTCTTCTTCCTCAGATTTCTCCCGTGATTCGTTTCTTGTTTTTCGGGAATTCAAGCTCAGCGTTGACTTGAATTGCCACAGAGCCCTTATCTACTCAATATCAAAGATGTCTCTTCTCAAATGTTTCTTTGAATTCTTTCTCAATACCAGGTTCTGTTTCTGTTCCCATTTTGCAACCTAATAAGGACTGAAATCTGTTTTCAGTAGTTGCTTGATTTTTTTTTCTCAGCTTTAAAAATAATTTCAGAGAGCCATGGAACTGAGGCACTGATAGGAACTCATGAATTCTCACTTCATTCATGAAAACACTGAGGGCTCTGGGGCCCAGGTCTGTGGGGGTCACACAGTCACGCAGGAGAGAGAAAGCAGACCACAGACTCCTAAGAAAGGCTCCTTCTACCTCCCAGATTGTCCCATGTCACCTCTCCTTGGTAAACCAGGCCTGGTCCTGCGTGGCAGGACTTCTGACAATGACTGCATTTCTCTCTGTGGAGAGACCAGAGGCGCCTGGCAGCTCTGCAGAAACGGCTCCACCCAGGCATCCCAAATCCATCATCGACTCATTCCTCTCTCTTACTTCCAGGCTTTTGTAAATGCTATTTCCTTTTCTTGGTAACTCTGGCCAAGTCACATTCATTCTCTAGGTGCTTTCTCCGGGAAGCCCTCCCTCTGAGCTGGGTATTGTGCACCAGTCTTGAAACAGATCATTACCTGTTTGTATCCACCTTCCCTGGAGGTGTGCATATAGCATGAGGGCAGAGCAGACATGAGTAACTCACACCAAAGTGTTAGTGACCTTTAAAATCTCTCCTACCTGCAGAGACCTAGGCACTGAGCCCTTGAAGCAGGCAAGAGTCCCAAGGACAGTCTATTAAGGCCCAAGGATAAGTGACTTTACAATTTTAGACCGAATGGCCCTCCTCTGAATTCTTCCAGAAATTGTGAATAACCTTCTTACTCAAGCAAATAAGGGGAGCAAAGCACCCAGGCCCAAATGAATTAGGTTCAGAAAGGTGAACTGACTTGTCCATGATCACACAGCTGTTAAGCATCAAGGCTTACGTGTGAGCCAAGTGCAGCTTGACTTGATTTCCCAACACCGTGCTGCCTGTGTGAATCTCTTAGTTTCATGTAATTTTCTTCCTTCCAAATGACTGATAAATTCCTCAGAGCCAAGCAAAGGCACTTCCGTCTCCCCTGCAGATCCCACATGGCCTGGCACAGCATCTCAGTACACAACTGGTAAAGAAAGTATATACTTGCTGCCCTTGCTCAGCCTGGCACCCCATTTGCTCTGCAAAACCAGGAAGCATCAGCCATGATGGTGGCAACTCCTAAGACTGAAGAAATACGAGAAAGAAATTCCAGAGTCACCTAACAATTTTATGCCCACTGCATTTGTAGGAAGTAAACCTCAAGTAGTTATTTGACTCTAAAAAAGACTTAATTTTCAACAGGACCATCACCACAGTTTCTTAAATAAGTAAATGGTGTATAAAAAGAGAGAGATCTGCTAGAGATTAAAAGACTCAAGAGACATGTCAATCAAATGTACTATTTGGACTTCATCCAATTCCTGATTCCAAATATCAAATATTAAAAGCCATGTTGGGGACAATCTGGGAAATGTGAATGTAGGCTTATTGTTAAATGTTAATTTAGAATTATTATTTATTTGTTGAGGTATGATAATGTTGTAATTATGTTTTTTAAAAGACTATCTGTAAAAAAAATATAATGAAGTATTTATAGATGAAATGATATAAATCTGGGTTTCCTTTAAGTACTCCAGCAGGAGGGGAAAATACTCCTGGGAGGAGACTGATAAAACAGTACTGGCAAATGTTGATAAATGTTGAAGCAAAGGGATGGGCACATGGGAGTTCAGTGTACTATTTTCATTTTTTATGTGGGTTTGTTTGAAAAGTTACACGAGAAGTTTTTTATTTTTTAAAAAGAATGATTGATGAATCCCCAGCAATCTTCTGTCTTGTTCTACAACTGCTTTTCTTCCTAGAGAGTTCAGTTTCCTCAATGATGTGCAAAAGCCATCCTTTTCATAATGCTCCCAAACATAATCATACAAGTGAGGTTAAGTACCGTTGTGATGACCGCTCACCTGGGCCATTCTGCCACCCCTTCCCAATCAGCTTGCTCCAAACTGACCTTGTCACCCTCCACCAAGCAAACTCACTGTCTCTGCTATCACAGCTCTACCATTGCTGTTATCTCTTTCCACTGTTCTAGCTAGAGACCTCAATATCGCCTTTGTCTCATTCCTTCCCTTCATCCCTAAACCAGGCAGCCAATGATACTTTGGAACATGACTCAGGCAGACACCCTTCTCCTCCATTTTCACGGCTCCAGCCCTGTCTAAAGCCTCTGCACCTCACTTTTTTTTTTTTTTTTTTTTTGCGTACGCGGGCCTCTCACTGTTGTGGCCTCTCCCGTTGCGGAGCACAGGCTCTGGACGCGCAGGCTCAGCGGCCATGGCTCACGGGCCTAGCTGCTCCGCGGCATGTGGGATCTTCCTGGACCGGGGCACGAACCCGCGTCCCCTGCATCGGCAGGTGGACTCTCAACCACTGCGCCACCAGGGAAGCCCTGCACCTCACATTTTGATTGTTGTAGCAACCTCCTGGCAGGCCTCCTTCCTCTGACTTTTCTCCTTTCTGTGCAAAAAGTTGGATTTTCTAAAACTCTAGACTGCCAAGATTAATGCTCTTACTTGGAAATGCCATTTCGAAACCCGTCTGTTATGTCCCTGTCCACTAACATAGCCCTCTCAGGAGTTCTTGTGGTCGAGCTCCATCTTACTGCCTTGAGCAGCTCACTGTATGCCTTCTCCAGCTCTTTTAGAATAAATCTGGTTACAGGAAGCCTGGAAGCTCCAACAGGCAGGGGCTTGTCTGTCCACCACTCGTCACGTGCTTGGCACACAGTTGTGGGTGCTCAGTAAATACTGGTTGAATGAATGAATAGATTCATTAATGAACAAACACTGTGAATAAAATCATTGATTTCAATTTTCCCTCCATGTATGAAGTACTCTCTTCGGCATAGGTCCTCATCTTGTCAATATAGTATTCCCCAAACCCATGATAACTAAATCTTCAAGAACCTTTGGTGGGAGGCCTTATTTGAAAATCCAAATAAAAGGTGTTCTAGGGTTTCCCTTTTCTCACATACACATCTAAACAGACCTTAACTGACAAATCAAACAGTCTTAGCTTTACCTCTGCCTACATGTGAATGTGATCTGGCCACCAATGTTTCTGATGTTCAGTTTCCTCATCTGTCAAACGAGGAGGCAGTTGGGTAATCAGCGGGATCCTGTCAGGTATAATCTTCCGGGTACTTTCTTTTATAGAAGCCACAATGCTTTGTGCCTAACATGATGTGTTAGCTGAGTGTTCAGAGAGAGTCCCTCTTTACTATATGTTCCAGCTGTTTGCCTGACAGGGAAACCAGACTTGCTGATATGAAGTTCCTGTCTGGAGCTCACCTCCTGATGGAGTTTCTTTCATTCCCTTGTTCAGTACACACATATTAAGTTCCTACTATGAGCCAATTCAATGGTAATTTGTCCCTCCTAGTGCTGACAGAGTACCTCTTGACAGTGGTAGCTTATGCAACTTTTCAGTCTGCCTTTACAGCCATTATGTTATTCCAAACCCAGGGCAACCAGTGGTAGGGGTTATGGTTGGCTCATCATTTTGCTGGATAAGCAGCACACTCAAGATCACACGGCTAGTGAAAGGCAGAGGTACCCAGAATCTAGGTCTGCTAAATCCTGGCCCTGGCCTCTTTAGCATCATTCCATGCTGCCCATGGGAGCAGTAACCGGGACAGCTGGGAGGGTGAAGAGAACCGGGGTTCCTGCTTGTAAAGCTATCTCAGCAACCTGTGAATGAAACAATGAAGTGATGGCCCAAATAAGGATAAATCTGGATCACAAGAAGCCCCCAAGGACAGCTGGAGATGGCAGCCTCACTTTTAGTCCTAGAGGTAACTCAAGTCCCAGATCTGCCTTGCAGCCTGAGAAGACCCTGACCAGTCTGTCTTAATGGTATGGGAGCTGGGCCACAGCAAGGCCCATGGACTGGGTAGTTTCTCCAGAATATGGAAATAGAAGAAACATGGGCTCCGAGTCTAACAGGTGGGCTGAAATCCCACCTGTACCCCTTAGTAGCTGTGTGGTATCAGTCCTGTTACTCATCTGTAAAATGAGGATGATACCACCCACTAAGCAGGGTTTTCTGAGAGGATCAGAGGAAATATCCTACATGAAAGCAGCTAGTATGGTGCCAGACCTGATTACCTCCCTTTCCCCTCACTTCTAGTACCTGTCGCTCCTCTCCTAGGCAGCCCTGTGGTGGTGGCACATAGCAAGTGCTCAGTGTCAATTACTGCTGTTAAGGAATGGAAGAGCCCACGAGGTACAGCAGTGATAAAGGAGCCCACAGGAGAAGCGGGCTGCAGAGGGGCTGGGGCCAAAGCAAAGACACAGACTGCATCTTCCTCGAAGATATGTGAACCCTCGGGGAGATGCAGCAGGTGGCTCATAGCCCTTTCCCAGCAGAAATCAAAACCATTCTCTCTAGAAAAGAATCAGTTACAGAGAGGGTAGAATGAAGACAGGGGCATTTGAAAGGTGATTAAAACATATTTTTTGTTAAACAGTTGCTGGAACAGTCTACAGTTATTAGCAATTGGAAACAACTCCTGAGGTAGCCATGTGAGAAAAAAAAGTTTTCTGCTAACAACTTTTGAATCTTTCTCTAATTTGATTAGAATTAGCTAATCAAAAATAGACATTAGAGGGCTTCCCTGGTGGCGCAGTGGTTGAGAGTCCGCCTGCCGATGCAGGGGACACGGGTTCGTGCCCCGGTCCAGGAAGATCTCACATGCCGCGGAGCGGCTGGGCCCGTGAGCCATGGCCGCTGAGCCTGCGCGTCCGGAGCCTGTGCTCCGCAACGGGAGAGGCCACGACAGTGAGAGGCCCGCATACCGCAAAAAAAAAAAAAAAAAAAATAGACATTAGAGCTGAAAGGGGCAATTAGAATTCTATGGAAAATTCACCAGGAAGGGGACTGGATACCCATTTCTTCCCTTGCACCTGAGACCACTAGGCTAAGCATCTCTAAACCAATATGGTTCCTTACTCGGGGGCAGTTGCTTGCGTGTAAGCACAGCATCCAAAAGGGATTAACCTGCTGGTGGACCCTGGGTGTGAAACGCTGTCTCTTGGGCATTGATAAAGTTGTGCACTAAAAGGAGTGTCTACCACCCATGAGTAACCACCCTGCTGGCCTCCCTCTTGTCTCTAGACCTGGCTATTCCCTCGGCCTGGAGCACTTCCCTTCCTGACCCTCCTTCTCCAAACCTTCACCCTGCAAAGTCTCCTTCACCCTTCACCCTACTCACCCTGCAAAGTCTCCTCTTGATATGACTTCTTCCAGGAAGCCTCCCCTCCCTGCCAAGTCTGGGTTAAGGGGACCTACCAAGAGCTCCCATAACCACCTGTTCTTTCTCCATTCAGACACTTATACGCTACTGCAGGGATTCTCAGCAGGGATGATTCTGCTTCCAGGGGACATTTGGCGATATCTGCAAACACTTTTGGTTGTCTAGACTGTGTATGAGAGAGGATGCTACTGTCATCTAATGCTGCTAAGCAACCTGCAATGTATAGGACCATCCTCACAACAAAGAACTGTCCAGCCCGAAATGTCACTAGCGCTGAGGGTGAGAGACCCTGCTCTAGTGTGATTGCTTACCCGTTTACCTTTCTCACAGTGGTGGTCTCATTCATATCCTCAGTAAGATGCCTGGCACATTGTACTCAAAAAAGACCTATTAAATGACTGACTGACTTTCACCCCAGCTCCCATCTCTTGTTTACTCCTGCTTGCTTAAACGCTGACAAACTCCCTATACTGGACTGTCTCACCTGGCACAAATTCTGACTGTGTTTTGACTCTGGCCAGCCCCCCAACCGGGCCCATTCTACTCCTGCCCTATGCACTACAGAACTAGGGCTACCTGCAGCAAAGCAGAGAACAGGGCATCTGGACTAGCCATTGAGCAGGGCTAGACAAAGTCAAGACCATGAGGAAGGGAAGAAGGCCTGAGCCAGCTGGGAGCAGGGCCAGAGCACCAGGCAAATCGGGCAGCTGGACTGTGCAGTTAGGGGCTCAAAAGCTGATTAGTTTCCAAATCCTCCACATGCCTTTAATTAATGGACAGTAAGCGTCCGTTTCCGAGGCTGCAGGAATCTTCTTCCCCTTAAGTGAAGCAGAACCGTATGATGAATACTTTCTCAAAACCCTGAATCACTGCCCATTTGTTTGTGCTTTTGCTACTGAGCTCACATGAATAATTATAAGCTTATTTTTCATGATCGTAAGGGGCTGGGTAATTCTCAACAATTTTAAGAATGAAATGTTCACAAAGACTTTCAAGACCGTGACACAACAAGGTTTGAGAATTCAAAATCACTGCTGTCTTTATTTTCTTATTTGATTTATTGTATTTCATATTTTACATATATCTATTATAATTTATGTTCAAATGAAGTAGTAAAGAGAGATGAAGCCAGGCAACTTTTCCAGACAACAAAGGTTTAGGAGATTGCTGGGTTTTTGAAGCTAAAGCCCCACGATTTCACCTTTGAATTCCTTTAGAACTCTTGGATGAATGCCGAGCTGTCCCCATGATTTATCCACATCCAGTTTGTCAACTAGGTCTAGAACATTCTGTGCATCTACCACTACTTGATCTAGTACCTCTGCTTCTAAAGATGATTTAAGAGTGTTATTCGGTTTGATATATTTTTCTGAAAAGATCAAGGCAAATAATTTATTATGCCTGCTAGCTCCTTTTTATACATCCGAAGGAGTGTTCCTGTAATCTACAAAGGTTCTACCGGGTCTTTGGCTGGCTCCTTCATTCAATTACTTTAAAAGGCCTTCTTATTCTTGCTTTAATGTCTGTTTCTTACAGGATGCTCCTTCAATTATATGTGGATCTTTTTCCTGGGCTTCCCAGGTAGATTTCCCTGTTCTCCTCTCAATTAACTTTCTATTTTTCCTGAAGACATCTGTTTCTTGGGAAGGTGTCTCTGCCTTGAGCAATCCTCTCTGAGCTGCATCTGTAAACAGAGATTATTATCCCAACCTCCAGGGCTATGAGAGTCAAATGAAGTAAGGCACATAGAGGGTTTTGCCTGATGCCTGGCACACAGTAAATGTCTAGCAAACAGTTATTTATTCTTATCATCCTATAGCCAAAGAAGACGGCGTAGGAAAAGGAAGCTATTTCTTCTCAACCCAACCCACCAAATGTTTTTTTTTAATCTTGTCATACTTTGTGCTTCCCCAAAGGTGTTGGTAATGTTTTTAAAAAAATCACTTGGCAAGAGTTTTGAGGTTTATGACAATTGTTTCATAATTACTATTCGCGTCTTTCTCAATTCTCCTGTTATGTATACATCATCTTGATTTTCCAAACTTGCACCAGACCATTAATCTTAAACTTATTAGGACCATTAAATCACAGTGTTCACACACAATACTTCCTGCACCCTCTATGGTGTTTCTCTTCCTTTCCTTCTATAAAATCATTAGTACAGGAAATGATCATTTGTCCTAATTCATCCCAGGGAGGTATTTTGCCAATCTACAAGTGAGTAAACACCCTCATTATTACTAATTGGCCTGATTTTTTTAGCTCAGCCAGTCCTATTCCAGTCTCCAACTCAATCTCATTATCCTTGTCAGGTGGCCTATAACCCCTTTCTACTGCTATATTTTCATTAACTGTTGGCTATTTCCACCCACTAGGCATTTCCTGATGGCATTTTTATGCTGAGGCTCCTTGGATTTGTCCACCACTCTGACAATCTGTTTCATGACCCTGGTCTCTTACCCTTCTTTGCCAAATGTCTCAGGAGAGCCTTTGGTTTCTGAGAAACTCAACAGCTTTCTGTCCTGCTCTTACTAGGACCCTAAAACTCCACCTGTGTCATGGATGCTCCGTACTACAGCTATCTCTCTATCGTCTGTCTCTCATCTATCTATCTATCTATCTATCTATCTGTGACTATGGCTCAGCAATGATCACAAAAGGTTCTGATCTTCAGCGTCTTTCTCAGCTTCCCAAATTAGCCTTCAGAACCTTCCTATTGTATGCTCCCAAGTTGTGGTATCGGGACCCAAAAGGAGAGTTGGGCATGCATGGGACAGCTTCTGTCCTATTGATTTCCTATCTCTCTTGCACTGTTTTTCACCAGAAGGTCTTCACCCGATTAGTGCCAGTGGATAATGACTCCCTCTGCCAACTGTTGCAAAGTGGTTCTGGAATGCCCCGAGGCTTCCCCGTGTCCTGCACCTGCCTAAGCCTGCAGTGGTTGCCACAGTTCGTTCCTCATGGGTATGATGGGCTGACCCTGTTGGATTCCTATGGACCCCAATGGAGAAATCACTGAACAGACACAGCTTCTGGCAAAACCCCTTTCCACTCCCCCCACCCTGCCACACACATACACCTGATGCTTCTCCGTATATCTTCATGTTGCAGGTGAGAATGTGGAAATTATTAGTATTAGATGTCTAAGCAGTTTGAAGTCAATTGGCATCTGGTGGCAAAGCAAGTCAGGGTGTGAAATGAACATTAACTAAAACACAGTAGGTGTTTTACCTTTTTGTTCTTCTTGCAGCAATAGCTCCTTTGGGAAGTAGCAGAAGTGGGTGCCAGAGACAAGTGCTTATATATTATTATCCAACCATGTCGCACTGTCACCGCGGGGACTGGGGCCCACATGTATGGGAAAGCTCCTTGTGAATGGAACAGTGATGGACTATCAGAGTTGTATCACCTGCTCCTGAACAGCAAACTCCTTGAGGGCAAGAACTATGTTTCACACCCTCCTGGGTATCCCTTACAGTCCTAATATTATGACTTGCACTGAGTAACTGTTTTTTTTTTTTTTTTTTTTTGCAGTACGCGGGCCTCTCACTGTTGTAGCCTCTCCCTTTGCGGAGCACAGGCTCCAGACGCGCAGGCTCAGCGGCCATGGCTCACGGGCCCAGCCGCTCCGTGGCATGTGGGATCTTCCCAGACCAGGGCATGAACCCACGTCCCCTGCATCGGCAGGTGGACTCTCAACCACTGCGCCACCAGGGAAGCCCTGAGTAACTGTTTAATTCAACAGAACATGAACTGGAAGGGATACATTCATACACTCAGTCATCACTAAGAGCCTACCATGTGGGTCATACATCATAGTCCTCCCATTCTCCCCTTCTCCATCCCCATCCTGGGTTATTCACCTCCTTTCCCAAGAATCTCTACTATACCCAAAGCCTCATAAAGGCAAGGACCACGTCTGTCCAGCTCACTGCTGTATCTCAGGGCACAGCAGTGTGTGGCACATAAGGCCACATGGAATGAGCCAATACATCAATGAGAACAAATCTGTTTACAACTCGGGCTGGTGTCATGGGAAACACTCTGCCCAATACCAAAGCGTGACCTGGGCTCTTTTGTGTCAAGTAGATCTACGTGTGTCACTTGCCATAGGACAGAGCAGATGTGGTGACACTCATGGGTAAACTGAGGTGAGCAGGGGCAGAGACAGGTCATTTTTCCAGCATGTGTGTGTGTGTATATATCTACATATATATAAGTACAATAAATGTTTTAAAAATCACAACCTAGAAAAAGATACTTTTGGTGGAGGCTGTGCTCACTTTAGTTGATGGCACTGTTTCAGATCATACAATAGTTGAGGCTGGAACTTACAGCTGCCCACCTGTAACGCAATGCCCTTCACTCTGTGTGTACATCACACACCACAGTTATTCACACAGAATGCTTGTCCCCATCACTACCCTTCTCTCCACCCCAATTCTGATTACAGGTATGTGATTTTATTTTATGGTTCTCTGCCAGTGGGTTACTGTGGCTATTCATTTCAGCTGCAGCCATTCTGAATACTAGAGAAGAGAAAGTGAAAAATGAAAGCAGAAGAAGGAGACCTTCACTTTAAGCCAGCACGATTCAAAGTGTGGTCCCGGCAGGTGGCGTCAGCACCTGGGAAACTGCTAGAAATGCAGATTTGGGGGTCCAACCCTAGTCTTCTAGAACCAGCATCTTCAGGGTGGAGCCCAGGAAGGAAGCCGTGTTTTATCCAGCTCTGCAGGTGCTGCTTATGCTTGAAAAGTGTGGCTCGAAAGCACTGTTAGCTGTTTTACAGAATTCTCTCTGACATTGCCTAGGGGAGAACTGGGGGTCAGGAGTCCACAGAGGAGGCTTTTCGTAATTTACACCTTTTTATACCATTTGAATTTTTTTCAGCCACACGCATGTCTTACTATTTCAATAGAGTTAAAAACAACAAATAAATGGAATCTTTATCAAGAGCACACCAAGAGGGAAAGGATAATTCTTGGCAACCTTCTAGGACGTTCCTGGTAATTATTCTCCAAATGTTTACCTGGACAATTTCCCCTCTCTCCTAAATGACAGGTAAGAAAGTAGAATGAGGATAAGGTAATATATGACAAAATCATATGTTGTTTTCTTAACAAAAATGTAACAAATATATTTTGTTTAATATTTCTAAAAATATTAGAGGACTAAGGATATCCCTTAAGAAGATATCAATATGACCATGAAAATGTCAAGTCAGGACGACATCAAGGTTCCCCATTTCCACACTATACAGCATGATTTTTTTAAAACCTCAATTATGGAAAGTATTTATAACAATAGCGTGTCTACATTACCTAATAATCGGAAAAGCATGAACATCTAGATTATCTAATAATCGGAAAAGCATGAACATAACACAATTAAGAGTTTGCATGTTTAATCCTTGGCATGATTCTCTTTTCCTAAAGATTACAGCTGCTCTCACACCTTCTCAAATTGAGTTGTAAGCCTGCCTTATTATTAGCCTTCCCACTACAGGAAAACACAAAATGCTAGAGATTCTACTGCCAGCCTGTCTCCCAAAGGAAGAAACAGAGACCATGTGAACTAAAAGGGCTCACCAAACAAAAACAGTAGGAACAACTGGGTGCAGAGACCTCCTCTCACCCAACCGAAGCTGTAGGGTCGGAGTCCCCTACATTGAATAAAAACATTTGATTTTCAATAAATAGAGACCAAGAGTTCCTATACTCAGCATTTTGTAATAACCTACATGGGAAAAGAATCTGAAAAAGAATACATATAACTGAATCACTTTGCTGTACACTTGAAACTAACACAACATTGTAAATCAACTATACTTCAATTAAAAGTAAATTAAAAAAAAAAAAAAGAATTCCTGCGTCTATCCTTCTGCCACAACAGCCCCAGGCATTCACTCCTACAAAGACACACACACTCTCACAGTAAACAGGTGTGTCAAATGCCTCCCATCCTCACTTTGACAACTCCACACTACTTTGGAAAGGAAAAATGAGCCTGTGTCAGGAAACTGACACTATTTCTCATGTTATTTTCCCCCGTCTACTAGGGGTGTAGAAGGAATAAACACTTAATTGAAAAATTTAATCCTAATACTCATAAAACATCATATGCTCTTGAAAAGGGTTATAGAAATTTGGAGATAGAGCGTGAGCCATTTCAAGAGTAGTCTTCATAGCTTGAATTCCTTAAACACAGTACTTTGCAATGAAGTTAGCCAAATACAGAGAAACAAAACAGTTTTCAAGTTTTATTCTGGGTTATTTTTAACCCCAGAATTTTTTTTTTAAGGAAAATGAACAATTTGGAATTGAGTTGGTGGTGAGCAGGAAACTACTCTTCCAAATATCTCTCGAGCTAATCGTGTCAAAGGTCTAACATGTTTTTAATGTCTGTGAATAAGTATTGATAGCTTAACCACATGGATAAGCTGTATCACCTCTCCCACAAACTATGGACATTGTACACGGAAAATTTTTTTAATAAGGTATATTTGAAGCATGAAAAAACATGTAGCTCATTTCAACCAGGGATGCTATCAAATATGATTGCACTGAACTCTTATTTCCTCTTAAAAATTCGTTATAACTAAGGAGATTCCCTTACCAGGATTGTATTCACAAAAGCCAAAAGGTAAAGATGAAAAAAAAAAAAAAATCTGCAAAAAGATCAACTTATTCAAAAGCTAGTATTCTGAAGAATATAATGAATTAGAAGTTTTCATTAAACTAGATGTTGATACATACATAACACACCACAGGCCATTATAAAAGGAAGGAAAACAAACATCTAATAAACCCTCAGGATTCCTTTCAAAACCTTGTAGATTAAAATGCACAGAAATAATCTTAAAGCTGTGTCTTCAAAGGAAGAGGAATTTGCATCTCTATAGTTAAATATTTCAGGTTAAAACATTTTAGAAACTTCCTTAATTAGGGAAGAAACTTCCCTGATCCTCTGTGTGAAATGTCTCAGAGGAATTGTGTTTTGGCTAACACTGCACAGCGGTGTGAGAAAAGGAACAGTCCCCAGATTTCATGCATTAAGAACATCAGGGGACTTCCTGGACAATGGGAACCCTTACCTGGTCTTCTTTAAGCCTTCAGCATCCACATCCATCCTTTAATAAGGTAAAATTGGGTATTGCAGAGAGAGGGAAGAACCAACCAACCCTCAAGGCAGGCTGAGAGCGTGCAAAGCCCCAGCTGACAGCCTGCTTCCCTCTCCTGAGGCTCCCTGCCTAAGAGGCTGCACAGAAACCAAGCCCGGTGCCAAATCTTAATCCCTTTGCAGAGTCTCACATGGAGCTGCCTCACCTCTTCCATTCCTGCAAAGCCTCTTCCTGCTGCACTTCCTTCTGAAACCATTAATCATTGCAACGACCCACCGAGTGAAGGCCAATCTCAGACCGTACTGAAAATCCTGTAACATGCGGGGTGATGAGTGTTTACATTAGCCGAAATGAAATGATGTAATATCCAGAATCGAGGGAGGGCCCCCATCCAGAGTCAGGGCATTGTAAGACCCGCTGTGAAATACAATTTTTCTACGTGGGGGAAAAAATTCACCCTTGGGTTTTAATGAAACTGGTCTCTGTAAGTTTACGGTTATTTGGATTGTTCTGGTCTCACCGAGTATCGTGTTTTCCAAATAAAAATTCAGAACTTCTCAATTACTCATAGTTTTAGTTGAGATTTAAAAAAAAAAAAAAGGTAACAAACAGAACCCAGTGTATTCATGTGCAAAGAACCTTGTATCAAGGTGGTAATGGTGGATGGCACCGATCCAGGGATGTGGAAGCCTGTTATGCTGCAGGAGACCAGAGCCTCCCACAGCTGCAAATGCCTTCAAAGGAAACATCTCCAAAGAAAAGCAGCGTTTCTTTAAGCCAGAAGTCCATTTTTCTTCCCATAACTTTTGATGAACAAGAAAGCCCAGGGGTTCCCAACACCATTCCTGATGGGCAACTGCTATTGATGACTCTAGGATCTTACAGTCCCTGATCGGAGTGAGACGGAAGGGTCTGAGAGGCACATTGCTGCTGGATGAAAAGGGGAAGAGGGGAGGGGAAAGGGTTTGTCAATAAAACCTGCTTGGGAGAGAGTCTGGGTAAGGTTTTACAACCGATCAGAGATTGTCTTGAGACTGGTGGGGAGGCCAGAGGTAGACTATTTGTTTTTGGATGTGTTACCGCTCATAATGTGAGATTTTAAAAGTAATTACCTCATGCTAGGCACTGTGCTAAGCACTTTGTATGCAAACCTCATTTAACCCTGACAACAACCCTATGCAGCAGATACTATTACTGTCCCCGTTCTGCAGGTGAAGAAACCAAAGCTCACACCTGGTTCCTAAGTAGTGGCACCAGGTCTGTCTGGTGTGCTCCTTGACCACCAGTCCATTGCTCCTGTCAGCTTCACCAGACACAACCACACCATCGCAAGCGTGCTCTGTGCTCTGCAAAGTGACAAAGCGTTACTACACAAAAGTGTGGGAAGCATGTGTTTGCAGCTCCCAAATGCATAAACCAAATCCTTTGGTGTTGCTGCCCAGGAACGCCAGGCCCCAGAGCCCCTAGCCCGCTTGCCAGGCCCTTGGAAGGAAGGCGGAAAACCTCCAATTGTAGGGGCAAGGATCAAATGTTACATAAAAGGAGCTCGGTCTGGCCCATTTCCATTTCTGCCATGAACTAGTATGACCTTAGTCAACCACTTCCCCTTCCTAGATCTATGAAAAAGTAGAAGGTTGGACTTAGTTGGGTTCTAGGGTTCCTTTCAGCATGAAATCTCTGTGACATATGATGTTAAATGATGTGAGTGCTGGGTGAGATGTTACTTTAAAAAACCCTGAATTTATGCATCCAAATGAGAAGTCACTCCAATACAACAACAGCAACCACGATAACAATAGTAAAATAAAATAATCGCTCTCATTTATGAGTTACCGTACTATGCGATAGGCACTATGCTTAGGGCATTACATGAATATTCTCACTTGTTCTGATAAAAGCCCCTATAAGACAGTGTCATTATCTCCATCCCACAGCTGTGGAAATGGAGGCTCAGAGGGAATGAACGATTTGCGTAAGGCACGCCACACAGCTGGTAAAGGGGACAAGTAGGGATTGGAGTCAGGCCTGATAGATTGCAGAGCCCACATATTCCACCTACACTACACTGCCCATGTTCCAACACGCTTGTCTCTCACAGCAATTCTGGAACACTTCTTCGGCAACTTCCTTCAGAACCTGTAGATTGCATTTTAGTAAATATTCATTTTTGAACATCTAATCCATGCTGGACACTGCAGAGGTTATAGACATATGGTCCTGCCCTCCAAAGTCTCCCAACCTGGTGGGGGAAATGGAGGCAGAAGGAGGTTATCTCACCGCCAGGGAGACTGGGCTAAGTGTTATAACAGAGGAACAGGACAATGGGAGTTTTGGGCAAGTGAGATATTATTTCAGAATTATCCAAATTACCGCTAATATGCTCAGTGGTGGTAAATCTCCATCCTCAGAGGGTGGATGCAATTTTGGCTCACAGGCAAGTCAATCAGAGCCAAGTCTAGGGAATAAACTGGGTCATCAAGCTGGGCAATACCATTTTTGGTCACAAGCTAGGTGTGGCTATAAAATAGTGAGATGGATTTTCCTGTGTGGCCCAGACTAGCTCTGAAGGCAATTCCTAAAAGGCAGTTCCAAAAATGTTTCGAGCAATGATACCATCTCCAGATTAAAGGCAGAGCCACCCAAAGCGATTCCAAAAGACAAGGCTTCCCAAGCATACCACGTGACCACAGCAGAGGCAACGGCCTGCAGAATCACTTGCTGTGTGCTCCCTATCAGCAGGCCCAGAGGAGCTTGCTTGCTGCTGTGTCTCCATCATCCGGCATAGTGCCTGGCACAGGGGGAGGCTCAACAAATGTGTGTTGACTGACTAAACGACAGAGACTTTTGAATGTATAAATTCTGGAGTATTTGTTTCTAAAAGCTGTTTTATTATTTGGTCACACTTAGACATCCACATGTTGACTGTGGACACATTCCCAACTGAGCTCAATGGCCAAACTAAGACTGTACCTACCCAGTCTGTCTACCAGGCCAGGCCCTGGGTGGTGAGCTTGGCCATGACTGGCCAAGACAATTTCCCATCCTGTCCCTACCCATGGCCATTCCAGCATTCAGTGTGAAGAGGAGTGAGAACCAGGTACTAAAGAAGCCACCATGCGGGATCTGCTTAGGGCTTGTAGCCAAATGGGCTGACTTCGTGCCAGCTCTGGAAGACAAGCAATGCTGGGAAATGCTTCCACTGCCCCTTTAGGGGAGGCAGGGGACCTGTGTATCCGCAGCCACGCTGGCCTTCTACCAGGTCTAAGTCTGGGGGAAAGTGGGAGTCCAAGGAACCATCCCCCAACCATAGCCTGACTCCATACACATTCCAAAAAATGGGTTGACATCTCTGAGACTCCACGGGGTTCCCCAAATAAACAGGACCAACTGGAGTTTGGCATAGAGCTCAGGGTAGTCAAAAATGAGAGAGGCTTCTCCAGTCTTCAATTTTCCCCTTCTGCTGTTTGTTTGTGGTTGGCTTACTAACTATCCATATAAACAGGCCAACGCCTCTTGGCTACTAGGACTCCCAGGACCAAAGGAATTCCTTGGGTCTAATGTGACCCCTTGGCCTGACTGTCCATCACTAGTGAAGAAAGGGGGTGGTGAGAACTTGCCTGGATACTTTATCTTTCAGTGCCTCACTTTCCTCATCTTTAAATAAAGAAAATAATAGTAGCCCCAAACATAAGGTGGTTGAATGAGAAAATACATGTAAAGGACTTAGAACAGTGCCAGGTCCAGGGTGGGTCCCATTACATATCAGTTGTTATTGTTGTTTCCGATTTGCTGGGAGTGGGGAAGAAGCCAGATAATGGACACGCTGGTCGTGAGGAAAAGTATTCATGTACTTCTGCATCTATTTACTGTGTCATCCTGCACCAATGTTTTATGCCCTGTTTAATGCCACAAAAGGATTTCGTGTGGTTTTTATATTAAAGTACATAAAATCAAACAACAACATCCAGTTCTAAGAAGGATTCAGAGGCCTGCGCTGTCTGAGGGAAGCCACTATTGCTAATCACTGCATTTTGGTCTGAGCTTCTTGGCAAGTGGAGTATTAAGAGAAACACACTGAGGGTGTATCACAGATGTCATCCAATCAGAAAAAAATGTAAGGGTTTAAGCCGAGAGACAAACTTTCTCCTGGCTCCAAATTTCCAGAGGAATTTATAAGCTGAGATATAGGGCCCTGGGTAACATAAAGGACAATGCCTTCCCTGGGACTTGTGTGAAAGATACAGAGACATCTTTCCAAAGGCCCGCACTTACAAGGGCCCCACAATAAAAGCCGAGGGCTCACATTAAATTGTAGCTCCAAGGAGGCGTTTATGGCTTCACAGAACGTCAACGCTGGAAGGGCCTGTAGTCCAGCCCCCCTGGTTTTATAGCAGTAGAAAGAGTGGCTGGGGAACTCCAGGGACAGCTGGCTGAGGACCCAGATTCAAGCTCCCAGTCCAAGGTTCTTCCCAACCCCAGATTCTCGCCCTCCCCCTCATTTCTTCCACCAACAAAAAGAAGCCTCCTTCGGTCCCTTTCCCTGTGGGAAATGGTGAAGCTGCAGCAGCCTCCTTCACACTGTGGGAATCCCTTTTCTTTACGTTTGGCTAAAAATAAATTTGAAAATGTTTAAATTTTCAAACTCCAGGCTGGCGAGTTTCCAGGTGGCCTTAGGAATCTGCAGTACAAAGCCGCTCTTAGCTCTCAACTGTTGGCTGTGTCTGCTGGCTGTCGAGATGCACTCCTTACCCCGAAGTCGTTTTAAAAGGTTGTGTGTTTTAGCAGCTACCATTCTTAAAAGCTTTCTAAGTGCCCCACGTTGTGCTAAGTGCCCTAAGTGACAGCCTACAGCAACACTATGTGGAAGGTTCCATTATTAAAACAGAATTTTAACTGATTTGGTTGACTAGAGCCCAAGGTCTTATCTACAAACTCTGTTACTTTTATAGAACGAGAATCCTTGTGAGGCAGGAACAAAGTCTGGTAATCACGCTTGTGTCCAGGCCTCTGTTTGAGCAATGAAATTCCTGAGGCCAATGCTTGGCAAATGCCATACAAACTGTAGTTGGTAACCTGAAATTCTAGGAGACGCTCTGGAAAGACAGTCTTAAAATCGGGACAATTCTTTAATTGTGGCGTCCTAAGGACAACATCAAAACATCAAAACCCCCCAGAGTACATTCACACTCCACACCTGAAACGGACATTCACTTCTAGCTGAACACAGGAAACTGGTGTTTGCCATCATTGGGCAAGAAATAAGTGGGGCAACATGGCAGGGTGGCAGGAGGCACAGGCGGAACAGTTCCCTGGCTTTGGTGTGATTTCTGGGACTTTCATGTGCTTGTGTGTGACCTGGGCAAGTGGGTTAACCTCTCTAGCCCCCGTTTCCTCTTCTATAGAAGGAGACAATAATAGTAGTACTTCCTTTATAGAGTCATGGGCATTACATGAGATAATGTCAGTAAAGTTGTTCAGAAAAGTGGCAGGTACACATTATGGGCTCAGTGAAAATTAGCTAATGACAGCAGATACATGCTTTAAGACAGATATTAAAATACAGATTAATGGTTGAAATCAGTAACATAAATGTCCTCAATATAAATTAGACAGTGCTAAATGTTTGAGGCAGTTTCCCACTTTCTACGTACATCCTGATTTTACTTTACCTAATACATACTCTTCCAATTTACAAAGCAATTATGGTACCATATACGTATTATGAGTTCACTAAGTTCTTAGCTGCGACTTTTATTGGCAACATGTAATATTTACTTTCAGATTCTTGACCAAGAAGTAAACTCCAACTCCCTGCTGTTCCTGATTACTAGGAACTTGGATGCAAAAAGTAATAATCACAAAGAATTGCCAAAAAATATGTTCGGCCCATCTATTCCTCGTAAAATTTTAAACAGTAGTCTTTGATCAAATCAAATCATCAGAAAGTCACATACCTAGAATATCAATATTTTTACTTTGCATACAATTGCTTTTTATAAATTTGCTCCAATGTCTTGCCATTGGCTTTTCAATGGTGTTCTGTAGTTTTCAGTGTCTAAGCCTTGTATCTTTTTTTGTTTTGTTTTGTTTTTGTTTCTTGCGGTACGCGGGCCTCTCACTGTTGTGGCCTACTCCCGTTGCGGAGCACAGGCTCCGGAAGCGCAGGCTCAGCGGCCATGGCTCACGGGCCCAGCCGCTCTGCGGCATGTGGGATCTTCCCGGACCGGGGCATGACCCCGTGTCCCCTGCATCGGCAGGCGGACTCTCAACCGCTGCGCCACCAGGGAAGCCCCCTTGTATCTTTTTTGTTAAACTTATTCCTAAGTATTTTATTCTTTTGGATGACATTGTAAATGGAATGGGTTTTCTTAATTTCATTTCGGAATTGTTCATTGCTAGTGTAAAGAAATATAACTGATTTTTGTATATTGATCTTGTATTGAGCCATTGGCTTTTATTGATGGATATTACAAATAATATTCATTTATTCAAAAAATACTTTATGAGCACCTATTATGTATCAGGTAGGGTGCTGGGCTCTGTTATATAATGTAGACTAAAATAAATATAGTCTCTGCCCTTTCAAGGAGCTCAGGGTCAAGTGGGGGAACCAGGTCCAAGTGAGGTACACTTCCCCAGTACTGAGAAGATGCTGGTAAGCACTGTCCACATTACCACACAGGGTCCCTGTATGAAGGTCATGGCAGAAGCTCCTCTCTCTCCCTCAGAATTAGGAAATACTATCTATACCCTTAGCAACAATTCTATTTTGATCCCATGCCCACTGTGAATTGTGTAGCTGGATAGGTTTTCTTTGTTTCAGTTGCTAGGAACCTTTGGGCTATGTTGTGGCCAAACTCTAGCAAATGACACTAAGGCCAGAATTAATTTTTATTTTGCCATATCTATTTTTCTCTTCACCCTGATTTCCTTATCTTTTAATTTTATCTTGTTTTGGGTAGATATTTGTAAGCTGCCTCAGATCGTTCATGGATAGAGGCTGGGAAGGAACGGAGGAAGGACGAAGGAAACTTCAATTACTTGTTAATATTTCTGAGACTGTTAACTAATTATGAAGATCTACTTCTCATTTGTGAAGTTCCACCAAGATGTGATTTTATTACCTGAGTAAATGCTTATACCACCTGGAATAAGAACGATTTTATACTTATATGGTTCTCTAATCTGCTTTTGGCAGGTCTAAACTAAACAAAGTCTATTGGCTTTGTTCAGACACACTGGAAGTGCTTTTCTGGCATCACTTCAATAAAATTTTCTTTCCTCATTAGACATAGAGGTTCTGGGCAAGAGCAGGCAAGGTAGAAGGGGCTATCTTTTTCCCAAGTCATTTGTGACCAAGAGGTAGTATAAGTAGTTCAACTTTGTAGTCACTCAGACCTGGGTCTGTATTCTGACTCTGTTATTTACTTAATAGCTGTGTGATTCTGGAAGGGTTACTTGTCCTCTCCAAGTTTCAGTCCCTTCATCTATACAGATGAGATAACACCTACATTAATGACTATTAGTGTAATCAAATTAAATGAGATTTAGCATAGGTCTAAGGACACATCTATTTAATACTGCACTAGAAGTACTAGGCAGTGTACTAAGACAAGAAAAACAAATAAGAAGTATAAAGATGGCAAAGGAAGAGATATAACCAACTGGAAGTCACTGTTTTAGGAAAGATCCCCAGTGTTCTCCTTACTTGCTGCAAGTAATATATCAAGAAAGAAAGAAAGAAAGAGAGAGAGAGAAGAAAGCAAGAAAGAAAGGAAGGAAGGAAGAAAGAAAGAAAGAAATATACCCAACTGTGTGTGGCAGCTTGGTAAAAATAAATTATATTTTTACCTAATTACAGAAATAAATTCCAGATGAATGAAAATTCCAAATGTGAAAAGCAAAACATTAAAAACATTTTGAGGAGAATGTCTTTACAATCACAGAGTAAGGAAGGATTTCTTAATCAAGATATAAAAAGCAGAAATCATAAAGGAAAATATTAGTTGAATCATATTAAAATCTAAAATTTCTATAAAATACATGATAACATAAACAAAGATAAAAGACAAGTTACGGGCTAGAAGAAGGTAACTGCAATATATAAAATAGGTAAAGGAGTAATCCAACTACACAGGAAACCTTACAGACCAACAATAAAAAGACAACCAAACAGACAAATGAGAAAACCTATAAACAGGCAGTTCATAGAAGTAGCTTAAGTAGCCAATAAATATGAAAAATGTTCAACCTTACCAGTATTCAGGGAAATATTAATGAAAACAAGAGTGAGATAATATTTCCCATCCATAAGGCATAAGGCTAGCCAAAATGTCAAGTTTTCTATTTTCTTCCACTTACAGACTTTCCAATGACTGGCCTGACAACTGTCCACATAGTGCTACCTCTGAGGCAGGAAGAGAGAGTGGGGAGTGGGGTCTACAACAGTCTCTGTAACATTTTGTTTCTTTAAAGAAAAATTTGAGGCAAACATTACAAATGTTGACACTTGAAACTCTGGGCAGTGGGTACATGGCTATTTGCCATAAGCCTCTCTGTACTTTCCTGTTTGCTTGAAATGTCCATAATAAGTAAACACAAACAAATAAACTATATCTAAAACAACTTTGTTGGGACTTCCCTGGTGGTGCAGTGGTTAAGAATCTGCCTGCCAATGCAGGGGACACGGGTTCCAACTCTGGTCCAGGAAGATCCCACATGCTGCAGAGCAACTAAACCTGTGCACAACAACTACTGAGCTTGTGCTCAGAGCCCACGAGCCACAACTACTGAGCCCGCATGCTGCAACTACTGAAGCCCGTGAGCCTAGAGCCCATACTCTGCAACAAGAGAAGCCACAGAAATAAGAAGCCCGCACACCACAACTACGGGTAGCCCCCGGTTGCTGCAACTAGAGAAAGCCTGCATGCAGCAACGAAGACCCAATGCAGCCAAAATAAATAAATAAAATTTAAAAATAAATAAATAAAACAAACTTGTTGATATTGAGGAGGTACAACAGAATAGAAAAGTGCCTAAATAAGTCAGTTTTTGAGAAGGCTGGCTGGGCCCAGAATGGGAACCAGGATGCCCTAGAGAGGGCCAGTGTGACGACCAGAAGATGGGGGCAGTGAAAAGGCAGGGGAGTGATGTGAAGAAAGATGCATATTTTAGAGAAAACGTTGGTCCAGAAATAAAGTCTAAAAGCAGAAGAGCTACTTCTCTGGAAATCCAGAGTAGTACAGCCCTTGCTTGTCCACTCACTGCACAAATATTTATTGCACTGAAATATTTTATGTGGTCTCTGGCCTAATACCATCTCCAGTCTTATGGTAGAGACAAACTTATAAAATAACCTAATGGCTGACATTGGCAGGGGAAAGGGTGTGTTTTGGGAAGGCTTCCTTGAGGACATGAACTGAAGTCAACCACCAGATACAGAGATGTAGTAGGTAGAAGAACACGTCCCAGGTAGAGGGACCAGCATGTGCAAAGGCCCTAAGGCAGAAAGGAGTCCAGGCCTGTTCAGTGTTAGTGCATAATCTAAAGAAACCTCCATGAAAGGTTCTGGGGTATTGTGAGGAAGGGTACTGCAATCAGGGTCAAGGGGAGCGTACCTATGTCTTCCTCAAAGTCCAAGGAACCAGAGAGATTTCACTCGGGGTGAAAGACCATGGGTAAAAAGTTAAAGACATCTAAATGTAACAATAAAAGCTGTGCAGGAAAAGGAACAACAGGAGTAATTCACTGGTCTAATAGTCCCTTTCATTGAAGTAAAATCAATTATAAACTTGAAACTTTAAGACAGTAGGCTGAGCTGCAGAGGACACCGTGGGAAAAAATCATTAAGAAATGGGAATCTGCTGAGGAAATGGGAAGGTTCCTTGCATGCTGAGTTTTGGAGAAACTCTTAGAGCCAGGAGGTAGCAAAGTGGATTATGTCAGTGGCAGCTAAAAAAGATAACCTAGGAGCATCCTTCTTGGACACCACCTCAGCCTAGGCTGGTCACACACAAAAAATTTAGGAATCACAAATTCCAGTTGGCTTGGGGTATGAGTTTCTCCAGAGGGTTCTTGGATTGGCTCTGCTGTAGCAAACAGAAGATAGTATTTTTTACACCTGCAATTTTCATAATGGAAACTGACATCTTCTTGGGATTATACCAAGAAAAATAAATATAACTGAATGCTTTCCCCTAATACCATATCATATATAGGCTCCAGGGAGGACATTAACATTTTCCCATTTCAAACAACGCTCAGTGCTGGAGTTCACTGGTGGGAGAGTGTGTGACCTCAGATTTGCTCCAATGACTTTCTCTTAACGTTGTGATGAAAATATCCACTTGACTTGAGCAACACTTGCCTATTTGCCCTCAAGTCCAAGTGCAGCCCCTTGAGAGAAAAAGCAACTTGGGACTAATTTTTTTTCCTCAAAATATTTTTAATGACCACCAATGTAGAAATAGTAAAACTCTGTCCACATGGGGGCAAGTGAATTGTAATAATACTGGGGAGGGATGCGGCACATACCTGCTTGGGTTCTGCTTCTTCCCAGATATGTTACTTTGCCCAAGAGCTCAACTCCTGAAACCTGTTCCCTTAAGTATAATGGAAGCTACAAAGCCCACCTCTTAGTGGTATTGTCGTAAAAGTCTGACTTGGTAATGTTGATTAAGCATAAGGCACAGTACGCACTCAATTGTTGTAACTATTGTTAATAGTTTTGATGATATTTATAACTATCAAGGCAAAAAGTGCTTCTCAGGGGCTTCCCTGGTGGCGCAGTGGTTGAGAGTCCGCCTGCCGATGCAGGGGACACAGGTTCGTGCCCCGGTCCGGGAAGATCCCACATGCCGCGGAGTGGCTGGGCCTGTGAGCCATGGCCACTAAGCCTGTGCGTCCAGAGCCTGTGCTCCGCAACGGGAGAGGCCACAGCAGTGAGAGGCCCGCGTACCGCAAAAAAAAAAAAAAAAAAAAAAAAAGTGCTTCTCAGGGTCATGCTTGATGTTTTCTGATAGGCTAATTTGCACGGAAGACACTGGCAAGAACTACAACCTGAATACATACAACTTCTCTTTACAGAACCAAAATCACCTTTAAAGGGGGGATTTTAGATGCTGAATACAAAATCATCAAAGTCACCTGCTCATTGCAACACATGAGTATTATATAGACTAAATGTGCTGCATCACTACAGCAACAAAAACTTAAGAGAGCACTGGGATTCAATTTTTTTCTGATTAAAAAAAATCAGTGAGGTCGTATAATAACCTATAATGGAAGACAATGTAAAAAAAAGAATACGTGTGTGTGTGTGTGTGTGTGTGTGTGTGTGTGTGTATATATATATATCTGAATCACTTTGCTATATACCTGAAACTAATATAACATTGTAAATGAACTATATTTCAGTAAAAATTTTTAAAAATTAAAATTAAAAAAAAATGAATGAAGTACTTATGCCATATAGTATGTAACATCCCCAGTAGAGACTGAGGCAGTATTCCATAATCACAAAATGTCTAAATATTCACATTATACAGAATAAATAAAAATTGTAACTCGCCTCATGCCAGTTTATGTCAGGTTTTCCCACCGAATGAGCTTGCTGTGAACTTAAGAAAAAACTTTCAGTGTTTAGGTTCTTTTACTTTTAAAATAAAGTCCCTAAATTCAGACATTTTACTTCTGTGTCCTTATCTTACAGAAATAAGACCTCACAGTGCACAAAAATGTAAAGCAATGTTCACTGCAACATTGCTTTTAATAGCAAAGGATTAGAAACAGCTTTTAAATGACTGCAAGTAGATATGGAAGCAACCTAAGTGTCCATCAACAGATGAACAGATAAAGATGTGGTATATATACAATGGAACACTACTCAGCCATAAAAAAGAATGAAATCTTGCTATCTGCAGCAACATGGATGGACCTGGAGGGTATTACGCTTAGTGAAATAAGTCAGACAAAGACAAAAAGTAACTGTATGTTATCACTTATATGTGGAATCTAAAAAATGAAACAACCTACTGAATATAACAAAAAAGAAATAGACTCACAGAGAACAAACTAGTGGTTACCAGTGAAAGGAGGGAAGAGGGGAGGGGCAAGATAGGGCCAAGGGATTAAGAGGTACAAACTACTATGTATAAAATAAATAAGCTACAAGGATATATTATACAACACAGGGAATATAGCCAATATTTTATAACTATAAATGGAATATATCCTTTAAAAATTGTGAATCACTATGGTGTTCCCTTGAAACTTACATAATATTGTACATCAACTATACCTCAAAAAAAATGGCTGCCAGTAGGAACATGGATTAATACAGGATGGAACTCCACACTGTGAATACTATACACCCATTACAAAGAATGAGCTTCTCTAGAAAAGGGTTTCTCAACCTCAGCACAACTGACATTTGGGGCCAGATTATTCTTTGAAGTGGGGGCTTGTCCTGGGCATTGGAGGATGTCTAGCAGCATCCCTGTCCTCTACCTATTAGATGCCAGTAGCACCACCATCTGCCGCAGTTGTGACAACCAAAAACGCCTCCAGTCATTGCCAAGTGTCAGTTGGGGGCAAAATTGCCCCAGTTGAGAACTGTTCTAGAGACACTCACATACATGGGCAACCCTAAAACATCGATTACTGGCAAAAGCAAGATGCAGAATAACACATATTATGTGATTCCAATTTTATTTAAGTGGAGATACATGTATCTGTTAGTGAATACAGGTGAAGGTCAGGGGGAGGGCAAGGGAGACTTTCCTCTCCTACTTTATCTACTGTGGACTGCTTTAATTTGGTAAATTTTAATTTCAGAAATGTAGTTCCTGAAAAAAAATCATGATACACAATTTGACAGTGTGCAAAGGTTTAAAACTGGGAATAAATGTCTTGGAAAAGGCCTTGTGGTCAGGACAGGAAAAAAACCAAAACACCCACTCGAAGCGGGTGTCCAGCAGGGCTCAAAGGAGAACCATGGTTACCAGCAGCTGCTTCCAGCACCCTGGCCTTGTAAGAGGCTAAAATCATTATCTGACCATCAGACTGGAAATATTCCAGTCTGACTGCAGAATAGCAATCCTGTAACTACACACTTCAAACTTCTCCTGAGGGTTTTTTTGGGTTGTTGTTCTTTTGAGGCAGAAATTGAAGGAATCCTGCCAGGACTCAGCTGAAAGAGCAAGTGCTGAAAGATTCAGTTCTATTTCCACCTACTGGTAGGAAAAAAGACAACAATGCACAATTCAGAAAAGGCAGTACACCCCTCAAACAATTCACACTGCTCCCCTCCAGCCCTAATAAAGACCTTTATCCTCTGAATTCCTACTGCAATGGACCAAAGTCTCGGAAACCACCTGACAGTAAAATAAGCTTAATTGGATGCCAAAGATCAAGTTATTGATTAAATCAGCCACTGTACAGTTTGACAGCATCTGTCTTTACTCTGGGCTGGGAGCTCTCTCAAGAAAATACATAATATTATCTTCATTACCTTCTTACTGAACATTCTCTCTAATAAGGATATCCCTGACCCCTTCTATTTATTTGGCTTTTTTATCAGGCTCTCCAGAGCTCCCACAGAGGCAGCTTAGGGCAGAGGTAAAAGGACAGGCTCTATGGTCAGAGAGATCTGGATTTGAGTCACAGACTTTTCCATTATCTTGCAGTCAACCTTGGGCAAGTCGCTAAACCTTTCGAGCTGCCGTTTCCTCTCCTGTTAAGTGTGGATCCTAATGTTGTCACCTTATAGGGCTGTCACCTCAGGAGTAAATGAGCTCTTGTATTCAGCACAGTACTTGACTCATAGGAAATAAGAGTTAGCTATTTTTGTTACACAATAATTCCATGGACTTCCACCCATTTCCCATATGCAAAACTGAGGCAAGGGGTGATGCTCAAGAGGACGGGAACGCTGAATAGCGGGACATATCCTGGATGCTACTCCCTCACTGGGGTCATGGTGCAGGCCTCCCCAGAAACCCTGCTTTTCCCATTTCACTCGGGAAGAGGATATCATCTGTTGTTCTAACATAAATGCCAGCATATTTATCTCATGACATGCATGTTTCCAGTCATAGGATCCAAATACATTCCCCTCACTCAAGCGAAGGTAGGCTCTGCCTGAGACAGACACCAATACCAATGCTTTTACCCCATGGCACTTTTAATGTAAAAAACATAATGTCAGCAGTTTAGTTAGTAAAAAGAAAAATTCAGTCTTCCAAGATGAATGACTCCTGAAATCCACATTTATGGATTTGTCACCTAATTTTACACTGATTTTGCTTTCTCAGGTAAACCAGCGTGAGCACTGATACATTCAAACGACATGAAAATTTTACTAGCCTGGTATTTTTTTTTTTAACATCTTTATTGGGGTATAATTGCTTTACAATGGTGTGTTAGTTTCTGCTTTATAACAAAGTGAATCAGTCATACATAAACATATGTTCCCATATGTCTTCCCTTAGCCTGGTATTTTTAAATGATGTATTGCTGTAACCAAAAATAAAGGATGCACCTGGTGCCTACACTGTGTTGAGTGATGCGGAGGGGAAGGTGAGGAAAAGGGCTTCCCTCAAAGAGCTCCAAGTCCATCTGGAGACGTGGGCACGTCCCCAGTTATTCTGCTAAGAGTGCAAAAAAAAAAGTGCGACAGAAAAGAGGAGAGAGAATAACTCTGATGGAGGACATGGAGGTTTAGGAAAGATCTCACAGGAAAGATGATTCCTGAGCCACTTCTTGAAAGATAAAAATTCAATACCAGGAGAAAGGGAAGAAGGGAGCCAATGAACAGACTCCACAGAAGCCCAGGCACTTGAAATCCTACCGTCTTTATGGAAAACATTATGTGTAGACCATGTGTTGTCCAGGCATAAATTGTTTATTTGATAAGAAAGGAGTAGAACTTATTAATATACATGTTCTACTTGGTGTTAGAAAAGTTATTCTTAAAAAAAGCTCTGGAAAATGGATCAATGCAAAACTGAAATCTGAGCAAACAAAGCTATCAACATCAGTAACTGGACATCACCTTCTACAAGCAAATGGGTTTAGCATCAGTTAAAAGGGCTCTGGTGCATCACTGTGAAATCTGTATCCTAGCAAGACAGTATCGTAATGTATTTGAGCAATTATATTAATGCTGTCATAAATGGATGTTACATTTCTTACTTAAAAAAGTTATTTATAATAGAGTCCCTAGTGACAAAAATCACCAGGTTGACTAAACCCAGGACACGAATAGCAAATGGATTTCATATCGCATGCAGCCAACTCTAATAAACTGGTGGACATGCTTGGGATGTTTCATTATGAAGGGATTTTAGGCCATGACTTGACTCATCAAAGGAAAGCGTCACAATAATTATCACAGTCTGCCATGGGAGCAATGGGTAGATGGTAGCATATGTGCCCAGCACTGCCATCCCTGACTTAAAAATTAAAGAAAACTGAGGAAAGGGAAACAAATTAAATCACTCAATGGGCTTCCACTTACTGAGTAGTAAAAACTCTCCCAACATGTTTCCTCCTCTACTCCTCTTCACTGTCCAAAGCAATTCTGCCTCTGTTCTTTACTCCCCCACCCGGAATATCTCCTTTTCTGAATGCCTTCTACAATGCTGTAAGGTCTAACTCCAGATGCACTTTCCATGAAGCCATTCCTGATGATTTTCAGTCCTCACTGAGCTCCATGTGACTTTAGACATATCAGTTACAAGTTTTTAAGTCAGTTATTTGGAATTCAGAACATGTTCACCCATAGAAAAGGTAATACAGATGTTGATTAGTATCCTAAGCCACTCTAGAGAAATCTAAGTTATGACATGGAAAAAATGTGTTTGCCAGAACGTTCATTTAAAGATAACCTAGGGTGTGAAGGCAATCTGGCTATGACATCTGTCACCCCGTCGATCGCCAGGGTTGATTCGGCTCATCTGGCTGGCTAGGTGGGCGTCCCCTTCCTCCCTCACTGCTCCATGTCCATCCCTCCTGAAGCCGCATGCTCCGTTGAAGATGGCAACCTTCCCAGGTAGAGGAGGACCACTCTTCAGTCAAGGGTATAGGAGTAGCAGCATTCCCCTGCTAGAACCCCCAAATAAGCTCTCAAGGTCCAGTTACAGAACATAGGGTAGTCAAGCTTCCAAGACTTCAGACACATGCAAATGAGGCACTACCTGTGGCACTCTGCCTCTCTATAAATAAATAAATAAATAAATAACTGTGATGAGCTGCTTGGGACGGGGAGGGGGGTGGCTGGGAGTAGGGGGAGGGTTTACACACCAAGAAAATGCCCAAAGCTTGGGGTGGGAAGCTGGATATGGAAGGATGAAGACAGGACCCAGAGAGCTGGGTGCCCCCTTGGGTGGGAGCAAAAAGACTTCCTGGTGTCACCTGGCAAAGGAGACTTTGTAGTTGGAGATGCCCAGGGAGGGGTCTGAGTTGTTGCTGAGGGGAAGGTGATACAGTAAGCCTTCGCATTGCTCACCAATGCGTCTGGGTGGAGAGCTCAAAGGGAGGGCCACCTGATGGCATCCGGTGACATTCACTTAACCCGCATCGTGACATACAAAAATGAAAACAGAAAACTCTTATAGTAGCTCTAGGAATTAAACATACTACTACTAAACTCCACAAGTGTCACTGCTGATGCTTGAGAGAAATAAGATTTATTTGTAAGGGAATAAAGAAATAAATGGAGACATTCTGAGTAGTTTTCAAGCTTTGGTCTGTGTCGATCACAAGCTCAAATACCTACAGGAGGCAAGCAGATAAATGACATGGGTAACATGGGCCCAGTTGTAGAAACAGGACAGGTTAAAGGTAGGGACAACGGGCCCCAACTAAGAATATTCAAATTCAAATCTAAATTCAAATAATAATGATAATAACAGCCAAATAATAAAGGAGTACTGCAGTTCAGCCTCAGTAACTTCTCTCATGCCCATTTTACAGATGAAAAGTTGAGGAAGAGAGAGCCAGCCATTTGTCCAAGGCAAGAAGGTGGTAGAGCTGGGAGCTGAATCCAGGCATAACAACTCCCACCACCCCGAATAGTGCCATGGAACACAAGGCTCTCTTAATCAGCCACCCTCCAGGTATTCCTTAGCTCCTCAGTGGAATGAAATGGGTGAAAGAGAAAGAGAGGTAAAAGAGGGGACAGAAATAGGAAGACAAGAGTTAATATCAAAGAGAGGGGAGACACAAAAATAGGAGTGATAACAGAGTGGAAGGGGAGTAATGACATGGCAAAGAAAGAGGCAGACTTTCTGCTGTAACCAGACAAAGGGTTTTCAAGAGCGGGAAGGAGGTTAAGAAGATGTGTGTATGTGCCGCAGGAAGGACAGCTGAGGTGGAATGGAAGCAGCGGGAGAGGAAGGAATTGTGTAATGGACGGCTTTTCCCAGAGGAGGAAGAAAGAAGGGCCAGGAGCCAGGCTCAAGGTGGTGCCACTGGCACAGAGGAGAGTATCCTGAGCCAGAATGGCCTTGAGGTGTGAGAGGAGCAGGGAAGCAGTGTGTGAGCACAGACAACCCTCCCAGCCCTTGGAGTCTGTGTGGGACACACCCAAGCTGAACCGCCTTGCCCTGAGAGAAAGGTGTTAGTTTCACAGACCTGACAGTAAGTCCAAGATCAGGTCTTGAATCCCAGTTCCAGCACTTAGTAGCTATCTGATCCTGAGCTGCTTAGCTGTCCTGAAATTTACTGTGTTCATCTCTGAAATGGGGAAGTAATGTCTCCTGCCAGGTTTGTTGGAAAGATAGTGTGAGGATGGGTATAAAGTGTTCATCTCAGTGCCTGGCATGTACAAGGTTGCATCAGGAGGAAAGGATTAACGTTGGCCAGTACAGTCAAGGAAGGCTTTATAGAGAAGGAGGAACCTACAAAGTGGGTAGGATTTAAAGAGAAAAGAGAATTGAGACTGGGGTGGGATGGGGAATGGTCAGAATTGAGGAGGCAGTGCCTGAAGGCCTGGAAGCAACAATGAACCCAGATCTTCTGTCTGTGAGGACCAGGGTGGAAACGTTCCCAGTTAAAGAGAATAGCAGGAATAGTAAGGAAAAGTGTTTAATGTGTAAGGGCACTGGATTGTGGAAAGACCTGGAAGTTTTGCTCAAAAAAAGTGTATCTCCATGCCAAGGAGTAACCTGTTAAAATGTCTTGGAGGCAAATGATCCAGTAATTGGGCAATTAGAGCCTGAAATAAAGGGAAGGGAGATAAGGGGCAGACTGAAAGAAGGAGAACGAATCAGCCAGTGCTGGGAGATCAACCTCCTGGTGAAGGGTGGGAAGCTCTTCCTTTTTAGGATGAAGTATTTAACAGAGGGTGTGGGTTCAGAGAGGAGTATCCGACATTTAGGCATCCCTTACACTGATGTTCTTAACATATTTGCTTAACATTTATTCATTAGAGCAAGAACAAAAACTGCTTCTCTATTAGTAAGAAAATGTACACCTAATTCATTATGTTTAAAAAGATATTTATTACACTGATCGTTGGCATGTATTTGTTTTCTTAAGCCAGGCATCCTAACTTTAAAATTTAGACAGTAAGTCACTATCGTGCCGTGCATTATTCAGTACTGGAATTGGTTGATGGTACTTGCTGATGACAGCTGGCCAGCCATTGGCGGGGCTGAGGTGGATGCCTGTGGCTGCAGCTACAGCCTGCACGCTCATTCACTGCTTGAAGAGTGGCCAGGACTAGTAGGTATGCTTTAAAACAGTTTTTACTTGATGAAAGGAGATTTCCACGAGAAAGGACAATTCCTGCTTCCCAGGTTATTTTAGGAGTTGACTATGGAAAGCTGAGTTAACTGGCACATTACTCCCAAAGTAGTCTAGTAATATTTTAGTACACCTTATAGAACTGGAGCCTCCAGAGAGCTACCCTGTGGACCTGGCTTTGGTCAAACCCCACCCAACTCCTTGGAAGACATATTTCTTAAATCATGGACATGCTCTGTCTATTCACTCAATTCATGGCTTCAAGAAGAGCCAGGATTTGGTCAGAGGCCTATCCTTTGTTTCTAGACCTTTGGTTCTTATATTTTGACTCTTTGGATATTACCTTGAATTCTTACGTAGAACTTTCTCCCTGTACCATTTTGCCACCTCTACCCCCTAGCTCTAGTTCATTATTCCTGAATAGAGTTTCTGTTTTAGGTCTTAATCTTAAATGGCATTTGACCTCCATTGAGTCATCCAAGTTATGCCAGGTAGCTTGCCATGTTTCTGTTTGGGAACAGTTATACAGCGTTAAAGTTCTGAATTCCTCTTGAAAGCAACCTGATATGTTGGGGAGGGGGTATGGGCTTTGTAGTCAGGCAGAGCTGGATTGAAATTATAGCATAGGCCATTACAGCACAGTGTTGTCAATTGTAAAGAGGGGATGTTTGCAAAAGATTCCTTTCCCTCCCCTCCTCATTCATTCCTTTCATTAACCATCTATCAAATAACTCCTATTTGGGCTTCCCAGGTGGCGCAGTGGTTAAGAATCCGCCTGCCAATGCAGGGGACATGGGTTTGAGCCCTGGTCTGGGAAGATCCCACATGCCGTGGAGCAACTACGCCCGTGTGCCACAACTACCGAGCCTGCGCTCTAGAGCCTGTGTGCCAAAACTACTGAAGCCTGCGTGCCTAGAGCCTGTGCTCCGCAACAAGAGAAGCCACCGCAATGAGAAGTCCACGCACCGCAACGAAGAGTAGCCCCCACTCACCTCAACTAGAGAAAGCCTGAATGCAGAAAAAAATATCTCCTATTTGCCAAGCTCTGTGCTAAGTACTGGGGTAAAGCAAGGGGTTAGTGAGGAAATGATCAATAAAACACCATCCTATCCTTGGTGAGTTTATGGTTTAGTAGAGGAATACAGACATATAAATACATTAATGCAGTCAAGTGGTACTGGTGCCATGAAGCTCTATGGCAGAATAGTTAAGCTGTCAGACAGACTGCCTAGCTTCAAATCCTGCTCCATCAATTATTAGCTGGGTGATCAAGTGCAATTTTACTTAACCACCCTGTGCCTCAGTTTATTCATCTGTAAAATGGGGATAATAGATTCGTAGTGAGGATTTAACTAGTAAACACAGGCAAACTTCTTAGTGCCTGGCACAGGATAAGCACTCCACCCATGTTAACTGTTATTATGATGTTGGGAGCACAAAAGGAGTGGCCAATTCTAATTTGATGAGGAGGCTAAAGAAAGGCTTCATAGGAATGGTTTAGTTTTTCAGAAAGTCTGGCAGTTGTTAGGTGGACAGAACACAGTGGGCATTCCAGGCAAAGGAGGTTACATGAGCAAAGGCATGAGCAAAGGAACAGCCTGGAACTTCCCAGAGCCCCTGTCTTCTACAGAGGAGGCAACCTCATGGGAAGAGGACATTATGTGCCACCTTGAGGCTTTGGCCCTTATCCTATATGCATTGGTTAGAAACCCATGCTAGGTAACTTCGGTATGTGTGCCCCACCTCTCTCCCTCACCTCTCCAAATCCCACTCTCCTCCTTTCTCCATCATGCCCCATACCTCGGAGGGTGCCCAATATAAACTGCATCCCCGGCTCCCTTTCCCTCATCCAATGGGGAACACTGGGAAGAATTCAGAGGAAGGAAGCAGAAAGGAGGAGTATTTATTTTCATTTCTTTTGTCCTGTCGCTGTCCCAGGTTGGATGCATCTTTCCACTAATTACAACTCAGATGAGGCAGTCCTCTATTTCTGGACAAGGAACCATTCCCTCCCCTTACCCTTTTAGGGCTCCTGTTGCTGCTCTGGGGTACTGCACTAGCCCTCATTTCTGTCTCACCCCCGACACACTTTTGTAAATATCACCTTGATTAAACTTTCTTTTAATTACACATTTTGAATGTGCCATGTGCATCCTGCCTTGACCCCAACTTACTAAAAAAACTCTTGAGGGGCTTTTAACAGGGAATGATGTGATCAGATTTGCATTTCAGAGAGGTATTTCTGGCTCTTGGGTGAAAGATGGTTTGGGGGCAGCAATAATAAAGGCAGAGCTTTTAACGGTGCTTTGCAAACCAGGAACACTTGTTTAAAATATAGATTCCTGGGCACTACCACCAAAAACTGTGATTCAGTAGGCCTGGCGAAGGGTCCCCAAATCTACTGCTTTAAATAATGACTCTATGTGAATATGACAGAACTTCACAGTTGTCTAGGAACACTGACTAGTATGTTGGGCAGGATCCAGTAGAGATCCAGAGGAGAGGGGAGGACAGCTGATGGAACAAGGTCTGGTCCTAGAGAACCTGGACAGATAGGGAGGAAAATCAGAACCAAATGTAGGGGGATTTGTTTTGAGAAGGCCAAAGAACACCTTACCTTTTGAGGGCAGACAAAGCAAAGTGCGTGTAAAAAGGATGTTAACGTAATTTTCACCTTGGACGTTCGATTTCTCATGGAAGTTGGAGGAAGAGTCATACTGAGACTAAAAGGACAGGCAAAGGTGTGAGGAGCTAGGGTGATGCAGGTTTAGAATAGCCACTGTGGGGCATGGAGTAGAGAGTGATGACAAGCAACATTTTAGCACTGCTTGTTGGAGCCGAGACAAGAGAGCATGAATTTGTGTGTCCATCCAAGGGATTAGTTTTGTCATTTCTCTCCAGCAGTACTAGGCCATGTCTAGAAATGGAGAAGGCAGTAGTTGGAATGATCCTAGCTGGAAGGGTTGCAGAGCAGGTATAATGGAAGGATAAGGGGCCCAGGATGTTGAAGTCGCACACAAGCATGGGAGTAGCAGCACTAAAACATGAGGGGGCAGTGTCCAATAGATGCTGTCCTTGGTCCTGAAGTAGCACTGCACATGAGGACACCGTCATTTCCCTATGAAGTTGGGGGTCGGTTGGTGCATGTTCCTCTGCTCCTCCACAACACCCTGCCATACTAGACTCATGGTGTCAATGGACTGTGCTCCAAGCCCCATAATACTGTGAATGGTGTGAATACAGGGCCTACTATCTGGGTACCATCATTTGTTGAAGATCCAGTTCCAATATTTAAGGAAGTAATTCAACAAATACTTAGTGAAAACATTCCATGTGCCAGACATTGTGTTGGGCACAAGTGATAGAGAGATAAAAAATGCAGAGAAAGTTTGTCCCTAAGTCAAATCTTTTATTTGCTTTTCTTAAAGATCATCAGAGGGGGGCTTCCCTGGTGGCACAGTGGTTGAGAGTCCGCCTGCCGATGCAGGGGACATGGGTTCATGCCCCGGTCTGGGAAGATCCCACATGCCACAGAGCGGCTGGGCCCGTGCGCCATGGCCGCTGAGCCTGCGCGTCCGGAGCCTGTGCTCCGCAACAGGAGAGGCCACGTCAGTGAGAGGCCTACGTACCAAAAAAAAAAAAAAAAAAAAAAAAAGATCATCAGAGGGGCCCATTTCTTGCTTCTCTTTCCTCTCCAATTCCTTTTCACCTTTCAGCAGCTACAGAGTGCTCTCTGAAAAATGACCTCCCCCAAGTTCACTCTCTCCCCAGATAGATCTGATTTCTGTTCTTCTCCTACTTTCCCCTGGATGTCCATTAGTCTGTAGATGAACTTAGCTTCTCTCTCAGCCAGACAGTACACTACCTCTTTAGGAAGAGAGAGCAAACAGAATACTGAAAAAGCCAGCACAGACATATCCTTAGCAGACTAGAGTAGCGGGAAGTGCTGCAAACATTAATACACTATTTTTTGTGCCATATTGATATCTAGAAAATCCTCCCCAAGCAGAGAGGGAGGCCACATCACTGACTTTCAGCTGACTGCAGAACTTTCCCCAAAATAATCTGAAGCTGACCATCTCTGGAATTGTTCCAAGGCCCCTGCTGCCCTCTAGTAGGCAAGGGCCCTATTCCTTCCCAGTGGTGCAGGTTGACCCTAACTTCCCTGGCAGGGTGACAATTTCCAATTAATTTTGAAAATCTTTAATTAAAGGTCTTCTTTTATTTTCCAGGGCCTGAACTAAATACTGGGAACACAGAGATAATTAAGGACAACTGCTGTCCTCAGAGATTTCATAATTTAATGGGGCTGGCAAATATGATGCAATAAGTTCTAGGCCTGCAACCTTACCAAAGTACGGAAAGAATGAGGCAAATAAGAGGTTTTCAATGTGTTGAGTCAGAGTTGGTGGTGGGGACCCAAAAGTTGTGTCTCTTATCTAGGAAGAAATAAAGGCAGCAACAGTATGAGATTTTACATGTAGGAAGTAATGCCAAGAGAAGGCTGGATATGAGTCTGGGTCTAGAACTGGAAAACAGAGTGTAAGTTTTCCCAGATGGCAGGTGTCAGAGGCAAGCCTTGTCTCCAGAGCCAGTAGATCAAAGGGAGGTAAAGGGATATACAACATCACCTATCCAGGGAAATCCAAGAGTCTGGGACCAGATTATTGGATAGTTAAAACAGAAACAACCAGATCTCAATGACAAGGGGACACAAGGGTTTCAGAACCCAATTTAGGTAGAGGTAGAGGTTGAGTGAGCAGCTGGGGTGGGAAATATAAAATGGGGCGTGACAGTCAGAGACAAGCTAGTAGAAGACCTAAGAACCGACAGTTTCCCTAAGGATTGCTGAGTGAGAAGCAGACCAGGACTCAACATGGATGATGTCAAATGTCTTCACAGCAGAACAAGGAATGAAAAAAGTCTGGCTCATACTCTAAGAAAGCAGTTACAGAACAAAACACCAAAAAATTGAACTCTCACCCCAGTTATTGCTCAGGGCTCTGCAAAGAAAGGTCAAGAAGCAGCAGGAAAAGGGCTGGGTCTGCTTCCTATGGCACAGGGGCTCTAAACACTTCTCGACGTGCAGCAGGCACAGCCATGTAATGAGCAATTAATACGACCCAAATTCTGTGCTCAGCACTTTTACTCCATTCGTTTATTTAATCATTATCAAATCCACATGGTAAATATTATCATCCTCTTTTTCAGATGAGAGAATGGAAGCTCAGAGAGGTTAAAGTAAGTTTCCTAAGACCATCCAGCTAGGTGACGAAGCTAAAATCTGAACCACAGCTCTGCCTGATTGCAAGGCTCATTCTCTTAATCATCCAATTAGCCTCTCTTACCATGATTAATAAACTGCTCCAGGTTTCATCACTGTGACTGCTCTGGGCTAGAAGCAAAGCAAAAAGAGTTTTTATAGGGATAAAAACATACAGTGTATAGAAACATGCAGGGCAAGGAAGCACTTGTACAGAGTTGATGGCCATGATGTTAAGGAATATCATGGGTCAGCAAAATGAATACTTAAGTCCCCAGACCTCGCGCTTGCCCGCCTCTCACAATCCTCAGCTGCCACCCCTGCTCCTGCACCTCTGGTCTTCCTTCAGTCTCTTCAAAATGTATTGTGTTTCTTCCCTTCGCAGGGCCTTTGCACCTGTGACTCCCTCTGCCTAGAACATTCTGTCCTACTCCTCCCAGCTACCTTGACCTAACCAATTACCATTCCTCTTCCTAGTACAGAATTGAACCTTACTTCCTTACAAAAGCCCTCACTGACCACCTCATTCCCCACTAGGTTAGGCCCCACAGAACCTGCATTTTTTCTTCAAACACTTATCACAACTCTAATTAACTTATCTAAGCAATATATCTTCCTTTCACTAAATGGGATGTCTCAAGAGAAGAGAAGACCAGTGGTGAGCCACCCCTAGCATCTTTATAAGTATCTATTGAGTGAATGAATAAATAATGACTGAAAAATGGGATCAAGGTAGGCAAAAAATGTGCCAGTTGATAAAACTCCTTAGAAAGATTCATTCACTCATTCAGTTCACTCAACACATATTAGAATGCCTACTATGTGCCAGGGTCTATTCTAGGTGTTCAGTCTGGGATTAGAGAAATGAGATGTGGCAGTGCTATAGCAAGGACCTCAGACAGATGACATGAATATCCTATGAGAGTCAGGGAGAAGGCAGCAGTTCAGTGCCTACTCCCAGCACAGAGCAATGAGAAAGCCAAATCCCCTCCTCCCCCACAAAGAAGGTGAGGCTTCCACTTGTGAAGACAGCAGAGTATGTGATGCCCTCATTAAAAAAGAGACTGCTATAAAGGGAAGGACAGGAGGGAGTGTGGCAAATAAGGCAGAGACAGGGTCTGCTCACAGGAGGGCAGGTGTTCTGAAGAGAGCAGGTGGGGGAAAGAGTCCAGGTGAGAAAGGCCTGAACACGTTTTGGGGATTGGGCTAAAGGCAGCAGGAAGAGTGGTGGGCATGAAACCAGGGATGAGAAAGCAGTGGAAGGGGCTGCCAGTGGGTGACATAAGTAGATGGAAGGAAGTGAGAACATCAGGGAAGAAAGGATACTTAGGAGATCTGCTAATAGAATCATGTTCTTATGAAGTTCAGAAGTGCACAGTCAAGAGTCCCATGGAGATTCGTGTACTTTCCTAGAACCTGAGGTATTGCCAGGATTGGCTACAGAACACTGTGGTCTTGGAAAATCAGAAAGACAACAATTGACTATGCTGTTCAGGGGCCAACATAAAATCTGGGAAGGATATTCCAGCAATGGAAGGTAGAGATAAGCCCCCAGAGCTGTCACCCTGAGATTTTCTGGTTTTCTTCTTGAGGGCTCATAATGCTGTCTTTGAAATCTGAAGACAGGAAAAAATCCAGAAAGCAATAGCTAATACTCATTGAGTGTTTACAATATGTCAGGCACTGTATGCATCATGAACTGCTCTGTAAGTTTAATTGTCACATCAGTCCTATACAGTAGGTGTAATCATTTAGCAAATATAAAGACTATGAGAAGTTAGTAACTTGTCTAAGGTCAGCTCCCAAGTAGGAGCACAGAACTCAGGCCATCTGAGTTCAGAGCCCACATTCTTAACCACCAAGTTATCAAAATAATAATAGCTAACCCATACTAGTGCCTACTCTATATGTCATGTACTGTTCTTAGCATTATATCCTTATCAATTCTTTTCATTCTTGCAACTCCGAGGTAGATACTGCTATTCTGACATTGTAAGGTGAGGAAACTGAGGGACAAAGAGGCCAAGGAACTTGCCTGAAGGTACACAGCTATGAAGAGGTGGAGCCTGGATTCAATTTCAGGCGGTTGGGCTCAAGAGTCTGCTCTCCATCACTATACTGGCTCCTCACATGAGCGGTCCCTCTAAATGGCATGACTGGAGGCATGAAAAAACAAAAACTACCCTTTGAGGCTTCCCTGGTGGCGCAGTGGTTGAGAGTCTGCCTGCCGATGCAGGGGACACGGGTTCGTGCCCTGCTCCGGGAAGATCCCACATGCCGCGGAGCGGCTGGGCCCGTGAGCCATGGCCGCTGAGCCTGCGCGTCCGGAGCCTGTGCTCCGCAACGGGAGAGGCCACAACAGTGAGAGGCCCGCGTACCGCAAAAAAAAAAAAAAAAAAAAAAAAAAACTACCCTTTGTACTTGAGCTTTCATTGCGCTACAATTTAGATACCATTGGTTAAACTTTTACTTTATTACTTGCTTGAACAAAAAAATAGAAAATCAAGAGGATCATGGTTTGATCACATAAGTATAAAAGGCAATTCCTCTTTGACTAATGTTAAAGAAATTCAGCTACTCTTTTGTGTGATCTTCATTTGTCCTGGATACCTTCTTTAAGGGCCTGGTCCTTAGTATGCTTCAGTCCCCAGTCCACAGATACATGCTGTTGGTTTGGTCTTTTCCATTTCAATGGACTTAAGAACTACCATTTAGAGATCACCTGCTTAAGCTAATCTTTTGATCTCCAATAAAGAACTTCATTTCTACCACAACCTCTTATAATCTTCCTATACAATTGGTTTCTCCAGCTTGTCTCGGTGAGAAACAAGTTTTGTGGAAGATCAGAAACAAGTTTTGCTCAGATCAGAAAAAGGCAAAATGGGTTTCGTTTGAAACTCGTCATGCTGAGCATCCAGTGCCCTGTCCCATGGCTTCCCCCGTGCTAAACACTTGGGAGGCATGTTCGCTGCCATTTCCTTAGTCTCACAACTGAAAAACACAGAAAAGTTTCATAAAAGTTGAAAAAGGGCAGAAAAAAAATCTAAGTCCCATAATTGTGCCTAGGTTCATGCTAACATTAATGCATCACAGCTGCAAAGAGTATTTCCTATTTTGCAATCAGAGAGTCCAGGAGTTCAATATAAATGCCCTAATCCTTGTAATTTTCTTGTAAGGCAAAGCCACAGAGTGCTCATTTCTTCAAGGCACAGGAAAGTAAGGTCTTGACAAGTTCACAAAACTAAGAAACAGACATTTAAAGCAAGCTAATCTTATTTCCCATTTTCTCCTTTATTTTTAGGTCTTTATTCTCTTCTGTGTGTATAATTAAATTTTCTAGCTGGTTCTATCAGCTGTAAACATCACATATTTCCATTACTACTATTAACTACTAATAATAGTAATAATGATAATGATAATAATAATGGTAGGCTCTATTTACTGAGTATTTTAATAGGTGCCAGGCACCATTCTAGGCCTTTATACATATCAACTCACTGGAATCTTACAACCACAATGGGAAATAAGTAGCATGAATAACTCCATATTACAGCTGAGAAAGTTGAAGCTTAGAGAGATGAAAAGTAACTTTTCCAAACCTCAGCATATAGTAAGCCTTCATTTCAAAGCCACACTGCCTCTCATACCACCAGAGCCCTGACCTACATTCCACATGCCATTAAAATCATGAACCTTAAAGAAGTGCCCATAAGGATATTGTTTTTAACTGCCTTTTTATTTTGAGAAGGCGAATGAAAAACGCAAATAGCGTTTCCACTACAACTTGATGTAACTTAACAGTGTACCAAGTTTAATCAAACCCAGGCACTTCTTCAAAATGAAAATAAACAAAAAAAGCTATCAGGAGCAGGAAGAGAAGGCTGAGGGCCTGAGTTGAAACAGGGACCACTCATTACATTCACGAAAACATACAGAGATCAAGTAAAGCTCAAAAAGCAGTATAGGGGCTTCCCTGGTGGCCCAGTGGTTGAGAGTCCGCCTGCCGATGCGGGGGACACGGGTTCATGCCCCGGTCCGGGAAGATCCCACATGCCGCGGAGCGGCTGGGCCCGTGGGCCATGGCCGCTGAGTCTGCGCATCCGGAGCCTGTGCTCCGCAACGGGAGGGGCCCCAACAGTGAGAGGTCTGCGTACCGCAAAAAAAAAAAAAGCAGTATAAATGTCATATGTTTTGAAGCACTGAAATAAATTTACCTTCAAACTAGGTAGAAGGTGTGTGAAATGGGAGTACAAAGGTACCTTCCCAGTGCAATAGTACATGAGTAAATAGTACATAAGTAAATAAGATTAGCATGGAACACACATATTGCTGGTACTCAAAAGCAACAGAGTTATTTTTTCTGAGTCCCACTTCCCAAAGTGCTCGCCTGCCCTGCTTACTGGCCGGCTGCACTGGGCTGCCTCGCTGCTTCTTCAGAGCTCAACTATCTAGTGAAAATCATCATTTTAGCTCTATATCACTCCTTTTGCACACCTTCCCTATCACTGCCAATGGCACCACTCCCTTTTCTGAGCTCTCCATCCTGGAGTTACCACTGTTTCCTCCTTCTTCCTCAACAGTCAGACCTCATGAGTCACCACGTTCCAACAACCCTCCTTCCACATTGCTCTAGTCATCAGCCTGGCACAGCCACACCTCCTGCCACCAAGTTGCTGCCAAAGCCTCAGTCCTGGTCTTTGCAGAAATTCTCTCTTCTGATCTGTCCTAGCATCACAGCCCAAGCAACTGGTCTACACCATACCTTTCACAGTGTTATTTCTGTACTCAGGAAATACTGGGGGCTGCCTATTAGTCCTATGTCCTTTTAGGCTCTCAATGCATTCCTTAACACACATCTAATTTTCTCGCTTTCCACCATGACCGTGTCTGTTCAGCCAAACTGCTCTTCTTCCCTTCCCCTTCAGATTGTCACCACCCTGTGGGTCTGATGTATGGAAGTGTGCACCTGAATGTGTCACTTAGACAGTTAGACCAACAAGCTCTATTCTGATATGTATACATGTTCATGCTATGGGACTATTCAAAAATTCATGAGGAAAGACTCCCATGATCCAATTGTTTCTCAGAGGTCCAGCAGATGACTTTATATTTTTTTGTTTGTTTTGGTGTAGCTTGTTACTATTTTATTTTTGGAAAAGCTGTGTTTATGAGACATTTTTCCTTTATACTTTTATAATGAAGTAAATGATAGACTCCCATAATGTTAGAACTGAGACTTTAAAGTGTAATTAATGCCCCATTATCATTTTACCAAGGAGAAGCTAGCATCCCAGACAGGTGAGGTGATTTGTTTTGGACCCCCAGAACTTACCCTTTCAGGTTCCTGGTCATCAGCCAGGTTTGCGATGACCCACTCATCTCCACATACTCTGACAAATGGAGACGGGGAGACACATGAAGCAGCACTGCCGCAGCGTGCTCATTCCAAGGCCAAGGGAAACATGGTCTAGAAATTCAAACAAGTTCTTTACTGAAGAACTTTTCAAATGTTCATGTGTACCATGACTTTCCAGGGGAGGAAAGGGAGGAGTAAAAATATGAAATGCAAGGTTTCCCAAAGCTGGTTATCACAAAAGGCTAGGCTCAAAAGAATACTGTGCAAGGCTGGAATTCTACAGAACACACTTGTGTAAAAGGCTTTTTCTGATTCCAGAGACAGGCACAATTCTGAAAAGGGAATTGCACTGAGCTTCCAAGTTTATACCCCAATAACAATCATTAACAGCTACTGTTTATGTAGCACCTGACAATTTAAAAAAGCATTTTAACATGTAGTAACAAACAAAAGAAGCATTAACTCTCCATTAAAAAACTTCTCTGTTAATTGGAGGGGGTCCCCCTGTTACACCAGTTCAATTACAGCTGGGTTTTTGTTGCAGAAAGATGGCTGAATAGCTAACAAATGGTAAAACATTATAATTAGAAGGGTCTTAAAATTAATCTACTCCACTGATTCTCAAACTTTGTACCTGTAGAACATAGGTATTCAATTACTAAAAGTGAATAACGGTATGCCTTTTCCTAATTCAAAGAAAAAGAAAGAAACTTAATGAATAGAAAGTGTGAGAAGGAAATGAATTCCACCTATAACCAATGAGCTTCAAAGAAGACCCTGAGCCCCTGATGAGAAAGGTGGCCCTGGCTGACAACTTGATTTTAGCCAGGTGAAAACCCAAGCAGAGAATATGGCCCCACTGCACCGGACTTCTGTTTTACAGAAACTGAGATAATAAATTTGTGGTGTTTAAAGGCACTACACTTGTGGTAACTTGTTATGCAGCCAGAGGAAACTAATACAGATTTTTGCCAGGCTCTCATTAGAAAAATGGGCAAAGGATGTGACAAGGGCCATGCACACTGTCTGGTGGAGGTCTATTGTTAATCCTTTTTAGAGGAAAATGTTACAGTAAGTGTTAAGAGTCTTAAATATGTCTATACCCATTGACCCACTCCACCTCTAGAAATTTACTCTAAAAGAAACAGAGATGCATGCAATGTCACGGTATCATTATTTATAATAATAATGATGAAAAATATCCAACATTAGGAAAATGGTTGACTTAATTATTGTGTAACCATATGATGGAGTATAGATCAGCTATTAAAAATAACATTTTCAAAGAAAATTGAATGACTCATGCAAATGATTGTGATATAATGCCAGATGAAAGAGCAGCCTGGGAGCTTGGCCAAGAGGTGGAGTAGGAAAACCCTGAGGTCACCTTCCCTCATGGGCACACCAAAATTACAACTATTTATAGAGCAACTATTGATTAGAAAGACCAGAATCTGGGGACTTCCCTGGTGGTGCAGTGGTTAAGAATATGCCTGCCAATGCAGGAGACACGGGTTCAATCTCTGGTCCGGGAAGATCCCACATGCCACGGAATAACTAAGCCCATGTGCCACAACTACTGAGCCTGTGTGCCACAACTACTGAAGCCCACGCACCTAGAGCCTGTGCTCCGCACCACGAGAAGCCACCACAATGACAAGCCCACGCAACACAACAAAGAGTAGCCCCCGCTCGACGCAACTAGAGAAGCCTGCGCGCAGCAACTAAGACCCAATGCGACCAAAAACAAATAAATAAAAAATTAAAAAAAAAAAAAAGACCAGAATCTAGCAGAAAACATCTTCTACAACTAAAGTATAAAGAAGGAACAATGAGAAGAGTAGGATGGGCAGAGTCACAGTATAGTCAAGACCCACACCCCCGAGTGGGCAACCCCCAAATGAGAGAATAGTTACAATTGGAGAGGTTATCTCCAAGGGGCAAATGGTCTGAACTGCACATTGGGCTCCCCAGCCCTAGGGTCCTGCACAAGGAAGTCGAGCCCACAGACTATTTGGCTTTGAAGGCCAATGGGGCTTACTTTCGGGAGACCCAGAGAGCTATGGGAAATAGAGACTCCACTCTTAAAGGGTTCACACAAAATCTCACATGCTCTGGGACCCAGGGCAGAAGCAGTCATTTGAAAGGAACCTGGGTCAGTCCCATCTGCTGATCTCGAACAGCCTCCCACAGAAGCAGGAGACAACTGGGGCCCAGCCTGGGGGCACAGACACTGGCGGCAGGCATTTTCGGGATCTCGTTCTACTTTGTGGACGCTGGTGCTGGCAAGTGCCATTTTGCAATTCTTCCCCTAGTTTATTAGCACCTGGGCCCAGTCCCACCGACTAGCAGGCCAGCACCAGCTTCGAGGCACCCTGGAACCCACAGCCAGTCATGTCAGGAACCAGCCCCACCCACCAGCAGGCTGACACTAGATCCAGGAACCCTGGTCCCACAACCGACCACCTCAGAACCCAGTTCTGCCCACCACTGAGCCATCACCAGCCCCAGGACCCCTAGGGGGGCCAGCCACTGAGCCAGCCACCTGAAGACCAGGCCTAGCCAACCAGTGGCTGCAGCCTCTGCACAAGGCAGGGCCTGACAACCAATCAGACTGGGGGCCAGCCATGTCTACCACACCACCCACAGTAGTCAGCCCACCACAACAGAAAAACCTTCACAGCCCACATAGGGGCAACCCTAGAGCATATAGCTCTGGTGACCAGAGAGGGGTGCGCTGTTGGGACACATACGACTTCCCCTACAAGAGGCCGCTTCTGCGAGGTTGGGAAGTGTAACCAACGTACTAGATATGTATAATTAAAAACAGCAAATTAGGCAAAATGAGGCGACAGAGGAACATGTTCCAAACAAAGGAACAAGATAAAACCCCACAAGAAGGGTGGCTTCAAGATGGTGGAGGAATAAGATGTGGAGATCACCTTCCTCCCCACAAATACATCAAAACTACATCTACATGTGGAAGAGCTCCTACAGAACACCTACTGAACGTTGGCAGAAGAACTCGGACTTCCCAAAAGGCAAGAAAATACCCACGTACCTGGGTAGGGCAAAAGAAAAAACAGAGACAAAAGAATAGGGACGGGACCTGCACCTCTGGGAGGGAGCTGTGAAGGAGGAAAGGTTTCCACACACTAGGAAGCCCCTTCACTGGCGGGGACGGGAGGTGGGTGGCGGGGAAGTTTCGGAGCCACGGAGAAGAGTACAGCAACAGGGGTGCAGAGGGCAAAGTGGAGAGATTCCCGCACAGAGGATCGGTGCCGACCAGCACCCACCAGCCTGAGAGGCTTGTCTGCTCACCCGGCGGCTGGGAGCTGAGGCTCGGGCTTCGGAGGTCAGACCCCAGGGAGAGGACTGGGGTTGGCTGCGTGAACACAGCCTGAAGGGGGCTACTGTACCACAGCTAGCCGGGAGGGAGTCCAGGAAAAAGTCTGGAACTGCCTAAGAGGCAAGAGACCATTGTTTCGGGGTACACAAAGAGAGGGGATTCAGAGCACAGCCTAAACAAGCTCCAGAGACGGGCGTGAGCCACGGCTATCAGCACGGACACCAGAGATGGGCATGAGACGTTAAGGCTGCTGCTGGAGCCACCAAGAAGCCTGTGTGCAAGCACAGGTCACTATTCACACCTCCCCTCCCAGGAGCCTGTGCAGCCCGCCACTGCCAGGGTCCCGGGATCCAGGGACAACTTCCCCAGGAGAACGCACGGCGCGCCTCAGGCTGGTGCAATGTCATGCCAGCCTCTGCCACCGCAGGCTCGCCCCGCATTCCGTACCTCTCCCTCCTCCTGGCCTGAGTGAGCCAAAGCCCCCTAATCAGCTGTTCCTTTAACCCCGTCCTGTCTGAGTGAAGAACAGAAGCCCTCAGGTGACCTAGACACAGAGGCGGGGCCAAATCCAAAGCTGAACCCCAGGAGCTGTGCAAACAAAGAAGAGAAAGGGAAATCTCTCCCAGCAGCCTCAGGAGCAGCAGATTAAATCTCCACAATCAACTTGATGTACCCTGCATCCGTGGAATACCTGAATATACAACAAATCATCCCAAATTGAGGAGGTGGACTTTGGGAGCAATTACAGACTTGGGGTTTGCTTTCTGCATCTAATTTGTTTCTGGTTTTATGTTTATCTTAGTTTAGTATTTAGAGCTTACTATTATTGGTAGATTTGTTTATTGATTTGGTTTCTCTCTTCCATTTTTTTAAATATATATATATATTTTTCCTTTTTCTCTTTTTGTGAGTGTGTATGTGTACGCTTCTTTGCGTAATTTTGTCTGTATAGATTTGCTTTTGCCATTTGTCCCAGGGTTCTGTCTGTTGTTTTTTTTTTTTGTATAGTTTTTAGCACTTGTTATCATTGGTGGATTTGTTTTTTGGTTTGGTTGCTCTCTTCTTTCTTTTTTTATTACTTTTTAATTTTTAATGATTTTTTCTATTTTAATAACTTTATTTTATTTAGTTAATTAATTAATTGATTTTTTCTTTCTTTTTTTTCCTCCCTTTTCTTCTGAACTGTGTAGCTGACAGGGTCTTGGTGCTCTGGCCAGGTGCCAGGTCTGAGCCTCTGAGGCGGGAGAGTCGAGTTCAGGACACTGGTCCACCAGAGACCTCCCAGCCCCACGTAAGATCAAATGGCAAAAGCTCTCCCAGAGATCTCCATCTCAACGCTAAGACGCAGCTCCAATCAACGACCAGCAAGCTCCAGTGCTGGACACCCCATGCCAAACAACTACCAAGACAGGAACACAACCCCACCCATTAGCAGAGAGGCTGCCTAAAATAATAATAAATTCACAGACACCCCAAAACAAACCACCAACCATGGTCCTGCCCACCAGAAAGACAAGATCCAGCCTCATCCATCAGACCACAAGCACCAGCTCCCTCCACCAGGAAGCCTACACAACCCACTGAGCCAACCTTACCCACGGGGAGCAGACATCAAAAACAACAGGAACTACGAACCTGCAGCCTGCAAAAAGGAGACCTCAAACACAATAAGTTAAGCAAAATGAGAAGACAAAGAAATATACAGCAGATGAAGGGGCAAGGTAAGAACCCACCAGACCAAACAAATGAAGAGGAAATAGGCAGTCTACCTGAAAAAAAATTCAGAGTAATGATAGTAAAGATGATCCAAAATCTTGGAAATAGAATGGAGAAAATACAAGAAACGTTTAACAAGGACCTAAAAGAACTAAAGAGCAAACAAACAATGATGAAAAACACAAAAAATGAAATTAAAAATTCTCTAGAAGGAATCAATAGCAGAATAACTGAGGCAGAAGAATGGGTAAGTGATCTGGAAAATACAATAGTGAAAATAATTACCACAGAGCAGAATAAAGAAAAAAGAATGAAAAGAATTGAGGACAATCTCAGAAACCTCTGGGACAACATTAAATGCACCAACATTTGAATCACAGGGGTCCCAGAAGAAGAGAAAAAAAAAGGGAGTGAGAAAATATTTGAAGAGATTATAGTTGAAAACTTCCCTAATATGGGAAAGGAAATAGTCAATCAAGTCCAGGAAGTGCAGAGAATCCCATACAGGATTAATCCAAGGAGAAATACACCAAGACACATAGTAATCAAACTATAAAAAATTAAATATGAAGAAAAAATATTAAAAGCAGCACGGGAAAAGCAACAATTAACATACAAGGGAATCCCCACAAGGTTAACAGCTGATCTTTCAACAGAAACTCTGCAAGCCGAAAGGGAATGGCAGGACATATTTAAAGTGATGAAAGGGAAAAACCTACAACCAAGGTTACTCTACTCAGCAAGGATCTCATTCAGATTTGACTGAGAAATTAAAACTTTTACAGACAAACAAAAGCTAAGAGAATTCAGCACCACCAAACCAGCTCTACAACAAATGCTAAAGGAACTTCTCTAGGCAGGAAACACAAGAGAAGGAAAAGACCTACAATAATAAACTCAAAACAATTAAGAAAATGATAATAGGAACATACATATTGATAATGTAAATGGATTAATGTAAATGTAAATGGATTAAAGGCTCCAGCCAAAAGACATAGACTGGCTGAATGGATACAAAAACAAGACCCATATATATATTGTCTACAAGAGACCCACTTCAGACCTAGGGACACATACAGACTGAAAGTGAGGGGATGGAAAAAGATATTCCATGCAAATGGAAATCAAATGAAAGCTGGAGTAGCAATTCTCATATCAGACAAAATAGACGTTCAAATAATGACTATTACAAGAGACAAAGAAGGACACTACACAATGATCAAGGGATCAATCCAAGAAGAAGATATAACAATTATAAATATTTATGCACCCAACATAGGAGCACCTCAATACATAAGGTAAATGCTAACAGCCATAAAAGGGGAAATCGAAAGTAACACAATTACAGTAGGGGACGTTAACACCCCACTTTCACTAATGTACAGATCATCCAAAATGAAAATAAATAAGGAAACACAAGCTTTAAATGATACATTAAACAATATGGACTAAATTGATATTTATAGGACATTCCATCCAAAACCAAGAGATTACACTTTCTTCTCAAGTGCTCATGGAACATTCCCCAGGATAGATCATATCTGGGGTCACAAATAAAGCCTTGGTAAATTTTAAAAAACTGAAATCATATCAAGTATCTTTTCTGACCACAACGCTAGGAGACTAGGTATCAATTACAGGAAAAAAATCTGTAAAAAATACAAACACATGCAGGTGAAACAATACACTACTAAATAACCAAGAGATCACTGAAGAAATCAAAGAGGAAGTCAAAAAATACCTAGAAACAAATGAAAATGAAAACACGACAACGCAAAACCTATGGGATGCAGCAAAAGCAGTTCTAAGAGGGAAGTTCATAGCAATACAATCGTACCTCAAGAAACAAGAAACACCTCAAATAAACAACCTAACCTTACACCTAAAGCAATTAGAGAAAGAAGAACAAAAATACCCCAAAATTAGCAAAAGGAAAGAAATCATAAAGATCAGATCATAAATAAGTGAAAAAGAAATGAATGAAACAATAGCAAAGATCAATAAAACTAAAAGCTGGTTCTTTGAGAAGATAAACAAAATTGATAAACCATTAGCCAGACTCATCAAGAAAAAAAGGGAGGAGACTCAAATCAGTAGAATTAGAAATGAAAAAGGAGAAGTAACAACAGACACTGCAGAAGTACCAAGGATCATGAGAGATTACTACAAGCAACTCTATGCCAATAAAATGGACAACCTGGAAGAAATGGACAAATTCTTAGAAAAGCACAACCTTCTGAGACTGAACCAGGAAGAAAAAGAAAATATAAACAGACCAATCACAAGCATTGAAATTGAAATGGTGATTAAAAATCTTCCAACAAACAAAAGCCCAGGACCAGATGGCTTCACAGGTAAATTCTATCAAACATTTAGAGAAGAGATAACACCTCTCCTTCACAAACTCTTCCAAAATATAGCAGAGGGAGGAACACTCCCAAACTCATTCTAGGAGGCCACCATCACCCAGATACCAAAACCAGACAAAGATACCACAAAAAGAGAAAACTACAGGCCAATATCACTGATGAAGATAGATGCAAAAATCCTCAACAAAATACTAGCAAACAGAATCCAACAGCACTTTAAAAGGATCATACACCATGATCAAGCGGGGTTTATCCCAGGAATGCAAGGATTCTTCAATATATGCAAATCAATCCATGTGATACACCATATTAACAAATTGAAGGAGAAAAACAGTATGACCATCTCAATAGATGCAGAAAAAGCTTTCGACAAAATTCAACACCCATTTATGATAAAAACTCTCCAGAAAGTAGGCACAGAGGGAACTTACCTCAACATAATAAAGGCCATATATGACAAACCCACAGCCAACATCATTCTCAATGGTGAAAAACTGAAACCATTTCCACTAAGATCAGGAACAAGACAAGGTTTCCCACTCTCACCACTATTATTCAACATAGTTTTGGAAGTTTTAGCCACAGCAAACAGAGAAGGAAAAGAAATAAAAGGAATCCAAATTGGAAAAGAAGAAGTAAAACTGTCACTGTTTGCAGGTGACGTGATACTATACATAGAGAATCCTAAAGATGCTACCAGAAAACCAGTAGAGATAATCAACGAATTTGGTAAAGTAGCAGGATACAAAATTAATGCACAGAAATCTCTTGCATTCCTATACACTAATGATGAAAAATCTGAAAGTGAAATTAAGGAAACACTCCCACTTACCACTACAACAAAAAGAATAAAATACCTAGGAATAAATCTACCCAAGGAGACAAAAGACCTGTGTTCAGAAAACTATAAGACACCGATGAAAGAAATTAAAGATGATACAAACAGATGGAGAGATATACCATGTTCTTAGATTGGAAGAATCAACATTGTGAAAATGATTATACTACCCAAAGCAATCTACAGATTCAATGCAATCCCCATCAAACTACCACTGGCATTTTTCACAGAACTAGAACAAAAGATTTCACAATTTGTATGGAAACACAAAATACCTCGAACAGCCAAAGCAATCTGAGAAAGAAAAATGGAGCAGGAGGAATCAGGCTCCCTGACTTCAGACTATACTACAAAGCTACAGTAATCAAGACAGTATGGTACTGGCACAAAAACAGAAATATAGATCAATGGAACAGGATAGAAAGCCCAGAGATAAATCCATGCACATATGGTCACCTTCTTTTCTTTGATAAAGGAGGTAAGAATATACAATGGAGAAAAGACAGCCTCTTCAATAAGTAGTGCTGGAAAATCTGGACGGCTACATGTAAAAGAATGAAATTAGAACACTCCCTAACACCACACACAAAAATAAACTCAAAATGGATTAAAGAGCTAAACATAAGGCCAGACACTATAAAACTCTTGGAGGAAAACATAGGCAGAACACTCCATGACATAAATCACAGGAAGATCCTTTTTGACCCACCTCCTAGAGAAATGGAAATTAAAACAAAAATAAACAAATGGGACCTAATGAAACTTAAAAGCTTTTGCACAGCAAAGGAGACCACAAACAAGATGAAAAGACAACCCTCAGAATGGAAGAAAATATTTGCAAACGAAGCAACTGACAAAGGATTAATCTCCAAAATATATAAGCAGCTCATGCAGCTCAATATCAAAAAAACAAACAACCCAATCCAAAAATGGGCAGAAGACCTAAATAGACATTTCTCCAAAGAAAATATGCAGATTGCCAACAAACACGTGAAAGGATGCTCAACATCCTTAATCATTAGAGAAATGCAAATCAAAACTACAATGAGGTATCACCTCACACCCGTCAGAATGGCCATCATCAAAAAATCTACAAACAATAAATGCTGGAGAGGGTGTGAAGAAAAGGGAACCCTCTTGAACTGTTGGTGGGAATGTAAATTGATACAGCCACTATGGAGAACAGTATGGAGGTTCCTCAAAAAACTAAAAATAGAACTACCATACTACCCAGCAATCCCACTACTGGGCATATACCCTGAGAAAACCGTAATTCAAAAAGAGTCATATACCACAATGTTCATTGCATCTCTATTTACAATAGCCAGGACATGGAAGCTACCTAGGTGTCCATGGACAGATGAATGGATAAAGAAGATGTGGCACATATATACAATGGAATATTACTTAGCCATAGAAAGAAACAAAATTGAGTTATTTGTAGTGAGGTGGATGGACCCAGAGACTGTCATACAGAGTGAAGTAAGTCAGAAAGAGAAAAACAAATACCGTATGCTAACACATATATATGGAATCTAAATATATATATATATATATATATATATATATATATATAGTTCTGAAAAACCTAGGGGCAGGACAGGAATAAAGACACAGATATAGAGAATGGACTTGAGGACACGGGGAGGGGGAAGGGTAAGCTGGGATGAAGTGAGAGAGTGGCATGGACATATATACACTATCAAATGTAAAACAGATAGCTAGTGGGAAGCAGCCGCATAGCATACGGAGATCAGCTCCATGCTTTGTGATAGCACAGGGAGATCAGCTCCATGCTTTGTGAACACCTAGAGGGGTGGGATAGGGAGGGTGGGAGGGAGACGCAAGACAGAGGAGATATGGGGATATATGTATATGTATAGCTGATTCACTTTGTTATACAGCAGAAACTAACACACCATTGTAAAGCAATTATACTCCAATAAAGATGTTAAAAATAAATTAATTTAAAAAAATAAAATAAGACAAAATTCAGAAGACTTTAGACTGATAAAGAATACGACTAAAAATTTTTAAATACGATATGGAAAAACAATAAACATTTTTTTCACTCCAAAAAAAGAAACAAACCCCCCACAAGAACAACTAAGTGAAGTGGAGATAGAAAATCTACCTGATAAAGAGTTCAAGGTAATTATTCTAAAGATGATCAAAGAACTCAGAAGAAGAATGAATTAACACACTGAAAAGTTAGGTTTTAACAAAGAGTTAGAAAATACAAAGAAGAACCAAAATGGAGATGAAGAATACAATAAATTAAATGAAAAATACACTAGAAAGAATCAACAGTAGACTAAATGATACAGAGGAATGGATCAGTGAGCTAAAAGCCAAGAGTAATGAAAATCATTGAAGCTGAACAGAAAAGAGAAAGAAGAATTACAAGAAATGAACACAGTTTAAGAGATCTCTGAGACAACATTAAGCATACTAACATTCACACTATAGGGGTTCCAGAAGAAGAGGAAAGAGAGACAGGGGCAGAGAACATATTTGAAGACATAATAGCTAAAAACTTCCCTAACCTGGGAAAGGAAACAAACATCCAGGTCCAGGATGCACAAAGAGTCCCAAACACGATCAATCTAAAGAGGATCACACCAAGACACATTGTAATTAAAAGGGCAAAAATTAAAGATAAAGAGAGAATATTAAAAGCAGCAAGGGAAAAGCAACAAGTTGCATACAACGGGATCTCCATAGGGCTATCAGGTGACTTTTCAGCAGAAACTCTACAGGCCAGAAGGGAGTTGCACAATATATGTAAAGTGATGAAAAGGAAAAACCTAAATCAAGAATACTCTACCTGGCAAGGCTTTCATTCAGATTTGATGGAGAAATCAAAAGTTTTATAGACAAGCAAAAGCTAAAAGAGTTCAGCACTATCAAACCAGCTTTGCAAGTAATGTTAAAAGGACTTCTCTAAGCGAAAAAGAAAAGGCTACAACTAGAAACACAAAAGTTATGAAAGGAAAAAGCTCATTGGTAAAGGCAAATAAACGGTAAGGTAGGAAATCAACTATGTAGAAAGCAAGTAGGAAGATGAAAAGACGAAAATAGAATCATCTATATTTACAATAAGTATTTAAGGAATACATTAAACAAAAAGATGTCAAATATGATGTCAAAAACAGTAATTGTGTGGTGACAGGAGCAAAATTACAGGGTTGTTAAAATGTGTTTGAGTGCTTCCCTGTTGGCGCAGTGGCTGAGAATCTGCCTGCTAATGCAGGGGACATGGGTTCGAGCCCTGGTCTGGGAAGATCCCACATGCCGCGGAGCAACTAGGCCCGTGAGCCACAACTACTGAGCCTGCGTGTTTGGAGCCTGTGCTCCGCAACAAGAGAGGCCGCAATAGTGAGAGGCCCACGCACCACGATGAAGAGTGGCCCCCGCTTGCCAGAACTAGAGAAAACCCTCGCACAGAAATGAAAACCCAACACAGCCAAAAAATAAAATAATTAATTAATTTAAAAAACAATGTGTTTGAACTTAAGAAATCAGCAACCTAAAAAAAACCATATATATCATATACATATCATATAAATATATAAATCATATCATATAAATCATATATGTGTATTTATATGTGGCTATATATAAACCTCATGGTAACCACAAATCAAAAATCTATAATAGATACACACACAAAAAAGAGAAAGGGGTCCAAACATAACACTAAAGATAGTCATCAAATCACAAGGGAAGAGAACTAAAGAAGATGGAACAAAAAAGAACTACAAAAACAACCCCCAAACAATTAACAAAATGGCAGTAAGTACATAGCTATCAATAATTACTTTAAATGTAAATTGATTGAATGCTCCAATCAAAAGACATACAGTGGCTGAATGGATACAAAATCAAAACTCATTAATATGCTTACTACAAGAGACTCACTTCAGATCTAAAGACATACACAGACTGAAAATGCAGAACTAGAAGAAATAATTCTAAAATTTGTATGGAAATACAAAAGATCCTGAATAGCCAATGCAATCCTGAGATAAAAGAACAGAGCTGGAGGTGTCACACTCCTTGACTTCAGACTATACTTTGAAGTTATAGTCATCAAAACAGTATGGTACTGGCACAAAAACAGACACATAGATCAACGGAAAAGAACAGAGAGCCCAGAAATAAAACCACATACTTATGGTCAATTAATCTACAACAAAGGAGGCAAGAACATACAATGGAGAAAAGACGGTCTCTTCAGTAACTGGTGCTGGGAAAAAAAACAACTACATGTAAAAGAATGAAATTAGAATGTTTTCTCACACCATATACAAAAATAAACTCAGAATGAATTAAAAACCTAAATGTAAGACTAGAACCATAAAACTCCTAGAAGAAAGCACAGGCAGAACACTCTTTGACATAAATCATAGCAATATTTTTTTGGATCCGTCTACTAAGGTGAAGGAAACAAAAGCAAAAATAAACAAATGGGACCTAATTAATCTTACAAGCTTTTGCACAGCAAAGGAAACCATTGACAAAACAAAAAGACAACCCACTGAATGGGGTGAAAATATTTGCAAATGATAAGACCGATAAGGGGTTACTATCCAAAATATATAAATAGTTCATACAGCTCAATATCAAAAAAACAAACAACTTGATTAAAAAATGAGAAGAACCTGAATAGACATTTCTCCAAAGAAGACATACAGATGGTCAACAGGCACATGAAAAGATGCTCAACATTGCTAATCATCAGAGAAATGCAAATTAAAACCACAATGAGACATCACCTCACACCTGTTAGAATGGCTATCATTAAAAAGATCACAGGGCTTCCCTGGTGGCGCAGTGGTTGAGAGTCCGCCTGCCGATGCAGGGGACATGGGTTCGTGCCCCAGTCTGGGAAGATCCCACATGCCGCGGAGTGGCTGGGCCCGTGCGTCATGGCCTCTGAACCTGCGTGTCCGGAGCCTGTGCTCCGCAATGGGAGAGGCCACAACAGTGAGAGGCCCACGTACCGCAAAAAAAAAAAAGTCACAAATAACAAATGTTGGCAAGGATGTGGAGAAGAGGGAAACCTTGTACACTGGTGGTAGGAATGTAAATTGGTATAGCCACTGTGGAAAACAGTTTGGAAGTTTCTCAAAAAACTAAAAATAATGGGACTGAGTGAACTGATAAGGATAATTATAATTTTTGTGACTTTCTGTTTGAATAAAAAAAAAACCTAAAAATAGAATTATTGTATGATCCAGCAATTCCACTCCTGAGTATATACCCAAAGCAAATGAAAACACTAATTCAAAAAGATAAATGCACCCCAATCTTCATAGAAGCATTAATTACAATTTCCAATATATGGAAGGAACCTAAGTGTCCCTCAGGAAATGAGCAGATAAAGAAGGTGTGATATATATGTACATTGGAGTACTCCTCAGCCATAAGAAAGAATGAAATTTTGCCATTTGCAACAACATGGATGGACCTGGAGGGTATTAAACTTAGTGAAATAAGTCAGAAAGAGAAAGAAAACTACTGTATGTTATCACTTCTATGTGGAATCTAAAAAGCAAAACAAACAAATAAATATAACAAAACGGAAACAGACTCACAGATATATAGAGAACAAACTAGCGGTTTCTGGCGGGGAGAGGGAAACAAGGATGCGTAAGATAGGGGTAGGGAATTAAGAGGTACAAATTACTATGTATAAAACAAAAAAGGTACAAGGATATATTGTACAGCACAGGGAATACAGTCAATATTTTATAATAACTTTAAGTGGAGTATAATCTATAAAAATTTTAAATCACTATGTTGTACACCTGAAACTAATATTATAAATCAACTCTACCTTGATAAAAATAATAAAAATAAAGAGGGTGTGAACTAGAATACTAGCTTTGAAGCAGAAAAGGGTGAAAAACATTATAGAGTAAGAACCTAAATGGTTTAGTAACTAAAATTTGATGTGGGAAATACTTTTATCATTTCCCTCTTTCTCTCTCTCGAAAAAAAAGCAGCCTGTAAAACAGTATGAAAATGGTGCAGTCATTTTGGAAAACAGTTTGGAGATATCTCAAAATTTTAAACATAGAATTATTATATGACCCAGCATTTCTGCTCCTAGGTATATACCCAAGGGAATTGAAAACATATTCACAAGAAAATTGGTACACATATTCACAACAGCATTATTCATAATAGCAAAAAGGTAGAAACAATCCAAATGTCTAATAACTACTGCATGGATAAGTAAAAAGTGGCATTATCTATACAATGGAATTTTATTCAGCCAAAAAAGGAATGAAGTGCTGATACATGTTACTCATGGATAAACCTTGAAAACATTATGCTCAGTGAAACAGTCACAGAAGTCCACATATTGTATGATTCCATTTATATGAAATGTCCAAAATAAGCAAAGAGACACAAAGTAGATTAGTGGTTTCCAGGGTCTGGAGGAGTGACTGCTAATAGGTACAAGAGTTTCTCTTTGGAGTGATGAAAATGTTTTAAAATTGATTATGGTCATAGCTGAACAACTCTGTGAATATACTAAAAACCACTGTATTGTACGTTTTAAAAGGGTAAATTTTATGTTATGAATTTTATGCTAAGGTAAATTATACCTTTAAAAAAAGGCTAAGGAATAAAGCATTGTATATGATATGACTCAAAATTTGTGAAAAAAAGAAGTATATGCATAGAATAAAGATTGAAAGGAAATTTACTGGCTATTCTTTGGTGGCTGAATTACAAAAACTATTTTTTCTTTGTCTCTTTTTTGTATTCTCAATTTTGTAAACAGATACACAAATATTAAAATTTGAAAAATCGATTACTTTAAACATTTTTATATTACCTACCACATTCTATCCCAGAATCTAAAATAAGAAGGTATTTAATTTAGCATATAATGCTATTCCTAGTTGTTTAATGTTTCATAAAACATAATTTCATGGCCTTTGAAAAGAGAATAATAAATTCTGGGTGATCTTCCAACCACATTTAAAAACCACTAATCTAGTCTGACCCTCTAATCTCTTTTTTTTCAACCCTCTCTTTTTAATGTTGATAAAATCCAAGAGTGATTAGTATAAATTTAAGTATATGGTGCTGCTTTTCAAAATGAAAGGAACAAAAAAAATGGATCTTTAGCTTTCAGAAAACTCATACCTACTGAGGTAGGAAAGAGTTTGCTAAAATATGTATATATAATCTTGCTATACAGATATCCACAGACTAGCCAGGCTACAGAAATCCACTGGATGCAGACCACTGAGTTGGGCAATGCCTCAGGATGGGTTCAAAGGTCCTTTGATGATCAAACCGGTATGTGGCTACAACAGTGATACAACCACTCAAATTCACATAAAATCATGTAATGCCTTGAATGATTATTTAATCCTGTGTGCATGTCTTGCCTTCCCAAATGATAGTAGGGTCTCTATGAGCAGGTATCACAGAGAATCCCCATGGAGCTAGCTCCAGGTAAGAGATGCTCTAGAACAGTTTGAAGAGAAAGGCCATGAATTTGTTATGCACCGCATGAGGCACTGAGGAGAGATCCATAAACTACTGCATTACCACTCACATAACTCTATGAGGTATGTATTACAGGTGGGGAAACTGAAGCTCAGAGACGTTAAATAAACTGCCCAGGTTACAACAAGAAAGATTTTAACCCAGGAAGTATAACTGAAAAGTAAGACAGAAAAAAAAAAAAAAACCCAAAAAACATTTACTATGATTCAGGCAATGTTCTATGTTTTATTAATTTATCCATGTAATTATTAGCTTATTTGCAATATATCATTAACTTAATCCTCAGAACAATCCTATGATATAGGACCAACTATTATCCCATTATATTGCCTCCTTTTATAATAAAATGATTCGTATTCCTCTTTCAGATCACAGCTCTCAAATTTCAGTTCTTCAAAAATGATTCTGTAGGGGACTTCCCTGGTGGCGTAGTGGTTAAGAATCCGCCTGCTAATGCAGGGGACATGGGTTTGAGCCCTGGTCCGGGAAGATCCCACATGCCGCGGAGCAACTAAGCCCGTGCGCCACAACTACTGAGCCTGCGCTCTAGAGCCCACGAGCCACAACTACTGAGCCTGTGTGCTGCAACTACTGAAGCCTGTGAGCCTAGAGCCTGTGCTCCACAACAAGAGAAGCCACCTCAGTGAGAAGGCCGTATACCGCAATGAAGAGTAGTCCCCGCTCGCCGCAACCAGAGAAAGCCCACACGCAGCAACGAAGACCCAACGCAGCCAAAAATAAATAAATAATACGTAAGTAAATAAATTTATTTTAAAAAAATGACTGTAATCTACGTAGGCTTGCCCTTGTATTCTCTGATTGAGCAGGGCATTTTAGTTTCACCTGAATAATTTGTGTGGTCATTTAATTTTTGTCTGTTCACCCCAGTAGACTAAAAGCACTAGAAGGGAATGTTATTAATGGTTCAGGTAATTCTGAATACTGTAAGAGAGAAACGCTGAACTCTCAGGGGTTTCAGAGAGTAGTTTATTTCCTGACCACACAGTCAGTTGTGGGCGCTCAGCAGGAAGATTTCTATGTGGTGATTCAGGAACCAGGCTCCTTGCATACTGCCCTCTGCCTCTCCTAGGACCTCCTAGACCTAAACGTGGTGTACTTCACTTCTGTCCACGTTCCACTGGCCAAAACTCAGGCTCACGGATGCACAGGACTGCAATGGAGTCTGGGAACGTGGTCTAGCTGGCAGCTGAAGAGGAAGGGAAATAGGTTTGGTAACAGCGAACCAATCTCCCTCACAGAATAGACCACATGTGTGCCTTTTCATCTTCTGATACTGTAAAAGACTGCAGAAATGAGGGGTGATCCCCCCTTCCACATGACCTCTTGTTTCACCTAGCAGGGTATCTTTAATTTCCACGACAGAGAAAAGGCCCCACCAGACTATAAGCTCTATGATAGAAACTGGGTCTGTTTTGTTTTGTTCATCATGGTATGCCCACAGCTAACAAACTTTTTAAGAGTCTGTAAAAAATGATTAAGTCCTGAAGAAATAATTTATAGGCTAAAATATGAAAGAGAAAACTACAATATAAAGATTAATAAATGAAATTTCCTCAAAAGGTAACATCCTGTCGATTAGTTAACTACAAGTTCACTCTACATGGTCATGTAGAAATTTAAAACAGCTAAAATCACAGGAACCAAACGATTGATTATTTTAAAAACTCAAAATGATAAAAATTCCTTTACAAACATAGAGCAAAAGCTATACTTAAAATGGTTGGGACTTCCCTGGTGGTGCAGTGTGTAAGACTCCATGCTCCCAATGCAGGGGGCCCAGGTTCGATCCCTGGTCAGGGAACTAGATCCCACATGCATGCTGCAAACAAGAGTTCGCATGCCACAACTAAGGAGCCAGCAAGCCACAACTAAGGAGCCCTGGAGCCGCAACTAAGGACCCCGCATGCTGCAACTAAGACCCGGCACAACCAAATAAATAAATAAAGTGGTTTATATGGTACAGGGAAGGGATTCAAAAATAAGAGTGTATCATGAATCGAGTGGAAATCATCATCAAACAGCCCTCTTATACAGCACTGGTCTCACAAAAGGTATGGAGTCATCATTATTAAACATGTTATGTTTTAGAATGACAATGGTGACATTTGGAATTCTTAACTGAAATCCCATAAAAGCAGAGGTCTGAGGGGAAGAAGGAAATGGAGGGTTTAGTGACGATGCACTGGAGTAAAGATAACAAAAGGAAACAATTGTGCAGTTGGATTTAACCCTGGTCCCTCTCTTTCCCCAAACTCTTCCTGGAACCACCAGCTTAGCAGGGAGGATCTGGCACCACTTCATTTACAGACTGTACAGAGAACCTGTATTTTTTTCCTGTTTGCTTAGGATTGATTTCATCCTTGTTGGCTGGAAAGATCAGCAAGGCCAACTTGATCTACAGCTGACTGTCCCCTTCCCTCACATGGTAAGACTTTCTTAACTACCTCCTGAGACACTCAAACTTGCATTTTTCCCTTGATGTTTTAACCATTTGTACTGACACTCTCACTGCCTGTTTCTTCAACCTGGATTCTGACAATTTACAAATGTGAATCTCACGTTCTGACCATTTACTTTTTGTAATTTAAAATACTTACTAGGGGAAAAAAAAAAAAGAAAGAAACTAATGTGGCCACGCTGTAAAACTTCTGTTTTCCAAATCTGCTTTATTCTTCAACTTCATTCAGAGGCTGGAAGGCTGGCTCTTACTATGGTGACTAGGACTTTGGCAGCCCCAGTTCCTAGCTGGAATGCAAAATTCCAAATCCCTATCCCCGGCCTTCATTCAATAACTGGGAGGATATTTCTAAGACAGAGCCCTCACTCTGGAGCAGGCTGGAACCCAACCCCTATAACTTCGCAATGCAATTCAACAAGCCCTTCTTTAGTCCCTGCCGAAGGCACGCCAGCAGATGCAAAGGCTAATATATGAGAGCAGGTCAAGAGGTGTACAATCTAGGAGGGGAAACGGCCTCTACACAATTACCATTTAGCAGAGTAAAAACATCATGCGCACTAACTAAGGTACTGTAGGTACCTTAGTTAGTGTATTATAAGATATTGTAGTATGTACAGTATTTGCTCAGATGTGGAAAGTACCATAAGCTATTACAGAACTTCACATTTTAGTATTATTTTTCATAGTCGTCATAGAGATCATAATCATAATAGCAGCAGTTCAAATTTGCTGGAATAACTGCTACGTGCTATGTTTAGTGCTTTTCAGATATCCGATCTTCACGACTCTCTGCATTAGGTGCTGTTTTCATTATTCTCATTTTACAGGTGAGAAAAGTGGACACTTAGAAAGATCAAGTAAATTGCTGAAGGCTCCACTGCGAGTTAACGGTGGAGCCGGGACTCCTTCCAGAGCCCAACTCTTAACTGCTCGCTCTGCTGCCTGTATAACACATTCCACTATTATGAAAACTCAAAGAAATGAAGATCCTTCCAGAAGTTTTCCCTTTGGAAAGCACTCCTCGGGACAGTACACTTCAGGTTCACCGGGAGGATTCAAAAGCATGCCATGGCAATTAATCAGGGATGGCAAACGGCTTATTGCAGTCCAGACTTTTTCAATTTGCTAGCACCAAATAAATGTTTAGTTATGGAGTTGAAGAATAATAAAATAAAAATGAAACCTTGGGGAAATAATATGAATCACACCTTAAGACTATATTTTTCTAGCCTTCCAAAGTCATTGCTCTTTATAGTTAAAGGCAACTCCTGGTTAACTAGGAGTGAGACTTGATGCTCACTACCTTTATGCCCAAAGCAATCATTAATTTTTCAGTCCAAGTAGGAAAAGACACTTTGGACTTTCTTTTCTTTCTTTCTTTCTTTCTTTCTTTTTTTTTAATTAAAAGAAGGAGGGGGAAAAAAAAGAGTTCTCTGCCCTTGTGCTTAAGGAAATAAAATACAACATGTTAAAGTTGCAATGTGGAGTGCTTTTACCAACATAATTTCAACTTTCTCCAAACACATCTGTAAAAGAAATTACCCATAAAAATACTCCACAGCAAATTTTAGAGTCAGGTGATACAAAGTAAGAGAATTATCTGCTGCTAGGGCCCCTCTCTGTCTTCCCCGGCCTCCCCATTCTACACAGCCTTCACTCTCTAAGAAGGAGGAGATGGCAGAGGGACTCACATATATCTTTTCTCAAGCTTTTCTTTATTATCTCTTCATGATGTTGTATTAAGCGGGAAGAAGGAAGTAGAAAAATAGATATCAGAGAGCTCCTTCAAAGGCTATTAGTAATGTTTCTTGTCAAATACAACTGAATTGAACTTTGAAGACTTTGTTTTTGGTTTCTCACAGAAGGTTTCCATTTGGGCCTTCTCCCTCCAATCCCCGATTAATCAATCATTAGTCAAATAAATATGGACAGAGAACCTGTCTTATGCAAAGTGTTTTTCTAGGTAGAAAGGGTTACAAAGTTCAATAAGAAAGCCATGGCCTCCAGAAGCTTAAAACCTATTAGAATTCATAGGAAAAGATCTGGAACCAGAACCAGCAAACTGTTAACTTGGGGTTGGGACAGGGGTGGGAGATTAGGCAAGGAAGAATCAACTACTTGTAAATTTTTATACACAATTTTTTCCTTTCAAGGAACGTGTATTGCTTTTGTCTTTTTTTAAATTTAAAGCCTAGTAAGGGAGATAATATATAAAAATACAAAGGCATCCAAGAAGTATATCAGATGACCAAAAACCTACCCATAGGTCTATAGATGGTTTGCTTGTCACTGTTCACTTTTAATCATGTTGATGAGAATGAAATGGAGCAAGACCCTATGGGGTCTTCTCAGGACAAACCCCCCTACCCATGTCCTCCACCTGCCTTTTGTCTGTAGAGAAACTTAAGTTAAAGAATAAATTAAAAAAAAAAAAAGAATAAATTTAATCATGGAAGTGAGAAAATGCAAAAGCAAAGGAAAGCAGTCAAACAAGATCAAATAATAATAGTTTAGTCAATAAACAAAGTCAAAGACCTTTAGAAGTTCCTCCTCAAAAGCTAGAGATAATATTCTGAGCCATATCGTTTGAGCTGTCTTGTAGATACTGAAATCCCCACCAGGTGGATGAAGTTGACTACATGATGACCAGACTGTACCCATGACATAAGCTGCCACAATTCTGGGAACTGGCCTCAAAGAAATGGGAACGAACTGACCCTGGGACTGAAAATTAACTGTACTTAAACAATCAAGATGACACTGATCAGTCCACTGACTAATTTCAAGACAACTGTCAGAGCTGACTGTGCTGTTCTGCACATAGCCCCCTCCCTCTACCTACACACCCCTGAAGCAAGCTCTTTCCTACTGATCAGCAGGTGAGAGTTGGTCTTTGGACATGAGTCCACCCTCTCCCCTGGTTGTCAGCCTCCAGAATAAAGCCAACTTTCCTTTCTACCAACATTTGCCTCTCAGGTATTCGTTTCTGAGTGGCAAGCAGTCGGACCTGGGTTTCGGTAACAAGAATATGGATGCTCAACTACCCTCAAGCATTACGGACTGTATTCTTAAGGACTGTATTCAGTCTCAGCACATTTCAATTCTGAATCCAGGTTTATTTTACTAACGGTGATTTTAGGTTTGACTAATAGTGCTCTTATGATAAAGAGTGTACTTTCATAATGCCCGTGGGTCTCCAACATTGCCCTGTGTGTGACCAGGGCTAGTTCTGGGATGTGTATGCTTACCACCAAAATGTAAGGAACGATGTATCCTTTTGATGAGCATAGTTTCTTTTCAGATGGATCAGTTTCTCTTAAAATGAGCTAACAATGGTGAAGCAGGTGTTTGATCACCCAGATACACCAACGCGACTGGCAAAGTCTTAAAGCACATTCTTACTCGTGAAAGGCTGTGAATCTCTTCTGCAATTACGATTTCAATTTGTTCTAAGTAGCTCTGCAGGTCCATGAGCTTAAGAACAGGTATAAATGGTGGAGTTATACATTCCCCATATGCCTCCTGATAAAATATCACCTAATCAGAGAATTCTTCTCTCATCTCTCTTATTAAAATAGCATCTCTTTTCCCTTTATCCTCTATTTATGTATCCTGCTTTGTCACATATCACCATCTGACTATATAATATCTATTTATTTGTGTTTTGCCTATGGTATTTTCCCCTCTACTAGAACATAACAGAGACTATTGATTGTCCTTCATTATCCACTCTCCCCTGGACTCAGAGCCCTTGAATTTATCTGAGTATATGATCTTTCAGAATCAAGACTATATTTCCCAGCTTCCCTTGGAGCTAGGTAGTGTCCATGTAACAAAATTCTGGCCAATGGAATATTTTGGAAAGTGATGTGGACAATCTCTGGACAATACAGTCCTTTAAAAGGAGTGGGTATGCCATTTCTTCCTGCTTTTCTTCTTCCTACTGTTGAGAACATGGACGAAGTGTTGAGCCATCTTGGACCATGCGAATGAGGGAAATATACCAGATGGAGCCTGGGTCCCAGAATGATGTGGTAGGGCAGAATTTTAAAATAACCACAGAGCACTCTTAAGTGACAAAGAAACACTTCTATCTTATTTATATAATTTTTAAAAAATCTATTTATTTTATATATTTATTTTTGGCTACATTGGGCCTTCGTTGCTGTGCACGGGCTTTCTCTAGTTGAGGTGAGCGGGGGCTACTCTTTGTTGCAGTGCGCAGGCTTCTCATTGTGGTGGCTTCTCTTGCTGTGGAGCATGGGCTCTAGGCGCGCAGGCTTCAGTAGCTGCAGCCCATAGGCTCAGTAGTTGTGGCTCGTGGGCTCTAGAGTGCAGGCTCAGTAGTTGTGGCACACGGGCTTAGTTGCTCTGCGGCATGTGGGATTTTCCTGGGCCAGGGCTCGAACCCATGTCCCCTGCATTGGCAGGCGGATTCCACTGCACCACCAGGGAAACCCCTTCTATCTTATTTAAGCTATTTTTATTTTTGGTCACTGTTAAAGACAACAGAACCTATATCCCAACTAATACACTTCAAGAGGGCAGGGGCATTTCTGTTTTGTTCATTGTTTCTCTAGTTCATTAACAGAACCTGGCACATAGTAGTAGTAGTTCAATAAATAACTGCTGAATGAATGAATGAATCAATAAATGTTCAAATGCTATGTCCAATTTGACCCTGAATATCTTAATTGTTTGAGCAAATCAGCATTATGCTTACTTTTATTTGTTTGGTTTGGATTTTGCTTTTACCTTAACATCTTTTAATTCAGTATATTCAGATGTCTTGTCCCATTAGCAAGAAAACGATGCATTTCAAACCACTCACTAATTCATAAAGCCTTTTGGTCCCTAAGCATCCTTAATCTGAAAAAGTAGTTGAGGAGATCTTTTCAACAAGTTTCCATTGCCTAGCCATTTGACGGCATTAAAATAAACTAAATGTTAATACTCTGTTTCAACTTCTTCCAAGTATCCCATCCCGTAAACTGGCAATAGTTAAGAGCAAAAACACATACGTCATTAACAACATTGATCGTTTTCTCCATCACATCATACTATGAACCTGGCCTACACTTTCTCCTAAAGAAGAATGAAATGGAAGTTGGTTATCCCAAACATTTCTTTGACTTACACAAACTCTTGGACACCTCTTACTTCCTCCTTTCCTTGCATATGACTCTGTGTTTACATGTTTAGGAAAAACTTCTCAGATTTCTTCATGGCAAGTAGTTATACCCTATTAGTACATATTTGCTAGATGATAATTATTTTGTAAAACTTTTTTGGCAAAAATCTTCTGAGTATTGCAATTAGGGTTCAACTCACAGGCTATAAGTTTTGAAGCCCTGACAGAGTAACTTGGTATATTGTGGTAGCCTAAGAAAGGTTCACAAAAGGGATGGGATGTACTTAACAAGGTTTTATAAAATGGCCAGAATCTTAAGTAGTGAAGTGAGGGGGACATGACAGGAAGAGAGAACCAGATCAGGCAAACGCTTTAGAGGCTAGTAGGGAACAGAATAGCACTATTCATAATAGCTTCAAACTGAGAACAACTCAGTGGAATGGATGAAGAGTAGGATATTCCTGAAAAGGAATGGAATATGTAGCAAGTTGCAATGAAAATGCACAGACTACCACTATATGAAACAACATGAAGGAGTCCTACAGATAAAATGTTGGGTAAAAGAAGACCTACAAAATAGTACCTACTATGAGTTCATTTACATAGAGTTAAAAAATAGGCCAAATGGTGTCAGAAAACAGGATTGATTACTTTGGGAGGAGGCAAAAAGAGAGAGACTGGAAGAGGATACAAGGTAAGCTTCTGGGGTGCTAATGATCCATTTGTTGATTATGGTGCTGGTTATATCACTGTATTCGCTTTGTGAAATACAGTGAGTTGTACACTTTGTATGGTTTGTATATTTCTCTGTAGGTATGTTATACTTCATGATAATAATAATAATAAAGAGCAAAGGACCAAGAATAGTAAGGACACTTCTGAAAAGAAGTTGTTAGGATTTCCTAATGTTATTGGCACAGTGATGGATGAATTATCCAATGAATTATATTAGAGGGCTCAGAGAAGACCAATGCATATGTGGAATTTTGGTATATAACAGGGGTAGCATGTCAGATTAGAGCTGGAAAATGGATACCTGTGTGGAAATAGATTAAAATGGGATCCCTGCCTCACACCATATACAAAATCAAGGATTTAAATGGATTAGGGAATCAAATGTCAACAATAAAACTTTATAACTCTTAGTAGAATATACAAGTGAATCTTTTAGAATTCAGGTAGAGAAAAATTTCTTTTAAAAAAGCACTGACAATAAAACTTTACTAACTTTTACTATGAAAATTAAGAATTTTGTTTTTCAAAGGAAATATTACAAAAAAGAAAAGACAATTTAAAGCTGGGGGGAAATAATACACACAAACAAAAAAGGATAATATCAGGAATATATAAAGAACTACTATAAATCAATCAGAAGCACAAGCAAACCAACAGAAAATGGGCAAAAGATGGGAGGCATTTCACAGAAAAAGAAACACAATGACAATATGAAGATATGGCTAGCATCATTAGTGATCAGAAAAATGCAAAATTAACCATAGAGAAATACTTTTAAACCTGCTTGATGGGCAAAAACAACAAGCTGAAAAATATCAAGTATTAGAAAGGATACAGATCCAGAGAATTTTTTACACATCACCGGGGTGGGTGTGAAGTCTAAACTGGTATAGACACTTTAGAAAACAGCCACTATCTTCCAAATTAAATATTCACATACCCTATGTTCTAGCAATTCTACTCCTAGGTATACAGTTGACCCTTGAACAACAGGTGGTCAGGCACGCTGAACTGCACCCCCCCAACCCTGTGCAGTTGAAAGTCTGTGTGTGACACATCCAAGGTTTTGCATCTTTGGATTCAACCAACCCGAAGATGTGTAGTAACATAGTATGTTTTTATTGACAAAATTTGCACATAAGTGGCCCTGTGCAGTTCAAGCTCCTGTTGTTCAAGGGTCAACTGGATATCCAGGAGAATATTTTGGACATGAAAACGAGCAACATATACAAAGATGGTCACAGAGGTCAGTTTAAAATAGTAAAAAACATGGAAACAATTTAAATGTCCATCAACTGGAGAATGCATGAGTAAACTGTGATATATTCAGAGGAATATTTACATCAATCAAAGCAAATGAACTACAGCAACATAGAACAGTATAAATGCAACTGAGAAATATAATGTTGTTTTTAAAAGTCTCAAAAGATTACACATAGGCATGCCTTCATGTAAAGTTCAAAACAATGGAAATTTAAAATGCATAGCTTTTTTATCAAGGTGAAATTCATATAACATACAATTAACTAACCATTTTAAAGTGTACAATTCAGTGGCATTTAGTAAAAATGTATAGTTCTTAAGAATACATGTAGATGCAACAACATTGTATAAAAAGAAAAGTAAGGGAATAATGGAAAGGATTGAGGATAATAGTACTTGGGTTGGGGGGAAAGGGGATAGGCAGAGGCATGAGAGGGCCAAAAGAGGGTACACAGGGTATTTCAAGGCCCTAGCTTTACTTTCGGCTGATAAACTTATTTTTTTATTTATTATTTTTTTTTGAAAGGAAAAAATAAAAATGTCTTTATTTGTGATGACATGATTTTCAAGGTAGAAAATCTCCCAAAACTGACCCCCCAATAAGGAAAAGTGAGTGTAATAGAAAGGATGCAGGATACAAGGTTAATATACAAAAGTCAAATGCTTCCTATATATGAGCAAGGAACAGTTGGAATTTGAAATTTTAAAAAATACCATTTACAATATACCTCAAAAATTAAATACTTAGCTATAAGTATAAAATATATACATGACCTATATGTGGAAAACTACAAAACGCCAACAAAAAATCAAAGAAGATCTAAATAAATGGAGATATATTCCATGTTCATGGACAAGGAGACAACACTGTTAAGATGTCAGTTCTTCCAACTTGATCTGTAGATTCAGGACAATCCCAATCAAAATCTCAGTAAGCTGTTTTGTAGAACTCAGGAAACTGATTCTACAGTATATATGGAAAGGAAAAGGGCTTTTAACAGCCAACACAATACAGGCATACCTTGAAGATATTACAGATATGATTCCAGACTGCTGCAATAAAGTGAATATCATAATAAAGCGAGTTACACAAATTTCTTGGTTTCCCAGTGCATATAAAAGTTATATGGTATTGGGCTTTCCTGGTGGCTCAGTGGTTAAGAATCCACCTGCCAATGCAGGGAACACGGGTTCGAGCCCTGGTCCAGGAAGATCCCACATGCTGCGGGGCAACTAAGCCCATGCCACAGCTACTGAGTCTGCGCTCTAGAGCTCGCGAGCCACAACTACTGAGCCTGCGTGCTACAACTACTGAAGCCCATGTGCCTAGAGCCCGTGCTCCTCAGCAAGAGAAGCCACCACAATGAGAAGCCCGTGCACCACAACGAAGAGTAGGCCCCACTCGCCGCAACTAGAGAAAGCCAGTGCACACCAACGAAGACCCAATGCAACCAAAAATAAATAAATGAAATAAATAAATTTTTAAAAAAAGTTATATGGTATTTGTCCAAATGATTTCAACATTTACACTATACTGTAGTTTATTAACTGTGCAATACCATTATGTATAGAAAACAAATGCATGCACATACCTCAGTTAAAAAATTCTTTATTGCTAAACAATGCTAACCATCATCTAGTCAGCTGATAAGTTTATGACTCTTATTTCATTATTGAAAATGGCCAACTACAAAAACAAACACATAAACAAACTGGTCCTCTGCCTCCTCACATCAACAGGTGTTGTCAAAAACTTTTTGCAAAGTATAGAAGCTAATTTTACATCACTTTAAGTTTTAGGTGAAGTAATGTCTTTGGGGGAAAAATCACTAAGGCAAAATGGCAGAAGGCCTCTGAAATCAACGTTATATTTGGAATAAGTCACATGGACTCCTGCAAGTGAGAAAGGTGGTCAGTCTTCCTGTGATGGAATATTTTGCTTTCTCACTGCTGGAAGATGAGCAATCCCAACACCTAGCAGGGCTCAGCAGATATCCCACTTCCTCCAGGAAGTCTTCTCAGGCTACACAAATCTTCCTCCCACTCTTACAGCAGACACTAGACCCCACAATTTAGAGTTATTTCGTCAGGCTCCCTAGAGAAAAATCTCTATTTATGGGGAGATAACACAGAGTTTTGGTTAAAAATTGAGGCTTGAGAAACAACAACAATAGTGCCAGGTACTGTCTAAATGCTTTAAAATTAAGAACATTAAATAAAGACACAGACCTACTGGAGAATGGACTTGAGGATATGGTGAGGGGGAAGGGTGAGCTGTGACAGGGCGAGAGAGAGGCATGGACATATATACACTAACAAACGTAAGGTAGATAGCTAGTGGGAAGCAGCTGCATGGCACAGGGATATCGACTCGGTGCTTTGTGACCGCCTGGAGGGGTGGGATAGGGAGGGTGGGAGGAAGGGAGACGCAAGAGGGAAGAGATAAGGGAACATATGTGTATGTATAACTGATTCACTTTGTTATAAAGCAGAAACTAACACACCATTGTAAACCAATTATACCCCAATAAAGATGTTAAAAAAAAAAAGAACATTATCATTAACATATGTTATCATTTAACATATAATGACTTATTAATTTTTACAACCCAAAGAAGTAGGTCAAACTATTATCCCCACTTTAGAGATGAGGGAACAGAGGCACAGAGAGGTTAAATAACTTTCATTAGGTCACAGAGCTAGTAAGTATAGAGTCAGAATTTTAACCCAGGCACTCTAGCTCCTGAGCTCACTTAACCACTGTGGAGGCTTAAGCCTTCAGTAACTTAACTGACATAATACAGTCAATTCAGCCCCATACCTATGGGTCAGAAATAGTGTTTGGCTTCTGACACAGGGGAGAAGAGTTGGCTTGAGAGCCTGGCTTTGAAATCAATGCCTGACCAGACCTGGGCAAGGCCTCTGCCTTTCTTTGAGCCTCAGTTTCCTTTTCTGTAAAATGAAAGGTTGGACTTGATGGTCTCCACGGCCCTTCCAGTGCTAACGTTTTATGAGTCTGGGATTCCTGGCTGGATTCCTTGCAGCTCAGGCCATACTAGCTCTTCCTAGGCCAGGTCTGGCCCCTCCCGCTGGGCTCAGTGTCTCACAGTTGGCGCTGCTTCCCATAAATAAGAGAAAAAGAACAAGGGGGAAATATCCTCCTGAGAGACTGGGAGGGATCCCACGGCTGTTCTGGATGCTTTGAAGAACTTACAGTCATTAACCAGAGAGAGCTACCTGCCAAGTGAAGGATGGAAAGAACTGGACTAAGGGGAGAAATGAACTCACAAAACTTGGCTACATTCAAACTAAAAGGGCATCTCTGAATACTTAAAGCACTGACAATGTTACTGCAACAAGATGAGCCAGTTTCTTAAAGAACTGAAGACAGAATAAGCCGTGAAACCTGGAATAGACCAGAGAACACAGGAAAAACCTGATAAATTATGCACCAACCAAAGTTGTTTACAATCTGGGAAAATGGTGCAATAAATGAAAGATAGCACAGACATATTGGCCTCTACCATTCCACCATAAACTCTTCTAGGCCAGGTGCTGTACCAGGAATCTATGCATCCCAGGAACCCTAAACCCTAGGTTCAGAATCAGCTGACATTAACAGACCACCTACTATGTGACAGGCTGTTTCACACATTTTTATCCTATTTTAGAGATGAGAAGACAGTCTTTAGAGATCCAGTTTCTAGTTCTGTGTCTTCCACCATTAGCTATGTGAACCTGGTTAAATAGCTTCACCTGTCTAGGGGCTTGGCTACTTTATCTATAAAATGAGGAGCTGAATAAAGTTATAAAAGGTGGGCCTTGGGCTTCCCTGGTGGCACAGTGGTTGAGAGTCCGCCTGCCGATGCAGGGGACACGGGTTCGTGCCCCGGTCCGGGAAGATACCACATGCCGCGGAGTGGCTGGGCCCGTGAGCCATGGCCACTGAGCCTGTGCGTCCGGAGCCTGTGCTCCGCAACAGGAGAGGCCACAACAGTGAGAGGCCCGTGTACGGCAAAAAAAAAAAAAAAAAAAAAAAAAAGATGGGCCTTCCAGCTCAAGAATTCTGTAGTTCATAAAGTTACCAAATACTTATTTTATATTCACCTAGAAAAGCATTCACACTGGACCAATTTAATTTGTTTATATTTCAGACCATTGGAACTCAACAGATTGCACCATGCTGAGCACATAATGTATGAATCTAAGAGAAAAAACAATTGTAGCTTTGGGCTTCAGTAGCTCTTCTGATTCTCTTCCACGTGGTACTACCCAGGGTCATCACATATGGTTGAGAGTGTTGCACCCTGTATAAGGGCACCTGGCCAAGAGGGATGAAGAAGATGGGGCCAAATTTCAATCTGCCCTCTGGCATGAGCTTTGTGCTCATGAGGTTGAGTCCAAACCAAAGGTGCGTTATGGGTTTGTGGGCGCCTCTGAACTATCCATCAATGCTGAAGGGAAGCTGTGAGCCAGACTGTGAAACAACGGCCAAGTTTGCATTGAAGTTGTTTTATATGCAGGACTTGTAATTTTACCTTTGCTCAAAACATTGTCAGACACCTCGTTTCACCTCTGGTCAGTTTATAAGACCCTCAATAAAACCAATCCTATCTTTCATAGTCACACATCAATACTGACCCAAACCACCATTAACCAGGATGCTTGAATGGACTGTTTTGAAAATTTCAATCCAAGCTCAAAGGATTAAGACATTTTGCATAATGGCAGCATGAACGGAAAACAGAGAGAGCCTTTTGAGATGATTCCTTAGAAAAAGAAAACCCTTATTTAGCTGCACATGTCCTGGTGTTTAAAATAAATCTATTTAATTACCTCACACTCACAAATCATGGCAACTACCAAATACTTGCCAAAATACAGAAAAACAAAAACTTTGGGAAAAATACTTGCTGGATCCCCATTCTGGGTTTCTAATGTGTTATCTTTACATGTGGACAATTCTTTGCCACCATTATCAAGTCATTCATTTTGAGGCTCCTGATTTTTCTAGCAACAAATTAGATTTGTACTAGTTCACTCACAATGCTTTTCCTTTACGTTGTGATCCATAACTACCAAGTCTAATCATTCTGGATTTCCTGGGTCAGTCTCAATTTCAAATATTCTGCCCTTCTCTCCTCTCGATAAAAAGTTCCCAGCTTTTTATTTGGAAAATATGGTTGCTACAATAATGGCATTACCCTCACAAACTATCAGTCATGCCAGTCCCACCATCATCACGGTGCCCATATTTGGTTTGTGGCCATCAGAAGAAGAACTGGCTGGTCCATCCAGGGCCTGAGACCATTTTCATGGCCTAATTGAAAAGAAAAATAATGCATTTGCTACCAAACAAGTTTTGGATTCACCGATTTAGAACTCAAATGAACTTTCCCCTTGTTCTGGAAGAGAGTCTTTCAAGGCTAAGAAATTACTATTTGATGGAAGGGTACACAATCTGGAAAAACTGAAGTCATGTGGCTTTCCCACTGCCAAACTCCTACATGCTGGCTCTCGAGACACATCCACACTCACTATTAAAGTTTCACCATTTATAATTTGGTGCTAAATCTTTCTGAAGCTAGGCTACTCAGCATGGTCTACTGAAAAAATTGATTCCTTATTCTATCAAAACATAGGGATAAGACCAACTAGGTGTCGGTGATAAAAGTTACCCAGTCTCAAGTTGAAGATGACGTTATTAAAACTAGGCTGGCACCATGAAAGGGAAACCAAAGGTCGGATTTCGGCAAGCAGGTTCCACACTCTATGCTTGCAGCATGTCTGAAAGGATACAGCTGATTCTGGTTTTGTTTTGCTGCATCTGCAGTAGTTTTTGAGTCCCTTTTTCTCCAGGTACCTCACTCTGAATCCTCAGAGCATGGAGTAATAAAAGTTGTAACTGGGGGGAGATTTCATAACGTTGGCCAAGCACTTGAATACACAACCAACTCATTTTTTTTCTCCAGCCCCACAACCTTGTGAAGTAGGTGAAAACTTCATTTTAATGGTGTGATTATGGAAAGAAATGTTACTGAGTAATGTTTTTCATACTCAGGTCAGTTGCTCAGAATCTTTGAAGGGTCAGAGAAAACTTGAAATTAAAATGGAAAAATACTGAATTATGTTCCCACTAGTTTTGGTTATTTCAGTGTGATCATGAATAAGCTATAGATTCTGAGTCAGATGTGTGCAGTTTGCTTTGGACTTTGTTCTTGCTTACTTACTTATAAAACTTTTAAAATGTCCTTCTAAATTACAGCAATTCAGTAAAAAATTCAAACCTTCGGGCTTGGTTTCTTCCCCCTTGCAGGCTGAGTCATAAAAAATAAATCTTAGCCATTTCAATAGCCAACACGCCCCTCACATTAAGAATTGGTATTGTTCCCCATGTCTCCCATTTCATCCAAAGGTCACACCCAACTCACATCTGAAGAAAGAAACAGCTCAAGGATTCATCCAGCTCAACATTTGCACATTTAATAAGAGAGCAGAACCTCTGCCAAGTTACCGGGGTGAGTTACATCAGAATCTTCCAGGGAAACTTCTGAGGAGCTGTTATGAGCATGGGTTATGGAGGTAGGCAGACCTGGGTTCAAGTCCTGACACTGTGTGAGCTTGGTCCCGTTACTTATCACGAGCATGAAATGAGGATGTTCATAATATCAGACTCGTAGACAGTTGCTGTCTACGAGAGGGAAAAGAGCAAAGACATCTGGGAAGCCCAGGGCCTGGCACCCTGTGAGAGCCCACTAAGTGCTTGCTGATGTACTGCTCCAGGCATTTCAGTGCTTAGCCAGTGATGAAGGAGAATCTCTCCTCTGTCCTGCCATTACTCCAAGTGTTTGAGTGACAAGTTTCTCTCCAAATCAAACCTCCAGGAGGTAGTTCTGGGTGAGGCAGAACACTCACCCCAAAATCCATGGCTGGGACTTAAATCAGCAAGTCATAGCCTGCTGGGGTTTTTAACAGGAAACATTAAGTTAATATCTGCAAATCATATACACAGTGTCTGACACGAAGTAGGCAATGAGTCCATGCCTGTCCTCAATTTCCTTTATACCCAAAGGAATTAAAATCCCAGGTCCTAAAGTGACTTGCTTAAGGTCACACAACCAGTTAATAGTAGAGCTGGAACTGGTACTTAGGTCTTTTTTGGGGGTGGGAAGGTGCTACCTCAGGTCTATTATTGAGAGTATTAAGGGGTCAGATGGTTTGAAGGAACTGGCCAAACACCTCCCAAACGCCAACAATGATCTCCTCAACTAACAAACATGGCATGCTGTGCCCATCGCTTTACCACCAACATCATCCCTGACCGTGACTGAGAAACAGAAGCTAGATCCCCTCTGGTCCATGACGGAAATCTGCCTGTACGGACTGGGGGTTGTGAAGGGCAGGGACAGAGCTCCTGGGTCTTGACAGGAGGGGGCTTTCTTTCCTCCCTGGCCCATTGCGGATAACAGCAGAATCAGGTGTTCCCTTATAAACACAAAACATTTGGAAACTTTCTCAAAGGTCTTTACAGCCAGTTGAAATGGTGGGCCAGGAACAAGGAGGTCCAAACATGTCCCTTCTTTATCTTTTTGGCAAAATCTGTGGAGGTGACAAGCATGGATCTCTGGGTTCACAGGACTGAAAAAGATCCTTTTGAATATCAATGGAAAATTCTGATTCTGTCCTAGGCACTGCACTAAGGAACTGGTTCCAAGCTCTGAGGGCCAGGGGAAGGATAGCTAACAAGCTTGCACTGGGTCTGGGGAAGGAGAGAAGACACCGTAAGTGGGTGGAAACCGCCTTTATTCATTTATAATTCAGCGAGTCATTCAAGAAATACGTATTGAGTACTGACTGTCAGAGAAACTCTGTACTGGGATCCGTGGTAGGGGGAGGGGACTGGTAGTAAAGACCATGGAGAGAATGTGAAATCTAAGCTCAGGAAGAAAGGATGGGCAGGAATTCGCCAGGTAGAAAGGGGTGTTCTAAGCCAGGGGAAGGCAAACTTGCTGTAGAGGACCAGATAATAAATATTGTAGTCTTTGCAGGCCATACAGTCTGGATTGCAGCTACTCAACTCTGCTGTTACAGGGAGAAATCAGCTGTAAACAACACATAAAGGAACAGGTGTGACTGTGTTCCAATAACTTCCATTGGTGAAGAGTAAAATTTGAATTTCTTATAACTTTCACATGTTATGAAATATTATTATTCTTGTGATTTTTTTGAACCCTTTAAAAATGAGGAACCAGGGCTTCCCTGGTGGCACAGTGGTTGAGAGTCCGCCTGCCGATGCAGGGGACGTGGGTTTGTGCCCCGGTGCGGGAAGATCCCACGTGCCGCAGAGTGGCTGGGCCCGTGAGCCATGGCCGCTGAGCCTGTGTGTCCGGAGCCTGTGCTCCGTAACGGGAGAGCTCACAACAGCGAGAGGTCCGCGTACCGCAAGAAAAAATAAAATAAAATAAAATAAAAATAAAAATGAGGAACCATTCTTAACTTATATTTTAAGAATATCTGTATTAAGGTATATGGGTGTTTAGTCAAGGCCATTCCTGAACTAAGAAGATAATATGCATTTCTAAAGCAAAGATACTCTTAGACCCTCATACCCAGGGTTGGAACTAGGGTGAGACAAGTAAGCTGCCTAGGGCTCAAAATTTAAGGAGGCGCTCACTGATAAGTACAGGGTTGGCACTTGCAAGACCCTGCCTCCTTAAATTTTGCACCCTAGGCACCTGCTTGTCTCAGCCCAGGCCTGGCCCTGCTGCACCTGTGCATGATGGAGCATGTTACTATGAAGTGGTGACATCCTCCTCAATGCCTCCCTGTGATGCACAAGTTTGCAGGAGACAATCTGGTTCCCAGCCACTGCTCTGTGGAGCAGAATTTGGATAATTAGAAAAACGACCTATATGCATGATAAAAAGCTTGGGCAGAAGAGGAAGGAGAAACTAAGCAGACTGGAGTTTGGAGAGAATTGTGGGGAGAAGGAAGATAGAAAGTTTTACTTGAAAGTTGTTGCTGGTCGGGTAGTGTAAGAAAGACTAAGAATGAGATCAATATCCAAAGGAAAGGTTTAACAAGATTCACTGTGCATTAAAATTGGAAGCCTTCTTTGCTGCCCTCTTGACTTCCATTCATTATATCTATACCTATACATGTATCTAGCTATATATTGCAAATCACAATCTGATAATGGACTTATATCCAAAATACATAAAGAATTCAATAATTAAAAAAATATTTTTTTAAATGGGCACAGGATTTGAATAGGCATTTCTCCAAAGATGCATACATGGTCAACAAGCACATGAAAAGATGTTCAACATCACTGGCCATCAGGAAAATGCAAATCAAAACCACAATGAGATATCATTTCATACCCCCCAGGATGGCTATAAGCAAAAAGATGGACACTAAGAAATGTTGGTCAGAACGTGGAGGAATTAGAACGCTTGCACATTGCTGGTGGGAATGTAAAAAGCTGCAGCTGCTTTGGAAAAAGGTCTGGCAGTTCCTCAAAAAGCTAAGCACAATTATATGACCCAGCAATTCCACTCCTAGGTATATACTCAAGAAAATATATGTCTACACGAAAACCTGTACACGAAAGTTCACAGCCAAAAAGCAGAAAAAAAAACAATGTCCAGCAACTGACGAATGGATAAAGAAAATGTGGTATATTCATACAATGGAATATCATTCAGCAGAAAAAACTCACATAGTACTAATACATGCTATGAACTTGGAACCCTGAAAATATTACGCTCAGTGAAAGAAGCCAGTCACAAAAGACTACATACTATATGAGTCCATTCATATGAAGGTCCAGAATAGGGAAATCTATAGACATGGAAAGTAGATTAGTGGATGCTTAGGGCTGGGGGAGGGGGGAAGGGATGGAGAGAATGGAGGGTGATAGCTAAAGGGTACGGGGGTTTTTTCTGAGGTGATAAAAATGTTCTAAAATTGTGGAGATGATTGCATACATATGTGAATATACCCCAAACCACTGGATTATATACTTTAAATAGGTAAACTGTATGCTATGTGAATTGTATCTCAATAAAGCCATTTTAAAAAGGAAAAAAAAATCAAAGCATTTCTCCTTCCCTCCAAGGAGGTCTATTGGGTTTCAACGTATGGGCTCTCCTTGAAGATCATTGTGTCCTTGTGTTGCTAAAGGCAGAGGTGGTTTTCTGCTGAGTTCTTTCTGAGGATTTGAGGGGTGATGGCCTGAATGAGAGGGAAGGGGTTGGGGTTCAAGGGCTGAGTGATGGGGTTAGGGATTTGGATAACTGAGCTCTGTTAAGACGCTTGTTTAACCTGAGGCTCTGAATGTATCCAGGCCCGCTGCTGCAACAAAAAACTACTGCATGGGGCTCTTCAGGGTCAGAAAATGACCCTAGCACCATTGTCCGAGAAGAGGTTTTCAGGGAAGATCCTGCCTGAGCCGTGAGTTAGTCTAGTCGTGGAGGGTCAGGGGACGGTCACCACCCCCTCCCCCCACTGCCAAAAATGCTTCAGTCCTTGAGTGTTGAATCCGCATCACTCCAGGAGGCCTATAAGCCCTAAGGGGACTGCTGTACTTGAGTCAGCTCCCGGGGGAGGTAGGGAGGGGCGGTGGGGGGGGAAGAGGGCCACTTCATCACTCATGACTATGGGGAAGTCATTCTATGGGCAGCCTGAGTTCATCCTGTGTAAAAACTGCACAGTGTGGGTTAGATCAGGCCTCCATCTGATGCTCTTAACTTTGCCCACGGGTTCTGATTCTTTTCAGGCCACATTTTAACCACAGCCCATTTCCAGGGATGGGGCAGGCCTCTCCAGCTGCTAATTCTCATTATGCAGGACATCTGGGGAAAAGGAAGAAAACGAAAAACATCCTAATCTGATTGTCTCCCAAAGCTAACATAAGAATAACAGTTTATAGCAAAACTTAAAAAAAAAAAAAAAGAGTAACAGTGGCCATGAATACATTCACCTTAAACTACGGCCCAGGGTCAGTGTTTTTCATTCCTTTTTTTTTTGTTTCTCTTTTATTGCCAAATCCTAGCCAAAGAGCTGGTGTGACTACCGAGATGTGGAAGTAAATTCATTCTAAACGGCCCCAATGCAGCTAATAAGTGAAAGCTGTCCTATTGACAGCCCATCACATTTTCCACTGATGCACTAGATGTGACTAAACTGCACAGGGGCTGGCCGGGAACTGGATTCCCTTTCACTGTGCTCAGCAGGAAGGGGCCAGCATCGTCCTATACCCATGTCATGACCCTGACATAACCCTTAGTAATGGAAGAGGAGGCCTGGCATGTCCCCAAGCACAGGCTTTCAGCTTACCTGGGCACCCTGTGAAATTTTAATTATTTCAAGGTCCAACTGTACCCAAGTTGCAGGGAGACCAAATTTCCAGATAAGAAAACAAGACATGTTGCTATTTCACCTGCCATCTATTACAACACTGGACAGCAGGGCTCAATGGATATTTGATCATCCATAACAGTTACAACTTAGAAGATGAATTTATTATCGGTTGGTCCCTTTACACATAATAGAGAAAATAAAGAATCCAGGACATATGTGCTGACAAAGGCATTTATGTTAAACACGCGAATATTTTTCACTGCCTCTTAAGTTTAATTTTCTCTGCTAGAGAACAGAATAAAATGTGAAGGAGAAAGACACATTTTAGAAGGCAGAAAGCAGAACAGGGAATAGCAACATAGAAGCTGGTTTTTAATTTAGTTTTCCTAGTCTGATTTCTAAAATGTAAAACTTCATTTTTTCTATTTTGTTGTATATATTCTTTCACGGTAAATCCTCTTGTGGATCAAGGCAGGGAAACAAATGAAGCAATAAAACAGGACCTGGTGGGCTGTCTGCCCTGCCACCTTCACATTCTCCATGTTCCATCATTCAGGGCACGGAGAACTAGGTTACATGAGTGATTCCAGCAGACGCAGGATCCTCCTGTACTTCATATTCAGAATAACTCTAGGTACTTAAAACTCCCCAAAATTCGGGCAAGGGGAGAATTTTTTTTTAAAGGAAAAGCACCTTTAACCAACATTTAACCTGGAGACTTTAGCCACTTGCCAAAATATGCCGTCTTGTTGAGCCAATAAACTGAAAGCAGGCAAGGGGGGTTGTAACTGAATAAGGGGTAGGTTTTAATTTTTTACAGGCAGGAGGAGGAAGATACCAATATGGTTAGTCAGTCAGCAAGCATTAATCCTCATTAATGTCTCCCATTCAAATCCATTCTTCCCTGCACAGCTGTGCAAACATAAATTAATTGGGTCATCTTGACGAAGGCATACAAGAAAAAAATTTTTAATGTGAGGCAAAGGAACTAATTGGACAAATAACACATACTCTAAACGTGTGGGAGGGATTAAGCAAGCTACCACATCATAGATGGAAGGACATACCTTCAAATGCATACCACGGTAAACATCCCTGTGCGAGAAGGCACCAAAGAGTAGAAGGAGGTGGGGACAGTTCATGACAAAGCGCAAGATAACAGCCCCGGGCGAGAAGAGGGGCCAGGCACCGTGCAGAGGACTTTATGGTAGCATTTCATTTAATCCCCCAAGAACCATTATTCCCAGTTTACCTTTAAGGCAATTAGGGACAAGGAGGTTAAACAACTTGCCCAAGGTCACATGGCCAGTAGGTGTTGGAGTCAAAGTCACAATTTCAATTCAGGGCGACTGACTCCAGAGACCATGATTGTAAGCATGGCATTGTCCTGTTTTCTTAATACTTGGCATCATGCTTGCACTATGGAGAGTATACAAAAGGTAGGGCCATTTCTTGACCTTAATAAACTTACAATCTGATTGGAGAGCTAGGACGGACACATGAAATAATCGAAGAACAGGAACAGGAGAATAACCTTGGGGGTCTGCAGTTTTTTTAGGTGGAGGATGGAATTTACAGGAGCAGGGGGAAAGGGGCTATAATTCATCTGTGCAACTTTTGAGAAGGATTTCCACCAGACTCAAACTAAAGAATGAGATGCAGAGACAATATGATACTTCAGAAAATACTGATTCATTCCTGCCATGTTTGAGTGTTCAAAAAAGGCTCTCCCTTTCAGAAATTACCCTTAAGAAAGGATAGGAGAATAAGCAACAATGTCATACTTGTATAGCACAAGGAACTATATTCAGTATCTTTAATGGAAAAGAATATGAAAAATAATATATATATATAAATAAAACAATCACTTTGCTGTGCACCAGAAACGAACACAACATTGTAAATTAACTACAAAAAAAAAGAAAGAACGAACAAATGAATGAACAGGAGGACAATTGGCCCATCCCCCAGCTTCATCTTTGGGGTTAATAAAAATGGCCACAGCCTCCAGGAAGCCCAGACAGAGAGAAGGAGAGAGAAGTTCCTGAGGTTTACTCTGCAGGAGGTGTGGCAGGCTCTCCCAGCCTCCAGAGACTAAGAAGCAGGAAAAAGATGATTTGCATCATCTCTTTGGTTCTTTTCTTTGGAAATTACCCATCCCAAGGCCTCTGACAGACAGAAAGGGACAGGTTTGAGCTAGGGACCAGTGAACATTCTCAGAAGAAGTGGCAGGGCTCCAGAAACTGGAGGAATGAATAAAGGCATGCCAAAAATTATTCTGAAATTGACATCAGATTCATGACCCTCATGACTGTATAAGTGTGTGGGGAACTCTGATAATGGTTTCAAGCCATCTACTTCCATTTACTTTGCTGTATTTAAATTTCTGTTGTGTTCTTAATGTTCAATTTCAAGTGTACATGGATTTTAAAATCAATGCATTTTTAAGTGGGTTGACATGTTGCCATCAGCAGCAGTTTCATGGTCAGCACTGGACAAGTCACCATAGTGCAGGCAGGACACACATGCCTGGAATGAGCTTTTTTCTCCTGGGTGGACAAAATTCTGTCAGAAGAGCTGGGGAGCATGTGGGTAGCTCACACCAACTCTTGACTCAGGTTTCATGAGGAACCAGATGAAGATTCAAAACCAAATCCCTTGACACTTGCCGGGTTGAACTGCCCATCAAATGTACAGAGAGAAGGGCCTGCAAGCTGTCACTTTTCAGGCAGGTTCCCAGGGCAGCCCTGACACTCCTGAGAACCAGAGCCGGGTCAGGGAATTTAGGGCAGAGCAAATATTCCCGAAATGTCCTGACCAAAAAGCAAAAAGCTCAGTTTAAGCTCCTGGTCAGTGGTTCTCAACTCCATAGAATCATAGAACCACCAGGGGAACTTAGAGAAATTATTCATGCTGTGCCCTACCCCAGTGATTCTGATTCAGAGGATCTGGGGTGGAGCTTGGACATTGATTCTAACACATAACCAGGGTCAGAGCCACCGTGTAGAACACGAGAAGTCTGAGATACTATGAGCATTAGTAAGTGGGGCTACTCAATCAACATACTGTGAAAAGAACAGAATTCTTTTGTTCCTTTGAAAACTTAATCTAAATTTTATATCTTTCTTGATCTCGAGAAACTAAGAGTGTGAGTTGCCTGGATTACAGGTCCTAGTTATACCACTTACTAGCTAAGTGACTGTGGGCAAGGTACAGAATTTCCTTGAGACTCCGTTTTCTTAGCAATACAATGGGGTTAATAATCAGACCATAACAGAAGGTAGTTGAGATGACCGCATGAAATCAAGTATGTAAGTTATTTGGCCCAATGCCTGGCACATGTAAAATGCACAATAAACATTAGCTCCCATGGTTGATGATGATTAAAATAAAAATATACTAGTCATATTTCAATAAAAGGGATGTTCTAGACCAGGTTTTATTTACTGGGCCAGGTTTTAAGGAACTGTGTAAAACTGAAATGCAAGAGTTATAGAAAGGGCTCTTCCATGAAGATCAGTTGAAGGAAGTAGGGCTATTTAGCCAGAGAAGGGAAAAACCGAGATGATACATGGTGCTGGCTTCCGATGCAAGGATCAGGTCCAAGAGTGGGCAGCTAATTGTGTGCATTTCTAAAGCAGGAATCTTAACTTAAACAGGGGGAACTGTGGATAGAACTCAGAGAGCCCAGAAAGTTGGATGAAAAAGAATTTTTTTATTAATCTCAAATAGAAATGTAGAATTTCCTTCAATTATGAATGTAAGCAACAAACTTCAGTAATACTGGCAGTACCTGTGCTTTTTGCCACCAACAGAAACCACAGATATTTCCATATATTATAGTCACGGAAGAGACCTAAAATAGTATTTACAATTAGGGTGACCAACTGCCCTGGTTTGCCCAAGACTGAGTGGCTTCCCAGAACATGGGACTTGCAGTGCTAAAACTGGGAAAGCCCCAGGTAAACCATTCCCTACTAACATTCATCACTACTTTGAAACTATGATTGTTATCACATTGCTAGATGCCATTATTGCATTATGCCATTACGGTACTCTGCTATATTACAATTTCAAAATTATCTTGATAAACGTATATCCACATAACCTGTGTCTTTTATGATCCTTTGTACTTCGTTTGATGCATTTAAAAGTGCTCTTCTCAGTTTAAAGACTTTACCAAATTGCCAAAAGGACCTATGGCATAAAAAGGGTGAAGGGGGAAGAAACTGGGAGCATTGGCTAGAAAACGGAGGAAAACAGATTTAAGTTCCTTTAGGCCTTGCAACCTAAGAGCACACAATGAGCTACATGGCAGAAGAGGACAGAAGCATCTATCTCCAAAGGACACAACTAGACAATCAGTTGAGGGAGCCCGTTTCCCACTCTCAGTTGTCTCCATCTTATAATCCTGTGTACGGTAACCAGGGGCTCTCCCTAATTTCTCCTATCCTGATGACATATGTATGTGTATTTTGTTACTTATATTGTTGTGGCATTAACACAATCTTGATAGCTATCAATTCCAGTATCTGTTAGGTCTACTAGTTTCCAAAAATTACAAATGCTTCCTCTAAGAGTCATTTGCCAGAACTGAAAATTTCCCATGAATTAAGACAACGGAGATTTGGATTTTTAAAAACTCAACTTTAAAGAATTGATCAAAAGAAACTTTAACTCTTACCGGATACCACTGGGATTCTGACGGACATTGGCCCCCATCTTGCCTCGTCACCACTGTTGACAGCCGTTCCATGACTCTCCCACAAGGCAGTAAGAGACCGTTTCTCTTCCGATCAACGTGACTCCAAGCCCCCAGCCCAATGTGACCGGAAGGCAGAGTTCTCACAATTGCCCTTGTCCCAGTGTATACAGATTTCTTTACTTCCCTGTCATTTTTACAAAATCTCCTCACTAGCCAAGTGGACCGCTCCTTCTTGCTTTTGAATAAATCTTCTGCATCTTCACAATTATCAGGGAAGTCCTCAAAATGGCTCAGAAAGGTCTTGGCAGGTGGACTGTCCATAAAATCCTCCCCGCAAAAGCTGTCACTTGAACATACTACATCGGCCTTCGGGCAAGAGCCTTCAAAGCACAAGTATTTGTCATTCAAGGGGTCACAAGGATCATACTGCAGCTGCCTATTCTTACTGTCACAGTTACTTGCCAATTCCATCAGTTTACAAGTATACGCCATGTAATTGTTCTTTTGTTCCCCACCAACAGCAGGTAGTACACAGTTTCCACAATCATCCAAAATCAAGTTATCCGATAGGGGACAGAAAGTGTCTGACATTCTTCTGTCAACTTCATACTGAAAGTGAAATACCGCCATGTTGCTGTCAGGGTGTGCCCTGCCCGTCTCTAAGATGGCTGATTGAGCTCCTAATGGACTAATAATGCCCGCGGGAGGTCCGTCTATTTCCAGTCGAATTCCAGGGAACACCTTTCTTTCCAGTGAAGACGGGATTCCAGTTTCCAAACACAGGCCTTCCTCTGTGGTAGAATCACACGTTTCATAAAACTGGCTCTGAGGAAGGCCACATTGATGGTTTTTCAGTATGTTGTTGCAGTTAACGTTAAGGTTTTTCACAGAGTCTGGTATGCTTTTCTCCCAGCACTCTTCATTACTGTTCTCATCACTCGTTATTTTCTCCCTTGCTACTGAGAGAATCTGGGGCAAGTTGCTTCCAGAAGGTTCTTCTGTAAGTTTGGTCAGTTGTGAGATGGTATGAGAAGTCTCCCCGCTCTGCCCGACAGGATGCGTCTTTGGAACACTGATGTCCGAGACCTTATCGTTACTTTCATCTACAGCCGACTGAGCAGATATCACTTTTCGCTGAGTCACAGGTCTGAGGACAGAAGCTGCCATTTCTTCAGAAGTCATCGTGACCAATGAGCAGGCTTTAGCTACCGCTGTTTCTCCCCGTTTGTGATCATGTCAAAATGTTAATAAAACTATGGGTTATTAAAATAATCTCAGGTGTATAAGCCCTCTGAGAAACAAAGTGACAATTCCTTCATTTAGGTGCATTAAGAGCCACATAAATTTCCCCAGTTATCACTTCCTACCATGTGCAGTATGCTCTTCGAGATCAAGGTTTTAAGGCGGTAGATCAATTTTCTTTCTTTGGTCATTTGAAGCAATTCTTTCGAAGACTTTTATTCGACATTGCATTCTGTAACCTCTGATTCATCACTGGCTTACAATGATTTAAAAATCCAGTTCGAATGTATCCTGTGAGAAAAAGGGATAATGTCAAACACTGTGGCACTAAACAGATTTTCAAACATGAACTCATAATTCTAAGCTAAGGCAAACTACGAATCCATTTTGAGTAAGGAGTTTTGCAATCAGAAGTTGGTATCATTTTTCTGATTCAGTATTTCAGAACTTCTGTTTCCAGTCAGAATGGAGTAACAGAGACCAGATTTATCTTCCTTCCTTAAACAACTGAAAAAAAATCAGAAAAAAATAATGAAATAATGGTTTTCAGATATTGAACAACAGGCAACATAGAACAATGATCCCTGAAAGAAGAAAAAAACAAATAAGGTGAGCTCTATAAATGCCCGAGCTTATAGCTTAAGAGTTTTTAGGCTACCGGGGAGGGAGGTGGGACCCAGATGAAACCCAACAGTGTGTCTAATTTAAAGAGAAGTAGTTGAGAATTCAAAGAGGCCAAGGAAGTTAGAGAAAGAAGACACATGAAGTAGAGAGGAGCAAAGATAAGGATGATAGCAGGCTTCTCATAGAAACAATGCAAGCCAGAAGACAGTGGAGTAAACCTTTAAAGTACTGGGGGGGAAAAAAAAAAAAATATATATATATATATATATATACACACTGCCTACTTAGACTTCTATACTCAGCAAAAATCTTTTGAAAACAAAAATGAAATAAGGACTTTTTAGACATATAACGCTGGAAGAATTCATCACTAGCAAACTTACATATAAGAAATGGTAAAAGAAGTCCTTTAGGCAGAAGGAAAATGATACCTGATAGAAATCTGAATCTATAAAAAGAAATAAAGAGTATGAAAAATGTTAAATATGTGGATAAATACAATTTTTTCTTACTTTTTAAATAACTTAAGATAACTGACCATTTAAAGCAAAAATAGTAACAAGGTTTTGTGGAGTTACTGACAAATGCAGAAGTGAAATATATGACAATAATAGCACAAAGGTCAAGAGAGAGGAAATGGAAATATATTGTTATAAGATTATTTTCTACATGAATCGGGATAACATTACTTAAAGTCAGGTTGTCATAAGCTAAAGATGTATACTATAAGCCCCAGTGCAACCACTTTAAGAAAAAAAATATAGGAAATAAGTAAAGATATTAGAATCTTAAAATTTTTTTCAAATAATAAAAAAGAAGGCAGAAAAAAGGAAAAGGTGAACAAAGAACAGATGCAACAAATGGGAGACAAATGATAGATTTAAACCTTTCAAAGAGCATCTTTGGGCAGTGTTTCTAATTTTTTCCCATAAAGTATATACATTTTTAACTCCCTCTGTTTCATTTGAATAAATTATTCAGTTGAATGTCAACTGACATAAACATTTTCAATTTGTGAAAGACATTATTTAAAAAAATAATTTAGCCTATTTTATTCTCCAAATTATTGAACCCTGCTCTCTGCTGGGAACCGTGTAATGGGCTAGAAAGCCAGGACCTGCTTGCAAGTCTATTAAGGAGAGAGAATTGAACAGATTTCAGTCCAATGTGGCAAGTGCAATTATAAAGGATATTCAAGGCACTCTGGGCCCATAGGGTGCCCATCACAAGTATACTGTTCCTTTATAGGTAAAGCTGTTCTTCCCAAGGCAACTGATGGCATTCAGGCTCTGCTGTCAACAGCAGATTCGCCCTGTCTTTGCTCTTTGCTACACAGATGTCCCTCTTCTCCTTGCTTCCTCCTTTTCTGCTCTTCCCTTCTTCTCTTACATATATGCCTCCTCAAGCAAGGACAGTCACAAACTCTCACCTGCTTTCAGCACATGCAGGTCTTCACAACTACCCTGAAGATCAGAGGACACCCTATCGATCATATACATCACAAGGAACAAACCAACCCACCCAGAGCAGCAACGTCCTAATACAACATCCTAACCCTTTCCACCTTTTGTGTCTTCCTTCCAACTTGGTTTCTTTTTTATTTTCTTTGGAAAATGCCTCTCTTATTTTTGTAGATATATGCTCAGTATAAAACAATTCAAACGATGCAGAAAAACACACACATTTTTTTTTACCTTAACACAAATTCCACCACCCAGAGATAACCATGATTAATACTATGAGGAACCTCCTTCCAGAATGCTCCCTATGTATTAACATACAGAGGTATAAGTATATAATTACACAAATACCAGATCATACTGTACATGCTGTTTTATACCTGCTTTTAAAAATTCAAAACATGAACAACTTTTCATGTCAAGAACTATACTGAATACTTTAATGGCTTACGGCACCAGCTTTCAATATCTTTGCTCCATTTTTTAGAGGAATGTAATTTTTCAAGCCAAAGTCTTCAGATTGACAGTTCATCCATCCTTTCTAACCCATGAGGAAGGTAATTCAAGGTAGGTGCTGCTTAAGTCCTGTTCTAAGCATTTTATAATTCTTATCTCATGTAATTCTCACTCAACTCTACCAGATAGTGTGATGGTTTTAAAATATGTCCACAAATTCTGTGATACTCTTCCTTTCAAAATGTGGGGACTGGTTCCCCTTTCCTTGAATGTGGGCTCTACTTAGTGATGTCCTTCTAACACAGACAATGTCATGGAAGTAACAGTGTATGACTTCTGAGAATAGCTCATAAAAGTCATCGGAGTTCCTTCTTGGCTCTTCCTCTCTTGCTTTCTCTGGGGGATATCAGCTACCATGTCATAAGGAGAGTTCCCTGTGGCAAGAACTGAAGCCTCCTGCCAACGGCTACTTGAGTGAGCCACCTTGGAAAGTGATCCTCCAACCTCAGTCAAGGCTCCACATGAAGGCAGCCTTACTCGACTTCTTGACTGTAACCTCACCAGTGACCCAGAGCCAGAAGCACTCACCAGAGCCCTTTCCAAATCCCTGACCCACAGAAACTGTGAGATAATAAATGTTCATTGTTTTGAGGCATTAAGTTTTGGGGATAATTCGTTGCACAGCAATAAGTAACTAATATAGATGAGTTCCATCATTATCCACGTGTGAGAGATTAAAAACCCAAGCAGAGAAAAGCTAAGTCACTTGCCAAAGATCACACGGCTGGAAAATGGTGAAGTCAGGATTCAAATCCAAGAAGCCTGACTCTAGAACCTACGCTCTTCTCCATAGTTATGCTGCTTTCTTTGCTATCTAGTCTAAAACCCCACAGGTTTGAATTTCTGATGTCCCCTGGCTACAGAGATCGATGGCTCCTGGGAGAATCCTCTTTTATTTGCGTTTGTCTCTGGAAGAGGCTGAGGTTTCTGTTTTGCCTCCAGGTGTAACCAGGACTGAGCAACATCCCAGGAAAATGACTCCCTGGAGCACTGACTTGGCTCCAGCTCACGTCATTCCTTTATTCGACAAATATTTATTGAGTACAAAATTAAACGAGGCAAGGATGTGCCCCTGATTTCCTTACAAGTTAATGCTTCATCGGTTAAGATACAGTGCAAATAAGGTGATGATGATCTGGGTTAACACAGAGGAAGAGCATCTAAATCAGATGGTGGGCACAAGGTGGGAGTGACTGCAGGAAGTATTTCTTGGAAAAGATGATGACCGAGCTGAGGTATGAAAGACAAAACGGAGTTAGCTAGAAAAGAGGTGTACGGACTTTTACGAGAAGAGCAATTGTGGACTCTCCTAGAGAGAAACAGAAAGACACTGCCGCCTGGCAATTCCGGCAAATATTTTAACCACTTTGCAGTTTGATTTCCTCTCCTGTAAAATTGAAATAAAATCACCTACTCCATAAAACTGTGAAGGAAATGTTCTGAAAACCAAAAGTTCAGTGCAAATGTTTGTTATTCTATGCCTTGTAAATGTCTTGATGAGAGAAGATGACCAGAGTTTAGCAACTCTGTTGTATTTGTGACATGGTGTTGAATTACTTTTGCCAGATTCACACATTCCACTCCTCAGGTCCAGTCAAATTTGAATTTCTATTCTATAACTGGGATTGACTCCCTGAATCTCAGCTGCATGACCACAGCTGGTTATATGATCAATCTCGAACTGCCCTTACCACATCTATAACATTGGAGTGAAACATACATGTTGCAAATGTCAGCAGTGCCTGGCCCATCAGTAAATGTTAATTTTCTACCTATCTCCTCTAGGTTGTCTTTGAGGGAAGTTGGGTTTGGTTAGAGTTATAGTTAGCATTAGACTGTTAACTGAAGAAAAGCTGAAGTCCGAATGAAGATCAGAGTCTAACAGATTTGAAAAAGAAAGGGATGGAAAAAAGGATTCTTCATTTCTTAATGTGCACAGGTATGTGGGGAAGATTGGAGAAGGGCCAGCCTGGGAGAGGTCAAACAATATGTGAGTTAAGAATATGGCAGAACAAGAGAAGACTTGTCAAGGTAGCGTTTCCAAGCTAGAGATGAATTGGGATAGATAATGTGTCAAGGGAAATGACTGGCCAGGAAGTAAAGTTATGGAGACGCAGGGGGTGCTAGAAATCCTAGCCAATCCTAGCTAGAAATCCTAGCCAAATCTTGTAGTAAGACAAGAAAAAGAAATGAAAGGTATAAGAAGAATCAGGAGTGTCACAGAGTAAGTTTTCAGCTTCAGAGTAGGGGAATATCAGTCATAAATAACCTTGTTGGTAAGTTTCCATGGGCTAAATCAGGGGGCTAGCAAACTATAGCACCAGGCCAAAATCTGGCCTGCTATCTGTTTTTGTAAACAAAATTTTATAGGGACACAGTCATGGCCATTCATTTATATAATGTCCACGGCTACTTTCACATTACAGTGGTAGAGTTGAGAAATTGTGACAGAGACCATGTGACCTGCAAAGCCAGAAATATTTACCATCTAGCCCTTTACAGAAAAAGTTTGTCAAACTACACACTAAATAAATGAGTTAACAAAATGCCTGTTTAGAGCCAGAAAACTAAGCGTGAGGCTTATTAGCCATTTTCATGTATTTAAAGAACTGAGATGAGGAAAAAGGCTTGTTTCATAGTTTCAAAAGGTAAGATCAGGGCCAAAACAAATGAATTATTGGGGAGGCATGCTTTGGCTTAGTTTGATAAATAATTCCCTAACTTTTAGAGCTGTTCCACAAAGGACAGGCTATCTTGGACAGCAGTCTTCTCCTCATTGTTGATAGAAAGATTTAAACAGGAGAGGTATGATGTCCAGCATAGTAGGTATTCAATGTCTGTTGAACAAATAATAGAGTGAATGAATGACTGCCTATAATGTTTAATTATAAAAACAATGGCTAATACTTATTAAGCATGTATTGTATGTCAGGCATGTTCTAAGCACAGTGTACGTATTATCTCATTTCATCTTCATCTTTTTTTTTTTTAACATCTTTATTGGGGTATAATTGCTTTACAATGGTGTGTTAGTTTCTGCTTTATAACAAAGTGAATCAGTCATACATAAACATATGTTCCCATATGTCTTCCCTCTTGCGTCTCCCTCCCTCCCACCCTCCCTATCCCACCCCTCCAGGCTGTCACAAAGCACCGAGCCAATATCCCTGTGCCATGCGGCTGCTTCCCACTAGCTATCTACCTTACTACGTTTGTTAGTGTGTATATGCCCATGACTCTCTCTCGCCCTGTCACAGCTCACCCTTCTCCCTCCCCATAAACTCAAGTCCGTTCTCTAGGAGGTCTGCGTCTTTATTCCTGCTTTACCCCTAAGTTCTTCATGACATTTTTTTTCTTAACATCTTCATCTTTTATCTCATAAAATTATCAGTAGGGTGACAGAGACTTGCTAATTGTCCCCCCAAATCTGTTCTCATTTTCCTCAATAATAGAACTTCTGAATTTTAGTGAAATTTAGTGGCCATCCCTTTATTAGCCTCCCCTACAGCTAGATGTAGTAATACAAGTAAGTTAGTGCTAATTAGATATAAGCAAAATGGTTTGCTACTTATGGACAGTGTCCTTGAAGGGAGAGAGTGTGCCCTTCTCTTCCTCCTCTTTCTCCCTTCTGCTGGCTGCAGGGAAGGCATGATGGCTGGAGCTAAAGCAGCCATATCAGACTGTGAGGTAAACATGAGAATAGATGCCTTGCATAGCAAAGAAACAAGATAGAAGCCACTGTGCCTGTTTCCTAGATTTGGAAGAGAGAAAAATAAAATGCTATCTTCTTTAAGCTACCACTATTTTAGGTTTTAGGCATCCAGATCTGTTCCTAACTAATAAAGGTGAGTACTATTGTCGTCCCCATTTTATGAATGAGGCTCAGAGTATTTGAGTCACTTATGTAAGAGTACAGAGGAGTGTAACAAGGAAGCTATATAGAAAATTCCTGCATTGGAGGGAAAGTTATAGTCCCTAATTCCTACTACATCTCCAAGTTTATGCTCTTAAACCAGACGGAATGCTTTGCGTCATACAAAATAGTAAAATTAGAAAAATATTAAATACAAGCATATTGTCTTTTCTAACTGTAGGTGTTGGAAGGAGGTGGAGTATGACAACAACAACAAAAACTAATCTACTAGACAACTGTCAATTATTTATTAAGCACCTGTTATATTCCACAGGGCTCAGAAAGCAAGATGGCCAAGGACCAGGGGATCAGTAAAGCTCTGATGGAGGGAGATTTGAGCTGGAACTTTACAAAGAGGTAGCAATTATTTTTATCCATATTCGGGTAGAATGAGCATTGTAAAGAAAGTTGAAGAAAATATAATGCATAACCGTGAATTCATCTGAAGCTCGTAGGAGAACATTTCAACTAATCAAAGAAACTGAAAATTGCTCAGTAATTTCACCATCATGGAAGAGAAATACTAGGGTAACCATCAAAGTTGGTAACAGAATAGTTCTATTTGCATCTTAACTTACAGGATTTTATAGAGTCCCTTTGAGTATCATGTGTATGACAGACAAACAACCATGCCACAGTTATTTACTTACGCATGCTCTTCTCCAAAGTCCACTCAGCAAAGAGATTAAAGAAAATATTATGTCTGCACAACCCTTTCCTCCCTTTCTCCCAACCACAGGCACGTGGAGTGCACGGTTGTAGGTGTTTGCACACACCCACACCCAAACTGCATGATATGAGTCAGTCTTCACTCTTTCTTCTCCGGTGAATGTCTGCTGTTCCAGCCTCTCCTGACCTCCTTTCTCTGAACTATGATGACAGAAATTCCTTAAGTCACAAAGAAACAAAGATTTTAAAACACTCCCAAAAGGCACTGGTGTACCCATCTAGATTATTTTCCAAGACCCCAACGACTTAACCCTTTGTGACTTCTACTCTCTTTATTAGAAAAGTTTCAGAGTTTGATGCTAGACTTATGACCCAGAAAACTCAGAGAGACCTTAATCTTTCTACTCTGTGTACACTGGATATCAGGAGTTGATTTGATAGGTAGATGAGAAAGTTACACAAATAAATATTTTTGAATGAATACATTGATAGGGCTGCCGATACAGTAACATGGAGGATCACAAAAAAAGTTTGTCTATGCAGGTTAATTCTCAATTGTAAAACTCCCAAGGAAAGGAAATCCTCACTGTAAATACAGTCTCCAGTCAGCTTGCAAACTGCCCCTTCTCTCCCTATTGCTCTCCCAGAAATACGGGGATACAGACATTAGTAGAATGTAACTTTAAGCCAAGGGCGGAGGCAAATAGGATTATGGTGTTGACACTCACAGGACGTATGCACACAGAGATTCATGTTTTTGATAAGATGATGAGAAGAGAGAAAAGTGGGCAGTAGAAGATGGTATTTGACCCTCCATGATTCAGTCCCAATCGATTTTTTCCAGTTTCATCTCTGACCAATACCCTCAAGGAAAAGATATCCTGTCACACTGTTCTTTTTGCCCTTTATTGAACTAACCTAGCACTTGATGCCTCTTGCATTTCCCTTGCTACTGTCTTCTAACTTAACTAAGACTCCATCACCCAGCTTAAACAGCATCTCCTCTCTATAGCTCTCTCTGATGCTCACTTGTCAGCATTAATTGCTCTCATCTGTGTTTCCCATAGTTCTTCCCACATCTCACCATAACATGTCACGGCACACTATATTGTAGTTATTGATAATGTAGGACCCCTGCATGGACTGAGAGCTTTTTAAAAACAAAGACCTTGCATCTTCAAACTTAAGGAGTTTTATAGAGACCCTGCACCCCACATTCCTGGCTTATACCTAGGCATATACTTGGTCTCAAAAGGCATTTGACTCTCTCCTTCCTTTCCACGGCTATTTGAGCCCAATCCTTGCCCCTTATAACCCATTAGAACTTAAGAGATTCCAGTCTCCCAAATTCTAACCTCTTCCTCTTTCAATTCATCCCATACAATTTTTAGAAAAATCTTCCCCAAACACTATTCTCATCCTTTCATCCACATCAGTTGAGAAGGAACAGAGCATCACATTATTTAGTGTGGTAAATCCAAACCTTAACCCAATCCTCAAGAATATCATCAATCTGGGACTTCCCTGGTGGTGCAGTGGTTAAGAATCCGCCTGCCAATGCAGGGGACACGGGTTCAATCCCAGGTTCAGGAAGATCCCACATGCGGTGGAACAACTAAGCCCGCGAGCCACAACTACTGAGCCCACGTGCTGCAACTACTGAAGCCTGCACACCTAGAGCCCGCTCACCGTGACGAAGAGTAGCCCCCGCTCTCCGCAACTAGTGCTCTCCGCGCACAGCAACAAAGTCCAATGCAGCCAAAAATAAATTTGAAAAATTAAAATAAAAAAAAGAATATCATCAATCTGCAAGGACTTTGTTTTGGATTGGTTTTAATAAATATATCAATTTGGAGAAAGATAACATCCTAACCATACTGAGGCTTCTAATCCATAAACATGATGTAGCTAACTCGTACTAGTGCTTCTCTCTCCACATATATATGAATATATGTAGGTATATGTATAAACACATCTCTGTATAGATATACATATCTTCTCTTTTTTGCTGTTTCATAACTATTTTATTGTGATTTAAAAGCTTTGCCCAAAACAATATCTGATTTCCTCAGAGAAAATATTTAAGTTGAAATACCTTTGTATTAAAACTAGATTAGATGTCATGGACATCTAATAGTATTTTAAAAATAAAATACTGGGAGCAAGATGTGCCTTAGAATTAAATTGGTTTTATTGTTTTTAAGTAGAATAATGCCTGCATGTTTACTGTTTTTATGAATGTGACATATTGTGTGATAGCTAGGCCTAGCAGCTCTCTCATGGTGAGTGATACTTATATAAGAGCAACCTAAAAAAAGAAAACTCTGTAGATCCTGGGGGAAAGAGGGACTCTTCTTGACTATTTTCTGCATGTCATAGATGGAAGAGCTGCTGCAGGGCCAGGCTGCTTTCACAGTGTGTGTGTCACTTGCAGAACGTCACACAGCTGAACTGTGTGTGCTCGCAGGAGGCAGAGGACAGCAGGTGTGTAAAGTGGCCATGCTGTGTAGAGGCAGGGCCAACCACACAGCCCTCTGGAGTCTCAGGGAAGAGCAAGCCATGCATGGCATTGTTGTCTGAATGTGAACTCTTAATAGATTATTAACATAAAGTATTTTCTTATAATCCTCAAGAATTTTTGGCTCATCTGGAACCTTTCATGAAGGTTAGTGGAGGGCTACCAAGGCAGCTAGAACTGAGAAGCCACAATCCTGGACGGCAGGGAAGCCCAGAGAAGAAAGTCTGACATTTGCTTCTACCTTGTCCTACAATGAATTTGCTGCTTTGAAAATGATGGTTGACTCTCTACAAAACAGAAACAGACTCACAGACATAGGGAACAGACGTGTGGTTGCCAAAGGGGAGGGGGGGTGGGGGAGGGATGGACTGGGAGTTTGGGGTTAGTAGATGCCAACTATTCCATATAGAGTGGATAAACAACAAGGTCCTACTGTACAGCACAGAGAACTATATTCAATATCTTGGGATAAACCATAATGGAAAAGAACATAAAAAAGAATGTATATACGTGTATAACTGAGTCACTTTGTTGTGCAGCAGAAATTAACACAACATTGTAAATCAACTATATTTCAATAAAAAAATAAGTTAAAAAAATAACTAAAATGGAAAGTGATGGTTGAGAGGCTCAGACATAGATTACACAGATTAATATTTTGTATTCATCTATATAGAGGTCTTGCACATCTTTTGTTAAATTTGTTCCTATGTCGGTGCTGCTATTGTAAATGGAATTATTTTACATTTCATTTTCTAGTTGTTTGCTGCTAGAATGCAGAAATACAATTGATTATTGTGTGTAGACATTATAACTTATACCCTTGCTAAGGTCACTTATTACTTCTAGCAGATAATTTGTAGGTGACTTAGAATTTTCTGCAGGGACATCCATGTCATCTTCAAATAAAGAGTTTTGCTTCTTTCTTTCTAAAATGTATACATTTTGTTTCTTTTCTGCACTTGCTAGGATCTCCAATTTTGATGCTAATATAAGTACAAAGAGTGCATATCCTTCCCATGTTCTCAGTCCTAGAGAGTATTCTATACATGATTACTTAATAAGATGTTAGGTGTAGGTGTCTCATAAATGCCCTTTGTTAAACTGAGCATGTTCCTTTGTATTCCTAGTTTGCTGGAAGTTTTATCACAAATGAGTTTTGCCCAATGCTTTTTCTGCATTTATTGAGATACCTATAATTTTTCTCCTCTAATAAGTTAACATGGTATAGGAATGCAAGAGGGGCTTCCCTGGTGGCGCAGTGGTTGAGAGTCCGCCTGCCGATGCAGGGGACACGGGTTCGTGCCCCAGTCCGGGAAGATCCCACATGCCACGGAGCGGCTGGGCCCGTGAGCCATGGCCGCTGAGCCTGCGCGTCCGGAGCCTGTGCTCCACAACGGGAGAGGCCACAACAGTGAGAGACCCGCGTACCGCAAAAAAAAAAAAAAAAAAGGAATGCAAGAGATTTCTGTGCATTAGTTTTGTATCCTGCTACTTTACCAAATTCATTGATTATCTCTAGTAGTTTTCTGGTAGCATCTTTAGGATTCTCTATGTATAGTATCATGTCATCTGCAAACAGTGACTTCTTTTCCAATTTGGATTCCATTTCTTTCCTTTTCTTCTCTGATTGCCATGGCTAAAACTTCCAAAACTATGTTGAATAACAGTGGTGAGAGTGGGCAACCTTGTCTTTTTCCTGATCTTAGAGGAAATGGTTTCAGTTTTTCACCATTGAGTATGATGTTGGCTGTGGGTTTGTCATATATGGCCTTTATTATATTGAGGTAAGTTCCCTCTGTGCCCACTTTCTGGAGAGTTTTTATCATAAGTGGTTGTTGAATTTTGTCGAAAGCTTTTTCTGCGTCTGTTGAGATTATCAAATGGTTTTTATCCTTCACTTTATTAATATGGTATATCACATTGATTGATTTGCATATATTGAAGAATCCTTGCATTCCTGGGATAAACCCCACTTTAAAGGACGTTCAACATCACTAATCATTAGAGAAATGCAAATCAAAACCACAATGAGGTATCACCTCTCACCAGTCAGAATGGCCATCATCAAAAATTCTACAAACAATCAATGCCAGAGAGGGTGTGGAGAAAAGGGAATCCCCCTTGCACTGTTGGTGGGAAAGTAAATTGATACAGCCACTATGGAGAACAGTATGGAGGTTCCTTAAAAAGTGAGAGAGTAGCATTGACATATATACACTACCAAATGTAAAATAGATAGCTAGTGGGAAGCAGCTGCATAGCACAGGGACATCAGCTCGGTGCTTTGTGACCACCTAGAGGGGTGGGATAGGGAGGGTGGGAGGGAGGCACAAGAGGGAGGGGATATGGGGATATATGTATACATATAGCTGATTCACTTTGTTATACAGCAGAAACTAACACAACACTGTAAAGCAATTATACTCCAATAAAGATGTTAAAAAAAAAAAAGTTAAAATGGTAAACTATACTAATTGATTTTCAAGTATTGAAAGAATTTTGCAAATTCATGGAAAATTAAAAAAACCTAGAGTAACCAAAATAATTTTTAAGGGGAGAACAAATTGGAGTACTTACACAACCTATTTTCAAGACTTCTACAAAGCTACAGTAAACTTGATGGTGTGCTGTCAGCATAAGGATAGAAATTTAGGTCAATGGAATAGAATAGAGTCTAGAAATATAACAACATATTCAGTCAATTGGCTTTTTAACAAAGGTGCAAAGGTAATTCAATGGGGAAAGGATAGTCAATAAATGGCCCTGGATCCAAATAGAAAAACAGTGAACATCAACCCCTACATCACAATACACAACAATTAATTCAGAATGATTTACAGTGCTAAACATAGAATCTAAAACTATAAAACTTCTAGAAGAAAACAGGAGAAATCTTCATGACCTTGGGATACAGAAACATTTCTTAGAACACAAAAAGCACTAACCATAAAAGGGAAAAAAAGGTAAAATGGACTTAATCAAAATTTAAAACTTCCACTCTTCAAAAAAAAAATACCATTAAGAAACAAAAAGGCAAGTCACAGATTGGGAGAAAATATTCACAATATATATATCCGAAAAGTTCTTGTATCCAGAATATATATTAAAAACTCAATAATAATCAGATAAGCCAATTTTTAAAAATGGGCAAAAGACTTGAACAGACACTCCACCAGATAATATAACGGGAACAGCCTATTAACAAATTGTGACAGATCAACAAAATTTCTGTATGGAAATAAAAAGTGAACCTCAATCCCTTCTTCACACCATACACAAAAGTTAACTCAACATGGATGACAGTCCTAAATATAAATGCTAAAATTATAAACTTTCTAAAAGAAAGCATAGGAGAAAATCTTTATAACCACTGGAATAAGCAGAAATTTCTTAGGCTGAACACAAAAGTACAACCACAAAAGAAAAACAATTGATAATGTGAACTCTATCACAATTTAAAATATCTGCTCTTCAAAAGGCAAGCCATAATATGGTAGAAAATATTTGTAATATAAATATCTAACAAGGGCTCTGCATCCAGAATACATAAAGATCTCCTGCAACTCAATAAAAAAAAGACAAGACAATCTTTAAAAATGGGCAAATATTTGAATAATCTCTTTTCAAAAGAAGAAATACAAGCACATGAAAAGATGTTCAACATCATCAGTCATCAGGGAAATACCAATTCAACTCTCAATGAGATAGCACTTTATGCCCACTAGGATGGCTGAAATTAAAAAAACTGACCATACCAAAGTTGGTAAGAATGTGGAGCAACTGCAATATTGTGGTGGGAATATAAAATGGTACAGTCACTTTGGAAAACGATTTGGCGTTTTCTTATAAAGTTAAATATTCATTTACCATATGACTTCCAAATTCCACTCATGGAAGAAAAATAAAAGCATGCATTCACAAACAGACTTGTATGCAAATGTTTATAGCAGCTTTATTCATAATAGCCTCAAACCGGGAACAACCCAAAAGTCTCTTCACAGATAAATAAACAACCTGAGATCTATTCATAGAAAAGAATACTGCTCAGCAATTTTAAAAAATGATCTTCTGATGTTGTAACAAACCTAATCTCAAGATTTTGAGATTCAAAACATAAATCTCAAAAATATTAGGTTGTATGAAAGAAGCCAGGCACTGACTGATTCCATTTATTTGAAGTTCTAGACCAATGCTGTCCAATATAGTAGCCACTAGCCACATGTGGCTATTTAAGTGTAAGTAAAAAATTAATTTAAATTAAGTGGAATTAAAAATTCAGTTTCTCAGCTGCCACATTTCAAGTGCCACATTTCAACAGTCATATGTGACTGGTGGCAACTGTACAGGACAGCACAGATATAGAGAACATTTCCATCCTGCATAAAGTTCGGTAGGACAGTGCTGTTAGAAAACATGCAAAACTATGGTATTCAGGAGAATCAGATGAGTGGTCACTGGGGGTTGGTGGCAGGGTGGGAAGGAGTGGAAAGACTATAAAATGGCACAAAGGCACTTTCTGAGGATGGTGGAAATGTTCTCTATCTTGATTGGGGTGGTAGCTACCCAGGTGTATACTCATTCAACAGTATACATTACCCCACATCAGCGTTTCAAGCGGACCACAGGGCTCATTTCATTCCCACTTCGACTCTCAGCCAGGCACTTCTGAGCACTGAACAGCTTGCTCAACTGTACAATGTGATGCTGAGAGAGCACCAGGATAGTGGAAACATTCAATCTGAGTTTGTCTCCATTTGACCTTGCTAAGGCTTAGTGTCTATATCTGTAAAAAGGGCGGGGGGGGGGAGTAAAAGTTTCTCATGTAATACTCACAATAATCCTACGAAGTAGAAATCTCTCAAAAAATAGTACCTTTTACTCTTATCATTATAAAAACTTCTGCAGAGTTTTCATATATAACTTCCTGATGTAGGACCATGTCTGTTTTCCTGTAAATCACCTCTGAGGACTATAATAATAGAGGCTCAATAAATATTTGCTCACTTACTGCTTTGTGTAGAATATTATTTGTACGTTAGCATGCGATGATTTTCCTTAACTCATCCAGTGCATGCAGCTAAATGATTCTTTAAGTTGTACAAGTTTACTGGGTGCTTAGCACATGTGCAAGGTAGTACATGACTTCACAGGAAGAGAAAGGCACAACCAGTGCCTACAGGGAAATCATTTGTTATTACAGAGCTACAAGGAAAAAACTTAGGATATGAGCTATTATCATGAAATACTGAATGGTACAGTCCAGCCAGTTAAAAAGTGGGGGGATCACTCAACAGTGTGTACTAATTGTGCACCAGATAAAAAATGAAGATACAGATGGCAGAATTCAGAATGAACTCAAGTCACAAGTGAAGAATTCCTAGAAAATGTCAGTCTTTAAAAGAGGACTCTGCCCTGGGAAGCGAGGCCAGGGAGAAAATGGAGGAGAGAGGGAGAAAGGAGTCTTGTCTTGGAGATGGGATGGAAAGTCATGGGTTGGCTGGCACATGGAGGCTACTGTGCCTTTGCTAAGCCTAACTGCAACAGAAGCAGTAGAACCATCCTGGACAATTCATTCTGGGGTTGGAAGTTCTCATACTAGGTCAAGGCAGCACATTTTTGGAAGCCGTGTAATGAAGAGGAAGAGGAAAGTGGGAAGGACCCGGAGCCACTTCCCTGAAGGCCTTGCTTTACCCAACTAATGCATCAAAAATATAATCGGCTTCCCCAAGCAGCCAACTGCCACCATTTAGCTGGGGTACCTAGAGCTCATGTTACAAGCAATTTTTAATTAACTGATAGTTAGGCAACATCAACACACCCATTCGCTAAATGTTTTTTTCAAACTGGTATTCTACAAGTCATTCCTCAATTAATGTAATTGTCTTTCCAAAGAATTAAAAATTCATGTGATGAAAACAAACTCACTCTGAATGAGATAAACATAATAGGACTCTTCTACTACCTAACACATTCTCATATTACAGCCTCTCAGTAAAACGATCCTGATTTAATCAAAATAAGATATGATTCAACTCCTACAAACTCTTTTCTTTGCGGCTGTGCTTCTTGCTCTCCCTCACTCCTGGGGTCCGTTGCATCTGATACCTAGCCTACATTTCATCATCACACTGAGTAAAACATTTTCCAGACGCAATAACTCTCCAGTTTCACAGACGTTCCCCCACAAAGCCCTAGCAGATGGAAAGCACTTTTTTTTTTTTTAAATGCTTGGCTTTTTATTTGTTTATTTATTTATTTATTTTTGGCTGTGTTGGGTCTTCATTTCTGTGCGAGGGCTTTCTCTAGTTGTGGCAAGCGGGGGCCACTCTTCATCACAGTGTGCGGGCCTCTCACTATCACGGCCTCTCTTGTTGCAGAGCACAGGCTCCAGATGCGCAGGCTCAGTAGTTGTGGCTCACAGGCCTGGTTGCTCCACGGCATGTGGGATCTTCCCAGACCAGGGCTCGAACCCGTGTCCCCTGCATTAGCAGGCAGATTCTCAACCACTGCGCCACCAGGGAAGCCCGGAAAGCACTTTTAAATCCACATACTTAATGCATAGGATAGCCATTTTCATTTTTATATTTGCATTATATTTAACACCAGCACCAATGAAGGTCTTCAGAGGTCCTCTGGTCAACAAACTTCACAATTATTCCTGTTCCTCATGGCTGCCCACCAATGACATCAAATTCTGGGTGGAAGTCCAAGCCAACAACTGACTCAAACAGTTGATATCATTCTAATGGCGCTTGTTTTCAGTAGAGTTAAAACTGCAAATAGAACACCTCATTAAAACTCAAAGTTCACTTTAGCTGTGCCTCTGATTTACCACTGAGAAGTCATCATCCAAAAGGGAGAAGCAATATCATTCATACTTTTTGCCTGATTGAAAAAAAGTGAAATGAACAAGTTTTCTGGGTTCTGCTGCTCTTGTTTTGTTGTTGTTTGTTTTTAATTTGTTTAATCTATAGGACAATACCTTGGCACTTTTGCTATTTTTCAGAGCAGTGTAACCCAAAGTACAGAGCTGTTTGCTGAGTCCACAATCCAAAGCAAGCAGGGCTGCTCTGACCTGCACTACCAGCCTTCCAGCCATTCCTGAGCCTCTGACAAGGGTGGAGGGGGAGTGGGGTGGGTATTCAGGGAGGCTGAGGGATGTGCAGGTGGAGGCAAGGAGCCCTGACATGGCCAATCGCAGTATCTGGATGGTGTGGGCTCCTCAGCAGATCAGCTGTGTCACATGACACAGGTAGTACTATACCTGGTAAGGTGTAGTTCATTTTTGTTATCATTATGTCATTATTTCAAGTATCAGTTGTGATTTTTATGATGAATGCCAGGGATAAGAAAACAAAGCAGGCTTTGGCAAGAATGTTGTACCACTTTCTACATTAATGAACAAATAACACGTTATATTTTTCCAATTATAAAAGTAATACACATTTACTGTAGAAAATTTGGAAAAAGTCTGATAAGTATATAAAGTAGAAAAGGTAAGATCATTAAGTAAGTCCTAATTTTGTTATAACTTCTTTCCAGTTTTTCCTCCATGAACACAGATCTTTCATGGAACTGAAATTATACTGTTTATACCATTTTTATCCTGCTTCTCTTGTTTAATATTATATTGTCTAAAAGAATAACTTTGGGACATAATGAAATCTATATAAACATTAGCAATCTCTTTCCCAACAATCTAAATCTTATTATAAAAAGGAGAAGATCAGGAAAAATCACATTCTGTGCCTCCCTGAAATCATGCATCATCTCACCTGTTTGATATATTTGTAAACACTGCCCCATTCTTGGAGTACAACAACTTCCAAATTGCTCAATCTTTCTTCCAAGGGCTGGCCAACCAAAGGGTAGGATTCATCCATTCACTTATTCAACAAATATTTTCTGAACACCTACTGTGTGCCAGATGCTATGCTAGGCACTGAGTACAGATGGTCCATAAGATTACCAGGTCTAATTGAAATTTATTAAAGGGATATTTGCTAGGTTTAAGTGACATATTAAACTAGGCCAAATGGAGCCAGGTTTGAGGGTGATCTGATCAAAACTAGCCTTTCCAGTTCACCAATTTGACACCCACCTCAGCCAGGGTGGTCTAGCTCCTGTTCCCTGAACCTGCCTTTTTTTTTTTTTTTAATTAATTTAGTAATTTATTTATTTTTGGCTGCATTGGGTCTTCATTGCTGCGCACGGACTTTCTCTAGTTACAGCGAGTGGGGGCTACTCTTCATTGCGGTGCACGGGCTTCTCATTGTGGTGGCCTCTCTTGTCGTAGAGCATGGGCTCTAGGAGCACAAGTTTCATTAGTTGTGGCTGGCGGGCTCAGTAGTTGTGGCTCGCAGGCTCTAGAGCGCAGGCTCATAGTTGTGGCACACGGGCTTAGTTGCTCCGTGGCATGTGGGATCTTCCCGGACCAGGGCTTGAACCCGTGTCCCCTGCATTGGCAGGAGGATTCTTAACCACTGCACCACCTGGGAAATCCCTGAACCTGCCTTTCACCTGACTTTCTGTGTCTTGCTCACCACTCCTGAGAACCCCTACCTTCCTTTCTGCAGAGCCACATTCTATTCAGGAAGCTTTTCTGAACAGTGACTACGAGCCTCACTCTCAAACTGTTGCTGCACCAACCATCCAGAACCATCCATTCTGTAGACAACCTTAACTGCCCTTGCTCCCTAGTGGGGTGGTGGTAGGTATCCGGGACAGGCACCAGAGCCTCATTTTCTTTATTATTTCCCTCAGCTATATACTACATGCATCACTACTAATCACCTAACCATTCCTCTCAGGAACTTCTCCAAATGAATCCCATCTCTGAAAGGATCTTTCAGGAAAAACATTCTACCCTCTCAATTGCCGCAGGGTGTGTGTGTGTGTGTGTGTGTGTGTGTGTATATATATATATATATATATATCTCCTTAAGAAAACATAACTACTTTACTTGGGTCACCTCACCACCCTTATGCCACATCAAGACCTGAGATCTTCCACACAAGGCACCAATCTGAGCGCCTTGTGTATAATCTTATTCAGTCTTCACGGCACCTGCGGTGAGGTACATGCTACGACCACAATTTCCAGTTTAGAGAAAAGAAAACTGAAGTTTAGAGAGATTAAGCAACTTGCCCAGAGTTATTCAGTTAGCCACTGGTGAAGTATTCAAATCCACGCAGCTACTTCCCCATAGCAAGCTTTTTCTGCCCTGGAGAATATTCTTCCTCACATGTTCTTCCCATGAGGCTGAAACCAGTAATTCTCACACTTTCATCGGCATCAGAATCACACAGGGGACTTGGTAAAAACACGCTTGCTTGGGTGCTGGTCAAGAGATTCTGGTTCAGGAAGGAGGGGGAGATCTGCATTTTAACAGGCACTCCCCCGCCAACCAAGTGATTCTGGAGCCAGCTGTCTTCAGACTACACTGAGAGATATGGTTTTAAACACTAGGAGAATAAACCCATCAGGGGAGAGGCTTTTGGAAAATGGCATTCGTTTTTTCATTACCCATGATCCATCAGGGCTTTTTAAAAAAATTTTTTTAACTAAAAATATTTTTTAAAAATTTTTATTTTGTATTAGAGTATAGTTGATTTACAATGTTGTAAATGCTATACAGGTGTACAGCAAAGTCAATCAGTTATACATATACATATATCTATTCTTTTTCAGATTCTTTTCCCATATAGGTTACTACAGAATATTGAGTAGCGTTCCCTGTGCTACACAGTGGGTCTTTGTTGATTATCTATTTTATATACAGCAGTGTGTATATATTAATCCCAAACTCCTAATTTATCCCTCCCCCCAACCTTTCCCCTTTGGTAACCATAAATTTGTTTTCTATGTCTGTGAGTCCATCAGGGCTTTTTAAAAAGTGGCAGGACTTATCGTTGAATAGGTACAGACTGTCACCTTGGAATGATGAAATAGTTCTGGAGACGGATGGTAGTGATGGCGGCACTACAACGTGGATATACTTAATGCCACTGAACTGCACACTTAAAAATGGTTAAAACGGTAAATCTCATGTTATATTTTACCACAATAAAAAAATGGCAGGATACCCAACTCTCAGCTGTCTTGTAGAAGGTGTCTCTGACACCCTTTCCTGCTGATGTGGAAAGAGGTGAGGTTTACTCCTGAGGGATGGATTCCTTGGGAAAGGGACAACTGAGAGTAAAAGGTGGAGAAAGTTGGCCCTCTGGTGGCCCCTCCCCAGCTTCGGGCTGGCTGTGACACTCAAAGTCCGGGAGACAGTTCCCAGCACTCTTAAGCACACCTCATCCCCTGCCCGCCCGCAGTCTGTCCCTGACATACTCATGAGTGTCCCTGGACAGAGTAAAGAGGGAAGAGAGGAGCTCAAGGGACGTTGGGGAAAGAGCCTGCTTCAGGGCTCCAGGGCCAGCTCCACCCTGGGACCCTCAGCATGTCACCGCACCTCCCTTGGGCGTCACCTGGCCTGTTCCTTCTCACCTTTCAGATTTCAGCTCAGATGTCATTTCCTCAGAAAGGCTTTGCCTGCCCTAAGGCAGCCCCTCCTCCCCTCCCACTCATCATTTTCTGTAATACTACCCTGCCTGATGTTTACCATCACTGGAAATTCTATTTACTACTTATTTGTACACTGGTTACTTGTTGGCATTGCCTGATTAGAACCAGAACTTCCTGACAGCTGGGAATGTGCTGGTTTTGTTCACTGCCATATTCTCTTGCTGGAGATATAATAGGAACTCAATGAATATTTGCAGAATAAATAGATTAATCAGGCTTATTTGTTTCACTGTGTATAATCTGTTCCTTCTACCTCCCAAGGTGATTTGTAGGAAAGGTCAAATGAGATCAGGTGTGCCAAGGTGTTTTAGAAGGAAAGACTCCACACAAGGTGGGGTTATCATGCATTGGGGTAGGAGGGAAGGCAGCTCATGAAGCCCTGAGCACCTCAAGGGGTCTCCTCCACGACCCTGCACAGTAGGTGTCCCCCCCTCTTCTCCACTCCTCCTAGACAGAGACTTGTCTGGAATCTAAAAATGATGATGCTCCACCCTGCAGACCATCCAAACACAATGCAACCCAATTATTTATTACAAGGCCAGGCCTCTCAGTGAGTTTTCTCACTAGCGGGGCTCAAATAACAAGATGCTACTTAGGAAGGCAGAGATATGCCAGGAGGGCAAACCTAGAAGAAGAACCACAAAGATGCTCCCTGACCTAAGTCAGTGGGGTTCAACAAGCCTGAACTGAGTGTCCAGCATATTCCAGATCCTGAGAGGTGACGGAGACTATCACAGTGGAGTGGGGGACACAGATACCGAATTGAAAACTCAAAGTCAATGAGGTGAATCTGGCATGGGGGGAGTCAGGGAAGGCTTTGTAGAGTGACTGACACCTAAACTGAATTTAAAGGACAGAGGAAAGAGGGATGGATAAGAGTAGGCAGCCCAAGGTGAGGCACAGAATGGAGAGACCATGTGTCGTGTTTAGGGAGCTCCAAGTAGTAAATGCATTGGGTGTTTATTGCTGGAGTGTCTGGTGTGCCAGGGGACAAGTGGGGGCAAAGGGGCTGCGAGATGTACCTGGAAAGGTGGGTGGCGGCCACTCTCCCACAGGCAGCAGATCAAAGCTGTTTCAGACACATGCCCTTGGAGGTCTTGAAGAGATGAGCCTGCTCATTGGTCCAGTAGCCCAGAGGGCCGGTCTGGCTTGGCTGGGAGTAGAAAAAGGCGAAATGCAAAAAATCAACCAGACTTCGCTGTACTGCAAGCAGGGAGGGCTTGACTTGGGAGGGGCTCGGCTTGGAGAACTGGAGAGAGATTCCAAGTTAAATTTTTTCCCAGCCAGACTTGTCGCACGTGCTGGAGGACTTAGGCTGCCTATGTCATGGATTCAGGGTTGCCTGTGGAGCCCTGCTCTCGGCTGTCTCGCACAGGGACAGTGCAGCTTCCTAACAGCCTGGCAGAGCTTCGCAGCTGCTGTCAGGGCTAAACAGCGGGAAGAGGGGAAAGAATAACCAGTGTGACCCCCTGCATTTGATCTGAGCCAAAGTGGAATCTCCTCTGAGCCCTGAGTAAAGGCAGCAGAAAGGAAGAGAAGGAAAATTAGAGCCCTGGTATTTTGCATAAAATGTATATGGCCCAAATTTGCTCACGAGAAGTGATATGATTCAGAGAGAGCATCAAAGACAGGAAAACCAGAGAGAGAAGGGATGGGTGGGAGAGAGAGAGAGAGAGAATGGCTGTGTTGTGATAAAGCAGGTACAGGAAAGTGTTCCCCCTTCCTTTCCTTTCCCAGTGATCCTTACACTCAAGAAATCTCATGCATTCAAGAAAAAAAGGAAAAATGTACCAGTGTCTCACTGGGGGATATATTTACAGGGGCTCCCAGTGAGAATTAAAAACTTTGTATATTAATTTTGATGATATTTGTAAAAAGAAAAATGTTCTCAAACCCAACCCACCCCTCCCCAAATCAATCACTCCAACTTTGGCTTGGACCTGGGGACAGAGGTGAAAGTCCCCATCTCATTAGCATACACTCACCTTTTCCCTTTCCCCGCACTACTTCCAGCTCCTCCAGCTTAAGGCAGAGAGGATCCTGGCAAGGTTGAACACAACAAGTGGCTGAGCCTGAAACAAACTCCCTCCCATAAGGTCAACAGCATATTAGTAGTTGATCCCTTGGGGGATGGTGGGACTGGAGCACCAAGGGGCAATAGGCTACACCTCAATCATCCACCCGTGTTTCTATACTACAAAACCCAGACAAAGAGCTCAGCCTCTCTCATCTACTTCTGCATCCCCACAACGAAATAAGGTCTCCTTCCTCTAAGCCACCACGGCATGTGGCAACCTTAAGAAGCAGCATTTTCTGCCTGTCCTCTTCCTTACATGCTTCTCCTTGCCCCTGGTAGCCTGCCAACTCCTGGCTTACTATTGCCAGTGTATCCCAGTTTCTGCTGGGCAGTCATTGCAAGCAGTACCTACACATTGCAAGCAGTAAATATCTGTAGAATGGACAGATGCAAAAGCTGGAAACAAGATATAGTGCCTGCTAGAGAATGGACTTGAGGACACGGGGAGGGGGAAGGGTAAGCTGGGACAAAGTGAGAGTGGCATGGACATACACACACTACCAAATGTAAAACCAATAGCTAGTAGGAAGCAGCCGCATAGCACAGGGAGATCAGCTCGCTGCTTTGTGACCACCTAGAGGGGTGGGATAGGGAGGGAGGGAGACGCAAGAGGGAAGAGATATGGGAACATATGTATATGTATAGCTGATTCACTTTGTTATAAAGCAGAAACTAACACACCATTGTAAAGCAATTATACTCCAATAAAGATGTTAAAAAAAAAAAGATATAGTGCATCAATAAGGGAATGATTAAATAAAACATAGCACATTCATACCCAGGAAAACAGATCTTTTTGTGTTTGTTTTTATGACTTAGATACATTTACCTAGAAAGAGTTCCAGAGTATATTGTTTCATTTTTTAAGATAATTGAAGAACCAAACACGTTAGGAGATCACTTATATAATACAAAACAAAACCACACACACAAAACCAAAAGTATATCTTTATGTGTATGTGTGTGTACAACTGTATAAATGCATAGAGAAACGTTTGTAAGAGCACCTGTCCAACTAGAGACGGTGATTACTTCTGAAAAAGAAAAAGGAGAACTGGAGATGAATTATGGGGGCTTTTACTTTATCGGGAGTGTTTACATTCTTTACAACCAAGAATGTATTCACGTATCGTGTAATTAAAAATAAATCAAGGGGCTTCCCTGGTGGCGCAGTGGTTGAGAGTCCGCCTGCCAATGCAGGGGACACGGGTTTGTGCCCCGGTCCAGGAAGATCCCACATGCCGCGGAGCGGCTGGGCCCATGAGCCATGGCTGCTGAGCCTGTGCGTCCAGAGCCTGTGCTCCGCAACAGGAGAGGCCACAACAGAGGCCCGCGTAAAGCAAAAAAGCAAAAAAAAAAAAAATCAAAAATATAATTTTTGAAAGTCTTAAATTATTACATGAGATTTTTCATCCTGTGAAAGTTTGTTTTAATCCATTAAAGAGCCTGTGGAAGGCAGCAGAACTAGCTCCCACTTGGGCAAGGGATTGTTTATCTTGCTTATCTCCAGTTAGAGCCAACAATGCTAATGATCTGAATAGCACTGGCCACTCCTTGGCCATCCCATCCCCTCCCACTCACGGCTTCAACTATCACCTCTATGTGGATGACTCCCAAATGCCTCTTTCCAGACACAGCCACTCCCACGAGCTACAGTCCTGACTTTCCAACTTCCTGTTGGATACAGCCAACACCCCATGTACAAAACCAGACTACTGTCCTCCCTTCTCTCCCTAATTCAATTCTTCTGCCTACCTTCTTCCTTCCTCTTAACTGGCACCTTCTTCTTCCCAGGAACTCAGAAAGGAAACTTCCCAGTTATCACTAGTCCTCTTAATCCACACACCCAGCTAGTTATCTGTCCTTTTCTGGTGATTTTTCTAAAAAATTTTTCCCAGCTGTTAGCCACTGACACCACCCCAGATCAGACCCTTTCCATCCATCACCTGGACTAGTGGAATCGCCTTCTAAATGGTCTCCTTATAAATTGGGAGACTGGGACTGATATATACACATTACTATATGTAAAATAGATAACTAATAAGGACCTACTGTACAGCACAGGGAACTCTACTCAATATTCTGTAATGACCTATATGGGAGATGAATCTAAAAAGAAAGTGGATATATGTATATGTATAACTGATTCACTTTACTGTACACCTGAAACTAACACAACATTGTAAATCAACTATAATAAAAATTTATAAATAAATGGTCTCCTTGCCCCTGACTGACTGCTTTGATCCTTCTGCTAGATGCCCAACTTCCCACTTGGTGAAGGCCCAACATTCCAGCCTGTTGAGGTCATTTTGAGCTTCCATTCCATCACCCTATTGTATTAGCTATTTTCCCAACTTTGAGTCATCTGCAAATTTGGGAAATAAGGCTTTTTGCCTTCATCCAAGTATCTGACAAAAATGTTAAACTGGGCTGAACCAAAGAAGCCTCTGGACTATAGATCTCTTTCCCAGGGAACCCAGAGCTTATCACTGGAGGAAAGAAAGTAACTTCAAAAAAAAATTAGTGTCAGACACTTTTCATATACCATCTCATTTATACCTTAAAATAATTCTGGGTAGCAAGTACTGTTATCTTAATTTAGAGGTATAAAACTGAAGTTGAGAATCATTAGGTAACTTGTTAAAAGCCTATAGCTATTAAGTGGCAGAGTTTTGATTTGTACCACAAGTTTGTGTTGGTTCCACAGCTCATGGTTTTTCTACCACACAGTTGGAACTTTTCATGAATCCTTGCCTTCTAATAGATAGAGCACACACTTCTTAAACTGCATCGAGGGACTTTCACATTCTAGCTTCAAACCTACCTTTGTAACAGTAAAGACTATACCATTTGTCAAACACAGTAATGTTTTACATTCTTTATTTCATTTAATCTGTGTCAAACCTATGAGATAGGTACCATAATTATGTCCTTTTTACAGATTCAGAAGCTGATGCATAGATTAAAAATAGCTTAATCTGTAAATTAAAAATTAACTCAAAATAAAATTTTAAAAAATAGCTTCATTAAGGTTACCCAGAGAGTAAACAGCAAAGCTGGATTTCAAACTGGGGTCTGCCTGACTAGAGAGATACTTAGGAGGGAGAATGGACAGGAAGTTCAATTCATACAGTCAATGAACATGTATTTATGGAGCACTTGCGTCACAGGCTCAATATTGTGCTGAGGCTGGAGATCACAGAAACGAACTACGCCCCTGGCTTCATGGAGCGTATACTTTATTGGGAAAGACAGACACAGAAATAGAAGGTAGCAGAGTGAGGCGAATACTGGGAGGAAGAAGCTCAGAAGGGTTAGTCTCAGAGGGCTGAGGTTTCCGGGCTTGGTAAGTGAGTCTACAAAGGTTCTATTCACTGTGATGGGGAACACGGGAGAAACAGGTTTGGGAAAAGATTGAGTTTAATTTGAGACATGAGTTTTGAGGAGATGTCTCACAAGCAGCTGGATATGCAGGTCTGGAGCTCAGGAGTGAGGCATGGACCATGGAAAGATCTGGAATCATGGATGAAACAACTCATGGAGATGGATTTACTCTAAGGATCCACAATATGTACCCGGGACGAACAAGGAAAATGAAGACCTCAAAGGAGATGCTGCTCACCTGGCCGACTACTGCACTCCCATCAACAGCCTTCTGCGGATGGTTTCTCCTCTTCCCAAGCAGAACAACTTTCCATCCCTTCCATCAAGCCACACCCAGCTTCCTCCAAGCCCTCGCTCTGCTCCAGAAAACTCCAGCCCAGAGCTCCCGCTCCTAGACTCAAGCCATTTAACAGCTGGCCAAGGACTCAGCCATTTCTTGGTAAGGATATTGAAAATTTCAGGTATTTGTGCCCTGTCTCCCTGATTGGACTGAAAGCTCTCTGATGGCAAATCCTGGGTATAACATTAAGAAGGCAGTCAACATCCTCTTTACAGAACCAACCAATAGTACTCAGTTTCCAAAAGCGTAATGAAGCAATAGCAAAGCATTTATGTGGGCTAGTTACTCCAGATGAACCTAAATGCCTTCCTCAATACAACAGCAAGCACGTCCTGGGCACTCTCCCAAGCTTACCCCTGAGCCTCTGCACTGAACAGAGCTGGTCAAGGTGAGCATTCCCTGCCTCTCCTTGTGCCTTCTAATCTATTCCTATTCCCAAGAGCCCTTGCTTCCAGAATTCTTCAAGTTGAAAAGAAATTTCTTCATGACAGAAGAAACGAGGATGAAAATGTTTTACTTCAGAAAACACCAAGTAGCAGCAATAGAAGCCTCTTTCCCATGAGTCAAGTCACAGAGTTTTAACCAAGATCCTTTAACAAAATACTGTCTAATTTTACAATTTATAAATGATTCCTCATTTGTGATGTTTTATACTATCCTTCTATAAATAAGCAAATGTCTGAAATACTGAGAAAGGGAGACAGTAACATCTTGTTTCACAAATTACAGAGATTGTCAGATTCTCACTTGCATCATCACCTGGCTCAGGTAAGCTCAGGTGGGCAGTAGCCATGGGGATCTTGCTCACCAGTGTCCCCCATGAGCTGGCATAGTGCCTGACTCATGGGAGTGACTCAGAAGGACTGCTGAATGTATGAATGTTGAATGGATGAGACAGAAAAAACAAGGAGACAGAGAATGAGGGGCGACACGGAAGCAGCAAGAGTACAAAGAAAGCTGAGGCAAAGAAACAACCAGCCACCTCCTTACATCTTAGGCTCAGATTCTCCGCAACTTCTCCACAAAGACACCCACACAGTAGCTAAATCTTTGGGTCAGTTTCTCAGTCCTATAGCTGTCAAATGCACACTTACAGTACTGGCCATTTAATATTTTTAAGTTTTGTAACCACTTTCTCTCTTCCTTTCTATATGCCTTAGGAACACTTGTGTTTTTTTTAACCTTTCACCTAAACTAAGACTTGACATTGAATTTGACTCCTACTAGACTCTAAGCTTGTCTTTCAGGTTTGCTGCTTTGTTACTTAACATCCCATATCAGTCCAGAAAAGGAGACAAAAGTCCACATTCAGTGTCTGGAATTGTAAGGAACAGTGCCTAACCCTCTAACGGTAGTTCCAATTCTGCCTATCTTATGAGGATTGCAAAGAAACAAGAGTGTCCCAGTTAATAAATAAATACATACATACATACATACACACACACATAAATAAATAAAGGCACTACATTTTCACTTCACAGGAAGAGCCCCAAGTAACCAATCTACGCTTACTCTCTCCCCTCTACCCTCTGCACTTCATCTCCCTTACTCTCTTCACTCTACAGTTTGCACTTCTCTCCCTTACTCTCTCCCCCTCTACCGTCTGCACTTCGTCTCCCATACTCTCTCCACTCTACAGTTTGCACTTGTCTCCCTTACTCTCTCCCCCTCTACCGTCTGCACTTCTTCTCCCTTACTCTCTCCACTCTACAGTTTGCACTTGTCTCCCTTACTCTCTCCCCCTCTACCGTCTGCACTTCTTCTCCCTTACTCTCTCCCCCTCTATCATCTGCACTTCTTCTTCCTTACTCTCTCCCCCTCTACCATCTGCACTTTGTCTCCCTTACTCTCTCCACTCTACAGTTTGCACTTCGTCTCCCTTACTCTCTCCCCCTCTACCATCTGCACTTTGTCTCCCTTACTCTCTCCACTCTACAGTTTGCACTTCGTCTCCCTTACTCTCTCCACTCTACAGTTTGCACTTCATCTCCCTTACTCTCTCCACTCTACAGTTTGCACTTCGTCTCCCTTGCTCTCTCCACTCTACAGTTTGCACTTCGTCTCCCTTACTCTCTCCACTCTACAGTTCGCACTTCGTCTCCCTTACTCTATTCCCCAGGAACAGTATCTCCAGCTCCTCACCACATCTGAAGCTGCCCCTGTCACTCTTAGGAAAGCACAGGCAGTCTCCAGGAATTCAATCTATGCACACTCAGGAGCAGCAAGCTAATTTTAATATCAGTCTTTGATGACCATGGCCAAAATAAAGTCAACTTAAAAAAAAAAAAACCAAGGAAGTAAAATCTAAATGGATTCTAGATTGATTTCTACCTTATAGAGAGAATTCATTAACACAATGATAATACTCTGCCACAGGAAGATTGAAAACATGGTTTAATGATGGGAAACTTGTTAACGTGATATAATAAACCAGTAGGTCAAATGTGAAAAAAGGCACACAATCATCTCAAAGATTACCTTTTTGACTTTTGATAAATTCAACTCCCTTTCATTAAAAACAAACAAACAAAAACTATGAATATACAACTCCTTCCAAGGCTTCCCTGGTGGCGCAGTGGTTGAGAGTCCGCCTGCCGATGCAGGGGACACGGGTTCGTGCCCTGGTCCAGGAAGATCCCACGTGCCGCAGAGCGGCTGAGCCCGTGAGTCATGGCCCCTGAGCCTGCGCGACCGGAGCCTGTGCTCCGCAACGGGAGAGGCCACAACAGTGAGAGGTCCGCGTACCGGAAAACAAAAAAAAAAAAAAAAAAAATTCCTTCCACAAAGTGATTTAAACAATTTTAAACCAAAAGCCAACATCATACTCACAAGTGGATATGAAAAGCATTTCCAATAAAATCAGGAATAAATTTGAAAGGTCTATTATCCTCCTCTTAGTTATCAATATTCGAATTTCTGATTTAAAAGAGAAATAATCATTATTTGCAGACGATACAATTCTCTACCTAGAGAGCTCAGGAGAATCAGCTAAAAAATTAAGTTGATTAAATAAAAACCTAAAACATATTTAAAAAATAAGTAAGAAGTATATGATTTACATGAAGACTACTACAAAACTTCACTAAGAGATATAAAAACATTTGAGTAAATTAATAAACATAACAGTATGGAAAGACTACAGTAAACATAATAATTTTTCCTAAATTAATATATATTAATATAATTATATATAATGTATATATTATATATAATAATATATAATAAATCTATATTATATATATTATATATAACATATTATATATTATAATATATAATAAATATATATATTTATTATAATCCCGATCAGGATATAAATAGATGTTTGAGATTTTGACAAAGTGTTTCAAAATTTAATTTATAAGAATAAGCAAGGGGCTTCCCTGGTGGCGCAGTGGTTGAGAGTCCGCCTGCCGATTCAGGGGACACGGGTTCGTGCCCCGGTCCGGGAAGATCCCACATGCCGCGGAGCGGCTGGGCCCGTGAGCCATGGCCGCTGAGCCTGCGCGTCCGGAGCCCGTTGCTCTGCCACGGGAGAGGCTACAACAGTGAGAGGCCCACGTAACCGCAAAAAAAAAAAAAAAAAAGAATAAGCAAGGAAAAATAAGGAAAGTTTTAATAATTATAATTAGAGAGAGCGTGCTCTGTGTGATACTAATATATGTTATAAGGCTAAAATAACTAAAACAGTGTGGTATTCATTCAAGAATTTACAAATAGATATCTTAGGCCTAAAATTGACTTTAGAATATACAAAATCAGATTAGGAATTGTCTAGGATTATCCAAAAAGTATATTATTTAAGGAAATTATATAAGGAATATAAATATATACATGAGGAAATAAATACATTTTGAAGGAAAATGAAGTATTTAGAAAACAGATTAGGTCTTCAACTCATAATATGTACAAAAAAAAAAAACTAACTTCAAATGAAAAGTTCATTGTAACTAAAAGCCTAAAAAGCTAAAAAACACAGTTAATCACAGAAAGTAGATAAAGAATACAAATTTAAAAGCTGTGTAAGTAATCACCAGGGAGGACACAGACCTATCTGGCATGTGGAAATTAAAATTTTCTGTACATTAAGGAACATGATAAACATTTCAAAAATGATATTTCATTAATATTTATATAGAGTATCCCATAGTAGGATAAACGTAATTCACTTGATTATGATTAACAAAGTCAGGTGAAAAGTTATAAAATGTGAAAGCATGATCTCAATTTGGGAAAAAACAAACAGAAGAAAAAAAACTAGAAAGTCATGAACCAAATATTGGACTTCTTTATTGTGCCTTTCTGTTTCCCAAATTATCCAAAATTAACTTGTATTATTTTAGAATCAGGAAAAAATGCTAGTTGAGAAAAACAGCATCAAATAACAATGATATGTTATAGTCTTAATTCATTAAGAAGTCTCAAATAAAAAAAAGACAAATGGACAAAGAAAGTGATTAAATAATTAACCGGGAGAGCACACTGATGAGATATCAATGTTTTATTGTTTCCAGTAATCAAAGAAATGCACATTCCAACTATGAAGTACCAAGTCCGGTATCTCTTATTGACATACCACTGGAAAGACTACTCTAGCACATCATTAGTTGAAGTGCAAATTGTTGCAACCTTTTTGGAGAGCATTTTGACAGTACATATTTCAAGCCTTTAAAAAAGTTCTTCACTTTTAGTAATTTCAGTTCTAGGACTCTGTGCTAAAGAAAGAATTACAGATCTAGGCAATGGAGAGTTAGAAAAAATTGGGGATCAACAACTAAATGCCCAACAAGAGGGGAATGGGTAAGCCCCTCCACAGTACCACATGACAGAATGAGACCCAAACACTGAAACCAAGGTTTGGAAACCTGTAATGGAGTGGAAACATCTTTTTTTTCTTTTTTCTTTTTCTTTTTTTTTTGTGGTACGTGGGCCTCTCACTGTTGTGGCCTCTCCCATTGCGGAGCACAGGCTCCGGACGCGCAGGCTCAGCGGCCATGGCTCACAGGCCCAGCCGCTCCGTGGCACGTGGGATCTTCCCGGACCAGGGCACGAACCCATGTCCCCTGCATCGGCAGGCAGACTCTCAACCACTGCGCCACCAGGGAAGCCCTGGAGTGGGAACATCTTAATGATGGAATGTTAGGCAAAGAATGCAGGACTGAAAATTGTGTATTATGTATCTATACTATGGTCTTAATTTTGTTTGAAACAAACAAACCTCCCAGTTCTGCTGCTCCCCAGCCAGGCGGCTTTGGTCAAATCTTTGAGTCCCTGAGACCAATTTCTTCAACTCTAAAAGTGAGAAGGGAGGACTTCCCTGGCAGTCCAGTGGTTAAGACTCCGCGCTTCCCAACTTAAGTGTCCATCGACAGATGAATGGGTAAAGAAGATGTGGCACATATATACAATGGAATGTTACTCAGCCATAAAAAGAAACAAAACTGAGTTATGTGCAGTGAGGTGGATGGACCTAGAGTCTGTCACACAGAGTGAAGTAAGTCAGAAAGAGAAAAACAAATACTGTATGCTAACACATATATATGGAATCTAAAAAAAAAAATGGTTATGAAGAACCTCGGGGCAGGACAGGAATAAAGACGCAGACGTAGAGAATGGACTTGAGGACATGGGGAGTGGGAAGGGTAAGGGGAGGGGGAAGGGTAAGCTGGGACAAAGTGAGAGAGTGGCATGGACATATATACTACCAAGTGCAAAGTGGATAGCTAGTGGGAAGCAGCCGCATAACACAGGGAGATCAGCTCGGTCCTTTGTGATTACCTAGAGGGGTGGGAGGGAGACACAAGAGGGAAGAGATATGGGGATACATGTATATGTATAGCTGATTCACTTTGTTATAAAGCAGAAACTAACACACCATTGTAAAGCAATTATACCCCAATAAAGATGTTAAAAAAAAGAAAAAAGAAAAAAAGAAAAAATAAATAAAAAAAAAAAAGATGTTAAAAAAAGACTCTGTGCTTCCACTGCAGGGGGCATGGGTTTGATCCCTGCTCAGAGAACTAAGATCTCACATGCCGCAGGGCGTGGCCAAAAAAAAAAAAGAAAACAAAAAAAACCAAGTAAAAGTGAGAGGGGAACATTTGGATCCCTCAATTTTCACTGTTGCATGACACAGCATGTAATAAAAAAGTAATAAACAAATCATAAACAGATGCATAACGTCTGCATTAATAATTAAAAGATAGAATATTAGTTGTTAAATTTTTGAATTAAAAATTCTTTTTTAATTTTTTATTGAAGTATAGTTGATTTACAATATTGTGTTAGTTTCAGATGTACAACGCAGTTGATTCAATATTGTTACAGATTATACACCATACAAAGTTATTGTAAAATACTGACTATATTCCCTGTGCTGTACATTACATCCCTGTGACTTATTTATCTTATAACTGATAGTTTGTACCTCTTAATCACCTTCACCTATTTCGCTCCAACCCCTACCCATCTCCCGTGTGGTAGCCACTAGTTTGTTCTCTGTATCTGTGAGTCTGTTTCTGTTTTGTTATATTTATTCATCTGTTTTTAGATTTCACATGTAAGTGATAACATACAGTATTTGCCTAAAAATTCTTTACTTTTAAACTAATAACTTAAACAAGTGACATATTTTAGACCTTACTGCTTAGATAGTGATAATTCATTAGAAATAGGCCGCATGGCTAGAAATAAGCATGCTCTCTGATCCTCTGTAACTAATTTGATATGGGCTTGCCCGCCTGAGTCAGGAACACACTTCACCTGTTGTCAGCCATCCCATGACTTGGCACTAGTGAGGCCCTCAGTCAGCAAAGGGTAGTTAGTCAAAATCCTAGATCTGAGAGATGCCCCAGAAGAACCTGCAAGGCTGTCTGACTGATGTTGCACTGAGAGCGCAGGAATCATTTTTTGGAGTTCTTTTCACAAATTTATGTAGTTTCTGCACATAGCTCAAGAAGTTCTTGCCATCCTCTCAGATTCAAATAATATTTGAGCATATTTCTTTCACAACTGCCTGGAGCTTTACCAATCCCTCCCACTGTGAATTTTAGGACCCTGCTGGAGGCACGATGAAAGAATAACCAGGCTGAGTTAGGGACTAATTAGCCTGCTGAGCAGCAGAGAAGTGAATCTGAGTTTGCTCAGACCACAGCAGTTACCAAAACTGCAGACTGAATGAGGCTCACGCTCTATCCTGCCATCCAAATTCATTCTACCTTTGGGGGGAAAAAGGAATATAATTTCATGCCAAAAGCATTTAACTTCTGTGAATTTTATCCACCTCCCTGAGACTGACAAACCAGACTATCAGAGAATGCTTCAGTTCCTCCAGGCAAACAGATCATAGGTGAAAATATGTTCATCAATGAAATCTGAGTTCGTGTTGTTAATAATAACAAATGAATTGAAACTTTCTTTAGAAATGACAGTAACTTGAACTAACTCCAGTGATATCCAAATTAAACTGTGTTATATGATATTTTAATCCCAGATGTGTCCAGTAAGCACTTGGTCACATGTGTTTTTCCCAATGATTTTTTTTCCATTCTCTAGATTTTCCATAGTCAGTGATATTATATAGTTTAAACTTAAAATAAAGTCATCAAAACAGAGTCTTTCCTTGCTTCTGCCTCTTTCCTAATTCTGAATATAGTAGCATTACTGTTTAATTATTAAAATGTAGCTGTTCTTACAAAGCAATAAAATTCATAAATGCTAATCGCATTTTGTTATAGCTTTGAACTTGTGTGCACGTGTAATCAGCTCTTCTGAAGGAGACGTCCCAGTATTTTTATAAACGGAGCACATTTCACTGGGGCCACCACACAGCAGACCACTCAATGGAGCCAGCAGCAATGCCATCACTATGCAGATAATGGTACTGGCCAGCACTGCTCGACCAATAACCCAGTCAAGCACAGCCACCCTGTTTATGTTTATTTTGTTTTGTTTTCTTAAGCCTTAAGGGTAGAGGGGAAAGGATGCAAGAGTATTAAGTCTGCCTTATAGACTCAACTTCGTGAAGAAGAAGCAGGGAGGAGACTGGGGTTCCACTCTGTCCCTCTCGTCCCAGGCCCCACAGATGGCGGGCAGGGGAGGAAAGAACAAATGTCCTGCAGCTCCTGAGAGCAGAGGGGACCCTCTTCCTTGCAGAGGCAGAGAGACATCAGAGACCTTGGGGAGGTGCGGCTGTGCACCCATGAGAAGCAGCCTTGTGTCACTGCACCTGAAGTCACCTGTGGTCAGGGACAATGGACATTTCAGTGGCAACCAGGCAGAGAGAGGAGTAACGGAGTAAGATCCCCAGCTGCACCGGGGGAGAGCACCACGGGAGAGCAGAACCCCGTGAAGAGATGATGCTAGATTCTCCTTCCGCCATTCCACTGGGAGACTCAGCCAGAATAAAAATGAACCTAAGAGCCAGGATTTGTTGAATCCTAGTTGTATATCAGGCGCTGTTCTAAGCCCTTTACATGAACGATCTCATTTATTAGGTGCTACCATTACCCCTCCCATTTAGTGAATGAGGACCCATTTAGTTTAGGCCTCAGCAGGACAAGTATTTTGCACGAGGTCACACAGATGCATATAAACAGTGGAGCCAGGTAAACAAATCCAAGCAACCAGGCTCCAGATCCCCAACTTGTAAAAGGCAATTAGAGAAACTACAGCGAGTTCTATTTCCTGCACATCCAAGTCTTTGGGTGAAAGGTCATACACAGTGTGCCTTAACTTGGGGTCTAGGTTTTCTCAAACTTCTCTCTGTCTCTCTAGCAACAGAAGTGCCCTTTCATGCCAAATCTAAGGCAGGACCTCACTGTATAAATAAAATGAGTAAGAGCGGGCTGCTCATCAGAAGCGGGTTGAAGGGCTGAGATCTTCATCTGCCTGCATCTCCCTCACCTGACAGAGGCCCCGACACCCCGGGAGCACAGCTGGAAAATCAGTATCACTCTGAATTGTGAGCTTGAGAGACAAAAGCAGCACAGCTAGAAAGCCAACAACAGCCAGCTAAACCAAAGGAAAAGGAAGAAATAACCACCAACCACCCTCCCAGCAGTCACAGAGGTACCTCACCATCCGGGCCCCGACACAAATCATCTCAAGTTTGAGCATTTGAAGGGCCAGAAGGAGGTGGAATTCAGGGCTGGAGCAGAGAGTCAGGAATGAGGCAAATCCAATAAACAGGCAGAGGTGGGAAGCGGAGCCAACAGGGCGCCGGGGCCAGCGGTCTGTGGTGAGTGAGCAGAGCTGCTGTAGGCACAGAGGTGGGAACCCGAGAGGGAGGCCAGCACAGGAACTGCTCCCAGAACCAGCGTCCTCCAGCTTCAAGCTGTCCACACATATTATATGAGATAGAAATGGCAAAAGCTTACCAAGTACTCTGATACACATGTTTCTTTTTTCTTTTCTTTTCTTTTTTTTTTTTTTTTTTTGGTGTATGGGGACTACATCACCCTCCTTCTTGCCTATTCAAAAACTGCTTTTTCCTTCTTTACAGTAACATACCACTCAGTGGCCAGTACTGTCAGCCTTAGCAGACAGAAATGCCTGCTTTGGGGAGTCATGTGGGTAACAATTAAGAGTCCCAGACTATGTGGATTCACATCCCAGCTCTACCCGGTACTAGCTGTGTAACCTTGGGTAAGTTACCTAACTTCTCAGTGCCTGAGTTTCGTCTTCTGTGATACGCAGATAATAAAAGTAAGAGAACTGCTGTGAGGATGACAGGTTAATACACACAAAGTAGTTAGAACTGTACCTAGCAAAGTTCAAACTAAATGCTAGCTATTACTGTTCTCTTATTTTGACAGCTTTCATTTCCCTCCTTACCACTTTCTGTTTTCTCTTCCACACTCTATTAGTTCCCTATTGCTGCTGTGACAAATTGCCACAAATGTAGTGGCTTAAACAATACACATTTGTTATCTTACAGTTCTGGAGGCCAGAAGTCTAAAATGGGTTGGCAGGGCTGACTTCCTTCTGGAGGCTCTAGGGAAGAATCTGTTTTCTTGCCTTTTCCAGCTCCTAGAGGCAGCCTGCATTCCTCGGCTCCTGACCCCTTCCTTACATTACCCCTACCTCCTGCTAGGGACTCTGATCCTCTTGTCTCCCTCTCATAAGGACCCCCTTGATTACACTGAGCCCACCCAGGTAATCCAGGATAACCCCTCATCTCAAAATCTTTCATTTAATCACATCTGTGAAGTTCCTTTTGACGTGTTAAGTAACATATTTACAGGTTCCAGGGATTAAAACTTAGACAACTTTGGGGGACCACTGGCATTATTCAACCTACCACACGTCTTTCCAAAGCCTAAAGTTGCATACTGGCAAGACTTAGGTAGGTCCAGAGGGAAAAGACAATATTAGTAGCTAACTTTTTGAGCGCTGGCTATGTGCCTGGCACTATGCAAAGTGCTTTAGTGCATTATCTTACTTGGGCCTCAGAGCAACCCCGTAAAATTACTACCTTACAGAAAGGTTAACTTCTTGTCTAAGGTTGTACAACTAGTAGATGGCAAAGCTTATGTAAAACTAGGTAAATTTGACTCTAGAGCCCTTGTACTTGACCAAGAGTGCCTTGTCCCTACACCTTAAGCTATTATAACTGGAGTCACCATGACCACTAGGGGCCTTGGAGACTATGCCATGAGAGGTACACATGCTCAGGGGACACAGGCACATAGGGGTCCTGCAGAGTCCATGCTGTAAGGTCCACACAGATGGTGGAGCCTTCAGAACATCTTCTTACACTCAAAGGAGAAAGCCTGGGGTTACTAAAGAGTTTCTTCAAATGCAGATTTGGACCAAAAAGCCAAGAAGGGACCAGTTGGAGAGAGAAAGTGAGAAGTCCATTCCTGACCCCAGACCAGCCCTGCAGTTCTAATCAACCTCCCAGAAGAAGAGAGAACCTCACAGTCTTCCCTGGAAAGACTTCCAACTCAGAAGACCCAGATCCAGATTGATCCAGATCCTCTGAAACCCTACCAGGAAGTTTCAGAACCCCAGCTACTAACCAATTTAGCTATAGTCCTATCTGAAACTTTCTAATGAGGCAAGTTAAACCTATTTGGATTCACTCAGCAGAAAAAGGGCCAGTCATTTGTTTTGGGTAATGAGCCCAGAGGTTGTTTCACGAAAGCACAATGGTCAAGGGAACGGAGTCTGGAGCCGGGCTGCTCTGACTGAATCCCGGCCCTGGCACTTTCTTGCTCTGATTTCAAGCAAGTTACATGACCTTTTAGTTTCTCAGTTTTCCCATCTTCAAAAGGGGCATAGTAAGGGAGATCCATATGTCCTTATCCAAAATCAGAAGGTTTCTGGCTTTCGTAATGGTAAAACAGTACATGTGCCATATATTAAATAATGCTATAGGTGGGATCTGCAGCAAACATGTCCAATTGTTTCTGAAATTAAAATGTATAAATGTTCTTACCAGGTGAGAAAAATAAAGACCATAATAACCTCATGACCAAATTTTGTAGCCAAACTTATGAAAACCACAGTTTTGAGAGTTGTTGGTTTTTTTTCTTTGTTTGTTTGTTTTAACTTTGGAATTGCAGGTAAGGGATAACAGGTCTCTGGCATTTACCACTTAATGTTGTTAGGATTAAATGAAGTAACAGATGTAAAGTGCTTAGAACGTTGCCTGGCACGTAGTAAGCACTATATAAGTGTTAGCAACAACAACTACTATTATTATTCTCATCTAAATAGACTTGGTAGGGGACTATGAACAGGAAATTGTTAATTTATGACTAAATTTGATTTATAAATTAGTACACTGGAGAGTAATAGTCATTAATCCTTTAGAACAATATCCCAGGGCAGATTTCTGAGATGATGGAAATGTTATATATCTTCCTTGTCCAGTACGGTAGCAACTAGCAACATGTAACAATCACTTGAAATGGGACTAATTTCATTTAATTCTAACTAACTTAAATTTAAATGCAAATAGCCCTATGTGGCTTGTGGCTACCCTACTGGACAGAGGGCCGAGTTCCAATCTGGCTCATGAAAACCTATTTAAGCCACAACACAGATGAATTACAGCATTAATAAAAACAAGCCTGAGTTCTATACCATGGGAGCAGAGAAGACCCCATGATGCTGAAGAGAGTTTTCTCTTCCTTTCTAGGCCCCATAGTTGGCCCATGGCAAAGTGCATCTTTGATATATTCTTCTTTCTCTACTCCCCAGTTCCCCATCTCCAACTCTCCTCTTGGGGACCCCCACATAATTGGGCCACATGCTTCCCTAAGCCCCCCCCATCAATACCTCCCAGCCCTTCTACAGCAGTATCATGCTCCCCAGCCACCTGCCTTCCCTCTCCTAACCAAATTCCCACTTGCTCAATGCCAAGATCTCAACCAAGTATCCAGAGGAAAGTAACTTGATCAAACAAATCCACACTCTAAGCAGTTACTGCTTTTTCTCACCTCTTCCCTACTACTCCTTCTGAATCCGAAGCTCTAAATTGTTGTGCTCCCCTGGACCCCTTCTCCCCACAAGCAGAGGGAGCCCAAGCAGAGAAAGAAGGAGTCCAGACCGAAGCAGTTGTTGTCCTCTACAGGCCGATTGCCAGCCAGGTGTGTGGAAGGCAGGCACTGCCAACACACATGTGCACAGCAGCCTCGCTCCCTGCAAATATCTCCTCTTGCCCAGGAAGGGCAAGCATTCCCTGCTCTCTGCTTTAGAAAACAGCAAGCACAATTCTTTTCAATTTTCCTTTATTCATTTAAAAATTTGTAGGTAACAAATTGCACATCAAATGAATTGTTTAAAATACACGACAAAAGCCCAGGGAAGACTGTGATTAAGAACAGTTGCAAATACAAAAAGAAAACCAACCACCTTCATCGGAATCTAGCTTCACCACAATGCACTGGAGCATGGAAATTTTAATGACACAGGTCAACCTTGGAGTACATCCAAGGAGCTTATGTTACTATAAGGACTGGAAGACTGTCCCTCCAGCTCTTACTTGATCCCCAGGCTTGGACCAAAGATGATTATTATGCATGGCTCCTAGGTATAAGGAAAATTTTCCCTGTGGGGCTGTAAATGGAGGACAATTTGAATGGTAAACATTATGTTCTTCTCTGAATCCTTTTGGTTATATTATCTCCTTTTCCAAAGTAGAGATTTGTATTGAAGAAACAAAGTCGTAACACTATTTCTAGAGGGCCTTCTAGGCGCAAGCTCTGTGCCAAGAAAGCCACAGTTAATTCCTTCAGTAGGGAAAATGAAACATCTACATAAATAACTCTCAAAGAATGCTGAGAGAAGAAAGGCTAGGGAGGTATTCAATAAAATGCTGCAGGCATCAGGCTGGAGAATGTCGACTATTTGGGGCTGGGGTATCAGGGAAGGTCTCACAGCAGCAACAAAGACTTAGCTTGAAGGATGGTTAGGATTTAGAGTGGTAAAATGGAGCAGGAAGGGCACTCAGGAAGAGCAAAGGATGTTCTAGAAGACAGCATCATCAGGCATCCTTCAGCAACTATCCACGAAGACATGGCTACATACAGCATCCAGAGATAGTCCGCCACCCCTTCACTCCCAATGCCACCTGGCCCTGTAAGGGCATCTACAGGGTCACCTGCATCCACCTCCCAAGACAGGCTCTCAAAAATTCTTCCTGGTGGGGTGCAGCACTCTTGGCCTCGGCTGCGTCCATTCTGCGGCAGTGGCTCCACCCTATCCCTACCAGGGCTTCCTACCAGAAACACAAGGAAATTCACTAATCCTGCAGAGATCTAAATGACCTACTGGCAAATTCTGCATGATGAAACTAAAATTAAGAACCATGTGGAAATAAAACTTTTCCATCAAGTGAATCCTACTTGACATCTATTGAGGGAGCTCCCTCTTTAAAATGAGGCTGCTAAAAATCTTTGAATGATGGATCTTACACTGAATAATTAGTTGAGTCAGTTGAACCAAGTGTTCTCATGGCTTAAATACCAGGCAAGATGTGCGGGGGGAACCGTAAATTTACACTGTGCATTTAACATTAGACACAAGAAAGACTTTTCCTTCTAGGTTATTCATTATCACAGCATTAGAGGACTTTAAGAAAAAAGACGTAGCCATTCTAGTTACCAGTGAAAGTGAGACCAGGTCCAATATTACATTTTCTAGGACCTGATGTAGCTAATCGCTCCAGGAACAATCTCTTGAGCACTTTCCGTGAAATACTGGCGGCTAGGGGGCCGCCTCAGCAAGAGCTTATACTTTTACTTCTTTGTACTGCACACACAAAATGCAGTGGAGACCCGAGGCAAACATTTGAAGGGGCGAAGGAAGCACTTAACAGGGTATCCTCCAGCCCATGTGAGGGCTGGCCCGCGCCCCCTAGAGAGTCGCCTGCCTCAGTTCTCCCCTGGGGAGGGGCGTAGCTACCTGTACTCCCGCCAGGTACGCGGAGTGAGGCTGCTGCCCCTGGCCGGGTCTACTGGATTCAGAGATTAAAAGCCCATCTCTCCCCTTCTCCAAGCCTGAGGAACCGAGCCACAGAAACACCTCCTCACCTTTCCTCTTCAGGCCGGTCGCGCCGGAGTCCCCAAGTGCAGCGTCCCTCTGGGACGCGCCTGTCGCTGGCGGCGTCGGGTGTCCTCGCTACCGTGTGTCAGCGGCGGAGCGGACGACAGGAGCGCGCAGAGCCGGGCAAGTGCCCAGGAGGCAGAGCCCGGGGCGCGCCGCCCGCCGCCGCCGCCGCCGCCGCCGCCGCCGCCGCCGCGCCCACCCGGTCCCGCGTCGTCGTGTGCGCCCCCGCCCGGCGCCGCTCCTTCGCTCCGCGCCCGCAGAGCTCTGCAAGCTGCCCGGACGGCGACGCGGGCGGCAGCGGAGCCCCCGCCCTGGGCCGGGCTTTCCCAGAACTCGCCCGCCCCGGGTGAGAGGCCGCGAGCGCCACCGCGGGCCGCCGGGCGGCCGGGGGCGCGGCCTGAGCTGGCCCCGCCCCCGGGCGCGGGCCGCGCTGAGAAGGCAGGCGCGAGGGGCGGACCCGCCGCCACCCACGCCCCGGCCGCCACCCGTGCCCCGGCCGCCACCCACGCCCCGGCCGCCGGCTTCGCGAACCCAGCCCGGCCCTGGCCTCGGCCCGGACTTCAGCCTCGGCCCCCGGGGGCTGCCCAACGCCCGGGGAGCCGCAGCGGGAGCTGGCGAGAGCGCAGCGGGGTTGCCCGGCTCCGACTGGAGGTGGGGAACTCGGTCCACCTCAGGCCGCGGGAATTTAGTCTCACACTTTCCGCCAGGGACCGTCCGTGCTCGACACACACGGAAACTGAGGCTTTTGGAGGTTAAATTACTTGACCAAGGTTACTCTGGTAAGGGCAGCACCAAGTCACCAATCTGTTCGGTCATTCATCATTCAGATAGTTACTGTTGTGTGTGGCGCCGTGCAGTGCCAGGCTCAGGAGATACCCCTTTGACTGCTAATAGTGACCGTCCAAATAGTGACATCCAGGTCTGTGGACTCCAAATCTAGTGGCTTTCGCTGCTGAAGCAAACAAGAGCTGTTCAGCGCTGCCGGAAACTGCAGGCTCCGCACGGAGCCTTACGTAGCCGTCGAGGTGGTTTTTGTACCCAACTGGCAGTCAGGAGAGCCAGGCACCTGAGGAAAATCGAAATATCATCCCCCTCCCTTTTCCCTAAACCCCCCTCCCTCTTTACCTATTTTAATGGACTAACTTGTTGCATAGGTTTCACCCTTCCTCTTGTATTCAATCAGGACCAATTCCGGGGGCCCCTAGCCCTCCCGTCTGTCCACTCCTTGGAGTGAAGCATCCCTCACAACACAGCCATATTATTCTTCCTCTTCTACAGCTTTAATCTGTGCAGAAACCTTCACTGGCTCCCTGCTGCCTTCCAGACTAACTCCCCACGACTGTAGGAACCCAACATGGCCTGGTTATTAGGAACCACCCAACAGGATGCTTCTCCCACTCTGAGCCTCTACCTGGACCATGACAACCACCTCCCACACCCTTTTCTCCTGCTCAAGTATGACCCTTTCTTTCAGGTCACTGTTAAAAGTGGCCTCCCCTCCTTTGAGCCTCAAGGCGCAGGAGGGGCACCAAAGAATTCTGCCTGTAAGAAAAATACGCCAGCCTGGTCCTTAAACTGTTTTGCTGTTTTCTCACCACTAGGATTTTCCTGAAAATCAACGTTACCTCCTTCCTTGAGAGCCGGTTTTAGAAAGCTGTCTGCAGAAGCCTCTGAGGAGACTCTGTTCATGAAAAGCTTGAGACCTTAGCCCTAGAGGACTAGGGAGTAGTCATTTACTCTGACCCATTGCTCGCACGGTCCTGGACAGGTGAATGGAGGAGCCAGGAAAAAGGAAGCATTACTGACACTAAACAAGGTAGGCTATTTATTGAATATACAGTTGTGTATTATGGTCCTATAATGCATTTAATGAATTAGTAATATCAAACATCATTAATCACCTGGAGCCCTCAAAGACTTGTTTTGTGTTGTTAATTAGGCACATGGGAATTAGGCTTGCAAACTGGTGGATGCACAAGCAGTTAACATTGAATCCTCCAAATGAGTCACTGCACCATTAGTAACCAAGGAAGGTCTAGGTCCGTTAGGCAGGAAAGTTATCTGAGTGTGATAATCAGTATCACCTATCCCTGGAATAGGGAGCCGTCCCCAATTTTTTGCAAAGAGAGCAGGTCCAGATCAATGTCCTTTGCTTGCCCCCCTCAATCCCTCTCTAAATGAGACTGGAGGGAGCCATGTCCCTGAGGCTGCCTCACCGCATTGGAATGTCTGAGCTAACAGTGCTTCCAGAGGGTTCATTGCTCCTCTGAACAGCACTGCCCAGACTTTCTGGAGATTTTAATTCACTCCCCAACTTCGCCAACAGTTGCACACAAGGTGCCTTTTTTACACCCTGCTCTCTGTTCAGCGAAACACAGAGACCATCTCAGGGGAACAATGGCTCCATTCAAGACTTTTTCAAAAGTACAGCGTATAACCTCCACACTGTGGGTTGCTGCCAGCTATTATCTGAAAGAAGAAAGACGGTCAGATAAAGTGCTTGTGAATTGGGGGAGCACTGGACAGTTTCCATGGAAAATTCAGCTTCAGTAAACTAAGTTATGCATCTTTGTATACAAGACCATTTTGCATAGTCAAAAACAACAACAAAAACAAAAGTCCCAAGAAATAATGCTGTGGAAGCTATTTAAATGTAGTGCATCTTTGTTTGACATTTCAGAAGAAAGCACACATCTCTTTTGAACTTGTTACATAATGGTCTCCATTTGATGGAAATTGATTTAAGTTGTAAACATTGGGACTAGGGAACTTAAGTCGTAAAATCATTTTAAGAAATGGAATCACGTCCCTACTTTCTTCCTCTCACATCCTGTAATTTTTGTGATTGGTGGGGGGTGTCTCTGACTTCATGGTTGTTGCTGCCAGTGGGAGGCCCCACACCCCCTACTGCACATACTGCAGAAAGAAAGATTGGCCCTTTGCCACACTCAACAAGCCAGCCATCAGTTAACCCATTTATAAACAAACCTTAAGGTTGGGAACTGAGTAGTCAGCACAGGCACCATTGACAAATTTATTGATCTTTGTTCAACGGTAGCTAGTTGCTAAGCAGAGGAATTTGCCAGCAGACTTCTGGGTAGCCTTGGAAGCCAAGGAAGAGCTGAAGGAACAAGGCAGCCCTGAGTTTAAGAGTTGCCATTTCCTCTCATTTGAAGTCAGTGTATCAGATTATACAGGGTTTACCAGCTGTGTTCACATAGGCTAGTGAGTTCAGATAGTGGGGACAGAGCCCAGAGTTATCTCATATGTAAGGGTAGAAGTACTAAGGCAGTTCGAGGTTGGTGAAAAATACCAGTGTTAACTGTTAGAGCAGCAGGTAGCTCTACTTCTGTTGGGTGGTAGGAATGTGGGTGAAGGAGATCTGTCTCTCAACACAGCTGGTATTAGGGGCACAGACTGATGTGGGTCCACTTGAGTTGATAGCCTCAATCCACCTCCCAGGTGTGAGCCCCTGAGCAAGTTACTTACCTCTCCGTGCCTCGTTTTCCTCATCTGTAAACTATATCTGCCCTTCATGGTGGTTGTGAGCAATGAGTTAGTCTATGTGAAACACTTAGATTAAAGAAATACAACTCAGAACTCTATTTTCATTTATATTTACAGTATTTAAAAACTGTGATCTCCTTTGAATATTGCAAATATCTTGTTAGTGTTTTGACAGAAAGTCCATCCATCTTTTTCCCTTGAAACATTCTGGAATCTCACTGTAATATCTGGTTCAGTTGCTATCAGCAAAAGGCAGGTGTAGCTCAAATCATCTCAAGGAACCATAACTAAAAATTATAAAAGCACAATTAAAAAAGTTTTAACTGTACTAGAATCCCAATGCATAGACATTGGAGCTTGAGACTTCTCTAGATGTAGGTTTTAAAGTTTCATGTTGTTCTAAGTGGCCAAAATGTTGAAGAGGAAAAGAACTCTGGTATGATCATGGAACTCAAAGGAAAATAATATTCGCTTGAAAAACATCATGTTTTCTTCAAGCTTTGCTGGAGCTAGTCTGCTAGGAAAATGGCCATGGCTCCTGGGTGATCCCAAGTGCTGTGAATTGTCCGTAGATTGGACTGGTCACCAGTGGAGGGTGGATGACATGAAGGCAGGTTTGCATAGGCTAATTTGTTCACTGATTATTTAACTGTTGGTGCTGATTAGCTCTACAAGCCCCGAACAAGCTCATTCTTTGGTTTCTCTGCCACTTCTCCTTCGCTAGTGTTAGCATGTTACTATCTGCTAGCTTTCCCAGATCCTTTTATTATCATCCTCAACCACTCCTTATGCCAGAAAATGATAACAGCAGCTGCAATTGAGTGCTTACCATTGTGCTGTTCTTTTATTCTTTTATGCAAAAAATATGTATTGAGCACCTACTATGTGCCAAGCATTGTTCTAGGTACCAGAAATACAGCAGTGAACACAACAGTCAACAAAGTCCCTGCCTTCATAGTGCTTATATTCTGGTAGGCATAGATAGATAATGAGCTATGTAAAAGTAAAGCATATAGTATAGTAGAAGGTGATAAATGCTTGAGGAAAGTAAAGCAAGAAAGGAAGACAGGGAGTGCTGCAGGGCTTGGGGATGATCGCAATTTTAAATACAATGTCCCAGGTAGGACTTCATTGAGAGGTAACAATGGAGTAAAGGCTATAAGAGGTGAGGGAGGGTGGAAGACACTGCTTATTTCCCTCCAATATCCGTTCTCCATTGTTTCTTTTACCTATAAAACAATTCCCACCTACCCTGTTTTGTCTGGGCCCATGATTGCCCACTACTTTCCCAACCTCCCTTGCATCTAGGCTAAGTTCATGGCTAAGTTTCATCCATGACATATGAACAGAAAGTCAGCAGGCAACATCCAGTAATGTCCTTAGAGCTGAGGCTGCTTGCCTCTGATTTCTTTTCTCCCTTCCCATTATTTGAGAATTGGCAAGGTCTGAGGCAACTGTCTTGGCCCAGAGATGGAAGCCCTATGCAGAGAAAGCAGAGGTACCACAGCAGCTTGGACCACTCACTTTGGGACTGTTATGTGAAGTCAAGGGAGGCTTTTTTCAGATGGGAGAAATAATAGCATGTTCCTGTGTTGAAAGGATTGACCCATGAGAGAGAGAAAAATGGGTGATACAGAAGAAAGAGGCAAGTATTTCTGTAAAAATGTCGTTGAGTGAGTGAGAGGGGATGGGGTCTAGTGCGCAAGTCAATGGGCTGGGCTTGGACAGGAGCACAGTTCATTTACAGAAACAGGAGACGAGACAGATTATATTTTCCAAAAGTGGCCACGGCAATATTTCCAGGCCCACATACTTTTCCAGAACTTTGCCACTGATAACAGGTGGAGTCCAATTCCCCTTCTTGTGAGTATGGGGCAGCCCCAGTGGCTCACCCACTTATTCAATAGCAAGTGGTAGAAATGATGCTACCTGGCTACAGTGGCTATGTCACAAAAGTTGAGACAGCTTCTGGAACTCTGATACTAGGAATGCAGATGCCATGTTGTGAGGAAGCTCAGGCCACATGAAAGGGTTATGTGTAATGTTCCAGCTGATGATTGCAGCTTAGGATCCCAACTGACAGCCTGCATCAACCCTGGACATGGGAGTGAGCGTGTCTTCTGGGGGTTCTAGGCCCCAGCCTTCAAGGCATCCCAGTGATGGCAAGCAGAACAGACAAAAGCTATTCCTGAGAAGCCTTACCCAAATTGCAGGTTTGGGAGCAAAATAAATGTCAGTTTTTTAAGCCACAAGCTTTGGGGTAACTTTTTAATATAGATTTAGTAGATGAAACAATAGGTATGGAAGCTAGGAGGTGAGTAGAGTTGGTAGAAGCTTGTGAAAGTTTTCTTCAATAAAGTGGTAAACAGTGTTATCAGGTGAGAGTAAATAGGGTATTTTGAGAGAGAATATAGTTCTGAACAAATAGTTTGAGAGAGAATATCTGAAATACTCATTTAGAAAAGTGGGAGAGTCAATGAAATAGGGAAATATAATGCCAGGTATTGTGTCCAATTGTGGTCACAAATGTAATGTGAGCCCAGTCGTTATGATTGTACATTTTTCTTTGGACAGATTTATGGGTGTGTGGGAAGAAAAAATGGAGAACTGAATTTAGCAAGGGTTATTACCCAAAGAAGAAAGAAGCAAGGACTTAGGATACACGCAAGGGAGTGTTTATAATGATCAACCATAAAGTTAAGCCAGGAAAGGAGGAAAGGAGAATCAGTGAGGATGAAGGCTTACCATGCACTGTGCTCAGTGCTTTCTATACAATATATCTTGTATTTATCTTCACCAAAAACATATGAGTAGACACTAATATTGTTTCCATTTTAGAGATAATGAAAACTAAAGCTCAGAGAGGTTAAGCAGTTTGCTCAAGGTTACACAAATATCTAGATTTGAACTCATACAGTCTGGTTGCTAAGCCATACTCTTACCCCAGCCTTCCTAAGATACCCGAATTAGTTCCTTCCGCACTGAGCCCACCTTGCTCACCCCAGCACCACGTCATCCCTGAAGTCCTCTGCGGTGAAGACTACCTTTTCTTCCCTAGTTAACAGGGCAGAAGGAAGAAGGGCTTGTTAATTCCTACCACCCTCTCCCCACCACTTAAACCACTCCCGCTTTTCCCAGTGCCTTCCCTCAACAGTCTTCTTTCAAAATTTATGCCACTGGCATGTTCCAGTTTCTTTCCATCTTCACCAAAGCCTTCTATCTACCCTTCCTCTCCAGCCTATTTCTGGTATTATCCTAGAGGATTCCACATCCATGCTCCCTTCCAATACTGAGAGCACATGTGCTCTCCATGAGAGCAGGGCCATGTGCACACGACATCCCAGCATGGAAAACCATAGCTGAAAAATGCTAGTTCTCAGCAAATCTAGGAACCTCCTTGCCTCATTGCTTTCCAGCGCTACTCAAACTCAGCTGTTGGCAAGCAATGTCACACCTCCAAAGTCTCACCTCTGAAATTCCCTTCTCTGATCACAGTTTTCTCTTCTGTTATTAGGCTGACACTTCTTTTTCTTCATTCTCATTTTCCAGCTTCTCACCCTATGCTATCTACCTCACCCTGACAAAGATGTTGTGAGCAGTGTATGCAGTAAAGTCTCCATCAGCCAGAGCTCTGCATGTCTACAGTGTGTTCCACATCTGCCCTCCTGAGCAACTGTACTTTCTCTAAAGTCCGTATTGCTCTTCTGATTCCTCTCCTTTTCTCGCCTTTCCTCCTACTCTCCCAGCCCTTCCAATATCCTTTTGGTCTCTTCTCTTTTCTCTCAATCACTGTCCCTCCCACTAACATGGCTTATTCTTGTGACTTGTTTTTATAACAATTCTCTAGGCCTGATTTTATTCATTACTTTAGTATAGATTTTACTAATATGATGGAAAAAGCTAAGAAACAAAGTCTAAATTACTTTTTATAACATTTGCAATCTGCACATAGAGAATATATCTCCTCTTCCAAGTTGCATGGACATTTACCAGAATGGGTCAAGAAAATCTCAAGAAATTCAGGCTATATTCTCTGGCTAAAATGCAAGAAAACTAGAAATTAATATTAAATATTTTAAACGAAAAAGCATCAACTGCTCAACAATTTAAACGTGTTCTTCTAAGTAATGATTGGGTCACAAAAGAAATCCAAACAATAATTATAGATTTCTTGGAACATGACAAAAATGAGAATATTACATAATCTAAATTTATGAGATGTGGCTAAAGCAATAATTAGAGGCAAATGTGCATCTTTAAATGTTTTTTTATTATTAAACAAGAAAGTGTAAAAATATATGAACTGAACATTCAGATTTTTAAAAATACCAAAGACAAGTCCAAGAAAATAAAATTAAAAAGATAGTAACAATGAAAGCCTACCCAACTAGAAGAAAAATCAAAGAGCTGGTTCTTTGGAAAACATAAAATGCCTTCGAGGGGAGCGTTAAAAAAGAGTAACAGTTCTGGAAAACATAATCAAGAACAAAAACACTGGGACTTCCCTGGTGGTCTGGTGGCTGGGGCTCCGTGCTCCCAGTTCAGGGAACTGGATCCCACGTACCGCAACTAAAGATTCCGCATGCCATAGGAAGATGCCACATGCGGCAGTGAGGATCCCATGTGCAACAACTGAGACCCCTCGCAGCCAAATAAATATTAAAAAAAAAAAAACTAGCAAAATTATAAAAGGGAAATAGAACACTATAATAAAGGTGTGACACTTTCAATTATAAAAGAATACTATGATAAAGTTTAAGCTAATCAATTTTTTAAAATCTACATGAAATTGATAATATTCTGAGAAACTCTATTACCACAATTGATCCAAGAAGGAGGAAAGTCTGTATTTCCTTTGGAACACCATTGCTGGGTTTGGGGAATTTTGGGTTTAAGGAATTCTTCCTTACAGTTCTTGTTTTTCCAAGTTATTAGCCATAAACCATGTTTGCTCAGCCTCCTTTGCAGCTGGGACAGTGACATGTTACCTAGCATCATCAGCCAGGCATGTGTGTGTGAGACTTAGATTCAAAAGTGAACAATTTGAAGGAGGAAGGTCTATAGAGAATACATTTTGCTAGCAAGAATGAGAGCAGAGAAACCCAGCTTTCTGGGGTGTCTGTAAAGCTGTAGTCTTGGTGCCAAGGTGGCTTTAGTGCTGGTAGCAGATGGAATTCCAGAAAAGTTGAGTTCCTGGCAGTAGTGCTAACTTACAGCCTCCAGTGCCTGGGGAATTATTTGGGGCATTATTCTTGGAAGCCTAGCTTTGAGGCTGACTCTCCAGCTCTCAACAATTCTGTGAGCTGCTCAGATTCCTTTTGGTAAATTGCTTTCCTGCCTAAGTTAGTTTCTGTTACTTGTAACTGAGAATCCTGACTGACCCAATAACCAGTGAAAAATAGGAAGGTAGTTAATTGATTAAATATTTACTGAGTGACTTTTAAGGTAGGGATTGTGTAAGATACTAGGAAAATGACAGTGACTGGGAAGGACTGACATAATCTCTACCATCATAAAGTTGATAATTTAATGGAGTACTTAACAATGAATCCTCACCAAAGAAAGATTTAGCATGGTATTTTCAAAGTGTTTTTACCCAATACTAGTTCATCAATAAAGAGGGGCTCTGTGGCCAAACACATTTTAAAGTGCTGGAGGCTTACAATTCACATTGACATACTGAAGATTATGAGAAGTCCCAGATAAATAACTATTTAACTCTGTTTAACCCAGAGATTCCCTAATTTATAAAAATTGCACAGAACTCTTGCTGTGCAGTGCTGCCCATGGGCCAGATAATTTTAACTATCGGTTCTTACAAACTTTCAGTAGACATAATCAAATGCTCATAAAATATTTTCCAAAGCAAAGAAAATATCATGAAATATCACTTATAAGCCTAGACATGAAAAATCCTAAATAAAATATAATTAAATCAAACTCAGCGGCATATTTTGAAATCATCTACTCTGTGCCAGTCGAAATTTATCTCTGCTTCAAAGACACTTGAATATTAGGTAATTTATTAATAAAAGAATGCATGTCAATAAATCAAAGGAACCAAATTATCATCTCAATAAATAACCAAAAGACATTTCATAAAATTAAACACCACTTTCTACCTGATATAAAGTCTTTTTAAAACACATAATAGAAGTGCATGTTCTATGTACTCTACTGTATCTTTCACAAATAACAGCCATCATCACACAATATTCCTTCCTGAAAGACTTAAAGATTAAAGATGCCAGGGCTTCCCTGGTGGCACAGTGGTTAAGAATCTGCCTGCCAATGCAGGGGACATGGGTTCGAGCCCTGGTCTGGGAAGATCCCACATGCCGTGAAGGAACTAAGCTCGTGCGCCACAACTACTGAACCTGCGCTCTAGAGTCTGTGAGCCACAACTACTGAGCCTGCGTGCTACAACTACTGAAGCCCACACGCCTAGAGCCTGTGCTCCACAACAAGAGAAGCCACCACAATGAGAAGCCCGTGCACTGCAACCAAGAGTAGCCCCAGCTCGCTGCAACTAGAGAAAGCCCGCGCGCAGCAATGGAGACCAAATGCAGACATAAATAAATAAATAAATAAATAAAAGATTAAAGATGCCAATTTCTACTATGTTAATATTTAACATTTAACAAAATTCCAATGGAATTTTTAAAAACTTGCTAGAAAATGCTGATGATTGCTGAAACTAAGGTGATTGTCACATTTAATTTCATTATAATATTCTCTCTACTTTTCTTTTGTTTAAAATTTTCCATATTAAGAAGTCTTGGGGACTTCCGTGGCAGCCCAGTCGTTAAGACCCTGTGCTCCCAATGCAGGGGGCACAGGTTTGATCCCTGGTTGGGGAACCAAGATCCCGCATGCCACATGGTGTGGCCAAAAAAAAAAAAAGTTTTTTAAAAAACTTGACTGAAAATTTCCCCAAAAAATCATTAAAAAATGATTAGCTACAAGAATGTTTGAAAAGAAGGACAATGACAGGGTAGCAGAAGTGACATTTCAACACCAGCAGTGACTATTCCCAGGCAGAAGCCACGTGGTAGCAGTGTGTCCAGAGAAAAGCCAGAAGCTGGTCCTAAGCTGACTGTTCCTGTTATGTGAGCTTGGCTGTGTCTTGCCCTCCTTGGTTTCAGCCATTTTCTGAGCCTCATTCTTCAGACTTCCCAGTGATTCTGATATAATACATTACTGTTCCACTTAAACCAGCTAGAGTTGATTTTTGTTCTTTGCACCCAAGAAATCTGATTCAAACAGTTTATAAAAGAAAAAACATACTTCTAAATAATCCATAGGCTAAAGAAAAAATCATAACAGAAATTCTGAAATATTTAAAATTGAATGACCATTAAAAAAACAAGCTACATACCAAATCTTATTGGCTATAACTAAACAATACTGATGGGAAATTTATAACTTTTAAATGCATTTATGAGAAAAGAAGGGTGTGTAATGAATAGTTTAAGCATTCAACACAAGAAACTCATCAGAGAACAGCAGAGGAAACCCCAAAGAAGAAATTGTACATATAAAAGGAATTATTTAAATAGGAAAAACAAAAGCTGGATTTTTGGAAAAGACTAATAAACTAGGTAAACTTCTAGCAAGACTAATTAAGTTAAAAGAAAAGACGTAAATACATAATGTAGAAAAGGTAATAAAGTTTATATTTATTGAGAAGTTACTTAGTGTCAAGTAGAGTCTTCTAAGTACTTGACATGACTCATTTAATCCTCACAACAAGCCTCGAAATGAATGCTGTTATAATTATTATTTACATAATAGGAAACTAAGGCGCTGAGAGGCTATTTGCTCAAGTTTCATGATCAGTTGAAAAGACCCTAAGCAGAGTCTCTATTCTTCACCATTACTAAGCTAAAGGAGGTGAACATAACTAGAGTAGAAAGTAAATGAGTACATGACAAGTCTATGGAAAAATTTTATGCCATTAAATTTAAAAAGAATGAAATGGACAATTTTTTTTTCCTTTTTAAAGAAAATTTGTTTATTTAATAGCTATCATAGGCAGTGTGAGTCTTCTACCTTTGTTCTTTTTCAAGGTTGTTTTGGCTATTCTGGGTCCCTGGCATTTCCATAGGAATTTTAAGATCTGTTTTGTCAATTTCTGCAAAAAAAGCAGCTGGAATTTTGATAGGGATTACCTTGAATTTGTAGATCAACTTGAGTTGGTTTGTATCTGTAGATCAGGAACATGGATAAAAATTCAAACAGTGTAAAAAGTAATTTTCTCCCTCATTATCCTCTACCATGCATTTAGGTATCCTGCCAGGGCTGTTCTATGCATATTCAAGCATTTACTTGTAACTTCTTTAAAAAAAAAATTGATAATTTGTGTTATATGTACCTTGACTTTTTCAGCTAACAGTGTCTCTTAAAGATTTTCCCATGATAGTGCATACAGTACTATCCCCTTTATTAACGGTTATACTCCAGTGTGTTCCCATCCCATTATTTACTGATCCAGTCCTCCATTGATGGAAATCTAAGTTGTACCCATCATTTTGCTGGTAGAGAAAGGACTGAAATGAATAGCCTTTTATATATAACATTTCACTCATGTAGGAGTATTATTTCCACAGGAGAAATTGTTAGAAGTTGAATTGCTAGGTTTCAAATTTTTTTAATTAAAAAAGACTGCCAAATTGACCATGATAGGGTTGTAAAGATTAACAGTTCCACTGGCAATGTAGGTGAGTACTCGTTTTCCCACCCCCTCCAACAAAGTGCTTTTCAAACTTCTTGAGGCTCTTCCAACATGGGATTATTGGATTTCCCTGTAGGGTGTTATTTTCTTTGGCACTTTGCCTCCTTTGTGGGAGGTTTGCAGCCTTGGGTGTCTTCTTTAGGAATCTTCCCACACCTGTAGCCTTCCTTGTATTTGGCATCCTTTCTTCATGTGTCTAAGAGATGTCTGAGGCCAATCTTAATTTACTTGTTTTAGATGATGTAATCATTTTCCTGGGTGTCTAAAGGACTATTTGTTTTCTCTGACATCTAACATACAAGAGCCAAGATGACTCTGGGACAGTAAAGGAAGGGATGTACTCTACCAAATACGGAAACTTTATAACTTTTAGACAAAAATATAGGATAATGTCTCTGTGGTTTCAGAGTAGAAAAGGAGTTCTTCAATAAGGTTCTTTAAAAAGTTAAGGAATAAGAGAAAATCAGTAAATTTGGCTTTAACCATATAACCTATATAACCATAGGTATCTTTAACAAAGTTAAAACAAAATCTAAGGACTGAAAGAAAAAAGTTGCAACGTAATAACAGACAAATCATTAGTGTCCTTTAAAGAATGTCTTGAAATCAGTAGAAAAATAGAAAATGGGCAAATGTTATGAACAGGTAATTTATAGAAAAAAATAAACCAAAAGGACAAAAAACATATGATAACATGCTAAACCTCATTTATAATCTAGAAAAAACTAAAACATTTTAAAATGGGATAAGTTTTTACACCAAAAAACTGTCTCAGCTACTTGGCCGAAAGTGTTCTGAAGTCTGGCAAGAACAAATGTTAGAATTAGAGGCCATGGGGATTTGTACACTGTTGCTGAGAGTGTAAATCAGTACAACCTCTTTCAAGAGTCACTAGACAATATCTAGTGAAGTTGAAGATCCTTACACTACAAATTCCAGTTCCACATCTGTGTCTATACATAGAGGAATTTCTGCACATATACATAAAGAGACATACTATAATTTCTTTGCAGCCTTGTTGTTAATTGCCAAAATAAATTGAAACAAGCCTGAATATCTGTCTATTGGTGAATGCACTAATGTGTTTGTTTTTTGTTTTGTTTTTGTTTGTTTTTGAAAGAATGCTATACTATAGTATAAGTGTAAATTAGATTGTGAGTATAAACATAGATATATCTCAAAAATATAATTTTGCATGAAAAAGAAGAATTACAGAATGACCTTTACAGTATGATAGCATTGCTGTAAATTTTAAAAACAAACAAAATAAGATTATATCTGCTTTATGGGTACATGTGAAATGCAAGTGTTACAAACAGGGACAAGATGTGTACACATGAACTTCATGACAGGGATTTGCCTCTAGACAGGTAAGAAAATGAAAGAGAAGGGTATAAAAATCAATTAAATTACATCTATAATGTTTTTGGCTTTAAAAAATATCTGAAGCTTGACTTTATTAAAATTAAAAACTTCTGCTCTGCAAAATACACTGTCAAGATGTTGAGAAGACAAACCACAGACTGGGAGAAAATATTCTCAAAAGATACATCTGATAAGGGACTATTATCCAAAACATACAAAGAATTTTTAAAACTCAACAATAAGAAATGAACAACCCAATTGAAAAATAGGCAAAAGACCTGAACAGACACCTCACCAAAGCAGAAATACAGTTGGCAAGTAAGTTTATGAAAAGATGTTCAACGTCATGTATCATTAGGGAATTATGAATTAAAACAACAATGAGATACCACTACCTACCTATTAGAGTAGCTAAAATCCCAAACATTGGCAGTACCAAATGTTGATAGAGGATGTGGAGGAATGGGAACTCTCAAGCATTCCTGGTAGGGATGCAAAATGGTACAGCCACTTTGGAAGATAGTTTGGCAGTTTCTTATAAAACTAAGCATACTCTTAGCATACAATACAGGAACTGGACTCCTTGGTACATACCAAAATGAAATGAGAACTTAAGTCCACGTAAAAACCTGCACATCAGTGTTTATAGAAACTTTATTCATAGTTGCCAAAACTTGGAAACAGCCATGATATTTTTTAGTAAGTGAATGAATGAATTAACCTGTGGTATATTCAGACAATGAAATATTTTTAGTGCTAAAAAGAAATGAACCATCAAGCCATGAAAAGACATAGAGGAGGGCTTCCCTGGTGGCGCAGTGGTTGAGAGTCCGCCTGCCGATGCAGGGGACGTGGGTTTGAGCCCTGGTCTGGGAAGACCCTACATGCCGCAGAGCAGTTAAGCCAGTGCACCACAGCTACTGAGCCTGCACTCTAGAGCCCGCGCGCCACAACTACTGAGCCCGTGTGCCCGCCTGTGTGCCCCAACTACTGAAGCCCATTCGCCTAGAGCCTGTGCTCTGCAACAAGAGAAGTCTTCTCAATGAGAGGCCCATGCACCGCAACGAAGAGTAGCCCCTGCTCTCTGCAACTAGAGAAAAGCCCACGCGCAGCAAAGAAGACCCAACACAGCCAAACAATAAATAAGTAAAAAATAAATTTATTTTAAAAAATAAGAGCAATTGAAGGAATTTGAGTGAACGTTTAAAATATGTAACTATTTTAAACGTTTACATGTTAAAGTATTATGAACAATTAAAAATACAAAAACCAAACTGCAGAGCGAGCAGGTATGATTTTTTTTAATAAATTTATTTATTTATGTTTGGCTGTGTTGGGTCTTCACTGCTGTGTGTGGGCTTTCTCTAGCTGTGGCGAGAGGGGGCTACTCCTCGTTGTGGTGCACGGGCTTCTCATTGTGGTGCATGGGCTTCTCATTGCGGAGCACGGGCTCTAGGTGCACGAGCTTCAGTAGTTGTGGCACATGGGCTCAGTAGTTGTGGCATGCGGGCTCTAGAGCACAGGCTCAGTAGTTGTGGCGCACGGGCTTAGTTGCTCCACAGCATGTGGCATCTTCCTGGACCAGGGCTTGAACCCATGTCCCCTGCGTTGGCAGGCAGATTCTCAACCACTGCGCCACCAGGGAAGCCCCGCAGGTATGATTTTTATAGTCCGAAAATAAAAGCAAAACTGAAGCTATGCAACAAAACCTTAAGTATCTCCCAGTCAGCCTTATGCTGCCTCCTTACCCAATTCATTTCACTGCACAATTTTTTCTAGTCACCAGGCTTAAAATTCCCAGGAATCTTTAACTCCTCAAAAGCTTTCTCTTCACCTCCATCAATAAATTGCAAAAAGATTTTCAACTGCCACTTATTATGTGTTATGTATCAAACACTGTATTAGGTTCTTTACATTCTATGTCTTATTTAATCCCCAACTCTCATTATCTCCTCTTCATAGATAAGGATCAAAGTTCAGAGATATGAAGTAATTTTTCTGTAGTTCACCTGTGGGTGGGATGCAGCTTGTTAGTGGGTCGTGAGATCAATTTAGTGGCCATGGCTAGCAGCTTTAAGAAATGAAATAGAAGAGGAAACATCAGAATACATCATGCATATTAAGGGTAGGAGCTGTTTCATTAACCTTTGATTCAGGAGCGTGTGTGTGTGTGCACGCGCGCACACGCACGCGCGCATGCTAGAACAAACATAAAACGTTTTTCTTACTGTGTGTCATGTTTAGAAAAATTTGAATGCCACTGTCTTAACTAGTATGAGGTGGAAGATTCACACCCAGGCTGTGGGTCTCTGAAGGCTATAGCGTTGCAACTTCACCACTTACTGTTCAACCTGGTATTCGAGGCCCTCCCTCACCATCCCCTTCCTATCTTTTCAGTCTTATTCTCTACTCTACTTCTTTTGCCCAGCCATGGACTATCATCTTTGCACAGTATTTTCTCAGAATGCTATGTGGTTAAGCCTTGGATCAGACTGTTTCTGCCACAGGTCTCTTATCACATCTACCGGATAAAAAACCTCCAGAGAACCACCGTGTCATCTTTTACATGAGCCATACAACCACATATTTTCCCATTTTGATTTTAGAGAAGGAGGATCCATTCTTACAACTAAGATTTATAAAGTGCATGCTCTTATGTTGCATTATACTTTGGTGGAAAGTTAAGCAGCCTTCGATGCTTTAAGGTCACTATGATGCCACTGAGTAAATCTGTGATAAAGGACCAAGAGTGGCACCAGTAGTAGCTAACATTTATCTACTATGTGCCAGACTCTGAGCTGACTTTTTTTTTTTTTAATAAATTTATTTATTTATTTATTTTGGGCTACATTAGGTCTTCGTTGCTGCATGCGGGCTTTCTCTAGTTGCGGCAAGCGGGGGCTACTCTTCGTTGCAGTGCACGGGCTTTTCACTGCGGTGGTTTCTTTTGTTGTGGAGCACGGGCTCTAGGCGTGTGGGCTTCAGTAGTTGTGGTGCACGGGCTTAGTTGCTCTGTGGCATGTGGGATCTTCCCGGACCAGGGCTCGAACCCATGTCCCCTGCATTGCCAGGCGGATTCTTAACCACTGCATCACCAGGGAAGTCCCCTGAGCTAACTCTTTACAGGTATTACCTCATTGAATCATTAGCCCCATTTTACAGATGAGAAGTTTGAGACTTAGAAGGGGTGTAATTTGCCCAAGTTTGCATAGCTAATAAGTGGAAGATCTACTTTTCAAAGCCAGGTGGTGTTTTACCAGAAACTGCTTGGTTAACTGCCATTACTATACTGTCTCTAGACTGATTTCCCTGAAAGACACCCTGAATGCTTAGTTTCAAGTTCATGAAATGTGATAGGGAAAGCCTGAGGGATGGAGGGGTGTTCACACGGGTAGTGCCTGGGGAAGAAGCTGCTTCGGAGGGTTGAAGTGAACTTGGAGGGGAGAGTTATGTGATCTGGTGTGAGGCAGCAGCACAGCTAGGACAGAGAACAAGAATTGCTGTTGAAAGATCCAGGGTCATTGGGTTAAACCTGAAGGTTTAACCTGAACGTTAAATCTAAAGTTAAAGACAAGAATCAAAATGGAGGAGTCAGTAGCCAGGAGAAGGTGGTTCAGAACTAAGGCAGCAACCAACAAGCTCATGTATGGGAAGCTCCTTGCTTGTACTTGGGGACAAGGGACTTGAAGGTCATCAGCAGTCATGGGGCAGTGTCTCCCATATGCCTCGCTAGGGAAACACTGGGTGCCTTTTCTGCCAAGCAGCTCACACGTGCCAGGCACTCACCCTGGAGCCAGGCAGGTGATGGTGTGTAGCCGCATTCCTTTGAAGAAGGAACACTGCCATTTGTCATTGCAGTGAACCTCGATGTGGGACTCAGATGACCTTTCTATCACCGGCCCTCTAACCGTAAATAGTTTAAACAGACCATTGCCCTAGTAAGTGAAACCAATTGCTATGTATTTGTAACTTTTTTTTTTACATCTTTATTAGAGTATAATTGCTTTACAATGGTGTGTTAGTTTCTGCTTTATAACAAAGTGAATCAGTTATACATATACATATGTTCCCATATCTCTTCCCTCTTGCGTCTCCCTCCCTCCCACCCCTCCAGGCGGTCACAAAGCACCGAGCTGATCTCCCTGTGCTATGCGGCCACTTCCCACTAGCTATCTACCTTACATTTGGTAGTGTATATATGTCTATGCCTCTCTCTCGCTTTGTCACAGCTTACTGTGTATTTGTAACTTTACTTGCCCAGTGAACTCAGAATCATGGAGGGCTGGGCATTGACAAATAATGAATAATAACAATAATAATACATATTTATTGTGTATCTGCTGTATGAAGGTCTTTTAACACATTCTCCTCTTTTGCCCTAGAAAGAACAAACAAGCTAATCTTCAGAGTTACAGGGGGGAAAAAAACTCCAGGCTCCATCCAGGTCCTCTCTTTGAGCTATGCCAATGCTTCACAGTTGGAAAGGCATTTCTCAAGACTCCTTCCCATGTATGGAAGGTGATCATCCTACAGGGCGATCAGTAATGAGTTTTTAAAGCTTATTTCATATTTTACCCCATCCCACATCATCCTATTTTAATTTACTTCTGTTTTCACATGTATTCCTCTGATCTTCCTGTCTCCCTCTTATAAGGACCCTTGGGATGATCTTGGGATCACCTGGATAATCCAGGATATCTTCCCATCTCAAGATCCTTAACTTAATTACATCTGCAGAGTCCCTGTTGCCACTTAAGGTAACATACTCTTAGGTTCTGGGGATGAGGAGGTGGATGTTGCTAGGGTCCAGTGTTCAGGCAGATCTTAACCGGGAGAAGTAGTCTTGGGGCTTCACCTTGTAAAATATAGGCTCTTTTCCAAACTGATCCCTTGATAGCTGTTCTGATTTACCTTATCTTTGTTCTACTCTTTATGATATTATCATGTAATAACACAATATGTCAGGTACTATTTTATGTAACCGATTCATTTAGTGTAAGTACAGGAAGATTAAGTAATTTAAGTGGCAGAATCAGGATTTGAACGCAGGCAGTTGTTCCCTAGAGTTAATGACTATGTTGTCCTGATCATTGATGACCCAGCTTCCTCCTGAGCACCCTGGTGCTGAGTGTGGCATCTCACTTAAGCCATTTGACATCTCACAACATCTTCTTCAGACTCTGGCTCCCACAAGGATACACCAGCATGGCCTCTGCTTTGGGCCACATACACCTTCAGTCAGGCCAGAAGCCGCCTTCAGCCTCTGAGCAACTTTGGGTCAGTAACCAGATTAAACCTCTGACCCCTCAAAGCCAAGGACCAGCCCTTGGCCATGGTAACTCCACAAAGGATCAGTCCTTAAGGTCCAGCCGGATGCATTTCTGCAGACTTTACTACAGTATTCAAAAGTATTGCTTTGGGCTTCCCTGGTGGCGCAGTGGTTGAGAGTCCGCCTGCCGATGCAGGGGACCCGGGTTCGTGCCCCGGTCCAGGAAGATCCCACATGCCGCGGAGCGGCTGGGCCCTTGAGCCATGGCCGCTGAGACTGTGCGTCCGGAGCCTGTGCTCCACAGCGGGAGAGGCCACAGCAGTGAGAGGCCCGCGTACCGCAAAAAAAAAAATAGTATTGCTTTTAGAATTGGGAATGTGACTCATGCTTCTATTTTTTATTGAGTACATAGAAGCAACATTTAATGCAATTTGGTCTGAACTCTGAGCATAACTGCACTGTTGAAAGAGCAGTCATGCTCAGATTTATTAGAGGCTGGAGGCTCCGCCATACTTCCTTAAAGTTTTTCATTATTCATCTATATTAAGCTAAACACATTCTGTATGTCAGACAACACAGAGCTGCTGTTCTGATGAGACAATTTCCTTAACCCAGGATACTTAGGAAGTCCGTAGACAGGCTTCAGGTAGTCTGTGGATGCACCCATTGGTCAGCGATGTGTTTCTGAGAGGCAAGAGCCACCAGGAAACAAGCAATGAGGCTGTTATGTGCCCCAAAGATGGCGTTCATCTCTTACCAGCTGCTTTGGCCAGAGCCGCCATCACCTTTTACCTGCTCACCTGCCAACAGCCTCCTATCTGGTCTGTCTGCTTCTGCTTCTGCCTCCTACCATTTACTTTCTGTACCGCAGACAGAATAATTCTTTCACAGTGTGAGTCAGTCACATTTCGTGACTGAATCACATCCTGCTTCTATTTAAAACCCTCCAGGGGCTCCCATCTCACTCAGAAGTCCCTCCTTGGCCTGTAAGACCCTACTTCATCTGGTATCCCTGACATCTCTCACCTCTTCCCTTCCACTTTCCCTACCTTCTTGTTTTTGAATATCATGGGCATTTTTCTACTTCAGGGACTTTATACTTATTTTCCCTCAAACATTTTCCATGGTTTCATCCTCACTTTCTTTATGTTCTTGCTCAAATGTGGCCTAATCAGTATATTCTTTCCTGACAAACCTTAATTACAAAATAGCAACCCCCACTGCACGCATTCCCCAGCATTCTTTATCCTCTTTACCCCATTTTATTTTTCTCCATAGCATTTATCTCCAGCAGACTTATTGTAGACTGATTTATTGATGTGATTAATTTCTGTCTCCCCATTGAAGGCTCCATGAGGTCAGTGGTTTTGCTTGTTAACTGGTATCCGTAGTACCTAGAATAGTACCAGGCACATAGTAGGTGCTCAGTAAGCAGATATAGAATCATGGTGAAGGTGCAGCCTGGACTTTGACTACCTTGGTCTCAACCCTGACTCTGCTCTTTATTGCTCTGAGAACTTAGGCAAGTTCATTTACCTGTGGCTCTGTTTCATTATCTGTAAAATGCAGATAATAATAGTATTCACCTCCTAGTGGGGTTTAGTGTTCTTACAAGAAGAGGGAGAGAGACCAGAGCTTGCTCTCTCTCTACCATGTGAAGATATAGCAAGAAGGTAGTTGTCTGTAAGCCATGAGGAGGGCCCTCATCAGGAGCTGAGTCAGCCGGTACCTTGATCTTGGACTTCTGAGTCCCCAGAACTATGAAAAACAAATGTCTCTTGTTTGAGCCACCCAGTCTGTGGTAGTTTGTTACAGCAGTCTGAGCAGAATATGACAAGCCCCAAACTAGAAACAACCTAAATACTCATCAACAGATGAATGGATAAACAGATTGTGATGTAGCCATATAATTACTACTCATCAATTTAAAAAGGAACTATTGATACATGCAACAATGTGGATAAATCTCAAAATAACTACGCCTAGTGAAAGAAGTCAAAGTTTTAACAGAATATAAAAAGGATATATTGTATTATTCCATTTACATGTAATTCTGTAAAATGCAAACTAATCTGTAATGACAGAAAACAGATTAATGGTTGCCTGGGGACAGGGTGAGAGAGGGGAGACAGGGGTCAGGAATTCCCTGGCGGTCCAGTGGATAGGACACTCTGCGCTTCCACTGCCTGGGCCCGGATTCAATCACTGTTCGGTGAACTAAGATCCTGCAAGCCACCGGCGTGGCCAAAAAAAAAAAGAAAGAGAGAGAGAGGTGATGGACCTGTTCATTATCTTGATTGTATTGGTGGTTCATAAGTATATACTCAGGTCAAAATTTATGAAGTTGTACACTTTAGATATGTGAAGTTTATTACATACTATTAATACCTCAATAAAGCTATTTAGGAAGAAAGCAATGTACAAAAGAACATTTAAATATTGCTACCTATTGTATTAAAAGAAAGGAGAAATAAAACTTGTGGGTTTTTTCACTTACTTTTGAAAACGCTCACACACACACACACACACACACACACAATTACAATGGTTTCTTATAGGGGAAGGAGAGAATAGAATGAAAAGGAAGAGATGTTCAGCAGATTAAAGATACCACAGATTTTTTTGACATCTTCCTATCAAGAGGTGGAATCTGTGTTCCTGATTGAATATAGGCAATGGAATTCGGTGGAAGTAATAACTATGCCAGTATGCAGGCTTGGGTCTTAAGAAAGAGATTTCTCGGGCTTCCCTGGTGGCGCAGTGGTTGAGAGTCCGCCTGCCGATGCAGGGGACACGGGTTCGTGCCCAGGTCCGGGAAGATCCCACATGCCGCGGAGCAGCTGGGCCCGTGAGCCATGGCCGCTGAGCCTGTGAGTCCGGAGCCGTGCTCCGGAACGGGAGAAGCCACAACAGTGAGAGGCCTGCGTACCGCAAAAAAAAAAAAAAAAAAAAGAGAAAGAGCTTTCTCTTACTGTCTCTAGGGACAGTGGCTCTTTGGAGCCCTGAAATGCCATGTAAGAAACAAGTACTATGAGGTTGCTATATTGCTAGGAAGCCCAAGCTAGTCATGAGGATAAGCCATATTTATATACACATGGGGGAGGTACCCGGACAGTTCCCAGCTGTTCCAGCCTCCCGCATTCAAATCATCCTTGCTGAGGTCTCAGACATTGTAGAGCAGCATCAAGGCTTCGGTGCTGTGCCTTTTCTGAATTTTTGACCCACTAAATCATGATAAATAATAATAAATTATTGTTTTAAGCCTATGGTAGTTTTTTATGCAACAATATCATTAAGACTTCTCCGAGTGTGTGTTTTATTTTACTTATCTAATACAGTGTAATGGCTCAAACTTAGTGGCTTAAAACAATGACAGTTTATAATTTCTCATGATTCTGGCGTGGTTCTTTTGCTCCATGAGGTGTCGGTTGGAACCACTCCTATGTCTGCCTTAAGCTGGAAGCTCTACTTGGCCTCATTCTTCATGTGGTGCCTCATTCTCCCAGGTCTTTCTATGTGGTCTCTATCTCCAGCAGGATAACCTGTACTTTCTTACAGCTTTATGGCTTAGTTCTAAGGAGTGTTCCCAGGAGACAAGTCCCAACAAGAGCTAATCAAGCTTCTACTTGGTCTTGCTTGCTAGGGTCCCAATGACCACAGCAAGTCATATGGCCAAGTGTACTGTCAATGTGAGAGAAGACTACACAGGCATGGAAAACAGAGTTCATACTGATATTTTAAAGGGGGGATATAGCTCATTTATACAGAGGTATATCAGCTAATCTGTAAAAAGGAATAATAATTGGATTAACAATACCATTTGTAGGGACCCCTGGTGGCGCAGTGGTTAAGAATGCCCCTGCCAATGCAGGGAACACGGGTTTGACCCCTGGTCCGGGAAGATCCCACAGAACAACTAAGCCCATGTGCCACAAATATTGAGCCTGTGTGCCACAAGTACTGAAGCCCGTACACCTAGAGCCTGTGCTCCGCAACAAGAGAAGCCACCACAATGAGAAGCCCGTGCACCGCCACGAAGAGTAGCCCCCGCTCGACGCAACTAGAGAAAGCCTGCGCACAGCAACGAAGACCCAACAGCCAAAAGTAAATAAATAAATAAGTAATTAAAACAACAACAACAACAGCAAAATACCATTTGTAGCCACCAATGTAGTAACTAATTAGGAAGTGTTGTCAAGGAATCCCAAACCCTCTGGGTGAAATATTGTTGGGGAAAGAGATAGTCACACAGTCTCCGAGTATCACCTCTATAGATTAATTATTAATTACAAAGGGAAAAGCTACTTTCACAACAGACAGTACTTTAACCCAGTGATGAAACTTAGCATGACCAGTAACTGGACAACCTGACATCATGTGCTTCCTGGTGAGATGCGGTGAGGAGCGCACGTATAGTGCTCTTGACCAAAATGTTTGACCTGAATTTAATCATGGGAATACAATGTGGCAAATCCAGCATGTGAGATATACTATGAAGCAATTGGTCAGGACTCTTCGAATAAAAGTCAATCTCTGAAAGAGTTAAACATATGGCAGGGCATTTTTCTAGACCAAAAGAAAGCTAAAAGATGTGACAGAGAAATGCAATGTGTGAACCTTGATTGAATCCCAAATTTTAAAAAGCACCTTTAGAAGATAGTTTGGAATTACTGGGGGAAATATGCTTATGTACTGTATATTAGATACTATTTTGTATCAATGTTAAATTTCTTGTGTATGGCAGTGGTATTTTGGTTATGTAGGAGACACATGATTGAGTATTTAAGCATCAGGTATTATGATATCTGGAACTTTCAGATGGTTCAGCAAAACGAAATTGTGTGCTATGTGAGAGAGAGGGAGTGTGCGAAAGAGAGACAAAGAGAAAGAAAGAGAAAAAGCAAGTGTGGCAAAATATTCACAATTAGTGGATCTAGGTGTAGGGGATATAAGGATATTATTCTCTCAACTTCTCTGTAAATTTAAAACTGTTAAATTAAATAGTTGGAAAAAATAGAAAAATAAACAGTTCAAGAAGAACAAATACCATTTTATGCCTATTAAACCAATTCCTCCCACTTCACTGTGCTTTGTTTTTTAAAATAACACCCAGTACTGCCAAGGTTGTGGGAAGCTGGTAAGCTGACTTGCCAGTGGCATGACCGTAGGCTCAACCTATGTGTACCAGACTATAGCTGTGCTTACCAAGTAGAGAAGCACATTCATCCTGGCTGAGGCTGTTATTGCCCTGAAGACTTTTTTCTCCAGGAATTAGACTGACAAAAGTAAATACTATGCCTGAAAATTGGAAATGGAAACAACCCAAATGTCTAACAATAAGGGTTAGCCTTAGGAAATTATGCTCTACCACTAGATGGAATATTATGCAAATAAGAAACATCAGTTTTAAGACTTCCTAAAATGAAAAACAAGAGATCATGGTTAGTATTTTGTTCTTTAAAAAAAAAAAAGAATGCAAAACTGTGTGATTCTAACTTTGGGAGGAAAAAGCATGAATATATATGAACCAAGACTAACAGGTAGTATGCAGACATTAGAGTCACTGTATTATGGTGTCAGAATTATGAATGAGCTTTTCTTTAAAGTCATTTAAGACAACTGCAGTTTATGAAGTAAAGAAAAAATAATCTCAATGAAATTAAATGTGTTTCTATATAAACTTTCACAGAATGGTAAATAAAGGCATCATACTTTAGTGTATTCTGGTTGTGTGGGTAGTCTAAAGATCAAATGACAAATTAGTTAAACTTCAAAAAATATTTATGCCAAAGGTATGGACTGGAAGGAAAGAAAAAAACTCAAAACCATGTGCCAATGTGGTAGGCTCCTGAACGTTTTTATTTCTCTTGATATTATTATTTTATCAGTACATTAAAAATAATTTAAACAAGAAACAAATAATGAAACATATAGTCCGCATTCATTCAACACATTTTACATATTTGATCTCTTTTAAGCTATGGACTCACTCTTTAAAGTAGGGGCTTTTCTTTCGTATCTCACCTGGCTGGCTTCTGTATCTTCATTGGGAGGCTCCTGTCATTTTGGTTCTAGCATCCTTTCTCCCTCCGCGGGTAATAGCACCTACAGCCTTGCTCTAGGGGCACTACCCCTCCCCAGTTCTTAGCCATATGCTGTGTGTGTATGTGTGTGTGTGTGTCTAACTTTATACACTGCTCCATAAGCAAAAAAACTAGCTCATAAGAAGCCTTAGAGCCTTTGCCTAGTTCTCTTGGAACACTCACTCTTGGATCTCAGTCCTGCCATGTGTGAAGTCCAACAATCCTGCTGGAAAGATCACATAGAGAGTCCCTGAGCCCACATGGAGAGAGAGAAAGGCTTTGCTTCCAACTGTCCCTGCTAAGGTGCCAGACAAATGAGTAAAGTCATCTTAAAAGCCACTTCCCCACAAGACCAATTCAGCTACAGGTAGGATGCCCCCTAGTGATCCCAATAGATGCCAAAAGGACCTGAAGAATCACCCAGCAGAGACCTGCCCATTCTTTAGACTCTTCTAGTGTCTGTAGAGCGGTCATTAAACTGTTTTTTATTTCTTGTGAGCAACAGAATCTAGCTTTGGTTAGCTTATGCCATGTATTAGTTTCCTGCTGCTGCTGTAACAAATTACCACTAATTTAGTAGCTTAAAACACAATTATCTTACAATTCTGAAGGTCAGAAGTCCAAAATAGTTCTCAGTGGGCTAACAGTATTGACAGTGTGCATGGGAAATTCCATTCTCTTGTCTTTTCCACATTCTAGAAGCTGCCTACATTCTTTTGCTTGTTCCGCCTTCCTCCATCTTCAAGCCAGCAGTGTTTCATCTTCAACTCTCTCTCTGACTCTGCTCCCATTATCACGTCTCTCTTCTGACCCTCCCATCTCCCTCTTTCCCTTATAAGGACCCATGTGATTTCCTTGGGTCCACTCAGATATCTCCCTATGTTAAAATCTTTAATCACATCAACAAAGTCTCTTTTACCATGTAAGGTAACAGACTCATAGGTCCCAGGGATTAGAACATAGATGTATTTGGGAGGCCGTTATTCTGCCTACCACCTGCTATAGAAGAATATTTTGGAAGAACACTATATTATCTCATGAAAGCTAAGGAGAAGTTGAACCACAGAGATTAGGGAGGGCAGAATCCTTGTCATCTCTAGAGACTTGAACATCAGGAATTAATAACAACATTAATAAGCAATCACAGTTAGGAAGCTCTTACCACACATCACTGCCCTAAGAACTCCACGTGTATTAACTCATTCAATACTTACGTGAGCTGTATGATGTAAATACTATCATCTGCCCCATTTTTAAATATGGGGAAATTGAGACACAAAGACCTTCTCACTAGAGCTACACCATTGATAGAAAGAAGCTCCAAAGGCTTTCCAGCTTCTGTCTTTTAGCTTACAGTTGCAAATTTCTGGGACAGATCAGCCAGCTTGGTCAGAAGACCACCCTGGACTATGGCTACTGAGAGGGTCTGATGGCAGACATAGCCACCGTGTACCAGTCTCAGAGAAGGGATTTGTATGAGCCACACAGCCATCCCAAGAAGTGTCCACTGCAAGAATAAAGATTGCTCTCGAGGCCTTCTTTGGAAACAAAAAAAATATGTATGAATAACCTAAGTTATATTTGACCCATACAGTGATCTATGGAAATCTGTAGGATAAAGAAAGTTTTTACTACCTACAACACTGTGTAATTCGATCTAGCAACTGTTTAGCTAATTAGGAAGTAAGAAATTGGGGCTTAAATGTTGCTTTAAAACTGATAGAATGATTTATTACTCCATTTTAAGTTGAGCAGTCATTTCCAGATACTGGAGAACAAAGATTTCTGTGGCCAAAAAGTTGGGGAAATGTGACATGTCCCAGAAATTTACATCTCATATTAGCATATTAAAGATTAACTCAAAATAAACTGTTTTACTGTTTATTGGTTAAGCCAACAAACCTGTTTTCTTAGCACAACTATTAACATATCTTCCTCTATAATATTTTATCTTAATACCAATTTGGGTAGCTCTAAGGTGGGAGTGCAAATAAACTGAAATATTTATAAAATTTCATCTTTTCTCATCATGGTGGCTGAAATTTAAATTCTATTCAAGTACAGTTTTGTTTCTTGGCTGATAACATAGCAATTTTTAAATGCATAGACCAGTAATTCTCAAAGTATGGTTCTGGGACCACCAGCAGCTGCATCACTTAGAAACTTGTTAAAATGCAAATTTTCAGGCCCCACCTCTGAGCTACTGAATCGGCAACTCTGGGGTGGGGTTCAGCAATGTGTGTTTAACAGGCTCTCTAGGTGATTCCTATATAGGTTAAAGTGTGAGCGCTGCTGCAGAAGACTCTTCAATGGCTGTGCTTCATAATACTCAACTTAAATGGGCCTCTTATAGACCATGAGTCCTGAAGCAAAAAAATTAGCTTAGAGTGACCAACCATCCTGGTTTGCCTGGGAGTGATGGGTTTTCTAGGATGCAGGACTTTCAGCTGAAACTGGGACAGTCCCTGGCAAGCTGGGATGGCTGATCACCCTCTTCCAGTCTGTCTCTCCCCATTTTACAGATGAGGAGACAGAGGTTAAGTGACTCACAAAAGCCCTAGAGTTAGGACGTTGTAGAGGTAGGACGCAAGGGCAGAACGTTTAGTTCATGTTGGGTTCTTATCCATCACACTACATTGCCCGCTAAATGGATGAGAACCCATAGCTGCTTGCTGTTCCATGGCAGAATGGTGGCTGACTGCGCTGGCTTCTCAGAGCTCAGGCTGCAAGTCTTTCTCCATCTGAAGGATACCCCACTTGGGGTTGAAATGAAGTTCCATTCATGGAGATCAGAAAAAAACAATGTATTCTCCATCTCCTACCAATAGTTTAGTATAATGTAGTGACAAAGGCCTGGCTTTGAATCCTAGCTGGACTTACTAGCCCTGTAACCTTGGGCAAACAGCATCCTCTACACCTCAGTTTCCTTATTTATAAAACGGAGATAAAGGTGGTACAAGGACCAAAGGATTAAGTGTGTGAATGCACATAAGGCTCTAAGCACAGTGCTTGGCCCACAGTGAGCAGTCAATACATGTAAACAAGAATCAGGAGGGGGCTTCCCTGGTGTTGTAGTGGTTGAGAGTCCGCCTGCCGATGCAGGGGACACGGGTTCGTGCCCCGGTCTGGGAAGATCCCACGTGCCGCGGAGCGGCTGGGCCCGTGAGCCATGGCCGCTGAGCCTGTGCGTCCGGAGCCTGTGCTCCATGGCATGAAAGGCCACAACAGTGAGAGGCCCACGTACCGCAAAAAAAAAAAAAAAAAAAAGAATCAGGAGGGAGATCACTCTCATTCTTTGCATTCAGGCCTTGGTACCTAACCCACCCAGCAAGGTTTCTTTTCTACTGTACTGCAGAAGATGGCGAAGAACCAAAGGATGGGAGACTATTCATTTAGCAAGCAAAAATGATGATTAGCTGCAGCACCCTCCATGGTACCTAGCACACAGTAGAATCCCAACACATATTTTTGAATGAATGAAGTGCCTGCTATAAGTCGTGTATGATACCAGGTCTTGCGGATATAGAGATAAACATGATAGGCCAGACTTTGTAGAAACAATCTAATAGAGATTTTTTAAGAAAAGATAGTAACAGAGTACAATAGTCATCACGATAGGAAGATGCAAAATGGAATTGGGTAGACGCTGAAGGAGCATTGAGGAAGGACTTAACTAAGAGTGCAAATGAGAGGTTAAGAAAGGCTTCCCAGGAGGACAGCACAGCTGAGTCTAGAAGGACAAGCAGGAGTCAGTCTTGAGAGAAGGAATGTGTGGGTGTTTCAGTAGAGTGACATATGGACCAAGGCGAGAGGTATGAAGACCATCATTGTCTTGTGAAATGAACAGAGTTGAATATATTTTAACAGTTGATCATTGGAGAGACTGTTAGACCCAGCATGTCCAGGTGGACTGGGAAGGAGTCTGTGTTCTCCCTCCTCCCAGCACATACGTGCACTGCACTGGGTCTTCTGGTACAAATGTGGCTGAATGGCAGGAAAATTAGACAGGAGAGTAAATGTCCCTGTTCTCACCTTCAGGGAAAATTTATTCTTTATTCATTTTTGTTCTCTAGCGCCAAGTTCAAGCTTCTGCAAAGACTGGGTGTTCCCCAAATGCTTCAGACAGACTGGCAGAGTAGCAACACAGGCAGCCAAAACTGTGAACAGGCTCCCCAATTGTTCTGGGGACTTGCTGTTCCCCAGCTCTTTACCCTGAGGGGCTCTGGAGGCTGGGATATGCAGGCCTGGTATTATCCGACTCGACAGAAATAGACTCCCAGGCATGGAAGGCAAGGCACACAAAGGGAGATACATACCCAGCTATATGGGTGTGTACCCCTAGATGCATTTTTACCCCTAAAGTAGAGATTAGATATTTCTGACTCTTTTCTACAAAACTGAACTTGGACAAAACTGCATGTAAACACATTCGTTTCTTCAAATCACTGTCTTTCATCATTTCACAATTAGATTGCAATTTACTGGCTTCTAGAATTAGATTAAAGCAGTCTGTAGGCAGTGACTCTTATTAAACTAATATCTGCCAGAAAGAAAAGCTCCAAGTTTGTTTGAACTCCAAATGATTCAAAATGTGATATCCACATCTCCTCTCTGACCTCCCTTTTCTAATCCTATTGAACTCGGTCTGAATTTTATATAAGGTTTATTTGTCCTGATCAGAAGCTTAATAGACTAAAATGTAATTACTATACTTAAGATGTATGGCTGTGGCAATATAAAACTTGTTTTCTTCCTTATATTTCAGCTCAATTGACTTAACTCCGATAACCATTTTTTTCTTTCCTGGGGAGGTCAAGTGGGTTTCAGTTGCAGAGAAGAAAACAAAAGTAATCTCTTTCATTAAGAAAGCATAATGTTAACAAAAGTAAAGCAAGACATGTCTGAGTGAATTGACCTCTCAGAACAAACCAACACTATTTCTAAATGACTGCAACAATTTACAAGTTATTGTTTTAACCCTCTCTTCCATTTTACAGTGGCAAACATATAACTTGGGCGTAAATGTGTTCACAAAAGGGAGGTAGAATAGTTCAACAGTTTCTAATCCTGGCTGTAGCCTCTTACCACTAGAATATCTGGGTCTCCTTTTCTTTGCCTTTAAATGGGGCATGAAAGTACCTGTGCTGAGAGTAGCTTTGTGGTTGTTCAGGGTGGGTGGGAGGAGGGAATAGAGATGACTTCTAATAGGTTTGGGGTTGCTCTTTTGGGATGATGAAATGTTTTGGAATTAGTTGGTAGTGATGGTTACACACCTTGTGAATATACTAATAACCACGGCATTGGGTACCTTAAAATGGTGAATTTTATGGTGTGTGAATTATGTCTCAACTTTTAAAGAAAGTACATGTGCTACGTAAAAGGACTATCATTAGGAGGTATACACAAAACCTTTGTAAAACAAAAAGTGTCATTTTTAGTGAGGAGCAGTTGTATTAGTGGGGAGCGTTTTTTTTTGTTGTTTTTTTTGTTTTTTTGCGTTATGCGGGCCTCTCACTGTTGTGGCCTCTCCCGTTGCGGAGAACAGGCTCCGGATGCGCAGGCTCAGCGGTCATGGCTCACGGGCCCAGCCGCTCCGCGGCATGTGGGATCTTCCTGGACCGGGGCACGAACCCGTGTCCCCGGCATCGGCAGGTGGACCCTCAACCAGTGCGCCACCAGGGAAGCCCTATTTGGGGTCTTTTTGATGATAGCCATACTGACAGATATGAGGTGATACTTTATTGTGGTTTTGATTTGCATTTCTCTCATGATTAATGAAGTTGAGCATCTTTTCACATGCCTATTGGCCATCTGTATGTCTTCTTCGGAGAAATGCCTATTCAAGTCTTCTGCCCACTTTTTAATCAGGTTGTTTAGGTTTTTTTGATTCTGAGTTGTAGGAGCTGTTTATATATCTTGGATATTAACTCCTTATCAGTCATATCATTTGCAAATATTTTCTCCCATTCAGGAAGCTGTCTTTTCATTTTGTCGATGGTTTCCTTTGCTGTGCAAAAGTGTTTAGGTTTAATTAGGTCTCATTTATTTACCTTGTTTTTGTCTCCTTTGCTTTAGGAGACAGATTTATGTGAAAGAGTGTTCCGCCTATGTTTTCTTCTAGGAGTTTTATGGTTTCTGTTCTGACATTTAGGTCTTTAATCCATTTTGAGTTTTTGTGGGTTTTTTTGTTTTTTGGGGTTTTTTTGCGGTACGCGGGCCTCTCACTGTTGTGGCCTTACCCGTTGCGTAGCACAGGCTCCGGATGCGCAGGCTCAGCGGCCATGGCTCATGGGCCCAGCCACTCCGCGGCATGTGGGATCTTCCTGGACCGGGGCACGAACCAATATCCCCTGCATCGGCAGGCGGACTCTCAACCACTGCACCACCAGGGAAGCCCTTATTTTTTTATATGGTGTGCAGAAGGGACTTTAGACACCTCAGAGAGCATCTAATCCAACCTCCTACGTCGTAGAGGAGGGAGCTATGTTCAGAGAACTAGTTAGCAGAACCAAGACTAGATCCCTGATCTTTTAACCGGCAACCTAGTGAACATAGATTGGTAATTCGAAAATCCATACCACAGCGTAAACTGAGGAACTTGTTAAAAATGCAAAGTTTAAGGATCTCACTTGAGACCTAAATAGGAATTTGGGGGACTAGGGTATGTGAGTCTGGATTCAGTTACAAGTGCCCCAGGTGATTCTGATGTTTGGGATCCACCCTTAGAAAAGAAAACAAAATACTAATACCTGCATCCCGCCATCCTCCGAGATGCTCATGTGTTGATCTGAGCTGTAGGGGGTCTCTCATGTGCAGCCAAGGTTGAGAATCACTAACTTAAATTAATGCACATTAGAATCACTGGGGAAACTTTAGTAATACTTCAAGTGCCTGGGTCCAGCCCCTAGAGGTTCTACTTTAATTTGCCTGGGTCTCAGGGCAGTGATATTTTTTCAAAATCTCACCAGGTAATTCTGAGGTTCCGTGAAGATCTGAGAACCATCGACTCAGATCTTACTGCTTTCCTTATACAGAAGTTGTAAAAGAATATGAATATGGAAAGTTATTGTCAACTAATGTTGCAAAGTGGATGATGACAATGACTAAGATATTTCGTGAGTGCTTACTATGTACCAGGCACCATGCTCAGCATGGTTTTAGCATATCTCATTTAATCTTCAACAGCATTAGCCTGCTAGTGTTATTTTCCCTTTCCCTTGATTGTAGCGTATCATTGGTTGAAGACTATCTGTTTAATAACAGTTATCAGAGAGTGTCTCTTGTTACTTAACAAGAAAGTACGGAAACTTTATCAGTCCTTCAGTGACAAAGGTTTGCTTTACTTAGAATAAACATAAATGTATAGTTATTTAAGATGAAATACAATAAACGTGTATGGTCCTATCAAATGCAAATAACTCATCTGAAGTGATATGAAATGAACAGATACCTTCTATAATATCTGCTAACTTCTCTTACATTCACAAATGACAGTTATATCCCATTCTGAGGCATCCACACTGGGCCTGGCAGCTGGCAAATTTATTTAGACACATCCCATTTCAGAAATAGTAAAATGTGGGGGAAAAGGTATATCTTAGAGTCACGGAAATATGGTATTTATTATGCCTATTTTCAGATGAGATTTTTAAGAGATTAAGTGACTAACCCAAAGTAACATGGTTGATTATATGGCCAAGCTAGAAATACAATCCGGCACCCCTGATGCTAGAGTTCTTAAGAAGCTCCTTGACTAACAAACTGTAACTTACAAACTTTCCTTGACAAGAAAACAGCTATTTGTCAGAACAAAATCTTGTCAGCTCTGCCTGCAGCCAACAGTTGAACTTAGGAGTCCCCTGGGCCTTGCAAAGGAATGAATGCAGTGGTGGGCTTTCAAGACCTAACCAACCTCTAGAGTAGAGCTGGTATGTCTTTCAGTGCAATGCAGGAACTGATTTTAAAGTATTTTAAAGCAGGTACAAAAACTGAAAATTCAGAGTCCAACAAGATATAAATGCGTTTATCTTTGAAAACAATAATTTAAAAAGTCAAGACAGTTAAGAAAGGAAAACAGGTTGAGACTATAGAATGGGGATGAAAATGATTTGTTGGATCAGTTTTATGCTTTGAACGGGCCATTGTCAAATTGTCAGTATGACCAAATTCACCTGACATTGTTTGGTTCTTTTTCTTTTAAAATTACTGTTTAGTTATAAGAAAATTTAATGCTGATTTTAAAAAAGAAAGCAACAAAGAACAATTCAGAAATAAAAAGAATAATTAAACATTTAATAAAAATAAATTAAACATTTAATCTCCCTCCCCACTCATCTAAGAGATAATCAGTTTGGGGCATATTTTTCTAGAATATCCATGTCTAAAACAATTTTTTTTTTATTAACATGGGGTCATTATGTGTAGTTTAAACTTGCTTTTTTTCAATTTAACAATATACAGTGACCATCTTACCTTATTTTAACTAGAGGGTAAATTAAACAACCTTCTGTAAGCACATTGAATTTCTTTTGTAGCTCCAAATGTTTGTTTGGCATCACAGAAACATTCTTAAATGCAGCCCTACTCTCCCAGCTTTAATAAAACTCTGTAAGTCAAATCCAAAGTCACTGAACAAGATGACACATTGTTCTTCTCCGCTGGTACAGAGAAGACTCAGTTTGTGGCTTCCGACGTTTGTGAGGTGCTAAATAGCAACCTCCCTCCCCGATTCCTCATACCTACGGTCAGCGCTAGGCTGGTAAACCAGCTTTGGGTGTGGGTGAGGAGTAGTAGTTCCTCGATATCCATGGTGTAAATACTCCCACTATGGCCAATTTCAAGTACAAAGAGTTTAACAATTAACTCGCAAAACTCTTGATTATTTAACAATCAGCTCTGAGCAGCTAAAGCACATGCGTGTCAAGTCAATCAACGATTAATGATGGCACCTATAGGACATTTTAATCTGATTTCCTACGTATGGTCACTGCAACTAAAAGAAAGGCAGTGTAATGGAACAAATGACCAAAGGCCAAAAATGGGAGGGAAAAAATGAATAAGGGGAAAATCCCCCTCATATTTCTGTATTAACTTGGAATTTCTAGAATATAACCTCTGAGTATAATGAGGTCCTTTTGTAGATGTACAGTATAAATATTATTATGCTAGCATTTTTTTCTTTTCCCAGATAAAAATAAAGTAGCTCACAAGTCTGGTTTTATGTACCATTAAAGTTCTTTTGCAATTTTCCCTTTCACAGCTGTTGAATAGCTTATACCTCCAATACTTTTTTCCTGCATAATGATTTTTATGGAAGCGAATATAGTAAGCATTTTAAAGTCTTACCAGCAGTGACAGTAAAACAATGGGACTTTTAAAATCCAACCATGCGTTTGGAAAGATAGGAAAACCATGAATTTATTTCCTGGGAAACCACACACTCGTTCTGTTGAGGATACAATTGCTCAAAGTGTTTTGGAAATCCTCTTTTTAAATTGTCTTTAGCACAAGATTATTAGGTGTGGATGAAAATTAGCTAGGTTGCCCTATTGTGCTGCTTCATATGTTTTAAATAAAAAAATAGAACCTCTGATATAGGGTGAAAAGCAATAGATTTGAAATCAGATCTGAATTCAAGTCCAACCTCTGTTTTGTAACTTGGCATATTCCTTAACTTCTCTTAACCTCACTTTTTTCCTCTGCAATTGGAGAATAAAAGTGTCTACAGCAGGGCTTGTCCTGAAGATTAAATGAAACAAGGCATTGTTACAGCACCTTGTGATATGAAACCCACTCTCCAAATGTAAGTTATTGTTGGCCCAGCTTTATTAGAACTGAATGGGCTTTGCTATTTCCAAAACGTAGATGTAACCGCTGAAAGCACAAATGTTCCATCATTTGAAAAATATTCGAACGAATGTGGAAGAGGCTCTGATTCCTCATTTGAACACAAATGAGGACTCAGCTGGGATCCAGAGAAATTATATCCTGGGTTGAAGCCCTCCTCACTCACCAGGTCCTTAACATTCTCATTTCTTCCTGATTCTCTGCTTCCCTGCACCTACTCCACTGGGTGAGAGTAGGGAGTGCTGGCTAAATTCAGGGTATTTATGAAATGAAATTTGCAAGGATCCTGGCTGGGCTTTTGACAAGAACATCATCATCCCTTGTACACCTAGCAGCCTGAGCCAGCCAGCCCTTCCTCCTCTGAAATGGCTGACTCTAGCACTGCTGCTATTCTTGCCACATTAAGAGAGCCTCAACCTGAGGGGCAGGACCACAGATTCCACAGTGGAGCACAGAGCATGTACACTCTGAAGCTATGAGTGAGAAATTAACTGTAAGCCCCTCTAAGCCACAGTCACCCGCACTGCTAAGCAGATCCCAACCCTCCCACCCTGAACCTGCTTGGTCACATGAATGAAATATTTAGCCAGGTTACCCCAAGTTTCTTGCTGTAAAACTAATCCTTTGTGGTTTGCTAGAGCAATTACTGAAGTCTATCATCTGCAATACTTCTTTCAAATCTAAAAGTATTCTCTCTTTTCATTTTTCATGTTAATCAGGAAAAATAAACGGCCATCACTAAGGTATTCCAACAATGCTTGCACCATGTGTAGTCTACAAAATAGAACAACGGATAAATACATATCAGTTTACTGCATTCTGGATTGTTTTTTCTTTTTAGTTTTAAAAGTATGCTTTGATTATAAGAAAATACGGAGGGAAAACTGTTTAACATATGAGGAAAAAAGAAAACCTCTCACATGTGGCTACAAAATTTTCATTTATGGTGACGAATTGTCCTGTATGAGGACCACCTTATCCAAAGTTTTACTGTGGGAACCCTCTCTAGATTCCACACCCTGACAGTGCAGGTCTTTGTAGTTAATGCAAGTTAGAGTATGATCTGCCTTAAAAAAAAAAAAAAGGCAGGGGCTTCCCTGGTGGCGCAGTGGTTGAGAGTCCGCCTGCCGATGCAGGGGACACGGGTTCGTGCCCCGGTCCAAGAACATCCCACATGCCGCAGAGCGGCTGGGCCCGTGAACCATGGCCGCTGAGCCTGCGCGTCCGGAGCCTGTGCTCCGCAACGGGAGAGGCCACAACAGTGAGAGGCCTGCGTACCACAAAAAAAAAAAAAAAAAGGCAAACACAAATATAATAATATTTGAAACAATTTATAAGATAACAACTGTTCCAGTGACAGATTAAACATAGTAAATACTCTGGCGCAAGATTTGGTTATTCTTTGGTTGGAGCCACCACAGATGATTTGGAAAACAAGCAAACAAACAAACAAAACAAACAAACCCCCCCCCCAGCTTTTTCTTTTAAGAATTCCTTGAAGTGGAGGAATCTCAATGTGATAACTCTATTAGTATTCTGTAACTGTCAACTTTGAAGCTGAGTATTTGATGTTTGAAGGTAAATTAGATACTAAAGTAGCAGACCAAATGTTCAAATGTTCTCACCTAGTACTAATCAGTACCTCAGGCCCATTTTGTAAAGCATTCAGTTATGTATTTCTTTATTTGCTGTTGCTGCCTGTAAACATTAGCAGAATGTACACCCCACCATAGCTCCTGGTCACTTAGTCCCATCAGTTATTAGTTTCTCAGGGTCAAATAGAATCTTTGAAGTCTTAGTATTAATGTTAAAATAAACTACTTAATTGGAAAATGTTTAAGCAATGATGAGATTGAACTTTCCTTTTTTTTCTCCTAATGGAGACAATAGGTTTTCACAGTGAGTATCTTAAAAATATATATTTTTTCATTTTAAAAGTAACTCAAGTTCACAGAATACAAAAATGGAGATTAAAAAAATGAAGACATAAGTTACCTGTAGTCTGACCACCAAAAGAACAACTTAACATTTTGCTGTTTACCTTTTAAGAAATACTGTATTGCAATTGAAAAATATTGGGTTGGCCAAAAAGTGGGTTTGGGTTTTTCTGTAAGATGCTACGGAAAACCCGAACGAACTTTTTGGCCAACCCAATATCTGTATTGAGAATTTCGTATGTGCCCAGAACTGTTTTGGGTGTGAAAGAGATGAGCAGGGCAAGGACTTGTCTCCAAGGACTCACAAAGAGGGCGTTCAAGTTATTGACCAGGAGCTCATTTTCAAAGGGTTAGCTGACGTTTGAGAGTTTTCCTTGTTTTAAATATTATGGTTTTAAGCCTAATTGAAAACAGTTCTATCTAAGGTATGTCAAAGTCTACTACGACCTCTTTGAGTCGACAACTTCATTCTGATACACACACACACACACACACACACACACACAGCATTACTTCCCAGACTTATTTACATATGAAGTCCTTTTTTCAGTGAAAACATTGCTGTACCCAAAAGGAATGAAAGTACATATCCACAAAAAGACTGGTATAAGAATGTTCATAGCATCTTTTTTCTTTTTTTAAGAATTTTTACTTCATTAGTTTATTTACTTATTTAATTATTTGGCTGTGTCAGGTCTTAGTTGCAGCACGTGGGATCTTTTGTTGCGGCACGCGGGCTCTCTAGTTGAGGCGCGCAAGCTCAGTAGTTGCAGCACACAGGCTTAGTTGCCCCGCGGCATGTGGGATTTTAGTTCCCCGACCAGGGATCGAACCCCCATCCCCTGCACTGGGAGGCGGACTCTTAACCACTGGACCACAAGGGAAGTCCCCAGCATCTTTATTTATAATAGGAATGAACTAATTCACACAACAACGTATCTGTGAACCTCACAACATGAACTACTGTTTCACACAACAACAGAAACATTAGGCCAATGGTAAGAAACAGGCACAATTTGGTACACACTGTATGGTACCATTTATATAAAATACAAAATCAGGCAAAACTAAGCTATGGTAACAGAAATCATTCAGAATATTGATTCTAGGAGGGTCTAGGGGTAACTGGAAAGGAGCCCAAGGAACTTTTTGGAATGATGGAAATGTCCTCTATCTTAATTTGGGTGATGGTAACACAAGTGTATGCTTCTTAGTAACTTTTAATTTTGTTATACTTTTTAACTTACAGAAAAGTTGCAAGGCTAGTACAAGGAACTTCCACATTCCCTTCATCCAGATCACCAACTGTTGGGTGTATACATTTGTTGAAACTCAAGGAACTGCACACTTAATTTCTGTGCATTTTACTGTGTGTAAATTTCATTTTATAAAGGAGGAATAATGCTATTTTTACTGAAAAACTTCTCAGAATTTGTTAAGTCTTCAAAAGAATGTTGGATACTTTATGCATTACTTCCTAGATTTTTTGGGTGTGAAACCCAGCATTCAGTAAAAACCTGCTGTACCAGCATTCTGAGGGAGGCCTGTTGGGACCCAATGCTCTAGGACAGCAGTTCTCAGCCCTGACCGCACACTGGAATCAGCCACTTCAGGGAGTGTCTAAAACTCCTAAAGTCCAGGCTGCACCCCCACACTAACTATATTAGACTCTCCATTGGTGGTGTCCAGGTATCCGCCTATTATTAAATAGTCCAGGTGCTTCCAAGGCACAGCCATGGTTGAGAACCAATGTCTTACAGAAACAGCACCTCTCTCTGTTTTTTTTCCCCAAAGTATATTAGATTTGGTTTTTATTGTAGAGCACACACATCTCTCTTTCAAGCATCTGTACTTGCCCAATTAGAAGATGACTCACATTTAATAAATATCACCACCAAGTCCAAGGACCTGGCATCCTCCCTTGTAGGGTATCACTGAGATCAGAGGTCTGTCTTACTGGCTGGTGCCCACCTGGCTGGTTTTCTGACTTCTGGGATTCTGGATTCCAGCCTTTAGACCCCCCAGTTCCTGCCTGCTGTGAGTCAGGTACCCACATCCACCTATGGTATTTGCCCATTTTCTTCCAGTCCAGCCTGTGCTACTAATGATCTGATTGGTTTCTGGGCCATCTGACCAGCATTCAGTGAGAAAATGCTTTTGTCCCTGGGGCTGTGCAGTCTTATCCTGAAATTTCTCAAGCCATCCTACTTCCCACTGTGTTTCCAGACCTGTGTCTGGTCTCTTACCTCATTCTTGACCACAATCTCAAACTGACCTCTTGGATTTAGCAGCTGATTCTGCTCCAGTCCTTGCTCCAAATGGTACTGCACCCAATGCATCTATCACAGTAGCAGCCTCCTCTGCCCCCTCTAGAACCAGTACCTTCCAGCCCAAACCAGGACCTCTCTCTAGTGCCAGCTGGGTGAGCCTTAGCTTGAGAAAGGAGATGGGGCAGTTTCTCCTGCCTCAGCTAATGTCCCCCATCTCACCTTAATGTGCAGTTTGGGCCTGACCACTCTGGCTTGGCTGGTCTGACCCTCTGACCCAGCCTGGCCATTTTATTCTGCTGGACGTTGCAAAGAGCTGGAATTAAATAAGAGAAAATGCCTGGACATGCATTAGGCTGAAGCCGTTGTATCAGGTTTCTGTGTGCTTCAGAGGGGTTGGTGTCTGCCCTGCATTCCATTCCACTGACCATGTGGTACATTCTCGGTACAGGCGGCCGGATGAAGTGCGTATCAGAAAATACAGCTGCTCACCCTTCAGAACTCCAAGTGCCCTCTCCTGTCATCCGCCTTCCCCGGCTCCAGCCTGCCCCTTCCTGGCCTGGGCTGTAGCTTTGATCCAGGGTTTATCCTCATGTCTATTCATGGTTTGGATCTGTCTCTAGCTTCAAACCCATGTCACAGATCCCTCCAAGGGGATGGAGAGGCCAAATTCCTGACGTCAGGTTCACGGACATCTGTTGTGTTTGCCTGCTCAGCCTCCACTCTATTCTTCTGGTAACAACACCCAACTTGGGCTTGGGGGAGTCTGTGCTCGTCTCCAGTCAGAAATAACATAGATCCATCATGTGTGTGAAGTGTCCCTCCCTTGGCTAAGTTGTGGGCAGAAATCCCGAACTAAATCATTCAAGTGCTCTCTGAATGGAGCAGAGCAGCAAAAAGCTTTACCAAGGCCCCAGACAGTCAAACCTACTTATCTAGAATGTAATGCTTTTTTTTTAAACATCTTTATTGGAGTATAATTGCTTTATAATGGTTTGTTAGTTTCTGCTTTATAACAAAGTGAATCAGTTATGCATATACATATGTTCCCGTATCTCTTCCCTCTTGCGTCTCCCTCCCTCCCACCCTCCCTATTCCACCCCTCTAGGTGGTCACAAAGCACCAAGCTGATCTCCCTGTGCTATGCAGCTGCTTCCCACTAGCTATCTATTTTACGTTTGGTAGTGTATATATGTCCATGCCACTCTCTCACTTTGTCACAGCTTACCCTTCCCCCTCCCCATATCCTCAAGTCCGTTCTCTAGTAGGTCTGTGTCTTTATTCCTGTCGTACCCCTAGGTTCTTCATGACATTTTTTTCCTCGAGCCACTGAACTCCCTAGTTCCTGCCCTTTTCTAAGCTTCATTCTAAAGCTTTTTGTTCAATTCCCAGAGTTCCTTAATTATTATTATTATTATTTACAGTAGTAAGAATTGGTTCTGTTGTTTGTGGCCAATAGATACAACTAGCTCTCAGGCAACATTTTTTTTTCTTTTTGTATGATTTTATAGAATTATTCTGAAAGGGCGATTTGTATCCCAGGATCGCACTAAAGGACTGTAGATCAGATTAGATTACAGCTCTTCCCATACAGTCCTCACACTGTGCAGCCTAGATGTTAGGAACTTAGGTAATATGCAGTGCCAAAGACTTGCTGTCTTTATATTAGGGGAACTGTCTATTAATCACTTCCAATGGATGGGTTGGGGGGGCATTTATTTAACATTTAGAGACATCCATATGAAATGTAAATAATTTATTCACCTAAATTTTCTTGAAAACAGCATCTCAGAGCTTCCAAAGTTCACTAGAGTTTTTTTCTTTTAAAGAGATGCGCTATCACTGAATGTTTTATATTTTAAATATTCTTCTACCTCATGATTTTTAATAGTTGCCCGGTATTCCATCGTATAGCTATCACTAAAGTTATGTCATACTTTATAATTACTATTGCTAGACATTTAATTGGTCTCCTTTCTTTGGTTACTATAATAATTTATGTTCTTGTATATGAATTTTTGTGTGAATGTTTATTTTTTAATTTTCATTTGGTTGCACTGGGTCTTAGCTGTGGCAGGCGGGCTCCTTAGTTGTGACATGTGGGCTCCTTAATTGTGGCATGCGAATTTTCAGTTGCAGCATACATGTGGGATCTATTTCCCTGACCAGGGATTGAACCCAGGCCCCCTGAATTGGGAGCATGGAGTTTTATCCACTGCGCCACCAGGGAAGAAGTCCCTGTGTGAATGTTTAACTATCAAGATAAATTTCTAGAATTGGAACTTCTCAAAAAAAAAAAAAAGGAAGAAGAGATACCCTATGATTTCTATTTGGTAATTGAAAATAATGGAATTTGATCAAATTTTTCAAGTTTCCACAAAATTTTCTGGTTGCAGGAGGATAAAATATCCTCTTTTTTGGTTCTGAAAGGAATTGTCATTATTATCATCTATTATCTCTAATATATATTGTGCACTTCATATGCAAAGGTAACATCCTAGATCCATCATGAATGTAAAGTAAACAATGAGAGTGGTTTTTACAGGATGAAAAGAGTGTCAAGTCTTTGGGGGCCCACAGACTTTGTATCTATGTATCATCTGTGTCTCACTTGTATCATCCTAGCCAAGGTAATTGTTTTACATCTCAGAGCCTGTTTCCTCATTTATTAAGCAGAGCATGCCAGTAATATCTATTTCATGGAGACCCAGTACAGGTTGGATGAGAACAGCTTTCAGGCTGGCATGTCATAGGCAAACAGACATTTGTTGAATTTGTATATTTCTTCCCAGGTCTACTTTGCTCTCCCAAAATGCTTTCTTAAAATTATACAGTAGGCAGATGATACAAAACTGTCCCTGGGACTTAAGCATAGAAAATATTCCTGACAAAGTACCTTTTGGGGTATTTGGTCCAGGAACATAGCCAATGGCTTTGTAAGCATTATCTCGCCTTTGTACAATAGAACCTCTTATTCCTTTGGCTTCTTGACTACTTTGGATCGCTCTACTTCTACATATGCTCAAGTTCAACGTGGAAAAGACCAGGGTCTAAACTCAAAACCCATTATCTTACTGAGGAGAAAACTGAGGTATAAGGGAGACAAAACGTGTGGCTTGCCCATGAACACAATGTTAATTAGAGGTCCAAAAAGGCTTTTTTACTGTCTTACTCTCTCTGTCCCCCAACATTTGAGGAATTGTGCTAAGTCAAGGAATAAACTAGATGGATAAAGAAATGATAGAGAAGCTTGTCTCATATCAGGCAAACTTTCAGTCTGTGGGCACTTTGAAAAGCACGAGAAGAGGTAGGAAGTGCTGATGGGGAGGGCTTGGAATGCAGACTGTAGTCCTGTACACAAAAGGCACAGCCAGTCAGTCCACCGCACTGATTCTCTGTTTCTGACAATGGATGCATTTTGTACCTGTGTGAAATTGGAAGACACTAAAATAAGAAATAATAATAAATGTATGTTGATACTGATTTTTGGGGGGGGTCTTTCAGTTCCTGCCTATGTCTTAGAAAATGAAAATAATTAAGAGATGGTTTTCATTTAAAGCCCAACTCAGCTGTATTTTTGGACACAAGTGAAAAAGAAAAGAAGAAAAGAAATTTAAATCAGCAAGGGTGTAACTATTATCCAAATAATTGTAAATGTTTGATTGTAAATGTTGTATATTGTTGTAAATTGTAAGTGTTGATATGCCAAATAAGACATCTGAATAGCGTCTGGCTTATGAAGGCACTTAATAAATATTTGTTGAATGAATGAAAGATAAATATTTGTATGAGCAAATCAAGTCATTTGTTAATTTTTAAGTTATATTATGGCATATGGAGCTGGAAGGAGCCAGGAACATTGGTTCAATCCTGACATTTTACAGAGGAGGAACTGACCTCAATAAAGGTCACTTGGGACTTGCTTGCTGGTCCAGTGGTTTAGACTCTGCACTTCCAATGCAGGAGGCACAGGTTCAATCCCTGGTCGGGGAACTAAGATCCCACATGCCGCATAGTATGGCCAAAAAATTAATAAAAAAACAGAATCACACAGCTTAAAAAAAAAAAAAAAAGGAAAGACAGAAAGGAAAGGTCACTTGACTAAAGCACAGGCTACTGGCAACTCTGGAAATTTTCTTACTTCCCTGCAAGTTGTCATTGCAAACCTCTTCCCACAAATTGGCTTTTAATGTGTACACAGTCAGCTTACTGACTTAATAGGTTTCCCCCCTCAGTTTGCCCCAATAATTTAGCATTCTTTCATTCATACAGCATATATTTATTGTATGCTACTGTGCCAGGCACTATTCTAAGCAGTGAACAAAACAGACCAAAATCCTGCCTTTGGGGAGCTAATATTCTAGTGGGGGAAAGGCAGGCAATAAAAAAGAAAGTAAACATATGTTATATCAGATGGTAATAAGTTCTCAAATAAAGAAGGATAAAAACGATGTGGATTCACTCCTAGGTGTATACTCAAAAGAAATGATAACATATGTCCACACAAAAACTTGTACCAACTGTTCTTAACAGCATTACTCACAATAGCCAAGAAGTGGAAATAATCCAAATATCCATCAACTGATGAATGGAGCAATAAAATGCAGTACATCCATACAGTGGAATATTATCTGGCAATAAAAAGGAGTGAAGTACTGATACATAGTACAATGTGGATAAACTTCAAAAACATTATGCTACTAACACAATGTTGTAAATCAACTATACTGCAATAAAAACAACAACAACAAAAATTATGCTAAGAAACCAGTCACAAAGGACTACATATTGTATAATTCCATTTATATGAAAAGTCCAAAATAAGCAAATAATTTAGAGACAGAAAGTAGATTAGTGGTTGCCTAGGTCTGGGAAGTTAGGGTGATTGAGAAGTGATGGCTAAAATGTGCAGAATTTCTTTGGGGGGCAAGGAAAATATTCTAGGATTGATAGTGATCATGGTTGCATAAGTCTGTGAATATATTAAAAGTCACTGAATTGTACACTTTAAATGGGTGAATTGTGTAGGAGGTGAGTTATATCTCAATAAAGCTGTTTTTTTTTTTTACATCTTTATTGGAGTATAATTGCTTTACAATGGTGTGTTACTTTCTGCTTTATAACAAAGTGAATCAGTTATATACATATGTTCCCATATCTCTTCCCTCTTGCGTCTCCCTCCCTCCCACCCTCCCTATTCCACCCCTCTAGGTGGTCACAAAGCACTGAGCTGATCTCCCTGTGCTATGCAGCTGCTTCCCACTAGCTATCTATTTTATGTTTGGTAGTGTATATATGTCCATGCCACTCTCTCACTTTGTCACAGCTTACCCTTCCCCCTCCCCATATCCTCAAGTCCATTCTCTAGTAGGTCTGTGTCTTTATTCCTGTCTTACCCCTAGGTTCTTCATGACATTTTTTTTTCTTAAATTCCATATATATGTGTTAGCATACAGTATTTGTCTTTCTCTTTCTGACTTACTTCACTCTGTATGACAGACTCTAGGTCCATCCACCTCATTACAAATAGCTCAATTTCGTTTCTTTTTATGGCTGAGTAATATTCCATTGTATATATGTGCCACATCTTCTTTATCCATTCATCCGATGATGGACACTTAGGTTGTTTCCATCTCCTGGCTATTGTAAATAAAGCTGTTTTTAAAATAAATATGGAAAGTACTAGGGTGAGAGTGGGCTGCTGCTCTTTTAGGGAATTTGGTCAAGGAAGGTCTTGTTGATAATGTGACATTTGAGTGGAGACCTCAAGGAACTGAGGGAGTGAGCCTGTGGATATCTGGGGGAAGAACGTCTCAGGCAGAGGGGACAGCAAATGTAAAGGCCCTATGGTGAGTAAAAGATTGAGATGTTAGAGGAACATCATGTGGCAGTTGGAGAGAGCAAACGGGAGATGGTAGAAGAGGAAGTTAGATGGTTAATAGAATTGGGTGGGGATGTGCTGGCCTCTGAAGAACTGTGACTTTTCCCTGAGTGAAATGGGCAGATACTGGAGGCTTTTGAGTGGAGGCATGACATGATTTCTAGACAAATCACGCTGCTATCCTTATCATAGATCAGAAAATTAACTCATTTCACAACAGTATTCAAAGGAACTTCTGACTTCACTTTTGGGCTTAAAGTTCAGAACATAAGTGGAACCACAGGTGGGGGTAGTGGGGTCTCTTACCCAAGCCTGCTGAGAGCATTGCTTAGTCTGTACTGTCATAACTAGAAGTTAGGGAGGAGCTTGGAACTCTGAGGCTAGATCTGACATAATTTCATGTGGTTTTATAAAAAACTTTCCACGTGAGAAGAGACAGCCATCAGATTAACCAGTAACTATATTTGATAGTAAGAATGCCAGGCCATAAAAGGATGATCTGATATAACTGGAAGTTCCTATCTGATATAACTCAAGGCCAGTGGTAGAGATTAGCAGTGGAAACTGACTTCTGAGTCCTTGCCTAAATCAAAGGATAGACGGAGGGAAGATAAGTTACTGAATGCACAGACTTCAGAATCCATTTATCTGTCCTTAACTTCTGCTCTCTTTACTTGTGCTTTTTACCAAGAGACACTGCAGAATCAGTGGCGGCAAGAACGGGTGGAGGGAGGAAGTGATGAAATTTATTTTCTTTAATGATGAAATAACTCCTTATTGTTTTCCAGGACTAGTTAGTTATTTATTTTCTTCCTCCACATTTCAAATCAAACTATTAAAAAATGCATATTCTAAAGTATCCTATTTCTGTGGGTGAAGTTTAACGAATAGATTTTTTGGGGGCTTTTTCACTTTGCTTAGCTAACTTCACTGTTGACAACTTGCAAATTGCATTTACTCAAATAAAAGAAATAACATGGCTTAGTACAAGGCATTTTGAAAGAACAACTAGTCTGTATACTAGAGAATTATGTTGCAGGAGGTGAGAAATGCCCTTGAGTCAGTCGTTCTTAGTATCATAGATGACATTCAATAGGAAATCAGGAAATGCCAGTTGAATGGATGAATTCATAAAGCACTAGGCATGTATTTTTTTCCAGGCTCCTAAAAAATGAGCTATTCCAAATGCAGCCAATAAAATCATGCACTCTAGAAAAAGATCTGGATCATTGAGGCAAATAATCTATTGTGGGAGATTTCTACCCTCAGTGTGCTCATCGTTCTTAAGGGGATTGAGATAAGTTTGGGAAAAAGAGATGCTGTAGCTGGTTTTATCAGTGGGTCTCAGGGGTTGGATCCATAGCATCAGGGACCAAACTGAATAGACTAGCTGTGCTGGAGGCTCATGGAGCCAGGATTAGGAGCGGTGGCATTGGCTCAGTTAGCATGTAAGATGAGTTTGCAGACTAAGGATGTTGGGAGTCTGGGGAGTGGTCTGAATAAGGAATCAATGACTTTTGGATTTTCCCCTCCCATGTCTGAGTGCACTTCTCTCTCTCATGACCTCCCTAACCCTCTTTCCCCCTTCCTTTTGCCCTTTTCCTGCCTCTGTCTTTTCTCTGTCTCTCTCCATGTGTATTGTTATACTAAACTGAAACCTGTTTTTACTGACTGATGTACTTACTGAATGAGGTTTTATGTTCTTATGTTTTTTTTTTCATTCATTCTCTTGTAGGCTACATGAGAAGGGAAAACGAAAACAAAGAACAGTAAGCTCTATGCTTACTTTTTAAAGTGACTAGCTTAAAAAATTTTTTTTAATGGATTCCTTTTCAGGGGGTCAGTGGATTTTGATGGAAAAAAGAATACTTTCCCACTGACTCCAAATCTATACAAAAGTGCTCAAAAAGATTCCTTTGGTCAAGACAAAAAGTGGTAAACCAAAAAGGGGGAAAGACCATCCTATTTATGTATCTTATATAATAGACAGAAATTGATTTTTGATAAGGAAGCAGCTGCAAATGCTGAAGTGCAGCTTTTATGAGAAATGGTTGCTCTATTTTAGGGTTCTTGCCAAAGCTGGAACAGGTGCTGTTTTTTTTTTTCTTTTCTAATCACTCCTAGCTCACAGGGGTTTAACTGGCTAGAGGGGGGCCTGCACTCCATAGACTTATGCCCACATGGACTGCTGTTCAGGCAGCATAATGCTCCAACTAGCTTGATGCTCTGATACAATTCCCAAAGCCCTTCTGGAATAGTGGGCTAGGCGGACTCCCACACGTATTAAAATTAGAATTGCACCTGCCATGTCCAGCATGTGTTAAGTTTCTGAAAATACTAGAGAGGGAAGATGGCAGAAATATTCATACCAATGTCCTTAAAGAGGTCGTAGTGCTAGGACATTGCTGGTGGGGATAAAAGGGGAGGGAGTGAGAATAAGCAATAGATTTTGCTGCTAAAGTCTTCTAATTAATGCAGGACTATGGGACTTCCTTGATGCAAATTGTGGCAAAACATTTGATTACACCTCTTTAGTTTATAGTTTTCAAGCATAAGCTTAGTTTTGCCAGACTTCTGAGTGCCTTCTTTCGAAAATATTTTAAATTTTACTTAAAATTTCGTTGAGAACAGAATACAACACAGAAAGATTCAAAAAGGAAGGTGAAGGCGCCACGTGTGTTTTCAGAGGTAACTTTGGGGAATACACAGTCCTCCTATGCTTGTCACAGGCTCAGATGCCATGGAGCCCATGGTCACGTAAAGGATAGGCTTGGCCTGGTTATAAGACAACCGGGAGTGGAGAGGGCTGTTGTGAGCTGCAGAGGACGTGCTCTCTGAGAGGTTCCTCAGCTCCAGCCAGTTGTCACCACGTGAGAATGTGGGCTCAGTGTTGCCAGATCTCCTGAGTTTTCAAGATAAGACAGAAGTCTGGATGCTATATAAGATTTCTCAACTTTTTAAACCGTGGGGAGGTCAAAGAAAGCACGTCCTCCAGCTTACATAGCCGTGGGCTGCTGATTTGTGACCACTGCTCTCTCTCCCATCTGCGGCTCAGCCGGCCCCCCTTCTGTGCGAGTGTGCATCACTGGTTCCAGTGTGGCCTGGATTTGCCCCATCCTGCAGCTACCCCATGTCTTGCCAGGGCTGGACTGTGTCCCCATCCTCCCTAAATCCCCTCCCTGCCACCATCCCTCGTCGTTAAGTCTTACTCAGTCGTCACTTTGCCTCCGACCTTCTCTGATTACCTTTCTGGGCTTCCTCAGCCCATTTTTCATTTAACTCATCTTTTTTTTTTTTTTTTTTTTTTTTTGGCGGTACGTGGGCCTCTCACTGTTGTGGTCTCTCCCGTTGCGGAGCACAGGCTCCGGACATGCAGGCTCAGCGGCCCTGGCTCACGGGCCCAGCCGCTCCGCGGCATGTGGGATCTTCCCGGACCGGGGCACGAACCCGTGTCCCCTGCATTGGCAGGCGGACTCTCAACCACTGCGCCACCAGGGAAGCCCTAACTCATTTACTGATGCTTATTATGTGCCTGACACTCTTCCAGGAATGGGGACATATCAGTGAATTGGACAGGAAAGAGGCCCTACCTTTGTTGAGCCCCCCTTCTAATCTTCCCTGATGGCTCCTTACCCTAGAATCCACAGAACTTGCAGGGAACTTGAAGCTTCATCACCCCTCTGGCACCTACGGGCTAGGACAGATCCCTAGTGAATGTCTCCAATGTGTAAACTCTCTCCTTGACTAAAATGGGAGCTTCTTGCCAGCAGAGACCATTCCATCTTGGAATTTCACAAGATCTCCCCTAAGTGATCTTGAACTAAGTGTCTAAAAATGTCCACTGCTGGATTGAGTAAATGGATTTCATCATGACCAGTGGCATGGAGCATGTTAGAGGAAGTCATCACTTCTTATCACTGCTTTTCAGAAAAGATTAATGGAACTTTCTTTACTTGGAATTTCATATTACAACATTTTATTTTGAAACGTAGATTAATTAACCTTAGAGAATAAATAGTTTGGACTTCGGAGAGCCACTGTGTAGACTTTGTGGTGTCTGTCAGTTTCGTGCCGTGAGGCTCAAAGAGAAGCTAATCAAAGGGGACAAGGGCAGAAGGGGGAACCCGGCTGCCTGTCTCCTCTCAGGGGTGATGTTCCAAGACTCTGCATGACTCCGTGCTTTGAAAAAATTGAAGCTGCTCATTCCAAAAAGCATGTAGGTCACACTTGAGAACACAAGTTTCAAATCTGCCCATCAGCATTTTTCATCCTCTCTGATCACTTAAGTCAGTTCCGTGAGATTTAGTAGTGGAAGTGTATGGAACAATTGGACAAAAATATCTTTATTTCTGCTGAACTAGAGAGCTATGTGAGTCCATCCTAAGGAGAGTCATCTCAAGGGAGAGAGTAAAGCCAACATAGAGGAAAATAAGGAAGAGAGAGACAGAGAGAGAGAGAAGATCCTGATGACACTGGTTGAACTTCTGGATCCAGCTATACCTGAAACAAGTATACCATTCGAGTTTACAGTTAAATTTTCTGACTTCCTTTGTCAGAACTTAGTCAATTTGAACTGGCTACCTTATCACTTGCAATTCAGTGATTCCTGATTGGACTTTGTCATTTAATTTAAGCATTTAATAAACATTTATTGGGGATCTACTATGTTGCAAAGATTATTTTGCTAGGAAGTGCTGGGGATACAGAGTTAGAGTGAGATAGTTTCTTTATAAATTAAAAATTTGAAAACTTCACCTTTTATTAGCAATTTGATGTATTTGTTCTCTCTCTCTCTCTCTCTCTCTCTCTCTCTCTCACACACACACACACACACACACACACACATATTCTTCTTTTTTTCAAATTAAACACTTGAGGGTAAGTTGAAGAGATCAAGACCCTTTACCACTAAAATGTATTATCTTCTTAGAATTAGGGCTGTCTCTTATTGTCAAATTTAGGAAATTTACTATTCATTCAATATTTTAATCTAATATGTAGTCTGTATTCAAACTGACTATCCCAATATTGAATACAGCAACACTTATCTTCACCCGTCCAGGTTTTAATCCGGAACCACACATTGCATTTAGTTGTCATTTCTCTTTAGTCTCCTTTAATCTGCAATGATCTGTCAGCCTTTCACTGTTTTTCAAGACATTAACATTTTTAAAGCGTGCTTGCCTGTTGTTTTACAGAATGGCCCTTATTTTAGGGGTGTCTGAGTGCCTTCTTGTGCCTTGGTTATGGTTATGCATCTTGGCAGGAATATGACAGGAGTGGCGTGTTTCTTTCAGTGCATCACAGCAGGAATCATCTGATATGGTTCATTCCATCTTGGGTGATGTTAATTTTGATCATTTGGCTAATGTATTATCTGCCATATTTTGGTAAAGGTACCGTTTCTTCCCTTGTATTTAATATGTAATCTGCAAGAAGATGCTTTGAGCCTATATAAGTATTCTGGTCCCCAACAATTTTTCCCCAGTAAATTTAGCAACTATTGATGATGCTTTCCTGGATCAGTTAATAAGATGGTGGTTGATTTTTAAAATTCTGGTGTTTCTCATATATTTTTCAGTTAGCATCCTTCTGTAAACAAGAACTTTCTCTCTCACTCTATTCCTTTATTTTTGTCTGTTTGTTTTAGTGTAAGTATAGACTCGTGGAATCTTTTCATTTTTGAAATAAGTCAAATGTAATGAAATGCTGTTGATTTAATTTTTGAATATGTAAAAACATTAACATGGTTCCAAAAATCAAAACTATACAAAAAGGTGTACTCAGGGAAGTGTCACTACCTCCCCTCCAGCCTTTCCCACTCTCCCTCTGTAGGGGACACTATCATTAATTTCTAGTTTATCCTTCTTATAATTCTTTTTGCAAAAATAAACTAGTGTATGCATAGTTTTATCTACCTTGTTTCTCACACGTGTATTATTAAATTGCACCTTGCTTTTTAAACTGTATATACTAGAATTACACCTTTCAATGTTAAAGAGCTCTTCCTTATTTTTTTAGTAACAGTTTTATTGAGATATAATTCACTTACCATGCAATTCACCCATTCAAAGGGTACAATTCAGTGGTTTTTAGTATATTCATGAAGTTGTGTAACCATCACCACAATCCATTTTAGAACATTGCATCACCCCATAAAGAAACCCTGTACCCTTTAGCAGTCACTCACCATTCCCCCCAATTCCACCAACCCTAAGAAACCGCCAATCTATTTTCTGTCTCTATAGCTTTGCTTATTCTTTCATGTAAATAGAACCATACAATGTATAGTCCTTTGAGACTGGCCTCTTTCGTTTATCACAATGTTTTCAAGGTTCATCTATGTTGTATCATGTATCAGTACTTTGTTTCTTTTTATTGCCAAATAATATTTCATTGTATAGAAATACCACATTTTGTTGCTCCATCCTTCAGTTTATGAACACTTGAGTTGTTTCCACTTTTTTGGCTGTTATGAATAGTGCTGTTATGAACTGAACATGTATGTGCAAGATTTGTATGGACAAATGTTTTCGGTTCTCTTGGCCATATACCTAGGGGTGCAATTGCTGAATCATATGGTAAGTCTATGTTTACTTTTTGAGGAACTGCCAGACTATTTTCCACAGTGGCTGCACTGTTTTACAATCCCATAAGTAATATACGAGGGTCCCAATTTCTCCAAGTTCTTGCCAACACTTGTTATCATCTTTTTGACTACAGGTATCCTAGTGGATATGAAGTGGTATCATACTGTAGCTTTGATTTTCACAACCCTGATGCCTGATGATTCCTTATTCTCTTTGACTGTAGCATAGTACTTCCCTGTATGATGTACCATAATGAGGAAAGCAATTTCTTACAGTCTTTTGCCCTCTGGCGAACTCATTAACCAATAGGAGAGACAGACAGTTAAACTAATAATTAGAACACATCACTCATACAATTATTTGAGTAAGAACAGGCTACTCCAGAAGTAGAAAAGAAGGAGAAACTCATTCTAACTGGGAAGTGAAAGGCTTAAAAGAGGGGTGAGTCTGAAAGGCTAACTCGGAGGTGGGGAGAAGAGCCTTTGAGAAAGTAGAGAAGCTTCCAAGAGCTTGTGTGTTTAAGGTGATACTCCTTTCCTCCTCTAGTTTCACTATTCTTACAACATCACATGTAAGCTACTTATGAAAGTGAATCCTTTTTTTTTTTTCCTGTACAGCTATTTTTTATTTTTCCTTACAATACAGGAGGTCAGTGAAGGACTGGTAGGAACTTAGAATTTTCTGTGGTCAAGATGGCATGTCAATAAATAAAGCCATAATAAAACAAAACATTGAATGACATGAGATGTCTCAATCATAATTAACTACTTTGCAATCCATGCCAAGTTGTTCCCTTTGTGGGTATAAATACATAATGATAATCTAGATTTTGTTGGCATCTGACCATAATGAAGTAAACTTGGATTGCTTTCCTTCCTTAATCAGCTTCCAAATTCCTGCTAGGTATGCCACAAGTTGGCTGGCATATCTATGAGAAGAGCAGAGTCCTGATTTATTCCCAGTGTGCAGGTGGCTGGCTTGGCCAAAGGAATCCTTCATCTCACCAGGTGGACTCTCTCCTATTTTTCTTTTCAAGGGATCTGTCTGGGAGCCAGGTCTGGACCATTCAGGGCCAGTTTCTTTCTGTCACCATCCCAGGTGCATCATTGTGATGGGAAGAGATTTGGTCCCTAGCCTGGTTTCCAAGCCTTGCTCCTTGGATCATTTGTGGGCATTGGTCCAGTTTATGATGGTCCTTTGCTTGGCTCTACCCAGGGACTTTGGGGTGGCTGAGGTAAGGGGTAAGCAGAAAAGCCAACCCCAGTCCCTCTGGGCCTGCTGGCCCTTTTGACCATGGCCTGCTTATTTATTCCAGAATTCCATTTTCCAAATTCCATTCCAAATTCTGCTAGGATGCTGTTTGCTAATTCCTTGTGCTGACCCTGGTCTTAACCAGAAAGATATGGAATCTTCTTATTCCCTTTGGTGCAGCATATCCTGACACCAGACTTTGCAAACACTTGAATGAGATTATTCCATTCGGTCCCATGTCCGATGGAGATGACCCAGAAAGGCAGAAACCGGTAGTTTAAATGGAGCAAGGGACCAGGACTGGAGGTGTCTGGGAATAGGAAACTTAATGTTTTATTTCTCTGAACTGTGCAATTTTGTTTCTTTATAAAGTATACATATTACTTTCATGAAAAAAGAAGACAAAATAAATTCACTGTGAATTTTAGCCAGGAAACAAAGCTTTTCCTTTGGATCAGGTTGACATCAAAGCCCCTCTGATGGCTTTTCTCAGTGGCCAACAGCAGGAGTCTTTCCTCTGTTAATGTTTGCCTTCTCTTGTACTTAACTTTAAGAACTTCCTTAAAAAAAAAAAAAAAAAAAAAGCCTTCTTTCCCTTTTCCATGCAAATTTCAGAAAAGAAGAAAAATAGATTTGATGGAGGGCATCTCCCTGCTGGAAATGGATACTCGCTGTGAGTTCATGCAGTGAAGTGGCTAAGAGCACAGTATGCAGGGGTTAGGTAGGTGGGACAAGGAGGTCCTGACAAACTATTTGTGGTTCAGGAAGACATCTGAGAAGAGCATCCTTCATCTTGATCCCAAGTGGCTTTTGCTTCTCCTTTGTTTAAAACATAATAATTCTTAATACTTACTCAGCATTAGGCATTATGCTAAACTCTTTACTGCCACAAGCTCATAATTCTTGCAACATCTCTGTTATTTGGGAAGTAATAAACCCATTCCATAGATGAGGAAACTGAGGTTCAGAAAGGTGATGTTACTTGCTCAAGGTCATCTAGCTAATGATGAAGCTAGGATTCAAACTTGGGTTGACCTGATTTCTAACCACCATGCTATACTGTTCTTTGGTATAACACACTTTTCAGATGTATATTGTAACATTATGAGATGTTCAAACAAGGCATTTTGAAAATATTCATACTCAGTGCCTGTGTCCATCAAACATTTGCTTAAAGTTTCAAAGCCATCCCATTTCACTTGTTTTATAGGTTGAATAAAAGAATATTACATGTAAAATTTCACCCCTGGAATTTTATTTACATTGTAAGACTGATATAATTGTGTTTATGCCTTGCCAAACTGAGCTTGGCTAGCTCAATTTGAAGCTGTTTTTAATAGGATTTGTTAAATAATTAAACATCTATATCTATGTCTGCCTGTCTGTCTATCATTTGGCTTCTAGTTCTTAGGTTACTTATTTCACCTCTACCAAAATAAAATAACATTTATAAAATTAAAAGCTAAACATAAATGTCCAAAACTTATAAAAACTCTATTATAAGTATACAGAGTTAGACAGGCAAGACACCAAAATTATAAGAACTAAGCCTTTATGTAATATAATACAATCATGTTAAAGCAGCTAGGAAGGCAACTCTTGCTATTGCACAGTTTATAGTTATGATGTGATAGCACCATAGCACCATGCAAAGTAGGTAGACCCATATCTTGCTGGACATTTAATGGAGGGAAGCTCCCTGGGCTGTGAGAGCATGCTTACAATTCCATGTGAGTGGTCCTGAACGGTTCCTGAATTTTTTTGAACAGTGCAGAGCTATAACCTCCATAATTAGTTTATAAGAAGTTTGAATAATTGCTCCAAGATGGAAGAAGTCTCATTCCACATGGTTCACAGAAACAATTTAGCCTAGTGGTTCAAATTAACATATTAGTAGTATTTAATATATGTGTAAGTTTTCAATAGAGTGAGGTGTAATCTTTGTGCTCTGACATGGAAAATGTCCATGATACCCTGTCTGGACAGAAGTTGGAGGACAGTGTGTTTAATATAATGCCATTTTTGTAAGAATCAATCAATCAAACAAATATGTATCTATACAAAAAAGAATCCACTCTACTACTTAGCATTTAGGGAGGTAAATTGGGGAGCTGAGCCTTCCACTTATATTTTACATCTTTATATGTTGTTGAATTTTTTTTTTCTTTTTTTTTCTTTTTTTCTTTTTTGCGGTATGCGGGCCTCTCACTGTTGTGGCCTCTCCCGTTGTGGAGCACAGGCTCCGGATGCGCAGGATCAGCGGCCATGGCTCACGGGCCCAGCCGCTCCGAGGCATGTGGGATCTTCCTGGACCGGGGCACGAACCCGTGTCCCCTGCATCGGCAGGCGGACTCTCAACCACTGCACCACCAGGGAAGCCCTGTTGTTGAATTTTTAAAGTATTACTTTTGAAAGAGAAAAAAAAAAGTATAAATCTTTTTAAAAATATTTTAAAATATACCCAAAGGCATTTGAAAGCCACAATGTCTTGACCATCTAGATCTAAACCACAAGGGGGTGCTGTTGGCCTTTGGATGAGTAACCTCAGGAGCGCCTCAGTTTCCTCCTCGGTACAATGAAGGTAAAGCCCATCTCACAGAGCAGTGGTGCACTTGTAGCTGCCTTTAATTTTCCTAAATCTGAACAGGGGTTGAGGGGAGATGAATCCTTCTTCTAATTGACTGTATTTGTAAAACCAGAACAAAGAATTTTATGTTTAATTTCCTCCTTTGACTTAAGTCTCTTCTCAATGCATAATCAGAGTGCTGGAGGGGAAGGAAGATTGGAAGTTGGATTTCTTGGGTCACTCTCTCCTTAAAGAATCTGATGAAAGGTATGCATTTTAATCCCAGAAAACTGCATGGAATTTTCAGTACAATTCCTGGAGATATCCTGGCCCAGATCAAGGACCCTTCATTGTTTTAATTTTACCCAGGAGGAAGACATGGTCTAGAGAAATCAAGGCCACCAAGACTATAGAGAGGGCTCAACCCTGCTTCCTCACTGCTCTTTTCCATACATTTGCAACCAGCCAGGGAGCCAGGTGACCAAAGCATGTGGAAACAGTAGATGGTGACTGCTGGGGAAGGGGACACTCTGTAATTGAGCTTTTGCATTGCAGCTGCATTCTCACTGGAAGAGTCAGATTTGTGTATGTATTTAAACATAGGTGTGTTCTTTAAAAATCAGTAGCTGGTTAACATTAAAAAAAGAAAAGCTACTGTTCCTTGATGGGTCTTGTGGGTCTACAACAGTGACCTCTTTTAATCCTCACAATGGCCCTAGATGGCCTGGTGGACACAATGGGGCCAGGCCAGATCCCCTTTGCTGTTGCACCCAGAGCCCAGCTGCTGTGAACCTGGCAGGTCAGTGATTCCACCCTGCCCCACCCACCCAGAGCTGCTATCGGGATTCCAGCCACCTACAGTGCGGTAGTGTGGTAGGTACTCCAGAGCACCTCTGGGTCAGGTGGAGACTAGACTTTACCTGAAACCCTATCCTGTCTTGCCTCTCTCGTCCCTCATCTGTTTTTCTCAGGCCCTCACAGGACTTTCCTGAAGAGCGTGTCCCCAGTAAATCACATACCCTCATCCCTTTCCCAGGCTGTGCTTCTAGGGAATCTGACCTACTACAAGGGGTTAGTGTTACTGACCCCGTAACTCTAGTTTCCAAGGGTCATGACTTATGTGATGACAGCACACTGGTAAGATTCACTTTATAGAACCACACTTGGGGCCTCAGAGATCATCTGTCTAGTCGTTTTACAGAAAGGGCATGTATGTATATATACTTATATGTATATATAGATTTTATGTGTTTTTACTCATATTTACTTAAATATATGCACTCCCTTGCTTTTCCATTTAGTATTATGCCACAATTATTTTCCCTTATTTCTATCTTTATAAACATAATTGTGAAAAATGCATAAGATTCTAATCTACGAATATAGCTTAAAAAAAAAAAAAACAATTAATATTGGGAGTTCCCTGGCGGTCCATTGGTTAGGATTTGGTGCTTTCACTGCCATGGCCTGGGTTCAATCCCTGCTCAGGGAACCAAGATCCCACAAGCCATGCAGTGCAGCCAAAAAAATAATATAATAATAAGAATAAAAATAAATAAAAAAGCCTAATATACTCGAATAGGGAAATAGTTGTTTACATTTTTATTATTATAAATTATAAAATGAAATATCTTCATGTAAAGGTTTTTTTTTTTTCTGTGTCCTGATTACTTTCTTAGGAAAGACTCCTAGAAATAGAGTTACTGGGCCACAGGGTATAATACATACTGCATATTTATTTTTTAAATTAAAAAAAAAATTTTGGCAGCACCTTGCAGCAATGTGGGATCTTAGTCCCCAACCAGGGATCGAACCTGCGCCCCCTGCAGTGGGACCGTGGAGTCTTAACCACTGGACCGCTAGGGAAGTCCCTGGATTTATTTTCCAAAAGATTTTACCAGTTTATACTCCCAACCATGGTGCCATCTGGCAATTTGAACCCTTTGCCAATCTTGAATATTGTCGTTAAAAAAAAGCAAAAAACCCAAAACTTAAAGTTAAAAGGACTCATTGCTCTGTTAAGGTACTTTTCTTTATTTGTAGTAAGGTTGAAATTTTTTCATATATTTATTAGCCATTTGTGTTTCCTATTTTGGGAGTGTTTCCCCTTGTTTACGGCTTTAATAATGAATTTATATATGGTTTTTGAAAGTCACTCTGGAAAAATACACTGGTTATGGGCTTGGTTATTAAGCCCATTTAGAGATATTTATCCTTTAATTTTTCCAGAGCAACATTTTCTACCTGCTCTGAGGCAAAGTGGGTGGGGGAAGATTTGAATCTGAAGAAATTCCATTTAGTAATTAACACTCCCCCGCCAGAAGCAAGATGGAATGTCTCAAAGAGAGGATTTCTAAACATAAAATGCAATGAGATAATTTAACAAAATATTTTAAGTGGAATAGAGCAGAACTGAAGACATCCCAGTGGAGCCAGAAAATTTCTACACATTTATGAAGAAACACAAAGCAAGCAGATGACATTGTTAAAAATGTAAGGATTCGGGCAATAAGCCCACATATCTTGAAAATACAAACACAAATGTCCCTAAATTTAGGTTAGTCTTATAATTTCAACTTTGGCTTTGAAAACGTTTCTTACTTCATTGTTTCTTTATTTCAGAAGTGAGGTGACAATAAGAAATAGTAAATTGAATAGATAATCAGCACTGAAAGTCAAGTAAGCATTTCGGCCTCCTTCTCCTTAATGTAGTATTATCAATTATATATTTTCATGCTAAAAAATTGTAAGTGCTCACAAATTTTCAAGAAACAAAATTAAATTCTGAACTAAAATTCTTCAACCTTGAGCTCTAGCCAGAGGTGAACTTTATTTTGGAAAATCTGAGAAAATGAGCTCCATTAATTCTGAGTGGAAAGGATCCTGAAATACTCCTTGCTTCTCCCAGACATATTATTTAACCTCGCACATTCCTCACAGCAGCTGCTCCAAATCTTCTCCACTTTCCCCAAATCCTCCTGAGCTGTGTAGAGAGGACAGAGGCTGGGTGACCTTCCTTATTCCAGTTCCTCCTCATCTCCACACACCCCATCTCTACTTCCACTCAATTACAATTTCTTCTAGGGCACTTGGCTTTCACGCCTTTATATTCCCCTTCTCCTAGCACACAGCAGAGTGCCTGTTCATAGGCACGGCTCAATAATGAAGATTTTTTAAACGAATGATTCAGGTAAGGTCAACTTTTTAAAAGATTGAGATATAATTGACATAACGTTATATTAGTTTTAGGTATACAACATAATGATTCGATATTTATATATTGTGAATGATCACCACAATAGGTCTAGTTAAAAATCCATTACCGGGGCTTCCCTGGTGGCGGGGTGGGTGGGAGTCCGCCTGCCGATGCAGGGGACGCGGGTTCGTGACCCGGTCCGGGAGGATCCCACATGCCGCGGAGCGGCTGGGTCCATGAGCCATGGCCCCTGGGCCTGCGCGTCCGGGGCCTGTGGTCCGCAGCGGGGTAGGCCGCAGCGGTTAGAGGCCCGCATAACCCAAAAAAAAAAAAAAAATCCATTACCATATATAGCTACAATTTTTTTTTTTTGTGATGAGAGCTTTTTAAGATCTACTCTCTTAGCAACTTCCAAAAATAAAATACAATATTATTAACTATAGTTACCTTCCTGTACATTGTATCTCCATGACCCATTTATTTTGTAACTGGAAGTTTGTACCTTTTGACCACATTCACACATTTTACCCACCCTCCATCCTCCACCTCTGGCAACTACCAATCTGTTCTCGGTATCTGTGAATTTAGGGTTTATTATTATTATTATTTAGATTCCATATATAAGTGAGATCATACAGTATTTGTCTTTTTCCATCTGACTTATTTCACTTAGAATAATGCCTTCAAGGTCCACCCTTGTTGCAAGTGGCAAAATTTCCTTTTTACAGTTGATGTGTGTGTGTGTGTGTGTGTGTGTGTGTGTATATATATATATATATATATATGAAATGCACCAAGGTTTCTTCCAGTCTCGGCTATTGTAAATAATGCTGCAATGAACAAGGGGGATGCAGATAGCTTTTCAAGTTGGCGTTTTGCTTCCTTTGCATGAATACCAAGGAGTGAAATTGTTGGATCATATGGTAGTTCTATTTTTAATTTTTTGAGGAAACTCCATACTGTTTTCCATAGTGGTTTTACCAATTTACATTCCATGAACAGTGAACAAGGATTCCTTTTTGTCCACATCCTCACCAACACTTGTTATTCCTTGTCTTTGTGATAAGAGCTGTTCTAACAGGAGTGAGGTGATACCTCATTGGAGTTTTGATTTGCACTTCCCTGATAATTAGTGACGTTGAGCATCTTTTCCTGTACCTGTTGGTTATCTGTATGTCTTTGGGAAAATGTCTATTCAGATCCTCTGCCTATTTTTTAATCGGATTGTTTGCTGCTTTTTTTTTTTTTTTTGCTGTTGAGTTGTATGAGTTCTTTATGAATTTTGGATATTAATCCCTTATCAGATGTATAATTTGCAGATATTTTCTTCCATTCATAAGTTGCCTTTTCATTTTGTTGATGGCTTCCTTTGCCATGCGGAAGTTTTTAAGTTTGCTGTAGTCTAACTTGCTTATTTTTGCTTTTATTGCCTTTGCTTCTGTTCTCAAATCCAAAAATCATGATATCAAGATGCTTACTGCCTGTTTTTTTCTAGGATTTTTATGGTTTCAGGTCTTATGTTCAAGTCTTTAATCCATTTTGTAAATTTATTTATTTTATTTATTTATTTTTGGCTGCACTGGGTCTTTGTTGCTGCGCATGGGCTTTCTCTAGTTGGGGAGAGAGGGGGCTACTCTTTGTTGCGGTGCTTGGGGTTCTCATTGAGGTGGCTTCTCTTGTTGCGGAGCACAGGCTCTAGGCGCACGGGCTTCAGTAGTTGTGCCACATGGGTTCAGTAGTTGTGGCTCGGGACTCTAGAGTGCTGGCTCAGTAGTTGTGGCTCACAGGTTTAGTTGCTCCGTGGCATGTGGGATCTTCCCAAACCAGAGATTGAACCCATGTCCCCTGCCTTGGCAGGCGAATTCTTAACCACTGCGCCACCAGGGAAGTCCCTTTAATTCATTTTAAATTAATTTTTGTGTATGGTGTGTAATGTAGTGATCCAGTTTTATCCTTTTGCATGTAGATATCCAGTTTTCCAATACCGTTTATCAAAGAGACTGTCCTTTATTGTATACTCTTGGCTTCTTTATGGTAAATTTACTGACTATATATACGTGAGTTTATTTCTGTGCGGGTAAAGTCACCTTAAACAATGTGACTCCAGATTTTATCTGATCAAACACTAATAGAGCCTGTTGCCTTGGAATAACGAACTAAGAAAGAGCACAGCAGAGTGCTATACACAGGGCTAGGTTTGACTCTTGTTCTACCATTCATTGACTGGGTGATCTTGGATAAGTTGTTTAACCACTCAATCCCCTAGCCCCATGTTTTTCAGACACTTCATCTCTAAAAATGAGGATAATAAAATTTCCTGCCTCACAGAGCTTTTGGGAGGATTAAATCAGATAAGGGACTTGGTACAGAGTGTGCCCCATAGCAAGTACTCAAAACGAATATAATGCATATTATATATATAATCAGTATCAAACCTCTGAATAATATGACAGCTTTGTAAACTGCTTGCATAATGTCTTTATGTCATGTGCAGGCCAACCTCTGCTAAAAAAAGGGAAAGTGGGTGTTAAATGAGCTAGTGGGAATTGTTTCTTGGCCCCTTCTCCCAGATTTGAGAACTTGTGTCTGACTGTGTTGCCAGGAAAATCTACCCCTTCCCCCTTTCACGGATTGAGGACAGAACAAATGGCCTCTGCTTCACTTTCCCATGGAGCCCTAGGTACCACATCTCCCGCTGTTTCTAGTAGAAGCTCGCTCATTGCTGACATAGGAGGGATGCAGTTAATGTCTGCGAAGTCGAATTGCTTGAATTCTCATGCCCCATCTCATGAATGGACTCTAGACAAGTTGTTTTCTTCAAACTTGTCTGCTCATATCTTAGAGCTCATTTTTATTTTGCAAATTCTAAAGCTTTGCCTCTGACATGTTATGTTATTACATCAACATAACTCAGTCACAAAGATTTCAAGGCAGAATAATTAATATACATTGATTATTCATTAATTCACTCAGAAAACATTTATTAGATGCCTACTGCGTTTTCTTAAAAAAAAGAGCACATGTTTAGGTGTAGAAGAGCTTGTTTGCTTCTCCCCCTGACAGCCTTTAAATGCTAATGAGGTCACTTTTATCTTTTTCTAAAATAATGTCTGACTATAGCGACATCTACTGGTAAAACTGAGCTCTAAACCAAGGGGATCCTGCGTGTATAGCCTCAAAGGTATTTTGACAATTCTTTTTTCCCTAAAGTGTAGTCCAGGCAGACATCCAAATCAACATTCTTTGATAATGAGTACTAAGCCACTTCACTAAATGATTTTCTGTAAATGATTTCAGAATCTTTAAAGCTTTCCTGTTTGGAATACTTCTGCTATCTTTGCTGAAAAATCATAGACCAAGCTGCCGGGCAGCCTTTTGAAAGAACCATACACAATAAAGTGCACAGAACCTTAGAAAAATATTACATTAAAGTAATTCATGTTGATTTGGAAAGCTGAGAACCATGACTAACAGAACACTGCCATTAACTGATGGTTCCCAGGACATTCCAGTGCAAATTATTATTTAAAAGCTAACTTGTGGGCCCTTGGAATTTTGTCTTAAATATAATGCCATATCCAGTGGTTAAATTCTTTTTTTTTAATTATTTAATTTATTTATTTACTTTTGGCTGCGTTGGGCCTTCATTGCTGTGCGCGGGCTTTCTCTAGTTTTGACGAGCAGGGGCTACTCTTCGTTGCTGTGCACAGGCTTCTCATTGCGGTGGCTTCTCTTGTTGCGGAGCACAGGCTCTAGGCACACGGGCTTCAGTAGTTGTGGCTCGCGGGCTCTAGAGAGCAGGCTCAATAGTTGTGGTGCACGGGCTTAGTTGCTCCACAGCATGTGGGATCTTCCCGGACCAGGGCTTGAACCCGTGTCCCCGGTATTGGCAGGCAGATTCTTAACCACTGCACCACCAGGGAAGTCCCCAGTGGTTAAATTCGTAAGGTATCCATCAATAGCTCATTTTATACAACATAACTGAAATAATGTGCATTTGCAAAAAATGGAAAAAAAGGGAGGATAAGAAATAATGCTTTGCAATATTAGTAAATAATTAGGATGTTTAAAAATTGAAAAATAGTTTTTAAATAATGGATTTTTTTATTACCTTGAATACTGGGGGGATAAATGACTAATTGTCTGATAAATGACTTGCTAGCTTGCAAAATGTTAACTACCACTCATAGTGCCATTGAGTTTTATCAGTCAATGGATGCCTTTGGCTAGATGTCCTCATGGTTACAAGAGGCTGCAGTGGCTCCAAGCATCACCTCCTTACAAAGCAGAAAAGGTTCTTATCAGAAACCTCATTGTGAGAATAAGAAAATCTTTCCCAGAGATATTGCCTATAAACTTTCCTTCTCATCTCATTAACCAGCATTGTTTTCTTTGCCCCTTTCTATGCCAATCACTGGCAAGTGGATTAGATCATCATGGTAATTGAAATTCACTCCCACCTTAGCCCCTCTCCTGAGGTTGGGTTGTGGGTCATTTTCCCTGAGCAAACAAAATTGGTGATATTCAAGCAAGGAAAAGGGACATAGATGGATTTGGTATCTACTAAACTGAGGAGTAAATGGGGTGGGGAGGAGGAATATGAGACAGGTGTGGGTGATTCTTTCTAGAAGTCTAAGTTTGGTGGGAAGAACTAGGATAACAGCAAAAAGGAAAGGTTGGACTTAGAAAAGGATTCGTTTGCTTTTGTTTGGCTTGAAGATGGAAGAGACATGAATATATTTATATGCAGAAGGAGGGCCAGTAGAAGTGGAAAGTTTGAGGAATTAGAAAAACAAGTTCTTAAAGCATATGAGAAAGGATGGAATCTCTAGCCAGGTACCAGACTTTGGGATTTTGAATATCAAATTCCAAAAATTGATTGAGTCCATCAGAGAATGGCCAACTTTTAATTTCCTCAATTAGAAGCACTGAAAAAATCAACAATCCTTTCATTAAAATTACTTTCTGTGTAGCAGTTTCTGACTTGTAAACATTTTTCTTGTTCCCTTTAGAACTGTCCATATATTTTTTTTTTTTTGGCTATTGGGAAAATTGGTAAAATTTGAATAAAGTCAGTATATTAGATATTAGCATTATATTGATGTTAATTTCCTGATTTTGCAAATTTTACTGTGGTTATTGAGAGAATATGCTTTTGAAGGAAATAGACAATGCAGAATTTTAGGGATATGATGGTTAATTTTATGTGTCAACTTGGCTAGGCGATGATGCCCAGTTGCTGGGTCAAACAACCATCTAGATATTGGTGTGGAGATATTCTTAAGATATGATTAACATTTAAATCAGCAGATTTTGAGGAAACCAGATTATACTCCATAATGTGGGAGGGCCTCATCCAATCAGTTGAAGGCCTTAAAGCGTAAAGACTTAGGTTTCCCAAAGAAGAAGAAATTCTTCTTAAGACTGCAATGTAGACAGTCGCCTGATTTCTAGCCTGTTGCCCAGCGGAATTCAGACTCGAGAATGCGACATCAACTCTCACCTGAATTTCAAGCCTGCTGCTGCCCTACATATTTCATGTTTGCCAGCCCCCATAACTGCATAAGCCAATTCCTTAATCTAAACTGCCGCCCCCCACCCCGTGCCCATACATATCTCTTTCAAGATATGTATATATCTCCTATCGGTTTGTTTCTCTGGAGAACCCTGAAAAATGCAAGAGGTAAATGGCATCACGTCTGTAGACCCTCAGATGTTCACTTTTGGGGAATCTGGGTGAAAAGGTAGTGGGAATTATTTGTACAGTTCTTACTGTGTTTCTGTAGTTCTGAAATTACGTCAAAATAAAAAGATAAAAGAAAAACAAAATGTATTTGAAAGCCAGTTTGGAACATGGCTTTTCTCTTACACAGAGCTTATGAACTTGTCTAAGTTCCCAAGGTAAACTGACACAGAGCTTATGAACTTGTCTAAGTTCCCAAGGTAAACTGACACAGAGCTTATGAACTTGTCTAAGTTCCCAAGGTAAACTGGCAAAGGACTGTTTAATGTAATACTGGGCCCTCTGAAGGTGATTAGATAGGAAGAAGGCAATAGTGCTTTAATGGTGATTCAACTAGAAGGGAAAGCATTATACTTGAATGATAGATTTTAATTAATCCTTATTTTGGTGGAGAAACTATTGCAAAATTTTTTAATATTCAATTGCCAGTGTGAAATATTAGAGGGATAAACAGTTGGGGGGTTGAGGAAAATATGGAAGTTAAAGAAGAAACCGGTGCTCAGGTGTATCTAGAGAGGAAGGGAGGAGAGTTGAAGGAAGGTTTCATTTGATTTGGTTTACTTGGAAGAAATTTGAGCATATTTATGCACTGAGGGGATGGAGCTAGGGTAGAAGGAGTAGTTGAAATTATACCAGAGAGAAGCAAAATCTGGTACACATGAAAAAGGATGGAATCTCAAGCAGTGCTTTTTTGATTTTATATACCGCTAAAATGTTTTTAAGTGATAAAACTGGAGGACCAATATAAAATTGTCAACTTCTACATTTGCCAGGTAAGGACATAAAAATAAAGATAGACAAAGCCATCCAAACCATGGGAATCCACTATTACCATCGTTTCGTAAGTAAACATTTAAACTCTAAATATAGAAAAGGCATAATGTAGGGATTTAATAAGTTTAGCATGAGGTTCTTCTTTCATTGAGGACTGTTTATATGGATTCTTGCTTTTGGCATTAGTTCTAGCCGAGCACATGTAAGCAGCTGTGTCTGTCTTGGTAGCTGGTACAGAGCCTGCCAGACGTGGTGTTCTAACAGCACACCTTGGATGACTGCACATCTTTGTCTCCATTGTGACCTTGGCTCTTCCTTGGACTTGCTTTCCACAGTCGATCCTGATAACCCCTGACCTGGCCCCAGGCTCTGGTTCCTCCTGTTCCCAAGAGCAGCTTTACAAGTAGGACCTGTGGCATCCACTTCCACTTGCTTTATTGAAATTGCATGTTTATCTGCCAAGGTTGTGATTATTTTTATATCACCAAATTTTGCCCTTTGTTAATGTTCAAACTCACTTATCTCTTTCTGGTTAGCATAGCTTTCCTCTTCTCTTCACTTTGTTCATTCCCTCACCATTGCTTCTTGAAGAATATTGTTTTGCTGGGGAAGTTTATTAGCACCTTGTTTCTGCTTCCCTAATCTGCATGGTAGGTGCCTCTTTGCTTTCATAAGGAATGCCTGGTTTGGTTGCACACCTTACTGGTGATATTAGTGCCGTTCTTTTGAGCTTTGATTAGGCCCTGCGCTGTTTCATGACCTTTGGGGTGAAGTCCAGAGGAATTCATCTTCTTGTATCTGTAAATGGGAAGCATGAGATCAGTTAGAAAGTGCCTTGGGTCAGATCTCTGTTCTTTGCTAGTTATGTGGCCTCACAAGTCTCTTAAACGCTCTAAGACTGTAAAATAGGGAAAAGAACATCAATCTTATAAGGTTATTCCAAGGATCAAATGAGAGAAATGTGTAAGGAGCTTTGAAATATGCTGGCACGTGGCAGCTACAGTAACAATGGTAGCCGTTACTGTAACCCTCCTTTCCTCCCAGCACTTTCTAGAATTGTGCTGTTAGATAACCACTGGTTACATGTAGCCACTAAGCACCTGAAATGTGGCTGGTCTCAGCTGAGATGTGCTGTAACTGTAAAATATACACCACTTAAAGGGGAGACTACAGTGAGCTTACAGTTTACATCAGACTGTGATGTAACTAAGAAATAAAACGCCATTGACACATCTCTGAGATTTGCGGGGTATGATAGCAGCTAGCATAGCTACCATGAGTAATACAGGAGTATTACTTACAAGAAAGGGGATGAGGGATGCTGGGAATACAATATGTTTCTCTGGGAAGAGTCACAATGACCAAGTACATGGAGACATGTGGGGAACATATGCCAGTTTTATTAATATACAGTGAGAAATAGAACAGTTTAGGGAACTAGGTGCTCAATCCTTTGCTTAGTCCATTCTCTTTTGTACTTAAGGTATGTGAGAAGCCAAATTATAATCACATGGGTACTTGATAAACTATGGATATACAAGGACTAAGGGGTGTTGATTTTATAATTGTAGTGTTAGTAGCTTGGGGGCTTGACTGCTTGATCTTTGGATAATGTTTCTTAAAATCAAGTTGAAGAGTCCCATGGGCTATATGGCAGGGTGTCGAGGGTACACAAACCCAGGGTAAACTTGACACATTTTCCTAGGGTACCAGAGATTTAGGGGATAAGAAGTTAAATAACCGAATTAGTCATTTAAAACAATATCTTTACACTAAAACACACCGATATATTATTAATTAGGATGCAAAAAATTACATACATTTTTTAAAAAGCATGAAGACTCAAAGAACTTTTGAGCTTGACATGGGCAGCTTCAGGCTTGGGGTGAGCAATAGGGCAGCAGAGTTAGGAGCAGAGGCTTGGGGATTGACACAGGAGGATTTTAAGACCCAGGCTCTGCCACTTATTAGTTACATGACCTTGGACAAGTCATTTAACTTCTCCAAGCCTCTGTTTCCTCAACAATGAAGTGAAGACAATAAACAGCCTTCCCCACAGCATTGCAGGATTCAGTGAGCCAGAGCACAAAAAGCAGTTAGGACAGTAGCCGACGCTAGAAGGACAAAATAAAGGGTAGTGGGTATTGTTGCTATGCTTATAGCTATGCCTCGGACTCTCCTCAGCTATGAGGGGTACTTTAGGGAGAAAAGCTGGGAACTCCCCGTCTTGGTGCATCCCGTCTCTACAGTGGGAACACGTCTGCCACAGCCACCGTCCTTTCCTGCTTCTGAGGCTGGCCAGTCCTCCTGATTGGTGTGTTACACCCTTAGAAATGTTCCTAGTGCATCTAGGGAAGTTATGGCTGAATGCAGCTGGCCCAAGGTTCAAGTCTGTGTATTTAGGCAGCCCTGCACAGCTCTGGTCCTCCCTTCTTTGAGGCCTCAGGAGGCTATCTCATTTCTAGGTGCTTGGGCAGTATCTTGCTGTAGCCCAGGTGTACTGATTACACCATGTGTATATATGTCATGTTTGCATGTCATTTTGACCATTTTGAGGGCTTGACAATATTTGATGTTTCCTTGTTTTGACTGTGATTGTACATGGCTACTGCTCAATAACTATTGATTAATAGATTGAAAGAAATAAAACTAAAATATATGCAGTGTTGTCACCACCTTCTATACTCTCACATCCAGCTCTTGCTACATGAGAGGGGAGGAGATAGGAGAAGGGCATACATACCTCCAAATCCCCAAATCAAGAAACAATCCTGGGATTCCCTGGTGGTGCAGTGGTTGAGAGTCCGCCTGCCGATGCAGGGGACATGGGTTCGTGCCCCGGTCCAGGAAGATCCCACATGCCGCGGAGCGGCTGGGCCCGTGAGCCATGGCCCCTGAGCCTGCGCGTCCGGAGCCTGTGCTCCACGGCAAAAAAAAAAAAAAAAAAAAAAGAAAGAAACAATCCTTTTGGACTTCCCTGGCGGTCCAGTAGTTAAGACTCTGAGCTTCCACTCCAGGGACATGGGTTTGATCCCTGCTTGGAGAAGATCCTGCATGCCATGTGAGGCAGCCAGTAATAATAATAATAATAATAGTAATATTAATAAGTAAAAAGAAAAAAGAAAGAAAAAACAATCCTTTCACCACAGTGACAAACACCACAGTGTTTCCCTGTCCTGTATTCTACCCCAGCTAGGTAGGAGATGTGAGGTACTGGAAAGGTCAAGGTCTTTGGGATAAGACAAACTTAGGACAGTGGCTCAGTTCCATCACTTACTAGTGAGGGCACTGGAATTTACCAGGTAGGTGACCTCATTCAACCTCTTTGAACTTTAATTTCCCAATCAACCCATCTCCCAGAGTTGGCAAGGATTGAATGAGACAAAGATCAAGAAGCTCTTGTCCTGGATGGGACATGTTTAATAAATATTACTTTCCATGTAAAAATAATTTTGGGGACTTTCCTGGTGGTCCAGTGGTTAAGAATCTGCCTTCCAATGCAGGGGACGCGGGTTCAATCTCTGGTTGGGGAACCAAGATCCCACATGCCGCGGGGCAACTAAGCCCTTGCGCCACAACTACTGAGCCTGCGCGCTCTGGATCCCGTGTGCCACAACTAGGGAGATAAGCCTGCGTGCCACAACAAAAGAGCCCGCGTGCCGCAGCTAAGACCCAACACAGCCTAAATAAATAAATAAATATTTAAAAAATTTTTTTTAATTAAAAAAAATCATTTTGGTGCTGTGGAAAGGCAGATATTTGGCTCACAGCTGGGCAATGTTTTGGGGGATCTTAGGGAAAATTCAGATTTTTCTTTTGTGTTTTCTTCAGTCATGAAGTGGGAATTTAAGTCTGATTTGTAAGCTGGATAAGGGAAAGAGGAGAAAGTAAAAGGAAGTCAGTGATGGTGAGCCAGGTGATAAATCAGATTAAAACAATAAACATTTCTCTATGTATGTCTGTATGTATGTATATATCTCTCTATTTCTCTCTTTCATCCCCTCCTTTCTTTTCTGTCAAGTCATCTTATTGTTTTTGTTCTACCAGTTTTATTTTCTATTTTATTTTTGGACTAGGTTATATATCCACATAGCTCAAAATTCAAAAGGTATAAAAGGGGATGCAGTGAAAAGTCACCTTTCCACCCTGTTCTTCAGCCGCCAGATTCTTCTCCCTAAAGGCAACCAATGTCACCAGATTCTTGTGTATCTTCCTGGAATATTGTTTACCCTCTTTTTACACAATTGATCACATACTCTGCTACTATCTGAAATCTTGCTTTTTTCACTTAATCTTGAAGATTACCCCACATCCATGCATGCAAAGCTCCCTTGCTCTCTCTTAATTTACTTTTTTTTTTTCTTAACATCTTTATTGGAGTATAATTGCTTTACAATGGTGTGGCTTAATTTACTTTTAATGCCATTGTATTTTGTGTATGTACCATTACTTGTTTAACCACTACCCTACTGAGGAACATTCAGGCTAGTTCTGTTTTTTGCTATTAAGTAATGTTGTAATAAATAATCTTGTATATGTCATTTTTCAGTAAGCAAGTATATCTATAAGACAAATTCCTGAAATGGAATTTCTGGGTGAAAAAATATGTGCATCTGTAAATTAATCGATGTCAAATTGCCCTTCATAGAAGTTGTATCAATGCATGTGCTACCCTACAGAGTAGCAAAGTCTTCTGAGTTTTCTAAAGTACACATACCAAGGAACCAAAGCACATACATAGGAAGTAATGGAGACAATTTGATATGACCCAATGACCATGGGCTAATTGGATTCTCATTGTTCCTTTGCTCTCTCTCGGGTACATAATCTGGACCTCTTATATAGATTTAGAGTTATTTAACTTCACAATTCTAAAATTAAACTCCACATTAAAGAGGTTTCTAATTTACAAACTGATATTTAGCTGCATTTCAGACTGTCAGAACCTCATGAAATAGAAGGGATGGGTTTAATCTTTGTTTTTTAAGGTTTCAAATTTGATACCTCTGAAACCTATGGCTCAGAAAGCTTTTGGTCTTGCACCCCTTTACTCTCTTAAACATTTCTGAGGACTGGACTCCAAAGAGCTTCTGGTTCATGTGGGATATATATATTTTACAATATTTAAAAGCAAAACTAAAAAGTTTCCATTTGTTTATTTAAAATGATTCCATTATAACATAAATAATAACTTTTCTTATGAAAAGTAACTATTTTTTTTAATTAGTGATAAAAATAAGCATTGTTTCATAGTGTTGCAAATCTGGCTTACGAGGTGATAGCTGGCATAGCACCTTGTGGAACCCAGTGGAACCTTTTCTTGTGGACTGGACTTCTATGGTAAAACATTTTCTGCCCTACCTTGATACCAGATATGTCTGCTCCTTACCCTCCTGCTATAAATCCTCACCCACCATTTCCAGGAAGTGATGGGCAGTGTCAAGATTCACGGGTTCTTTGTGAACTGGTTTTCCAAATCTGGTGTTCAAATAGGCTAAAACTTGAATGGGTCTTTGTGGATCACAGAGGGTCCCTCTTGCAGAACTCTAAGTGAATATGGTAGCTGTATTAGATTTGATGTAAGGGACCAAAGGGGTCATATAGTAGTGTGTTTGGGGTAATGCCCAGGCTTCACATGCCCAGCCTACACTGTAATTACCAAATCATCATGCCCAGTACTCACCATGGCTCCATACACCTAGATCAGAGGCCAGCATGTTATCAAAGAGATCTGGCTCTTCCTACTGGATTACCCTCAGTAGACTAATTATGCTTATTGGGTGAAAGGATAAGAGGCTAGAAGAGCCATGCTGAGTTTGAAGAATGGTACATGTGAAACACACAGAGAATCAGTCTCACCCCCCTAGTCAGAGCCAAGTGTGATACTCACAGAGCTAAAGCCAGAACTGGAAAGACGGTGACACCTATGGGTAAGATAAAAAGACTGGTGACCATTGGCAGCCCTACATGGGCAGATCAGCCAGAAAATTAGAGCTGTCAAACAGTAGAATTCTGTGCCAGCAGGAGGGAGCCAAATGAGGTTTGTAATCCGGAAAACTGTTCATACCATTCCTGGTGAGACTGCTCAGGGGGAAGGACCCTGCGCTAGGCATCATTTTGAAGAGGAAGTGAATGCTCAACTCTACCATAGTAACCACAGTTCAATACTTAAGTGTTTTTGTCCTCCTTTGGGGTCTACAAGTCCTTCTATGACACTTATTTGTAACATGGGTTGGGGCAAGTAATATTTTTCTATTTAATAATTGAAGCAAATGAGGAAAACAGGCTCAAGAACACTAAGTGGAAGGGCCTGGCTGGAAAGTGATTACACCACACCCAGATCTTCAGACAGCTAATCCAGTGTTTTATCCATTCTTCCAAGGTGGACTAGTATGGGTGGGAGAAGCTGGAGACAGTGGAAGAAACAGAAGCTCAGCTGAGCCGTTGGAGACTAAGAGGCTTTAGAGAGCAAAGAAGAGAGGGCAAAGAAAGCAGGCGAAACACAAAGGAAGGGATCTCTTGGCAAATGTGGGAGTTGGTGGGGAGACTGACCCGAGTATCAAATTTGTATTGGGACACAAGAAATCAAGTTGGAAAAGTAGGAATAGGGTTAGATGAATAATTTGGATGTGATGTGGTACATAAGAAGGCATTGCTATGGCTACATGAGAACCAGAGTAACAATGAAAGCAGGGCCTTAGGAAGATTAGTCTGGCAGTGGAACAAGGATCTGAGTGGAACAAAGAGTCTAGAAGCAGATAACCAGGATACTGTTGTGGTGATTCAGGTGTGAGGTGATAAGTCTCGGACTAAGACGGCAGCAGTGGAAAGGTGAGGAAAGAAGAATTCACAAGACAATAAGAAGACAGACACTCCATGACTTAGTAACAGATTAGCTATAGGAACAAAAGCTGCTCCAAGCTCTGAGGAGCTAGAAAAATAAAGGCCTCACTGGAACATAAGATTAGGACCTTTATTTCTGAGACATTAGATTTGATGTAACAGTATCAGAGAGACAGATAAATAATTTGAAACTTATTACATCATAACTGAATGGCCAGAGGTCAATCTCTTTAAGAAGTACATTTTGAAGCACATGGATGAAAAAAGAAATAAGGTATATTAGCTAGCACATATGCTATAATCATAAAAACCAAAATATAGTTTTCTTTCATATTAATTTTATTAGCAATTATAAAATAAAACCAGTTTATGAAAATAGTTCCCTTTTCAAGATATAGGAACTACAGTCTTTGCAAAATATACGCACCCATAATTGTTACAATACATATCCTTGTATATACCCTGGACATTATAAAAGTATTTAAGAGTCACACCCTGTAAAAGTTGGGAGAAGAAACATTTTCTCCAACTTTGGTCATATATTGTGACATTCAAGCACTTAAACCACACTGTTGAAATAAAACATGTCTCTAGTGTACAGGCCCAAAGGCATTTAACTTTCAAGGTCCCATAGGTTCTTTTATTGTGCAAGGTAAAGAACCAGGAGAGGGTTCCCTGAGAGTTCATTTACCTTATGTAGCTCAAGCAGTGGTTTACTTTCCGTACTTAATCATGGAACTAAAGGAGGGATCTTGGGCAGGTCCCCTCCCTAGCATCCCTAAACATGGAGCATGTCTCCTACAAGAGGACTCTAACCCTTGAGCCCTAAGACACTCTAATTCTATAATTATCTAACATACTTGCAAAATGATGCTTTTGCAACTCTAAACTCTAATATTGCAGATTAGGCTAAAGTTATAAAGATAGTGTGACTTTCCTAAATAGACCATTTAGGATTTATCTGGTGGGAAGCACTTGGGAAGATCAGCAAGCCAAAAATTTCCTCTTGGAACTACTGGAAAAGATCCTTTTCTCACCAAGGCATAAACCTCAGAAGCCCCAGTTCTTTCTTACTTCGGAAGAATTGTGATGAAACAGTGGGAAAGAGCCTATAATCTTTCAAATCTGTAGGCTTAAGATAAGAGCTCTGACACAGTAAGAGCTGGAGACCATTATAGCCTCACCAGTAAAGGGTTCACTGTGACAAAGAGCCATTTGCGTGTACTCTCTACTTCCTGATTAACCTCCCAAGGTTTCCTAAATATTACATTCTGTCTTTAACTGCAGAATACTGGCCTGATGAAGTTCCAGACATAAAATGTGTTTGAATTCATGATGTTAGTATCATGGTGCAGCACTGACACTTAATATCATACTGATATACTAGAATTTAACAGTGATTTTGTTTTCCTATTGAAGAAACTACAAAAATCAATCGACCATGGATTCACAGGTCTTTACATTTACTATATAACATGAAGCATTATTATATATAACTCCATAAGGGAAAAAGACTACAAAAATAAGTTTACTAGGATTACTGTATTTTAAAAAGTAATTTTAAAAAAATATACTCCAAAGTCCCCTAAGTATTTGGTTTAGAAGGTAAGAGAGGTATCTTAATAGGGTGAACCATAAGGAACTATGGTTTTTGTAAGTTAAAAAGGTAAAATCTCATCAATTTCTTATGGTTCAACCTAATAAAGCCCTGAGAAAATTTTATTTGGCATCACACCATAAATTCAAGGAGAATTTATAGAAAATCACATTTCTAGTATAGGGAAAACACTTCAGGATGGAAATGTGCACACTGGCCATGCCAAGATTTCTTTCTTATGATTTTTAAACACCTTAACTTAGAAAGTTAAGAAAAATTTAGTGCAGTTTCAAAAAAAAACAGAGGACAATTAGACTTACAGAATGTAGCTACAGATGATAATGCCACTAAAACAGAACACTATTAGCCAAATTTGGTGATTTAAAGATTTTTTTTTTAAGTTTATGTATGAAATTTCAGCATTAGAGTGAAAAGGCACAAATATGCGTTAAAAGAATGACAATAATTTATAAAAGCCTTGAAAATAAGGCTAATTCATTTGTTTTATTTATACCATTAAGTAGGCACCTACTCCAGCTTTGGCCTCCTAAATGGGATTACATTTCAAATGAATTCTCAACACAACACTAATTATACAGCAGCATTATTATCAATAAGTTTCTTAGCCTCTACACTGCTAAAAGAGAATCTAAAATTTCTTCCCACCTATATCCCATCAGTACCAAAAATACACTTTTAAAAATTACATATATTTATACTTGAGTCATAAAAAATTGTGCAGTTTTTCTTCAACTAATGATGTGTTCTCTTACCAAATGCCACCCCAACAACCAAAGCCAAAACCAAAACCAAAAAATAACTGACACACAAAAATTAATAATTGCTACACCCAACTGACTGGCTATCCTCAACTAATTAAAGACATACCATATTCAAAAATGGTACCTTAACTATGAAATGTATATAGTCAGTGAAGTAAATGCAGATTTTCCAGGTGTGTATGCGGGTGGTATGTCTCAACTGGGTGATGGTGTACACATTTCAGCAATGATGCTTTATTTGGAGCTCTGGTACCATTTACGAACGGCCGCTCCAATGCTACTGGCTACTACGCATAAGGAGCCACCCACTGTCCACCACGACGGCACATCATGAAAGAAAATAATCTGAAAGATAAAAGCGAAGACCACATCCATAGTCTTCATTAATGCTACTAGTCCTGCTTTTTCTATTTGAATGGCTTTTGCGAGAAACATCTGACCTCCCAAACCAAACAGCCCAATTAGTATGAGAAATAGCCTGTCCAACCCACAGTGCGGCAGACTCCACTCTCCTAATATAGAAAGGGCAACGATGCACTCGGTAAGGCCAGCTACTACATAATACCAAATGCTCAACATGTAGTCCACAGATGTCCCTATTTTCCTTAGGATAACTAAAGTCACGGCAGCAAACACAGCGTGTACAAGTGCTGCGAAAGCACCTTTCAGGTGAACTGAATAGTCTTTATCCGTCTCCACGACTTCGGAACCAAACAAAAATGGCGGCCTCACGATAAGGATCACTCCGGTGATTGTGAATGCAGTGAAGACAGCGTCCCAAGGGCTATACTTTTCCTTGAGAAATATGCAAGCAATTATAGATGTAAACACTGGACAGCTAAATGAGATAACCGTGGCGTCAGCGAGGGATGTTGACTGGTAGGCGTAGTATAAAAGGATCATGGCACTAGAACCAAGGACTCCTCTGAGAAGGAGGAAGATTCGTTGACCTTTGGGGCCTATAAACCCAGTTCTGTAAATTCAAAGGAAGGAATGCATATTAAATGAACTCGGTATTTGTTTTCAAATTACATTTTTAAATTAAGCATTATCTTAAAAGTCCTAACTATCAGAAAACAAGGCAATAGTAAATTAATTATGTCTACAACTATTATACACCTTTTAGAAAGTGTTTCCTAAATATAGCTAATGACATTAAAGTGTTCACAGTAGAATCAAAAATAGCACAAGAGAAATACATAAATAGTATAAGTCAGCAAATATAGATATTATTTTCCCTAGGTATAGGTACATGCCTGCAAAAAAGACAAAAAGGAAAATATACTGAAATGTTCATCATGGTTATACCTTAATAGGTGGACTCATAGGTAATTTTCCTTTCTATTTATTTTCCCCAAATTTTCTATAATGAAAAGTGTTATTTTTATAATAAATACAATTTCATTATTTAGCTGCCCTGTATAAGAAAACTTGGGAATGCGAGTGTGCATTCTCAATCTTAGTGAGTTTTTCTGTTACAGCTGAAAGCAATGCTAAAATTTATTTCAGGCATTGAATATGAGACAACTTCTCATTGTTCTCCTTAGGAAAAGAGTTAAAATACGCTGGAAAAGAAACTGTAGCATTCGGATAAATATAAGAACTGCTGCTCAAATGCTTTACACTTAAATATTTACGAAGCAGAGTGCTGTGTAAGTTCCTGGCTAGGTGCGGCTCACTGGTCTGTGCCAGAGCTGGCCTTTGTAGAGCAGCGTCTAGGCTTGACATAGGGAGCCCTTGGTCTCTGGAGTTAGAAATGAAAGTGTGGTCACCTTTGGTCCATACTTTGAAAAGCTGAGAGTTTTTCATGATAGTGAAACATAAAATGGGTCAAAACAGATTAGTGCCAACAACTTAAGAAAATTCTTCTAAGTGCCTTCCTGCCAATACCTTTACTCCAAAATGGAGAGAATGATTGTGTTAGCATCAGTGGTCTGTTGCCACCTTTAGACATTTCTGAAGTCTTACCTACCATCGTTTCCTAAAATATTGTGACTTGTCCACACCTACACGGGAATTTCTGACAATATTTCTGATCTTAGAGGATTTTCACCTTTTTCACCAAAGACTTGGGATAAGGAGTGAAACTATTCTAAGTAAATCTGCACTGAGTTATAGATACAAAGAGACTTTGGTAGCAAGTGACTGAAGCTTTTAATCTGGAGTTTAAGCATCTTTACCCAAAAAGAAAAAGAGCCAGACAGCCACCAGGAACCCAACAGGCGCTCCTCCCAGGCGTCTAAGTACACGGGGGTCTGTAGAGGTTACAACAGTGTGGGGGAGGTATAATTTTCACCTGGGGAGGGTGTGTGTATGGGGTCCATGTAGAAGGGGAAGGGAGGCTGGGCGGGGAGAGAAGAGTAAGGATGGGGACTACAGTTTTCGTACAGGGTAGAGGACAAAGGATATCATTCCCTCCAGTTTACAGATGAGGACACTGAACAAGAAAAGAGCTAAAGAGGCCTTTCTCAAGATCCACTTTCCCCTTTCCCATGGCACCCTAGTGGGAAGACCTAAATATTATTACTGTAACCTTCTGTCTGCCCTGGTAGGAGAGCAGCCTGTTCTACTTAAAGAAACCTCTGACACTAGGAGACACTACTGTTTCCTCCTGTTTACTTTTTTCTTCCAAATACTAGTTACGCCAAAGGAAAGAGGGAGGGTGGTACAAGATGGGGGGAATTGTACAAGGAAAGCTTTGTTCTCAAAATAGGGGGTGGTAAATAACTGAATCTCTTTCCCCTCCTTTGTTTGGGCATGTGGTTGGTGCTTATGAGAGCATCTTCTGTGGGTGGATCCTTGTGACTTTTCATTAATCTGAGCCAAAGGGTGTAGGGACTGGTAAAGCTATGAGAGGGATAAAGCAGAGTCTGTAGAGTAGATAATTTAAGCAGGTCAAAAGATTTACAAACATTTATTAATACCTTCTACTTTGCAGGTAAGAAATACTTACTTTCTGTATATTAAGCAAGGGATAATGATTAGCATTTGGAACACACATCGGAATGCACTAATTTCTACAGCGTGGATGTCTTGCACTTTTTTAACAAATAAAGAGCCCACTGAGAAGAGGAACGCAGACAATAATGTGTAAAACAAGCCAAGTCCAGGACAGGGTGCTTTCTTCTCAGCTTCTGAAAAAGATTAAATTCTGGTTAGTCCTTGCTTCCAAGGGTATGTTTAATCACTTTTACTTAGAAATTGAGAAAAATGGAACAATATTAATAGCTAACAGCCTACAAAAATTACCTCCTAAGCATATCCGTTCTCTGGATCTGAACCATTTTCCCCACGAAGAATAAAGAACCATAGACAAAGGGCAACAATTTAAACCTACCTTTTTAGAATGCAGTTCACCCTACAAAATGGATCTCTTTGTCTCACTGAAGACTCATCCCTCACTCCTAAAGTCAAAAGGAAGTAAAAAGCTTGCCAAGATGGTGAAAGAAATCTTTAAGAAATGCTTATCAAGATGGCTAGAGAAAAATGCTTCCAAGTGATATTTTATATCATCTCATTGGTGAACTCGGCTTTATGTAGAAAGTGTTCTTTTCTGGAAAACAGGTCCTAACTGTGTGATATGGCTACTTCTTGATTAGCTGACTTCCCCCACAAGCCTGTAAGCTCCTCCAGGGCTAAGATCTCAGCTGCCCTGTTCAGGCCTGGCCCATGGAAGACCCTGAATAAATAATTGCTGAAGGAAATAATATAAGAAAATTTTGTGGAAAGATGTAGGGTCTAACACCACAGGCAAAAGCATAATCTGAGAAGGCTCTCTGTTTAGTTATTTTGAACAGTTAAGGAGATCTTAAAGTTTTCACGGTTTACGACTTATCTTCCATTTAGAACATAAACTCTTTGAGGCTAGGGGCTAGGTTATCTATCCCTCTGACTTAGTACTTAAAAGTGCTTAAAAATTTAAAAAAACAAAAAACAGTACTGCCATCTGATTCTTGGTTTGATCTGAACCAGGAAACTTCTGCTTTCTCCAGGGCATCAAGTATTCAATCCATTAATGACAGTCTGTAGGAGCAGCCACTGCCTCTGTCTTAAACAGCTGCCTAAGACAGGAGTAGAACCTGCTTTCAGTCTCACCCCCATCATTCAGAGGACAGCAAAATGCAACAGGGTAAGCAGAGAACTTAAAAAGATAGGCCACACACTGAGGAATATTTTTTTTTTCTTTTTTGAAACGAACACAAAAACAAGGACAGAATAGGAAGGAAACACAGTACTGGCCCTTGTTAGTTAAGAGCATAGCAGAGGTGAAGGATGTGTAGGCACATGCAATTTGTAGTAAAACAAGGATTATCATTCCAATCTAGGAATTTACAATGGGTTACTCAGCCATAAAACAGTATTGCACAAAGTTTGTTTGTTTTAATGCCCTTTTCTGATAAACACAAACACCAGGTAATACATTTCAACATCCTCATGTTAATTAGATACCTTTGCCCACAAGTGACAAACAGTTTGCAAAGTGGGACCAAACTCTGATGATGCACAATCTTCCTGGGGGTACACTTCAGCCTTTGTAGTAAAAGATGCCATTCTGGTCAGTGGTCTCCACCTTTTCCTGTTCTAGGTGTACTGCTGAAGAGAATGACTTGGAGCTAGCAGTCATCACGTAATAGGTTATCCATTATAAGTACCCGAATCCTCCACGTCGTGTTCTATATCTATGTGCTCAGATACTGTAGGAACCAAACTGCACATACCCACTCAGCCCATGAGAAGGAAGCTTTAGAAGACTTCCAAGTTAAGCACCACAAAATACATGTATTGGCTCTGGTCAGCCTTAGAGGTCAGTTTCTGAAATTTCAGAATGCAGGTCCAAATAAAATAGTTTTCTTTCTATAAATTTATTTATTTTTTATTTTTGGCTGTGTTGAGTCTTCATTGCTGTGTGCGGGCTTTCTCTAGTTGCGGTGAGCAGGGGCTACTCTGCGTTGCGGTGTGCAGGCTTCTCATTGCGGTGGCTTCTCTTGTTGCGGAGCACAGGGTCTAGGCACATGGGCTTCAGTAGTTGTGGCTCGCGGGCTCTAGAGAGCAGGCTCAGTAGTTGTGGTGCACGGGCTAGGTTGCTCTGCAGCAGGTGGGATCTTCCCGGACCAGGGCTCGAACCTGTGTCCCCTGCATGGGCAGGCGTATTCTTAACCACTGTGCCACCAGGGAAGCCCCAAAATAGTTTTTCTTAAAAGAAACCCAATCCTTACATAGAACCTACACCCTCAGAAAGAACAGAATAGGAAGATCGAGGACAGAAAACATCTCCCTGGTCTATATTTCAAGGATCTTCTCCAACCTAAACTTTTAAAATTTTCTCCAGGAATATTTTAACTTAACATGATATTTTAACTCTTTTAAAACTTTAAGTTACAAGGTCTAGTTTAACTTGATTATTTGATATAAGACTGAGGACTGGTTCTCTCAGGCAGACCGCAGTCTCTTACAGAATAGTAATTTCAATTCTCTCTGTCAAAGGAGATGGACAAGAGAGTAGCATAATCCAAAGAGGCATCTGCCTATGTAATATGCTTCCATGACCATATTCCACTGAAAACATATCTAATAATTTGGCAACTCTAAATAATTCAAGTTAAGTAAGTGGCCACAGTGCGATTTCCTGAGTCAGAAGAAAACTGAAAAGTTGCTCACTTTCTCTATCCTCTGCTTTAAACTGGTGATTCACTACCCAGGTTGGGAATTAGAATCAACTGAGGAACTTTTAAAACTTCAATGCCAGCCCTACCCTAGACCCACTGAAATAGGACCGCGGTCACTGTAAAAAGCTCTACTGGTTTCAGGGCCACTGCTACCCTAAGGAACTCACTCCTTCCAGGGGGATGTGAGGCACAGACTTAAGACAACTTCTTTTCCTTGCTTCAGTCTAAGACCCACACTGTCCCTCAAGAAAATAAACAGATGTCTTAGGATAGCTGTGTGCTGTCTGGGAAGGTTATCCAAGAATGTAAGAAAAATGGGTAACAGTTTCAACCTGAACTTGAAAATGAACTTTCTTGAGATAACCAGTTGGGTTAAGAAGCTAAAATGATACTGTCACAAAGTTCAATGACCACAGTACGGGGGGGGTGGGGGGGTGTTAAAGTGTTTCTATGGCAATCCCATTTTTGGAATATTATCTGGTCACTTTATCTAAGTCTTATTATTAGCAACTTTCTTTGAAATTAAAAGACCCCTCAAGATTCTTAGGTGGAACTGCTTACGTAGGTTTTGCCACCTTCTGCCTGAAGTATGCCTCTTTGGTTCACAAACAGGGGAATCATTTAAAAGTTTGCAAGGACTAACTCAGCAGTCCATCGTAACAACATTCAGCCATAGGATGCTAAGATGAGAAACTGACTTCTTCAAAGCTGCACGTCTGGTCAGCTCAGCTGAAGGTAACCCTTACATAAATGATCAGAAACCTGATCATTTCTCTTAGCATTAAGGACAAAAATGCAGCAAGAACCATCTCCCTGGGGTTTGTCTCCACAAAATGTGTGAATTTTCTGACTCTCAAGAAGTGCAGACAGAAAGCGGGATCGGCTAAGAGACATAGAAATCCCAGGTCACACTTAAGGGAGGTGATCCAGAGGATGAGGTGGTGCAGACTGTGTAATTTTGTCTTGAAAGGACATCTGCCTATTTCTCTTTTCTTTGAGGAAGCTGCTCCAGGTGGGTGGTGGAGTTTAAGGAGGAATGTGCTTGGGGCTAGGAGAAAGGGCTCTGGGCTGGGTCGCTAGCAAACTGGGATCCTATCCCTGGTGCTGCCCGGACCTGTGAAGTGTCTCATCCACACATGCTAGATCTTCGAAAAAACAAAACAAAACAAAAAAACCCTCCCAAAGCCCTCACCTTCCCAGGCCTCAATTTCATCATTTGTGAAAGGAAGACATTGAACAAGATAAAGGCTTTCTCACACGAGGTCCCTGGCTTTGGAGGCGGGTCCGTGAACCTCTTACCCGTGTTTGTAAGATTGTGCCTCTGTCTCATTTTGCATCAGTTGCTACAAATTCCTTGTAACTCAAAAAGGTTAAGAACCAGTAGTAGTCCCACTCAACTCTGCCTTCCCAAGATTCTAAAACTCTGAGACAAACGTTTTTCTAGACCCGATGCTTTTCAACTTCCTCTTCAAGCAACACCGTTTACATTGAGATCAGTTTTCTTGCTTAGCTTCCTCCCAACCTCGGCCAGCTGCGGGATGGCCTTTCTCCCTGACTCCCAATCTCGGGCAGGGCGCACCGAATGGCAATCTGACTCCATGATCCTGCCCGTAACACTTTAATCACTTTAATTATAAGAACAGTTTCAGAATCCCAAATGGGTTCCAAAACAATCAGAAACTTTCTCCGCTCTTCCCGCCGATGGGGGCGCGGGGGGCTTCTGCTTTACAGCCCGCACCCCCCCCCCCCCGCCCCCAGGTGACAGCACGAGGGTGTTCACGAGCTCCGAGCAGGGTGGGAAGGGGGGGGGCGCGGTCCACACGGGGCCCCCGGCCGGCGGCTGCGGGGACCCCCACCGCTGGCGCCCGCCCGGTCCCCCACGGGCGAGACCCGCACCAGGGTCCATGCGCCGCACTCACCCTGCTCCGCGCGCGAGCCGCACGGCAAGGAAGGACACTGCCAGCACCCACCGGGGCCGGGCGTCTCCGCTACCTCGGTGGCCGCCGACTCTTGCCTGGAGCCCGGGGGCGGGATGTCCACCAGCGGCAGCCCGGACTCCAGCCGCTTGGCGGCCCCAGTGTCGTCCACGGGCCGCATCGCCCAGCCGGCGATCTCCCCGCGGCCACCGCGGCGTCTGGCGCCGGCAGCCGCGGCTCCACTGCTCCGCTCTTCCGGCCCGCGGAGGTGGCGGTGCGGCGCATGCGCGTGCGGCCCTTTCGCCTCCCCACCCCCTCCACGGGGAACCGCGCTCGTCCTCTCCTACCCTCTCACCTTCAGGTCCCCGAGGGGAGGGCCGGTCGCCTCCCAGGTCAGCTGCGGTGCCCGGGCCTGGCCCCAAGGCGTCCACCCCTCTGCTGCAGTCTGGCTAGACTGGCGAGCGTCTTGGAATCATCCTTCCCAGGGCACACTAGACCTCTTTCTGTCATTGCGAAAGGAGGCAGGGACCCCCGCGGGTCGTGTAATCTTCTCTTAGGGCGGCCAGTCGGGAGGTTAGGGGAGTGTGCATTTATTTCTCCGTGTGGCGCCGCATTCAGCACCTCTAGGACACCCTGAAGACCTTGCCAAGCACTGTGCCTGTCTTTGAAGGATCGTGGGTTTTACCTCTGTTTTCTGTCGTTGCCACTTATCCAAGGAGAGTAGAATTTTACTGGTTTTAGGTTTTAAAAAAAAAAAAGATTAGCACGTAACCATACGGGATATGTATCTATAAGACTGGGGCAGAACCCATTTATATGTTTTTTGTAACTGTAGGCATTCATTATTGATCTTTATTGTCTGTATTTCTGTCTGCCCATCTCTTTTCCTTCCTCATTTACTTCGTCCTCCCTCCCTCCCTCCCTCCCTCCCTTCCTGTTGTCAACCAAGTCATCCTAATTCGGTTAGAAATAAAATTCCAATAACCTGATATAACTGCACCTGGTAAAATCAAAGATTTATGTCATTTGGCCCTAGGATTCACTAATACCCTCTTTATGTTTACGTAATTCTTTTTTCATCTCTTTGTTTGCTTCAAATGTGAAAAGAGAGTCTCTGGGCAAGGATGAACCTGTCTAAACTGTTCTAGGTCCAAGTTCAAGCAGGTTACTAAACAAGACAATGAGGTTTGCTTTTACTTAGATATTTGCACAAAGGGATCCACAGCTGAACAATATTGGACTTGAAATCAGGAGTCCTGGGTTTTGGCTCTGATTCTGTCACGGAGTGCGTGACCTCGTACAATCACCACCGTGCTACCTGAAGCCAGCCTTGGTTACTTCATTTAATTGACAGAGATAAAGTATTTCCCTTCCTACTTTGCAGAGTTGTTGTGCAACTAAAGTGCAATGATGTGGGCAACAGCACCGAGTCACCCGAAAAGCACTTTACTGGGAAAGCAAGGTGTATTTTTAAGTAGGGAAAACATATAATTTATCCTCCAAACTGGGACTTTTTTTCTTTAGAGTAAAAAGGGGAGCTCGTTTAAAAATTATGCAGGGCAGTAGGCACAAACTGGTACTGCCCTAGGCAAACTGGGAAAAATGGCCATCTGAATTCTAACTTAATTAACATATACCTTTGCCTTGTTCTTAAAAAGAATTTAAGGCTGCTTGCAAAAATCTGTACACCTGATTTTATTGGTGGTTGTAAAAGTGTTTTGGTGGGGAAATTGTAGGGAGGGGTGGTGAGGGTGGTAGCTCATGGTTATGAAGGAAGAACCAAGAAGCTCCTCCAAACATCTAGAAATCAAGTGCAATTTCACAGTTGCGTTCTGAGATTTAGATGTGCAGAGCATCTGAAGAGCCCATGAGATGTTGTGATTTATAAGAAATATGTATTTGGCCACATTCAGATAACCAAAATATATTTCTCACATATATTTGATCTTCACCCTGGGTTCCTGGCTCATAGCTCTCAAAATCCTTGGAATTTCCTGAGCAGTAAGAGCAATGGGAACATGTTTTGTTATAATATTTGGGTTCTTGTCCTCAGGTCCTGAAATGGCTTCTGAGCCTTAGAGGTGAAACAGATGTCTTGTTATTCATAACAAGCTTCTTTCCGCCACAACTGGGTTTAAGTTAAATGGGGTAACTTTTAAAAAGCACCTAAGGATGGGGGCCTGTTGCCAGGGTAACCAACCCTGGGATTAGAGGGTTAGCACTTTCAGTCCCACCCTCCACTCTCCACTCTCCACTCTCCACTCTCCACTCCTGGGGGCGGGGAGGGGCTAGGGGCTGGAGATTGAGTTCAATCAGCAATGGCCAGTGAATTAATCAATCATGCCTATGTAATGAAGCCTTCATTAAAAACCCAAAAGGTGGGGTTCGGAGAGCTTCTGGGTTGGTGAACATGTGGAGGTGCTGGGAGAGTGGTGTGGCCAGAGAGGGCATGGAAACTCAGCATTCTTTCCCTATACCTTGCCTTATACATCTATTCTATCTGGTTGTTCCTGGTTATATCTTTTTATAATAAACTGGTGATCTAATAAGCAAAATGCTTCTCCTGGTTCTGTGAACTGCTCTAGCAAATTAATCAAACCCTCAGAGGGGGTCATGGGAACCTCTGATTTATAGCCAGTTGGTCAGAGGTACAGGTAACAACCTGGACTTGCAACTAGCATCTGAAGCCCAGGAAGGGAGACCTTGGAACCTCCAGTTTATAGCAGGTTGGTCAGAAGCACAGGTGATAACGTGGGCTTGTGACTGGCATTTGAAGGCACGGGGGCAGTTGTGTAGGACTGAGTCTTTAACCTGTGGGATTTACCTGTGCTATCTCCAGGTGACTAGTGTTAGAATTGAGTCGAATTGTAGGACACCAAGCTGGTGTCCAGAGAACTGTTGTTGGTGTGGGGGGAACCTCCACCCCACCATGGTGGAATTGGGTCCCGGAACACTTTTAATCTCCCTCTGGAAGTGATGAAGATGCTGGTTAGGAAGTGAAAGGAAGAAAGAATTGGATGAGTTGATCAAGAAGTACCTTAACTACTTCACTTTGATCACCATCCTCAAAAAGGGAAAAGAGAAAGAAAAGAAAATAGGTACCATACCAATGTTGACTAAGGTGACAAAAGGGTAATGGAATGATTTTGGTCTTGGAGTTTATTCATTTAACTTCCTTTCCTTCTGCTGCTGACCTTGACATATGAATGATATCAGTTACAGTCATTCTTGTTTGCTAAACAAACAAGAGCCATGTAAACTTAAAAAGCTACTGGTAAGAAAAGTATAGATCAGACTAGAAGTAGGAAGACATGGCTCTGTTGCAGCCTCACCCAGCAGAGGCTTGGAGTGGTTAAGTTCTTCTTTGAACACTGTTATTTCAAGGCTCCGGTGACACTGACATTGAGCTGGTGAGAGATGGATTTCCCCTATAATATGAAGGGTGGGGTAGAAATCTTTACTGTCGGGGAGACCAGCTCAGCCCATTGCAGTGGTCTAGGTGAGATTTTGACCTCAAGGTAGAGGAGGCAGGGAGGAAAGATAGATTCTGAGTTAGATAAGGATGGAATGGACAGAATAAGTTGACTAGATGTGAAAGAGCGTTGCTTCTGTATGCAAAATCATGCAGTGTTCCAACTGAAATTCTTCTGTTTGAAGGAATTCAATCTTCCAGTGAAAACAGGAGCTCTCGACCTGATGCCAGCTAGCCACCACGGTGGTGGTGGCACCCCTATAGTTCTGGTGTCAAGAAGAAAGAAGGAAGATGAAAGTAGAAGAGAGGTGGGCTCTAGCTGTCCCATTAACAAGTGAGAGTCCACAGTCCTCATAATACCAGTGGTGGCAAACAGAGACCTTCAGCAACTGCAGGAGTTCAACTCCTGAATTCCACTATGGTTTGAATGTCAGGGATGTTCTTAAGTGAGACATTTGTAAATCAGGAGCTCTTTTCCTGGTATGTCTACCTGCTGCCTACCAGGCTGGTATCTCGGTACTGATTTGAAAGACTGCACATTTTTCCTCCAAAAAAGTTAGCTTCTTATTCTTTTAACTAATGCAACTTATGATTTGGAAAATGGCAGCTTGTTCCAAGGAGTGAGGTTCAGTGTTTTTGTTTTGGGGAAAATGAGTACTGTGGAACATAAGATCATAATTCTAAATGCCTTGGTGAATGAAAGAGAGAGCAAGCAAAAGAGAGGTGTTTTAGTAGAATTGTAGGATAGTACATCAGAGAGGCAAAATACACTGTTTCAATAGACGATAAAGAACTGACTCTGGAAATATACCAGGAAGGAAAATGCCAGGGTTGGTTCTTCAAAAAAATTAAACATAGAATTATGTTACAAGCCAGCAATTTCACTTCTGGGTATATACTCAGAAGAATTGAAAGCAAAGAATTGAACAGATGTTTGTACACCAACATTCATAACAGCATTATTCACAATAGCCAAAAGATGGAAACAACCCACAGATCCATCAATGGATGAATGGATAAAGAAAATGTGGTATATACATGCAATGGAATAGTATTCAGGCTTAAAAAGGAATGAGGGCTTCCCTGGTGGCGCAGTGGTTGAGAGTCCGCCTGCCAATGCAGGGGACACGGGTTTGTGCCCTGGTCCGGGAAGATCCCACATGCCGCAGAGCGGCTGGGCCCGTGAGCCATGGCTGCTGAGGCTGTGCGTCCGGAGCCTGTGCTCTGCAACGGGAGAGGCCACAACAGTGAGACGGTCGCGTACGGCAAAAAAAAAAAAAAAGGAATGAAATTCTGACACATACTACATGGATGAAACTTGAAAACATGCTAAGTGAAATAAGCCAAACCTAGAAGGGAAAATACTGTATGATTCCATTTATATGAGGGACCTAGAATAGTCAAATTCCTAGAGACAGAAAATAGAATGGTAGTTGCCAGGAGCTAAGGGGAGGAGGGAAAGAGGGGATATTGTTTAGTGGGTACAGTGTCAGTCTGGGATGATGAAAAGAGTCCTGTGATGGGTCGTGGTGATTGTTGTACAGCAATGTGAATTCATCTAATGCCACTGAACTGCACACTTAAAAATGGCTAAAATGGTAAATTTTATGTTATATATATTTACCACTATTTTAAAAAGTTAAAAATATGCCAGGGAAAACCAGGGTATTCAGTAGACAGCTAAAAAAACAGCAATGTAAATCCAAAGTTGAAGTAAACCCGGGTCTGCATACAAACTGAGGCATACGAGATATTTTCCCCAGCACTGGCCATAATTATACAGAGGTAACAACTCATTAAAAAAAAAAAAAGGAAATAATAAGAGGAAGAGAGGTAGCGTGGTATTGCATATTCCAGGCTTCTGAAACTTTTCCATCCAAGTATCCCTCACAGCTAAGAAGTGGGAACTTGGAACTCTAATTTCTGGAGACAGAATTTAAAGCCCCAGAAATGGGAAGTTTCTTTGAAGTTCTGTGTCCCATCTTCAAAATTTATGCCAAGTTTCTATTCTATTCCCTAATATATTTATGTTTACCTTAGTATCATTTTTTCATGTAACTCATTCAACTAATGTTGTTTCAGTGCCTACCCCTGACCGTTCACAATTCCTAGCAGGGGTAGAGTGGGGGACAAAAGAAGCAAGGCTGCATTTCTCCTAGGGATGCAGTGGGGGGTGATGGAGGAGTGAAAAAGGATGCCAGCGTGACCCAGAATCAGGCAAAACCTATGCCCAGCTATGTGAATTTTGTTTAGTTTCCTGCTCCCTCCCCGTTGGACACACTGGCCAGGGAGTCAGAACAGTGCTCTGTGTGGTTGTGCGAGTCTGGACGCATGCGCTGGGCTCTCTTCATCTCCGTTTCCTCTGCTCAGAAGTCACGGGGCTGGATCCCCAAGCCGTCACTATTGGGCAGAGGGGAGCCCTGCAGGCCTTAACGTGGTCGGGACTTTCTCCAGCCATCCCTTGCTTTACTACTCTCCTCTGTTCCCACGCTGCAAAGGATAGCTCCCATATAAATGATTTCTGGGGCTCCAGGGAACCTGTTTCCTCCTGAGGGAACTTGCTTTCTGTTTACGGATTATCTGAGAGTGAGGATGTCTGAACTTTAAACTTGGCTGTATATGATTAAAGTACAGCATAATCCACTTTACTCCCAAGTCTGTTATCATTTGGGATTTGGATTCCACCCAGCTCTCTTAAATAATTACTCTGAATGCTCAAAATACACCAAGCGCTATTAAATGCATCATTACATTTAATCTCAGGTGAACTCTATCAGACAGTTTAGCAGAATAACTGAAAGCAGGGCTCTGGAGTCAGACTGCCTGGCTACCCTCCTGGCTGCCTTACTTTTCAGCTGTGCGACTTCAGACAAGTGACTTAGCCGCCTCCCTCTGAGCCACTGTTTTCACGTCTATAGACAGGGATAGTAATAGTATCCAGCTGCTATGAGAATGAAATGAGGTAATGACATGTAGAACACCAGAGAGCAAGTACTTTTTTAAAAAGGTGAGCATATTATTACCCTCATTTTACAGAAGAGAAAATCGAGGCTCAGAGATGTTAAACAACTTGCCAAAGTCACGCTGATAGGGAAGGGCAGAGGTAGAATTGGAACCCAGGACATCAGAAGTTGAAGTCCATGATCCAGACGATTACTCATCCAGAAGACAATTACCAGGATTGCTGGCTTCCAAGAGGACCTCATTAGAGCACAGTTTCTTTCACTTTATATCCTGGCTTTGACCTTAAGGCCATTACTGTGGCAACATTCCACGACTACATTCTACACTACAGCGATGCTCTGTGGCTTGTCTCTCTAGCTCATGGTGTCTCCCTAGCATCTTAACTTTCCCAATAATGGGATTTAATGGGAAAAGAGAAATAGAGCAGACAGCAAGAGAGTGGAGGAAAAATAGTAGAGTGCCCCAGACAGGCAGAGGATTCAGGAAGGGACTGAAATCAGGTCTGTGTTACTTGTGGGGACCTATTCACTTTGCAAATTGCCTATGAACAACCCCTCACCCCTGCCCTGAGGGTTCTAGCTAAGACCCCAGCTTTGGACAACAGAAGTGAGTTAGGAAGAGAGCAGAGCTGTGGACCCTGGAGTGTGATAATGAGATTATCATTATGGATGAGATAAGAGGTTGGCTTTGGTTAATTTTTTTTTTTTCGGGTACGTGGGCCTCTCACTGTTGTGGCCTCTCCCATTGCAGAGCACAGGCTCCGGACGCGCAGGCTCAGCAACCATGGCTCATGGGCCCAGCTGCTCCGTGGCATGTGGGATCTTCCCGGACCAGAGCACGAACCCGTGTCCCCTGCATCGGCAGGAGGACTCTCAACCACTGCGCCACCAGGGAAGCCCTTTGGTTAATATTATTATAAAAATTGCTTTGCTTCAGAGCATTTTAATTTTTAATAATATGAATCCTCAAGGGAGGGAGAATTAGGCAAAGGGTCAGACATCAGGGACTTCCAATATTAAACCATAAAGCATTATTTACTTTACAGACAAACAGACATATGGACACACACACACAGAGTCCTTGGCAAGTATAACCTTACGGAGGCCAGCACTGGTTTTCTGGAGCATTAGCAGTTTCTCTCTCAGTGGTGGTAAGGATGGGAAGCACCCAAGAAGTTCCACTTTTACACAAATCCAGGTATATTTGTTTAACCTTTCTCCTTGCTCCATATGTACATTTTACATTATAAAACTAGGTTTTGAAATTTCATGCAATATTTAATGCATGATAAAATTTTTGATAGTACAAAAGGGCACACAATGAATAATAAAAACTTTTCTCTCTTCCCTCAATCCCACTTCTCAGAGGCAATCACTGTAAACAATTTATGTTTGTAACTCTTCTAGTGATTGCCTTTATCACTAGAAATGATTTCAACTTTTCACCATTGAGTATATTAGCTATGGGCTTATCATATATGATCTTTATTATGTTGAGGTATGTTCCCTTTATACCCACCTTGTTGAGATTTGATCATAAATTGAGGTCAAAGTTTTTCAAAAGATTTTTTCTGCATCTATTGAGGTGATCATATGATTTTTATTCTTCAGTTTGTTACTGTGGTGTATCACACTGATTGACTTGTAGATATTGACCTATCCTGGCATCCCTGGGATAAATCCCACTTGATCATGGTGTACAATCTTATTAATGTATTGTTGAATTCCGTTTGCTAATATTTTGTTGAGGATTTTTGCATCTATGTTCATCAGTGATATTGGTCTGTAATTTTTTTGTGTGTGATATCATTGTCTGGTTTTGGTATTAGGATGATGGCGGCTTAGTAGAATAGTTCAGAAGTGTTCTTTCCTCTGCAATTTTTTGGAATAGTTTGAGAAGGATAGATGTTAACTCTTCTCTAAATGTTTGGTAGAATTCACCTGATTTTTTTTTCTTTATTTATCTTTTGGCTGTATCGGGTCTTAGTAGCAGCACAAGGGATCTTCGTTGAGGCACGCGGGATCTTCGTTGCAGTGCACAGTCTTCTCTCTAGTTTTGGAGTGTGGGTTTTCTCTCTCTAGCTGTGGCATGTGGGCTCCAGGGTGTGTGGGCTCTGTAGTTGCGGCACGTGGGGTCCAGAGTGCATGGGCTCTGTAGTTTGCGGCACACTGGCTCTCTCATTGAGGTGCACAAGCTCAGTAGTTGTGGCGTGTGGGCTTAGTTGCCCCATGGCATGTGGGATCTTAGTTCCCTGACCAGGGATCAAATCTGTGTCCCCTGCACTGGAAGGCAGATTCTTTACCACTGGACCAACAGGGAAGTCCTGGAATTCACTTGTGATGCCATCTTTTCTTAGACTTTTGTTTATTGGGAGATTTTTTTTTAATTTTTAAAAAATTAATTAATTTATTTTTTGGCTGCGTTGGGTCTTTGTTGCTGCATGCGGACTTTCTCTAGTTGCTGTGAGCGGGGGCTACTCTTCATTGCGGTGTGCAGGCTTCTCACTGCGGTGGCTTCTCTTGTGGCAGAGCACGGGCTCTGGGCATGCAAGCTTCAGTAGTTGCAGCATGTAGGCTCAGTAGTTATGGCTCATGGGCTTTAGAGCACAGACTCAGTAGTTGTGGCGCACGAGCTTAGCTGCTCTGCGGCATGTGGGATCTTTGCAGACAAGGTATCAAACCCGTGTCCCCTGCATTGGCAGGTGGATTTTTAACCACTGCACCAGCATGGAAGTCCTGGGAGTTGTTTTTTAAATCACTGATTCAATTTCACTGTTGGTAATTGGTCTGTTCATATTTTCCATTTCTTCTTGGTTCAGTCTTGGGAGATTCCTAGGAACTTGTCTATTTTTCCTAGTTATTCACTTTATTGTCAAATAATTGTTTGCAGTAACCACTTTTGATCCTTCTAATTTCTGTGGCATCGGTTGTAACTTCTCCCTTTTCATTTCTGACGTATTGATTTGGGCCCTCTATCTTTTTTTTCTTGATGAGTCTGGCTGAAAGTTAATCGATTTTGTTTATCTTTTCAAGGAACCAGCTCTTAGCTTCATTGATATTTTCTGTTGCTTTTTAATCTCTATTTCATTTATTTTTGCTCTGATCTTTATGATTCATTTCCTTCTACTAACTTTGAGTTTTGTTTTTCTTTTTCTAGTTCCTTTAGGTGTAAGGTTAGGTTCTTTGAGATTTTTCTTGTTTCCTGAGGTAGGCTTGTATTACTATAAACTTCCCTGTTAGAACTACTTTTGCTGCATCCCACAGATTTTGGATTGTTGTGTTTTCATTTTCATTTTCTCCAGGTATTTTTTAATTTCTTCAGTGATCCACTGGTTGTTCAGTAGCATATTGTTTAGCCTCCACATGTTTGTGGGTTTTGCAGTTTTTTTCTTGTAATTCAGCACCAGTGTCCAAGTGGTAGAATGAGCTCCCAAGAATTGCTGCCACCAGTGTCTGTGGCCCCAGGGTGAGCTCCAGTTGCCTTCTGCTTCTCTGGGAGACTCTCCAAGATCAGCAGGTGGGTCTCACCCAGGCTTCTTTCAAATTACTACTTCTGTCCTGCGTCTTGGAGTATGTGAGATTTTGTATGCCCCCTCTAGGAGTGGAGTCTCTATTTCCCATAGTTCTCTGAGTCTCCCAAAAGTAAGCCCTGCTGGCCTTCAAAGTCAAACCTACTAGGGGCTTTTCTTCCCAGTACAGGACCCCCGGACTGAGGATCCCAATGTGGGGTTCAGACACCTTGCTCCTTGGGGAGAACCTCTGTAATTGTAATTACCCTCCCCTTTGCGGGTGCCCATCGGGGGTAGGAGTCATGACTATACCAGGACTCCACCCCTCCTACCCATCTGTTGTGGTTCCTTCTTTATATCTTTAGTCGTAGAAAATCTTTTTCTGTTAGATGCCGGTCTTTCTCATCAACAGTTGCTCTGTAAATGGTTGTAATTTTTTTTTTTTTTTTTTTTTTGCGGTACGCGGGCCTCGCACTGTTGTGGCCTCTCCCGTTTTGGAGCACAGGCTCTGGACGCGCAGGCTCAGCGGCCATGGCTCACGGGCCCAGCCACTCCGCGGCATGTGGGATCTTCCCGGACCGGGGCACGAACCCGTGTCCCCTACATCGGCAGGCGGACTCTCAACCACTGCGCCACCAGGGAAGCCCATGGTTGTAGTTTTGGTGTGCCCATGAGAGGAGGTGAATTCTCTGTCTTCCTACTCCACCATCTTGTTCCCAGAATCTCTTCCACAAGAAATGTTTTAAAAAGTTCCTCAGGTTAGGGCTTCCCTGGTGGCACAGTGGTTGAGGAGCTGCCTGCTAATGCAGGGAACACGGGTTCGAGCCCTGGTCTGGGAAGATCCCACGTGCCGCGGAGCAACTAGGCCCGTAAGCCACAACTACTGAGCCTGCGTGTCTGGAGCCTGTGCTCCGCAACAAGAGAGGCCGCGACAGTGAGAGGCCCGCGCACCGCGATGAAGAGTGGCCCCCGCTCGCCACAACTAGAGAAAGCCCTCGCACAGAAACAAAGACCCAACACAGCAAAAATAAATAAATAAATACATTAATTAAAAAAAAAAAAAAGTTCCTCAGGCTAAAGGAAAATGATACAATATAGAAACTTAGGTCTTCACAAAGTAATGAAGAGTGCCAGAAATGGTAAATATTTGAGTATATATAAAAATTTTTCTCCTCCTTTTTATTATCTTTAAAAGATAATTGTCACCCACAAAATAACAAAGGTATCTCTATATGAAGAACCTTATAACCTTCTATTTTCCCTCTCCCATTCTTTAACATAGCACTGTCATATATTTTATTTCTACATGATAAATGTGGATACACGTGAACATGTGCACACACACACACACATACACATACTTAACTTGCATAATGAAGGAACTATTCACCTTGGCAGAACTAGACTGGCCTTAAGGCATTTGTTATTCTAGGGCAGTAATGGTTAAGAAAGTCGGCTTGGGGGACTTCCCTGGTGGTCCAGGGGTTAAGACTCCACACTCCCAATGCAGGGGGCCCAGGTTCGATCCCTGGTCAGGGAACTACATCCTGGATGCCGCAACTAAAGATCCCTCATGCCACAAGGAAGATCCTGAGTACCACAACTAAGACCTGGCGCAGCCAAATAAATAAATTTTTTTTTTTTTTTTTTTTTTTGCAGTACGCGGGCCTCTCACTGTTGTGGCCTCTCCCGTTGCGGAGCACAGGCTCCGGACGCGCAGGCTCAGCGGCCATGGCTCACGGACCCAGCCGCTCCGCGGCATGTGGGATCTTCCCAGACCGGGACACGAACCCGCGACCCCTGCATCGGCAGGCGGACTCTCAACCACTGCGCCACCAGGGAAGCCCTAAATAAATATTTTTAAAAAGAAAGTGGGCTTGGGTGTTAGAGAGTCGAGGCTAGGTCTAACTCCAACAGTCATTAACTATAGGACTCTGAGCAAGAAACATAACTAGCCAGAACCTAACTTTATGTATCTGTAAAATGGGGGTAGTGCCTCTTGAGTAGCTTGGGTCTGAAGATTAATTATATTACCATATATAAATTGATAGCACATTGCCTGCCTGGCAAGGATGCAGGTTTGACAAAGGGCAACCATTTTTATCCTAAAGTGAAATATGTCCCCATCTTGGCAGATGCCAACTTGGCCAGACACCAGTTGATCAAAAAGATATGACAGGAACAAGGAAAAGTAGGAGGTGGTAAAATACACTAAAACTCTTCATCTTCCAAAGCAGAATAAAAGAAATCATCTAAAGTTAATAAATCAGTAGAGACCTAAGAATGTGTAAGAGTGAATTAGCCCAAATGGAAATGAAGAGAGTGACCCCATTTACCATCACATTAAAAAGAATGAAATACCTAGGAATAAATCTAACTAAGTAGGTAAAAGACCAGTATTCAGGACATTATAAGACACTGATGAAAGAAATTGAGGATGACAGAAACAGATGGAAAGATACACTGTGTTCATGGATTGGAAGAATTTATATTGTTGAAATGACCACATAACCTAAGGCAATCTACCAGTTCAAGGCAATCTCTATCAAAATATCAATGGCATTTTTCACAGAGCTAGAACAAATTTAAAATTTGTATGGAACCGCAAAAGACCCTGAAGCAACAGTGAAAGCAATCTTGAGAAAGAAGAACAAAGCTAGAGATATCATGGTTCCTGACTTAAGACTATACTACAAAACTACAGTAATCAAAACAGCATGATACTGGCACAAAAATAGACAAATAAATCAATGAAACAGAATAGAGAGCCCAGAAATAAACCCATGCATTTATGGTCAATTAATCTATGACAAAGGTGGCAAGAATATATAATGGAGAAAAGACAGTCTCTCCAATAGTGGTGCTCAGAAAACTGGACAGTTACGTGTACAAGAATGAAATTGGAACATTTTCTCATGCCATATACAAAAATAAACTCAAAATGGATTAAAGACCTAAATGTAAGACCAAAACCCATAAAACTCCTAGAAGAAAACATAGGCAGAACACTCTTTGACTTAAATCATAGCAATATATTTTTGGATCTATCTCCTAAGGCAAAGGAAACAAAAGCAAAAATAAACAATGGGACCTAATTAAAATTAAACCTTTTGCACAGCAAAGGAAACCATCAACAAAACAGAAAGAAAAAAAACCCTACTTAATGGGAGAAAATATTTGCAATTGATATGACTGACAAGGGGTTAATATCCAAAATACATAAACAGCTCATACAACTCAATTAAAAAAAAATGCAACCCCATTAAAAAATGGAGAGGACACCTGAATAGGCATTTCTTCTTTCTCTCCTGAGAAAGACTCTTATGCTTTGCTCTATGCCAGAATCTAAATGCCTATAACTTAAAGCTGGGGCATTTGCAGGACTTACCTCATTTGTTTCCCTCCTTCAGAGATTACAGTCCTGTGAAGCCTGTTGTTCATTATCTAAAATATATGTTTTGAATATTTTGTCCATATTTATTGATATTTTATTTATGGCCGGGTGTAATATCAATTAGTTTATCACAGATTGCAGTCGAAGTCCCCTATCCTCAGAATTTTGATCTAATAAAATGAAGGTCCGTTTGGTGATAGTTGTACTGAAAGCTTAGAAATTGAGATAGTCTTATCAAGCTACAAGGCCACTTTGGGTTTGGTCCCATGCAGATATACAGTTACCAGCAACCCCTTGAGTCTTTAGCCAATAAACCAACCAAGTCTCTCACACCTTCTGAAATCCATCAACTTCTTCCTTTCACTATCCTTTCTTATTGGTTGTTTAGTGTAAGTTCAACTACTTGCTTAATGCCATGTTCTTATTTGTGGAGACTATTTTTTAATGTTATTAGTTATAATTATTTTTGTTAAGTAATATTTTATTGAAGTATAACAATCATACAGAAAAATATGCACAAATAGTAAGTGTACAGCTCAAAGAATGATCACAGATTTAATGTGCCCATGAAATAATACCCAAATCAAGAAATATAACCAGTTTTCCAAAAGTCTCCCTGTGCCTCCTCCCCATCAGTACACCCCTTCCAAAGATAAATAATATCCAGACTTTTAAAACTATCCATTAGTTTTGCTTGTTTTTAAAACTTCATATAATTGTAATTATATAGTATGCATTTGTTTCTGTGTGGCTTCTCACTCAATATTGTGTTTGTGAAATTTACCCTTCTTAGTGTATTGTGTATAGTGTTAGTTTAGTTTGTTCATTCTGTATGACATCATATTTTTTGAATATATCATGCATAATTATCAATATTGACTATTATAAGGGGCACTGCCACATTTAGAACTATAGTATCTCTTGCCCATTTAACATATTTCCTTTGCAAAACCCTGGAGAGATTACAGGACCCTAGTTTCAAAAAGTGTTATCATACTTTGTTTATACTGAACTTTAAAACTCAAATTCATACTAATTCACAAATATCTATCAGTTGTGAACTATGTGCCAGTACCAGACTAGACACCAGGGGACCTTTGAGGATTTCACCATCTAGTGAGAAGAAGTAGACATATAAGTAGATAAGCACAATATACTGTAGTAACATGTTAGAGAGAGCCATAATTATGACTTAGTTAAAATTACTTTAAATGATATATATTTTTTAAACATTCAGTTTTCACAAAAGGCTTCAGCCTGTATTAGTGGACCAATCTTCTGGAATTCCCAGAGGTGTCTTTACATTTAATTTAGACGGATTTAGAAAGATTAAAGAGAGTCACTCTTTTCAAAGTGTCTCAGTGTTCAGTCCGTTGAGATGATCCTGTTATGCATCAAAGCCAATGTCATTCCCATAGGCTTTCCTTCCTCCGTGTTCTCCTTAAATGACCTCAGCCCTTTTCATTTCTCACTTATGTCCTCTCTCAACCACCTCATCTATCCCCTGGCTTTAATTACCACTTGGATCTGTCCATGACCCCTAAATCTTTAACCATACTCCAGTCCTCTCTCTGAGCCCATATTTAACTACCCTGGTATTTAACTACCTTTCAGGTACCTCCGCTGGCATATCAGTTCAACAGGTTCCTATCTTCATGGTTCTCCCTTACCTCTCTTTCCCATTCCAGTGGCGCCACAGTTATTCACTCAGTCTGGGAGCCATTTGAGACTCTTTCTCCTGCTTTACCCTCCACATCCAATCAATCAGTAATGCTTGTTAATTCTACCTTGTACTATATCTTGAATTTGTCCACTATCTTTATTCCCATGGCTACTATGCTGATTTAAGCTCTTGCCATCTCTTTCTGGATTATTGCATTGCCTCCTCCCAGATCATCCTGACTTCAGTCTTGTTCTTCATACTAATCCACCTTCCCTGCAATGATTTAGAATGCAAATCTTATCATATTACTTCCTAGAGTAAAAATCGTCAGTGAGACTCTATTACCCATAGTAGAGCTTCCTAAAAGATGTGTGCTGCAATGAATTAAGATATGCCAGGTGTGGCTAACATTGGTCCAGGTGTGTGGCCAGCCAGCCACAAGCAGCCTCAGTCTTTTGCCCGGGTGTCCATATGTGTATTCATTTTCCATGTATGTCACAAGTGGAATGGTAAGGAAGGACTGGCTACAACTTTAGGTTCAAACTACAGACACTTGCTAAGTTCTCCAGTCTCAACTCCAGCACTCACCACCTCACATGTTATTCTCTGATCAGTGTCATTTTCTGCCACATGCCAAGCTGTTTCATGCCTATATCATTACACAGAGGGTAAGTTCGTCCATCAACTTGGGATGAACCTCTCCCTCTCTCTAGCTGGCAAATGTCTACACATCTTTTAAACTGTAATTCAAGCTTCTCCTTCTTGGGTAGCCTTCTCTGAGTTTCCAGGATGGAATTGGCCATTTCAGGATGGAATTGGCCATTTCAATTGGCCTTTGTGCTTCCACTATAACTCCTAATCTACCCTATTATGGGATCATCACACTGAAGAGCATCTTTTGGTTAATATGTTTATCTCCCTTGCTAATCTGAGGCTTTTCATCTTTGCTTCCCTAGTGCTTGGCATGAAGGAGGCCTAAGAAAAGATTAGGTGAACCAAATGCAATGTAATAATTTACATCAATCAGGATGGGCTAGGTTATGCAACTACAACAAATGACTTAACACAGTAAAAGTTTAGTTTCCAGTCATGCTGTAATCATTCAGATTGATGGATGTTCCATATGTAAGCTCCTATGTGTGTATGGTATATAAATATATATAACATATATATTTAAATTATAATATAATGCACATAACATAAAATTTAGCATTTTAACCAAAGTGCACAATTCAGTGGCATTAAATGTATTCACAATGTTGTGAAACCATCACTACTATCTAATTCCAGAAATTTTCATCACCCCAAATGGAAATCCCACACCCATTTAGCAGTCACTCTCCATTCCCTACCCCCTCAACTCCCACTGCAGCACCTCGCAATCACAATCTGCTTTCTTCATTTGCCTATTTTCTGTGTATTTCATATAATTGGAATCATATAATATGTGGCCTTTTGTGTCTGGTTTCTTTCATTTAGTATGTTTTCAATTTTCATTTATGTTGTAGTGTATATCAGTGCTTCATTCCTATTCATGGCTGAATAACATCCCATTATTGTATATACCACATTTTGTTTATCCTTCATTAATTGTGGACACTTGGGTTGTTTCTACCTTTGGCAATTGTAAGTATAGCTGCTATGAACATTCATGTAAAAGTTTTGTTTAAACACCTGTTTTCAATTCTTTGGGGTCTATACCTAGGAGCAGAATTGCTGGGTCATATGATAATTCTATGTTCAGTTTATTGGGAAACTGTTTTCCACAGCATTTACACCATTTTACATTTTTTTCCCAACAGTATTTGAGGGTTCCAATTTTTCTACATTTTCATAAACCTTTGTTATTTTCCATTATTATTATTGTTGTTGTTATTATCGCTGCCTTACATTGTCTTAACACATTCGCATCACTCTGCTCATATTTTATTGGCCAAAGCAAGTCACATGATCATACCTAGTTTCAAGATGGGGTGGGAGGTGCTGTCCTACCATGTGCCAGACACAGGAACACTGGGTGTTTGTGAATATCTCTAATGATGTCACAGAGTTAATATCAAGGGACATGAGAGATTAGCTCAAAACAGACCCATCATTTCTCTGCAAGTTCATGTGCACAAATCAGGCCAGTAACTCTTACTTAAATATTATAAAGTGTCCAGAAAGAAGATGAACAGAGAATTGCTGACAGTGGTATAGATGTGAGTTAAAAGAAGAGGAGGGGAGAATAAAGGCCAGAAGGAAAGAAGAACAGAAACAAATAAAAAATTTCTAAAGAAGAATTCCTAATTCTGTTAATTAATTATAAATACATTTTGTTTCTTTGGGAAAAAAATAGACCTCTTCTTTTTAGTACAATATAGTGTAGCAAAATACCACCCAAACTCTGGTAATTTAACTTTCGTACCGGAGTTGATTCAACTCTCAGCGGCTTTACAAGTAACTGCTGTAGTACATTTTGTTAAGTAAAATAACGAAACAATCATTTTCTGATGAGGCTACAAAATCAGCCTGAAATATGTAGAAATAAAAATCCGCATGGAAGGATTTTCCTGAAAAGGAGCACTTCATGTCAGCCAGCTTCCCCTGTCACCCAGCAACCGCTCCTTTGGAGTTCCCTCTAATGGGGTAATTTCAGCCGGAGGCTGGTGCAAACTTGAAATGATCCAGTTTGTTTTCCTGCTCCCTGATGTGTAGAGGTCATTGCTGATTATAATGTGGTTGCCATTCAGTATTATCTAGAGTGTGATAACATGGCAGCATTGCCTCCAAATGCTCTTTTCTTTATCTTCACATTGACTCTACATATACAGTTGGGTCACACTAGATGCACATTTCAAAGCCTAAGGATATTTACATTTTAAAAATAAGAATGACCAGCATGGGTGGTGGGGGGTGGTGGGATAAGCATTGTACTTTGTCTAGTTTGTAGCTGTTCAATCAATAAATAAACATTCATTGTTCAAACTGCCTGGGTTTGAATCTCAGCTCCACCACTAACTGTGTGTCCTTAGGCATGCTTATTAATCTCTCTAGGATGTACTTGAATCATCTCTAAAATGGGGCCAATAGTAATAATTACCACACAGACGTGTGAAGATTAAATGAGCTCAAACATGTAAAGTGATTAGAAAGATGTCTGGTACACAGAAGCCCTGTGTAAGCAAAGGCTTTGATTGTTTTGGGATCGTGTTCCATCTTGACAAATCACTTTTCTTCTTCCACCCCTCCCTGACTGGGTTAGGCACCCCTGCCATGTGTCTCTCTGGCATGCGGTTCTTCCTGATGGTTAAACAGCAATAAAACGGAATTATAATTTAATTTTGTGTTTAATTACCTGTGTCCCCCAATAGCTGGAAGCTCTAGGTAGGTAGACACCCGGTCCATATCACGCACAACTGCATCCCCATGCGTTGGATGACTTACCTGTTGTGCTTTGAGCAAGGTAGTGTGAGGATACAAAAGTTGCCAGCCTAAGCTACTGGGGAACAAGGAGAGGGCAACAGCTGGCTGAGATTTGCCAGGACTTTGCAGGGACTCAGAAGAAAACTGCCAAGTCGCAGGCATGCATTTTGAGCAGGGAATAATCTTAATTTGAGGCCTTGTAACATTGCTGCTTGGGCACGAAGCAGCTACCGACTGGCCCACCGGAAAACAAAGGCACACAATTCATTATCTTGTCTTTGAACCCTTTCTTGCAAGTAATGGGATTCACTTGAATTAGCTTCAGAAAGCGCTGGTGGGGGAGGAGGGAATATATGTAAGTATATACTTGGTGTGTCTCAGAACCCAAGGAATGCAGCTGAGGCCCCTGCAGGACTCCCATCAGGATCTAAGGCACCCTCTGATCCCTCTCTCTTTCTGGAGCTAGATGGTTCCTCAACACTGGATCTCCCTGCCCACCTGCTTCTTCTCTTTCTTCACGTCTCTGTTCAGCTCCTGTGGTTATGTGCCCCTCAGTTCCAGCTGCACCCTGAGAATAACTAGCAGCTCCTTAGCTGCCAAACTTAATTTTCAAGGGAGAATATGATTGGTTCAAATTGAGCCAGATGTCTCCCTGTATCTGATTTATAAGTTGCCCAGGATCATCTATCACAAATAAAGTCGCCAGGAGTCTACTCTCACGGTTGAGCAGTTCACTGTGAATGGGTTCACTGAGAAATGGGCAGATACTCCAGTAGGCTTCTGGTAAAACAATGTCATTCAAAGTAGTCTGCAATGTTCTACAAGGTTGGGTAAGGGAAATAACATTATAGAGTACAGAGGACATCTTAGCTAACCAGAAACCACTGGCTTTCGGTAGCTTTTGAAAATTGTCCCTTTAATGGCATTAAAGATATATAAACAAAACTTCTTTTGGATGGGACTTCGTTCGAAATGAACTACACAGTTCTCTGAAAACAAGAGGGCACATGCTCCTCCCTTTGCCTGGAACTTTCTTCCCTCCTTATACATTGAACTAATCCCTAATCCCTACCCATCTTTCAGATCTCCCTTTTACATATTCCCCAGGTGGAGAACATGTTCTGGTTTTTTTCCCCCAGGGAATTTATTTGGCCAGACCGGGGAGTGGGAGAGCCCTACATCTACAGGAAGGTGTTGGGGCTCTTGATGGTGAGTGTGGCTTGTGCTGTGCAGGACCCACTGAGGTAGCAGGAACTTGATCTTGGTGTTGCGAAACTGCTTGACTGCTGGTCAGTGGCACTTTGCTGGCATTGATCTCTTCCACCTTCATGGTCTGAATCAATTGGGCCATGCCAGGTGCCCATGTCACGGTAGCACTGGGTGACAGCACCTGCAGAGTTCAGGTCTGAGTACTGGCAATACACCTGCAAACTATTTCACCAAAATCCTGGAGAATATGTTTGATGCAAAGACTCCGGTATGCAAGATATGAGCGCTTAGCTTTCCACGAATGAACTTGATTTCTATTATGAGCCCTTGTTCTGATTTGAGTGGTAGCCAGTTTATCTTAGTCAATCAGGGATTCCCCACTCTTCCAGTGTTGTATTAAAGTTCTGGTATTGAGTGTCAAAGTACAGCAGAGGATGGTGGGGTGAAGGAAGTCGAATGCCTAGTTTCTGTTTGCTGGCATCTGCTAGGAAGTCCTCATTCTCACCTGGTCTTTAGTTGTTAATCCACACGGGTCCCAATCACCATCCCCCCTTTGGATCTGGGGCTCTCTTAGCTCAGGGTGCCTTCTTAGGAGCACACGGCTCCTGATTTTCAACATGATGCCAGGCCCACATGAACCCCGTGGCATGGCTGCTGCCCTTTCCTATGCCTGGGTTGTATTCAGAGGAATAATTTACTGTCCCCATACATAGCTGGGCATAGACGACCTCAGGTAACATTTCTTGGGTCCACTTGCCCATACCACCACATCCATTTTTAGTCTGAGGTCTTGCCTCCAGTACCCCCTGAGCTCAGAACCCCAATCTTATTTAGAGTTTCTGCTGGTTTGCCCCATCAGGGCTCTACTGAAGAGAGGCAGCTTAGGTCCCCTCCACATTTAGAACTTCAAAACCTCTCTGGGATCTCGGTCCTTCCCCTCCTCCATGCCCAAACAGCCCATGGGAGAAGCAGGGTAAATGTTCCTCTCTTAGAACCAAGTAGAACCAACCTACTCCCTAGCCAAGGCCAGAGAAACTTTCTCTAATCTGGGGATGGCAGGAAGAGGAGGGGGTGGGATGGAAGAAAGGGGGGAACAGAAATAAACAAGAAACAAATGCAGGAATGGACAAAACAAAGTTTTAAATGGCTTTCTATGCCTTTATTTATGGCAAGATTATAGAAAGGTCCACTTAATAAATCCTTTACCCACTTAGAAAACTGAGTAAAGTGGTCACTGGGAGTCAACAAGAGTTTACTAGTTAAGTTAACCTTATTCTTTTTTGATGATTTACAAAGCTGCAAGATGAAGGCAGTGCTGGAGGCAGCGTTTGCAGATTTCAGCAAGGCAGGTGGGAAAGCAGTGGTCACTGGGAGCCGGTAAGAATCCTTAGCATTAATAGGTACGTTTATGTACATTTCATTTAATCCTAAAAATAACTCAGTGAGTGGAAGAAAAATATATACCAAATGTCAATTATCTAGTGCTGTGTGATATACAGCTCCATAACTTTGTAGCTTTAAAACAACAACCATTTTCTTTATTTGCGGTGTGGACAGGGCTTAGTGGGGAAAGCTTATCAGCTGGGTCTGGAACATCCACTTCCAAGATGGCTCACTCACATGGTTGCCAAGTTTGCGCTGGCCGTCGGCTGGGAGCCTCAGTTCTTGCTGTCAGCTGGAATGATGGTTAATTTTATGTGTCAACATGACTGGGCTCAGGAATGCTCAGATAGCTGGTAAAATATTATTTCTGGCTGTGTCTGTGAGGGTGTTCCTGGAAAAGATTAGCATTTTAATTGGTAGACTGAGTAAAGATCAGCCCTCACCAATGTGGGTGGGCATGACACAATCCACCGAAGGCCTGAACAGAACAAAAAGGCAGAGGAGAGGTACGTTTGCTGTCTGTGCTTGATCTGGTACATCCATCTCCTGCCCTTGGATATTGGCACTCCTGGTTCTTGGGGCTCCAAACTCAGACTGGAATTTATAATATTGGCTCCCTTAGTTCTCAAGCCTTTGGGCGTGAACGGGCACAAAACCATCAGCTTTCCTGGGCCTCCAGCTTACAGATGGCAGATCATGGGACTTCTGAGCCTCCATAGTCATGTGAGCCAATCCCTTATCATAAATCTCTCTATATTTGTATAACCTGTTGGTTCTGTTTCTCTGGAGAACCCTGGCCAATGCAGCTAGGTTCCTCAGTTCTCTTCCTTCTAGTTCTTCCACACGGTTAGCTTCATAGCACGATAGTCTCAGGGTAGTTGGACTTGTTATACAATGGCCGGTTTCCAAGAGTGCAATAGCTGGAATCTTAAGGCTTAGGCCCAGAACTTGCACAATGTCATTTTTACCATAATTTATTGGTTAAAGTAAGGCAGAGGGTCAGCACAGATTCAAGGAGAGAGAACACACAAGGTATGAATACTGGGAGGCACAGTTCATTTCAGGTTACTAAAGTACCACAGTGGGCTTGGGATTTAATGGCTCACATTAATGTCAGGTCCGAGAAGTATAGCTGACTCAGGAATGTCAGTAACAAGGCACTCAAATGAGGTCAACGGGAATATGCTTCTCTTTGCTTCTCACCCATGTTCCCTCTGTATCAACACCCATCTCAGGCAGACTCCTTGCTACTGGTGGCAAGATGGCCACAGTATTTCCGACTTTCAAGGATCCACGGAGAATGGTGTATCCATCCATCCAGGCACCTATCCTGTGACTGGGCAGATGGAATATGCGGATTGGCTAGTCTGGGTCATGTGCTTATCTATGGCATACGCTGTTGATGAACTGCTTACCCAGCAGTATTTCCCAGCTCTCTTCTCCACTGACTGAGAGTCTGAAAAAGCCAAACACTCAATTTCTCAGCTTCCTTTCCAGCTAGGGATGTCCATATGATTGACTCTGGCCAATGAAGTGAAAGGGGAGGTGATCTTTCCGACTTCCAGGGAAGATCTTTATTGAGAGTCTAGCTACTCCATGATATTGCTGCCTTGGCATCTACTTTGTTTGGCTAAGCAGCCTGTGGGAGACGTAAACTAACACTAGCCCCGTCATGCAAGCTCCTACCCTAGATGATAGCCTGCAGTCACAAGTAAATGTCAGTTCCTGGTATGACTTCCCCAGTAGCCTTTGTGATAGTCTTTCCCACTTTCCAGGGCCTTGCCCTTGTGCCCCCGCCTTCCGCCTTAGATAAGACCCCTGTGGAACTTGTGAAAGCCTTGCTCTTTTGAATGGACCATTTCAGCCTTAGCCTGAGAACCCCAAGGCACTCCATCCACAGACCCTGATAAATGCATGTGCCCTGGGATCCTATCTCTCTCTGTCTCTGCTTGTACCCTGCCTTGACTTCCCTGTGTGGCCAATCAAAGAGTGCAGTGTTCTTCCTCCGGTACCTGTGAGTAATAAACCTCTCCTTCAGTTCCTCTTGTGGTCTTTTGTTGAACACCAGCTTACCATCCACCTTCCTGGAGGTCTACTTAATAAATATTAATTTAACAAAGTCATAACAATTTTCTTCCCCGATTAAATAAGAAACTAGTCTTCCTATGTGTATAAACCACACCCCACCCAGCAACTTCCTACTTTGACATTAATGTGAGATAATGAAAAGGCTGGAGTGTGACAATGAGGAGAAGGCCAAGAGAATCTCAGAGATGCAGGCCTCGAGCCCGGCATTATTCAACTGATCCAGAAACCTTCTATACCTATACTGTAAACATCTCTATAGTTTAAAGTCCCTTGTAATTGAGTTTTCCTTTGCATCATAATTAGACACCATTGCTAGGGCTGGCGAGGGGCTTTCAAGCTTGTTAAACCACATGGACTGAGAGTGTAGGAATGGTAGTTTCCCCAGAAGAAACTCTAGTACTGTTACCAGAAGAAGGAGGGGTAAGTGTGTGCTTGGCAGTGAAAAATGTCCGTTTTAGCTCATAAATCCTGGATCTAGGAACAGGTCTCAGGTTAGTCTGTCCTCAGAGGCCCATGAAATCAGCTTGCTTTATGTCTGCATGTATGTATTTAAGGTATAATTGATTTACACTATTATACACATTTCAGGTGTACAGCATACTGAGTCACATTTTTAAAGATTATACTCCACTTATAGTTATTAAAAAATATTGGCCATATTCCCTATGCTGTACAATATATCCTATTTATTTTATACACAGTAGTTTGTAACTCTTAATCCCTTACCCCTATCTTGCCCTCCCCCCATCCCTCTCCTGGAACCAGCATTACTATACTTATTTTGCACATGGAAGAAACTGAAGCTGAAGGAGACTGGGAGATTTTCTCCTTGTCACGGAAGTACCTAGTGGCAAATCTGGGATCAGTACCTGGTTCCTTGATTTTGATGTTATTGCTCCTCTCCTTCCATGAAGTGGCACAAAGCAGTAGGAATAATTTATCACCTTGAATGAAGATTAAACTCCCAGAAGATTTTGACAGGATAGAACAATGTGCTAAATCAGCAGAAGGTGAGAGAAAAAGACAGAAATATTATTTGACCATAAAATCAACATGTATCAGCTGGGCAATATGACAGTCAAAATAGTCAGTGTGAGGAATTGTCCATGAAAAGATAATCAGTCAATCTAAGAAAGAAATGGAGAATTTTATTCAAGCTGAATTTGAGGATTATAACCCGGGAAGAGTGTCTCAGAATGCTCTGAGAACTGTTCTGTCCATTAGAAGTCAAGGCAGAGTTGTATAAGTTTTTTGCGGCAGAGGGCTGTACATCAAATGACGTACGATTGACAGTTTACGTAATCCACATTTAAGTGTCATCATGATGGGTCATGTGACCCCTTACAAGATCAAAAAGGAATGTTATCTTTTTTTTTTTCTTTTTTTTTTTGTGGTACGCGGGCCTCTCACTGTTGTGGCCTCGCGGGCCTCTCACTGTTGTGGCCTCTCCCGTTGCGGAGCACAGGCTCCGGACGCGCAGGCTCAGCGGCTATGGCTCACGGGCCCAGCCGCTTCGTGGCATGTGGGATCTTCCCGGACCGGGGCACGAACCCGTGTCCCCTGCATCGGCAGGCGGACTCTCAACCACTGCGCCACCAGGGAAGCCCCTGGAATGTTATCTTTTAAGGAGTTGTCTCATTGATGCTAGGAGAATGGCGCTCTTTATGGTTAAGCACTATGGTGAAGAAGTTCCACCATAGGCTTTTTTAAAAGGGCTTTTGGGGTTTCCTCATGACATGGAAGCTGGATTTTCCCAGAGCGAGTGACCCAAGAAAGAGCAAGCAGGGGGACTTCCCTGGTGGCGCAGTGGTTAAGAATCCGCCTGCCAATGCAGGAGACACGGGTTCGAGCCCTACATATATATAGAGAGAGAGAGAGAAGCCACCACAATGAGAAAACCGCGCACCGCAAGGAAGAGTAGTGCCTCCTCACCACAACTAAAGAAAGCCTGCGCACAGCAACAAAGACCCAACGCTGCCATAAATAAATAAATAATTAATTAATTTTTTTAAAAAAAGCAAGCAGGAAACTTCAGTGCCTTTTATGAGTTAGTTTCTGGAGCAGCATCCCGTTACTTCTACTTCTTTTCATTAGAAGCAAGTCACAAGTGCAGCTCATACTCAAGGCGAGGGTTTCACCTTTTGAAGACAGTGGCAAAGAATTTGTGGACATATTTAATCCACCCTCCATTACCATTGGCAAGACCATACATGAAGCAGCTTATATGATTCTGGGCACTAAAATTTAAGAGAAGCATATAACCCTGCAGTTTTTCTTGATAACACCTATCATTGTTGTCATCTTTTTGTGTGACTATGTACACAATATTTTTCTCTCCTCCTAGATTGTAAGTTTCCTTAGGACAGGAATGTAACCTATTTTTCTCATCACCTTATTCTCAAGGTCTAGTTTACTGCTTGACACAAAGCAAGTGCACAATAAACATTTATTGAATGTTGAAAGAGTTCACTGGACAAAGGTCCAAGGGCACTCTTCATGCCACATGAGGAATAGCTGGAGTAAATTGAGACTTAGCCTGAGAAAAGGCTTACTGGGGAACATGAGAGCTCTCTCCGATCCTGCAAAGTAGAAGAGATTCATTATGAATACCACCAAGGGAGAGAGTTGCAATTAACTGGTGGAAGCTCCAAGGTAACAGATTTTTATCTGACTATAAGGAACAACTTTGTAACAACCAGAAATATTTTACAATGGCTAGAGGGCTTAAGGAGGGACTAAGTTGAGTGCCTGCTGAAAGATCACTTGTTGGGAATATTACAAAAAAAAATAAATATATTAGATAGGGTGTGGGATCAGGTGACTTTTATGGAACTCTGAGATTATGTGATCTGTGATCTCAGATTTATGCTAGTTTACCTAATTTTAAATGTCAAAACAAGCAAACAATACAGTCTCTGCCTGTCCCCTGTGGTAAACATCAGTTGCTTTATTTATCTAGCATGTACCCATTTCTTTTTGAAAATGTATCCTCCCTTTGTTTTGAGGGACTGCTTTGAGGGACTACCCGCCAACCTTGTGATTTTAATGGGCACTGCTAAGCAGAGTACTCTGCCTCTTGCCTCCAACTAAAGTAGGGATGTGACCCCACAGATCCATCAGAGTGTTACAGGGACTTTTCTATTGGAATCGTCATCTCTGGTGTGAGAGTGGGGAGGATGTGAGCCTGGGAAATGATGGCAGATGTATTGCAGCTTCATGAATGACATGAACCCAGAAGGGAGAAACAGAGATGCAGACGGAGAATGAGATGAACTTCTAGTTCCTGTTGCCAAATGTTTTTGAGTCTCCCTGTCACACCTGCTTTTTCGGCAGTTTGCTTTCCTGAACTAATAAAGTCTCTATTTTTGTCCAGAGACTTTCATATTGCATTTCTGTCACTTGCAATCAAAATCCTGAGCAGCTGCTTCTTCTCTCCTGACTTCTCTATTTCTGTTAATGATACTGTTCATTATCAAGCTGTGAAACCCCCAAGACTTCTTTTCCTTGCCTCTGAGAGTCTTGCCAGTACCACGTGCTGTGAATTCATCCTTCACCAAGTCATGAAGTTGAATGCCTGAAAACACTGCTTTGGACAGTAACTTGCTCCAAAACCTCCAAGAATATATACCTTATTCAAATTCTGCTCAGACTATGGAGTGATAAAATGAAAGTTTTTACAGGATGTCATCAAACTCCTTGCTAATTTTTTTCTAATATATAGTTTCCTCTCCCTTGAATGTCCTACCTACTTCTCGCATGAATCTCACCCCGCCTTCAAAGTTGAGGTTGAATCCCACCTTCTTTGTGAGGCTTTCCTGAGCATCCACCCCAGGTCAAAATAATCTCTCCTCCTTCTGGACTTTTGGAATATTTTGTCTCCTCCAGTCATTTGTCAATTTAATTATATACAAATCTCCTATTATTGCCTTTTGTCTTTATGTCTTATTTTTCCAATTACACTAAGATCTCTGAATATGAGAGTGGTGCCTTATGCATCCTTGCATCCCTACAGTTGTTGGTGTAGAACTAACTTGTACAAAATAAGTTTATTCATTCATTTATCAAATATTTATTTGGGTATCTGTGATGTGTCAGGCACTATTCTCAGCTCTGGAGATATAACTGCAAATAAAACAGTTGGAAAAATAATACCTCTATCATCAAAAAGAACACAAATAACAAATGTTGCTGAGGATGTGGAGGAAAGGGAACCCTCGTGCACTGTTGGTGGGAATGTAAATTGGTGCAGCCACTGTGGAGAACAGTATGGAGGTTTCCCAAAAAACTAAAAATAGAACTACCATATAACCCAGCAATTCCACTCCTGGGTATATATTCAAAGAAAAGGAAAACACTAATTTGAAAAGATACATGCACCCCAATGTTCATAGCAGCATTATTTACAACCGCCAAAATATGGAAGCAACCTAAGTGTCCATCAACAGATGAATGGATAAAGAAGATGTGATAGGACTTCCCTGGTGGTGCAGTGGTTAAGAATCCATCTGCCAATGCAGGGAACACAGGTTTGATCCCTGGTCCAGGAAGATCCCACATGCCACAGTGCATCTAAACCCATGTGCCATAACTACTGATCCTGCATGCCACAACCACTGAAGCCAACATGCCTAGAGCCCGTGCTCTGCAACAAGAGAAGCCACCGCAATGAGAAGCCAGCACACCAAAACCAAGAGTAGCCCCCCCTTGCTGCAACTAGAGAAAGCCCACACAGTAACAAAGACCCAACACAGCCAAAAATAAATAAATTTATTTTTTAAAAAGATGTGATATATATAAACAATGGAATACTACTCAGCCATAAAAAAGAATGAAATCTTGCCATTTGCAGCAGCACGGATGGACTTGGAGGGCATTATGCTAAATGAAATAAGTCAGACAGAGAAGGACAAATACTGTATGATATCACTTATATGTGGAATCTAAAAAATGCAACAAACTAGTAAATATAACAAAAAAGAAGCATATTCACAGGTATAGACAAAAAAACTAGTGGTTACTAGTGAGGAGAGGGAAGCGGGGAGGAGCAAGATAAGGATAAGGAATTAAAAGGTACAAACTACTATGTATAAACTAAATAAACTACAAGGATATATTGTACAACACAGGGAATATAGCCAATATTTTATAATAAATATAAAGGGAATAAAACTTTTAAAAATTGTGAATCACTATGTTGTACACCTGAAATTTAGATATTGCACATCAGCTATACATCAGTTAAAAAAAAAATTCTACCCTTGGCGAGCTTGTATTTTAATAGAACACTAACAGAAAATAAGTTATCAAGGGCAATTATATTAAAAAAATACAGCTATGTTTATTAAGCCATAATGGAAAATTATATATGACATGGAGTATGTTAAACAGTGCTAAGTGTTGTTAACAAACAGAACAGGGATTGAATTGTGTGGTGGAGGATGTTACAAGTGCCCCCAAAATGTGTATTGATTGATTTTCCTCCTCAGATATTTATTTAAATTATTTTCACCAACTTTGCAAATCTGTTTGATGAGGTCACACTTCCCTTACCATAACACCTGTGGAATCTGGACGCTGTTCCTTTTCAAATATTTCCTCTATTCATTTTTCAATTATTTTTTAGAGCTGTAATTAATCATTTCTTTAACATTTTGTAAATGTATTCTTAAAGTTGGCCCTAAGATCTCTAAGAGCAGGGGTTGCAAACCTGAATGCTCCCAGGGCCAGGCTGAGCAAGGGGAACAAAGAGTGGGAGCCTTATTTTGTTGCCAGGCAAGATTTCAGGCCCAGTGTCGCCAGATGTTTCAAGTGAAACCAGAAATCAGATGCTGAAATCTGCCAACTAATCACATTAAAAAAATATATTGTGCAGGCCAAACAGGACAGCTCTCTCTGAGTCTGGCCTACTGGCTTCCTATTTGTAACTTTTGACATGGGGAATATTGCCTACGCTCACCACTTCTGCATTGATCACTCCTGCTTTGGGGGGACACTTGCCTTAATCAAAGGCTAGATTTCATAATATTATTGTGCATGACTCTGGCAGTAACTGTCAGTAACGCATGTGGGGGCATACTGGCTGTAATAACTTAAGAGCCAGTGTTTTCTATTAACACATTTCATATTCCTCAGTCCAAGTTTCCTTCTCATAGGATTAAAGAGTCAGAAGGGAGCTTGCAGAAGCAGGGCTGAGGATTGGGGTTGGGGGTGGAGGTGTCCTCTCTTTCAGCCCCTCACCCTTCTTTCCTAGCAGATACTCGTTCAGGCTCGTCCTGAGATTTGCCACAGGTAGGCAGCTCACTGTCCACCAACAATGGGTGGACGTAACACATCAACACAGACCACTTGCAATTCACATGCAGTGATCCTGACCTTGTTCTTCTCAACAGCACAAAATAAGTCTACTCAGTCAAAATCATAAGGACAAAAAAGTAGAATGTGGTTGCCAGGGGCTGGAGGGAGTGAGGAATGAGGAGTTACCATTTAATGAGTGCACAGTTGTGGTTTGGAAAGATACAGTTCTACAGATGGATAGTGCTGATAATTGCACAGCAATGTGAATGTCCTTATTGCCACAGAACTGTACACTTAAAAATGGTTAAAATGATCAACTTTATGTTATGTATATTTTACCACAATAAAAACAAATGGCTTTTACGAACGAGCAAAATAGACTCCTATCCATGTGTCGGTATTTCAGAGTTCATAACATTTATTTTATTTAAGACCCAACCTATTATGCTGCTAATACTGCTAAAATAAAATTAAGTCTACTCTCTTTTTCACATGCCATGATGATCTGCAAATGATTGACAAGCAATGCGATACTAGACCTGGGAAAGTAGTTTGGAGTGGTGCCGTGTTCCAGATGCAAGCCAGGAAAACAGGGAAAGGAGAAGCATGGACTGAGGAAGGAGAAAAGAGGAAAGAAGTAAAATAGCTAAGAATGGGAGATGGTAGGAGAATTTAGCCCAGACAGAGGAAGAAAGAGGCATATAAGAGTTATACTGGGGCACACTTCTTAGATGCAAAGGATGCAAGATAAAGGGAGAGGATAGAGAAGCTGGACTTATTAGGAAGACAGGACAAGGGCTGGGACTCAGATTAAGCAGGGCAACATTGGAGAGATACAACCATGAGAACTGCAACCATGGCAGGCTAGACTAGTGAAGGAAGCCTGTAACTCTAATTCTCTCCTGCGTGCCTCATGGAGCCAAGACGTCCTCATTCTACAGCAAAGTTGCTGTGCATATGTTGGTGGAACATGACATTATGGTCACCTGGGGTGCCAGAAAGATGTATGGGGACAAGGCTCTAGGTTGAAATCTCAATAGAATAAGACCCCTTAAGAGAGTATACATAAAAGGATATTATAGGAGACTATGTAAGGTGTTTGTCAGGGTTCTGGCAGGAAACAGATGGAATGTAATAATTTGTCATGTCAGGGTTAAGAGAATCAACAAGGGACTATTGGTAATAGAATGCCTTTACTACCCTTAAGCCTGAAGGAGCAAGGGAAGGAATGGTGTTAGTGGTTACCAGTAGGAGAGGGGCTGAAAGCATTTCCAACTCCTACACTAAGCCTCAGTTTCCTAATTTTAAAAATAACTATTTATTTCAGACTATCACTGGAAAGAAAAAACAAAGTAAAAATAATTAACATTTGTATAGCACTTGGGACATACCAGACATTGTTTTGAGCACTTTACATATATAAACTCTTTAAAACCTCACAAGAACTCTATGCTGTAGGCTCTATTGTTATCTACATTTTAGAGACAAGGAAAGAGAAATTAGGTTATTTGACTAAAGTCACAGAACTTGTAAATAGCAGAGCCAGTATTGGAATCCTGGTCGTCTAACTCCAGGGTCTGTCTACTTATAAAGCGCTTAGCATTGTAGCACAGGGTAGGCATCCGAAACGTCTCAGCAATACTGTTGATGATTAGGTGCCACAGGAATGCCTAGAAAAGGAGGCAAGGGCACATCTGTTTGGTGGCTTGGAGGGTGGTTCTTTTCTAAAGTCTAGTTTAAAAATGGAAGGACTTCCCTGGTAGTCCAGTGGGTAAGATTCCACGCTCCCAACGCAGGGGGCCCAGGTTCAATCCCTTGTCGGGGAACTAGATCCCACATGCATGCTGCAGCTAAGAGTCCTCATGCTGCAACGAAGACCCGGAGCAGCCTAAATAAATAAATATTAAAAAAACAAATGTGTACCTGGAACCCCAAATGAAAAACTGAAGGAGAGGCAGAAGTTCTGGGGTCAATCTGATGACATTTCAAAAGCCACCCCAAGATTCTATTCCTTAGGTCTGTTCTCATTCTTGGGTTTCTGTTTCCCAGTGGCTATACTTCCATCTCTCTGGAGCCAGGGTTTTTTCCCCCTTCTGTAAGGGAGCAGGACCCTATGGGGCCTTCCCGGACAAACCCCTGCTCCCGTGTCCTGTGCTTTAGCTCCTCTCTGAAGTACCTAGGTAACAGTATCTGATGCACATTTCCTGAGTTGTTTTACAGATGCTAAAACCACCACTAAATGATGACCATGAGCACGCAGCCCCCAGACCTACTGGAGCCTGAGGATTGATAATGTGACACTGCCCTGTTACCTCACCACTCATCATCAACCAATCAGAGAATTGTCCGTGAGCTGATCACAAACCCTGTGGCTGCCCTCCCTCACCTGGCTTTTAAAAATGCTTTCCTGAAACCAATCAGGGAGTTGGAGTGTTTTGAGGACTAGCTGCCCTGGACTCCTTGCTTGGTGCATGGCGCTTTCCTTCACCACAACCCGGCGTCAGTAGATTGGCTTTACTGTGTGCAGGAGAGCAGACCCAAGTCTGGCTTGGTAACACTTCCTCCACCAAGCTTCCCCCTTGTAGAACAGAAAACATGAGAACATTTCCTTTTTTTTTTTTTAATTTGTCAAAACATTTCAAGCATTTAATATCAAATTTGGCCAGTAGGTGTCAGCATCTATCACAAAATGGGTGATTGCTTACGCCATCTTTACATTTAAACTCAAAGATGAATTTTTTTTTTTAAGTTTTATTTACTTTTGGCTGCGTTGGGTCTTCATTGCTGCACGCGGGCTTTTCTCTAGTTGCGGCGAGCGGGGGCTACCCTTTGTTGCGGTGCGCGGGCTTCTCGTTGTGGTGCCTTCTCTTGTTGTGGAGCACAGGCTCTAGGTGTGTGGGCTCCAGTAGTTGTGACTTGCAGGCTCTAGAGCACAAGCTCAGTAGTTGCTCTGCGCCATGTGGGATCTTCCCAGACCAGGACTCGAACCCGTGTCCCCTGCATTGGCAGGCTGATTCTTAACCACTGCACCACCAGGAAAGTCCCAAAGATTAAATTATGTAAAACCGATTTCCTACTTTATTAATGTTTAGAAGGCTGTAATTCCATTTCCAGACTTCCATTTTGCTGGATATATGTACAGAAATTACTTTTTTTTTTGCGGTACACGGGCCTCTCAGTGCGGCGGCCTCTCCCGCCGCGGAGCACAGGCTCCGGACGCGCAGGCTCAGTGGCCATGGCTCACGGGCCCAGCCGCTCCGCGGCACGTGGGATCCTCCCGGACCGGGGCACGAACCCGTGTCCCCTGTATCGGCAGGCGGACTCTCAACCACTGCGCCACCAGGGAAGCCCCAGAACTTACATTTTAAACGTTAAAAAATGTAAGGAAAAGTTTGAAGATAAAAGCTGACTGCTTGATGAAAAGATTAATAATTTTCATGTAAGATCATCAATTCATTGGTCCATCAGTCATTTATTGACTACCGTAATCTGTAATAAAGAAGAAGCAAGGGCTTCCCTGGTGGCGCAGTGGTTGAGAATCTGCCTGCCAATGCAGGGGAGACGGGTTCGAGCCCTGGTCTGGGAAGGTCCCACATGCCGCGGAGCAACTAGGCCCGTGTGCCACACTACTGAGCCTGCGTGTCTGGAGCTTGTGCTCCCCAGCAAGAGAGGCCGAGACAGTGAGAGGCCCACGCACCGCGATGAAGAGTGGCCCCCACTCACCGCAACTAGAGAAAGCCCTCGCATAGAAACGAAGACCCAACACAGCCAAAAATAAACAAACAAATAAATAAATTTAAAAAAATACAATTAAAAAAAAAAAGCAAGACTCTTGTAGCATAGGATCCTGCAAGCTATAGGATACTGAAGTTTCAAATGATGTATTTTGGCTACTGGTGCCCCTTTTGGTAGATGTTTGCCTTAGTTCTGGTGTTTGCTCCTGCCCCAATCTATAAGTATTTTGCACAACATACCAAGTGTGCCCTATTTAAGAAAATGGAGCATATGAAAATCTGGATCATTGGACTAAAACATCCATTGAGCACCTATTTTCTGTTCCTTGATGACACCTTGGGCAGATCCCAAAGCTTCCTATTCACACTCAGGTATTAAAAAGCCAAGCTGGGTCCAGCCCAATGAGAAGCTTCGGTTTCATATCCAACTCAACGCTCCATCCCTCCTCCCCAGCTTGGGTATGACCAAGGGGGCTTGCAAGGGGTAGGGGACATGTCTACTGTAGGGGAGCAAAATATGCCATTCCAAAATGTGTCTCTTTGGCAAGCAGATTATTTAGAGCTGAAAACAATCAAGGCTCAAAAGACTAAAACAAACAAACAACAACAAAAACACACCTTTGATCTTTCCCCTAACTGCGTAAAAGAATTTAGATAGAGGACCTGTTCCAGGCAAGGAGCTATCACCATAGATCATTACAGTATGAACTAGGTATGAGATATTTATTGTAGGAACTATGGTTGTAGATAGGGAGGAACGGAGCAGTCTGTTAAAGTTCCTCTCTATGTCCCACTGTTTCTGCATAGCCAAGCAAATTTTTTTTAATTAAATTTTTTTTCAAGCAAACATTTTTTTACTGAATATTTATTTTTACATCTTCATGTCAATTGCCTTCCTCCCCTTTGAAGTCCCAAACCACTTTTGTGTATCCCCTTTTGTCTTTAGCTGAATATGAGTGTTTCAGCCATTTTGGTGAGTTAGTTTTCCTGGGTCTCTCCCATGTATACACGTTATTAAACTTTTGTTTGATTATCTCCCGTTACGCTGTCTCATGTCAATTTAATTCTTAGACCAGCCAGAAGAACCTAGACAGGTAGAGGATAATTTTTTCCTCCACAACACTACTCTCACTCCTTCCCACTCTGCTTCTGCATCCACCAGAATTGGAGAAGGCAGAGGAGGGACTAAAGAGAGAAAATAAAAACCTCTGTAGCAAAAGAGGCCCTGCAGAGTCTCTGTACTGCATAGATGCTGCACATCTCATCAGCCAGAACTTAGCACATCTAGGTGCAGGGGAGGATGGGAAATGTAGTCTCTATTCTGAATGACCACGCACCCAAGGTTAGGGGATGTTTTCCAGCATAACATTTTCTAACCATCACCCTCAGCCCCTTCTGGGCTGCGGGTCCTCTCACCGGCAGGCAGCTGCCTATTAAGGGTACCAATGAGAAGGCTTAAGTTCTGCTAAATTTGTGGAATCAAGTGCCTCACAGGAAATACAAACATCCTTGCTTGAGAAGCTTCCGCATCCCTCCTGTAGGGTAATTCTACTACTCTGGGAATATTTTTACTCTTAATTTAGGCTTTAGGGAATGATGACATAAAAGTAGCAGGACCTCTTGGATTCCTCCTAGTTCTATGAATGTACCTAGCACCTATTTCCCTCAGCTTTAGGGCTTTATGCACAATCCCAAGACAACACGGAAAGTTCCATTCAATATCCTGTGACCCAAGGTCCTGTAAGAAAATATCAGATATGGAAATAAAGACCAGCCAAGTGAGAAAAGCAAAGGCTCTTTAGTCAGAGCTTGCTATAGCAAGGGAGTCAGCCATTGTCACTTGTGTTTTGGCAGAAACTCAAAGGCAGGCAGAGGAGTGGGAAAGCTTTTTAGGGGGAAAAAGGAAGACTTCAGGTATGCTCTAATTGAAGGATGTTGACACGAGGAAGCTGTAGGCTGCCTACCCAGAAGTAGAACGTCCTGTGTGACTAGTTAAGGGCAGATATTTGGTTTTCTCTGATAGCTCCTAAATTGGAATTTATCTTTCTCTGATAGATTCCTAGTTGGATAAAAATTAGGAAAGTTGTCAGTTATTAAAATCAAGTTCTGGCCATTTGGGGCCGATTCTGACAGAGGTTATTGTTTAGCTTCCTGGATTGTCATCAGAGAAAGCAAACTGGCTTCTTGCAAGTCTGCCTTATAGCAGGCTGGCTTCTTACACTGCTTATTGTAGATAAGGGGTTGGTTTCCTGAGCAGATTGCTGCAGATCGTTCTATTTTTATATATGGTCAGGCTGCTATCTGTATATTTGGTCCCTCAGTAGCAAGAAGTAAGCTTGGTTTTGCTTTATCAACTATCGTAGTACCTCATATTTATACCATGTTTTACATGTTATAAAGTACATTAATGTGTATCTCCAAGACTAATAAGTGTAAAAGGTCTGTGGGACAATGTTGTCTTCACTGTAAAGCTGAGAAATGGGCTCAGAAAGGTCAAATGACTTTCCACAATCACAAAGCTGCTAAGGAGATAAGTAGCATTGTAAGCAGATAGGGTAAGGAGTCCCCAGAGAAAGAAAACCAGGCATGGCTTTCTTGACATAAGAGAAGCCATTTTGGGCCTAAGCCATTTTGTGATCTAAGGCTGGCCACACTGCTTGCCCTTGAACAGGTCCCAGTAATTAATGATCTTAAGGGAACAAAAGAATTCAAAAGCCAATGACTGTTATCAGGCAAGAGAAGAAACAATAGCAAAGATAATATATCAGTTGTAAAGACTCCCAGTTCTGTTTCAGTGGTAAAGATTAGCCTGAAGTCCTCAAACAACAGATCGGCTGGAACCTAAGGGATGATGATGTTGACCTTTTCTGGCCCTGGTGACTTCAATCAACTAAAGCTTGGACTCTGTTGACCACCCAAGCTCCTTCAGTAATATGCATATACCCTTAGTTTGAAACTTCCCCAATTTTGCTATCTGGGGAGACACTGATTTGGGAAAGGTCCCCGGTGTTCTCCTTACTTCTTGCAAGTGATAAATCCTTCCTTCTCCTGCTCTTTGGCTTGGTTGTGTCTTTTGGCTCAACACCCACTAAGAGACGAACACTGTTTTTCAGTTAACAACATGGTGACCATTTTCCTAAGACTGTCTCAGTTCTTTTGTCCTGACATCCTATACAGTTAGCAGTCCCTTTTACTCTTAAAAGTACCCTGGTTTGAACAATAAATCATCTGACTATATTATCCTACCCAGCTGGGACTTGAACACACGACCTCTGAGTTCCATAACCACTGCTCTGTTCACCAGGTTTTATTAACCCCAGCCTCCCTAGTCACAGTCTCTCCCACCTCCAGGCCTTTGCCAAGGCCACCGAGTAGACTCCAGTCCAGTGATTTGTATAAACAAAAGTTCTTTTGAAATCTGCCGCATCGCCCACTGGTTGATAAAGGTCAATCACAAAAAGCTTCTATTAAGAGATAATTAGCAAAATGAAAATAGAAATGTGAAAATAAGACTTGGCATTTAGTAGTTTAATATCCCTAAAACAACCGTCTGCAGCAGCTTGAATGTTTGTAATAAATGGGAGGGAAGGAGGCTGTGCATTGGTGTCGATGTTTAACATCTCACTCAGGTCAAGCTTTACTAAACTGAGGCCTCTGGATTTTAAAATCTCATTGAATCCTTTAAAATAACAAAAATTGGAAATTCCCTGGAGGTCCAGTGGTTAGGATTCTGTGCTTTCACTGCTTAGGGCCTGGGTTCAGTCCCTGGTCAGGGAACTAAGATCACACAAGTTGTGGGGTGGGGTCAAAAAAAAAAAAAAATTGTGTAAATGAACTGGTTACAAACTCATTCAAGATTATTTCCCTTTAACAGTACTTGGAGCGGAAAGTCAGCTAATTCAGTTAATTAATTCTTCCTTTCTTAAGCTGAATGTCTGATTGCCTTAAGCAACCCTACAGAGAGGCTTTTTTCCCCTGGAACAAGAAGCTGGCTGCATAGTTTATGTTAATGCAAACCAGCAGGTGGCAAGCAACTGCTCTTTGGAATGAAGGCATTTGGCCACTTTGAGACTATCGTGATGCAATAGTGTCTGGATTTGAGAAAAAGGAACCGCTGAAGCAAGAAATAAATTGGTCACCCTGTGATACCTTTGTGCTCTTTGGGTTCTCCAGCCCGACAAAGCCCTCAGCCAACCTCCCTCTCCAAATTCTCCTCTCTGCTGTGATCCTTGAATTAGCAAGGATCCTTTAAATTGGTGTTAAACCACCCCTACTCCCAAAACTTTTCATAAATCATTCAATGCAGAAATTATTCACAGCAGGACATGAACCTCTCTTGAGCTCAGCTTTAATCTTACATCACTGTTGGAATTGCAAGAGACAATCTGGTCCATTCTCCTAATGTCTGGCAAGGAAGCTCGTAAAGGTGGTATGCGCATTCTATTGAGTTATCTGGGTCTCTATGGATGAGATGAGCGTCAGAGTTGGGATGTTCTGAAACTTCATTTGGGTGTCCCTTGTTTGGACCTTGGGACACATTTTCTTCTGGAAACATACTTGTTTAAATGTTTACTGGGTTCTCAGGCCAGTTAAAAACCCGTGTCACTGTTATAATTGTAGGAGGGCAAAATTTGCCACGCCAAAGACATGTGTCTCTTTAGCAGGTGGATTATTTTAGGCTGGTTATTTTTAAGTTAAAAGAAGCCTCAGGTAGTCTTTCTTTTTTACCTCCCCCTTAACTGCCTAAATTAATTTAGATAAAGGGCCTGGTCCAGGAAGAGCACTCTCACCAGAGCTATCTGCAAAGAATGTGGGCTGGGCGTGGTAGGGAAAACTTGGAGGGCCTACAGACCAAAGTCCTTCCTGTGTCCATTGTCTCTGCAAAGCAGAGCAAACCTTTGTTTACGAAACATTTGTTTTCTCAGCTCCAGGTTAATTGCCTTCCTCCCCTCTGAAGTTCCAAACTCTTACCCACGTCTCTCAGATGGTGTCAATCAAAAACTAATGCAAGGACTTCCCCTGTGGTCCAGTGGCTAAGACTCTGCGCGCCTAATGCAGGGGGCCCGGGTTCCATCCCTGGTCAGGGAACTAGATCCCACATGCTGCAACTAAGAGTTCACGTGCCACAACTAAAAAAAGATTCTGCGTGCCCCAACTAAAAGATCCCGCATGCCGCAACGAAGATCCCACACTCAGGAATCCCGCGTGCCACAACTAAGATCCAGTACAGCTAAATTAAACAAAAACAAAAACTAATGCAGGAGGCTGCAACTAAGAAAAGATTTTATTTGGGTTCTTAAGAATTGCAATTCAGCAGATACAGATAGGGTAATCCCCAAAATGTCACCAAGTCCAACCTCGTACCTCTCCCCGCCTGAGACAGGCCAATGAATCGAGAGCCGAGCTGTTGGGGCAAGGAATAGCCACTTCATCCAGAAAGCCAGCAGACCAAGAACATGGTGGACCTAACGCCGTAAAGAACCATCTCACCCAGGTTTGGATGCTAGTTTCTTTTATGGAACTAAGAGGGGGAGCTGAAAAGGTAGAGTAAAAAGGCGATAAGTTGCTGTAAATATTTCCTGGTTCCGGCCAGACTCTGGAAAGTATGTGTTAAATTCTTCTTTCTGGCAGCCATTCACAGGTGACCTGGTTAGGATGTTTCCTGTGAACTAAACAAAGGTATTTTAAGTTAAGGCTCAGGCAAGGGAGGCAGAGTTCCTGGAGATGGGCCATTATGTGTACTTTAAGCTATAGGCAACAACTCTTTATTTTTTATTTATTTATTTTTTAAATTATTTTTGGTTGCGTTGGGTCTTTGTTGCTGCGCATGGGCTTTCTTTTAGTTGCGGCAAGCGGGGGCTACTCTTCGTTGTGGTGCGCAGGCTTCTCATTGCGGTGGCTTCTCTTGTTGCGGAGTACGGGCTCTAGGCGCACAGGCTCAGTAGTTGTGGCGTGTGGACTTCAGTAGTTGTGGCACGCAGGCTTTAGAGCATAGGCTCAGTAGTTGTGGGCACGGGCTTAGTTGCTCTGCAGCAGTGGGATCTTCCCGGACCAGGGCTCGAACCCGTGTCCCCTGAATTGGCAGGCGAATTCTTAACCACTGCGCCACCAGGGAAGCCCCTAGGCAACAACTCTTTAGTGATTAACTTGTAGCAAAAGCAATAGAATACAAAGGTTAAAGTACAAGTAACAGATCCAGTATGGAGTCAGATTTGTTCTTACCTATCACAAAAAGAGTATTCTGGGGAAGAGAATGAGTACGGGGCTTATAAATACAAAAATCCACAAGGCTGTTAAAGTTGCTTGGTGATAATTGTGATTCTGACACAATTCAGAAAATATTTGTCCTTAAGTAATCACAAGTTGTTTAATGGTAGGGGTCCAATAAGTAGATAGACTGTCACAGTTATTTTAGGATAAGGGTCTGATAAGTATCTTGAGTTTCTAGCAGATGTTCTGGATACTTTCATTAGGATAATAAGCAGTCAAAAGGTCAGATTCCTCCCAGGCTGAAACACGTGCATAGGTCACACTTCTTCAGTAGCCTTCCAGCTCCATTGTAGACGGCTCTTTTAACGATACTGACTCCATTTTGATTTTCCTTTCACTCTGGCATATAGGCTTCAATCGCCTAGTGTGTCCTTGGTCTGTTTTTTTTTTTTTTTTTGGTAGGGCCCCCGTAAATGTGTGATGGAATTTGATTTTCTCCTGTTATTCTGTCTCATGTCAATTCTTAGACCAGCTGAAGAACCTAGAAAGGGTGGAAGGAAATTCTTCCCTTCCCCAACACAATCCTTGAAGCAGCCCAGGCCCTCCTAAAACTTGAGTGCTGGGCCTGACACAGGTTCCTAAGCTTTTCTGAAAGCTAAGGCTTGAGGTCTATGGGGAACTTTAAATGAGCTAGGCTGTAGGGAAAGAGGCTTAGGCTGATGGAGGAGCCAAGATTGGGGCATCGCCAGGAGGCTTAGGGGAAGACTAGAAGAGAAGGTGTCTGTGGGGGAGCTTTGGCCATTGTGGATGGGAGATGGGGAGAAAGGGAGTTTTCAGGGATGGAAAGAGTCCATAATGAGCTCAAGGGAGGCCAGTGATGGAGGAGGAACAAAGGTTATTTTACAAGCAGTTCCTTCATAAATTAGGTAATCTGATAAGTTGTGAAATGCCTGTATGAAATTGGGGTAGTGTTTTGGAAGGGGTTCTCTTTTTTATAGCAAAAGAGATGCCAGGAACTCCCCTACTCTCCTCTAGAGTAAATCACTGGATTACATCAGTGTATCAATTGAAGGCAGCCTTCTCACAAGATAGCTATGGGTCCCCAAGGTGGCTGATGCCAGATGCCAGTCTTCCACAGGTTGACTTCCCCCAGGAGGTGCCTGGATATGTGAGCTGAAAGCACTGAGCATCAGCTCTCTTGGAATCCCAGGTGTGGGGCATCCTCGGCTGAGCTGGGCTCTGCCTCCAGGACCTCCTGAAGTCTTGGTTGAGATCTGGAACACATTGACATCATGGCAGTGAGAGGCCAGCATGACCCCTTGGACTTTATAACACCTATTTTCAATGCTGATGCCCTTGACAGTGAAAAGCCATAGCTTGCTGGACTCACTAGATTCTGGGATGGTTTTAAAATATAAATTTTATTATTGTTCAGGAATGGGGAGGCCAACAGATCAGGAGAGGATTGCTGATGAAATGATTATTACTCACAGTTCCCAAGAGGAGTGGGGGTGGCTTACCATAGTGGTGGGGAGGTACCAGCATTGGTTAGAAGAAAAATGAACTTGAGAAAAATATGGGCAAGAGGTTTTATTGTGGTTTCTGTGGAAAGAAATAGACAAGGCAGTGTAAGCAGGCTGAGGACTGGCTACTTGAATAATTTCAATGGTCTCTGGGTGTTCTGTAGTTGTCTAGTACTGGCCCTGGGGTGATTAGGGCAGGGGAATAGTGGCCCTGAGGATGAGAGCCTGATAGAGTAGGTGGGAGAGGGTAGGCTCTGGATTGGTTAGTTGGCATATGAAAAGTACTAATCCCAGCTAGTCTTTACTATCTCTAGGAATTGGCTAGCCCTTGGAGGGGCAGCCATCCAGGATCAGCAAGGTCCCAAGATGTCAAAGCATTGGAAATGAAAATAAAAAAGCATGATTAGAGTGTGGAAGCTACATGGGCTTCCTTTTTGGCTGAAGTGAGATGCCCCCACCCCTACTCACCACTCTCCGCCATGGTTCTTAGATAATTTAGGGTAGGAGATACTGTGCTTCTTGATAGTAAGGCAGATGGGGCCTCAAGCAAATAATTAGAAAAGTGGTAGAGATGTGATCATGTTTGATCTCCAGATTTGTGAAGCATTCCATGCTAGTTATAGTAGTGAGAACTCAGTTGATTAGGCTCAAATATACAGAAGGAATTTTAAACAACTTCTATTTTAAAACGTCTCTGCAGCTCTCATTATCCTAATAAAATGAAAGCAAAAGGGAAATGGATGAATATTTAACTCAATTTAAAATGTATTAGCCTGGGCAGACATAGGATTCTTTGGATAATTCTTCAGACGCTGCACACTTTCAAAGATCTACAACTGATGGGGCTCAAACCCTGCAATAAACATATGAAGGCTATCAGAATATGCCATTCCAAAATATGTCTCTCTAGGATGTGGATTATCTTGAGCTAAAGGCCATTGAGAACCAGCATACAAGGAAGAGCTCTTTACTTCCCTTTAACTGCCTAAAAATAGAGTATAAATTTCTTCTTTTGTAAAGGAAATCTACATTTGTATATATATTCCATATAAAGATGTCTCCATACCAGGAAGAGAGCGACTCCCAGAGACAACTCTTATTACCTGAGAGACTCTTATCTGCATAACATCCGTCAGAAGCACAGCGAAGGAGTGATTAGCCCTAGCTCTCCCCTGAGTGAAGTAGTCCCCTACTCTACCACCAGTAGGACCCAGAAGCATGTAGCTGAATAGTTGAGACGCAACGCTTATTACAGGAAAAAACACCAAGAATGAAATGTGAAGGGAGAAGCAAGGCCAGATCTTGGAGAACAAATGTGGGGCAGGTTGGGGAAGTGGTTCAGAACTCCATTTCTGAATGCAGGGGGAGCCCTGAGATGCTGTTTTCAGACAGCCTTTGGGACATGCTTTAAGGATGTGTTTGATGGTTGACAGTGACTGATTAGGGCTAGACATGGCCAAACCCCTCAAAATCTTATTCTAGAAAAAATCTTCTAGAAAAATACTGTCAATAACAGAAAATGTGTAGTGATAGCAAGTTTTAATTGAAAACCTAAGGTCCAAGGCCTGGTAGAACTGGGCTGGAGGGAATTAACAGGAATAATAATCCCATCAAAATATTTATTGAGAGTTTACTAAACTTCACATACATAATTTCATTCAACCCTCAACCAAGTCTAAGAAGTAGTTATGATGATCTCCTTTTATAGATAGGAAATCGAGGCTTAAAACTATGAAAGACAAAATGTAGTGGACAATTAAGGATCTAGTTTTACCCAGGCTACTGCAATAGGGAGAAGGTTCATTAACATGGATGATCTCAATAAAGGGAAGGGGCCTGGAGTTTTATAGAAGCAGATAAATAAGGGAATGCCTCTTGGGAATCCTGGAAAGGGTGGAGATAGGTCTTGGAAGCTGCAAGGTCAGGTTGTCCTGTCTGAGATAGCCATTTCCTGGAATGCAAAAAGGTGGAGGGATTTTGGAGTACGAAGAGATGGCGGGGGACTTCTTAACCCTCCATGTTTTCTCAGGGCTCAGGTAAAATTCAGTGCTCTCAAAGGTTGAGAAACATATTCAAAGTCAATCAGCCTGTAAGTGGCTCAGCTGGATTCAGACCCAGTCTGACAGGTAAAATCTGTTCTCAATTTGTGGCCAGAACATCAGTTAATGTAAATAGAAAGAGAGAGAGGGAGAGAGAGAGAAAGAGAGAGAGATTGAGTAGCATTCAGCCAGGAAAAGCCAGGCCAGGAAAGATTCCAGAGAGCAAGAAACAGCCCCAGTTATCCCATGAGCCTGGATGTTCTAATTAAATAGCTCTAGGATCAGTCTTTGAGGAATCCCACAAACCAGGGTCCAGGATGAGGGTCCCAGGTTGGGAAAGTGGGAACAAAGTCCCAGGCTTCCTATAGGCAAGAAGAACAATCAGAAACTGTCAAAGACCCCGAGATGGAGGCTGTCTCTGTTCTCCTTTCACCTTAGATACTCCTCTGGGCTTGTGCAGACATTGGGGCATATATGCAGGGGCCAGAGAGAGGCCTCTTCCCCTTCCGAGGAGCTCTTCAGGTGATCCTCGCAGCTAACTGGCAGAGCAGCTAGGCTGCTTCACATTAATTAGCCATCATTCTCATGCACTCATTAAGCAAGTTCAAGGAACTTTATCGCTTTGTTGACTGAAGGGTAACATGAAAATGAGTTTTTTACACTTGTGCAGCTTAATAATTAAAAGTCAGAGAGGTAGTTCTGTGCTTTCTCACTTGCGGGGCCTCAGATAAACTTTCCCTAGGGCTGCTAATGCCAGTACCGTCTCATTTAATACATACTGATTGAGCACCTTCAGTGTGCTAGCCACTGATGCAAGCTATTCAGTGATTAAAACAGAAAATATCCTTCCTTTTCTGGTGCTTACAAGCTAATGAAGGAGATAATGAACACAATTAAATAAGTAAATTATGGAGAATGATAAAACATGATATGTGCTTTAGAGCAAGGTGAAGGGACTTGGAACTGCTGGGGGTGGGCTTTGCATTTTAGATAGGGTGTTTGGTTGAGAAGTACATATGTGAGCCTTGCAGATGTAGGGGGAAGGATGCTTTGGACAGAGGGAGGTGCAAGTGTGTTAGGTGTGTTCACGGAACAGCAAAAAGGTCTGGTTGGAGCAAAGGAAGGAAGTATGAAATAAAATTCATATTTTCTAGCAAGACAAGAAAAATTTAAGCCTAAAATTTTTTTCTCTGCCCTTTCGCCTCCCCTCCCACCTCTACTGTGCATTGTGTATCTGCATTATGCCTGGACCGAACCTCCCCCAACAGCAGAAATACCTGCTCAGCCATAAAGAACAACATTCTCCTAGCACCAACAGGACAACTTCTTAAAAGATAACATTCCTTCTTGATCTTATAAGGGGTCACGATGACCCATCACGTTGTACTTACAGATCTGGGTATGCAAACTATCTATGTCATTTAACATACAGCCCTCTGTCTCAAAAACCTGTATAACTATGCTTTGACCTCTAATGGATGGATGGATGGGATAAGTCTGAATTATGATGTAAAGTTTGAATTAGTGTTCCTAGAAGTTAGCAAAAATTGGGGAAATATTAAAATGCATCTTTACTCAATAATTCGACAGTGAACAAAACCCTAGGAGGCAGAAATTATCTGTCTGCAGTTGAAAGGATAAAGGAGGAGGAATGTGGAATAGGCAAAGAAGGCAATAATCCACCTGGATTATTACCAGGTGCACTAACATCCCCTCCTTTGGCTCCTGGGGTCACTAGGAAGCTCACTCCCAATCTCTGGAACTGCCAGGCGTCATGGCCAAACCTGATGGTGGGGGGAAGGTTGGGGGAAATGGGAGATTGTGCCAGGAAGGCTTCTCAGAGGAGATGAAGTTTTTTTCTTTTTCTTTTTTTTTATAAATTTATTTATTTATTTATTTTTGGTTGCATTGGGTCTTCATTGCTGTGCATGGGCTTTCTCTAGTTGTGGTGAGCAGGGGCTACTCTTTGTTGCAGTGTGCGGGCTTCTCATTGCGGTGGCTTCTCTTGTTGTGGAGCACAGGCTCTCTAGGCGCACGGGCTTCACTAGTTGTGGCACGTGGGCTCAGTAGTTGTGGCTCATGGGCTCTAGAGCACAGGCTCAGTAGTTGTGGCACACGGGCTTCATTGCTCCACGGCATGTGGGATCTTCCCGGACCAGGGCTCGAACCCATGTCCCCTGCATTGGCAGGCGGATTCTTAACCACTACACTACCAGGGAAGCCCTCTTTTATTTTTTTGAGATATAATTCACCTACAGTGATATGCACCGAGTTTAAGTTATGGTTCATTGGGTTTTGACAGAAAAGGTGAAATTTTGACTTGAGTCTTGGAAGGCTAAGGGTCAGGAGTACAGAGTACGTGCAAAGGCACAGAGAGCTAAGAGGGCATTCAGTTCCTGGTGGCGGTAGTTTGTACCAAGAATAACATGTTGCTTAGGTACGACCAATAGATAAGGCTGGAGAAAAGTCCACACATGTACATGCAAGAACTAGAAACTAGTTTGCAGTTCAGAGTTTTATTGCTATTGTTGGGACCCAGGGTCAGCCACCCCAAAATGTGCCTCAATGGCACATTGATTATTTTGAATGAAAGTTACTTAAGAAATGGCCAGTGCAAGAGGGACATGCTACTCCTCCTCTCTGCCGCCCTAAAAGCAGGAAATAAATCTCTCACGTGAAAGGTGCCCTCCCTGCATCTGGAGGTAGAAGGACACCCTTAAGGAATTTGGGGCTGAGAAGCCCAGATAAATAAACCTTGTTACTTTAATTTACTCCCTAAGCCCAAACTCTGTTTAGATTCTTTGCTAATTGAGCACCCAAAACCCAATGTTTCTTTGTCCTGTCAATTCCTCATAAATTTGTTTATTTGTCTAAAAAGTATAAAAAGCTGCCTGCTTTGGCCACTTCTTAGGTCCCATTTCTCTGAGACCTCTGGGCACAGGATTAAAATCTGTTTCTTTTGCTCCTGTTCATCTGTCTGTTAATTTTATTATTAGCCCAGCCACAAGAACTCAAGAGGGATTGAGGAGGAAATTTCTCCCTCCCTGACACCATTTTTGTGTGTAAAACCTTAACTCCCAATAGCAAGACCTCTGCCTTCTGCTTTCTCTTTGGAATTCTTTGACCCCTTCCATTTCATACGGTGCCACATCCACACAGCTGCAGGTGGTGTTGCTGAATTCCCACAAATGCAGGCTACTACGTTACCCCCTACGTATCCAGCCAGCTGGCTTCCCAGCCAGTTTCTGACAGTGCAGAGTCATTTATTCTTGGGGACATAAATATGCGTATCAGCTGATCTGGGATTGCTATTTTTGGCTGTGAATAAGGACATCATTCAAGAGTTATGAGAAAAGACAAGATTTCTACAATATAAACACACCAACCCCTCAGTGGAGGAGACATCCCAAACATAGTGAGAGCTGAGAAACTAATTGACCATGGTTCAGTTACTCAATACATACGAGTGCTTTCTATCTGCCTGGCGTGCCCCTACTTGCTTCCCAACTTTACTCAAATGGCGTCTCTCCTTGAGGCCTTTTCCGGCCTCCTCCTCCCGTGCACAGATTTCCCATGTACCCTTCTCTGCTTAGCTTTCTCCTTAGCACCCATCACAATCTAGCAAGAGCACACATTTTACTTATTCATTGTCCGTCTTCACCACTAAAATACAAGCTCCAAGAAGGCAGGTGTCTCTGTTTACTGCTATTTCTGCAGTATCTAGACCATAGCAGGCACTTAAAAGTATTTGTTGAATGAATGAGTTGTGCTAAGTTCTGTAAGCAGCAGAGGCTCTGAAATTGATGCACATTGTCTAGTGATAGACAAAGACCCACAACTCAAATAACATTAGAAGGAAAGGAATGAAAAACAAATGAACAAAGGCAAACGTTTTAACATCAATAGTAGAAACCTAAATAGCCTGCTTTAAGCTAGTTAATCATCTAAGAAATTTGACAACCTCAACCAAATTCCTGAACATTTCTTTAAAAGGCACAGATAATTTAGCTGTCTCCTTCTTAAACGCAGGGCATAATTAGAGATGCATAGACTTTGGAAGGGTAAAGGATGTACAGGTCCTATTTGCCTATTTTTAGAAAAATTCTGCTCTTTGGAGAGTCAAAGAAATGACCTTTTGTGACATTCAAAACAGGAGAATTAGACCTAGAGATGCAGATAACTAAAATTTTGAATATTATAATCTTATATGTTAGGAAGTGGTATGCAACTTCACTGACACCTGGGAGCTTTTATGATTCTACTTTCCAGGTCTTTTATCCTTGACTGAGCTCTGACTTCTTAGTGATTAATTGAATTTGATTTCTTCTCCACGTAAATTTTAACAAAATACTTCATTGAACATGCAGATTGGGGCAAGTTTTATTTAGTTTTAAAAATGAGTTTTTATTCATTAGAAAGACTCATTAAAGTCTACTTTTTCTGAGATAAAATTTAAGAGAAATACATGCATCTATCTAAAGATTTTTTTTCATGCTAAAGGCTTTCAAATGTAATGTTCATGAGTAATTATTACCTGTCACCTCTTGAATTTCTGTTGGGTATAGGCTGACTTGCTGATTTTCCCCTAAATGTCAAATCATAAAACTCTGTGCAACAATTTGGTAAAGACTTTGCAATGCTCAGCTTTTGTCTTTTTCTCCACAGAACTTGTCAGTGGCTTTTCAAATGTAGTTCAGAATTAACAAAACAGTCCACGTGAGCCCCAAGGAACAGTGCAAACTAAGGGTCCCTATGGCATAGGTACTTCTATCATCATAGCATTTGTGCTTACGTTTCTGTTATGGATTAACAAATATTCATCATGTTCAATGAAAAAAATGTAAGTTCATTCATCCATTCAACAACCATTTTATGGCATACTTAAGGAATGCTAGGAATAATGCTAGGCAAGGGATTACAGCTGTGGACAAAACTGACAGACTCAGTTCTCATGGAATTTACATTCTCGTGAAGGCAAAGATAGCAAACAAGTAAATAAGTAAAAAGCAGCATAATTCTAAATATATGAGCAACACACTAAACAAGATGAAACAGTGTAATGTGATGGAGAGTGTCAGAGTAGGGAGGGAGCAATTTTAAAACTAGTGCTTAACGGGACTTCCCTGGTGGTCCAGTGGTTAAGGGTCTGTGCTCCCAATGCAGGGGGCCCGGGTTCGATCCCTGGTAAGGGAACTAGATCCCACATGCCGCAACTAAGATCCCGCATGCTGCAACTAAAAGATCCCGCATGCCACAGCAAAGATCCCAAGTGCCACAACTAAGACCCGGCACAGCCAAATAAATAAATAAATGTTAAGAAAATTAAAAATAAAATAGGTGCTTAGGCATGGCTACTTTGTGGAGGTGACAGTGTGAGCTGAGACTTGCAATAACGTTGGTCTAGAAAGATGGGTTGAGAAGATGAACTGTCCCTCTTAGCATACCAAGGCTGGTAAATTGCTATCAATGATCCGAACTTATTCTTCACTCTTCCCCACATGCACCTGCTGCTCTAGCCAGGTGTGTGCTCAGAGTGACTCCCCCACCTCACCCCTCCATGGAGGTCACATATTCTTCATCAGCCCCAAATCACCTTGCACAAATGCCAAATGCCTAGATGCCTCTTACTCACAAATCCTGTTGCTCCTTAAATGATAAAATGGGAGGGAGAGGAAAATTTTATGATATTGTTTGGCATCTGGGGAAAACCACTCACCCATCCCATGCACCTTCGTACCTTCATCCTGTGGGGAAGAGAGTAGAATGTTGCATGAGGAGGACTTGGTCAAAGGTATGAAATTTGAACATGAGATTTTGGACTTCAGGGTCCAGCCGACTGGGGCACCCATCTGGGAACTCCTGGCAGATGATCATTTAGTTTTTGTGTTGACACATTTGAGATCTGAGTAAACCCTGTAGGAAGATTCCTCTGCTTCTTTCCAGAGGGACATCTGACAGCAGAACCTTGGAACTGTGTTTGGAGCTAGAGAGGAATGTTCCTGAAGTTGCCACCCAGATCCTGAAGCAGCATGTCACTGAGATTCAGGCACCTTCTAACAGTGAGTGTCTCCTCCGGCCATGCTTCTCCTGCTTCTAAGCCTGTGGAGTCTATAATTCTGGAATACTCAGACCTTTCCAATATGCCCGTGCAATCCTGCCTGTCGTTCAAAGCATCTCTTCCCTAATACCTTTCGCAGCCACTCTGGCTTCTCTGACGCCCTCCCATGCTCAGCATATTACCCTCGGAGCCTCTGACTTAGTAGATCTGAATTCTTACACAACTCTTCTCCCAGAGATTACGACGATCAGTCTGGTCCAAGAACGAGACTCAAGAGGAAAGGGAAAGAGACAGGGTTCGTCCCCTGTTCTCTACAGTTCTTTGGTGACCACAGAGAGAGGCCTGCTCAATTTGGATAAAACTGTTTTTTCTAGTTCAAGGCCACCATTCTCAGTGTAGAAGTTTCTCAAACCTTAGGGGACAGAAGACTCTTCCAGGCAGCTTGCTACAAATGCAGATTTCTAGGGATCAGCCCCAGAGGTCCTCCTTCACTAAAGCTGGTGGGGCCCAGGAATCTGCATTTGTAACCAGCATCCTCAGGTAGTTGGGATGTTGCTTATCTGTGGACCTTTTGAGAAATGCTCACAGAATGGAAAGTAGGAGACCATTGCCCACCTCTGCCTTCTTCCTTGTGTAACAGGGCATTCTGTTTTAAAATAAGGTCCTAACATTCTCATTCATCCAACAAACATTTCTCTAAGCCAAGCACCATACTAGGCATAGGGAATAGAGCCAAAACAATATTTGAGACATACTTACACAGATGCTCCCTGACTTAGAATTGTTCGACTTAAACGATTTTTTTTTAAAATTGGGTATAGTTGCTTTACACTGTTGTGTTAGTTTCTGCTGTACGGCGAATCAAGTCAGCTATATGTATACACATATCCCCTCTTTTTTTGGGTTGCCTTCCCATTGAGGTCACCACAGAGCACTGAGTGTTCCTTGTGCTTGAGAACAGCAGGTTCTCATTAGTTATCTATTTCATACATAGTAGTGTATATATGTCAATCCCAATCTCCCAATTTATCCCACCCCCCCTTTCCCCCATTGGTGTCCACACGTTTGTTCTCTACATCTGTGTCTCTATTTCTGCTTTGCAGATAGGTTCATCTGTACCACTTTTCTAGATTCCACATATAGGCGTTAATATACGATATTTGTTTTTCTCTTTCTGCCTTACTTTTTTTGGCCTTACAGTGTTGTGAAAGCAATATGCATTCAGTAGAAACTGTACTTAGAATTCTGAATTTTGACTTTTTTCTGTACTCACAATATGCCATATGATGCTATAGTGATGCTGGCCAGTGGCAGCTTCCAGGCAGCCACATGATCATGAGGGTAAGCCACCAATACACTTACAAACATTCTGTTTTTCACTTTCAGTACACTATTCAATACATTTCATGAGATCTTCAACACTATAGTATAAAATAGCTTTGTGTTAGATGATTGTGCCCAACGTTCAGCTTAGGTAAGTGTTCTGAGCATGTTTAAGGTAGGCTAGGCTAGGCTATGACGTTTGGTAGGTTAGGTGTATTAAATGCTTTTTTGACTTACGACATTTTCAACTTATGATGGCTTTATCTGGATGTAACCCCATCATAAGCCGAGGAAGATCTGTACTAAAAAGTTATCCATTGTTTATCTGAAATTCACTTTTAACTGGGAGTTCCATATTTTATCTGGCAGTGCTAGGTGGCAGTGGGCAGGAGTTGTTGCAGGTTGGGTCCTCCACAAGCACACTCTGAGATAGAGTATAGTGTGCAGGATGTTTACAGGAAGCACCCTTGAGATCAACACATGTGGCAGGAAGGGGAAGGAAGCTGGACTGGGCTGAGAGAGGTGGACTAATATGTAGGTCCACCAGCCTCCACTAACCCTACAGGCAACCCAATGCATCTGAGTTGTCCCATGTTGGGCTGAAATGGCTGGGACTACATAGCCTGGCTCCCATCCATCATTAGGTATAAGCTGCCCCAGGAAGGGTGTAACCTTAGGCAAAGGAGCTCTCTGTAGCCATTCTAAGCCTGACCATTCTAAGTCAGGGACCATCTGTATAAGTATGAGGCTGACCCTGAAGGGGCTGACAGCTGAAGGTTCTCTGCTGACAGCACTCCCAGCAGCTGGGCAAGTCCTTCTTTGAACAGAGACCTGGGGATTCACCATCCCTGTGTCCACCGCAAGAGCCTAAGATCTAGCAAGAGCTCAGTGGTTCCAGCCATTAAAATGCGGGCATGAAAAATTAATGTGATCTTATTTTATGCATGAGAGGCTGCAATACCTGGATACAGTGGTTAAATTTGTTCGAAAGGAGACCTGTGTCCTACAGCCACATATTATCATTGGCTTTTTTGAACTGCTTCACAGGGTGATATTTTTGTAGATACTAACTTTCAGACTCCCACAGCACAGAAAATAAAATTCTGAGAAGTGAATGAGTGATTCACAGTGAAATTTCTCCAGGTTTAAGAAACAGAGCTGATGAAAACCTGGGATCAGTGGCTAATCATCAGGTGATGAACCTCTTTAATTCCTAGAATCCATGCAAGTAGTAAAGCATGACCTGTTTACCCAATACAATGCCAGGGTCACCTTGTCTCCCATTCTGCATTCATTCATTCATCCAACAAGTACGAATTGACCTTATCCATAGAAATAAGGGCTCTTATTCCCTAAATTGTGGAATTGTTGAGAGCTTTCCGTTGGTATGTTTTGAGTAAAGGTGGAAAGGCTGTTTTTATTACTTGATTTGTTCAGGTTTTTAAATTTTTTCATATCTTCCAATGCCTCATTTGTTTTCCTTTGAGATAAACATCACTGATTCTCTTTCCTTTACATCAATAATTTATTAAAAAATACACAGGTTCCCATAACAACTTCAAAGGTTAACAGCTCATCTAGGCCAGGGGAATCTCCAGAAAACTGTTTGTGATAGAATCATCAGGTCTTCAAAAAAAAAAAAAATGCTTAAAACATTTAAAACCTTAACACTGTGTGAGAATACACACACACACACACACACACACACACACACAGAGTTGGCTGATGGTGTAATGTGGGATTTTCTGCATTCTAGCATCTTATTACAGTGTAAGAATGGGGCAGAATTCCCTGAGAGAGGTAGGGACTCACCATGCTAGGGGATGTGGGGCTGGAGAAAAGGAGTGGCCCTAACAACAGTGAGAATAATGTTTTTCTGCTGCAAAGTTTCAGGGGGTCACAAAGCCGGAATTCCTCATCTTTGCCAGATGTTAGGAGAATGCTGAAGATCCGATGATCATATCTCTGATTTTGTAAAGGAGGGATAGAGGCTCAGAGAAAAATGATACTTGGGAGAACAAAGGCAGAAGAACAGAAAGTAGAGACAGAGAAGGGGTGGCTGTGAAAATGTGCCACTGGATTTCCTACCGAAGAGCAAAATTGCAAGCCGGCCCCTACTCCTGCCCCTCTATTTCCACCACCAGTGGGCGGAGTCCCGCTTCCCTAGGCTACTTGCTCCAATGATTGAGCACAGCAGAGGGACTGAGGCAAGCCCATTCCATCAAGAGGAGTGTGACTTTGGCTTGAAAACTCCTCGACAGCTTGCCTGAGACTCTTCCATCCCAATCTTTCTTCCTTTCCAGTTTTTAAAGTTAAGTAGTCTATCTTCTCATTATTGAGTTATAAGAGTTCTTTTCATATTCTGGATAAAAGTCCTTGGTCTTATGTATGTATTGTGAATATTTTCTCCCATTACACGGCTTGACTATTTCCTTTTTTAATGCTGTACTTGAAAGAGCAGAAATTTATGATTTTGGTGAAGTCCAATTTATCAGCTTTCTTTTATATTTTGTGCTTTTTTGTGCCTAATCTAAGAAATCTTTGTCTACCCCAGGGTCACAAATTTTTCTTGTACGTGTTTTCTTCTACAAATTTTACTTCTTTAGGTATTATGTTTAGGTTTATGATTCATTTTGAATACATTTTTATATATAATGTAAAGCAATAGTTGAGATTCATTTTTTTAAATTAATTAATTAATTAATTATTTTACTGCATTGAGTCTTCGTTGCTGTGCATGGGCTTTCTCTAGTTGAGGCGAGTGGGGTCTACTCTTCATTGCGGTGCATGGGCTTCTCATTGCGGTGGCTTCTCTTGCTGCGGAGCACGGGCTCTAGGCAAGCAGGCTTCAGTAGCTGTGGCACATGGGCTCAGTAGTTGTGGCTCGCGGGCTCTAGAGCACAGGCTCAGTAGTTGTGGCTCACGGGCTTAGTTGCTGCGCGGCATGTGGGATCTTCCCGGACCAGGGCTGAACCCGTGTCCCCTGCATTGGCAGGTGGATTCTTAACCACTGCGCCACCAGGGAAGTCCCATACCCTTTATTACATAATAAACTGGAAAATGTAGTAATAAATGTTTCCCTGAGTTCTGTGAACTGATCTAGCAAATTATTAAATCCAGGGAGGTGGTTGTGGGAACTTCGATTTATAGCTGTTTAGTCAGACGTACCAGGGACAACCTGAGCCTTGTGATTGGCATCTGAAGTGTGGACAGTCTTGTGGGACTGAGCCCTTAACTTAGGGGATCTGACGCCCACTCCAGGTACATAGTATCAGATTGAACTGAACTGTAGGACACCCAGCTGCTGTTGGAAAATGAGTGAGTGTGGGAATAAACCCACCCATCTCATGTCAGAAGTGTCAGTGTGTGTAAAGGTAAAGGAGACACAGGGAGTTTTTCCTAGATAAGTCTGTAGTTCAATCTGGGGAGAATCGACATCTTAACAATATTGAGTCTTCCAGTACATAAACAGGATATAGATCTCCATTTTGAATTATAGGGTTAAATATAAATTGTATTCCATTGTTTTACATGTCTTCTTCAGGAGTTCCAATGATTTGTATCCTTAATTTTCTTTGTCTTCCATTTCAACCACTTTCTGTCTGAATCGTTTTAGTTCTTTATTTCATTTTTATTTTCTTGTTTATTTTTCTGCCTCTCCTCAATACTCTTCCTTAAAATTTCATTTGAGTCTATTCTCTGTTGGGTACTTAAAATTTAGCCTTCATTCCTAAAATAATTTTGTCTTTTTTTCCCCAAGTTCATTCAGTTGATTGCTCAATCACTTCATCTATCTATCTACCTATCACTTTGTCCATTTCTGTTCTTGGATTTCGAATTTTCTTTTTCTTTTTTTTTGCAGTACGCGGGCCTCTCACTGTTGTGGCCTCTCCCATTGTGGAGCACAGGCTCCGGAGGCGCATGCTCAGCGGCCATGGCTCACGGGCCCAGTCGCTCCGCGGCATGTGGGATCTTCCCGGACCGGGGCACGAACCCGTGTCCCCTGCATCGGCAGGTAGACTCTCAACCACTGCGCCACCTGGGAAGCCCCCTTGGATTTTGAATTTTAATTTAAAGTGGTTTTTCCTGTTTCCAAATGCTTGTTTGGCGATATTAATCCATTTGGAATTTTGTGGTTTTTTGGTAAGAATTTTCTCCAGCTAAGATTTTTTTATTCTCGGGGCTTCCCTGGTGGCGCAGTGGTTAAGAATCCACCTGGCAATGCAGGGGACACGGGTTCGAGCCCTGCTCCAGGAAGATCCCACATGCCGTGGAGCAACTAAGCCTGCACGCCACAACTGCTGAGCCCTTGTGCCACAACTACTGAAGCCTGTGCGCCTAGAGCCCGTGCTCCACAACAAGAGAAGCCACCACAATGAGAAGACCTCGCACGGCAATGAAGAGTAGCCCCCTCTCGCTGCAGCTAGAGGAAGCCTGCGCCCACCAACGAAGACCCAACACAGCCAAAAATAAATAAATAAAATAAATAATTTTTTTTAAAAAATATTTTTTTATTCTCATTTTTTTCCCCTTAGAGTAGCTTTGTGTTGATTTATGCTACTTTGTTTCATCTTATGGATTTGGAGTAATTTGTCATTCCTAGTTCAAGATCACCCTCTTCTGTCAATGTCGTGAAGTACAGTTCCTTTAAGGGATGGTTTTATTTTTAAGTTGAGGGGTGGATAATTTTTTAATGCTCTTTTAAATTATTTACCTATTCCAGTTTCATAATCTCCTATTCTGATTTTATTGATGTTACCTTATTTTATTTTTTTGAAGATTTTAAACAGATTCATTTCAAAGTTCTTTTTTTTTTTTTTTTTTTTTGTGCGGTACGCGGGCCTCTCACTGTTGTGGCCTCTCCCGTTGTGGAGCACAGGCTCCGGACGCGCAGGCTCCGGACGCGCAGGCCCGGCGGCCTTGGCTCACGGGCCCAGCCGCTCCGCGGCATGTGGGATCCTCCCGGACCGGGGCACGAACCCGCGTCCCCTGCATCGGCAGGAGGACTCTCAACCACTGCGCCACCAGGGAAGCCCCTTTTTCAAAGTTCTTTTTAGATTCTTCTTGTATCTCTGTCACCTCAGGATATAAGTCTCTCCTTTGAGACTACTTCTCATTGTGCTAAGTGTGTTTTCAAACCTTTCCTGGAATGCTCATTTTGCATGGGAATTTTCTTTCACATGTCCCTTGTCTGTGAGGCAGTTTCTTAGCTGCCTTAGCCTCCATCTCATGGGTTAACCAGACTCAACCCATGTCATATGTGTGCAGCTCACTTCAGAGCTCCCCATTTCTGGAGTGACAACTCTCCACGGTTCATATGGCACAGAGCAGAAGGGACTCTGCCGTGGACACTGCCTGAGCAAGTAGTGTATTTCTGCTACAATTCTCCATGCCTGGGTGGAGCTATCTTGCCCGCTCTTCTTGGGTAGGAAGCCCAGCTCAGATTCCTATTACAGAAGGTGCATTTAGGCCTGGCCAGGAGGGTATTTAACTCCAGCCCAGCTTGCCTGGCTCCAGCTGCTCACACCTGTGGTTTAACATTTTGCTTATTGTTTAAGTTTTACTTGTATATTGAGCTGCTGAGATTTTCCTCTTGTATTTTGAGAGAAGCATATAAATATATATTTTGACATCTTATCCCTCATTCTTATGGATTTAGAGCACAGGAAATAGTATCATGAGTGTATTTACTTTGAGGCATTATCTAGAGGTTTTCATGCCTTTTAAAAAGTGAGAATGACAATATGTATCTGAACTCAAAAAATATATATATCCTTTGATCCAGTCATTCCGCTTCTGGAAATTTACTTGAGGAAGTAATCCAAAAGGAAGAAAAAAAAGCTTCATGCACAAAAGATGTTCATAATTATTTTTGGTTATAAAAATCTGGATATATTACAAATATTTCCCAACAATAGGGAAATATTTCATAAATATATCCACTCAATATAATTTTGTGCAGTTTCTAAAAATAATAATTTACAAGGAATGTCTAATATTTAAAAAATGCTTGTCAGAATGCAAGAGAGAAAATTGCCCTTAGCCATTTTTTGTTTCATACAAGTGTGCTTTTAAAAAAAAAAATAGAAAGATAGAAAGGAGAATGGAAAGAAATGACACCAGAGTGTTAAAAATGGTTGTCTCTTGGTGATTTTTTCCTTTTATTTTCTTCTTTACTTCCAAAATTTCATGTTATGTGGATGGATCGTTTTTATAACAGAAAAAGACCTAAGTAAATATGTTGTCCAGAAAGCTGAATAATAGAAGACTGAAATTTAAATAGGCGTGCTTCCTGTGAGAGAATGGATTGGGATGCCACAAAATCATTGATTACAAAACATGGTTCTGATGGGCCACAAACAGCAGAGGAAGCTTTTGGGTTATAGGATTATTTGTTGTGATCAGATCACTTTTCAGCATCAGGGGACAAGTAACACCAGGTTGGAGATACAGAGCAAGGAGGCAGGACTAGGCGGGGAGGCAGGTGGCAAGAACCTACAATCTGTGGGCAACTGACCAGGAGCCAGGCTCCAATGAGGGAAAGGGCAAACTAAGAGATGGCACTGGAGGTCAGCTGGCAGGAGACACAGTGGGAGCCAACATTCATTGAGATTGTGTCGGGCACAGTTTGGACCCTGAAAATACAGATAGAGAAGACTGATACAGTTCTTGCCTTCATGAAACTTACAGTCTAGAGCAGGGGTTGGCAAACTTTTTTGGGAAAGGGGCAGATAGTAAACATTTTAGGTTCTGTGGAGCCATGCAATCTCTGTCACAACCTCTCAGCTCTGCCACTGTAATACAAAAGCCATCTTAGATGACATTAAATGAATGGGAGTGGCTGAGTTCCAATAAAACTTAATTTACAAAAACAGATGGTGGCTGGATTTGGCCAGTGGGCCATCATTTTGCCAACTCCTGATCTGGGGGGGAAGACAGACATTAAACAAACACATCAATATGACTATTGGATTGTGATCACCGTCCAGAAGTAAATAAAGAGGGTGTTGTGGTAGTGAACTACTATAGGTGGCCCACTTTATATTTTAGCTTTTATTGAGGCACGACATCCATAGAGCAAAGCATACAAATCTGAAGGTATAATATAGAATATTCTTAGCACCCCAAAACTGCATTCTGAAGGATCAGAATGATTTATCCAACCAAAGATCTGGGCAGAGGGCAGCATTCCAGGCAGAAGGGAAAGCAAGTGCAAGATCCTGCAGCAGGAAAAGACCTGGCATTTTCCAGGAACAGAAAGTGCTTCCATGTGACTGGCCGGCAGTGAGCTTGGAAAAGAGTGAGATGTGTGGGTGGAGGAAAATCCTACAGACTTCACAGGCCATTGTGAACATTTTGTATTTTGTTCTCAATGTAATGAGAGAGCAGTGGAGGGTTTTAAATAGAACGGCATGATCTGACTGAAGTTTTAAGATGATCTGTGAGCCAATTTCTTGTCTTACTTCTGGTCTTTTCTATAGTGGTGTTAGGTTAGGGCTGGGGGCTGGGACCTGCGGTGGGATGTGTGAGAAAAATCCATCAAAGAACACCAGGACCACTCACCATGTGCGGAACCACAGACATCGATCTCTTTTATGAAACATTTCTTTGAAATGTTACTGTTACAGGATTTTTTAAAAATAAATTTATTATTTATTTATCTATTTATTTTTGGCTGCATTGGGCCTTCATTGCTGCACGTGGGCTTTCTCTAGTTGCGGCAAGCGGGGACTACTCTTCGTTGCGCTGTGTGGGCTTCTCATTACGGTGGCTTCACTTTTTGTGGAGCACAGGCTTCAGTAATTGTGGTGAGTGGGATCAGTAGTTGTGGCTCGCAGGCTCTAGAGCGTAGGCTCAGTAGTTGTTGTGAACGGGCTTAGTTGCTCCAATGCATGTAGGACCTTCCTGGACCAGGGCTCGAACCCGTGTCCCCTGCATTGGCAAGCAGATTCTTAACCACTGCGCCACCAGGGAAGCCCCATTACAGGATTTATTGACACCTGTCACTTAACTAGTCGACACCTTAAGAATTGTGTCCTAATCATAGACAAGGGCCTGAGAAAAGTGCAAGCAGGGAGCTCAGAGGTGGGGTCAACCAGCAGGTGTAGATCTGGCAGCTGCAAGAAAGGTAAGTAGTGAGGTCAGTTCAGAGGCTCACGGGTGAGGCTATATGGGGTGTTGTAATACACTATTAGCACCCAGGCAAAGACACTCTGAGTTTGTAGGAGCCGGAGAGGTTTGGTTTGATTGTGTGTGGCTTTGTTCTGATTTGATTTTTTGAAGACATATTGTGGGGACTGGTTAGGAAGTGTCCTGTGATGGTGAAGAGACAGAAGAGCAAGAAGGGGTGGAGTGTGGATAGGTAATTAGAGAGAAACTAACCATTTGGGGTTCATATTTTCTCTTCCTCCCTTCCTTCCTTCCCTCCTTCCTTTTTTAAATACATGATGATGAGAGATCAAGAAGATATTTAATGAGTGGGAGCCACCCTTCTTAGGGTTGTCAAACACACTAAAGTGTTAGGGAACAGAAACATACTAAAAGATTATTCGCCATTTATCTGACATTCAGAATTAACTGGGCATCCTGTATTTTTATTTGCTAAACCTAGCCATCCTGCACTGATGGCTTTGGTCTTGCTGCTTCAGCCTGAGGGAGCGGATCTTCCATAAGACAGCCACCACCAGGAGGCAGCCGGGTGCTGTGCTCAGGAGAGATGACACGTGGTCTCTGGGCTTCTAGGTAGATCTAGGTCTGTCTGCCTTCCTCTTCAACCCTCCCGGCACCCACCCCCGATTTAACCACAACTTTCCACTGTTCACTCCTAATCTTGCTTTGTTACAGTAGCTAAACTCCAAAGAAACATTTAAAACCCTGTCTAAACGTAAAAAGAACCCATGATATAACGTGCATCCTGCCTTCTCAATTAATTGCAATCATAAATTAATTATTTCTTCCTTTAAAAACCTGAATTTAGCTTAAAAGACTCAGAGTTCCTGTCACTCACCCCTTTGACCTGGGTGTCTTCTCCCCTCCCTGCGTCCCCTCCTGCCCTCTATCTGCACTGGCTCTTTGCTCCCTCCCTCCCACCCCTTCCTGCCTCAGCTCGTCACCATGGTTACGTGGGGAGCTGTTTCTGTGGTGCCCTCTTCCATAGCCTGCTTGTGAGGTAATTTCCCCAGTGAATTCCAACTCTTCCTAGTTATCTCTGCCCTTATCCTCTTTCGATGAAAGAAAAAAAAAAATCAGACAGAGAGGGAGATGGCAGGAGAAAGAACCCCAGCAGCTCAGATACCAACATTTTTTTCTATCTGTAACCAGGAGACTTTCTCCAGCTGATGTTACCTCTTCTTTCCGTTTTCCTTCTTTAGCAGGAAAAGCCACTCCTGATCCTATGCCTCATACTCTGGTGTAAAACCTAGTGCATATTTAACACTTAGTTAACTAAGCGCCTTTGGGCCTTGTGGCTGTTTTCCTCTTTAAATGCCTTCAGTTCTGGAAGCTAGAAGGGTCCCTTTAGGACAGAAAAAGGAACTGAACCAAGAACACCAGCTCTGTCATGTGGGGGAGACATGAAGGTAGGAAACATCAGCCCAGGCCACAGTGAGAGGTTTTTTTTTTTTTTAATTTATTTATTTAATTTATTTATTTTTGGCTGTGTTGGGTCTTCGTTGCTGCACGTGGGCTTTCTCTAGTTGAGGTGAGCGGGGGCTACTGTTTGTTGTGGTGTGCAGGCTTCTCATTGCAGTGGCTTCTCTCGTTGTGGAGCACGGGCTCTAGACGCACAGGCTTCAGTAGCTGTGACATGTGGGCTCAGTAGTTGTGGCTGGCGGGCTCTAGAGCGCAGGCTCAGTAGTTGTGGCACACAGGCTTAGTTGCTCCGTGGCACATGGGATCTTCCCGGACCAGGGCTCGAACACGTGTGCCCTGCATTGGCAGGCGGATTCTTAACCACTTGCGCCACCAGGGAAGCCCACAGTGAGAGGTTTTAAAGGGCAGCCGGAGGCAAGTAACGAGACATTAAAGCCAAAGGCCTCCAGAAAAAGAAACTTTCGAAGCAAGATGGAGTGGAAATGTCTCCAACAGCTTTAAAGCAGCAAAAATGATTCCAGAAAGCTTTAGGTGTGATACCAAGGAAGGGAAGATCAGAAATAGCAGGGTTTTGATAACTATTTGTCTTCCGGTTTGCTTGGTTGGGGGTAACTTGAGATCCTGTGTGTTGGGTACTTTTCCGTGTTCCTCATGAGGTTCAGAATAACCTATTTGGATTATGCAAATGCTCATTCAAAGGAAGAGGCAGAATTATGTTAGTTTCTCCTGTAATTCTATTGAAACTATGATTTATAGGGCCCATTCTCAAGGAAGACTTGTTTCAAATGAACACAGGCAAGCAACTTTTTTTTTTTTCGGTACGTGGGCTTCTCACTGTTGTGGCCTCTCCCGTTGTGGAGCACAGGCTCTGGACGCGCAGGCTCAGCGGCCATGGCTCACGGGCCTAGCCGCTCCGCGGCATGTGGGATCTTCCCAGACCGGGGCACGAACGCGTGTCCCCTGCACCAGCCGGCGGACGCTCAATCACTGCGCCACCAGGGAAGCCCAACATTTTTTTTTAATGTCACAAAAGGGCTGTAACCCACAGAAACACTTCATAGAATCCCCATGTTTTCTCCCACCCACTTCCCTTACACAGCTGCTTCTGGGTCCCGCCCTTCCAAAACCCAAATCCGAACACCCTCCTTCAGCCTAATCTGTGAGTTTCTTTGTGTTATTCTCCTCCCAGTGCTGATTCAGGAGAGACCCCAAAATAGGACTCTGGGAGGACTTGGGGAGAGGAAGAAATTGAGTAGAAGAAGGCAGAATTTTCTTTACCTTTAGAGCCAGGAGAAGGGCTGGGAATACATTGACAGCAACAGTTGTGCCTAGTTAGACTAACATCTTTGATAACAAAGTGTTAACAGAATAATTTCCTTGGGCTTCCTTGGTGGCGCAGTGGTTGGGGGGTCCGCCTGCCTATGCAGGGGGCGCGGGTTCGTGCCCCGGTCTGGGGGGGGATCCTGCGTGCCGCAGAGCGGCTGGGCCCATGAGCCATGGCCGCTGAGCCTGCGCGTCCGGAGCCTGTGCTCCGCGGCTGGAGAGGCCACAGCAGTAAGAGGCCCGCTTACTGCAAAAAAATAAATAAATAAATAAAAATAATTTCCTTTACTGTCCTGACCCACTGGGACAGTCATCTCAACTAGCAATAACTCTGAGTGGTACTTGGTACTTCACCCTACACACACGGGGCTTGATTGGTCTTGCTGTATTTAAGGGCAGTAAAATTCAACTACACATAGTCATCTCTGGCTTAACCCAAGAAGAAAGGGAGGCAACCAAGCAGGCCCCCTCTGTGTGTACATGACCCTCACCATGCTCACCATCACCTGGGTGAGAAAACTCACCTTCTGGAGAAGAAGATAGAGGGCAGGAGGTCTATTGGGAAGATGTTATCTCTCTTTGTTGTGGAGGTGGTGGACATTGGTGACAGGCAGAGCAACGGTTAGTCTGTTCAGACCTGCTGGGTAGGATGGGTGGTTGTTTCAGGCTGAATTTAATTAACTGCTTATATCTTGGCTGAGTCATTAGGAGTTTATGTTCTAGTCTTCAGCTTTGCATGATCCAAATTGCTGTTCTCATGGTTCCTCTTGGGATGACCAGGCTTTGGAGGATTAATCCAGTCTGTCAGGGGGCAGGCCAGTGTATTGATTTCAGGGGAGAACATTGCCTTGAAGATGGACAGATTTGGGGTGCTGCTTTCCCACTGAGAAATTCTGTTTACAATACTAAAGCAAGATGCTATTTAAATATTTTTCCTCAGTTGCAGATTCCTCCTCTGGCCTCTGCTGCCTTCCTTATCAGGCTGAAGCAGGACCTTGGCAAAGTTTATCCAGCAAAAATTTAATTATTAATCTAGTTCTTGAACCTTGGTAGCCCCTGGACTCTGTTCTTGGAATTTCCAGAACAGCCTCAGGAAAGGAAATCTCTTTCCCCAAACCTCCTTTCCCACTTTAGCTGCAACTTTTCTGGGGACCATCCTTCGTGGACTGGATCCCCTGGAGCTCAGATGTCCACAGTAGATGCCACACAGTCTCTGGGGCCACCTGCAAGGGCAGTCTGGTTCTGCTGCCCTCTCTGACCACAGTGGGCTTGTTCTGTCTGTTAACCATTGGGTCACATCCGCCTCCCCACCAAGGTTGCAATTCTTACCCTCCAACTCTCCTTCTTCATCTGTCCTTAACAGGTACCAGACCCTCTTATTATTAAGGAGCATGGCATGAAGCCATGTTGCGGCTTCCGGGTAGAGTTTATCTCACAAGCCCTGTGAATGGTTCTGGCACCCATCATAAAGAATAATGGGTTATTTCTGGGAAGGGCCCTGAAATATGACCAGAAAATGTTTGAGCTCATCAACTCTGCCCTGCCTCTCATTCAATTTGTTGTCAGACGGTAATATCTCTTGACCTTGCTCCCACATTTTGTGATAGTTCCTATTTGGGGGCCTCTGAACATGAGGCTACTCACTACAGCAGAGTAATATTATAATTGTTATTGTTATGCTTTATCTGCTACAGCATCCTTGAAGTGGTAGCTGAGCATTGCAGAAATTTCAAATATCAGCATCAGGTTGACCCTTTAAACAGAAAGCAAAGGGGAAAAGATTTAGAAAGATGCTGTTGGGGGTAAAATTGGGTATCCTAGAAATAAAGGAGCCTAGGTTTAGATACCCCAACATGCTGGGTTATTAGGAACCATTAATACAAGTCAAATTTTATTTTAGAGTGTAGACTTCTTCAGAGTCTTGAGCTGATCCTTCCCAGCACGCTAATGCAGGCTAGCAGTGCAGGATCTGGGAAGTACTTCTGGGAGGGTCCACCTACTACGTAGCCTTTTTTGTTTGCCATGGAAGAGCATTTTAGCAGATGTGTGTATTTAAAAGTGGTCTGCACTCTTCCCCCACACCAGTGTAAATATTGTAAGCATGAACATCTGCCCCATATCATTGATGACTACAGGGCAAATTGGCCTTCGATTAGGAGGATGAGACAGCAAAATCCTCATCAAACCAATAGTGGCATCTCTAAGAGTTGGCTGGGGTCGGGCAGTAAGGGAGCTTAGTCCCCTTTAATCTCCATTTTTGGGAAAACTTTACTTTAAAAAGGTTATTCAAGTATTATATGAAAACAGTTTTTAAAAAATCGAATAAAGGAATTCCAATAAAAATAGTAGTAGCAGCCAGTGCATGCTTTGTTGGGGTTTTTTTCCCCTCTGATACAGTTACATAGTAATGTCCCAAGCAGTGGCTATTCCATCAATGCACACATCAGTATATGAAGATTATGATGACTTGGAATAGTGTTCTTAGTAGCATGAATAAGAAAGAAATCTTTATTATTTTAGGCAAGTAATATTTGAGCTCTACCAAAGGATTGCATGTACCCCAGCCTATCCTGACTGATACAATCAATGCAAGTACAGTGGTCAATCACTAAGGCTCTGATTTCAGACAGACCTAGATTTTTTTTTAAGTTATGAATTATATTTTATTAATTTTTTTATACAGCAGATTCTTATTAGTTATCCATTTTATACATATTAATGTCTACATGTCAGTCCCAATCTCCCAATTCATCCCACCCCCCCACCACTTTCCCCCCTGGTGTCCATACATTTGTTCTCTACATCTGTGTCTCAATTTCTGCCCTGCAAACCAGTTCATCTGTAGACCTAGCTATTTTTTAATTGAAGTGTAGCTGATTTACAATAGTGCATTAGTTTCAGTTGTACAGCATAGTGATTCAGTACTTTTGCAGATTATATTCTATTATAGATTACTACAAGATAATGGGCATAATTCCCTGTGCTATACAATATATCATTGTTCATTATCTATTTTATATACAGTAGTTTGTATCTGTTAATCCAATACCCCTCATTTGTCTCTCCCCACTTCCCTCTCTCCTTTGGTAACCACAAGTTTATTTTCGATGTCTGTGAAAGACAGACCTGGATTTGAATCCGGGCTCTGCTGTCTCCTAGCTATATGCCTTAGGTAGACTTCTGAACCTCTCTCAACTTCAGTTCCTTCTCTAGAAAACACTGATAATAGGATTGTTGCAAGGCTTGGATGACTAAATACATGTAAAACATTCAGCACATGAGTAAGTGCTCAATAAGTGGTAGCTTTCAATGATTAACAGTGTTTTTAGCCTATTTAACATAAGTTCACAGGCAATATAAATACAGGAGGAATGTGTGTGAGCTGGCAGAGTTATTGCACTAGATGGAATACTGCCTTTTAGGAGATACAGAAAGGAGTAAGTTCTTCAAGCTTTGTGGTGAAAATAAGTGCACATATGACTATTTTGTGATAGTGGAGGGGAAGGGGCCTTTATTTTTGGTCTTTTAAAATAGTATCTCTGCTTGTTCACACTCCATTCAGAGAACAAGTCCTTTTTACTAAACCTTGATGAATTCTGTGCTAAAAATATTCCATTCCCATTTGGTGCAGTGAAATGTCATATCCATTAAACACCAACATACCAAATGCTGCATGCAGATCCTCAACCCAGCAAATCCAAGCTAACAGGAAGCTGTGATCATCCTCAGCTTATTCATACTGTACATCTCAGCAGATTATCCTGAAGGATTCTCTAAGGCTTAATTGTTATCTTAGAGCTATTTTAAATTATAAACATAAAGAACTCATGTACTACAACAAACTCATTTTTAAAGAAAGAAAATTGTGGCCCAGGGAATGAAAATGACTTCTCAAGGTCACAAAAATATAAAAGTGCTGGAACTGGGCCCAGATCTCCAAACTTCCAAGCTAAGTTTTTTTTCCCCATTATAACAGAGAGCTACAGAATTTTCAGAGCTGGAAAGACCTTCAGGATGACCTGATCCAGTTCCAATAAGTTATAGAGGAAATTGAGGCCAAAAGAAACTTAAATGTCTCACCCAGGGTAATACCTAAAGCTAGCACGTGCTAGAGTTTGGGGCCAACTTTTGTAACCATAGGCTTGGTGCTCTTGACATACCACTGGTCAGTCCAATGTGGTTATTTAGAGTAGGGGACCCCAAGTCCCAGTTAGTGGACTGGGAATGAGCTATCAACATCAGAATCACCTAAGGGATGTTTAAAAATAAAAATTCCTGGATCCCAGCCTTTACAGGTTCAGTTTTAGTGGGTCTGAGGTGAGGGCCCCAGAATCTGTATAGTTAGTTTGCTTTCTAGGTGATTCTGGGGGACATCCAGATTGGGGAACCATTATTATTATTATTTTTTTTACATCTTTATTGGAGTATAATTGCTTTACAATGGTGTGTTAGTTTCTGCTTTATAACAAAGTGAATCAGTTATACATATACATATGTTCCCATATCTCTTCCCTCTTGCGTCTCCCCCCATCCCACCCTCCCTATCCCACCCCTCCAGGCGGTCACAAAGCACCGAGCTGACCTCCCTGTGCTATGCGGCTGCTTCCCACTAGCTATCTACCTTACGTTTGGGAGTGTATATATGTCCATGCCTCTCTCTCGCTTTGTCACAGCTTACCCTTCCCCCTCCCCATATCCTCAAGTCTGGGGAACCATTATTAACAGAAGCCAGCACTTTATATTCTGTTCTCTGCTGAGACTGGCCGATGATAATTTCCAGATAATGACGAGATACCTATGGGAAAGCTTAGTCAGGGAAAGTCCTGGGACATCAAGGAGCCTCTAAGGTTTTAATCTGCAAAGCCAACCTCAAGGTAACTAGAGCAAGGAGAGAGCTGCCCTCGCCAGATGAAGATTGATCTGAAGTGGAAACACATCCAGGAGAAGAGAAAATGATCTAGGAACGCTTGGTCTCATCTCCTAGGCATGGGTGGCCACTAAATCAGAATTGGCAGCTTGACTTCACTTGGGAAAACATCCTTTTAAAATAAAGGTTATCCGTTTAAATATTTTAAAACAGAATATTTGAGAGAACACCATTTAAAAACGTATATAGAAATTGTACCAGTGAATCATCATGAATAATAAACAAAGATGGGAGGTTATGTTTTGTCAAGTTTCACAAGATAAGAGCTGGAAGGGCTCTTTGAAACCTTTTAGTGAAGGGATTCTAAACACATCTGAGGCCGTGGCTTCTCCTCTGGTTACCCTGTCTCTCTAGGTAGAGGATCTCAGTAGAGACCACACCTCTTGCTGATGACTGTTGTTGTTTTGCCTATGTGGCATCCTCTCCTCCTTTTTAACAGCACTCTAATTTTACTTGAGGGAATCACCCTTACCTCACTCTCATTCCACGTGGTTCTCATCCATGGGTTCCAGGGGTGGGCACATGTCCCAAGCTTAGCCAATCAGAGCACTCTATCCTTAGCCAAAACAATTACTTCAGGTGGGCACTCTGGCCATTGAGCATCATCCTCCAACCTGTGCTAAAACTACAGAGAAAGAGGTCTTGTTACTGGGCATGGCTAGACTGGCAAGAGGCAATGTCGGAGCTGCTGGTGGCTGTCTCTTCACCGTGAATGGAGAGACTGCCTTAGGAAGAAGTCAACATGGAGGAACATAGAGCCAGGAGTCAGAGAAAGACAGACTAATGAAAATATCACCTGAGTTTCTGGTCTAGGTTTTTCTGAAGCTAGATGCATTTTTATGTTGAAACTAGTTCAGTTGGATTTCAGCAACTGACAACCAAAAGAATCCTGACCACCGTGTCTCCTCAGGGATCAGAAGCTGGGGTAGAGAAATGGTCATGTGTATTTAGAAATACACCCACGGATAATTTTGATACACCCATTGAGAGTGGACAGAGTTTGGAGACAGGAAATGGGACTATGCTTTTCCTCACCACTATTAGTTGAGAATGACTTATGCTAATTGAGGAAGCTTGACCAAAGTCACATAGCCTCAATAGAGTAAACCCCTTCTGAACCTGATTCTGTCTTCTTTTAGAAAAAAAAGAGAAACATTATACACTTAAAAAAAAATAAGGGCACATATCACTACAAACCCATTCTATGTAATCATTATACACATTTTGCAGATAAGATTAACTTACCCAGGGTCACAGAACTAATAAGTGGCCACATTGAGATGCAAACCCAGGTCTGCTTGAGTCTAAAACATATTCTGTTAACCACTGTGTCTACTGCCCCAAAGAGAGAATTGACGTGGGCACCATCAGGATAGACCTACAGGCAAAAATGGGAAAACATGGGTCACATCTCACTTTTCCTATAGATCTTACTTTTGCCTCTTTTATTTTTTTGCATACTGCCTTTTAGAAATAGCCCCAGTGGTGTGCAAATCCTTTAAGGGTAGGGACAATTTCTTGCTCATTTTTGTTTTGTTTTTGTCATTTATCATAGTGTTTTGCACATAGTAGGTGATCAATAAACATCTTCAATGAAATTGCGCTTGCTGTGTCCATAGGTGTAGGTATCTGATAGCCTGAGGCTACTAGGAACACTCTAGGTTCCTGAGTGGTATATCTGTCTATCTGGCAGTTTACAGAGTTTGGAAGTTTTAATATGTTTTGTCTTTAAGCACTTCAAAGCATGGTGTCACTGATGAATACTATCCAAATGAATCTTGACTTTGCTTCTTAACTGGCTATTTGACTTGGGCAAGTTACTTAGCTTTTCTAAGACTCAGCTCTCTCATCTGTAAAATAATACTATTATATAGAACTATAAAGGATAAAAATGATAATGCAGGTAAAGCACTTAGTATATTACTTGGCTCATAGTAAGTGCTCAATAAATGGCACTCATTATTATAATGAAATTAAAATATTAAAGAATATTTCCTAAATTAAAGGTAGAATTGTTAAACATGTGTGGGTAGACAAGGTCAGGGAAATAAAGGACAAAGGACAGTTGTCCTGAGATCTGGTACTATTAAGAGGACTGATTTCTGGGAGACAGTTTTGCTGGGAATTATTGTTAAGAGCTTCATCTAGGCAAGATGCTTCCCCTTGGCATCTCTGAGTAGTGCTGACCATGGATGTGGGATAAAAATTGTAAAGGGCATAGAATTTCCAGGAGTATCAAACTTCTCATCCTCAGGGTCTCCATGGATTAATTAAATCAGTTCCTAGCCTTCAGTTTTGTGGACTAGGTTTTAGGTAGATCTGCAGTATGTGTTTTTAATGACTCTGGAAATAAATTATGTCTCTTTTACCTTCCATCTCACCCTGGTTACCCCTGGGGAGCAGGTGGGCCTATGCGGGCCTGCTCTTTTGGGGTAATCCATGGCGAGGACTTTTTGTGGGACTGGAAATTTACCACAGGGAATAGGGAATGTGGCTGCTTCTCAGATATGTGAACATGAAGGCTGAAGCTCCTGGGCTTAAATCTATTTCATTCCCACCAACTTTGTGTTCTCTCTAAAAGTGGGACTGTTCTAGGAGATTGAGGGTGGGGTGGCATAGAATGATCATAGCTGCCTAAGAGACAGTCCTGACCCTCAGGGATGTGTAACCTGGTGGGAGAGATGGACATACCAACAACTAACCAAACGGCAAGGCAGAATGAATTGTGAGTCTCGCTCATGGTAAAAGCAATGGGCTGAGAAAGCCAGAGAAAGGAGAAATCCTATCTAATTGGTTCGATGAGAAGGACTAAGATTTCAAAAGGTAAAAGAGTAAGGAAAGGGCATTGTAGGTGGTTGCAGCAGCCTGAGCACGGAAGCATGTAAGTGCTTAGATAGGCAGGGATTGGCCAGTTGTGTGGGTAACAGGTGGGTGGGTGAAGTGGAGGATGCTAGAGTGGGAGAAGAAGCTGGGTCAAATTTTGAACTCCACGTTCAGAACTTTATAGGGCCATTGTAGGTCTTCCTGGGCCTGTGGTTTCTGTGGATGCCCTGATGCCCTTGATAACAATCGTATGAAAATGCATCTACATCCCACATTAAGATTGACATATAACTGCAAGAACTGAAATGAGTGAGTTGAGCTCTCATTGACTAGTTCAGTTTACCTGTAGATGTGGTTCTAGGACCACTGCCAGTCCAGGAAGACTGTGGAATCCATTTGGGATGAGATAAGTCCAGAACTTGAGAGGAAGCGCTGACAAACTCTTACAGCAATTTGACATTGCCACAATAACCAAGCGCGTGATTGTTTTTCTAGTAATTCATTCTTATTCTAATTTCCAAAAATATTGGTCCACAATATAAATGGAAATACGTTGGTCTAAAATACATTGGAGATTTTAAAATTTCCATGGTCCAAATTTTTTTTTAAACACTGGAAATATTTTTAGAAAGCTGAGAAGCTCTGAGCTAGTTGAAATAATACTACTTTTTAAAGAAATTTGTGGTCAGAGATGACAGAGGAGAGAGTTGGTGGATTTGAATGTAGAGCAATAGAAATTATACAGTTTGAATAGCAGAGAGAAAAGAGATTGAAATATCTAGTACTCACCACTGTATCTACCTTATAGTACATTGTGCCTAAGTGTTCTGACTTAGTCGAAGATGATTTTGTGGCAAATACAGAAAACCACACAAACTAACCTAAAACAAGACAAAATGTGTGTGTGTGTGTGTGTGTGTGTGTGTGTGTGTGTGTGTGTGATGGGTTGTTATAAGAAGGTTACAGAGGTATCTCAAGGAATTCAAGGACAGGGAGTGCCATTGGATATCATGAGGGATGGAGTGGAAAATGAACAATCACTAGGAATCAGGGCTGCTTCTCCCCATCTCCTCTCTCCCACTCTTACTCCTCACTCCTTTCCCTCTGGGATGGAGGCTGATCCTCATTCAGGAATAAAGGACTTATTTTCCCAGCTTCTGGGAGTACTAACAGAAGATGGGTCTCTACTGTCTGCCTTCTTTGGGGATTGCCTTGGCTGATAAAACAGCCTCACCCAAGACCATGCTTTCTTCCAGGGACAGCCCACCTCCAACGGAGCTATAAAGGTCTGATCCCCTTGCTCCAACTTGGGACAGCTGAGAAAGGACATCTCAGCTCTAGAGCTCCCTACAGGGTTGCTTTTATTAGAACTGCATCACAGTTCAGCTGCTTTCTTTGCCAAATTCTAATTCCTTCTCCCTTCCCAGTGTTGGTCTCAAAGATACTACCTAATACATGTACATTAACTTCTCAGAGTCTGGTTCTCAGGTGACCCAGGCTGGGACACCATGCCTCCCAATCTTCTTCCCACTCTCCCTCCTCCCTTCCTTTTTACTCTCCCGTTTCCCCTCCTTCCCTCTCCCTTTTCTTACCCCTTTTCTCTCTTCTTCCCTCCTTCTTTTCCCACTCCCTCCCTCTCTCTTGACTATATAGTTTCTCACCTCTCCTTTCTGAGTGTCTGCTTCATTCTCTTCTCACCTTTCAGACCAGTTCCCTCTGCTCTTCTGGTTCATGGACCATCATGGCTGCTCCAAAGCACAGTAGTGCCTCAGCCACCATCATTGTAGCGTATGCTTTCGGTCACCCACCCAGGTGCCCTTTGCTAGGCTGGTGCACCCATCCTGCAGTGTGGGTGTTGGTTAATGACTGCTTACATTGGTACCCTTCTCTGCAGGATTACCCTTAGCCAATTGCAACCTTCTCAGCTGGAGATGCCTGAGAGGTTATGCCCCACATTCTTCGGTCACTGACTGTCAGATGAGGGATATAAATGTCCACATTCCTTGCTTCAAGGCAGGACACACTCTGTAGTACAATTCATGCTTTAGAGTTCCACATGGGGTCAGGCTGCAGCTGGACTTCTCCTGAAAGGACATCTTTGCTTGACATCTTCCCCTGCCCTATGTGCCTCTCTCTCCCTTACCTGAGAGCACTCCTTCAGTAAATCCCACTGCTTCGAGGGAATCAAATTTAAGATCATCACCTTACAAGTCTGGTGCCTGTGGCTAATTGGCCCAGACTCTGCTGTCCTAATTCCAGATATCCAGGAGGGAGAATGGATTGGCTTAGGCTGAGCCTAGCCCAGCTTCTGGATTGAGCACCTAGATTGAGAGTTCACTCCAGGTCCAATCATTTATGGCTGGAGAGCGGGCAGAGTTGCATAGTATAGAGTAGATGAGGGTTACAGGGAGAGAGGGCAACTCTCAGAAAACACTGGTCAGTTCCTGCAAAAGTGGACCCTACCATATGTCCTCCTTCTCAGTCTTTCTCGAATTTATTTTCTCGGTTAGCCTCTTCACTCCTCACCTCTCTCCCCAACTGCAATCCCAGGTTCCAATGGGAGGGTTTTGAAAGGTAGCACCATGTGATGGAGAAGGGACTGGGCCAAGTGTCAGGAGGCCTGGACCGTAGCTTACCTCACGAGCTTGCTTCACATCTCTGGGTCTCAGCTTCGAGGTAAATTAGACAGTTGGTTTGCTAACTTAAACAGCCAATGCTTCTATGAAAACAAACAGGGCAGAGTCTAGATCCACTATCTCTGCAGCCCTGAAGTCAGCAGAGTACCTGGCACAGAGTCGGAACATACTGAAAACAGGAGATAGCCTTTAAAAATGAAATGACAGGTACTTCCCTGGTGGCACAGTGGTTAAGAATCCGCCTGCCAATGCACGGGACACGGATTCGAGCCCTGGGCCGGGAAGATCCCACATGCTGCAGAGCAACTAAGCCTGTGCGCCACAACTACTGAGCCTGCGCTCTAGAGCCCGCGAGCCACAACTACCGAGCCCGCATGCCACAACTACTGAAGCCCACGCACCTAGAGCCGGTGCTCCAAAACGTGAAGCCACCACAATGAGAAGCCCCTGCACCGCAAGGAAGAGTAGCCCCCGTGCACCGCAACTAGAGAAAGCCCGAGCACAGCAATGAAGACTCAGTGCAGCCAAAAATAAATTTAAAAAAAAAAAAAAAGAAATGATGGTGAATTATATTACAACAGTAAGGTAGAGCATGACCCCAAAGCATACAGTATTCTGAGTGTGGAGCCCATTAGTAAAAGCTAGCACTTGGTGAGTGCTAACTTGTGCCATTCTGTGTTAAGCACTTCCCATGCTATTCTTTGCATGATTACTGCTGCAGTATAACAAATCACCCCAAAACTTGGCCTTTTAAAACAACCATTTTATTATGCTCTTAGATTCTGTGGGTCAGGAATTTGGACAGGGCATCATAGGGATGGCTTGTCTCTGCTCCATGATTTCCGGATCCTCACTTGGGAAGATTTGATGGGCTGTGGTGACTTGAGAGCTGGGGGCTGAAATCACCTGGAGCCATCTTCACTCACAGGACTGGTGGTCGATGTGGCTGTTGGCTAGGACCTTATCTGGGGCTGTTGACCAAAGCTTGAGCTTCCTCAGAATGGTAGCCTCAGGATAATAGGACTTTCTATGCAGCAGCTCAGGCCTCCCAAAGGGATTGTCCCAATTTCACAAGGCAGAAGCTTCATTGTTTTTATGACTTAGCTTCAAAAGTCAAACTGCATCATTTCCACCACGTTCTGTTGGTTACAAGGCCATCCAGATTGAAGGATAGGGGAATTAGGCATCACCTCTTGATGGGGTTGGGGGAAGTTCTCATAGAGCAAGTAGGCTGGGAGATATTGTTGTGGCCATATTTGTAAAATTCAATCCACCATGTGTGCATTGTTTCATTTAATCCTTCTGTTGTCCTTTGAGTAGGCATCATTGTACCTTTACAGATGAAGACACTGAGGCTCAGAGAGGTCATGTCACTTGCCTGTGGACAAAATCAGGACATTGCAGGGCTGGACTTAAACCCAGTCTGTACCAAGCAGGTGTTCTCCAACACATATGTGCTGCTTATAGGACAAGGGAGCAAAGAAAGTCAGACATTCAAAGGCCAGGTCTCCCTATGTGTAGGATTGGGAGCGGGTAAGTCGTCTTCTTGTCCCCCCATAACCCTGATGTCAGAGTTAGTATCTTCCCCATGTGGTAAAGGAGTCTGGTTTCTATGCATAACTCCCCAAGGTGTTGCTTCCCAGAGACTATGTAACTATTACGTGTACCTCTGATGCCTCAAGTTCTCCAGGCATGTGCTGCCAGTGGAGTTGCTGTCTGTCCCACCTGCCCCCACACCCCTAGTCATTTGGCAAAAGATTCTGGGGAACAATAAGTTGGAGGAAGCTCTGATCCCCTCTGTGAAGGCAGTACACAGAACCACATCATGCCAAGAATATCTTCTCTGCCCTGATCCCCTTTTGAAATCATGTCTTCCCTTTAAGTTCAAACAAGGACCACTTCTTGCAGGAACTCATTGTGGATACTCCCCCGATACTTAAAATCAGAATGTTCAGGTGAAATTTGGCACTCACTGCTAACTGTAGTTTTTTGTGTCCTAACCCCCCATTAGTCTTCTAAGGCCCCACGGATCAAGGACTATGCCCTCCTCTTTCCTCAGTTTTCCTCCCCAAACCAGAGGAATGATACCCTGTTCTTAATAGGTACTCAGATCAGTATGACTGATTAGATCAAAGGGCCTCATGAAGTTTATTATTAAGTTTATAACAGGCGGACATGTGCATCTTCAAAAGTAGTTTTTAAGAGCCTGCTCTATCACAGGCATTGTGCCAAGTGCTAACATACCATGTGATCCAGGAGCAGGAATTTAGAAAATCAAATATGAGCCTCGTAGGCACTCTGCAGTATGTCAGTAATGTATCAGAACTGGTGTCTAGAAGTGAAGCATCCTTGATCATATTAAGAGGACTTCATATGGGATACATCTGAGACAAGTGCTGTAAGGTTACAATCTCTGTCAGCTGTCAGATGATTCCAGAGTCAAACATTTAGAAAGCCCTGGAACAGTCCTTTAAAAATCCAAAATCTTGACTTTGGCTTCTTCTCTAAGTTGTCTGAATGATGTTTTTAGCTGGAGCTATCAGATAGAAAAGGATGGGTCTAACTGTCAAATTAGCCTTCTTGTAATAGGCAAATTTCACTACCCTTCTTTCCATTTGTCACCATTTCACCTCAGAATGTTCCCCAAAGCCATGCCCTTTAGAAACACCTTTGAATGTTCAAACTCAACTGATCGTCCTATTAATAAATGATGAGTAATCAGTATCAGTGTTTATCTTCACTCATTATGCACACCATAAATTCTTGATCCAAATATAACCCTATTGTATAAAATTCCTTCCTCAACATACCATCACCAAGAATAAAATAACTCCTGTAAATAATCACCTTTGGGATATGAAAGAAAATGTAAACATTTTATTTGGCAGTTGTTTCTGAACACATGAATAAATAAATGGAAAAGTACATATTCATATTTCTTTTTGGAGTAACAGATACCATTAAACGCTTATTTACACATCTTCACTGCAAAGAACAGTTACACAATTCAATTTTGTCTTATAAAAGGTAACTTCCCACACCACTGGACTGGACAGGAAAGGGTGGAGATTACGGGTAGTGCTTGGTTCTAGCAGCCTCAGTGTTTGAAAGGCATTCATTTGCAAGTGTGATAAGAAGAGTCATCATGCATTGAGTTCATCCGGATCATGTACTGCAGAAAGTTTCTGATGGCAGCCACAGGATTTCATGTGTCATGCGCTTAAGTCAACTATGACATGTTTGTAAATCTGTGTGTTTCCCTTAAAACTGGAAGCAAAGAGAAAATTACGCTTATTAATGGACACATGCGTGAATGATCTTGGTGCCTGAACATTCAATTCCTGAAATTTTACAAATTTGGCTTTCTCTGCATCCCAGTTATACACTTGAGTAAAGGAATAATCACTTCCAAGAATTGCGTATTGATAGTTATTTATCTGAAGAGGCTGGAACACCATGGATCCTCGCGATGGCATCCTCTGAATATCCTGAAATGAGGAGCCTCCCCATTTCATTACTTTGGAATCACCAATGAATCTTGTCAAGCAAATGTACACGTCGCCTTTCACTGAGAAGTGCTTAACGGCATATACATCTTCCATGTTAGGGATGTCAGTTTGGTTAGTAAATAATTGTATTGCTTTGTTCCACTGATAAATTACAGGACGCTGGGAACTACTGGACAGGATTAAATGAGGCGTTCTGAGTGTCTGAGGTGTTCTGGCTATTTCTAGATATTCCACATCAGTATCCCTGTACCATGCATGTAAAGATTGATGGGAGTAGAATCCATTTCCGTTCCATTTATAAATGGTAGTAAAACCAGCTTTTGAACTGTCAGCAACAACAAAGTACCAGTTGTTTTCAATCTTGAATGTTTCAATGTCATTGGGTTTTCGGATTTTGAGAATTTCAATATCCTGGATTTTTATGAATTTATTTGCAAAACTGTCTCTCTTATAGATGTGAGAGCCGCCGAACAGCTGGGCCACAATAACATAGAGCTGAGTTTCAATGACTATAGGCTTGCACACTACAGTGGACGTGCCTGGAAAAGACAAATGAGAGATTAGGAGGATGGCCATCCTTTTTTGGAGCCTGTTAAGATGCACGCCGAAGCCATGCAACTGCCACCAAAATCATTTCCTTGGTTGATTAGGCAAAAGGCCAATTTCCTAATCAGGTCCAATGGCAGTGGGATCCCGAAGTTCTGTGCCTTTGTACCTCATGGAGCCTTGTTATCAATAACTGAGTTGTCATGTCACATCCAACGTGTACTAGACGTTCAGGATACATAGCTACAGCCTGAGTTTTCTCCTCTCACTTTTTTTTTTTTTTTTGGCCAAGCCATGTGTGGATCTCAGTTCCCCAACCAGGGATTGAACCCGTGGCCACAGCAGTGACAGCACCAAGTCCTAACCACTGGACCGCCAGGGAACTCCCTCTCCTCTCGCTTCTTACAGAAAGAAAGCATTTGTTTCCCAGACATATCATGAGTTGGAAACTGCCATTTATTGAGCACCAACTATATACTTTGCCAAATCATCTCATTAAATTTCCCAACAATCTTAAGAGATAAATATTATCACCCTCCCTTTTGCAGATGAGCAGACAGAAGCTCAGAGAGGTTCGGTGCTGCTAGGAGAAGGCAGAGTTGGGATTCAAACCCAAGGCTACCAGCGTCTCTACGCTTTTAACCCAACCTGGGGTGGGCAGTTAGCTGTACAAGGGCTTCCAGCTTGGCCAGCATTCCACAAGGTTCTAGAAAAACCTCACAAAGTTTTGAGCGGTAGTCTGGGCAGCCCACGGTTCTACCTGCAATTGGTTTGCTCTATGTATAAACTGCTTCTTGCTCTAGAATGTATAAACTCTTCTTGCTCTCTCCTGAGAAAGGAGAGAGATGCCACTTGTGAAGCTTTAGGTCACTGGTGGCAGAAAAGAAGGAAGAGAAATCCTTGAGAAAAGTGAAAGAGGGGTACAGTCATGGGCGAAGCTGATGAGATTTCTCCTTTGGGAAATCTCAGAAAACTACATGGGAGTCTGTCAGAAGCCTAGCTCAATATCCTTTGTTAAAGTTTAACATTTATCAGTAGATTCTGATCTCATCTCATAGAGGGAGCTTGGCTCTAGGAAATCCAAAGAGAGCCGGGCAAATCTGGTCCCAGGCTTTTTCTGACTGCAGCTCTAAGGGCTTTGAGGTAATAAGTTCCGGATCAACTCTTTCTATTAATTGGCTCCATCCATAGGCAAAATTATTCTAGTTGGGACCCTTTTCAAGGCTGTGTAATTCTGTGACCTTGGGAAAATCATTTCTCTGGGATTCAGTTTTCTCTTCTGTACAATGAGGGTTGGAACTAGATCAGAGATGGCCACTAGTTTTCAACCATATACCAATATTGATTGATTGATTGTGACTGCCTGGAGAACTGTGTTAAGAAGGATTCTGTCCTCTGCAAGAAAGAGCATCATGATAGATTAGCGATGTCTGTCTGGGGTGAGGGAGGGGATAATGACTGCATATATGACACATATTCATCATCCTAGACTAGATGATGCCATCTGAAAGTCTGCAAATATATGATTCATTTTTCATTTAAGTGCTCATCTAAAGATTCATTCAAAGCAATTGACAGACTGTACACATGTAAGAAGAACCTTACACAAAGGTAAGGTTTAGATTTCACAAAGCCCTGCTGCAATCCATTGGGAAACTGAGGGGAATTCAGGAGATTTCCCATGAACATTTTGCAGAAGTAATGCTTTTGCCGTAAAGTTTGAGACTCATTGATCTAAAATAACCTCCTTATTTTATAGTTAAAAAGAGGGGCCCAGTGAGGGTGAGTGGCTTGACCAGTTAGCTTGTGGCAGAACCTAGATTAGAACTCATAATTCTTAGTCCAGTACTTTTTCATTGAAGAAAAATAACCCACCTTTTATTGTATATTTACTAAGCTAGGTCCTATACTAAGTTTCTTGAACATATGCTCTCATTGTTTTATAACAACACTGAAAGTTAGGTATTATTATTCCCATTTTACAAGTGAGGAAATTAAGCTTTAGGGAACAATCCCAGGCACTCAGTAAATGGTAGATTTGGGATTCAAATGATTCTCAACCTGCCCAAAGAATTCCCTGATATCATTCATCTTTTCCTGTTGCCCTTGGCCCAAGTGGCTTAACTTTCCACTCAAAATACGATCAGGCTTTTCGTACCTGTAATGTTGTCATAATTCCGGAAGGTCTTTTCTACATGGTCCCATTCAAGGAAAATGCACTTTCCAGTGAAAGGCTGAGCGATGACTACATACTCATCGTTCATGTAAGAAAAAGTGTCTATGGACAGTGATTGAAAAGGCAGGTCTTGAGACTTTGCAAACTCTGCAAAAATTGAAAATGATGATGAGTAGCTGTGCTGATGCCTCATTCCTTGGCTAGATCTCAAATGTCCACAAGAAATATATTTATTCTAGAGAAACAGTGAAATGACAATTTTACTTTGCTTTTAAACACGTGAATTTTAACGGTTCATAATATTTTTAAATTGCTCAGTTGGTTTTTAATATATATATTTAAAGAATCAATTCCTGCATATGTAAAAAATTAGCCCTTATTTTAATTTTATGAGGTGGAATCATTTGGAATACATTACCTGTAATGATGCAATCAAAATCCTTGGAGGAGAGACTATTGATTTTGCGCTTCTTGTATTCTGGAGGGCCTTCACAGTAGATGTCTTCAACAGTTGCGTTGGTGTGGCCTAGCCATTCCACCAGCCACTTCAGTTTACAGTCACAATTAAATGAATTACCTCTCAGGTCCCTGAAAGACAAACTTCAGCTGCTTTTGATATACGAGGGCCCTTCCTTCCCAGGCATGACTTTTACTTTAGCAATGAACATGTGCAGAATGACCTCACCTGGCTTTATATAATGTCTCATAATCTACCTTCAACCTGACTGACCATTCACTTTGGGCTCAGAGAATGACCACAGTGTGCCCTTGCAGGCCACCCTAGTCAATGGAACCTCATAACTTATTCCCTCTTGGATTCAAAGGTAGCTCAGTCTAGAGCTGTGCTCTCCATAGAAATACAATGTGAACCACATATGTAGTTAGAAGTTTTCTACAGACACATTAAAAAACTAAAAAGAAAGAAGTGAAATTATTTTCATAGCATATGTTATGTAACCCAATACATACAGAATTTTATCATTTTCACATATAGTCAATATTGAAATTACTAATGAGATATTTTACATTCTCTTTGTATACTAAGTCTTTGAAGTCTGATGTGTGTTTTATACTTACAGTATATCTCAATTTGGAAAATAAAATTTCAGCAGAAATTCCTGATTTGTATTTAGAGTTAACAAAATTTACAGTTGAAAAAAACAGATTTATACACCCAAGTTGTTCCAAGCATACCTAAAAGTCTTCCAATGATTGAACAGAAAATCAGTTTTTAAATTTAGTTTTTTATTCAATTTTTTTAATTATGTAAAATTTAAAATTCAGTTCCTCATTTACACTAGGAACACATTTCAAGTGTTTGGTGATCACATGTGTAGCTACCATATTGGGCAGCACAGGTCTAAAAGAAAGATGTAGTGATTGTTGTACCATATTTAATTACATCGAGTGAGCTATTTGCTTTTCTTCTTCCTCACAGGCATAATTAACCCTGATCCTATTCCATGGTCTACAAATTCAATTTTAATAGGAAATGACGTCGACACAGCCGAGCTAGTGCAGACATACAATAATAGCTCATGTCCATAATAAACTGCACAGCATAGATAGTTTAAGTTTCCACATATGATCCCAGCTCGCCAAGTTCTCTGTTTATTTGCATTGCTTCTGTTCAAAAACTCTATCTCTTGCCTAAAACCATTCTTGGTCACACAAAATTCCTAAGATAGGTACCACCTACTTTTCACACAGCATATGAATACTTTTTAAACGTTGAAGCATTTAAAAATGTGTTTTAGGGGGTAATTCAAGAAATCTACTAAAAGGCAAGTCGGCATGGATCCTTGCACTTCTTAGATGATTCTTGGTTTGGGCCTATCAAGGTAGGCCCAAGAGGCCAAACCCATTATGGGATTCCTTGGAGAGACTGAGCCAATTTCAAGTGTTTTTTCCTTTGCTATTGTGGGGTATAGGCTGACACAAGGTTGGGCCAGAGGGTCCCCAAATACGCTGTATCCCCAAGGCTGCCGTGGGGAATCATCTAACTTCCAAGACATTCTCAGGACTCACCTCATATCTCAAGAATACTCTGACCCAGAATAATGAGTGTCAACTTTTCTGGGCTATTGTAAACCAGAGCGGATAACTGTGGTCTGTCCAAGACTATTTGGAAGTGTCCTGATTCTGACACTCTCTTGGTAATAAACCATCTTTCAGGAATTGGGGTAAGAGGCATGGAGGAGGGGTGGGGGGAATACTACAAGGAACAAAGGAAGTTTTTCATAGCTTACTGATTTGAAGTTAAATCCTAGGTTTAGGAGAAAATTCTTGACTCAAATTTTTGTTATTGGAGAAAAGTTGTTTTGAATATATATTCTATAGCAAAGTACCTGAAAAATAAGAACTCCTTTGTTTTCATACATCTTTCGTTTGTTCCTGTTTTCTACCTTGTGACATTTAAATACCTTTCCAATGTTCTGGAAGGCACTTATTGAAGCTAAATTGCTTTTGAAAGGGTTAGGCATATATTACTTGCTTTCCTTACTACAAAATACACAAATTCTTTACAAAGATCTTTCACTCTGAGGCTTAAAAGTCAAAGTTTGAAAGCTCTTTTGTTTGAAAAAGGGTCAAAAATAATTAAGTTCATTCCCTTCCTGGGGCTTAAGCCAAATTCCTGGGAATTAAGCCTAGAGCTGTTGTTCAGTCTAATGAGAGAAAAGGCAAACTTTCTTCCCTTCCCCCACTTCCTGCTCCATTTCTCTCTTGACTGACCAACCCATGGGTGTAAACTTTCATCTTTATTCTGTCAGTTTCCCAGACTTCTTTATGTTTTTTCTTTGTAGCCCCATTTCCTGGACCTCATGAGAAAAAAAAAGGCATCTTGAAATCTCTATCTAGCCCTCCTCTTCCTAACCGCTCCAAGTCCCTTGTCATCAGTCCCTGCCATACAGGCACACACTTTGTCAAAGGCAAACTTGGGACTATATTTTCAGAATATAGTGGTAAATACCATAGGAGACTCAAACATTAGTCCAACTAAATTCAAATTTTAAGCCAATTTAAAAATTCTCATTTAATTTAAAGCCAATTAAAAAATTTAATAATCCACACCAGGCTTCTTTGTTAACGACTGCAAATTAATTAATTAATCAGTGATTTCTTAGGTCCTCTTACACATTTGTTAAAGAATCCAGGCCTTTGAAAATGTCTTTTGGGAGAGTCTGGAGGTTATTGTTTGCAAGGCTCCTGGAAAAAAAAAAAAGAATGATGTAAACTGTAGTCATAAATGAAATAAATGCATTTTATGACCCCTTATGTATTATGGTATTAAGCAAACAAACAAGCAAACCCTCCAAAATACGAGTAACAGAATGATGCCTGGGCATCGGTCTTTCTACTTAGCACTGAGTATGAGCATCACACACTCAGGCATTCCATCTAAGGGATGCCTCCCCGTGTCCATGGTCTCCATGTGCTCTCTCTCCTCTCACTCAGGCTGCCCTTCTCCTCCCTCCCCCCACCGCCCCACTTGCTATAGAGAGCAGCTCAACCTCCAACTCTTAGTACCAACAGCTCTCAAATTTGGAGGCCTGTCTGATCTATCCCCCTTCCAGCACATTCTTTTTGTTTCCTCCTTTTTCTACATTTTTTCCCTTTTAGCTCCATTCATTCATTCCTCCTTAGAAAATAGCTTCCTTATAAATATCCATCTATTCACCCATCCATCCATCCATCCATTCATCCTCTTTAATCATCTCCTTTTCCCTTCTTCCAATTCTTGCCCTATTATCACAGGAATTGTTTTCTCCTTCTCTTTTTGTTCTTTCACTTACCGCTAAAATGATTCTGATGCTAATCAAGGGTAATAAGTAAGAAACAGTCCTGATAGTATCAAGGAAAGGGACATGTGTCCATACTGCAGAAATGTGCACATAACAAGGAACAGATGCTGTATGACAGGGAAGGGTACTAGGTACTGGTAATTTTCTATTTTTAACCAGCATTATACATGTACATGTTATATACTCTTCTTAGGAGTATTTTTAATTTTCACAATAAAAATTTAAAACTAAGGGCCTCCCTGGTGGCGCAGTGGTTGAGAGTCCGCCTGCTGATGCAGGGGACATGGGTTCGTGCCCCGGTCCGGGAAGATCCCACATGCCGCGGAGCGGCTGGGCCCGTGAGCCATGGCTGCTGAGCCTGCGCGTCCAGAGCCTGTGCTCCGCAACGGGAGAGGCCACAACAGTGAGAGGCCCGCGTACCGCAAAAAAAAAACAAAAAAAAACAAAACTAAAACAAAAGCGTCTATGCTGTCAGCCTCCAAAGCCCTTGAAAATTCTCTCACATTCCATTTAAAACACTCTCAAAAGTCTTCTATGTTTTCCACCTCCTTTAATTAATACAAGATTTCTCAAGTGCAAGCATTCAGAACTTTTAAAATCTATTTTTGTCAATTATGTTGTTTTTCTGAGTTTTAGAAATTACCACTAGATTAGAAAGCTTTTTTTCAATGAACCTCGACACAGAAGAAAGGGAACTGAATCAGAAGTTTCCAGTCTCAGTGATGGTCCATTTTGTGACAAAGAGCACAGCTTTGGAGTCATTCTTTCTGAGCTTGGTTTGAATCCCGGCTCCACTATTTACAGGCTGTGTGACTTTGGTTATGTACCTTCTCTGCGACTCAGCTTTTTCATTTTTTAAGCGGAGGTAATAATACCTCATATCATAAGAGTGTTAGAAAAAGTAAATGCGGTAACTCAGGATGGTAGTTGGACTACTCTCAATAAAGGGCAGCTGGGAGGAGTGGTGGGGGGGGGGGACAGGAAGGAGAAAGGCTTTTGTGTGGTCTTTGCCCAAGAAACAACATTTAGAAAACTGACCATACAAATGAACTGCTGTGACTGTCCGCCTATGCAGAATTAATAAAATGCTGCTAAAGAAGATTATTCCAGAGAACAGCTCCATAGTTCTTTTTACTGAATGGTGGTTAAATGAAGAGATTTCTTGGGTCTTGGACCAGTCTAGAATCTCTCTCAAGTTATGTGTCTCAATATAGTTGCTGGCACAATGTGTCCTGAAGTCCTCATGCTAACTTCTCCTAAGTGGACGTCCCTCCCCCGGAAACCAGCACGAAGTGCAACTGGCTGCAGGGCATGAGCTTGGAGGAGGCTGGGTCATAGGACAGTGGGAGTGAAATGATGAGAGTCAAGTCCTGAATTACTGCAGCCACTAGGGTTACACAGGAAGAGGCACCATGTTTTTATTGCTGCCCTGGGCAGTTCTTTTAACCAGCAGGTGAATCTGAGAGTTCCCGCTTCCTGCCCAAAGAACAGAGCTCTAACCCTCACATACCCAAGGTGTTAAGAGTCAGTGAACTTCATAGATACAGAGAACAAATTGGTGGTTGCCAGAGGTGGGGTTGAGGGGATGGGAGAAATGGGTGAACTGCGGGGTTTTTTGTTTTTTGTTTTTTTGGGGTTTTTGGTTATAAAAAAAAAAGATTAAAAAAAAAGGAATTCCAAAATTTTTAAAAAAACTCAATGAGCATCACCACCTTAGGTTTTACTATGGGGTAGGAATGCACTGTATCTGGGTAACTGATGAGGGGTAGAACTGATTGGGAGAGAGTGAAAACAGGCCAATGAGAGGTTTGAGAAAACATGCATCAATGTTACTTTTTTTCTAGGATGACTTTGTAGTGAGTACTGGAAGGATGTTTTTCTTACCACTGTATCCCCAGTGCCTGGCATAATATAAGTCCTCAACAGCTACTTTTACATGAATGAATGAATGGGGCAGGCTGGAGTTGATAAGAAGAAGGCCATCCATCCAGACAAAGAAAAGAGCAGAGAATGCTTCTCTTAGGCCCTTGTACCAAGACACCGAGTTAGGGAGAAATTGCAAAGCCCTGTGAATTACCACTGCCCCACCTCCACAATGCTCACAAAGTGCCCTCTCTCCTCTGAGCCCTCACTGTGTAATAAGCCCTAAACAATAGGACGGCTCTTCTTCTTTTTTTTTTTTAATTTGGCTGAGCCATGAGGATTCTAGTTCCCCGACCAGGATTCGAACCCAGGCCCCAGCAGTGAAAGCGCCGAGTCCTAAACCACTGGACCACCAGGGAATTCCCTAGGAGGGCTCTTCAAAGTGTGCCTGCCACTAAGCTCCATTCTCTAGGTCCTGACTCAGAGTCTACCTAAGAAACATTCTTTAAAACACCGGGGAAACTGCTGAGCTGAGCACCTAGCTGCCTTGAGACTAGCTGAGAAGGGTCAAGCATTCTCAGTGGCAGGCAGGCTTTCCTACCCAATGGAACTGATGACCATTCCCTCCACTTTGGTGTTTTCATGGTTTACCTGAGAAAACCTCTAATTATGGAGTATGGAACCTACTGGAAAGTCTTCTTTCTAAGGCAGACCAGACTGGCTCAGACAGCACGTTTGTTTCAGTGCCACTGGGGTCTGCTGCTAAGAAAGCATCGCCCACGGCCATCTGGGGTGCTCCCAGGCTCCCTGCAGTGCAGATTCTCAGCTTGAGTTGGTGTCTCACTGAATTTGCGGTACTTCAAGTACAGTTATTTTAATTTCATACAAAATGTTTAAAGGGGATAAATACACTACAGCATTCGGAGTCCTGATCCAGGACCAGTGGAAGTTAGGCAGTGAGGTTTAGTTTATTCCTACGTGATGGTGTTTACTGCATAGCACACTCTGTTCTAGGCACTTTGCATAGATTAACTGACCTAATCTCACGACAACCTTAGGATCTAGGTACTCCTAAGTATTTTATTATCCCCACCCCCATTTTTACAGATGATTATTTTCACTTCCATATTACACATAAGAAATTGGAGGCACCATGAAGCTTAGTGACCTGCCTGATGTCCCACAGCTATTAACGGGTAAAGCCGTGCTTTGAACCCAGGCAGTCTGGTGGCAGCGATCCCCCTCAGCCAGTATATTGCACTGCCCTCTTTACATGCATGTCATTGTAAAGGCTGAAATGAGGACATCCTGCCTGACTAACTGGAGACACACAGGCACCCTGAGCTTGGGGACTGCTGTATATATCTTTTGCACCTCCGCAGTGGTGAGCAGTCAGTAGGTGCTCCCCAGCAGGTAGACATGGATGACATTTTCCCCAAATGTCTTTATACATGCATGCAAAGAATCCTGCCTCCACTGGGCCTTAGCCACGAGGACACTCATGTGACGCCCGAGGGAACCTTTACGAAAACCTCATGGATGTTAACAGAAACCAGTACAAAATGTTTAGAGATTTTGTGATCATTGGTCATAAATGATTTTTTAATTCAGTTTTTCCCTGATTTCAGAAGTAATACATGGTCATCAGGAAAAGTCAAACCTTTCTGAAATATATAAGCTATTCAAACACTTAAGTTAATCATATATAATATTACAGTCATTCAGAATAATCAAGAGAGGGTCCCAGGATTTGTAAGGACTTAAATATAAGGAATTCTCTTTTTTGCGGGGGGGTTGGTTTGAGGGGGAGAGAAGTCTATATAGTAAGTTTTAAGTTGTCTATTAATGTCTCTTTAGAAGGTAAGTCTACTGAGTTAGATGTATAAGAAGGTGAGATAAGTTCATTGCTTCTTTAGGAATGAACTGAATTTATATCAATGCTCAGGCAAGTCCCTTGGAGAAGCTTTAATGTTAGGCCAGGGTGGGAACCAGTTGGGTCTAAAAGTATATGTCTAATCCCAACTATTTGCATTTGGAGACTACAGCGAGGGTAGGGCTCCTCTCTTCAGGATCTTCTCTTCCTTCCCCAGCCATATTTGCTCCTCAAATGATGTCCTGTGGAAGGATCCAACCAGCTCCATAAAGCTTTCTGATCCTGCTATATTTTTTTTTCCCTTTTTCCTTTCTTTTTTGGCCACTGCATGGATTGCGGGGTCTTAGTTCCCCAACCAGAGATTGAACCCAGGCCCTCAGCAGTGAGGGTCCAGAGTCCTAACTACGGGGCCACCAGGGAATTCCCCGGTCCTGCTATAATTGACATGGTGGTGAGGGCACTAGATGTCTCATTAAAGACTTCGGGAAACTTCTAACTTTTACCGCTACTAACTGGGGAGCAGCTTAAACTTAGGGTGTACCTCCGTGTTCTCATTCGCCAATGGGGATAGTGCCTGCCTTGTATCTTTCATAAGGTCATCAAGAGTCTGTAATGAGGTCAAGAATATGAAAAAGCTTTGTAAACTCTTTCTGTAGGTTAGAGGGTGAGGTGATAATTCTTTGCTACTTGAATGTTTGCCTTTAATTAAGAAGAATTGGTCTGAGGTGGAGGAAAGTGCACTTTGAAACCTAACACCTCTAAAATCTTAAAAAGAAAATTAATGGCTCAAACAAATGTCAGATTTATTTATAAGTGGTAAATAATGGAAAATGAATTTGATGTGCCGAGCCGTCAGAGGGACATTTGGGCTTCAAATCTTCCCTACCCATCTCTTCTTGAAAGGAAAAAAGGAAAGGAGAAAAGAAAAAAGGAAAGAAGGAAGGAAAGAAGGAAGAAGCAGAGAACTACACCTGGAGGAACAGCATAATTAGAAAGGAGATCATGACCTGGGGACAAGGCACTCAGTGAGAAAATATATGTTCATGTAATTCCTCTTGCTGGACTGAGCTCTTCCGGGTTGGAGCTGGATTTTATTCATTTTTGTGTGGCACATCCTAGAGACTATTTAGGATGAACCATATGGCAATGCCATTTTTGCAGATCCAAAAGAGTCTCATATTGGCAATGCCACACGAATCAACCTAAGTGTTTGATAAAGATGCAAGAGATCTAAGGGTCATATTCAATCGACTTTAACCTGTTCCCTCCTAAAACCTCCTTCCTACCTCCAGCACCCACCGGTCAGACAGGTGGGACTTCCCTTTCATTGTCTGACTCTTTCATTGTCACGCCTCTCTCTTTGAAGCCTGCCTTTTGTGTTCCCTTGAGCTTGAAAATTCCTAGGTATTAAGCACATGCTGTACCAGTGCCGCCTTCTTATATTCTTCATACCTCTAAAGAAGGGGCCTCATAATGACCCAAATTTATATTTCCATTTTATTTGATGGGCATGATAGGCTCTAGTCAAACAAAATGAATGTTCTTCACTAGGGTGTTGTATAAATTTTTTTCTTCCCCACTTTCCTCCCTTCCTCACCCCTCCCCTCTTTCCCCCTCATTCCTTCCTTTCTCTCTCTTTCTGCCTCCCTCCTTCCCTTCTTTCCATTCTTCCCTCCAGGTGAGGTAGGCCCTTAGGCTGGAGAGAAGATATACTTGGTTGAACTAAGGGGCACGGCAAGGCTATGTCCAGGTTCCCAGAGAGAACACCAGGGTCTTACATCCTTCCTTCAGCCCCTCGTGATGCTGAGCCATTAGACACAGGCCATGTTGAATGGATTTATGTGAATCAAGTAGATTTCAAGTTGAAGTCATGAACTTCCATTTATCTTTCCATTTCTTCATTTCTTTTATTTATTTTTGCTGAAAGATTAGGCTTGGTGGTGTTTGGCTCCGTAATCAAATGGCATAGCATTCGTACCATACACAGCCAGGTTTGCAGCACATTGTAACACTGATGTGAAAAGCAGTGTTGCAAACTGTTTATTTTATAAACATTATTTTCCTCATCATTTTATAATGACTATATACAGAAGCCTTGAAAGGTGCAGTGATTTCGTAAAATACATCTGGCCATCAGTTCCCTGTTGCTACAAATCCAAACAGTAGTAGAGACAAGGACTAGTAGAGGCAGCATGAGGACCACGTAGACACCCTAGAATAAAGGTTCAAAGGGCAGAGCTGGAAATGAGGTACTGAGAGGCAACAGGTTAAAATCGACAGAATGACTATGATGCTTAGATGACTTGCATCTTTATCTAACACTAAAGAGACACATATTAGGCACTTGAGAAACAGTCCCTGAATGGATGAGTAGCCATAGCAGTTCAGCTATTGAGTTGATGTTATCATAATTCCATAACTACTCAGTTCACTTGTCACATATCCCCTCCAGGCTTCTGTTTCCTCATTTCTAGAACGGGGGTTGTGTGACTCTGGCAGAATCGTTGAGAGGATTAAATGAAAATTCACATAAAGCACACTGGCCAACATAGTAGTAGGCACTTAACAAATGTTAGTGCCATTTCTTCCCATGCGCTTCTAGTTTCCTTAAAAGTACATCTGTCTGTGAGTGTGTGTGTGTGTGTGTGTGTGTGTGTGTGTGTGTAGGGGGTGGGGAGGGTAAGGGAAAAGAGTTACTTGGTTCCTGTTACTCAGGATTTCCCAGCCTCAGGACTGTGCCATTTTAGGCTGGATAATTCTTTGTTGTGAGGCTGTCCTGTGCACTGCAGGACGTTTAGCAGCATTGCTGCCCTCTACCCACTAAATCCCAGTTGCATCCTCTACTTGTGACAATCAAACATGTCTCTAGATATTGGTGAATGTTCCCTGGGAGGTAAAATTGTCCCGTTAAGAACAGCGGATGTAGCTCTAATCATCCATTGAATAAATATTTTTCTTATTAAAATGTTGTTCAGGTGCTGTGTAGACGTGGCCTGTGGTTCTAGTATATGTTTAAATGTATATGAAGTCAGGGCTTGTACAGAAAAAGAGAAACAGAGAATATCAAATTAAGCTATATAGTCAATTCATGAAGTGAGTAATGATGTAGATAATTACAAACGTTATTTCAGTCACACAATTTCCCTGGAGTAGATTGTTTTCCTAATTATTGCTGGTTTGGGCTAGTATTAATAGTAACTGGTTTCTTGGACACACACTGGCTAATGGCAGGGAGAGAAGGCAAATGTGCATGTAGAGAAATCATTTGGCTTTCTTAAATTTTCATGGATACCCACAAAGTGGGTGCTTTAACCACAGGTTATCAAGTTGCATTGCCCACTGGCAAGTTTAAAAAGTAATAGCAACATTCATACTTACAGGTGAATTAAAGACTTTAGTCCCCGGAAAGTATGTCTTGAAATGGACTTGATGTTGTTGTTTTCTATGAATCTGCAATAGGTTATAATATTTTGGGTCAGACAACTGTAGGAACCTCAGAGCCCTTGTACTGAAACATTATGTTAAAAAAAAAAAAGGTTATTTTACTTACAAATACTCTAGATGTGGGAGACCAATAAAAGCATCATCACTGATCACATCAAATGAGTTCGATGTGAATAACCTGCCCAGAAAAAGTTCACAATGAAACGGTTAAACTGACAGATTGTCAATCTTTGCTGCTTTTATCTCTCAGAGAAACGAGTGGGAGTTGTGCATGGAAAAATGTCTGGATGTCTGCCTTCTACAGTGTTATTTATTCAGGTAATTTTTGCAGCTTTTTTTTTTAACCGTCAATTATCTCATCAAATGCTCATTGAGGGGTGCCTTGTGCCCCACTCCTCACAGGGACGGATGTCACATGCCCTGGGTAACATTTTGAGATACAATAGGGCAAGTATGGCAGTCGACAGCCAAATCAACATGTTGCAGGTTTCCATGCAAAGACACTAGCAGAATCTCCCCCTCTTGTTCTAGAAACTTCTGGAACATTCTGACCAGGCCAAATACTGGTGTCATGGTTTCAAGCCTGGGAAACCTAGAAAACTAGCTCCATGTCCAGTTATGCTGTGATATCTCATAGTAGATAAGCCACTGACACTGGCTTAATAAAAATCAACTAACCTCCTACTTTGAAAATAGAACAGGCTGAAGATGGGAAACCATGAGGCTTAGGAAGAGTCTCAGACCCATTTTATTACTACATAGTTGAAAAGGAATACTTTTCTTGGACAAATTTATTTGCAATTTCAAAATCCACAGGGATTTGGTTTCAAAATAACTGATGAAAAGGAACATCAACCAGCCGTCCCCACATCCTGTTGAATTTCCCGAAGAATTTTTTTTTCTGAATGGGAGGCTTAACAGAGGTGATTATAGGTCAAATAATACAAAGTTATTTTTTTAGAATGAGTATTAATTTATGGAATTCATTAGATAAAGTGTTGATAAAGACTGAAAATAAATTTTTCATGTACTGATGACAAATTTATAATGAGTTCAAGTGACATTTAGTCTACATGTTAAGGTTTTCATATAGGAGAACCTCATATTTCACTTGTACTTAGAGTCTAAAATGTGACCGTGGTCATGGGACAGACCAGAAGTTTGACATAGTTTGACACCTCATGTCTCATACGTACTGTTTAATTGTACTATGTAAAGTCCAATATTCTCAGTTAGTAAACTATTTGACTTTTATTTTTGAGGTGTAGGGGTTAAAAATAACTGCCACTAACCAACTTAGTGACTTACCCTCTCTGAGCCTGTTAACTAAGGGGATTAAAACTAGGAGATGTCACTTTCTAAACAGTTGTGAATAACTTATTTGACATCTGGGATTCCTTCAGAATATTGAGAGGAGGGGGTAGCAGTGGGTTAGAGATGAACTGAGCATGAGGTGGTAATTTCTGAAATTGGAGGCTGGGTCCATGGGAGTGAATTTTACTATTATCCCTACTTTTATATATGCTTGAAAATTTCTGTAAAAATGGGCGAAAACACAAACAAAACCAGATGATCTCTTGCATTTCTTCCTAAGCTATCATTCCTGGAATGATGTTGGATTCTCTTCTATCCCTTCTCCTTCCAACATCATACATAGCTTTATACTCAAGTGATTCACTAGACTCTGAAGAGTCAGCACTATCGAATAGTCATACGTATTAGATGCCCATAGTTATTCAAACAAATTCAAAGTTTTATGATTTCAGTCACAACTTTGGCAATTGTCTCTTCTTACTTCATGGTTCTGGGAAACAAGAGGATTACTCAGCCTTACTCCAAGGTAAGCTACCATCCAAAGTCTTCCTTGGGTTCCAGATATTCATTTCATTCTGTATAAGCAGCATCAAGGATGGAGAGAGTGAAATAAGGCAGAAATAGATACAAAGAAATACCTCCCATGCTCACTGGTTTGCAAACTGTCCCGTGGTTGGACCAGTGACTTCAAAATCACACTCCAAGTCACTGGAAGAAATGGCTTCTAACACTGGTTCTTCTTATGTTGAATCATATGCATAACAGGGTAGGATATAGATATTAGTGGGCAGAATTAGCCCGCACATGTCAGGGAACTAAAACAGGGTTTCCACTAGAATTTTTATCTGCTTGTTCATTGCTTATCCCTAGCACCTGTAATAGTGCCTGTCCCATAGTGGACACTGAATAAACATTTGTTAAATAAAGAGGGATTTACTTTACATTAAATTCTGGTCATTACTACATTACTAGATTGAATGTTCCTTACAGCACGGGCTTATCTTTATTGACTTTTGTGTCCTCAGCCCTGAGCATATTTCCTGGCTGAATTGTGTTTGCTGAACTAGCTCGTAAGGATCAAAACCTCTGGCTAAAACTACAACAACACGCAAGAATATGGGTGAGTCTCACAAACGTAAGTCCAGGGAAAGAAGCCAGAATGCAATAAAATACATCCTACATGATTGCACTTATATAAAGAACAAAACCCAGCAAAACTAATCTATGCTGGCAGAAGTCAAGACAGGGTTTACCCTCGAAGGTGAGTGGTAATGGGAAGGGGGCACAAAGGGAGTCTTTAGGGTAATGATAATGTTTGGTTTCTTGACCTGGGTGCTGGTTACAAGGGTGTTAACTTTATAAAAAATCATGGCAGGGGTGGGAGTGATGAATAGGCAGAGCATAGAGGATTTTTAGGGCAGTGCAAATACTCTGTATGCTACCATAATGATGGATACATGTCACTGTACATTTGCCATAGGATGTACAGCACCAAGACTGAACCCTAATGTAGACTATGGACTCTGGGTGATCAAGTAAGTTCATCAGTTGTAACAAACATACCACCTTGGTGGAGGAGGCTGGTGATGGGGGAGGCTATGCATGTGTCACGGTAGTGGGTCTATGGGAAATCTCTGTGCCTTCTCTTCAATTTTGCTGTGAACCTAAAACTGCTCTAAAAAAATTAAGTCTTAATTTAAACTATCAAGATGTACACTTAGGATATGCACACTTTTCTTTAAGTAAATTATATTTCAATAAAAAGTTTTCTTATAAAAGCTAAAACAAATCCCTCTGGCTAAGATAATAATGAATATCTAAATTCTAATATCTAGATTCTAATTCTAATATCTAGATATTCTAATATCTAGATTCTAAATTCAATTGTAATTTTCTTTGGACAAGGATTCCATGGACAAAGATTTGTAAATTTATACATACATTCTAAATATAGTTGAGCAGGCTATCCATTTTATTATCCTATATATACTTAAAAAAACTTAAAAACGTCCTGTGCTATAAAGGGGGTAAAATGCCACTCTTTAATTTGTATGGGTTCCTTTATAAATGTTTGATTTCAGTATCATGATTTGTTATTGAGCCAGATGTGTTAAAGGATCCCAAAGTCCCTGTTAAGGGAAACTGTGTCACTCCACCCCATCTTCACACAGAACAGATCTGGGGCAGACCAGGGTGGCCAGCTTTTATACCTCATGACCTCTGTCCCTTTTCAGAAATTATGAGACCAAGAAGGACTCCGTTCTTCATCCAGAGTAACTGATCCTGAGATCAGTCAGCATCCCATGGCCCAACTAGTCTGGTGCAAAAAGGTGAGTTGGGCTAAAGATGAATCCCTTCTTGGGGATTTGGAATCACAAACAGATGGAACCAGCTAGCAGAGGAGCTGAAGGAGAAAAGAGGCCTTAGGGTTGAGTTACCTCCATGGCAGGCAGACTGTGCAAGGCACACTCAGAAGAGAGTGGAATGCAGAGGAGACCCCACAAAGGGCAGTGTGTGTGAAGGCTGGAGCAGGGAGATGCCCAGATCTGTGTTAGATCCTACACCTGTGCTTCTCAATCTTAGTTTCACTTGGAATCACCTGGGGAGCTTTAAGAATACTGGTACCGGGTTCTAGCCCTCAGGGATTCTGGTTAAATTCTATACCTGGGGTGTGGCCTGGGCATGAGATATTTAAAAGCTCCCCAGGTGTCTCTTACACACAGCCAGGGCTGCATATGGTAAACTTTCTTGTCAGCCACAATAGCCTTCCTTTACCTGTGGTGACCGAGGGGGCCTGTGCTCCTTGCAGCAAATGTGGCTGGAATAGTTGCTCTGGTACACAGAGGTGCTGTGGATTGTCCCGTCTCCATAACTACAGGCAGCAGGAGTCCACAATAATATGACTCAGATTTGACAACTGCCCTCACAAAAGTAGCACATGGAGGGGTGGGTGGGGATAAGTGTACTGTCTGAATGAACTGGTTACCCTGAGCTGCAAATCAGAGATCTCTATGCATACACTTGCCAAGCAGCCATCCAGTAGGTTGGTGCAGAGATAATGTAGAGTTTGCCCTCTGCCCCTGATCCTGTGGGAACATTTGAGGTCTGTGCCACTTCCTCTATTCTTAGGGAGGGAAAAAGGCAGGCACTGTTCCCTAGAATTTTGGTGGAGGTGGACACAGGGATGCACCTTGTCCTTTCTGTACCCTCCCCCCAAGGGCTGTGCACTTAGGTCTCTTAGCCATCAGTCTCATGAGTGCAGTACGAAAACAACGGAGTGTAGGAGGTGTGGGGAGGAGTTTTTTCCTCTGCAACCAAGGGAGTGTGTACTTCCTTATCAAGAAAGACATTTAAGACCATACATATCAACTGTCAATACCATGCAGGCAATAGCTCATTCTTTAAATGATGATTGTTGCCTCCATGATAGCCTGTATTTCATAGACTCCTGCTGCATTCTTATTTGGTCTTTGAACCAACTCTGTGAAAGTGGTAGAGTAGGTGTTAATAGCTGTTTGGCAGGAGGAAACTGAGGCCTAGAGGAATGTTAAAAGCTTTGACCAAGGTCATGAGGCCCAAGACTCCTGGTCTACTGCCCTTTCCACATACTGGGTGGTCTCTCAGTATAGGACCCGGATCACATAGTGATACAACATCCCCATTCTGGTAGACAACCATAATAACACTACTCAGCTTATGCAGTTTTAAGAAATCTAATTAAGTCATAATTCCCTTTTTAAAGGAATTAATTACTCAAAATAAGCAGTCTTAAAGTCACATTAAGATCATGTCAACTTGTATTTTTTTCAAGTCAAGAATTTTAAAAATCTGAATGCGGTTCGGTGTATTCTGCTTAAGGACGCTATATGCTCAGTGTAGAAATTCTGGAAAATAAAGAAAAGCTTCAAGAAGAAAATAAAGATCACTGTAATCATACTACCTAAAGGTGTGAATATGTGTATATATAATAAATATATGATATATACATGTATATATTTATAAAATTGGAATAATAATTTTATTGTTCTATGTCCTCCTTTTCATGTACTTATTTTTTCAAGAATAATTTCTCAGGACAATACATTTTCAATATATAATTTTTTTTTCAATATATAATTTTAACAGACGAGTAAGTTTTGTATTATGGAGATACCGGGATTTAACTTTTTTATTGTTGATTCCAATTTTCACTATTATAAACACTACCATAACCACCCACTCATGCAAGTATTTTTCCATATTCCTAATTCTTTCCTTAGAATAGACTTAGGATAGATTTTTAAAAGTAACATTATTGGATTGTATATGGTTTGTATGTCTCTAGTTTATTACTAACTTGTATCAAATTACATGTTCAATTCTGAATATGAAAACGCCTGTTTTTACCACATCCTTACCAACATTTAGTATTATCATTTTTGTTTCTTTTTCTATGAAATCATGTCCTTTGACCATTTTTGTTGCTTTCTAAGCGCCTTTTATTTACTAAGGATATTACCTATTCTTTTCCTTTCTTATTTGATGCTGAGTTTTTCCCTACTGATTATGATTTGCCTTTTGAATCATGATTTTTAACATATAGACATTTTACATTTTAACAAAATATATCAACTTCTATTATATATTCTTTCTTTGCTGTAATTCTTAAAATGTTTTTCCTACCTTGATATTAATGAAATATTACCTAAACCTCCCTCCTTAAGCTTTTTTTTTTTTTTGACTCTAATTTATTTGGGACTTACTTTTATCTATGATGTGAGCTGAGACATTGCCTTGATTCCTGCCTAGATATTTACCCAAATTTGCCAAAGCCTGTTGTTGAATAATTAATGCCCTCCCCCGCCCTGCCACTTGCGAGTACATATTAACTTCCTTCAAATGTCTGCTATTTTATTGGGTTTTTCCAAAAATGAAATCTTGGATTTACTTATTCCCACTGCTTCCTAATTTATTTTTTTTTTCTGTTTATTATTTATTTTCTCTTGAGGTTCTTAGAATATGTATTGTTTCATGCTCAATTCCTATGTTTTTATTCTTTCTGATTTAAAATGAAAGTATCAATATTTAGAAATATGACTTTACCTCTACGTAAAGCATCCAGTAAGTTTTAAATGTAATCTCTTAAAATTGCATATTTGATTTCAACAAATATTTAGAATAATATTCTTAAAATTTCCTGTTGATGATAGTTTTTTATTTTAAAGCTTTCATAAATTTAAAGTTAATATTGCACTGGGACCAGAGGACGAGATCTGTAAAATGTCTGCTAACCCTGAGCTCCAGTTCTTCCTTCTGACTACCTATTTTCAACTGTCTGTAGGAGTGGGTCGCACCTCTCCATAAGCAATAAATTAACACCAAGGCTGAAAGGTTATTAGGGGGTTCCTAGTTGAAAAGCTAGGACCAGCAGCACTTAATTCAAAAGGGGCAGAGAAGTGTGTGATAGGGTTGGCATGGAGCTCAAGTGCTGGGATCAGCAACAGAGAAGTGAAGGAAGAAGCAGAGGATCACAGAATGAGGATCTAGCTACATTAGATGGAGGTCAAGGCTAAGGCTGCCCAACGTCCAGCTGGGGGTCCACAAGAGTAAAATACTGGGCAGGAGGGACATGTGTCGATGCCAAGGCTGCTGGGCTGCTGAAGTGGTTTCTTGCCCTGGCTTCTCACCTCTTCTAGGGACCAGGGAAAGAGCATGCTGCAGAGGGAATCACAAAGCCTGGGTCTTCATTCCCACTTGGCCGTAAATCCTCTGTGTGGCCTTGAGCACATCACTTCTCCTCTCTATGTTGTCAAATGAGGGGTCTAAACTAGCTTGAAAGATGTATGCGTCAGGCTTGTAGCGCTGCAGGCTTCATTCATGGAAGAGTAGGCATGGCCTCTACATGAGGAGTGGGGCATAGTGGGGAGGCAGGTCTGCAGATGGCTGAAAGGGAGGAGTAACCCTGCTGGGAAAATCTCCCCTTGTCTCAAGCCAGACTGCTCATCTGGTCACATCAGGGCCCCCTGGCTCTAATGACACTTCTTCAGACTCTCTCTAGTCACCCGTGACATCTTAACTGCCATCAGAATTGTCATTGTTCCACAAGTGGTCTGCATTTTATCTTCCAGCCCAAAGCAGATCCTTGCAGCTATGGAGTGGGGGATGATTTAGGGGGCTCTCCCATAAAACACCCCCTCAGTAAGGGCTACTCTGGATGAAGAAGAGTGAGCAGCCAGCATTGGGCTGTCCCTTAGAGATGGCACTGATTAGACATAGAATAGAGAATCTGGTTTCTAAGTTTGTGGCTGCCGCTTATTATGTCCATGATACATCAAGGAGGTAAATCTATTTCATCCTCTGTTAAAATAGGAATGATAATAACAAAAATATTTCCTGGAAGATTCTAAGAATTCCATGAGATAATGTATAAGAGCATGTCTCCAATGCTTCTGCCAAGGAATCGCTCAGCAAGGAGCATAGACATAAAATATCAGAGCTGGAAGAGCTTTTAGCTCTAGTGAAGGACCTTAGTTATATAGAGTGGGAAACTGAGGTCCAGTGAGATTGTCACCTACCTAAGAGAGCTGTTATGAGCGTTGTCCAGGGAATTAGGCAGCCGTGGGCAGTGTTGCGTAAACATACTTCCAAGTACATATGTGTGCCTGTGTGTGTATATGTGCATATATATGTAAATGAGAGAGCAAGATGCATGGGTTACAGCCGTTGGAAGATTCGAGGGCATAGCTGGAGGGGCTGGCCAACTTGTTTAGAGCTGCCTCTGCTTAAATGATTCAGACCTGCTAGCTGTTACTAATATTCTCCTTTATCCAAAAGAATAGGACTGGTTGAATGAAAGTTAATAATAGGCTGATGATTAACTTCAGTTAAATGCACACGTTCTAAGTGCATGTGCCACATGAATAATTTACATCTGAATATTTTAAAATATACTCTTAAGATAGGAAAGCATTAAAATGGGACACATCACGTATGAGCGCATTATGTCACAGTTCTTTTTGACTTTCATCCTTGGAAAATATTTTCAATGTAATTCAGCTGATCCTTAAGTAGACCACCACCTCTTCGATCTGGATTGATGGAGAGTAACCTTACTTTTGCTCTCATAAGTCTGAGGGGGGGGCATCCTAGAGAGATATGCCATTCAATCCCTCAGGTGAGGAAACTGAGGCCTGCGGAATTAAGTGACTTATTCAAGGCCACATCTTTTGTCAGCAGCAGCGCCAGGTTTAGAATGTAGATTTTAGATTTGCAGGGATTCCCTGGGGAATATTCTTGGCATGCACACTAGCAAAGGCTTGAGCATGGACCCACCCCTTTGGTTTTATAGTTCATTACCTCTCCTCCCAGGATAGTCAAAACTTTTCCTTTATAGACATTGGCATAACTAGTCAACAGCCCACCATCCCGACGTTGTTTGTAAATTCAGTCTATATTTCCCTGCTTCTAAAAAGCAAAGGAGGAGGGACTTAAATTTTATTTAAAGCCTATTCTATGCCAAGCCTTGTCTTTATCAGATTGCCATCTATTAACTCATTTTAATCCTCCAGTGAACACTGTAGTGTAGTCTCCATTTAAGATACAAAGAAACCCGAGGTGAGAGAGGTAATTTGAAGCTTGTAACTGGCAGAGCTGGGATTCTGTGCTCCGGTATGATCTCCCCCCGGACTGGTAATGGTCACGGGCAAGGCCATGCTTCCTCCTTTTAGTCCTATCAGATCTGCCCAGTATCTGCTACAAATCTAGGCAAGCCTTGCCCAGTAGTTCCCCGAGTGTAGTCCCTGGAACACAAGGCCTTTACGGGGTTGAGAGGTTTTACGTGAACAACAACAGAAAAAAACAGACAAATAAATTTGGGGAAAGTGGGTAAATGAAGTTACTCGGGGTTCCTAATTACACGAATCTTTCTATCCTTAAGTAAATTGAGACTCTTCAAAAGGGATTTAAATATGCAGCTTCCCAATCTTATTGATAATGGGACGCTTTTATCATTGAGTTTTACATACAGTGTGTATACCCAGGGAAATGTTGGATTAGGCATTTGGGAAATAGCTGTGAGGGAATCCTCTCAAAACAAAAACAGTGAGAGTGTAAATTTAAGCTCAAGGGCTTTTTCCTATTGAAGGGGCTGCAAGTGATAATCTACTTCCTCTGAAAGATGGAGCTCCACTGGGAGGTCCCCAAAGAAGCAGAGTGTGCCACGCTGCTTGACCTGGTAGAGAGCCTGGCAGTGAGTCACTCCTTATATGGAGATAGATGGTTTAATGGATCCTTTAAGATAGGATTCTTTCTACCCACCCAAGCTCTGTTAGCAAGCCTCTCTAGAACAAGCTGAGGTATAAATAATTAAGCTAATAAATAAAGCAAGGGACTTCCCTGGTGGCGCAGTGGTTAAGAATCTGCCTGCCATTGCAGGGGACATGGGTTCGAGCTCTGGTCCAGGAAGATCCCACATGCCGCGGACCAGCTAAGCCCATGTGCCACAACTACTAAGCCTGCTCTCTAGAGCCCGAGAGCCACAACTACTGAGCCGGTGTGCCACAACTACTGAAGCCCGCGTGCCTAGAGCCCGTGCTCCGCAACAAGAGAAGCCACCACAATGAGAAGCCCCACACCGCAACGAAGAGTAGCCCCCGCTTGCCACAACTAGAGAAAGCCCGTGCACAACAATGAAGACCCAACACAGCCATAAATAAATAAATAAATGAATAAATAATAAAAATAATAATAAATAAAATAGGGCTTCCCTGGTGGCGCAGTGGTTGAGAGTCCGCCTGCCGATGCAGGGGACATGGGTTCGTGCACCAGTCCGGGAAGATCCCACATGCCGCGGAGCGGCTGGGCCTGTGAGCCATGGCCGCTGAGCCTGCGCATCCAGAGCCTGTGCTCCGCAACGGGAGAGGCCACAACAGTGAGAGGCCCGCGTATCGCAAAAAATAAATAAATAAATAAAAAGAAGCTCTTTAAAAATAAATAAATAAATAAAGCGAACACCGAAGGCATAGATTCCCAATATCCTGTTGTAGGTTAAGAAAAGGAAAACAACATAAAATAATTCCAGAGACTTTTCTAAGCCAAGATGCATTGCAAGTAGCCAAGCAGGGATAGAATGAGTGGTTTCCCAAATTTATTTGAGCACAGAACTCTTTTTTTTTTTCAGGACAACTGTTCTATAGGACACGAGTTTAGAAAACATTGGTCTAAGATATAACTTTAAAGTATATAAGTCCCTTTCCATTTGCTCTTTTCTTCACTCTCTCTCTCTTTCAAAGGAAGGAGACCAGAGTTTACACATACAAAGAGAGTTGAACCCTAGGGAAACTCGATGTTCTTGCAGCGGGCCACTCTTTCAAATGGCTTGTCAACAATTTTCTCCAGGAATGAGGACACATCCCCTGCATATCCGCACTAATGACAAAGGTTGACCCTTTGAGAGGGGATTCGATTTGGGGAACAAAGCTATGCAAAGTTAAGCCCAGTTATTCATGTTCAAGAGGAAGCAGAGAGAAGTAGTTAAAAGTGAGGATGTGGGTTTACACTCCAGCTCTGCGACTTATGAGGGGTGTGACATCGCGGAGGTTACCTAACCCTTCTAGGATTTAGTGCTTCATCTGCAAAATGGACATAATCACACTTCCTCACAGGGTTATTGTGATGATGAAATAAAAAATGAGACATATACAGTGCTTGGCATCAGGCAATACAAAAATGACAATGTCCCCTAACAAAACTTTGCCTGGTTTTATTGTATGACTTGTAAACTGGCAGTGAAGACAATTCTCAAAGATCTAGAAACGTTTAGCTATAGAAGCAAAGTTAGGAAGAATCTCTGATCTCCTGTAAGGAATTCTCTGCAAGTCAGGAGTTACTTGTGCATATAAATTCTAGTCTGTTTATTTTTTAAAGGTCGTTGTTTTTTAATCACAATTTACACAGGCAAGCACCTGTCATCCTGCCATGTAAATGGGCTCAACAATTCCTTTCCAGTCCTTGCCCCATGGGAGGGATATTGAAACATTGTTCTACCATCAGCCACCATGGGAGGTCCTGGTAAAGTCCCAGTGGACCTGCTTGGGAAATTATTATTCCCAAACTACATTATTATTCTAATAATAACTTTATAATAGTCAATTCCATAGAATGAGGCTCTTTCATTTAACAATCTAATTTACTGGTTTGTTAGAATTGATACAATAAATTTTGTCCTTTTCTTTAACAAGGCCATTTTCTATATTATGTATTCTATCCTACAAACAGTACTCTGTTTGTAGAATAGAATAGAATACAATAGAATTTTTAAGCAGAAAGAGACCTTAGTTAATTGAACATGAAGGTCTCAAAATGCCAATTACATATGTTTTGTTTGGTCTCCTGTTTCAGAAATCTGCCTCCAGATTTCTGCCTTCCCCTGAAAATTTAAAAAGTAAGACCGCATATTCATGTGCGGTCAGCAATAATCAGTTGAAACTGAAGATGTCATTTTTAGGTAAGACATGTCTTGTCTGGTTTACCCCAGTCACTACCACTCCCTACTGTCTTATACCCAACTGTTTCCTTCATTTACCTTATCACCCCAGCCCCCACTGGGCATTTGAGTGTGAGAACCATAATTTAATCTATCTCTGATATTTTCTACATATAAAATCTGAGGCCCAGGGATACTTGGTCACACAGCCCGTTACTGTCTGAACTGGATTTCAAACCCAAGTCTCCTGACTTCTACTTCAGGCTTCTTTCCATCTTACCACAAAACTACTCATCTGAAGACTGGCCAGTGTTAATTATTTTTAACAAAACTTGACATGTTTACAAAATACGGTTCCAGTTGTTTTTTCATGAGGAAGAAGTGAAAGGGTTCTGCTTCTCTTTTCCCCTCCCATTCTCGGAAAGGTAAATAGTTCATGTTCCTTGTGAGAAGTATTTGAAGAAAGATTTCTTAGCAGGTTCTGATGGAGACCTATGCGTAGAACAATAAAATTTTACAGCTAGCACTGTAGGAAAACCCAAACTATACAATCAGATGCTAATCTGATGTTAAGGTCATTCAAATTAAAGTGATTTTCAGAACTATAATGAAAGCTAATGTTTATTGAGTTACAGGCGCTGTGCCAAGTGCTTTACGTGTACTGTTTCATTGAATCCTGACTGTAATCCTGTGTAACAGGTACTATGGTTATTGCCCACTTTGTAGATGCAGATAATGAGGCTTGGTTAAACTTGCCCCGAATCACAGAACTAGGAAGCAGCAGAGTGAGGATTTGAACCCACGTCTATTTGACCACAAAACCTGTGTTCTTTACTACTTGCCACATTGCCAGCTCACCAGGGTTAGCCATTTTGACATCACAGCTGTCATTGTAATGCCCTGGGATCATTTTGTAGCCTATATCAGCCGTAGGCTCAAAAATGGGCAAGAGTCACCATCCTCACCAATCAACTGAATATCATTTTGAACAAAATGAGAGAGCTTATCATGACTGCCTTATGATACAGTCTTTGTGTTCATAAATTTGCTCTTCATCTTAGTAATGCTCAACCAACATTTTTCTTTGGATGTCCTGTCAGACTGGATGAAGGGGGACTTTGAACCTTCACAGGAGAGAGGCTAGTCAAACCTGGGAGAGAACCTGGGTGGCAAATATGATTTTGTACTTGTCAAAGACCTAGAGGAAATCAGAGTGAAACAAAAGGGATTCAGCAGGTGGGTCTAAAGAAAGATTTTGGATGCTTTGCCTTTTAAGTTCCAGTACACTGGAAATATCTGTTGAAGAAGTTTGACATCATAATGTCGTGAACAAATATCTCTTCATGGTTTTTTTTTGGTTCAGCCCACTTTCCAGACGTCCACACTATTAATTCACATGAAATCTGATTGTGTATACAAAACATACAAAAGAGCAGGTACATGACCGAGACTATCTACTGATAGGAAAACAGGAATCTCTAGTATAAAATCTATAAAAATATGAACTGAATTCAACAAACATATAGTAAGCAAGATCTAAGCTTATAACATCCAGGCTCTTTTCTAGGACCTTGGCTATTGAGAATCCTCGAGAAACAAGGGCAGACACAAGCACAGTTAGCTCTAAAAATGACAGAAAGAACATAGACATCAGTAAAATCTACAGAGCTTGAGAAAATAGAGGAACTTCAGGCTGGTATGGATGGATCTTACAGTGTGTGGGTGTTTGTGTGTGTGTATGTGTGTGTGCGATCAATACTGCGAGAGATGACCCTAGACAAATAGCCAAATTCTATTAATACCAACTCGGGTGTTCAGATGTTTCTCTGTTTCTAGGGAACCATTAAAGGCTTCCAAGCATGAGGGTGACATGATGAGATCTGCGCTTCAAGAAGGTAACACTGATGGAGGTGGGGAGAATAGGGACCGGAATCAGGGGGACCAGTGCAGAATCTCCCCAGCAGCCTGTGGAACAGTGATTGCAGCCTCAGTTAGGGCCATGGTCCTGGGGTGAAGAGGAGATGGCAGATTCTCATGCTGTTTCCTGTTGAAAGTGGACATGAGGGAGAGGTAACTCCTAAGTTTCTTGCTTGAATAATTGAGAGAATGAAATACACCTTCAGAGAAAACCTTTGTTGTACAGGGCTGTGTGCACAGTCACAACAATTAATTAATTAAGAAGTTAAAAATCAGAGCTATGGGTCATTGGGCAGATTGTAGACAAAACAGCCTAGGTGATTGAAATTTTTACTTTTTCGTCCCTTGTGGGCCATCAACTGGGCACAAACCAAAACATGCTCATCCATAACCAGCCAGTAATTCCTCTAGAAGCCCTCTTAGCTGGTGGGTTTGGCTTGAGTTGTCACTGAAGATTGCTAAATGTTTCTTACATTTGTCATATAAGGAGGAATAGAAAAAGAGGCTAATCGCTGTACAGGTGAGAGAGGCTGTGGATAGTTTTCCCTGGACAAATCCTATTTTGAAGAACTGAATGATAAAATCTTAGTAAGGATGGACTTATGATTTATCATGTTCATGCTGTTTGCTTTTCTGTTTTTTAGTTTTTGATTTCTTATGGGCTATATATTTATGTATTGATTGTGGATTAATAAAAGAAATGATGATATTTTTTTCCACAGAGGGATCAATTCTGTTGCTTCAGACAAGATCAGATCTCACTGGAATAAATATAATTTTTTCTGGTTACACCAAATTCTTATATAAAGATTTTTTTTGTGTGCATGATACTAACCTAACCCTGTAATTTACTCCCTGCAAATCGAACTCTCTTTAGAGTTGGATAGCTTTAGTTTATTAAAAATTTCATCAACAAATGGCAATGTGGCCACATTTTATGCTCTTAAATTTGAATTTTACTTCTGTAATGAGCCTACATCATTGGGGATTTTAGTCTGTGGTTGAGAAGAACAGGACTGTCCTGTGTGAAAACACATTTCTGTAAATTGCCTTCGCTACAAGTACCACTCGCTCCTATCACTAAAAACAGACTAGAATGAATAATCATTCCCACTGGTTATGTTTCACAGCAGGCCTATGGAAACATGAATGAAATTACATTTGCTTGGGAAAGGTTTTGTTGCTGTTGTTTAAAACCATAGGTGTTTTTTAAAAAAATAGGTTTGTATAACTGATGAATTTTTATTGGATAATTTTATTCTTCCTCTCTACAGAGTGTGGGCTTTTGTTTTTCTTGTTCTCCAACACACATTGCCAGCCAAGGCCTACCAGGATCTTTTCCCTAAAAACATTATATGTAACTTAAGGAGGCACTACGTCTGTTTCCCTCAGTACCCCAGGCTAACATTTCAAAAAGTACTTCTCATCATGCCTTCTGCAGAAGGTCTGAAAAAGCATTTGGGGCCATAATGAAATTATCAGATTGTTAGGGTGGGCGACATGAATGGGTCATTTCTTTTCTCTTTTTCACAACTTAGCAAGAAACCAACTGCCTTTGTACATCAATCAAGCAGAATCGATTCTGAAGTTTCTCTCTTCACAGGATATGACAGGTCAGTTTGGTAATCTGCGGTCACGAATACCATTAGAATTCACTGCAAACCCCGAGCAATGGTTGGTGTGATCCAGGTCTGGGCTGATGGCAAAAGTCATGCAAAGGCAAATAAGACCCCTGGGTCTTCATGTTCCAGTGTGGGGTTTTCAGGGCAGTGGATGGCCCTGTCCTACAGAAAAACTCTTTCTGTCTGTGAGCCATGCATTCCCACCACTGTTATGATTATGGCACTATTCATACTTGGAGCTTTTTCATTTATTTTCTCCTCAGTGAAAATGCGCTTATTAGACCCTTTCCCAACGACAGGAGGAAACAGAGAACATTGGACAGGAAGAATGGGGAGTAAAATCTTTAGGAAACAGGATCCTGGAGATCAGAGACAAACTTTGACCCTGGACAATTTTGCATAAGATCAGCACTGGCACAGATCTGCCATGTTGAGGTTAGCCAGTGTGAGTTAAGTAAGGACATCCAGGGCAAGAATTACTCGCCCTTTTGTTATTTCTGAAAACTGAACTGCTTTTAGAAATAAGGGCTGGAATGTTCCATAGGAACTCAGAGCATGGAACGCAGGGGCATGGCACACACGCTCCGTGTGGGCTATTTAAAAACCAGTTCCTTGGCTTTCCTCTGTGATTCTAAATACGTGTAATCACATTACTCTGCAGCAGCCGGTAACTATTTCTATAACATTGTCCAGCATCTGTGTTTGCTGAGGCCGGATCCACCCAGCAGAAACACAGAGTGGAGAAGTGCTAACTGATGAGGTTGATTGATCCGGGCTTTCTGTGTCACAGCTAATGCCCATCCAGTGTTGGAATTTGAGTAGTATGTGTCAACTGACACTTCTCAAATTTTAAGGACTGATCTATTTAACTCTCCTGGGGAGAGAGAGGTGCCTTAGCTCAACAAAAGGATGCTTTTAAAATGAGCCATTTATGTATTTAACAAATAATAACATAGGCACAACTGATCACTTTCTCACATACAAGCAATTCTTATCCTACGGAAGGATCTCAGCACTGAAGACTTTGCCCCTTTATGTGCTAAAGACTCTGTCTTTTTTGAATTTGTTTGATGTACTAACACTTACCCTAATCACACTATTAGCCATCAATCAAACAGATAAATCACTTAGGAATATTCTACTCAATTGTTAATCATTCAAAGACATTAGCTAGTAGAAGGACAGTAGCCAACATTATTACATAATATCAAAACACCTGATCAGGTTTATGAAATGAAATAGTCAAACCAGTTTGGGGATTTCATATAGACGAAACAATAGATTAAGTGATTTTTTTTTAGCTTTTTTAGCTTTATGTGAAAAGTTAAAACCCTACCATTTATAAAATATGTAACCATTTGTCACATCCTATACCAAGCATTTTATCTACTTAAATCTTATTTATCTCTGATAACTCTTCAAGGTGTCATCACCTCCATTTTACAGATGAGGAGACTGAGGCTCAGAGAGAATTAGTCACTTGCACACAATTTCACGTCTAGTTTCTAGGGAGTGGTAGGGTGAGATTTACACACAGGTCTCTCGCATTTCAAATCCATGCTGTTTGCCTCTGTATATAAAACCTCAAACGGCCAAAATGGCCAATTAAGGCAAGAAAACAAAAACAAGCAAAAAAACTTGGGTCCAGGATCATGCAGTTAAGATAACTACAGCTCAGTTGATGGACATTTGGCTGATTCCCCCCCTGAAACCGGTAACTACAACCCAGTCTGTGGCCTGACACCTGAGAACGGGGCGGGGGGGACCTCTTGCCCCCGTATGTGGTCCTGATCTAAGAACTAACACTCCAATGGCCAAACGTTACACGTCAGAACAAATTATCCATGTTACGTTATGACTGTGGAGAGATCTGATTTCTTAGTCAAATATTATTTTTTGACTATTTTCAGACATAGACTGAATATATGGTTCCCTCATGGCTAACTTAAAACACACAGCAAAGGCTAATCCTTTGCACTATCCTATATTAATATTTTCTTTCCCTCCTTATAAGGGGATGAGTTATAAATTAGATGAGATTAGAAAGCAGTCACTTGAGAATGAACATTTTAAGGAATTACCTAGAAAGAACTGAGATTTTTCTTCCCCACACGGTAAATCATACAGAGTAGCAGCCTGCCCCAGGTCCCCGAGGACAACATCTTGAGCGCATATGTTATGCTGGGTTCTGTATTGACTAATTCAGAAACTCCAGGGTAAAATTACCAAAGTTCCCAAGTCAAAAATGAAAGTAAAAGGGTGGAATGAAATGAAGATCATTGTTGCAACATTCCAACAACTTCATAAATAGCCATGAAAGTAGCTAGCATTACAGGTTAGCAAATTTACAATTGCAAGCATCAATCCGCACCGTTGGTGTCAAGTCGCAAACAAACCCATCTACCTCACTTTACTGATATTCCTTTCCTCTCCAGAAATATAATCACATTTGACAAAATTAATATTGAGATCGTTTTACTAGAGGGTTTATCCAAATATATGCTGTATTAAAAATAGTCATGATATAAATATTTCTCACAAGAGCTGCAGCGATGGTGTGAATAAAAAACTCCCTTCTGAGATTTCAGTAAAACCAGATCTCACAAAGGATCTGAAAGAAAACAAAACAAAACAATAAACAGACACACACAAAGAGACACACACACAGAACAAACCTTATGTTAATCCAGTTTAGCAAAACAGTCACTATTTGACACTATTTTATGAAGTACGATACTGTTCCTTCCCAGATGAAGTAGGAGAGATGAATCTGCTACAGGTTTCTCATAATAATGTTCAGGGGTGGAAGATATCTAAGCATGTTCTGTAGCAGCTAATAAAAATCAAAATTTCTAAATGCAGCAAAATGTTAGCCCTGTCAAATGGCCAAGCGTGCAAGAGGAATCTCTCCCCATGCCCTTCTACCAATACATGCAAAGCCCCAAATACATCGGCTGGAATTTTTAAATTGTAAATTAGATACCAAAATGCTTACGGGCCTTACAATGAGATAACGTCAGGAGGAACGGTGCGTGGAATGGATCTGGCATTCTCACATAAAGCATTATCTTTGGTACAAGTACACACGGCAGGGCATTTTGGCTTCGCTGGTTTCTTCCCCTCAGTCAGCAAAAGCGCAGATAAGAGACATAGGCAATAAGCAATTCTTTTCAGGGGGATGCAGGCATTTCCCATCCTTTGGCTTCTCTCTGATTCCATGCAGTCGAAAAAATATCCCCAAACATGAACAGGGCTTCTGGAATTCAGATGGTGATTGTCTTGCTTTAAGACCAGGTCACATAAGAGTCCACCCTTTTCCTCTGCCTCTGTCTCTCTGCTTTTCAAAACAGGGACCTGCAGCTGATTCGTGAGCTGCTCCTCGCTCCAGCGATGCACTGCTCGGGGAAGAGACCTGTGAGGTGCTGCGAGATGGGAGGGATCCAACTGCTCGAGGAGAGAGCGGACTTGCATCACCACGAAAACACTGAGCACAGACCAGCCTTCGAAGGCAAAGCGAAGTGATGTAACAGAAAATAAACAGCTTTCTGCTTGCACCGGGAGCCCTTTAATTGTTACCAAAAATAGGATGGCATAATGTCTTATTAGTGGGTGGGTGGGCCGGTGGGTGGGAGCAGTCATCTTGCATCGGATCTCAGCAATCTCAGAAACCTTTGGGAATTTGCTTTTCATGTGGCAAACAACCTAGTAAGGAAAGCTAGCTTTGGAGCCAGCCCTGGCTGGAAATAGGAAGTGAAATGAAACTCTCTCCCTTCGCAGCTTTTGGCTAAAACCTTGGTATTTCTTGCTGAGTCCACCTGACTGATGCCATCGCTGAAAGACAAGCAAGAACACATGGAGAATGTGACTTTCAGGGAATGAATGTGAGTAAATACTTTTCTGACACTTAACTGTCATAAATTATTGATTTTCATAATCCACCCCGCCCCCTCCCCCCCATGTGTAAGCCATTCCCTCCTCCCATGGTGAGGGAGGGAGATAGAAGCGGTTCGTTGACTGCCTCTGTGTATAACCCGCCCTCCTCACCTCTCACAGTCCCCTTTCTTGAGCGCTGGACCCAGAAGCCTGGAAGGAACTCCCTGCCAGCAGGAGGCAGCAAACTTTGGTTTCCAGGGCTCTGGCAAGGTCTGGCTGAACCCAGGAGGCTGAGATACGGTGGGGAAAACGCCAACCTAAGAGCCAGAGACCTGGCTTTTTAGGGTCCAGTTCTGCCATGAACTAGCTGATGGTGCCTCTGGATCTATTCTCCTGTCTGTAAAATGGGCATGATAATGCAGATGTTCCATAAATATTACAAACATTAAATCCAAATGGTAGGGACTTCCCTGGGGGCACGGTGGTTAAGAATCCGCCTGCCAATGCAGGGGACACCGGTTTGAACCCTGGTCCGGGAAGATCGCACATGCCGCAGAACAACTGAGCCCGTGTGCCCCAACTAGTGAGCCCACGCGCCTAGAGCCCGTGCTCCACAAGAGAAGCCACCGCAAGGAGAAGCCCGCACGCCGCAACGAAGAGTAGCCCGCACTCGTCACAACTAGAGAAAGCCCACGTGCAGCAACGAAGACCCAACGCAGCCAAAACTAACTAATTAAATGAATAGATAAATACATTTATTTAAAAAAATCCAAATGGTAGGCTATGTTACTGTCCTGTATGATGGGAAAGAGGATGTACCCTTAGAGAAGGAAACTCATTTAAACAAGAGAAAAACAAGAGGCCCTGGCTTTGGGGCAGGGAGGTATAATCTATGTGGGCGTGGAGATGCTTAGGATGGAGGAATAGACGCTTGGTCTTCTTACCACGCCACAGGCGGCCATCCCTCAAGCTGGCACCGTTGGCCAGTGATGTCAGTCCACAGTCCTTTTTCTCTCAGCTTCTTAGACTGAAAGGAGTACAAGGACTATTTAAGCAAATATGTGATTATGACATAAACTCATCCTGCATGGAGCTTGAGGCGTTGATGGTCTAACCTTTCCCTCTTGTAGGGAGCTCGCCCCTCGTTTACTTCTCTGGAAGCTCTGTGAGAGGAGGGCGGTGGCAGTCATGGTCATTCCCGTATTTGATTGCTGTCTGTTTACCCAGAAGACTGCAGGCTCCATGAAGGGAGAGACCCCTGGGTGAATCCAGTGCCTGGACAGCGCCCTGTTCAGCACTGTGAACAACAAGTGTGCCCTCATGGGCAGCCACAGAGCGCGGAGGCAGCCGTGATCGGGACATGCTCGTCCCAGGAAACTCCAGACAGCTCCTCAGAGCTATCATAAAGGAAGTTAAGGACAGTTCCCTGGAGAAGCAATGATCCAGCTGAGTTCCAAGTTAAGGGGGAATGACAGAGAGAGTTGGCGGGAGTATTCCAGGTGGAGCAAGCAGCCTTTGCAAAGGCCTGGCCACCACCCAGAGAGCCAAGGTTGCCTCTGCAGAGTTCCAGGCAGCAGAGCGATAGGATATGGTTTGTGTTTCAAAAGGACCAGTAGGTTATTATCGTTAAACCAGTTTTGGGGGGCTTGTAAATATGTTGGTTTGTGTGTGTGTGTGTGTGTTTTGTTACAAAACAAGGAAAGAAAAAACTAAGTCTAAGAGAAGTAATGATTTTAGAATGCACTCTACTCTTGCTTCGCTGTCTAGGACTCTATGGAGGAAGGGAGTCTATCACAGTGATTTTAGAAACCATGACCTATGGGCAAGCCCCACTTGAAACAGTAAAAGTGTCACAAAAGTTGGCTGCAAGTCAGATGTTTGTAAACTGAATCCTGCTTTGAGTGCACAGTGGAAACTTGCTCCGTGAAATAATTATCTGACGAAACTTTTATAAAAGATGGTTTTTATTCAAACAATCACCTATGCCCTAAGTTCTCTGACTTGTAAGTGATGTGTTTTGTAACTATAAAATAAAAACCCTGAGATCTTTTAGGGACCTCAGAGTTCTCGGCTCCAATCACTGCGTGTTTGCGTGTTACAGGTGGGGAGACCGAGGTACTGAGGGGTCACACAGATGAAAAGTGGCAGGGCCACCACTCTGCATGGGGTGACACTCTGGCAGATGCTTGGTTAAACTGATCTGTGTAGGCAAACAGAATACTTCCCTCCCCTCTGATACACTTTCAAATGTATCAGATTATCAAGATGGCTTGATCAGCCCTTGGCTTTGTGCTCTGTAGATGCCATCAAGGAAAGGGTGAGCAGTCTTTCATGTTTGACGTGGTTAAGCCAGGAGACCAAATGAATGTGGGAAAGAAATCATAGCCATGACTTCACTTTGCAGCTGTATTTATCTGGCGGTTCAGTTTGTCAGTTCAAGTGGAAAAAGGACCATAGCGGGTTGTTGGGGGCGGTTCTTTAAGGAGAAATTACAATGGGCATTCTGAAAAGACAATAACTTTTTCTTTTGCTGTGGCATTTAAAGCCCAGATTTGAATTTCCTATTCAATTAAAGCACCTGCTGAGATCAGGCACAATTTTAACTGTGTAGTAACATATCGCTGATGTTCATCTAGGGAGGAGAAACATTACAGGTTCCAGAATTGGACTGAGGAGGGAACTAGTGAGAGGAGGGCAGGTTGCCGCTATATTGAAGTCTTTTGTTTATTTATTTATTTATTTGGTTACACCAGGTCTTAGTTGCTGCTCGTGGGCTCCTTAGTTGCAGCATGTGGGCTCCTTAGTTGTGGCATGTGAACTCTCAGTTGAGGCACACGTGTGGGATCTAGTTCCCTGACCAGGGATCGAACCCGGGCCCCTTGCACAGGGAGCGTGGAGTCTTATCTGCTGCGTCACCACGGGAGTCCCTATATTGAAGTCTTGAGGGGCCTGGGGAGGGGGCCCTGTTGCTGACCAAGCTTCCCTGCCCTCCTTCGGGAAGCCCTGGTAGGGCACAGAGAGGGTGTGGGAAGTGGGAGGGTAGAAGCTTAGGGCTTTCCACCAGCTTGGAAGCCTTTATATAAGTTTTGGCAACCCACCTGTGCATTACGGGGGGGGCCTTGGGAGACAGGCTTAGAAAGGATGAAAGCAGAGCTGGAAGGAGGCCCAGGGAGGTTGGGAGGCCTGGCTGAGGCAGGCTCACTGCCCAGTTCCAGCTCTGGAGGAGTAGCTGAGGGGATCCAGGGCTGGCTCTGCACTTGGCCAGCCATGTGACCATGGGCTAGCTATCTAACCTTTCTAGGTCAGTTTTCTCCTCTGTAAAATGAGGAGTATGTATAACAGTACATATCACATAAAGTTGTTGAGAGAATGAAGGACAATAATGTATCTAAAGTGCTCAGCATGGGGTCTGTTACGCGAAAGATTTATCATCATCATTGTCATCATTGCAATGGGACTTGAATTCTGAACATGTAACTTCTGATATTTGGAAAGCAAATTTCTCAAATAATAATGGGTTTATCTCAAGTGTATATTCACTACAAGAAGCAGGCACTTCTGTGCAGGATGACAGACTGTGGCCTTGCCAAGAGTCTCTGCACATGAGGGAACCAAGAATCCTCCTGGGGAAGAAAGAACTCTCTCCCAGTTTGGGTGAGAGTAGGAGCCCCCAAGGAGCTCCCCCTTGGTCCAAGGATAAGGGCCAGGGCTGGAGAAAAAGAAGGTGTTTTGAACATGGGATGCAAATTTTTTTTCTTCAGTCCATTGCCCTTGAACATGTGTAATTTTGAAGGCGTAAGAAGAATCTACTTTGGGATCCCTGTAACAGAGAGTGTTCTCTCTAGTTTGGTGGGCACAACGGCGTTGCTTGTGGGTGCCATGGGGACCACACACAGTGCTCTGGCATCCAGAGCTGCTATAGAGATATGAGACCAATAGTATCTCCATCCAGGTCCATGGCTCAGACATCACCAGAATCACTGGATTTTCCACCAGGAGCAACTCACCCTTACTGTCCCGCAGTAGTGACAGCCCCACAGACATAGGAAGTGGCAAATGATCCCAGCAGGGAGCCTAAGCAGCAGAGAAGGAAAATGAAGATGTTTGGGAGCGCATGTGCGACGTTCCCTGGCATTCTCAGAAACTGAAAGGGGTCTTTGAGGAGGGGCTGGCAATTCTGGGAGAGTTGATGAAAGCACAGAGAGAGAAGAACAGGGTGTGCTGTGGTTCTGATCCCAGTTTTCCCCTCAGGCTGGTGACCTAGGAAACACACATCGTGCAAGTAAACAAATGATTATTATGAGCCTTAAAAGATCCAGCTTGGCCCTGCCTCCTTTTACACTCAGACATGCAAACTGGTGTCAGTTTAAGCAGCTTTCTCAATAGAGCAGGTTTTTTTTTCTTTTTTTTGAGAAATAATTCTTTATTTTTGAAAACTCACACTGCAGTATTAGGGGTACAGAAACATCCTGTCTGCAACTTATCTTGAAATCATTCAGAAAGAAAAATATGTAACTGAGTATGTATGTGTGTGTGTGAGGGAGAGAGAAAGAGAGAGAAGGCTAAAGCAAAAAGCAAATGTGTTAAAATATTAAAATTTGGGTAATCTAGGGCCTCCCTGGTTGCGCAGTGGTTGAGGGTCTGCCTGCCGATGCAGGGGACACAGTTTGTGCCCCAGTCCGGGAGGATCCCACATGCCACGGAGCGGCTGGGCCCGTGAGCCATGGCCGCTGAGCCTGCGCGTCTGTAGCCTGTGCTCCGCAATGGGAGAGGCCACAACAGTGAGAGGCCCGTGTACCGAAAAAAAAAAAAAAAAAATTGGGTAATCTAAGCAAACAGTATCCAGGAATTTTTTTGTTCTATTCTTGCAATTTTTTTTTCTTTTTGTCTGAAGTATGTCCCATTAAAATACAAAAGAAAAAAAAGAAAAGAAAAAACGAAGGAAATTGCAGATGTGAGAGACACTGATAACAGCTGGAGAACGGGAGTTAATCAGAAAATTCAGGGAAAAGGAATGGAAAGAAGAAAGGAGAGCCTGTATTCACGGGGAGAGGCAGTTGAGCAGCAGAAGAGAGAGCGCTCGAGGGAGTGAAGGAAAGCATCCGGTGCGACAGGACCTAGAGCAGGGTTTTTGAAGCAGCAAGTCAGCTGCATTAGTGGGTTGCAAAATCAGTCTAGTAGGTCAAGCAGAATTTTAAAGAATAAAATAGTTTTGAATCCAAAATTGGACTGTACTGCACCTATAAGAGTAGCTGTTGCCTTGTGAAGACTTTGTTTCCATTCTTTGGATATGTATGTGTGTGTGTGTGTTCAGGGTTGCAATATAAAATGTATTTCTTACAATTGGTTTATAACCTCCCCCCACACACACACACAAAAAAAAGAAAGAGAGAAAAAGAAAACATTACCTTACAGGATGTTGAAGAGCTTCACCCACCCCCAGGAGTCTGTGAAATGACAGAGAAATGTTGATCTCAATTCCAGTAACTTTCACTTACTGATTGAGAGCAGCAATCAGACCTGTTGGAATATCATTTCTGTTATTTACTAGCTGTGTGACCTTGGGCGAGTTGCTTAGCTTCTCTGTGCCTCATTTTCCACACTGGTAAAGTGGAAGTAATACCTTCTTTGCATTGTTGATATTAGGATTAGTAACAGTGCACGTGGAAGGCATGTCACAAAGAAGGCGTTCAATTTCTGATAACTCTCCCAGAATTAAATGGGAAGGGGAGGAGAGGGCAGTGAGCAGAGGGCCAGATCTTAAAGATTAGAAGTAGTATGTCACCAAGGACTCTTTGGTAGAGAGTGATGGACACTGACTCTGCCCATCTAAGCATAAAAGGACCTTACTGGGCTTCCCTGGTGGTACAGTGGTTGGGAATCCGCCTGCCAGTGCAGGGGATACGGGTTCGAGCTCTGGTCCGGGAGGATCCCGCATGCCGCGGAGCGGCTAAGCCCGTGTGCCACAACTACTGAGCCTGCGCTCTAGAGCCTGCATGCCACAACTACTGAAGCCTGTGCGCCTGGAGCCCGTGCTCCGCAACAGGAGGGGCCACCGCCATGAGAGGCCTGCGCACCACAACGAGGAGTAGCCCCCACTCGCTGCAACTGGAGAAGGCCAGTGCGCAGCAGCGAAGACCCAATGCAGCCAAAAATAAATAAATAAATATATTAAAATAAAGGACCTTACTGCCATGGTGATGGAGTGACTCACAGAAGGGCTGTCCAAGCAGGCTTCAGAAATAGAGAAATTTGTGGGAGCTTGGGGATCTAGGCAGCAGGAGCTAATGGGCAGTGTCCTCTGGTGAATCCACTCCTACCAGTTCTTATCCACATGTTCCTGCTGAAGGAGAGAGTCCATGGGGCTCAGCTGGAGTCAGGTACCCTCCCATTTGCCATGGGAAGCCAGGGCACCTTGACTGGCAATCCCACCAAGAGTGCACACTGTGGGAGAGGGGTGGCTCCCCAAAGGAAACTAAGGTGCTACTACCAGAAGCAAAGAGGCTGGATGCTGGGCAGGCAAAACCAAGGGACACTCACTACAGGACGTGTGCCAGCGTCTGTTAGGCTAGGGCAAAGGGCAATGATAGCAGCTATCATCCCAAATCCATCCTCAAGATTTTAAAGTGCAATGACCAGGGGACAATTTAGACAAACAAATGAATAATTTCCCAAAAGTCAGCTAAACTCTTATGTCCTGACTGTGGAATCAGGGCATTTTCAACTCTTGTGGTCCAAGAGAACAGAAGTTTGGCCAAGAGGGGAGTTGAAAAGGCAACAATAACAAAAGCAGACACAGGATGCATATCATGTGCCAGCTGCTGTTCTAAGCACTTTATGAATATTAATTCATTTAATCCTCGTAACAATCCCTTGGGCTAGATATTATTATTATTATTATTATTTTCTCTATATTTATAGGAGAAGAAAAGGAGGTCCAGGAGGTTAGAGAACATGCCCAGTGTTCCGCAACTAGTGAGGAGTGGCAATGGGATCTAACCCAGGCATTCTGACTCTGGTGCGCAAGGTATTAGTCGCTATTGGACACTGCCTCTCCAAAGGGCAGTGTGGGATGTGGGACACTGGGGGCCGATTTGGAGGCGCATAGCGTCTCCCTGGCTAGGCACCGCTATTGAACTACAATTCCCAGCATGCAACTGGGCTATCATCTTAACCTCTTCCTCACCAAAAGTTCCTCACTGTCTTGGGTAAAAAGTTTTTTAATGGCAAAGGTGGCAAAATCTGGTTTCCCTAAAGCATGATTATGAGATGAGAGCATAAATGCAGATGTCAGTGGGAGTAAATAGAGGAGAGGGCAATATTCGAGGTTAAAATACCCTCTGCAGTTTTTAGTGTTTGCAGGAAGACATTGGAGATCAGCATGGGAAAGACTGTTTTTTAACTTGGAACTGTGTACCAGGAAAATGGCAATAAGGGTGTTTTAAAGCACCCATTCTCAAACATGGCTGCGCTTTGGAATCAGCTGGGGAAATAAAAAAAAAGACTTAATGCTTAGGTTACATCCCTAGAGGTTCTGATTTAATTAGTCTGGAGCATGACCTGGACTTTGAGACTTTAAAAATCGCATTAAATTCTAAAGTGCGGCAAAATTTGAGAATCCTTGTTTTTGAAGGGAAATATTCAGGTGTAGTCATAACGATGAATCAAATTGTGACTAGCTCAAGGAAGCTTTTAAGAAAAAAGAGAGGGAGACACTCTAGGCTCTAAAAGCAGTGGTTCTCAGCCCTGGCTGTACATTAAGATCACTAAGGAAATGTTTTCAAAAAATACAGATACCTCACCCCAGACCAACTGAATTAAAATCTCTGGGGGTGTATTTTAGTGCTGAAGCAACCCCAGAACAGTGGTTCTCGAAGTGTGTTCTTAGGTTAGCAGCATCAGCATCACCCAGAAATTTGTTAGAGGTACAAATTCTTGGGTCCCACCCCAGGGTCTCGGGGGTGGGGCCCAGTAATCTGTGTTTTCATAAGGCTTCTAGGTGATTCTGATACACTTTCAAGTTTTGAGAACCCCTGCCTTGGGATGTAAGCTTCAGGCAGGAACCTGGTCTAACATGTTCACCAGCAAGCCTTGCAAAGTGTTAGATAGAATGTGCTTTTTTAGTCTGTTATGTTAATGGCGCTCAAGGAACCACACATCCCAGTGTCCATGCCCTGTGCCCCCCCCCCCCCCGGAAGCCAGCCAGGCTGGTCCTCCTTAACCAATAAAATGTGGCAGAAGTGATACTGTTCCAGTTCCAGGCCAGAGTCCCAAGAAGACCCAACAGCTTCTGCTTTGGGGCTTTTAGGAGCCCTGAGGTGCAATGTAAGATGTCAGGCTCCTTGTTAAAAAGCCATACAGAGAGTTAGAAATCCTAAGACTGTAAAGAGAGATCCAGCCACCCTATCATCCAGGCTGAGTTCAGCCCCAAATAGATCTGCCAGGTGAATGCAGCCACAAGAGTGACCACTGGCAAGACCAGCAGAAAAAACTCCCAGCTGAGCCCAGACCAGATCGAAGAGCTGTGAGCAAATAAAATGATTGCTGTGTGAAGCCAGTGAGTTTTGGGTGGTCTGTTAATGCAGGAACAGGAAAAAGAAAAAAGAAAAAAGGAAAAGCAAAAGAAACATTGCTCAATAAATAGTTGTTGAACTAATGGGTAAAAGTGCTATAGGGACATGGAGCTGGAACATAGCCTCTCTCCTTTGTCAAAGGAGGAAAAACAGGAGTTGGAAAGAAAGCAGGGATATTCTATCCAGTTGATGAAGAGGGTGGCTAAGAAGGGAATTTTGACCAGAAGCCAATAATGCTATACCCATACCCAGACAGCAAAGGCCCACAATACCCAGCCAAGAATAGAAGAATTAAAGGTACTCTTCTTTTTAAATTTTATTTTATTGAAGTATAGCTGACTTACAACGTTGTGTTCATTTCAGGTGTACAATGAAGTGATTCAGTTATATGGGTATGTATACATATATTTGTATATGTGTGTATATATATATTCTTTTCAGATTCTTTTCCATTATATATTACAAGACATTGAATACAGTTCCCTGTGCTATACAATAGGAACTTGTTGTTTATTCATCCTACATATAATAGTTTGTGTCTGCTAATCCCAAACTCCCAATCCATTCCTCCCCCACCTCTCCTCCCCCTTACAACCACAAGTGTGTTCTCTATGTCTATGAGTATGTTTCTGTTTCATAGATAAGTTCATTTGTGTCATATTTTAGATTCCACATATAAGTGGTATCATATAGTATTTGTCTTTCTCTTTCTGACTTACTTCGCTTAGTATGATCATCTCTAGGTCCATCCATGTTGCTGCAAATGGCATAATTTCATTTTTTTATATGGTTGAGTAATATTCCACTGTAAATATGTACCACATCTTCTTTATCCATTCCTCTGTCAGTGGACATTTAGGTTGTTTCCATGTCTTGGCTATTGTAAATAGTGCTGCAATGAACATTGGGGTGCATGTATCTTTTCGAGTTATAGTTTTCTCTGGATATATGCCCAGGAGTGGGATTGCAGGATCATATTTCAACTCTATTTTTAGTTTTTTGAGGAACCTCCATATGTTCTCTATAATGGTTGCACCAATTTACATTCCCACCAACAGTGTAGGAGGGTTCCTAAAGGTACTAACTCTTGCTACCACATATTGAATACTGATTATGTGCCAGATATACAGATGAAACTTTTTCCTATATTAGTGTTCACTAACAATATTATATATTTATAATATATATTATACATATACATTATATAATATATAAATAGTATATTATATATAATATTATGTAATTATATATATTTGAATTATATATTGATTCTTCTCAACAAGTTTGTATGATAAGTACTATTATTACCCCATTTTACAGAAAAGGAAATGAAAGAGCAAAGAGGTTAAATCACTTGCCCAAAGTCACACAGCTACTATTAATTGGAACTCAACCCATATTTGTCTGATTCCCAAATTTAAGCTTTTAAGCACACAGTAGGGCCAACCTATTCAGAAAAACTGAATAGTGACCCAGATTGTAGAATCTGATAGATCTGAGTTCAAATCTCAGTATTGCCACCACTGGCTGTGGGATCTTGTTCGAATCACTTAACCTCTCTGGGTCTCAATTTCTTTGTGTAAAATGAGATTAATAATGCTAACCTCACAGGCTTTTGACAAGGTCGGGTGAAATTGTGTCAATGAAAGCATTTGATATGAGTAAGTTATCAAATAAGTATGTGGGGTTATTATCCTATCCTAATCTCATTTACTGAGTTAAATTCCATCCTCCCTCCCCAACTGGCTCTTGTCTCTGATTCTTCCTCCTCTGTTTTATCTCCCTTTGTTGTAAGGGTGCCCAAGATTTGTTTTAATCAGGTGTGATAAGACATGCAGACATGGAAATAACTGTCATGAAGGAATAAGTTGTGATAGTTTCCTGGAGTATAAAACAGGAGGCATGGCACACCACGCAGGGGGGCCATGTGGGGAAGCACTAGGGTTGGTCAGGAGGCAGAGGGAGTAAAGAAAAAATGTGGACAAGAGACTTTATTGCACTAGTTGAATAATCTCAGTGGGCTTTGGGGCACTGGAGCTGTCCCTAATGATCTGGTACCTGCCTCTGAGATGATTAGTGGTCGGGAATGTGAGAGCCCAGCAGAGGAGGTGGTTGGAGATATGGGCTCTGCACTGGTTGGTTTATATGTGAGAGAGATGTTCACAGGTGAGTCATTTACTCTCTCTAGGAATTGGCTAACCCTGGGAGGGGCAGTCCTTCCAAAGTCAGCAAGGGCCCGGATGTCAAACCTTTAGAATAAAGAAAATAAAAAGACGTGCTGAGTACATCCTTCCAGCCACTCCTCAATAGGAAGCAACTGACTGTGCTCTAAGAGCACTGGGAACAGCATGGAAGCCTGGGTAACCGCCCATTAGGAGTGGTGGTCTGCAAGGAAGGGAGTAGGAAGGTCAGTGATTCCAGGAGAATTTCAGCCCTGGCACTATTAGTTTACCAAGATTCCAAGCCCATCACAGAGTGGAACCTAGGTAAACAGGATGAAAGGCAGCAAGTTGTACTGCTTATGAAAGCCTCCTTGAAGGCAGGACCCACGATTTATTTATCTTTCTATTTCCTTGAATGAATGATTATTCAGTAGGAAAAACAGCTAAAATGGCCTTATAAAAGAGAAAAGATAGAGCTGTGGGCTGGTACTTTTCTTTACTCTAAAAAAAAAGAACTTTGATTTGCTTAATTTTTTTTTTTTTTTTTTTTTTTGCGGTACGCGGGCCTCTCACTGTTGTGGCCTCTTCCATCGCGGAGCACAGGCTCCGGGCGCGCAGGCTCAGCGGCCATGGCTCACGGGCCCAGCTGCTCCACGGCATGTGGGATCTTCCCGGACCGGGGCACAAACCCGTGTCCCCTGCATCGCCAGGCAGACTCTCAACCACTGCACCACCAGGGAAGCCCTGATTTGCTTAATTTTTATTCCCAAAAGTAAGTAAGCTGAGTTTACACATTTTCACAACTGTCTTCAATATTGAGAAGAAACTGAATTAGCTGTGGATTGGAGAACATTGCTTATGTCCCCAAAGGAAGAGCCCCTTCTGGCTCATGATGGTGGGAGAAATTGAACCAGCCATGCTTTCTTTCCCTGGTTAAATTTTCAGGTGAGGAAAAAGGATGTAATTGATGATGAAGATGTTGGTGATGATAAGGATAATGATGATGATGATCTAGTGTTAATGAGGATGATGACGACTGACACTTAACAGGTGTTTATAATGTGCCAGTCACTGTTGTAGGTGCTTTAGAACCATTACTCCATCTAATCTTAACTAATACATTGTTTGGTTATTATGGACTCCCAATTTATAAATGAGGAAACTGAGACACAGAGGCTAGGCAGCTTGCTCAAGATTAAGAGATTAATCTGGCTTTAAACTGAGGCATTCCATGCTGCTAATCACTCCACAGCACTGTTTCCTTGCTTCAGAGTGGTTTCTTGAAACAAAGATGATCTCAGCTTATTCACACCCTGGCAGGCAAGAGGTGTGTAAGTGCAGAACCCCAGTGAGGTGATGTGTATTGAGCCTTTGTGCTAGCCTGGTCATGTAACCAGGGTTGATCCTTGGAAGAGCTGTGGCGTATGGAAAGTTTGTCTCTGGGACATGGAAGGAAGAGAAATGGGCTAAGATCTGGTTCTGTCATGGATGAGTTGTATGACATTGGGCACAGCTCTTGAGAACTAGGTTCTGGTTTTCAAAGGAAGCTCTTGCCCTGGATGATCTCAACGGATCCTGTCCATGTCAACTGCCCCTGCCAGAAATCCTATTAGAGGCTAGATTAGTAGAAAGGCAAGGAGAGTGTTGAGCAGGTTCTTGAACATCCAAACATAGTAGGTAATAGCTATTTGGGTGCCCTGAGGAGGTCTGAAAACCTGGGGCTTAGTTGCCTGCTGCTTCACTTTGTGCCATATGCCTGTAGCTGGCGAATGGATAACATCACTCGTGGCTATTCCTGGATGCTCAGAAAACCTGAAAAGGAAGGAATGATTATTTAGTGAGGAGAATATTACAGAAGACACTGGGGAGAGCAGGGTAGGGAGGGAGGACTTTTCACTATTTTGGTCTTAGAACACCCCAGTGGATATCGACTAAGGGCAGTACTGCCTTCCTGGGAAGTGTTTGGAAATGGATAAGAGCATTTCTGTTCTCACCCTGGCTGCAGTTGTTGGACTGGAAATGCTAACATCCTGAAACTCTTGGGACCTCCACACACAACGAAGGATTGTCCAGGCCAGCATGCTCTGAGCGTTCCCACTGAGGAAGAATAAAAGAAGTTCTCATAGTGGGGAACATAAAAAACTTCTTTGTGCATTTTTCTGAACATTAATCAATAATCCATTAACTCGGGGAAGCTGAATGCTCTTCACACAGAATCCAAAACAAACTGACAGATATCCTCCGGCAAGAACTCTGGAGAGGCTGTGTGGCCTTAGACAAGGCGTTTCATTTCTTTAGGCCTCAGTTTCTCCATCTTTATAGCACTAACATTCTATAACTTCCTAATTCCTCTCCTCAGAAAGGAGAAATACCTCGTAAAAATCAAGGCTTGGAAAGCCTTTGTTTTTCTCATTTTGTGTATGGCAGATACATGTACTGTAGTTAACTGAAATGCATATGGCAAAGCTTAAATCCAAAGTATACAGAAGCATACTTTATTGACTCTACTGACTATAGTTAATAATACAGTGTTGCATATTTGAAAGTAGATCTTGTAAGTTTTCATCACAGGAAAAAAATTTTTGTAACTATGTAGAGTGATGGATGTTAACTAGGCTTATTGTGGCGATCATTTTGCAATATTTACAAACATGGAATCATTATGTTGTATACCAGAAACCATACAACGTTATATGTCAATTATACCTCAATTTTTTTTTTTTTTTTTCGGTACGCGGGCCTCTCACTGTTGTGGCCTCTCCCGTTGCGGAGCACAGGCTCCAGACCCAGCCGCTCCGCGGCATGTGGGATCTTCCCGAACCGGGGCACGAACCCGTGTCCCCTGCATCGGCAGGCGGACTCTCAACCACTGCGCCACCAGGGAAGCCCTATACCTCAATTAAAAAAAAGTATTCAGAAGGGACTTCCCTGTTGGTCCAGCGGTTAAGACTCCATGCTTCCACTGCAGTGGGCATGGGTTCGATTCCTGATCAGGGAACTAAGATCCCGCATGTTGCATCGCATAGCAAAAAAAAAAAAAAAAAGGTATACAGAAGCAAATGATCCCAGACTGTTTTTGATAAAGTATGATTTTAGCCATTTAGCATTTTCTCTGGAAATATATTTGAATTTTTCAGAGTCAAACAACAAAAATGTAGGCAAGACCATGGTAGGCCAACCTTCTTACTGGCTTAAAAAAAAAAAGGTTGTTAGGGAATAAAACAAGCATAATTCTAAGTCACGGTCAAGGTGAACATAATTGGTCCAGAAAGCGGTGGCTCTAAGAGGCGTTGCCCCAGAGTGAGACTTGTTTATTAGAATATAAATTTGAAAATATGATTACTCACCTTCCTTCTTCTTCTATTTTATGCGTGAATTATTCCCGAGATAGTTATTATCAGTCTTTTTTTTTCTTAAAAGAGACACTCCTTCATCCTTTCAAGGAGACTATTAACTGCCTTTTTTGTTTGTTTGTTTTGCTTTGTGACTCTGAAATTAAAAGGAAAAACATGTAACTAGACTGCTCTTGCTGGAAACTTGAACTTCATGATGTTGGATTTCAGGCTTGTTGTTTTTGTCTTATCCCTTTAGAAAGGCTCCGTTTTGTTTGGCTTTATATTCTCATTCTGGAAGAACTACGAGCTTTCCATTGCTATCCGTGACTTGTGGCCTTTATTACACTCATTCGTTTCAGTAGAAATGATGACCCAAGAAGGTTGGAATTTGACCCCAGAAAATGACAAGGGAATGACGGAACTGGTTTTGACCATAGGATTAGTGCCCTGCTGGTCCAGGGCAGGATGGGCATCAACAGTGGAAAAGCACTGGGCTTTGACGCCAGCCCTGCTCTTGGCCTCACATTTGCACTGCCCCTACTGCTCCCAGCAGTGGATCGAGGAAGATGGAGGAATCAGTACTTGCTGGGCCTCCTATGGGCCAGGTGCTCAACTGATCATCTTACCTGGCTTGCAAGTGAGGCATTATCATCCTTACTCTGAGGAGCCAGAAGCTCACAGTGATTAAACAACTTGCCCAAGACCGTACAGCTTGGCTTCAAATTGACTTCTATCAGTTTCCAAATGTTTATCCTGTAATTTCTTACTTTTGATGTATATGAAATTATAGACAGTTCTTGAGGCCTTGTCTGTGTGAGGCAACTATTATGTAAAATGTCTGTATGACATTGTTTGTTTATATATATTGTATGAGGCACAGAAGTGACCGAGGCTGACCCAGCCCTGGCTCTGGAGGCTCTCTGGGGAAACCTGGGGGATTCCTTGGTCATCCCAATCCAGTAGGATGCAGTCTAGTGTTGTGGCTACAACTCAAGTCCTGGCTTTGCCACTTACCATCTAAGTGACCTTGGGAAAGTTTTTATACTTCGTCATCCTCTGTTTTCCTCATCTGTAGAATGGAGATAATACTAGTACCCACCTCACAGGATTGCTATGAAGAGGAAATGAGATACTGTAAGATATGTTTAGCATAGAAAGTTATTATCATTCTGATCTGTCTCCTGCTATTCAAGGTACCTTTATAAGAGCCTCCACCTCCTGAAGCTGTCAGAATGACTGAGGGAGGGGGATGAGAGGAAACATCAGGCCTGAGGATGGGGGAGAAGAGACTAGAATGGCAGCCTGCCTGACCCAGACTATATCCCTCACCCCCAGGCCTGGGTAATAGGTACCCTAATTCTAGTCTGAGGGTGAATCACAGCCCAGAGATGGTACTTCCTTCTGTCCCCCTCCTAGAATAGAGCCAGATGTCAGAGGGACTCTCAAATGAGAGCATCAACCCGCTGAGATGATTGTTCAAGTTTTTTTCAGGAAAACAACACTTTCCCCCTTTTGTTCCTCTTCCGAACCAACATTGAAGTGAGCTGTGATGGACATAGGCTTAAGTGGAGTATCCATCATCTGACATTTGACTGTAATTATATTGCTCAGATTAGAACTAAGTAAACACTGGATTTTTTTCTTTTTTACTATGGACAAAGGAATCTTATTTCTTTTTTTTTTTTTTTTTTAGGAATCTTATTTCTTACTCAGCATATTTGTCTCAGCTGACTCATTCAATAAGTGTGTATGAAGTGTGTTCTCCATATGAGGCACAGCATGGCACCCAAAGAGCTCCTGCCCTCAAACATCACACGGTCTAGGGGAGGAGACAAGAATTAAACAAGAGGAAACAAGTGAGGTGAAGGATGAGTTAGGGGACATTCAGGCTGGTGGGGCAGCAATAGCAGCAATAGAATCCAGACTAAGGTGTCAGGAAAGTTTAAACTAAACAAGGGGCTCCAACTCTGCCTTAATCTATCCTAGCAGCCTCCCCAGGGGCCCAGCTTTCCTGTGGATGTCAGATGGCTGCAGCAGTAGAGAGTGTCTCACTGCAGGCCCTCTGCTCCCAAAGACCTGGGAAAGCTCTTCACTCTTTTGCTTCCAAATTCTCACAAAAATGGCCAAGGTTCTAAGAAATAGTTTCTAGGGAAAACAAGGCAACAAGGAGAATAATGCCAAAAAAAAGTTGCAAGAAGAAAAAGTTTTCATGCCTCTGTAGGGAAAGATAAACTTCTCTACTCTCTTAGGTTCAGTACCTGGACGGTGCAAATTAAACTGACAAAAGGCAGTTTAATATGAGTGAAAAAAAGTATTTAATTACATACTTATGCACAGGCGTTCACAAAGAAACGTGACTCAAGGAGGTGTAAGAATTGGGGCTTAATAAAGTATGGAGAAGAGGCTAAACAAAGTAAAAAGGGGTTTGGGGCCTCTGGTGGGGGGTAAGTTCTGGGAGGTGACTAGGGCATGTGTGGTAGATAAAAGTTGTTTAGTAAGGTTTGTTATGCAGATAAGGGTCCTCTCAGGTGATAAGAATTTTCTCCCTAGTAGTTCTTTTCATGGTACTAGAGACAGAGACACATTTAGAAATGGAAATTTATTTTACCTTTACAAAGGGAAATTTATACTCTGCTTTCAGGTAGGAAGGGACAGGGCAGAGAGAAAATTGCTCTCAGCTCAAAACAATGCTAAAAAAAGTGGCATATTTTGGGGTTACATACTCTGATCACCTTCACTGGGCCGTGTTTGGGTATTGGGCATTGTGCTTAGAACCTTTATATCTATATTACATTATATCATTTCTTTTTTCTTTTATTTTCATTTCCAGTTTTATTGAGGTATACTTGACATACAGCACTGCATAACTTTAAGGCATACAACATAATGATTTGACTTACATACATCATGAAACTATTACCACCATAGGTTTAGTGAACATCCATCATCTCATATAGATACATCATATGTCATTTATTTTTCACAACAACTCTATGAGGTAGGTATTATTGATATGCCTATTTTTTTCAGGTAAGAAAATTGAGGCTAGAGAGGTGAAATGAATAGGTCATAAACCTAGCCAACGGCAGAGCTAGGATTTGAACCTAGGAAAATGAAAAAATTAATTGATCATTTCTTAGTAAGGGCAATTTTTTTGCAGGAGTGGAGATGGGAGATATTATTGTTCCTAAAAAAGGGGTCTTTAGGGAGAATCAAGAAAGGGATCCTTGGGAGGAATTGTAAATCCTTCAGCATCTGGTAGTGCTGGTCACAGAAGGAGCCCAATTAATATGAATGGAGTAAAACAGTGAGGGAGGGCATGAAGAACAGAGTGAAGGAATGAGTCTCAGACGGTCTCTCTCAACGTATCAGGATCCACGCAGCCTTTTCTCCTACCAATCCTAGTCACAGGCCAGCTGGCTCTATCTTCTTCCCTTGCGTGTTGCAGCTCCCAGGAATTTGGGAAGTATGGTGGTTAGTTTCCCCCACTGTCTCTGGTCCCTGAAATTCTGACTTTCACAGTGCTGGCTGTGGCTGGAACTCAGTCTCCATGGCTTCTCCAGACGATGCTTCCCTGGAAGACAAGACCATAGGATCTTTCATTTCAAGCATCAGAAGATTATAATAAAGAGCAAATATCAGGAAGTTATAGAGGCTGTGTAACCTTAACAAGATCCTCTGGAAATGGCCCACCTTTAGCTCCTGACGTCCTATAGCATCGTCTTCCCAGAGTCAGACGACAGCCTTGCCACTTGCTACCTGGGTGATCTTGGGCAGTTATTTAACCTCCCAGACCACGTCTGTAAAATGCACCCACTTCTTCAGGTTGGAGTTAACACTCAAGAAGTTTGTATATTTGAAAGTCTTAACACAGAGAAACTGCTAAATAAATGTCATATAGACTGAATTGTACCCCCTGCCCTCCAAATTCAGATGTTAAAGCCCAACCTTCAATATGACTATATTTGGAAATAGGCCTTTAAAGAGGGAATTAAGCATAAATGAGGTCATAAGGGTTGGGTCCTAATCCAGTATGACTTGTGTCTTATAACAAAAGGAAGAGACACTAGGGGTCCGTTAACAGAGAAAAGACAATTTGAGGACATAGTGGCCAACTACAAGCCAAGGAGAGAGGTTTAGGAGAAACCAAATCTGTTGATCCCTTGATCTCGGACTTCTCACAGTCTCCAGAACTGTGAGAAGACAAATTTCTGTTGTTAAGCCACCCTATTTGGAATATTTTGTTATGCAACCCTAGCTGACGAATGCAAATGTTAATTACACTTCTTTTTCTTTCCTTGGTTTTTGAACACACTCAGACATTCAAAGGCAAATCAGAATTTGAACTAGAAAAATTTGACCTGCTTGAGCCCAACTTGAGCCACTAGGACTCAAAACTTGGAAAGACAGCAAAGGGAGGGCAGTCTGTCTTCTCAGTGTCATAGTGAAACACTCTTTACAGGCCTGCCGAGAATTACTGAATGATCTAGGCTGAGTAGTGGGCCTTTGCTTGAGTTTCTGTTCACTATTGGCCAAAGGCCACTTTGAAGTTACACCAGAACCTATAGACTTGTATCCTGTAGAGATGTAAATGAATTATGAAAGGTAGAAAACATAATCCTCAAGTTATGGCTCTATTGCTTGTAGGATAATCAATTTTTTGTCTAATCCAACCATCTCATGCCAATATCCTTTCTCCAATGCCTGTATAATTCCAATTCCTCTAATTCTCTTTGGAATCAGTTTTACCACCCTTTGCTAATGAATTGAATAAATCTCCAACATGTGTTCATTCTATACTTGTATAAGAGTTATATTTTTGACTTTTTGAAGACTATAAGTGCAAGGAATTCTAGTATTTCTAGAATATAAAGATCATACTTCAAGGTAATAGAAGGCCTTCTTGGATTGTAATTTGCTTTTTTATTTCTAGGTTTTCTCTGTTTCCATATTAGCAGTTTTAAAGCACTAAGGTTAAGGAAGCATAATAATCTATTAGTTACAGAAGAATTTGATTCCCTCAATAGACAGAGCAAACCTGAAGCCAAATGGTTTTCATCTTTTATTTACTCCTTCTCTCCTTCCCACCTTGCCATGTACTGACAGAGCCCTTTAATCTGGACTTGTTATTCTAGTTCTTTGTCTCAGGTGGTGGGAAATATCTGATAGGATACAAGGTATGAATGACAGCGAGAGGTTCCTCCAAGGCCAGTTGTATTGAAATAGGGGGTGGAAGCTTTAACCTAGTGGCTTTTGGACTGTAGTTCTTGGGCTTTGCATCTACTTCCCTAAACTTTCCCTCTCTCTGCCTCTCCTCCCCATAAATACACATCAGCCAGAACAACTCCATTTATACACTAAGATTCAGGTAAGATTTCATTTGAACGATCCATTTCTTAGGAGATTCATTTAACCCAAAGAAATGAAGTTTTAATGATGGCAGAGGCAACTGTGGTATAGTGGAAAGAATCCTGAAGTTTAGGACACATGATAAGTCCTTGCTTTGCCCTTTACCACCTGTGTAATCTTGTGCCGATTACTTGATTTCACAGTCTTGAGGTCCATATTTATAACCCTACCTTGCAAAAGAATTGTGAGTGTTAAGAGAGATCACGTAAAGTGACGTGTGATTGTGAAGCGTCGCTATGAACAACTTTTCAGGCATTGCCAACATGCAATGGAGGAGATGTTTGGGGACCATAGGAGGAGCCCCTAGAACTCCTCAAATCATGCCAATTAGGTGGCCACCTAGTCATACGGCTATTGATTTTAACCTTAGCATATGAGCAATTGCTCCCTCACTAACTTATATTCCTTTTGCCACCCATCTGGTTCTCTAGTTTCTACTTAAAATTTGGAAGTTTCATGGAAACTCGGCAGGAACAGTTTTTATGAAATGTTTTCTCCAGTGGAGCAGATTGTGCTGCTCATCCGAGTCAGTTCTCAAATGAATTTAACACTCAGCCCTGCAGCCTTCAGGAAAGGCAAGGAAGGCAAAAATGGAGGTGTGATGAACGGTGCCAACTGGGCTGTCTCATGCTTCTGACTCATTTCAGAACCATTATCATGTCAATAGAAACATCCCCTCTATCCCCATATTTTTTGCAAGGAAATGCTATTAGTAAAACAAGGTCCAGAGAGAAGCAGCCCATTAACACTGTGCTCAGGCTTAAAGACAAAGCAGGGGTAAACATACAGAGATACCCTGGTCACTGGATGAAAGGGAAGAAGTAGCATTGGAAAGATGGGAAGGGAAAAGTCTATGTACATAAAGTAGGGCAGATATCACACAGTAATAAATAGCTATTAATTACTAAACATTTACTATGTTCCTGACACTCTGCTTAGACATAAATTATCTTGTTTGATCCTCACGATTGCTGTATTAGTCAGGGTAGGCCAACTGCCATAACAAACAATCCCCAAATCTCAGTAACTTAATAAGGTAAAGGCTGATTGCTTACTCACATCCCCATCCTCCCCAGGACCTTGAAGTTCTTTACTGGACTCTATATCCTCCAGCAGGTGAGGGGAGAGGGAGAGAGTGCTCGTGGGGAGGATCCCATGGGAGGGTTCTTTTTTTTTTTTTAATTATTTTTTTGGCTGTGTTGGGACTTCGTTGCTGTGTGCAGGCTTTCTCTAGTTGCTGCGAGCAGAGGCTACTCTTTGTTGCTGTAAGCGGGCTTCTCACTGTGATGGCTTCTCTTGTTGCAGAGCACGGGCTCTAGGCACGCGGGCTTCAGTAGTTGAGGCACAGGGGCTCAGTAGTTGTGGCTTCCAGGCTCTAGAGCACAGGCTCAGTAGTTGTGGCACATGGGCTTAGTCACTCCGCGGCATGTGGGATCTTCCCAGACCAGGGCTCGAACCCGTGCCCCCTGCGTTGGCAGGCAGATTCTTAACCACTGTGCCACCAGGGAAGCCCGTGGGAGGATTCTTAAGGTCGAGGCCTGTATGTGGCACACATCACTTCTGCCCACATTCCATTGGCCAGAGCTCAGTCACATGGCCCTACCTAACTGCAAGGGAGGTTGGGAAATGTCCACTACGCATATGACCAGGAGAAAAAGGAAACAAGGCATGGTGAACACATAGCGTCTGCCATAGCAACTCATCATTACCCCCATTTTACAGATGAAACTGAGTTTTAGACAAGTGAAGTAACTTGCCTAATAGCACATAGCAAATGAGTGGTAGAACCTGGATAAGTTCTTGGTATGATACATTCTTGGTAGAGCCCAAGAACATGACTGCAGATTATTAGACTTTGCAACTAGGAAAGAAACTGTCTCTTCTCCTGAGCACTTTCCCTAAGCTTCGGCATTTCCTGAAATTTGCAAGGTAACGTGGGCGTGATGGTTTTCAGGACTGTAATAGAGAGACAATAGTGGGTAAGGACAAGATAATCCAAGGGTGGTACCTTCGTAATGTACTTGATTCCCTCCAAAGGTGCAGGTCTGGCTCCCTGGCTTGGTCCCAGGTGTTAGATGATAAAATTGAGCTCATCTTGTGCTGCTGCAGACCATGAACCCTTAACCATTGTACATTTTCTCAAAGATTTCTTTAAGATTCTCTTGTTTAATAGCATCTGCTATGATATAGCTGCAGGGACATCTACCACATTTTAGACTTGAGGACAGGGAATTAGAAGCTACACCACCACTTCCATGTCCCACTGAGCAGTGGTGTCCCAAGTGTGTCACCTGAGGCTTTTACTTCCCTATTCTGTGTTCCGGGCATGTAGAACTATGAATACCTCCATAAACTCACCCTGTTCTCCAGGCCTTCTCATTCATTGTTTCTTCAGCCCAGATGGGTCTAGAATCACTGGGGTGGGCCTAGACATTGGGAATTTTTTTCACTCACTTGGTGGTCCTATTTTATGGCCAGGGAAGAGGACAAACGAAAGGATTGGTCTAAGCTGATCGTGGCCAGTCACATTCTCCTTGGCCAGACGGACAAATGAATGTACTCCTTATCATTCAAGATAGGTAAGATTTTGGGGAGTTCACTCTCATGACCACAATTATTTTTCTGATTGTCCTAGACTGGCTTGAGTATCTTTCCAAGGGCTCCTATAATACCTTTAACCTATTCCTATCATAGAACTAATTAGTCCATATTACACGATAGACCAGTCTAGGAGATGCTACCCTACCAGTTTGGAAGACTGTCTATTCCCAGTGTGCTTTTGTAGCTCTCTAAGGCCTCCCTGAGGCTACCACTGCTCTGCAGAACACAGAAGTGTTGGTGGTAGGTTCTGGTTCCTTGCCCCAAGTCTAAAAGGTGGTACAAATTGCACCTTTCCAGGGTATCTTTATATCCCATGGAAAGAATGACAGCTTTTAAAAATGTTGACCCCTCTGTATTCCCCTATGTCTCCCAATTTTAGACCCCTCCAAATGGCCCGGCCTTTCTATGACATCCCCAGCTCCCTACTCCTGCATGAATTCCATGTCCAAATGAATGAAGGTTGCTTGAGGCCAAGATTGCCCAGCACCTCACCGAGGAGAAGGCCCAGGCTGATGCCATCCCCAAGGTCAGCACTGTGAGGTGTAGGTGCCTGGGCAGCCCCCTCACCGGGGAACCGTCATATATGTAGGACTCACAGATTTCAAGCCTGGCTACTGGATTGTTCTCCACTATGATGAGCCACTAGGGGAAAATGATGATAGTGTGAATGGGGAATAATACTTTGAATGCCAGGCCAAGTATGGTACCCTTGTCAAGCCATGAGTTGTGACAGAAGGAGACTTCCCCGTGAGGACTATGGATTGGATAAGATGTGATGCCCAAGAAAGAACATCCCCCTGCTCCAGGTCCTGACCCATCCACTCATTGCCCCTCCCTATGTGTGCCCAAAACCCATTTTTATTTTATTCCCCTTTCCCTTACCATTGACTTTTTTTTTTTTTAATTTATTTAGTTTTTACGTGGGCCTCTCACTGTTGTGACCTCTCCGGACGCGGAGGCTCAGCGGCCATGGCTCACGGGCCCAGCCACTCTGCGGCATGTGGGATCTTCCCGGACCGGGGCACGGACTTGCGTCCCCTGCATCGGCAGGCAGACTCTCAATCACTGCGCCACCAGGGAAGCCCTACCATTGACTTTTGAGACCTATGCATTCAATTTGCCAGAAACCTGGGGGGAAAAAACCTACTATCTTTGGTGATACTGTTTGTTTTTCTAGCATGCCCACCTCCTCTTCTCCATCCCAGCCTTGAGGTTCTGTTCAAATGTTATCTCCTCAAACCTGAGCTCAGAGTTTTTAAGCTCTCCAGGGAGAAGAAAATCAAGGAAAGGGTTCTGGGAACATTATAAGGCTGATGCTGGGCCTGCTGATCCAGCCACCAGGTACCGTGGACATGCCTTAGAGACAGGGTGACTCTGTGTGTGTGAGTGTGTGTAAACTGAAAATTCTGGGCGCTGTAACACCAGAAGCACAGGCCTGTTTGGTGCAGAGGTTGCAAGGTGGGCGCAGAGAAAGAGACATTATCTCCTGACACTCCCTAAGCATCTCTTAGGACTGTCAATGGTTGGCTGTCTTGGTACTGTAGCAATATCCAAAATATACAGAGGCTCACTCTAGACAACTGAACTTTACTTCTTTTACGCTAATGTAAAGCAGGGCAAACAGCAGACAGCAGAGCCCCTTGGTAGACTGACCAGACTTTCTGTTTTCTTCTTCTGTCAGGCAGTATTAACTAATTAACAATTAATAGGTTAACCACTTTGGACTCCGTTCTCCCAGAGTTCTTGCTCTTATTAACGGGACAAGTACACTAGTAAGAGTAGAATAGACTCTCCTGATCAACAAGACGAAACTTTAGAATCGTTATGGTTTGAGCACTGAAACAAATGTGGCTCATTTTGCACCAAAGGCAGATGAAGCAACACATGCCAATTAAATTGATGAAACAAAACTCCTTTAATGTGATATCTCATTTTCTTCTTCATATCGCCCATGTGCTGAACTCATTCGATAAACGTAGACTGAGTGCTTGTTATGTGCCGGGCACGCTTGTCGGCACTGGAATGTGGCAGGGAACCGATAGAGATGTTTCTGCCCCCAAGGAGCTTCTTGACTGTGAGTGGAAGTTCTTACTCCATTCCCAGAATCTCTCCTTTGCGGGCATCTAGCTGTGTTAGAGGGAATTCAAAAGCAGCTTTAATATTTCCCCTGAACAGGTAATCAGTATGGGAAGAAAGGAATTGTGACTTTGACCCCTACGAATGCAAGGATGGATGTCTTTGTTTCATGTCTGTTTTCTATGTGTAAGAAGCAATCAGCTTCACTGATTATGTACTGTTGAGGGTGACCTTTCCATTTTTCTGTCTTGGAAATGCATTATTTAATGTGAAGCATGTACTGGTGGGCTGCAAGTACAAGGAATTCTCAGGATAATGTGCTTGATTTTCCCCCTTGAAATCAATTCACATTTATTAAGCGTCTTTTATAGAAGCGGCGTGGAACAAGGTGCTTCACATACATTATCTCATTTAGTCTCATTTAAGCCTCCCAGTCACCTCTGATGTAGGCATCATTAGCCAGCGTTTTCAGACAAGATAAAAGGGGAGCGAGGAAATGTGCACTCAAGGTTCTGAAAAGTGCTAATTCACTTCCAGGGGATGAATACGCTTCCTATCCAGTTTCTATTAGATGGATTTCAGTAAACATTTTTAATATTAATACCTGCCTCGCATTTGCATAATCCCTTCAACTTTTCAAAGCACTGTCACCTCGTTCACATCTCATCTGATGCTCATACTAGCCCTGTACTAACAGTCGAGAACTATTTGATGGCATCGTTTTTTCGAGCCTACATCTCTGCAGGGGAACTTGCTTTGGTTGCCATAGCTAATGTTCATGATGAAGCCAATAGGAATCTTGCTTCCAGAAATCAAATCCACATCTTCATTTGCAGGGTCTCCCTGGGAGGGTGTGATCTGCTGTTCAGTACAGAAGTGCACATCGGTACTCTCCTACCAGAGCTAATCACTATGGTTACATCTGCCCCCAACATTCCCCAAAGCTCTAGATTTTAGAAATTTACGTGTCTTTACTACCCTGTCCTTGTCTGGATCTTCCTGCCATTCAGTTTGCCCCAGTTAATGACAGCAAAAAAAAAAAAAAAAGAGAAGGGAAAAAAGAGGTTTGTGTGCTTGTGCAATTAGGTGCATGTATTCTCCAAAAAACCAGAAACCAGCCTAAATGAAGCAGGGAGGGGGTGACAGCAGATGAAGCATAAAGCAGGTGCTTACTTATTGCTGCAGCTGGTGCCAAGTATTTGGCATAATTTTTCTCCTCATTTCCAATTATTGGCACTGGTGCTTATTTAAATTTTTAGCTGAAGCATCTGAGAAGAGTCTAGGAACTGCTCTGCCCCTCTTTTACAGGAAAGCAAGCAGGCAGTTTCCTTACAAATAGTGTAAGTAAATACAATCCTGAGGATTTTTCTTTTTTCTCTTTTTTGCCTCAAAAGGACTCATTGATTATGGAAAGGGAAATTGGTTACCTGTCAATGTCACATTGGCAAGTGGACATTTTATTTGATTCTGCCCAAATGGCCATGGGTTGAATTTTTAATGTGTTTCCCAAGGCTTGATTCCACTGTTCAGACTCATCTGTGAGATTTAGATTTCAGAACTGTGGGTCTGAGCCCACAGCTTCCTCAGGGGTTTTCTTTAGAAATCACGTTGTTAAATTCACCAGTTGGTGTGGCACATTCATTTCACTATTGGACTTTCCTCCTTTAAGTGGTGAAGGGAAATGTTGCAACAATATTGAATGCAAGTCATTTGTTGCCCTGTCATTCCACAAATATTTACGAAGAATGAGCACTGTGCCAAAACCTTATGAAGAACAAACAATTGTGCTCCAACAATACCAAGAACCAGGAGGCACGCAAAGATAAATACAATAAGGTCTTTTCCTTTCAGCGGGTTTGGTCCTGAAAGAAAATGAGACAAGAACAAGGAACAACACAATGCAGTTCTAAAGGGAGGAAGGGTAATATGATAAAGAAAAGCACGGGGATCAATCACTTCTGATGGCAGACATAGCATAAAGGGAAAAGGTCTTCGTTCCCCCCCATTAAGGTAATTTGACTTAGAGGATGCTATTCAATTACTGTATTTAAGGTGATATTTGATTTCTGTGTGTTTACTGGACCTTTATCTCCTTCTATTGGCTCTAATCTGTGTTTGAATATGTATATAGTACAGTTATATACACATATATATATATATGTATGTATGTATGTATGTATACAGAAAAAATATATATAGTACAATTTTGAACTGACTTTTAAAAAAATTTTGGAACTATATTTCAGGTTGCATTTGAGGGAGGGGGAATGAGAGAGGAGAGGAAAGTTGTAGTTCAGAGAAGGCATCAGGAGACGTGGGTTCTGGTCTTCTTTTCACCTGGGTCACCTGTGTTCCTGGGTCCCTGGGGGCTTAGCCTGGGTGACCCCCAAGGTGCCTTTCAGTCTAAATGGTCTGAATGTGATGCCTCTCGTCTCGTGCTGATGGGAGCAAAGGACACTGGAGGCTTGAGGGCATATCAGAGGTGCTGGAAGTGGGACAGAAAGAGTGGTATTTGGGTGAGACACACTCAGCCTCTCTGCTTCCTCAGCTTCCTATTTAAATGCCACATCATTTGTAGAAAGCCATAAGTTCAGAACCACTCATAGTTTATAGTGGGGCTGATTCCTTTCAGTTCCCAGCGGGTATAGCACTGGCTCTGAAGAATGTAGAGCATGGCCTAGGAAAACATGTCTAAAAGATCTACAAGCGGGCTAAAGTTTGTGCTGAGCTGTGTCCACAAATCAGCCTTGAAGGCAAAGAAGTGAATTCTGAGGAACAGACAGAAGGAAATTGGGGAAAGTGTGGCGTGAGGGATGCCATGTCTCTCTATAGTTCTTTCCTGTCTCATTTCACAGCCAGTAATTGGGCCCAGGCCCTAACTGGCCACATGCCCAGAGGTTGCTGCTGGTTCCCCAACAATCCCCTCCCTTCAGACTCCTCCTGTCCAGTTCACACATCAGTGTCCTTCCTCTGACATGCCACTCACCCTGTTGCTTCCCTGCATGGCAATTTATCATGAGTTCCTGTTACCTAGTGCATCTCATCTCAGCCCAAGTTTCGGGGTCCTTCATCCAAGAAGCATGGTATTAAAACAGGAGCCCTGGGCTTCCCTGGTGGCGCAGTGGTTGAGAGTCTGCCTGCCGATGCTGGGGACACAGGTTCGTGCCCTGGTCCGGGAAGATCCCACATGCCGCGGAGCGGCTGGGCCCGTGAGCCATGGCCGCTGAGCCTGCGCGTCCAGAGCCTGTGCTCCGCAATAGGAGAGGCCACAACAGTGAGAGGCCCGCGTACCGCAAAAAAACAAACAAACAAACAAAAAAAACAAAAAACAGGAGCCCTCACTTTAGCCTTGGCCTTTGCAGCATTAAAGCTGTGTGGCTTTCATTTTCCTTCTCTGTAAGATGACTGGGGACTGAGGTCTCCAAGTGTAAATGATCTCTTGGAATTACTGATCCAACGTGATGGCCCTGGTCTCACACACCCCAGGAGTGCCCAGATTCAAATATGCTGACCCACAATCCCAATGGCATCTATCAACTTGGCAGGCCTCGGGTCCCAGGTTTTGGTTTTGGAAAGGTCACCATGCTGGCTTTCCAAGGCCATCTCCTATTATTCTCCATAGCGTTCCTCTGTTCCAGACAAGTCTGTGGTCTCAAGAGCTCTGAATAAACCTGAATGTTTCCATCCTATCTGCCCTGGCTCTGAGCCACTGCGACTGCCAGGAAGCTGCCCCTGGTCCCCTACACCACCCCATGGCAGTCAACTTCCAGACTAAAGCCCAGCTAATCCAGAAGCCCTCACCAGTACCTACACCTAACAATGGCCACTCCTTTCCATGGTGGCAAACTCAATAGCCATATCCTTGGTCTTAGTGGCCTTTGGCAATCTATGTATTTAAAACTTCGAATCATTCCCCCAAGAGTGCTTTTTTAAAAAAACATAATTGTCATTGTGCAATAATCCAACAATGTATCACAGACGTTTTCTCTCACTGTCTCAGTCTTCAGACGGTGTTAATGATGCCTTGGGACTCTGCTAATTCTTCCCCTGTTATTTTTCATTTTTATTTTTATTTCTTTTGGCTGTGTTGGGTCTTCGCTGCTGCGCACAGGCTTTCTCTAGTTGCAGCGAGCGGGGACTACTCTGTTGCAGTGCACGTGCTTCTCAATGCGGTGGCTTCTCTTGTTGCGGAGCATGGGCTTCAGGCACGTGGGCTTCAGTAGTTGTGGCGCGCGTGCTCAGTAGTTGTGGCTTGCGGGCTCTAGAGCACAGGCTCAGTAGTTGTGGCACATGGGCTTAGTTGCTCTGCAGCATGTGGGATCTTCCCTGACCAGGGCTCAAACCCATGTCCACCATTTATTGTTTGCATTGGCAGGTGGATTCTTAACCACTGTGCCACCAGGGAGGTCCCTTCCCCTGTTATTGTTGGGCAATTGTTTAGTCTTTCAATATCATAACTATCTCAGTACATATGACTTTTTGAATATTTTACATTATTTTCCTAGTGAACTCAGATGCATTGTTATTGTAAGACATAAACTTTTTGTGGCGTCTTGTAGTTCGGCAACACTTGCACGTATCTCTAGCTGACTCACGTGCGTCCACCTCTAACAGGTGTCCCAGACCTCCTTCTCTGTGCCTTCAGCCTCCACGTACTCCCCCTGCCACCCTCACACTCAGAAGATGGCCTTGTCTAAGGCACTGCATGACTTTGCCTCCAAGGTCCCGGCCTCTCCAACTATTGCCTGATTCAGTTGTTCTCAAACTCTAGGTGCATTGAATTGCCTGGAGGGCTTATTAAAACACAGATTGCTGCCCCCTTCCTTGAGTTTCTGACACAGTAGGTCTGGGGTAGAGCTGGAGAGCTGCATTTCTAACAAACTGCTGTGGTACTGAGGTTGCTGGACCAGGGTCCACACTTGGTGAACTCCTGTTCTAATTCTTTCCTCAGATATCAGGGGAAATAGGTTAGCTTCTCCAGCTTGTATCCATCCCACTACCTGTCCTCTGAACCTCCTTCCCATCTTCTCCAGGACTGAGCTCCTACTCCTAATCTGTTTTTTTCTAGTGTCTTCAATCTGCACCACTGAAACTTCCCTTACTCCATCCTTCAAGCCCCCTCCCATCACTGCTATTTTATTTTATTTTATTATTTTTTTAACATCTTTATTGGAGTATAATTGCTTTACAATGGTGTGCTGGTTTCTGCTTTATAACAAAGTGAATCAGCTATACATATACATATATCCCCATATCCCCTCCCTCTTGCGTCTCCCTCCCTCCCACCCTCCCTATCCCACCCCTCTAGGTGGTCACAAAGCACCGAGCTAGTCTCCCTGTGCTATGCGGCTGCTTCCCACTAGCTATCTATTTTACATTTGGTAGTGTGTATATGTCAATGCCACTCTCTCACTTCATCCCAATGTACCCTTCCCCCTCCCCATGTCCTCAAGTCCATTCTCTACGTCTGCGTCTTTATTCCTGTCCTGCCCCTAGATTCATGAGAACCTTTTTTTTTTTTTTTTTTTTTAGATTCCATATATATGTGTTAGCATACAGTATTTGTTTTTCTCTTTCTGACTTACTTCACTCTGTATGACAGACTCTAGGTCCATCCACCTCACTACAAAGAACTCAATTTCGTTTCTTTTTATGGCTGAGTAATATTTCATTGTGTGTATGTGCCACATCTTCTTTATCCATTCATCTGTTGATGGACACTTAGGTTGCTTCCATGTCCTGGCTATTGTAAATAGAGCTGCAATGAACATTGTGGTACATGACACTTTTTGAATTATGGTTTTCTCAGGGTATATGCCCAGTAGTGGGATTGCTGGGTCGTATGGTAGTTCTATTTTTACTTTTTTAAGGAACCTCCATACTGTTCCCCATAGTGGCTGTATCAATTTACATTCCCACCAACAGTGCAAGAGGGTTCCCTTTTCTCCACACCCTCTCCACCATTTATTGTTTGTAGATTTTTTGATGATGGCCATTCTGACCGGTGTGAGGTGATACCTCATTGTAGTTTTGATTTGCATTTCTCTAATGATTAGTGATGTTGAGCATTCTTTCATGTGTTTGTTGGCAATCTGTATGTCTTCTTTGGAGAAATGTCTGTTTAGGTCTTCTGCCCATTTTTGGATTGGGTCGTTTGTTTTTTTGATATTGAGCTGCATGAGCTACTTGTAAATTTTGGAGATTAATCCTTTGTCAGTTGCTTCATTTGCAAATATTTTCTTCCATTCTGAAGGTTGTCTTTTCGTCTTGTTTATGGTTTTCTTCACTGTGCAAAAGATTTTAAGTTTCATTAGGTCCCATTTATTTTTGTTTTTATTTCCATTTCTCTAGGAGGTGGGTCGAAAAGGATCTTGCTGTGATTTATGTCATAGAGTGTTCTGCCTATGTTTTCCTCTAAGAGTTTTATAGTGTCTGGCGTTACATTTAGGTCTTTAATCCATTTTGAGTTTATTTTCGTGTATGGTGTTAGGGAGTGTTCTAATTTCATTCTTTTACATGTAGCTGTCCAGTTTTCCCAGCACCACTTATTGAAGAGGCTGTCTTTTCTTCATTGTATATTCTTGCCTCCTTTATCAAAAATAAGGTGACTGGGCTTCCCTGGTGGCACAGTGGTTGAGAGTCTGCCTGCCAATGCAGGGGACACGGGTTTGTGCCCCGGTCCGGGAAGATCCCACATGCCACGGAGCAGCTGGGCCCGTGAGGCATGGCTGCTGAGCCTGTGCGTCTGGAGCCTGTGCTCCGCAACGGGAGAGGCCACAACAGAGGCCCGCGTACCGCAAAAAAAAAAAAAAAAAAAAAAAAAGTGACCATATGCATCACTGCTATTTTAGTAATAACCTTTCTCCTACCAACATTACCCAGTTCTAACTAACAAGCCAAATGTCTTTCCTCCTGCTGCAAATTTTTCTGAGCTTGAACTTGATCTTCACTTGCTGCTTCTACTTCTTATCCACGTATTTCCTTTTTAATTCCCGGAAATTTCCCAAGTTCCACTACTGAAACTCTCTGGAAAATTTAAAATTACCCTCTTCCCAAATCCAGTGGCCTTTCTTTATTATGTAATAATAGCAGTTAACATTGATTGACTTTTAACTGTGCTCCAGGCATTGTGCTAAGCACTGCGTATATATAATATATATATAAAATCTCATATGAAGATTGTCCTTATATCAATTCTATGTAGAAGGTATTATTTCAGATTTTAAAAAGCTAGGGCTCATAGAGGTTAAATAATTTGCCTAACAGCTGAAGCGAGGGAACCAGAATCAGACCCAGCTCTAATTCTACATCCCACGTCTTTAAACACGACTTGGAACATACATCCCTAAGCACCTATTAAAATGCCAATTCCTGGCTCCAGAGACAGAGGTTCCAAACCAGGGGTGGCTGAGGCCTAGGAGTCTGAATTCTTAATAACCCCCCACGTGCTTCTGAGGTGGGTATTCCCAGAGGCACATACATTCTGAGAAACAGTCCCTCTGTATTGACATAATGGGCCACTTCCTTTCTTTAAACACTTCCCTCGGTTGCTATGATACAACATTTTTCTCTGGCTCTGTGGGCTCTCCTAGTCTGCTGTTCTCAATCTCCTGCTTCCTCTCCTACCCAGATCAATGCCCCAAACTCTGCCCTCTGCCTTCTCCTTCCTCTCCTGCCTGTCCCTAGGAGCCCGTTCACTTGCAGCGCTCCAACTTGGGCAGATGGTTCCCAACCTTGCCCTTCGTGTGCCAGCATCCTGGTGAGAGTCATGGAGCAGCACGACATGATTTTGGAACAGTGATGACCTATTGCCCAGACCCTGGACAAAAAGGTGAGGCAGGTGCTATTGATCCTGGTGCCGCATTGCCCCACACCACCCTTGGACTTTCCTCTTGCCTGGAAGATCCCTGTGTTTTGCAACTTTCTGATCAAATCAGTTCAGCAAAAGAGCTGATTATTTTACACAGTCACACTAATGTGTTAATTCTCCCACTCATTTGCATTGTTAAAGCCGTTTTTCTCTTTTTCTGGGTTCAACTGTTGTTTGCATGTTGACATTTCAGGCTTCACTTAGCAGGTAGCGGGTATTTAGAGGAAAACTGGGACCAAAGAGGAAGGAGGGTGAGTTGGTTTGGGAGGGCTCCTTCTCTTACCCTTGAAAATTTTTGAACCTGAGACTCAAAGGCAGCTGGGAGGGCAGGCTTTGGCCTTTCCGGCCTCCTGCACACCAGGGCAGCGGTAAACAGTAATTGCGGCTGCTGCAGACCTGTCCTAAAAGTGCAGAGGGTGAGGACAGACTGCAGAGCAGCTACTTGGCTGGCTTCCTGCCACACTCCACACTCGGAATGGCTGGCTTCTCTTCATCTTTCAAGTATCAGCTTCAATGTTCTCTTCCGAGAGATCAGTCCTGACCACCCCGCTTACGTAGGCCCCTCTGGGTGATTCTCTGTGATGGCAGCAGTTTTCCTTCATTGCATTTTTCACAGTTTGTAATTATCCTACTTGTTTATTCATTTGTTCTTCCTGTCCCTGTTTGGACAGTAAAGCTCAAGAGGACAGAGACTATTCAGCCTTGTTCCCCACTGTGCTTGTAGCATAATGCTGGCTCACAGTAAATATTCAGTGTTTGTAGCAGGAGTGGCTGGATAGCTACACCTCCACCACCTGGCCCTTAATGACTAGTCCTTGAACTGAACTAACTGCCCCCCGCAGCTATCCCAGTGCTGAAAGACTGGAGGCAGTTGGAGAGCAGCTTGCTCACCTCACTGCCGGGATAATGCTGGGAGTGGCCTGGGGTGGCATCAGGAAAATTTATGGAAGACTTTGAAAAAAGAAAATGGATTACTAGGTATCCTGTCTAGCACCCAATCAAGTTATGAGACTTTCATTGTCTTTGAGCTATTTTATACAACTTTTTAAGTTGTATAAAACTGATAGCAATACAAATGAGTCACGTCAATAGGGACACAAATGCATTTTGTCTAGTGGAGGTGCAATTGATTACTGCCCTGTGGGTATTGATCAGTTTTGCATCCATTTGTAAATTCATATTAACTTTCCTGATTGCCTATATATGTGTGTTCTCTAAATTCTCCTTTGAACTGGGGGGGTAACATCTTGCTGCTTGCCTCATGAATTAGCTAAGTAAAAATCTCTGATGTGCAGTAATTTTATATGTGTACAAGAGTCATGATTTTAGCCTTTTAAAAAAATTATCTTTTTAAATTGGATTTTATCAAAATCAAGAACTTTTGTGCATCAAAAAATACTCTCAAGAAAGTGAAAAGACAACTTATAGGATGGAGAAAATATCTGCAAATTGTTTATCTGAAAAGAGATGAATATCTGGAATCTATAAAGAATTAAAACTCAACAAAAAAAACACAAAAAACCCAATTCAAAACTAAGCAAAGGACTTAAATAGACAGTTCTCCAAAGAAGGTATTAAATGGTGAATAAGCACATGAAAAGATGCTCAATATCATTAGTCATTAGGGAAATCAAATCAAAACTACAATGAGATACCACTTCATACCGATTAGGATGGCTATAAAAAGAGAAAAGAAAAAAGGGGGGGGGGAAATAACGTGTTGGTGAGGATGTGGAGAAGGTAGGAATATTAAATGGTAGCTGTTGTGGCAAACAGATTGGTGGTTTCTCAAAGATTAAGCAGAGAACTCCCATATGACCCAATAATTCTACTCCTAGGATATATCAAAAGAATTGAAAGCAGGGGACTCGAACAGATATTTGTATACCAGTGTTCATAGCATTATTACTCACAGTAGCCAAAAGGTAAAAATGACCCATGTCTGTCAACAGATGAATGGATAAACAAAATGTGATATAGATAGATAGATAGCTAGCTATGATGAATATTATTAAGCCATTAAAAAGATATAAACTGGGGGCACATAAGCATGTAGATGGTCCTCTGAGCCATGGGAATGGCTGACAGAGTAGGGAGAGAAGAACACCCAGCCCCAACCCTGCAGAACATCAGAGCCTATGAAGGCATAGGCTGAAGATGAGGAAAAACTTGAGTGTGGTATCATGGAAGACAAGACAGACTAGAGACCTTACTCCTGACGTCTAGCGTCTCACTGCCCAGTGACTTGGGGTCACTTCAGTGGCTGCTTAATTCTTGTGCTGTGAGAGGGCATCATTCACCAGCTAATAATTCTGTTCATAAACAATATTTTATTTTTATTTATTTATTTATTTTTGCGGTACGCAGGCCTCTCACTGTTGTGGCCTCTCCTGTTGCGGAGCACAGGCTCCAGATGCACAGGCTCAGCGGCCATGGCTCACGGGCCCAGCCGCTCTGCGGCATGTGGGATCTTCCCGGACCGGGACACGAACCCGTGTCCCCTGCATCGGCAGGCGGACTCTCAACCACTGCGCCACCAGGGAAGCCCCATAAATAGTATTTTAAACAGCACACTTTATTGTCAGAAATTGTGCAAAATATTTAATATAGGATGCATAAGGACATGATCAAACAAAAAACAAATCTTGACTTAGCTGGGAGAGACGTTTTTCAAAAAAATTTTGCAAGGGGGCCTAGAGGGACTATTGTGATAAGGAAGGAGGGAGGACAATTGCAACAGGGAGGACCTGCAGGGGTCTCCAGGGTCATGCAAATACAGGGTTTTTTTGTTTGCTTTTTGGTCTTATTTTAATAGAGAGGCACACAGGGCTGGAAAGAACCAAATGTGGGAAATTTGAATGAAAGTGTGGCACGATCAGACTGTAGATCAGAGAATATTTTATGCTGAGCCCAGTCTGTTCTCTGTATGCTGGCTCAGGCTGATAATGGGCCAATGTTCAGGGGCTTGGAGGGAGGAAAGCAGCTCAACCAAAGTTTGGTTAACAAGCATTTCGATCCAGTTGATCAGTGGGGATGAGCAGTTCAGTTCATCATTTATAAGGCAAAGAATGGGAATTTGTGGGGGTCTATGTGTAGCTTTGTCATAGGTTAAACAGGGGGCATCTGAGGCTTATTTAAGTCATATGGAAAAGAGTGGTTCTTTGCAATAAGCTCTCTTCCAGATCACAAAATCTGGGAAATTCCTTTAATTGGCCCTGTTTTCCAGGAGCAAAGGGCTCAGGCAAAATTCAGCATTGTCACTGTGTGCTGGGATGTGAGTTCCATGCCCCCAGTCGGGGTGACACCCTGGGCCTCTCAGTTGGCATAGATATTCCTCTCCAGGGACTTACAGATTACCCCTTGCTGTAAGCCCCCTTTCCCGAGTGTTTATTTAAGTCTTTTGATTCCTTCCTTGAATGAGTGTCCATGCCTGACTTACCAGGAGTCTGTTTTATTCTCAAGAATGCATCCCAAACAGGCTCAGAACCTCTGCTGCAAACCACCACCGCCGAAGTGCAGTCCTGAGGTCGAAGGATTACCCCTTGGAAATCTGCATCCCATGGGCTGAATTCAGCTCACAGAAGCGCTTTGGCCCAAAGGGTGTTTTGCTTTGATTTTTAAACTTGAATTGGATGCCAATATTAAAAATCAGAATATTGAATCTAAAAATCCAGATTGCCACCTTCTCTAGAAAAATGGATTGCATTTCTATTGTATGCCTCCTATACTATTGAACAAAATTCCTGACAATAAAGTATGCCATTGAGAAAGTTCCATTTATGGATCCCGGTATTACTTTGGGTGCTGTTGCTTTTATATGGCCCTCCATCTCCTGTTTACCACTGTTCCTCAGAGCCTATTCAGTCATTTAGCTTATCCCTCTGTGTTTAAGTGTTTCCATTTCCAACTATCAGTTATCACCTTCAGTATCAGAACAGCTAGTCAAAGAGGTTTTAGTTTCAGAGAATATGTTAATTCAGGGATCATTGAGGAAAATTGCTTACTATTTACATCTGGTTGCCTGACCACATAATAATATGTATCCTTAAATACACAACAGACCTACTTCACTGGACGTTTCACTTGACTATACAACACACTCTCTACACAGTTAATTCGTGTTCACAAACTGTGAAGTCGTGTGATATGTATTCTTATGAAACCTTGTACATATGTAATTAAATTTGACTTTCTCCTGGTAATCTGTCTCATGTCAATTTAATTCTTAGACCAGCCAGAAGAACTTAGAAAGATAGAGGTTTTCTTTCCTCCTCTATAGCCTCAATGGGGGGAATTATGTCTTTTCCATGATTATAGGCCCAGCCAGCCCTTGAAGAAGGATCCAGAGTTACAGCAGCCAACATCTTTCATTATTATAATGTCTCCCTACTTTGCAGTTTCCTGAATGAGGCCTGAAATCTTGATACCCACAGATATTATATGACAAAAAATAAGTGCATCAGTTTTCCGGTGACATTTAGTATTCCTGGTCTCTGCTTCTCATCTCATTGACCCGGTAAGTGTCTCCCTATCTCTCAATCACAAGGCTCCTTCTCCACCACTGCCTCAGAGAGGCGTTTTATAGACATCCTGTCTCTGATCTCGCCTCCTGGGAGCAGGCCTAGAAATGACAGTCAGTTCATTTGGCTAACTGGTATATTGCTGTCTCTCTACTTTGCTTCTCAACGTCCATCCAACCACAGTGTTCGTGCTCTGGCTGCCTCTTCCAGGCACTTACACAAGCGAGTGACCAACCGCTGACCAGATCGCAAAAGATAACAATTAGATTGTGTCTCTGTTCATGGGCTGAGCTGTACTACAGAGGTTGTGGAGCTGCCTTCTGCCAGATCCTGGCTTATAAATGTACAGGAAGTACAGCTGACCGTGCCAAGTGTTCAAAGCCTGGGCAATGTCAGTCCTTTGGGTGCTGACTAGGGTCTTTCTCAGCACTTACAGAGCCCCCGTCTGCCTCCATCTTGGTGCCTACAGGAAATTTGTCTTTGGCTATGCAAGCATTTATGTGGCATGAATTCTGAGACCCCAGGAAATCCCACCTATCTACTCCCTAACTTATTGTGCCATGCCTGAAATCGCTTTAATCACCAACACTTCCATTGATCAATTAGAGTCAAAGTTATAAAAACTCTAGGAACCGTTAAATTTTGTAAATGTAAATTCTTTATTGAAGCACAGCATACATACATAAAAGTACACAAATCATAGGTAGAAATGAACCACTCATGTAGTGAATGCCAGGGTCAAGAAACATTTCCCCAGAAGCCCCGTCCCGCCACGGCCTCGTGCCCCCTTCCAGTCACCTCCTCTATACCCATCAGGGAAATCATTATCCTGACTTGTCACAGATAGATTACTTTTCCTTTTATCTTTTATATGAATAGGATTGTGTCATATGTATTCTTTTGCATATACAATGCTTCTTTTGTTCAGCCTTACATTGATGAGATTCATCTGTGCTAATGCATGTAGTTGTAGTTTGTCTGTTTTTATTGCTGTATAGTATTCCATTGTGTGAATAAGTCATAATTTATTTAACTATTCTAATGCTGCTGAACATTTGGGTTGCTTCCAGTTTTTGACTTATAAATAGTGCTAGTGCTTTCTAATTCAGGTCTTTTGATGAATATATGTTCACTTTTCTGTTGAAGGTATTCTGAGGAGTGGAATATATGAGACATAGAATATACCCACATTCAGCATTAGCAGATACTGCTGAACACCTTTTTCAAGGTGATTGTACCAATTTACACTCCCATCAGCAGTATATAATAGTTATAGTCATACGACATCTCCATCAGCACTAAGTCTGTCTTTTCCAGTTAGCCATTCTCGTAGGTGTGTAATGGTGTGCATTGTGTTCTTAATTTTCATTTCTCTGATAACTGGTGAAGACAAGCCCTTTGTTTTATGTGCATTGGCTATTTGGACATCTTTTTTGTGAACTGCCTATTCAAGTCTTTAGTGAATTTTTCTATTGGGTTTCTGCCTTTTACTTATTTTTAAAGTTCTTCATATAATCTGACAATTTGATAAATGTGTCTACTGTAATATTTTCTCCCACTCTGTGACTTAAATTTTTTTCTTTTTTTTTGGCCACGATGCATGGCATGTGGGATCTTAGTTCCCTGACCAGGCATCGAACCCGTGTCCCCTGCAGTGGAAGCATGGAGTCCTAACCACTGGACCACCAGGGAATTCCCCTTAACTTTTCATTTTTAAATAAAGTCTTTTAAATGAACCAAAGTTGGTAATTTATTTTTGTCCTTTATGGTTAGCCTTTTGTGTGTCCTATCTGAGAGAATTTCTCCTGCCTTAATGAAGAGATCATGGAATATCATGAAGAGGTTTTCCTGTGTTTTCTTTGAAGGTGACTAATATGTATGGTGTGAATCAAGTTAGCAATTGAGGTTTTTTGTTTTTTTTTTAACCGTAATATTAAATTGGCTCAGAACTATTTATTGAGAAGTCCATACTTAAACCTATGCCATTAATCATAGGATTATATAAGTGTGGATCTGTTTCTAGGCCATACTCCAGAAGAAGTTAATTTTTAAACTAAATCACAAGAATTCCCTCAAGAAATGCTACTTTCCTCAAGTAGCATTTATTATATTCTTATTATGAACTATGCATCATTCTAGGCATTTTAGCTGCATTGTTTCGTTTTAAACCTCATAACCCACTATGAGATAGTTATTACTATTATCTCCATTTTATAGTTGAGGAAATAAAAACTTACTCAATGAAAAACTTGCCCATGATCTCCTAGCTAGTAAGTGACAGAGACCTAACTTGATTGTGGGTCAGGCTGATTTTGAAGTGGAGTTCTTTATTATGCTGTTTCCCAGAGCAGCATTTTTTTTCTGGGGGTGGGGGGAAGGGTGGCAGGGAATAAGGGTGTGTGTGTGAGAGGAGGATGATGGCGTGGAGTGGGGACCAACTTCCCTCACCCCCACCACATACCTATCGTAGTATTTTGTTGCTTTATTTGAGTTATATAACATTGGTGTCCATGTAAATTTTCATATTCATTAAAATAGAACATTTTATAGATTGGGAACCATAGGTTCATGCCATTTACCAGGCACTTCATATATGATAGAATATTTTATTGTTTTTTTTTCCTATATATTCGTTCTTTCTTACTAGTCAGACTTTGAGAGTAAGGAGTGACTTTTACATATTTGTAACCCTGATGATTATGACAGTTCTCTGTCCAGAGCAGGCCCCTAATAAATATTTGCAGTTTTTATAGTTGTTGAGCTGTAATTGCTAACTTGATATTTCCTGATCAGGTAGGTTGTCTATCCTGTATTAATTGTTTTTAGTTCTGATCATGTGATCTATCCCTAACATATATTTTCTATTTTCTCTCTTTCAATAACTGCTGCCTCAAAGGGAGAAATGCAAATCTTTGGCTGAATGATCTGGTAGCAACAGATCTGAAATTCTTAAAATGTTAGAACCAGAAGCTATTTCTCACACAGTTGGTGAGTTAAAAAGAGAGAGAGAAAGAAAGAATTTGGGGCTTCCCGGTGGCACAGTGGTTAAGAATCTGCCTGCTAATGCCAGGGGACACGGGTTCGAGCCCTTGCCCGGGAAGATCCCACATGCCGCGGAGCAATGAAGCCCGTGCGCCACAACTACTGAGCCTGTGCTCTTGAGCCCGCGAACCACAACTACTGAGCCCGTGTGCCACAACTACTGAAGCCCACGTGCCTAGAGCCTGTGCTCCGCAACAAGAGAAGCCACTGCAATGAGAAGTCCGTGCACCGCAAGGAAGAGTAGCCCCCGCTAGCCTCAACTGGAGAAAGCCCGCACGCAGCAAACGAAGACTCAATGCAGCCAAAAATAAAAACAAATATGTAAATTTAAAAAGAAAGAATTTGACAGAGAGAGAGCCACAAAGAGAAAACAGGGTCTTGTAGAGAATCAAGTATTCCCAGTTTCTAGACCCTCACCAGGCCTGTGGCTCTGAGTTCTGTGCTTCTATTTCTTACGTGCAAAATGGGGCTAATAACACTGCATGCAGCACAGGCTTGTTGTAAGAGGAAAATGAAGCAACAGACAAAATATGTTAAGAATGGTAGAAAATGCTATTAAAGGTCACATATTGGTAGAAAGGAAATGAATACCAGGTACAAGTGTGTTTGGTTTTATCAATAATAAATAAAAGAACAGAATAGATATTTTAGATATTTACTAAAAAAGGAACTGCTTGACAAAATAATTCAATATAGTATAATGTTAAATCGTGAGGCTTCCTACTGCTTTAAATATTTTAATAAACGTTTTTACTGAAGTTTAATCTGATTGCATTTTGAAATAATTGAATTTACAATAATTTAACTTACAGATTTTTAAAGATCATATTTACTGCATTGGGTAAAGCAGGTTGTATCTGTAATTTACTGTCAGGGATAGAAGGAGGGCTTGAACTGGTAGATATTTTTATCTACTGTTTGGTGCAAAAGATGTAAAATGAGTGTTACGTGCTAAGGTTTTCACTAAAATGAGCCCACTGTGAAAGTCAGTGGCGTGCCAGTTCAATTCAACAAATACTTAATTAGCGCTTTTGATTTCCAGGGAACCGTGTTGGGTACCGAGGAGGAAGCAAAGATGAATAGCATCAGCCGGAGGGAGACACGACACGAACCCAGTAACTAGGCTGTAAAGCAGAATGGGGCATCATAATTTAGAAAAGGTAAAACACAGGGAGAACCCGGCAGAGCTTAAAATAATTTAACTTTTCCTGCCTGCATTTTTTTCTTTCCTTCTTTCTTTTTCTTTTCTTTCTTTCTTTTTTTTTTTTTTTAGTAACTATTGTGGATCTCTTTTCACCTGTGCCAAGTCACTTGTCTGCAGAGGATTCGCGACCCTGTGAAATCGCTCCTATTCCCTCTTCAGCCTCTCCTCGCATCTTCGATGAGCTCCTCTGCCACCAGCACTGCATTTGGAATGGCATCTACTGTGTGGGTGGTGAAGCGATGGAAAGCTATTTCTGTTCTAATTATGAGAACTGTTTTATTGGGAGGAGTGGGGCAGAGGGAGGAGAGGCAGATCGGAGACTGAGACGCTCAGCAAGGTTGCTCCGAGGAGGCGTTTCTAAGGTTACTAGAAAGAGGACGGCAAGTGATATCCAGGCAGGGTTTTTTCTAAAACGAAATAAAATTTCAAACGAGGGGCGTGGGCTTAGTATGAGCTGTGCCACACGAGATTAAATGTTGGGCTTCCCAGAGGGTAATGGAAGAAGGCCCAGGAAAAAACCGAGCGCGGCGACTTTGGTAAAGCTGGGAGCCTCCACCTTCCCTTCCGGCCCTGTTCTCCCGCGGCCTTCGTTTCCCGGGGCTGTTTTGGCTGTAACACAAAGTCGGCGCGCCCGGGAACGGTGTCATTTAAGTGAGACGCGCGGCCGAGCCGGACCGGAAGCAGCGCAGAGCTGGGACCCGTAGGGAGAGGCGGGGAGCGGGCGGCGGCGGCCGTTGTGGCTCTGGCAGTGGCGGCGACTGTGGTTAGGCTACGCAGCCGGGGCGACGGGTCTGGTGCCGCAGCAGCTCGCTCAGGCCGTGGGTTGTCGCTGCAGACGCGGGCAGAGGAGGGAACAACGACTCAGCGGGAGCACTTGGCAGAGGAGGGGAAGGGGTGTGTGAGAAGGGCCTTGAGTGCTTGGGGTCGGGGAGAAAGATCTCGAAACTTGTTTCTCATATGCTACTAGTTGATTTTTGTTTTTTTTTTTTGATGGCAGATTCAGAAGACACCCCGCGTCTCCCTTCTCGAATTTCTCTTGGTTCCTGTCAGTTGATTCGTAGCCTGAAGTGAGTGAGAACTTTTTAATGCAACTACTGAATTCAGATGGGTATGGGATGGACGAGAAAAAAACGAGACGGGGGGCACAAGGGTAGGAGGTGGTGTCCCAGGGTGTAGGAACATCATGACGGTAATAGTAGTTAAAATTGGGAGGGTTGTACTGTACCAGACGTTGTTCTAAAACCCTTTATACGCGGTAACTCATTTAATGCCCAGTTCTGTGAGACCGGTACTTTCATTCATTAGCCTCCCTTTATGGAGGGGGAAACAGGCTCCTAGAGGTTAAGGAGCATGCCCAAAGAAAGACATGAAACGTGCAGAGCCAGCGTTTGCATTCTGTCAGGCTGACCCCAGAACTTATCTCTAAGCTCCCCACAGTGGTTGTCCCCCGTCAGAATGTGAAGAAAGTGAGGACATAAGACAAGGTGTGAGAGGCTGGTATGGTTTGAACAGATGTGATAAAACAGCGGAAGCAAGGAGTTGACATGATAAAAAGGTGTGCGATTCAGGTGTGACTTAGTGAGAGTAGAGTTGAAAGTGGCCTAAACCTTCGCCTCAACCTTGGCTGGGGCCCGCCTCTCTCGAATTCTGTGGGGCAGGGAAGAGAGATATGCACCCATACACGTAAGTTTGAAAATGGAATTATGAAGATCACAGACTCATAGGATTTAAAGATTGTTTGATGTAGCCACCTTATTTAGCAGATATAGTCAAATAATCCATCCATCCGCCATTAATGTATATCCCAAATTCTATGTAATGCTGAAACCAGGAGCTGCTTTCTAACACAACTGAGTGACAATTGAGATCTTTCAGTATTTCTAAGAATTTTGATTTAAAAATGAATAGAAACAAGATAAAGTTATCTAGAACAAAGGACAAGGTGGTTTACCTTGAAGAAACTGTTTCAAAGAAAAAGGAAATCTTGAAAGAAGATAGGAAAATTTTTTTATTTTTTTTATTTATTTTATTTTTTTATTTTTTTTTTTAAGGAAAATTTTTATCAGTTGATCGTACTGTTCACAAATCCATTAAGTCTAATGGAATACAGTAATCAAAATGTTAGCCTATTCCAGAGAGTCAGTTTGTAGTAGTTGAGATCATGGGCTTAAGAATCAAGTAGATCTGCTTAGCTACATATTTGCTCTGTATAATTGATTTACTTAACTTTGTCCTTGATTTCTTTATCTCTAAAATGAAGGTAGTAGTTCCTAACTTGCAGAATTAGAAGCAGTGTTTGTAAAGAACCTAGCATAATGTCTGGAACAAAGTTGATAAATACCAGCAACCATTATTACTCTGAATCAAATAAAAGTAAAGCATTGCTGAACCTTGTATGCAGTGACATGGCAGCTTCTAGACCTGGTTTTACATGGAAAGGTCAAAGAGTAATCTCCCTTGTTGGTAATTAAAGTGAAAAACATTGATTCATTTTCTGAAGGGTAAGTTTGTTACTTCAAAGTGATTGAAAGTTTTAGATGGCTAGATAACCCCTGATATGCCCAGCACAATCCTTTAAAACTATTGTGGCTTTTAAAGATAACTTATTTTTGAACTATTCTGTTTCCTGAACTGTGGGCAATTTATACTTCTGACTATACTCCTTTACAGATGCATGGTCATGGAGGCTATGACTCTGATTTTAGTGATGATGAACACTGTGGAGAATCTAGCAAAAGGAAAAAAAAGTAAGTAATTTTTTATTGATCTCTGCTTCCGATCCTTTCTAAATTGAGATGAGGTATAAATAATATTTAAAGTTTTGGCATTGTGTTTACATGTGAAGACAGCGATGCTCTACTGAATGAATTTTTGTTTATTAAACTATAATGATTGACTCAAAAATTTGAGAACAGTTATGTAAAAGATAAGAAAGTAATGTTTATGCTGTGAAGGGATTTATGGAAAGGGACGCATAAGGAAAAAAAGGAAATCAGTTAAAGTTCTTAGATTTCTCTGTTGCATCTATTTTTCATTCAACTGTCAAGGACTCTACTTGCAACTGTCATAGCTAAGAAGGGGCTTGGTTGGTTGTCCCTTTGCTAGTACTTGACTGCAAAATGAGGATACTGTGGAGGATGAGATTGTGATGCCGCACAATTCTTAGGATTTTGTGAATGAGCAGACTAAGTGGCCAGAGGAAGGAGTTCATGGAAGTCTTTATTTAATGGAAGAGGTAAGAACTCTTAGCAGATAAAGCCTGAACCTTACAAAGGAGGCCAGATTTTGGTGGAGTAGCTGTGTTTAGGGAGGGGCATTGTTTTCAGCCTTCAGTGCTTAGAAACTTGATTTTATCCATTAACTTAGGAGTGGTTGACTGATTCATATTAACCAAACTTATAAAAATTGGTTTATTATTTGACACTGAAAACAATATATAAGCATACCAATTGGGGTTGAACATTTTTGTTGGGTACTCAGTCTTCATGGATAACCAAAAGAATAGAAATAATTATATAATGAATTACATTTTTATGTAATAAAATGAAATTAAAATGCTTTACATTTTCAAGGTTTTTCATTCAAAAATATTACTTTGTAAGAATAGAATTTGAGCCAATCTAGTTGGATAGTCTTGTGTGCTCTAGGATTATATCTATTTAAGTAACTAGGGCTGATCACCTAAAGTCTATATCATCTATAATCAGCCCTTCTTCTTCCGTTATCAGTTACTGAAAGCTTTGTTATCTCTACTTTGCAAACAAGGAAATTGTGGCACAAAAAGATTAAGTAATTTAAGATAAAGATAATGAATGACAGAGCCAAAATTTGAACCAAGGACCCCAGGTGGTGTGACACCAGAACCCATGCATTTGTTAGTCTCGTCTTCTCCATTTTATAGGTATTAAATAAAGCCAAGATATTAATTAAGCTGTTAAAGGAGATGTAAAATATCTCATTGAAGATCAGTGAGTCTTTAAGAGTTGAATTCTTTAAAACGTGTTCCAATTATGAGAATAATAAAGAAATAGGAAACACTGAGAAAAATGAACTCTTCTAATAATTTTTCTTCTTAACAAACCAGGACAGTTGAAGATGATTTACTGCTCAAAAAGCCATTTCAGAAAGAAAAACATGGAAAGGTGGTCCATAAGCAAGTTGCAGCAGAATTGCTGGATAGGTATGGTACTTCAATGTACATTACTTTTTTTTGGTTCGAGATGTTGGTGATTTGATTATATTAATTAAATATAGACATTTGAATTTGCTTGAAATAAAATTTTTCTTAACAGGGAAGAAGCAAGAAATAGAAGGTTTCATCTCATAGCTATGGATGCTGTATCCTTTTATATTTCTAGATTTTGTGACTAATACAACTTCTTAAATCTATTTTATTTCATAAAATCTTGTGAAGTCAGATAGACATAAATTTTATATTTAAAGATAAGTGTTTATTCATATGGAATTTTGCCATATATACTTCTGAGTACAATTCTCTTTTACTAATATACAAGAAAGATTTAGAGGCAAAAAATAATAAAAAACATATTACTAATCTTCTGTAAATAGGTTTACAAAGTCCATGTACTTGCAGATATTTTTTCCAATCCATTTTTGTCAAGCTGTCAATATTTCTCATTTTTATACTATTATCTTCAGTCTCATTTTAACTCTTACTCTTTTCCTACCTGGTTCTTGGCTATTTAATGTCTTTGTAAAACTGTGTTTAATAATAGGTCTGTTTGATCATTAGAGAAATGCAAATCAAAACCACAATGAGGTATCACCTCGCACTGGTCAGAATGGCCATCATCAAAAAATCTACAGACAATAAATGCTGGAGAGAGTGTGGAGAAAAGGGAACCCTCTTGCACTGTTGGTGGGAATGTAAATTAATACAGCCACCATGGAGGTTCCTTAAAAAACTAAAAATAGAATTACCATATGACCCAGCAATCCCACTACTGGGCATATGCCCTGAGAAAACCATAGTTCAAAAAGTCATGTACCACAATGTTCATTGCAGCACTATTTACAATAGCCAGGACATGGAAGCAACCTAAGTGTCCATTGACAGATGAATGGATAAAGAAGATGTGTCCCATATATACAATGGAATATTACTCAGCCATAAAAAGAAATGAAATTGAGTTATTTGTAGTGAGGTGGATGGACCTAGAGTCTGTCATCCAGAGTGAAGTAAGAAAGAGAAAAATACTGTATGCTAACACATATATATGGAATCTAAAAAAAAAAGGTTCTGATGAATGTAGGGGCAGGACAGGAATAAAGACACAGACTAGAGAATGGACTTGAGGACACGAGGAGGGGGAAGGGTAAGCTGGAACGAAGTGAGAGAGTGTCATGGACAAATATACACTACCAAGTGTAAAATAGGTAGCTAGTGGGAAGCAGCCTCAGTCCAGGGAGGTCAGCTCGGGGCTTTGTGACCACCTAGAGGAGTGGGTTAGGGAGGGCGGGAGGGAGATGCAAGAGGGAAGAAATATGGGGATATATGTATACATATAGCTTATTCACTTTGTTATACAGGAGAAACTAACACAGCATTGTAAAGCAATTATATTCCAATAAAGATGTTAGAAAAAATAAAAATGAAAAAAAAATAATAGGTCTGTTTGTGGACTGTCTCAGGCCTACTGTGGCTTCAGCTTTCAGGCATGAATTGGGGCTGTCTTTAAGTTATACCTTGTTTCCCTGTGATAGCCATCTCTCAGCTTAACTTTTTGGTAAGACTGTGGCTTATTACACAAGCCGCTACCACTGGCCATCCATATTACTGTTGGGAATATTGGAGAGTGAAAGTATTTTTGGGTATTTATTACTGCAGTCAGGATAGGGAGAAGGAGACGATGTCAATTAGATATACCCACTATCCTGTAGTCACCACTTTCACTTTATTGTTCCTGATCCTTTTCTTTAAGTTATAGAAGTTCTCTTGTCACCAATTTATTTATTCCTCTTATCTCCTAACCCAATAGCTTAGCTTTCCCATGGATCTCATCTGCCACTGCTCCTTTAGTATTTCAACATCTGCTCCTCCTTCTATCACACCACTCAGTTGGGGGTGTTGGGGCATCTAGTTACAGCCTGGTGAGGGTGAAAGTCTAGATCCCCTTTTCTTGCATGGCTGGAGGTGGGGCCATAGATTTTCTGGAGTGTTTGGCTGGAATAGAGTAGTTACTGCCTAAAAGTTATCTTTCCTGTTAGGCTGCCTCTCTCCTGATTATTTTGTTACAGGGAACAGACTTTTGTTGGCACTTCTTTTGTCTGTGCTTGTTGGTATTTCCAGCTATCCAGCTTCTTCACCTCCAAGTCTGGCATTTATTAAGCAAAAAGAAAACGTGGGGAACTCAGCACCATGTCATACCATGGGTCCTGAGGTCCGTAGCTGATCTGCCTTCTTCTCTCTACCTTTCAGAGTCTTCTTATGTTTGTTTTATATATAATTTCCAAGGTTTTTAGTTCTCAGTGGGAGGAATAGGGAGAAGTGCAGTTGACCCTTGAACAACACAGGGTTTGAACTGTGAGGGTCCACTTATACAAGGATTTTTATTTTACTATATTACTTGTGTAAATATGGGTATTTATTTTACTGTAGTACTAATGATCTGCAGTTGGTTGAATCTACAGATGCAGAGGGCTGATTATACATTATGTGCAGGTTTTGGACAATGAGGAGGGTGGGTGTTCTATCCACCCTGTTCAGGGATCAACTGTACATCTTTGCTGCATCTTCCAGGAAGCAAAGTCCCACCTATCACCTGCTTTTGTAAATAAAAGTTTTATTGGAACACAGCTGTGCTCATTCATTTAGGTGTTATCTGTGCCTACTTCCATGCTAAAGTGGCAGAGGCGAGTAGTTTTAACAGACCGTATGGCCTGCATATTTACTATTTACAGGAAAAGTTTGCTGACTTGAGCTCTTGAAAGATTTAAGTGACTTGCCAGTGTCACATGACCAGTTTGTGGTAGACCAAGAGCTAGAATCCAGATCTCTGGGTATCTGGCTTTTCTCTTTTTTCTTTTCTGAAATGTTAATTGCTTTCTTGCTCGTTTCAGAATTATGTTTTGATTCACTATTCTGCTCAAACACATTGTGATCAATTAAATAACTGTTTGTCTTTAATATAATAGGCTGTAGTCACAGAAAATATTATGTCAGTTCTGTTATGTGTGTGTTCCGCTCTAGAGAGAGTACCATGGAGCTTTTTAAAACAAGTAAAATGCTCATGTGTCTCATTGTATTGCACTGAAAACATGACTGTAGCTTCATGTGATCTCTTATATTTACTTCTTTTTGAAAGCCTCATGTTAGGATTTAATATAATAAAAGTTGCATCTTCTATTTTGGAGGCTTTATTGTTATTGAAATAGCTAAATTATATTTTATAATGAAGAAAAATTCTACTCCTCACCTTTAACTTTGGAAACTATAATTTGTTATAGTTATAGAAAACTATAATTTATAGTTATAGGAATAACTATAATATATAGTTATAGGAAACTATAATTTGAAACTATAAAATGAGTGGTGGTGTGAGGCTGTATATAGGAAGCTGTCCTTCTCTCCAGAGAGTTATTGCTTGAAAATGTTCAAAACAATATAGAGTATTCAGTAGGAAATGAAAGCCCCTCTACTGTACTGTGTTCACTCTTAACAGTTTAATATTTACCCTTTTAGATCTTTTTTAAATTTATAAGCATGTATAGTATATATTTGTATATTTTTAAAAAACTAAATAGACTCATACTATGTTTTTTTTCCCTACTCACTAATATGTCATTGACACCCAACTACTGAACAAATAAACTCCTTAATTTTTTGCATTTCAGTATCAAAGGCATACAAAGTTTGTAAATGACTATATTTTATACTATGGTGGCAAAAAAGAAGACTTCAGGCGATTGGGGTAAGTGTCATAAAGTTTATTTTACATAATGGGAGGTAGGTATGGGTATCTTTGAAGACTCACAGCTACTATATCTTCTGATTCTGTCATGTTCTCCTGCTTTCCATTCCAGTTTTGTTGTTATAAGGTGGAGAGGCCATTCGAAGCTTCTAGCTAAGCAACTCATCATGAACCCCATTTCTCTGGCAACAGGCCTCAGGCAGCCTGCTGATTCTGGCAATAACAGGATTGTGTGAGGAATACTCACGTGCCTGATTATGCAGTGATTTTTTTTTTCCCCCCACAAGGATCTTTGAAATAATGAACTCTTTAGACCTCAGGTTTGGGATTGCTTTTTAAAAGATAGGACAAACAAGAGACCTCACTCTAATATTTCCCACCCATGAAATTCCTTCTTATATCTGAAGCTCTTCTGTCAGAGCCTCTTGGTTTTGTGTGGGTTTTTTTCTCTTTACTTAACGATTTTCCGAGTTGATAGTGCCCTAAAAAACTTCATACCAGCTCATCAGCCCCAAACTTAACTCTCCTCTGAATTTAGCCTGTATTTCTCAACAATCCCTTCTTCTGTCCCCAATCTGTTACCATCTTGAAAAATCATCTCCTTCAGTTCTCTTCCTTACTCAGTCTTCCTAGGAAGATGTAGTAAAATGAGGTGTGAAAAAATTTTTTATATATTTTTAAAATTAGATCACAATAGGATGGTGTTACTTATTTTAGATTCTGAAACTTATTTTCATTCATCTTCCTTATCCATTTAGTGTTCATTCAGATTTCTCATCCTAGTTTTGGTAATTTAGCACCCTTTATATAATTGAACCAGCTCTAGAGATGGGTGGATTCCTTATCCATTTGTTTCTGTAGCAGCACTCTTTATAACTGCCTTTTGAAAATACTGAAATACTTTTTATAAATATACATACATACGTACATATAAAACTATCTTTGTGTATCTTATTTTTACTCAGGTGCTCAAAAATCTCACACACTGTTTAACTTAAGTTTGACTAATTTTGTTGTCATATTGAATTTAAAATTGTTTTATTTCAGGGAAAATGACAAGGTAGACATGGATATTATACGAGAAAATCACAGATTCCTATGGAATGAGGAGGATGAAATGGACATGAATTGGTAATTGTACCCGTGTGAGACATAATGCATCAAATGCTATAGTCCTATCTCTCCTGCTCCCTGAGTGTTTTCTTGTTTTGTCACCTGTCCAAAGCATTTGGCCCCTGCATGGAGCAGTTCTGAATCGAGAACATAAAACCGTGCCTCAGATTATTGAATCTGGTTTGATTCTTTTGGTAATTTTTTACAATTTTAACTGACTTCTTATTGCTTGACTTTGTCTTTAAAAAATAATTTATAAAATTTTTACAGTATGATTTGTTGTCTAGTAGTACGCTTCTTTTTAAATTTTAAAAATATTTTGGGAAAACGTAAAACCTGAAAATGGTTTTAAAAATTCAAACATTACAGAGGGTAAAAAGTGAAGAGTCAGTCTCCTTCTCATCTTTGACTATTAGTCTTCCAGCTTCCCTCCCTAGAGACCCACTATTAATAGTTAATATTCAGATATTCTATGCACATGTAAGTAATGACCTCTTTTAAAACATTAATGTTTATATCATATGCGTTATTTATTTGACATTGCCTCCAAGTAGCAAACAATGGTTGAATTTCTAAATATGTAAGATTTATATATTTTTAATGAATCTAGGGAGAAGAGACTTGCAAAGAAATACTATGATAAATTATTCAAGGAATACTGCGTAGCAGATCTCACCAGATACAAAGAAAATAAGGTATGCCTTCCAGATACTTATAGAAGAAGGTTCTTATTCACGTATAGTATTACTTTTTAATATACTATTGTGCCCTGTATTATTCTTTTAAGAATAATTCAATTCTAAGTTGTCCTCCATCTATGAAGTATCAGTTGGACCATTTAAACTCGATAGCTGTGGAATTTACAAAGGGCCCTGAAGTCAAGGGTGACTCTTTGTGAGCTGAGACATGAAAAGTCTAAAATGAAACACAGGTGGCTACTGAATCTTGTTTTATCCTGACTCTAATCCAGAGCCTCTAGTGATTATGATTTGACACTTTGAATGATGTCTTCTTTCACAAATGATGTTTGAAATTGATAGGCTTTTTTTTTCAAATGGATTACCATATGAAGAGGCAGATGCACATCTTCTGTTATGTAAATGTCTATTCTAGTAAAAATAGCTCTTATCAGTGCCAATTAGTAATGGCAAATTTCCCTTCCCGCTTTACATCTTACTTTAATTTTTTTTAAATTAATTTTATTTATTTTTGTCTGCATTGGGTCTTCGTTGCTGCATGCAGGCTTTCTCTAGTTGTGGCGAGCGGGGGCTACTCTTCGTTGCAGTGCACAGGCCTCTCATTGTGGTGGCTTCTCTTGTTGCAGAGCATGGGCTCTAGGCGCACGGGCTTCAGTAGTTGCAGCACGCAGGCTCAGTAGTTGCGGCACATGGGCCCTAGAGCACATGGGCTTCAGTAGTTACAGTGTGTGGCCTCAGTAGTTGTGGTGCGCAAGCTCTAGGGCGCGCGGGCTTCAGTAGTTGTGGCATGTGGGCTCAGTAGTTGTGGCGCACAGGCTGTAGAGTGCAGGCTCAGTAGTTGTGGCGCACGGGCTTAGTTGCTCTGCAGCATGTGGCATCTTCCTGGACTAGGGATCGAACCCATGTCCCCTGCATTGGCAGGCGGATTCTTAACCACTGTGCCACCAGGGAAGTCCTATTTTAGTTAATGTTAAAGTGATTTTTTAAAAAATAGAAGTAGAGTTGATTTACAATATTGTGTGTTTCAGGTGTATAGCAAAGTGATTTGGTTATATATATTTTCTCCTTTTTTTTGATGCTTTTCCATCATAGGTTATTACAAGATATTAAATATAGTTCCCTGTGCTATCCAGTAAATCCTTGTTGTTTATATTATATATGGTAGTGTGTATTTGTAATCTCATACTCATAATTTATCCCTCCCTCCCATATTCCCCTTTGGTAACCATACATTTGTTTTCTGTGTCTGTGAGTCTGTTTCTGTTTTATAAATAAGTTCATTTGTACTATTTTTAGATACCCACCTATAAGTGATATCATATACTTGTCTTTCTCTGTTTTACTTAGTATGATCTTTTCTGGGTCCATCGATGTTGCTGCAAATGGCATTATTTCATTCTTTTTTATGGCTAAATAATAGTCCATTGTATATATATACCACATCTTTTTTATCCATTCATCTGTCAATGGACACTTAGGTTGCTTCCATGTCTTGGCTATTGTAAATAGTGCTGCTATGAACGTTGGGGTGTGTGTATCTTTTTGAATTAGAGTTTTCGTCTTTTCCAGATACATGCCCAGGGGTGGGATTGCTGGATCATATAGTAACTTTATTTTTAGTTTTTTGAGGAACCTCCATACTCCATACTGTTTTTCCACAGTGACTGCACCAATTTATATTCCCAGCAACAGTGTAGGAGGGTTCCCTTTTCTCCACAACCTCTCCAGCATTTATTATTTGTATACTTTTTGATAATAGCCATTCTGACTGGTGTGAGGTGATACCTCATTGTAGTTTTGATTTGCAGTTCTCTAACAATTAGCAGTGTTGAGCATCTTTTCATATGCTTGTTGGCCATCCGGATGTCTACTTTAGAGAAATGTCTATTTAGGTCTTCTGCCCATTTTTTGATTGAGTTTTTTGGGGTTTTTTATATTGAGCTGTGTGAGCTGTTTGTATATTTTGGAAATTAAGCCCTTGTTGGTCTCATCATTTGCAAATATTTTCTCCCATTCCATAGGTTGTCTTTTCATTTTGTTTATGGTTTCCTTTGCTCTGCAAAAGCTTTTAAGTTTAATTAGGTCCCATTTGTTTATTTTTGCTTTTATTTCTTTTGCCTTGTGAGACTGACCTAAGAAAATATTGCTACGATTTATGTCAGAGAATGTTTTGCCTATGTTCTCTTCAAGGAGTTTTATGGTGTCATGTCTTATATTAAAGACTTTAAGCCATTTTTAGTTTATTTTTGTGTGTGGTGTTAGAGTGTGTTCTAACTTCATTGATTTACATGTGGCTGTCCAGCTTTCCCAATACCACTTGTTAAAGAGACTGTCTTTTCTCCATTGTATATTTTTGCCTCCTTTGTCGAAGATTAATTGACCATAGTGTGTGGGTTTATCTCTGGGCGCTCTATTCTATTCCATTGACCTGTATGTCTGTTTTGTGCCAGAACCATGCAGTTTTGATTGCTGTGGCTTTATAGTATTGTCTGAAGTCTGGAAGGGTTATGCCTCCAGCTTTGTTCTTTTTCCTCAGCATTACTTTAGCAATTCTGGGTCTTTTGTGATTGCATATAAATTTAAGGATTATTTATTCTAGTTCTGTGAAAAATGTCATGGGTTATTTGATATGGATCACATTAATCTGTAGATTGCTTTGGGTGGTATGGCCATTTTAACTATATTAAGTCTTCCAGTGCAAGAGCATGGTCTATCCTCCAATTTCATTGAATCATCTTCTGTTTCATTTATCAGTGTTTTATAGTTCTCAGCATATAAGTCTTTCACCTCCTTGATTAGGTTTATTCCTAGATATTTTTCTTTTTTTTTGGATGCGATTTTAAATGGGAATTTATTTTACTTTCTCTTTCTGATATTTCATTGTTAGTATGAAGAAATACAGCAGATTTCTGTATATTAATGTTGTATTCTGCTACCTTGCTGAATTCATATATCAGTTTTAGTAGTTTTTGTGCAGAATCTTTAGGGTTTTCTATATAGGGTATCATGTCATCTGCACATAATGACAATTTTACCTTTTCCCTTCCATTTTGGATACCTTTTATTTTTTTCATCTGACTGTTGTGGCTAGGACTTCCAGTACTATGTTGAGTAGAAGTGGTGAGAGTGGACATCCTTGTCTTGTTCCAGATTTTAGCAGGAAGGCTTTCAGCTTTTCACCATTTAGTATTATGTTGGCTATGTGTTTGTCACAAATGGCTTTCATTATGTTGAGATATGTTCCCTCTATACCCACTTTGGTGAGAGATTTTAATCATGAATGGATATTGAATTGTACCAAATGCTTTTTATCTATTGAGATGATCATGTGGTTTTTGTCTTTTGTTGATGTGATATATCAGATTGATTGATTTGCATATGTTGAACTATTCGTGTGACCCTGGAATGAACCCAACTTAATTATGGTGTATGATCCTTTTTATGGGTTGTTGGATTCGGTTTGCTAATATTTGTTGAGGATTTTTGCATCTATATTCATCAAAGATATTGACCTGTAATTTTCTTTTTTGTTAGTGTCTTTGTCTGGTTTTGGTGTCAGGGTGATGGTGGCTTCATAGGATGGCTTTGGGAGTGTTCCCTCCTCTTCAATCTTTTGGGAGAGTTTGAGAAGGATCAGTCTGAGTTCTTCTCACTATGTTTGGTGCAATTCCTCAATGAAGCCATCCAGTCCTGGACTTCTGTTTGCAGAGAATTTTTTAAATTACAGATTCTATTTCACTTCTAGTGATAGATCTGTTCAAATCATCTGTTTCTTCTTGATTCCGTTTTTACAGGCTATTTCTAGAAACTTGTCCATTTCTCCTAGGTAGTCCATTTTGTTGGCATATAACTGTTCATAATATCTTATGATTTTTTGTATTTCTGTAGTGTCAGTTATTATTTCTCCCTTTCATTTCTTATTTTATTTATTTGGGTCCTCTCTCTTTTCTTCTTGGTGAGCCTGGCCACAAGTTTGTTGATTTTGTTTATCTGTTCAAAAAACCAGCTCTTGCTATTATTGATTTTTCTGTTGTTTTTTAATCTTTATTTTATTTATTTCTTCTCTGATCTTTATTATTTCCTTCATTCTGATGACTTCAGGTTTTATTTGCTCTTCTTTTTCTAGTTCTTTTAGGTGGTAGGTTAGGTTTTTTATTTGTGAGTTTTCTTGTTTTTTGAGGAAGGCCTGTATCGCTATGAACTTCCCTCTAAGTACTGCTTTTGCTGCATCCCATAGATTTTGTATGGTTGTGCTTTCATTGTTGTTGTCCCGAGATATTTTTTATTTCCTCTTTGATTTCATTGTTGACCCATTGGTTTTTAGTAGCATGTTGTTTAGTCTCCATGTAATAGTTTTTTTCCTCGTTTCTCTTTGATTTCTAGTTTCATGTGGTTGTGGTCAGAAAAGATGCTTGAAATAATTTCTATCCTCTTAAATTTGTTGAGCCTTGTTTTGTGTCCTAGTATGTGGTCTGTCCTAAAGAATGTTCCATGTGTGCTTGAAAAGTATGTGTTTTCTGCTTTATTTGGATGTAGTATCCTGTAGATTTCAATTAAGTCTAACTGTTTTGTTGTGTCATTTGGGATCTCTGTTGCCTTATTGCTGTTCTGTCTGGAAGATCTGTCCATTGATGTGAGTGAGGTGTTAAAAGTCTCCTACTATTATTGTATTCCCATCAGTTTCTCCCTTTATGTCTGTTAGTATTTGTTTCATGTATCTAGGTGCTCCTGTACTGTGTGTGTATATGTTAACCAGTGTGATATCCTCTTCTTGTATTGATCCTTTTATCATTATATAGTGTCCTTCTTCGTCTTTCTTTATGGCCTTTGTTTTAAAGTCTGGTATGAGTATTGCTACCCTCGCTTTCTTGTCATTTCCATTTGCATGAAATATCTTTCTCCATCTCCTCACTTTCAATCTATATGTGTCTTTAGCCCTAAAGTGGGTCTCCTGTAGGCAGCATATTATAGGTTCTTGTTTTATTATCCAATCTGCCACTCTGTGTCCTTTGATTGATGTTTTTAGTCCATTGACACTTAAAGTAATTATTGATAAGTGTATTTATTGCCATTTTAAACCTTGTTTTCCTGTTGATTTTGTATTCTTTGTTCCTTTCTTTTTGTTTTTCCTTTTGTGCTTTGATGGTTTTCTTTTGTATTATGCTTGAGTTCCTTTCATTTTGGTTTTTGTGAATCTGTTGTATGTTTTTGATTTGTGGTTACCCTGATTTTCAAGTATGTTAACCCATAACTCTATCTACTTGCTTTAGACTGGTGGTCATAACAGCTCAAACACTTTCTAAAAGATCTACATTTTCTTACTCCCCTCCTCCACATTTTGTAGTTTCGATGTCCTGTTTCTCATCTTCATGTTTATCTTTTTGCTGTTCATTGTAATTATAATCGCTTTCACAGAATTTTTTGATTGTTTCTTTAATCTATGTACTGCCTAATTTAAGTAGTCTTCAATCTTTTTATATATTTACTTTTTCTATTGTGATTTTCCATTTCTTATAGATTCCTGTTTCTTTTCTATTTAGAGAACACCTTTCAGTATTTCTTATAGAGTAGGTTTAGTGTTGCTGTATTCTTTTATTTTTTTCTTTGAGAAATTCTTTCTCTCTCCTTCCATGCTTAATGATAATCTTGCTGAGTAGGGTATCATAGGTTGCAGGTTTTTCCCTTTCAGGACTTTAAATGTATCTTGCCACTCCCTTCTGGCATGCACAGTTTCTGTAGAGAAATCAACTGATACCCTTATGGCGGTTCCCTTGTAACTGACTCTTTGTTTTTATCTTGCTGCCTTTAGAATGCTCTCTAACTTTTGCCATTTTCATTATGATATCTTGGAGTAGGTCTGTTTGGGACCCTCTGTGCTTCCTGTATCTGGGTATCTGTTTCCTTCTTTAGGTTTGGGAAGTTTTCAGCCATAATTCCTTTGAATAAATTTTTGATTCCCTTTCCTCTTTCTTCTTCTGGGATTCCTTTTATGCATAGATTGGCATGCTTTATATTATCCCATAATCTCATATGTTGCTTTCATTTTTTTCTTTCATTTGTCTTTCTGTCTGCTGTTCTGATTGGGTGATTTCCATTATTCTGTCTTCCAGATCACTTATTCATTCTTCTACCTTATTTAGTTTGCTATTTATTTCCTTTAGCTTGGTTTTCATCTTGGCAGTTGGGTTGTCTAATTTTGATTGGCTCCTCTTTATAGTTTCTAGCTCCTTGTTATGGTGATCTGCATGTCTATCAATAGTCTTTCTTAATTCCTTCAGCATTTTTATTACCTCCTTTTTGAGCTTGGGGTTGGGTAGACTGGAGAAGTCTGTTTCATTGTTCTTTCAGGGGATTTCTCTTGTTCTTTTAATTGGAAATAGTTCCTTTGTTTTTTCATTTTACTTATATTTCTTTGACTCTATGAATTTAGGAGAAACAGTTATCTACTGTGGCTGTTCTTATGTCAGAGCGACCCTGTGTAGACTGTGGGAATCCAGTATTCTTGGTGCAAGGGTTGTTTTTGGTAGGATTCTTGCCATATCTTTTCTCAGGGTGTGTTGGCCCTTGTCCCCTTGATGGCAGTGTGTTTGGTGGTGGTGTGATCAGAGCCTGCACTGGATGTTGAGTAGGGCCTCCTCTTTGCTCTGTGGTTGTCACAGCCCTGTCAGGGGCAGGGTCTGCTCTCCAGTTGTAGGAGTAGAAGCCCCTACCCAGGTCAGGTTCTAAGCTGCAGTGTGAGGTAGGTGGGACTGGAGCACTCTCTCTGGGAAAGGAGCTGCTGTGTATTCTTCCCCAGGAGCTGTCTACTGGAACGTGCAACTGTGATGCTGCCTGCCACCTGGTGCATGCGCCCACAAAGATCAGTGTTGTTGGCCCTGCCTTCAGTGGCTGGTTCCTCTGTGGGAGCACTGGTAATGGGCTTGGAGGTCCCTTAGGCACGTATGCATGCTTACAAAGCCACTGATGTAAAACCTCCTGAAGGTGTGCGCACTGTGGGAGCTCCAGTCACTGGCTCAGACTTCAGCCCTGCCTCCGCGTGCGCGCACCCACAGAGTTTGCAAAACCCGCGGTGGCCGTAGCTATGCCCCATTGCAAGCATGCTGATAATGAGCCTGCTGTGGCAGAACCACTCTCTGTCCTGTGCACACCCCCAGTTTTGGCCCAAGCCACACTCCTGGCCCTTCAGGCTGTCTCCACGCAGCCAAGCCAAGTCCTCTTCCCAGGTCTGTCCACTGAAGCCCAAGTTTCACTACCCAGTTGCTGCGCACTTCAGGCACGTGTCTCTGGCTAGGAAGTGCAGCGACATGGCGGGTACCGTCTATACTGGTCTTCCTTTACCCTGCAGGGCTGCAGACCAGCTCCCATGCTCTTCTCCCGAGCCTCTGAAGCTCCCTATCTGTCCCAGCAGACCTCCCAGCTGGTGAAGGAGGTTCCCAGGGTGAGGGGACCTTTCCTTTTTCACAGCTCCCTACCAGGGGCGTAGGTCTCATCCCAATTCCTCTTCTTCTCCCTGTTCCCTTTGTCTTCCCCAGTTATGTGGGGATCTTTCTTTCAGCTCTGGTTGTATAGGATCTTCAAGCTTTCAGTAGGTATTCTCTGAGAATTGTTCTACGAGTAGATGTATTTTTGTTGTATTTGTGGGAGGAGGTGAGCTCCATGTCTCTCTGCCATTTTGATCGCCTCCTCTAGGATGATTTTTATTCCTATCTCATTTTTCACATTTTTAGCTACTGATAGATAAATTGACCCAGAAACAAATGATCTCAGTTTGAAATGGGAGGGGAAGGAATGTTGCATAAATCTGTATGTTTTGGATAGTGTACATCTGTATTGTATTAAGACAACCTATTTTAAAAGTTTTTTAAAAAATTTAATTTATTTTTGGCTGCGTTGGGTCTTCGTTGCTGCTCACAGGCTTTCTCTAGTTGGGGTGAGTGGGAGCTACTCTTTGTTGCGGTGTGTGGGCTTCTCCTTGCAGTGGCTTCTCTTGTTGCGGAGCACAGGCTCTAGGTGCGTGGGCTTCAGTAGTTGTGGCTCTCGGGCTCTAGAGCACAGGCTCAGTAGTTGTGCACATGGGCTTAGTTGCTCCGTGGCATGTGGGATCTTCCTGGACCAGGCCTCCAACCTGTGTCCCTTGCATCAGCAGGCGGATTCTTAACCACTGCGCCACCAGGGAAGTCCCTAAAAAGCTATCTTAGATTTGTTTATCCAAAGGATTTCTTTTCATTTTAATAGTTAAATCTCAGAACCATAATTGGTTTAATAATTTTTCACTAGTGCCTTTAACATGTGGGTTGCTTCACAATATTCTTATAGATAGTAGTAGTGTGCATTTTTATAACCCTGTTTACAAACCCCAGCACTTGGTGTATCCCTAAAACTTCCTCAGTTTCTTGTAAACTAGCTCTCATCTCTAATAGTTATTGACCATATTGAATCCAAAAAGCATCACAGCAGTTGGAGTTACTTGAAGGTATTATACTGCAAGTTGCGGTGAAGTATAAGTCTTTCAAGGAGCACATAACAAAACTTTTTCAACCCTGGTTCATTTGTTGATTGTCTTCCAGTATTTATATAGGACTGGGCTGGGTGCTGTGGGTTAAAGCATGGTGTCTGCCCTCAAAAAATAACTATAGTTGACGGAAGAAAGTGGATATAAATAAATAGTTAAATATTTGTATTCCCCATTTATTTTGTTTTCATTTTTGTTTTTGCGGTACGCGGGCCTCTCACTGTTGTGGCCTCTCCCCTTGCGGAGCACAGGCTCCGGACGCGCAGGTTCAGCGGCCATGGCTCACGGGCCCAGCCGCTCCGCAGCATGTGGGATCTTCCCAGATCGGGGCACGAACCCATGTCCCCTGCATCGGCAGGCGGACTCTAAACCACTGTGCCACCAGGGAAGCCCTGTATTCCCCATTTATAAAAACACAGTATATTACTGGAAATCATACTTTATAGTGCATAGGGACTTCCCTGGTGGCGCAGTGGTTAAGAATCCGCCTGCCAGTGCAGAGGACATGGGTTCAATCCCAGGTCTGGGAAGATCCCACATGCCATGGAGCTACTGAACCATGAGCCACAACTACTGAATCCCGTGCGCCTAGAGCCCGTGTTCCGCAGCAAGAGAAGCCACCGCAGTGAGAAGCCCGTGCACCGCAACGAAGAGTAGCCCCCACTCGACACAACTAGAGAAGCCCGCGTGCAGCAGCAAAGACCCCATGCAGCCAAAAATAAATAATAAATAATTTAAATAAATAAAATGCATAATCTTGAAACAAGTTGTGTTTTCTATTAGAACATGATGAGTTAGTTAGATACCAGGGTAAGTGCAAGTAAGAAATCACATATGACTTGCAGGTTTTGAGTATAGATCCTAGAGAAATAGGAAATATGGAGAGAGGGACATCTTTTTTCTTCAGGCTGTTTTTTAGAGCAGTTTCAAGTTCACGGCAAAATAGAGGGAAAGGTAGAGAGATTTCCCATATCTTGCTCCACACATACCAGGGGGATCTTCTTGGCAAAGATAATGATTGTTTTTTTTGGCATAGTATTTTGGAGAAAGAGTAATGCTGTTGACTTTCTTGCTACTATGCATTTTCTCATAGTTTTACTTACACAAAGGCAGTGTTTTATTCATTTTTAATTAACAAGCTCCTAGCTAAGTGCCTAATATATATAGTAGATACTTAGGGCATTTTTAGTGAATTCCAGCCTTTGTTACATACCCGTATTTCCTTCTTTGTTGCTTTTTCCCTTTCATCATTGAGAATTTGGTTGGATCATTGTATCAGTTAGGGTAAGATTCAGCTACAGGGACCAGCAAGCAGTTCCAAATAACAGTGGCTTAAATGAACTACAAGTTTGTTTTCCTTTCCCATAAAAGTCCAGGTGGATGGTCATGGAACTTTGTGTTGTCAGGAAGTCAGGATACTTCTCTCTTATTGCTTGCATGTGTGACCTCCTTGTTCTAGAGGGTAGAGTGAGAAGAAAAGGAGGCTAAGCACCACACCCTGAGTAATTCAAGTGTTTAATCCAATGTATCAACAGGAATATTTGTCAGGAAAGAATAGAAAAACATTGAGGCAAAACCTCTATGCAATCTTTAACTAGTAGGACATATTGTAGTTGTTACATTTCTTATCCGCCATAAGATTATAACCTTCTTGGTGACAGACACTTATTTTAATAATCACTTTATACTCTAAGCAGAGTGCCAAGCCAGTAAGTAGTTGCTTAATAATTATTTGTTGAATAGATTAATGAATGAAAGAAAAAGTTTGGGAACTGTTGCTGTACACATTTGACTGTGCTTCAGTAGACATTCCAACATCTTGGATGACAAACAATCCTCACATAGATGTATGGGCTTAAAAATAGAATTAAATACAGAGTTATTTTGAATTTTTTATTTCTTTTTTTCCTAGACTGGGGGATTTTATTTTATTTTCAGTTAGAATATTTTGAAATATTTCGAGCCCTCATTTGCGTTTAAAATACAGAATTGCCTAATTCAAATAATAGACGATTAAAAAATAAAATAAAAATAAGCAAAATTAACCAGGCATTGAACGCTTCATCTGAATTATCTTTCTTAATTACAACAACCTATGAGATTAGGATTTTACTCATAAAAAGGAAATAGACTGAGAAATTAAGTAACTTTCCCAACCTCACAGCTAGTTAATAAATGATAGAGCTTGCCTTGGGTCAGCATGATTCTAGAGCTGAGCTTTTAACTATATGGTAAATTGAATAGAAAACTAAACTATTTACTAAAATAGTAATTTAGCATATGAATGTGAGTCTTATAAGATAGTGGAGAAAACATTTTAACACTGTATCATTTTTAGCCAAAAAGCAAATAACAGTTGACCCTTGAACAACGTGGGTTTGAACTGTGTGGATTCTTTCACTAAATACGTACTATAGTACTACACAGTCTGTGTTGGTTCAGTTTGCAGATGTGGAACCCTGGATTTGGAGGGCTAAGTGTAAATTTATGCTCAGATTTTCAACTGCGTAGTGGTCAGTGCCCCTAAACCCCATGTTCAAGGGTCAACTATAAAGTTACGTTTAGGAATCTGGAGGGAAATTTAACAACTTTCCACTTTAGGGCTCCAGACTGGTACCATTCCTGTTTATTACTATTCTGTTGTAGTGGGAAAAGAGCTATATACAAATGAATGGTTGTGGTTGTGTTCCATTAAAACTTTATTTATAAAAATAGGCAGCAGGCCTGTAGACCTTTATGTGCTAACCCCTGGTGTACTATACACCAGATACTATTATAAGTACTTTATATGTATTATTCCATTTAAATGTCTTAACCCAAAGCAGTAGTACTCGTATTATCTCTATATGAGGCAACTGAGCCACAAATAGATTAAATAACTTGTCCAGTATTATATAGCTGTGAAGCGATGGAGCTAAGACATAAACCCAAACAATCTGACTCCAAAGACTGTACTCTCATATTATAGTATACTGCTTCTTTATTGTACTAGAACTTCTTTTTTTTCTGTCAGTGTCATAGAACAGTATATATTTTTTGTTAATTTACATACCTTGTTCCTGGCACCTGTAACTTTTAATAAGAAGTCTAAAAGTAAAGAGGATCAGACTTCCCTGGTGGCGCAGTGGTTAAGAATCCACCTGCCAATGCAGGGGACACAGGTTCAAGCCCTGGACCAGGAAGATCCCACATGCCACGGAGCAGCTAAGCCTGTGTGCCACAACTGCTGAGCCCACACGCCACAACTACTGAAGCCCATGCACCTATAGCCTATGCTCTGCAACAAGAGAAGCCACTGCAATGAGAAGCCTGTGCACCGCAATGAAGAGTAGGCCCCGCTCGCAGCAACTAGAGAAAGCCCGCACACAGCAATGAAGACCCAACACAGCCAAAAATAAATAAATAAACTTTTTTAAAAAGTAAAGAGGATTATTCCTTAACAGAGAAGTTGGTAATTGTTCAGATGTACTTTTAAGTACCTGGAATCCTATAAGGAGAGAAAAAACTATCATGAGGGGAATTAGATTTACTTTTTAGATTAGTAAGCGTCATTATGTTAATTGTTGTCTCCATGATAAGATTTATCTACAATTTAAATATTGTTTAAATTTACTCTGGCATAAATGTATTTTTTTTTTCTTGTCAGTTTGGATTTAGGTGGCGAGTAGAAAAAGAAGTAATTTCAGGGAAAGGTAATTCTTTTTTTTATTTTAGTTTTTAATCGGATAAGGTTATTTTGTTATATTATTGAAGTCACTGGGTAAGATTATTCCTAATGTATACAATAAGTGATTATCTACAAAATACAAAGTAAAATTAGAGAAGGTGTATTAATGATATATTGCTAACAAAGTTCAGAATATAATGCTTTAATGGTTTTTACGTTTAGAATTTTTGCTTCTAGGATATTCAATTGCAGATAAGTAGAAAATGTTCAAAGAGTTAAAAGTTTCCTAGGAAGGAAACTATCAACAGATGAATACTTGAATTTTTCTCTATTAATTTTTGGAATAACGTGTTGGTATTACTGTATTCCAGTCAAATCCACATTTTGCAGATAGAAATTAAATATTACTTTGAACCTAATAATTTTTAGACAGGCTAGTTCTTAGGGAGTCACTGAGTTTGAGCCCAAATATTTAGTCTTACAGAAAAAGAACAAGCATTTGGTAGACAATCAGTAAATGCTTTTTCTATGCATTGTAATCTATTCATAAAATTTTTCTGAAAATTTAATATTTCTGTACTGTCTCATGCTATAAAATTAGCTTTGTATTATTGGTGATTGCATTTAAGTGTTAATCTTTATACTGTCTCACGCTATAAAATTAGCTCTTTATTGGTGATTGCATTTTAAGTGTTAATGCTTCTGAAAACTACATAGGAACATTAAGGAAATAATTTTAAACTAAAAACTTTTAAAAATCTTTGAAAATAAAAGTTTCATTTTTAAATGATTAAACATTTATGCTGTCAGTATGGCTCATATACATCTTCCATAAATTAAGATCAGCCCTAAAGGTACTATAGAGGAGAAGGAAAAAGAATAATTTTAAAGCTATTTTAAACTTTTCTTAGCATTACATTTTAGTTTGTGCTTTTACCTAAGACAATGAGAACTGTTGAAATGTCTATCACAATTTTAAAATTTTATACTTCTATTGAATGGAATTTTCAAGTGACAGTAAGTAATGCAGCCTTTAAAAAAAAATTGATGGACTTTCTCTAAATTCATGTAATTGAAAAAAGTTTTAATTGAGAAGGGGAAAGAAAGCTATTTGCTCTGACTGAATCTTGGTGCTTTTTTAAACAATAGAGCCATTGCTAAACACATACAGATTTAATGAAGTATTTATTTGGAATGAGTGAAACAATGCCAATTTAGAAAAGTTATCAGCCTTTGAACTGGTAATTTTCAAAATTCATTTTGACAGTTTCTTTTTTATGAAAAAAAGGCAGTTCCTGTTGTGCAAATTATTGAGATATAAATGCTTTTTTTTAGTTTGTGCAAATAAGTTTGATCTTGTCTTTTTCTGTTGAAGTTAATAATTGTTGAGTAGTTTATTTTTTTTTTCTCTCTTGGATCATCAATATCAGTCCTTTTTTGCATAGGTTTTAATATACAATGGATATGATAATAAGGCATTGATTTTAGTGTCAAGTGATTCTAAAACTTAGAGCATCAGGTTTGATTACTCATTCTACTTAATCTCGAAATGCTAGTTAAAGTGTGTTTTAAATGTCATTTTATGCTGGTACTTAAATGCCATATTAAAATTTTCAATTTTTATCAATTTTAATATTATTAAATATTGAAAAAGATTGTCCCAGTTATAAGTGCATGTACTTTGGAAAATATACTTATTCTTTTAGGGTATTAGTGAGTACACTTTTCTAGTACTTCCATCTTCCAAAGTGTAAGATTCCCTTACACAGAGTCACTAAAACTCTGTATCTTAATATAAACGGTCAACTTGATAGATAGTCAACTATCTATCAGGTAAAGAATTCTGGAACTGTTTTTTTTTTAAACAGTTCATTCAGCAATTTGATTTGATTGTTGAACATACCACAATTATTGTGGTCAGTTTTTTAATGATTATTTTATAAAGCTAGGAATTTATATATGTATGTCATGTATGTTATGTATGTATGTTGAGTAAATTTCAGAGGTAATACCAGATTGTATAGATAAATGTTGTCACCAACCATCATAGCTAATATTCCTTCCTTTATTTGCAGGCCAGTTTTGCTGTGGAAATAAATGTTGTGATAAAAAAGAAGGCTTAAAGAGTTGGGAAGTTAATTTTGGTTATATTGAGCATGGTGAAAAGAGAAATGCGCTTGTTAAATTAAGTAAGTTGACTTTAGGTGGGGTATGATTGATTTCTTCAAAGTTTATCTAGTAATTTAGATTTTAAAATATATAGGCTAATTGAAGATCCAATTAAAAATTTTTAATGTATCTTCTTGGGAACTCTTTTTTTCTCAGAGCTTCTGAAAGTTGCAAGAGTGACATTAGGGGAAATAGTTCTAATGCCAAAGGTAAACCAGTAATTCGTGAAGTGAAGACCTTTTTCCATTAATTTGAGAATGTCACCAGTGCAGAGTGAGATGCAAAGTATCAGAAAAGGCAATATAAAATCTCGCATTAGCTGATAGCCATATTGTTATGGTGTAGACTTTATTGACTGTCAATAAAGAAAAAATTTTAGAAGGGCAGATTTTTCTTGATATTAGTCTTAAAAGCTTAGGATTATAACCCAGAATACAGAAGTTTCTCTTAATATACATGTTTTAGGATCTGTTGCTTATTCTTTTTTTTCTCCTAAGCTAGTCTTTTATGTGTCAGCTTCTTCTCTGCCTCATGTTAACAACCTTCTCTGGTTCCTAAATACGTGTGCCCTTAGAGTGTCTGCCCACTCTGGGTAGAAATCAAGGATTTCCCCATATGCTACTTGGTACACACCAATGAAGGTTGGTGTCTGAGTTCTTCCTGGAAGTGCTTATGAGGAAGAGTCAACTAGTGTGAACTGAGATTAAAGCAAAAAAGAGACCACAATAGAGGAACTTTTTTGAAAGTTCTTTTACATTTGAAAACTTAGAGTACTTCAGAGGAAATGACTATACCCACACTGTTGTTATTAGATGTCTTTGATGTGAGATACAATTCTGCCTGTGAAACAGTTTGCTTTTAGAATAACTTGACAGCACCATTTTCTAAAGCAATGGCAGAATATTTTCAATTTCTCAAGCATTCTGATTCAATTTTTATTATATATATACATTTTTTGAGGTGGGAGAGAATCAGATTGTTTTCTTCAGATTATTTGTTTCCCCTCTTACAGTAAAGGAATGTAAAGAAAAATGACAATTTATGATATTAAAAGTAAAGTAGCAGTGCAGTTATTAAAATTTAGCAATTCTGTGCTGTTACTCTTTTTTTTTTTTTTTTTAGGATTATGCCAAGAATGTTCCTTTAAATTAAATTTTCATCACAGGTAATATGATCTTTTAAAATGTGGTTGTTAATTTTAGTACTCTTGGACGTAGTCACCTGAACTGGATGTCTAAAGTAGACTTGAGTGGTTGATGGTTTAATTAGTTGGTTGTATATAAAATCCGCCATTACCATATGACCACATAAACCAGGGAACTGGAAGTTCATCATGCCTAACTCTAGTCAAGCGGTTTTAAATGTGAAGGCCTGTGCAGGGTGGTAGATAGATGCTAGAATTTTTGGTTTGGAATCAGTGTTCAGATACTGTAATATTCTTAGAAACTATATTGTAAAGCAGGTCTTCATAAAGTGATTCCTATGTCTCATTTAAGCATTGTTTTAATTAGAGTTTGTCATTCTTACAAAGGATTATACCTCTATACTCATTTTAGATGTTAAAGTCAGGCTCCTATTGAATGAGCTAGACTGTGTCTGCCATACTGAATGGGGGAGGAGTATCATTGTTCTGCATTGTGCAGTATATATAGATAGTAGGCTTTCCTATATATTCCTCTCAGCTAATCCACTTGCTAGTCTTCTTGGGCAAGCTATGCAACCTCTGTAAGACTCAATTTTATTATCTCTAAAAATGAGTATACTAAGGTTATTGTGGGGATTAAATGAAAATGCATATAAAATGCTTGACACAGTGTCTGGCGTATGTTAAGTCAAGCATAATGAAGTCCCTGGCGTTGCAGGTGTTCAGACAAAATCTGTGTAACCTGGCATGATTGTAGTGGTCAAGTTTCATGTCCTGAGTAACACTTGAAAGTCTTAACAGTAAGATTCTGCAACTTTATAAAATGTATATATTAGAATATTAATTTAAAATCAGCTGTGTTCTAAATGAGCCTTATCTAGTATTTTAGCTATTAAAAATAAATAAAAAATTTTAAATTCTTAAAATTAGCAAAGTTTTTAGATTAATTGATTTCCCCTCTCTATCAATGATACTGGAAGATAACAAAGTTTTATTTGACCTTGAGTTTCAAGCTTCATTTCAAGATTGAAATTATTCTTACAAGAGGCAAGAAGTTATTACTGTCTTAAACAGTATTGTAGTATTTGGTGTATCTTAATTTGAAAGGTCTGATAAGCAAGTTTCTTGAAAGTAATCCACTCTGTTGTCTCTTCATCCTCTTTCCCAGTCCCAGTTTCAGCATTATCACCTTTTCCTATTTAGTGTTTCTTTTCTTAACCAATTAAAATCAGTTGTTTGCCAGCTATGGCACTGACAACCTTGTAAACTTGGCCTAGAAGAGATAAAGCTACAGCAGTAAAAGGATAAGTGGTCTAAAGTAGATATATGAGTTAACAGTAAGCTTTTCCATCCTCGTTCTATTATACCTTTGCTGTATTCCTTTATTCTTAAGAGAAGAATTTTCTATTTACTGGTGGTTGAGAACTGTTAGAGTGGTTTTTTCTTGTATGTGTTTTTTCAAAGTGTAGGTAGATATGAATTATGTGGAGGAAAATGAGATTTGATTTTGTAATTTTTTTAGAATGGCTAAATGATAGAATATAGAAAAGAAATGAGTAAAAACCGTGATTTACATTTACTAAGGTTTATACACAGAACTTATAAAAATAATCCTTTGTGTCAGAGTGTTCAGGCTTCATAATCTTACAGAATTGTTTTAATTAATATACTAACCTAAAATATTTACAGACTCATTTAAGGGTTCCTTATTATGTAAACTACATTTTAAAAAGGAGTACTTTAACTGATTTGACTTTTTTACCCATTGATTTTTATTTTTTGTAAAATTCAGTTGAAAAAGTTAACTTTATATTGTTCAACATAAAGGAGAAAAGAAGTCAAGTCAAAAAAAAGAAAGGATAAAGCCAGAAAAGATTGTGAAGAATCATCACATAAAAAATCCAGATTATCTTCTGTAGAAGAGTCCTCTAAGAAAAAGGATAAGAAAAAGGATAAAGGTAAAAGGGAATTAAAATATTTACTCATATTTCTGAACATATTTCTGCCATATGTCACAAATGTTGAATTTAATTAGTAAATGCATTTAGAATTCTGTTTTATAGTAGTTGAAAGGAAACTGGTTGGAGAATTTAGATATGAATTTACAGTAACTTACAGGAGTTCCAGTAACAAGGTTGGTTTTGATTCATTTTTGGCAGATGGTGTAATATTGCAACAGCATTCTAATTTCTGGATTTGTTACATACAGACTTGTTACCTTGAGCAAGCCACTGAATTTCTTGAGTTTCACTTTCCTCGTGTACATAGTGGTGATACGAATACCTGCTCTCTATACTGCTGGTGCTTATTGTGGAGAATCAAATAAGGATGTGAAAGGCACTTTGAACACTGTAAATCAGTATATAACCTATAAGTCAGTTTAACATTGTAACACTGTGATTTCAATTATCATGGTCTGTGTGATTTTTCTCACTAGCTTATGAGCTTCTTGAAATGATAGAGGTTGATATGTATGTGTCCTCAGAACCTAACATGGTGCTGTGCACATACAATTAGTAAATAACTGTTAAATTCAAATCCAAGTCAACTGCTACTTCTTCCTCAGCAGTCCTTAAGCTAAGCCTTAGTTTTCTCATGTGTAAAATGGTCATGATAATCTTACCTAGTAAGTCATAGGATTTTTCAGAAGTTGAAATGAGATAATGCATGTAAGCAGTTTGCATAGTACTTGGTACATAGTTAGCTATTACGAAGGTTACTGCTAGTTGCTTTTTTAGTCCATAATAAAGTAGAGTCAAATTGACTATAACTTAGAGTGAATTGGACTTAAATTAGGTAGGTAATGGTAGATTGAATTAGATTCCAGCCTATGTTAACATAATACTTGAACAGGAGAGGGCTGCCTTGCTCCAGCTATGAAGATCATTAGATATGTTATGTTCTTACATACACTTTTTTCTTCTAACATGTCATGATACATTCAAGTATATGTATTGCCAAGTTTTTGACTTGGTAAAATCGATAGATGTTGAGAGGAAAAATACTGATATTCTATTGTTTATTGAGAAACGGTATTTGAAACAGAATACCTTTTTTGTCTCTAAATCATGTTTCAAATTTCAAAATAAATTTTAATTAAGTGTGAGAATCTCATTTGAGTTTTTAAAAATTTTTATTTATCCTCATATGCCAGTAAAATATTTAGTGTATTATATCTGAGGATTTTGTAGCATTTACTATTATATAATATATTTATATCATAGTATGATACTATGTTAATCATTGCATATTCCAAATTAAAGAAGAACTAATCCCTGCCTTATAAAAGTTTATTCAGTACCTCCAAAACAGATAATTAGGTAGCTGGATACTCATGACTAGGGATGGGGTTGCACCCCTCAAATTATAATATATATATGCATGTGATCTTCCTTATAGATGTTTTTCCTTTAGTGTTCTATATTTCGGTAGGTGATACCTCTGTCAACCTAAAAACTAATATCGGAAATCGGGAAATTATCCTTGATGCCTTCTTTTTTTCTCGTTACTTATGTAAATACTATCAGTTTTACCCCCAGGGTATGTATTTCTCATGTTCTCTCTAGTCTAGTTCAAACTACCATGTTTTCTCATCTAGGCTACTACTATATTATCCGTACTGATTCTAACACTGTCTTGTCATCCCACCTCCCTCTCCTTAATCCATTCTCCATCTAGTAGTGATTTCCTATGTTCTTAGGATATAACCAATATCTGGACAAAGCCCAAAGGCTCTATATGATCCAGCATACAAGGCTTGTTTATCACTACTCTTCACCTTACATTCACACTCCACCCACATAGCCTTTCAGTTTCTAGAAAATGCCAAACTTCTTTCTCTTTAAGGACTGTATAGGTGCTGCTTCCTCTCTAAAACCTCCAGTCCCATCCTAACTCATCCTTCAGATTTAAGCTTAAATGTCACTTCCTCAGGGATCCTTTCCTGACCATGAATCTAAATTAGGACTCCCATTTATAATGCTTTCACAACCTTGGAACTTTTCCTTCATTACACATATGACAGTTACATAAAACACAAGGAGAACAGGGATTCTGTCTGCTGTGTTCATTGCTTTATCCCTAGCACCCCACTAGCACAGGTAAGGCATAAATAATAAAGAATAAGAAAATGAAAGACTTGAAGATTGTTTCAGGGCAACTTCAGAGATAGAAAACCAAAGCAGAGTGGAATTGAGACATCTGTGTCTTATATACTCTTTATTCAGAGCACCTTTCATAGCAGAGAGCACAGGATATAGTTCTTTTTTTCAGCTTCTTTGGTATAAAGCAGAAAATGACAACATCTTAGCAAACTTTTAGGAAAACCATGTAGACCTCTTTAATATCTTCTCATCTGGGATCGATCATCTGGAATTAGGTTGATCTTGATATGATACTTTCTTGCCAGGCCACCTTAATTTGGCCCAGACTTGAATAGTAATTAGTAAATGCTTAATATCGCAGCTGCATTTGGACTGTTGGCATTCCTCAGAACAATTACTTTCTTGATCTTTTTCCTATCTTTTCAGCCTCTCCGCAGCCTCTTGACTATAATTCCTCCTCCATCTTACCCTTGTTGGAATTGCTCAAGGCTCTTACAGAGCTTCTCTTTATTCTCTCTGTTCTCCCTGTGTGATCTCATGAACCCCGATAGCCTTAGGTTACCATCATACAAAATGTTAAATAAGTGGATGGATGGATGGATAATTGGATGGCTAGATAGCTGAATGGATAGAGAGGAAATGTAAGAAAGATCAAAGCTTGACTTTGAGGACCAGTCTGCTTTAGCAGGTGTGAACAGAACAGGGTATTTAGGTAAATTGTCTTGGCAGGAAGTTCAAGATCTTACCCCTCCCACCTCCACCCTGCTCCCAAGCTCAGTTCCTTGGGTAGGCATTTTCTGACACCCTTCACCCCACTCCTCCAGGCAAGATTAGGTCCCTCTTAGCACATTCTGATAGCATCCTGCACTCTCCTTTAGAAATACATATCACTCTTGGAATAATTTTTCTGTGAAGGAAGGGACTGTGTGACTTGTTTAATTCTCTATCCCCAGTTCCTAAGCACAGTGCTTGCCCCACATAGTAGGCATTCAGTAAATGTTAGGTGAGTGAGTCAGTGAAATCAACCAATTTCTCAATGTTGAAAGGAACATCAGAGATCAGCCCTGGAATCATGATCAAAAAGATTTTCTGTGGTTTCACCTTTCAAAATATGGTCCTTTGCATTGTCATCACTTGGGAGCTTGTTAGAAATGCATAATTTCAGACCCTCCAGACCTCCTAAATCAGAGTTGCACTTTAAGTTCCCAGAATGATTCATATGTACAATAAAGGTTAAGATGCACTGCTCTTTATCATGTATTTGTTCTGCTTTAGCTTCAACACCTCCAGGGAAAAGGTACCCATTATCCAAAATACTCCTTTACATTTCAGACAGCTGTAATTGCTAGCAGGTTTCTCTTAACATTTAGCCCAAACGTACAACTTCTTCCTTCTGGTTCCAGTTGTGTCCTTTTTTTAAGCTATAGACACTTGGAAGCAGGTATCATTGTTCCTTACATGACAGAGAAGATGACAGAGAAGAATACATTTCTTTTGCCATTGGAAGTTTAGCTATGTTTTTATTTGCTCTCTGATGACTAGGAAATAAGTAGGAGTGAAGAAACAACATAAAGCAGTTGTTGCAGTCCAGGCCTTGGCTTCCTTTGGAATCTTGACCCTGTAGTACTCACACCCTCTTGTCTGGCCTTAAGGGGCCATTCATGCTACAACTTGGGCTAATTATGAGACCTGTCCAGTGAGGTTGGAGGAATTGTTACTCTCCATCTGTTTTCTGTTCTTTTTTGAGTTAGCAGCCTTCAGAAATATTTCCCCTGAGGTCTTACTGCAGGAGATTGTATAATGATGATTTTTTTAGATTACTTTAATAGATCTTCAGTACTTTTTCTGTTTCCCTCACTGGGTAAACCATTGTAGAATTGAAAATGTTTGTTTTATGACATAATTTTTTGTGTGATTTTCAATTACAGAAAATTCTCACCTGTATATGATCTTCAAAAAAGATTAAGAAAGGTTAAAAGATTTTTAAAATTTTTTTTTCTTAAAAGATTAAGAATAGGCATTTATTTGTAAACTGCTTTCAGATGTTGAACATCTGTAGATAAAATATTGTTTGTATTGCAGCTAATCTATGAGGGTTTTTTTGGGTTTTTTTGGGTTTTTTTGTCCTAGCAACATGAGATTTTTTTTTTTTATAGGTGTTCATTATTTTTTATGTTTTGTGCTAGGTATTCCAGGCTGTACAAGAGCATAAAACACCCCTCCCTAAAAGAATCTAACATTTTAATTAGGGAGATAAGTCTAAGGAACAGGAAAGATTAGAAGACAGTGAAGTGCTTTCCTGCAAGTCTATACACTAGACTATTGGGAAGAATTCCAGTTATAGCTATAGCTGTTACACCACTGCAAGATGATTCTTGACAAAACAGTGCTGGGTTTTTTGTTTTTGTTTTTCATCACATTCACTCTCAGTGAAATCAGAAAATTCTATCAACAGTATCAAGTTTTTATTTAATAAAAGTATACAGATTCAAGTTATTTACAGTTTAGGTTTCCCACAAACTGTAACTTGTTCTGATGTAAATTTTTGTTGTTGTTTTTGTACTGTGTGAGAAAAATCATAGAAAAAAGAGCAAAAGTGTATTTCTTCCCCATATTAGAACATTTAAAAGTTTCTTATGTCAAGTATAGAAGAGCATAAATTTTTTTTTTTCAGTAAATACAGTGGATAAACATTTTAACTTCACATCATGAAGTGTGAAGGAAGAGAACAAGAGGGATGAAGTTGGGATAGAAAAAGAATTGGGGAGGTGGATTAAAATTTAAGAAATGTTGCTTATATTGCACAAGACTAAGTGATCTCTTGTCATTTGGTGATTTTGATCGATCAAATTAAATATATGGTTTGTACATAGAAAGCAAATGTTAGCAACGGTTGTTACTGGTCAGTTTTTAATAAGTCCTGTAGTTTTCATCAGATTGGATTTCATTGAATATTTGCTACAAATTTTATTGTTTTTTTCCCTGCAACATTCCAAAAAGTATTCACAATGACTTACAAAAATATATACTATAAGATTTTTTTAAAGGTGAAATCAAAATAATGGAAAAATAAGATAGAATAGGAAAGTAAAGCTAGAGGTAAAATTAATACAGACAAATATTTACCAAAAAGTGTTGCATAATTGCAAAAGTAGATCATAGATTTGTCACTGTCCTTCCTAACAACCAAACCAAAGAAAGGAAACCACCAGTAGAATGATTAATTGTACCCATACAATATTAAAGAGAACTCGCAGGATGTTCAGTTTTTCCAGGCAGTTTTGAGAGCAGAATCTACTGTGGATTCATAAAAGGGGGTATCCATTTGTGATATAACAAACAGTAACCTTGTATCTCAACAGTAATATGATGTAGAATTTCTTAAAGAACTTGCAATAAATAGGGTCTAACAAAGTGTAGTTCAGTAACATACTTAATTTATGTTATAATATCTGGACTTATTTATAGAAATTTAGAGATTTGAGACTTCTAGCCTTACTTGTAAATTTATAAACTTAAGAGTTAATTTTTTTCTGATTTTAAAGTAATATATATTTATGTGGCAAACTCAGGAAAATATTTAGTAATTGCTCTAAATCACCATTCAATTTAAACTTTTATTAGCATTTTAGTATATAATTCTTAAGGAAAATTTTTAAGTGTTCAGTAATCAGAAATTTTAGAGAAATAGAATTTTCAAGATATTTACTCTTTAAAAATTTAATGAAGAGGGAGATATCAGTGGAGGTATTCCTCTACTTTAGGAATACAACGTATTCTTTATGAATTACTTTACTCATACCATTTTGTTTTCAACATATTTGAAGTGTCCTTAAAGCACTGACACTTCCTTTCTCTCCATGTGAATCCTAATCTATCAGTAGCTCCTTCTTCTACATTAGGTTAAGTTTCCTGACAGTTTATAGAACATAGCCAGGCATGAGACGATAGACTTAAGCTATCTGAGGATGGGGTAGTAAGTATATATAGTTTTAGAAAGCATACACAGGTTAAAATGGGAAATTTTATAGTTTTTGCCAATTTCCAACTATATGTTGCAGTGAGAAGTGTGAAGGCCTATTTAATGTTAAAAAAAACCATTGCCCTTCTCCAATTTTTATTAAAAAATCTTTTGGGGAAAGGGCTTGACTGACTTGTTTATATTAATTCTTTCATTTGCTCTTCCTTCCTTCTCCCTCCCACTGTTCTTCCCCCAGCCCTCTCAAACCTCCCTCATTTCCCGGAAATAATCTTAAGTCTCTTCACCCTCTTCAGCTAGGTCAAACTTCTGGTGGTAGGGAGAGGACAATACTGTAGCCAACCTGAAGAATCTCTAGCTTAGATTGGTTCTTGAAATAGAACCATTTCAAGCAGGGGACATGTACCTTGTTATAGTTTGCCAAACCCAGATATCTTCTCAGGTGGTCAGTGACCTGTCTTAGGTGGTCTTGACAATTTTACAACTCAAATTCTGCTGTTTCTATTATATATTTCATTTCCATTTGGATAATATTCAGTTACCCTTTTACCCTCATTTAACATATGGATTATTTACACCAGATCCATAAAGAAAAACCCAATTTCTGTGGGGAAAAAGAATTTTAACTTGCTTTTGTTGATTGTCAGCCATAATCGCAAGTGGTTTAGTTGTATACCTCATTTAATCGTAGTAATGGGCATATAATATCCCATTTTGCAGATAAGAGAACCAAGACCAGAGAATTTACATAAATTGCCTAAGGTCAAATAGTTGGTTAATGGCAGAGCTACGATTAAACACAGGTGTATAACTCCAGAGTCTGCTCTTTTACTTATATCATCAATAACTGTTCATCAGTGAATCAAAAGTTAGTCTACTCTTTTTTTTTTTTTTTTTTTTTTTGCGATATGCGGGTCTCTCACTGTTGTGGCCTCTCCCGTTGTGGAGCACAGGCTCCGGACGCGCAGGCTCAGCGGCCATGGCTCACAGGCCCAGCCGCTCTGCGGCATGTGGGATCCTCTCGGTACGGGGCACGAACCCGTGTCCCCTGCATCAGCAGGCGGACTCTCAACCACTGCGCCACCAGGGAAGCCCCTAGTCTACTCTTTATACCTCAGTTTGGGCAGATATTTTACACAAATCCACATTAAATGATTTGATCTGTGTCTCAGTTCTATCTGTAAAATGGGTATAAAGAGACTTCATTGGATTATTATCAGAGTCAAGTGAAATAATAAACATGTAAAGCATGTGTCTTATATGAAGTAATCTTTGATAATCTGTAGCTATTATTGTTATATCAGAGAAAAGGAAAATACTAGACATTAGATTTTGTGTTTGTTCTTCACAATGGGTCAGATCAAAAGTTAAGTCTGTAAAAGTCTGACCTGTCCATTGTTTTCATAATTGGCGACTTGCCGCTTCTTCAGTAGGCCAAGTTATTTAGGTATGTAATATCCAGAAAAACCAAGATGATGGACCTACTTGCATTATTCAAAGCATATAGGGAAAATTATATGCAGTTTGCATTACATTCTAAAAGGAACATTGAAAACTTAAAGCAGGTCAAGAATAGAAGAACCAAAGTGTTGTCAGAACTTGAAATGTTGTTATAGGAGGAAGGTTGAAGGAACCGTAGATGTTCAGCTTAGGAAAAAGTGAAGAGGGAAGGGGTAAGGAGGTAGACATGGAAACTGTAGATATTTTCAAGACTGCTACTATGTAGGAGACTTATTTTTGGTGGCTGGTTGGCATAACTAGAGTCTATGGATAAAAATAGCCCAAGGACAGATTTTTGCCTTAATTTAAGGAAAAATTTGTCAGTTAGAACTATCTGAAGAAAGGAATGGGCTGCTTCAGGAAGTAGTGAGGTGTTTAGATTGGACAGCCAGTTGTTATTGGAAGTATTACAGTAAGATGTTCATTTATTGGATAAGGGCTGGACCTCCAAGCTCCCCTTCCAGTACAGAGTCAGTGACTTAAATTCTGATCCCCGCTTGTCAATAATTACTGTGTAGATTTGACACTGATACAAATGCAAGCATCATTTTGTGTTGCCCATTTTTCTAAATGCAGTACCCTTTCCACCTCTGGCAGATTGTAGCAGTTATCAAAAAAATGATTTGTAGTTACTGTCAACCTCATGGATTTAGGTATTATAGATTCGTAGTTAAATATTAATAGATTCATAGGGTTGTAAGGGACCTTAAAGGTCATATAATCCAGTCTTGTAGATTTGATTCTCTAAGGATGTTTGATCACTTTTTCAGCATGTCCTCTTTCAAAGAGAGTTATTTTATAATGTTATTCTAAACTAATTGTACTTTTTAGTAAAACTGGATCGTCTGTTATCAGAAAACTGGTGTAGGAAAGCTGGCATGTGGGCAGTACTCTTGAGAGGGAACAAGAAAACAGGTGGTTGTAAGGCCTTTTGAAATTAGCTGCCCACTTTCAAAGGCCTTGTAGGTTTGTTCTCTGACATCATTGACAGGATAACACCATGGTGATAACTTTACTAGGCCTAATTAGTTTTTCTGTGCTTTCTTTATCTCAGTTAGTGAATTTTCATAAAAATAAGAGCAGAAGACTTTTTTGTTTTGTTTTTGTTTTTTGGCTGCATTGGGTCTTTGGTCTTCGTTGCTGCGCACGGGCTTTCTCTAGTTGTGGCAAGCAGGAGTCTACTCTTCGTTGTGTGCTTCTCATTGCGATGAGCTTCTCTTGTTGCAGAGCATGGGCTCTAGGTGCACAGGCTTCAGTAGTTGCAGCATGCGGGCTCAGTAGTTGTGGCTCACGGGCTCTGGAGCGCAGGCTCAGTAGTTGTGGCACACGGGCTTACTCTGCGGCATTTGGGATCTTCCCGGACCAGGGCTTGAACCCGTGTCCCCAGCATTGCAGGTGGATTCTTTTTTTTTTTTTTTTGCGGTATGCGGGCCTCTCACTGTTGTGGCCTCTCCCGTTGCGGAGCAGAGGCTCCGGACGTGCAGGCTCAGCGGCCATGGCTCACGGGCCCAGCCGCTCCGCGGCATGTGGGATCTTCCCGGACCAGGGCTCGAACCCGTGTCCCCTGCATTGGCAGGCAGATTCTTAACCACTGTGCCACAAGGGAAGCCCTGCAGATGGATTCTTAACCACTGTGCCATCAGGGAAGTCCCAAACAGAGTACTTTTGTCTTTACGCATATTCAGTTTGGGACACTGGCAGTTCCAGTGCTGGCTGTCGTTGAGTGGGAATCTTATTCCCAGAGCTTTATAATTTTATCATCTTTGTGTGTAGATCATTAGAAGCACAACCCTCATTCCCTTTTTTATTTTTTTGCTGTTTTTGTTAGAATTTGTGCTAGAATAGATTCAGTTAGGACCAAAGTTCAGACATAACATGTTGATTCAAGGATCAAAGTCCAACAGGAAAAAAGGCTAGAACCATCATGGCAAATCAGTACTGTTTTATTTTTGTGTTGTGTTTAACTAAGGTGCATTCTGTATTGACAGGCCAAATTTGTGTCACTTCTTTTCCAGACTAATGGTCATTATTGGAGAGGAATTATTTGCTAACATAATTACTTTGTGGCATATAATTTTATTGTCTCATAATACATGTTTCAGTATTTGATAATTTTTAGTTGACTAATATAGGGTGATTCATTTGAAACATGTCTATTTTATGTTTTAAAAATAAAATTTATTGTTTTTACTGATGTTTAAAGGTAATACATGATTATTGTTTAAAATACAAAAAAATTTGGAAATGCTTTTAAAGAGTAAAACTATCCCAGGCCCATAGGTAATATAATCACTGTTAAGTTTGGTTGGTCCTTACAAACTTGTGTGTGTGTGTGTGTGTGTGTGTGTGTGTATGTATTTATATACACACACACGCATATATAAATAATAATATATATCTATATGTAGATATGTTTTAATACAAATTGTATTATACTATGCCTGCTTTCTGTAACTTTTAAAAATTTTGATATAGCATACACATTTTTCTATGGTAATTCAGGTGTGCTATGGGGTTTTTTTAAATAGCTGTATAGTATTTTTTAACCAAGCCTTAATCCCTAATTGGTGGGGATTTAACTTGTTTTCTTTTGCTGTTGTTATACAATGGACATCTTTGTATATATATCTGAGTGCTCGTTTATTCTAAGTAAATAATTAAATTCCTAAAAGCATTGCTGGTCAAAGGGTATCTGTATTTTAAAGTGATCTATATTGCCAGATTTTCCTCAAGAAAATGGTATTTACTCCTAACAATGTATGAGAACATCTGTTTCTTCGTTGAAATGGACTTCTTCTAGTTAATGTAATCAGCATTAATTTTTTTTTAAGTCTGACAAATTTTTTTTCATAATTTAACTAGCTAGTCCTATATACTAGTTCAGTTCTTAAGGTCTTGATCCTAATGTAAATACTCTACAAAAATCTTACCCTGCATGTCTTTTGTATGATCAATAAAAATAAGAAACTAAATTAAAGACAACTGTATTACAAGAGATAATTCCTTTATAATATAGAGTTAATATTGGAATTGTTACTTTAACTCAGTATAATTTATAGAAGTTTCCCATGAGACTTTAAATCCTTGGTCTATTTGCTGAGGCTCTTTGGTATATATCAGCTTATTATTTTTCAAAAGAATTTATTGGTCTGGAAAAGTGCATTAAATTTTCAGAGAGCCATAAAAGTTGAAGCTAAACCACAGGTAAATCTGGAATTTATTTAATTGCATTGGTGGGTAGTTCAAAATGTGTTTTAAATGTAATGTGCACATTTAAAAAATCTCTTTTAAATGAACAGGAAGCTCTGATGAGGAAGGAAGTACTTCAGAATCTGAACTTTGGAAGGGCCCACTACCAGAGACAGATGAAAAATCACAGTAAGTCCTGATAATAGTATTAATAGACAATGATAATGCATACCTTCTACATCAGTCTAGGAAGCTCTGACCACAGCCATTTTTGATAACAGTTAATGAAAAACTTAGCATCATGAATGTCTTTTTAAAGCCAAGGAACACCTAGCCTGCTAAGGTCAGAGTGTATTCCCAGCCATTGTTTATGGCCATAAACAGCCAACTTGTCCAGCTCCCTCTTGGTGAGTAAATCTTTCCTCAGCTCACATTGACAGATGACCCCCTAGTCTTTGCTTTTATTGTTTCAGAGAGATACTGTTTACTAGCTTCCAGAGCAGCCTATCCATGATATTCTTATTATCATAAACCTATACAGGGGAGCCCCTTGAAGATATATACAGGTGTAAACGTTTTCTTGCCAACAGCCACCTTACACCCCAGAGATACACAAGTCAACACATGCATTGTTCTCTGCTATTGGTTGGAAGAGCTATCTGCATATAGGCTGGAATATTATCAGTTCTTCTCATATACTGGGATGTTCACCACTTGAGCTTTATCTGTTGAAAGGGGATAAAATAATACCTACTACATAGAGTTTATTGTGAAGATTTAATAGAATAAAGAATGTAAAGCACCTGGTCTGGCACAATACCTACCAATATAGTAAGTGCTCAATAAATTTTAGTCCCATTTTGTTACTCTAGGCATATTGGTTCATAATAAGAGACCTGTTGAATCAATCATAATTCGCTAATTTAAGCTGATTATAAAACATATTGCTAATTATATAATATGTTCTCAGTGTAATAGAATTCAGGTGTGTTGGAAAGAGTGTTTTTTTTTTTTTTTTTTTTTTTTAAAAAGATTAGTTTTTTTCTATGACCTTAACCTTTATTTTTGTCAGCCAAGTAAAGAATTCCCAAATGAGTCGTCATTATAGATCAGATTATAAAAAAGGTATCACTATCCTAGTAAAACTATCAACTGAACTTTGACCATATAACTTTCCCTTGAAGAGCTGAAAATGACAGAACAGGTCTTGGAGTCAACTCACCTTTTTGGCAGTAAAGATACATGAATAAAGCCTAAGAGGGGTTTCATAATCCAAAGCTCTTTGTGACCTTATAAAAACTTGACATCAGGTACTGACATCTAAGTTCACACAGAAATTCAGCTAATTTCATATATTTAAGTTCTTACTACAATTTAAAAAATTCTACTGCATTTTGCTGTCATGCTTGGAAAAAGGGACAGTAGCCAGGAGAATAACAAATTGTAGGTAATTTTAAATCAACTTTATCTGATTCTGGAATTAATTTTTTAAAAATTTGAACATGGTTGTGGTGGCTCTGTGCATTCACAATTATTTAAAGCCAAATGATGGAGTCCCATTGTGAATCTCTGATCTAAAAGAACATTTTCTGAAGAGACTGGTGCACAGAATTTGTCCAGCTTGATTCTCTGTTCCCAGAAGGGAGAAAAGCAATTGTACATACATTTAATCTTTAGAACAGCTCTATGAGGAAATGTGATGTTCTTTATTTTACAGATAAGGAAACTGAGCCCAGAGAAGTTAAATAACTTGCTTGCTCAGCAAATAACTGACAGAGCTAGGACTTAAAAAACACTGACTTGAAAACCTGTGCTATTACTACTGTGGCTCCTAGCACTAATGTTTATTTAGTACTTTACAATTTTCATAATATTTTAACACATTATAGTGTAATATCTCCTTTCAGAGTTCTGTTCTTTGTTTTAGACGTAATCTTCACTGCTACAGATACGTATTTACTCTTCTCAGAGTAATAAAATCTGCAGCCTAAGCAGATTGTCCCTATTCCTAGGAGTAAGACTTGTATTTTTCCTTAAAATAGTTTTTTTCATTCATTTTTTGATCAGGCTATAATTTGAAATGAGAATGAACAGAGTAAGTTATAAAGTTAACCAAAAAGTAAAGAGAAGCAATGACATTTCACAAAGTACTTCAAAGTAAAATCTTAGGTAATAAGTACATTTAGGGAGACGTGCCAACATATACAGCATTTTCAATTTAATCAGTCTTGGTATAGTTATGATTATTTTAGAAGCCAAGAATTATTATTTTTTTTGCATTATTATTTATTTTTTTTAACATCTTTGGGGTAACCAAGAATTATTTGATACCTGAATCATGAAATATATTGCTATACAAAAGAATCAGCAAATATGTTGGATTAAAATATTTTTATTAATCTCATATAATGTGTCACCTAGTAATTTTCTTCTCTAATTGTTGATTTTAATCAAATTGTATACTTTTTCTTTTAAATAGGGAAGAAGAATTTGATGAATATTTTCAAGGTTTATTTCTGTGAGATGGAAGAGGGATGCGTACATTCCTTAATGTGAAAGTGTACTTTGAAACTTCACAAAATTTTGTCTACAAGTTGCAACTTGAGTGGTTTGTCTTTGGAAATAAAAATCCAGCTACTCTCAGGATGTCAGATGCTTTGGAAGTTTTTCAGTTTTATTGGAGGCACTTTTCCCTGTATATCTTTTCAGTTGTTTATCTACAACTCTGTTCCATCTGTAGCTCCTAAAGTATGGACCTAGTACATCCTCTAGTACAGAGATCCATTGTGCCTATATTTTTGTAGGGTTTTTTTTTCCCCCACTGATTCACATTTATGTTCCCTTGCCTCAGCTTAAACTTTTAGGATTATTGGGGTTTCACAAAATTACAAAGTAGATTAAGTATGTCTTCGAGTACCCCTCTTTTGAGTACCTAGTTTGTCATTAGCTGCCTTTTCCTTTTTTCCTTACATTTCTCTTGCTTCCATCTCACCTCTACCACTTAACGGAGTTTGTTATTAATCAAATTTGATTCCCCAGTGTATGGGTAATTTATTATAAACTAAATTAATACCACAGGGGGCCAAATGAGATTCCAGTAGTCTAAAACAGCAGATGTGTTCATGAAACTTGACTCTTAGCAGAGATTATACAGTAACATAATTTAACTGAATACTGTGTGCATAGAGCTTGTCTCAGATACAGTCATACAGATATGGATATATTTATATGCAGAGATATATTGTAAAATGTAACTTTTTTTTATAAATTTATTTATTTTTGGCTGCATTGGGTCTTTGTTGCTGCACGTGGGCTTTCTCTAGTTGCGGTGAGCAGGGGCTACTCTTCGTTGCGGCGCGCGGGCTTCTCACTGCGGTGGCTTCTCGTTGTGGAGCATGGGCTCTAGGTGCACGGGCTTTAGTAGTTGTGGCACTTGGTCTCAGTAGCTGTGGCTCGCAGGCTCTAGAGAGCAGGCTCAGTAGTTGTGGAGCATGGGCTTAGTTGCTCCGTGGCACGTGCGATCTTCCTGGAGCAGGGATTGAACCCATGTCCCCTGCATTGGCAGGGGGATTCTTAACCACTGTGCCACCAGGGAAGTCCAAAATGTAACTTCTTAATTTGGGGTTCATACCCACAAGAGTCAATGGATGTGCTTCAGGAAATCTAAACACTCCTAGAATCTATGTGTAAACTTCTGTAATTATGTGTGTGTTTTGGGGAAAGTGTCCATAGTTTTCATCAAATTTTCAAAAGGATATATTGATTTTTTTTTCAAAAGGTCAGACCCATTTTTATAAACAGCCAAGAGATGAATAGAGGAGAAGATGCATGATTTGGTGAGTAAGAGAGGACCTGTAAAAAATGATTGTACCATTCCAATTATTTTGTTGAAGATATGCTATTTTAAATGACATTTAAACATGGAATGATTGGCATTAAACTGTAGAATAGGCAATTATAGTATCTTATTTTTAAATAGTGTCAGAGATTATCTTTTTATTAAACAATTGTTATTCATTAAATATCATGCTTCTGTTATGTGTGAGACACTGTGCTACAAAAGTATCTAGGAAATAATTATGCAGTCATTTCTAAACCATCAGAAAACAGTAAATCAGTGTTGGTTTATTAACCAACAGATAAGTGAACAATTTTGTTTTGTCGTTTTCAGCTCACAACTTTTAGTGAAAAAGAATCTTGATTTCTGAGGAAAGTATTGAAATGTCCAGCAGCAAAACTGATATTAGTAATAGAATATATGAAGCTAAAACATTTTATGATAAAAATAGTTTATTGGTCATCAGAAAATAAAATTCCTGCAAAACTAAACAGTGACTAGGAAGAATATTTAAAGACCCTTTTAAAATAAATCCATATATTTGGTATTGCAAGTATGGTTTATGGACATTAAGTTCATTTATAAATTTAGATCATTATATGTAATCAGTGTTTAATCCATTCATACACAATGGCAGATAATGGGAGTCATATTTTAAAGGAGTCTTTGAAAAGGCCTCAAGATGATGCGTTTAAAGATTTCTTTTAATTTAATTTTTATTTTATATTAGAGTATAGTTGACTTACAGCACTGTGTTAGTTTCAGGTGTACAGCTGAGTGATTCAGTTATACATATACATATATCCATTCTTCTTCAGATTCTTCCCCCACATAGGTTATTACAGAATATTGAGTAGATTTCCCTGTACTATATAGTAGGCCCTTGCTGATTGTCTATTATCTAGAGTTTAAACATTAATTCTCCAGCAGACCTATCTTAATCTTGGCTGTAGTGTAGTCAGTGGTGTTCAGCGGACCATAGGTTTGGGATATAAAGTTATGCTTTCTTATACTTGCTCTTAAGCAAAGTTCCTATTTTTGCAGACCTCCTCATCTCTGCCCCTCAGTTCGTTTTCTCGTGAATGAGGAGAGGAAGTTGTTTGAGCTGAGTGATATTTTGGGGTCTAAAATTATATAAGGCTTAAAGGAAGAGGGTTTCTTATATAGTTTCTAAAATAATCCTAGAAGTGTGGTTTCAAAATTATTTTAAGCAATGAAAATAAGATGTACATATATCACCAAAGGTGATAACATATAGACAACGATCATTTGGGTGTATATATTGAGTTTTTTTCTCCCTAAAGATATTTTATTAACTTCCAGGCACTCTTCATTTATATCTGTTTGTTACAATATTTATTCAAAATATTATTCATTCATGTTTACTGAGTGCCTACCTTGTGCCAGGCACTACTCTAAGTGTGAGCATAGCAATGTGAACAAAGCAGACAAAAAGAGGCAAAAAATCTTTCCTCTTGTGAACCTTGTATTCTAATGTGAGAGGAAGAATCTTATAATTCTAAAGTAACTTACTTGTAAAAATATAACAAATGGTGATTTATTTCTCAACTGCTTAAAACTGAACACTGTCTTCTCTATAACAAAACATTTGAGGTTCAGAGACCAATTCATTATAATTTAGATATGTTTTACAAGGAAATCTGTGGTATAAATATTTGGTCTGTTTTATAATTTGGTCATTACAGATAAGAAAGAAATCTTCTCTGATGTACAGATGTGTACCATGTAGTAGAAGTAGTTGATTAGTTTCTCTTGACAAGTCAGTATTTAGAATTCCTGGTAGACAGTCCTAGTAATTTTTTTTTTTTTTTGCGGTACACGGGCCTCTCACTGTTGTGGCCTCTCGCTTTGCGGAGCACAGGCTCAGCAGCCATGGCTCATGGGACCAGCCGCTCCGCGGCATGTGGGATCTTCCCGGACCGGGGCATGAACCCGTGTCCCCTGCATCAGCAGGCAGACTCTCAACCACTGCGCCACCAGGGAAGCCCCCTAGTAATCATTTTTAAAAGTAATCTCTGTTAAAAGTCCTTCTGAACTGTTTTTGATAGTAGTTTTTGCATAATCAAATCACATGCTTCTTAATAATGCATAATATTTATTAGCTGATTTAACTTGCATTGGGATTATCCAGGTAATGTCTTATAAATTGATAATTCTTTCAGTGAGAAGAATAGTTCTGAATGTAAGAATGTATTCTTAGTTACACATAAAATAATTGATTTCAGACTTGGGGGAAAGGATGGGTGTAGGATGACGATGTACTTTTAAGCTGCTACAAGTGGTGTGGTCTTTACTAGTATCAAGGGTAAAAAGTGGAGGAAAGAAGCATTTCAGATGGAATAACATTTAACATCCTTTTTCTTTGTTTCTTATATAGTACTTACATACGTTACACATTCTATACTCTATTTACTCTTACATTAAGACATGTTGACGAGAGACTTTTGATTCAGGAAGGGATGTGAGGTGTGAATCATTATTATTAATGTTCTGGGTTGAATTGTGTCCCATTTGAAATTCCTATGTTGAAATCCTGACCACGGTACCTTAGAATGCCCCTGTATTTGTAGATAGCGCATTTAAAGAGGTAGTTAAGGTAAAATGAGGTCATATGAGTGGGTCCTAATCCTATATGAGTGGTGTCCTTATAAGAAGAATGAGGACGCAGACCCACAAGAGGGAAGACTGAAGACCAGTTGAAGACACAGGGAGAAAGAAGATGGCCATTGACAAGCCAAGGAGAGAGGCATCACAAGGAGAAAGAAGATGGCCATTGACAAGCCAAGAAGAGAGGCATCACAAGAAACCAACCCTGCCAGCACCTTAATCTTGGACTTCTAGTCTCCAGAATTGTGAGAAAATAAATTTCTGTTGTTTAAGCCACCCAGTCTGGGGCATTTTGCTGTAAGTAGCCCTAGTAAATGAATACAGTTAATAAGAATCTTTAAGAAAAAAAAAAATTGGTGACTAATTTCAGGATTATATTATTTTTAATTTAAAACAAATTGGCACCAAAAATGCACTTATTTTTGTCTTATTTTGCACTTCTGTTGAACTTTATTTTACCCTCAGGGCTTTTAGGCTAGCAGTATATTTTCTCATGCTAGTCACAGGGTAGCTTTTCTGAAGATTCTCTTACTCTGTTACTTAATGGTTTGATGAATGAAATTTGATGATGTTCTTTTGAATGTTTTCTTGTTGTCTTCAAATGTAGAAACAGTATTTGAAATTTAGACCAGTTGGATTGTATTATAGCATTAGACATGTTTTGGACTTCTTGTCATCACCACCACCTCCTGAATCTTCTGCAGCTAGTAAAAAGGAGAAAAGCAGTATTATTGGGAGTCAGTGGATATACAGTGTTTTTTCCTAATATTAGTGTAACTTTATAGCCTACTTCATAGTTTTAACCTACAGCAAGTACTAAGGGTTTGACCATTTAAAAACTTGAATTCATATTCAGAATTAGTCCATTTAGAAAATAAAATCTAATAAATGATTAGCCAGTTAACGTCTCAGTTTCACAGAAGAACCACTGAACTGTGCAGTCCGGGAATCTGAGTTGTTGCTTTGTGCCAAGCACAAAGCTTGTTGCCTGGAGATAAAATAATATTAGTATACAGAGACTTCTCAGTGTAGTAGGAAAAAAATTTGGAAGTAATTTTTTATGTAAATAAGGATAGAAGATCCATATCCAATATACTGAAAACTAAAAAAAAAAAGTTAGGAGCCACTTAAAGGGCTTGATAACCTGTTCATCATAAAATTGAGGTAAAGATGAATTGTACTAAGAAATACCTTTTCTTTTCACTTGCCCAGTAAAAATGACCATTTTTGTTACCTTTTTGAAGTGCAAATCAGATGTTCTCTCTTTCCTGTTTAAATCCCTTTAAGGATTTCCCAGTGCTCTCTGGAGGACAAATCCTTAGCAAGGCCTTCAAGGCAACACACTGTCTGGCAGAGCTGCCTGCATTCCCAGCTTCATCTGGCACTTTGCCCACCTTTGTAGCTCTCTAGACTCCAGCTACACCAGTTTTTAAGTTCTTTAATTGCACCAAGCTTATTTCCACTTCAAGGCCTTTGTGCACATTCTGTTCTTTCCTCTCCAACTCCTCCTCCTTTCTCTGCTTAGGCAAAGATTACGTAGTCTTACGTTTAGCATAAGCATCCTTTAAGAAAGCCTTCCCGGTTAGCATAAGCATCCTTTAGGAAAGTCTTCCCAGATGCCTCAGGTACATACCTCATGCTTCCTCCGACACTTATAGTTAGATAATCAATTGTTCATTTGATAGTTTGTCTAGCTCCCCCACCAGGTGGTAAGCTCTAGGAGATAAGGACCCCATCGTACAGACTACACACCCAATAAATATGTAAATGGATATATATCCCAGAGTCAGTAACTCCTGTTTTTATTCTGTTGAAGGATATCCTTAACCCTTTAAGCAAAATGCTTTCTCCCTCTATGAATTCTTTAAAATACCACTAAATATAAGAACCATCTAAAAAGAATGTTGCATCTTTTTTTTACAGGGCCTTTCCAGATAGAGATGATTTCTTTGTTAAACAAAAAGAATTTCTTACAAAACCTTGAGTGTTGAGCTCTTAAGACAAAATATAAAATCATGATATTAGTATTCCACTTTCCAGATGACGTTTGAGGCATCTGATGAACTAATAGGTGATCCTAAGCATCTTAACAGAGGCTTTCTGAAGATTATCTTCAACCTAACTGAGTGACTTTAGGAATAGAAATTTCATCAGGATAAACAGCACTAAGTAGAGACATCTGAAGCATAGGCAAAGTCTCGGGGTACCGGTCAAGTCACCCCAATCAGCTGACCAGCTTTACATCTCGGGCTTCCTTAGGTCTGGAAGTGAGGCTGGAGATCTGTAAAACCTTCTCATTATCTGGAGAGGAACATTAAGCTCAGACAGGTTAAGCAAGATGCCTAAAGTCTCACAGCTAATGCATAATGTTAGGACTAAAATTATTTTCTCACCTAATCCTGATTGATCCCACTGATTGTATGGTTTTCATATTATTTCTAAAAACTCAGTATTCTGCAGAGGTACCTCAAGAGCCATATTCTAGAGTGGATGAAGAAACCTAACCCCTACTTCAACTGGACCAATCAATTCCATCTGGAATTACAAAGTAAGATCTTGTTTGAGCGGGATAAAAAACCCTGAAAACCACTAATCAACTTCTTCTAATTACCAGTCTGTGTGCAGTAAGGCAAATTTCCTGTTTGCATTTACTTTTTATGCTCTTGTGGTGAGATTAAGCTCCGCCTGACTTTCAGCTACTTTACAAGAAGTCAAAACAGATTCCATCTGACCTTTTTCAGTTGTATTTCCTTCTTCCTGCTTTTTCTTCTCTTCAGTTACCTTCATCTTTGCATCATACTCATCAGCTAGGGACTTCCATTCCACTCTGTTATTTTGAAGACCATTCAGCATAGGTATGATTTCTTTGTGAAACCGTGAGAACTCCTAGATAGAATTTTAGGTCAGAAACTTCTTATATAGTTCATTTTTAGTACTTTTCATGTGCAGAGAAGGAGCCCTAAGGAATTATTACAGCGCTCAGAGCTGCTAGGATGAGATTAACTCAGTGCCTCAGAAGTGGGAAAGGTAGCTGTTTTCCTTCCTGCCTAAGTCTGTTCCATTTGCTTACATCTGAGTTCTCTCACCTTTCATTCCACCCCTGAATGAGAGGTTAAGGTAATACCTCCAACTACCTTGGAGAAACAAGGACACCCCTAATGACTTTCCTTGAGGATGGCTTTGATTTCGGTTACAGTTTGAAAGAAAAATTCTCATCCAGAAGATGACATATTTCACTCAGATAATCAATTTGTTTACTTACCTTATATACAAAAGTACAAACAAAGTCAATAAATCCAACTTGAAGTTTAGGTAGTTCATCCTTTTTGTTTCTGTCCATCATAGGCTAGAAAGAGAAATAAATTCTTTAAAGATCTTTTTCTGAGGTTCAGTGAAAAAGACTGATTTGTATTGATAATTTTAAATAAGTAGTGCATTTTTATGTCAAGGTCTTTACAATTGGTTGTTGCTGCAGCACTGTTCTCTCCAGATCTCCTTGTTCCCAAAATTCATTTGCAACCAGAAGTGCTACCTGAAAAGAAGGACATAATTCATGAAAGTGACTTGTTTGCATTTTATTGTGACATTTAAGGATAAAATTTATAATTAATGCTTGAGGTGTTGTCATACCATGTGCTCTTCGGTTTTAAAAGGATGTCATTTACAGATTATATTTAAATGGGAAAAGGGTATTTCTCTTCCTACTTCACTGTGGTAGACTTATTCTAGGAGTGCCTGTCTCCTATTTGCTATTGCCACCACCTCTCAACAATAAAAAGGGGAGATGGGAGATTGTAATTCCATTACATTCTGCTTCATGCTCTAAAGCTTCCCAGATCCTCTTGTCCTGCTTATCTCTTAGCATCTAGCATGTATCTGCATGTGTGTTTGTGCACATACGTGCACAGTTTAGAACAACTTCACCTGATTATGGTGTGAGGATATTTGAGGGTTCATTTATAGTTTTTTAAAAACCAGTATTTATCTGGTTTATTGAACACCTGCTAGCTGCCTTTACATTGGCATGAGCCAGGCTTACAAAGAGGAGTAACATGTGACCTTTAAGATGCTCACAGTCTAATGAAGACAGTCATGTAAACAATGTGGTAAGTGCTATAATTAATAGTAACAGTATGAACTGCTGTGGATCAAGGAGAAGGGAGAAAGATAAGGGAGGCTGCATTTATGCTGTATCATCAAGGATTACTAGTAGTTTGCCGATAAAGAAGAGGGGGAAGACTATGTACAGATAAAATTCAACATCCAGCTTTTTTTTTTTTAAGTTATTTTTGGCTGCGTTGGGTCTTCGTTGCTGTGCGCAGGCTTTCTCTAGTTGCGGCGAGTGGGGGCTACTCTTCGTTGTGGTGCGTGGGCTTCTCATTGCGGTGGCCTCTCCTGTTGCAAAGCACAGGCTCTAGGCGCACGGGCTTCAGTGGTTTTGGCTTACAGGCTCAGTAGTTGTGGCGCTTTGTTGCTCCGCGGCATGTGGGATCTTCCCCGACCAGGGCTCGAACCCATGTCCCTTACATTGGCAGGTGGATTGTCAACCACTGTGCCACCAGGGAAGTCCCCAACATCCAGCTCTTGTGTGAGTAGGAGCTTAGAGTGTGAGGCGGTGACATGGGAAAGTGAAAAGAAAGAAACTGGGGAGTAGGAGTTAAGGACAGGTAATGACAGGCCATGTAAGCTCTGCTGGGAAGTTTAACCTGATTCTCTGGGCCAGTAGTTCTCATTCTTGAGCCACAGGGTCCCTCCAAAGTGCATGAATGGCACAAAAATAGATGCCAAGAGAAATTTAAGCGAAAGTAACTTTACTTTTTTCTCTTTTATAAAGTGATCTTTGTACAACTTTTTGTGTGAGAAAAATAGACTTTGCTTCTTTCTTTAAAAAAGGTTGAAAACCTCCAGCACTGGGGAGTTTAGAAGGCTTTTAAGCAATGCTGTGGCCAAGCAGAGGTCTATTTATAAGCAGTCCCAGCAGCAGCTCAGAGGAAGGTTGGAGAGTTCATGATAAGAGAGGATCACTTAGGAGGCTGCCACCATAGTTCTGATGAAAGAGGGAAAGTATTAACTAAGATGGTAGCAAGAGTGATGGACAGGAATGGTTTTGAAATGAGGGAGATGGACTCAAGCAAGACCCCAGGTTGTGGCGTGGGTGATGATGTCGACAAAGAATAGAGAAGGAAGAGCAGGCAGTCAGTGCAGAAGGAGCACAAGTGTTTGGCTTGGGGGTTGATGGCTCCGATTATTCTGTCTTTACAAATAAAATCCACATTTATAGTCAAACCCAGTGAATTCTGGCCTCTTCTGCTTAGGGTTTTCCCTGTGAATTAACTGAGGGAGAAAGAGAAGCTTCTTTCATCGATTAGTAAGAAACCAAGTGGTAAATGAATGGCTCCCACTCTCACTCCCCAAGGTTGGGGAAGAACTTCCTTGGAAGACGCCCTTAAATATGACCTTGCAGATAGTGCCATCTGGTAACTGACAGCACACTGAAGAGGAGACTGTAAGTGCAAAGCCACCCTTGACAGATGAAGGCACTAATGATTCATCCTTGTCTCGTCCTTTATCTCCTCTATTAAAAATGCAGACACTCCCTGAATAATTGTATATAAACTTCTTACAGCCAGTCCAGTGATAAAGGAATTCTTTTCAGAAAGCATTTTCTTTCTAAGGTTCCGTCTATTTGCCTTGTTCTGGGCCTGACCAAATGACCTATTGTCCCACTGACATTTGTGAGCTCTTGAAAGCTGTTTGCTTTTCTGCACTAACAGAAACCCAACAGGGAACATTGTACTTTTGTCTTAACTTCTTAAATTCCTTTTTCTTCTTTGTAAATTATAAACCTATTGTTTCAGAGGACAAGACCAGGGTGATGAAGATAATTGCTTACAAAATATATAGTCATATAACTGATAGCTATCATTAAATTCTGAGGTTGCCTGATACCTTCATGTTCTCTTTCACATGGGACCTAGACAGAGCCCGAGTATGCGAAAGAAAAGGGGAACTACTCGCCTGACTTTGTACCTCCCAGGGCTTGGTTATAGCTGACAGGTCACAGGCAGTCATCATCATTGCCCTTTAAAAGAAAACAAAAAGTGTTAAAATAGAAATATAAAACAAGTTATTTTTGCCAAAAGAGAAATAAAATTCTGACTACTCACATGATGATCTCTTTTTTGGTTGGATCAATGGTTACGTATTTGATGGCCTCTTCTTCAGTTTCCATTTTTTCACAGGCATCAACAATTTTTTGAAACATAGTTCTCTTCCTAAAAAAGATACAGCTGTGCAACAATTTTAGCATATAAGACCAGAGATAAAGTGTCTTTAATGCATGCTTTTCAGGTTTTATGTTCCCAGTTTTCATCAAATGTCCATGTAGTGGATCAAAGGGGCAAGGGGAGCGGAACAGGGCATGGCTGTGTAACTTTGACATAGAAAGGGTTTAAGACAGAAAAAGCACCAGCCAGAAAGGGAAAAAAAACTGTTAAGTTTGAATACATTAAAACTAAGAGTTACATGTGACAAAAAAAGATAACATAAAAGGCCATAGGCTGTGATGAAACACTGTAATGCATAAAACCAACAAAAAATTAGAAGCCAAAATATATGAAAAGATATGAAAATACAAGTGTGAACGATAAAATACCATCTCACACTCAAAATAAATAGATTTAAGTAAGCCCAGATCAAGAAGAGTCCAGATACGGGATAACAGGGACTCCTGTATGCTGCTGGTGGGAGTTTAAATTGGCATACCTACTCAGGAGTGCAATAGATTTGCAATGTGGTATAAAATTTAAAATATGCAAACCCTACAACAATCCCATTTCTAGATATGTACTTTACAGAAACTCTCATATATATACAAGGATATACAATGTAGGCAGTGATGAAAAATTGGAAATAATCTAAATGTCCATGAATAGAAGAATGGCTAAATTATGGTATATTCACACAGGTGAATATACATTTAAAAAGAATGAACTAGGGCTTCCCTGGTGGCGCAGTGGTTGAGAGTCCACCTGCCGATGCAGGGGACACGGGTTCGTGCCCCCGTCTGGGAAGATCCCACATGCTGCGGAGCAGCTGGGCCCGTGAGCCATGGCCGCTGAGCCTGCGCGTCCGGAGCCTCTGCTCCGCAACGGGAGAGGCCACAGCAGTGAGAGGCCCGCGTACCGCAAAAAAATAAAAAATAAAAAGAATGAACTGGATTTCCATTTACCACCAAGCTAAATCTTCAAAACATTGTGTGAAAACAAGCTGCAGAAAGGTATACACGGTATGATACCATTTATGGAAAAATTTTAAACACACTTAATGCCATATAAAAACATGAATAGGAAGGATGAATACACAGCAATATCAGGATGGTGGTATCTACGAAGGAGAAGGGGAGAGGGTTTTCATTATAGAGTGGGCATGGGATGCCTCAATTGCATCACTTTTTCCCCTTAAAAAAAGAAAGATGTAAGACAAAATCTTAGCATTTGTTGAATCTGAGCTATAGCTATTCGGATATCAGTTATATATTTCTAAATATCTGTCTTCATGTTTGAACTATTTAACATAAATTTTTAATGAAGAAGGATCAGAGAGGCACAATTTAATACTGCCCATCCAAGTTGTTAAATACTTAGATCCTATAACTAGTTCACCTTGTTCTAATACATTTTAAACTTTATAATTCACCGACAAGAAATTGTGCGGAAGCTTGGAGTATCTGGCCTCCTTGGTAATCATTATTATTATTATAAATAGGGTTAGTGCTCTGCTGTATATAAGTCAGCATTTTTTGAGTTTGTTAATGTGCATCAGTATCACCAAGATTTTTCAACTCTCGGACTCTGGCAGGAGCAAATGTCTGAGGCTGCAGCTCTGAATACCAGATTGTGGACTACGATGAATTCACCAGGACAAAAGTCACCTCGTAAGGTTTTGTAGCGTCGCTCTTCTGGCAGCGCACCTACCTTGCTGCATATTCTTTAATTCAAATTTCTTCAAATAAACTAATATTAGGGTCTTAGATTTTTAAAATATGTTTCCAGATGTCTAGTAAATTCATTATCAGGCATCTTAAGGGTATTCTATTGATAATACAAAAAGAAAAGAACTGTGTGTATAAATAAATACCTTTTAACTTTAAGGCAACGGACCATTTACAGAAGGCAGAACCACACAGAGTACAAGGGAGTTCTGTACTTACTTGAAATATAAAGCCAGGTCAGTTGCTATTATTGCAACTTCAAACAAATGAATAACTGTTTCAAACTGGCGTTTATTTAGGTTCTGGAAGATGTTTAAACTCTGTAAGATGAAAATTCACAATAAAGTGCCATCATTAATTTGCCTTTGATTCAACATACAAACCAAACAATGCTTAATAACATAGGTTATCCTATTATAGAAAGAACAACAACTAGGTCTTTCACTTTTTTTGCTTTCAGTTTTCTCTCTTGGATTAGGTTACCCCTCTACTGTACTTTGAGTAAGGTAATTTAAACTATAAAAACGGGTATCATTAGCAAATATTCAGGTAATCAATGTATAAGATTTTGGAGGAAATAAGTGTTTTCTTCCAGGACCATTTCAACAAAAACAATTGATTTTAAATTTTCTGTAGTAATTGAGGAGCCTTAATAAAGCATATCTGGTATTTATCCGATTGTTAGACATGTTGAATTATTTACTAGATAATTTCAGAGTGACTACAGAAACTGCTGGAAAACTTTCAGAAGCTGCAGATTACAATAGTACTCACATACACATAGGAAAAAGTAAATTCTTCCAAGCTGTTCTTAAAATGATGTCTTGCGATTATATTTTACAAAGACTTAACTATACCTTTCTTCAAAGAGTTTCCCACTAATAATCTCTTCATACATGGATCAGCCTCTATTTTTAGTGTTCTAGAAAATGAGAGTGTAAATCTGGGAGTGTTTTTTAAAAGGTATGATATTCCAAAAACACCATTTTAGGAATACAGGCCAAAGGACAAATGTATAGTGAGTTTTGCCAAATGAAGTTAACAGTTATGAAATACAGAAAAATTCCACTGGAAAGGAGGAAACAGTCTATTCACCTATGTGGAGATACAGGCAGCATAATGTAGAAAAGAATACTGGGTCAAGGACCAAATAATAATAGTAAACACTCACCTAATGCTTACTACTTCCCGGGCACTGTTGTTAGTGCTCTATGAACACTCTTAATTGCACAACAAACCACAGCATAGAGAGGTTAGGTAATTGCTCAAGGTTAAACAGCTAGTACACAGCAGAGCAGATATTTAAACCAGTGCAGCAGGGCACCACACTGCCTCTCAGCAAGGAGCTCAGGTTCAGCTCCCAGCTTCCCCACTTGGTAGTTGTGTAATCCTGAACACCTCACTTAACATCTGTATTTGTTATATCAAATGGGGATAATAACAGCTGCCCTGCTAACTGCCTAGCACTCAGTCTGTGATCAATAAATATTTATGGAATGTTGATGCAAATGAGATAACGGAATGCATTTCAGAACTATAAGTTGCTACAAAATATACTTAAATTATTTATTATATATCAGTATTACTGTTATATAAAGTTTTGAGGTAATCCCCAGGTAAAAATAGAATTGCAAACCCAAGACCAAATACAGCTCTGTCATTCCAGGAGATTGAAATATTAGCAAGAAGTAGACTAGAATTATGTGTTACTGTATACATAATACAAACCTCCATTTAAGTCATGGTTTTTTTTGTGTGTTTTTTTTTGCAGTACGCGGGCCTCTCACTGTTGTGGCCTCTCCCGTTGTGGAGCACAGGCTCCGGATGCGCAGGCTCAGCGGCCATGGCTCACGGGCCCAGCCGCTCCGCGGCATGTGGGATCTGCCCGGACTGGGGCACGAACCCGCGTCCCCTGCATCGGCAGGCGGACTCTCAACCACTGCGCCACCAGGGAAGCCCTAAGTCATCTTTTTATAACAGCTTCCATGACGAGAAAAATGGTATTGTACACAGCAGATATAAGTAGTAGAAAAGCAAGTTGTAATATTTGTTAAAATAATGAGTTCATAATAGCAGCTATATTTTTAAATTGATAGAAGGAAGAAATGGCTGTTGGACACTATAATGAACAAAAAGAAAGCTTGTCTAGATCAAAATTAATGTCTTACTTGAGACAGTGCACAGCAGCCCCTTGGGCATAATCTCTGCACCAAATTGTCTGGATACAGGTTATTTTTAACCTGGTCTGGATTGACCAGGAAGAAGGAAGAGTAAGTGGGCCATTTGTCATTTTAATCCCACTTAACCTGCCCCTGATTTTGGTACACTGGTGGCCTGCCCTTGGACTGGTGGGGACCCAGTGGCATATTTACATCACTGAGTCACTGCCTTTATCTGTTCACTGATACACGTTATCATGTTCCCAAAATAATGTGTATTATGTAATTCCCACACATACTTCGTAGATCCAGTAGCACTTAAAGTCATCCTTGACTGCTGTACTAAGGACAAAAAGTTGGGGTCGTGTGGAAATGCCTTAAACTTTTAGACAAATAGCACATGAAGTCATTTTAATCCTTATTATATACTGAAAAATTTGCTAAAAGAGTGGATCTCAGGTGTTCTCACCACACACACACAAAAAGGTTAATGTTAATTAATGACTGTAGTAATCATTTTACTACATATGTATATCAAAACAGCATGTTGTATACATTAAATATATGTAATTTTTAAAAATTAAAACAAATATAAACTTAAAAAAAAAGAGCCAAATAAAAACATAGAATGGGGAGAGGGGGCACACAAAAAAGGCTGCTGAGTTTAAATAAATAATCCCTTAGGATAGACCTTGAGTCTACCAAACGCCAGACTGTACAGACTACACAACCATCAACCAAGTAAATCAGTATTCTTTAGGCACCAATTACTTTAATACAGGTACTTTTATTTTTAAACCTGGATACCTGTTGCTATTTGCTAAATATATGTAAGAGAGAAAAGCTATATATAAAGAGATAAAAATAAATATGACTTAATACTGTTAAACTTCATTTAAGTTATACCTTTTTCTAATCCAAAATAATAAAACAGCTATATTAAAGCAGACAGATTGTCAAAAGGTCTTTCACTTTACAAAGTAAATCAGTACTGGATTTTTTAAAAAGATGATTAATGTCACACTTTTAAAATTAGTATAATTAAGAAAAAAGTGTACACTCAACCCTTTTCAGTACTGCTTCCTTTGTTGATAGCACAATATTCCTTATTTTCACTCTTCTCACTTATTTTCACTTTCATCTAAAAACACTGTACAGGCCTCTAATTGAAAAACCCTTTCTTAATATTCTATTTTCTCTTTTCCTTCTGTCACAGCTAAGGTTCTTAGAAGAGCTTCTAAGTGGTTTCTTTTTCAGCTGTGGTTATAGATTCACATAAAAGATCCTGTTTCTGTTTTGTATTAGTTGCTAGAAAGCTCTTGACCAAATCTGGCCCATGTCTAATGAATGTTTATACTTTTCACCGTATACATTTTGGGCCTTCACCATACATCATATTTTTATATTCCCATTAGCCCTCATTTTTTTTCTTTAATGTTATATTTTTTGGACACTCCATTAAAAACATTTTGGAACAAGTTGAGGATTAAACATATATACATGCGTGCAGGGTTTTTTTTGAGTAAGCAAAGGCAGAGCCAGTGATCTTTTAATCAGAGCAAGAGGTCTTAGGATGTGGACAGCACACAGAAGAAGGAAGGATGTCCCTCAAAAATCCAAGTTTGACAACACAGAGCAGCAGCAGAAGAGGAATTGATGGGAAAGCTATGCTGACATATATCTGCACTGACTCCTATTACTTAGTCGTCTGTGCCAAAGAGAATGCACTGGGTAACAAGAAGTGATGGCAGGAAGTTTGGCATCGATGGCCAGATCTTAACACACAGCCTGTAGCTTCAAGGGCTTTGCTTAATATGAGCCTTCCCAACTTCTGGAAAGCCCAAATTAAAGAGGTGTGTTCCCCAGACCAAAGAAATAGACTCAGTGAGGCAGTGTTTGAGACAATAAATAGGAAGCTGAGGCTGTCCTCAGTGCATTTCTGCCCTTCCTCACAGGATTCTTCGGCAGATGGCAAATTCCATTAAGGAATGAGTCATTTTCAAAACAAACGACTGCATAAAACCTCTGCATAAAGACCACAAGAACACAAAATCTATGGACTCAATGCAATTGCAACCAGAATACCAACAGGTTTGTGGATATGTGTATGTAAATCGACAAACTGATTTTAAAATTCAAATGAAAACACAAAGGCTTAATAAAAGCCAAGACAGACTTGAAGTAGAACAAAGCTGGAAAATTTACACTGAAAGAAATTAAGATTTATTATAAAGCTATAGTAGTTAAGATGGTATGATATTGACAAAGGAGAAACTGATCAGTGGAACAGAATAGAGAGTACGGAAGCAGTCCACCTTATTTTATAATCAGTTACCTGATTTATGACAAAAGGTCTCACTGAAGTGAAGTGAGAAAAGGGTGGCTTTTTTTTTTTTTTTTTTTTGGCGGTACGCGGACCTCTCACTGTTGTGGCCTCTCCCATTGCGGAGCACAGGCTCCGGACGTGCAGGCTCAGCGGCCATGGCTCCTGGGCCTAGCTGCTCCGCGGCATGTGGGATCTTCCTGGGCCAGGGCACGAACCCGTGTCCCCTGCATCATCGGCAGGCGGACTCTCAACCACCACGCCACCAGGAAAGCCAAGGGTGGCCTTTTTAATAAATGGTGCCGGGTCATCTGGATTTCCACCTGGACAGAAAAATGTATATTGATCTCTACATCAAACCATATATAAAGATAAGTTGTGGACTTCCCTGGTGGCACAGTGGTTAAGAATCCGCCTGCCAATGCAGGGGACACAGATTTGAGCCCTGGTCCGGCAAGATCCCACATGCTGCGGAGCAGCTGAGCCCGTGCATCACAACTACTGAGCCTGCGCTCTGGAACCGGTGAGCCACAACTACTGAAGGCTGCACAGCTAGAGCCCATGCTCCACAACAAGAGAAGCCACCACAATGAGAAGCCCACACACTGCAACAAAGAGTAACCCCTTCTGGTTGCAACTAGAGAAAGCCTGCACACAGCAATGAAAACCCAACGCAGCCAAAAATAAATAAATTTATTAAAAAAAAATAAGTTGTAAAAAGATTGTGGATCTAAATGAGAAAGGTAGAACAATACCAGTTATAGAGAAAAATATCTTCATTACCTTGAATAGTCAAAGGTTTTTAAGATGAGAAAAAAACAGCTAATCTTTAAAAAATTGATCAAATGGACATTAAAATTAAGAACTTCTATTCATCCAAATCCAACATTAAGAGTAAAAAGGCAGTTCACAGAAAGGGAGAAAATATTTGCAATACAGATTTCTGACAAAAGATATATAAACCAGAATAAAGAATTCCTACAAATCAAGTTGAGAACAAAGCAACCCCAAAACAGAGAATTTCAGAAGGTTAATAAATATAAACTGTAGTTCATGTTAATCAGTGCTATTTAATTTGACACAAATTAAATTCAGTGCAATGTCACTACATTCCCATCAGAGTGACTAAAATGAGAAGGATGGAAAGTACAAAGTGTTGGAGAGGATGGAGAGCCACTGGAACTGTTGGTAAGAACATATATTAGTACAACCATTTTGGAAAACTGCTTGTCAGCATTCACCAAAGTTGAACATATGCTCATCCTTTGGCCCAGCAACTCTATTTCTGGGTACATACCAAACAGAAATGCACACGTGTATTCACAAAAAGACATGTACTAGAGAGTCACAGAACACCGTACGTAACAACCCTGAATCAGAAATCACATAAATATCTTTCAGTAGTTGACTGAGTACATAAATATAGTGTATGCGCGCGCACACACACACACACACACCAAACTAAGAAAATAACAACGGAAGAAAGGAACACAAAAAGCAAATGAAAAATATATCAAAGGAAATACCCAGTGGAACATGAAAAATTCACACCAGTAATATCCATAGTTTCAAAACCATAAGAACTTAAAGAGGAGACTGCAAGGCAACAGTAAAATTAAAAGTGAACTAGCAGAACTAGTAGTAGAATGAAAAAAATGGAATTGAACATAAAAGCAATATAATTGATGAAATCCACATTAAAGCTATACTCAAATAGAATAAGCAAGTGAACTGCAGCAAGAGACATAGTCCACAGTCTTGAGGAAATTAAAATGGAAAAGAATAAATCTATGAAAATATACAGGCATCTCCCTGGTGGTCCAGTGGTTAAGAATCCGCCTTCCTATGAAGGGGATGCGGGTTCAATCCCTGGTTGGGGAACTAAGATCCCACATGTTGTGGGGCAACTAAGCCCGCACACCACAACTACTGAGCCCGTGCGCCACAACTAGAAGGCTATGCAATGCAACTAAGAGCCCATGCGCCGCAATGAAAGATCCCATGTGCCGAAACTAAGACCTGACACAGCCATAAATAAATAAATATTAAAAAAATATATATATATATAAAGAACATAACAAATAAATGAAATGTTCAAAGATACAATGAAAATAAAAAACTTTCCTGAAATTAAAAAAAAAAAGAATTCTATGGATCATAAGTGTAACCCATGACAAGGAAAAAATAGATGCAGAATGGTCAATACCCAGACATTCAAAGTTACTAAAATATGAAGAATTAAGAATCATATGAAAAGATATACAATGGAGAAAAGACAGCCTCTTCAGTAAGTGGTGCTGGGAAAATTGGACAGCTACGTGTAAAAGAATGAAATTAGAACACTCCCTAACACCATACACAAAAATAAACTGAAAATGGATTCGAGACCTAAATGTAAGACCGGACACTATAAAACTCTTAGAGGAAAACATAGGAAGAACATTCTGACATAAATCACAGCAAGATCTTTTTTGATCCATCTCCTAGAGTCATGGAAATAAAAACAAAAATAAACAAATGGGACCTAATGAAACTTCAAAGCTTTTGCACAGCAAAGGAAACCATAAACAAGACGAAAAGACAACCCTCAGAATGGGAGAAAATATTTGCAAATGAATCAATGGACAAAGGATTAATCTCCAAAATATATAAACAGCTCATGCAGCTCAATATTAAAGAAACAAACAACCCAATCCAAAACTGGGCAGAAGACCTAAATAGACATTTCTCCAAAGAAGACATACAGATGGCCAAGAAGCACATGAAAAGCTGCTCAACATCACTAATTGTTAGAGAAATGCAAATCAAAACTACAATGAGGTATCACCTCACACCAGTCAGAATGGGCAGCATCAGAAAATCTACAAACAACAAATACTGGAGAGGGTGTGGAGAAAAGGGAACCCTCTTGCACTGTTGGTGGGAATGTAAATCGATACAGCCACTATGGAGAACAGTATGGAGGTTCCTTAAAAAATTAAAAATAGAATTACTATACGACCTAGCAATCCCACTACTGGGCATATACCCAGAGAAAACCATAATTCAAAAAGACACATGCACCCCAATGTTCATTGCAGCACTATTTACAATAGCCAGGTCATGGAAGCAACCTAAATGCCCATCGACAGATGAATGGATAAAGAAGTTGTACATATATATACAATGGAATATCAGCCATAAAAAGGAACGAAATTGAGTCATTTGTTGAGACGTGGATGGATCTAAGGACTGTCATACAGAGTGAAGTAAGAAAGAGAAAAACAAATATCGTATATTAACGCATGTATGTGGAACCTAGAAAAATGGTACAGATGAACCGGTTTGCAGGCAGGAGTTAAGACACAGATGTAGAGAACAAACGTGTGGACATGAAGGGGGGAAAACTGTGGTGTGGGGATGGTGGTGTGCTGAATTGGGCGATTGGGATTGACATGTATACACTGATGTGTATAAGACTGATGACTAATAAGAATCTGCAGTATAAAAAAAAAAAAAGAATCATATGAGTATCTATGCAGAAAAATCAAGTCACGTGAGAGGGAGAAAATCAGGTTGGCCATTTATACCTCTCAGGGTAATGCTTCAATGCCGAAAGACATTGGAGCAATTTCCTACAATTTCTGAGAAAAAGAAAGTGACCCAAGACCTTTATATTCTGCCAAACTGACTTTCAAAACTAAATGTAACAAACAGATCTTAGGCATGTACTTAGCTTATACTCTCTGGGAGAAACTATCAAATAACACAAATCGAGCTAATCAAGATAATATACACAGGAATGGACAAGCCATGGTAGAAAGACTGAGGTTAAGTATCAGGCCCATTTAAAAGTAGAATTAGGAATAAACAATTGTGCTTCTTTGGTCTTGGCCACAGAAAAGAGATGACAAAGGGAACACTGTCATTTGGAAAGCATCACAATGAGACGCAAACTGTGGCTCTAAGGCCTCCCACCTTCAGAAGCACACCTGTGACAAATGTGGCTGCCCTACCAGGCAGAAGAGGAAGTGTGCCTGGAGTGCCGAGGCTGAGGACAGAACACCACTGGAGCCGGGCAAGTGAAGCACCTACAGATTGTATCCTGAAGATTCAGGCATGGATTCTGGGGGAAACAACACCTAACCCAAGAGAGCCACTGGGGTAGGATCCAGTTCATCTTAGGGATTTCAGCCATTAGTCATGCAATAAATGCTCTGGTTTAAAAAAAATAGACAATTGTGGAAATTATAGAGCAAAATGAATTTTATAACTACTGATAGCAGTAAAAAAAAATACTTTTAATGATAATAAATACCTTATAAAACAGAGGTGGAGATGCTGGAAGCAGTATAAGTATTCTAATTGTTTCATGTTTCATAGCAGGGAGTTCATGGATGATGTAAAGTTAACACGTATGGTCTAAAATCAAACATCTAAATGCTCGTTATAGTTTTTCACACTTTCCCGTAATCACCGGTTATTGATTTTAGGGTTCTCTTTAAGAACTAATATCTCTTGTGATAAGAACACAGTCCTCTGAAGTTCTGTAATTCTTTCCATTAAAAAAAAGTTTCTTCTGTTAAATTCAAGTAGAATTAAAATTTTCATTTAAAATAAATGGACTACCACTCAGCAATGAAAAGGAATGAATCACTGCTGATTCATTTGTTCAACACGAACAAATCACAAAATTATTATTCTGTATGAAAGAACCCAGCACAAAAGAGTAATTATTGCATGATTTCATTTATATAAAAATCTAGAAGATTTAAACTATAGTGACTAAAAACATTTCAATGGTTGCTTCGGGCTGGGAGGAGAGAGAGGCATTGACTGCCCGGGGGCAAAAGGAATCCTTTGGGATGACAGAAGTGTTCTGTATCTTGAGTGTGGTAGTTCCCAGGTGTATGAATAGAATTCATAGAATTTTTATGAAAAACACATTAAAGGGATGCCACTTATTGTACATACATTATACTTCAATAAACTTAATTAAATAAAAACTCTAACCAAAAAAATAGCTTGGATAGTAAGATCCCATTTTTCTAAAATTGTTTCTGTTCTTCTCCCTTTATATATTCACAGAGGGCTACAATGAAGTTCATTAAATGTTAATGAAATGTCTATTTCTGAGTGATAGGATTTAAAGTGATTTTTTAATATTTATCTTTGGAATGTTTCCTATTGCTTGAATTTTTATAGTGGGCATGTGTAATTTTTACAACAACTATTGTCATTAATTTAAAATATAGGTAAGTCTATAATATTCCATTTGTTCTTCTGGGGAATTGTGCTGGACACGTGATGTAGAGACAGGTGCACAGAACAAGAGAGGAGGCCTCTGTCCCAGCCCCACTCCAGCTGGGCCCCCATCTGCTCAGCTGGTTTCACCTGCCCACAGAAAGAGTCTAACTTTGCTCCCCCCTCTACCAATAACAGGCCGTTTTTGTTCTCCTAGTGCCATGAAAATGGCAATAAAATATAAGTTCTGCGTAGCACACCAAAATAGAAATGGCTCCAATTCATCCTGATGAGGGCACTCAGGGGAGATGAGTTCTAGTCTCCAATGTGGTACATGCGACACCCATAAGAGAAGATTGCCAACATGTTTGTGGTTTGCTGGTGACCATACACAAGATATTTAATTTCTTCTTCATTTCTTCTTTGTATAATAAAAGGTCAGTGTGAAAAAGCATAAATAAAGTTCGTGAAGTGTTTTGAATAATAAAAGTGTTGTTATTTATGCTGAGCAATGCATTTTGTCATTCCGACAGTACGTTGTAGTATTAAAGTTTCTATTCTGACAAATTTGGCTAACAAGACGTTTCCACCTATTCATTAGGTTAAAGGGTGGATTTCTGACTAGTTTAGAATACAGATGGTTCTGTCCTCAAAGCAGGGAATCCAACTCTACTGGGACATAAAGATATTTTAGTTCAAAGCCTGATAATATACAAAACAAAATAAGTAACGTCCACAATATGACAAAACTGCTAGATAAATCATAAGGATTTCCCTTATGTAAAAAAATTAGTTTTAAGTGTAAATATTTTCTTTATACAATAAATAAATAAAAGAACTGTATTGTCTCTCAAAAAAAAATGTACTGAGACAACTGTATTGTCTCAAAAAAGAACATCTGATGGTTAAAATTTCATTTTTTTCAGCATTCAATTTGCCTGCTCATAAAATACTCTGTGATTGCATTTATTGCCTAGCGACTCTATTTACTACCCTTAAAAGTCTGCAATTAGCAGGTCGAATAGCACTGTAGACAGGTCCTCGCCAAGGTGGTACAGATTACTAAGATGCAATATTCCTTTTTAGAAAGAATAATAAGCCTTTATATAGCCATCAAAACCAGTTCAGACTGCAGAGTAAATAACATTAAAAAAATTAAGATGGAAAACAACAACTCTATTATAAACTCTCAAATCCCAGAAAGGAAAAACATATGAGCTACTAGGAGCCTTCCAAAGTTAAGCACTTAAACATTTGGCTGTAAAGGTTTAAAAATATATTTTGCATTAGTAGGTAAACGTAAAATTAAATGAATTATTTTTGATACTACCTGCCTGTGGTATATGTAATCAGTGGGATGAATGGAAAATTCTTACTCAAAAATACAAGACTGTCCCAACCAGTAAAACAAAGACTCATAACAAATTGGATAATAACAATTTACTCTTATCTTCCTGAACTACTTTCAATTCTACTCTTTCTAATTCTCATAGGACAGATATTATCATCCTTTTTATGATACTACTGCAGGCACAGGTCCTGGCTACACATGAGAATTATGAAAATTCTTATTAAAATGCAGATTCCTGGGTCCAATCCCCAGGGAGCCTGGTAAGCGCAGGATGAAGCCCAGGATGTGTTTTTTTTTTTTTTTGCGGTATGCGGGCCTCTCACTGTTGTGGCTTCTCCCGTTGCGGAGCACAGGCTCCGTACACGCAGGTTCAGTGGCCATGGCTCATGGGCCTAGCCGCTCCGTGGCATGTGGGATCTTCCCGGACCGGGGCACGAACCCGTGTCCCCTGCATCGGCAGGCGGACTCTCAACCACTGCGCCACCAGGGAAGCCCCCAGGATGTGTTTTTAAAAGCCCGCCCACCTCCGCCCTGTGAAATCGATCATTCTGACGCAGATGGTCTATGTCCCCCTGTCTGGATGCAGCCTGCAATCACAGGCTGTTGAAAACCTTTAAATCATGTGTTTATTTGTTTTGTTTTTCCACTTTTCTCCCTGGTTGCCCTGTCTTACAAGTTTTCCCACTTGGTTTTTGATTATCTAGAAGAATGTAGTGTTATCTTTCTAAACTTGGACATATTTCCATATACCCCCGCGTCCCCTGAGCCTAAAAAAAGATTATTATTGAAACTGAAAAAAGCTCCACTCTCCCGAGGGCTTATTTATCCTAACGAACTCGTATGATTCTAGACCGTTTCTCTGTCGAGACAAAACAGTATTCCCCTCCATCTACTAATGATTCATTCTGGGTTAGAATTTTCTCAAGATATATTTTTTTAAAGTATAACTAGATTATATTCATCACCTTTCTCACAAGCCTATATACCCCTCAAATAAAATCAGTAAAAAGAATAATGACTGCCTTCTACAGAAGGTTGGTAGTACATGATATTGCATAAATCAAAGTGAATTCAAGACCAAGCTTAAGCCACTTCCTGTGAAAAGCTTCCTGATCCCGCCCCTCTTCTCCCCTATGTCCTGCCCACTCCTGAATGTGACACCTCCCTCTGGAACTCTTGGGAGATTCACTCAGTGCCTCTGATGGCAGTTGTCCGATCTGTCTCACAGCCTGATTTCATGCCTACCCCCCAACTACCAAAGCTTGACTTTCTCAAAGATACAGACAGTGCCTTACAGTGCATACCACATGAATCAGAAAAGCAGTGGCTGTGTAGCCTCCTTTTCTCTTTACATTCATACATACCCAGGGTGCACAGAGCCCTCTCACATGCACCTTAAGCTTTTGCTTCTTTCTTCACAAACCCACAGAGATTCTGTGACTTTCCATGGCTCTTCTCTCCTCTATCTCAGCTACTTCCAACTTGGCTGTTCAAAAACTATTGCAATATAGCAATTTCTATCAATTGACTTCAATAAGGGTATATACTGTCAACCACCAGAACTCAAGGCCGTCCTCTTTCTAAGCATTTTCTGTGGGTTAGTGCTTTGATCCAGAGCTTGTGAGCTGCCCTAGAGAGAGAGAGAGACCCACGTACCTCGTCCTGCAGGAGAGTCTTACTGTACTCCAGGTGGTGCCTCTCCAAGATGGACGATCCATGAAGCCTTGCTAATGGAGATGTGGATCTAGGAGGAAAAGGATAATTTTAGCTATTTAAACATTACACATACGGTTACATGATGCAGAATCTTTACAATCTGAGGATTTTTTTTTCATTTCTTCCCTCTCCCCGAATGCCTGTGAAACAGTTGGAAGTAACATATTGGAAAAGAATCTTTAGATTTAGAACAGGAGAATACGCTCTTTTTAAAAAGTCCTTTAAAAAAAACAACAACCCTAATTTGTTAAATGCGTAAAATGATTGACTTGTTTAAACTATGAAGTTTGGTTCACTCCCTGCATCTAAAATTGTTAACTTCCCTGGAGCTTATGGAGGTGACTATGACTTACAGAACATGTAGCAAACTTGTTGAAGCCCATAGTTTATTTGCACAGAAAGTGTATATTAAGAATTTCCAGGAACCAAAATGAAAATGATGATAAAGTAACATTTCTTTTCTCCTCTAAGACAGTGACATAAATTTAAATTTCCCATTTGTTAGTGGTGAGGTCACAGCTTTATGTAAAGTGGGGACTTTGGTATCCTGTCTTTCTACAATTCTTCCTGTTCAAGGAAGGGGAAGCAACATTGAAAATAAAAAGGTGTGCACAGGGAACTCTGTTCAATATTCTATAATAACTAAATGGGAAAAAAACTTGAAAAAGAACAGATACATGTATATGTATAACTGAATCACTTTGTGGTACACCTGAAACTAACACAACATTGTAAATCACCTACACTCCAATATAAAATAAAAATTTTTTTTAAAAAGAAAATAAAAAGGTGAAAAGAAAAGATGGAGAGAAGCCGAGGTGAAAGGTCTAATAGATAATATGAAGACTTTGTTACAGAAATATGGAATAAATAATTTTAAGGAAGGGAGAAATCGGAAATATGGGTGGCAGTCTTAGTAGAGTTTCACTTAATTTCAGAAAGAACAGAACTTTAGGGAGGAGAGGAGTCATTAACAGGTCACTAACAGGTCTGGTAAACCAAGTATTCTAGTTAGGGAACAATCAGACTATGTCCGATCCGTTCTATAATTGATCATAATTTTAATACATATTCAAATACCTACACTGTGTCAGCACTGGAGATTTAAACAAATAAAAAAAGCTCAATTTCTGTTAGAAATGAGTGGTATCTTAGTTCCTTTAGGTTTAAAAACATTACTCAAGAAAGGTTACTGGGGAGCTAGATATTCAACCAGTCTCAAAATAACACCTCACAGATTACGTATTAGTACAAAGGAGAAAATGTACCTTTGCATAAAGAGATCTGCTGAATATTACTCATAAATAGTTTAACTTAACCTTGTAGTTAATGGAACAAATTGATATCATGAGCCTCCTGATGCAATGCACTGAGAAGGACACAACATCACCTACGTAGAATTCCCACCAAAAATGTTTACCCTGAATCTAGTAATCAGAAAACTGGACAAATCCAAATTGAGGGATATTATGCAAAACAACTGGTCTAGAATCTTCAAAAATATCAACATTCTGAAAGATCCAAAAAAGTTAAGGAACAATTCTAGATTAAAGGAGATTCAAGATATTTGACGACTAAATGCAGTGTGTGAGCCTTGATTGGACCCAAAACAGAGAAGAAAAGATAGTTATAAAGGACATTATTGGGGAAATTGGAATAAACATTCTATACTAGATAACAGTATTGTACCAATGTTAAATTTCTTGAGAGCGATCGTTATACTGTGTTTATATAAACAAATGTCCTCCACGTTCCCAGGAAATATGTGCTGAAATATTTTCGGGTTAAATGTCATGCATGAGGCCTGCAACTATCTCACAAATGGTTTAGTAAAAAAAAAAAGAAAAAATTATTTTTTATACACACACATCTGTTAACCCAGTTGAGTAACATCCCAACTTCCTGAAGGAATCTGAAGATGCGGGGTGGGTGTGGGCGACTATTGTCGGTATATTCTGGGAAATTTTGCGGTGGTAAAGATGATTGAAGACTGGATACAAGTACATTTTACCCTAAAATTTAAGTAGAAAATGGTATAATCTGTAGATGACAGAACAGGGAGATTGACGTTAATCTATGAAACAGTTTAAACTGCTTCAGAGTTTGTAAGCACTTACAATATAACTACTAGGAAATTCCAGAGAAGGTTTAGAAAGAGAAAATGATGCTGAATTGATCTCATGAACACTTTTGTGATATGGTTTGTGAGAGGGGAAGGCCAGAAACAGTGTGTGTCTGGATTTCAGCAAGACAGCTGAGAAGAAGCTTCAAGATGTGTTCTGTATGAGCTGGAATATTGAGTGTGGACAAATACTGAACAGCACCACCCAGTGAGTGCTGCTTAATTAACTGTCTTCCCCAGGGATAGGTTTCTAGCCCCAAGTCTCAGAACTCTGCCCTGGTTTTGTCCTGATGCACAGTTTTATCAATGACTTGAATGAATATTGATGGCAATCATGACTATCTAATTTTCAGATGATAAAAAAGCTGGAAAAAATATCGAATCCATTGGCTGACAGACTGCTTTAAAAGGCAATTTCAATTAAGAGTGGAATAAAGAATCAGATTAACACAGCAAAGGAAACCATAAGTGAAGTGAAAAGACAACCTACAGAATGGGAGAAAATATTTGCAAACAATGTGACTGCCAAGCGATTAATTTCCAAAATATACAAACAGCTCAATATAAAAAAAACAAACTAATGACCCAATCAAAAAATGGGCAGAAGACCTAAACAGACATCTCTCCAAAGAAGACATACAGATGGCCAACAGGCACATGAAAAGATGCTCAACATTGCTAATTATTAGAGAAATGCAAATCAAAACGACAATGAGGTATCACCTCACACCAGTCAGAATGGCCATCATTAAAAAAATCTACAAATAATAAATGCTGGAGAGGGTGTGGAGAAAAGCAAACCCTCCTGCAGTGTTGGTGGGAATGAATGTAAGTTGGTGCAGTCACTATGGAAAACAGTATGGAGGTTCCTTATAAAACTAAAAATAGAGTTACTATGTGATTCAGCAATACCACTCCTGGGCATATATCAGGAAAAGACAAAAACTCTAATTCAGAAAGATACATGCACCCCAATGTTCATAGCAGCATTATTTACAATAGCCAGGACAAGGAAGCAAACTAAATGTCCATCGACAGATGAACGGATACAGAAGATGTGGTGTATATATATATGGTATATATACCATACAGAAAATGTGGGAGATATATATATGTGTGTGTGTATATATATATATATGTGTGTGTGTGTGTGTGTGTATATATATATATATATATATATATATGATGGAATATTACTCAGCCATATAAAAGAATGAAATAATGCTATTTGCAGCAACATGGAAAGACCTAGAGATTATCATATTAAGTGAAGTAAGTCAAAGACAAATATTATATGATATCACTTATATGTAGAATCTCAAAAAATCATACTCATGAACTTATTTACAAAACAGAAATAGACTCACAGACATAGACAACAAACTTAGGTTACCAAAGTGGAAAGAGGGAGGGAGGGATAAATTAGGAGTTTGGGATTAACACACACACACCACCACATATAAAACAGATAAACATCAAGGACCTACTGTATAGCACAGAGAACTATATTCAATATCTTATAATAACCTTTAATGGAAGAGAATCTGAAAAAGATAGATTATATATATACATATATATGTATATATAAAAAACTGAATCACTTTGCTGTACACCGGAAACTAACACAATGCTGTAAATCAACTAAACTTCAATTTTAAAAAAAGAACCAAATTAAGAAGATGAAATTTAATTAGGATTAAATATAATCATGGATCATAAATATAAACATGGATCATGTTTGGATTATTATGTCAAACCCCAAGACCCACATTTTTTTTTTTAACATCTTTATTGGGGTATAATTGCTTTACAATGGTGTGTTAGTTTCTGCTTTATAACAAAGTGAATCTTTGTAACAAAGTTATACATATACATATGTTCCCATATCTCTTCCCTCTTGCGTCTCCCTCCCTCCCACCCTCCCTATCCCACACCTCCAGGCGGTCACAAAGCACCGAGCTGATCTCCCTGTGCTACGCAGCTGCTTCCCACTAGCTATCTACCTTACGTTTGGTAGTGTACATATGTCCATGCCTCTCTCTCGCTTTGTCACAGCTTACCCTTCCCCCTCCCCATATCCTCAAGTCCGTTCTCTAGTAGGTCTGGGTCTTTATTCCTGTCTTACCCCTAGGTTCTTCATGACATTTTTTTCCCTTAAATTCCATATATATGTGTTAGCATACGGTATTTGCCAAGACCCACATTTAAGGAATGACATAAAAACACTGGAGTGGGTTCACAAAAGAATAACAGATAAAATTATATGTATAGAAAATATTATATGAGAAATGATTAAAACAAAAGTTCAACCAGGTATATTCAGCCAGGAAAAGAGGAGGGGAAAATAATAATTCTCTTTGATATAAGAAGGAATAGCCTGTGGATGAGAAATTATACATATTCTAACAGCTTCAGAGACTTGAACTAGGACTAACAGAAGTTATAAGGAGACCAATTTCAATTTGGTATCATGAAGAACATTCAGCCATTAGAATCATTCAAAAATATGAGTCCCTTATGAGCCATTATAAAAAATAATGGAATGTAGACTAGAGAACTCAGGAAGAAATACAGTAGGAAAGAGGCCTGCGTTGAATGTGGGGCGGAGGAGGATGAGATAAATGCTAAAGTTCCTCAGATTTTTTTGCTGATAACCACATCTCATCAGACACAAAACGGAGGTGAGTAAAGGAGACTGAAAGATGAGAGAACTGAAAAACTAACCAAGAAAAGGGGGATGAAAGGAACAAAGAAATCTATGAACCTATGAAAGAATGAAGCAGAAAACAAAATGGCCAGAAAAGTGAACAAAGAGAACAAAAGAACTCAAGGGAATAATAAAAATTTGAAAATGGCAGGGTTTCTAGGGCATTGCCAGAGGGCATAGCCTAAAGATGGGAGATAAGGATGAAAACCAGAACCCAGGGCGTTGGACATTCTGGAGACAAGAAATCAGACCAAGGACACAAGGTCAAGCCAGGAAGCTGTGTCCCAACAGCTTCAGCTTACACTGCACAGTAGCCTGATCGGTACCACCAATATGAGAATAATAATTCAGTCTTATTCAATCTTCTGTTAACTGTTTTTACCAGTGTAATGTCTCCAGATCTTTGTGGACTCCTGAGCAATTCCCCCAGCACAGTAAGGGCACATAAGGAGATTCATCAAGTAAGACAGAAATAAAGACACACACCTACTAGAGAATGGACTTGAGGATATGGGGAGGGGGAAGGGTAAGCTGTGACAATGCGAGAGAGTGGCATGGACATATATACACTACCAAACGTAAAACAGATAGCTAGTGGGAAGCAGCCGCATAGCACAGGGAGATCAGCTCGGTGCTTTGTGACCGCCTGGAGGGGTGGGATAGGGACGGTGGGAGGGAGGGAGACGCAAGAGGGAAGAGATATGGGAACATATGTATATGTATAACTGATTCACTTTGTTATAAAGCAGAAACTAACACACCATTGTAAAGCAATTATACTCCAATAAAGATATCAAAAATAAAATAAATAAAATAAAATGGATAACTGGGACTTCCCTGGTGGTCCAGTGGTTAGGATTCCATGCTTCCACTACAGCGGGACACAGGTAAGAATCAATACATGTATATGTATAACTGAACCACTTTGCTGTACACCTGAAACTATCACAACATTATTAATCAACTATACTCCAATATAAAATAAAAAGGTAAACAAAAAAAATAAAGGGCTGGAACTCTCAAGACGAAGACGTTGCTTACCCGGAACCCAGAATGGAGATTCCCTTTTCAAGGCAAAGCCTGATTGGTAGAGTTGCTGAAGGTGAAAAGTCACTGCTCACGAGGTGCATTTCATTCACTGAGTAAATTTCTTCAGCATCTACTATGTTTCACATATACAATTTCATGTGATTCTCACAGCAGTCTTAAGAGGTCAATATTATACCCATTTTACAGTTAAGAAACAGAATCTCAAATAGATTAAATGATTTGCCCAAGATCCCTCAACTGGGAAGTATCTGGATCCCATAAAACCAGACTCCAAAGCTCATTCTCTCTAAATTGTCTCACTCCCTCTGGTACCTCTGGAGAGGGGTAGGTCATGTGTCACAGATGAAGATACAGTGTGGCCAAGGCAGACAGAGCTTCTTAAATGTCACTATCAAGGAGTTAGGCTGGCTATGGCATTGCTGATGAATTTTGAAAAGTGCCAATGACACAATAACAGTAATAATAATAATACTTAATAATTATTAACTGCCAAGAGCCAACCATGAGCTGAGTGCCTTATATATATCTCATTTAATCTTTACAACGACCTTAAGTGTTAGGTACCATTACTATAATTATTATTTTCCCGATGAGGAACTCGAAGCTTAGAAAGTTTAAATAACTTGTGAACCCAATAAATCCAAATCTGTCTGAGCTGAGGGCCTGTACCCTTATAATTGCACTTCTTTTCTTGGTCAAGAGAGGAAGATGGTGATGATGTTAAGATGCAAGGTCAGCTGAAGGTCAGTTGGTGGAAGTACAAGGACCAGGGACGTGAGAGTAGTCAGCCCAGGAAGAAATGTTCTCTAGCTTGAGCTGGTGGGGTGCTACCCAGGTGTGTACAGGTGTAAGCCAAAGATCAATGCGTTCTAATGTATGAATTCAATACTTTGATGAAACAAAGTTGAAAAAAGAAGGAGTGAAGGCGTTTACAAATAAGGGGGGGGCACCAGAACACGCTGATGTGGCCACACGTGTTCACTTACTTCATCTGATACAAGTTGTTGGTGCCTCTGTGGTCAATGTCATGGCAGAAGGCAGCAGCAAGCATGGCAAAGGCTTCAAGATCTGTGTAGTATTTCTTCAGTCTTCCTGTCTAAAAAAACAGACGTACATATTTACTTGGATTAATGCACCTCCGCAGCATGTGCAGTGAGGCCGGCCTGCAATGGAGAAGGGGGTCTGCTGTGTTTTTAGAGCAAGCTGGCTTTATTTCTTGAGGACTGTAGCTCATTCTGGGCCGTTACAAACCCAGCAGGTAACTGAATTTTCCTTTATGGATATAAGGACACGAGTGTCAGAGTGATAATTCAGCCAAACGCCCAGGGATACCCACGTACCCTGGCATCATCTCCAGGGGGGTTGGGGGTTTATGGGACTGTATCCATGAATTCCAAAATTACTGATCTAAAGTGATGGACTGGATCCATTTCTCACCACACTCAGGAGGGAGATGCACAGGTTTATGATGATTCACAGGCTCTGTACCTACCATCAGCAAAGTGAACATCGTCTGCCCCACATTGAACCCGTGTCGCCAGTTGTGGTAAGTGACGGCACGGTATCCCTTCCTCACCGTGTACATCCATCTGGTGAGAACCTGCCACCAAAGAAGACAACACCACTCAGACTTTGGAGTAGAATTCTAAAGGTAAGAAGGTCTGTGACAACCTTATCTGAAAAGATAGGTTGGCCTTGTTTACAGGGTTTAAGTGGACAAACTGACGAAGTTAATGATAATTTAAAATCCACACTGCAGGGAATCTTCTGAACCACAGGAAATTTTAGTGGAGTTCAGCCACAGAATCACAGCATTTTAAATTAAATACCATCTGACCTCTACAGGTACTTTGAATTTCTCCACCACATTTATTTCAAGAAACAGCCGAAGTCCACACTTAATCAGTTCGTGCTCTGTGATGGGGAAGTCGCTGAAGCGGAATTCATACAGGTCTACGGCCTGTGGGTCTGGTAGGTCCTCTTTCTGTTGAAACAAGGACCAAGTGTTCCAGATTACATTCATTTATTTCCTTTTAGTCTGATATACCCGACATTGGACATAAAACAAAATTACAATAAAAGGATGCCACATGCAATTCACTGAGTCTCTACTTGCCCAATACTGGGTTATGCCTTATTATCCTAACAAACCTACACAATGATCCTCAGTTTCCAGATGGTGAAACTAAGGCCCAGCTATACTGAGAAGCTTTCTAAGTGATGGCATTCAATTCTAAATCAGGCCCCAGTGGCTATTTTCTTTCTTTGATGCAAGATAAAATGTTTACTTGCAGCAGCCTAACCCATTTTCAATACTCAACTTTTTTCCATTCCAGAAATATTCAGTAAACAGTAAATGATGGCTTAATTCGATTCTATCGTATTATCTTTACCTATTCAGTGATGCTTTCCTACTCGTCTGTGGGCTCCATAAGGATGGGATCTGGTCTGTTTTATTTGCTGTGGTATCTCAGAACCTGTAGGGCCTTTCCCATGGAGGTGCTTGGTAAATGTTTGTTGAGTGAATGAATGAATGAATGCCCCGCAGTGTACTGGTACACTTGCAGACATCTAATTTAACCCACCCCCCTGTCAGGATTTAGGACTAGGTGAAAAAACAGTGAATTAGCCCCATGAATATTGACATGGCTTGGGAGATAAAAATATGCATTTTGGCCTTAAGGAATTTAACTTACTAAAATGGTTATAAAATACAAACCAGTGAAAGCTGAGAGCTTAGAACATTCCCAGAGCACAGAGTCAGTGCCAGGGCTGGGAGAAATTGCAGGCAGGCTGAGCGAACTGAAGGAGGAGAGACTCTGGAGGGCTGTGTATTCAGCTGATCTGGTAGAAGGCAGGTCAGAGACAGTCCCACGGGAGGAGAGAAGCAGGCGAGGGCTGTGTGGGTCCAGCAGATGCAGGAGCAATTCAGTTCAGTGGGTATTTACTGAGCCCATTATAAATCCTTAATACTGTGCTAAGATCACGTCCCTCAGTAAGTTCAAGGTTTCCCAGAGAATGATTCATGCTCTATTTGTACAAAAGTCAACACCAAATGGTATATGGCTCTTTTAAGTACAATTATGGTTTCTGTTCCCCTAACCCCCGAGTCTGGGCTGGCCCCTCAAACCCTTGCCCTTCTCTTCAGGGAACTTCCTGGTCCTCCTGTGCCCCCTTCTCCTCAAGGCCACTCTCAGACTGTCGCTTTAGGCAGAGATCTCTCTCCTACAAAGCTATGGCTTGGAGCCAGGAGACTAGCATTCAGTTCTGGGTTGGTATTAGCTATTGGGTTGGCCAAAAGGTTCGTTTGGGTTTTTCCATAAGATGCTACCCAATATGTCAATGTTCTCATCTGTGAAATGGGAGTGACAAGAGTAACATTTTTGTCTTTGTTGTTCTAATGAAAAGGCAGTGCCAATTTCATTTGCATGTGTGTCAAAGAAAGTGAGAGGGGGATTCAACCCATGGCCCCTAGTAACACTTCACAAAACTCCTTTCTCACAGGATCTCCTGCGTCCTCTGCCAAAGCCTTCTCATCACTTTCTCTCTCTCCAGACCCTCCCAGATTCCTTGCCCAAAGGGGCTCTTTTTCTGCATTCATTTTTATTCATTCAACAAACATTTACTGGTTCCTATCTGTGTTGTAGGCATTATGGATAAAGCAATGAAGAAAGCAGGCATTGTCACTGCCCCTGAAACACACATTCTCGTGGGGAGAGACAAAAAATAAGCACATCTTTTAAAAAATCAGACTAAGAATTACGGGGTACGGTGGGGGGTGCCCAATGCCCAGAACCTCCCTGCTGGAGGTCGCCTCAGTCCTGCTGTCCCCAGAGTATTATGTAAAGATCAAACGTGAAAATGCTTTTTAACGCGTTATCAGGTCAGTCACACTAAAGCGTAAACGCGCATTTCAGCAGGAAACAAAGTAAGAAGTTCTCAGAATTAGGACTCCCAGTCCCCATTTACAGTTACAGGTGAACCGATAAAACAATACTACAATATGGCAATCACAGGTTTTGAAAACCAGCAGTCATGCAGCAGTGATACAGAGAGACTGATAGAAATAAAGGCTTTTGATTCATCTGATAAGTAGGAACTCAGGCCCCAAAGGCTGGTCTTCCCCTCCCTGAAGGAACCCACAGCTGAGGTGGAATGAGAGTGGGGAGGCTGCTGCCACCCCACATGCCATAACATGGCGCCAGCCACCTGCTGCATCCCAGCTGGCTGACTCCCTCTGCTCCGGGAAGAAGCTCCTGGGTATCTGATCAGGTCCCTTCGCAGGTTCCAGTGTGCCAGGCTGCCATGGTCTCGTCCCACCGCCCTGCCAGGCCTCACGGGCTGCTCCCCTCTTCCGCTCACTGGGGCTCCAGCCATACCCAGCTGTCTTCGGTCTCCTGTGTCCCCACGCCCTGGTCTGCACTGTCCTGCTTCCCCCTCCCATCTCCAGCCATCTCCAAGCCCCCATTGTCAATCTCTGCCCAGCCGATTCCTGCTTTCCCTGCAGGCCTCCATGCCATGGCCTCATCTCGCAGTTTATCATCTTCTGTGAGTAGAATCAGGCCCTTATCCTCCCCAGGGCCCTTGGTGCTCACACCCTGTGAACCCATTCATTCAAGGCAGTGTCACTGCTTGTATTTTTTGTCTCCCTAATAAACAGGCGGCTTCTTGAACCAGGTGAAAACCAGACCACACTATCTTTTGCCCTCGAGGCTTAACGGTTCCTTGTATCATAGGACATTTCAGTAATTACTGAATGAATGAAAAACAAAATGGAATGAAGGAGGACTGAATGAGGTACTTCTCTGGGACGCCCTGTCCTCATCTCCCATGGTCTGGTAAATGTGAGCTGCAGGGCATCCGCGAGTGAACTGAAATGTCCTGGGAAGCAGAGGGGAAGATGGGACAACGACTTTCCCTACTTCCTTTGCCCAAGTCACTGCACTGCTACCTCAGTGCTTCCCAGCCCAGCAACGTGTACCTGCTGTTATACCTATAAAAGAGGACCACACCTTCCCTGAACTGAGAGTTAAAATGCATCCCTGCAGAAAATCATGGTTAAGTGGAGATGCATAAATATTTATGTAGCTTGGAAATTATGCCAATAGTTTTGGAGAACGCCTCTGAAATATGGTTGTTTCTTGAGTTAAGTTTTATGCGGCAATGATTTGGGATGAGCTTAAAGCACATTTTACATTCAAAATAGGCCGTTTTATTGTAAAGCTACTGGTTCTTTGCCCATTTTATTGCTCCTCCATCATAAGACCCTTCCTCCTCTAAATGGAGAACTAGAAAATTTCCAACATGTCATGGATGTCAATTAAAGCTTTTTTTTACAAGAAGATAAGTTTTGTTGGGGGTAAATGAGGAGAAGGAGTCATCTTCTGGGCCAAGTGTGAGAGGAAAGTGCTCAGAGGTAAAGCCAAAGAGAGTGACAGGAGGAGGAAGAGCCTCAAGTGACATGAAGACATAAAAGTGGGAGCAGATCCCTCAAAAAGGGGTCACAGGCCACTGGCTCTGTGGTGGTACAGCCAAGGGCCAGGATGGGAGGACAGATAAAAATGGGAATGTGGAAGGTGAGATATTCAGTAATCTTAGTTCAGAAAGAAGAACATATGTCATGGATTGGAAAGGGGCAGTGGAAAACAGGATGAGGTAGTTAGGGAGGGAAATAAGTGTGATATTATTTCAATTTCGAGCAGATTGTATTCAAGCCTCTGAAATTCAAGGTCTAGGGGCCTTGGTAATCCCAGGTTCTTAATTGGGATCCCAGAAGGGCCACGCTCTAGAAATAAGGGCTCTACCCTAGTAGCAAGAGCAAAACTGAAATAGACCACCCCTAACAAAATCTAAAACCAACTCCTTCACCTGCCAGAAGAAATTCTAACCCTTTGAACAGAAAGATAATATCACCCAGAGCCCCTACAAATCCTAACCCACAGTGTCTGGTTTTCAATTTAAAAACTATGAAGTATGCTTTAAAATGATCAAATGACTAAAACCCAAGAGTAAAAATAGACAGTAGAACCAGACACATAGGTGATTCAGGTATCTAGATGGAGAATTCAAAATCACTATGTGAATAAATTTAAGAAGATAGATAAAGTAGATTAAATGATGGAAAGGTTTTTTTTGTTTTGTTTTGGTTTTTTTTTTTGCGGTACGCGGGCCTCTCACTGTTGTGGCCTCTCCCGCTGCGGAGCACAGGCTCCGGACGCACAGGCTCAGTGGCCATGGCTCACGGGCCCAGCCGCTCCGCGGCATGTGGGATCTTCCCGGGCCGGGGCACGAACCCATGTCCCCTGCATTGGCAGGCAGACTCTCAACCACTGCACCACCAGGGAAGCCCTAAATGATGGAAAGTTTTAGCACAGAGTTGCAATCTTTAAAAAAAAGAATTAAATATACATTCTAGAACTGAAAAAGATAATCTCTGAAATTAGAAACTTACTGGATGGGTTTAACAGTTGATTGTAGAACATGTGTTTGGGTGGGTTTAAACAGTAGACACAACAAAATACAAGCTTAATGACTAGAAGAGAAGTTATTTCAACTAGATATAATAGGGGTGACCCAATGGCAACAATAGAACTGCATTCCTCCAGGATCCAGAAGAGAAGCTAGCAATGGCAGATGACAATGGTGCCTCCAAGGGTCTATCTACATTCTACTGTAATTCTGCCATGTCTTCCAGGGTGGCCATGCTGTAATCCAGAGCTATTAAAATAAACCAGGCCATGCTACCCCTAGAGTCTGTGCCTGCATTCCCTTATGCAGTAATCTAGTTTAACTATGATTCTAAATTACCTTTGTGGATTGTACTGTAGGGGACAAACAGAAAGAAAAGCAAGGACCCAGAAGATCACTCTGTAGAAGAAATCTCTTTCCTTTTTAGCTTTGAAAGGTGCCAGAGAAGAGGAAACTCAACACTAACTTGAAAAATGAGAACAAGTGTCCTACTATATTTTATTTAAAAGGCATTAAGGATAGAAGTAAAACACTTACCAAAATTGTGACAAGTTGGTTTTCTTCACAGTCTTCAATTACATCTATATTTAACTTCTCTTTAAATTTCTAAAATGTAAAAGCAAAGGAGGTGTGAAATTGCTATAAAGTTGATTTCTATCTGATTCCTTTACTCTTAAAATCAGTTAGAATAAACTATGTTGTAATGAGTTCCATGAAAGATGCATTCTGGATACAAAGAAGATCTATAGCACTTGATTATTTAGAATTTTCTCTAAAAATTAATTAATCTCTCTTTTCTCCCCAAAATGTAACAGTAGCTGTCTCAAAAAAAGAGAGAGAGAGGGAGAGGGTGAGGGAGACGTCGGTTGTTTGCATGTAGGCGAGAAAAATGAATGGCTTACATCTGTTTTTATTTAGTTTATAGCAAGTTCCCTTTATTCTCCCCAGACATTTTCATCTTCAACATCTCAAACTCTCAAATCAAATTTCTTTTAAGTCTCAAACCACCCAGCAAAACCAAAACCAACCAACCAACCAAGCCAACAAACAAAAACACCCCAGGAAAACTACATCCACACACACTCTGAAAGCTTTTGAAATAAAGGAATAGAGACAGTGGGTGTGTTATATTTTCCCTTCATCTGGTGGTGATTAGAACACTGTTAGCGAATATCTACTTGCTCTCCAATCATCCATGATGCTGATCTTGGTCATGTTTGTACCTTGAAAATTTTAGTGAATTTGATGTGAGGAAAGAATTGAAACGAGCTTGCACAGCTGGGCTTGCTCTCTTGTACTTGTCATCACCATGAGAAGAACATCTATCAGGTAGCTGCTGATCAAGGATGATAGACGCAGAAAGCAAACCAGACACACAGCTTGGAGCCCAGCCCAACCAAGATTAGTTGAAATCTGGTCAACCCACAAACTCATAAGTGAGAAATAAATGCTTATTGTCATACACCACTGAGAGGTTATGGTTGTTATACAGCATTATACGGCAACAGCTGACATTTCGCTCCCTAGAAAAATTTTTTTCCTTGCTAACACTCTTGAATCTAGACCTCGCTACTCCAGCTCCTACAGAGCTATTTTTAACAAAGTGCTATTCCAACCAAGCAGCCTGGAAAGTCAGTAAGGCTCTGTGTACTGTGGACCACTCAAGTTCCCCCCAACCCCTCCTTCTTTGTTTCTCCCCTCCTTAGCCCGGGACTAAACCTATTCTCATTTGTCAGACCTCCGGGTAATTAGGCGAATTCCAGAGGCCGTGGTTAGATAGCATCTAATGTCACAGGACGAATTCCTCACTTACCAAAATGGACTTGATTTCATCAGGAGTAGCTTTGGTGTGGTTCATGAGCATTTCCTGGGCTATGTCCTTTCTGTTTACTAGTTTATTCATTTTCTCATAGGTGTCAGTATTTAAAAGAGACCATCCAAGAAATTGTGTGAGAGTCTGAAATAGATAGAATGTGATTCGATTCTCTAAACCTAAAGAAAAAATGATTCGGAGGCAACAGTTTGCATGCTTTCCTATCAATCAATCTCCCTTCCACCATCAACAACCCAGTTCCTTGTTTTAATCTAAGAAAAAAAAAAGAAAAAGTACAATAATCAGAGCCAGACAATAAAACTGGCTAAGCCCTTGCTTTTCAAAGTGCTCCATGCACCGTGAATACTTTATTAGAGGAGAGGAATTACAAAAATCCAGTAGATAAAGCATGACCTGAAAATCAGAGAGGGCTGGAGGTGGCAGCAAGGGTGAGAGGTGATAGAAGGGGAGTAGGGAGAAAGGAGAGACCTTTCCCCAATTCCCTAGTACTGAAAAGAATTTTGATGAAGCCAAAAGTTCACACTTTGGTAGAAAACGGTACAGTTTACGGAAGTCAGGAAACAGAAATGACACAATAACAATATACGGACTGCAACCATGTGTGACTCACGTCTTAATTGCCCTTCAGAAACATCATTCCAGAATAACAAATAATTATGCATCTTCTATTATTTCGTGCATTTCATCTACCTCCATTAGTTTATAATTGCACTTACCTCAGTGATGTGTTCATCATACTCATCAAAAGGCTTTCCATCCTTTCTGTTGTAAAATGTAGCTACACCCACGATGTCTTCCTTCTTGTTGACAATAGGCAGGGACAAGACGTTTTTAATGACCCAACCAGTCTCATCTACAGGTCCTTTCTACAAACAATAAAGACACTAAGGTTATTTTTTTAACTTTTTTTTTTTTGAAATAACTATAGGTACACAGGAGGTTGCAGAAGAAGTGGACAGAGAAGTCCCATGTACCCTTTAGCCAGTCTTCCCCGTGATAACATCTTGTGTCACTATGGTACACTAACAAAACCAGGGAATACATATTGGTACGACCCATGGAGCTTATTCAGATTTCACCAGATTTATATGTATTTGTGCACGTGCGGGGGTAGGCAGGAGTGTTTCTATGCCAACTCATCACATAGGTAGATATGTGCAACCTCCCCTAGAACCAAGATAGAGAACTAATCCATCATCACGGGGCTCCCTTGCCCTACCCCTTTATAGCCACTAGAGCCCTCACTATTCCCCACTTAGGTTATTTTCAGTTTAAAGAAAGAATAATTGCGGGGTGTTAGATGCACAATTCCCATGTTGTATCAGAACACGGCTAGAACTATACAGCCATAAAAGTGCTGTAGTACATTTAAGTGTCCTAGAACCAAGTGTCTGTACTGTGACAACCCTACCCTCTTCTCTTTGACCTCTCCCGCTCCAGCCCTAGGGATGGGAAGCATTTACCTGTGTTACCTCAGTGTCCCCTGTTCATTTCTTCTGTCCTCCAAAACCTGTTTAGCTAAATTCTTATATTAAATTATCTCTGTTGAAATACCTAGTGTGGTTTCTGCTTTCCTGACGGATCCATCAAGATCGCTTTTTGTTCTGTGGTGTGATTCCACTTAGTAAACATCTGTCAAGCCCCATGATGGGCTAGTTGCTGGGGGTGCAAAGGTGACTAAATCACAGTCCCTAAGCTCAAGATAACAGTCTAGTAGGGAATGCTGACACAGAAGTTCAGCAGTGTTTCTCAAAGTGTTGCCCAAAGATCAAAGGCAACAGATTTTTTTCTTTTTAGCTTGTTTCATAATCTCTGGGCATGCATCTTAAATAGGCTCCCCAGGTAATTCTAAAGTCCTCCGAAGCCTGAGAACCATGGTGTGGCACCTGGACAGCATGCAACAAGGCAAAGGTAGCCAAGCATCCATCAGGCCAGGCTATTCCTTCTTCTGCCTGTCCTCGGCTTATTTAGTCATCCTCAGAGGCTCTGGTTAAGTCTCACCTCTCCCTTGAAGCCTTCTCTAACTTTTTTTCACCCATATGGAACTTTTCTTTTTCAGAATTCCATCAGCACTTCTAGACTTGACTGTACAATTTAGCATTTACATAATTTCCAAATGCTTTGGAACTGTTGATTGTTGTCTCTGAGGCTGTTTTCTAATCTTACCAAAGAGCTGTTTCATAAACTGTTCAATTCTACCTAAGTGACAGGACAGTGCTGGGCATATAAGGGATGCTCAATAAACAACTGCTTATTAGTTGAAGAGCTTGCCTTTATACTTAGAATGAAAAGCAGAGAAACCAAACCTCAATTCATGCTTCCTAATGGTCAAAGCTTTGGGGGAAAGAAAAAGCAGTGCACGGTGGTTCTCAAAGTCTTCATTTTTGGAAAATACTATGAAATATTTATATACTTATATCCTCACAAGGATGAGAGACAACATCAATAACAGAAAATATTACCTGTGTGCAAGGTAAGCACCTGTGTATTTATTTTTAAAAAGCTTCCAAAATAAGCTTTACTGACTGCCTCTGTTTTTTCAGTACATATTCAGTTGGTACCTGTTCATGTTCATGTCTCTTGCTATTAAGTTAGAGCTTGTTCACAGAAAAGTGATAGAAGGAACTTAAGAGAAATAGGACAAAAACTTAAGACAGAAAATTCTATGTACTTTTTCTTCTGTGAATTGGGATCACTTTAATTCACGTTAAATGAAGAGCCCCTTACTCCACCTCAAGGAACACCCTGAAGACGTCTACTTCCTAATCCCTGGAATCTGTGAACAGGTTACTTTAAATGGGGAAGGCGCATTAAACCAGCAGATGCAATTCAGGTTGTTAGTCAGCTGATCTTAAAATAGGGAAATTATCCTGGATTTTCCAGGTGGACCCAATGTAATTACAAGGATCCTTAAAAGTAGAAAAGAGAGTCAGGATCAAAAATCAGAGAAGGAGATATGACAGCAGAAGCCAAGTCAGGGCGATGTGACTGCTGGCTTTGAAGATGGAAGGGAGCCATGAGACAAGGCAGCTCCAGAAGCTGGAAAAGACAAGGAGGCAGGTTCTCCCCGAGATCCTTTAGAAAGGAACACAGTCCTGCCAGCACCTTGAATTTAGCCCAGTGTGACGCATTTTAGACTTCTGACTCCAGAACCGTAAGATAACTCAGCTGTGTTGCTTTAAGCCACTAAGTGGTAATTGTTACAGCAGCAACAGGAAGCTAATATGTACACCCTGCCCCCAAGAAACGCAGTTTGAGAATCATTGCCTTTGCAGGTTTGTTCTGACCACAGTTCACTTTGAATCATTGGTTTTTTCATTAAACTTCTCAGGTGCAAGAGGGACTAGTGAGAATGGAGGTGGGTGCGAGCAGGTGGACAGAATGGGAAGGCCCAGCAGGGTGGAGGTTTGCGGAGGATGGGCACCCTATCCTGAGTCTGCCTTTTGGAATGATCCACAGGGGCAATGCCTATGAGGGAAAACAGAGAGGGAGGCTGAGAGCCCATCAAGATGCAGTCCTGGGCTTCCCTGGTGGCACAGTGGTTAAGAATCCACCTGCCGATGCAGGGGACACGGGTGCAAGCCCCGGTCCAGGAAGACCCCACATGCCGTGGAGCAACTAAGCCTGTGCGCCACAACTACTGAGCCTGTGCTCTAGAGCCTGTGAGCCACAACTACTGAGCCCGCATGCCACAACTACTGAAACCTGCGCTCTAGAGCCCATGAGCCACAACTACTGAAGCCCGCACGCCTAGAGCCTGTGCTCTGCAACAAGAGAAGCCACTGCAATGAGAAGCCCGCGCACCGCAACTAAAGAAAGCCCACATGCAGCAACGAAGACCCAATGCCGCCAAAAATAAATAAATTTATTTTTTAAAAAAAGATGCAGTCCTGACCCCAGGGCTAAGGACAGAAGGAAGGATGGAGAGCTGGGTGGGAGTGTCTTAGACCACAGTGCAGTTCTGAAAGAGTTTGCAGGGCTGAAGGGGATTCCTAGGACCAACAGTGCTGGTCAGAGGAGTCTGGCATCTCCCAGGAACTGGCCTGTGTTAGTATCCCGGCCCACAGGAACTGCAGCCTCCGTGTGGACAGTGGGTTTCCCAGCCCAGCAGCCATTTGATGGTCATCCTTCCTACAGTCAGAGACCTGAGAAGCATGTTTTCATGGGCACTACACTGATGTTTCCTAGGGAGCCTGCCAATTCCTATAGGCTGGAGGTTTACCCCAGGTGGGTGCCCAGCCTCCTCTGCGCCGTCAGAGCCCTTGTGTGGCTGCTCCCACGGGGGCCACACGAGGACCCCACACACACAGAAAGCACAGGCCCCCAAACCTCTGAGCGCGGCCCGATTCTTCTGGGCCAGCTCCCTGCCCTCCCTGTTCAGACTATGACTGCTTAAGGTTCAGACACCTTAGAGAGTCCTTGTCCCTTCTTCCTGCCTGTGCACTCCTTCCTGGCACCCAGTTGCCATAAACAGAGGGGTCAGTGCTGGGCACAGTGTGGTCACAATTAGGCCTTCGGAGGCAAGGAGGAAGGAGCTAGAGCAAACGCCATGTGGTGTCTGCACGCTTCCACGGTGGTGAGCAGAGAGGAGTGCGGAGAGCAGGAGGAAACCTGCCCCGTAACTGGGCGAGTGAGCACAGGTTTCCCAGGCCTGGGGGCCCCTGCTGCTGAGGGTGCGCCCCTCACCCCACCCACCCCAGGCCGGCTTCGGCTGTGCCACGTGGGCAGAGATGGGGCTCTGTGGGCGTGTCGGGGTGAGACCGGAAGACGGACGCTAGTGGCCCCCACTGGGAAGGCCATCTCCACTCCCGACTGGGGCTGGGCTCCAACTGGATGTCTGCTAAAACAGGACACAGAACGGCAAGGGCCAGAAGGAGGAAAAGGAGAGGTTGCCGGGCCAATGGTCAGGTGGGGAGGGGGTGGAAGAGGGGACAGGTGGGGAGGGGCATCTCTGGATGTTGGAGGAGGAAAGATAAAACCAAGAGTCTGACAGCAGGAGGGGCTCCCAAGAACCCAACAAGAAGTTCCTTTTCCTGATAACAGCGGCAATAAGCCTCCGGGACGGGCCCGAGAAACCTCCAAAGGGCTGAACCCAGGTGGTAGGATGTATCCAGCTAATCATTCAGGCGGAGACCATTTACTGAGCACCTGTGACGTGCCAGGGCTGGTTTAGGCACTGGGTGGGAGAAGTGGCAGCCCCCCCCGCCAAATGCTGGGGTGACAAACACCCTTCTCTCCTCCCCCCTCTTCTCCTTTCCCTGAAGAACGTGCTACTTGGTGGCCACCAGCCCAGCCAGGGTGAGTGGGACATAAGCCTTGCGTGTGCCTCCTGGTCACCCCCGAGCATAAGGCAGGCTCTGGGGATGGAGAGGGTCGGTGCCGCCCCCCTCCCCGCACTGACAGGAGAGGCCTGGCAGAGGGCAGTTACCTGAAATGTGAAGTACCCATCCGCTGGGGCGTTCAGCATGTTGCAGACCTGTTACACAGCAAGAGGAGCCATTAAGCCACAAAGCAGAACGAGAAAGGACGCGGGCAGCAAGGCTTTCCTCCCTGGGTCTCCGCAGCTCGCAAATTATTCACCCTAGACCTCAGTGAGGCCACATGTGCTAACAACACGCTGGAGTCGAGGTGAGCTGGGACCTGGGCCCCCTTTACTGGAGTGCTTGCATCTGAGCAAACGTCTCCTGGAGCAACAGAATACAAAGAAACTATAAGGGACTAAAAACAACTGCATGCATGCCCAGCTGGGGCAAATCATGAACGATAAGACACAAAAAGGCCACAAACCAACTGCCACTCCTGAGGTGCCAGGAGCAAAGCAGGGGACTGCTGTTATCCCTGCACACAGCACGGCCAAGGGGGTGGGCAGACTACTTAAACCGCCCCTCCGGCCCGACCCACCAATCCGCCCCCACCCTCGCCCCTCCCAGGAAGCAAACAAGGGCACCTGTGTCTTGTTTTTGCTCCCTCAAGCTGCGGCGAGTGCCAATAAAGCCTCGCCTGAATTTCTCCTCTGGCCTCTTACCAATTGCTATTGATTAAAGAGTCCAAGGACCTGGGTGGGTAACAAAGTTAGCTTCTCTTCTACTAATTAAGTCACTGGATGACATTTAGCCCCATCTCTGCTCCTTCCTACTCTCTCAGCCTCTAAGGATTCTTCTTCCAAATTCAAAGCAACTAGTTGTTCAGATCAAGGAGAGGAGGAGTCTAAGCAAAAGGGCCTTTCTGCCTGGGCAGGTGTGGCAGCAATGCTGGGAAGGCTCTGTTTTCCTTCTTTTTTTTTTTTTTTCTGATGTGGGATCCGGGTTGGAAGAAAGTGGCTAAGGGGCAGGAGGGAAAAGCCAGACAGCGTTTTAGGTACGCCAAAGTAAATATTCATTACGAGACATCACTTTAAGTACTAAACTCAGAGACTATTGCTCACATCCATAAGGACAAGAAATCATTCCATTTTTGGGTCATTTCGGATTATCTTTACATCAGGTCAAATCAACAAATGGGTCTTTTTTTTTTTTTAAGTAACAAGCAGTGGATTTAATTTTTTGGGGGGAGATTTTTTTTTTTATTCAAATGGCAAGTCACAAAAATTATAATCATCCTCATCAGTTCACTCAGTCCCGTGTAATTAATTTTTTTTCATCTTGATCTTTTGTTAGCACTTTTATGAATTCATCAGTTTTCCATTAGAGTTCTGAAAATGCTTATTCATTCAGTTCAGCAGTATAGTCAGTTACCAGAAACCTGTACTTGTCAGAGTCTTTTCCATGAATTCCTTGAAGATGAAACCCTTTTATAGGAATATATTTGCAAAAGCATCAGAGTAAACCCAGAACTGTCTGTAAATGACAAAAGACTTAAAAATGACCACGGTTAAAGATTTGATGAAAGTTCATAATAATGCAATTGACAAGGAAATTTAGTTATTTCTGAGATATGTAAAGCAATAACTAGAATTATGACTTATAACATTATACCAGAACATATAAGATTTTTAGAAATTTCATGTAATGTCTGAAACATTTATATTAATGTCTTAATAAAAGACAATATCTTTCTTTCCACCAAAATTACATTAGATACTTTATTTTTGTTTGTTTGTTTTTGTTTTTCCAGCATCATGATTTAATTAAGGGAGCACATTCATTGTAGAGAATATATTGATGACTGTAAATGTGACTCCTCATTACAGCCTTAAAATTTTTGAAACACCAAAGCACAAAGATGTCAATTATATATCCAGACTACAGGTACAAAACAAATACATGCATTTTCCATGCTCCAAAACTGAGCACACACTGTACTGTCACAGGGAAGGGGTTTACCAATGAAGACCTGACAATAAAGTACTCAAGATTGATATACCAAAATAAAATATAAAATAGGAGTTTATAAAAACAAGTTTGACAATAGCAGAGAGGACCCTTTGCATTTCTGAGCAAAAATGCACTTCATTATATGTACTCTCTCCTAAAATGAATAAACTGGTCACTTGAGAATGCTCTGTTTATTTCTTCTATTATACTACAACATTCTCCATGTGTTGGAAAGAAAAGTATTGTGCAGGATCTGTGGGATAAGCATACATGTGGATGGAGCAGCACAACTGCACTGGTTCTTGCAACTCACTTCCAGATAAGGAGAAAGTGTTATTCATTAGTATGGCCCAGTCTCAGCCAATATTCAGTTTGGAAAGACACTGGGTTAAGATCAGAATGATCTCAAATTCCAAGTTCTAGAATTGATGATTTTATATGCCACTGTATTAGCCAGGCATCTTTTCTTTTTATTTTAAATTTTTATTGCAGTATAGTTCATCTATAATGTTGTGTTAGTTTCTACTGTACAGCAAAGTGAATTGGCCACACATACCCATATATCCACTCTTCTTTACATTCCCCTCCCATACAGGTCATTATAGAGTATTGAGAAGAGCTCCCCGATAAATTAGATACTTTAAATCATAGCATTTTAAAGTTAGAAGGCACTTTAATAATTGTTTAAGCTTTTCTTTTCAAAGATGAGGAAATAGAAGCCCAAAGAGGATAAGTGATTTTGTTTAAATTCATGGGATGAAACGAGAACCGGGATCTCCAGTGAGGTTGCTGGTAGAATCACCTCTCCTGCTAGGGGGTGGGGAAAGCCCTGATTTGTATCATTAACCAATTCCATATTGTAAATACTGCCACCATGGAGGATTTCAAGTTGTCAACAGTTTAACAACCTGCTTACCAAACTCCCAAAAATCTACCAGTCTGGTGAGTAGGTAAGAGCAGGCCTCTCTATCTAGTGCGCTAACTGTGCCGGCCCCTCTGGCCCAAGGGAAGTGCTTTCTGAGAGTGCTTGAGCCAGGTCTACTGTTTTTGTACTACTCTTACAAAGCAAATGGGACCGTCTTTCAAAGTCTTTGTTAGTATATACAGTCTAAGAATTTAAGGACCCATCTGTGCTATCCATTCATTTTTATAACCTAATTTGAATAAATAACATGAACTGATGGGCTGAGCATCCTTCAGGTGTGTGTAAAAGAGACAAAAAGCAGTTTAGTTCTCTTTTCTGATCTTTCCATCAACAGTATCTGTTTTGGTCCAGGCTTTTCCAGCCTTTCGAGAACATCTATAGATGGGTCAAGGTCCTCAAGGCCAAGTATTTCACTCAATATTCAAAAATCCCTGGTGGCACAGTGGATAAGAATCCTCCTGCCAATGCAGGGGACACAGGTTTGATCCCTGGTCCGGGAAGATCCCACATGCCGTGCAGCAACTAAGCCCGTGTGCCACAGCTACTGAGCCTGCGCTCTGGAGCCCGCAAGCCACAACTATTGAGCCTCAGTGCCACAACTACTGAAGCCCACACACCTAGAGCTCACGCTCCACAACAAGAGAAGCCACCGCAATGAGAAGCCCGGACACTGCAATTAAGAGCAGCCCATGCTCATCACAACTAGAGAAACCCTCACGCAGCAACGAAGACCCAACGCAGCCAAAAATAAATAAATACATTTATTTAAAAAAAAAATCCTCTCTACCCTCCCCATCTCTCTCTGTCTCTGTTTCTGTCTCTCTGTCTTCTCTGTCTCTCTCTAGGTTTATAGGTCATCTTGATTCCAGCCTGGTTTGATCCTGTATTTAATGCCTCCAATTCTATAAATGTAATTCTACAAACTAATTTTCATTTTTAATATCTCATGTTTTCAACTCTAAAAAGTCACTCAACTGAAGTCTGCCGCTTCCCAGTCGGAGCTGGGATTTACTGGTTTGATGAGAACTCTGTGGGCATGTGTTCCCCAAGTCCAGCAAGGTACAGCTGAAGGACCTCTGAGACTGCTCACCTGAAAGCCTGCCTTCACTCTACTAGAAAGGGTTTGCGGGAAAATTATCAAAGGAAAAGTTTGAAGAAGCTAAAAGGAAAAGTTTCAAGCAGTCTAGAGGAGCATCATATATATACAATTAATTATGATTTAAATTGCACATCATGGACTTCCCTGGTGGCGCACTGGTTAAGAATCCGCCTGCCAGTGTAGGGGACACGGGTTTGAGCCCTGGTCCGGGAAGATCCCACATGCCGCAGAGCAAGTAAGCCCGTGTGCCACAACTACTGAGCCCATGTGCCACAACTACTGAAGCCCGTGCGCCTAGAGCCTGTGCTCCGCAACAAGAGAAGCCACCGCAATGAGAAGCCCGCGCACCGCAACGAAGAGTAGCCCCCACTCGCCACAACTAGAGAAAAGCCTGCGCGCAGCAATGAAGACCCAATGCAGCCAAAAATAAATAAATGAATAAATATATTTTTAAAAATTGCACATCATTTTTATTATCCAGAAAACAGCATATATGGAATTTAAAAAAATGGTACAAATGAACTTATTTACGAAACAGAAATAGAGTCACAGATGTAGAAAACAAACATGGTTACGGGGGAGGGATAAATTGGGAGATTGGGGTTGACACATACACTCTACTATATATAAAATAGATAACTAATAAGGACCTACTGTATAGCACAGGGAACTCTGCTCAGTACTCTGTAATGACCTATATGGGAAAAGAATCTAAAAAGGAGTGGATATATGTATATGTATAACAGATTCACTTTGCTGTAGTACAGCAGAAACTAACACAACATTGCAAAGCAACTATACTCCAATAAAAAAAAAATTTTTTAAGTGGGGCATAAATTTCTTTATACTGGCTACAGCAGCTTTGGGGTATCAAACTTGATAAAAACCCTAAATAGAGCCTGGTAGATGGGATGCTGGGAAACCAAGGACAGGGGCCAGTGGTCAAGCTATTTGGCTATTTTGGTGAGGCTGAAAAATTGTGGTACCTGTGGATTCAGTTAGGAATGAATTGGAATATTTTGGTCATTACCACCAGGTCAGGAAGGACATTTAAAAATATTTCAATTATAAAAAAAAGGGGGGGCGGGAATTCCCTGGTGGTCCAGTGGTTAGGACTCCACGCTTTCACTGCCAAGGACCAGGGTTTGATCCCTGGTTGGGGAACTAAGATCCCACAAGCCACGTGGTGTGGCCAAAAAAAAAAAAATTTTTTTTCAAAAATTTTCAATTATTTTGGGGCAATTTTGAAAACATGACACTTGTTAGTATATATTACTGTTTACTCCTAACAGACATAAGATTGCTTCTCCCTTCTTCTTCTTTTCTTCCCCTTTGGCATGTCTCTACACTAAGAGATCATGTCACCTGGTAAGGCCACCTGGTCCTGTAAACCAACTAAGCCCAGAGTTTGGGCATCCTCCTTGAAACCCAGGGTAAACCATCCCCACACAGAAAGATTATCTTGCAGTCACAATAGAACTTTCCTTACTCTGTCACCAGTCTGAACCCAGAAATGTTCACACTAAGCAGAGGCAGATTTATGACAGTAAAAGAAAAAACACTAGACAACCTAGATTTTGTTTCACTTCCCCTATGACCCTTGGGTGACTCTTTTAGTCACTGTAATTCACATGCCCATATACTAAATAATGAAGATGCATGAACACTAGCAAAACACAATGCCAACACTAAAGAAGAAACAACTATGCAAATAAATGCTTAAAATTTTTTTTTAGAAACTTGGGTTTGAAGAGGGAAGAAGGAAAAATGCCAACATAAAGAAACATTAAAAGCACCGAACATTCTTGCGGGGAGGAATCTTGATGCGAAAAAAAAAATGACACAGATGGTGGAACAGCCCAACTAGGGAGAGAAATCAGCCATGAGAAGGAAGGAAAGTATGGTCAAGGCCGAGTGGGAAAGCTACAGAGACCTGGTCCTCTGGCCCTGAGGCCTATGGGACCTACCAGAGACCTGTTGTTTGTTGTCTTCCCACCCCTGACCTTTCTCAGCCAGACCTGGCCTACTGTCCCCCCATCCCACCCTCCCCTGAGAGACCAGGGCAAAAATCTTCACTTCATCTATCAACTCACTACATTTTGCATTGCTATCAGTGGCAAAGTTCTTTCTTTATATATATTTTCCTTTTTGTCAGTAATTTTCCTTGTTTCAAAAGTCTTGACCAAGGGAACTATACTTAAGATCAAATTAAACCCAGAATGAACCATAGTCATGAACTGCCAAAGGATGTCTGAAATTTGTGTGGCCGCAGAATAAGAGGTTGGGGGATGGATTAATCTTTCTCATGTTAACTAAATATTTTCTTGTAGAGTTTAGGAGTTTCTAGTTCACTTACATTTGACCGCCAAGATTCCTCTCTCCTATGTCCTGTGCCAAACCTCACCCTTACCTGGTGCATTCTTACTTTCATAATTGTTCCCATCTCTTGGCTAATAAAAGTTTCATCCAATGTTATGTAAGATTTGAATTTGTTCAATAACTTACAAATCCATTTTCAGCAACATATGTTGGCAACCCACTAATGAGAGTCCAGTGGTCCGCAGGAGGTGTCCTTGAAGAAGATTAGAAGAAAGAAAATCATTGCTATACAGAGAAATGCACTGGATACAAAAATAAAATGGCAACTCCTGCCGCTGCCTCATGGCAATACTCACGGAATGACTCTGATCTCTTCTTTTCCGTGTAAAATGTAATCGATGATTTTATAAAACGTGACTTCCTAAGAGGAAAGAAAGAGAATATGAGAAAAATCTTACTTCTCAAAGAAAACACTTTTCCTTAATGAACTTATATTTTAAAATTTAAATAACACCTTATTTCCCAACCACATTTCTCTGCGTAACATAAATTACCAAACTACTCATGTCCTAATTATAAGCCTGTAATAAGACTGGAAATATCACTGGCCACTTATCTATATGAATAAGCCTATTGAACTAATATTAGAAAGTTGAATTCAGCCTAACAGCTTCTAGGGGAATCTTGGGTTTTAATTTCTTTCTATTGTCCAGAAATAACCGACTAATCACTCCAGTGGAACGAGTCATGGAATTTCTCAACCACAGTCAATGTTTTCCCTTCCCAGCTGTACAGGGGCCAGTGGTCAAGCTTCCAGCACTTGCTTTTCTGAACAGGGTGCCTCGGAAGCAGGATTCGGTGGATACATTGTCAAAGCTGGAAGCAACTTGAAAACTGGTCTTTCTACTTCTTTGGGCAGATGAAGAACCTGAACATTCCATCCCATGCCTTCCCTTTCCTGTGTGCTGGGGATACCGTGGTGGAACAAGCTTCCTACGAAGCTTGCAGTCAAGGGGGAAAGTAAATCTAACCCAACCCTTCCCTGGAGATCCCAGTCCAGGGTGTCAGAAGAAGGTCCTGGGCTCAGTGTGTTTAAAAAACTGTGCAGGAGGCTCTGATGCATCCCTCCCTATGGAGAAGCACTGATCCACCAAGCCCTGGCTTCACAGAAAACGAAACTGAGAAGTTAAACAATGAGTGAAGGCGAGAGCCACCCAGCTGGTTTGGGGCAGAGCTGGGACTTGAACCGCAACCTCCTTGTCCGGTGCTCTTTCTACTACTCCAAGGCCCCCCAGGAAGTCACAGGACTAGAACCTTCTAGTCCTTCTCGAGCCAGCGCTCTTTCCTTTACGCATGGCCTCCTCTAGTTCTAGCGCCTGGTACAGATATCATCAACAAAGACGTCTGCACTCACTCTGCCATCTGGTGTCTTTGGACCCTTATAAGGCTCGACTTCTCCAAGCTTGACAGGCCACTCATCGTAGAATTCCTGGAGGCAATTATATTTAAACATTTTTAAGCAAACTGTTCCGTGACCTACCATATCTTATATGAAGGTCATTGGTTTGCATGTTTTATGTTAACTGATAATCCTGGAATTTTAAAGCTCTTTTTCAGCAATACCACTCATGAACTTGTGACTGTGAACAAGTCAACCTTTTTAATCTGTAAAATGGGGACAATAATAAAATTTATACTATAGGGTCATTGTGTGGATTAAATGAATAATACAGAGCACCTACCCTGACACAGAGCTAAAAGTACTTAATAGATAGCAGCTCTTTTATAGACAATTAAACTAAATCCAGATAGGTTAAGAGGCTTGTCCAAAGTCATGCAGAATGGACAACAGTGTTGCTTGTCTTACCCAACATTCAATTCCCCCTCTTCCTTGCTAACAAAACCTAATTTTATTTAGTTATCAGGTGGTGATTTGTTCAGGGAAGATGGGCCCTGCACAGCTCACGAGTGGTCTATGTAAGGTGGCTGGAATTAGTTTGAGGGCAGGTATGTGGCCTGGATATGGACAGTGAAGGAGAAGTCTTCCAAGGGCCTTCTGATGAAAGGTTTTCTTTAGACGAAGGGCGATGAGGATGATATTTGTAGGAAATGTCTCCCAATTTTGTCATGTCTGTGAACCAGGTCTTGAGCTGCAATAGCCACCTTACCACCACAAGAAGAGACCTCACCAACAATGCTGAAGGGAGCAGAGACTTTACCAGGAAAAAATGAAAAGCACCTGGGACTCTGATGCCTGTATTGAGCTCTGAATTAATCAGCCATAGAACTGCCCTATTTTGGGACTTCTTGTTAAATGAGATAATAACTGTCATATTACTAAAGATGCTTTTAGTTGGGTCTGATGTTACTTGCAGCCAAAAGCATCCTAACTAATACAGTCAGCTAGAAACTCCCAGAGCCAGGATCAGAACTCAGCCCTCCTGACACTTGGTCCCATGTTTATCCACTTAGAACAATTATTGTGAAAAGATCATTTCCAATCACATGGAGAGTAATAAATATAGATGATATGGTATTCATTAGTTATGTTGAACTAGGAGAGCTCCAACAGAATTAATGAAGCAAGATGAGAAATGAGCATTATATTGTGTGAGTAATATTAAATATTTTTAAATTTCTACTTTAAAATAATTTTAACTTTTCAGAATATAAATCCTCAAACTGGTAATAAAAATACACTTTATTTTTATGCCCTAATATGTGCTGGACACTATATAGATATAGATTTAGACATTTAGCTATAGATAGATAGATATGAATATACAATTTCCAAATAATCTCAAACCCTCACAGCTGATGAGAGAAGTCCTCATTTTACAGATGCATAAACCAAGAATCAAGGAGGTTAAAAGAAGTTGCTGAAAAGAAGCACAAAATCAAAGAACTGACACTACCCAACTTTGAGCCTTACTATATAGCTACCATAATCAAGAGAGTGTGACACCGGTGGAAGAATAGACAAAGAAATCAATGGAACAGAATAGAGAGCCCAGAAATAGACCCACACAAATATTATCAATTGATCTTTGGCAAAGCAGCAAAGGCAATGGAGAAAGAATAGTCTTTTCAACAATTGTACTGGAACAATTGGACATCCACATGCAAAAAAAAAAAAAAAAAAAGAATCTAGATATAGATCTTATGACTTTCATGAAAAACAACTCACAATGGATCATAGACCTAAATGTAAAATGCAAAATTATAAAACTTCTAGAAGATGACATAGGAGAAAATCTAGGTGAACTTGGGTTTGGTGGGATTTTTTTAGATACAACACCAAAAAATGGAAAAATTAGACTTCATTAAAATTAAAAGCTTCTGCTCTGCACAAGATACTGTTAAGAGAAAGAAAATATAATACTCTGGGAGAGAATATTTGCAAAACACATATCCAATACAGGATTTGTATTTAAAACACTTAAAAATGAATGATAAGAAAATAACCCAATTAAAAAGTGAGCAAAAGATCTGAACAGTCATCTCCCCAAAGAAGACATACAGATGGGAAATAAGCATTTGAAAAGATGCCCACATCACATGTCGTCAGGAAATGCAAATTAAAACAATGAGATACCGCTACACACCTATCAGAATGGCCAAAATCTGGAACACTGACAAAACCAAATGCTGGCGAGGATGTGGAGCAACAGGAACTCTCAATTATTGCCAGTGGGCATGCAAAATGGTACAGTCACTTTGGAAGACACTCTGGCTGTTTCTTACAAAGCTAAACATAGTCTTATCATGTGATCCAGCAATAGCCCTTCTTGGTATTTACCCAAAGGAGTTAAAAACTTACGTCCACACAAGAATCTACACACATTAACAGCAGCTTTACCCATAATTGCCAAAATTTGGAAGCAACCAAGATGTCTTGCAGTAGCTGAATGATTAAGCAAACTATGGTGTATCCAGACAAGGGAATATTATTCAGCATTAAAAAGAAATGAGCTATTAAGCCATGAAAAGACATGGAGGAAACACAAATGCATGTTGCTAAGGGAGATAATTTAATCTGAAAAACCTACATGCTGTATGATTCCAACTATATGGCGTTACAGAGAAGGCAAAACTACAGAGGGAGTACAAACATCAGTAGTTGCCAGGGGGCTGGGGTGGGGAGAGGAAGGGCCCAATAGGCGGAGCACAGAGGGTTTTTAGGGGGGAAAACTATGCTGTATGATACTGTAATGGCAGATATATGACACTATGTATTTGTCAAAATGCATAGAACAGTATAACACAGACAGCTGAATGTAAACTGTGGACATTAGTTAATAATGACACATCAATATTGATTCAACAACTGTAACAAGTACCGCATCAACGCAAGATGTTAATAACAGGGGAAAGGGCGGGGGTAGGGAAGGAAGAGGTCACGTATGGGAACTCTCTGATCTTGCTGCTCATTTTTTCTGTAAATCTAACATTACCCTAAAAGAATAAAGTCTATTAATTAAAAAAAAAAAAGACTTGTTGAAGACATATAGTCAGGAAGTGGAAAAGCCAAGCTTAGATCTTTTTTGCTCCAAAAACGTACATGTTTACCTCTATACTATACTTTCTTGGCACTGGTTCTTACGATCTACCGTGACTAGTAGTTTACATAGCGTATCCATTTTCTTTAATGGATTGTATTTCATGTGATGTGCATTTTATAGGTGATGTTAGGTGAGACCAAATGTAGGGAACAGTGACCTTCTCCTTGGTCATGTCCAGCAGTCCAATGGAGTATCGTTCACAGTTCAGGTATGTTCTAACAGTGTAGAGAGCTTTGTGAAACTGTCGCTCAACATCTGTGAGCTCTTCAAATACTTTGTTGGCTGACCACATGAGGATCTGAAAGTGAGTATTAAACAGAAAACAATCAGAACAAAATACAGTACGAAGAGGAGCATCAGTCAGAAGAAAGCAGGAGGTGCATCAGATAAAATGAATTGCATTGCAAACAACGCAATTCCATTTTGGCACATGTACAAGTCCAACAGATGACTCAGATTTTCTGAGTGGGATGATGAGTAGACCTTTTGCAAGGATGTGGGTTTATGAAAGGGGAGAAGCCATGATTGGTCCCCATGTCCAAATGTTTTGGCTCAAAGGGCAAGTGATCTAACAATAAATGCAGAGACAGTTCCTGGGCAGAGGGTCCAGTATTGGTGGCCCACTGGCTCCTGCCGGTCCCTATGGGGAGAAGGCCACATGCCTCCTTCCATGCATCCTAAGCTAGTCAAAGGTCTCCTTACCCGGACAGTGAGCCCAGGACGAGACCTTGGAAGTCCTCCATCCTAACCACCCTCCCACCATTGTACTCATGAAGAAACAGAGGTCCACAGAGTGGTCCAACTCAGGTATCCTGGCTACCAATGTTGTTCTTTATCCCTCTGGCTCAAGGAGGCAACAGAGGAGTGATGTGCTTCTCAAATTAATACCTTTACTATGTATTGGGTTGGCCAAAAAGTTCGTTCGGGTTTTTCCGTAAGATTTTACAGAAAAACCCAAACGAATTTTTTGGCCAACCCAATACCAGGAATACATAGTTCTGCTAAAAGCTTTATGTGAACTAATTCATTCAATGACCATTTAATAGTCACAACAACCATGTGGGGTAAGTACTACAATTACCACTGCTATCTCATAGAGGAAGAAACCACAGCCACCCAGGATACGGACCGAAGAAAGCAAGCCAGCTGTACCTACAGATAGAGGGACAGGAAGATGGGGTGGGGGAAGGGACATAAGAGAACACTGAGGATAGACGTTTGGGGATCTTATCCATGTGGTGTGGATAGGAAGGGTCTGGGCTTGTTGCCTCTGGGTTGCTTTGTCAGACAGGTCAGCATGGAGTGGTTAATGTCACCTTCTCTTTACCTGACTTCTTCGGGATTCAATACTGTACAAGTAGTTGGTATGATGAAGCTTTAGGATGACAGAAACAAAGCTGAGGTATTTGGAAAAGACCTACAGATGGCAGAGAAAAACAAATTAGGTGTGACATCTTTCTTTCAGTTATACAACAAATAAATTTCCTGCGCCTCCTATGGGATGCCCAGGGTTAGCGTTACCTCTTCATCCCGTTTGGAAAATTCAGATGCATCTACTTTGTTAACTGCCATAACCACAGCAAGAACCTCCTTGCCCGTCACGATGGGGGTTGCCAGCAGGTTCCTGGTGACATACCCGGTTTGTCTGTCCATGAAGTCAGAAAAATGGCTGTTCTGCAAGATACATTCACACATTTGCCAAAGCAGCATAGGACCATGAGTGTAGACGTAGGAATGGCAACAGATCGTCCTCTCTAGTCCAAGTCCTACCAACAGATAACCAGGGCCGCTGCACAGTGGTCCCGAGCAAACAGTCCCCACCCACCTCTCACCCTCAATTAGAGAGAATGAATGAAGCACAGAATGAAACTGCCCGTTTCCGAATGAGCATTTCCCGCCTGAACTATGGTCTATCCCGGTTAGGCTGAGGTTGGGCCAGGAGAAAAGAGGTGATGTTGTGGCCAAATGGAAAGTGAGGTTCTAAGAGGGAGGCAGGGGGAAGATGCAGGATTACAACAGGCAGAAAGTGTGTGTCAGAAGGAGAGCACAGCTGGGATTCCGCAGAGCTCTTCTTTTTAATCACAGCAGTAAAATGTGCACTTGAAACCACTCAACCCATCATAACACAAAGAAAAAATTATTAATCCCCCAAACTCCTCCTCCTTGAGGAAATCCATGTTCCTGCTTAGTACATCTCCTTCTATGCCTTTCTCTCTGCTCAGACAAAGGGTTTACTTTTCTTTTTTTAAATAAAATTTCCTTTTCTAATTTTATACAATCCTTTCGTCACTTAACACTACCTTACGAACTTCCGATGTGTACGATGTGAACCCATCTTCTGGATTCTCGTAGACCGCTCCACAGTGCGGGGGCCCCGGATCTGCTCAGCCAGCCTCTCCTGATTCAGTCCGTTGATAGTTTTCCCCACTGCAAACAATACTGCACTAATCACTCTTGCTTTTATTTTTATGTGATGGACTCCCCGAAGTGGAAATTCCTTTTGCTGGATCAACAGGTATATGCAGTTTTTACTTAACGTTAAGGGCTTTTACAGATGGTTGAAATTCTTACCTCTCCTGGTCATTTATGAGAGGACCACCCTCTTGCCAGCACCAGATACTTATCAGTTTCTCAAAGTTCTACCAAGTCAATGTCTCTCATTCATATTTTTTATTTCTTTCCTTGGGGAAAATGAAGTGTATCATCCCAGATACAAACTTCAAGTAGTAGAAGCGAGAGCTGACTCTAATACAAGAACCACGGAAAGGGCAGGGTGATGAGTTTGGAGAGGCACACAAATGGAAGGGCTCGGAGGAAGGTCAAGGACAGCAGTTATCTTATTAGCTGTAATTGAGAGGAATACCCACTCTAGTTGGGTTAGACTCAGCCTGCTGTGGGTCCTGACTGTCTCCCCTTTGAGTCTTCTTCAATTAGAACTGAACTTTCCACCTGACTTTGAGACTCAGTGGCCAAAATTAATGTGGTGTTCCTTTCACAAGTTGTTCATTTCTGCATGTTGATGGTGCTTCTAAGAGCAGCACAAATCGTGGAGGCTGGCCTCTGTTCAATTTCCCAAAGTAAAAATGTGAGAGTCCACTGGTGCGTGACTTCCAGGCCAGAGTTTCCAGCAGAGAACAAGGGCTGCTTCGTCAACACACACAGCTCTGCTCAGAGCAGTAGACCCGGGCTGTGCCTCAGAATCACCTGCAGACTGATGCAGATTTGCAGACCTCACAGCAGACCTACCAAATCCTAACTGCATACAGTGGAATCTGTCTTCACCAGGAATCTGAACTTCTGGCGGATGAATCAGTTCTGTGGAGGATCCTTAGAGATGTGAGATGCTAAGGGATTCAGATGCAGCCCTTGACCCCAGATGTCTTCTATACCTTCCCGAAGTGGAACCACAGAAACCAACTACTTATGTAGGAGGCAGCATTGCATAAGGGGTGAAGAAGGTTCTGGAGTCAGACCTCCTTGGCTGAAATCAGGCCCAGATTTACTAGCTGTGAGACCCTGGGCGTGCTACTTCACCTCTGCATCCTCATTTTTTAGTCTGAACATGGGAACAATGAGATCATCTACTGTCTAGAGTCTCTGATGTGAAGAGAATAACATAGTGTGGGCAGAGCACCTAGAAAAGAGTCTGACACATATTAATAGTAGGTGCTCAATTAATACTAGGAAGAGAGACCCGGGACTTTGGGGGCCTCCCTGGGTGAGAAGTCATTCTGATTTTGCGTTACCATTCTGCTTCTACTTCTAGCTTTTCTAACCCATTCCAACCACTGAAGAAATTAGATGCTTTTAGCTGATGTAGGCCTCCTATGCCCAGGAGCATGCTCGCTCCTGAGGGCTGAGTCTCTGCCCCACGCCAACAGAAGCCCTATTTTTTTGCTAACTGCTTTATCTGTGACTTCTCTCTACCTCCTGCAGAACCTTCACTCAGTCCAGAATAGCTCCAGATTTTGGGAGGTTCTTTCTCTTAATCCACTGCTATAGCTCAGGCTGGCTCACTGTCCATCTTCCTCCTAACCCGTTATGCATTACAGAACGTGATCACTTTCACTTACACCGTGATGCTGGGCACTAAAGGAATAACCAAAACGCCCCAAACATGCAGCGTTTCTTGGCAGACGCTCTTCACTCTACAGCTTCAAAACTGGATGCTAGTTTATTCTAGATTCTAAACACAAGGAAATGTTCTCACATTCAATTGGCTATTTTGAGAAAATGACTTATAAGTTTCAAAATTTAATGCTTGCTTATCATTGCATCTGAAAATCCTGGACAAAACCATCTGTCAAATTACAGGGTAGGGTGAGGCAAGGTTTTCCAGCTTTGTATTTTCACTGGTTCAAGCAATCCTTGGTGAAGTTGCTTTGAGTAAGTCCTGTACCTTTCGGACTGACAAACTCCCCTTGGTGGTCATTCTTCAAAGAAGCCAATGAAGGCAACTGGGAACATGGTTTAGAGCAGCGGGCCACCTGGATCCCTCAGCCAATCTTAGCATTGCTAAATTCTGATTAAACATCTCAAGATCCAGAGTCAGAAAGAGAGAAGGGCAGAAAGGGAGCTATAAGCACCCTGTTAATTATTGAAAACTTAGGATTCTCGCATGGCTTTCTTTTAAACCACAGTCAGGAGAACCACCCATAGAGTTAATCACCAGCTTTCCCAATACAATAAGAAATGATTAACTTGTGGAGGATATGTCTCAGTTTCCTGTTATTAAGTTTCCCTGCCTTTAACCTGTTTTAAAAACAGGCCATAATCATTGACCCAGTTTTGGCCACCTACACCCAGCCCCCAACTTCTCTTGGCATTAATATAATATTACCATAGCTTTCATTTATTGAGCACCTACTAGGAGTCAGGCACTTTATGTACATTTCATCTGTACATTTGGTTACTCTGTTTCTCAGGTGCAGAAACACAATCCATCACGCAGTTACCTTGTCTCAGACCTGGATATACGCCCAGGTCACCTGATTTCAAAGCTCTCACCCGACACCATGTGGCTTCTCTGTTGCCAAAGCTGGGAGTATCCAGTTCTGCCTCTGGTCTATGTGTGAGAAGTCCTTCCCTCCCTGTGCCCACACTGCCAACCAGGGAGGAGTCCTGTGTGGTCAGGGCTATGGCAAAAAAAAGGAGGCCTTGGAAGACCTGGTTTAGGAGCCCAGACCCAGCACCTCCTGCCTAACTGACCTTGAGAGGATTCTCACATATACAGGATGGAAATAAAAATACGGTCCTTGCCCTCTGCACAGGGTCTTGGCCAGAATCAAGCGAGATAAAGAACGAGAGAAATCTTCACCAAGTGTCAAGTGCAACGAAAAGGTGAAGCGTTAATAGAAATGTCACTTAAAACATTTCCAACTCCCTTCTCTTTGCAGATTTTACCACAACTTAAGCGCGGTGAAACTGCAGGGCTGCGGGGTGGGATGAGGGTGGGAACAGAGCGAGGAGGCCTCATCCTCTCCAGCCACTCTCAGTTACTGACCAGACCCTGGACTCCAGGAGAGATGCAGCCCCCCATGACTGCAACTTCCTGTCTGCCCAAGGGAATAAACTAAAGGCTCCAGGAGCCCTTTCCATCTAATCATCCACAGTTGATTTGAAATTTACTTCCTCCTCTTAAATCTGTCCATCCAATAGACCAGCGGTTTTCAACATTGGCTGCATATTAGAATCACCTGGGGAGCTTTTAAAACTTACTCCTGGCTGTGTCCCAGCCTCTGAGAGGCTGGTGTAATTGGTCTATTGAGAGTCTCACACATCCGTGTTTTTAAAAGAGCTCCCAGTTTGATTTTAATGTGCGTCCAGAGTTGAAAAGCACCATTCTCCGAGGGAAAAAAAAATGCTTAGAAGCAGTAGAAACGGAGAGCAAATGAAGTCTTTGTCCCTCCTCTGAGCTCAGGAGGGTGGGATGGTGTCTGACTTCACACATACTCAGAAAAAGGGAGAACAGAGAGAAGTGACCCCGCCTCCCCCCCATTTACTGCCCTGTGCATATGGGGTGCCCATCATGGACAGCAACACACCCAGGCCACCTGATTGCTTAAGCAGCTCCTTTCTATCATCCTGTCCTCAACAGAACTGGGCTCATTCATAAAGGAGTAGAGCAGAAGTCATTTTATCCATCTCTTCTTTTAAAAAAAAAAAGTTTTTCTGAAAAAAAAAATCTTGCGTGTCACTTTCTTAAGTTTGCTGTCCTAGTCATTTTGGAGATGGCCTCAGTCGGAGACTGGCAAGAAGCATATTCCTGTGAGAAAACCTCAGGGTGTGCAGGCATAGCCTCCTTGCTGGGGATCCGAGAACTTTGCCTTAAGGGCCTTTAGTCAGCGGAAGCGGCTGCAGTGGGCCCAGAATCCTACTTAAACCAGCTGAAAGGTACTGCAGGGAGGGATGGTAAAGAGAGAGGACTCTCCGGTGCCCAACGGCAACCCTTGCCCCTCTGGGCTGTCCTGTGGCTGTTTGCTGAGCGTTGCTAATGTTTGACAACTTCTGCACCTTCTGGATCCGCACGGCCCCCCTCCTGTAATCAGCTTCAAGAGGCATGTAGGGGATTATCCTCCCGCCTCCAGCTGCCCCTCCTCCACAAGCCGGCAATAAACCTCTACACAGTAAGCATTTCAGGGGCAGCTCCCAATCAATTCTGTTCCATCATCGTCGAACTCTCCCCTTTGCTAATAGCAAATCAAAATGATGGGACGTGTGTGTAGGAGAAGGGCAGGCAGGAGACACTCCAGGCTGGGACCTACGGCTATTGCTGAGGAGGGGGATTATGGGTGATTTGCATTTCCTTCTTTTTGTTTATTTGTATTTTCTAATTTTTCTAAGAGGAACAAGCATTACGTTGGTTAGGAGAAAGTTAATTTTTCTGCTTTTAAAAGAGCATAATAATTTATGCAATATACAATTAGTCTTCAGGAGGGTCCAAATGTCCCATTGCAAGATTGGAAATCTTGATAGACCTGAGTTATGAGGGGCTGGGATGGCCAAATGCACTTAATCATCACCTAAATTCACCTTTTTAAGGATCCAGATGGCAACATCTGAACTTCCGGAGGGTATCTTTTTTCTTTTTGCACCTTTGATCTATAGGTGGGAGAATCATTCAGGAGCCAATTCACCCCCAAACAGCTGAGTGTCTTCAAAGGATCGTGGGTGAGAAGCGGTTCAGGGGTCTTGGCATCTGGTGTATTGGCTGATCATCTCACCAGTGAGCGGCCTGCTTTGCCCTGTTGGTCAGGACAGTGCCCAGAGCACAGAGGAGGTGTAAGGGAGCAGGTGTGGACTGTACCAGGCCCAGGTAAGGCTGCCCAATAAACACCCAGCATTCCATGGGGCACACATTATCCCCTGTTAATCTCAAATTCAGATTGAACTGGGAATCTTGTAATTTTTTTTTTTTTTTTTGCAGTACGCGGGCCTCTCGCTGCTGTGGCCTCTCCCGTTTCGTAGCACAGGCTCCGGACGCGCAGGCTCAGCGGCCATGGCTCACGGGCCCAGCCGCTCCGCGGCATGTGGGATCTTCCCGAACCGGGGCACGAACCCGTGTCCCCTGCATCGGCAGGCGGACTCTCAACCAACTGCGCCACCAGGGAAGCCCTGAATCTTGTCATTTTATTTGCTAAATCTGGCAACTCTCGGCCCCGGTGCTCCTCTTCCCCACCACCCACTCCCCAGCCAAGCCAATGTCACGAGGATGGCCCCTGGACCCCCGCTCTCTTTCCCAGTGTTCCTCCCCGACGCCACCAAGGCCTCCTCTCCGCTCCACTGTCACCATCAGGCCACTTACCTTTTTCACATCTGGGACATTGAAGGTTTTCTTCGTGTGAGCAACCCAACCCACTATCCCGACGTCCAGTGGAAAAACAACTTCTCTGTCGGGGACCACCAGGTTGTCCTCGAACTTGGAGGTGGAGGTGACGTCGAGCAGCTTGGAGGCCACCTCGGGCGAGCCGTTGCGTGCCCGGCACAGGAACATGCTGCAGCGGTCCGCCCGCAGCAGCTGCGCCAGCCTCTGCAGGGCCTTGTGCGCCGCCAGCTCCACGCTGCCGGCCTCCTCCCGCAGGGCCTCCAGCAGCTCCAGGCACAGGGCCGCCTCCTCCATCAGCGTCAGGCCCGGGAAGGACGCGCGGGCCGGCGCCTGCGCACCACCGGGCTCCGAGATTTCTCCCGCCGCCTCCCCCCGCAGTTTCCGGTCGAAATACGCCTTGGCAAACTGAGGGTTGTCCTCCAGGTATTTCTCCACCGTCTCTTGGCTGATCTCACCCATGGCGTGGCTTGCTTTAATGCTCTTGTCCAGAATGGAAGACCCTCAGAGCACCACCAGAGGCAGAGTGCCAACAAAGAGGTACCTCCTGGTCAAAGATACCGGGAAAGCCCTAAGGGGCACCTCACAGGACCCCCAAAGGCTGAGCAGAAAGGTTGTTTAGCAGAGCTTTCAAATGACCTGTAACTCTTGGGATATGACAGAAGGTCCTGGCTTAGAGTGGGATTCAGGAAGCATGGGATTAAAGACTTCTTCAGGACACGAAATCCCCAAGCATTATTAGCTCATAAATCCTCAGAGAATCCGCAGAGCGTCTTAGATCAGCCAACCAAGTAGCAAGTCAAAGTGACCATTCCAGAAAAATAGCTGAACCGTGGCTGCTGTCGGCGACAAGAAGAATCATGGATATATCCATTAATTATATTCCATAGGCATTGACAATACCACTTGTTCTTTCATGATAGCTCTATGAAATAAAACTATTTAGACCTCGGAAATGTCTGTTTGTTTATATGGCAACTTGAATGAACATTTGGGGGAGATGGAAGGGTTTAGCATAACACAACATAAAATCGAATATTAATGTTTCCTTTTCTTAAAAGTCCTATGATCAGCCAGATTGCTTGGCCTACTCTTTTTTTTAAATCCTCACCTCTCAGTTCCCCTCATTTAAAAACTTGACCTCGGAAATGTTTTAAGGGAACAAACTTTGGCTTATTCTAGAGAGATGAACATGGAAAAATATTTGCCCATGATTCAAGCCTAATCAAGCCGCAATTTATGCAATAATCCTTGTCAAAAGACATGATCATAAAAGGCAACCTATGCAGCTGCCAACTAGGTTTTCCTGCTAAGCATATTAATTTGGATTTTGTTTTCCACAGTAATAGGCAGACCTCATGCCTTTTTGCTCCAAGGTACAGTCGGTTAAATCTACTGGATAATACCTGTCTTGTCTGTTGCTAGGATCTTTCACATCTCGGGGGCTTCTGGCATGGAAAAAACACTTGCCGCTACTTACTTTTGTTTAATGTTCAGGTTATCAAGCTTTTACGTAGATTAAGCACATTTTCCCAAATACTTAAACACTATTATGCAACTAATAAGCCGAACTACATATTTCATGAACCAATTTCCTTGAATATTTACAGGCTGATTTCAAATTTAGTCAAAGGTCTTTTAAGCATTTCAATAAAGCTACAACCTTTATATGGAGAATTCTCTTGAATGAAAACATACATAACAGTTACAGTGACTCCAAAAGTTACTGTTTCACCCACATTTAAATCCACTTCAAAAATAGCAAGGCTATGGGTTTCATTTATTTCTCTAGACCTAATGCTTACCTGGCTAGAGTGATAATGGTCTTCTTAGACAGAAAAGAAGAAGAGATCCATTGAGGCTTCAGGTTCTAGGTCATGAGATAAGAGATTCTTGATGGGAACATGGTTTTCCCAGGGGAACAGAACCCACATTTGCATTTGTTGAACCATGTCACTTCCTATGGTTGAGTCCACTTGCTCCCTCAAAGGGTCTTGTGAAGCACACACCCTTTCTTGCACCTCCCTCTGTCACACCCAAGTCTAGTCTCAGGAGGGTCCTCCTCAGATTACTGTTTACTTCATAATATCCGAGTAGCATCTCATTATAATTAGAATAATGCACAGGTTTATCTCCTAAGAGAAAGGAGTTGAGTCAGCTGAGTCACACCTATGGGACCACCATTCATCTTCTAACACAGTTGCGGACACTCTTTCTCCCTGGTTGTTCTGTGTGACAGTGCAGTTCCCACTTCTCTCAAAAGCATGTGTGTGCTCACAATTCCCATCCTCTCCTCTTTACACACAGAGAGACAAAAACACATACCCATATCCCATACACAGATTTATACTTGAGGTATAAATCTGTGTATGGAAAAAACCAAAATGCCCATATATGTTTACATTCCTCTACTTATAAAAATGAAAATGAGGGCTTCCCTGGTGGCGCAGTGGTTGAGAGTCTGCCTGCCGATGCAGGGGACACGGGTTCGTGCCCTGGTCTGGGAAGATCCCACATGCCGCAGAGCGGCTGGGCCCGTGAGCCATGGCCACTGAGCCTGCGCATCCGGAGCCTGTTCTCCGCAACGGGAGAGGCCACAACAGTGAGAGGCCCATGTACCACAAAAAAAAAAAAAAAAGAAAATGAATTCTAAAATGAAGCATATTCTTTTATAGTCAGCATTCTGTGTTTTGAAAACTTTATTTATTTATTTATTTTTTGTCTGAGTTGGGTCTTTGTTACTGTACGCGGGCTTTCTCTAGTTGCAGCGAGTGGGGGCTACTCTTCATTGCAGTGCATGGCTTCTCATTGGGGTAGCTTCTCTCCTTGCAGAGCACGGGCTCTAGGCGTGCCAGCTTCAGTAGTTGTGGTGCACAGGCTCAGTAGTTGTGGTGCATGGGGTTAGCTGCTCCGCAGCACGTGGGATCTTCCCGGACCAGGGATCGAAACCATGTCCTCTGCATTGGCAGGCGGATTCTAACCACTGAACCACCAGGGAAGTCCACTAACTACTTTTAGATTCATTCATTTGTTTGTTCTTCCAATACGTGTCTACTGATGGTCCACTATAAGCAAGACATCATACTAGCTCCTGCGGTAGAGACTCCATGTTCCCCTTTTTTCTGATTTCCCTCTCCTCCGAGTTGTACGGGAAGATTATTCTTCTCTGCCCTCCTCCCCCAGTAGGGCCATGTGACTAATTTTGACCTACGGGTTGTAAGCATAAACGTCTCTTCCAAGTAGGAACAATCAATTCCCAGAGTGAGATCCTGGAGCTCCCCCTTCTCCCTGCTGCCACGCCAGTGCCAGATGTAGGGGCCTCATGAGTCCCTGAGTGAGGATGTCATGGAACAAAGCCCCCTGCTGACCTGAGATGGACATGTAGCATGAGTGAGAAATAAATCCTTCTTGTGTTCAGCCTTTGAGATGTGAGGGTTGTTTGTTACTGCAGCATAACCAAGTCAATCCTGACTGAACACAGGGGATGAGTAAGCCTTGGCTGCAGCTGTACAAGCACTAGTGGTGTAGCAAAGGAGATACTATTAGGACACAGAAAGTCATGAAGCACAGAACAGAATAGGATAAAAGCCAGAAGTGAGGTACATACATATAGCTATGAGACTTTACGTGATGTGGATATGGGATCATATCTAGACTGGGTAGAGGTGGAGTAGAAATCGAGTGTGAGCCAGGTAGTGGTAACAGCAGAAGCAATAGCATGGAATGCAGAGTAACAGGGGGACTAGTGAGAGATGAATCTAGAAAAGTAGGTTGGGCCCAGATTAGGGCCTCAAAGGCTAGCTGAGGATTCTGAACCCTGGAAACTCTTAGGGGTAAGAAATGACATTAGGGTTCTTCTCTACAAACTTAATCTGGTCATGCTTAAAAAGGTGACTTGGAAGAAAGAAATACTGGACACTAGGATACAAATTAAGAAGCTATATTGCATTTGGTTCTTTATCAAATACCCTAAAAATGTGTGCAGGCTTTGACTCTGCAACTCTTCTTTGACCCTACAACTCTTCTTTCTTCTGAATTACAAAAGTAATTAAGGCTGTATATGATTAATGTAGTTACAGGGGCGTTCATCAAAAGCACAATTATAAATGGAAAAGATTAGAAATAGCCTAGGAGGTTGAGTAAATAAATGGCATTATAGTCATACAATAGGAAACCATACATTAATTAATAATCCTATTGTAAAGGTCTGTTTATTGATATGAACAGATATTTATTATGTGCAATAAATTGCAAGATACTATTGCAGTATGATTCCACATACACACATACATATATGGAGGTGTGTATACCAAAATGTTAACAGTGATTATTCCAAAGTGGTGGAATTCAATATAATATTTTTTTTTCTTCTCTTTTGCTTACCTGATTTTTCTAAAGTATCTACAATGAACATATATAATTTATATAGTAAAGAAATTCATTCATTATAAACAAAGTTTTTAAGGCTATTCTCACAGGCTATGGGTGAGGGTGCTTGGGAATGAAAAAGGAAGGGACAAATGCGAGACATAATTTCAGGCAACAATCAACAGGACAAGGGAATTGATTAGTTAGGAAAGGCAAGCAAGAAAGAGGGATCACTTCTGACTACTCTGCGTATTGGATGACATTTGATAAAGACAAATATTTTTTTAAGGGAAGTACTGGAACCCAGCCTTTTAGTGCACTCACAAATATCCTTCTCCTCCTCCCCTGTCCTTGACTGAATCCCATCATCCCTGCTGCTCTTTTTCTGGGGTAGTCCTTGCAGAGTCTCTGTCCTGTGTTGACAAGACTTTTGTGTCTCTGTCCTAAGCACTGAAAAAACAAAAATAAGAAAATGTAATATTTTTAAAATGACCAAACAGACACTTAGAATAAATTTTTAACACTACAAAATAATTGTTGACTTTGTTAAACTTCACCATTTATATCAGCATTTCCAGTTCGTTTAAAGAATACGTTTTTAAAGAATAGAACAGTAACTAGTGGGAAGAACGAGGAAAAAGACCAATATCTTAGATGTTACAGACATTGCCAATCATTTATTTAGACAAAGCATCTCAGAAACAATAACTAAATTGATGTGAAAACTCCATTCCATTTACACAGAATATTTTTAGAAAGATAAGCCACAAGTAATGATAATTAAAAAGTGATCATAAGAATAGCTAACTTTAACACAGACAGAGAATGAACTTGAGGATACGGGGAGGGGGAAGGGTAAGCTGGGACGAAGTGAGAGAGTGACATGGACATATATACACTACCAAATGTAAAATAGATAGCTAGTGGGAAGCAGCCGCATAGCACAGGGAGATCAGCTCTGTGCTTTGTGTCCACCTAGAGGGGTGGGATAGGGACGGTGGGAGGGAGACACAAGAGGGAGGAGATATGGGGATGTATGTATATGTATAGCTGATTCACTTTGTTATATAGCAGAAACTAACACACCATTGTAAAGCAATTATACTCCAATAAAGACGTTAAAAAAAAAAGAATAGCTAACTTTATAATATATAATCTGTGCCAGGCACCCTTCTAAGACCCTTATATATATATCATCTCATTTCATCCTAACAATAACCTTATGAGGTGTGTATATTATTATCTGTATTTTACAGGAGACAAATCGAAGCACAGAGAAATTAAATAACTTGCTCAAGGTCACACAGCTAGTGATAGTGACCTACCCCAAACTACGAGCTTAAATAGGAATAAATTTTAAAATACACCCATGAGGTGTACAAGATAGCATAATAGCTGCTATAGGGGATCATACAAGACTTTTCCTTTAAGGAATTTAAAATCTAGACCTATATAATAAAATGTTAAACACCAATACAAGACTTAAATTAAAATTCCAGGAACTCATTTTAAAAGCCTACAGATATATCAAAGAATGGTTTAACTTCCTTAATCTTTCTGTTTAACAAATTTACATTTTCCAATAGTATACTATACTCATGAACACATGTAATATTTAATTGCTAAAATTTTCCACTGCAGTTAACTATTTCTGCAGGAAGTAATGCTTATTTAACAGCCCCCCCAAAAAAATGCACATGAGGTTGAAGCACTAACATAAAACTCACAACAATAGACTGGACTAACCTTGTGTATTTTGGATCATTATATTGGACCCCGCTCTTCAGCTCCACTTTAGCCAAATTCTCTGCTCCTACCATTATTCATCACCAAAAGGCATCCTCTAATGGCAGGGATTTCAGGCACATCATGACAGTCAACCACAAAGGGCCCTCTCACCTTGCACATTTGCTCTCATGACAGCTTCTGCCTGCACCAAATTGATGGACATGACCAGGTATCTCTGAGATAATTCATTTGGTGGAATCCATGTTATTTTCAGCGAAATTGATGAAACTGACTGATGGCTTTGTAATCACTGAAAAAATCTTTATGAAAAAAATTAGTTTGACTTTTTGTACTTGAAAACATTGGCTAAATAACTAATCTTTCCATTTTCCCACCAATTATTTTGACATCTTTTAAATGCAGTCAGAAGACAAATGCTACCCAATTTCCTTGTTATTAATTTTTCTTGGCCTCTCTGTCAGGATGTGGATGTAAATATCAGTTTGTACAAAATGGAGCTAGTTGGACATGCTTAATTTTTATGAGGCTAAGGACATAAATTTCTTGCATTAGTTCTTTTTTTCAATTAGGGTAAAACACTTTTCAATATTTCCTAGGAATTAGTGACTTGCTTGCTGCTGTATTAGTTAAGGTAACGCTAGCTTCTGTTACAGGTAACCCCTAAATCCCAGCAACTTAATCGAATGGAAGTTTATTTCTCATTCACATAAAGATAATCACTGGTGGGGTCCCAGGCTGATGGAGGCTTCACCAGCCAGCAGATGAGGAAAGACAGACAGCAAGGACAATTAGACGGGCAGCTTTTATAAGCCCCGTCTGGGAATGACACACAGCACTTTTGTCCACATTCCACTGACCAGAACATAGGCATGTGATCTTACAGAGCTGCAGGAAGTGAGGAGGTGCCCTCTGGCAGGGTGGCTTCTTTCCAACAACTCTACACCATGGAAGGGAAGTGAAAACTTTTTTGGTGAAAGGACAGCTAGCCATCTCTGCTACAGTTGTTAAATCCTGGGAAATTATATTTTAGAAAGAGTGACCTCTGACCAGGTCTTTTTAGAGAAGGATTTTATAAAGCTTACCTAAAGTGACTGATTTCGGTAAAACAAATTAAATCAATATCTATTGAGCAAGCACCTACTATGTGTAAGTCTCTTGAGAAATCCTGTGGAAAAGTTGGGGGGGGGTGGATACCAAGATGAAGGAAACATGGTCTGTCTCTCCACAAAGTATGACAAGGCAATGAACTTTTGTGTATATTATATACAGTCCATAAGATGTAATTTAGACCATAATTTTACTTTTAGAAGAAAAAAAGAAAAACGTTTGCAAAGAGAATATTTGTTTTATTTTCTGATTAAATATTTTCACTGTTGGAAAATTTGGAAATTACCAAAAAGGTACAAATCAGTAATAAACCTTTAAATGTCCCTAATCCTATCACACAGGTAATCACTGTGAACACTTTTCCTGTTGATATTATACCCACATCTGCATATTTAAAAAATTATTTTATGAAGATAAATTTCAAAGCACCGAATTTAAAAACACCAGTTGACCTGTACTCACGTGTTTATAAACATGAAGAAATTCGAGTGAGCATGCCAACAAACTGTTTTCCTTTGCTGGTGTCTGGGACACCAAGGTTCATGATTTATCATTAAAAGAGAGGGGGGTGGGGGAGGAAGAACAGTTACATCAACTTTTAAGCATCTAACAAATAAATAAAAACGTATTGCTGCAAAAACAAGCTCCATAAAAATGCATTGAAATCCCCTATATTCATTTAACATATGGCACGAGCAAGGACCCCAAGAATACACTCTGGAAGAAACAGTTGACAAGGGCTGGGAGAATGAGGAGAACTTTTCTGGCAGTCAGAGTTGACAAGGGCTGGGAGAATGAGGAGAACTTTTCTGGCACTCATAACGGTCCAAAGGCAATTGGGCTCAGCCAGGAGCTCTCCATCACTGGAGGTGCTGGAGGACAGGCTGATAGATTTCTACTTCGGAATGTCAAAGAGGGGATCCACGCATTGGACACGAGATAGAGAGGTACCCTAAAGTCCTTTCCCACCTAGGGAGCATAGGTACTACCACATGTATGGCCACACGCGGGGTCCCTGCAGGAGCAGCTCTGGAGCAGACCTTATTTGAGCTGTTTGGGATTATACATCTTGTGATAAAATTAACCTCACCAGAAGACCTCCTAGTTAGCTGGTAGGCCTGAAACAGGGCTTTCTTAGCAGGAAGAAGGAGGCAGTAAGGAGTTAATTGCATCATCGTTGGCACTCCGGAGACAGCCCGAGAGTCACAGGAAAGTGGCAGGAGCCACAGGTGTTTTTTTTCAGGAGGCTCAGAAGTAACCCCAATGCCCTGTGAAGACCATCAAGTCTTTATGTCTCTGTTTGGCAGCCACCCTCCTCTACCTCCACCCGCTCTTATTTCAGGTCTGGCGGTAGCAAAATGGACCACATTCATCTCGGTCCTTTCCAGTTTGGGCCATGGAGACACAGCTGATAGTGTACAGCAGGCATCTTTACAAAAAAAATAGCTCTTTGCCATATCTCTAATTCTCATTCAGTCCAAAGCTGCATCTTCTGACTGCTTTGATCAGAGTAGAGGAACTCTTAACTCTGAATAGAAAGAGAAAAACACGGTCAGTGAATTGTGCCACGACTGCACAAAATCACATAGCTAGTCACAGCACTTCGACTTAATTGTCCATTGACGTTATAGAGTTTGTTCACCTCCCCCTCTTCTCCTCTCCTCAGTCAATTCACCTTAGCTGTTTTGAAAACAAAACAAAATTCCATTCTGGCTTTGAAATAAAATTGCAGCATAAACAATTGGTAGGTGTGTTTCCAAGTGGCTTGAGTGAAGTGTCACAGAGTAAGTAGGCGACCACCGAGGTTGCTAAAATATTTCCTGTCCTGACCAGGGTTGCGTTTCTGGAGAATATTTAACAGGGAGGGTTTTAATGCTTCTAAAGATGTTGAAACTAAAGAACAAATATTGATCCAGAGAGCACCACAACTCCCCTGAAAGAGAGTAAAAGACATCCTTTATAAAATGAAAAACTACTTGGCGGAAACAGTCCCAGACCGCTGCACAAGTAGCCCTCAGAGGGCCGAGGGGCCAGTTGCGCACGGCCCGGCCCAGGCACTAACGCACCGGGCAGCACCGCAGATGCCCCTCTCTCTGGGAGGCCACGGTCTTCCCGCCAGACCGACCTGAGCCTCCGGCCAGAGAAATTGGGCCCCGAGGCCACCCCAGGCCGCAGCTGGCACCCGTGTTGGGTAACTAGGCCAGGGCTGGTTCCCGCGGCTCGCCGCCGCCGGAGAGTTGGGCTCCGCCGAGGCCACCCCACGCGGCAGCTCCACAAGCCCCGGGCGGCGCTGGAGGTGAGGCTCTCGCCCAAAGGCACCCTCCCCGCGCCCAGGCGTCGGTGAGTCAGGGCGCGTTATGCAAGTCCTGGCCCGCCGGCCCCGGCGCCTCCCCCTCGGTCTTTCATCCCGCGCAGTTACGAAAGCGCGACCCCCTCCCCCCGGAGCTTTATATAATGCGGCCGGGCGGCCCCAGCTCGCCTCCCTAGCTCCACGCGCGCCCGGACCCGCGACCAGGCTTGAGCGCAGCTCCCGACCGTGAGCGGCTGCCCGGCGGGACCGGGGGGGCAGGCGCGGGAGGGACGGGGGGGCCGGGATGAACGGGATGGGGGTACGGGGGCAGGAGGGATGGGGGACCGGGGGCCGGCGGGATGAGGGCTCGGCGCGGGCGGGATGGGGTCTAGGGACTGGCAGTGGCGCGTTGGCTGGTCCGGCCGCCAGGCGCTCACGGCGCGCGGTTCCCTCAGGGCGGACTCCTGAGCAAGATGGAGTGGGTGTGGGCGCTGGTGCTACTGGCGGCGCTGGGCAGCGTCCGGGCGGAGCGCGACTGCCGGGTGAGCAGCTTCCGAGTCAAAGAGAACTTCGACAAGGATCGCGTAGGTATCTGCGTCCCGGATGCGCCCCGTTCCCCTTTACCGGCGGCCGGCCATGCGCTCCCGGACACCAAACGCTGCTCTACTCCCTTCCCCAGTTCTCCGGCACCTGGTATGCCATGGCCAAGAAGGACCCCAAGGGCCTCTTTCTGCAGGACAACATCGTCGCCCAGTTCATGAACGAGAATGGCCACATGACAGCCACGGCCAAGGGCCGAGTCCGTCTCTTTAAGTCAGTGACCTATGGGGGGCTGCGCTCTGCGCTGCAGGGTCCCCCGGGCTGAGCACCAAACCCTGTTTGGGGAGGGACGGGAGCACCCGGGGTGGGATGCAGGGAGCCCTTCGCCCAGCCTGGCTCATGATCCCCTTGGCTTCTGCAGTAGCTGGGACCTGTGCGCAGACATGCTGGGCACCTTCACAGACACCGAGGACCCTGCCAAGTTCAAGATGAAGTACTGGGGCGTAGCGTCCTTTCTCCAGAAAGGAAGTAAGTAGTCGGCTTAGTGGGACTGTCTTGGAGGATGGGAGACATACCTAGCCAAAAGGCTGGGTTTCTCCTCTAGTGGCACCCTTGGGAAGAACGGTCTGTAAGCAACCAGAACTCTCAGCAGGGCTTAAAGCTAGAGGGGTGAAACTGCAAGCAGCCAGGCCCCTTCACTGCGCCCACCCCATCCCCCAGCTCAAAAACCTGGCCCAAGCTCAAAAGGCTCTTGGGCCTGTCACGTGACCTCCTCCTGCCATTTACCCATAAGGCCAGTGTGCCAGGGGGTGTGGCCTTCTCCATGCTTAGACCACCCACCTCCTCAAGACCCAACTCACATCACCACCCAACCTGGTTTTGCATTTCCTCCATTTCTTTAGGCTGAATCCCTGAAACAGCTTGACTACTAGGGGCCCAGCAGAGGCTCAGAGACTCTCATCCAAGGACGCAGGGAGCATTTATGCACAGGGTTGACTCACTCCAAGGTGCCCTACCTGCCGCTGCTGAGATTCTGAGCCAGGCACAGTGCTCTGGGTGACAGTGACCTCTTCCCTTTCTCCCAAGCCCTGAAACTCACATAGGGAGCAGGGTGTTAAGAACTCTCCAAAGAGCATCCTAAAATTCAGCCTGACGTAGATGTTCGAGAGCATACATGTACATGCTCTTTCCACTTTTTCCTCATTTCTCCTAAGTTTCAAATCTGCAGTCTACTTGGTACCTAGAGAGTAATGCAGGCCACAGGGGACATATCATGGAACCACAGAGATGCAGAGTTAACCCTGTGAAGGGGGTTCAACATGCAGATGAATAAACTGAGGTCAAGAGAAGGTAGGGCTTTGTCCAAGGTCATGCAACAAGTTTGTGAGAGCCAGTGTCAGAAGCCAGGGGTTCCAGCTCCCAGGTCAGGATTAGGTGGCCCTGAACAGCAGGGACTCCTAATACAAACCAGTTTTTACAGTTTTACAGACTACTGTTGGAACTCTCCTGGGAGATAGGCCCCAGAGGGCTGTTCAGGGGGACTCTTAGCTTGGTGAGCCAGGGCAGAAGTGTCCTTTCATGCAGCCCATCTGCACGGGGCACGCACACCTTGACTTCCTCTACAGTTGTGTTAGATGAGTTTTTACTTTTTTTTTTTATCGAATTGCATCTTCAGTATTGATTTACACTGTACATATGGAGTTGCTATTCAACGAGGGGGAAAAAGCTTTTATCCTTAGAGGTAATAAAGATTTTTTCAAATAACGCAGCAAAACTTCCAGAAGTGATCCATTTAGAGTAAAAGATAAACTCTTCTGATAATGGATTACAAAACTCAGTACCACGGGGCACAAGGTTACTAATTTTTAGAATCTGCATCTTATCAAACAGACGAGCATGGCCACCGCCGAGCAGTCGTATGGCTTCCCCTGACCCCCACATCCCGGTGTCTGACACATTCCCCATGGGAAAGCCTGGGAGGTTCAGGGGTGGCTCAGTCTTCCTCCTGGCGGGCCTGCAGTGGGCTGAAGAGGGGCCTCACCACCCACCGCTGTGCAGCTCTCCTACAGGGCATGGGTTTGGGCTGAGCCCCTTCTAGGCAGGGACTCCCAGGGTTCTCAGAGCCAAGAGGCACACCCAGAGGTGACTTAGGCGAGGATTAGCCATCTCCCCTACACCCTTAGTGCTGGGGGATCCAGGTTCCCCTGCGTTCCTGCAGCACAGAACATGACATAGAGCAGAGATCATCACTTGCCTCATGACCTGGGTGTGAAATGGAGACACGGAGGCTTTGCATTTCTAGTTTCTTATCCCCTGTTGCCCCCAGTTTATTTATCGCCTGGAGACAGCGTGGTGTAGAGGTTAGGTATGGGGGCTCCAGAGTCAGACTGAAACTCAGTTCTGTCCTGCTCTTTGTGATACTGGGTGAATTACTTAATTTCTCTGTGCCTCAGTTTCCTTATCTGGAAAATGGGGATGATAGTGTGCACTTTCAGGTCGTTGTGAAAAATAATTGAGAAAGCACAGAAAGTGTCCATACAGTGACTGATACTTTACTAAGTGCTCAGAAAGTCTTGGTCATGGTTATACATCAACAAGAATGTTAAGCAGAGATGTGACACATTTTACCAAATGTGAGGTGTTTGGATATCCACATTGTTGTTTCTCCATGACAAACCTCTCACATACATTCTTACTAACGTGGTTTCCCCATCCTGTCTTTATTGACGTTAGTACCACCTTTGTTTACACTTATGCTTCATGGCTTACATCCCAGTCTTAGGAAGAAATATAGTCTAAATTCTTCAAGGGCTCAGCTCTGCCTCTGTCAGGAGAGCTCTGAAGAGTATGAGCTCTAAGAAAGAATATCTGATGTCAGAGGGTAGGCATCTTGTGCCCTCAAGGCAGAACATACCCTCTTTTGCCAGCTTGGAGAAGTGAGTCGGGTTACTAAGCCAGAATTAGGGTGGAGCCAGAAAAGCCATGAACCAGATCATCCAGTGGACTGAGAGGCAGGAGAGCAGTGTGGATAGTGAGAGGGCCGGGAACTAGCTGATACGGATCAGTGCCAAGGATTCATCCTGCTGTTGGGGGTGACATACGTTGGTGGCCGTCAATATCAGCCACAAAGGCACAAGATATTGTCAGAGGGTAGATGGAGGAGACATCAGTAGAAAGGTCTAGGCTGTGGTTTTGATGGGTCCACATTCTCGATTGTTCTTTGGAAAGATACGATCACATTTATCATCAGGGAGAGAAAGAATTATTAAAGTGAATGAGGTTCCCCCCACCACCGACTCCAGTATTTTTTCCTGTAAAGGACAAGATCCTTTCTCATGGTCCCAATTTTCTAAGAGCTGTCAGAATTCTCTGTAGTCTCCTGCTTCCTAACTCCTGAATCCAGTTTTGGGAAGTGGCTGGCTTCCGGGGCCAGGCAGTAAGTTTCCTTGACATCTGAGTGGCGGAGGGAGATGTAGTGGCCCCATGGCTTTCTGCCTTGCAGACGATGACCACTGGATCATTGACACGGACTATGACACCTATGCTGTGCAGTACTCCTGCCGCCTCCTGAACCTCGATGGTACCTGCGCTGACAGCTACTCCTTCGTGTTCGCCCGTGACCTGAACGGCTTTTCCCCGGAGGTGCAGAGAATCGTGAGGCAGAGGCAGGAGGAGCTGTGCCTGGCCAGGCAGTACCGGCTGATCGCTCACAATGGTGAGTGCTGTGTGGGAACAGGGCACCGGCTGCTCGCCCTTAAGGGTCCCCGGGTCTGCATGCCCTGAGATGCATTTCATCTGCATGCGAGAGAAGACAGGGCGTCCTGGGAGCCCCCTCTGAGCCCGTCTTCATCCCTCCTGACCAGATCTTTCACTGGCCTTATCATGGGGCCGATGCAGAAGGAGTGGGCAAAAGCCTTTTTCCAAAACCTTGGCACTTTTAATTAAGTAAAACTGCAGGGGACAGACGCTTCCTTTTTATCTGCCGCCTTAGGCTCAGTCTGTGGTCACATGATTTTGCTCCTGGCTGCACTACCCAAAAAACCATTTTGACTAGATTAATATTGTCTGGGGAATTGAGTGGCCCCAGTGAAGAGCTGGGCATTGAATGTGGCATTTGGTATAAAAACAACTTAAAGAGAGACATCACCATAGCAAGTTCAAAAGAGAGTGATTTCTACAAATGCTCTTTTTCTGATATGGAACTAAATATCCAGTAAGTTGACTAGCTGGTTTTCCTCACTTACGTTTTTTGAGATCCCCTGGAAAACCCATTGAATCTTTTTATGGATATTACTCTTGTCTGATCTTGATTTAAAAGCCAGTAATATTCTGGAAGAAAGTGCACATTTTATTTTGAATAGACACTCACTCCCATGGGAAACTGGGTTTCAAAATCCAAACAGGGTAATGCTAAATTGTGGGGGAAAAAAGGGAACAAAACTGAACTTCTCTGTTGGTCATCTAACTAGCTAACCCACACTACACCAAACAGATATGAATGCAGACCAAACAAGTAAATAAATAAGATTTTGATGTTTCACCCAGGGGCAGCCTAAGTGTAGGGCAGGATCTCACCCCAGCCAGGCTCCACACCAAGCCCTTTGCCTGCCTTATCTCACTTAATCCTGGAGACACCTCATGAAGTAGGTATTCTCATTATCCACGTTCTACAAGATGAGAAAACAGAGGCTGAGAAAGATTACGAAGGTTGCCCAAGATCTTCAATAGATAGCTGACTTGGATGCAAACCAAAGTGGTTTTGTGACTCTGAAGCCCCTTGTGGCACCGCCTGGTGACATATGACACAGGACATGGTGAACACTCTATAAAACTGCTAACAGAGTAGCTGAGGTCAGGCTGACTTGGCCCTCACTTCCTGAAACAGGAGGACATACCCACATCCCTGTGAAATGCAGTGAGGCAAATTTAAGACAGGTAAAAAACAGCACTTTGATACAGGAGATCCTATGCTCTGGGGCCCACCCCATCACCCCCAGAGAAATTCAGAGGGTTTCAGAAAGCCTTGAAGATGTTTATGAATTAGAGCCATATCTAGCTATAACCTTACAAGAAGCATTTGAACAAAGCCGAGCCCTAAGGTCATCGAATATTCACTCTCTACATTTAACACCAGCTCCATATTTCTGTCATTAATATCTTTGTTTTCTACATTTCAGGTTACTGTGATGGCGAATCAGAATGAAATATTTTGTAGCAACACGGAGGGTGTCGTTTCATTAGGAAACTTCCTATTAACTCACTCAGCCTTCAACTCTTAGAGTTTAGTTTGCACCGCTCTCCTCCCCTCCCCTCCCCTCCCTTCCCCTCCCCTCCCTTCCCCTCCCCTCCCCTCCCCTCCCCCACGTAAACATAAAACATTCAGTACAGGTAAAAATATGTGTGGGGATAAGTGAATCTCTTTGCACTCAAATGTCTGTGTTCCCTGGAGTTTTCTAAGGAATCATTTGAGGATTAGGATTCCAGACTTTGATTTATTAAAATATGTATAGTCACCTATTTCCTGTGATTTGGGTTTTTATTTGTGTTCGCGTCTGTGTTGAAGTGAGTTCTGCAGGTGGCTGGGTAGGATGCACTTTTTATATACCGGGAGGGGTTCTTCTCTCCCGGCTCTTTAGGACCTTTGGCCTGTTCTAGTGCCTAACCTCCATTATTAATGAATGTGGCTTCTCTTAACTTCCTGAAAAAAGGGATTTCCCCATTAACCCAGGAAGGCCTTAACTACTGAGGCCAAAAGAGGTGAGTGTAGGTTAGGCCAGGCCAGTGACCCCAGCCTCAGGCAGCCCCAGGCCCTGGAGGCGGGCAGGGGGGGTGGGCTTACCCCGAGCTGGTCTGAGACGCCCAAGAGGCATGGGTTGGGGTGAGCTCTAAGAAATGCCCCCCCCAGCCCTTCATTGTCTCTGGCACCTAATTCACTTCTTATTTCAGCTGTGGGCAAAAGGCTGCAGGAGAAGAGGCCATGGGCTTCCCGGGGGGAATCAGGAGACGGATCATGGCGCCCCTACCTACAGTGTGCGGGAAAGGGGAAGTAGCTGGGTCTGGGGCAGGACACCAGTGTCCCACACCATTAGCAGCGCTTGTGAACACTAACGTATAGCTGCATACAAAGCCACGTGCCTCAGTTTCCCAGGAGCTCCTAGGAGCCTCAGTTTATCATCTTAAAAAGGCATCAAGGCTTTGGTACCAGTGTCTTGGTTTTACTTCAAACTTCTGCTCAGATATAATTAGCTGTATGATTTGGGGCTGGTTGTGTAGTTTCTCTGAGCCTCACTCTCCTCTTGTGCAATATGGGGAAACAGTGTCTGCCTGATGGGCTGCAGTGAGGGTTCAGTTAGAGCACTTAGGATGCCAGGCTGACATTTCTGAGATGTGTTGGAAGCAGGGAAGGGCAGCTCTCTCCCGTGTGTGAGGAGAGCTCTGCGTGGGTGCTGACATATCAGGGGGCCACGGAGGCTCCTGGGGGCCCCAAATCAATGTGCTTTGTTCTCCCACCAGAAAGGGGGAAGGCAGGGGACCGTGCACTGGAAAGCTCTGCCTGTCATTCACATGGAACAGGGGCCATCAGAGCCTGGCCCTTCAGGTGTCACCCCAGAGACCCAGAAGACAGCCACACATCACTTCAAAAAGCAGCTTTAATTTACCAAATTTATTAACTAAAGATGAACAAAAGATCCCTGTCCTCTAGTCCTCAAGCTTGTAATAAACCTTACTTAAAAAGCAAGCTGCTCAAGAAACTCCACCAGCAAAGACAACTACTGGCTCTGATGTACTTGGTGACAAAGATTGGTTGAGCACGTCCTATGTGCCAGGCCCTGAGCTGCTGTTCCAGCCACTGGCCCAACCTCCAAGTGCTGGCGTAGCCCTGGGTTCTCGCTGGCTCCGGTTTCTTCTCTCTCTCTCTTCCCAGGGACATTTCATAAAGCCATAAATCTGCAAACACTATCTGGTGACTCCCAACGTTGCATATTCAGGCCCACACCCCACATCCCTGCACCCCACTGCCTGCTCTCCATTTGGATCTCACTGGGGTTTCACGTGTAAATGCCCCAAATGAAACTCTTGGTCTTTCTATTCCCCATTCTTCTAGTCTTCCCCATTTTTGTTGCCTGCTCTCCATCCAATCACTGTCAGGAGTCACCCCTGAATCCTCTCTTTCCCTCCTAATCTGCATCCTGTCCATCAATACATCATGTTTGCTCTGCCTTCCCAAAGTATGTCCCAAGATCATTTCTCACAATCCCCCACGGATGCCACCCACCTCCAACTTCCCCATCTTCTTTCTCTGCTTCAACAGCCACCTAACTGGTCTCCATCTTTATTCCTGCTCCACAAAGTTCATTCCCTGCACAGCAACCAGTAGAGCAGGTCACTTCAGCATCCACTTGCAAACCTCCAGCGGCTGCCCACTGAACACAGAATAAACTCTCTATGGCAGCCTCCCAGACCCTGTGTAATTCAGCCCTGTAACCTCTCTGGTCTCAACTGATGGTCTCCAGCACAGCACCCCTCTGTCTTGGCATCAAGGACATTGCCCGGCATACAGGAGCCAATAGTTTGCTTTGTTTACACCTCTTCTTTCTGTCCCACAAGTACACAAGGCTCTTTGCACCAGCACCAGCGTCTGCTCCACCTGCAAAGCCCCACTCCCTTGGATTCACATGGCTGGTTCCTTCTTGTGGTTTACCTTTTGCCTCAAATATACCCCTTAGAACGGTCTTCGCAGACCCCTCAACACCCCATCTAAGTTGCCATCACTGTCCCGTTTTCTTCACGACGCTAATTCACTCCATAACACTATATTGTCTATTGACTTATGTTTGGTTTTTCGCTGCCCCCACCTGGAAGATAAGTAAGCTCCGTGAGGGCAGGGGCCATGGCTGTCTGGTTCACTGCTGTATTCCCACCACCAAGAACACCGGCCACAGCATGTGCTTAAGAGGCATCTAACAGGTGGATCAACGAAGGGAATCACTCCTGTTCTCACTGTCAAATGTTTGGAGTCATCCGACTTCCTGTCTGACTTCGTGACAAAGCTTCTCCTAAAGGGGTCCATGGCATCCCTTTATAAATGAAAAATAAAGTCACCTTTAATTCCTTGGAAATTAAATCCTTGTTCCTTGGAAATTCCTCAAGCGCTCTTGACGTTAATGAATGATCCTGCAGCCTTGCAAATCCAGGGTGGGGAGCTAGAGTGGCCATGACTCTTCAGAGGAAAAATCTGGGTCCTGGACCTGTTCCAGGACTCACTTCAGGAAACCGGCAAGGCGTGGCTTTACGTGTAGGAGATGAGACTGCTGAACAGTTACAAATAAAAATTATTAAACTTAATCATACTACACACTGAAAAAGTTCATATTGAAAAGGAACCCACAGCAAATACTTTTATAAAGGATAGAATTGTTATACTGAATGATCACCCCTCAATGTACTGGTGCTGTAAATGTACATTTGCATAGGTTACATTTTCTTAAAGCAGGTACCCTGGTGTGACCGTCCTGGAAATGAACTCCCTTTGAAAACACACCATGGCTTGCCAGAGAGTGACAAATAGACGCCTACAGAGAAAAACTAACTAGCTGGAAATAACAGACAGATCATTTCTTCTGACAGATGTGTCTGTAAACATGGCTCCCTTTTCTGAGAAGAAGAAGCAGTGAAAAAATTTCCTCCATTCGTTCCTAAACAGTGACATGTTGTAGAGAATGGGGTTGACGGCCGAGTTGGCAAAGGTGAAGGCCACCACCCAGAAGAAGAGGGACGGCCAGATGACCAGGTTTTGCTCGAAGTTCTGGATCAGAATGAGGAGGATGGTGACGATGATGGGGCTCCACATGACGAAGAAGGAGATCATGAGCAGGAACAGGGTGCGGAAGAGCCGGACGTCCTGCTGGGACACACGGAGCTGGTGGCTCTCCGAGGAAGCCAGGGTCGTCGTGAGCCTTCTCCTTGACGCCTTCGTGATCTGCAGGAACACAAAACAGAGCCGGTGCCACAGTTTACGGCAGGACATCGGCAGTGTTGATCCTGGAGGGGCAGAGGAGGCCCAGGAGTTGGAATCTGCCGTTCTCGCTGCACTGGGACTACTTGGCTTTGGGCTTTATGCGGAGAGAGCTCCCTTCTCAGAGGCCTGGCTCGCTGCCCGCGCTTAGGATGCGCAGGTCAGCTGGCCTCCTGAGAAATAAGGCAGATCGTCCGTGTTATAAATAGTGTTGACGAGGGGAAGTGCAAAGCCAGAATGCAATGGTCTAGAAGAGAGATGTGTGAACACAGATTCAGGTGTCATTCAGGACTCCCCTTCCCAGGAAGAAAGGGGAGCTGGCCAGAGCACTGCTAGTGACACGTGTTGAAAAACTGAAACCATTTCCCATTTATGCCCCCAGGTGAGAGGTGACAGCTGGTAGGATAAACACCCTCGTGCCTATCTTTGCACACCTAGATGAGCATATCAGGAGAATAAATTCTCAACAGTGGAACTGAAAGGACCTCTAATATTTTGTACTAATGAGCAGGGTCAGCAGTAGAGCAGAGGGATTGTGGGCAAGGAGGCAACTCTGGTGACATGGGTTCGGAAGGGTGTTCTGGACTCTTCTTTCAGGAGCCCTTGCAGGCACTGCTCTCCGAACCTTCTGCCCGGTCTCTCCTGGTCAGTTAGAGGGTCTTGCTTCAGCATCCATCAGAGAAGCTGGCTACTAATTGGCTGTGGGCAGCCTTGGACATATGGCCCATCAACTGAGGCAGGCTAACCAGATTAAAATAAAGCCCTGCATGTCCTCTCACCCCACTGTCCCACGTAAAAACAGTATTTCTGGAACAGACAAATGCTTCATAACATCTCAGAACCAGAGTGTTGCAGCTAGATGGGCCCATGCATGGTTGGAGCAGCACTTCTCAGACTTCACTCTGCCTGTGAGGCATTCAGCACTATTTTATTTAAATGTAGATTCTGATTTTGCATGCCCCGAGGACCACACTTTGAGTAGCCAAGGCCTACTCCACACCTTCATTCTACAGGTGAAGAAACAGGCTCTCGAGAGAGAGGGTTTAGCCAAAGCACTTTGAAAACAGGAGCCTTAGAACTGTTCACATCAGAGGGCAAAAGCCCCACAGAAGCTGAGTCCGTGAGAGAGAAGGTGGGGCTTCCCCAGAGGCTCTAAAGACCCCAGTGCTTAGGCTCACACTGCCCCGGGGATACATACAGAGTCCCGCGCTTACGCCTGATTCTAATTTTCCTCTAAGCACAGCCAGTAGGCAGAAGGCCTGCTGTCCCCCATCACCTGCTTAGCTTTAACAGTGCCAAGAGGTGGGCGTGAGGGGGTGAGGATGGGCTGGGGTGGCGGTGGCCGCAGACTGGGGCACAGTTAGCCTGGGATGTGATGGGGCCCTGCACCCACTAGCCTGACATGCTTTGTTCCAGCCTGTGAGCTCTGTCCCAGGTAAGAGATCCAATTCCGAATGTCTTGCCACATTCATGGTGCTTTGCTAACTTGCCTTTGCTTAGTCTGGCCCTGTGTCCTGCTTCTGCTGCAGGAGCAGGCTGCTGGGCACACAGTGAGTGCTTACATGTCTGGAGACTTTAATAGCCAAAACTCTTTTTTTTTTTTTGTTTTGCGGTACGCGGGCCTCTCACTGTTGTGGCTTCTCCCGTTGTGAAGCACAGGCTCCGGATGCGCAGGCTCAGTGGCCATGGCTCACGGGCCCAGCCGCTCCGCGGCATGTGGGATCTTCCCAGACCGGGGCACGAGCCTGTGTCCCCTGCATCAGCAGGCGGACTCTCAACCACTGCGCCACCAGGGAAGCCCCAAAACTCTTATCGTTCGTTAGCTCTGCCCGGGCCTTCCTAGGACCATTCCCCTAAAATTATTGAATCTCAAGAGATGAAGCAATTAGAAAGTAATCAGAATCATTCAAATTTGGGGCAAGATTAACTCCAAGACCCGAATATGGCTTCAAATATTCTCTTTAGAATACTTCTAATTAGCTAATTAAAGGGTAGCCATTTAATTTTCCTGTGATTAAATACAACTGTTTCTGTGTAGTAGTTTTGGTCCACTTCTAGGTGACGGTGACCCAGGCAACAGATGCTGAATGAACAGAACCCCTTCCTTCCCACCCACTCCCCGCCAAGAACAACAGGAATCAGGATCACCGAGCTTCAAGAAAGGCTCCCTGTGTGCCAGCCACTGTACTATGCATCTGTTTCATAAATTGTCACATTTAATCTTCAAAACTGCTCGTTGGATTCGTGCTATTATTATCTTCGCTCCAGAGATGAGGAAATTGAATCTCAGGAAATTTGAGTAGCTTGTTGAAGGTCACTCTACTAATGATGAATGGTCAAAGCCCCCATCTGTGAAACTCCAGCTCAGGTGAGCTGAAGATGAGCGACATCATAAAAGGCTCCAGCCCTCTTCCTGGAGTTGCCTTCCACTTCCGCCCCCCTGCTCTGCAGCGAGGTGACTGCTCAGACCCATAGGCTAAAAGCCACACTGGTGCATCTAAGCTGGAAGGTGCTGTGTAGAATCAAAGTTAGAATATGTGTTCAGGTGAAAGCTGTTGGATGATTGGCCGGGGAGGGTAACAGCTGCCCAGGGGCAGGTGGGTGGGGCTGCAGGGGAAATGGCACCACTTCTGAGGAGGCTAAGTGCAGCCTGGTGGGCACATGAGGACGATTCCCACAGCAGCCTCATTGCTAGTGCTGTCCACATTGCTCTGCCAAGAAGGATGGAGTCCCTGGTACGGTGTCTTTTAGATTTTTTTGTTTTGTTTTGGGGGTTCTTTGGGCGTTTTTTTGGCCTCACCGTGCAGCTTGCGGGATCTTCATTCCCCGACCAGGGCTTGAACCTCGGGCCCTTGGCAGTGAAAGTCGGGAGTCAACCACTGGATCGCCAGGGAGTTCTCTAGATATTTTTTGAATGAATGATGTGGATGGAAGTTCACACTTATTGAGCACTTACTATGTGCCAAATCCTTGTACATATCACTTGGTTTATCTCTTTAAATTCTCCCAACGATTCTGTGACATATGTACTTTGATGATCTCCATTTTATTTTGCTTTATTTTAATTTAATTTTTATTGGAATATAGTTGATTTACAATGTTGTGTTAGTTTCAGGTGTGTAGCAAAGCGAATCAGTTATGCATATACATATATCCACTCTTTTTTAGATTCTTTTCCCATATAGGCCATTGCAGAGTATTGACTAGAGTTCCCAGTGCTATACAGTAGGTCCTTATTAGTTATCTACTTTATATATAGTAGTGTGTGTATGTCAACCCCAATCTTCCAATTTATCCCTCTTTCCATTTACCCCCTGGTAACCATAATTTTGTTTTCTACAACTGTAACTCTATTTCTGTTTTGTAGATAAGTGATGATCCCCATTTTACAGAGGAGGAAACTGAGGCTCAAAGAGGTTAAGGAAATTGCCCAATAGTACCCAACTAAGCAGTCGCAGAGCTGGGCTTCAAACCTTGGCAGTCTGACTCCAGTCCATGCTTAAACTTAAACTAATTCCTTCCCACCCTCTAATATCTCTGTCAGTGGAAATCCTTCCATCCAGCCTGTAACTCCAAGCTCTAATGCCAGGGACTCCGGGAGGGCATCCTGGTTCATCTGCCGTTGGCATCCTGCAGCGCTTTGTTTCAGGTACTCACGTGGCACTTGCCACATATTCTACGGTAGATGTTGAAGCATCATTCTTACCTCTGAGTCCCACCAGACTGCAGCTCCCTGGGGCTGGGCAGCCCTGTGGCTGCTGTGGTCCAGGGCTCTGGCAAGTGTCTGACAATGACCGTGAGCAGACAGCAAAACAACTGACTCACGGGCCAAGTGAACATGTGCTTGGCTCTTTTTTTAGCACTGACTGATGCTACCCTATTTCCTTCCATCCGCAGTTCCCACAGCTTTGAGGGAGTGAGAAGGAAAATGGGCCCATTATAATAAAATGCAGCTCCTCCCTGCTCCCTTCCCCACATTAGATGACAAGACTAGTCGACTTTTGTTCAGGGTTTAAAGTGTCTCTGGCATTACACTGAATGCTTGGTGTGCTTTTAGGTCAAATTAAAAGCTCGATAAACTTTTGAGGATTAACTTTAATCCTTAAAACAAGCCTGTGGGGTATGCTCTCATTTTGGGGACAAGAGACGGAGGCCCTGAGAGGTGAAGTGACTTGCTCAAGGCCTCACGGTCAAGTGGGGGAAGGGTACCTCAGAGGGTACGCTCTTCACCGCCAGTCACACCACTGCCACTACCAGGACAGAGGACAGAGCTCCCGGGGACGTGGCCCACGGCCACCACCATCAGGGTCACTGGCACTCCATAAAATGTAAATGCTTCGGCACACCTTCAGACACCCTGATTCTGTGGGTCTGAGTGGGCCTAGGAGTCCGCACTTTTTATAAACTCCCCAGGTTATTCTCAATCACTAAAGTATGAGAACTACTCATCTAGGACAACAGGCTTGGAGTTTCTCCCCCAGTCCTTTGAAAAGTCACTTTTAAATTGCCTGAGACTCTCTGCCTTCACATTCACATGAGCATCTGAAGGCTACGAGCAAAGCTTCTCCCCACCCCACATCCCTCTGTCACCCCACGCCACCAGACCACAGCCGCGGACAGGTGGATGTGGGGAGAGGTCGCTCCCACTGACCCAGCTCCAGCCCCTGGGGTTGGGTCTCCTCTGAGGGCTGCTTGGTCAATCCACACCTCCCTATTAGAATCATCAGACAACAGACTCCATCCTTCCAGAGGACCAACCTCCCCTTCCATCACCGGCAAGCAGGCCCCAAAGCTGGGGAATGAGATCCAGGCATGGAGAAAGGAAGGGCCACGTGTTCACTACCCAGGACCTTCACATTTAGTCGAAAGGGATTTCACTTCCCAGTTAAGCCCTGAGATAGGTGAAGGTTTTCCAACTTCAGGCCAGACACTCACTCTGTCATTCAACACATATTTATTGAGCCCTTACTATGTGGCCAACACTCCTACAGGTGCCGGATGCACAGCAAGAAACAAGGTAGCACTGCCCACCCCGTACTTCCATTCTAGTGTTTGGGTGGTGAGGGGCCTGGGGGTGAAGGGAGAGGGGGACCAAGAAACCTATAAGCTGTCACAAAGCCTGGTGCCATGGTGCTGGTTACTGGGTGACAATATAAACCAAGCCCCACCAGCAAGCATGGTCAGCCTGATCAAAGGCACTGAGGAGTGGCCTGGAGACTATTACCCTGGGAAACTGTTGATAGGAAAAAGCCACTGGAGATGTAGAGCACGCCTGAGTCAGGAGGAAAGAGGAAGCAGGGAAGGCAGAGGGTGGAAAAGGCCATTGCCATGAGCAACTGAAGCAGCCCCAGAAAAAAAGAGCCCCGGTGAAGCCTCCTCTCAGCGCTCACCCAGGGCAGAGCCAGCAACCAGGGTAGGGGCTTGAGAATGGCGGTTCCCAAAGGAGAGTCTGTGGAGCACCAGCCCAGAGAGAGCTCTGTGCGGAAAAGGCGGTCTGCAGTCAGGTTTAGCAATGCTGCCTACTCTATTCCAGAGATGGAGAGTCTCAAAGTTCATGAGCATAATAAAGGCTCTGAGAAGGCCTGCAGCAAAGAAACCCATTTAACTTTAATTAACCCAGCATTTTCCAAACTCCTTTGATCATAGAACCCTTTTCGAACATCTAACATCCCATGGAGTTCTAGAGAACGCTTTAGGGGACACTGCTTGTGAGGAATAAAAGTCAGGGTGATTTGAAAGAGACATTTCTCAGGCCTAGAGATGGTTACCTGAGTTAGAGGCAGCAGTGACAGGTGAGAGGTAGGGCTGGTGGGAAAAGGGTCGGTGGTGTAGTTATCTGTCCTATGGTTTCAAATGATTTGCTAATTGTGTCTCTATGAATATAGCTAATTAATATTGATGTTCAATTGATTTTACAGAGTTTTGCTCTTGATAGAAAAAGCTCAGCAGAAAGGCTGATTCAGGGTCTCTGAGTTATGAGTATCTTCAGAGGAAGAGAGACGCAAGCTAGGCGGCCCCACCCAGGCTCTCCACCTGGCAGCTTACCAGCTTCCAAGTTACAAACAGGAGCAGAGTGAGAACAAATGTAATAGTCCTCCTGGGATATGGGCAATAGTCAGTTTTGCCAGTGGGGTGGAAAGTAATCTTCTGAAAGTCTTATATTTGCATTAATGTTGCAATTTTCAAAATCACATTAGATCTCTTTCATATTAAAGTCTAACAGTTTGTTCAAAGCATTATCATATCTGCAATTCTCATTTTATTGTGTTAAATGATTCACTGAGGCCCATTTGGCTCCAGAGGGAACTGAGGCCCACATTCATTAAGCGACTTGCCTAAGGTCACACAGTAATAAAGCTTGGACTAGAATCCGGGGCTCGTGACTCTTTGTCCAGTGGTTTTCCCACTGTCCCAAAGGAGAAGGTGCTGTTGGCCCTTTCAGTGTGATCAAAGTTTGTGTCTTACTCATTCAACGAGTGTTTATTAAGCCCCTACAATGAATAAGCCAGGCTCTGTTTTAGGCACAGGACTATGGCAGTAAACAAAACAAAGTCTCTGCCTTCAGGGAGCTTGCATTCTAGTGGGCAAGACAGATGATATGCAAGTAAATACACACAAATGGAATTTGACAGGGGTTGGAAGTGCTTTGAAGAGAAATAAATCAGGATTAGGGACTAGAGAATGATGGGGAATCTCTCTGGAGAAGAGCCTTTTGAGCAGAGACCTAAATTAAGTGGGGGAGTGGCCCATGCAGAAGTCTGGGGGGGAGAGATCCAGGAGAGGAAATGGCAGGTGCAAAGGCCCTGAGGCAGCAGTGTGTTGGCGTGTGTGAGAAAAAGCCCCAAGGACACGAGGGAGGGGGAGAAGATGAGGCGAGAGGGGCAGGCAGGGGACAGATCACACAGGGCCTTAAGGTGAGGGTTTTAGCTTTTCCTCCATCTGTGAGGGAAGTGATGGGATCTAAATTATATCATTGACTCACTGCTCAGAGCACCATTTCATAACTGTGAGTCACGACAGACACTCGATTCATCCAGGAGCTGTCCTGAGGTCTGGGATGGGAAGAACGGAAGGCTGGCCGTGAGTTTATAGGCAAAGTGTCTGGAACTGCAGTTAGAGGCAGATGGATAAGAGGACACATCAGGGCTCGAGGATTCCTAGGATGTTTCCAGGTGGGCCCTGGCCCGAGGAAAAGAATATCCTTTCCATAGAATAAGTCAGTCCTTCCTCAGAAGGTGGCTGAGAACCATGAGGCACGAGTGAAAAGGGACAGATCAGAACCCTCTTGCCTCTAAGGGACTCAGGAGTGGGACTGCCCAAGCAGGAGAGGTCGGATGCCACAGCCAGCTTCTGCCCAGCCCTCATCTAGCCAGCCAGCTCTGCTCTAGGGCCAGTCCCATGTTCTTGCGGTGCTCCAAATCTGGGCCCTGCTGTTTATTCTCTCAAAAATCTCAGCAGTACCTCTTCCCAGCATGCTGTGAGAGGATTAGAGGAACAGTCTCGCCTAACAAATAACAACAGCTGTAATTTATTCATCCCCTGCTACAGGCAGGCATGACACTCGCCATAGTCCCACCAGGAGTATCTCCTACGTATCTCACAAAAATCTTAAACCGTTGGATCATTATTTTGCAGATGAGGGAACAGAGGTTCAGAGAAGGTAAGTAACTTGCCAAGGCTACACAGCAAGTAAGGGGCAGATTCAGGACTCAAAGGCAGGTTATTAGAATAACCCCTTCTGGTCTCCGTGTTTTTTATGGCCCTTTGCTTTTTCTCCCTTTTCCCTCCTTTTTCTCTTTTAACAATTTGCAAAGTGTTTTCAAACTAAGCCTCAGTATCACTCTTTAATGTGTTTCAGGGTTTCACTGCATTGAATAGCAGCACCTTTGTCTGTCTCCCCCTTCCCTTTCTTGTGTTAAAGCTCCTTCTAGATAGAGAATGTGACTTGCTTACTCTTGACCAATCTCTACTCCCCAACAACACTTTGCACAGAGCAAATTCTTAACAAGTGTCTGAGGAATTAAAATGTTGGGACTCTGGAACCAGACTGCCTGGGTTTAAGTCCTGATACTGCTGCTTATGAGCTGTGTGCCCTTTCATAAGTTACTTAACCTCTCTGTGCCTTGGTTTCCTCATCTGTAATTCTGGTTAGGATTAAATGAATTCCTGACACATTGTAAACACCATATAAATATTTTTAAAATAATTTTTTAAAAATTCATTCTCCATTTCTCTTCCTTTTTCCCTCCCTTCTTTTCTTTTAACATAATGATAGTAACTAACGCTTACATAGCATTTACACATGCCAGGCTCCCACTGCAAGAACTTTACAGACCTCAGCTCCAGGCCCGAATCTGCCTCATACCCTTGAACATGCCCCAGGTGGGACGTCACTTAAACAGGTCACAAGTCAACTGGTGGGGAAGAGTCTAGGGACTAACATGGGGGGGCCGTCTCACACAGGATCCAGAGATTAGAAGACTCGGATGGAGGTTGGCCTGGCTTTGGGTTCTAAAGCATCTAAGAAGGTCACAGATCTTTAGCTACAACAAAAGGGCCATAACAGTGGCCAGACAGCAAACAGGACCTAAGGGCCCCACTTCAACCTGCTTGTTCGCCATATGACGCCCATGACGCCCCCGCTCACCACAACTAGCAGATTATATGCTATAAAACCAAGATTCAACAACGGTGAACCTCGGAGAGGACTCAAGCGTTTCGCATTAAATCTTCTGAAATGAGCATGAACACATGTAGATGCCATCTGCCTGGGCCAGCACCTCGCATGCAAATATGCTGCCTCAAGGGGTAAGAAAGAGGCTGGCAAGTCTTTTTTATGTCCCTGTACATAGTCACATTGAAGATAGAGATCATTTCCTGTTGCAGTGCACTTTTACAAGGCACATGCCCTGGGAGTGGGGGTAGCAATTAGAGGGATAGAGGAGGGGCTTCTCGTATGCTCTGTTTCTCGTTCTGTTTCTGGGAGCTGTTTCTGGGAGTGTGGTCAATTTGTGAGCTGTGCGTGTATGCTGGGTGTGCTTTTCTGTATTTATACTGTACTTCAATACAAGTTTTTAAAAGTGTACATTCTTTATCACCACACTGCTGTTTGTGATGGGGAAACAATGGACACAACCCAAAAGCCCATAAAATAAATTACGTCACAACTATATGATGGAGAACCATGAAGCCATTAGAAATAATGAGGCAGAGATATAGGAACCGATATGGAAGGATGTTATGATACAGTGCTAATCAAAAAAAGGAAGTTACAAAGCAGATAGCATTATCTCAAATCTAAAAAAAAAACATTGGGTTGAACCATGGTAATAGTTGATATTTTATAGTTGACCATTTTATATGGTTCATTATATATATATATACACACACACATATATATACGTATATGTGTTTATATGTACACAGATATACATACACATACTCACATTGCATAGAAATATGTATATCTATATAAATTTATAAGAAAAATAACCTGAAAAAATGTACTTTAAATTGTCAACAGTGGGCGTAAACCAGATTTTTAGTATCTGTGTTACACATTTTTATGTCTTTAATTTTTTATAATGAGCTTGTATTACTTTAGTGATCAGCAAAAACAAATGATAATAATAAAGTCACATAGATATAACTTTTTAAAAAAGACCAAACTTTTGTCCCTCAGCGTTGCAGAGGGATGGATCTGGGCAGTGAACCAGGATTGGGCTGGTGCGAATTCTAAGGTAAATTTTGACCTGGAAATGCTAAGGTTCATCTGAAATACCCCAAGCCTGAGTGAAGTTCAGCCACAGCGCTTGAAGCAAACATACCTGTAAAATTTTGGAGTAACTGATCACAATAAGCAGTCCTGGTACCAAGAAGTTCAAAGTAACAAATGACACATCCCAGGAGATTTCTCCGGCAATGCTGGGCCAAACCAGTGTGCAAATCGGAATTTCCTAGTTACAAAAAGGAAGAGAAGGTCATTTAATGCTGGCTTCTTATTTGGCCTTTAGCTCAGCCCCAGGTGGGGTTACCTGGCACTGTTACAATGTTGTGTTACCCTGTTGTGTTTTGCTGTTACACAACTGGTATGACAAGAAACCCCCGACTCCCTTCCATTGCCCACACAACCCCACTTACAAGTCATTCCCCTCTGACCCTCAGAATCACCATAATTATTATTCCCATTCTCCAAGGGAGGCACGTGGGCCTCAGGGCCCCAGGCTGGGAAGACCCAGAGTCAGTTCCCAGGCATGGCTCCAGGTCCAGTGCTCTTTCCACTTCCCTGGGCTGAGCTACAAAGAGCCCTTGAGCCTTCTCTTCCAAGACCTTCATTTTACAGGGGAAAAATCTGACCCCTGTAAGTTTACATAGATTGGAAGTGATGTGCTACACGCAAACACATAAAACCTGGAGTGAGGTGTGCCCCTCCTCCAGGGGAGAATGCAACAGCCCCAGAGTGAAGGTGCAGCCACGGTCATCAGGATGTAAAACCACTGGATGGGGCAGAAGAGCGTGCAGGTTTGTGACCTTGCCGCTGTCACTATGTTGCGTTGAATTCAAATGTTTGACACTAACTACAAACCCCAAAACATGTTCCCAGACCTCACTGGATAGTTACTAAGCTGCTGCAACAATTTTTTCCAATGAACAAATAGGTCAATGACAAGAGATCTCTTTATCCTCCCAAACACAGATCTCCAGCGCCTGCTTGACTATAGGACAAAACTCGTTAGGAAACAAGAGCCCTACACACTTCTGGACACATAGAACAGACTTTTAAAGAGCATATTCTGTGTAAAAAGACCACATTATTGATTTCTGGTGGACAAGGCATCTTAACCACGGTCCAGAAGTAGTATCATTATTCATAGCATCAGTCATTTATTCATTCATTTAACCAATATTTATTGAATGCTATACTAAGCAAAGGCAAAGAATTTTTATCATTTCCCAACGTGTATCATAATTGCATGGTCAAACTCAAAATAGAGTCAAATAATCACTCCTTTTCCTATTCAGTATCTAAAATTCTCTGAGCATTTATTCTTTGCCAGGAAGCACTTTACATACATTATCTCATGGAATGTTCATCACAACCTTATTGAAATGCATAGTTATTTTTCCCATCACACAGAGGAGGAAGCTAAAGCTTAGAAATTTCCTCCTAAAATAATAGTCTAAAACCCTAAAGATGTAGTCCTTTTTAATCATCTCCAAAGAGCTGAGTGGTTATAGAGGGTATCGCGGAACCTACCAAAACCGCTAAGGCAAGTCAGACAGGGAAGAATGCTTTAGTTATATTTGTACCCTGAGAGGGTGCTGGGTGTGAGAATGTTGCTTCCTTTTCCTGTTTTGTTTAGACAGTTTACAAATGCACTGGACATTCTAAAAACTTGTTCCTTCATCCCCACCCCCACTGTGCACACCGGATGGAATAAAGTTTATTAGAGCTTTCTACATTTTGGTGATTGGAAAGAAATTTGTGTCTCTCAAGGATCTTCTGAATATTGACAGTGCAGTGACCACAGCTCTTTGGGAAATCCAGGTAGCCTATGCTTGTACTCAGACCTCCACCCACCAGGGACCCCTTATTCCAGTGCATTGGGTGGGCAACACAGATCAGCAGAAATGTTGAAGCAGAAAACAGAAGAGAAGCCCTTGGGAAGATGGCGGAAGAGTAAGACGCGGAGATCACCTTCCTCTCCACAGATACACCAGAAATACATCTACGCGTGGAACAACTCCTACGGAGCACCTACTGAACGCTGGCAGAAGACCTCAGACCTCCCAAAAGGCAAGGAACCCCCCACGTACCTGGTTAGGGCAAAAGAAAAAACTAAACAGAGACAAAAGGATAGGGACGGGTCCTGCACCAGCGGGAGAGAGCTGTGAAGGAGGAAAAGTGTCCACACACTAGGAAGCCCCTTCGCGGGTGGAGACTTCGGGAGGCGGAGTGGGGGAGCTTGGGAGCCGCGGAGGAGAGCACAGCAACAGGGGTGCGGAGGGCAAAGCGGACAGATTCCAGCGCAGAGGATCGGGCCAACCGGCACTCACCAGCCGAGAGGCTTGTCTGCTCGCCCGCCGGGGCGGGCGGGACTGGGAGCTGAGGCTCCGGCTTTTGTCGGAGCGCCGGGAGAGGACTGAGGTTGGCGGCGTGAACACAGCCTGCAGGGCGTTAGTGCACCCCGGCTGGCCGGGAGAGAGTCCGGGGAGAAGTCTGGAACTGCCGAAGAGGCAAGAGACTTTTACGTCCCTCTTTGTTTCCTGGTGCACGAGGAGAGGGGATTAAGAACGCTACTTGAGAGAGCTCCAGGGACGGGCGCGAGCCGCGGCTAAGAGTGCGGAGCCCAGAGACGGACATGGGACGCTAACGCCGCTGCTGCCGCCCCCGGGAGGCCTGTGTGCGAACACAGGTCACTAGCCACACGCCCTTCCGGGGAGCCTGTGCAGCCCGCCACTGCCAGGGTCCCGGGATCCAGGGACGGCTCCCCCAGGAGAGCGCACGGCGCGCCTCAGGCTGCAGCGTCACGCCGGCCTCTGCCGCTGCAGGCCCGCCCCGCACTCCGTGACCCTCCCTACCCCCCGGCCTGGGTGAGCCAGAGCCTCCGAATCAGCAGCTCCTTTAACCCCGTCCTGTCTGAGCAAAGAACAGACGCCCTCCAGCGACCTACACGCACAGGCGGGGCCAAATCCAAAGCTGAGCCCCTGGGAACTGTGAGAACAAAGAAGAGAAAGGGAAATCTCTCCCAGCAGCCTCAGAAGCAGCGGATTAAAGCTCCACAATCAACTTGATATACCCTGCATCTGTGGAATACCTGAATAGACAACGAATCATCCCAAATTAAGGAGCCCTGTGGATGAAAGGCTCTTGGTGCTGCAGCCAGGACTCAGTGCTGTGCCTCTGAGGTGGGAGAGCCAACTTCAGGACACTGGTCCACAAGAGGCCTCCCAGCTGCACATAATATCAAACAGCAAAAATCTCCGAGAGATCTCCATCTCAACGCCAGCACCCAGCTTCACTCAACGACCAGCAAGCTACAGTGCTGGACATCCTATGCCAAACAACTAGCAAGACAGGAACACAACCCCACCCATTAGCAGAGAGGCTGCCCAAAATCATAATAAATCTACAGACACCCCAAAACACACCACCAGACGTGGACCTGCCCACCAGAAAGACAAGATCCAGCCTCATCCACCAGAACACAGGCACTAGTACCCTCCACCAGGAAGCCTACACAACCCACTGAACCAACCTTAGCCACTGGGGACAGACACAAAAAACAACAGGAACTACGAACCTTCAGCCTGCAAAAAAGGAGACCCCAAACACAGTAAGATAAGCAAAATGAAAAGACAGAAAATCACACAGCAGATGAAGGAGCAAGATAAAAACCCACCAGACCTAACAAATGAAGAGGAAATAGGCAGTCTACCTGAAAAAGAATTCAGAATAATGATAGTAAGGTTGATCCGAAATCTTGGAGATAGAATGGACAATAGAATGGACAAATTGCAAGAATCAGTTAACAAGGACCTAGAAGAACTAAAGATGAAACAAGCAACGACGAACAACACAATAAATGAAATTAAAAGTACTCTAGATGGGATCAATAGCAGAATAACTGAGGCAGAAGAACGGATAAGTGACCTGGAAGATAAAATAGTGGAAATAACTACTGCAGAGCAGAATAAAGAAAAAAGAATGAAAAGAACTGAGGACAGTCTCAGAGACCTCTGGGACAACATTAAACGCACCAACATTCGAATTATAGGGGTTCCAGAAGAAGAAGAGAAAAAGAAAGGGACTGAGAAAATATTTGAAGAGATTATAGTTGAAAACTTCCCTAATATGGGAAAGGAAATAGTTAATCAAGTCCAGGAAGCACAGAGAGTCCCATACAGGATAAATCCAAGGAGAAATACGCCAAGACACATATTAATCAAACTGTCAAAAATTAAATACAAAGAAAACATATTAAAAGCAGCAAGGGAAAAACAACAAATAACACACAAGGGAATCCCCATAAGGTTAACAGCTGATCTTTCAGCAGAAACTCTGCAAGTCAGAAGGGAGTGGCAGGACATATTGAAAGTGTTGAAGGAGAAAAACCTGCAACCAAGATTACTCTACCCAGCAAGGATCTCATTCAGATTTGATGGAGAAATTAAAACCTTTACAGACAAGCAAAAGCTGAGAGAGTTCAGCACCACCAAACCAGCTCTACAACAACTCCTAAAGGAACTTTTCTAGGCAAGAAACACAAAAGAAGGAAAGGACCTACAATAACGAACCCAAAACAATTAAGAAAATGGGAATAGGAACACACATATAGATAATTACCTTAAATGTAAATGGACTAAATGCTCCCACCAAAAGACACAGATTGGCTGAATGGATACAAAAACAAGACCCATATATTTGCTGTCTACAAGAGACCCACTTCAGACCTAGAGACACATACAGACTGAAAGTAAGGGGATGGAAAAAGGTATTTCATGCAAATGAAAACCAAAAGAAAGCTGGAGTAGCAATTCTCGTATCAGACAAAATAGACTTTAAAACAAAGACTATTAGAAGAGACAAAGAAGGACACTACATAATGATCAAGGGATCGATCCAAGAGGAAGATATAACAATTGTAAATATTTATGCACCCAACATAGGTGCACCTCAATACATAAGGCAAATACTGACAACCATAAAAGGGGAAATCGACAGTAACACATTCATAGTAGCGGACTTTAACACCCCACTTTCACCAATGGACAGATCATCCAAAATGAAAATAAATAAGGAAACACAAGCTTTAAATGATACATTAAACGAGATGGAGTTAATTGATATTTATAGGACATTCCATCCAAAAACAACAGAATACACATTTTTCTCAAGTGCTCATGGAACATTCTCCAGGATAGATCATATCTTGGGTCACAAATCAAGCCTTGGTAAATTTAAGAAAATTGAAATTGTATCAAGTATCTTTTCTGACCACAACGCCATGAGACTAGATATCAATTACAGGAAAAGATCTGTAAAAAATACAAACACATGGAGGCTAAACAATACACTACTTAATAATGAAGTGATCACTGAAGAAATCAAAGAGGAAATCAAAAAATACCTAGAAACAAATGACAATGGAGACACAACGACCCAAAACCTGTGGGATGCAGCAAAAGCAGTTCTAAGGGGGAAGTTTATAGCAATACAAGCCCACCTTAAGAAGCAGGAAACATCTCGAATAAACAACCTAACCTTGCACCTCAAGCAATTAGAGAAAGAAGAACAAAAAAACCCCAAAGCTAGCAGAAGGAAAGAAATAATAAAAATCAGATCAGAAATAAATGAAAAAGAAATGAAGGAAACAATAGCAAAGATCAATAAAACTAAAAGCTGGTTCTTTGAGAAGATAAACAAAATAGATAAACCACTAGCCAGACTCATCAAGAAAAAAAGGGAGAAGACTCAAATCAATAGAATTAGAAATGAAAAAGGAGAGGTAACAACTGACACTGCAGAAATAAAAGAGATCATGAGAGATTACTACAAGCAACTCTATGCCAATAAAATGGACAATCTGGAAGAAATGGACAAATTCTTAGAAATGCACAACCTGCCAAGACTGAATCAGGAAGAAATAGAAAATATGAACAGACCAATCACAAGCACTGAAATTGAAACTGTGATTAAAAATCTTCCAACAAAGAAAAGCCCAGGACCAGATGGCTTCACAGGCGAATTCTATCAAACATTTAGAGAAGAGCTAACACCTATCCTTCTCAAACTCTTCCAAAATATAGCAGAGGGAGGAACACTCCCAAACTCCTTCTACGAGGCCACCATCACCTTGATACCAAAACCAGACAAGGATGTCACAAAGAAAGAAAACTACAGGCCAATATCACTGATGAACATAGATGCAAAAATCCTCAACAAAATACTAGCAAACAGAATCCAACAGCACATTAAAAGGATCATACACCATGATCAAGTGGGGTTTATTCCAGGAATGCAAGGATTCTTCAATATACGCAAATCTATCAATGTGATAAACCATATTAACAAACTGAAGGAGAAAAACCATATGATCATCTCAATAGATGCAGAGAAAGCTTTTGACAAAATTCAACACCCATTTATGATAAAAACCCTGCAAAAAGTAGGCATAGAGGGAACTTTCCTCAACATAATAAAGGCCATATATGACAAGCCCACAGCAAACATCATCCTCAATGGTGAAAAACTGAAAGCATTTCCACTAAGATCAGGAACAAGACAAGGTTGCCCACTCTCACCACTCTTATTCAACATAGTTTTGGAAGTTTTAGCCACAGCAATCAGAGAAGAAAAGGAAATAAAAGGAATCCAAATCGGAAAAGAAGAAGTAAAGCTGTCACTGTTTGCAGATGACATGATACTATACATAGAGAACCCTAAAGATGCTACCAGAAAACTACTAGAGCTAATCAATGAATTTGGTAAAGTGGCAGGATACAAAATTAATGCACAGAAATCTCTGGCATTCCTATATACAAATGATGAAAAATCTGAAAGTGAAATCAAGAAAACACTCCCATTTACCATTGCAACAAAAAGAATAAAATATCTAGGAATAAACCTACCTAAGGAGACAAAAGATCTGTATGCAGAAAATTATAAGACACTGATGAAAGAAATTAAAGATGATACAAATAGATGGAGAGATATACCATGTTCTTGGATTGGAAGAATCAACATTGTGAAAATGACTCTACTACCGAAAGCAATCTATAGATTCAATGCAATCCCTATCAAACTACCACTGGCATTTTTCACAGAACTAGAACAAAAAATTTTGCAATTTGTATGGAAACACAAAAGACCCCGAATAGCCAAAGCAATCTTGAGAACGAAAGAAGGAACTGGAGGAATCAGGCTCCCAGATTTCAGACTATACTACAAAGCTACAGTTATCAAGACGGTATGGTACTGGCACAAAAACAGAAAGATAGATCAATGGAACAGGATAGAAAGCCCAGAGATAAACCCACGCACATATGGTCACCTTATCTTTGACAAAGGAGGCAGAAATGTACAGTGGAGAAAGGACAGCCTATTCAATAAGTGGTGCTGGGAAAACTGGACAGCTACATGTAAAAGTATGAAATTAGATCACTCCCTAACACCCTACACAAAAATAAGCTCAAAATGGATTAAAGACCTAAATGTAAGGCCAGAAACTATCAAACTCTTAGAGGAAAACATAGGCAGAACACTCTATGACATAAATCACAGCAAGGTCCTTTTTGACCCACCTCCTAGAGAAATGGAAATAAAAACAAGAGTAAACAAATGGGACCTAAGGAAACTTAAAAGCTTTTGCGCAGCAAAGGAAACCATAAAGAAGACCAAAAGACAACCCTCAGAATGGGAGAAAATATTTGCAAATGAAGCAACTGACAAAGGATTGATCTCCAAAATTTATAAGCAGCTCATGCAGCTTAATAACAAAAAAACAAACAACCCAATCCAAAAATGGGCAGAAGACCTAAATAGACATTTCTCCAAAGAAGATATACAGAGTGCCAACAAACACATGAAAGAATGCTCAACATCACTAATCATGAGAGAAATGCAAATCAAAACTACAATGAGATATCATCTCACACCAGTCAGAATGGCCATCATCAAAAAATCTAGAAACAATAAATGCTGGAGAGGGTGTGGAGAAAAGGGAACCCTCTTACACTGTTGGTGGGAATGTAAATTGATACAGCCACTGTGGAGAACAGTATGGAGGTTCCTTAAAAAGCTACAAATAGAACTACCATATGACCCAGCAATCCCACTACTGGGCATATACCCTGAGAAAACCATAATTCAAAAAGAGTCATGTACCAAAATGTTCATTGCAGCTCTATTTACAATAGCCCAGAGATGGAAACAACCTAAGTGTCCATCATCGGATGAATGGATAAAGAAGATGTGGCACGTATATACAATGGAATATTACTCAGCCATAAAAAGAGACGAAATTGAGCTATTTGTAATGAGGTGGATAGACCTAGAGTCTGTCATACAGAGTGAAGTAAGTCAGAAAGAGAGAGACAAATACCGTATGCTAACACATATATATGGAATTTAAAAAAAAAATGTCATGAAAAACCTAGGGTTGAAACAGGAATAAAGACACAGACTTACTAGAGAATGGACTTGAGGCTATGGGGAGGGGGAAGGGTAAATGGTGACAAAGCGATAAAGAGGCATGGACATATATACACTACCAAACGTAAGGTAGATAGCTAGTGGGAAGCAGCCGCATAGCACAGGGAGATCAGCTCGGTGCTTTATGACCGCCTGGAGGGGTGGGATAGGGAGGGTGGGAGGGAGGGAGACGCAAGCGGGAAGGGATATGGGAATATACGTATATATATAACTGATTCATTTTGTTGTGAAGCTGAAACTAACATACCATTGTAAAGCAATTATACTCCAATAAAGATGTTAAAAAAAAAAAAAGAAAAGAAAACAGAAGAAACAGATTCCAGCCCTGAGTGTGACTTAGTCTCTAATTCTTTTTTTTTTTTTTTTTTTTTTTGCAGTACGCGGGCCTCTCACTGTTGTGGCCTCTCCCATTGCGGAGCACAGGCTCCGGATGCGCAGGCTCAGCGGCCATGGCTCATGGGCCCAGCCGCTCCACGGCATGTGGGATCCTCCCGGACCAGGGCACGAACCCATGTCCTCTGCATCGGCAGGCGGACTCTCAACCACTGCGCCACCAGGGAAGCCCAGTCTCTAATTCTTATGCTTGTGATGGGAAAATGTACAGGGAGGGAGGGCAGAGAAAACAGATGACCCCAGAAGCATTTCTTAAAACCCCCAAGAACTCCCAACTCTTTCTGAAAACCCTCTCCAGAATGTCTGCCTAACCCTCTCCAGGCTTAACAAGATTTTGTCGAAGACTGTGTAATGATAGAGCAAGGTGTTCTCGCTACGTTAGGGACAAAAATATAGATCCTTAAATAATCTGCCTGCATTAGCCTCATATTGTTGAAGAAAATGTGTAGGTGCGAATGAAAAGATATCTATCCACACACTCACACACACAGGCATAGAAAAGACTGGAAAGATACACTCCAGAAAATTAAGTGTCGGGCTTCCCTGGTGGAGCAGTGATTAAAATCCACCTGCCAATGCAGGGGACACAGGTTCAAGCCCTGGTCTGGGAAGATCCCACATGCCGAGGAGCAACTAAGCCCGTGCACCACAACTACCGAGCCTGCGCTCTAGAGCCCGCGAGCCACAACTACTGAAGCCCATGCGCCACAACTACTGAAGCCCATGCACCACAACTACTGAAGCCCATGCGCCACAACTACTGAAGCCCATGCACCTAGAGCCCGTGCTCTGCAACAAGAGAAGCCACTGCAATGAGAAGCCTGCACACTGCAACAAAGTGTAGCCCCCGCTCACCGCAACTAGAGAAAGCCTGCGTGCAGCAATGAAGACCCAACACAGGCAAAAATAAATAAATAAAAATAAATAAATTTATTAAAAAAAATAAAAAGGAAATTTGAAAACCAAAAGTGCTGGGCCTGCTTTGTTACTGAACTACAGAAGCAGAGCTGGCTGAGCCGGTAACAGTGTCCTTTAATCTATTTGTCCAACCACTCGCTGACTCAAGCCATGGTGACTAAGCCACTGTGAGGCTACAGTGAGGATGGGAAAGGAGGCTATGCTACAGTCAGGGAGGGAAAAAAGCACTAGGAAACTTCAGTACAGAGCGGCAAGCCCAGAGAGCTATAGGTGATGGGATCGTGGAGTCACCGGGAAAGCGGCATCCAGGAGGGGTTGTGTCAGCTGTGCGTGGAAGGATGGGGCTTCAGTCAAGGGAATGGGGAAGCTGGAGCTCAGTGTCTGGACCAGAAAGGATGTAGATGGGAGGCCATGTACAATGGTGTGAAGTGTGGTTGGCCGTGACTGGTATTCCCATCCCAAGCTCCATCTCTCCCCAGCAGTCTCACCCATTTCCATGGTGGCTTTTTGCAGATGCTGTTGCAACCTCCTCTTTCCAGCCAGTCTTCTCCTGAACCCCAGACTGGCCCCACTGCCCTGAGTGCATCTCTGTAGGATGCCTCACAGGCACTTCTAGCCTCCAGTGTCCCACCCCAAAGATTCCACCTCCTGCATCATCAACTCTGGGCACGGAGCCGCCATTTTCCAAGCTGTCAGATACCTGAGTGCTGGCCTTCCACCTTCTTCTTCCCTCTCCACTCAGAGGGAACTCCTAGGTTCTGCTTAATAGCTATCCAACCCACCACGAGCTCATTCTCACTGCTCCCCCTCCCCCCACAGACCACAGACCAGGCCATCTCTCACCTCCTAAGTCCCAACGCCCTAAAGGGTGTATAACTGGCCCTTCTCTAGTTGACCCCCACCAACCCTTCCAGCACCATCTCTTGCCAACATTGTGGGCTATCTCCTCTGCCTGTGATGTCCCTCCAGTCCCCCACGTCACTCATTCTTTTCCAGGAAGACTTTCCTGTGGATGGGGGACATCTATCTACAGGCACTGCTCAAGTGCTGACCCCTCCCCGCACTGGCTGACTCATTTGCAAATGCCACCTGATTCCAGCTGTTTCCAGTCAGCTTCTCTAATGACTCTTCCTGGAATACCCTTGGGAACACCTTTGTAACTAGTTCTCCCTGCCCCACCTCTTCAAACAAAATGGAAGACTTCAAAGTCATTTTAAGGAACTAGGAATCCTAGTTATATATCTCCTCTCCTATCAGCTTCCCAGCAGAGAAGAAAGAACATACCCATGGCAAGAGATGGACTTACTTTCCTATATCTTAAAAGTATCCTCTAATATTAACAAATGTGAGGAAACTTGTTTGTCTCCTCAGCCAATCCACATTCAGTAGGGACACGACGGCATTATTGGCCTGGTATTAAACTGGGGCAGGGCAGAGCAGTGGGACCAAGTGCTCCTCCGGAAGTGTGAACTCATGGGAGAGGCACCAGGAGGAACAGACAGACCCCAGCTAACTTCTGCTTCCATCCTTTGCCCATTCTGTAACTACAGGCATCTTCTCCTTCAGAAAATAAACAAGAGAACACCAACTCGTGGGGCTACTGTGGGGTTACCGAACTGTGCAGGGTCTGGGACCAGAATCTGCGTGATGCACAGGCCCCTCCTTGAAGAGAAGGATGCTGTCTTGGTCGTGTGGCTCACGGCGGGGGCAGGAGGGAGGGGTGCTCAGTAAGTGTTTGCAGAATCAATGGGCAGCACACTCTGACCAGGGTGGACAGCCCTCCCCACCTGCCAATGAGGGTCACGCCCCACCAGGGCCACAGCATACACAGGCAGGAATCCCGCTGGCAAAGGCTGAGCTGACCCGGCTGAGATGTCTAAGTTGCTAGGATGTGTCCACCCTCTTAAAATGGCAGTCTTTTATTACCGCAATCAGAAGAATTGTACTGTTTGAAAAATGTTTAAAATATTTATAACCAAAGATAAGGAAACTAATAATAGCTGGCAACTCTTGAGCGCTTAACTGTGTGTGTGCCAGGTGTTAGCTCATTTACTGAACTTCCGTCCCCACAGTAATCCTATAAGGTTAATACTGTTATTGTGCCCATTTGGCAAATGAGGAAAGTGAGGTATAGAGAGATGAGACCACTTGCCTCTGGCTCACAGCTCCTAAATGGCAGAGATGGGATTCACTCAGAACATCTGACTCCAAAGCCTGCATTCCTAATACCAAATTATTTAGCATTTTCTAGCCTGTCTATCATTTCATCTAAGTTTGAGAGAGTCTGGTCACCTTGACTGCTTGGTACTCACTGCCCAAATGGACAAAGGTAATCATGTTCTTGGGGGGGTTTTGTGGGGGGAGCTCAGATAAACAGAAAACTCTGAGAGGCACTGTTTCCCGGCCGGTGCTCCTTGAGGGGAGGGAGCCAGCATGCGCTTGGGTTTAGTTAGTTCTCTCAGCTGGTGGTTTGGGTAGGAAAATGTCCCCCCATCCAAAACCTCCATATTTAGTGTCCAAGTAGGAGCGGGCAGGCAGAATCTACAGCCAGGAAGCTGGGAGTAGAGGATTGAGAAAACAAGCATTTGCTAATTTTAAATGTGAGTCTCAATTCAGTCTAGACTAGATCCTTCTCTGTCTCTTTTTTTTCAATGGCCCCACCCCCTCCCCCCTGCTATTTCTCAGTCTTTTCAACTTATTTCTTTAACTGCAGAGCCTCACTTGGCCCTTTACAGGCCCACCTATAAAGTAAGATGTTCCCTACATATTCAGGTCATGGCCCTTGAGGAACCAGGAGTTTTCTGTTTGTTGGCTTACTGGCAGGTGTGGATATGTGTGTGTTGGGGGCTGAGGGGCAGGTAGGGGAAAAGACAGAGGATGGAGAGCTGGAAAGGACTGTCCCAGTTTTTCCTTACAAGCTCCCCGGCCCCACCTCTACTAATTTCAGGGAACAGGGGTCCTGCAGCCAGCTCACCTGGCCCCTCATCTTCTGAGATGCTGTGTGGACCCATTCTCTCCCAGTGGCTTTCCCCATATCCCTCTCCAAAGGCTCTTAAGACCAAGGAGGTGTTTCTGCATTGAAACAAGAGGGGTCTGTGAGCCCAGCCCCAAGGGGGACTGAGGGAAGGCCACCACAACACAGACCTCCACGGAAGCACCTTACGGTAAAACTGTAGTCATTCTGGAAGTGCTGCGTAGGGCTCCAGCCTCCACAGATGCCCTACCTGGGGTAAAATACAGAGTGGCAAGGCACGGAAGGTCCTGCATCTGTGCGAAGGCCTTCTCACTCAAACAGCCCCTGTGTCCACGGCAGCAAGAAGTTTTAGTCTGGGTTTTTGGCTGGGAGGTGACAATAGCCTCATTTTTTAGTGTTATTTTCCAGTTAAGTAAGAGTGTACCTAAAACAGTTGTAAAAGGGGGAGGCACAAAGATACCTGTCTGGAAACATAAGATATCCTTAAGGTATGTTCTATGTGTTTTAATTCCCTGAGTTCTGTGAAATCCCTCAAGTCTGTGAAAAATACAGAAACACTGTAACTCAGTGAGAGAATAACTTAAAAAAATCAAAAGACAGATGGCAGAATCCCAGCCCCCCAGAGACTTTCTGGTTTGATTTGTGTTAAAAACTATATATATATATATATATATATATATATATATATATATATATATATATATATATATATATATATATATATATATCACACAGGATGCAGACTTCTCTCCCCAGTGAAAGGCCTGTGTGAGAGACCAGTCTGGGAAACGTCCAGAGAAGCCCACTTCTGCGTTCACGTCAGCCTACGTTCACCTTCATAGCTAGAAGCCTTCCCCCCTCCCTCCCGGCCCTCCCACCCCTTCTGGTCACTGCTTAGGGCTCTCTTTGGGACTGTGATTTCTGCTGGGAGGCCCCACACTCCTTCCTAGGGCCAAGGTTGAGCTTTAGTGTCCCACGGCCAGAAAACCAGCGACTGCTGTCGTAGGGAAAAGGAACGGGGCGGAGAACCCAGCCTCGGGCAGACACTCCAGGAGGCTGAGCCTCAAGACTCGCGCCTTCCCGTGGGGCGTACGTACCTCTGTCCCTGGCCCTCCCCGCGAGGCCCACAGAACCTAACACCGCGATAACAGCCAGAACCGCCGGCCACTGTCCAGGTCAGGTGTCCCGGGGGAATCCCCGCGCGCAAACCCGGCAGCGGCGCCACAGGGCGGCAAAGAGAACAAACCTGCGCCCGCAATTCTGTACCGCGGGACAGGAATAGCCTCGAGCCAATGTCATGAACTGTGCGCAGAATCTTTTTTAGATCCTGGACCCCCGCAATGATCCTAATGACAACTCTGGGTGCGGTGCCCAGAATAACGCTTATGGGCTCAGCCTCTGGAATCTTCGGAACATTTGGGGCGTCCAAGATACTCTGAAGCAACTCTTCATTCAAAGCTCCCAGGGTAAGATCCCATGGTCTAGTCTAATCTTTCCGTCTTGCAGTTGGAAAAACTGAGGCTCCGGAGGGGAAGTCACAGCCCCGCTAGAGGCAGCACTAGGTCCGGGGTCTCTGGGTCAACAAAGCCCTTTCTCCCCGGCCCATTCACACACACCTGCCCGCGATTCTCAAAGCAGGACCCTCATCCGGCCCGCACTGAATCTGCTGAGCGCGATCTTAGCTCCTCCTCGCGCTAAGGCTGAGACACCCTGAGCAAGTTACTCTCTGGGTACCTTAGCTTCCTCATCTGTAAATAGGTGTGATAATAAGAGTACTGCGAGAAAGCAGAATTAACTATAATGTGATCAGTCATTCCGGGTCCCCTAGTTCGGTCTGTCTGGCCGCTAAGCCCCTTACTCCATTAATCTCTCAATAGTCAGTGCACTTTACTGCCATTACGGGGGCTCCACTTACAACGTTTTGGAGGGCGTTTATGAGATCTACATCGTAGGGTCACAGTGAAATTTCACAGATAAAACTTAGTGCCGCGCACGGTGACACAACGATTAAATGCAGCAAACGGCCTATTATTGTTTTGTTGTTTTTGTTAATGACCATCCCAGATCACCGTTTCCGGCGCAACCCGCCTGCCAGCCTTTCCCGGACACCTGACCCGCGTGCACACCCCGGCGCTCACCTCGTCGGCGCCGGAGAACCGCTGCTGGACGACGCGGAAGAAGATGCAGAGTGGCAGCGCGGCGAATGCCGAGTAGCCCCAGATAAGCGCGAGCAGCGCGGCCCGCGCCCGCCGCCCCGGGCCCCGCACGCCGCGCCGCAGGCGCACGATGCACACCATGCGCTCCAAGCTGACTGCCGCCAGCGTCAGGATGGTGACGCTGCCGCTCAGGGTCATCACGTAGAAGAGCAGGTGGCAGGCACCCGGGCCCAGCACCCAGGCCTCTGTCCAGCGCACGGCCAGCACAGGCGGGATGGCGCTGGTGAAGAGCAGGTCCGCGCAGAAAAGGTTGAGCACCAGGCTGGCTGTGGTGCCGCGGCGCCGTCGGCGCGCTACCAGCACCAAGGCGCACACGTTGCCCAGCAGCGACACCGCGAAGATGAGTGCCAGCACCACAGTCTCCACGGCGCTCAGCACCAACCGGTGGTCGCCCTTGACATCGGAGAAGAACGGGAAGCGGGTGCGGTTGGTCCGCTCCAGGCTGCGCGTGGGCCCAATGCCCGCCGCCTGCGCGCACTGCGGGGACATGCCGGGCACACCGCGGCCCGCAGCCGTCTGCGAGCGGGCTCATCTGGGAGGTGACTGAGCGCGAAGGCGGGGAAAGAGGGAGGGAGACGGTTGCGACATCTCCCCTCTGGCCCCCTCCCGCCTGAGCAGCGCCGGCGCTGGGCGTTGCGAGCTAAGCCTGGGGCGCGCGCGGGAACGAGGAAGTACCGGCAACGCCGGCTGGAAACACCCAGGCTGGGAGGGAGGCGGCAGCCCAGGCAGAGGCCGCTCTCGGGCCGAATAGGAGCGCCCGAGCGGCCCGGAAACCCCACCTAGTGAACCCCCAGAAACCCCCCAAGGCCTCCCCAGCCCCGTTCATCCTCCAGGGGCACCCGGAGGATGACCTTAATCCACTGATTTAGTTAAAACTGATTTAGGAGTGCCGGAGCTGGACCTGTGATCGCAAAATGTGAGATCATTTTGGCCTGTGCTTTTCAGGCTTCACCAGAGAAGTCTCACGGGTCTGCGGATAAATCCTTGCAATGGGCCCAGATCGTTTTGGGGGGCAAGGGAACCAGCTGTTTATCATTGCTTAGTAACTTGTGACTGGGTAGATTGGTTCATCTCTCTGTGCCCTTGTTTTTTTAAAATCTATAAATGGACATAATATCTCATTGGGTAATTGTGAGGATCATATAAAGGAATTCACACTTGGCACACAGTAATTGCTCACGAAACTTCATCAATTATTAATTACCATAATTAAAATCCATGTAAATTCTGTTTTCTGAACAAAGATATAAAATGCTTTAATGTAAAAAGAGTGGGCCCCCCAAAATCTTGAATAAACTTAGCACCCCGGAAAGACAGACACTCCAAATGCACACACAGGTGGTGAATGTGCCTCTGTCACCCCAATTTAAAAAGCACTGGACAATCCAGTCCCCTTACAGATGAGGAAACGGAGGCACAGCAAGAAGTGACTTGTCCAGGGTGGCCCCTGGTTAGTAATAAAAGGCCCTGACCCAGATGTTTCCACCACACCCCTGCTGTCTAGTTTTCTGTTATGGTAAATTAGACAGAGAATGAAAGTATGCTTGTGGCCCTAGACCCAGTGACCACCTCCCTGGCCAGACACCGTCCCACCATGCACACCCTCACCGTCTTCCCCTTTGCCATGCTACCAGGCCATCTGTCTTGTAATCATCTCTGTGTATTTATTAAAAATTTGGTGTACCAGCCTTGAGGTGCTCTCTGGCACGGGGGTGGGGTGCATTTGTGTTTGCTTATCACTGTGGCATTTGGGGTCTGAGTTGGCAATGTGACCTCTGACCTGAAGGGCAGATTGCATGTCAGTGGGAGATGTTCAACTTGAACCTTGACTAAATTCAGGTAGTAAAAGAGAAGCAGTTTGCTTCCCGACACAGTTGATAAAGGGCAAGAGATTGAAATAAAGGTAAGTCAATTGGGATTTGGTAACACGCGTGCGTGCAAGTACCACGGAGGCAGGAAGAGGTTTCCCCAGAGTGGACAACCAGAGTGGGGTCTCTGTGCCAGAAAGCCTTCTTCATCATTACCCTCCAGAGTTCTCCCAATGGCAAAATGGTGAGTACAGATGTTCCCAAACTCTCTCCTTTCACATCACCTTCATGGCACCTGCAGGCCAAAAGAAATACCCAGCAGTTCCATTTATTAAGCAGCTGGGTCCAAAAAAACTTGACTTTATGTCCTAACAACTTAGAAGCCATCTGGGAAAACAATAAATGAATGAACTTTAAAAATAAAATTTTCATCTCTTTCTTAAATAATGACTTCCTAAAGGGATGGGTGTCCCCGTTGAGCTCCACAAAGCTGGGAATTGGAGGGACACTGCCACTCTCATCTCCTGCTCCACACTGATCTCCATGTATTCGCTTTCCATCACAGTAACCCCTGAAAACCCAGATTTGTCAATGGGTTTAATGTTGAAACTGTGAAAAACCCAGAGCTAGAAGTCCATGTGGGGTTCGCTGAACGTTCAGCAGCACTGTGTTTCCTGTGACCCCCAAGCACACATGGACAGTGGTTAGAACACAGGCACGGACACTCGCCTGCCAGGACCCGAATCCTGACTGTGCTACTCACTGTGTGACCTTAGGCAAGTTATTTTAGCTTTAAGTGTTTCAATCTTCCCGTGTATCAAAAGGGTATAATAGGGCTTCCCTGGTGGCGCAGTGGTTGAGAGTCCGCCTGCCGATGCAGGGGACACGGGTTCGTGCCCCGGTCCGGGAAGATCCCACATGCCACGGAGCGGCTGGGCCCATGAGCCATGGCCACCGCTGAGCCTGCGCGTCCAGAGCCTGTGCTCCACAACGGGAGAGGCCACAACAGTGAGGGGCCCCTGTACAGCAAAAAGAAAAAAAAAAGGGTATAATAACAGTACCACCTCATAGGGTTTAGGGGGATTAAATAAAGTTCCTACCTGTAACACACTTAGCACAGTTGTCATCCAGGGGACACTGGGTCAGGCTCTGTGCTCAACACTGTGTGTGGACTTAATGGCTGACCACACATCCCTGTTGCTGAGACAGTCTCAGGTTATGAGATTATTATAACCCTCTTTCGCTCTCAAATTGCTCTGGTTTGGAAGATAAATTATGTGGTAGCCTACCTTTATGTTTTCGGTTTTTGGTTTTTTTGCGGTACGCGGGCCTCTCACTGTTGTGGCCTCTCCTGTTGCAGAGCACAGGCTCCGGATGCGCAGGCTCAGTGGCCATGGCTCACGGGCCCAGCCACTCTGCGGCATGTGGGATCTTCCCAGACCAGGGCACGAACCCGTGTCCCCTGCATCAGCAGGCGGACTCTCAACCACTGCGCCACCAGGGAAGCCTTACCTTTATGTTTTTTAACTCATTCAGTGCTCCTACAGGTTGCAGGCACTAAGATTTGAATCTGAGCAGTCTGATTCCAGGGCCCCTGCTATTAGCCACTAGAGCAGTGCTTCTTAACTGGGGGGAGATTTTAGACACACACACACTCCACCACAGAGACATTTGGTATATCTGGAGACATTTTTGGTTGTCATACTAGGGGATTGCTACTGGCATCCAGTGGGTAGGGGAGAGGCTAGGGGTGTGGCCGAACATCCTGCAATGCACAGCACAGACCGACAACAAAGAATTGTCCAGCCCCACATACCAATGGTGCTGAGACTGAGAAACCCTGTCCTCTTGAGGCCTCAGCAGACTTTACTGCTTACTATTGGTTTCTGTTGTGAAGTCCCACCTTGTGGCAAAAGCCAGAAATGTAATTATCTTCCTGGCAGGAGTTTCACTGCAAACTCTATAAACCCTTTAACCAACTCACTGGTGAAGCTCAGCTTTGTGCTGTGGCCCTAGGTGGCCAAGGCTGCGAAATCCCCTTAGTCCATGGGGCCAGGTACAGAGTCACCAGGGTGGATTGACATCACATGTCCCTTGGAGACAAGACAATAGGAAACCACAGACTGAGCCCTTGTTGTGAGAGTTGTATTCATTGCTTATGGTCATTAATTACTGTTAGTGTTAGTACCATGCTCCCTTGCCTCTTCCGCTCTAAGATAAAATGGTAAAAATGGAGACGAGGATCCACCAAATATAAAAATGGACAGTCTAGTTTCTGAGCTAAAGAGGAGGGGCCTTTTTCTGTGTGTGGTTTTCTTAATTTCCCTCTGGAAAAACTTTCATCAAGTTTGTATGAAAGTGCTTTCCAGCCTGCAGTTTCCTCTCCAAACTTCTCTGCGGGTAGTCTATGGATCATCTATTTACCTATATATCTACATCTATCGGGTCTGAGACATAAGTCCTTGCAGAGGTCAGAGTATCTCCTTGCAAAATTAGGATCTATTCTGGAGCAGAGTGCAAAGGGCGCTTATCCCTCCGTAAACACTTAAAGTCTCGCTCCTGCCTCCCCTCCTCCCATCCTATCAAAGCGGGCTCCCACAAGACCTCAGGCCAAGCTGCCCTGAGTGTTCACAGCTGAGTGACCACCTCAGCCAGGCCAGCAGGGCGCAGGGAGGGCCACCTCTTGCTTCTTCTCCAAGGAGGCCCAAGGGCACTGAGTGGCCTTCGGGCACATGCAAAGTGGAGGGCATGAGAGCCATGCTGTTCTTGGGAAAGGGCACGGGCTTTTGCGGGCCTCGGGCCTGTAATCCCCCCTGCTGTCCATATCACACCTATCTGTCAAAAGCCAAGTAGAAAGTGGCAAACGAAAAAGCTAAGTCCAGTGGGACAAGTGATCAGCACCTGGTCGTGAAGTATTCACATTCCAGGGGCCCAGGGCAGGTATCTGTCAATGAGATCTGGTGGCCCAGCCATACCTAACACATGCCATGCTTTATAAAAATTAGAAAAGTGAGCAGACACTTAGGAAAAGGCAAGGTGGATGCAGCCGAGGCTCTGAGCCTGGGGAGCAGGGCCTCGCTGGGTTTCGGCCTCCGCATGCACCCCTCAGGTGGGTGTCCTTGGCAGGGTTTGCAAACTTGTGCCGCCAGGGCCCTTCTCACTGGCTCGTCCTGCCACTTGTTGGTGGTCTCTGCTCCAGCCCTCAGATCTCCCCTCATACCCATCACATAGGGGTTGCTGACTGGATAAAAGTGTGTTCCGTCAAGCCAACCATTTGCCTGGGGACTGTCCTCAGCTCACTGTTGTGGGAATCTCGCCTGAGGAGATGTAGGGGTCAGCCTTACAGCAACTGCAAGGACTGAGATGTACAAAGAGGGGCTGGCGCCGGGCCTGATGGTTGGAGTCCTAGTGTGACGACACTTGGTTTCCTGAGGCGGACAAAGAGGGAGCCTTTCCAATGCATTTCTTTCCTGCTTGAATTGGCTAGAATTAACTCCTGTTGCTTGTCACCAAGATGCCTAATCTTGGAAGATCCGCCTCCCCAAGGCTTGTTGCTTTAAAGATGGTCTTTATTTTAATGGCAACCAGACTGCCTCTTAGATAGGAACTTAAACTCATAAAAGGGATTTGGTGATCACCTTGCTCCATTTTTTTTTTTTTTTGGCCGCACCGCACAGCTTGTAGGATCTTAGTTCCCTAACCAGAGATCAAACCCGGGCCCACTGCAGTGGAAGCGCAGAGTCCTAACCACTGGACCACCAGGGAATTCCTGCACCTTGCTCCACTCTTCCAAAAAGAAGCTGCAAATACCAATTTTTGTACTCAGAAAGGAAAGCAATTCAGAGAAGGTCCATTTCTACGGAAGTGGCAGCTTTTCTTCATGGGCCCCTCTTGGTGAGGAGCCACACTGGCCAGTCTAGGAGGGAAAGTGGCCCGCATGACGCACACTGATGACTCCATCCTTACCACATGCCTGGCACCAGGCCAGGCCCTAGAAATGTGAAGACAGGGTGGGTGATGTCAGCACAGTCCCAAAGGAGCCTTCTGCAATCCAAGATGTGATTTCACTGAAATTCTGCATTTCCCAAGAAGACCATTGGCCAAGGTCTTAAACAGTATATTGCAAGATTTCTCTTGCATCACTTTTTTTTTTTTACTTCTTTATTCCTTCTATGTTTCTGATTATAAAACAGGAAGATTTGGAAAATGCAAGAAATAACTCAGAGAAAATAAACATAACCATCATTCTTCCATGCAGTGATAACCCCGTGAAGTTTTGCCGTGTAGACTTCCAGTGTTTTTTCTGTGCATCTGAGGCTGTCTGTAGGCATACAGGTACTTTACAAACTGGGGGTCAGGGCGCACCCACTATTTTATAATATGGATTTTAAAAATTTCCTGAAACATTATTTTTCTGTTCTGTCCTTCCGTTCCCCCAATGCACATGGCTGCCCTATGATACACCTCTTACTGCCCAGAGCTTGGCTGCAGGTGGGGGACACACCCAACCACACAGTCTCCAACAATGGCTCCCAGAAGCCCGTCCTTGCTTCACTTTCCACTGGTCTAAAGTGAAACAAGAAAAACACAGACTACATAGTTTTTTATGAGGCTAAATACATCCACTTTTAATTGTAAGGTTATGTTCTGCTGACTTTTATGCTAAACTTCTTTTTCTTTTAGGACAGAGTATTTTTAAAAAAGAAGAAACCCTATGGGGCTTCCCTGGTGGCACAGTGGTTAAGAATCTGCCTGCCAATGCAGGAGACACAGGTTTGAGCCCTGGTCCGGGAAGATCCCACATGCCGCAGAACAACTAAGCCTGTGCGCCACAACTACTGAGCCTGTGCTCTAGAGCCCGCGAGCCACAACTACTGAGCCCATGTGCCACAACTACCAAAGCCCATACGCCTAGAGCCCGTGCTCCCAAGAAGAGAAGCCACCACAATGAGAAGCCCACGCACCACAACAAAGAGTAGCCCCTGCTCGCTACAACCAGAGAAAAGCCCGCATGCAGCAACGAAGACCCAATGCAGCCAAAAATAAAATAAATTAAATAAAATAAATTAATTTTTAAAAAATAAAAAGAAACAACCCCATGTAAAAAGGTTGACCTATGTAAAAACCCTATGAGACTTATTGAGATTTATAATAGAAAAAAATTATCCTGACCTGTGAGGTCCTAAAAGCCAGGAACTTCTGCTCTAGGACTCCAGGAGAACTCAGTCCAGGCACACAAGCCCAGACGATGACAATAATAAGGATGCATGGATTTATACAAGAAAAGACCTCCAAATTTAAAAAAAACCTTTCATGTTCATGCTCTTATCTCCTCCTGAGGACTGCTATCCAGGGCAGGTAGTGTAGTCTCTCATTCTACAGATGAGGCAGCAGAAGGGCTCAGCAGGGCAAAGGGAGAGGGTCCAGCTCACGTGGCTGGTTAGGCCCAATGGAGCAGACCCAAGTTCCTGACTCCCATCCCAGTGGCCTTGGATGGGATCTTCTCAGAGCCACAGCTTTGAGGTGGCGCTGGCTCCCACTCAGAGGAGAGATGTACAGTTGCAGAATTGAACTTGTTGGGACATTCTGGAATTCCTCTTCAGGAGACACAAAGTTACAATGCACTTAAGTGGCCAGAAACCCAGGCCTGGGAGTTTCTGCTGCTCCTGCAGAGATGCAGCCACAAGCCCAGCAATGAACTTTAGCAGGAAATGCCTGATCATATGGGCGGCAGCCTCCAAGGTTGGGTGATTGTTTCTGTAGCGTACTGGGACGAGTGACATCATGTCTCTAGACCTCTGTTTCCTCATCTATAAAATAATAATCACAGGCCCATGTAAAGAAAATGACTGTCAGGCCTTAAGCACAGGGCCTAGCACAGGGTAAGGACTTCATAATTGTACAACTGTGTTATTGTTTTCAGCACCTGACACAAAGTGGATGCTTAAAAATATTTCTGGGCTTCCCTAGTGGCGCAGTGGTTGAGAGACCGCCTGCCGATGCAGGGGACATGGGTTCGTGCTCCGGTCCGGGAAGATCCCACATGCCACGGAGTGGCTGGGCCCGTGAGCCATGGCTGCTGAGCCTGCGCGTCCGGAGCCTGTGCTCCACAACGGGAGAGGCCACAACAGTGAGAGGCCTGCGTACTGAAGAAAAAAAAAAAAAAAAAATATATATATATATATATATATATATATATATATTTCTGATAATGGAGTAATTAAATAGATGAATGAATAAATGAATTAACGAAAATGAAATTTTGAGCTTTTGTGTGTCGTCCAGATACCTCTCTGCTGTCTAAGGCTTGGTCCTTGGGAGTGTGAAATGTGTGGACAGCTAGGAGGGGAGGGAGTGAGCCATCACCGTATCAGTGTTCTCTCCAACCACACACCCCACCCTCCAAAAGAGAGAGAGAGGAAATTAACAAGCAGGGCTAGAGGAGAAGACAGAAAAGAGAAGGAAATTTTGAGAGAAGGATCATTGATGTAGGACATGTTCTGAGCATAGGGTTCTTCCTTTGCTGGGAAATGTGGGCCCAGGTGATATAGGTCCCCAAAGGAGAGAAGACTCATGTCAGGGAGAGGGGGAGTGCAGTGAGGGCCGAGTCACCAAAGCTGAGACCCCGCGAAGGTGCTGGGAAGACACACGGGCCCTGCATGGTGCACTCAGTCGTCTGTTTCCTCTGTGATCTGTTCACCTGCCAGAGGCTGATGGGCAGCCTCTCAGGAAGGGTTTCACGGGGTAATGAAAGGGTCTTGGCACATCAGGGCCCTCAGAGGCTAGTGAGCTGGGTCTATGGCCATACACAACAGAGCGAGTAAGCACCCCGTTCAGGAGCGGTGTGCCCCTTCGCATAGCCATCGCCCTCTGGGACCTCAGCTCCTTCTCTCACAACTGAAGATGCTAAACAAAATAAGCTCTAGAAACCTTGCCAGCCAGGGTCTTGTGGCAGTCTGGGGAGGCCTTGAAAAGCTGCTCCACACTGCCCCCTCGTGGCATCTGGCTACAGTGACCATTGTCCCTCAAAGCTCAGGTGTCCATCCATCCATCTATTCATCCATCTTTTCTTCTCTCCATTCAAAAACACTAACAGGGGGACTTCCCTGGTAGCGCAGTGGTTAAGAATCCGCCTGCCAATGCAGGGGACACGGGTTCGAGCTCTGGTCCAGGAAGATCCCACATGCCGCGGAGCAACTAAGCCTGTGCACCACAACTACCGAGCCTGTGCTCTACAGCCCGTGAGCCACAACTACTGAGCTCGCACGCCACAACTACTGAAGCCCGCATACCTAGAGTCCATGCTCTGCAACAAGAGAAGCCACAATGAGAAGCCCGCACACCGCAACGAAGAGTAGCCCCTGCTCACTGCAACTAGACAAAGCCTGCCCGTAGCAACGAAGACCCAACGCAGCCAAAAATAAAAATTAATTAATTAATTAATTAATTAATTAAAAAAACACACAGGCACTCTGCCAGTTGTTGAGGACACCATAGCAAATGATATATAGTCCCTGTCCTAAAGGGAAACTCACAAAACATAGATAAATGTGGGACCACTGAATGGATATTGTGAAAGGGTCTTGGATGAAATGTCATGGAGATAGGTGGGACTAGTAGCTGACCCTCCTGGAGGACTCAAGCAGGATGCAGAGAGGAGCTGATCAGTCATTCAACAGACAAGCACTGAGTGACGTACAGAAATGAATTGGGGTAGGGGTGAGGCAAGTGCATGACCATCTCTAGAAGGGGGAGGGTATATGTGGGAAAGCCAAGGAACAAGCGAGTCAGTCCCTACCCAGGGTTTCACCTCCCCTTGTCCAGACTTGTGGGTTCCTAACAGACACGGTCACCTGGAGTGTGGGGCAGGGACTGATCCGGGGCATTGCCCTTAATCTGCTTTCTGGGCTTTTCTAAGGGAGAAACCCATTAGAGCAGTTTTTCAACGCTCTCTCCACAGATGGGGTTCCATCTGGGATAAGAACCAATGCTTAAAAAAAAAATGACTTCTGTCTTTGCAACCTAGTTTTGGGAGCTGAATTCATCTCTGAGGCTGCTTGAACGGGCCTTTGCTTCTGCAGAGGGAAAACCAGAGCTGAGTCCTAAGGGGAGAGGATGTGACAAATCAGAGTCGAGTGCTCTGTTGCATTAAGAGAAAGCGTCATCCCCAGGGGCTTGGTGTATCTCTGAGGAGTGTATCAGCTCTTCGTTTCAGAGGCTGGGGGGAGAAAGAGCCCTGGGTGCACATCTGGAGTGGGGGCTGGGAGGCAATAACGACCTGAAGGAGCAGAGCCACGAGGAGAAGTGAGGACCAGGTGGTACTCGGAGCTGTGGGCTGAACGCAGCCAAATGAGGAGACTGGGCTCCTGCTGCCGGTGGGGGCTTGAATGATGGGTCTTTGGATTTTTAAGTATGAGGACACGGTGGAAAAGAGACCTTGAGACATAGATCACACGCCTATTTCACACACGTGCATGCACACACACACAATACAAAATACTGCTGGGGGATGTATACATACTTTATGGATGCCCTTTTGAACCCCATCCCGTAACTGGAAGATTTCCCACATTGTGGGTCCTGCCTCCCCAAGGTCACAGGCTGATGCTGGTTTTCTCAGCTCCGTTGCAGCAAGGCATGTATCCTAGGCTTAGCCAATCAGACACCCCATGACAGACTTGGCCTCCAGGAGAGGACATGAGGGAGCTGGCGCTGCACAGAATCCATCTGGGGTGAGGGGTTTCCGGCACCCAGTGGCCAGCACCAACAGTGTGAGCAGAGCATGAAGTCTGTGCCCTGAGGTCCAGCCCCCAGACTGGGAAGTCTCCAAAACCAATTCTCTGCCCTCCTAACCCCCACCTCGGAGATCCTGCAAGTTACATAACGCCTTTTCTGTTTAATGCAGCAGAGCGGGTTTTTCTGTGAATTTTGCTCCTCCTGTGCTAACATTTTTCTTAACCTCAGAGCCCTCTGACCTGGCGTCATCAAGAGTCCCAACTCCCTGGGAAAACAGCAGCCTTAACTGAGCATTGTTTGAGCGCAGGCACCAGGTCCTTCCTTTCTCTAACCACTGCAGGAACAGGCTGTGAGGCCTGGCTAACTTTCTCCTAGTTTACTTTCCCTCTCTCCAAGCTGCATTGCAACATCAGCCACTTCTGTCTTGCCAGTCACTTCACCTCCCCTTTCTCCTCCTCTCTTGAAGCTCCTGTTGTTTCTAACAATTTGCTAACTGAACGTTTTTCCAGGGCCCAGCATCACCTGGCAGTTAGTGGGGACCCTGAGGGTGTGAGGGAACGTGTGAGGGTGTGAGAAGCGAGGGGGAGGCGGGACCTGCTGTCGGACCGTAAAGTAGGAAAGAGCAACTCCAGGTTGAAGTGGCTGACAGTGCTTTCTCTTTTCTCATAACTTAGGAATCTATTCTCTATATTTTTATGCATGGAGCAGTCGTCTTCTTTCTTTTGCAGGGGAGGGGGACTGAGGTGGATGAGATTTTTCTGAATTCAGTCTTTCCTAACTTGTTAAAAATAATAGGTGGCATTTACTGCCCTCATATGAGACAAGCACTTGACATGATTGACTCTGTAAATCTCAGAAAACCCCATGTGGGAGATGAGCAGCCCTTTACTATTAATGTCCCCATCTTACAGCTAAGAGAACTGAGACCCAAGAGTATATTGTCAGAAATCTTGGTTGGGAACCCCACTCAAAATTAAACAAACTGGGACTTCCCTGGTGGTCCACTGGTAAAGAATCCGCCTTACAACACAGGGGACGTGGGTTTGATCCCTGTTCGGGAAACTAAGATCCCACATGCCGTGGGGCAACTAAGCCCCTGCGCCACAACTACTGAGCTCACATGCCTCAACGAGAGAGACTGCATGCCGCAAACTACAGAGCCCACGTGCTCTGGACCCCATGCACCACAACTAGAGAGAAGCCCGCATGCCGCAACAAAAGATCCAACGTGCTACAACTAAGATCCGACGCAGCCAAAAAATAAACAAATTAAATAAATATTTTAAAAAATTGTCTGCAGGGCTTCCCTGGTGGTGCAGTGGTTGGGAGTCCGCCTGCCAATGCAGGGGACGCGGGTCCGTGCCCCGGTCCGGGAAGATCCCACATGCCGCGGAGCGGCTGGGCTTGTGTGCCTTGGCCGCTGGGCCTGCGTGTCCGGAGCCTGTGCTCCGCAACGGGAGAGGCCACAACAATGAGAGGCCCGCGTACCGCAAAAAAAAAAAAAAAAAAAAAAAATTGTCTGCATACTCTCTAAAAAAAATTAAACAAACAAACAAAAAAGAAGAAGGAGGAAGAGGAGGGTAAGGGGAAGGGGGAAAAGAAAGGGGAAAAGCCATGTTCTGGCTCAGGTAAGCAGAAAGGCCAGTAGGTGGATCTGGGTTTAGACACACAGGATCCAGGAACACAAACAACTTGTTTGAGCTTCTGTCAGCCTCCTGACTCTCTTCTCTCAACTGGCTCTGTTTCAGGCAGCTCATCCCCTAGTGGGAGCACAGAGGCCACAGTAGCTCTTGCCCACTTCCTACAAGCTCAGAAAACTCTTTTCTAACACTTTTGGCAGAATTCCCAACGATGGCTCTCATTGGCTGGGTGGGGATTACATGCCCATCCCTGGATCTGGACCAAGTCTGGGAAAGGGCAGGTTCTGCAGAGAAAAGTCAAAATGCTGAGACCAGAGAGATGGAGAAGGGATTCTGGGTAGGCTAAAGCCACAGGGGTCGGGGGTCCACAACATGAAAAGTGGATGTGCCAGTTCAAAGCCCGGTGTGACTTCAGCATCTGCTGTGACTTTATCTGAGGTCCACGAATGGCCCAGGAGATCTGGGCTCTAGTGCTGGTTTCATCACTAACTAGCTGTGTTGACCTTGCAGACTTATCACTTAGACCCTCATTTTCTCTTTTACAAAACAGAAACAATAATTCCTGTCCAATCTCCTTCATTGAATTGTTGTAGAAATCAAATTAGACCTTGAATTAAAAAGCACTTTGAAGAGTCAAATATAAGGTATTATATTATTCCTATGTATACCTTCTATTTGGTTTGTTGAAACTAGCTTAAAATCCTCTATATTTTCCTAATTCCATTTCTGATTTTCCTTTTTAAAAATTCATTACAAAAGTAATACATACTATAACCTATTTTAAAATATAAGGAAGAAAAAAATAAAATAAAGGAAAAATAACATATAATCCCCCCCATCCTTAAATAACTATTATTAACATTTTGGTATTATTCCTTTCTTGTCTCTTTTTCTGTGTGTATGGATACATGTATGGTTTTCTGTAATATAGATGGCATATATAACACAGTTTTAAAATCTGCTTTTTCCTATAAATCATGTTGTGAACATTTTACATGACATTAAATAGTTTTCTATAACATCAATTTAATGGCAGAATGGTCTTTCATAGTTTAACAAAACACCTCTTGTTAGACATTTGGATTGTCTCCAATCTTTCCCTGTTAGCAAAAATACTACAGGACACACCCTAATAACTATTTCCCCACATTCATGACTATGTCCTTAGGAAATTTTCTAGATATGGAATTTCTGGGTCAAATACTTTGCAAAATTCTAGGGCTTCCCTCGTAGCGCAGTGGTTGAGAGTCCGCCTGCTGATGCAGGGGACACGGGTTCGTGCCCCGGTCCGGGAAGATCCCACATGCTGCGGAGCGGCTGGGCCCGTGAGCCATGGCTGCTGAGCCTGCGCGTCCGGAGCCTGTGCTCCGCAACGGGAGAGGCCACAACAGTGAGAGGCCCGCGTACCGCAAAAAAAAAAAAAAAAACTCTAAAGTTTTCGGCATCTATTGCATACCCAGAAATTTTGCACCAAATTATACTCCCATAAGCGGTAGATACATGCCCATTCCTGCATCAGCTATTTCAGTTGCTGTTTTTAAAACTCTAACAGGGACTTTCCTGGTGGTGCAGTGGTTAAGAAGCCGCCTGCCAATGCAGGGGACACGGGTTTGAGCCCTGGTCTGGGAAGAACCCACATGCTGCACAGCAACTAAGCCCCAGTTCCACAACTACTGAGCCTGCACTCTAGAGCCCACAAGCCACAACTACTGAGCCCGCATGCCGCAACTACTGAGCCCATGTGCCTAGAGCCCGTGCTCCGCAACAAGAGGAGCCATTGCACTAAGAAGCCCACGCACTGCAACAAAGAGTAGCCCCCACTCGCCACAACTAGAGAAAGCCCGCGCGCAGCAACAAAGACCCAATGCAGCCAAAAATAAATAAATTAATTAATTAAAAGACCAAAAAAAAAAACTCTAACAACTTTGATATCCTTTTTCCTTTTAAATTTAGACCCATGATTCTTTCCTCCTGATTACTTTCTGCTGGTGGAGCCTCTGTCTTCTCTTTCCTGCCTCGAAGTGCCAAAGAGTTCTGAGCATCAGCAGTTTAGGAAAAATCTATAAAGTGTGCAAGGCTAGGAGTCAGAAGACCGAAGTCCACACTCCACGCCCACATTTAGAAGCTGTGTGACTTTTGGTAAGTCACTTAATTTCACTGTGTGACAGTGTCCATGTCTGTTAAATAGAGATCTAGTCCTGCCCCGGTCTGCCTGCCTGCCAGGCTACGAAAAAGCACATGGAGGTGGATGTGAAAATCCTTTCTAAGAGATTAGCACCCACACACACGCCAGGGATGCTTTGCATTTGCTCACTTAGCTTTGTCCACCGTGATAATCCGTCTCCCAAATGGCCCCAAGGAAGGATGCTTCCTGGTATTCATTCCCTTGCATGAATGCACCTTGCATGCAGTCCCCTCTCCTTGAATCTATGCTGGTCCTGTGTCCCATTTTTAACTAGCAGAATGCAAAGGAAGTGACACTGTGTGACTTCCAAAGCTGGACCATCTGACTGAAGCTGTAGGAGAGACTCCAACAGAGAACAACCTTACTGTCCCATCAATCCACAAAACCATGATAGGTAGTAATATGTTTTTGTTTTAAGGCACTAGGTTTGCGGCTGTATTGTTACACTGTAATGGATGAGCAAACATCTGCCGAATTTTCTTCTAGTACCCTGAATCCGGGAGCAGGTCTGAAGCTTAATGGTTAGGACTTCCCTGGTGGCGCAGTGGTTGAGAGTCCTCCTGCCAATGCAGGGGACACGGGTTTGATCTCTGGTGCTGGAAGATCCCACATGCCGTGGAGCAACTAAGCCCATGTGCCACAACTACTGAGCCTGCGCTCTAGGGCCCAAGAGCCACAACTACTGAGCTTGCGTGCTGCAACTACTGAAGCCCCTGTGCCTAGAGTCCATGCTCCACAACAAGAGAAGCCACCGCAATGAGAAGCATGTGCACCGCAACGAAGAGTAACCCCCGCGTGCCGCAACTAGAGAAAGCAACGAAGACCCAACACAGCCAAAAAATAAATAAAATTTTAAAAAATTAAATTTAAAAAAATAAAGCTTAATGGTTAAAAGTTGTCATCTTGGGAACCATACAATTTTTTGCCACCACCCTCTATGATATTAGGTAAATTATTAAACTCTCTGAGCCTTACTATACCAATCGGTAAAATGGGCATGGTAATAGTACCTGCCTCATGGCACTGCTGAGAGGACCAAATTAGACAATGCACATAAAGCCCTTAGCATGTAGTCCTCAATACATTTCAACTATAATGGTGGTGATAATCCCTGCTGATAAAGTGCCTCATTTATTTGGCTCCTTTAATTAAATTTCTTAAAGAGTGTATATCAAACTACCCTAAATTTTTTACCCCCTGCCTCGGCCACCATCACTGTGACACCTCCTCTGGGCATGCAAGAGACTCTCAACACTTCCAGCCTTGGAGATGGAGTACTGGTTAAAATTCCAAGGCCAGACTTAAGATATGATAACTGGGTTTTCAAAAGTGAGTTTCCTTAAAGAAATGTTTTACATACGTTGATGCCACTGATCAAATATTTACTTGATTTATGGCCACATTCTTGAAGTTTTCTGTACGGTCTCTCTTGCACCTATGTTTATTTAAAGGTTGAACCATACTTCTTACTCCTCAATGTCTCTATACTAAAAATTCTGAAGGTAAGAGCCAGGTATTTCTTAAAGACAGTCATATGGCTGAAATCATTGTTTCTAACAGACGCTCATTCACTTGCTCTAAAAACATCTATTGAGCACCTACTATGTAACAGACCCTGGCTAGGCATGAGAGATGGAAAGGGAAGACAACCTCTGGTCTTCAGAATCTTACAGTCTGTTGCAGGTGGCATGGATTGGGGGAAGAGAGTGACAGGCAAGGGAAAAATTATTATCCTACTGAGAGAAAAAGGCTGTGGAAGAGGGAGGTGTAAGAAATCATGGAATCTCACAGAAGAACATTCCCTGCCGTATCTTTAACCAGGCTTCCTGGCCTGGTGAGGGAGCAGATGGGAGTGGTAGACTCCCACCCAGGAGCCATTCCCAAGCCCCTTCTTCTCCGACATCTAGGGGTGGCCATTGAGACAGGAGGGAAAGGGGCAGGGCACAACCTTTAAAAAAAATGACACAGCCAATGAGGACACGAATAAACTGGTTAGAACCGATTAGACCCAAGAGGGTGGAAGATTCGACTTCCAGTAGCCCTTGAGCCTCATTATACGCTCACTGTAATACATTAGCATACTAAATGACACACCCACGGGTGCCTCTACAGGTCCGACAGGTCCCATGCCAACCGGAAAAGGCCAAAAAGTGGGCAGTGGCCCAATTCCTGGAAATTCCTGCCCCTTCTCCAAGACAGTTGGAATAATCCTGCTTCTTGTTAGCCTGTGAAATTACCCAGC